>NC_141166.1:107017500-109517500 GCF_055505025.1 Bos grunniens | reverse complement strand
TATTCTTAACTATGTGTTAGGTGATGGGCTCAGGTTTTACATATTTTAACTCATTAAACCCTCATGAAATAAACCTTATGGATAAATCCTATTTTTTCAAAGTAGGTACTATTATATCTGTTTTACAGTTGAAGAACCTGAAGCACAGGTTTGTCTGTATACCCAACACTACCCCCTCACTGTGGGGTATACATATTGGTGAGCCTCAAAGAACTCATAATTAAGTTGGGGAGCTGGGGTTGGAATATAAATTGGCATATTGTATTTGGTGGATAATGCTACCACATGTATCAAAATGTGCATATCTACTGAGGCTGTGAATCTATTTCCAAACCTTTGTCCTAAGGAAGAGTTTCAGGGATTTATAAGATTTAGCCATAAGGATATTCATTTAAATATTATTTATAGTAGCACACTACTTGAAATATCCTAGATAATGCCTAAAAATAGAGTACTTATGAATAAACAATGATCTTCTCATAAGATGAAATACTCGTAGCTAATAAAATTATGTTATAGAAGAATACTTAATGAAATGGAAAAAAGTTTATGGTACAATGTTAAATGAGAAAAACAAAGCTATAAAACAGTATGTGCAGAATGAGCCCATTTTGGTAAAGAAGAAGATGTAATTTTAAGCATATAAAATGTTAGAAACAAAGATATCAAATTATGAACAGCAGTTATTTCAGAACTATGAGACTTTTTTTTCTTTGTGGTGTTTCATATTCCATGACATTTCTATAATGAAATTTAACTATAACATGTATATAATCCCATAAATAAATATCAGTTTAAGTTAAAATTTGAGGAAATCCAATGAGAATGATAATTGATTGCTATTGTTGCTGTTCAGTTGCTAAGTCGTGTCTGACTCTGCGACCGCCTGGAATGCAGCATGCCAGGCTCCTCTGTCCTCCACTATCTCCCAGAGTTTGCTCAAATGCATGTCCATCGAGTAGGTGATACAAATGATCTCATCCTCTGCCACCCCTTTCTCCTTTTGCCTTCAATAGCCAAGTGCTATCCTCTGAAGGTCTATCTAGGGCAAAGAAGGTAACACATTTTTGTAGCGATGGATGGGTTTCCTGAAAGCCACCTCCTCCAAGTCTCAGAGCTGCAGAGGGGCAGCCCGGCTTGGCTGGGGTGGTTCTCCTTGGAGTCCCAGCTTCCTGCTCTGGATGGAGAGATGGTGACTGACAGCACTGTCTGTGGGCACACCAGCTGGTCCCCCTGTCCCCTCAGGCGGGCAGGTTTTATACGAGTGGGGTGGGGGTGGCTGGCTCCTGGGAGTGCTGAGGAGGAGAGCTGCTCACAGGGCAGAGCAGGGCGTCCAGTGGTGGCGAAGCCTCTGCCTCTCTGGGATGATGTCTGCTCACAGCGCTGCCTCCAAAGACAGAAGCTTTTATTCTTTCTGAACAAAAGCAGCAGCTCGCTAAATTCAACTGTGGTTATGGGTGTGGAGATTTCTGAGACGGCAGAGAGGCCAACTGAACACACATCCTAAGCACATTTGATTTGATCACTTTTGTCCCTGGAACGGGGGTTTGTTGGCACGTTTGGGGCTGTTTTCATCAGGGTTCCCGGGATTTAGAGCTAATAACCGGCCTAAGAACTGTGAGACCCACCTGGTCTCTGCACTTCTGTTACTTTCTTATTTCATGATTTTGTGAAAGAAATGTGTCTGCAAGATATAAGAGACAGCTTCTGAAAACTATGGGTGCAACACCTGCAAATCTCGTCTTTGGGGGCAGGAAGAAATGGAAAGAGGATGGGGAAAGAGGGTAGAGAGAGAGGTGATGTGGGGATGGGAAACGGGCAGACAGAGGAAGGAAGAAACAGGGGGCCTGCTTTCCTGGGGCCGTGCTCCAGCCTGAATCTTGAATCAGAACCAGGCCTTGTACAAACTCAACGTGACATTTAATACCACCCCGTTTCTGGGATTAAATGTTACACTAATAAAAAGAGAGCCGCAAGACAAACAGTTGTGCCCTGGAAGTGGAGAGGGAAGCGGCTGTGCAAAGCTCAGGGCCTGAAACTGAGCTGCTTCCACCTGTTACTGCCTGCTGCAAATCTGCCCAGTGTGATTTATTTGCTGGCAAATTCAGCACAGGTGCGTATTCTAACCATTTACTGCGGAAGCAAGAATTACAAACCCTACCTTGCAGAGAGGGAAGGCCAAGCTGCAGCAAACCTAGAGCCCCCCACCCCAGCATCTGACTCAGGTGGTCCCAGGATGGCCGCTCAGCCAGGGTGTGCAGTTTCAGGACAGCAAACAGTTCTTTTGCAGAAATCCCAACTGAAGATAAATCAAGGTAGTGGCCCTTGGACAAGTGGTTTTATTTGTTAAAACTCATCTTTGAATACTTTAAAGGCTAAAGCTCCAATACTTTGGCCACCTGATGCGAAGAGCCCACTTACTGGGAAAGATCCTGATGCTGGGAAAGATTGAGGGCAGGAGGCGAAGGGGGCAATAGAGGATGAGAAGGTTGGATGGCATCACCGACTCAATGGACATAAGTTTGAGCAAACTCTGGGAAATACTGAAGGACAGGGAAGCCTGGAGTTCTTCAGCCCATGGGGTTGCAAAGAGTCAGACATGACTGAGTGACTCAACAACAACAACAACACAGTGGGCTTCATCTAAAAACCAAAAAAAAAAAAAAAATTAACTGGCAGGACAAGATACTCTGCTCCTACTAGTTAGAGTGAGTGTGTGTGTGCGTGTGCACTCAGCTGTGTCTGACTCTTTGCAGACCCCATGGACTGTAGCCTGCCAGGCTCCTCTATCCATGGGATTTTCCAAGCAAGAATACTAGAGTGGGTTGCTACTGCCTTCTCTGCTGTTTAACTATACTTATCCATTCAACCTCAGTTACTTCTTCCCATAGTCCCTGGTCACAAACAGAATGTTTACAGTTAGTGAGCTGAATATTATTAGACTTCTATCACTGACAGAAACAGCATTAGCCAAGGCCTTACCCTAAATCACAGAGAAAATTTCTTACACACCATTGGCTATCCCCGTGTACAGCACCTAGCACCTCGTTAGGAGGTCTGAGTGGCATTTGGGTGGCAATCTGGTACAGCTTTCACTCACATACATCATAGATGTTGATGAGTAAAGTGCTACATCATCAATGGAAAAGTAGGGAGAGGATATGAACAGATCACAGAGGAAATACAAATGACATTTGAAAACATGAATGAAATGTTCCACTGTGCTTATAATCCAATCAATGCCACATTAAAATAAGAGATACTTATGCCAAAATTTGGGGGCTGATGTATCAATGACATCTGCAACCCACTTTCAGATGATTTGGCAAATGTAAGAGAAATGCATGTGTATAAATAAATGTCATGAGTACTGCAAGGGGTCACAGCAGATGAATGCAGGTGAGGAGTACATATATTTCTAAGTTCAGGAATATGCATGCAGTACTCTTTTTAACAGTAAAAAAGAAACAAATAGATGGTTAGTATGCATATCTATATGGTGGAATGTTAGTCATACATTAAAATTATGTCTTTTGTTTAATGGCATAGGAGAATCCTCACAACTTAGTGAAAAGTGAAAAAAATCATATTAAATCATATGTAGTATGATACTCAGTTTTTGAATACAAAATGTGATTAAAAGGAAATATTCCAAAATGTCCACATTGGTTACTTCTGATTCTAGTAATTTAAAATATAAGATTTTCTACATTTTCCAAATGTATGTACTATTCTTATAAAGAGAGAAAACACTTGAGAACTTTTTTCAAGAATGATGATATAAGAAACACTTTTACACTTTCAAGTTAAGTTAAAAAATCTCTCTTTGCATCCCACTGTCAGCAGGAGGAGAGGCGAAGCTGAATCTTCGATGCTGGGGCTGAACACCTTTAGGAAGACGCCCAAAGTGTACACATGGAGCGAGCTCGAATCTGAGCCACAGCTGTTGGTTTTAGGATTCACGTTTCTATAAGCAAGCATCCTTAGCATGGCACTCAGGTGGTACTAAAGAGACAAATCGAAAAAAAAACAAAAACTCAGGAGGTCAGATGGACCTTTCAGATTATTCTCCCCAACTCTTCCTCAAACTGAGATCCTACCTGAGCCCAGTGGCAGAGAGGTGGGCTTCCATTTGCATTCTTGTCCTGGGGGCCACAAGGTGAAGATGAAGAGGCTAGGGTGAAGCACACAGCAGTTCAGTTCCGTCACTCAGTCGTGTCCGACTGTTTGCGACCCCATGCACTGCAGCACGCCAGGCCTCCCTGTCCATCACCAACTCCCGGAGTTCACTCAGACTCATGTCCATCGAGTCGGTGATGCCATCCAACCATCTCATCCTGTTATCCCCTTCTCCCACCTTCAATCTTTCCCAGCATCAGGGTCTTTTCCAATGAGTCAGTTCTCCGCATCAGGTGGCCAAAGTACTGGAGTTTCAGCTTCAGCATCAGTGAATATTCAGGACTGATTTCCTTTAGGATGGACTGGTTGGATCTCCTTGCAGTCAAATACTGGCTTTCTGGCATACATTTTTGGTTCAGGAATTATTTAAATATACATGTGACGTCTGGAGTTTGTATTAATATAAATATACATAGTATGTTCACTGAGAATGTTCAAAATCAGTTTTTAGTCAGATGGTGTTTTTCAGTTTAAAATGAATTCCCCCCTAATCTGTAGAATTTAGAAACCTGGTTTCTCCAGGTCCCACCTTGTGCACTTCAGTGAGCCTGTCCTGTAGGCTGGTGGCTCCCAGGCCTGTGGGTCGCTGGAATTCCCTGGGGAGCATCAATCATACTGACACCTGTGATGGCCTCTAGAAATTGTCATTCAAATAGTCTGGGGTATAGCTTCAGTGGTGTGATCTTCGAAAGGTCCCCAGATGATTCAAACGTGCAGACAAGTTTGGGAACTGCCTCTTTCATTCTCTATTTCCTTTTCTGACTTGTTTTTTTAAAAATCCACAAATAATTCTGAATAACTTCTGATCAACCATTTCTGCTTTCAGTAGACATGATGCTTCTGGGTCATTTATATTTGCATGTGGCTGAATGATATTTACCAGGCTTTTCGTGAAATGTTTAAAATGTCTCTTCTCCTACTTTAATGAGAACAATGGTGCCCTGGCATCAGAACCCCCAAACTGGAGGTTACAAACTGTCCTGATTCAGAGAAAGCTGAGGACCCCACTCTTCCCTGCGCCTTGATTACCCTCCTTTGGGTTACACAAAGTTTATGCTTAACCTCCCAGGATTTTGCAGAAATTGTTCTTTGAAGCAAGTCTGAAGCATGAGCTTGTGAACTCATTCAGACAATAAGTAAAGCCCGACACAAAAGAAGCAGTGTCCACAGATGCAGATGAAGAAGCCCAAAGCTGGAAGAGATGATGGTGTCCTTATCCCTGCCCACACATAATTGATATTAAAAGTGATTCCAAACCATAAAACAGTAAGAAAATTCCTAAAAATCTTTTTTTTTTTTTGGCATGGGAAATCAAGTCAATTCTTGTTGAAATGTAAAAATATTAAAAGAAAATGTTTATAGCCCACTTTGTTTGTGTCCTAAGCACACACTTTTTTTTTTTCAAGTCTTCATTGAATTTGTTACAATACTGCTTCTGCTTTATGTTTTGTTTTTTTGGCCCTGGGGCATATGGCATCCTAGTTCCCCAAACAGGGATTGAACCCACACACCCTGTATCAGAAGGCGAAGTCTTAAACACTGACTGTCAGGGAAGTCCCCTAATACCCCACACTTAACTGGCCTTTTAGGTACCCTGCATGGAGTGTCCTTGGTGAGTGTCTGTGATTCATCACCCAGTTATGATGACTCAGATCACTTAATATCCAACTTGCTAAAGAGAGAACAGTGATCATTATAGATTTTTACTTGATAAGAATATTCCCCTTTAGATTCAATCAATATTGCCAAGTTGTCTAAGATATATCACTGGGCTTGTTATGTTTAAAACACCAGAGGAGACTATATAAAAGATTTTCATGTTCATTTTTGAAAAGCAACTCTCACACGGCTCCAGCTAGTAACTCACTGTCTGTTCGACCTTACCTCAAGTTGCCTCTTACATCAGGATGGCAGATATAAATATGGACACAAATATTACTCTACTTTAACCGGGAGGGTTAGGAATGGCCCCATGGAGTGTGAGGCCATGGGACAACCAACCCCTTCCTCACAGAGGATATTGAGATAAGGGAAAATCAGTCTGCCTGAAAAGGCACTTGAAATTTCAAATAAGCACTCGTCCCAAGGAGAAGGATGTTGAGCGGCAGCAGGGAGCCATCCTACTGTTCTGAAGCTGTGATGCTGAAAGATCTCAGGAATAACTGTAATCATTTGAATTACTCTTCTGCTTCGATCCTTCCAACACTGCCACTGCAATTAGACTAAAATCCCAAACACATCCCTAGGCCCATAAAAATCCCTAATCTTGGGCCCCTCCTACCTCTCCAACCTCAGGTCTGACCGTCACCCTCTTGTTCATCAAGCTTCTTTCTGTTCCAGAAACAGGCCAACACTCTTCACACCCCAGGGAGTTTCCTGTGCCCGGCCTCTCTCTATGACTTATCTTTTAATGTGTGTCTATTTCATTTTAGATACTTTCCCATGATTCCACTGCCTCTCACTTTAAAGCATAAGCTCTAAGAGTGCAACGATTATGTGCATCTGACCTGCTTTACATCTGCCCGGGCACCGTAGAGAACCCTAGGTCCTGATAACAGGGGATGCTTGACCAATTCTCTTTCCAAGAAAGCCGACAGCAGGTGTGGCCCTCCCTTCAGCAGCCCCCAGAGGATCCCTGCTGGATACACGGATCTATAAGTACAGATAGAGCCAGGCAGCTTTTCACACTTGCCTCATGATACTTATACCCATAGATATAATTTTTCAGTGCATCCTGCTATCATTGTTTTGGGTCTGTTTACTGCCGAGACGTTCATTTTCGTAGAAGCATTAGACACGCAACAGGAAAAAAATGAGAACATTAGGCCCCTGAAAATAAAATTATTAGGATGCTAAGCAATGAAGGAGATGGCACGTCACACTGAGGCTACTACAGAGAGGCTCTGGAAGGCCTTTCAAGTGAACACTGGAACACCCACAACCAAAGCAAACTGCGAAACCAACAACATGCTGACGCTGTGCATTTTATCATCAGCCACTGTGATTTGTTTCTTCCTCTGCAGGGCACGACAAATGACACTGAAGTCAAAGCTCAACTTTTTTCCCCGTAAAGCCGTGACTATTTTCCTTGGAGCCTGGGCCCTCGACAACCATGCGGCTGCCAAGAATGTGCTCATCCTTTGAAACAAATGCTATGCTGAAACTGATGTTTTCAGATGCCAACTATATAACCTGAGAACGTCTATGTTATTTACATGCCTCTCGTACCAAGGAATCAATGCTTAGAATATCACTGCTGCTGATTCCTGAACGTAGTGGTCACATTTATGGTCTTTGGAGATGAAGAGTGACGTGCCATTAAAGTGCGCCCGCCTGAGTGGTCCTGAAATAACAATTTTGCTGATTTCTCTGTGACCTTTGATCTCATTACCAGCCTGCTCTAATGAAACAAATGAGCACACAGTCAAAATCATGCTTGTGATTCTTCAGTGCGGTTTTCCAGCCAAGTTTGTCTTTTGTTTTGTTTTGAAATACTCCTGCACGCGCGCACACACACATACACACACACACACACACACACACACACACCCCTGCCTGCTTGGTACTCCTCTGGGTTATTTACAAGGCATCTCCAAAACCAAATTTATATTTTTCCCCACCTATTCCTATTACATGTAACACCACTGCCACAACTGCTGCCACTCTTATTCGTAATCATCATAACTCCAGAGATATACTATTGTTTTTATCCCCAAATTTTACAGAAGAGTTTAGACTGGGTAGGTAATTTACCCAGAGTCATGCAGTCATAGGGACAGGCCCAGGATCTGAAGATATACTGGGTTTGTCCAGCACTCATTCTGTTAACCACCATCTCCTTACTTCAGTAAACAGCTTTAGCCCTCATTGAGTTACTTAAGTCAAAATTGTGGGGTTGCCCATTTACAGTTCCAACTCCTTTATCCATCTTCTCTATAACCAATGTGACTGCACACCCCATCAATCTCCTAAATTCATTTGGAAACCATTTACTTCTGTCTTCCCTGCTACTACTACACTCTGCCACCATCAACTCCTACCTAGGCAGTTACTGTAACAGGCTTCTAAATAGACTAGTCCCCAAGTTAGACCTTGCTGCACGATGATTACAAACAAAAAGGCAACGTGAACTCATCAGTCCCACATTCCCAATCTATCCCTCCCTCCACCCTTCCCCACTGTAGATAACCAACAAGGACCTATTGTATAGCACAGGGAAATCTGCTCAATATTCTGTAAAAACCTAAATGGGAAAAGAATTTGAAAGATAGATACATGTATATATGTAACTGAATCACTTTGCTGTACACCTGAAACTGACTCAAAATTGTTAATCAACTATGCTCCAATATAAAATAAAAATTAAACAAAAACTTACCAATTCCATAAACATCACAAAGTCCAGAGAAATAAAGGAACACTTTAATTAATTAACAACAATAACAAAAAGGAAATGTGAGTAATGAAATCATGTAGCAGTATTTGGGGTCATCCAGATAATTCAGATTATGTATATTTTTAAAACTTAGACTATCAATGTGAACCATTTCAAAACACTTCCTCAATTGTCGAGTAGATACAAGAACCCCCAGTGCCCAAGCTGACCCAGACTCATTCTTCAGATGGCAGCTTCACAGTCATTCCTTAGGGAACCATTCTCTGACTCTCGGAATAGGCTGGATCCTCAGAGCGGCCCATTTGTCACACCTACCTGTAGCTGTGTGATTGACATCTGCCTCCCTAGACTGGCAGCTTCGTGAGGGTAGGGACTGCAAGCTTTACCTTTTCACGTTGGTCTCAAATACCTAGTAGAGTGTTCAGCAAATAGCAGGGTTTCAAAGATTTGTGGGATAAATGAAATTTGTCCATAAATGAATGGAAATTAGAATGGCTTTGGTATTTTCTAATTCTGAATGTAATATATATTGTGTAGAAATTTCAGGCTATCTGGGAAAAGTTAAGAAAATAAAGTCAATTCCTGGGAGGAGCTAAGATGGCGGAGGAGTAGGACAGGGAGAACACTTTCTCCCCCACAAATTCATCAAAAGAACATTTAAACGCCGAGTAAATTCCACAAAACAACTTCTGAATGCCGGCAGAGGACATCAGGCACCCAGAAAAGCAACCCAAGTCTTCGAAAGGAGGTAGGAAAAAATATAAAAGACAAAAAAAGGGACAAAAGAGGGAGGGACGGAGTTCCATCCTGGGAAGGGAGTCTTAAAAAGAGAGAAGTTTCCAAACACCAAGAAACCTTCTCACTGCTGAATCTGTGCGGAGCCTTGGAAGCACAGAGGGCAACATAACAGGGAGGAAAAATAAATAAACAATTAAAACTCGCTGATTACGAGCCCTACGGTAACTCCCCCACTGAGAAGCAGCGCAGACGCCTGCGCACGCCACTAGCAAGCGGGGGCTGGGCAGGGAGGCATGGCGCTGGCTGCATCGCTTAAAGGATTTGGCCTGAATACCCCAAGCGCTATCTGAGTGAAATAATTTGGGCTAGCAAACCAGACTGTGGGAAATCTACCACACGAAAAGCCAGCCCTAACCTAAGACACCGCCAGGCCCGCGCACGGAACAAAGGACTGAACAGAGATAGCCGGCTGCAGACCATTCCCCTCCGGTGACAGGCAGCCAGAGCCAGAAGCGGGCAATCACAGCCCCAGAGAAACACTATCTATAAAACTGTAAGCAGGCTTCTTTGCTAACTAAGACTTCTTGGGGGTCTGGATGGTCAACATCCGCCTGAGAAGCTGCGCCGGTTGTACACCTAGATAACTGAGTGGCGGGGAGGCGATAAGTCGCAGCAATCGTGCTCGCCAAACACCTCATCATCTGAGCTGCTCGGACCTGGGAAGGGCACAAAACGCAGGCCCCACTGAGTCTGTGCCTCTGGGGACTACCCGAGTGCCTGAACCTGAGCGGCTTGGACCTGGGAGGTGCGAGCAGCCCAGGGCCGGCCATGGATGGTTCCCGGTGGAGCAACCTAGAGGCTGAGCAGTGTGGGCAGGGAGGCTACACACGCCGGGAGCGGGGGCAGACCCAGTGTGGCTGAGGCCCTGCGAGCGCACGCCAGTGTTATTTGCAGCGTCCCTCCCTCCCCACAGCATGACTGAACAAGTGAGCCTAAAAAACAAAAAAAAAGTGTCCTCCACCATCCCCTTTGTGTCACAGAGGAAACCAGACACTGAAGAGACCAGCAAACAGAAGAAGCGATAACAGAGGGAACTGCCTTGGAAGCTACAGGCAATAGATTAAAACCCTGTGGTTAGTACCGTCTACATAGGAAGGGGCCTATAGATCTTGAGAAATAAAAGCAGGAACAAGGAACTAGCCAAAAATGAACTGAACCCACAATACCAACAACAAAACCAGAGAAAGTCCTAGATATATTTTTACTATTTTTACAATCATTCTTTCTTTCTTTTTTTTTTAGGTTTTAAAAAAAATTTTAAGTCCTCTATTATTCCTTTAATTTTCACTTTTATAACCTACTATTACTTTGCAAAAAAAAAAAAGACCCTATTTTTTTTAAAATCAAACTTCATATATATATTTTTTATAATTTTTTTGACCTTGATTTTTTTTTCTTCTTTTCTTTAACATTGTATTTTTGGAATTCCAAACTCTACTCTAGATTTTTAATTTTAGCTTTTTGGTATTTGTTATCAATCTTGTACCTATATTTTTTTTTAATAATTTTTGTGACTTTTTTTTCCTCTCTTTCTCTTCTTCTTTTATATAATATTGTATACCTGAAATTCCAAACTGAACTCTAGATTTTTAATTTATGCTTTTTGGTATTTGTTATCAATTTTGTACCTATATTTTCTTTATAATTTTTGCGACTTTGTTTTTGTTTGTTTGTTTGTCTTTTTCTCTCTTTCTTTTTCTTCTTCTTTTTTTTAACATTGTATTTTTGAAATTCCAAACTCTAGAATTTTAACTTTTGCTTTTTGGTATTTGTTATCAATTTTATACCTATATTTTCTTTATAATTTTTGCGACTTTGTTTTTGTTTTTTTTTCTCTCTCTTTCTTTTCCTTCTTCTTTTCTTTAACATTGTATTTTTGAAATTCCAAACTCTACTCTAGATTTTTTATTTTTGCTTTTATGTATTTGTTACCAATTTTGTACCTTTAAGAACCCAATCTTCAGTACCCATTTTTCACTAGGGAGCGAGATTACTGGCTTGACTGCTCTCTCTCTCTTTGGACTCTCCTTTTTCTCCACGAGATCGCCTGTGTCTCCTCCCTAACCCCTCTCTACTCTACCCAACTCTGTGAATTTCTGTATGTTCCAGACGGTGGAGAACACTTAGGGAACTGATTACTGGCTGGATCTGTCTCCCTCCTTTTCATTCCCCTCTTTTATCCTCTTGGCCACCTCTGCCTCCTTCCTCCTTCTTCTCTTCTCTGTATAACTCCGTGAACATCTCTGAGCGGTCCAGTTGTGGAGTGCACATAAGGAAGTGATTACTGGCTAGCCCACTTTCTCCTCTATTGATTCCACCTCATCTCATCCAGGTCACCTCTAACTCCCTCCTCCCTCTTCTATTCTCCATGTAACGCTGTGAACCTCTCTGGGTGACCCTCACGGCAGAGAAACTTTTCATCTTTAACGTAGATGTTTTATCAATGGTGCTGTATAGAAGAAGAAGTTCTGAAACTACTGTAAAAATAAGACCAATAACTGGAAGCAGGAAGCTTAAGTCCAAACCCTGACTTCAGGGAACTCCTGACTCCAGGGAACATTAATTGACAGGAGCTCATCAAATGCCTCCATACCTACACTGAAACCGAGCACCACACAAGGGCCAACAAGTTCCAGGGCAAGAAATACCAAACAAATTCTCCAGCAACAAAGGAACACAGCCCTGAGCTCCAAGATACAGGCTGCCCAAAGTCACCCCAAAACCACAGACATCTCATAACTCATTACTGGACATTTCATTGCACTCCAGAGAGAAGAAATCCAGCTCCACCCACCAGAACACCAACACAAGCTTCCCTAACCAAGAAACCTTAACAAGTCACAGTGTGAGGAAATGCCAAAGTAAAGAGAACTCCACAAACTGCCAGAATACAGAAAGGACACCCCAAACACAGCAATTTAAACAAGATGAAGAGACAGAGGAATACCCAGCAGATAAAGGAATAGGATAAATGCCCACCAAACCAAACAAAAGAAGAAGAGATAGGGAATCTACCTGATAAAGAATTCCGAATAATGATAGTGAAATTGATCCAAAATCTTGAAATCAAAATGGAATCACAGATAAATAGCCTGGAGACAAGGAATGAGAAGATGCAAGAAAGGTTTAACAAGGACCTAGAAGAATTAAAAAAGAGTCAATATATAATGAATAATGCAATAAATGAAATTAAAAACACTCTGGAGGCAACAAATAGTAGAATAACAGAGGCAGAAGATAGGATTAGTGAATTAGAAGATAGAATGGTAGAAATAAATGAATCAGAGAGGAAAAAAGAAAAACGAATTAAAAGAAATGAGGACAATATCAGAGACCTCCAGGACAATATTAAACACTACAACATTTGAATCATAGGGGTCCCAGAAGAAGAAGACAAAAAGAAAGACCATGAGAAAATACTTGAGGACATAATAGTTGAAAACTTCCCTAAAATGGGGAAGGAAATAATCACTCAAGTCCAAGAAACCCAGAGAGTCCCAAACAGGATAAACCCAAGGAGAAACACCCCAAGACACATATTAATCAAATTAACAAAGATCAAACACAAAGAACAAATATTAAAAGCAGCAAGGGAAAAACAACAAATAACACACAAGGGAATTCCCATAAGGATAACAGCTGATCTTTCAATAGAAACTCTTCAAGCCAGGAGGGAATGGCAAGACATACTTAAAGTGATGAAAGAAAATAACCTACAGCCCAGATTATTGTACCCAGCAAGGATCTCAATCAAATATGAAGGAGAAATCAAAAGCTTTACAGACAAACAAAAGCTGAGAGAATTCAGCACCACCAAACCAGCTCTCCAACAAATACTAAAGGATATTCTCTAGACAGGAAACACAAAAACGGTGTATAAATTCAAACCCAAAACAATAAAGTAAATGGCAATGGGATCATACTTATCAGTAATTACCTTAAACGTAAATGGGTTGAATGCCCCAACCAAAAGACAAAGACTGGCTGAATGGATACAAAAACAAGACCCCTACATATGCTGTCTACAAGAGACCCACCTCAAAACAGGGGACACATACAGACTGAAAGTGAAGGGCTGGAAAAAGATTTTCCATGCAAATAGGGACCAAAAGAAAGCAGGAGTAGCAATACTCATATCAGATAAAATAGACTTTAAAACAAAGGCTGTGAAAAGAGACAAAGACGGTCACTACATAATGATCAAAGGATCAATCCAAGAAGAAGATATAACAATTATAAATATATATGCACCCAACACGGGAGCACCGCAATATGTATGACAAATGCTAACAAGTATGAAAGGAGAAATTAACAATAACACAATAATAGTGGGAGACTTTAATACCCCACTCACACCTATGGATAGATCAACTAAACAGAAAATTAACAAGGAAATACAAACTTTAAACAATACAATAGACCAGTTAGACCTAATTGATATCTATAGGACATTTCATCCCAAAACAATGAATTTCACCTTTTTCTCAAGCGCACATGGAACCTTCTCCAGGATAGATCACATCCTGGGCCATAAATCTAGCCTTGGTAAATTCAAAAAAATAGAAATCATTCCAAGCATCTTTTCGGACCACAATGCAGTAAGATTAGATCTCAATTACAGAAGAAAAACGATTAAAAACTCCAACATATGGAGGCTGAACAACACGCTGCTGAATAACCAACAAATCACAGAAGAAATCAAAAAAGAAATCAAAATTTGCATAGAAACGAATGAAAATGAAAACACAACAACCCAAAACCTGTGGGACACTGTAAAAGCAGTCCTAAGGGGAAAGTTCATAGCAATACAGGCACACCTCAAGAAACAAGAAAAAAGTCAAATAAATAACCTAACTCTACACCTAAAGCAACTAGAAAAGGAAGAAATGAAGAACCCCAGGGTTAGTAGAAGGAAAGAAATCTTAAAAATTAGGGCAGAAATAAATGTAAAAGAAACAAAAGAGACCATAGCAAAAACCAACAAAGCCAAAAGCTGGTTCTTTGAAAGGATAAATAAAATTGACAAACCATTAGCCAGACTCATCAAGAAACAAAGGGAGAAAAATCAAAACAATAAAATTAGAAATGAAAATGGAGAGATCACAACAGACAACACAGAAATACAAAGGATCATGAGACTACTATCAACAATTATATGCCAATAAAATGGACAACGAGGAAGAAATGGACAAATTCTTACAAAAGTACAACTTTCCAAAACTCGACCAGGAAGAAATAGAAAATCTTAACAGACCCATCACAAGCACGGAAATTGAAACTGTAATCAAAAATCTTCCAGCAAACAAAAGCCCAGGTCCAGACGGCTTCACAGCTGAATTCTACCAAAAATTTAGAGAAGAGCTAACACCTATCCTGCTCAAACTCTTCCAGAAAATTGCAGAGGAAGGTAAACTTCCAAACTCATTCTATGAGGCCACCATCACCCTAATACCAAAACCTGACAAAGATCCCACAAAAAAAGAAAACTACAGGCCAATATCACTGATGAACATAGATGCAAAAATCCTTAACAAAATTCTAGCAATCAGAATCCAACAACACATTAAAAAGATCATACACCATGACCAAGTGGGCTTTATCCCAGGGATGCAAGGATTCTTCAATATCCGCAAATCAATCAATGTAATACACCACATTAACAAATTGAAAAATAAAAACCATATGATTATCTCAATAGATGCAGAGAAAGCCTTTGACAAAATTCAACACCCATTTATGATAAAAACTCTCCAGAAAGCAGGAATAGAAGGAACATACCTCAACAGAATAAAAGCTATATATGACAAACCCACAGCAAACATTATCCTCAATGGTGAAAAATTGAAAGCATTTCCTCTAAAGTCAGGAACAAGACAAGGGTGCCCACTTTCACCATTACTATTCAACATAGTTTTGGAAGTTTTGGCCACAGCAATCAGAGCAGAAAAAGAAATAAAAGGAATCCAAATTGGAAAAGAAGAAGTAAAACTCTCACTGTTTGCAGATGACATGATCCTCTACATAGAAAACCCTAAAGACTCCACCAGAAAATTACTAGAACTAATCAATGATTATAGTAAAGTTGCAGGATATAAAATCAACACACAGAAATCCCTTGCATTCCTATACACTAATAATGAGAAAACAGAAAGAGAAATTAAGGAAACAATTCCATTCACCATTGCAACGGAAAGAATAAAATACTTAGGAATATATCTACCTAAAGAAACTAAAGACCTATATATAGAAAACTATAAAACACTGGTGAAAGAAATCAAAGAGGACACTAATAGATGGAGAAATATACCACGTTCATGGATTAGAAGAATCAATATAGTGAAAATGAGTATACTACCCAAAGCAATTTATAGATTCAATGCAATCCCTATCAAGCTACCAACTGTATTCTTCACAGAGCTAGAACAAATAATTTCACAATTTGTATGGAAATACAAAAAACCTCGAATAGCCAAAGCTATCTTGAGAAAGAAGAATGGAACTGGAGGAATCAACCTACCTGACTTCAGGCTCTACTACAAAGCCACAGTCATCAAGACAGTATGGTACTGGTACAAAGACAGAAATATAGATCAATGGAACAAAATAGAAAGCCCAGAGATAAATCCACGCACATATGGACACCTTATCTTTGACAAAGGAGGCAAGAATATACAATGGATTAAAGACAATCTCTTTAATAAGTGGTGCTGGGAAATCTGGTCAACCACTTGTAAAAGAAAGAAACTAGAACACTTTCTAACACCATACACAAAAATAAACTCAAAATGGATTAAAGATCTAAATGTAAGACCAGAAACTATAAAACTCCTAGAGGAGAACATAGGCAAAACACTCTCCGACATATATCACAGCAGGATCCTCTATGACCCGCCTCCCAAAATATTGGAAATAAAAGCAAAAATAAACAAATGGGACCTAATTAAACTTAAAAGCTTTTGCACAACAAAGGAAACTATCAGCAAGGTGAAAAGACAGCCTTCAGAATGGGAGAAAATAATAGCAAATGAAGCAACTGACAAACAACTAATCTCAAAAATATACAAGCAACTCCTACAGCTCAACTCCAGAAAAATAAATGACCCAATCAAAAAATGGGCCAAAGAACTAAATAGACATTTCTCCAAAGAAGACATACAGATGGCTAACAAACACATGAAAAGATGCTCAACATCACTCATTATCAGAGAAATGCAAATCAAAACCACTATGAGGTACCATTTCACGCCAGTCAGAATGGCTGCGATCCAAAAGTCCACAAGCAATAAATGCTGGAGAGGGTGTGGAGAAAAGGGAATCCTCTTACACTGTTGGTGGGAATGCAAACTAGTACAGCCACTATGGAGAACAGTGTGGAGATTCCTTAAAAAACTGGAAGTAGAACTGCCTTATGATCCAGCAATCCCACTGCTGGGCATACACACTGAGGAAACCAGAAGGGAAAGAGACACGTGCACCCCAATGTTCATCGCAGCACTGTTTATAATAGCCAGGACATGGAAGCAACCTAGATGTCCATCAGCAGATGAATGGATAAGAAAGCTGTGGTACATATACACAATGGAGTATTACTCAGCCATTAAAAAGAAATCATATGAATCAGTTCTAATGAGATGGATGAAACTGGAGCCTATTATACAGAGTGAAGTAAGCCAGAAAGAAAAACACCAATACAGTATACTAACACATATATATGGAATTTAGAAAGATGGTAACAATAACCCTGTATACGAGACAGCAAAAGAGACACTGATGTATAGAACAGTCTTATGGACTCTGTGGGAGAGGGAGAGGGTGGGGAGATTTGGGAGAATGGCATTGAAACATGTATACTATCATGTATGAAATGAGTCACCAGTCCAGGTTCGATGCATGATACTGGATGCTTGGGGCTGGTGCACTGGGACGACCCAGAGGGATGGTATGGGGAGGGAGGAGGGAGGAGGGTTCAGGATGGGGAACACATGTATACCTGTGGCGGATTCATTTTGATATTTGGCAAAACCAATACAATATTGTAAGGTTTAAAAATAAAATAAAATAAAGTCAATTCCTTTCCAGTTTTCTTTTTTCTTCACATTGGACTTGATCAACATTTATTTGCATCTGCTGAGAATCGACTTTGTGGGAAGTATCTTTAAACCATGTGTATATGACTGAAAATCCGTGGGATTTCCCCCTTATTAGGTACCAAATGTGCCCAAATTTTGGGAAAGGACACAAGATTAATCTTCCCCTCACTCTTTTTTGCCATATTGAACTTGTCCACATCAGTTTCTAATTTGATCTGGGGCATATAAGTAGCATTGCCCTAAATGCTGGTTCTTCCATCTTCCCTCTCTTTGGCACATTCTTTCCCATCCTCATCATACCTTGCTAGACAGTAGAATCAGTTGTGTTATATAATATACACTAAGGATTCAGCTATTTGTACTCAGCAAAAATACAATAACAGCATAAAAGAATTGAGAACAAAAGAAAAATACTTTAGATAATGTGGGACAAGCCATCCACCACCTTCTTGACTTGCTGGAGGTAGGGGCATGAACCCTTGGGCCTTCTCAGTTCTTGCCTTACTTGCCTTTCATAATAAGGACTGTCTTATTATATGCATTATAAATGTAGGAATATACACTCAATTTCCTAGTCCTTGGGTCACATTCTGTTGCATTTCATACTGTGTTCTCCCCTCTCTGCTTTCATTTACCTGTTACCTTAGGATGGTGTATCCTCCTTCAATTGACCACATATTTATTCCTCAAGGCCCAGCTCAAATACCACTTTATCAGCATCCTGGCATCCCCGATCAGAATTAGCCAAAGCTTCTACTGCACCCTCACCACAAAATTGTATACTTCTCTTTACTACTCTTTGCTGCCAGCTGTGGACTGGGACTTGCTGTCTAATGTCAGAACTGGATCACAAGCTCCTTGAGAAGAGGTATCATACATATTTTTGTGTCCCTGGCAGGTAGCCCAGAGCCTGCGTAAGCTTTTGATAATTTATGCTTGATAATAAAACAGAACCTCATGAAATTTTCTTTGACCTATAACCTATTAAAACATCCACGATACAAATTCTCAGTTACAGTGTTCAGTGTTGTGCTTGGTCCCAGGTCTACCCCCTCAATGGATTGCTTGTTTAATTTAATACACTCAAGTTTTATTCTCAGGAATGATAGTTAACACTAAGCCAGAGCTTAAAACTTTATGAGGTACAGTGTAATCTATAAAAATATTGAATCACTGTGTTGTACACTTGGGCTTTCCTGGTGGCTCAGATAGTAAAGAATCCGCCCGCAACGCAGGAGACCTGGGTTTGATTCCTGGCTTGGGAAGATCTCCTGGAGAAGGGAATGGCAACCCAGTCCAGTACTCTGGGCTGGAGAATTCCATGGACTGTATAGTCCATGGAGTCGCAAAGAGTTGGACATGACTGAGCAACTGTCACTTTCATGTTGTACACCTAAAACTAATGTACTATTGTAAATCTAATCTTTCTATTTTTGGGGGCTCCAAAATCACTGCAGATGGTGACTGCAGCCATGAAATTAAAAGACGCTTACTCCTTGGAAGGAAAGTTCTGTCCAACCTAGATAGCATATTCAAAAGCAGAGACATTACTTTGCCAACAAAGGTTCGTCTAGTCAAGGCTATGGTTTTCCCGTGGTCATGTATGGATGTGAGAGTTGGACTGTGAAGAAGGCTGAGCGCCGAAGAATTGATGCTTTTGAACTGTGGTGTTGGAGAAGACTCTTGAGAGTCCCTTGGACTGCAAGGAGATCCAACCGGTCCATTCTGAAGGAGATCAGCCCTGGGATTTCTTTGTAAGGAATGATGCTCAAGCTGAAACTCCAGTACTTTGGCCACCTCATGAGAAGAGTTGACTCATTGGAAAAGACTCTGATGCTGGGATGGATTGGGGGCAGGAGGAAAAGGGGATGACAGAGGATGAGATGGCTGGATGGCATCACTGACTCGATGGCCGTGAGTCTGAGTGAACTCCGGGAGTTGGTGATGGACAGGGAGGCCTGGTGTGCTGCAATTCATGGGGTCTCAAAGAGTCGGAGATGACTGAGTGACTGAACTGAACTGAACTGAACTGAAATCCTTCTAAAAGAACATTAAGGAGAAGCAGAAAGCTGGAAACAAAACTCTCTAAAGTCCTAAACTTCCATATTCTCCCATCCAAGTACTAAGCCCGACCCTGCTTCGTTTTTGAGATCAGATGAGAGTGTCCACATTCAGGGTAGTATGGCCATAGACTAAACTTCCATATTCTTAGAAGAACACACCTATCATAATGTTAAAATACCAATTATATAACAAAATTTAGACACGTCACCAGGGACAAAAAGTAGCTATTATCTGTTTGGTTCCACATAAATAGCTATTGTTTATTGTTTAGTAATTACCACCATCTGTCATTTAAAATTTTCACACCATCTGTCAATAACTGCATGCAGAACGCAGCTGATTCATACCTCTTCTTGTTGGTCAGATGCAATGTGCTCTACCCAGATAACTATTAGCAAAGAACAATGCTTGACTTCTGTACCCAACTTCATTTGTCACAGAGGGAATCTCACCTTAAGTCCATCAATTCAAAATAGGAGTCTCTCATCTTGTGTATAAACTAGAACTAATTTTCATATTTTGGTTTTTAACTTCTATTGTTGAAAATTTCAAACATATACATGAGGAGAAATACAATAAAGACCCCAATACCTCAATAAACCCTCATCAGCAGCTTCAGTGATAATCAACTCACAGTCAATGTGTTTTCATCCCTATCTTCCTCTCCCTGCTTACCTTAAATTATTTGGAAACTAATCCTCGACATAATATTATTTAATCTATAAATATTTCAAGCTCTTGGAAAAAAGACCTAACCACAATGCTATTGTCACACCTAAAACAGGAACAATAATTCACATTCACCCAATGAGCCCATTTTGATCCTGCTGCAGAAATGGATCTCGTTAAACATCTCCCTGTATACAGCTCAAAAGCCCTTTATAAACTGTACACGTGATGACTGACTATTACAATGCTACTTGAAGGGCGAAGAAAACCAGCTCGTTCCCTGAATGCTGCTTCATACTGAACTCAGTTTTTGGGGAGGGGTTGCATATTTTACTCCTTATAAGGTAAAGAAAATGGTCATTGGCACCCACACTACGGGAACAACCCCGACAGCCACTTTTTGTACACTGCCCAGGGTTACAAATGCATGTAATTGCCTGCTGGACTTCAGCTGTACATGTGAACAACTGGTTTTCCACACAGCAACCATTCATTTTACAATCTCACATCTCCCCTAACGAATTTCCTATGAATACTGGTACTAAAGAACCTGAAAGAGGAAAGACCTCTTTTTAAAGTTAAATGCCATATTTGTCAAAAGGTTGCTGCAGAATTTTTTCCTTACCCATCAGATAAAAAGGACATTTATGCAAAGAAATGTCTTTCTGTGAGCCCAATATTGAATTTTCCATTGTTGGTGCTCAGTGTCTCTTGGGAGGCTCTTAATTGAATCAGTCTTGAAAGGTTTTCTTTGTGTTTTCCCTCAGACCCTCTTACGGATTACAGAAGCATTGATAGTGAGCACAGCTCTAGTGGAAGATGCTGTCATCTCATTATTCAGTCTGGTCTCTGTCTCAATAGCTCATGCCTCTTAAGTGGCTGGCATGCTATCAGGTCAAAAAGAGGTCAAGGTAGCCAGACACAGGAAGCAGTAGCTCTTCACAGGGGACAGGAGAATAGTGGTGGAGAGAAAGAGATGGTACTGCTGCTGCTGCTGCTAAGTCGCTTCAGTCGTGTCCAACTCTGTGCGACCCCATGGACTGCAGCCTACCAGGCTCCTGTGTCCATGGGATTTTCCAGGCAAGAGTACTGGAGTGGGGTGCCATTGCCTTCTCTGACCCTAGTGCATACTCCAGACTAATTTACCCAAGTATAGAGGAAGGTCCACACATTTACCCAATGAAGACCAGGGAACATAACAGAATTCTGCAATGGTTTCTGAAGGCAAGGCACAGTAAGAATCAAGAGCTTACGGGGTGGGTCATGCACAGGCGGCATGGCTTTCATGTGGCTACTTGCCATGCCAGGATTGTTTTCCCACATGCATCATCTTAATCTGAAAACTTGGCCGTGAAAGGCTAGCCATCAGGATATGATTCCTGTCTCTGTCTAAATGCTGCAGCTGAATTACTTGCAACTTTTCCTGTTCTATATTGAATAGTCAGACATCTTCTTGATTTAAGCTTTATTTCTTTAAAGAATCCTCCTCTGCCTCAGTGCCCCATCTAAAGCCCCCCATGTCTGATCATGTCCTCACTGACATATATGAACCATCATTTTCAAATAAACTAGAAACAGTGCTGACTAATGCTTTAAACCTCTCAAGGCATTTTTTTGTGTGCGCTCTCATTGATGCACACAAAAACACTTTGCCAAAAAACACTTCATTACACTCAACAGTAGACGCAGCAAAAGAAGGGAGAAGACAGGCGATTTGAACAGGTTCACGAAAAGTAAGTTAGTATCAAGATGAAAACTTGAACAGGATCCTTAATTCCTTGTCTGACATTGTTTCCACATTATCTCACTTAAGAGGAGATTCTGAAAAACAATCAGCCCTTCTAGACTGTTGGGAAATAGTTTTCCAATATCCTTGGCCCATGTAAGTTCAATGACACATTCTATACATACATACCGGAGAAGGCAATGGCACCCCACTCCAGTACTCTTGCCTGGAAAATCCATGGATGGAGGAGCCTGGTAGGCTGCAGTCCATGGGGTCCCTAAGAGCCAGACATGACTGAGTGACTTCACCTTCACTTTTTACTTTCATACATTGGAGAAGGAAATGGCAACCCACTGCAGTGTTCTTGCCTGGAGAATCCCAGGGACAGGGAAGCCTGGTGGGCTGCCATCTATGGGGTCGCACAGAGTCAGACACGACTGAAGTGACTTAGTAGCAGCAGCATACATACATACACTCACACATTCATATGTGTTGCTTGGCCATTATTATCTGATTAAAGTGGAAGGAATAGTTTTAATAGTTGAAAAAGAAGTGAAATAGGACAATAATTAAAATGTTACACATGTAACCCATATGTGTATGTATGTGTGTATTTGTGTATGTGTGTGTATATATATATATGTATGTATGTATACATCTTTGTTTATCAATTTTTCTTGAGGTAGGACCAAGGGTTTTCCTTTCACATATAGGCTCTCTCGTTGACCTTTCTTGCATACACCATTTTTGAAGTGTTAAATCTATAATTTCTACTTTGGGCTTCTTTAAAATAGAGTGAAAACTTAAAGCCACTTGGAAGCAATATGAGTACAGAAGACTTTCGGGTTTTTATAATTTTCCTCCAGTCTTTCAGAGCTGTCTCATCTACAGTTAATTCAATAGCAATCTTTTAGATACAGTTGTTCCTCAGACTCCCTGGGGGATTGGTTCCAGGACCCCCAAAGATACCAAAATCCTCAGGTGCTCAAGACCCTATGTAATTGCCTAGTACAGTCGCTCTCTTGGGACTTCCCTAGTGGCTCAGATGGTAAAGCATCTGCCTACAATGTGGGAGACCTGGGTTCGATCCCTGGGTCAGGAAGATCCCTTGGAGAAGGAAATGGCAACCCACTCCAGTATTCTTCCCTGGAAAATTCTATGAACAGAGGAGCCTGGTAGGCTACAGTCCATGGGGTCGCAAAGAGTCGGACACGACTGAGTGACTTCACTTATTCACTTCACAGTCGCTCTCAGTATTCATGGGTTCCTTAACTCTGGATCTAAACAACAAGCAGCGTGAATTCATGGTTGGTTGAACCCATGGAGGCAGAAACTGTGGGTAGGGAGGGCCAACTATACCTGCTTTTTAGTTTTCACAAATGTTTAACTTCTATAGTTTTAGAAGCTCTTTTGTTTTTACACTTCTGTTTAGTATGTCATTTAGTATTTTTTTATAGTGAATGATAAAATCACACATATAGCTGGCAGAGGTTGGCAGGCAATCATTTGACTCTTTGAAGGCGTGTGACTCTACCACTGGGAGAAGTCCTTAGGCATCGCACAGAGTAGTGGGAGCGTCAATACTTTGGCCACCTGATGCAGAGAGTTGATTCACTGGAAAAGACCCTGATGCTGGGAAAGATTGAGGGCAGGAGGAGAAGGGGGTGACAGAGGATGAGATGGTTGGATGGCATCATCGACTCAATGGACATGAGTTAGAATAAACTCTGGAAAACAGAGAAGGACAGGGAAGCCTGGTGTGCTGCAGTCCACATGCTGGACATGACTTAGAGACTGAACAACAAAAACAACAAGAGCAGTGGACACATCATGAGCTGTTTGAGTGCCATGGGTTTGCTCTACTGGGAAAAGCAGTGTCTGTTCACATAGGGGAGTGGGGCAGCTAGGTAGAAGATGACTAACTGTTTCTGGGTTTTTTTACTCCTAAGAAGCAATACAGTTTGGTAGAAAAAACATCTAGCAAGAAGAAGACTGTCCACAGCTCTGGGTCTGGGCCCAAAGGACTTCATGCAGTTGTATAACTTTCTCTGGGTGCTCAGTTTTCTCATTAGAAAATTAAGAAAATGGACAAAGGCGTAGTTGCTTAGAGCACTGGGAATGAGAAAGATTCCTGGCCCTGGACTTGGCCCAGTAGAAAAATCATGCCATGATTGATTGTCAATGTCTGCTCTGAGTAGTTAAGAGGGAAGTGGTAAAACACACACATATCATCTTGGAGCTAGATAATTCTGATCCCTGTGTAATGAAAAGGGTGCAGGCTTCAGGACTGCAATTAACTCTTGTGACCTTCAGCAAAGTTAATTACTTCTATGAGCCTCGGGAAAGCAGGAGAACTCCTTGGGGACCTAGGTAAGCTATTTTCTAACTGCTATTCTTGGATTATTCTCTGCTGCTGCTGCTGCTGCTAAGTCGCTTCAGTCGTGTCCGACTCTGTGCGACCCCATACACGGCAGCCCACCAGGCTCCTCTGTCCATGGGATTTTCCAGGCAAGAACACTGGAGTGGGGTGCCATTGCCTTCTCTGTCTCACATGTATAAGCCCTGAGAAAACATCAGCACACAGTGTGTGCGTGCTAAGTCGTTTCAGTCATGTCTGACCGTAGCCCCTCAGGCTCCTCTGTCGATGGGATTCTCCAGGCAAGAATACTGCAGTGGGTTACCATGCCCTCCTCCAGGGGATCTTTCTGACCCAGAGATCGAACCCACATCTCTTATGTCTCCTGCATTGGCAGGTGGGTTCTTTACCACTAGCGCCACCTGTGTACTCAGCAACTGTCAAATAAATGGAACCATTGTTGTACTAAGAGCTTAGCACAATATAGGTAACAGGTGCTCAGTAAATACTAATTTTCCTTTCCTTCCTAAATTGTACAATCCTGGATGACAAGTTTCATGTGCACAGAGACACAATTTCCTTTTCTCTTTTATCCTTGAATAATTAGGCTGAATATAAAAATACAGAAACCTGAAGAGTGGTTTGGAAGTACCTTAGTATTAAAGTGTTATGAAGTTTTTTGAGCCTTCTAACTCCACATAAAATTTTAATAGAACGTGAGTATCAGACTATTTTCCTGGTTGCAAAGTATGGTATGAAGATGATTTTAGATGTGAGATGAACAGGAATGAGTTATATATTTATGTGAATGTGTATTTTACAAAATACTGGGTTAGCCAAAAAATTTGTTTGGGTTTTTTCATAAGGTGTTACAGAGAAACCTAAATGAACTTTATGGCCAATGCAATATAACTCACCCTGTTTAATTTTCTGTAGTAATATAATGATTTCTTTTAAACTAAATATCTAAAAATAAAAATAAGTGACTCTATTAAGGAAAACTTTCAAGTAAGAAATAATAGTATATGGTTCTGGCACAAATTATAGTTTGAAAGTGGCCAGAGTTAAAGAAACTTATAACTAGGTAATTGGCATTGCTGATTCAATGGACATGAACTTGGGCAAACTTTGAAAGATAGTGAGGGACAGGGAGGCCTGGTATGCTGTGTCCACAGGGTCACGAAGAGTCAGACATAACTTAGCTAGTAAACAACGACAAATACATAACTAGTTAAAAGCATGGAAATTTTCTATAGCTAAACTGAAGTTTGCCTTTTCTCAGCTGTAGGGAGGACAATTCTCAAGTTTTCTGTAAATTTTTGTTATTTACTTAAATTAAAATTAAAGGTATACACAAGGAAATTGTTGATCATTCATCCTAGGCATGTGTATTGAAGATTATAATTTTCTGCAGCCTAAATGTTATTAAGCCTTTTTCTCTTAGAAAAATCATTCAGCAATGAAACAATGGCATTTTAAAGATGACAATATCTCATGGTATTCTATGAAGAACATTGTTATTTCTAGGTCTTCATCTTCTAAACAATTTTGAGAACCGTAGGTTCAGAGCATTAGTGCTCAAGTGGGGCTGATGTTTCCCCACAGGAAGCATTTGGCAATGGGGGACATTTTTAGCTGTGATAACTAGGGTGTCCGTGCTGCTGGCATCTGGTGAACAGAGGCCAGGAACACTGCTAAACATCCCATAATCAACATGATAATCCACAGCGAAGAATTACCTGACCCAAATGTCGATAGTGCTAAAGTTGAGAAACCCTGCTTTAGAGTTTTGTTTATAAATGACTTATGAACATCTTGATCTAACACCCACAGTTGAATGTTCAACATGTTCTGATGAGGCTGTAAATACCTACTTCCAAACTTATTTTCAGAAAGCATTAGGAAAAAAAGAAAGAGACCTCATAGAATTTTAACCCCCTTTTTAAAAATTACTCCTCCATTTAGTTTTTAAAAACATTTATTTGTTTATTTATTTGGCCATGCCAGGTCTTAGCTGTGGCATGTGGGATTTTTAGTTGCAGACTATGGGATCTAATTCTCTCACCAGGGATTGAACCCAGGCCTCTTGCATAGGGAGTGCAGTCTTAGTCACTGGGCCACCAGGGAAGTTCCTCCATTTAGTTTTCAAGAGTAAGCTGGTTGAAAAACCACCTAAATTATTATGGTACAATATCTACCCTCAGTTGATAGATCAGCTCAAGTCATCAGCTAAGGTCCTCCAAATGTCTTCCACTTGCCATGGCAAATAACCTCCAAGCTTATGAAGCAAGTTTTCTCACTTCTGATTGTGTTGGCATCCACATGGGTTTGTGTGGGGGACATGTCTGCAACCCTAGCCTGTATTCTCAACTGTTGCCTGGCACAGCGTTGGGCCTGGTGTAGGGAGTCCACCCATTCTTTAGTTCTATGATATACTGGGTGATGGTAAGTTATCAATGGGAAATCAATTTCTTTAGCCTTTCTACACTTCCTTGTCTACCTTTCTGGGCTCTGTTAGCCTGGAAAAAATATTTCCTCAGGGCTGCTGGTGAGCAGGTCTCACTAGCATTTCATACTTTATTCAGAAACCATTTCTGTCCAAAGATCACACTCTTATTAGAGGCCTAAAGCAGTCTGATGATAAACGTTTCCCTAATTGATCTAAATAGAAGAAAGAGACCAGGGTGTCACCCTCCATTCCCAACACACCTCAAGAGCAAACTGTACTTGTAAAATTTTTTAGGACACAGGAATGACTGAAGAGGGTACAATAATTTATATAGGGCCTCCCTGGGCAGTTCAGTTGGTAAAGAATCCACCTGCAATGCAGGAGACCAGAATTTGATTCCGGGTAGGGAAGATACCCTGGAGAAGGAAATGGCAACCCACTCTAGTATACTTGCTTGGAGAATCCCATGGACAGAGGAGGCTGGTGGGCAGAAATCCATGGGGTCACAAGAGTAGGACACAACTTAGCAACTAAACCACCAATAATTTGTAGCCCTATATCTACCATAACATCAACTGAATTAGTTCTTGATTTTATATGCTTTTGGGGAGGTTGGGGGAGAGGGAATAGAGGTGAATTTTTTTTTTAAAATTTGACATTAAGTTGCATTAATACTGATCGCTCTGAATGGGCCAGACACAGAGTTAACTGGTCCCATATTGACTGAATAATCAAAGTGCTGTACTGTCCAACAGGAGAGGGGTGACAGCATAGGCTCGGTCTTGTCAACTTTGAAAGGACACATACTCAGTAAAGAACTCGTTTGAGCAGAATTAAAGTGTCTCAATACTTTGATTTGTGGCTGGATAATTTTTAATTTTTAGCTCACAGGCTTTTTTTTTTTTTTTAAGATTGTTCCACTTTATGCTTAAGGAGCTGAAATTCTGCAGTGTCATTTGCCAGGATACTGATTATATATAAGTGGGAGATTTTTTTTTAATCAACAATAAATGTCTTGCATTGTGAAAATAGCAGCTTGACTCCCACATTCATTTAGCAGCAGGAGGCATGAAATGGATTGGCCCTTTTGAATTATTTCAGAAATGTGCTCCAGATGCATGTAGATAGATCACTAAATATAAATCTCATTGCTTCTTTCTTTTGCTTTTTGCCCCACTGCTAAGCAACTTTTAAAACTGGTATAGGATGAATTCTTTATCATCACCATCCTTCAGAATAAAATTAAGTTTATCGGAAAGCAATGAATGTTATCCAAATACAATCTGATAAATCCTATTGACTACTGCAAGTTGCAACTGGTTGACTGCCAAATGCTGCCATTTTGATGTGTGAGTCTTTTGTTTCTGAAGGACTCATTTATTTGAATGGTTTGGTGTTAGTTTCCTATTTATAGTGGCATATGTTATACCAGGGCTTCTCTGGTAGCTCAGCTGATAAGAATCCACCTGCAATGCAGGAGACCCCAGTTCGCTTCCTGGGCCGGAATCCCCAGGAGAAGGGATAGGCTACCCACTCCAGTATTCTTGGGCTTCTCTCACGGCTCAGATGGTAAAGAATCTGCCTGCAATGTGGGAGACCTGGGTTAGATCCCTGGTTCAGGAAGATCCCCTGGAGGAGGGCATGGCAACCCACTCCAGTATTCTTGCCGGGGGAATTTCCATGGACAGAAATGCCTGGTGGGCCACAGTTCATGGGGTTACAAAGAGTCGGACACAACTGAGCAACTAAGCACATGTTATACCAACGAGGTGTGCTGCGTACACATCCTTTCCTCTTGAAGAACTTACCATTCAGCTGTGAGATGCGTAGTTAGCTGGCAGGTTCCAGGAGCAGGGCCTTAAGAATCTGCCACAGTGTCTGAGATGAGGTCTGGGCAGTGCTTAGCCAATGACTGAACACGCAGCAGTAATAGAGGCTGCCCATTTCTGCCCAACCCAGGACTTCTTTAATGGGTACTCATTGCTCTGGAGTTGTCTGTGGGGCTGGTTGAGACTGTCAGATCAGCATCACTGTCTGAAGCTCTGACTACCCTCCTCCTGCTTCCTTCACTTAATCTTTGGCAGGAATAACACTTAATAAACCTTTGGCCCTCCTAACTCCATCTCAGCATTTGTTTCTCAAAGGACCCAACTGAAACACAACATATAGATGTTGTTACCAAAACAGGAAGAGTGAAAAATTCTATGCTGCATTTTGGGCCAATGGCCAGTGAGCTGCAAATACTTCCTGGGGACTGTGAACACCAATGCTAATAACTCAATTCGTATATTGTGCTGTGATGCTCCATACTGGTATTTCTGCTCTGACTGTGTGTGTATGTATGCTCAGTCGCTCAGCTGTCTCCAATACTGGGCGAGCCTATGGACTATAGCCTGCCAGGCTCCTCTCTGTCCATGAGATTTCCAAGGCAAGAATACTAGAGTGGGTTGCCATTTCCTCTTCCAGGGGAACTTCCCAACCCAGGGATGGAACCCATATCTCTTGCGTCTCCTGCATTGGTGGGCAGGTTCTTTACCACTGAGCCATCGGGGAAGCCCTCTGCTCTGATTCAGTTCAGTTCAGTTCAGTCAGTATCTCTTGCATCTCCTGCATTGGCAGGCAGATTCTTTACCACTGAGCCATCAGGGAAGCCCTCTGCTCTGATTGGGCAGTAGCAAAATCTCCCTGGGGTCCCTGGGGCCTCAAACTAGTTACCATAACCACCTCTTGGGACCCTGACGGTTAATAAGGTCCAAATCTAGTGAGAATCCCAAAAGAGGATTAGCTTTTACTCTCTTTCAAGTGCTGTAGAAATTGGTTAAGAAAAGACTCCTCTGAACAGCAGGATGGGCTGTCTTGAAAGATATTAATTGCCGTTTCCCCATGAGATTTGGGGGATTAAGCTGATGAAAGGAAAAGCAATAATATGAAAGGGAATCTATGTAAATTCACTAATTTAAACCAATTGGCTATTTTCAAATTATGTGTTTCAGTTGTTCTGCCTCCGTGGACAGGTGAAGTGCTCTGTTTCAAAGTATTTACCCACTCCAAGCACTTCACTGCCTGCTGAGGGAAAAAGACAGTCGATTACACCCTTCCCAACGGGAGGAGGATGGGAGGACTCATGTTTCCTTCGGCGATAAAGAACGTGAAAACAAAGTAAGGCAAACTCAGAAAACAAAAATAGGATCATGAAGAATACATAAAAACTGGATTCCTTTCTTTCACCTGATCTATCCTGGGAATCTCTGAACTTCTTCCATGGGTTGAATCCTATGGCCACTCATGTCAACAGAGTCCCCAATAATGCACAGGCTCCACTGAACCCTTTGGTTGGAGGCTGACCATTAACACTGTTAATAATCCCTACCTATTCACCCCTTACTCATTGGATTTCCTTGTCCTATTCCTAGGTTACACAGACTGGATTTAGAAATCAGAGAAACATTACATCCACTTTAAATTCTGAGTACAGGAGGTCATTCTATTCAAAAGAACACTGTAACCAAAAAAAAAAAAAAAAGCCATTTAAAGTGAATCCATTTAAAATGGAACATAAATTTCATAGAAAAGAGTGAATAAAAGAGTCCATCAAGACTTTATTTTGAGAATTGAAAATAAAATTCATGAAAATGAATTTATCTTCCATTTAATCAAATTCAGGTTATAACTGCAATTATGCTGTAATTCTTAGCGCAAACTAAAAACAAATGAAGGAACTTCCCCGGCTGTCCAGTGGTTCAAGACTCTGTGCTTCCAATGCAGAGGGCATAGGTTTGATCCCTAGTTGGGGAATTAAGATCCTATATGCTGTGTGGTGCAGCCAAAAAATAAATACATAAAAAGAATAAAGATCTATTCTTCAAAAATGAATGAAGCATTAAGAGGGTTACATAATTTTTTTCAAAAAGAAGTGATGGTGGTATTACGACAATTTTAAGGAAAATTTAAGAATACTTAAGGGCTTTACCATTTACCAAGGGTCTCTCACAATCCTTTGAATTCCACACCTTTCCTTGAAGTACCTATCATATTACCATCCTTGTTGATTTTCCTTATTTCAACTGTTGAATTGTTTGCCAACTCCTTTGGTCATGACTTAGGTATGTTTTAGGAGGAGATCAACATCACTTTCATTGATTTCAAGAAATCTTGCATATTGTGCATCAGATACAAGTTCTCACTTTGCAAGTAACTTACATTGCTTTGACACTCTTCTTTCATCTCACTAGACTGGTGAAGAAGATTCTAATGGTACAAGAGAGGACTTTTTGAGAGGGCACTAATCTTGGATTAGTGAAGTCGTGAAGTCGCTCAGTCGTGTCCAACTCTTTGTGACCCCATGGACTGTAGCCTATCAGGTTCCTCTGTCCATGGGATTTTCCAGGCAAGAGTGCTGGAGTGGATTGCCATTTCCTTCTCCAGGGGATCTTCCCGACCCAGAATCGAACCCGGGTCTCCTGCATTGCAGGCAGACACTTTACCGTCTGAGCCACCAGGGCAGCCCCTGTTAATCTTGGATTAACTCATCACTAAATCAATCCTTTCTTGCAATAATGAACTTTCTTCCTTTTATAATCCCCTAATTTCTGAGAACCAGTTAGAGAAATCACAGATAGCCAGGACGTTTTCAATTAGTCCTTAAAGCTGCTATACCTTCTTTCGGGTGTAGGATGTTAAATTGAAAACATTTTTACCAACAATCTAGAGATACTGAGTCTTCCTAACGTCAGTGGCAGAGCCAAGGAAATGGCCAAAGTTAGCCTAGTCTACGGACCACACTGCCGTACTGATCCCCTGCGCAGAATGAATTAAAGCAGAGAACATTAGCAAAGAAAACAGAAGGTATATTTCTACCCTTAACCACGATGAAAACTCACTGTGGCCTTGGCAAAGTCACTTAACTTTTCTGGGTTTCAATTGTCTCTGTGGTCTTGTACAACAAGAGATAGTTATGATTACTGATTTGGGGCCACAAAGATACGAGGGAGATTTTGCTACCACCAGTTCAGAGAGCCGATATACCAATGTGGGTGATAACCCAGTACCTAAACTGAATCATCGGTATTAAATGGTCAAGGTGCCCAGGAAATGACTAGAGTTCACTGACCACTGGCTTAAATGGCAATCAGTTCATGTTATTTCTCTGTTATCATTCCCTGGGACCTCGCACCCCAATCCCAATGCAACCCCCACATCTTGTCAGGTATGAGCATGGTTTTGTCAGAAAGGAATTATAGACCATCAGATATACCTTTCTACCACACGCACACCCTCCAGTCCACTCTCTCACTCTATCTTTTTTTTCTGCCTCATGCTCCAGAAGGACAAGTTTCCTACTCTTAGAGGGCTACCCTACCACCTGGCTGTTAACCTGCTGGGGTGCTGACTGCGCAGTCCTCTCCTTCCTTCATCACTAGTATCCTCAGTCTCTTCCTTTGCACTAACTCAAGGAATCGTGGGTACCTGAGACATCATCTAATTGGAACCAGCACTGGAGGCTAGCCTCTCTTCCTTCACTTCTCTGAAAAGCAGAAGTCTCTTCTTTAAGCATGGGTACTTCACTGACATTTCCAAGTACTCTTTTTCCTCTGTGTTTAAAAGGAAGCACAGATGTCCTACATTCTATAAAAATCTTTATCTGATACTGTATTCCATCTAATGATCATCTTATGTCCTTCCTTCTACACACAGAAACCTTTTTAAAACAAGTCATCTACATCTATTCTCTTCTTGCTACCACCCCTACATCCCCTGCTCAGAATCTGTTGCAGGGATCACTCTATAAATAAATTTCTCACTGAAAGGTCACCAACCCGTATATCATCATGAAATCATAGACTCTGTACATTTTAGAAGACATTTTTGACATTTATTCCAAGTCTCCCATTTTATAGATGAAGAAGAACACGCACAATTTCATAGGACCAGTAGTCTCATTTGCCTTGGTGCCCCTTGCGGAATTTGATATTGTAGACTTTTTCCTTTTTCTGAACAATGTATGTTAATAATAAAAATCTTGTCAATCTGATTTTTTTTTTTGATCAGCTCTTAAGAGATGGCCTGAACATTAACTGAGTATACCTTAGACACAAAGACAAGATGACTATTCACATGTGCTTGTTTCAATCCAGATTCTTAGGTGAGATCTCCATCACCCTTTACCTACCATGGTACTATCACCAGGCTTCAAGTTACTTTCAAGCTATTTTTGTAATCATCAGAGGCTCTTGTTATTGCTGGAAGAATTCAATAGAAATGTATTTAAGTCTCCTTTCTGTGGAGTTGAGCTGCTTATTCCTTAGTAAAAAATAACTATACATTGCTCTTCTACTATAAATGAAGATATTCATTTGGCTAAATGGTGACTGTAGTAACTAAAATACCTTACTGTCAAACATTTTTCTCCATTCTTTGAAAGGAAAGTGCATCATTTTTCACTGCCAAGAAGTTTCTCAGATATAGGAAAAGTAAGGAAAATAAGTCATCATTACCCACCAGAACAGAGTGATAACCTGAAGAAGAAAAACTGGCTTCTCTTCCCTCTTTACTTCAGGAAAAACAGCCTGGATCTGTTCTCGAATGGTTTGGGGATACTGGCTATTTCTCAAGGTTCTCAAGATATTGGTCCAGGGAAATAGATCTACAGGATGGGCAGAAATGATGGTGAGCATGTTTTAGGCTTCCCTGCTGGCTCAGCGGGTAAAGAATCTGCCTGCAATGCAGGAGACACAGGAGACACAGGTTCGATCCCTGGGTCAGGAAGACTGCCTGGAGGAGGAAATAGCAACCCACTCCAGTATTCTTGCCTGAAAAACATCCTATCGACAGAGGAGCCTGGTGGGCTACTGTCCAAATGGTCACAAAGAGTTGGACCTGGCTGAGGGACTAAACACACATGTTTTAGACATTTTTGTAGCATCAAGAGTCTCCAGATACAACAAGTGCAGGTAAAATAGTTTTAATGGAACTGTTAGGTTTTTGTGTAAATGCAATAGAACTGCCTTATTTAAAATATCAAAGCCATTAGGGTCAACTTATGTGGAAAATATATCATTCCGTTTTATTCCTCTTATTCCTTTTGCAGCGGGCAGCAATCAATAGCCTCCCTGCTTTTTAATTACTAAAAAGAGAAGCTACATGAAGCAGCTGGCATGATATTTATTTGATGTTGATAAGAGTAAGCCAAAGTTTTACTATATGATATATATAAATACATAAACAGAAATATAATATATTTAAGATAAATATACACTTATCTCACATAGATATTTATATATGATAAATAAGATACATATTTATATATAGTTTTAAAAGATACAAATAAGATATATATGATAAAGTACATATATATTACATCTTTACCAAATATCTACTTATCTATCTATATATCTCACATACACAACAGAGCATCACTTTATTTCACTTTTTTTTGGAGAGTAAAAAGTAGGCTAGAAGATAAAAATAAGCAGTGATCTTAGTTGTGCATGCAGTTATTTTCAGAAAAAGGCAATCTTTTGTCATCCTCCCCAAATCTTTGAAGGATGGGTAGAAATCAAGTTAAAAAGAAAAGGAGAACAGTCACGAGTCAGTATGTCTGGTAAGGTCACCCAAGCCCTCTGCCCTCTATGTCTGAAAGAGGGCTTGTCCCAAACACTAGCTGCAGCGTGGCATGTAGGGCGCACAGATGATGCAGGGGGATTAGTTAGGGTATGTGGGCTCAGAAGATGAGGGGTTTAAAGTAAGCATTACTCTAGCATTCAGAATATTTCTCCTTGATTTTGGGAGAAAGAAAATAAAAAGAATGATATTCTATTATATTAAAATAAGTAAACAGACTACCTGCCTGCAGAGAACACATTTATGAAAGTGAATTCTGAATTAAGACTAAGAATAAATCAAAGCTTTATTGTCAAGTAAATCAGCAAACTTAACAGCATAGGAGCAGTGAGCACAGAACTGGGCATACAAATGGGGATTGAGACATGGTCTCAGCCCTGCTTGGAACTCACTGCTGAGTGGAGAAGGGCGACAAGGAAATTAACGATCACCAAACAATAGAATAGAACAGTGTTTCTGGAGAACACAGAGCAATTGCTACTGAGAGTAGGAGACTCAAACATCTAATTAAATTTTTGAGTGAGGTGAAGAGGACACAATTGAAAACAAATGCAATCCTACGGCTAGTAGAGCAAAGAGGGTTGAGCTCCATGAATAATTCGCTACTAAGAGATAGTCAAGCTCTGTTTCTTCTGTACTTTGTTGATGCACTTGAACCTATTTTGTGAAGCACCTGACTTATTTCTGGAAGATATTACAGACTTCATATAAGAAAGGGTCTTCACCCTTTTTAATAAAGTGCTGACTTTGCAAACTATGCTCCTAACATCAGCCAGTGTTCTGAAGAGAAGTAATTTAATAGACTTGTACACAGAGAAAAACTCCTTCACTGCTTCATGTTAGCCCTTGAATTGACTGATTGGGATGTGTTCACAGGGTACTTTGAATAACAACTGAAAGTATTCATTGCTTTATCGAGGTGTTTGCCCTTTAGTAGCGGACAAAAGACAGAAAACCCTTACATATCCACGGAATAAGAACCAGTAAAATGTGGTGGGCTAAAATCCTGATTAATGGAAATACTCTAGTTAACTTAATGATAACCAGAAAATTCTCCTTATTTTGTTTTGTTCATTTATTATTAGTCAAATGGCATAATAAAAAAGTCACTGAAAATATTTTACTAATTTTTGATGGTTCATAGTGATGCATTGCTTCAATACACTAACTATGATTGCAGAGTACAGGTGAGAAGACAGGAGACTTATTTTGGAGGCTGTTTGAATAGCCCTGGAGGCTATTTGGAAAAATAATCCTCAATATTTCCTTATTTTAGTATCAGATACTACCAGGCAATAGGATTATGCTACTAGACTATTCCATTTTGCAAATACATTTTTATTACACTTACATTTCAATTAAGAAGATAACCTAAAAATGTTAGGTAACTAAAATAGTACTTCTTTGTCTCTCAGAATTTAAAAACACCTGGAATTGTTTCAGTGTGGCTATACTTCTGTGCCATTAAAAAGCAGAATGTATTCTGAATCATTTCTTCAAACAGGTTTTAATAAATATTTCAATGAATGGTCCATACTACATTTCAACAACTACTGAATATGTAACTCATAGGTCACAATACAATGTATTGCAACCAACAAATCAAATGAAATATTTATACTCCGATAACTCAATTTAAAGGCATGAGTTGGGATTGTGTGGGATACAAAGTAGTCTAAGATACTAGTATCTGTGAAAATTAGGTGTGTGTTTACATGCTGTCTGCTGAAAAAAAAAAAAGGAGTCAGGACAGCTAAGTTGGGCTACTGCAAGTTGCTCTGAGAGATGTGGAGTCTGCTATGAATTTGAGGATGGGCCTTGACATAAGTCCCCAGTGAAGGCTGGAACAACTGTTCAGGATGCTAGAACAGAATTAATTACTATGCTGGAATGATGTTCTGTGTGCTCCTGCGCACTTTCTTTGGTGGTCCCACGGATGGAGGAAACGTGCTCTATTTGTTTTTCCTGTCTGTCTTTCTCTTGCATGGCTGCCCTTTTCCTATGCTGCCCTAGAACCTCTGGACAACGTCCTCTCTTCGTGCTTCAATATGAGGAGCAATGTCACCATGTCCCCACTCACCACTTTCCCCACCAGACTTCAAGTCAGCCTGCAGTTTCAGTATATCTACATGTTCTATGACTTTTCTTACATATCTTTAACTCTTGTGTTTCCAACTTGTTGACATTTAGCATTCCTAATTAAGCATTTCTGTCTTATTATCTGCTGTGGACAATGGCAGCAGTTATTAGACAATTGCATGATGCTGCTTTTATAAATCTGTCTGAGCAAAATCATTTGATGGTTGGAATGCTCCCCTGCTTTTAAAAGCTATTGAGTCATTGCCACCCTCATCTTCCTGGATTGGCCGACTCTGTATCATAAAGAAAGATGCACTATGGGCTACAGAGTCTCAGTCACGACTGTGCCAAACTACACGGGAAATTCTAAAATCTTTTTATTTAACAAATATTTATTGACAGTTTTGCAGCATTGAGTGTTCCTGGGCTCATGACCTAATCAATACCTATACCCTCACAACACTCTTACTCTGCCTGACATACAGCTGGCTCACAGTGAGTGCACTGAACAGATCTGTAAAGAATAAGTGGCTCTTTGTCTAGAAAGAATTTGAGAAGTTCTTGCTCCCTTGCCCTAAAGACATGGAAAGTTTAATAATACATGGTAAGATATATCCCCCCCAAACACCCAAGGAATAGAGATGACTCTAGAGATGTGGGTGAGACAGTGGTTCTGTCTTTGGCTGCACTGCTCTCCCAGAAGTGACAGTCAGAGGCAAGGATGAAGTTCTGAATGAAAGGACACAGTCAGGCTGGCCTCCACTGACAAAGACATAGAGGCCTGTGCACGGGGCCTGTGGAGGGTGGGTTTCTCAGACTCTTTGGGCTCTGGTCTAGACTGGGAGGTAGGCCAGGGGCAGTCACAAGCTGGTCCAAAGCTGAACTCAGGATGGTGACAAGGGGCTCAGCATGAACACAGTGGCCGGTTGGCAGAGACCCAGAGACTAGAGACAGAAAGGTGAGGGGAGCTGAAGCAGATCATTAGTTGGGTGTAAGATTGCCCTTCATGGTAACACAAGCAAATGGATCACAGCTGATGTGGGTTCTTTGTTTGTTACAAAACATCACTCTCAAATATGTGAGACCCTTGATTACATTTTCAAATCCCTGGCCCTGGCATTAGACTTTACCATACTCAGATATTTTAAAAAACAGATAAAATGGCCATGCTTAATTTTTTCCATAGATGGTATATAAACACATTTTATAACACTTTGAGCAAATAATTTATTTGGTCTTTTTCTCCTTCTCCCAGTAAAAGGTTCAGAGACATGATTGGGAGGCAGGGAGGGGTCACTTAAGACATTAATTCTGTGTAGAAAGTGTTACTAGGATACCACATTTTTTTGTTGACTCAAATCACAAAAGGAGAAAAGGTTACTGAATTGAGAGCATATTGTGCATCTCCTATACTCACACATAATATTAAGAATATCTGCACGCTTTTTGTCTAAGGTAGTCCAAAGACTACCTAGACTAAGACTTCTTAGTCACCTTTTAGTTTTTTAAAAGTGTTAGTCGTTTTTAAGACCTAAGTCGCCTTAGTCATTTTTTGGAAGTCTTTTGCCTAAGACGTCTAAAAAACACCAAAGGCTGAATATATTTAATATACCACTTCCCACACTCCTTTATTTTTACTCATCAGACTAATTCTTAATGGTCTTGCCCAAGAGTTGGCAAACTTGTTCTGTAAAGGATTTTTACGATTAGCAGGTCATATGCTCTTTCCCAACCACTTAAACCAGTGTAGCAGAAAGCAGTCAAGGACAATATGTAACAGACAGACAAGGCCATGTTTCAATAAAACTTTATAAAAGTAGGCAATTTGTCTTAAGGGCCATAGTTTGTTGATTCCGGTCTAGCCCTTCAATCTTAAAATTATATTAAAATTATTATGTTTACATGAAAAGAGCAAAACATCTCAATACATATTACTTCTATCCAAGTCTACCCCCCTTTATGAAGGTAGCAACTGATATTAGTATATGTAAATATTATTAAAAACATACCAAAATACCTAGTAGCCAAAAGACTTTAGGTTTCATCCTTTATCTTTCCAATATAGTTAACATAGACCAGCATCAAGGAAAATTTCAGAGAAAACCTGTCAAGAGATTCTAGAAAAAAACCCAAAAACTCAGCTTGTCTAAATTTGTGAACCCCAAAATGAATCTTTCCAGATATTCAGAAAAGCATATAAGCCACATTACTTTGGTAAAATGTGTCATGAAAAATAAATCAGAGAAGATGATATTCTCACATGCATCTAGATGAATTTCAAATCTTATTATGGAAAACAGTAAAAGAATGATCTAGGCTCCTTGTAACTTTTTTTCTTTTTAATTGCAGAGACTTTCAGAGAGTGCAAATCAGCAAATGATTTCCCTACTTTACATATAGAGAGCCACAGAAAGTAACACTCTGAGAAGCCACATGCTTCTGCTGGAACAGCAGAGACCACCAGAGGTACATATTTGACTCTAACTTTCCTGGAGTCAAGGGCTTGGCATTTGGTAGGAAATGGATGAGGATATGGAAAGTCAACATTAGGCCATATGAAGAGGCTCTGGTCACTGTGGTATGCCCATTCTTGGCTGGACAATGACTTGTGAATCTGTCCCTTGCAGAAAAGAACTAGCCTAACCTATATTTGCATTTTGGGAGATTCTGTGCGGAGCAATATTTACTTCTGCTGGCTCAGGATAGGTACAGTCACTTCAGATTTGAGAGACCAAGGCAACCCAGCTCATGCCCATTACTACACGCTCACTGAGAACTGAGAAGGGATAAAACAAGGTATTCTGCATCTCATAATTGGAGATAGCATTCAAGAATTTTATTTCAAAAGTATCTACGGTTATGTTTCCTTAGTCTAGACTAGTTGAAGGTTATCAAATGTATAAAAATTTCTGACCACTTGGCCGCAATGGGAATTTCCATGTCTAACAGTAATATAACAACTTTTTAAAAAGGTTTAATAGTTATAAAGTACTTTATAATTATAGAACACTGCTGCAAATAATATTTCATTTGATCCTTAATATTTCCTGGTAAGGTAGGCAGAACAATGACTACTATTTTTCTCTGAAGAGGCCACAGATGTACAGAAGCTATGCACCTGGGCTTCCCACAAGCAGTGAGGAGGAGAAGCGTGACTCAAAGCCAGCAGTCTCTCTACTGACTGCACCATGCACCTTCCCTTTCAGGATCTTTGTGGTTTTGCCTTTTCCGATACCAGATTTCTAATGTATGGCCAGAAGATGATAATGCTTACAGTGTAGTGTCTTGGCTGGAGCAGAATAAAAGGGACAATCATTTAGAAATGATTCTTTTTTTTAAATGCAACAACCACCAAAAATGTATCTCATCAACAGCTTTATGGCCTAATCCTTAAATAACATAGTACACTGTATTATAGGAAGGACAGTTCAACTTGCTGAATTAAACTGATGTCAGGAGACCAGAGTCCAGAGAGACTGGGTAAATCACTGACTCAACGAGTTTCTCTGTATAATAAGAGAGAAACTGCACCTGCCTACTTCACAACAAATTAAGGTGCTCAACAAAGACAAGAGATGCGAGACCATATTACTCAGCCATAAAAAGGAATGAAACTGGGTTGTTTGTAGAGATGTGGATGGACCTAGAGTCTATCACACAGAGTGCGGTAAGTCAGAAATAGAAAAATAAGTATTGTATATTAACACATATATGTGGAGCCTAAAAAAATGGTACAGATGAACCTTTTTGCAGGACAGGAATAGAGTCACAGATGTAGAGAGCAGAATTGTGGACACAGTAGAGGAAGGAGAGGGTGGGATGAACTGAGAGAGCAGCATTGACACATATACCCTTCATGTGTAAAACAGATAGCTTAGTGGGAAGCTGCTGCATAGCACAGGGAGTTCAGCTCAGTGAAGGAGGAGGTCAGAGGGAGGTCCAAGGATATATGTATACATAGAGCTGATTCTGGTGGGCTGCAGTCCATGGGGTCGCTAAGAGTCAGACACGACTGAGCGACTTCACTTTCACTTTTCACTTTCATACATTGGAGGAGGAAATGGCAACCCACTCCAGTGTTCTTGCCTGGAGAATCCCAGGGACGTGGGAGCCTGGTGGGCTGTGGTCTATGGGGTCGCACAGAGTCGGACACGACTGAAGCGACTTAGCAGCAGCAGAGCTGATTCACTTCATTGTACAGCAGAAACTGACACAACATTGTAAAGCAATCATACTCTAATAAAAAAAGAATTAAAATGTATCTAAGTTACTCAACACATATTTACTGAGTAGCCACTGTGAGCAACGCATTGTGACAGATGCTGTGAGACTGAGCACAATGTACTCCATGCAGATTAAAACCAAAGCTTCATAAAACACTGAAAATTGTTAAGAACATCAGAGACCACACACAAAGGGAGTTGAGGAAAGACAGATGCAGATCAATGAATACAGTAAGAGCTTATAACAATGGAACAGCTTACTTTCAAAAAGGAGCAAATGAAGGACTGTCCAGTTGCTAAAACACATAGACTTTTGAGTAGATGTAGTAATGTGAACCACATAACCAATTTCAAAGAATTAGCATGCAATAAAATAATGCAAGAATATCAGGACTTTTTAATACTGATTACATGTTAAAATCATATAATTTGGATATGCTGAGTTAAATAAAACATGTTATTTAGTGGATATCACCTGTTTCTTTTACTTTTTTAATGTAACTACTAGAAAATTTTAAATTACTATGAAGCCTGAATTATATCACTAATTCTACTGGACTATGCTGTTTTAGAAGGCCGCATTATGGCCAAAAGGGAAGTCTGTGCATTGCACGGTTCTGGACTGGCTAATTATGGTGTATGCCATCTTTGTGAGGCATGGACCAAAGATACAACACAGAATGAGCCAAGTATCATCAAACCCACAAATCACAAAAATTCTGATGGCTCACGTGGGAACACAATTATAGTCGAGAGGAACCTGCAGGGTATTACTGATGATTCCAAAGTAAATGGGTTCAAAACTAAAAGCAGTGAGGGCATAAAAATCATTCTGTTTCTCCTTCCAGCTAAAGCACAAATATCTGAGGGAGAAATAAGTCTATGAAACGCTTGTTAGAAGTGAAGACCAATCTAGCTCCAGCACTTTCCCTTGACCAGTGACTATTTCACACACATATTTGAAAAGACCCTGATGCTGGGAAAGATTGAAAGCGGGAGAAGAAGCGGACGACACAGGATGAGATGGTTGGATGGTATTACCGACTCAATGGACGTGAGTTTGGGTAAACTCCGGGAGTTGGTGATGGACAGGGAGGCCTGGTGGGCTGTGGTTCATGGGGTCAAAAAGAGTCGGACACAACTGAGCGACTGAACTGAACTGATACTCTATCTAGAATCATGCTTTACTCGGCTGACAGAGCTCCTTAGAGCATGCAACCAAACTGGTTAATATCAACAATCCACTTACATTCCTTATACCCAATAAATGTTCAGAAAATAACTGATAATCTCTACATCCCACACAATTATCAACCAGAATATTGAAGGGACGTGTAGGGATTCAAGTGCCCCAAGAGAGGCCCTTGTCTTACCGAATTCTCAGCACCCAGCCCAGTACTAGTGACACAGGAGGGCCCAGTAAATATTCATTAAATACACAAAAAGTGGTAGTATATTAGAAGGTAAAAGTCCACATTTATATGGAAAGGGCAGGAACCAGAAATTATAGACTGGTGAGCACTTAGAACTGAAGAGCCAGGAAGGAGCCACCAAAGGCCACCAAAAACCAAGCCAGCCAGTTGGGCCACGAATCTTTTTTCTGCCCAACACCACGTGTGCAGAGCATGAACTTGATGTTCACAAGACCTTGGACAAAGTCTTTTACGACACCTTTTAAAAATATGGAGAAATAGCAGGCCTAATGACAAAGCGGTTATAAGACAGCAACGAACAGAAAATCGTAAAGACAGACTGGTGGTTGAGAGATGGAGGTCAACGTGAAGAAATTCTTCAGCAGTGTACACAGGAGTCCCTTTGGGTCAACATTTGCTTCGGTGAGTGGGAGAGGCGTGAAAGGCATGTTTGCAGGTAATATAAAAGTAGCAGGGTAAGTGTAGCAGTGGATACGGTTCAGAAGATCCTAATCAGGCCTGAATATCTGAAAATAGCATGATGAAATCTAATAGAAATAAATGTAGGTGGTCTGATTAGGTATGCAAATAAGTCAGAATTAGAAATAAAAATACATGAAAGCGAGATAAATGTTAGCTGAAGGCGATCTAGTCTGGCAGCAGCTCAGCTGTTATCAGGATTGCCTGCGGAATGCGAATGCAGAGGCCAACTGCCTCAGAAGAAATGCGGTTCTAAGCACAGCTTTTTGTCAGTGCTTTTGCATTTTGTATCAGCTAGTCCACACTCAGAACATCGTGACTACAGGAATTCTGAGGAACAAATGAAGGAGAACAGCAAACAGGAATCACTGAAGGGATTAGAGATGCTTTTGAAGAGAACGCCTACAGATGATACAGTAGAAACCCTCACATTCTTGAGAGTTTTCAGTTAGAAGTGGTTGGGTACACTTTGTCTATTTTCTAAAAGGCACTTTTTTGAGGGAGGGGAGTCACAGATCTCTTTTAGAATCTAATAAAGCCATGGGTCCTCTCCCTAGGGAAAAAAAATGTACACACAAATGTTTTATAAACAGTTTCAGGGGGTTCTAAATCAGATTAAGAACTCTTAGTTTAGAAATTCTAAGGACCCAGGTTTCTGTTTCATATAAAAAATTATTTCCCCCTTGACATCTAAAGCAATACTCCTGATGAGGAACTGAGAGAATTCCTACCCTGGGCAGAGGGGTGGGCCAGGGGTCTGGAGCCAGTCACCTGTAATGTCCCTCCCAATTTTAGGAGTCACTAATCTGAAAGGAATTTTTGAATGGTTTCACAGTATTAAGGCAAATACTTAAAACACTTTATTATTGTCATTCACCTTACTATTTTAAATACTCTCCATGCCCACTACACTCTAGTAATTGAAACAGGTCAAAACAAAGGTCATCCAAGCACGCACATCGTTTATGAGACATATCTGACAAGGACTTCATTCACTAGATGCCCAATCACAATGGGAACAGGTATACAGAAATTATTTCTTGTCCCCAAGCAATAAAATATTTCTCTCCACAAGCTGCTTTTTGAAAAACTTGACTGCACAAAGGCCTGAGGTAGCAGGAAACCTACAGTATTTGCAATATTATAAGCTCTTGGTTTGCATTTCTGGTTATAAAGATTTTTCTAAGCAGCTGGCTTATGTTATCATCACAGGACATACCCATGAGTTATCTCATTAGCAGCATTACATAATTTCTATATTCTGAGTTTATCTTCTTGGTATCTCATTGCTGTCTAAACCGGAAGAGCTTTCTCATGTTAGCTAGAAAGGAGGAGATACATCTCAGCTTTAATTCTATCCTTAAAAGATAGAATGAAAGCAAATGTAAGTCCTTAATAGTGATGCTTACTTTTTAAAAACTAGGTTCTCAGAAATTCTAAGCAGGAAAAGCTTTCTATTATTCTTTTGAGAAAATTTTCCTGGATTTTCTTCAACTTTCTTCTATTTAAATTCCTACCCCTAGTTCTGCTCATAATCTTGAAAAAGCTCCAATCCTGAAATAAGTATAGATACATTATAGTCAAAATTACTTAATGTTTTCTACCTACAATCATATAAAACTATTATAATGAGTTTTAAAAATGCCTTCTGCCAACACAGGGTGCTGCTGCCGGGATGCAATTTTCATAACAAGTAGGTGTCCGAAAGGGCTGTAAGTCTCAAGGAGAAGGTGTGTGTGTGTGTGTATATGCGTGTGTGTGTGCATGGGGTGAGATTAATTCGTCTATGGAACCTCAATGATAGATGTTACTCCCTTAAAAATCCCAATTTTATTTTTATAGTTTTTCTATTGGACTGAAAAGTTATCACTGAAGCCCTTAATTTCTCCACCTTCTCCCCTTTCTGTTGCTCTAATTTCCCATTCAAATCAATTTTCCCAAATGGAATAAAAAAATCTGTCATCAGTGGTAAACTTTAAGTGAAATGGAGGAATAGTATTTTTTTCAGAAATAATGATCTCCATAAAGATTAATGACAGTAAACCTATTTTCTATACAAGAGACTGTCATATTTCATCAAAACCTGTCATACAGCTCTCAACCAAAGAAAAGACGTCCAGACAGTAAGGGGCCACAGAGAATTTTAAGGGTTACTTTTGAGCTATACTTTTCATTTGCTTTAGCTATAAATGCAGCCGATGAGAATTATATAGGATAGTGGTCCTAAAACGTGACTGCTACAGCAGTCATCAGGAAGGCATATCAAAATCCAAATTGCCAGGCCCCACACTCTGAGTCTGTGATTCAGTAGGTCTGGGGTGGGTGGGGCCCCAGAGGTTGCATTTCTAACAAGTTCAGAGGTGATTCTGCTGCTGTGGCTAATAAATCCTTGGTGAATGACTGGTACAGGAGGATCCCAGATATCTAACTGGTTGCAACACCATACTTCCTTTCTTAATGCAAACTTTCATGGCTAAGGTTTTTGCATCATATTTTAGGATTGGAGCCTAAAGTGGCTGACGGCTTCCTGTGGCTTAAGAACCTACGCAAGCCACATCCTTCTCTCACGATCCTGTAGAAAGTATTAACAAAGAAGACAACTTCCTTCTGGAAGAAGAAATCAAGCTGTTTCTTGAGTCTCTCCCTCGCTTTCTTTAAACTTCTTACTAAGTATCTGGAATAAAATTCAACAGGAAAATGTTTCATAAAACCTATTCTGGATGGGGTGGCCTTATCAGAAAGATAGGCACACTTACCAGAGAGGAAATACACCCAGTCGTGTGGTGATAAAAACCATGGCAAACATAACAAACAGGAGATCACAAATTTTCTGAAACTTGGCGTAATTTGCCATTTTGGCAGCCTATAAAAGGAAGGAATGTGAAAGATTAATTGAGTTAAACTGATAAATGAAAAGCTTCTTTCAATATGTATGAGTCTCCTTTAAGATATAACTTACCAGATGCATAAAACTGCCGGCTACTTTGAAATGTCATGCATCATGCATCATATTTATAAATTACCCATAAGTCAAGTGAAATGCGGTATTAGCCATAAGTAGAACTACTGACTGTTACAGATTTAATAAAATATTCAGCAACCTGAAAAATTCAATTATATGGTTGACTTCAGGAAAACAGAAAAATAAGAAATTCTTTCATTGCAGATAATATTAGCAGGCCAAAGACACCAAAACAGGAATTTGGCATAACAGGTCAAAATAGAAAGTGCTAGATAATCCTTTAAACCTTTAATGAATTCCAAATACTAAGGTCACAAACTTTATAGACAATATATTGAGCCTTCCTGTACTTTTTCCTTCTTTATACTCATAGGTTTTTCTTAAACAGGTATAAGGAGGTCTCTAGGGACAGTTTCTTGGCTTACCCTCACAAATTTAGAAATGAAGAATGTGTCAAGATAATGTTATTTCAGTGAATCCATTTAGGTATCACTTTCAAATTTACATTATTGGGTCATTTTTTAGATGAAAAGTCACCAGTGTTCAGAATGTCTATGAGAAGTACACTAATAATTTATGGGAGTGATTTAAGTGACCACTTTTTATATTATAAATTAGTCAAGGAAAGAAATACATCCCTTTCTCTACCATTTACTTTTTACAGATGATTCTAAGTAAGAATAGGTGACACTGAAAACATAATTGTGCTTGATTACCTCTTTTTACATTTTCACATATAATTCACAGTACCCACACACAGGGTTATAAACTGAAGATGTATTTCAAATTCATGACATTATTTTCTAACTTCTTGTAAAGTTAAAATAGCTGAGCCAGACTTGAAAGGATTGTTGACAGTATCCATAGAAGCTGTAATTTAAGATCTTTAAGTAAAATATGAAGCTATGAGAGAAATACATTCCTAAAAGGAAATATCAGTATCTATTAACTGAGTGGAAGCCAGGATTATGAACCTTTACTTTCATGAATACTTTGTATGTGACATCACAACTTATACTAAAGGAATAAAAAAAGCATCTTCTGCCTCCTTCTGGCTATGTAAACCATGTAGTTTTTCTTTTAGATTCATTCACCAGTATTCAATAACAAGTATTAAACATCAATTTTCCTGAAATGTCTAAGCCATAGATTCCACTTTGGAGAGTCAACATATCTCATTATTTGGATATTCTCAAGCATTATTTTATAATGTCAAATAGAATCCAAGGGATGAAGAACATTTCCTTTTAAACCTTTGTTTAAAAAGGAGTCATTCACATGACTTGGGCTTCTGGATTATTTTTCTTTTTTTGATAAAAGTGGTAGATGATGATTCAGCCCACATTTTCTGAATTATGGTTCTGCCGAGCACTAGGCCATCCATTTCCACAGACATAAGAGCTGGCAGATTATACAGGATTGATTTCAAAATGGTATATTGCTGTATATTTTTCTACCTCCAAGCACACTGAGGATTTAACCACATGGTAACTGATTTTCAGGGAATTGCCTTTGCACTAATTTTATTTCTTTTAAAAAATGTGCTGAATTGAATCTAGCTTGAATCACTTAAAATAGTGCCAACCTTCCATATGACATATCTAGCCCGTTAGGAATATTTTTTTGTTTCATAACCTTATAGGGACCAGAGTCTTTAATGAAGTGCTGTATATACGTCAAACCTTGACTAATTGCCTTTATAGTAGATTCAATTTTATGACCTGAAATTTCTGCTTATATTGCAATAACAAATCATTATTTGAGGGCACTTGTATTTTACATTCACAGTGACAGCACAAGCTTCAGAGGGGCAGAACTGTAGGGCAAAAGGAATGAAAAATCAGAATATAGATTCTAAGACCCATTTCTACATGGAGTTTGTACTTTGGCAAGTTTATTTTTGACCAGTTAGGTAAATTTCTTAGCATTAAAGTGAAAAACTGTAATTCTATAACCTTACTGAGCATGTCTCTTCATGGGGGCCAATATTAAGAGTAAATACCACATCAAAATTTTACTTGGGATTTTATCTTTTGAAATATGTTTAGAAGAATTTTTATTTTTCATTATTTTTTGCTATTTTAAGAATTCTTTGTGGTAATGGTTTAGATAGTTAACTAAAGTGCAACCAATATCTCTTCGGGTATTCTTAATATGTATATGCATAGAAAACACAGTTTTCATGTAAAATATGCAATTCATATATACTTTCACTGTAAAAATACTAGGATAAAATTAAAAGACGCTTACTCCTTGGAAGGAAAGTTATGACCAACCTAGATAGCTTATTCAAAAGCAGAGACATTACTTTGCCAACAAAGGTTTGTCTAGTCAAGGCTATGGTTTTTCCAGTGGTCATGTACGGATGTGAGAGTTGGACTGTGAAGAAGGCTGAGCGCCGAGAATTGATGCTTTGAAACTGTGGTGTTGGAGAAGACTCTTGAGAGTCCCAGGGACTGCAAGGAGATCCAGCCAGTCCATTCTAAAGGAGATCAGTCCTGGGTGTTCTTTGGAAGCAATGATGCTAAAGCTGACACTCCAGTACTTTGGCCACCTCATGCGAAAAGTTGACTCATTGGAAAAGACCCTGATGCTGGGAGGGATTGGGGGCAGGAGGAGAAGGGGACGACAGAGGATGAGATGGCTGGATGGCATCAGTGACTTGATGGATGTGAGTCTGAGTGAACTCTGGGAGTTGGTGATGGACAGGGAGGCCTGGCGTGCTGTGATTCATGGGGTCGCAAAGAGTCGGACACGACTGAGCAACTGAATTGAACTGACACATGTATATAGGCAATAAAATCTATGACTGTTAATTTCATCAGGATGGACAACTACTAACTATAGTGAGTTATACATACCTTCCAGATAAATCAGTGTGAAACTTATAACACTAAAAACAAAGCCTATTCAAACAGTAATTTTCCCATTGTAAAACATTAATTTCTTAAGTGTGGAAGGGTAAAGGCTTTCATTATTCTGTTAATAAAGAATGCTAACTTGGTGAATAGTTTTTGCACACAAATTTGTATATTAAAGTCTCACTCTCACCAATTAGACCTACAGAGAAACACTCTGCAGATTCAAAGAAGTCATATACTACCTTCTCCCAACACCATCTAGCATACCCTAGAAGAACTGAGGATCTGAGGGATTCCTTAAATTTCAGATTTTGTACTCTTATATATGCAAAGAAAATTTTTACCTCTAGAAGAGCATCGGCTGAATCGTGGAGACAGAGGATCAGGGTCCCTACTCGGGCCATGTTGTTGACATATGAAAAGGTAATCAAGAGAATAGCTACAAGGTGGTGCAGGAACATAACGGCAAAGTCCTGGGAAGCAGAAGACACAGGCATGTTCGTTAGGGTTTAGCAGCATCACAGTTTTCCCATCTATTTATCCATTCATCTAATACTTCTGAGGAACCCAATGGGCCCAGCGCTGGGGAAGCTAAAATAAGTAATATATAGTTCCTGCTCTCTGAGAGTTCACCATATCCTGGGAGAGACACGCAGGAGACCAGTGACTCTGGACAATGTGATCAACACCGGGACTAAGGCCAGATCATAAAGGCTGTTTTGTACTAAGCCAAGGAATTTAAAGCTATGGGAAAAATTGCCATATAGAATTTGTGAATGAAAAAACTATTACCTGCCTTATCAGTAGACAAAGGATGTTGCAGCCATCAAATTACAGTGTCCTCCAGAGTGAGCACTGAGGAAACTCAGGATGGAAAGAAGATGCCCACCAGCAGTCAGACACTGCCGTGCACCCTGACAGTGCATCTTGAGGAGACTCAGGAGAGAAAGCAGAAGATCCTGGCCCCAGATTGCTGAGGTGTTGTCAAAGGAATGAGTGATATGCATGGGATAGTCATCTTCCTATACACAGAAAAGCACTAAGTCCCTTAACTTGAGATATCTGTTTCTTTAATAATAATCTTTTGCTATTCTGACTACCTGGTCTTTGTTGTAGAAACTCCTATATATCTTGGGTCCCCCTTTGTCTCTTTGGAGTAATCTCTCAGAGTGATCTGAGATGCTATGTCTGCAGCTTAAGTCCTCAGTTTTGTCAACTTACTGACAATAATTTTCAACTTGTAAATTGTACATTTTTTTTTCAGTTGACAGGTTTCAAGCTCAGAAAGGTATTATTTGGATTCATACATTAGGAAACTCTTCTAGGCAGCAGTGCAGGTCCAACTGGACCATTTCTCTGACTACTAGTGGCTAGGGTTTGGCATCCTTCTTCTGGAATAGGCCCAACCGAATGTTAAAATAAGAATCGTAATATGTTGGCATTTCTGATGGCATTTCTACTCAAACAAGCTCTGAATTTTAACCATTATCTGTCTGTAGTCATTAGAAAAAAAATATAACTGGCAAACCTAATGGGAATTTGGCCATCCTTATTTTGATCAACTTCAGGGCGGCTGCTTCCTGGCTCATGTGAAAAGATTATCTTTCTCCACTACTGATTTATCTCCTGACCACCTGGACACATTTATTGTAACATGGAATTTATATTGTTTGGAAATGCTTTTACTGACACTTTTATTTAGTCTGTATTTCTCCCAGAGTAAACTCGAAGTCTATGGGACTTCAGCGCCAAGACCAGCTCTAATGATGACCTATTTGAAACCACGGACCATTCAGAGAAAAATGAGACAAAATTAGAAGCATATTATGAAACTGAGAGAGAGAGAAAAAAAGAAAGTGAGTGTACGCACAGATACATACACTCTTCATTAAGTAGCTATTGATGTCACACAGTTTGGGGTCTGAAAGTTCAACTTTGATGACTTAAATGGTTCTAAAACATTTAAACAATGTTTTTTGCTTATATCCTGAAAGTAATTAATGATAATCTATAAGTAATAAAACACTGCATCTATAAGGTCCTTTTGCCATATATTTCCTTGTATAGTTTCCACATTGAAAAATTCCAATCATTTTAATTTATATAACTTAAATCTATAAAGCTATGGATTCTTCTACTGTTTAAATTCCTGTGATACAGAACTCTTTAAGAATATCTTTTTATGTTTTATAAATTCAAGCTTTAAATGACAATGATGAAGTAGAGCCAAATGGGTATATTTAAAAAAACACAATGTTTAAATGGTTCTGTATACACTTTGGTGTCCAGAGGTTACTTTTCTGTATTTATGGATAACCATATTGACTTATTATTGGGCTTCCCCAATAGCCAATAGGGTAAAGAATCTGCCTTCAATGCAGGAGACAGGAAATGTGGGTACAATCCCTGGGTCAGGAAGATCCCCTGGAGGATGAAATAGCAATCCACTCTAGCATTCTTGCCTAAAAAAGTCCCATGGAGAAAGGGTCCTGGTGGGTGACAGTCCAAAGGGTTGCAAAGAGTCAGACATGACTGAGTGACTGAGCATACGTATTGGTTTTTTAATTTATTCTAGTAAATAGCTCATATTTACTGGAATAAAAATGTATTAGTTTCCTAAATAAGGTCAGATACATTAAAGAATGAAATAGAACTATCTTTCTTATTTTCAGTTAACCTAGTCTCAAAATGAGCTGTGTGGCATGATGGTAGATACCACTGTTGGCAGAATCATGTCTTGCATCAGTTCATTCTAAAGCCCATAGCAGAACTACAGAATGAGGTTGGGCAAACTCCTGCTGCCTGTGGACCTGTGACCATGCTCCTTCCTCTAGATCCACATTTGCATCTCTAATTAGTTCTCAGCTCACGGCGAGAGAAATGAAGACCACGCTCTGAGTTTAATCAGTGACCATATACTGACTCAACTTACCAGTTTTACCTATTTCCCTTGATTTCTCTGATGCTTTTGTAGTCATCTAGGGTTTTCCTAAAGCATTAGTTGAACAATACCAAAAGTGCCTTAAGAATATAATAAAAATTGCTCTGATAATGTTTCCCAGGGGAAGATGAAATCTCTTCACTCCAGGCTGTTATCAGAAATGTATTCGGTTTTATCATCTAGAGTAATCTACCAGACAATAGCTACTTCAAAACAATGGATCAATTAAAGTGGAGCTAACCTATCAACTGCTATTTTATATTGTCTCATAAATATAATTAAATAAAAACATAGAGTGTTAATTCAACAGTTCAGTGAGTTTATATTCACCCATGCTGAATACATAGATTTTAAAATCTAGCTAGTTGAGTACCTAACCAGAACAATACTTTCCACATTTCCCATTGTTTAGCCCTGAATGATTGCTCTTGATTCACTGAAAGAGAAGAGGTTTTCTCGATTTAATTTTAAAATGAATATAAATTGATTAAAACCTTATGGAGGATTAGGGCCATTTTATAATTAAGTTTCCTAATATGTATCTGATATAAATGTCAATAAATAAAACAATGCCCTTGGCAATATAGCAAGGTTGCCCTAAAAACAAGAGACTTGTTTTTCAGACAAAGTTTGCTCTGTGAAGATGATTTTTGCATATAAATAACCTGGTCCTAGAAAACATTTATTACTAAGGGGCTCAGAGCTATGCTCACAGCAGAAGACCAATTTTCATTATACTGTCATATCTGTATGAATATAAAAAGCATGAATAATGGATTTTGTCTTTTACATTTGTGCTTCAGAAAGCATTATACACAATGAAATACCTTTAATAAAAGCCATGCAACCATTATTTTGTGTGTTACTCTCATCCCCTCACTGTGACATTTTTCTGAATAGGTAGTGAATCTGGTACAAATAACAGTTTTTAAACAAATTGTCAATTTAGACTTTATCAACACATTGTGGGAAACTCCCATCCTCTTGTTTATTACTGCTGAAAGTAACTGGTGTGTTAATATATCTAGACGTAGGCAAGCTGCAGGAAACGTAGCATTAGGTTGAGAATGTTTCTTCCATTTTTTGGTAGCATCAATTAGGTAGAGAGACTGGGATTTCTTGTTGGCCTTCATACTGAAGACAGAGCCCAAAGCCCTTATTTTAAACAGACTGGCCCGGCTACCTGCATCAGTGGTCCCCAGCCTCCTACTGTTCTGTCATGTTGTTTCTGGGCATATTCATAGCCATTGTCAAGGGCTCCTTCTACATTCCCTGCATGATATTTACCTCAACCCCCGCCCTCATTCTAGTGGCTTCTCCTGTGGTAATTATCAGAGTTAGGAAAAAATATAGATATGGTCTTGACTCAAGTACAATTAGAATAAGACTAAAACAAAGAAACTGAAGGAAAAGCCAGAAGCTGGGAAGAAAACATTGGGTTTTTTTCATATTACATTTCTGAATGGCATTTAGAGAACCCAGAACAGAGTCTCAGCCTATTTTGTGTAGCTTCCACTTCAGAAACTTATAGGTGCAGATAAACTTCTGGTTACTTGGGATCCATCCCCAACTGTTATTAGTAGAACGAGAATGGGCATCCTTAACTCAGTTCTCCAGGGGAATTCTCTGCACAACAAAATATTAGCACCAAAGGGCCACAGGGACCGAAGTCTGATGTTCTATATGATGGAACTCCATTTGCAGTGGTCAGGCTGAACGAACAAGGCTTCGAAATCATACTGTTTTCAGAAAACACATAAATTCACATCGATGTACATATTCTTATGAAAGCAAAATTAACTCATTTCTTATTTAAAAAACTTCCACTACAAACAAGAAGCTTGTTTTCTAAATTCCCGTTTGCTGGCTAAAGTATTAACAATTTTATGCAGTTTCTTTTGGGAATAATCTTTGCAACAAATAAAGAAAAGCATTGGTGAAGCTTCTCAAAAAAAAGTTAAGATCAAGATATTAAGTGATGGCTAATTCAGATGTGCATGGGTGGTGAAAAATATGAAATACCACTAAAGTGCAAGACAAAGAAAAGACTCTTCTCTCTGGGATGCAAATGACCGACACAGCTTTCCCAAATTAAACAAATACCATTAATAAACATTCTCTAACTCATGAATTGTTGTTGTTTAGTTGTTCAGTCATGTCCAATCTTTGCAACCCCATGGATTATAGACTGCCAAGCTTCTCTTTCCACGGGATTTTCCAGGCAAGAATACTGGAGAGGGTTGCCAACTCCTTTGCCAGGGGATCTCCCTGACCCAGGGGTAGGAATCAGGTAATACCATGTTACTCATTCAGCAGATTTTCAAACTCTCTAAGAAACAGAATCAAAGAAACATAATTTGAAGCTGATTTCATTTTATGGCCACTATAGCAATAATAGAAATCTCTCATTTCTACTTTTTTTTAAAATAGTTTTCCAATTTGAGTCTTCAGGTACAAAGAAATTAATAGGGTTGTTAACAGAGTAGCATGTTCTTTTTTTCTAGAGATCAACAATAGTTTCCCCATCTCTTCTCTTGGGATCGTGGAACCTGGGAATAAAGCTCAGAATGTTGGGGAGCAATACAGTTGTGCAGAAAGTGGACTTCAAGCCTGTAAGTTGGCATCATATAGGGAAGAGTAGCCACCCAGGCTCCACCTTCACTCCAGAATGAACACACATGGAGTGTGTGTACTTCGGACAAAACTTACACGTGCCAAGAACAATCATAGTTAAACACTTTTCCCATTGAGTGAATATGAAGATATAATAGATACTCAAACTTTGGTTATGGATAGCTGAAGTCCTATGCATGAATATATATATATAAATTGATATATATATATAAATTGATATATTAACATACCTATCTGCTGCTGCTGCTGTTGCTAAGTCGCTTCAGTCGTGTTCGACTCTGTGCAACCCCATAGAAGGCAGCCCACCGGGCACACCATCCCTGGGATTCTCCAGGCAAGAACACTGGAGTGGGCTGCCATTTCCTTCTCCAATGCATGAAAGTGAAAAGTGAAAGTGAAGTCGCTCAGTCGTGTCCAACTCTTCGTGACCCCATGGACTGCAGCCCACCAGGCTCCTCTGTCCATGGGATTTTCCAGGCAAGAGTACTGGAGTGGGTGCCATTGCCTTCTCCATATATCTATCTATATTTCTCTTAAAAAGCAAAGAAACAGAATACTGACTGTCTAGGTTGTAAAGACAATGATTGAAATAAAAGAACATTCAGAGTGATTTATAAAAATCTGTTAATTCTGATTTGCCCATATTAGGCAATTATACCTTTCTGTTACCAGCCCATGAAGTTCACATAATGTATGTAAATGTAAAGGTCAACCTTTGGGGTATCTGCAACCTCTCACGATTTACTTGGTTATTATATTTCTAGCTGGCCTTGAGTTAAATCACTGCAGATGATGACTGCAGCCATGAAATTAAAAGACCCTTACTCCTTGGAAGGAAAGTTATGACCAACCTAGATAGCATATTCAAAAGCAGAGACATTACTTTGCCAACAAAGGTTTGTCTAGTCAAGGCTATGGTTTTTCCTGTGGTCGTGTATGGATGTGAGAGTTGGACTGTGAAGAAAGCTGAGCGCCGAAGAATTGATGCTTTTGAACTGTGGTGTTGGAGAAGACTCTTGAGAGTCCCTTGGACTGCAGGGAGATCCATTCTGAAGGAGATCAGCCCTGGGATTTCTTTGGAGGGAATGATGCTAAAGCTGAAACTCCAGTACTTTGGCCACCTCATGCGAAGAGTGGACTCATTGGAAAAGACTCTGATGCTGGGAGGGATTGGGGGCAGGAGGAGGAGAAGGGGACAACAGAGGATAAGATGGCTGGATGGCATCACCGACTCAATGGACATGAGTCTGAGAGAACTCCGGGAGTTGGTGATGGACAGGGAGGCCTGGGGTGCTGCGATTCATGGGGTCGCAAAGAGTCGGACATGACTGAGCAACTGAACTGAACTGAAAGAGAACTGGTTAAATGTGCCACTTAAAGAAGGGTATTTCAAATAACAAAGTTCTTCAAAAATTGTAGTTGAAATTCACTTTCATTATTATGTATAGCCTCTACTCTAGTGTAAATATTTATGGGAAAATGTGGAAATGGATGAAAAAATGTTATTTGTTTGGATAATGTTTGTTTAATTATAAAGAGGTAGAGTCCTGCAGGAATGATTCAATTAGCCCATCTCTGATATCAATCCATGAATAAAACCTTATTCACACAAAATCTAGAGACAAATTTATTTCTACACTTTTTCCCCAATAGACTAGATTTTTCACTTTTGGGACTAAATATATACAGATTTAGGTCCTTGAGGGAGATAACTGTCTCATACAAACATCATTATAAAAATAGCAAGTGCTAAGAAATTAATTGGTTAAAGATTTTAAGCTTGCTATTGTTAGTATTGAAATGTTTTTAAAAACATGTGCTGATATGATGTGAATATCTCTCTCTGCCATTCTTAAAGCTGACATCCTCACTCTTCACCAAATAGGCATATCCAAGTGACTCAACTTTAGAGCAGAGAAAGACAAACTACAGACTCCAGGCCGAATCTGTTCCTTATTTGTTTTTGTAAATAATATTTTATTAGAACACAGCAACATCCATTTGTTTAATCACTGTTTATGGCAGTGTTCTTGCTATAGTGGTAGAGTTAAATAGTTGCAGTGGAGACTGTACCGCTCTCAAGTTTAAAATATTTACTAGCTGGCCCTTTAGAAAAAACTTTGATAACCTCCGCCTTAGAACCACATCAAACAGCATAATATGTGAAACAGTCTTGTAATTTGAGATATCACAATCGCATAGGCTCATGGCTGGCTTCATCACATTTTCTTTAGATAAAGAATAAATAAGGGGTTTAATTTTCACAGCTGTTCTGAAGCAACCCATTCAGTATTACTTTCAAAATTCAGATAAATTATTAAAAAAAACAGTTTTGGCAGATATCTCCATCAAAATCCTCATGATAAATTATAACTACAACTTTAAGAGCTTTTGAAAAGCTTAAGCTTTTGTGAAAACAAGAGCTGTCCTGGATGCAACATTAGTCTCTCTACTGCAACATGTGCCATTACTTCAGAGCTTCTGGGAACACACTTAAATGAAATAAAGAACTGCTGTATCAGCAGTGTTTACCCAATCTTTCTCCTGTGTAACAAAGACAGCACCATTTTAAGATCAAGAACTCATAATCTCATGTACTTTGAATTATTTAGTTAATATTTAATCTTTAATTGATTTTATTACTGAGGAAAAAGATGCAATAAAATTTTATTTGCACAACAGAAAGCAGCAAGATAGGGCCACTGCTTCCCTCCCACTATGCCTGGCCAGAGCCTGGAACTTCATCTGAAACTCCCTGAGTCCTCCCTGCTTTCTGCCTCTCTTCCCCTCCAAAGTACGCTCTCCAGATGGCACTCTGCTTTCAAGTGACATAGGTGTTTTTCTTAATCATACACACATATCTTTTTTCTCATTGAATTTTGGGTATTGAGATGTTCTCCATCACTACAAGTATTGCCAAATTACAAGCGCCAGTAGTTAGAAGCCAAAATATCCACCTTCTGGGTGCAGTTGAAATTGTTCTTGGTCCAGCCGCACTAATTTGTACAGCTTTTCATGCTAGAAGGGTCACTTCTGGGACATTTAAAATACACCCAACCTAACAGTCTTAAGTGATGTGCCAGTTAACAGATTTTGCTCTCCTTTTTATCTGGCGTGAGGGTGGGGTGTGGGAAATAACACAGTGGACCAAGGCGAGGGCCAGCACTGGACAGCAAATAAACTCATTCAGGTTGGAAACATCCAGAACGGTCAGTAGGGGGCAGATTGGGCTCAACTAAAATCAGCCATCCCAGAACTCAAAAGCCATCATCCTCACATTTTCTGTAAAGCCTGTGCCATGTGTTAGGTTGTGTCTGACTCTGCGACCCCATTGACTGTAGCCCCCCAGGCTCCTCCGTCCCTGGGAGTCTCCAGGCAAGACTACTGGAGTGGGTTGCCATCTCCTCCTTCAAACCCTGGAGGTCCTAAATGACAAATCAGGTCTCAATTTGGTGCTTCGGATGGAAGAAGAAAAAGTCTCCTCTAGGTCAGCCAAGCTGGGATGATGCTGTAAGTTGTCAGGAGGGGTTCAGGGAAACTCTTCTTATTATCATCAGCCTTACTGTCTCTCTTCTAATTCCTCTTCCTTCCACTGCCTGAACTCCCCACCTGCCTTCACCAACAGGCAGGACTCTACCTGCAAAACTCACCTGTCACCTTCCCTGCCCCCATGCAGTAGTCTGGCCCTTCAGGGATTTTTCCCGGCTGGAAGGCTTTGTATTTTCTCTTCTTTTCTCCAAGCCCCACTCCCATTTGAGTATCTGGTGAACTTCTATCCACCCTGAGACTTGCCTAGTAATTCTCAGGTTTCAGAAGGTTAGGACATGGTGATTTATTCCCAACAATGCCATAAGGCAAGTACTGTTTGAATGCCATTTTATAAAGAAACTGAGCCACGGGGAAGCCGTGAGATTTCTCCAGAGTCATATGGTAAGGACAGGCTCGAGGCACACCAGTATCTAGTTCTGGAGAGGTCAGGCTCCCATCACAGTGGACTGCTTCTCAGAAACAGGAGATCAAGGAAAGACGAAAAAAAGGAAGGTGGCAGAGGGGGAGGACCCTTCTGAAAACACAGGTAAGTGGGAGCCTATTACACAGAGCAAGGTCACTTCTAGGGGACAGGAAGAGAAGGGGATCAAGAGCAAAGGGGAGGATTAGCCATGAGTGGAAGAGGTGCCTTTTCTTGGGAGGCCAAAGGAGAGGATATGTCATGGGTCTGTTTATATTTAAGGGGATAGAAATGGAGGGAATTCACTGAGTCAGGGAGATTCTTAGATAGATAACAGATAGATAGTAAGCCAAAGTAGACGCTTTCCCAAGACTCCTAGGATGACTTATGGGAAACTCCAGGGGAAGCAGAATGAAATCTCCTAATGAAAGTGAAAGTGAAACTCACTCAGTTGTGTCTGACTCTTTGCGGCCCCTTGGACTATTCAGTCCATGGAATTCTCCAGGCCAGAATACTGGAGTGGGTAGCCTTTCCCTTCTCCAGGGGATCTTCCCAACCCAGGGATTGAACCCAGGTCTCTCGCACTGCAGGTGAATTCTTTACCAGCTGAGCCACAAGGGAAGTCCAAGAATACTGGAGTGGGGAGACTATCCCTTCTCCAAGGCATCTTGCTGACCCACGAATCGAAACGGAGTCTCCTGCATTGCAGGTGCATTCTTTACCAACTGAGTTATCAGGGAAGCCCCCCAAAAGGGGACACTGCGGCTGCATGGGCCAGGAAAAGAAATCGGACCTCCTGAGTGGCAGGCAAGACTTCTACCACTGAACCACCCATGCACCAATGAAGTGATGCTTTCCAAATGTCAGTGGCGTCTCTCAAGGGAGGGTTGGATCCCTGAGGGCCTGGACATAAGGACCCCGAGCCCTGGAGCAACAGCACTGTGTTGGTCCTGGGTGTAGGTCTCTCTGTAATGTGGCAATGCTGTGGCCCTTTCCTGCTGTCACTTCTCATCCTTGGACAGCAGTAGATGCCACCACAATGCCCCAGGGCTGTCACCGGGCTGGTCATCTAACTGTGAGATTTAAAGATGCTTAAGAGCCTCTCCTCTGGCGAGGTGCTTGGGAGTTTGATTGCTGGAACAAGCTACTAATTTTGAATAAAATTTCATAAAATTGCCCCATAAGACATCCCCTCCTCCCGCCCACCCCAGACAAGACTATTCTATTGTTCTCCCACCAGCCTGCACACAGCCCTGGGTTGAAATGCTTTGATCACCAGTGGTGGCTTACTAAAATGAGCTGCCTCTTCTTCCCTTCTTTGATTCTGAAGTCACTGCAGTGAGAAAGAAACAGAAAGAGCCCTCAGAGTCAGCAGTACCTGCCTTGGAAGAAACCTAAGCTTGGAGGGCAGGATCTTGCTACTCCAGTCATAAGTGAACACACAAAAGCACAACTTGGAGCCTCTGTGAAAGAATGGTTAAGTGGTCTGCCTGCCAGTGTCTACAAGGAGCAGCACTGAGGTCACCCAGGGAGAATTCTACATCATCCTCCACCCTCTCAGGACAATCAGGTGTCATCTGGTGTGATTTCAGCCTTTCCAGCAAAGAGAGGAGATGTTGATACAATCTGAGGCATGATCTGAGAGTCATATCCTTGTTGTTCGTTGTTCAGTTGCTCAGTCAGGTCAGAATCTTTGCGACCCCATGGACTGCAGCACGCCAGGCTTCCCTGTCCTTCACCACCTCCTGGAGCTTGCTCAAACTCATGTCCATTAAGTCGGTGATGCCATCCAACCGTCTCATCCTCTGTTGCCCCCTTCTCCTCCTGCCTTCCATCTTTCCCAGCATCAGGGTCTTTTCCAATAAGTCAGCTGTTTGCATCAAGGTGGCCAATGTATTAGAGCTTCAGCTTCAGCATCAGTCCTTCCGATGAATATTCAGGACTGATTTCCTTTAGGATGGACTGGTTTGATCTCCCTGCAGTCCAAGGGACTCTGAAGAGTCTTCTCCAACACCACAGTTTGAAAGCATCAATTCTTCGGCACTCAATCTTCTTTATGGTCCAACTCTCACATCTGTACATGACTATTGGAAAAACCATTGCTTTGACTATACAGATCTTTGTTGGCAAAGTAATGTCTCTGCTTTTTAATACGCTGTCATATCCTTAGGAAAGACTTAAAAATAATCTAGGGACACTCCTGGTGGTCCGGTGGTTAACTGGTTAAGACTCTGTGCTCCCAATGCAGGGGGCACTGGTTCCATTTCTGGTCTGGGAAGTAAGATCCCGCATGCTGCACAGCACAGCCAAAATAAATAAATAAAATAAAGAGATGTTTTCTTAAAAAGAATAAAAATAATCTAGATGAGCAATTCTTAAATGTTTTGGTGTCAGGAGCATATTCTTGAAAATTATTGAGGACACCAAAAATTGTTTATGTGGGTCATATCTATCAGTATTTACCACACTGGACATGAAGACTGGGAAAAATTTAAAAACATGTAAAACATGCTTATTAATTTATTTTAAATAAAATCCACTATGTTAATTAAGATAAATATATTTATAAAAAATAACCACATTTTCCAAAATTTTTTAAATATAATGAACAGAGTGGAATTGTTTTCAGTTCAGTTCAGTTCAGTTCAGTCGCTCAGTTGTGTCCGACTCTTTGCGACTCCATGAATCGCCAGGGGTTCTTTGAGACCCCAGCACGCCAGGCCTCCCTGTCCATGACCATCTCCTGGAGTTCACTCAAACTCACGTCCATCGAGTCGGTGATGCCATCCAGCCATCTCATCCTCTGTCGTCCCCTCTTCCTCCTGCCTCCAATCCCTCCCAGCATCAGTCTTTTCCAATGAGTCAGCTCTTCGCATGAGGTGGCCAAAGTACTGGAGTTTCAGCTTAAGCATCATTCCTTCCAAAGAAATCCCAGGGCTGATCTCCTTCAGAATGGACTGGTTGGATCTCCTTGGTTTTACATGATTGCAAATCTCTTTGATGCCTATCTCATGCTGGATTTCATCATGGCATATATATTCAATCTGTTGCCCAGTTATTTTGGTTAAAGTATGTAAAGAAAATCTGGTATCACACAGTTGGAAATGGGAGAAGTATCTTAATAGTCTTTTTCAGATAGTTATGGATATTCTTCCTTGATATTCCAAACCTTGACAAGAGGGACATTCCTAAAGGTTAGTTGCAATATGGAATTTAAAATTATATCAATAAAATTTTCATGTTCTGTTACATAAAATCTTTTGGTCTGTCTTGACCTTTGAATGGATCTTTCACTCACGCATATTTTCAGAGCATCATGCATCATTTGTAAAACATTGGCTCATGGAGTTAAAGAAACATATTTTTGCACACTGTGTTAAAAATCACATTTATTGTCATCACTACCAATCTCCTGAGAAAAGTCTTTAAGTATTGAGATGCAATAGAGCTTTTGCTGGTGGACACAAGTCTTCTAAAAAATCTAATTTCTTGAAAGTTTGAGTTTTATCATTGACAACAAATAATGTCAATGGTTTTACTTGAAACACCTCAATAAGTTCACTCTGTGCATTTTCAGTAATGTGTTTACCAAATGCACACAATGGAATAACTATAGTTTGTCATTCTTTCAAGTAAAAATTAGATTTTTTGGGGAAAAAGCAATCAGCACAGCCCTCAGTGGAAAACACTAACCACGTGTGACTTTTCTTGAGACACACTGGATGTTGTTCTGCAGCAGAAGCTCTTCCTGGCTCCTTCCCATTTCATCAGACAAAATAAAAAAAATTAAATGTACACTCAAGAATTAGAGATTTAATAAATTAACACTTTTTACTAATTCAACAAGAGCATTCTCAAGTAAAACTGACACTTTTCCTTCCTGCAAGCACGTGGCAGAGAAGAATACAAAAGCTACTACTCACACTGTTTGGTACCACTGCTAGCAACTTTGCCGTTACTTTTGCACGATCAGTGTAAAGTTCAATGCAGTGAGAAAGGTAAGTGACATCCCAGCATTATTATGATTTCACTTTTGATGTTGTAGATCTTCTGAAAGGGTCTCAGGAATCTCTAGGTGTCTGAAGACCACACTTTGAGAACTGCTATCTTTACAAACGATTTCCAAATACTGTTCTAGGAGGTGATAATCAGCCAGATTATTAATAGTAGCTGTGCCAGTTAGGATAAGCTAGATTATGTGGCAATAATGAAACCCTTAAAATCTCAGTGGTTTATAACAAAAGTCTATGTCTTATTCTATTGCATGTTACCAACTAGCTGGGCAGGGGGCACTCTGTTTATTGCCATCACTTAGGGACCCAGATGGAGCAGCCTCCATCTCAAAGGTTATCAATTACTATGAAAGTGAAAGTGGTTAGTCTCTCAGTTATGTCTGACTTTGCAACTCCACGGACTGTAGCTCCCCAGGCTCTTCTGTCCATGGGACTTTCCAGGCAAGAATACTTGGAGTACTTGGAGTGGGTAGCCATTTCCTTCTCCAAGGGATCTTCCTGACCCAGGGTTCGAACCTGGGTCTCCGGTACTGCAGGCAGATTCTTTACCATCTGAGCTACCAGGAAGCCCCATCATGCTAGAGGGAAAAGAGACTCTAGTGGGTCTCACTCTAGCAATTCCATTACATCATTGACTAAGTCAGTTCTGCTCATAGCCTACCAGCCATCTGGTCATATCCAACCACAAGAAGGGGCATGGCTGAGTGTACCGTGGCTGAGTGTACCATCCTCAAGTATGTGCTTGAGAGTAGAGAGTTGGCAATATTTGGTGAGTCACATTGATGATTACAGTAATAGCCAACATTTATGGAGCCTTTTTTATGTGCCATGTACTGTTTCAACAGCTTGTGTCACTTATCTATGCTCCTAACACTCCCATGAGGTAGGTTATATGAACTCTATTCTTTAGATCAGGACACAAAGGCACAGAGAGGTAAGCTACATTGCTCAAGGTCACACCAAATTAGGAGAGGTGCTGGGGAGGTAGAAGGACTCCAAAGCCCATGCCTTCAACCTCTAAGAAGACACATAACCCATAATTTTCCCCAGTCTTAAGCAAAATGAGAGAGATAAAAACTTTTCATAATTATAAATAGAAAGGATTGTCCTTTTTTTTTTTTCACAAGGTATCTTTTCTCTTTTAAAATGTTAAGATGTCCTTTCTTTTATGAAGTAATTTTCTTACCAGGAAAAGTAAAAGGTTGGCAACTTTAAGTTAACTCCTTTTCCTAATGATTTCTGCTCATTTTAACTGATCAAAAGTAGAAAAAATTTGTGACCACTAGTTTAGGAGGTTTTTTGATTTGTTTTGGGTCCTAGCACTATGCTTTGATTCAACCAAATTTTAGTCATTATGTGCTGGGTACTGCTCTGAGTTCTGTCAAGCATTGTATAAGATATATGGTTTCATGGACATTGTTTTATTTAATTCTATGCCATACTGCTTCCTTAATAAAAGATTAAAACATGCCTTTTTTTTTAAATCCTAAAGCTAACTGAAACAGGAAAGACCTGGAGCATGGCAGGCCCCCACAAGGCATCTAAAGTACTCAAAGCAATAGATACCAGTAATTTCCCACAAAAGTTACCAAACAGCAAACACAAGCTTCTCAGTAAGTTTCTCACTAAACTTCATCATCATCACCTCTCTCTGTCAGGGATCTTTCATGAGATGTACTTTTTCTCTCAGGTTAAAGACCAAAAGAGCAATAAGTTGATTTCACCAGCTGGGTCCTGGAACTCAGCCATGGGTGATTTTTTGCAAAGCACTCTAAACACAAGCAAGGTTCATTGGCTGAGGGCCCAGGCCGTCAACCCAAACAGCAGCCTAGTTAACAGCGACACAAGGCTTGCACACCAGCAAGCTGTTCTGAGCTCCAACGTGGTCATATTTATCAACTTCCATTAGAAAATTTAGATGCACAGGAGAAATACTTATTGTGAACAGGTGCTGGAAAACAGAATCTTAATAAAAATTAAGCCTTGGGAAATAAAAGGTGATTCAAACAATATTGAATACCAAGAATATACCTGTTGTTTTTTTTAATAAGGTACCTTAATGATTTTTTTTTTAACAAAAGAAGAAAAGCAAAAAGGAAGGGAAGGAGAGCAGAATGGGCAGAAGAAGAAAGAAGGAAGGAAAAAATCCTCAAAAAGATACACATATCTTGGTATCATACAATAGAATACTTAAATTATGAGTCCATTATACCAAATGACTGCCTCTTGACTAGCACCTTTTCTCTGGGAATATTAATAGCATGTATGTCATCACTGACCAAATAAGTACCAACCCTGGAGATGACCAAGAGAGGCAAGGTGTTCTGTCACCATAGAGACGAAAGTTCTCCAATCATTTTTAAACTCCAGATTCTGCTTGGCAACAGAGCAATTAAAAAAAAAAAAAAAAAGATGGCAATACTAGGACATTTCTAGAGGGGGAGAGTTTGTGAATATAAAAGCCATTTTTAGAAAGACTTGTGAACCAATTAAGTCCCAAAGAGTTATTTCTGAACCTCACATTTTAAGGTATTGATTCTAACAGCTGGGGGCATGCATTTAGATCAAACATTTATAAATTCTGGTCCCTATTTGAAAACGGTTGTTCAAGTTCATTGTTATTTGATAGGGCAAGTAAAGAAATATTTTTATAACCTTTCTATTTAACCACTATATGTACAGACCTCAGAAATTGATTATCATGGGTGTCAATGGGTGTCTTCAAACAGCTCTATTCTATAATTAGGAGGAGGGTTGTTTTTAGAGGGTGAGGGCTTAGTTAACAGTTGCAATATAGAAGGTGGGGATGTATTTGGCAACAGAATATACCAGAAGTCCTTGCTGATGGCTGGAATGGCAGGTCTTTCAGGTGGGAGGGAAGTGAGGTGGGAACCCCCAAGGATCTGCACTGGCTGTAGCCATGGTTTGAAGGAAAAAGGGAAGGATTAATGAGCAACTCACTAATGAGAGATAGCCACGCACAGAAGACCTTCCTTATTAAAATCTGTGCAGAGTAACAAGCACATATGGTAGTAGCCAAATTCCCATTTTGTACAAGAAACAAGACTAAGCCAGCTGCACCAGGAATGTTCAAAGGTACTCTGACCAAGGGGAGAAGGAAGAGGAGCCAGATGGCCACAGTAAGCTACAGCGTTGACCAGAAAATGTATATATTATTAATTTAGCAACATTGACAACACGTACAGGCCTGAATAAATTCCATTTTCATGGACCTCACTGTAAAATGCCCCTTTTTTGTAGGCTTTCTCTGCACTGATGCAAGATAAGTGAAAAGCATACAAAATGATACACTTTAGCCCCTGAAATGAATCCACTTATAATTACTATTAAGAAAATGGTAATTTGTCATAAGATAATGAAGCCTCTGTGAGTCCTCTTGGCTCAGTGAAAAGATATGGTGCATGCATGCTGAGGAAGCTCAAGCAAGAGGAAGTGGTTTGGTGACTTGATGCAGCAACGTCTCCCGAGGACTAGGCTCCTGGGGGCCAACTAACAGTCAGTTTCGCTTCCATTCATCTCTGACCCAAGATGGCATTCCTAATTGTCATGAAGCAAAAGAGGAACAAATAAAATGGCAAAGAATGGCAGAAGGCATATTGCCTCTAATGTCAGGAGCATGGAGGGGCAAGTCAACACGAGATGTGTAGACACATCCAACGGCTCATCTGTGAGGAATCACGGGACTGTGCCTGGTAAACTTGGGCTCTAATTTATCCGCACACTGTACAGCCTTGAAAATTCCCTGTACATCAATTTTCTCAATCAGAAGATGGGAAGAACAGTCAAAACTCCTTCTTTGTTATACAAGTGTTTTCTGTGACTACCTGGAAACATTCTCCTCAAAAGAAAATACAATCTGCATTCTTCAGCCTTAAGCAGGACATTTCGACACATGCTACAACATGGATGAACCTGAGGCCATTATGCTAAGTGAAATATGTCAGTCACAGAAGGACACGTGTGGTGTGACTCCACTTAAATGAGGTAAGGAGTCATCAAATTCATGGAGACAGAAAGCAGAATGGTAGTTTTCAGTGATGGGCTTGGAGGTGGCAGGAATGGGGGTTTGTTGACTAATGGGCAGGAAATGTCAGTTCCACAATATGAAAGGGGTTCTGGAAACGGGCTGCACGACAGTGTGAATGCGCATGACACGACTGAACTATACACTTGAAAATAGTTAAGATGGTGAATTTTGTGTTTTGATTTTTCCCAAAATGAATGATTTCAAAAATAAATAAGTAATATGCACAACAGGCCTGGCACGGTGGAGAGCATCACTCTCCAAGTATGGACTATAGGATTGAAGAAGACTCCTTGTGTAAGAGAGACAAGATCTAACTGACTTATCATCACTGAAAGATCTTTACACATTTTCAGAGACGGACCCAAAGCATTTGGTGCAATGAGTAAGGGAACCACCAATTATAAGCCTTAGCCCTTACAGGAACCATCCACCTCTGAGAATCAGATGACACATTCCGCATTAAGGCCGTGCTGTCAGGAAAGACAGCCATTTGCCAGTCAAGTAAGCCACTGCCATAGGAGACTGGAAGGAGCAGACCTGGGGGAGGTGATGCAGGTGCTGCTGCTGCTGCTGCTAAGGCGCTGCAGTCGTGTCCGACCCTGTGCGACCCCAGAGACGGCAGCCCACCAGGCTCCCCCGTCCCTGGGACTCTCCAGGCAAGAGATGCAGGTACTAGGTAAATGCTTTTCAGCTGCCACTTGGACATTTTGCAATTTGGCAGATTACCGATCTAACCAAGAAATGGTTTGTTACAGTATAGCGATCCATCACAATGCACAGTACTATTTGCAAAGAAGCTTAGAAGATATCCATTAGCAGTCAGAAAACATTCTGATGAGTCCATTTACTCATTCACCCTAAACTTACTGAGCCCCACCCCAGGCAGGTGCACTGACAGTCACGAGAGGTATAAAGATGAACTTGGCCTGCTCTTTGCCTGCCAAGTCTGGTGAAGGGAGATAGATTCCAGCCACAGGCAAAGTCTTGTAAAAAACAAAGATGTCATGGAAAAAACATGTTTGAACAGTGGAGAGACGATATTTGTAACTAAGACATATGTGTGTGTCAGGGGGAGGAGAGACGGAGTGGTGGGTTGGAATCATGGTGACAAGCCTGAAGATCTCCCCAGGTAGTCTGGCTTTGTTTTGAAGATTTGAGAAGCATAACTCTTAGATGGCAGGTAGACAAGAATAACTACTTAGAAAGGAGGGCCATTTAAGAGGCTGCTGTAATAGATTAAGCCAAAATAGGACTCAAACTAAATGTGTTAGTGACACCAAGAAGTAGGTACAAGGAGTGGCAAAGAGGAGAGCAAAGGAAGGCTTCTAGCTTACATGACTGTTGGTGACAAATATTACTGGAGGAAGAATAAGACTAGGGGAAGACAATGTCTTCAGCTGGGTACACTTTGTATGTATGGCTCAGACTTCTCATTCATAAAAGGAAAACAAATAATAAATGATCAGATGGGATCTTAGCACTGTGGTGAGGATTAAATGATAAAATAACAAGAAGAACATCATACTTTCATTTATGATTAGTTTTGTGTAAGTGTGGGACCCAGAGAAGATTTGGGACAGGAGACAGTTGGGAGTTACTGCTATAGATATAATTGTTAATAGTGCCGAAGGGTGTAAGCTGGATCACCCAGGGAGATGACATCCTGTAATCTAGGATCAGACCCTAGTGCATGCAAATATGCAGAGCAAGGAGGGTGGGGGCTGGAGTGGAGGCCAGCAGAGACGGCTTTGAAGAAATGATCCAAATACGAGTATCTGGAAAAAATAGCTTCACGGGAAAAAACAACAACAACAAACAATCCAACAGTGAACAGCCAAAAGCACCAATTCGGCCCAGAAGCTGATAAGATAAGAACTAGAATGAGAGGGTTTAACACTGAAGAGGTCAAGAGTACCATGAGCAGAAGCTACTCCAGTGGAGGGTAGGGTGAAAGCCAGTTACAGCTCACTTAGGAATGTTGTATTTTCCTGACATATTTTGACATTACATAACTCTTTAATTGGGGAAATCTTCATTCTTTAGGGCTGGAACACTGAGCTTTCACTCTCTCCCAGGAGTCACAGATACAATTTTTCCTCTTCATTTCATTTGGACAACAGAGGGAGTTGGGACTCAGACTGAGAGGAAATTAATGCCGTTAAGAATCATTGCTATATTTTATCACTGAGAAAAGAACCCTAGGTTTGGGGTTGGGGGAGAGTGAAGAGATAATGGGATTAAAATATAGAACAGCACAAACAAAAGTAGAGAATCTTCTATAATAATGCCGAAAGTCATACTAATTCAGTACTGATGGGAGAACAGAAGTGGGTGCTTCTGAGACTCTACACCCATCTGCCAAGGGTCACGAAAAACGCCCGTCTGCAAGTCCTTTACAACATACCCACTCTTACCTTTCTTTTGATATCAGTGAACTGGGAAAACATTAAAGACCAATAAAACGACAGCTCCAGGATATAATAGTAGTGAAGGTCAGGTGTGAGTGGCTGAGGATCAAAGAGAAAAAGGCATGATTAATAATTAATAGGAAACCAAATCTTTCAAACATCTCAAGCTCAGTACTGGAAAGTGACATGGTCTTACACCTCCACAAATTCCAGCCCCATTCTCTGTCGATAAGAGAGCTTTGAAGCATTCCTCTAATCCACAGCTTGATGGAATTAGTTTTGTTTCATCTCCAACCAGAAAAGTGACAACTGGTATGAACATTTGGCTGCTGCTGCTGCTAAGTCACTTCAGTCGTGTCCGAACATTTGGCAGTGGTACCCAATTTGCGATTCATTTCAACAATCACATTTATGGTTCTCTGACATGCATCTCTACAAGATTCCTTTAGGCAACTTGCAAAAAAATTCTAACACATACACAGAAAGAATAAATCTGGACAACTCCCATGAGATTCTTTGAGATTCCTGTACTCAATTCCTTGAGTACAGGGACCAGGGGAGGTGAAAGAAGCTGGAGTACTCTATGAGTCATGGAGGCACAGTTTCAGATTCTGTCTTAATTGGAGCTTTTTTGTTTTTAGAAAATGTTCTGTACATTGTAAAGATTTTTTAAAAGATAATTCAAAAATATTTATTACAAGATCAGGGGACAAGGAAACTGCTAAGAGATACAGGTTAGGCACCTACCAGGGAATCTGAGATCAAGCCCCAGTTCCACAGTTTAAGAAGTTATAAAACTTGGGCCTTGGTTTACTTATTGGAAAATGGAGGTAACATCTGCTTTACCTGCCTCAGAGGTCCAGGAATGAGGAGAGGCTCAGAGAGGCAGGGGAAGTCAATGCTATTTATTTTGCACATAAATCCATAAAGACAAAACAGAGTTTTAAAAACACATTTTTGATGAGTTGTTTTTAATTGTTTCACTGAGTTATAATGAAATAACTTGATTTCCCCAATGAATGAAAGACCTTTGAAACTCATTACATGAACACATCCACACCACTGCATACAAGCAACAGTGTACATGGTAAATACAATTGAAACTGAAATGCTCTGTAAACCAATAACAGCATAATGACTAAGTGTATGAGAAGCACTCACGTAACCACCAACTCTAAGCATGGACACCAAGAAAAACAGTTGTTCCCCTCATTTATCTTTGTCAACAAAACACACGAGGAACAGGATCCTTTCCATGCAGTATGCCATTACAGGGTACAGAACCGTAAACGACAACATTCTGAGTATAATATGTAAGTTCATAAAACAGCAGTTGCGACTGAGAATTACAATTGTGTGCAGCAAGTGATTGCTTTTGATGTTACTTGAGTCTCAACCAGATGGCCTTGGAATGTTCAGCTCTCTCGGACCATGTCATGTTGCTGATTTTCAGTCTTTCTTAATTTGAATAAACCATGTGAAAGAGATGGAAATGCAAACTGGAATCCCCATTTCAATGTGTTCCTAGCCTTGACCTTGTCCTAAGGAATAGCCAACGCCAGTCCCTATCCCCTGTTGCAACACAGTGTGCAATAAAGAAGAAGCAGGGCACGCCTGCTGTCCATTAACTTTGTTAGACCAAATGCCTCTAAAAAGGCAATCTATAGAATTCCAAACTCAAAAATCCACACTGCTTACTACAATGTCAGTCTCTTTATCAACAAAATACATGGTTGTATTTGTTTCTCTTAAATAATATATCTCAGTTGAACTAGAAATTCTAGAACTGTTTCAGCAAGACATTCCTAGAGAAGTCCCACTTTGATATTCAAATAGTAACTGAGCTAGAGACCACAACACATGGTAATATTACTAAATTCAAGATTCAAGGCAAGGGTATATCTGTGGGCAGGGATCTGAAATGCTCTCTGTCTGGGATATGATTTTAATCTCATTTTCAACAATGCTATTTTTGTCTATGTGTAATGGGACAAGCCCATTTTTCCATGCTCAGGGAAATGGTGTTTGATTTATATCTATAGAGGCTGCTCCTAAGCCACAAAGCGGACCAAATTCAGCATGCCTATCCCAGCTCCTTACTCGAGCTTTGCCCACTAGCTGTCGAGACAGGCCAGGGCTATTATCAGCCCAAAAGCAGATGGGCTGTTAGAAGGAGGACTTATCCACCTACTGAAGTGATCATATCTTACTCTTCAGCAAACGCACCTTCCACACTTCCTCCATCTGCTCAAGCAAGTGAACACGGATTCTGAACTAACAGAAAGTACCCTCCTCACTAGGCTACATCCACCATCAAGCAGCAGGGGCAGGGAGGGGCAAAAAGCAAGGTGGCTGCCCAACCTGCTGGGACCTGCCAGAAAGCATGGTGCTGGCTTAGGAAGAGCTCTCCATGTGTGAAAATCCAGACAGCGCTGCGTCCTTACCTGATAGGGGTAGTTGTACCAGCAATGCTTTGTATTCCATAGCCAGGGCGTCTGAAAAACATGACAGGGAAACTATTTTACATGTTTTGGAAAAGAAGCAGGATAAGAGAAGTTTACGACAGATTCTAGGCTCCCAATATTTCGGGATTTCAATAATCTACCTGCATGAGAACTGAAGGACTTAGTACAATCGGGAATGGGAGAGCAAAGAACTGAAGAGTCCATCATGCATTCTCTCTGGGGAATCTTCTAAACTCAACCGGCAGTATTTCAGGCTACTTCTAGGATAGAGTCCCGGATGGCACTTTTTTATATTGTGCTGGTTCAGTAGACACATTCCTGCTAGGTAACCACCCCCAACAGCAGAGTTCTTCAAGTGTCTCGCCAAGATCCACTGCAAATCCTCCATCTCACTATTATCAATAAACAATGCTGACAGTTGATGCACATTTCTTTGAAACTCCTCCAATTCATTGTTCACCAAGCAACATTATTAATCAATTGTTTCATGCCTTGACAGTAGCAGGCAGGTACACTTATTTCAGTTGCAGGCAGGTACACTTATTTCAGTTGGACTAGCTCTGACTGATTCCGGGCCTGAGTAGATTAATCCTCACAGTACATTCCACCCACCCCTGACTCGTTGTCGGAGTCTTTCGAAGAAAAAACAATCTTTCTTAATTTAACAGAATCACTTGTCTTACCACAGTGTAAAATTAAAGAGAACATCTAAGTATACACAGATTCCAAACATTCTTAATAAGCAGGTAGGGTTGGTATGGATTTGAACAGACAACTCAACCATCCCCTAACACCAGCACAAACTTTCTCATATTTCTGTACTAACTTTACAATTCTTTTGTGTCCCTAATCTTGGTGGTATACATCTATATACATCTGATACACATCTTTATATTTCTTGCTATTAGGAAACATAATCTATCATTAATCCAATCTGTGTGTGGATTTATATATTGCAAAATGATAAAACTGTCATTGAAAGATTAATGTCAGATATATTTGTACTGACCTAACCTTCCTGTCAGACTTTATTTTTTTGGGCTGCAAAATCACTGCAGATGGTGATTGTAGCCATGAAATTAAAAGACGCTTACTCCTTGGAAGGAAAGTTATGACCAACCTAAATAGCATATTCAAAAGCAGAGACATTACTTTGCCAACAAAGGTCCGTCTAGTCAAGGCTGTGGTTTTTCCAGTGGTCATGTATGGATGTGAGAGTTGGACTCTGAAGAAAGCTGAGCGCCGAAGAATTGATGCTTTTGAACTGTGGTGTTGGAGAAGACTCTTGAGAGTCCCTTGGACTGCAAGGAGATCCAACCAGTCCATCCTAAACATCAGTCCTGGGTGACTGATGCTAAAGCTGAAACTCCAGTACTTTGGCCACCTCATGCGAAGAGTGGACTCATTGGAAGAGACTCTGATGCTGGGAGGGATTGGGGGCAGGAGGAGGAGAAGGGGACAACAGAGGATGAGATGGCTGGATAGCATCAGCGACTTGATGGACATGAGTCTGAGTGAACTCTGGGAGTTGGTGATGGATAGGGAGGCCTGGCGTGCTGCAATTCATGGGGTCGCAAAGAGTCAGACACGACTGAGCGACTGAACTGAACCTTCCTGTTTGGTCCCAGATCCTATAAGAGCGAAAGTTGCTCCCATCTGCACTAGGATAACTTAGTTGTCTCTCTGAAAGCCATAGAGGTATCTTTCCACCTTGCATTGATGACGATGAGGATGAGGAGGATATTAGAGAGTATTTGTAGGGTCCTCCCTATGACCATACACTTTTTTTGGAGGATACATTGTTTTTTGAGAATTCTCCTCCATGATCTATTATTTATTTAACCAATTAAAGAGTTATTTCTCCTTCAAAGTGAAAGTGTTAGTCATTCAGTCGTGTCTGACTCTTTGTGATCCCATGGACTGTAGCCTGCCAGGCTCCTCTGTCTGTGGAATTTTCCAGGTGAGATTACTGGGGTGGGTTGCCATTTCACACTCACATGTATGGACTCATTTAATCCTTATAGTAAGTAGCAGTAGTATTTCCCTCATTTTATAGATAGGTAAATTCAGACCCTGAGCCCACAGGACCAGAACTGCATATCAAGCTCAGACTGTCTGGTCTTAAAGCCAAACATAGCCACTGTGACTCTGCCTTTAAGTCTGATAAAAACTGAACCAGGCCTTAGTTCAGGGAGCTAGGCAGAAGTAAAAAGCCATGCCATGCCCTAATGATGTTCAGGGATCTCTACAGCCTTGCTTCACTTAGGCACTCCTGGTTCTCCTTTCTGTTTCCTGCTTTCGCCATTTGCTACCTGTGCATTGCTGTCCACATCATGTAGTCCCTCTGCACCAAACATCCCGAAGGCCCAACCTGCCTGTCTGACTGTCTTCTCCATTTCTCATGTCCATGACATTGAGGTTTATGACTGACCAACCTCATGGGGTGATTATAAAGATCAAATGAGTGAACAAGTTAAAAATGATGCAGAGGCTTCAGAAGTTTGATTGTCTTCTATAAACAACACAAGTCCATTGAGGAAGACATAGAAAATATTGAAAATAATAATAAGAAAAGTAATTGAATTCTTGTCACTACTAACATTTTAATATACAGCCCATTTTGAGCGTCTTTCCTATATAATATAGATATTGATACAGACATGGATAGATTTGTCCTTAAACACATACATACACACATTATTTTTAAATTTGGGCACAACACAGCAAAATCTATTTTAAAGTAGAGTACAAATATTATTTATTACCTTTCTCTCTGATAAAGCTGTTTACTATCTCTACAATCAACTGAAAGTCCCTGAGGGAAAACTATGTCATATTCTCACGTTTATCTCTCTAGCATGAGACACTCAAGGTGACAGTTCAGCATTCATTACTGAATGCTAATGAAAAGGAATACAGAATTAAATCCAAGACCTATAAAAAGGCTTGCAGTATTTTTCTGAATGTATCAGTCCCCAGTGCACAGTGCAAGCGTGTGCTTGCTTCTAAAGACATAGCAGAAATCTCCTCCACTATAGTCATCCTTCCCCTTACAGACAAAAGAGCAAAGGTATGACTCCTACTGACCCAGGAGCACCCATCATTTAGAGCTTCCCTTCCTTTGTGAGCTTCTTCTAACCCCCAGGCTTTTCTCTGGAGGCATCAGATGTGCATCACCTAGACCTGCTTGTATCACGTGTGAAAGTGGACTGATCTGCAGAAACAGTGTGTAAGTCTTTGTCTCTCACTGGGTTCTGCCTCCTTAAAGCAGGAGTAAAGAACACTGAGAATTTGATGGGGCTACCAGGGCCATGGGATTCCCAGGTGGCAGAGTGGTAAAGAACCTGCCTGCCAATGGCAGGTTTGATCCTGCAGATGCAGGTTTGATCCCTGGGACAGGAAGGTTCCCTGGAGGAGGAAATGGCAACCCATTCCAGTATTCTTGCCCGGGAAATCCCATGGACAGAAGGAGCCTGGTGGGTTATAGTCCATGGGGTCACAAAAAGAGTCATATAGCTTAAGAGACTAAACAACCACAAACAGCAACCACTCCCAGGGCCATAGCTCAGCTGGGAAGCTCACCAGTCGAACGTTTAAATCAGCACTTGCACATACTTATTGCACACTGCATGTTCATGTGTACTTCCTACTTTGATGATACTCGATATTAATATACTCCATATGCTACATTTTTCTAGGGACTCATGTTATGGTCCCTCAAACTCTTTGAGACAGAATAAATGCTGTCTTTCCCAAAAAACAGATGAGAAGACAAGTCCATGAAAAGGTGATTCTCCTAATTTCTAATAGGTCAACACAAGTGTATGAATCTGGATTGCTGCTTATCATTTAATGCATTAGGCATAACATCTTTAGTTTCAACTGATATCATAAATCTATTGTTCTTTAAAATCAGTTTTTTCAGATATCTTTTTAAGAGCAATTTCCTTGTTCATTTGATATCAAAATGAACAATGCTTATCAGATAATGCTTATCTGTACAAGCATTAACATAATTAAGAACATAAAAAGCTGCAATATTTAGATGTCAAGAAAGAATAATGGTGATTAAAAAACACACTGAAAGCCCTCATTTTAGATGAGCCTAGCATCTTCCTACATAATTAGAGAAAAGCTCTGAACCTAGGACAGTGCAAGGTGATTCAAGCACATTTTCCGGAAATAGAAATGCCTTTTTACATGGCATTACAATAACAGGGGACAATATCAACGCTGGAAAATCCAAAAACTCAATGATTCTCAAACCTTGGCCTTCCAATATGACTCACTTTAGTTCCCCTCAAAGATATACTCTTAAATAATGATATGAAGCACTTTACAGATTTTAAAGTATTTTATACATATTACTTCATTTAATTTTCATAACAACACTGTAAGTGCTCAACTAACACAGCATGCAGGTGCCAGAAAGGATAAAGAACATGTTGGCATGGAGGCTCCTCAGACTATTAAAATGCAAGTTCTGATTCAGTAGGTCTGGCTTGGGGCTGATATTGTACATTTTTGACAAGTTTCAAGATGATGCTCAGACCTTGGACCACACTTAGAGTAGTAAGGTGCTACAGAAAAGTAAGGAGGATGATCCAACTTGGTATTAGCAGGTGTAAGACACTTTGCTAGGCACTTTGTTATAATATTTCACAATTCAGTGTTAGCTGAATAAATGAATGAATTATTTCTCATCTTTACTGTAGCCATATGGAACAGAAGTTGTTAGTAAAACAGTAGTTAGCTGGAGACAGTGCTTCTCAACCAACATCCATGCTTGCTAGAACCACACACCTAAGATATATATGGTGGAAGAGATGTGAGCAGGGTTGACATGGGCCACTTTGGGATGCCACCCCTAGTGATGAATGTGAATGAGCTGTTCTCATCCTTTCTCCATTTCCATCAGAGGAAGATAGTAAGGGCTGGAGCTGTCGTCTTTGACCCTGAGACAGAAGTTTCTGTTGATGTTAGTGTCAGAGACCTCCTACTAGCCCTGGTCTGCTTACCTTGGACTATATGTGTGAGACAGATAAATTCCTATCATTTTTCTTATACATATATACAATAGCCTCTATTCTCACTAATAGAGTCATCTAATAGTTGCAGGACCCACCATGGATTCCAAAATCCAAGGAATCCAAAATCCTGCATTTTGCTGTGGTAGTCTGGGGTGACTTACACATTGTAAGACAACTCTTCATATATGGTACTTAATAGCTATTAAAGTGTGTGTTTGTGTGCTTAGTCACTCAGTCGTGCCCAACTCTTTGTAACCCCACAGACTGTAGCCTACCAGGCTCCTCTGTCCATGGGGATTCTCTAGGCAGGAATACTGGAGTGGGTTGCCATGGGGATTCTCTAGGCAGGAATACTGGAGTGGGTTGCCATGCCCTTCTCTAGGGGATCTTCCCAGCCCAGGGATCAAACTCAGGTCTCCCACACTGCAGGTAGATTCTTTACTGTCTGAGCCACCAGGGAAGCTATTAAAGTACACATCAACTAATTTCAATTTAAGAAGACTTAAAAAACATCTGAACAAGGTTAAGACCATAAAAGAGTACATAATGAATGACTTTTATGCAAACTAGTACAGCCACTATGGAGAACACTGTGGAGATGCCTTAAAAAACTGGAAATAGAACTGCCGTATGATCCAGCAATCCCACTGCTGGGCATACACACTGAGGAAACCAGAAGGGAAAGAGACACGTGTACCCCAATGTTCATCGCAGCACTGTTTATAATAGCCAGGACATGGAAGCAACCTAGATGTCCATCAGCAGATGAATGGATAAGAAAGCTATGGTACATATACACAATGGAGTATTACTCAGCCATTAAAAAGAATACATTTGAATCAGTTCTAATGAGGTGGATGAAACTGGAGCCTATTATACAGAGTGAAGTAAGCCAGAAGGAAAAACATAAATACAGTATACTAATGCATATATATGGAATTTAGAAAGATGGTAACAATAACCCGGTGTACGAGACAGCAAAAGAGACACTGTTGTATAGAACAGTCTTATGGACTCTGTGGGAGAGGGAGAGGGTGGGAAGATTTGGGAGAATGACATTGAAACATGTAAAATAGCATGTAAGAAACGAGTTGCCAGTCCAGGTTCGATGCACGATACTGGATGCTTGGGGCTAGTGCACTGGGACGACCCAGAGGGATGGTATGGGGAGGGAGGAGGGAGGGGGGTTCAGGATGGGGAACACATGTATACCTGTGGCGGATTCATTTTGATATTTGGCAAAACTAATACAATCATGTAAAGTTTAAAAATAAAATAAAATTAAAAAATAAAAATAAACAACTTTACAGAAAAAAAAAATAACATTCTCGATTTAAAACACAATGTAAAATGACATTTTCCTTATGTTATGTACATCTGCTCCCAGACACAATACTTGAGATACAACTTGGCCACACACATCCAACAATAGCACAGTGTCTGGGGGAGGCTTCTGCAGCTCTTACCCTGAGCAAACCCAACCCCAGCACCAGGATGGAGGTCAGACGTGCTGCTGGAGGTCAAAAGCAGTCCTCATTCGCTTTTTGACTAAATGCATAAGATTCAAGCACTATGTATTCTGTGATTATTTTTTAAGTAGCCTTTTTTTTTTAAGTGTCAGCAAATGTGAGTTTTTAAAAAATCCGGTTTCTTTTTTATCAATTGTTCTGTAGAGGTTTCATAGTGAATAGGACTAACAAAAATAGATGAGGTTTGATCATTTCACTTTACTGTCTGGAATAAGATAGGTTTGGTCTTATTTTTTTTGAAGTTCCATTTGATATACTTCTTAAAAACAATAGTTAAAAAATAAATGTTCTATTAATTTCTGAGAGTTTGATATTGAAATTCCAACTAAAAGTCTTAACTTATCTACTTAAAACAAACAATTGTAATATGTAGTGGAACTATATGGAACCTTGCTCTGTATTCTCCAAAGTCTCCAGTAACTGTGTTATCATACTTTCATAATTCAAAAAATAAAAAAGATAAAAAATAAAAAGGGCTCAGCAGATATAAACAAGATCTTACTGTATAGAACACAGAACTATATTCAATATTCTGTCATAAACCATAATGGAAAGGAAAGTATATATGAAATATATTCCTTTGCAATATGAAAAGGAATGTAATATATATATATATATATATAAAACTTTGAATATATATGAATCATTTTGCTACAGAGGAGAAATTAACACAGTGTTGTAAATCAACAATACTTTAATAAAATAATTTTAAAAATAAATAAATATACCTTTCAGTTATTATGATGATGGATCAATCATCAGATATTAAGAAGGCCTTGTCCAAGCTAATAAAATGTACAACACTAAGGGTGAGAAGGCAATGGCACCCCAGTCCAGTACTCTTGCCTGGGAAATCCCATGGACGGAGGAGCCTGGTAGGCTGCAGTCCATGGGGTCGCTAGGAGTCGGACACGACTGAGCGACTTCAATTTCACTTTTCACTTTCATGCATTGGAGAAGGAAATGGCAACCCACTCCAGTGTTCTTGCCTGGAGAATCCCAGGGACGGGGAGCCTGGTGGGCTGCCGTCTATGGGGTTGCACAGAGTTGGACACGACTGAAGCGACTCAGCAGCAGCAGCAAGGGCGAACCTTAATGTAAACTATGGATTTTGGGTGATTATGATACGTCAGTATAGGCTCATCAGTTATAACAAATGTACCACTCTGGTGGGTGATTTGATAGTGGGAGAGAATATGCATATATGAGGCCAGGGGTACATGGGAAATCTCATACTTCAATTTTTCTATGAACATAAAACTGCTCAAAAAATTAAATCTTTAAAAAAATTAAGGTTAACTCAGATCACTGACACTTATCATGCCTCGTAAACTAATGGAATAACTGAGCTTGAAGGAAAAGATCAGAAAAAAAGGATGCTCAGTTAAACTGGCAAGTGTTAAAACGATTAAATGGAAATATAAATACACATACACACCTTTTTTTCCCAAGAATCAGTTGGTGCCTTCAGCTGAACAAATAGTAGTCTCTTTGAATTAATAAATATTTTGATATAACAAAAGAAGATGGATCATAGAAAGTATTAAAAAACATTTCATTGCCTCATCAAAAGTGTGAAAGATGTGTGGGTCTTTACCTGAAGTCAGCATCTGAGAAGCAAACTTTCATCTTTCACTATTTCCATCCCAACTCCTAGGTGGCTTTCATAAAGCTCAGGTGTGACAACTAACAGTGAAGGAATACAGTCTAGGAGACATACTGGCTTCTGAATAGTTTAAGTATGAAATACATAGAGCCTTGGATTATGTTTTTAAATGCCAGGAAGCGAGATCCCTGAACTACTCTGAAATTTCTTTCACTGAGACTACTGAAAACGCTTTAACTGAGTTACACTTAAAACTTACACCTTTGGCTTATATTGTAGATGTACTGTAAGAACTTGAGAAAATGCTTCCTTGTCTGCAATGTCTTTACACTGGAAAGGTTAACATTAGGTAACCACTGAAACTGAATGTATAAGTTCCAGTGATATTTTTCCTTTTAAATTTAGTCTAATGGGGAGAATTCTCTTTGCAAATGTTTAGCATGTTTCCTGTTACCAAATCATTATCTTTTCACCATGGTTTTGGGAAATTAGTGTCTAATTCTGAAGCTCAGTCACAACAATTGTTACTATCTCAACATTTTTGCTTCTTTTTCCTTTTGTGGGTACTTTTTGATGGTAATATCTATATTAACAGCTTTATTACATAAACATTGTGAATTCTCTTCAGAAATGTTGAACAGCATAATTTCAATGAATATAAATCAAATCCATTCAAAATGATAATCTACCATTTTCATTTAATACATATTGTGAAGTAATTCAGAATCGAAATATTTTATGCTTTGTAAGTTTAAAAACTGATCAATAAACTGTATTTGGGATGAAAAGAATGAAGCCAGAAGTCTCTGAGCAGCCTGAAGATGAAGTTGGTCAGTGATGAGTAGTCTAGAACAGTCTCCAGCATGCAAGAGTTACCCTTTCCTCCTTTGCTGGGTCAGGAGATATGTCACTATAAATCTACAAAGCAGAGTGGTGACCCCTCCCTAGAGGCCCTTGGCATCTGCATTAGCTTTGAAAGCTCTTATGATGTGCAAATGTAATTTAGACTTGACCTCATGGTCATTATATAAAGATAGCAGCTTTTCATATTGATCAAACTTTTAAAAAGATGCTAGTCTTCTGGACCTAGTGAAGTATGTGCTTTCAGCACACTCAGCAATCAATTTAGAAAGTAATATGCAGATCTGTCAAGCATACAAAAATAGAAGGAATTCCTCGGAGATGGGTATTGAGGTTACAGGGTTTCCTTGAGGGCTTCATCACAGAGCCAAAGAGAAAGAAATCTTAGTGGCTTTTCCATGACATTTAAAACCTTCCAGCCATTTAAAACTGGATGCTTGGGGCTGGTGCACTGGAACGACCCAGAGGGATGGTACTGGGAGGGAGGAGGGAGGAGGGTTCAGGATAGGGAACACGTGTATACCTGTGGCGGATTCATGGTGATATATGGCAAAACCAATACAATATTGTAAAATTAAAAAATAAAATAAAATAAAAATGAACTTGGTACAAAAAAAAAACCAAACCTTCCAGCAGTGGTTCTCAACTTTTTCTGCCTATGCTCAGCTGAGGGACTCCACGTGCACCTCATAGTAACTGAGGCTGTGATTCTCAAGAGCCTGGAGAACAGGAGGCTTAAAAAGACACCTGTCCACATTAATTCAGATGTGTACTTTCCTCTGGGCTAGTGAGAATCACTGCAAAGCAGAATGGACAGATTAATTCCATGTTTAGAATAGAAATTAGGAATAAAGGAACCAGATGAAGAAAAGGGAAGAAGAAATAAAAAGAGGTGGAAAGACCTACAGGGAAAGGAAAATCCTGAGAATGTCAACATGGGGGTGGGGGAGGTAGGGGAGAGATGTGTGGGGAGAGATGTGTAGAGACGGTGGCCAGTGCAGAATTTGGGAATGAAGCCAATCAGAATGGCCGCTGGGAACAAAGAAGAACAAAAGAGCATTGCTCACCACCCAGTTTCTACAAGGGTTACGTTGACCCACTGCAGTCACCCGATGCCAGCACAGCCCTGAGAGGAATTCAGGATGAAAACAGGATGAAACACTGTGTGCTGTGGGTGAACAGGCCCCACAAATGGATGGATTTCTCAGGAAGAATTTCAGTGACCCTGATTCTTGAATCTTCCCATATATAGACAAACACTAAAATCATTAGCTTGAGATATCTGTTCTTTATGACTGGCAGTGACTTTTTATGAAAATGTATTCTTGACAGTATGTATTTCCTGGCCAAAAAAAAAAATTAATATATATACTGCCTCTTCCCACCTGTTTGGAGCAATTCCTCAGAGCTGTCTCCTGGGGTATAGTCCTCAGTACAGTTCTTTTATTTAAGGTCTTAAGACCTTGAATAAAACTTAACTTTGCAACTCTTATGTTGTATGTTTTTCTTTAAGACAACACTATTAAGAAGCACAGAATTAGTCAAAAGACCATATAAGGAAACAATTTATAACACAGAACAAAAAATTAAGATCTCTAATGTGTAAAAAGCCCATAAAAATTGATTAAAACATTTAAGTATCCCATCAGAAAAATGGGGAGAAGATACAAACAGGCGACATACTAAACAAACAAACAAAATGTGACCAAAAACATGTGTAAAAATTACAGGTTAAAGTGAGACAGAATTTTTTTTTACCTGAGTCTGAAAATACCTGAAGAGGTTTATACCCAGGGGTTAGCAGTGTATAGGGAAAACAGTACTCTGCAAACTAGAATAACCTTTCTAAAAAGTAATTTTGTCTTCAAAATCTGTACTTCCTTTAAAGCAGCATTTATTGTTTAAAAAAAAATCAGACTACCATTCCTTTTCTAGTAATGAAAAATCGAAATAAATGTAATTGTTCAATAAAATTGAACACTGGCATGTTCCTATCTGGGATTCAGTGGGTGCAGGCTCTGAGATGAGAACATAGGTGCTGGCTGGTTATTTGGGAGGTGACCCCAGGAAACTAGAAAAACGGGGAATACCCAGGATGGTTTTCAGGAATGAGCTGGTTACTGTTGTGGGCAACTACACCTCGACTCCACTGAGGACCTCTGCAGAATTACAGAGCACACATCTTACAACTGTGCCAACACAGGACAGGGAGGCTGAGGCATATATCTACCAACTCTCATAGCCCATTGGTTGAGGTTCCAGTATTAATGCCTCCTTGGGTCTAGGTTGTACCTTCCTGTGTCTGGTAATTTGCAGCTTAGGAGAAAGCAGAGCAGAGACAGGGCACAGCTCCTATCTGATGTGGGACACTGTCAAAAGTGCATGGCACTGTCCACCACAGCTGTGCTAATATCAGATGGACTATGGGGGTATAACCAGCACATTCACATTTTAAGTTAAAATCAAATTGCAAGTAGAATATACAGTGTATCTTGTGTTTAAAGTAGATATATACAGATATATATTTACACACACACACACACGAAATATGACTGGCAGGATATTTACCAAAAGTTAATTAGTGTTTATCTTCAAGTAATGAGTATCTCAGATGATTTTCACTTTTTAAAAAATGTTTATATTTCAATATTAAACTACGCAAGTATTTGTAGCTATAATTTTCTACAATGAAGAGGGCATATTGCAATAATAAAAAAAAGCTAAGTCTATGTACCTTTAATAGGTCCGATTTAAAAAACACATTTGCTCTATATTTAAAGATAACATTAATGATATTAACTATTACAATCCTCAAATTATTCAATAATTCCAATTAATTTAAAACTAAAAACTAGTATATGAAACAACTGCCTTCAGAACATTTACGTGTTGACTTTGATATTTCAAGTATAAATCAATCGTCAATAATTTAATTCTAAATTCTCCATTAAGAGAAAGTGAAAAGGGGAAAATAATAAGATGAGCAAATAATGCAGAATAAAGTTTGCATTCATTACAGTGATGATCAATCATTTTGCCACCCACCCTACCCACTCTCATTTCAAAGAGCCTCAATAACCTCTTTCTTGTCTGCTTAGCTGCTCAGTCATATCCGACTCTTTGCGACCCCATGGACTATAGCCTGTCAGGCTCCTCTGTCTGTGGAATTCTCCAGGCAAGAATACTGGAGTGGGTTGTCATTTCCTCCTCCAGGGGATCTTCCCAACCCAGAGATCAAAATCACATCTCCCATGTCTCCTGCACTGTAGGCAGATTCTTTACCTACTGAACCAATGGGGAAGGTGAGCACTATCTTATTACTTCTAAACCAGTTTACCTGCATTCTAATATCTTTCTGCTAATATAATTGCACCCTCTTGTTTACTTGCTCTTTCAAGTATTCAGTGGCCTCCATGTATCAGATACTCTGCTACACATGAAGATACTGGGGACAAGTTCTCCATTTTCTAGGAACTTACCATCTGCTGGGTAATCAAAACAAAACAATAAGTTATAGATGAAGTAAACACAGGCTGCAGAGGGGCAGATACACCCAGCCCAGTCTGGAAGGGAGAGGTGGCAGGGGACAGCTCCACTAGGTGGCACCATAGTAGTTGAGGACAGAAGGACAAGCAGAAGATGGTGGATGGAGGAGAGGAACTCAGATGGAAGAACTTTAAAAAAATCTTTCAGGAGTCATGTCATAGTTCCAACATCATTTTCATAATCCCTTTCTTTGCCTTATTCTCCAGAAGCCTAAAAAACACTAAATGCCTTCTCATTTCCAACTCAGAAGGTGAAATGTCTCTGGCTGGCTGTCCATGTTTCTGCTAGGTTGGCTTCCACCAAGTAAGACGAACTCCACTCTGCCCAATAAATGTCCCCTGCTCTCCTCGGGCCAGGCACCTTGCTGTGTGCACCTCATTAATTCCCATCTCCATGTCTTAACTACTCCTGCACCTTGTATCTGGCTTGTCATCCCTACCCCACTGCCTCTTGGTCAGTATCCTAGGCACTATTTGATTGGCCTCCTGGGGTCACATAGCCTCCTAGAGCTACTAGCCTCTCCAGGAACAGAGAGCTAGTGATACACGTGTACCTGTCCTGTACAGAAAGGCTTCTTACTCCTACTTTAACATTTATTCAAGACGGAGAGAAACAATAATACGAAGGTGGAGAAAGCATGAACAAAAAATAAAACAATGAACTGAAAAGAATGAAATGCGAGTGAAAACTTGGTTATTTTCCTTCACAATGGCTCTTATTCTTAATTGAATATTTGTGGACATTTTCTTAAAAACGGTGAGCCTGTCACTTTAAGAGACTCAAATGAAAGTATTTGTTGCCAAGGATAAAATTCAAGAAAATATTAGTAATATGCCTAACAGATTCCCATTTGTTAAAAACTTTTTGGAGGATAAAAGTGAAACAATGACAAATATTCTTCTATTTTTTTCTTGCTTTTGACATTTATAATAGTGTGTCAACATTTGTAAGATCTGTATAACTCAGTGAACCAATAATTTCCAAATGACTGATGCATGATGTTAAATAATCACACCTGGATGAGAGGGAAAGAGAAATCAATGGATGTTAATGTAACCAAGCATTAAAATTTCACTGACATTAAAGAAATTACTTTTTCTTGAGTTTTGGCATCATATCAAAGAAGAATATCTACAATTTTCTGGAAAACACTACTAAGATATTTCCACTTTTTCCAATTTTATATCTTTGTGAGACTAGATGTTCTTTATATAAATCAAGCAAATACACACATTCACACACCCATGACAAACTGAATGTTGTTGTTCAGTCACTAAGTCGTGTCCAACTCTTTCCAACCCCAGGGACTGTGGCACACCAGGCTTCCCTGTCCTTCATCATCTCCTGGAGTTTGCTCAAACTCGTGTCTATTGAGTCAGTGATGCCATCCAACCATCTCATCCTCCATTGCCCCCTTCTCCTCTTGCCCTCAATCTTTCCCAGCATCAGGGGCTTTTCCAATGAGTCAGCTCTTCACATCAGGTAACCAAAGTATTAGTGCTTCAGCTTCAACATCAGTCCTTCCAGTGAATATTCAGGGTAGGAATGAGAATCCAGTTCTCCTCTACTAAACCATACATTAGAGGTTTTTACAAAAATCTCTAGCTTTTGTTTTGGACAATATAGTTTTTTTCTTAAACTGTTGTTTTCGTGTAATGACTGTTTGTTGCTATTTTAATTCAATTCATAAATGCTTTTTCAACTCACCAGCTTTAATTTCTAACACAATAAGTATCGACAGATATGACTAATAAAAACAAAAACTCTTTAAAATTCTTATGACTGTTTCCAGTGTAAAGGGGTCCTTAAACCAAGAAGTTTGAAAACCACTGTGTCCAAGGACAGCAGATCAACACAATGAAAAGATTCAAGTCTCCAAAGGTGGTGTGGAGCAGAGATCATGTGGGTGGCAAGGAGGGAAGATAGTGGCTGGAAGGGAGCACAAGGGGGGCTCCTTGCTCCGGGTGTTGGAAAAATGAGCATGTTATATTGTGGAGAGTCAGCAAGTTACCCAGTTTTGGTACCTATCTTATACTTCAATAAAATATTTAGATTAAAAAAAAAACTACTGGGCACTTCAGCTTGATATTTCTTATCTACAAAATAAGACTTGCTTTTTAATATGTTATGTAGTCACCTTGTCTGTGTATTCTATCTTCAAACCCATAATAGGCTACATTATATGAATCATGAATCCAAACATATTAAGTAAAGACAGTCCTATGTTTCCTGAACTCCTAAACTTCCAGTCATTTTCTGTCTAGATTGGCCATAAATGGCTATAGAAAACACACTTTACATGAGGAACATGTTAGAAGGAAAAATTGTATCGTGCTCTCATTATTTGAGAAAGCTGCAGAAAACACAAAATTCAGATACTTGCAAAGCAGCCAGATCCCTGTAACATTCAATTATGTGACTGGAGAACACCACTTTTTTTTGAAAGGCAGGGGAATCTAGAAATAGAGAAATAAAAGTTCCTTAATTTCCCAATCGCTGCAACCACCGAAAGAACACATGACGGGGAAGAGAGAATCGGGAAGGACGGAGCAGCCCCTCTGTATGGTCTGGTCTCCTGTTAACCAGCTGAGTGACAGTGGCTAAGTCAGCTCACCCATCTGGTTGCTCATGTGTGAAATTGGGAGACGGCGTCATTTCTATGATCCCTCAAGCCCTAAATTCCACCATTCTCTTTGCCCCCCTTTATTTCCCCCAAAGACAAAAATCTTGGTTTCCTGCGTGTGCTCTAATCTTGTTGCAAGCTCTGACACCCCATTAACGAAAATCCAGTATCAGAAGGAAATCCTCTATTTTCTTCTTCAAAGGGACTCCAGCTTTCCATTACAATTTAGATATTTTGAATCACTGACAAAATTTAGTCACTCTTATTAAACACAATATAATAAAAAGCTCATTTTCCCCAATATCATTATATGTGAATAAAAGTCATAAAGGAGAAATTACTTTTCAGTGTGTCCTCTATCTGTGAAACTCAAGTTTTATATTATGTTTGGTATTGACGATTAAAATTTTCTAAATTAAACACTGATGAAAATTTGATGATGGTATTTTAATTTAGGAAAATAATTAGTCCCTTTCCTTACAGTCACTTTCATATATTAAAATTCAGAAGGGAATTCACAATTCAGTTTACCATTACTCATTACTAATAGGACAAATGATCAAACTATATCCTTTAAATGAGTGGTACATCCTTATATATTATTTATTTTCTAATTAGGATAGAGAAATTATCCTTTGAGTTGCTGAGTTAATTACAAAGAAGGAATTTATCGTTATGCAGTTTAGTTTCTGATTTTAATCAAGCCTGTTTTCCTGTCTTCCCAGCTTCTGATCTTATAAAGATACGTAATTATTTTGAGGGGGAGGGGAAGCCAAAAAATACAAATCTGATAGATTAATGCAATTGAGTTACATCAAGGAGCTGAACCAGCAATACAGAAGTGGTTTGCTGAATATAAGATAAAGCTTTCCTTTAGATGAATAAAGAGAGCTTTTAAAAATCAATGAAGTGAAAAGGCCGGATGATTAATGAAATCGGCATGATACTGAAAATGAAATCTTGAACTATCTGTTGTTGTTTAGTTGCTAAGTTGTGTCCAACTCTTTTGCAACCCATGGACTGTGGCCCGCTAGGCTCCTCTGTCCATGGGATTTTCCAGGCAAGAATACTGGAGTGGATTGCCATTTCCTCCTCCAAAATTATCCGTTTATGTGGAAGCAAAAACAAGATGGCCAAGTAGTCACGGTATATTACTGACCAACCTTTCTATGGAAATAGAACCACCTTCCTTTTTACATTCTGTTGTATCCATATATTTTGGAGATATTGCAGGTTCAGTTCCAGAGCAGGGAATAAAGCAAGGCACATGAAGTTTTTGGCTTTCCAGTGCATATAAAAGTTATGTTTATACTATACTATAGTCTAATGAGTATACAATAGTCTTAAGTCTAATACATTATGTGAGCCTTCTGTGAATCATAATCTTTTATGATAATCATAATCTTTTATGGGAGGGCCTTGCCTCCAGGTTGATTGCTGCTGACTGATCAGGGTGTGGTGGTTGCTGAAGGCTGGTATGGCTATGGCAATTTCTTAAAATGAGACAACAATGAAATGTGCTGCATCAATTGCACTTTCCTTGCATAAACAACTTCTCTATAGTGTACAGTGCTACACTACATTTTGATAACATTTTACCCAGAGTAGAACTCCTTTTAAAATCGGAGTCAATCCTCTTAAATTCTGCCACTGCTTTATCAACTAAGTTTGTGTAATATTTTAAATCCTTTGTTGTCATTCCAACAACCTTCACAGCATCTTCACCAGGAGTAGATTCCATCTCAAGAAACCACTTTCTCTGCTCATCCTTGAAAAGCAACTCTTCATCCATTAAGGTTTATTCATGGGATTGCAGCAGTTCAGTCACATCTTCAGGCTTCACTTCTAGTTCTCTTCCTATTTCCACTATATCTGCAGTGACTTCCTCCACAGCAGTCTTGATTCCCCTCAAAGTCATCCATGAGGGATAGAATCACCTTCTTCTGAACTCCTGTAAAGGTCTGTATTTTGACCTTTCCCCCATGGGTCATAAATGTTCTTGATGACATCTAGAATGGTGAGTCCTCTCTAGAAGGTATTCAATGGACAGTTTTGCACAGATCCCTATATGGCACCTTACAGCCTTACAAAATGTATTCCTTAAATAACACTTGAAAGTCAAAATTACTTCTTAAACCATGGGCTACAGTATAGCTGTTGTGTTAGCAGGCATGAAAACAACATGAATCTCACTGTACATCTTCGTTGGAGCTCTTGGGTGATGAGGTGCATTGTCAGTGAGCAATAATAATTTGAAAGGGGTCTTTTTTTTTTTTTTCCCCTGAGCAGTAGGTCTCAACAGCGGGATTAAAATATTCAATAAACCATGCTGTAAATTGGTGTGCTGTCATTCAGGTTTTGTTGTTCCATTTATAGCACAGGCAGAGAAGATTTGACATAATTCTTAAGAGCCTAGGATTTTAGGAGTGGTAGATGAACACTGGCTTCAACGTAAAGTCACCAGCTGCATTAGCCTCTAACAAGAGAGTGAGCCTGTTCTTTGAAGCTTTGAATCCAGGCATTGACTTCTCCTCTCTACCTATGAAAGTCCTAGGTAGTGTCTTCTTCCAATATAAGGCTATTTTATTCACATTTAAAATCTATCATTTAGGATAGCCACTTTCATCAACTATCTTAGCTGGGCCTTCTGGATAACTTGCTGCAAATCAGCACTGTATTAGCACTTGCTGGTTCACCCTGCACTTTGATGTCATGAAGATGGTTTCTTCCCTTAAATCTTATGAACCAACCTCATGAGCTGCAGACTCTTCTACTGCAGCTTTCTCACTTCTCTCAGCCTTCACAGATTTGAAGATAGTCAAGACCTTGCTCTGGATTAGACTTTGGCATGTGGGAATATTGTCACTGGTTTGACCTTCCCTCCACACCACTAAAACTTTTTCCATGTCAGCAATAAATTGCTTCACTTTCCTTCTGTGTGTTCACTGGAGTACCACTTTTAATTTCTTTCAAGAACTTTTCCTTTGCATTCATAACCTGGCTGTTTGGTGCCAGAATCTCATCTTTGGTCTTAGTTTTCGACATAGCTACCTCAGTAGGCTTAATCATTTCCCACTTTTGATTTAAAATGAAAGATGTACAACTCTTTTCAGTGGAACATTTAGAGCCATTATGAGGTTATTGGGCTCCCCAGGTGGCACTAGTGGTAAAGAACCTGTTTGCCAATGCAGGAGACATAAGAGACGCAGGTTCAATCCCTGGATTGGGAAGATCCCCTGGAGTTGGAAATGGCAACCCACTCCAGTACTCTTGCCTGCAGAATCCCATGGACAGAGGAGCCTGGCAGGCTACAGTCCATGGTATCACAAAAATTGGACACAACTGAAGCGACTTAGCACGCATAAGGTTAAAAATTGGCTTAATCTCAATGTTGTCATGTCTCAGGGAATGGAGAGGGAAAGGAGAATAGGAAATAGCCTGTCAATGGAGCAGTCAGAACACACACAACATTTATCAATTAAGCCTGCTCTCTTATGTGGGTATAGTCTATGAATCCCTAAAACAATTATACAATAGTATCATCGAAGATCACTGATCACAGGTCAGCATAACTAATGTAATAATAATGAAAAAGTTTGAAATATTTTGAGAATTATCCATTTGTGACACAAACTTGTTTAATTTGTGACATAGAGGCACAAAGTAAGCAAATGCTGTTGGAAAATTGGTGCCGATAGACTTGCTCGATGTAGGGTGGCCACAAACCTTCAATTTGTAGAAAAGAGAGCATCTGCACACAATAAAACAAAGTATGCTTGTACCCGTCAGGTGCTTCCGTGTTTGTTTACCTCAACACCTATGAATTTCTGAGTTCACAGATGTCTACACTATTAACCCATCAGCGTTTCCTTTCTTATAGTTTGATTCATGCTCTCATGAGGTTATATTTGTTACTTGCCAAATGCCTGATTCTTCAAGCACATACACTATCAGTTATAGAAACTGCCTGTGTAAATGAGTAAAAAATAAGGTTATTTATTGTACTAGAAATTGGCAGTGCAGAAAAAGGCCATGAAGTTGAACCAAGCTGGAGCCATCTGTCTCCAGGCAAAGGCATACAAATGACTTCATGACTTCAGTCCACAGTTCCAGGGACTACAATATCGAAAACATGCATGAGCTAATCTTTAAATGGGAAACAGCCACAGACAATGAAACTTTACTTGCTCCAAAACAAACAATTTTAGTAATTGAGCTGAGAAGACACATTATTCTGTTATCATTGGGAAGTATAATCTAGAAGACTTACACCAAGCTGAAGTGCAATTATCCTTTAATGAATGCATCATTGAGTTAAATGACAATGGTATTTTGGCTCTTCAATCAGAGTTCCAAAAATACTCTAATTGGAGGGCTTTTGCCACTATAAGCATATCATGTATTCTATAGGATGGGGCTTCCCAGGTGGCGCAGTGGTAAAGAAACCACCTGCCAATGCAGGAGATGCAAGAGACGCAGGTTCAATTCCTGGGTTGGGAAGATCCTGTGGAGTAAGAAATTGCAGTCTGCTCCAGTGTTCTGGAAAAGTCTATGGACAGAGGAGTCTGGCAGGCTACAGTCCCTGAGGCTGCAAAGAGTTGAATGTGATGGAGCACACACATGCTACAGGGTGTCTCATTCTGGAGTGCTTAAATATAACTAGGGGCCAGTTCTATGAACACATGGTTTATAAACTGAGTGAGAATCTGTCAATGTACCTTCTGATTCTAGAACATACGTTCTGGGAAAAAAACGACCCATTTTTATATACCATTGGTTACAAATAGAAATAAAATACATATGTTACCTAACAGTATTATAAAAGGCTTGTGTTACATGTGTTGTTCCAGTGAACAAAATGTAAACCAAGATAGAAACCATAACATCAAATTGCTTTATAATGGGACTGACTATAATTTTGTCCCTGGAAAAACTAAAAGGACACCCAAGGAGAGGAAAATTACATTTAGTTCAAACAGAAAGTAATCAAAAACTGTCTAAATATAGGGAAAGTTGGCATCTATAACAAGCTCCAACAGTAATAAGAGGGAATAGAAGGGAAGATCAGCTGTACCATGGATTTCCTTAGTTTAGGTTTATATTTATCTAAATAACACCACTTTAATGGTGGTATAAAAATAAACTGCTGAGACAATTAAATGCCTGATATATTCTTATTATTTATCATGCAATAACATTCACTTATCCAGCACCTGCTCTATGCCAGGTCATATTCTAGGCACTAGGGATTTAGAAGGGAACAAAACTAACAGAAAATCTCTGTTTCTGCAGAATTTATTTTCTGGTGGAGGATACTGATAATAAATAAGATAAATAAGGAAAAATATGTATTATGTTATATATGGTGAAGGCTCAGAAGAGAAAATCCAGCATGAAAGGGATACATCAATGCAAATCAGTCATAATTGTGTATATATATATCTCCCCTCTCTTTGAGCCTCCCTCCTTTCCCTATCCCACCTCTCAAGGTCATCACAGCACTGCAGGTTGGGCTCCCTGTGTTATACAACAACTTTCCACCAGGTATCTGTTTTACATATGACAGTGTGCATATGTCAGTGCTACTTTCTCGATCTCTCTTACCCTCTTCTTCCCCGCTGTGGCCACTAATCTGTTCTCTACATCTATGTCTCTATTTCTTCTCTGTAAATAGTTTCATCAGAACAATTTTCTAGATTCCATATATATGCATTAATATACGATATCTGTTTTTCTCTTTCTGACTTACTTCACTTTGTGTACCAGGGTCTACGTTCATCTACCTCACAAGAACTGATTTGAATTCGTTCCTTTTCATGGCTGAGTAATATTCCATTGTATATATGTATCACAACTTCTTTATCCATTCATCTGTTGGACATCTAGGTTGCTTCCATGTCCTGGCTATTGTAAACAATGCTGCAATGAACATTTAGCTTTTAACTGGTAATAACTTTACCACTGCTTTCCAAATCTATCAGTCTGCACGTCATTTTTGTATTAAAGCTGCATCCTTAGGGATGGTCCTGGTTAATTCCATTTAGGACTTTGCTGAAAAGAGCACAGAAATGGGAGTGATGTGATGATGAGGGACGGACAGTTAAAAAGACCCAGATCTTAGCAAGGGTGGTATTCTTGGCAAAGTTAGAGAATGAAAAAAAAACCACTGCAGATAAATTCAGTGTTTTACTGCATGGACCTGCTTCCTCATTTATATTGACATGTTGTCAGCTGTGAAAATAGTGAGATTTTCTGTTTCAATTCTCTGCTCTAAAAAATGGCCATGACGATTATTGTACTAGGTTTTATGAAACTGAAGATATATAGAGGCAATAATTTTAAAAGAAAAAACATCTTAGGAATGGAAGTCACTGATGTTATTCCTTAGATGACCTGCATCACAACATACTGTGATAACAGAAGACAACAACAAAGTAAGGAATACAGAAGTCAATTCACTGAAGACATCAGACTGGGAGGATAATCAGGATTGTGAAGCTGTGTTTTTTACACTGAAGATACTACATGATGAATACTTAATTTTTCAATACTGTCTGCTTGACCCATATATTTAATCATTCTGGTCTTTAAAATAAAATCTATTGTTCCCATACCACCCCTTCTCCTCATACAATCACATATGTTGATCCAGACCTCTTACGACAATTTCCCATTTTATGTTTCAGAATAATCCAGAAGCAGATGACTTAATACAGTGGGTGTTACTTCTGGGAAATACGTTAAAGGGAATATGCTCTGCTAATCAAATGCTGCAATTACATGAGGAAAACAATCAGAATCACTTTTATTTTTTAATCTATGGACTCCTGGGATCAACTCCAGACTTAATGAGTCATAGGCAGAATGTTTGTGGGGGTTGCAGTTAGTGTCCAGTTATGTGTACTGGGCCCAGTTATGTTATCAAGTTCCCTGGGTGATTCAGATCTGCTGCAGGATTAGAACTACTGCACTGAGGTAAGCTGCTCAAACCTACAAAGCCTACAGCAAATAATGTGCCAAGTGAGGAATTCTGCAAAAAAGCAGTTTGTCTCCAGCTGCTTCATCTGCTCTGCATGTTCCCACCTTTTTGTGAAGAATGATGTTCAGGTTCTAAATACCTCACATGACTTGACAAGTAGGGGAGTAGAAAGTCACACTTGGATGGTGATTTTACTGTTTATTTTAGTAAAGATACTTTCCAGAATGGCAACCATATAGCACAGGTATCTTGAACATGAAAGAGACACCCAATAGGACCAGTGATAATAGGCTTATTCTGCCCATTACAAAGACAGTTTTATCTATCCTGAGCACTTGCTTATACCAATGTTACTCTCCCATTTCTTCCTCAGTGGTAGAAGGCCAATTTTAAATTGAGCACATTGTCTCTTCAATATAAACAAAGAGATACTTCTCAGCCTTCTTGCAGCTAAGTATCTAGCTGTGTGTCTCAGTTCTGATCTATGAAGTAGAAATGGTATGTGAGATGTTCATAAAGGCTACATAATGAGAGACAACTCAGCTGGCAAACAATTTTTTACCTATTCACCTCTCCTTCTTTGGGGAAATTGTTTCACTGAAGTGATGGCTGGAGTTCCAGCAGCCATTTTGTAACAGGAAGTAATCTTCAAGATAGAAGCTGTGTATTAGCATCCTGGAGCAAAAAGATAGAATATCCCTGTATCCTAAACGATGGGGCCATCATTTCAGATGCCAACTGCCTCCCTCAGACTTATTTTACATGACAAATAAACTTTTTTTCTTATGTAAGCCACTATTATGATTATTATTAGCTATATGCTCCAAAGCTAAGCTTAACTAATATCATAAAAAGGAACACCATGGGACATATAAAGTTAAGGAGAGATTCCAATGGTGTATAGAACCCATCCTGTGAATTCTTAATATACTGATTATTGCTGAAGCAATAAACTAAAACACTTTACCTAATATTGGTGTATTGAAGAATAACTAGTATAAATTAACAGTGCTAAACTTGATAAAAGAGTAGAATTGAAAGTGGAGAGCAGGAGATGAGCTAGAGTGCCAGGTCACAGAACGAGCCATTGGCATATGCTATCTTGCTGACCATGGAGTAGGAGATAAAGAGGAAGTGAGGATGACCCCAAGATCTCCAGCTTGATTGACCGCTGCAGATAGTAATGCCCGTAAATAAGATGGGGAATACCACAGGAGGAGTAAAGCGGAAAGGAAGAGCATGAGCTTGGTGCTGACCTTGAGAAGCTTTTGAAATGCTTATGGATACAAATGCAAAATCTAGGAGAAAGTTAGAAAACAATCTAGGAATTCAGGTTCACTTGTTATTCTGCTTTTGAGAAACATTTGATGACTCCACACCAATTACTCAATGAAGCCCAAGCTCCCTACTTTCAAGGCCATTTATGACCTGGCTTCAACCTAGCTTTTCACATCTCTATCTCTTTGCCCCACAAGGCCCCACCAAAAACAAGTGCAAGCCTTATGTTTAAGTCACATATAACTTCATGGTTTTGCTCAAACATGCTTCATAGAAGTTCATGCACATTCCTTTCACAAGAAACATACCCACCTTGCTACAAATATCTCTTTACCTGTCTGCCTCCCACATGGGACAGAACTATTAGAGGACCTCACCAACTATCTCGGATAGAGCACATTGAGAGATAAGTACTCCAATACCTGCTTCATTAACAGAAGCTCATGCAGCAAGCATCCGTGTTTTTGCTTACTCTGCTTTCCTTATCTGGGACACAGAAAGGAATCAATGATGACCCAGAGTAATCAGGGCTGGGTGAATAATACAGTGGTGGCTTTTATCTGCTGAGATCAGATCAGAAAAGGATAGAAAAAAAAAAAGAAAATGACCAACAGCTAGCAGGAGTAGGGGAATTTTATATAAAGAGGAAACAAATACACTCGAGTCTCTGATAACTTTTACTTCATGTGGCAAAAGCCATCCAGAGCACGGGATGGATAGTTCATGTTTAGTATAGGGAGATTGAAGGATGACAAGGGAGAAAGCACCAGAGTGTTCAAGAGGAGGAGTGGGTTGGATCCTGAAAAGCGTGGTAGGAAACCTCCACAGGCCACCAGAGTACAATAGCCACTTCACTCATAAAACCAGTCCCGTTAGCAGAAGAGGGATACACTCTCCCCTCAGTGGTCTTCAGCTGCGCTTGTGAACCTGACAAAGCTCATTGTTAGAAAAGGTCTGGAACATTCTCACTGAAAGGTTTTCCACCTGCCACTAGGGCGTCTTCCAATAATAAGAACCTAGGGTTTGACTTCTGAGTTGGGAAGATTCCCTAGAGGAGGCAGTGGCAACCCACTCCAGTATTCTTGCCTAGGAAATCACGTGGACAGAGAAGCCTGGTGGGCTACAGTCCATGGTGTCCCAAAGAGACATGACCTAGCGGCTAAACAACAACTGGCCAAAAGAAACCACTGTGTGGAATCCAGAAGCCATTTAATATAATATAAAACATAATGAAGTATGTGAAATGTATTGGCTAAAAAATGATTTAAGTTGGTAAGAAAAAACATATTTTAATTAGCAAAAACAAAACCAAAAAGAACCCTAAAGTCAGGTTTATAGGACTATGAGCAATTGTATTCAATTTTTTAAAATAGAGCATTGAATGGTACACTGAGACTCAAAGATCTCAGCCAAAAATAATTATTACTGAGAATCTGGTGACTGTAATAATCTGTCCTGATGTGTTGCCAACTGTTTTATTAGAGAACAGAATATTCTTATTTAAAAGATAGCAATATAACTCTAAGTCAATCAATTTGCATAAATCTTTTGGTCAAAAATAATCTAAAAACTATATCCATTGATCTTTAGCAATATAATCCAAAAAGATAGAAAAAATAAGCCCAAGGCACTGTGAATGTAACATGTTCCATCAAGCATGGCTGCATGTAGCATCCTTTGCAGACATTTGTGTTGCATCCCAGTGGGAAGCTCGCAGTAGTGATGCTTATCATCTTGTTACTTTGTGTATCTGGCTCTCCACAGGGATTCTGGTTTTCAAAGGTGCTGGTAATTCTTAGCTAAATATTCCCAGTAACTTTGTGATGCATGCCCTAAATGCATGCAAGAAAGACAAAATCTAACTGTAAATCTGTGGAGTGAAAATGTCGGGATTAAATTCACTCTAGAGAAACAATAACCCTCTGAACTAAAGAATAACTGGAAATACAAGCAGTAGATAAGAACTGTCAAGTGTCTTTGTGAAACTTTAAACGTGGAGAAAGATTTTGTCAGGGATGAAAAATGGGGACCACTGTCCTCCTTTTCACTCACTGCCCATAACTTATAAATTATGGCCTGTCTACAAATAATGCATTTAGTACATTATTTAGTTAATTATTTAGAATTAATCGGCATCACGATTCTCCAGCTGACAGTCTAGCAGGTAATCTTACACGCTTAAATGAAATGACTTCTTAATCTTTATTTCATTTAAAAACCACAATTAAGGACATTAATGATAGAAATTTTAAATAAGGATTTTCCTAGAATGTTCATTGTTGTGATACAACTATACTTGAATTTGATTTAGTTTCTCCTTTTCCCTTTTCTTCTTGAGTCACATCTGCATTCTCTCAGGACACAGATACCCCAGAGCTGCTGATGCGACAAAGCAAATCAGAATGCCCTGACTGCATAGGATCCTTGACCCCCACCTCCATTCCAGATAGGAATTCCCTACAGATTTATTTAGGGGCTTCCCAGTTGGCTCAGATGGTAAAGAATTTGTCTGCAATGCAGGAGACCCAGGTTCAACTGCTGGGTCAGGAAGATCCCCTGGAGAAGGGAATGGCTACCCACTCCAGTATTCTTGCCTGGAGAATCCCATGGACAGAGGGGCCTTGCGGGCTACCGTCCATGGGTTTGCAAAGAGTTGATGTATGGCAAAACCAATACAATATTGTAAAGTAAAAAATAATAATAATAAAAAGAGTCAGACACGACTGAGTGACTAACACTTTCACTTCTAGGGGGCTTTCACCTTCAGGTGGCACAGTGTAAAGAATCCTCCTGCCAATGTAGGAGCTGAGACCTGGGTTCTATTGCTAGGTTGGGAGGCAGAAATGGCAACCTATTGCAGTATTCTTGTCAGGATAGTCCCATGGAGAGAGGAGTCAGGTGGGCTACCGTTCATGGGGTTGAAAACAGTCAGACATGACTGAATCACTGAGCGTTCACATATTTATTTAAACACATTATTTCTTTGTTCGGTTACATGAAAATCAGGAGACAGTTCTAATTATTATGCCTCTATGATTCAACATCAAATTTCAAAGGAGCAAAGCATATACTGTGGGACAGAAGTGGTCAATTTTGTAACTGCTTCTAGGTCAAATTTTTTTCCCACCATGCAACAAACTTACCTATTAAGAAAAAAATGGCAGGGATAAATTTTTCTTTCAAATGGCTTCAGAACAAAACTGAAGCAAAAATGAAATAATGAAAAAAAAATAACGTGACGGTGAAGACTCTGTGAAATCTTTAGAAAAAGTGGACACCCAAAGATAATGACAACGTAGGTACGGTTTTACTCACAGAGAACACATGCTAGTCAAAGCATTCCTATTAAATTGCTATGAACATACTTCAAAAGTCACAGATAAGGGTCAAGATATATTATGAACAAATTTTTCCTTACCATATGTTTGGTTCATATTTGTTGCAGAGGTTACAACATTGTCTAAGAACATTCAGATAAACAGTTTTAGATTTGTTCCAATCACACCCCTCAGAGGAGAAGAAAAGAAAACCAGAGGAAAGCTTTCCTATGACGAGGCATTACTAGTTACAGGAGAAAATATCACCAGCAACAGTATAAAAGGCAGAGATGGTTAGAAAGTAGGGGGTGGGGAACACACTAGATGATAGCTGGCCAGTCTCTCAAATCTCCTTTTTTGGGGGGGAGGGGAGAAGGGAAGGGAGGAAGGTGAGGTTCTAGATTCCTTAAATGTAGAAGTCTTAAGGGCAGAAGCCATAATCTGACTGAAATGTCCTTAGAAACCAACCCTGTACTTCATACATAAAGGCTGCTTAATAGACGCATTGAATGTTTTGCTGAGTGCATTTTGGAGCCAGCCATGTATACACGTACAGAATTTTCATTTCTTTTTCACACATTGTCCATGCACAAGGATAAAGATCTCCATGCCCTGGCAGTTGTACTAGCAATAGAAAGCATATGCTCACTCCAAGCAGAGCACTTCCATATTCTTATCCCATCTGACTTTTCTCCTCCATTAAATCGAACAAAATCTGTTTTCTTGACTTCACGCCACAATGCAAGACTCAGGTTTCACTCTGGCTCTTTACTAGCATATTCCATACAAAGAAAATGGCATTCAGCTCTTCATCTAAATGTTCTCGCATGTGGGTGTTTGTCTTGACTGTATGTTGAATGCTCACTCTGTACTAATCATTGCGCCAGGCACCAGGGACATTATAACGAACAAGCCAGGCAAAGAGTTCACAGCTCAAGTGATTTTTTAGAGAAAAACAGACACTATAGTAAGATAGTATTAAAGTAACATTAGGTACCAGGAGGAGTGATAACATTGCATACGTTGGAGAGATGGGAAATGGTAGTGAGAATTAGTATTAATCTTTGCTTTATTTATACATCTTATGATAATTTCACTAATTAAAATAGAAATTTTAAAGTAATGTGATTATATATTAGCTTGATTCTATTATTTAAAATAATGCACATGTATGCTATTTATGCATAAAACATCTTCCATACATACAAGAAGTACTTAAAAAACTAAGAGAAGGAATTAGTGGAGGGTAGACGGAAGGAGCTTTTCATCTTTATGCTCTTCTATACCATTTGAATGTCTTCCACGGGCATGTGTAATCTGAAGTAAAAAATCACTTTTAAATGTGGAATGAAATTAAAAAGAAAACTAGTGACAGATTGAAGGCAAGGGTGACAAAATCATTATGATAAATCAAAGGCGGGTTACAAACATGATTATTAGCTTTCTAGTGATCAACTTCTTGGAAGAAAAGCTATCACAAACCAAGACAGTGTATTAAAAAGCAGAGACATTACTTTGCTGACAAATGTCCATCTAGTCAAAGCTATGTTTTTTTCAGTAGTCGTGTATAGATGTGAGAGTTGGACCATAAAAAAGGCTGAGTGCTGAAGAATTGATGCCTTTGAACTGGGATGTTGGAGAAGACCCTTAAGAGTCCCTTGGACTGTGAGGAGATTCAACCAGTCCATCCTAAAGGAAATCAATCCTGAATATTCACTGGAAGAACTGATGCTGAAGCTCCAATACTTTGGCCACCTGATGCAAAGAGCTGACTCATTAGAAAAGACCCTGATGCTGGGAAAGGTTGAAGGCAGGAGGAGAAGGGGATGACAGAGGATGAGATGCTTGGATGGCATCACCGACTCAATGGACACGAGTTTGATCAAGCTCCAGGAGATGGTGAAGGACAGGGAAGCCTGGCGTGCCGCAGTCCATGCGGTTGCAAATAGTGGGACACAACTGAGCAACTGAACAACAACAAGGGATCAAGTCAGAAGGGTGAAGTTTACAAGGTCCAGGAAACAAAAGCAGAGTAATTTGCTCAGGGAATTTATGAATTCTCGTTATTAAGAAATGAGACTAATTTCTCCTAGGAGTCCTCATGAGGAAGATGCTGTGTGACACAGAATATATAGATATGCTTATAATACCCACAGTGACAGATTTCATCAAGCTTCTGCCTATAATGATCCTTAACAGAAGTGGATGGCAACACACCAAATGTAATTCACAAAAGCATTTCTGAAGGGGGCCAGCTCAGTCTAAAAGCTCTGGATAAAGATGGCCTGAGTTCAAATGACAGTCCCACCACATAATCTTCTATAAGAACATAAACAAATAACTTGATGTTTCTGTACCTCAGTTTCTTCATCTGCCCCATAGGGTTTTGTGAGGAATAAAGGAATGAGTACATACTTGAATTTTAGCAAACACTCAGTCCACATTAGCTATTTCCATGCACATCCCTGAATTTTGTCTCATCTAAACCTATAATAGGGCACTGAGCACGGCCAGTCCTGGGGGCTGTGGTCCTTGTCACATGATGAATACTTTTCAGCACGCCAAGAAGAAGGCAGCAGAGGTCTCAAGGTTCTACTACATGGGACAGTTTAAATCTACTTTCCTGGGATCCCCTCTAGGATCCTAAAAGAGATAACTTATTGCACAGAGTTGTTTATTTTCTTTTCACATTATCATTTAAATTGAGTGTAAACTATGGACTAGGCATTGTTCATTCAATTTTTATAATAAGGCTCTTGTGTGTGTGTGTGTAAGTGCATGCTCAGTCATGTCCGACTCTTTGCAACCCCATGGACTGTAACCTGCCAGGATCCTCTGTCCATGGAATTCTCCATGAAAGAATACTGGAGTGGGTTGCCTTTTCCTTCTCCTAAGGCTCTTGTGTGTGTGTGTGTAAGTGCACACTCAGTCATGTCCGACTCTTTGCAACCCCATGGACTGTAGCTTGCCAGGATCCTCTGTCCATGGAATTCTCCATGAAAGAATACTGGAGTGGGTTGCCTTTTCCTTCTCCAGGGGATCTTCCCCACCGGGGGACTGAACCTGCATCTCTTGTATCTCCTGCACTGGCAGGCGGGTTCTTTATCAGCTGAGCCACCAGGGAAGCCCAATAAGGCTCTTATGTAGATCCAATCATCATCTGATTTTACAGATAAGGAAACAGGCACAGAGAAGGTAACTTATAACATATCACACATTCAATAAATGGCAGAACCAAGACTCCACGCCTACTCTCGACTGTGGTATTGTGTTATACCACATATCACATAGGTCAAAGTTACAAAACATCCATTACAAAATCAAGATGGCTTACTATGGAATAGCTTTACTTTCTGGCAAGAGTTAAACCCCTTCTATGTGTTTATTAATGTCATGTAAAGGAATGCTTATTCCATATTTATGCTTTCTGGGCTGATGGTGATGGGGTAACAGTTGGAGCATGAGGTGGAGAGGGAACAGTTACTAATCACATCATGTCAAGATGAAGAGATATCAGAAAATGGCTCACAGAAATGTCCAGTTGCTCCAAGAGAAGACTGCTTCTATTGGCTCCACCTCTTATGACATGCTATGATGGCAAGTCTATACAAGAGCAAACAATATGGTGTGACTTGTTCATGCAGCTTGGTCCACAGCAGATCTCCATATTCAGCCTTTCACATCACTTCTGCCAGACTTCTTCAAGAGGGATTTAAAAATCTAACAGGGTCTGGGGAACACAGTGTCAAAGTCCAGGTGCACTTTGGTAGCTAGGTCTGAGTAATCTACATTTACAATGTGTCAAGCAAACAGAAGGTGTACAATTTGGATATAATGTACAATATGATAAAGGGGAAAAAGTTTACAATTTAAAGGGACTAGGAATGAACTAATGTACACATAGATACATGCCAAAACCACATGTGCCGATCTATCCTATCAGACTTGCTTGTAAAAGTAAATTCCTTGGGAACAGAGGTGGTTTTCTTCTTGTCCCTATAGACCTAGCATCAGTACAGTAAGTCTTCAATAACCGTTGATTAAACTGAATGGATCGGGGCATCCTGATGCTACTCCAGGTTGGGGAGTGGGGACGGGGAAATCATATCGTCATCCCCATACTCCCTATGTTCTAAAGCAAAAAGGAATATCTTCTCAAGCAAATGTAAAGGTGGCTACAAAAGTATTTGGAAAGACTAAAGTGGCATTGTTATTTTAAAATACACTCTACACCAACCACAATGAAATACCACAACACATGTGTCAGATGACTATCATCAAAAAGACAACAAATACAAATGTTGGCAAGGATGTCTCTATATCCCTCCCTTGGACACTGTTGATGGGATTGTAAGTTGGTGCAAATGCTATGGAAAATGGTATGGAAGTTTCTCAAAAAAACTAAAAGTAGAACGGCCACATGATCCAGCAGTTTCACTTTGGGTATTTACCTGAAGATAACTGGCAAAGATATAAGCACCAATGTTAATTGCAGCATTATATACAATAGCCAAGGTATGGAAGCAACCTGTATTAGATGAATGGATAAACATGATGTGGGAAACATATGTAATGGAATAGTACTCAGCCACTAAAAAAAAAGTACTACCATTTTAGACAACATGGATAGATCTAGAGAATATTATGCTAAGTGAAATAAGTTACAGAGAGAAAGACAAACCACCATATGAGTTCGTTTATAAGTGGAGTCTAAAAAAACAAAATGAACAAGGACTCACAGACACAGAGAACACACGGGTGGTTGCCCAAGTGGAGGGGAATGGGGTGGGCAAAATAGGTGGAGGGGATTGAGAGATACAATCCACCAGTTATAAAAGTAAGTAAGCCATGGGGGTGTAATATACAGCACAAGGAATATGGTCAATAATATTGTAATAACTTTGAACGGGGACAGATGGTCGCTGGACGTATCACGGTGATCATTTCCTAATGTATGCAAATACCAAATCACTAGGGAGTACACCAGAAACTAACATAGATTGCATGTCAATAGATTTCAATTTAAAAAACCCCATAATTTACAGCAAGGCAAGTTTCACATACATGAGTTAGTTCTTCAACATAATAACTACAATTGTTTTAAAATTCTTCCTGAGGTTAAAAAAAGATACGACACAAAGCAATGGAGAGTGCTTCTGTGATAATGTGTAATGTCTTTCGTAGCATGTGAGGAACTCCTAGAGGAGGAAACAGCTATGGCACCGTGGACTTTTTTTTCCCAAACCTTGAACACCGTATCCGACAGATGGTTCTCCCAAAGATCTCAGCCATTGGATGAGTCACTATCTGAGAAGTACCCCACACAGCTTACTGTTGAAAGGATGATCCCAGGAATATACACAGTATCACCCATTCAGTTACTGACCAAGTCAGAAAACCCCACTATTAAGAATCCATTCCTTAAGGATAATACCATCTATTTAGTTAAAAGAAAAGAAAAGCCAACTGTCTTGAAGAGTAATACAAAACTCAAGAGTAATATAAAACCAGAACCTTCCTTAATGACAGTTGAAAGCAAGGCCTTTTAGGAAATTAAAGAATAAATTTTTTTTAAATATAAGATTTAGGGAAGAAATGGGTGACAGCTTGCAGAGATCATATGTCTTGAATTTTCTTAATACACATTTAGTCATCAAAAATTCTGCATTAATATTTTATAAACTATCAAAATGCCTTCAAAACTTCAACAGACTAATATATAAGTTGTATTTTCCAGAACTGACTACTGCTCTTAGAAAAAGCATATATTTGTTGTTGTTAATTCATATATGTCCTATTTTTGGTTTGAAACATGTTCAGTGTCCTCAGGAGGCTAGGTATGGACCCAATACCTAGGAAAAGAAAGAAGAGTGCAGAAAAAACAGATCAGATCAGATCAGATCAGTCACTCAGTCGTGTCCGACTCTTTGAGACCCCAAGAATCGCAGCACGCCAGGCCTCCCTGTCCATCATCAACTCCCAGAGTTCACCCAGACTCACGTCCATCGAGTCGGTGATGCCATCCAGCCATCTCATCCTCTGTCGTCCCCTTTTCCTCCTGCCCCCAATCCCTCCCAGCATCAGAGTCTTTTCCAATGAGTAAACACTTCGCATGAGGTGGCCAAAGTACTGGAGTTTCAGCTTCAGCATCATTCCTTCCAAAGAACACCCAGGACTGATCTCCTTTAGAATGGATTGGTTGGATCTCCTTGCAGTCCAGGGGACTCTCAAGAGTCTTCTCTAATACCACAGTTCAAAAGCATCAATTCTTCACCGCTCAGCTTTCTTCACAGTCTAACTTTCACATCCATACATGACTACCAGAAAAACCATAGCCTTGACTAGATGGCCTTTGTTGGCAAAGTAATGTCTCTGCTTTTTAATATGCTATCTAGGTTGGTCATAACTTTCCTTCCAAGGAGTAAGGGTCTTTTAATTTCATGACTGAAATCACCATCTGCAGTGATTTTGGAGCCCAAAAAAATAAAGTCTGACACTGTTTCCACTGTTTCCCCATCTATTTCCCATGAAGTGATGGGACCAAATGCCATGATCTTAGTTTTCTGAATGTTGAGCTTTAAGCCAAATTTTCCCTCTCCTCTTTCACTTTCATCAACAGGCTTTTTAGTTCCTCTTCACTTTCTGCCATAAGGGTGGTGTCATCTGCATATCTGAGGTTATTGATATTTCTCCTGGCAATCTTGATTCCAGCTTGTGCTTCTTCCAGAGAGATAAGATGACTCTAAAAGTTAATTGTTCATTTAATTATTTTTCTCCTGTTAGCACTGTTAATCATTTATGAAACCATTCATAGGGCAACCCTCTTCTCCATTTTCCCTCCCTTCTTCCTCTGTTTCACATACAGCAATTCACTTCTTTTTTTTTTTAAAAAAAAAAAAAAAACACACATCAGACAAACCATACCCTTTTGGGACTTTCACATGGGTTACTGAAAAGATAAAATGATAAAGTGTTTACTTATTAAAAATTCCTTCTCCACTAAACATAAACACTAGTTCATAATACGGCTTGCTCACATGCTCAAGTTCAGAATAGCCATCCTAGGGAAACTTGTCCATGCCTCTGCCGAGGTCCTGACATTTCCACTTGGAAAGTACAGTCAATTGCCTTAAGGACTGAGCATAAACTAAGATGTAGTGAAAGTAGTGCAGTGAGAATAATTCCAAATTCTCCTTCAATTATCTTAACCTATGAAATATAAACAGTATACAAATTTTTCTAAAAGCTCACAATACTATGATAAGCCATACAAGTGTGTATGTCACAGGTCAGTAAGTAAAGTGAAATAGCAGCAACTAAATAGGTGACTGACAGGTGAAACAGCTGGCATCATGTGGCCAAAAGAAATTCTTCGACCTCGAGAAGCTTCTCTTGGAATTTTGCCTCTTCTTTCAGTCTTCTTTTCTGAACTTCAACATTATGTACTTTTGATTTTTCTTTTGATTCTATATTTTTTCAATTCTGAAAACAATGCTTATCTAGATTGAGACAGGTTATTCTTTTTAATGTGTATATAACCACACATCCAGGTCTTTCACCTGCTTCAAAAGAAAGAACAACCCAAAGCCAGAGGAGTTCAGGATCTATCAAGCAAACTCATCTTCCATAAGGGGGACACACTATGGAGGAGCCCAAACTCCATTTGAAACCCAAAACCCCTGAGAAAATTTGCAGGCAACTCCTGAATGTGCATTTATTATACATATTCCTTGCTTTTCTCATAAGTCAACTCAGGATGAGTGCTACCATCACCTTTGGGCCAATAACGGCTTTGTAATAAGAGACGGCCATCAACAAGGCTCTCTTTCTAATCCTCTGGTATCTGTTTAGGGGGAAAAGTCTACTGACCTCAGTATGACTAACGAGAGATAAGAAGCCCACAGCAAAGATGGTGCTTTCCTCTTGGAAGCCAAAATGCACACTGCCCTTATGATTAAGGATAATGTACCTAGCTATGGTCTAGCAGCATGTAACAGCCAACTTTAGGATGGGCAGGCTTAGGTTAAACCCTTGTGCCTAGGTGTCTGAAGAAGGGACCTTGGTCACATTAATCTCGCTGGCCTTCAGATCCTTCATCTATCACAGAGCTCCTAAGATTATCAACAAGAATAGTTGTCTATGCTTTATAAAAGCAAATGTGTCCTGGGCTTCCCTGGTGGCTCAGTGGTAAAGAATCTCCTGCCAGTGCAGGAGACACGGGTTTGATCAGTGATCCAGGAAGATTGCATGTGCTGTGGAGCAACCAAGCCCATGTGCCACAGCTGCTAAGCCTGTGCTCTACAGCCTGGGAGCTGTGACTACTGAGCCCACTTATCACAAGTACTGAAGCCTGTGTGCCCCAGAGCCTGTGCTCCACAAGAGAAGACACCTCAGTGAGAAGCCTGCACGTGGCAACTACAGAGTAGTCCCCACTCTCCACAACTAGAGAAAAGCCTGGGTAGCAACAAAGACCCAGCTACAGTCAAAAATAAATGAAATTATATAAAACCAATACAATATTGTAAAGTAAAAAAAAAAAGAGCATGGCCTTTAAAAAATAAAAAAAACAAGTAAATGTGTCCTGTAAAAGCATGAGCTAAGCCCTGGGGTCATTACTTATCTTCAAACATCAGGACTTGAAATGTCATGACATAAAATACATTTTCACATGAAATTCCATCAGTGACTGATGGCTAGAGCACACTCAGAGCTGGTTTTGCACTGGTGTGGCCACGATTTATCCATATGCTTCTATGTGTCTTGCTTTGTGAGTTATAGCATACTTTTTAAAAATGTACAGCCAAGTCACAGACTTTCAAGACAAACAGACTTTATAAGTTTGACTTAGGCAACACCTTATTCCAGTGACTAAAAAACAAAATTCAATTAAATTATATTATATCAACTTATAATTTCTATCTCTAGGCTCCAATGTCTCTTGATTCCTGAGATGCATGAAGAATCTGAGTTTATGAGTGTAAGTGCTTTGTAATTTAAAACTAAAGGTTTTCAACTTTAAAATTCATTAGGAAGATATACTGAGAGAGACATTTTATAGAATGGCTAATAATGAGAATTAACTCATCCTACTAACTTTTCTTTCCAACATTAACCCGGTGCCAAAAGGGGCCATCTGACCACCATTTCCAAGCAGATGACTTTCTAACTACTTATTAAAGCAAAATGTTTTCCAAGTCCCGGGGCCTATTGCTAAGACAGGGATTTGTAAGTTCCAGCTCATTTATTGGTTTTGGCAGAATTTTACTGTGACAGTTGTTAGCCTTGCTGGCTGCGACAGTATTTCTCTGCTGCAGCAGTCCACAGAAGAGATGTCCTAGATTAGTAATAAAACCTAGGGGAACCAAGTAACAGTGATGAAGATTTAAACATGTAACTGATAACTGAAAGCAATAACTCACAAATATTTAATATAATGAAACCAGTGTAGCATACCACAGAAGGTCCTCAGGCCATGTAATTTTACGACAAGGTTTTTAAATCTCTTTCAAAGGAGAATTATAATCCTTCTTTGTACTGCAGAGGAAAAATTCCACCTGCTCATGAACATCCTTGTTTTATGAACAGTCCCCTGATGTGATCTACATGGCCATTATTTGTATCAGATCCATCTAGTTGAAAAAGGCCCCTCATCAATAAAAGTGGAACAGCCATTGGAAATGGTAGCTGTGGGGACTGGCTGGGGGGCAGCCTGGCATTTAAATCTCTCCCCTTCAGGGCTTCATTAGGAAAACAGTCATTTACAAACAGAATATTTAGTATATTTTGTTGTTCTCCCAAGAGACTTGCAAACCTTTCAATGATTTTCTTTAAAAATGTTCTTTCATTTGTTTTGTTTATATTAGATTCTACATATAAGTGAAACCATATGGTATTTGTTTTTCTTCCATCTGACTTGTTTCACTTAGCATAATACCCTCTAGGGCCATACATGTTGTTGAAAATGAAAATATTTCATTCTTTTTTATGGCTGAGTAATATTCCTGTGTGTGTGTGTGTGTGTGTGTGTGTGTGTGTGTACATACCACATCTTCTTGATCTGTTCATCTATCACTGGGCACTTAGGCTGCTTTTATAACTTGGCTATTGTGAATAATGCTGCAATGAACACATGGACAAAGGTATGCCTATATCTTTCCAACAGTATTTTTGATGTTTTGGGGAAAATACCCAGAAGGGGAATTGCTGGATTTTATGGCAAGGTAGTTATATCTTTGGAGAAGGCAATGGCACCCCACTCCTGTACTCTTGCCTGGAAAATCCCATGGACGGAGGAGCCTGGTAGGCTCCATGGGGTCGCCAAGATTCAGACATGACTGAGTGACTTCACTTTCACTTTTCACTTTCATGCATTGGAGAAGGAAATGGTACTCACTCCAATGTTCTTGCCTGGAGAATCCCAGGGGCGGTGGAGCCTGGTGGGCTGCCGTCTATGGGGTTGCACAGGGTCGGACACGACTGAGGCGACTTAGCAGCAGCAGCAGCAGTTATATCTTTAATTTTTTGAGGACTCTCTATATTGTTTTCCATAGTGAATCCATCTATTTATAGTTCCACCAACAAAGCAGGAAGGTTCCCTTTTCTCCACATCCTTGTCAACACTTTTTTTGTTGTTATTTTGATTCTAACAAGTGTGAGGTGATATCTAACTCATTGTGGCTTTGATTTGCATTTCCCTGATGATTAGTGATACTGAGCATCTTTTCATGTGCCTGTCTGTAATATGTATGTCTTCTTCGGAAAAATATCTATGCAGGTCCCCTGCTCATTTTTAATTATATTTTTTATTTTGAGTTGTATGTATTCTTTGTATATTTTGGATATTAAGCTCTTACCAGACATTCACTTGCAAATATCTTCTCTCATTTCATAGGTGGCCTTTTTGTTTTGTTGACAGTTTTCTTATAGAAACAAAGTCACAGATACAGAGAACAAACAGGTGGTTGCCAGAGGGGATGGGAGTGGAGGAATGAGTGAAATAGGTAGGAAAAGTAAGAGGCATAAACCTGTAGTTACAAAGTAAATGAGTCTTGAGGATGAAATGTACAGCATGGGGAAGAGATGCAATAATAATGTAATATCTCTGTATGATGACAGGTCGTAACTAGACTTATAATGGTGGTCCATTTTTTAACGTATAGAAATACCGAATTACTATGTGTGTACCAAGAACTAGCATCACGTTGGTTGTAAGCCAATTATACTTCAACAAACAGAGAAACAATCTCACAGAAAAAGAGGTCAGATCTGTGGTTACCAGAGGTTGTGGGCAGAGGGATGGGGAATTGGATGAAGGTGGTCAAAAGGTACAAACTTCTAGTTATAAGATCAATAAGTACTAGGGATACAATGTAAAACCAGATAAATATAATTAATGCTGCAGTGTGTTTTATATTAAAGTTGTTAAGAGGGAAACCCTAAGAGTTTATATCACTAGGAAAAAAAAGCTTTTTTCCTTTTGTATCTATATGAGATGGTGGATGTTCACGAAACCAACTGTGGGGATCATGATGTATCTAAGCCAAATCATTGTGTTATATACCTTGAACTTACAGGGTGCTGTATGTTACTTACATCTCAATAAAATTGGAAGTAAAAAAAGCATTCTTTCATATTTATTTTACTTTCAGTGACTTGATTATGGTACTGCCCTTTAGAGAAGCCAGACTTTATGTCCATGTTATTCACTTCATGTATCTGCACACACTCCACATATAACGGCTGAGTGTTGGACAAAGACAGCTATGGATATTCTCAATATCAAATGGAAAAAGATGACACAGTCAACTGGTCACAGAAATAGAACAGGGATCAGAGTTATCTTTCCCACATGATTTTTCATTTACTCTTACAAGGAACGAAACTGAATGAATGTGAATTTGTGAGACATCAAGAGGGAGAGCATGATTCCCTCAAGACAGTCGCAACTGGTTCCCTAAGTGGTCATCGAGAGGGGATGAGGGAAGAGCCAGAGCTCCCAGGATATTTTTGTCATTGTGTGTGTAACATTAAATCTGTTTTTAGTTATTTTTTTATTCACTTTGGTAGCCTCACATTATTTTCCTTATTTGTAAATGTTCAGGTCTGATTAAACTTGAATTACAACTAATATAAGTATGGTTTAGAAAACTAATAGCAATGTATTATTTTGTTCCTTTTTTAAATACCCCACCCTGATATTTAGACTTTCCTGATGGTTCAGATGGTAAAGTGTCTGCCTACAAAGCAGGAGACCCGGGTTCAATCCCTGGGTTGAGAAGATCCTCTGGAAAAGGAAATGGCAACCCACTCCAGTATTCTTGCCTGGAAAAACTCCATGGACGTAGGAGCCTGGTGGGCTACAGTCCATGGGGTTGCACTTTTCTTTCACTTTTCTTTCACCCTGATATTTAGCAGGTAAGGACTTGGGACTTCGACACCATTAATGTTATTATGCAGTTAATTGAACACACTTGAGTTTCCTTTGAAAGCAAAGGACTAGAGTTGAGAAAACAGAAATATGACTTAATCCCTCAGGCAAGTAATAAATTAGTAAACTAAATTAACATTTAGCCCTTGAATTAACTCACTGTTCATAAATTTGCACCTATCATTAACTGGTAGTCCATTTTTAGAGGCAACGTTTTGATTATCAACGTGAACAGAGGTAAAAATTTAGAGGTCAGCTAGCCTCAGAGAGTGAAAAGTTTCAAATTAATGGAGCTTCTGGCAACAGATTCACTGGTGACCCTGATGACTAGCTTCTATGAATTGAGTTTTCTTATTTGATTATTATCATCACTGTCTATCAGCAATTGCAATCGCAGATTTACAGTCACTTAACAACCACTTCTTAACATGTCTCATGTGAGGTCAGATGACATGAGGATTATCATGAAGCTGCAGAAAAACAAAGTGAGATAATGTATGAAAAGGAGATTTGTAAACAACAATATACTGCACAGAACTGCTTCACCAGCTGATAAATTTATAATCACTGGAGGAGCAGGGCCTTGCTTTATGAACTGCCTGGGATAAAGCACTCATTCTTTCAAATGATCCCGATTTGGAAAGCACGAGGGTTTAGATGTGTTAGATCTGTCTCAGATGGAAGTCACTTTTAAAAACCATAACTTACTTGCTTCCTTCTTCTCTTTAGTTTACAGAACTAATTTATAACTGTTTCAAAGGCTAGGGAGTTAAGAGCATAAATGATCACTTTGGAAGAGAAACATTGTTTGGCCCTAACACATTATCCTTAAGAGGAGGAAAAGAGCATGCTACCTTCAGCAGACACAAAAACCTAGGTAAAAACAGAGCTGGGACTGCTGTCATTGTAATGAGCATCCCTGTAAAAAATCACAAATCCACTGCTCTTCAGTCATCTCAGCACTGCCATATACAAAAGTGAGTTAGCGAGGCTAATGACTATCTGTTTTTAAGGTTAAAAAGTTTTTATTCTTACTCCTTTCCCATTCATTTTTTAACATATTTTTTATTTTTTTTTAATTGAAGGATAACTGCTTGGTGGCTCAGAGGTTAAACCGTCTGCCTGCAATGTGGGAGACCTGGGTTCCATCCCTGGGTTGGGAAGATGCCCCTGGAGAAGGAAATGCCACCCCACTCCAGTACTCTTGCCTAAAGAATCCCATGGACGGAGGAGCCTGGTGGGCTACACAGTCCATGGGGTCTCAAAGAGTCAGACACGACTGAGCGACTTCACTTTCACTTTCAACTGCTTTATAGAATTATTTAAGAAAAATTATAGCACAGATTAAACATCTGCTTCCCAAGAAGACCTCTTCATTCCTTTAATCACAGAAACTTTCTCTCCCCAGTATTCCCATTTCCTTTTATCTTCCCACCTAATCTCCTCCAGCTACTCCTCACTCCTGCCCAGTTCACAGGACTGCTACAGTCCTAAAAGGAACATATTTACCTATTCCTAGAGCGATGTGTTTGTATTGGTCAAGAAGATGATACTGATTAAAAATGAGGCATGTGGACATGAGTAATTGTTGGTGCTTTTTCAAAGGTGATTTTATTTGGTTGTAGGAAAAACAAAATGCATATTCACAATTATAAACAAATCCCATGAAAGAAACTGACGTAATAACTGGAGGGCCACAAAATGCACCACATAGCTGCCATCGACATAGACTTGGTTAAGTTGAATCCAACAATCCCTGGAAGCCAGATAAAGTAGAGAAAAGCAACCAGATACTGCTTATGGAATGTCATACATAGATAAAGGGAAAAAAGTACTTTAAATCACCTCAGCATCTCTCTATGAATTAATATGGTAGTGATTTCAGTGCTTCAGGAGTCAGGCTATTTCATGTAAAGATGGTGTTGATCTGGAGAAGGAAATGGCGACCCACTCCAGTATTCTTGCCTGGAGAATTCCATGGACAGAGGAGCCTGGCAGGCTAGAGTCCATGGGGTCACAAAGAGTCAGACACGACTGAGCGACTAACACACAATCATACAGTATAAGACCATTTGAGAGGAGCCTTTTTTCACTCGGCATAATACCTTTGATCTCCATGTTAGTTATTTCATATATCAATCCTTTATTCTGTTTTCTCTGAGTAGAATTCCAGGCTAAGGATGTACCATGATTTGTTTAACTGTCTACCCCTTGTAAGATATTTGATATTCCCCCATAGGTTTTGGGCTGCTACAAAAAAAAAACTGCTACGAACAAAAAAATAAATAAATAAAGATGGTGTTGATATTTGTGGGTTGGGCCAAAGACATGCAAAGGAATTAACAATTGATGAGCCGTTTTTAGTGCTCAGAGCAGGAGGGAAGGCTGTAGGAAACAAGGAATAAGCTTCGTTAATGATTTGGTGGTGAACAGGCAAAGAGGACAACAGACTGGAGGACATCTCTCCTCCGGCTCTCCACCAGGACTACTGGACACCACTTGGCACCCGCGGCTACTGCCCCTGCCCCCACGAGACACCAGCTCAGATGCCTGCAGGAAAGAAAACGGAACACTGAGGTATCCTTCCCAAATGGACAGATGTTTCTTTGGCTTTTACCACCTATTCCCCTAATGTCCGAATTAAACCTGGAACAAGTAAGCAACTGCAGATGAAGTATTAGGACGGAGAACAGCAGCGCCTTTTTCAAAAGTTTGCATTCCTTTTTCTTTTTCCCCTTCTCTATTTTTGAAATTTGCCTTATTTCTCAATACACCCTACTGAATACGTCATAGCCATCAGTTTAATCTCCTCGACCTCACAGACAGATAGTAGATCTGGTTCAACAGCTATTTACTGAGATTCTGTTTTCAGGAACTGACCTTTGGTGTTTATCATAAGACTGAGAAAGGATATAAGTAACCATGTGACAAGTAGAGCAAACAAGCTCTGCCTAGTCCACTATGGGGGCACAGGGTGCTATGGGGCAGGGGAGGCAAGGGCTTAGGACAGACAGCCCAGAGGGAAGAGAGGAAGGGAATGGGAAGGAAGAGGGGTGAAGCTCGAGCGAAGACTTATGTAATCAGTAGGAAGTAGTCAGGTCAGTAAGGGGTGATACCATTTACACCAACCGCTGGCAAACAAACAGAGTTGCTAGCAGGGGGCAAAAAGCAGATCATTCCCATTAGGAAATGAAATGTTCTACTGTCTAGTACAGTAAGTTAAAAGCTTTTTCTGTTGAAAAAAATATAAAAACAGGATTTCTGGAAACTTTATACTTATATACATTTTAGTAGAACTTTAAACCCTTTTCAAACTAAAACTATTCTTGCATTTTATCATTTCTCTCCCATCTTTCCTGCCATAAAAGATCCACAGTAAAGACATAGTATTATATCAGTGAATAGTGAATTGCTTTTAAGAATTTAACTGAACATTGAAATGGAGTATTTTTACTGAGAGAGGTCATTTAACAGTGATGAATGTGGGCAAAGACTCACTGGACCTGGGGCTGAATGCCAGCTCTGCTACTTAATGTTACTTAACCTCTTTGAGACTATTTCTTTTTTCTCTTTTAAATAGGGGTAATAACACACACATCAGAAGGTCAGGGGGTCGATCAATTAAGTAGCACAATGCAGGATATAGCACAGAAGAACACATGGCAGGAGTCTGAGAAAGCATGTGGCTGCCAGGGCTGAATACCCTTCTTTCTTTCAAAGTCAGCTGTTGTCTCTCCCTTAGATATCACAGACCTAAAAGTATATTTTTAAATTATTTGTATTATGGACTAAGTACTTTGGCCACCTGATACAAAGAGCCAACTCATTAGAAAAGACCCTGATGCTGGGAAAGATTGAAGGCAGGAGGAGAAGGGGACAACAGAGGACGAGATGATTGGATGCCATCACCGACTTGATGGACATGGGTTTGAGCAAGCTCCAGGAGATGGTGATGGACAGAGGATCCTGGTGTGCTGCAGTCCATGGGATCGTAAAGAGTTGGACATGACTGAGCAACTGAACAACGATAACTAAGTTATAGACCCTAAATGGAAAAAAAAAGTGCTTTCTCCTCCTGTGCAAACAGATCACAACAGAAACAGCTACACATTTTCCTGGCTAGACATAAGCCTTCATTCTTCTGGAAAAGAAACAGGAGAAATCTTTTTTAAACTTACATTTGTTCTCCCCACTCCCACCACTCCTTTTAGAAGTAACTTTGAAATACAACTGCAAACATTCTGTCCCCTCTTTTTTCCTTTTAAAAATTCAACACTACCTTTTCAGTACTGGAGGAGCGTTCACAACAAGCAGGAAATGCTTTACCTGTCTGAAATTGACCATTTTGGTGGGCATATTTGACACAAAAATCTACAACTGAGACACCAGAGCCCATTTCTCCTGCACAGGGGCCAACGCCAGGGACAGCTATCAAGACTGCTACATTGGCCAACACAGTTCCCCTGCCTCCAGCTTTTGCCATTTCTAATTCATTCCTCATGCTTCAACCAAGTGGTCTTTCTCCATCACTAATTCAATTGTCTGCCACCTCCTCATTTCTTCTTTCCCGACTAAACAAGAGCTAAATTCCTGACCTGATAAGAACAGCCCTTGCCTGTTGTTCCCTTTGTCTCTCAGCCTCATCATGCTGGCTGTCCTCCCTTCTTTTCTGCCTCCAGACACACTCCCCACTTCCCAAGTTACAGCCTTAACACTTTTTATTCTTTCCCAACACTGTTCCTCCCTTCACCTCCTTTGCTCATCATCAACATCAGCAGAAGTCTCTGTCTTTTATCCTCAATATCACCTCCTAGGCAGTCTTCCCTGAGCACCTGGTCAAAGATTCTCACGTGCTACCTGATGTCAAATATATTGGTGAGCAAGTCATAGCTTCCGTTAACTTGTAAGCTCTTTAAGAATAAGGAATTCCTGACCCTTCCAAAGAGAAACTTTAGATGTTATGCTACCTCAGGTCTTAATAAAAATAAAAATTTTGTTACAGAATTTAATTAAATTTTGTCCCCATGACTTTTCAAGATAACAGAATAACACAAACATTTATTGCAGAAGCAGATGTGTTACCACCTGTGAATCGTCTCCACTTTTATATAAGAAGCAATGAATGCAAAATGACTCCAACTTTGAATGTTCCAAATGGCACTGCTTTCTAAATATATTAGTGACTGTCTTCTGAGAGATCAGGAGAAATAAGTAGAAGATTTTCACAGTGCAATGGTCTGGATAATGGCCTCCAAAGATATCCAAGTCCTAATCCCTAAATCTGTAACTATTACTTTATCTGGCAAAATCAACTTACAGATGCGATCAAGAGAACGATCTTGAGATGGGGAAAGCACCATGGTTTATCTGGATGGATCCTGACTATAATCACAAATATAAGAGGAAGATAGAGAGAGATCTGACTACAGAAAAGGAGAAGGCAGTATGACAGAAGCAGAGATTGGAGTGATGAGCTTTGAAGAAGAGGAAGGGGCCAGAAGTCAAGGAATATATGCAACCAATGGGAGCTGACAAGGAAAGTAAACAAATTCTTCCCTCTAGTTTCCAAAAGAAGCAGCTCTGCTGCTACTCTAACTTTTGCCCAGTGAAACTGATTTTGGATTTCTGACCACAGGACTGTAAGAGATGAACTTCGTGTTAATTGTTTTAAGCCACTAAGACTGTGTTAATTTGTTAGTGAGTATTTAGCTTTTTATGGGTACCATACTATAACACAGCATAAGGTCCCTTATGTTAGGGCCCTTAACACAAGTGAGGTCCCTGGATCAGTGTTGCCATCATTATCATTCGAGTACTTGCTGGAGATGGAAATCCTCAGGCCTCATCCAAATCTATGGAATCAGACGCTCTGAGTTAAGCCTAGCCATCTGTGGCTTAACAAACCCTCCTGGTGATTCTCAGACATGTTCAAGTTTGAGACCCACTCTTGGAACATTTTTTTTTTCTTTGAACTTGGTAATTATTCAGATGTCCCACATTTTAATAGGATGAAATAATCTCATATTATAGTATTGTTTCACTTATTTGAAATAAACACTATAAGAACACCAACTGAAAAACAGTAAGAACATCTTAAATACACTGCTGCAAAAATAAAAAAAAGTCTTAAAAAAATGAGAGGCTATTACCAATCTGAAGCCTTTTTTCTCTGTGCTTACACATTTGAACCAGCAGCAGGTGGGTATGAATACAATCACTGGCATTAGCTACTAAATAAAATAATTTTTCTTAGCAATCAAAATAGATTTTAAATTAATGGAATCACAAACCAGTACTTTTTCTCACAATTTCTCTATTATTCAGGAGTCCATTCTGTACTTCTATCAATTTCTTGCCCTAGGATTGCCATATTGAGCAATGAGGATAAAACCTGCAATGTTACATTAAGTGTGATTTCTTTAAAAAAATTCAAATGTAGTTAAGCAGGAACTTCTAAAAGGAGAATAGCATTTCCAATCTGATACCTAAAAAGAGCCGTAGGTACAACTTTTCCACAACATGATGACACAAAACCTATTCCTTCAGAAAGCCAGACTTCATACTACAAGCCCCTATTTATTGAATGACTGAATTAATGTGTCACATCTCAATAAGAGATGTTCCCATAATCAAGGAGAATCATAATCTAAACTCTATTTTTAATTTATACATTTTCATCCATAGGACTACAGCAGTTATGTGTATAACCTGTAGAACTGTGTTTTTCTTTGCAGTAGTATATTTGGCAATCAGAATTTTGCCAGTCTCTGTTGACCATACTCCATGCTTATGCAGTACAGAGAAATTACCTAGAGGAGGTCACTGTTTGAGAATAAAGGACTGGTGAATAAGGAAGGGATGTGGGAAACAATTTCCCAGCCTGGAACCTTGTAAATTAGGTCAACCAATCCCAAATCAAATCGTATCCACAGTCTTTAGTAATTTCATTTTTACATGGCCCCTTTATCATAATTCACATGAAATCAAGATAATTAGCAAAGCACCACTATCTCAATTTCTTTACAGCTTCAACCATTAGTTTAAGAAAAAACTGAGGTGAGGGTGACAGGAGCCATTATTAGGAACAAAGTGAGAAGGGATCCTTCCTGCTTCACGCTTCATCTCAGCGGCGATGCCTGCACACACAGGGGCACGTGTGCACACCCTTCACATAGCAGTGACGCTCATGCGCGCCCACGCACACACAGCACTGCAGTCTAGTTACTACCTCCATTTGGATTGGAATAGGTAGTGCCAAATAAGATTTTTCTGCTTATGCGGAATACCATGCGCCCTATTAAGAATCCATGTTTGGGTATTTTATTGATATATTTACTTTTAACTTCCTAAACAAAAATCTGCTATGGAAAGGAAGACACATCCACAAAGGAGATGCTGACAACTTACCACAGTGCTATTGCCTAGGAAAACAGACTATGTGTGCTTACTCTGTGGTTATTAATGCCTTCCTAGTACCCAAGTCACTGCAGAAACAACTACTAGAGTCTTACCAGTTAATGAACTTGAGGAAGATGGACCTGACTCTGTCCTAGACAGGAAGGGAAAGTGAAATGCTAATGGTTACACTACACTCTGCAATTTTCATTGTATCCAGACAACACTGTGTACTGTAAAGGAGAGTGGAGAACACTTTATCTTTCAGTTTGGGGGCCTGAGAATCAGTCTGATGCTCCCTGAACACACGGTTCACACAACTGTGGTAATGGAATCCCTTAGACATCCTGGAACATCCTTCAGTCAGCAATTAGCAGTGAGACCCTGGGTACCAGTCACCATGGCTGTACTAACTGGATTACATATACACACACTTCTTAAGACATAAGACAGAAATATCAGAAACCCTCAATCTGCTCCTCATAACTAATATTCTAAGGATAGATCTGGTTAGATGTACTACTCACATAAGAGGAAGAGTTTGGCCAGAATTCAAACTACCTACCAGTTCAGGAAAAGAAGGTAATTTTATCTAATTTTACTGCCAACCCTGTATACAAAATTAACAGGAAATAGGGTAACCACAAATAATGAGAATTCTCAACTAATCTCCATGCTTGATTTCAGTCATGAATTTTTCAGCTTTTCCCCAAAATTTTTAAATTAAATTGCTATGAAATGGCAAAGATCTGTTTAATTGAAAGAAATGTCTAAAAGAAGATGATACTCCAATAGGGAGGATCTGAAAGTGAGCAAGTGGGATTGGGTACCTGGAACAGTCAAATTTGCAGAGTCAGAAAGTACACTGGTAGATGCCAGGGGTAGGGGCGGGGGGACAGGGAGTTAGTGTTTGGGACAGAGTTTCAGTTCAGGAAGGTGAAAATTCGGGAGACGGACAATGGTGAGAGTTGCACAACAATGTGAACGAACTTAACACCACTGAACTGTACAGTCAAATGTACTTAAAATAGTACGTTTTCTATTATGTGACTTCTATCACAATAAAAGAGATTAAAGAAAAAGGAAAGTGAGGAAGTGGGGCAGAGAAGGGTGAAATGGGACTACAGGGAAAGAACCAGTGGCTTGAGCAATCATGTTACTTGCAGAGGGTTACAACAGTAATGGAGGAAAAGTAATGTCAGTGTCTCGTTAGGCTCTGTTGGTGAGGATTAAGGATACAATTTCACAGCCATTCATAGATGGATGAGGCTGGGAAGGTGGATGTAATTGAAATGACTTTCCACCATTATCTTAAACTTCCCTGATCCATTCATTCACCGCTTTGGGGTATGTGGAAGGAGAAGGAGCAGGACCCACAGAGAAGACGTAGGGAAGAGGTAGTGTCATGTGTTAATAAGATGAGAGACTGTATATCGGGGTCAGGAAGGAGGCAGGATGCCCCTTCCACACAAACACCAGGTTTCTTTACAATGAGGACACAGAAGAACTAAGCCCTCATTAGCTATAAAGTCCAATCTCTGTAAAACAACAATCAAGCCCTTCCCAAACACATCACCAGTGTTATTGCCCCTATTTCTCCATTATGTAGTCTCAAACAGACCTTGTTTTGTTTTCCAGTTTTCCCACTGTTCTTCCCACCTAAGAATGCTTTCACTAGCCACCCCGCTCCCCCACACTCCGTCAACGGCGACCCATTCAGGAGGGCTCAAACTAAACACTACTTCCCTGCAGTTTTTTTCAACTCCCTCAATTGCATCTCTTTCCCATGCTCAAGACAGAACTGTGTACTTCTATCATTTACCACAAAGTCTCATAGTGTAAGTATTAATAGAAAAATCTTAACTTTCTACCATACTACAAGATCCTCACAGGCAAGAATTATTTCTTCCCTCTCCTCTTCCATCTACCACGTGTCTTGGCAGCACGGATGTTTAATAAATGTTAGCTAAGTTGAATTAAATTCCTATGTTATTGATGATCCCAGAGAAGGGAAGAACAATAATAGTATTAGCTCAGGAACTCAGACTGACCTGCTGTTTTATCCGTGATGCTTAGAATAATCTGGTTTCCCTGATAGTTCAGCTGGTAAAGAATCCGCCTGCAATGCAGGAGACCTCAGTTCAATTCCTGGGTTGGGAAGATCCCCTGGAGAAACGAAAGGCTACCCATTCCAGTATTCTGGCCTGGACAATTCCATGGACTATATAGTCCATGGGGTTGCAAAGAGTTGGACATGACTGAGCGACTTTCACTTTCACTTAGAATAATCTCTGTCATAGGTAAGAACTCAAAAGACACTGAAAGAAAGAATGAACAAATGAAGAGAGATCAGTAGCTCCCAACGGTAATAGGCCAAGCTCTTGGAAGAGCCCTTTAAACAACAGTTTTTGATCCTCAAATGTCTTGTGCCCACATCTGCAGTCAGCACCAGCAGAAGCTGCTTTATATGGAGCTACAGGAGGACCAAACACCATCATTAATTTTTCTCACTGAAGTGTAAGTTACAAACAGTTACAGTGCACAAATCTAAGTGCATAGAAATACGCTATGTCTCCATATGTATACACCCACATCAACTGTCTACATACATATTCACCTATGTCACCACCACCCAGATAAAGATCTAGAATACTTTTAGCATTCCAGCAGGCTCTCTCCTGCCCTCTCCCATACAACTACCTCTATCACGACAGATTAATTTTGCCTGAAAACAAAAACTTTATTCTTTCCACTGTTCACTGCTTTATAGAAGCCTAAATTCCCTGAGAACAAAATGGCCATCTTCCCTGTGCTTTGGAGAAATCATTCCAAGGTGACTGGTATCACAGACTGTTGTGCAAAAAATCCTAAAATAATGACAGCAATGGTCTCTAGCAGGAGGGTTATTCCCACGTGCATTCATGATGGAGAAGAGGGCAAAAATAAAACCCTAGGCCGTGTGTCCCACCTTACAGCAAACTGTAGCTGAACCAGTATCCAGGTGCTCCTTGAGCCAGTTCCTCAGAGCCACACGTGGAGCTCTAGATAGAGCAAGGGCTGGTCAGCTCTGCTTTCACACCCAGTCCTTGCAATAAGTACCCCCAACCCCACCTCTCATGGCCAAGATCAAGTCTTCCCTGAAGAGACAAAACATTGGCTGCAGAACTAGAATGTCTCATTACTCCCCCCAGAAAGCTGCTGTTTTTTAAAGCAAAGAACATCTGGTTTGTTTCATTATTGTTGATGAGGACAATGTTTTATTATGATGACCATTGTATGCGAAAGCCATTAGCTCTCAGATTTTACTAAAAAAAAAAAACCTTAAGAAAAAGAAACCCTTTTTGAATTCAGTAAAGAATTTTGTGTCAGATGATGCTTCAACTAATGCAAAGTGAACGTGCAGGTACAGATTTTGAAACATGGATCAATATTTCATATCAAATTACCTGAACTCTTCTGAGAGTGACTAATTTTCTATTCCCCACGGAAACAGGAGACGAATACTAATGCAAGCCAGTTCTCAGGCACTGCTGTCAGCCAAAGGAAGCCTGTAGCACTAGCCTTGTTACAGCATATAAATGAGGACCAATGTTTTTCACAGTCAAGTTGAGCTCTAAACATTTTGAGAAGTTTAAGTCTATGCCTTTAGGGCACTATTTAATAATGAAATCATATTTAAATCAGGGTTATTTCAGTAGTCTCTGAACTATAAGTCAACTTTTATTTTGAAAGTTTCTACAAAGTTGGTATTTTATTAAGGAAGCTGAAAAGATAAGATTCATGGTTTGATAAAACACCAACTCCACAAACCCTTGTATATATAATTACCTAAGAGCAAGTATTACTCAGTAAGGCAGAAGTCACCACATACACTTGGGAATTCACGTAAGCACCTCCTCCTCCTTCCACAAAAATCCATTACAGCTTCATGAACTCCTACAAGTCCTGAAATCTTCCCACGGCATGGCCTGGAGAAAGCTCTCAATGTGAATGTCATTCTCTCAAGACAAAGCCTTAACACAAAATGAAAATATAGGTAAAAGGTTTCTTGATGTTCTTTAGGGAAAGTTAAGCATCACTACTGGAGAAGGCGATGGCACCCCAGTCTAGTACTCTTGCCTGGAAAATCCCATGGACGGAGGAGCCTGGTAGGCTGCAGTCCATGGGGTCATAAAGACTCAGACACGACTGAGCGACTTAACTTTCACTTTTGACTCTCATGCATTGGAGAAGGAAATGGCAACCCACTCCAGTGTTCTTGCCTGGAGAATCCCAGAGACGGAGGAGCCTGGTAGGCTGTCATTTCTGGGATCGCACAGAGTCGGACACGACTGAAGTGACTTAGCAGTAGCAAGCATCACTACAAACAAAGCTAGTGGAGGTGATGGAATTCCAGTTGAGCTATTTCAAATCCTGAAAGATGATGCTGTGAAAGTGTTGCACTCAATATGCCAGCAAATTTGGAAAACGCAGGACTGGAAAAGGTCAGTTTTCATTCCAATTCCAAAGAAAGGCAAGGCCAAAGAATGCTCAAACTACCGCATAATTCTACTCATCTTAAACACTAGCAAAGTAATGCTCAAAATTCTCCAAGCCAGGCTTCAGCAATACGTGAACTGTGAACTTCCAGATGTTCAAGCTGGTTTTAGAAAAGGCAGAGGAACCAGAGATCAAATTTCCAACATCCACTGGATCATCGAAAAAGCAAGAGAGTTCCAGAAAAACATCTATTTCTGCTTTATTGACTATGCCAAAGCCTTTGACTGTGTGGATCACAAGAAACTGTGGAAAATTCTGATAGCGATGGGAATACCAGACCACCTGACCTGCCTCCTGAGAAATCTGTATACAGGTCAAGAAGCAACTGTTAGAACTGGACATGGAACAACAGACTGGTTCCAAATAGGAAAAGGAGTGCATCAGGGTTGTATATTGTCACCCTGCTTATTTAACTTACATACAGAGTACATCATGAGAAATGCTGGGCTGGATGAAGCTCAAGCTGGAATCAAGATTGCCGGGAGAAATATCAATAACCCCAGATATGCAGATAACACTACCCTTATGGCAGAAAGTGAAGAACAACTAAAGAGCCTCTTGATGAAAGTGAAAGTGGAGAGTGAAAAAGTTGGCTTAAAGCTCAACATTCAGAAAACTAAGATCATGGCATCCGGTCCCATCACTTCATGGGAAATAGATGGGGAAACAGTGGAAACAGTGGCTGACTTTATTTTTTTGGGCTCCAAAATCACTGCAGATGGTGACTGCAGCCATGAAATTAAAAGACGCTTACTCCTTGGAAGGAAAGTTATGACCAACCTAGATAGCATATTGAAAAGCAGAGACATTACTTTGCCAACAAAGGTCTGTCTAGTCAAGGCCATGGTTTTTCCAGTAGTCATGTATGGATATGAGAGTTGGACTATAAAGAAAGCTGAGTGCCGAAGAATTAATGCTTTTGAACTATGGTGTTGGAGAAGACTCTTGAGAGTCCCTTGGACTGCAAGGAGATCCAACCAGTCCATCCTAAAGGAAATTAGTCCTGGGTATTCACCGGAAGGACTGATGTTGAAGCTGAAACTCCAATACTTTGGCCACCTGATGTGAAGAGCTGACTCATTGGAGAAGACCCTGATGCTCAGAAAGATTGAGGGCAGGCAGAAAAGGGGACGACAGAGGATGAGATGGTTGGATGGCATCACAGACTCAATGGACATGTGTTTGGGTGAACTCCGGGAATTGGTGATGGACAGGGAGGCCTGGAGTGCTCAGTTCATGGGGTTGCAAAGAGTCAGACATGACTGAGCAACTGAACTGAACTGAATACTTGATCTTAGCCAAAAGGCATCCCAGGTGACTCAGCAGTCAAGAATCCGGATGCCTGCAATGCAGGAGACACAGGAGACCTGAGTTCAATCCCTGGATTGGGAGGATCCCCGTAGAGGAAGAAATGGCAACCCACTCCATTTTCTTGAGGCTTCCTTGATAGCTCAGTTGGTAAGAATCCGCCTGCAATGTGGGAGACCTGGGTTCGATCCCTGGTTTGAGAAGATCCCCTAAAGAAGGCAAAGGCTACCCATTCCAGTATTCTGGCCTGGAGAATTCCATGGACTGCATGGGGTCGCAAAGATTCGAACACGACTAAGCAACTTTCACTTTAGCCAAAATGCTGAGAAGTGATGGGGGAAAGTTTATACAACCTAAATCAAACTGTTGCCATCTCATTAAATTAAAAGCTATAACCTCAGTGCTGAAGGAATGGTTTTATCATCTGAAGTTTTAATTTATTCTAGGCAATGAACAATTTACATTTCCTAGGCTACAGAAAATACTGAATTTTATCAACTAGCTTCTTAATGTAAATAGTATATTAACAGTTTTCTAGTCATATCATAGAAAGTATCATAGACGGAGAGAATACATTGTATTGTATAATTATTGGGTTGGCCAAAAGTCCATACCACTTTAAGGAAAAACCCAAATGAACCTTTTGGCCAACCTAGTACATTACTGGTTAGTATAAAAAGGGACATCTATGCCCATCAGAAAATTAGGAGACAATTTCTGATAAGATCTAAATTACTAAGAATACAGCAAGCCACCAATTCTCAGCTTTACCAAAGCGAGTTCATTTGGAAGCAGAAAAATGAAGCAAATACGATGCTTAATTTGGACGTTTTGAATATAACCACTAAATTTAACTCTGTGTTCTGAATATGAATTCACTTATAAGACAGAGACTCTGCTTTTCCTTAGTCACTGCTCAAGCCTCATCAGCCCAGTAAGACCTACTCAGTCAGTAACTAAGCCTGGATACAAGTAGGCTATATAGCCAAATATGCTGCTGCTGCTGCTAAGTCGCTTCAGTCACGTCCGACTCTGTGCGACCCCATAGACGGCAGCCCACCAGGCTCCTCTGTCCCTGGGATTCTCCAGGCAAGAACACTGGAGTGGGTTGCCATTTCCTTCTCCCATAGCCAAATATACCTAGATTTAAATCTCAGCCCTCCCACTGACTTGGACACATTACTGATCCTTTGCTAGCCTTGGTTCCTTCATGTATAAGGATGAGGAGTTATACAGTACAATACATTTGAAATCAATAAGAATGTCTTGCCCACAATGAGTGCTCAGCACAGTGTAACTATCCTTATCATGATTACGATTATGATTAGTGATGCAAAATTTCATTCTGGCTATACACTAAGCCAAGAATGTTTCCAAAGCATTACCCCAAAAAAGGTGGGACTTTGATTGTGAAAGAAGTTTTTAAAGTATTATATGAAATGAAGAATTTATTGTCTAACATAGGCCATGTAAATCTCTTATGGAAAAAGAGCTTAAACCTTACCAGAATCCTATTGAAGACTAAAACAGCTCATTAGAAAGTCTATGCTATGGAACCCTGTTCAGTGTCATGAGGCAGCTTGGATGGGAGTGGAGTATGAGGGAAAGTGGATACATACAGATCTATGGCTGAGTCCCTTTGTTGTTCACTTGAAACTATCACAACATTGTTAATTGGCTATGTTGTTGTTGTTCAGTCGCCCAGTTGTGTCTGAGTCTTCACTTCAGAAAGAATTCAATTGGCTATACCTCAATACAAAATAAAAAGTTAAGAAAGAAGTCTATGCTAGGGCCATAGTGGGGCATTCTGGGCAATAAGACCTCAGAGAAGCCCTGAGAGAAAACGTGGGGACTAGGGCAGTCAGGATTAGGAAAATAAGAACAGACGGGGAGTTTTTTAATGAAACTTCCATATGTCTTTGCCATTTAAATGCAACCCAACTTCAAAAAAATTTTTCTCTTTTTTAAAAGTTACAACTGCAAATACTTTCATAATCCATAGTTTCACAAATCATGCACAATCATTTCCATCTTAATTCCTGTATCTTAAGGTTAACTTTTTAAATAAAAAAGAAAATAGTAAAGATATTTTGAGAAAAATTAACCATCCACAATTCCTCTCTAAAAGAAGTCTTAACATTTTTACCTGTTATATCCAATTTGCTATATATATATGATTTTAAAAGCAAAATCAATGAGCTTTCAAAGCAATGAGTTTGTTACTTATTTTCATGTAACGTTCTACTTAATATTTTACTAGCACTACAAATAATATCGTAATTTTATAGTTATTATTTTTAAGTAGTTGCATGCTATTTTGCCATTTTGATAACAACAATGTAAACAATTCTAATATTAGGCATCAAGGTTGTTTTGCATTCTATTTTGGATTTGCTGTATAATTTGCATATAAGTGTATGTGTATATAAATATTTTTAAGTTGTAATAAAACTTTATACATGTATATTTTTTGCTTTCATATAATTCATTCCTCAGGATAAATTCATAAGAGTTGAATTGCTAAGTCACAGTATATGAACATTCTTATGGTTATTATTCTACATCACCATTTTGCTTTCTAAACAGGTTTGTACCAGCTTGCCATAATGATCAGCTATTTCAAAATCTTCACTGAATTATGGAGTAAGAGTTTTAAAATGTTATATATATTAAAAATAATAAAATAAAAATAATTTAAAATGTTGCATTAGTCTACATTACTAATTTTAGAGATGTAGCAATTCAATCCCAGAGAATCTAACTTGTTTAACATTGCAAAACTGATTAATGGCCAGGTCTTCTGGCTCCTTCTTCAGGGTCCTCACTGAAACACACTATCTTCAGTTTCTCTTTGGCTTCAGAATATTCTTCTCAGATAGGATACCAGATATAAGTCAAGGGCAAATGAAAGGTATGAGGGAATCAGAAAATATTCAAGAGGACAGATGTGGGAAGGAGATATGAAGATACAATAAGGAGAAGCCTTGAAAGGCAATTTCCTCAGGTCATGCCAGATAATTTCCATTCCAGGTAGCTCATTTACCTGTTTGCAAGCCTAAAAGCAAAGTCAGGACAAAGGATTTCACTGGACTAGATGGCAGCTGCAGCACAAGATGGAAAGCTTCATGTCAGAGGATTGTAGGAGACAGGCATTCACAGCTGTGAGCCCCCTCTAAATCAGTAATAATTAGTGTTACATCTTACATTTTCAAAATACTACAGAGTTTCCACAGAACTCCTACATGCAAGCTAAGAAAGCCAAGGCAAGCATCATCTTCCCATTTCACAGACAAGAAAAATAAGGTTTCAGGGAGCAAAGGTACCGTTAAGCTCAACTGGCAGAGCAGAGACTGAAACTTCAGTCCTGTGATGTTCTCCCATAGTAATGTGACTTCTATTTCGTAGTCTGGTGAATTTATTAATAAAAATTAAAAACATTTCTTGAACTGCTAGATTTTGAAACTAGTTTTCTAAATTTTATTTTATTTTTTTAAAACAACCTAGAAATTGTAAAGACCACAAGACTGGCAGAGATTCTTTCTTCAGGCAAGTCAATTGATTCTTTTAAAATTGTTTCTTCTTTTCTGAAATGAGAAATTTGAGGCAGTTGATCTTTAGGGTCCCTTTCCAATGTCTACTGTATTCTATGACATTTGATGGGGCCTTTTTCTTAAGTAAAACTCCCAGTGTCAAGAGTCCTTAAACAAGCGATGTGCTGTAAGCAATTTCAAATTTTTTTAAAATAATACAAAAAAACTCTTACTGGACACATATTATAATGACTGGACAATTTTTACTTCCATATCAAAATAGGCAAAAGGATGACAATGCTGCTTTCACTTCAGAAAGATTCCAAGAGAACTAACAAGGAAAAGGGAACACCTTGAAACATGACACCAGAGGAATATTCTGGCTTTCTTTGCTGACCTTTGAAAAGCACACCCAATGAATAATGAGAAGTTATGCCATAATTCAGGCCAGGTTCGGAAAGTTTAAGGGAAGTGGGTAAAGTGCTCAGTTGGCCAAGGTACTTTTCAAATGTGAGTTTTCACCCCTGGTTAGTCATGAAGTCAATATAATCTGCAGCAATTTGCATATTTTTAAAATGTAATGAAATAAATTATGGTAAGTTGTCAGACTGTATCATAGAATGCAGCACAGTGGGAAGTCTGCTTTTTTTTCTTTTGCATAAAAGAATTTTATTTAGTGGTCAGATCCCAGTGAATAATGCCTGTCATCGCTTGATTCTGTTAACATGTGGTATTAGATATGCTCTTAACAAAGTGTATAGCGCATCACCAAAAGCTATTTAGTTTGGATTAGGTAGAGTAAAAGATAACTTCAAAAATCTTTGTTCTTTGATAGAATTTCTAAAATATAAAAATGAAAAAAACCCAAAGCAGTATTCAAAAATGATAAATGTCACTCCAGGATCCTTGCCTGGGAAATCCCTTGGACAGAGGAGCGTGGCGCACTATGGCCCAAAGGTTTGTGAAGAGTCAGACGTGACTGAGCAGCAATAGCAGCAGCCTTTCGAGAACACTCTGTGCTTGTTTCTTTTTCTCATGTTTTACTTATCCCTTAGAGGTAGTCTCACTCCCCCATCTAACCCTCACTCATGATTTCATAAGGTGGACAGTCTTGAGCTGGCTCCAAGGAGCTGGTCCCTTGCTGAGCTCTGACTCTAGGTAGGCATTAGAGGAGGCAGGAAGACTGCTAGATGAAGAAAGGATGGCTCCTTTCTGTTTTGCTTCCCGTTCTCGCCTTCACCCCCAGCCCCACTCCCACCCCACCCTCCAGCATGCATCTGCACCCCAGACAGTGCATCCCAGCGGCTGCAGTTGGTTGCATTCTTCCCTCATTCTCCGAATCAGCCTCCTTGTGGTTTCTGAGACATAACAGCCGGTCAGCGTTTTCTCAGCAGAGGCCTGTCCAGCTCCATGGTTCCTTCTTCAAGTGTCCAGGTTCTAATAACTCCAACCCCTCACCACAAGCCTCCATCCTCAGAGCTATAGCTTCTTCCTGCTGTTGCTGCCTCCATGAGACCTCAGTGCAGCACTGAGCAAAGTGTTGTGGGCAGACAAGCGCCAGTCCTTGAAATGTGTGTTACTGTTTCATCAGAATGTCAATTAACTACGTTGCTAAGCGCACTGTTCAGTTCAGCCGATTCTTCTTCAGAGATAGACTCTCAAAAAAAGAAGCAGTGAGTTGATTTACATTCAAGTCAAGCTCCTTATCTCATGGCAGACTGGTAGCAAACAGCAGATCAATTACTCTGAATAGTATCATCTTAGTGACTGGCTCTTAGTTTATAATTCTTTACATTATAGTCACTCCAAGAATCACTCCTATGATTTCTATCTCCTAATGGAGACCCTGACTGATAGAGAGATTAGGTAGAGATATATTTTGAGTAAACTTTATTTTAATTATATATATGCATGTGTAAGGGCTTTCCAGTTTGTGCTAGTGGTAAAGGACCCGCCTGCCAATGCTGGATACATAAGAGACGCAGGTTCGATCCCTGGGTCAGGAAGACCCCTTGGAGGAGGGCATGGTAACCCACTCTATTCTTGCCTGGAGAATCCCATGGACAGAGTAGCCTGGTCGGGCTATAGTCCACAGGGTCACAAAGAGTCAGACATGACTGAAGTGACTTAGCACACACACATGCATGCATGTGTAGAAAACTGTGATATAAAATGTGCCTTATGGTCAAAAAGTTGTTACTATATTAGCCTAATGGATAGATTACGTAGAAAAAAAAATTACCTAAGTCCTGGTTGCAAATGTATCTCATGGATTTCCTGTGACACTATATTTTTAAAAAATTAGTAAAGGAACTCAAAGAAAGTATTTAAGGAACTCTACTCAATATAAACTTCCACCTACAAATGAGAAAAAAGGTAATAATAAGTGAGAGATAACTTACTCTATTTTCAAAGGTTTGACATATGGTTCCTTTCAAGACCTAGAAAAATGTATTAATTTGTGTGAGTACATTGTGTGCTGGGACTTCGGAGTACCTCAACTAATTCTGTGCATTCTTTTATGAAGTACTTGTCTCTGCCAATCATATTTATGGAGCAAAGAGTCACTTGTGTCAACAATTACAGGAGCAGACTATTAAAACTATTTAAATATTTTAGATTCTACTATTTAAATACATCCTACTAACTCAACAATGACTTCACTTAATAGTTCACTAACGTGTGTGTAAGGTCTTGCCTGCCAGGGTCTACTTCTATCATCAGAGTTACTGCTGTCTCTAAGGCAGGTTTGAGCTAAGAAAGCAAAGACAGCATATAACATCTACGCACCTAAGCACTGGCTCCTCAGCATAAATGAGGTGCACCCTCTTATCTGTCATCATGAAACTATAGAAAACATTTTGTTGATTTCCTATGAGTGAACACACACATACACTTTCTTTGTAGGATGCCTGAAAATATGAGGCCAATGATTTCATCCTTTTTATAGAACTATCCATAGGGTGGCCACACAATTGATCACCTATACTGGGTCAGTACAAGAGGGAGGTAGGTGCCCAGGACCCTGAGACAATTCATGCGGAAGTCAGCCTGTGTCTTGCTCTGAAGATATGTTCACACATCAACTATAGGATCTATGACACAGTGGAGGGGAAATCAACACAGAGTAAATGATAAAAGGTACAACAGATCAATATTTCTCTTACGCTTCTAAATACCTTGCATACGAAAACTATTTCTAGTCACATAGGGTCTTTTCCCATCATATAGCCTTTCTTCAGAAAAACTGGAATATGTTAAAGTTCTACAAACAGAAACAACAACTACATTAGGTTAAGTTTCCTAACTTAGCCAAAGAAGGAAGTCCTCTGAAAACCATGCTGTGGTTCAGGCAGGCTGGTAGAGTGGGGGAAAGTACTAGAATAAGAGAGAGCAGTGTATGTTCCACTTCAGATTCAGCCCTTTCATAAACTCACTGTGTGACCTGTAGAATGCCACCTACCCTTTCTGGATTTCCCGCTCCCTCAGCCGTGAAATGAAAGAGTTGGACAAGATAGCTTATGATGTCCTCTGCGGTTAGCTCAGTCATATGGATTCTACGTACACTTTTCTATCTTGCATTATGACCAAACTCTAAACCATACAGCTCATCCCAAACTGAGTGCTTCTTAGTATCAAAGGAAGAAACCCCCAATACAAATTAATCCAACAAGAACAACATCTAGCTCTCTTCATTTTAAGCATTTATTACATATAGAAGCAGCTGAAATGGTTACAGTTTAAGGAACAACAATTTTCAAGCAAACATTCCATTGAGAAACTCTCTTACTGCCTTCTACAGAGCCACTGAAAACTAGGGAATGAAAACTACTATCGTTCCATTTGGTTCCACTTGGTCTGTGTAGGGACAGAATGAAGCAGAGCTGTGTCAAAGTGTCTCCTGTTCTGATGACAGATGGCCAGGCTTACTGAACGAGAGCTTTTAAAAGAGACCACATCCTGCAGATCTAGGGAAAAGGGCAAAAAAGCGCTCCTGGCTCTCACCATCTCTCCTTGCTCACCATCATCAATAGAACCTGACATGAATTCCAAACCTTGACCTCAGTTAGCAACTCAATATTCCCATGAAGCCCAGCTCTCCCAGGTCAGCTGAAATTCCATCCAAAGTTATTTCCTCTTCTGAAGTAGTAAAGTTGGAAGTATAAAAGCTCTATAGCCATTTTTTCTCTCTACAGCTCTACAGCCAATTCTTTCCATTTCCCCCCAGATAAGTAAACTTAAAAACTGGAACAGTAGGGTTCCAAAATAAACACTTTCCACCACATTTATTTACCCCAGTTGAGAATGTCTTCATACTTAGCATACAAAGTGAAGTTCATGCTTTTAAATCTATTCAGATGGCTGCTGGGCCATGTAGTTTTATTAAGTGAAAAATAAGTGCAGTTGCTAAAGGATAAGAGAACAAGCAAAAAGAATATTTCCTCTAGGAAACTATGATACTGGGAAACAACCATTATTTATAATAGAATTTGCCACAGGCAGACAATATCTTACAACTCAGACTTAAAAAATATATATAATTTTCATACAAATATTTACATGAGAATTTACAAGTAAGGAATGTCACTTGGCACAATGCCCCACTTTGAAAATAAAAATGTGCTAAATAAAGATAACACTGATACCACTTTAAAGGATAACACCATAAAATATTTTTAAAAAATAAGTTTCCATCTTCTGCCAACTCACTATTGTATGACTGTGAGACTTGAAGTTAAGCAGCCTAACTTGTTAGTGCTATTAAGCATTGAAATAATGAACAAAAAGACTATGACAGCCTCAAAGAATTGTTTTCATAGGTAACGGTGCCTTGTTTTATGCAGAATAGCAAAGCACAGTCTAGGAAAGGAATGGAATTTTCCACTGGCAGTTGGTGTCACCTTGTTGGTAGCTTTGCAAGACACTAAATTCTAATTTCTACTGGCAAAGGCTATGGTAATAATACTCAATGCCACAACTGACCTTTTTAAGTTGTGTGATGTGGTAACTCTAACTTCTTTTCAAGCCTCAGATGAATTTTATAAGTTCCTAAAGCCTATGGGTAGCAGATAACCAACTAGAGTGGTCCGAGGGCTTAGCAATATCTATCACTGGAAAAACTAATTATTTTCGAAACTATTTTCTACATATGCCTAAAAGTTATTTACTACAAAGAATAAATCACCAATATTTTTATAAATCAAAGAAAATGCACAAATAACTCTTAGCAAGTCTTACGACTGTTTAAAATACTACTTCTGTCACAACAGAAAGCATGAGATGTACACTTACAATTACATGAGAATTATATAAAATAATTTGACAGATCCTACCTTTTTCAGGAACCGGATTCCATAGGTAAATATATAAAGGCCATATGAAAATTTCCACCTGTGGAAAGTTTAAAAAGCATTCTATGATACTCAGTTTAAATATTTCATAGCATATTCTGAAATACATGAGTGAAAAAATTCCATTAAATGAACCCCCCCACACACACACCTTTGTCCCAACCAGGGATTAAACACAACTAGTGACTTCAGTGCAGGCTAAACATGTACACTTACCATGAATGGCATACAGGAAATATTTTAAATATTAATAATTATATTTGTAACAATTATTCTTTCGTTCAGTTATTATGTTTGCCTATTCACTCATCTTTTCTTCTTCCAGCATGTGAATTTCCTCTAGTTCATGGCTCATGAATGGATAGATTTGAACAATATGAAGGTATATAAGATAGTTTGGAATTCTTTGCCTGATACAGAGATTAAGTAAATGACTTACCTGATGTTCATTTTTAAAAGAAAAAACTTTAGTATTTTTAAAGTAGGTAACACTTTTCCCCTTCATCTTTTAACAAATTTTTATTGGCATCTTTCTGGATATCACTAAAGGAACCTATTTGGAATCCAAACCATCCATCTGATGTACAACTGTTAAGCGTCTGCCTGCAGTGCGCGAGACCCAGGTTTGATCCCTGGGTTGGGAAGATCCCCTGGAGAAGGAATTGGCAACCCACTCCAGTACTCTTGCCTGGAAAATTCCATGGACTGAGGAGCCTGGGGTCCATGGGGTCGCAAAGAGTTGGACAGGACTGAGCGACTTCACTTTCACTTTCACTTATACTATCCCAAACTCTGTCCAGCTGTTAGATGGTCACTTTTTTTAATGGGGAGAATCTTTAAGTTCTCTTTCAATGTTAGATGAATTGAACGTTTACCTCTTTTAAAGACTTTACATAAATACCAAGACTTTATATAACTTATATACATAGTGTGTGTGCATATATATAATATATGGTTACTGCAAAAAACCTCAACCTGGTAGTCAATTCCCAATCTCATTTTTTAATTTTTCTGAGTATAAATAGTTGTGCCTTTAAAAACTGGTTGATGTCACAGAACAGAATTCCTGAGATCATGCTGCTCATGGTATCTTGGGTTACAAGTTGTAAATGAACACAAAGGAGAAAGTGACTAGTTAACTTTGCAACAAGGAAATTTGCTTTCCGTGTTTCCAAGCCATGTAAAAATTTCAAATAAGAATTTTTTCTTTGAGTCTGATTTATTTTTAGTTGAAGTATAGTTGACTTACAATGTCATGTCAATTTCAGGTGTACAGCACAGTGATACATTAGTTATACATTATATATACACACTGTTTTTGTTGTTTACTAGCTAAATCATGTCCGACTCTTTTGCGACTGCCATGGACTGTAGACCATAATTATATATATGGTCTCAGTTCAGTTCAGTCACTCAGTTGTGTCCAACTCTTTGTGACCCCATGAATCACAGCACAGCAGACCTCCCTGTCCATCACCAACTCCTGGAGTTCACCCAAACTCATGTACATCGAGTCTGTGATGCTATCCAGCCATCTCATCCTCTGTCGTCCCCTTCTCCTCCTGCCCCCAATCCCTCCCAGCATCAGGGTCTTTTCCAATGAGTCAACTCTTTGCATGAGGTGGCCAAAATATTGGAGTTTCAGCCTCAGCATCAGTCCTTCCAATGAACAACCAGGACTGATCTCCTTTAGAATGGACTGGTTGGATCTCCTTGCAGTCCAAGGGACTCTCAAGAGTCTTCTCCAACACCACAGTTCAAAAGCATCAATTCTTCAGCGCTCAGCTTTCTTCACAGTCCCAACTCTCACATACATACATGACCACTGGAAAAACCATAGCCTTGACTAGATGGACCTTTTTTGGCAAAGTAATGTCTCTGCTTTTGAACATCCTGTCTAGATTGGTCATAACTTTCCTTCCAAGGAGTAAGCGTCTTTTAATTTCATGGCTGCAATCACCATCTGCAGTGATTTTGGAGCCTAAAAAATAAAGTTTGACACTGTTTCCACTGTTTCCCCATCTATTTCCCATGAAGCGATGGGACCAGATGCCATGATCTTCGTTTTCTGAATGTTGAGTTTTAAGCCAACTTTTTCACTCTCCTCTTTCACTTTCATCTAGAGGCTTTTTAGTTGTTCTTCACCTTCTGCCATAAGGGTGGTGTCATCTGCATATCTGAGGTTATTGATATTTCTCCTGGTAATCTTGATTCCAGCTTGTGCTTCTTCCAGTCCAGCGTTTCTCATGATGTACTAGGCATATAAGTTAAATCAGCAGGGTGACAATATACAGCCTTGACATACTCCTTTTCCTATTTAGAACCAGTCTGTTGTTCCATGTCCAGTTCTAACTGTTGCTTCCTGTCCTGCATATAGGTTTCTGAAGAGGCAGGTCAGGTGGTCTGGTATTCCATCTCTTTCAGAATTTTCCACAATTTATTGTGATCCACACAGTCAAAGGCTTTGGCATAGTCAATAAAGCAGAAATAGATGTTTTTCTGGAACTCTCTTGCTTTTTCCATGATCCAGTGGATGTTGGAAATTTGATCTCTGGTTCCTTTGCCTTTTCTAAAACCAGCTTGAACATCAGGAAGTTCACGGTTCACGTATTGCTGAAGCCTGGCTTGGAGAATTTTGAGCATTACTTTGCTAGTGTGTGAGATGAGTGCAATTGTGCAGTAGTTTGAGCATTCTTTGGCCTTGCCTTTCTTTGGGATTGGAATGAAAACTGACCTTTTCCAGTCCTGTGGCCACTGCTGAGTTTTCCAGTTTTGCTGGCATATTGAGTGCAGCACTTTCACAGCATCATCTTTCAGGATTTGAAATAGCTCAACTGGAATTCCATCACCTCCACTAGCTTTGTTTGTAGTGATGCTTTCTAAGGCCCACTTGATATATGGTCTACAGTATAGTATATATATGGTCTACAGTATGGTATATATATATATATATATTTTTTTTTTTCAGATTAATTTCCCTTACAGGGTATTACAACATATTGAGTAGATTTCTCTGTGCTATACAGTAGGTCTTTGTTGTTTATCTATCTTATATATAGTAGTGTGTATATGTTAATTCCATTCTAATTTATGCCTTTCCCCTTCCCTTCTGATAAACCATAACAAGTAAGATTTTTTGTAAAGGTTATTTAAGGAGATGATTCAGGTTACAAAGCTCTTTTGAGGTAAGAAGAAAAGAACAATAGTAGGGAGCTCAGAGAGCTGAGTAAGACTCAATGGTAGAAACAAATGTCCCTGAGTTTCATTCCTGGACTGACTGACTCTTCAAACATCCTGGAATTCAAGTCAGAAGTAACCTTTAGAGAAGAGTTTTGAACTTTAGGATTGAAAATCACCAACTAAAAATCCATAAAACCTGAATTCAGACAGGAACAAAAAGCAATGGTTCTAAAACTTCTTACAAAAGCCCTCTTCTAAGCAAAGTCAGTTTACTTACTGCAGTGTCAAAGCCAAGGCCTTAATTTTAACCCCATCTCCATTATCAATTTTTTTGGTGGCTGCGGGTGAGAGTATCTGTGTGTTTCTTTCTGTTAGGATGTATAAATTCTAAATCAGAAGTGAAGACCAGGTATGGGTCTAAGGGTGTGTATCTCATGCAGTTATACAGAGTATGATGCTAGGTTTAATGTTTTGCTGTTACTATCTTGAAATTCTTAATAATTGTTGAACAAGGAGCTCCATATTTTATTGTTCATTGGTTCCTAGAATTATATAGCTGGTTATGGTCAAGATTCATAGATTCTCTTAACTTTGGGCAAACCTACTGATATCTCTTGACCTCAATTCCATCTCTATAATGGGAGAGTGGTTTATATTATACTGTTTTTGATATTTACACTGTTTTGATATATTGATGTCCTAAGGATTTGATGGAAAGAGTAATTTCCACTTCTCTCTAGTTCCTCTGACTCATGGTTGTGTTAAACCAGCCTAATTCACGCATTTGCAAGTCATTTTTTGGTCTCTGAAGACAAGTGAATTCACAACTCTTAGACTAAATGATTTATAACAACTGTTTCAGCTCTAGAACACTTGTTGTTCAGTCATCAAGTTCTGCCCAACTCTTTGTGACCCAATGGGCTGCAGCATGCCAGGCTTTCCTGTCCCTCACCGTCCCCTGGAGTTTGCCCAAGTTCATGTCCTTTGCATCGGTGATGTCATTCTATCATCTCCTCCTCTGTTGCCCTCTTCTCCTTTGCCCTCTTCACCTCCCCTTCACTGCCTTGTCATGTCAAAGGGACTTGCATAACTCAATGAAGCTATGAGCTATGCCATGCAGGGCACCCAAGATGGATGAATCATAGTGGAGAGTTCTGACAAAACATGATCCACTGGAGGAAGGAACAGCAAACCCCCAGTATACTTGCCGTGAGAACCCCATTAACTGTATAAGATACGTAGATCAGGCAGTTTTTACAGATAACAACAAAACTTTATGAAAATCATTGGAACCCCTATAGTCATTCATGTAACTACATTTTCTTTCATAAAATGACCCAGCTTTCATAAGACATAGGTTGTATTATAGGAACATGAATGCCTCCATCATTTGAATAACAATTTGTGATGAATATCTATAAGGCAGAGTTTATTTCCACCAAATATCTACAGAAGCAATATTTTCAAGGATTTTTCCATATTCAGGAAATCCTTTGTTTTATTTTTGTAGTTTCATGTAGGTTACAGTTTTAAATGGTGCCTAACTATCAGCCATTGACACAACCCCTCTCAGCCTCCCACTAAAATATCTATTAAAAAGAAAGGTAAATAAAGGTGCATGCAACCACAAAAAAGAAAAAATGACCTTGTACCTATTACAAGAATCAGAGAATTTACAGAAGAAAAAAAAAAGAATAAGAATAAAATTAGAAATAAAAAGGTAATTAGAGGCAACAAGAAACAAGCTATTGGTCTTAAAGGAAGTAGGAAAATCTGAGTATATCTTCCTGTCTCCACTTTCTGCCATCTTGTACAGAAATGCAAAAATCTGCATCCATCAGAAACCTAGACAGCCCTCTGTCATGAATGAAACTTTTGAGGTAGGAGGAGAATCCCCCCACCTTGTCAATTCATGACTGATCAAAAGATGAGTAAGAAAAAAGGAAGCATTTAGCACCCTGGGAGTTCCAGTTACACAGAAGGTGACTTAGAGGCAAAATGATTCATGGTGGTATTGCATTCTGGAGGTTCGAGTTCTTACAACCCATTTAACTGACAGAGAACAAGATATAGAGATAGCTGCTCTATGTGAAATTCTTCTGGTTCACTGAAAGTAGACCAAGGCCTATAGTCATCAACTTGCTACAAGGTCAGAGATCTAAAAGAGGACTTTTACTAGCAAAAAAGAGAACAGAGAGTGGGGTAAAAGTCAATCTATACATCTTCTCTGTGAGCAGGTCTAGATGAATATTTCCAAATTCGGGAATGAAAAAAATCTAAATGTCAATACAGGTCTACTAGGAAGTATTGAATAAATACGAAAAGAAAAGAGCATGCTAAGGATCCAAAGAAAGAACCATCTCCTAAAGTTAACTCCCTGGAGGAATCAGATGTCATTTTTAGAAAAGCATTTGGTGTTGTTAGATATGTCTCCTAAAACCAGAAGAAGAAAGCCACAAATTAGTAAAAGACTACTGGGTAAGATAAAAAGAGATTATAAGAGAAACAGAAAAGCAATATAAGGATTCTAAAAATGAAGTGAAGGAATATTATCCACATGAGGGGGAAGGGAAGAAAAAATATACACATATCCTGCTAAAAACCATTGATGTAGAAGATAAAGCATCTCCATAGGGCTGGAGAAAAAACCAATGGATGAAAGAAGACCTAAGATCCAGAGAATCAGAAAAATCAAGTCTAATTATAGCTGCTTCTGAGAAAACTCAACTGAAGGATTTAAACAGAAGGAATAGCCAAAGATACAACTGAAAAAAAAAAAACTGACTGAAAAGAATAAGGTCAACATTGTATTCTGAACAATATCAATTCAAAGCCACATCCTGACAAATTTTGAATCCTTGGGTTAAAAAAAAAATCCTTCAATATCCATGCACAAAAACAAAAAAAGTCAACATACAAATCAATTGAAAATATGTCACCATCAAAGGAACAAATATCCAGCAGTCTTAACTTCTCCTTTGCATCACTAAATTTATAGAAAAGACAGAACATTCCATCAAAGAAAGCTACTACCAGCCAAACTGCTTTCATTTGTTAAAAAAAAATACATAAAACATTCTCAGATAATCAAAAGCTGTGAAAATACATTACTCTTTAACCATTACTAAACAAATTACTTTGGTCACTTCCAACCCACTGAGATACAAAAGTTAAGAATTCAAAAAGTATGATTTTAAAATAAAAGCAGTATTGTTAACAACATAAATAATTGCTGTAAATTTCATTGGGGAAATTTGGGCAAATAATGCCCAATAAACTGGAAAATTCTGAAAGAGATGGGAATACCAGACCACCTGACCTGCCTCTTGAGAAACCTGTATGCAGGTCAGGAAGCAACAGTTAGAACTGGACATGGAACAAATAGAAAAAGGAGTATGTCAAGGCTGTATATTGTCACCCTGCTTATTTAACTTATATGAAGAGTACATAATGAGAAACGCTGGGCTGGAGGAAGCATAAGCTGGAATCAAGATCGCTGGGAGAAATATCAATAACCTCAGATATGCAGATGACACCACCCTTATGGCAGAAAGTGAAGAAGAACTAAAGAGCCTCTTGATGAAAGTGAAAGAGGAGAGTGAAAAAGTTGGCTTAAAGCTCAACATTCAGAAAATGAAGATCATGGCATCCGGTCCCATCGCTTCATGGCAAATAGATGGGGAAACAGTGGAAACAATGGCTGACTATTTTTCTGGGCTCCAAAATCACTGCAGATGGTGATTGCAGCCATGAAATTAAAAGATGCTTGCTCCTTGGAAGGAAAGTTATGACCAACCTAGATAGCATATTAAAAAGCAGAGACATTACTTTGCCAACAAAGGCCTGTCTAGTCAAGGCTATGGTTTTTCCAGTAGTGATGTATGGATGTGAGAGTTGGACTATAAAGAAAGCTGAGAGCCAAAGAATTGATGCTTTTGACCTGTGGTGTTGGAGAAGACTCTTGAGAGTCCCTTGGACTGCAAGGAGATCCAATCAGTCCATCCTAAAGGAGATCAGTCCTGGAGGGACTGATGTTGAAGCTGAAACTCCAATACTTTGGCCACCTGATGTGGAGAGCTGACTCATTTGAAGACCCTGATGCTGGGAAAGATTGAGAGCAGGAGGAGAAGGGGACGACAGAGGATGAGATGGTTGGATGGCATCACTGACACAGTGGTCATGGGTTTGGGTGAACTCTGAGATTTGGTGATGGACAGGGAGGCCTGGCGTGCTGCGGTTCATGGGGTCACAAACAGTCGGATACGACTGAGTGACTGAATTGAACTGAACTGAATGCCTAATAAATGCTACTGTTCTTAAGGGGCAATTTAGTACAAAATATTTAAAAACAATAATCAAAGGATGAATTCTCAGATTATATTACTGGAAGCAGGGACTGGAGAAGGGAAGCATTAAATTTATTCTTAAAGAGAAATTTCAAGAGACTGTGGTCATGGTAAGAGAAATATAGTTAAAAGAATGTTTCTTTAAAAACTTAGAGGATGTCTGGTTAAAGATGGCAATGTTTTGGGCGCATTGAACTGGGTGACGGGTGATGGGTCTGATGGGTGCATGAATCTTCCTACGTGTCTTTATGAATGCAGCACTAAACAGGCAGAAAAGGAATTTTGTTAAGGAAAGCATAAACTCAAAAGGACACAGACAACAGGGTTGAGGATAACCACCTCACTGTGGAGCCTGTTGTCTGAACCAGGGGCTGGCTGGATTCTAGGCTGTGGTTGGAGGATGCTCAGAATCACCAGAGAATCCCAGAAAGATTCCAGATGAGAAAGCAACTCTGCAAGGGAGGAACCTCTATTGGACCGAGAGGCCTCAGGATTAGCTTGCCCAATTCCAGACTGTTGCTAAGTGGCCAAACCAGGACACAAACCTAGTGCAACGCTGACTCGAAAGCCTCCTCTCAAATTCCACAGAATTAGCATGCATTTCTCTGCCTAGATGTGTTCCACACTACACTTGTTTGGACATGGAAACCTTTTATAGCCATCAAGCCTGAAAATGAGAATGGAAGGCTAGTAAAAACTACCACCCACAGAATCTGTTTTATTGTCCTTACACAATAAGGCTGAAAGGGTTCTTTGTCAAAATAAGACTAATAAAATGTGCCATAAAAGCAGAGAATCAGAGTGTTGAGGTCTTGCGTTTTATTGCCAGGTGTCACTCACATGGCACAGGGGTCCTAAGTGATAGAGGAGGCAGATGCAGGGAGAGACATCCAGAAGCAGCTCCCTGAGCTCAACTCAGCACATCAACCCCAGAAAGGAGGACAGCCCGTGGGGCCAGTTTCTTTACAACATTTCTGGAGTACTTGCTCTGGGCTAACGGCTGTTCTGAGCCCTTTACAAGCAGAAAGTCGTTCAGTGAAAACTATTCCACACAACAAAGTAGGTACTATTAACATCATCCCTAATTTTCCTTCAAATGAGGAAACAAGCCCAGAGAGGTTCACTGACTTCTCAAAGGTCACACAGCCAGTAAGGGAGAACACCAGCACTGCAAACCAGGCGCATGATTTCAACATCCCAGCTCTTAACTATCAGGCTCTGCTGCCTCTTCTTGACATTACACACCTGAAAACTGAAGACAATGCATTCGGCTGAAATGGTATTTCCAACCAAGGGGCCATTCATGGACACCACATGATGAGAACAGTCTCTGTCCTGATGACTAGAAACTGGCTGCTTGCAAAACTGGAATTAGGAAAGGGCTGCACTGGGGATTCTTCTCAATACCAGGGCACTTAGACAATACTAAGCTTGTTCACTAAAGTCACCAGTAATATCCCAGGAGCCTTCTCCGTCTTAGCCACTCATCTTGTCTATGTACTGCAACACCATCCCTCCTTTGAGATTTATGTCAAATCTAGCTATTCCAGGAAGCCACCTTTTCTGAGCACTGCAACAATGAAAGCATTATAATTCTCTAACGGTGTGTTTCTTACCTCCTTATCTCATCTTTGATTACAGCCACAAACCTCTGACTTGCTTGTGAGCTCCAAGTAGGTATGACTGAATATTATTTATTTTTGTGTTTCTGACAGCAGAGTGTTTGGCGAGAAATAGTCCCTAAATTGACATCTGAATTTTTATTAATGGTATCAGCACTCCCTTTAACTTCTCTACTTATAGGTTTATTTTAACCAAAATAGTCTTTAATCAAATAATTTTACCAACTATTTCCAGAAACTGTGCAAAATATGAGTAAGAAAGGGGAAAGACATGCCAAATGCTTATAATGCAGTTTTTTTACATGACCAATATAGCAGAAATTTGGAATTAAAGAAGGTCAACTCTGGAATGGTCTAAATAATAATTTAAAAATACTGTTACTGAATGCAAAACTAGGATGCCTTCTTAGAACACATATTAGCATGTAGTTCCTTTGATTCTGACTGAATTTATCAATTTGAGATATTTCACATTTTCACTGTTCCATCATTTAAGGTTAAAAAAAAACACTGCTTACCAAATATATGAATAAAAGTGAAGTAGGGCTTACATCTTTTTTTAATGAAATTTAATATAAACTTCATATATCTTGCAAATTATTACAAATGAAATGAAACTACTATTGTTGTTCGATTGCTAAGTCATGTCTGCCTCTTTGTGATCCCAAGGACTGCAGCACGCCAGGCTCCTTTGTCCTCCACTATCGCTCAGTTTGCTCAAATTCATGTCCATTGAGTTGGTGGTGCTATCTAACCATCTCATCCTCTGCTACCCACTTCTTCTTTTGCTTTCAACCCTTCCCAGCATCAGGGTCTTTTCCAATGAGTCGGTTCTTTGCATCGGGTGACCAAAGTATTAGAGCTTCAGCTTCAGTATCAGTCCTTCCAATGAATATTCAGGATGGATTTCCTTTAGGACTGGCTGGTTTGATCTGCTTGCAGTCCAAGGGACTCTCAAGAGTCTTCTCCAGCACCACAGTTCCAACGCATCAGTTCTTGAGCACAGCCTTCTTTATGGACCAACTCTCATATCCATACATGACTACCGGAAAAACCATAGCTTTGACTATATGGACCTTTGCCAGCACAGAGATGTCTCTGCTTTTTAATATGCTATTTAGGTTTGTCGTAGGTTTTCTTTCCAAGGAGCAAGTGTCTTTTAATTTCATGGCTGCAGTCACTATCCTTAGTGATTTTGGAGCCCAAGAAAAGAAAATCTATCACTGCTTCCACTTCTTCATAGTGAAACTATGGAGTTTGATAAATGAAAAAATATTCTGAAATTAATTAGTAAAGACTTTGTATACTGATACAGTTGTCCATTGGTATCCATGGGGAATTGATACCAAATAACAGTGTCAAATATCAAAATCCAAGGATGCTAAAGCCCCTTATATAAAATGGTATAGTGTTTGCCTACAAACTATACACATTCTCCTGTACACTTTGAATCACTTCTAGAATACCTAATACAATGTAAATATTATATAAATAGCTACTAGTATGTGGCAAATTCAAATTTTGCATTTTGAAACTTCCTGGACTTATTTTTCCCAAATATTTTCAATCCCTGGTTGGTTGAAATTTGTGGAAATGGAACCCACAGACACAGAAAGCCAACTGTACTTTACATAAATCTATCTTTTCACCTCCCAAGGATCAAACCTGGGTCTCCCGCGTTGCAGGCAGACTCTTTATTGTCTGAGCCACCAGGAAGCCCCACAAAGATTAAATTTCTGTTTTTCTACTGAAAACCTCAAAGCTTATGACTTTCATAAGGAACGAACAAAGCTACAGTTATAAACATGGTATACTCATATTTCATTATTTCTCCAGTCAAGTACATCAGGACTTAAAAACACCCTTCAAAAGGGTTTCTGTGTATCAGATACATTCACTTCCACAATGTTTTGAAGTGAAGTTAACTGTGGCTTCAAACTTAACAGCCATCTTAGTCATCATCTTTGTGATGATACTGTTCATGAAGTGAACAGTACTTCTATTTACTAGGCGTTCTTTGAGGATCAACTAAGTATTTTCATAAGTTAGCAGTAGCTGCATTCCTTGAGCACTCACTTAAAGCCTGACCATCATACACTTTTGTATGTACTAACTTATTCTCATCTTATGAGAACCCTATGGGGTAGATGCTACTATCATTCCGATCCTACAGACATGGAGAAATAATTTAGGTCACTTGCCTAAAACCACAGTTAGCAAGTAATGAATTTGGGGATTCAAACCCAAGCAATTTGATTCCAGGGACCACACTCCTTTCTACTACATACTGCCTCTTTATTTTAACATAAAAGTTAATATAGAAGTTATATTTTTTATTGCAAAATACATTACTCTATAGCTTTTTCTCCAAACATATTAAGCAAAATCAGTGGAAGTACTCTGACAGCTACGGCCTCCACTTTCAAGCTCCTTTTTGATGCTAAGGCAGGAGGGCAAATAAAACTCTCTGTTGTCTTCTCTTCCTTTCTCCACAAATGTTAAGCATACACTCGAAGTGAAATGACTTGGCGAGAGTCTTGGTTAAGAGTCGGTGTCATGAACATGTGATGCTTACCCTAGAAGGACAACAGCTTACTGAGGACAAAGATTTGGTCTTACAGGTGTTTGAGTGCAACATTGGTATATTTCTGTGTACATAAATCAAAGCTATCCATCTCCCAATTTTTATGTTTGAACACAAGTTTTTCTTTTTTATTATTTTTAATTAATTATTTTTTTAATTGGAGGCTAATAACTTTACAATATTGTAGTGGTTTTTGCCATACTTTGACACAAATCAGCCTTGGGTATGCATGTATCCCCCATCCTGCATCCCCCACCACCTCCCATCCCATCCCTCAGGGTTGTCCCAGTGCACCAGCCCTGAGCGCCCTGTCTCATGCATCAAACCTGGACTGGAGATCTATTTCACATATGGTAATATACATGTTTCAATGCTATTCTCTCAAATCATTCCACCCTTGCCCTCTCCCACAGAGTCCAAAAGTCTATTCTTTATATCCGTGTCTCTTTTGCTGTCTCGCATATAGGGTCATTGTTACCATCTTTCTAAATTCCATATATATGCATTAATATACTGTATTAGTGTTTTTCTTTCTGACTGACTTCACTCTGTATAATAGGCTCCAGTTTCATCCACCTCATTAGAACTGATTCAAATGTATTCTTTTTAATGGCTGAGTAATACTCCATTGTGTATATGTACCACTGCTTTCTTATCCATTCATCTGCTGATGGACATCTAGGTTGCTTCCATGTCCTGGCTATTGTAAACAGTGCTGCGATGAACATTGGGGTACACGTGTCTCTTTCCATTCTGGTTTCCTCAGTGGGTATGCCCAGCAGTGGGATTGCTGGGTCATATGGCAGTTCTATTTCCAGTTTTTTAAGGAATCTCCAAAGTGTTCTCAACAGTAGCTGTACTAGTTTGCATTCCCACCAACAGAGTAAGAGGGTTCCCTTTTCTCCGCACCCTCTCCAGCATTTATTGTTTGTAGACTTTTTGATGGCAGCCATTCTGACTGGTGTGAGATGGTACCTTATTGTGGTTTTGATTTGCATTTCTCTGATAATGAGTGATGTTGAGCACTTTTTCATGTGAACACAGGCTTTTCTTAACAGCCTTGCTCTATCAAATAGCCTTGTTTTTTCACCAGCAAAGGTAGTGATCCCAGGGCGTCCGTCCACACCCTTGTTCTACCAATGAAAACATCAGGTTCAGAGAAATGTATAACTTCCCTATGTTCCCAGATTACTGGGTAAAAAGAAAACAGGGCTCCTCATTTTTCACACCAGGTCTCCTTTGTCTACATCTTAAAGCCCTGTAGCCTTAAGGTCTAGACTAGAAACAGATAATGACACCCTGAGTTCAGAAAATACTCAGTGGACACCTGATACACTGCCAATTCTCTGAGGAAGTATGTAATGTCCATTAGTGCACAGACATCAAATTTCACAAATTATTTTATTTTATTTTTTACAGAGCCACAGGTGCCAGACTTCTGTTCAGCTGGGTGGTTGGTGGGTTGGCTGGATTTTTGGTTTGTAGAACAAAATCAGGTCCTTCAATTATATTTTGCATTCAGTAAGTCTAACAAAGCCATCAGACATCACTGAATCATGTTAATGATGCAGACACATATTTCTTTCTTGTTCCACAGGTTTTTAGCCAAAATACCTCCCCTCAAAGATTAGACATGGGTTCGACTCCTGAGTTGGGAAGATCCCCTGGAGCAGGAAATGGCAACTCACTCCAGTATTCGTGCCTGAAAAATCCTAGGGACAGAGGAGCCTGGCGGGCTACAATTCATAGGGTCACAACGAGTTGGACACGACTGAAGTGACTTAGCATGCAAAGATTAGTTTTAGAATGCAGTATTTTGAAGTGGAGATAGATTTGAAGTCTTAGTTAAATAATTGATATGTTTTATCTGAAGACATTTTTAAAAAGAGATAACAATTTTTAAGTCCGTTTTCTCCATTTCAAATTGTTACTGGGACACTAATTTTATTAATTGAAGACAACAGAGATGATCATCAGCTAGGAAGAAAGTAAATTGATTTTAGCTTGAAAAATTCCATAAATTTAAAGAATGAAACGAAGATGAGATTAAAGATTCTTTTCTTGGAAACTCTGATATACAATCTAAATTTCCAAGATAGCGTTCAAACTTTAATCAGTTTAGGAATCCAAAGAAATAGTCTAGCTAGGAGAAAAGATATGACTCAGCCTATAGACCAATTATGCAGACCTGAGTTTCGCCTCAAAGCAAACATCTCCTGAAATTATTTCTATGTCCATCAATAAGTAACTCCGTGACTCCAAGTAGTTTTCCTCATTTGCTGAAGGCTCAGCTTTCACTTTCATGCACTGGAGAAGGAAATGGCAACCCACTCCAGTGTTCTTGCCTTGAGAATTCCAGGAATGGTGGAGTGTGGTGGGTTGCCGTCTATGGAGTCGCACAGAGTCAGACAGGACTGAAGCGACTTAGCAGCAGCAGCAGCAGCAGCTGTTTCTCTGTTTGAGAAGCAACAGACTTATCAATGCAGTCACTGAGGTTGGAGGTAAGTCAAACCTATTCACTTCATTCTCAGGGTCAGTGTGAACTTAATCTGAGCCGGAACTGTTTTAATTAAATCAATGATTCAAAAAACAGGTTAGGCACTTCTGTAACATGCAAAATAATGTTATATATTTCATGAATATACATACTCATATACATATATACACATATATGTAGCATAAAAATAAAGAAGGAAATATACACACCAAATTGAGGATAGAGATTGACTGGAGGGTAGAATAGAACATAGAAGGGGTCTATAGAGAGCTTCAGCTGCTTCTGTAATATTTTAATCCTTTAAAACAAGACTGGAGAGAGCTCAGAGGGTCTCTGTTATATTAGTCTCTGTATTTAAGAATACTTCATTATAAAAAAAAGATACTGTGAATAAGAATTATGTTCAGTAAAACATATTACAGTAAATTATTATGTCGTTTCCTTTTCTCACACCTGGAAACTATGAATGGCTTTTTCATTATATACCATCAGTCCAAGCATCATTTTCTAAGCATCATAACTAGTTTTTCTCTTTTCCTGTCATTTATAGTCATGCTTTGAGGGCTAAAATTACTATTGGAAAAGTTTCAGGTATTGTCTACATTTTATACTGACTTCTAAATCTACTGTGATCCATTTCTTAGATTTAACTACTTTGATTTGGCTATTGGGTTTTTTAATGCTTTGTTTGTAAATTCTAACAGCAGTCAAATTTTACTGATTCTCTCTTTAGTTCTCTATTGGGGTCCATTCTTTCTTTCCAGGTTGATTTCTCTTGTCAAATGCCCAGCAAGGTTGAACTCAGCATCTCTGGCCTTTGGCCCCTCCCATGAGTCTTTCCAACACCAGTCCCAGGCTCCTACAATCTACTCAAAATACAACTGCCAAAAATCAACATCCACAAATGACATTCTGTTAGGTCACTGTGTCTATGAAACATTTCTCCTTACGCCTTGAATTCCCCTGAATAAGGACTAAACGTCTAATTGTGAGCTTCAAGTCTGTTCATTTATACTCAAGTTTGAAAGGCCACAACTTGTAGAAATCAGAAAAAGGTAAATGAGCATTTTCCAACAAACATTTGTTCAGGATAAGGATAAAGGAAGGATAAAATCAAGATTATTCTCCTGTTGCCAAAAATAAAATCAGTCAATAAGACTTTGGAACATGTACTTGCAAATGTCACAATTCTTAAGTGTGTGGTTAAGGCAAAAGCAGCCAAATATTTATTACCACCTAACGTCAAGCTAATGTTATGTGTCCCTTGAACATCAAGTGCTTTCATAGTCTCTATGTACTTTCTTTTTTCTTATCTGAAAGCAGACTGAAGACAAAAAAGAGTCATTTGTTCAGATGCTGTGATTGCACAGGAAAGAAAGAAATCGGAATAAATGGTACTCCAATTTGAAAAATGTACATACTTTTGCATTTAAGAAGAAATTCATTTGTACCTCTCTACTGCCCTGTTTGGTATCAACTTTCTGTCATAGGCTGTATAGCACATCTCATAACTGGAGGAGAGACAGAGCAACAGGCCATTCACAGGGCCTGGCATAAAGATCCTCTCCTACCCTTAAATCCTGCCTACAATTCTAGTATAAAGTTTCTTTAATTTCCTCATCTGAAAAATGGGGATGAAAATATGTAATTTTCAGTATTGTTAGAATTTAATGAGAAATGAAAGAAAAGATTAAAACACAGAGAAATATGCTCAGGGGTGGACCCTAGGATGCTATGTAGGCTCATTCTTAATTTACTAGCGCTGACATGCCAGTCTCACCATGCATTCATACATCATGTTTCACCTCCTGGTGTTCGTTCATTTTTTGAAATATTTTTTCCACCCACACCCATACCACTTCTCATCCTCCAGCTCCTTCAGCCCATTTACCACCAAATTCTCTTCTTGGACTTTTAAGTTGTCTGTGAAGAGTACAGATTTGCTTATGTAGATGTTTATTTATGTGTGTGTATGTGTATGGAATTCTCAGGTGGCACAATGGTAAAGAACCTGCTTGCAAATGCAGGAGACATGGGTTCGATCTCTGGGTAGGGAAGATCCCCTAGAGAAGGAAATGGCAACCCGTCCCAGTATTCCATGCCTGGAGAATCCCATGGACAGAGAAGCCTAGCTGGCTACAGTCTATGGGGTCACAAAGAGTCAGACATGACTGAGAACACACACACACACACATGTGTATATATATATATAAACATAGATATATGTATCAATAAATATATAGTATATGTATGTGTATAAACACAGATATCTATGTGTATGTATATGCATGTACATATAAAAGTTAAATCCAAGAATATCAAGGATCTCTAATTGGAAACAAATACAGGTATGTAGACCTCTGACCTAGTATCTTCTGTGTGGGAGAGGATGATGTTCTCTCTCCATCCTCTATTAGGGAAAGAAAAATAAGAGCAGACAAACAATTTGCAGTCACAAGGAGCTTTCCAAAAAAGTCAGTAAACTTGTACTCCTGTATAAGAAAATAAGCCATTTCATGAAATTGAGCCTAGTTACAAAACACACAATGAAATTCTTGGCTGACTAGTCGCCATGTGACTTGTACGCTGACTGAAAAAGTAATGAGTTGCCCACATGCCAGCTATATTCATACACTAGTACCTCATCTTTTAAATAACCAGAACACTCCATTCACTATGAGCACTGGAAGACAATGAGCTGCCCACTTTAAAGCAGCATCATGCTACCAAAAAACGGTCAGAACTAATAAATGAATCACAGGATACAAAATCAAGGTACAGAAATCTGTGCCATTTCTGTACATTTACAAACTATCAGCAAGAGAAATTAGGAAAATAATCCCATTTACAATTGCATCAAAAAGAAATTTTCCCTGGTCTCCATCCACTTCCCCAAAGCAGAAGTGTTTGTTCCCATAATATACTGTTCTAATATTAATATTTATTATAGTTATCTTTTAAGCAGATAACTGATGCTGGGAATGATTAAGGGCAATAGAAGGGGGCGACAGAGGATGAGATGGTTGGATAGAATCATTGACTCAAAGGACAGGAATTTGAGCAAAAATAGTGAAGGGCAGGAAATCCTGGCACACTGCAGTCCATGGGATTGCAAAGGTCGGACAGGACTTAGCGACTGAATAACAACAATGCTTTAAGAGACCAACAATCAGCTGAATTTTCATTTCCAAGTGAAAGAGCCGTGCTTTAATTCTGCCCAAGACTCACTTTAGGGAGGATGCATTCTCCCTGGGCTGGAATACTGGATCCATGGCTTTCATTTCAGTCTTTGTGAGTGAGCATAGGCGCTCCCTGTGATTCTATCATCTGGTCTATAAAATGAAGATAATAACATCTACTTCAAAGGGTTTGAGAGAGGATTAAATGAGATGATACTTGTAAAGTACACAGAATAGCATTCCAATATGTGGCAAATGTTTAATAACTCTTATCTTTATTATTTTTATATAGCATGTATATGACATATAGCCCATAAATGATTCCTGAATTAAGTCTTATGGTTAACTGTATGGGCCTCCGCCAATGGCTAGACACACCACTAAATTATAACAGGGCTTTAAGGAAAGACATTTTGTATGAGATCTGAAAAAGATCCAAGGGTAGAGGAAGCCTTCCTTCCACTAAAGTGGTTAAGCAATAGGTCATGTAAATGAGGGACTCTCTGTTGCTTCTTTATTAAATTTATGTGTTAGAATTTGGCTGACTTCTTATTTTCCCCTTGTTTGTAGTTTTAAAGTTATTTAATATTTAATGTTACAAAACCACTTGAGATTGCTGCTACACTAAATCTGTACATTGTACACGCAGTTCTGAAAATGTTAAGAGCAAAATTTAGTAGAGCTGGAAAGTGAAAAGTATAGCAGTGAATTTCCATGGCAATGTGGTGTTATAAATAAGATATGATACGTGGAGAAATTGATCACCAAAGAGGTACAGATGAAGAGAATGAGTTTATGTTTATTCATGGGTTTTTTTAAACTCCTGTGCATTGAGATATTTTATAGCCACAAAATTAAATATCTGAACTTCAAGGTCATCATCTAAAACCTGTAAACACACTGCCTCTAAATGAGGGACTGCAAACTTAAATTCTTTGGGCACCACGCCAGTCAGACAAACAAGGAGATGGTTAGGCTGAGCTCTGGGAGCTGGGGGAACAGCCACTGGCACTCAGTCTCCATGCTGGCAGTGGAACAGGAGGTGCTCAGGGCTGTGGCAATCTCAGTACCCCACTGAAATAAGGGTCAGTCAAATGTCAAGAAAAATCCAAAATGAACTGTGGCCAGAATTCTCCCATTTTTCAGAGAAAGCTGGCAGTCTGATATTTTATGTATTTTATATGAAATCTGATTTTTAAATAAATGCCGGCAATTAACTTGACTGAAAACTAAAACACTAAAAGGGCCAAACAAAATACATCTCGAAGGCTTGATTCAACCTGGGGTCACGAGTTCACAACTTTTGGTTTCATATGTGGCTGAAATGGGTGGGATGTTTTATTTTTAACCCTTACTCTCCAAACTACATAAATAAGCTGGAATGGAACTCTCTGCTTTCCCAAGGCATGGAATTTTCATGGGTAAAATTTCATCCTCATTTTCTAATGACCTAATGAACTCTTGATCAATTCTCAGAAAATGTGCAGCAACCAAAAATGGAGAGAAGTCAAATCAAAGAAATTCTACATGTAATTATGCTCACAAACAGACTGCCATTCATTAAGGAGGATAAATTGAGCAATTACTTAATGCCTAGACATGCAAGGATCTAAATATGAGTAAGTCATAATCCTTCCCTTAAGAAGCTGACAATCTAACAGGCTGTTTCTTGACGGGCTATGGCTGCAAATCTAAGAAAGCCTTACTATTTGAGGCCATCATTCACATCCTCTGTCTGCACTTTCAGCTTGGGACAATATCCAAACTGTAGCTTTTATCTCAGGGTCATCCTGCCCTAGTGTCTCTGGGGGAAAATGCCTGGAGATCTCAGTTCTTCCACATCAGACCTGGGAATCTTATTAAAATGGAGATGGTGTTACATCTGTCCCTTCTCTCTGTGAGCTGAGGTGAGAGACGGGTAGGGTAGAGATGCAGTGGGGGACCAGACAGAAAACCCAAGAAAAGTTCCACCGGACCCAGTGTCCGAATCCCCTGAAGACTTTTGTAGGAACGTAGAGCAGGAGAATGATCAGGAGATCCGTGGCTCCAAAGCAATGGGAAAGGGTCTGGGGGTCCCTGGCCCGTGTTAGTGGGATAATGGAGGAACAGCTGATGGGGAAGGGAGCGGAAGGAGGCAGGGCCCGTTCTGGTCCTTTTCTGAAAGAGCTGGGGTTAAGGGATTCTTGCCTTAAGATGTTATCAAACATCTATTCGAATGAAGTATATATTCTTATATTTCCTTTCCTTTTCAAATATTGAATAAAAAGATTAGTAAAGGTATATATATATTTTTTTAATTTTAATTTTATTTTATTTTTAAACTTTACATAATTGTGTTAGTTTTGCCAAATATCAAAATGAATCCATCACAGGTATACCTGTGTTCCCCATCCTGAACCCTCCTCCCTCCTCCCTCCCCATACCATCCCTCTGGGTCGTCCCAGTGCACTAGCCCCAAGCATCCAGGATCGTGCATTGAACCTGGACTGGCATCTCGTTTCATACATGCTATTTTACATGTTTCAATGCCATTCTCCCAAATCTTCCCACCCTCTCCCTCTCCCACAGAGTCCATAAGACTGTTCCATACATCAGCGTCACTTTTGCTGTCTCGTACACAGGGTTATTGTTACCATCTTTCTAAATTCCATATATATGCGTTAGTATACTGTATTGGTGTTTTTCCTTCTGGCTTACTTCACTCTGTATAATAGGCTCCAGTTTCATCCACCTCATTAGAACTGATTCAAATGTATTCTTTTTAATGGCTGAGTAATACTCCATTGTGTATATGTACCACAGCTTTCTTATCCATTCATCTGCTGATGGACATCTAGGTTGTTTCCATGTCCTGGCTATTATAAACAGTGCTGCGATGAACATTGGGGTACACGTGTCTCTTTCCCTTCTGGTTTCCTCAGTGTGTATGCCCAGCAGTGGGATTGCTGGATCATAAGGCAGTTCTATTTCCAGTTTTTTAAGGAATCTCCACACTGTTCTCCATAGTGGCTGTACTAGTTTGCATTCCCACCAACAGTGTAAGAGGGTTCCCTTTTCTCCACAGCCTCTCCAGCATTTATTATTTGTAGACTTTTGGATCGCAGCCATTCTGACTGGTGTGAAATGGTACCTCATAGTGGTCTTGATTTGCATTTCTCTGATAATGAGTGATGTTGAGCATCTTTTCATGTGTTTGTTAGCCATCTGTATGTCTTCTTTGGAGAAATGTCTATTTAGTTCTTTGGCCCATTTTTTGATTGGGTCATTTATTTTTCTGGAGTTGAGCTGGAGGAGTTGCTTGTATATTTTTGAGATTAGTTCTTTGTCCGTTGCTTCATTTGCTATTATTTTCTCCCATTCTGAAGGCTGTCTTTTCACCTTGCTGATAGTTTCCTTTGATGTGCAGAAGCTTTTAAGGTTAATTAGGTCCCATTTGTTTATTTTTGCTTTTATTTCCGATATTCTGGGAGGTGGGTCATAGAGGATCCTGCTGTGATGTATGTCAGAGAGTGTTTTGCCTATGTTCTCCTCTAGGAGTTTTATAGTTTCTGGTCTTATGTTTAGATCTTTAATCCATTTTGAGTTTATTTTTGTGTATGGTGTTAGAAAGTGTTCTAGTTTCATTCTTTTACAAGTGGTTGACCAGTTTTCCCAGCACCGCTTGTTAAAGAGTTTGTCTTTAATCCATTGTATATTCTTGCCTCCTTTGTCAAAGATATATTAATGTTCACACTTTGAGAAACAATAAAAAATTGTTACAAAAATATTCATCATGTTTTCAAAGTTTTGATTGTAGACTTTTTCACATTTGAAAAGATATAATGAAAGGAGGAGAGGCAAGGGGAATGGGCAAGATATTTACTATCAGAGTTTCAATAGCAAATCAGCTACTCATAGATGATGGCAAATGTTAACGGGAAACAATTCAAATTATAAAATAAAATGTATTCACAATTTTCCTGGAACATATCTATACTATGTAATTGAAGGCAGAGATATACAGTCAAACAGACAAATCAATTCTCAAGTGTTCCTTGTAATCACTTGTACATATTTGGGATGTTATGACCAATGTAATAAATACACATTCTTTCTCTGCATCATTGCATGCTTTAGAGTAACACTATTTCCTGGAGCTGTGAAAGCTCTTTCATGTAGAACCTCAGGATAACTGGGGTAGCACTGCCAAGAAAGGAGACAGACTGAGAAGCAAGCAGGTCCTTAGGGAAAGAATGGCAAGCAGATTTTCTCAGAACCAAGGACTTCTTTCTGAAAGGGGTAAATAATGAAAGCCTGCAGTGTTCCTGGAAGTGGTCTCTGCCTCCAAGATTTTGCCTATTTTAAGCCAGATTGAGGCTCCTAAAAGAACAATTCTGCAGACACTTTAATGAAATGACTCTGGGGTTTTCAGTAATCAGAGCCCACCTTTAGACTCCTACTGTGGTCACCATTAGCCCCATGTCTGTGTCTCCTGGGATAGCAGACCCGGGCCCGCTGCTGCCTCAATCCCCCTTCCCTCTCCTCTACAAGGCCCACATATCACTTCTCTGCAAGACTTTCCTTTCTTTTTACAACTCTCTGCTCCACAGAAAATTACAGGATTCTTTTGCTCTGTTAACCATTACCCTCTTAACATCACAGACAAGCAAACAAGCAAAACAAAAACTAGCCTATTGACCACCTACTGTTTTCCAGCCACTTAAGTACATTTGCATATGTAATTAATTCCACTTTATCTATCACAGCAATTCTTCCAGGAAGGTGCTGTTTTCCTCTTCAACAAGTGAGATCCTTGCACAGACAGCAAACCTGACTTGTGTGAGGTCACATTGTAAAGATAGGAGCCAGGAGTCAAACTCCAGATGTCACTTAGGATGTATGACACTAAAGCCCTATGAATTTCATAGAGCAGCACTCTGCCTATCACAGAACAAGAACAAAGATGGTAATAAAAATAATAGCTAACACTTACTGAGTAATTACCAATGGATACTTCTAAGTGCTTTACGTGGTTCTAATTCACTCACAACTGGATACAATGATAGCTCCCATCTTAGAGATGTGGTAGGGAGACACATAAACACTGAGCAACTTGCCTGAGTTCACAGGTCTTCGAAGTGGCAGAGTCCATGCTCTCAGTAGACTTGCCATCCTGCCCCATCTACTGTCTCATGGTGCCACCTAACTGCTTCCTGAGACTTTTATTGCTAGTTTTTATGTTCACCTTTTCTCACTATATTCCCTATCATTCCTTTTTACATCAGAAAGGCAAGTCTTGAGAAAAAACCAAAATGTTAAAAGGGATGAGTGCTGGAAGGAGAGATGGGAAGAGGAAAGGAGAGACAGAAAAGGAACAGTCTTATTTCATGGTCTGAAATGATGACACCCTCAGGCTATCCTCAAGATGCAACTAACCATCAAGTTGAAACTAACAACATCTTCTCATTTACTGATGACCTTGAAGCCACTTTTGACAGCCACACCCTAAATGGAACAATGGAGTAAACAGATATAGGTACCAGGTAAGCCTCGAGCTAGCTAGGGCCCTGGCACATTGCAGGTATCCAAAACCCCCAACGATGTGACACTACCACCAACCCAACCCCTCACTGATTCACTGCAGGAGTTCTATAAGCTCTTACAAATGTCAGTTTGGGAATAAAATAATTAAAACGAGGAAAAATACTGGAAACAACTTCCATGTCATGAATTCACAATTCATGTTCCAAGGGGCACTGCCCTCCAAAAGACACCAGTAAGAAAACAAAAGACACAGGTCACAGACTGGGTGAAAAATCTGCGAGTCATCTACCTGATAAAGGATTTATGTCAAGAATATATAAAGAACTCTTAAAACTCAATAAGAAGAAGAGAAACTCAATTTAAAAATAGGTAAAAGATCTGAACAGACATTTCTCTAAACAAAATACATATATATGGATGGCCAATAATCATATGAAAAGATACTCAACATCATTATTCATGAGAGGGATAAAATGAGATACCACTTTACACCCACTAGGAAGACTGTAATCAAAAAGACAATACCAAGTATTCTCTAGAATGTAGAGAAACCAGAACCCTCACACAGTGCTGATGGGAATATAAAATGGTGCAGCCACTCTGGAAAACAGTTTGATAGTTTCTTAGAAAGTTAAACCTAAATTTATTATATGGCCCAGCAATTCCTCTTTTAGGGATCTACCCAAGAGAAACAGAAACATGCCCACACAAAGACTTGTATGTGAATGTTCATAGAACACGACTCCTAACATCCAAAAAAAAAAAAAAAATGAACACAAATAATCCAATGTCCAACAACTGGTGAATGGATAAACAAAATGCAGTATATTCATTCATTAAACAAAGTACTGATACATGACACAAAATGTATGAAACTCGAAAACACGCCAAGTGAAAGTCAGCCACAAAAGAACACATACTGGATGATTCCATTGATATGAAATGCCCAGAAAAAGGCAAATCTATTGAAACAGAAAATAGATTAGTGGTTGTCAAGGGCTGGAGGAATGACAGCAAATGGGCACAGTGTTCTTTCTGGAGTGACGGAAATGTGATGAAATTGAATGGTGATGCTTATACAACTCCATAAATTGACTAAAAAATAACTAAGTGGTACCCTTAAAATGGATGAATTTTATAGTATGCAAATGATACTTCACTAAAGCTGTTAAACAACAAGGCCTCTGCTCCCTGCCTCGACTCCAGCAGCTCTCACTGAACGCAGGACTGCTTACCCGGCTGTCAGCATTCTATCTCCTCCCCAGGACAATCCGCTCACAATTGAGGTTCTCTCCTGGATGCACTTGAAAGTACAGAACACTGAAGGACTCCGGTGCCCGAAGTATCTCACGATGGAAACACTCAGGGAAGGCTCCATTCAGTGAGAGCCCTAGAGCTGACTCTTTAACGAAGAAGGGTGCTCTAGAATTCTCTTCTAGAGAATCACCACCGTGTCACATTTATTATTCCGATGGCATGAATACAGCTGCACACCGCAAGGGATTTCCTGCCTTCTAGCTTCTGTTCAAAGAGAACATCTACCTGCCTGTTCCCGCCCCCTTTCTGTAAGAAAATCCACCACAGGCCATTTACCCAAATAAACCTCTTAATGCATTTATTGTTAACTCTGTTTTGGACGTTTGAGTTTCCCTCTCAACAAAAAAGTACTGAGTATATCCTCCCCTCCCCCATCCTCACTGGCCAGAAAAGTTCCTGCTGCAGGGACACTTCCAAAGTATACTATGAGGGCTACTGGTTAATTTTTTTTAACATGTGGCACCAAATCTTTTGTGCACCCCTACTCACTGACCCCTGAAAAGACTGCAGCGCTGTGTGTGCTCAGTCATGTTTGACTCTTTGAGACCCCATGGACTGTAGCCTGCCAGGCTCCTCTGTCCATAGAATTTTCCAGGCAAGAATACTGGAGTGGGTTGTCATTTCCTCCTCCAGGGGATCTTCCTGACCCAGGGATTGAACCCATGTCTCTTGCTTCTCCTGTATTAGCAGGCAGATTCTTGACCACTAGTGCCACCCAGGAAGCCACCTGAAAGTGTTAGTCGCTCAGTGGTGTCCGACTCTGTGACCCCATGGACTGTAGGCCACCAGGCTCCTCTGTCCTAGGGATTCTCCAGGCAAGAATACTTGAGTAGGGCACCATTTCCTTCTCCAGGGTATCTTTCCAACCCAGGGATCGAACCTGGGTCTCCTGAATTGGCAGGCAGATTCTTTACCACCTGAGCCACCAGGGAAGACAACACTATGAAATACTTCTATTAGAAGATACTGGTTTTGATAACTTAGAAGAGGAATTTAGACAAATAGAACAAACGGTTAGGACTATTTCTTATCATCAAGATTAGGAGAGATGCCTGTGACATTATTCCCTAGACGAGGGACTGGCAAACTTTTTCTGGAAGGGCCAGATAAAAAATACTTTAGGACTATGGGCCAAGAGGCAAAATCAAAGTATTATGCAAGTACTTATATAGCCATTTAAAATGTAATCACTTAAAAATGGAAAAACCATGGTGATCTCACGGGGCGTACAAAATCAGGCAGCAGGCCAGATGTGACTGGTCATAGTTTGCCAATTCTGCCCTAGACACACAAGCATATCACACTCCACCCATCTTTGCAGACATCCTGGCAATGTGGAATCAGACCTTTGAAAAGTTGTATATTTGAAAGCCATAACCTTTTAAGCAGCCCAAACCTACTATAAGCATAAGTTGCTGATTATTTTCAAATTGGAGGGGAAATGGTGTTAAAGGAAAAGACTGAAACCAAAGGCAAATCTTAATTAAAATTAAGAAGGGTTCCAAGTAATGTGTTAGTCAGGCAGTTGTGTCCTACACTTTGCAACCCCATGGATTGCAGCCTGCCAGGCTCCTCTGCCCATGGAATTTTCCAGTCAAGAATACTGGAGTGGGTTGCCATTTCCTTCTCCAGGGGATCTTCCCGACCCAGGGATCAAATCCTCATCTCTTGCTTCTCCTGCCTTAGCAGGTGGAATCTTTACCACTAGCATCACCTGCGAAACCCCATGAAAGTGTTGGTCACTCAACTGTGTCTGACTCTTTGCGACCCCATGGACTGTAACCCACCAGATTCCTCTGTCCATGGAATTTTCCAGACAAGAATACTGGAGTGGGTTGCCATTCCCTTCTTCAGGGGATTTTCCAAACCCAGGGATCGAACCCAGGTCTCCTGCACTGCAGGCAGATTCTTTACCATCTGAGACACCAGGGAAGGCTAAGTAATGTAAAAATATTTAAATCTTTGTTTGGTCACTCCTAAGAGACTGAGGATGACTCCCATTTGATTTCTAACAAGTTTTTTTCTTTTTTTCTTTTCAGACTCTATCTAATAGTCCTCCATAATTCCCCGCACAAATAAACCAAACAGGTTTACTGTTTCCCTACTTATCTCAGGGTCTCAGTCAATAGAATGCTGAGATTAAGACCTAGAGACAGATTTGGATGTAGACCATGGACTAGAGAGAACATAGCCGACCTACAGACAAAGCTCACCTACCTAAACTCCATTTCTTACACTTAGCAGGCTCTAGGATCAAAGGCCTTCAAAGGAAGCTTCTCATTCTGAGCCTTCGTCTCCTAATGACCATGGTTCTTTGTGAATCAGGCCAACAACTTCAGCCTAGCTCTGTTCTGAAAACGCCACATCAGAGAGGCTATAAACACAATAGGTCTCTCAGTGACATCTGTGAGAAAACAGGACTGAAAGAAGCTGAGCTATGCCTGTGGTCCAGGTCACAAGTGGAAGACGTTAAAAGGGTATGGTGTGGCTGCTACAAGGGCTCCTGCCATTTTGTGGAGAAATGGGCATCAGTGAAACCTCTACCTTACATATGGTAATGTACATGTTTCAGTGCTAATCTTTGCTGTATGAAGCAGAGAGCTCAAACCTGGTGCTCTGTGACAACCTAAAGGGGTGGGATGGGGTGGGAGGTGAGAGAAGGGAGGTTCAACAGGAAGGGGACATATGTATACTTACAGTTGATTCTTGCTGATGTTTAGCAGAAAACAACACAATATTACAAAGCAATTATTCCCCAATTAAAAATAAATAAATTTTTAAAAATCTCTTGTAAAGTCAAGGCACTATTTAGCTAAATCATCCTTTGCTTTTATTGTTCAAAATTAATGCCCAGATGCTAATTTATTTATATGCCTAACTGATAATCACATCTTGCACTTATTTTCTTTAAATGTTACAACTATACTCAATGGGGTACCCATTGGCTTTTTTCAACCCCTCCCTAACAAGGTAACACAAATAGCCATCTAAATGGGTGATTCAGTGGGGCAGATGGAAAGGGAAATGTTCAAATACGGAGGGAGGGTCTGCACTTCCCCCACCCACAACATGCCTTTGATTTCCCTTTCCCCAAAGTGGTAAGGTACTCAGCAAACACATCACAGTATTACAAACATCACCTGGACATTCCAAGGACAACCCAGTGAGCAGCAGCTAACAAAGAAGTCAGGAACTCTGAACATTTGTTTCTGCTTCCATAGGATGCAAGATCATTGTTACAATATCTTTCTACATGGGAATGTTGAGGTGGGGGGTGGGGTGGGGGTATTTTTCCAGCCCCTTTGAACTATAAGTAGATAATTTCTATATTTCACAAAATGTAAGCTCATGGGATAAATTATCTGCAACATGTTTCATGCTGATTTGGAGACTGTTCAGTGCCCCTAAAGAGTTTTCCGGAAATTACAGCATTATAGGAAGCTTTTTTGGGGTGGGGGCCAATGCTGACCTGTTCAGATTGGAGAGGCTGGGCCTGGGGGTCAAATAGTATCTACATCCCAGGAAGAAACTATTACAGCCAAACCTCAGACTCCAGTCCTCGATGTACACACAAATAACGACAACCTTGAACTTCACTTCACTAGATTTTTCCCTCTCAATGTTAACTCATGAGATTGATGAATGTAAGTTAATTTATATCCACTGACTGCATTGCATGTATAGATCTTTATTATTTATCCTTTTCTGCTCCCTGGTAGCAAACAACATATCTGAATTCTTAATTTAAACTCTCTGAATACCAGCACTGCAGGCTTCCCTGATAGCTCAGTTGGTAAAGAATCTGCCTGCAATGCAGGAGACCCCAGTTCGATTCCTGGGTCTGGAAGATCCACTGGAGAAGGGATAGGCTACCCACTCCAGTATTCTTGGGCTTCCCTTGTGGCTCAGCTGGTAAAGAATCCACCTGCAATGCAGAAGACCTGGGTTCAATCCCTGGGTTGGGAAGATCCCCTGGAGAAGGGAAAGGCTACCCACTCCAGTATTCCGGCCTGGAGAATTCCATGGACTGTATAGTCCATGGGGTCTCAAAGAGTCAGACACAACTGAGCGACTTTCACTTCACACCAGCACTGCATAATTCTGGGTGCTCAAAAATGTTATTTGACCACTTGATCTTCTGTAAAAAATAAAAGTCTATTACACACACAGGTAGGTTGATCGGGGTGATGTTTTATTTATTAAAGATTAATCCAAGCTATACCAACAAAAGTCTATCTAGTCAAAGCTATGGTTTTTCCAGTAGTCATGTATGGCTGTGAGAGTTGGACTGTGAAGAAAGCTGAGTGCCGAAGAATTTATGGTTTTGAACTGTGGTGTTGGAGAAGACTCTTGAGAGTCCCTTGGACAGCAAGGAGATCCAACCAGTCCATCCTATAGGAAATCAGTCCTGAATGTTCATTGGAAGGACTGATGCTAAAGCTAAAACTCCAATACTTTGGCCACCTGATGCGAAGAACAGACACATTTTAAAAGACCCTGATGCTGGGAAAGATTTAGGGCAGGAGGAGAAGGGGACGACAGAGGATGAGATGGTTGGATGGCATCACCGACTCAATGGACACGAGTTTGAGCAGGCTCTGAGAGTGGAAAGCCTGGTGTGCTGCAGTCCATGAGGTCGAAAAGAGTTGCACACGACTGAGCAACTGAACTGAAGTGAACTGAATCCAAGCTATAAAGTCTTGGGTTAAACTAAAGCTATTGCTTTTAGCAATGGGCCAATATCACTTCAGGACTTAGACATTTAGCAAAGAAACTGAAATCATAGGGAATAAGGTACTATGCTATGCTATGCTAAGTCACTTCAGTCATGTCCGACTCTGTGCGACCCCATAGATGGCAGCCTACCAGGCTCCCCGGTCCCTGGGATTCTCCAGGCAAGAACACTGGAGTGGCCTGCCATTTCCTTCTCCAATGCATGAAAGTGAAAAGTGAAAGTGAAGTCGCTCAGTCGTGTCCGACTCTTAGCGACCCCATGGATTGCAGCCTAACAGGCTCCTCCATCCATGGGATTTTCCAAGCGAGAGTACAGACAGATAATTCATGTTATCTCTAGTTGTACCCAGAGATATATTTCTATAGAAATACAGACTATATATAGAATATATAATATTTCTATAAAATTTCTATAAATATTTCTATGCTATTCAATTTCTGCTAAATTGATTTTTAATATGCCACTTGATAAAAACAGTTGTAAAAATAAATCTTCTTATACTTTTTATATGAAAGGAATAAAGAATAAAACAATGCTTGTTTTGGTAATATTCTTGGTATTTGTGACCATCTCCTTCTTAAATTTCACTACTACCATCAAAATATGTACATAGCATACTGACTGCCTCCCAAACACCTGTCTAAACCAACTTCATTGGCTTGGCATTTCATTTAAAGTATGGATGACTTTGTGCTATAGAAGGGCGGTAAATTTTACTTTGCGCTTCCTTTTCTGGAAGTCCTTTAAAATGTTCTGTTTCTGTATTTTCCAGTTGAAACTTGCATGCAAATATAAGGCCTGTGAATTAAATTTGTTTTCAAAAGTTACCTAGATAAGGCATGGAGAAGGAAATGATAATCCACTCCAGTATTCTTGCTTGCAGAATCCCATAGACAGAGGAGCCTGGCAGGCTACTGGTCGCAAAGAATCAGACATGACTTAGTGACTAAACAAGATAAGGCAAAAAAAAAAAAAAATAGTGTCTACCTGAGAAACTTTCATTCTCTCCCCTGTAAATTGAGATGGCTAGACTACATGAATGCTGCTGCTGCTAAGTCACTTCAGTCGTGTCCAACTCTTAGCGACCCCATGGACTGCAGCCTACCAGGCTCCTCTGTCCATGGGATTTTCCAGGCAAGAGTACTGGAGTGGGGTGCCATTGCCTTCTCCGACATGAATGCTAGTGCTAGGAAACTCTTTAATCAGAACTGACCACTGATCTATCTCTTTGGAAAGCAGAGGTCAAAGCAGAGGTCCAAAAGTGACCAGCAAATGAGCAGATAATACTGCCAATATATACAAATTAACTTTAAATCATGAGTTAACTTCAAGGGAAGAAATAGATCGGATGTATTGAGAGCCACAGTTGTACTGGGGGCTTGTTGAAAACTGTTTCCCAAATTAGGCCATGACCTTATGTGGGAGACTGTGACAATATCTTTTACGGAATTCTAGATAGCAAGAGAAAGCCACCTGTTATGTCAGCTGACAATGGATATTTTTACCCATCTTTGTGCAGGGGAGTAGACCTAGGCAGTCTGCCTGGTTGAATCATAGGGTGTAGGCTGAAGTGTAGTAAGTACTGGGTGGGGAGGGGTATAAAAAACTGATAGAGAAGGCTTGAATTCCATGGTAATAATTCCACATTTGCTCTAGAGGGTAGAAAAAAATCAATCTATGAGGTCTGTTTGGGTGTGGTGTTTCTAGATACATTGAAGATAGTTTGTAGTATATTGGTAAACAGATGGAGTGGTGATTCACTTTGCCCAGAAAAGTAGGAACTGGATTTGGGTACTAGTTATACATGAGCATTATAAAGGCATCAGATCAATTACATTCAATCCTGAAATTGAAAGAGTGCAGAGCATTATATTGGAGGCTATAGGAAATGGAAAGTGCCTTTAAGGAATGTCCAGTCTAGAACTTCAGTCAAAAGTGGGATGGAATACACAAACAGTAAATATTGGAGAGAGAGTGTGGGGAGAAGGGAACCCTCCTACACTGTTGGTGGGAATGTAAACTGGTACAGCTACTATGGAGAACAGTACAGAGTTCCCTTAAAAAAAAAAAATGGAGCTACCATATGATGCTGCAATCCCACTCCTGGGCCTACATCCAGAGGAAAAACATGATCTGAAAGGATACATGCACCCCAATATTCATTGCAGCACTGTTTACAATAGCCAGGACATGGAAGCAACCTAAATGTCCATCGACAGACGAATGGGTAGAGAAGATGGGGTACATATATACAATGGGATATTACCCAGCCATTAAAAGGAATGAAACAATGCCATTTGCAGTAACACGGATGGGCCTAGAGAGTGTCATACTGAGTGAAATAAGTCAGACAGAGAAGGAGAAATATTGTATGATGTCCCTTATATGTGGAATCTAAAAAGAAATGATACAAATGAACTTACAAAACAGAAACAGACTCACAGACTTAGAGAAAGAGCTTGTGATTGCTGGGGGGGAGGACTGGGGGAGGGGAGAGTTAGGGAGTTTGGGATGGACATGTACTCTGCTATATTTAAAATGGATAACCAACAAGGACCTACTAAATAGTACATGGAACTTTGTTCAAAATTATGTGGCAGCCTGAATGGAGGGGAGTTTGGGGGAGAATGGATCATGTATATGTATGGCTGAGTCCCTTCACTGTTCACCTGAAACCATCACAGCATTGTTTGTTAATCAACTATACCCCAGTACAAAGTAAAAATATATCATTAAAAAAATTTTTAAAACATATCATTTTTAAAAATAAAATAAGAAGTGGGACAGAATAAATACACAAATAGCCACAACTCAGGAAGACACATGAGAAATTCTATCAAGTTGCCTTCAGGTTTCAGAAGCCAAGAGGCTGAGCAGTAGAAACACCACTTCAAGGCTGAGAAGATATATGAAGAGGGTATGAAGCACCAACATGGACCTTGAGGGTCTCTTGCTTGAAGAATACAGTTGTTTCCTATTCACAGGGTGAGAAGTTGAGTAAGTAAATCCATGACTAAGCAGACATACTATCATTTATAATGTTTATGGTGAAAAGTGAAAGCAGGAAGGAGAAGCCTTCCACATGCAAGTTACAAATGTTATCACCATCCAGTGAGGAAGGCATCACTGTGTCACTAGTCAAGGGGGTTTCAGACAGGCTCGCATGAGGGGAACCCAGACTTCAAACCTGCTTAATATGACTCCAAAGTGTACCCTGCTCCCAAACCCCCACTGTATTTATGCTGCCAGTGTACGAAAAGTCTACTACTAGAGACAGAAAACCCTGGTGAAGGAATGGCTGGTTATAAAAATGTAAATATCCTAAAGTCAAATCACACATTAATACATTATCAAGTATTAATACTCTTGCTAAAATATGTATAAGGAAGTTGAAGGATAGTAGAGGATTGGCTCAAGGGAAACGGGGTAAGAGCTGGACAGAAGAGATTTCTGTATCCTTCCTGCATGCTGAGTCCTTGGTAGCAAGAACGTTCTAGATAAAAGGAAAGAGGTCAAGATAAATAAAGACTCATCTTTGTCAAATCGAGTTTGATATAGAAGCGATGTTAACAGTAGCCAACACAGGTACTAAGTATTCTGTTTGCACAGCTAAAATGTCTGTAAGTTCAAAACACAGCTAGCATTCTTCCTTTCCTACCTTCCTTCAAAAATCCTTTAAGGAATTTTCTCTTTGATCCACAAGAAAATCAAAATTCATTACACTCTTTGGAAAGTGCCAAGTACATAATCACCCACTGTGTTTTCTTCCTGACATTCTGAACTCAGTCCTAGTTCCCCAAATATACTCTAAACTTTCGTGCATCCATGCCTTCGCTCATGCTGTTTCTTCCAACAGAAACCTCCATTTACCACCCTCAAAATACCATGCTTCCTGGAGAGCCCATCCCAAACTGTGAAGTTCACCCTGCTATTCTCAACCTGACATGCACACTCTGTCTGAACCCCTAAAGGGCTCAGTTTATATTTCCCTTTTTGCATATATTCATTTTCCTTTGCCCGAGAGTCATTTTGGTTCTTTTTTTTTTTTTTTTTAATTTTATTTTATTTTTAAACTTTACATAATTGTATTAGTTTTGCCAAATATCAAAATGAATCCACCACAGGTATACATGTGTTCCCCATCCTGAACCCTCCTCCCCCCTCCCTCCCCATACCATCCCTCTGGGTCGTCCCAGTGCACTAGCCCCAAGCATCCAGTATCGTGCATCGAACCTGGACTGGCATCTCGTTTCATACATGCTATTTTACATGTTTCAATGCCATTCTCCCAAATCTTCCCACCCTCTCCCTCTCCCACAGAGTCCATAAGACTGTTCCATACATCAGTGTCTCTTTTGCTGTCTCGTACACAAGGTTATTGTTACCATCTTTCTAAATTCCATATATATGTGTTAGTATACTGTATTGGTGTTTTTCCTTCTGGCTTACTTCACTCTGTATAATAGGCTCCAGTTTCATCCACCTCATTAGAATATCTACTAGTAGAGTGTTAAATCGGAGAAGGCGATGGCACCCCTCTCCAGTACTCTTGCCTGGAAAATCCCATGGATGGAGGAGCCTTGTGGGCTGCAGTCCATGGGGTTGTGAAGAGTCAGACACGACTGAGCGACTTCACTTTCACTTTTCACTTTCATGCACTGGAGAAGGAAATGGCAACCCACTCCAATGTTCTTGCCTGGAGAATCCCAGGGATGGGGGAGCCTGGTGGGCTGCCGTCTATGGGGTCTCACAGAGTTGGACACGACTGAAGCGACTTAGCAGCAGCAGCAGCAACAGCAGCAGTGTGTTAAATCCCCTTTTAGGGAAAGAGCTTATCTCTATATCATCAGCTGCACTTCATGCTATATTCAAAATTCAATAAATATTTGTGACATTTAATTAAATCTATCCAAGACAGTCAACCAAGTTACACATGTAAAGTTCAAGACAATGTTCTTAATAAAGAGAAGCTTGATGGTCCATAAGCGTTCATATGGTTCTCAGACTATATCTTAAAACCTCAAATATCCATAAAACCACATAGAAAAGTATCAAACAGATGTGATACATATATCTCAAATGACTGTCAGCAAATGATCTCTTTCCTGAAATTACATCCATCCAGAGAACAATGTTGTTTCATCTAAAAGTTACTGAAATTCAGAAGTCTTTCAGAATGAGACAATAAACCTTGGCAGGTCACAGCTGGATTTACTCTGACAATACTCAGTGAAAAATATGTCTCCTTTGTTCTTAAGCGTACCTGAACTCTCATTACTGGCAGACGCAAAGATGCAAAGAGCAAAATATAGAAAGGATAAGAATTTACTGCCATTCTTCAAAAAGTAATGACTCATGGGAAGCATTTCTAGGATAATCACGTCTAAAACACATTCATAACTGTGTTTTACATGTCCCTAGAAGGAATGGGAGTGAGAAATAAGATGTGAGGGGATAGAAAAAAACCCCACACACGCACATATACTGTAACCAGTATTTTTCCTCTACTCTGAGAAGCAGCCTTGTTCCTATCTTCCCATTTTCTACAAGGCAACCTGGGTCAATCTGCTGAACCTGTCAGAGCCTCAGTTTCCTTAAATGTTAAAAAGAAAACAGGGAAGGAGGAGGGACTCCTTCTATCTCTTCATCTACATCTCAGGGTTGTTGTGATGATGAAATTAAATAACACTCACACAAGCTCCTTGAAAAGTAGAGAGCTACAAGAATGTCAAGTTGCTGTTATCACAACCTCCTCACTTACTCCCCTCAGCCTCATCTGACATGTCTTTTCTCTTGCTAGATAGAGAGCCAGAAAAAGGTCTCAAGAGAGGAGAGTTTTGATCATTTCCAGTAAGATTCTTCTCCCATATATACCTCCTCTTCCCAAACTTACCAGATTATCTCAAGACAAAGCTCAGGTTTTATATTAATTTTCTCATGTCATATCACTACAGTACTTGACACCACTTTTAAATGGGAATTAAGATATGTCAAAAGACAGATCTATATTGCAGAAGTGAAGATTAATAAAAGGTCTTATAAGCAAAGTCATTAGTTTTGCTTTCTGTAACTGGTTGGGGAACTGAGATCTACCTTTTCACTAAATCTGTAGTTCTATTTTCTGTGATAGCGTTGTGTTTTTGGATCACCATATATTAACTATTAAGGTTAAACAAACACCATATAATAATCTTTAGCCTATTTAAATTCCCTATTCCAGTAAACCACATCTTTGTAACTATTTTTTCACCTTTAAAAAACATATACAAATAAATAACAATAAAACAATCAGATGTGAAAAAAGAAGAAAACCCTGTGATTAATCACTGCACCATATATACTGAGGATTTCTTTTCTTCTTCCCCCAAAGAATGTTGTCAAATATTTAAGTCCTCACAGTCTTTTATTTACAGAATCCTCTCTCAAGTATTTTATTTTGAACAAAGAATTCTTCTTTGAATGAAGATATTAAAATCTGAAACAATCTCAAAAGTCAGCTGACAGAATTGTCTATTTAAAGTAGGCAAAGAAATTGAACAAAAGCTTAATCATGATCTACAGGGCTGTGACCTCACAGCTGTTCATAGTAGATGTCACTGTAAAGAAATCTTTAAAAAACAGTACAGAAAATGGCCACATTTTGGAGCTCTCCAATTACATTTATATAGAAAGAGTCAAAAAAGAAAGATGAAATGCGTGCTAGGGACTGGGATAAACTTTAGAAATAGCTTCATACATGGATATCCAAAACATGAAGGTCTATGCAGTTTGGATGGGTGGGATTAAGAGACAAAATCTGGCACACTGTACTAGATGACTTCAAAGTAGCTCAGTTACAGTAAAGACGTGATATCAAAGATGCAGATGGAGGCTCTGAATAAGTCATTTCCTGAAAGTGAATGGAAAAAGACATTATTTCTACATAAACATATTAAATAATGTTATTAATATACATCTCATATTATTCTACCTCTAAAAGTTGATATATTCAGGCTGGCTTTATCTTATTATTGGGAACCAGGGGACCTGCCTTATATCTGAGGGCACCCTACCGTCATGCATGTATAGGTATCTATGGAAAGAAACAGAAGCTAATTTCTCAATAGTGTGAAAATGAATTAGTGATAAGCTAGAATATTGACTTACTAGATTCAAGAAAGAGCAAAGATGCAGGGAATAGAGTATTATATTTTAAAGGCAAAAGGGGACACTATTTATCACTTTTGCTGTCAAAAAAGAATTTTCCCACTCTAATCTTCTACTTCAGCAAAAGCCAAATAAACCAAAAGTTGCACCAACACCAGAACATTTGTTGTTAACTAAAAATTTTGTGTACTAACGGAGGCACAAAAGTTCAATGGATCAAGAAAATAAAATAGGCATTAAACTGAATTGTGAGTTTTTCCTTTAATCTCACATTTTCCCACTCCCTTTGTACTCTGCTGAGGTCACTCTTCTGCATTTTCCTGAACAAAAAAAGTATTCTAGAGGGAGACTGGGAAGTCAGGTAAAAACTGGCTCTAGAACCCAAACTCCCCCCACCCACCAAAACCTATTAAGTTCTCACTTTGCACAATCCTATAATCAACAGTGCAATGAATGCCCTCAATCAGATCAAAAGCAAAACCACTCATTTTATGTCAAACTGAGTTTCTTCCCTTTGTAACTCATGAATAGAATCCAAGTCTATTAGCCAGATGTGTGAAGACTTATCAACTAATATTGAGCTTTGGCAGCTATCATCATAATAATTTTTAAAGTCTTGCTACTTTGGGCACCCTTCCCTCACATCTGGAAGAAAATATGAGACCCATTTAAGTCTACTTGCATTAAACAATAAATGCTGCCAAAAATAAAAAAATCCATAAAATTCCGTTTAATCTCCTCTAGAAAATCTTAAATAATTATGTAAACAGCAGCCTACCTTTCTTGCCAATTGTAAGGCAACATTCATACAAGTCAAACAGTAGGAGATGTTAGTGAATGTCTGTATGAAGAATAGGTGAAGGTACTATCAATTCAAAACATTAAAATTCATTTGCTGTGCTATATCTGAACATACATAATAATATGATAATGAGAGATATTTTTCAGAAGTATCATCAGCCACATATTAAACACAACATTTAGCATTATGTCACTCAAATCAGTCAAAGTTAGTATTATAAATGATTCAACATAAGGAGATGCAGGATTTAAAAAGAAAAATAAAAAGAATAAAGGAGGAAATGAATGGATGCAATTATGAAATTAATACTTTGGTCTTTTATTCATTGATTTTTACCATTCTCAAAGTGCCTCAGCCTTTAATTTCACTGCGGTCTAACTCTAAGAACTCTCAAGTGGAAACCACATGAAAGGGAAGTTCAGGCTAAAATCTCAGACTAAACAACAATTCCTCTCTTCAGACTGAAAACGCTCTCCCAAACAGCTCACCAGCTGACAGTCAGGAGTTTGGAGTGGAATTATTCCAAAGTGCTGCATGTGAATACATCTGCTCCTTGTCCTCTTGTGTAAACGCTTCCCCTGGTGACAAACTGCATCCAGCAAACCTTCCTAAAAGCAACCAAGAAATGACTTGAAAGTACAGGAGCTCACACCCAGGAAGCCTGCCCTCTCCTCGACATCTTGGTTCCTGGTGCCCACTAGTCCTTACAAACATCCCCTGGAGGGCAAGGGCAGCATCAAACACTCTGGGTACTGACACAGAGGGCTCATGTGAGATGTGTACTTAGCAACATACTCCTTAGAAAGGCAGGGGCTCTCTTTGCCAACCAGAAAGTGTCAATCAAACATCCCAAGAGGGCCACATCGCAGGGTGGGGTGGACGAGCTCTTATCTTCATAACACTGATGGTTAAACTCCAACTGAGGGCAATGGTCCGTTCACTAACAATGCTTTCAAGTTGAGAATCAGCTGCAAGCTGGAGTCCCAATTCTTAAAACCCTGAAGTAACACTAGGAAACTCTCTTCATTTCAAAGAAAGAAAATATATTCCTTGGGCCACCCTGAGTCAATCAACAAACCATCCTATATTCACTAAGCATACTCAGCATACATTTTCCCAGTCTAGCTGGGGAGAAAACAAACCACTAAGACAGATGAAACATAAAGGGAATAATTCCAAATGGTAGGTAATGGCTACAATAGGTAATTATTACTACCACAGGGGTTCAAAGAAAAATGTCCTCTTGGAGAGATTCATGTGAGAAAGAGTAGTAGAGACTTAGGCTGAACCTGGAAGGATCGGAAGGACTTACATAGGGGGAGGAAGGGAAAATAGCAGAGCTAAGAAGGGGAAATGGGAGCAAGCAGGCCTGTGTAGCAAAGCATTCGGGATTTGTTCACCCAGAAGATAGAAGATGAGGGGGTCGGGCTGAGTGAGCAACGAGACCACGTGGAGTTACATTCTAGATGGCTGTAAGAGGTGTGGTGATGGACAGATGAGGAGCATGGAGACGGACAGACAGGTTAAGGAGTGGATGAAGAAGAAGAGGTCAGATGTGGATGGGAAATAATAAAATGAAATGCAAGGAAAAGAGATGTGTGTGTTTATAACACCTCAACCTCTCTATTAGAATGTGAGCACTGTTGCTTCATCATATTCCCAGGATACAGCATAGGGCTTGTCACAAGCGATAAAAATAACCAATGACTACTGAAAAGTTTTTCATTCATTCAAAAAACTAAGACGATGACATCCAGTCCCATGGCTTCATGGCAAACAGATGGGGAAAAAGTGGAAACAGTGGCAAATTTTATTTTCTTAAGCTCCAAAATCACTGCAGATGGCAACTGCAGCCATGAAATTAAAAGATGCTTGCTCCTTGGAAGAAGAGCTACGACAAACTTAGCATATTAAAAACAAGAAACATCACTTTGCTGACAAAGGTCCATATAATCAAAGTTATGATTTTTCCAGTTCAGTTCAGTTCAGTTCAGTTGCTCAGTCGTGTCCGACTCTTTGTGACCCCATGAATCGCAGCACGCCAGGCCTCCCTGTCCCTCACCAACTCCCGGAGTTCACCCAGAATCACGTCCACTGAGTCAGTGATGCCATCCAGCCATCTCATCCTCTGCCGTCCCCTTCTCCTCCTGCCCCCAATCCCTCCCAGCATCAGAGTCTTTTCCAATGAGTCAACTCTTCCCATGAGGTGGCCAAAGTACTGGATTTCAGCTTTAGCATCAGTCCTTCCAAAGAAATCCCAGGGCTGATCTCCTTCAGAATGGACTGGTTGGATCTCCTTGAAGTCCAAGGGACTCTCAAGAGTCTTCTCCAACACCACAGTTCAAAAGCATCAATTCTTTGGTGCTTAGCCTTCTTCACAGTCCAACTCTCACATCCATACATGACCACAAGAAAAACCATGTGAAATGTGAAAGTTGGACCATAAAGAAGACTGAGTGCTGAAGAATTGATGCTTTTGAATTGTGGTGCTGGAGAAGACTCTTAAGAGTCCCTTGGACTGCAAGCAGATCAAACCAATCAATCCTAAAGAAAATCAACCCTGAATATTTTTTGGAAGGACTGATGCTGAAGCTGAAGCTTTAATACTTAGGCCACCTGATGTGAAGAGCTGATTCATTAGAAAAGACCTTGATGCTGGGAAAGATTGAGGGCAGGAGAAGGGAGTGACGGGATGAGACTGTTGGATGGCATAATCAACTCAATGGACATGAGTTTGAGCAAACTCCAGGAGATGGTGAAGGACAGGGAAGCCTGGCGTGCTGCAGTCCATGGGGTCTCGAAGGGTCAGACATGACTGAGCAACAACCGAAAGGCTGCTCTGAGCCATACTCCATAGCACATGACTTACATATATGAGATATTAATTTTGAGTTTATACTATTTTCTTCATTTGATGAACTAGGAGACCAAGGATCAGCAATGCAAATTGCTGAGCCGGAGCTAGGTCATATTGTTAGGGAACCACTGACCAAAACTGCTTGCCTTGGCCAGGAACAATGATAACTACTTGCCTGAGTAGTCTCACAACTGGAGGTCCTGATAACAAATAAGGTGCTGCCACTGAAAACTAACTGGGAGGATCTGGGAGGGGCCAAAAGGAAGGAGGAGACACCAGACCATAATATTGTTCTGCCAACCTCCCAGAATCCTTCGCACTGGAATCCATCTTGGCTGAGGGATGCATGTGCCACTAGGAAGAACCTTAAACCAGACCAGATACGGGCCAAGCAAGATGACTGGCCAAAGACAACCTGGAAACTAACCCAATAACATAAGACCTGAGACTGCGAGCCACGTGGCAGAGCAGTTCTGGGTTCCCTTCCCTGCTGCTCCCCTGCCTTGGAGGCCCTTCCCAGTAGTCTTTTGCTTTATCAGCACGTGTGTCTCCTTGGATAGTTCATTTCCAGGTGGTAGACAAGAGTCCACTCTCAAGCCTTGGAAGGGATCCCCCTTCCTCCAACAACATGCGCCTGGATTCATACCCTTGTCTCTTTGACTCCAATGTGCATCTGAGAATAGAAGGTCTGACAGGAGGGACCTGTTCTGTGTCCACTGCTGCATCTCCAGCAGCTAGAACAATGCCTGGAGTGCAGAGTAGACACACTGCTCCCATTTCTGAATGAATGAATCTTAACCAGCATTCATCTTGTGTTGCTACATAATAAGTGTTCCCATTTGAGTGAGTCACTAAATGAAGCAAGCAAGCACCAAGTGATTTACATAAGACACTAACAATAAAACATTTGGGAAATTTTAAAACACTGCCTCAGAAATAACTCCTGTAAGTATAATAACAACAGTCATACAAAGGCATAATTGTTTCTTCATTAAAGGGAAAATATTCAGGAAGTTATTTGTATATAAAATGAAATAATAATGAACATTAACAGAAGCCCCAAGGCACAGAATCTAAAATAATTTGGAGCTTTAAAATAAAACATAAATATCAGATAGTTGGTAAACTTAAAAGTACAACTAAAGGCAACCTGGCAATATCATTCTCAGGGCATACTGACACACGAAGCAGAGTAACAAACCATTTATGGTTCATGTTTTCAGGGAAACAGGCATTTCTGTACTAAGACAAAGGGGTCTTAGTATAGAGTCCCACGCTGCTAAGTCACTTCAGTCGTGTCTGACTCTGCGCAACCCCATAGATGGCAGCCCACCAGGCTCTGCCGTCCCTGGGATTCTCTAGGCAAGGACACTGGAGTGGGTTGCCATTTCCCTATCCAATGAATGAAAGTGAAAAGTGAAAGTGAAGTCGCTCAGTCATGTCTGACCCTCAGAGACCCCATGGACTGCAGCCCACCAGGCTCCTCCGTCCATGGGATTTTCCAGGCAAGAGTACTGGAGTGGGGTGCCATCGCCCATTACAAAGTTCAGGCATGGGACTTCCCTGGTGGTCCAGGGAAGGGTCCAGGCTCTTCCTCTACAGGGGGCTCGAGTTCAATGCCTGAGTGGGGAACCAACATGCCACATGGTGCAGCTAAATAAATAAGTAAACAGAAAAGAGAAAGTTTCGGCAAAATTAGAAAATAAGCATAAATTTAATATTTTCTGGAGAAAAATTTTAATCAGATTCTAGAAAGGAATTGGGACCAAAGATGTGCTGCAAAGTTTTACAACATAAAAACAGAAAAAATTTCCTAATTGTAACATATCTTTACAGCCAAAGACTTTTTACCCTAGTGAAAACCACTGAATTCCAGAACCGTAAAATAATAAATTTGTGCTGTTTTAAGCCACTAAGTTTTTGGTAAACTGTTACAGCTGCAACAGGAAACTGATACAAGTAATAATACCCCAAATGGGTCCCTTTAGTGAAGTTGTTATTATGGGAATGGGTATTTTTGTCATAACACTGATGGGCTCCCAGGCACTTCCTCCAGTACACAGTAGCATCAGTGCCGAAGGAAAATCTGCTTCCTGACCTCACTGGGAAGGGTTTGTAAAAGCTGGGCTCTGCATCTAAGCAGTTACTAGTCAGCGGCATAAGCTTCCACCATCCCTGAAATCCCTCATCCCACTGCCCCAGCCCTCCATTCCCTCTGTAATTCTCCAGGGGACCTCAACAAAGGCCTGCCTTCATCCCACATTGCACACTGCTGTCAGGTTCCTCTTTATTTTCACTCCCATCAAAGCCTCTTCTTGCTCAGAACTTGCAACGACCACTGTCGCCCCCTGGCTAGACTCGGATGCCGGCTTTCATGACCCTCCTCGTGAGCCTCAACGCTGCTCCAGCCTCACCTCCCTTCCCACAGCCTCAGCTCCAGCCAGAAGGGTAGATTCAGGCTCTTGGGGCTTTCCTTGGCCACAGTACTTTTTCTACCCATTCTCTCTTTTTTATCTGACAAAATTTAATCCATTTTTGCTGGCTTACCTCAAACACCACTTTCTCTATCAAACCACTGTATTCTTCAAAACATTGTTCTCTCACCCCCATCTGAAGTTCCATGACCTTTCGTAAAGTGCCTAGCACAATGCCTGGCATTAATACATTCCTCTCACTTGCGGCATTTATTTTCTTCTCATCTCATCCCTGCTCCTAAATCCAACATTGCATCAGCATTGTCTCACTTATATCTGGTATGATACCCAGTTGACAGATGCCAACACAACCAACGTAAGTTTGGATACCAGACGCTATTCTGTATGCAGACTTAGAGGATCTATGGGGAGGACCACTCTATTCCTTTAGAACCTTCCATGGTTCCCTTACCTAAAATCTGAGGTTTAGGAATGCCTAGATTGTGATGCATTGGCTTAGTTGCTCCTCGGCATGTGGAATCTTCCTAGATCAAGGATCAAACCCACATCCCCTGCACCACCAAAGAAGTCTGCCAACGAAAGTCTTAGTGAATAAATAATTTTGGTTTTAGGATAAGGTTAAGACGAATAAGCATTAGTCACAGGGTATTTCAAGGATAAGCGCCGTGTATACTAGGTAACACTGCTAACCCAAGTTCTTTAGAAGAGAGATATTATTTAAATACCACTCATCTCAACTTGGGCTTCAGATTCTCATGCTGTCAGCCATTTTTTCACATCTGCTCGTGAAGACATTATTTTTCCTCTAGAACATGAAATTTCATGCCACGGATCGTGAAGTGATGTGGGTCCTGCTGTCTTCCAGAAATTATGGAAAACAGCACCAACAATATTTTATGATGACTTGTGAATAATTTAAAACTCATCTTTATCTTTTTAAAAGTATAGTTATTTTGATCAAGCAATGAAATTACCTCGACTCTATTCTAAGGATACTCCAAAGTACAGCGGGAAAAAATATACAGAGATCTTCATCATTTGCAGAGATAAACCTGACACCTGAGCCATTACAAATGGCTCTAAGACACTTAAACAACAAAAATATATTAAGAATGTCCCTAGGTATAAGAGAGTAATGAAATAAACCTTGGGACAGCCCCTAGATGCAATACTCTATACCTGTGTATGTAAACACTTAAAAAGAAAGGGCATTGGCATTGGATGTTGGTGCCCTGGAAGCAGCATCATGCAAATCCCACCTGTCCATCTAAAGGTGGAGAGCACAGGCAAGTGATTCCGATTCATTCTTTGTAATACACCTTCTTGGCTACGGACTTTGCGCAAGTTACTCAGATTCTTTAAGTCTCAATTTCTTTGACTACAAAATGAGAATAAAAATAGAGCCTACCACAGATGAGCATCATGAAGACTTAATAAGTTAACGAATAGGAGATGCTTAGTCCAATGTTGGCCATCAACCAGTAGTACACTTTCAAATCTAATGCTTTAAAAAAGTGGGAGATAAAATCGTATATGCAATATGATCCCCCAACTATATTAAAAAACATAAAATTATACATTGAATAATGCTTTAACTAATTATATTAACATATTTCCCCGTTTTTACTTTTTTATTTTCTAAGATTCTATACTTTTAGATATCCTTATATTGTTGTTCAATCACTCAGTCATGTCCGACTCTTTGCAACTCTTGCTCAAACTCATGTCCACTGAGTCAGTGATGCCAACTCAATGGATATAATGGGGATAAAAAGCCATCAGTTTTACTTTAAAAGTTCATTTCCAAAAGGCTTGCATTAAAATATGCACATGCATACATACACAAGTATATATACATACATACATACATATGTATATATATATTTGATAGTTGATTCAAATATTTTTATTTAGTCATTTCTCCCTGATAACTTTATTCATAGGATAGCCTATTTAAACTACTTACTCAGCTTAAGTCAGCAATGTCTAAAAGATCAAATTAAGCCATAGCTTTCTGACAAAAGGATAGGCTTTACTCTTCTATTTCTTTTAACTATGACCATGACCTTTTCCAGCTACCCAGGTAAAAGAAATTTCACAGGAAGAAAGCTGTCTGGTAATTTGAACAAATGCACAAGGTCAGAAATTTAGCTGATTTGTTGGACTCCCTGAAGCTGACCTTGCACAGCTGAAAGCTCTCCCAGCTGAGTTCCAGTCATCTGCCTAGTTCTGGAGTCTTCTCCCGGGGACTGTACTCATTTAACAAATGTGAGGCAGCCAAAGTCTTTCATCCAGCAAGATCTTCTTTTAACTCATGGCCTGTATGAGTCAGCTTTTAATTCTAGGACCAGATATAAAATGTATACACCCTTCAACCCAGAAATTCCATTTTTAGGGACTTATTCTACTAAAAACAAAAACAACTTTACATGAAATGTGCACTGAAGAATGCTTCTTGAAGCATATTTTTTAATGGTTATACCAATAAAAAATTGAATAACAAATTAAATGTCTGCCAAATGCAGTCATTTGGCAGAAAAATGAGATACATCCGTATGTACTGACTGTACTGACCTGGAAAGACGTCTTTACTAAATAAGTAAGTGAGGCAGAAGAAGTACCAGAACAAAGTGCAAAGCATGAACTCTTGCAAAAATTATACTCAGATGCACAAAACATGGAAATTCACATCAGAGATTAATTCTAAGGCACGCATGCATGCATGGTATTAGAGCTAGGGGAAAGATCAGTAATTATCACAGACACTTCTCTATCATTTTAATTTGCTGCAATGACCGTATAATGACAGAGGCTGTGAGGATATAGTAGGAGAGCTTAGGACCCAGAGCCACAGTGCCTGGGCTCAAATCCCAGCTCTACTTCTTTCTAGTCAACACTGCTATTCCTCTGCTTCCTCTTCTTTCAAATCAAGATAATGATAGGACCTACCTCTGGGTTGTTAACAGATTAAATACCTTAATACATTTAAAATAAAACCCTCAGTTGCATGTATTAGGATGTCTACTACCCAGAGAGAGAGAAAGAGAGAGGAAGAAAGATAGAAAGGTGGAGGGAGAGAGAATAACAACTATTGCTGAGGATGTGGAGCAATTAGAACCTATGTTCACTGTTGGTGGAAATGTAAAATACTGCAGCCTCTATAGAAAACAGTATGGGTGGTTCCTCTAAGAACTAAAAAGAAAACTACCATGGGATTCAGCAATTCCACTTCTGGCTATAGACCCAAAAGAACTGAAGGCAGGGTCTCAAACAACCATCTGTACACCATGCACACATGGAAATGTAAAATACTGCAGCCTCTATAGAAAACAGTATGGGTGAATACATTTGAATCAGTTCTAATGAGGTGGGTGAAACTGGAGCCTATTATACAGAGTGAAATAAGCCAGAAAGAAAAACACCAATACAGTATACTAATGTATATATATGGAATTTAGAAAGATGGTAACAATAACCCTGTATACGAGACAGCAAAAGAGACACTGATGTATAGAACAGTCTTTTGGACTCTGTGGGAGAGGGAGAGGGTGGGATGATTTGGGAGAATGGCATTGAAACATGTATAATATCATATATGAAACGAGTTGCCAGTCCAGGTTCGATGCACAATACTGGATGCTTGGGGCTGGTGCACTGGGATGACCCAGAGGGATGGTATGGGGAGGGAGGAGGGAGGAGGGTTCAGGATGGGGAACACGTGTATACCTGTGGCGGATTCATTTTGATATATGGCAAAACCAATACAATATTGTAAAGTTAAAAAATAAAATTAATAATAATTAAAAAAAAAAGAAAATAGTATGGGTGGTTCCTCTAAGAACTAAAAAGAAAACTACCACGGGATTCAGCAATTCCACTTCTGGCTATAGACCCAAAAGAACTGGAGGCAGGGTCTCAAACAACCACCTGTACACCATGCACACAGCAGCATTCACAACAGCCAAGAAGCAGAAGCAACCTAAGTGTCTGTCAAAGGATGAACGGATAAACAAAATGTGGTCCATACCGAAAATGGAAGTCGTTTTTTTTCAGTCTTAAAACGGAAGGAAACTCTGACGCATGCTATCTCATAGATGAATCTTGAGGACGTTATGCTAAGTGAATATACCAGTCACCAAAGGACAAATACTTTACGATTCTACTTATATGAGGTACTTAGTGAAGACAGGAAGTAAAGTGGTGGTTTCCAGTGGATCCAAGGAGGAGGGAATGGGGAGATAGTGTTTAAAGGGTATGGTTTCACTTTTGAAGATAAAAAGAAGTCTGGGAATGGATTGTGGTGGTGGCTGTACAATATATGTACTTGATGCCACTGAACTGCACACTTTTAAATGGTTTAGCCGGAACATTTTATTTTACCACAATTTACCAATTATTTACCAAATCTCACCATAATTTTTAAAACTTTAATAAAGTAGAAAATAAAACCCTTAAAACATTATCTTGCCCAAAATAAGTACTTAATAAATTTTAGTAGTAATAATAATGTGACACTCATTATACCCCGGAGAAGGCAATGGCACCCCACTCCAGTACTCTTGCCTGGAAAATCCCATGGACGGAGGAGCCTGGTAGGCTGTAGTCCATGGGGTCGCTAAGAGTCGGACACGGCTGAGCGAATTCACTTTCACTTTTCACTTTCATACATTGGAGAAGGAAATGGCAACCCACTCCACTATTCTTGCCTGGAGAATCCCAGGGACGGGGGAGCCTGATGGGCTGCATCTATGGGGTCGCACAGAATCGGACACGACTGAAGTGACTTAGCAGCATTATATCCCACTTTTGCATTTTAAAAATGAGATTTTCCCAAACTAAGCTAAGATGAAGATCCTCACCTACCCACAACTCAAGTTCTTTCAGCAATTTTATATTAATCACACTAACTCTGCATGAATATCAAAAGTCTTCTTTTGAAGCTTCTTTTTTTAAACATATCCCCTCTAGCAAGGCAAAGAAGGTTTTTCACAGCCAGGAGCTAACGCTTAGCTAGTACCTCTGGCCATCAAGGAACAGAGGAGAAAAGCATTTGCCTTCACTTGGCACTGAGACAGAGGCCAAGAAACGGCGATTCTGCACTCACAAGCCTCTGGCAAGGAGAAGCACTGTTCTGCTCTTGTTTTCAGCTTCACCTCTATCTCCTAAATTGCTGTAGCCCAGCCACCACCAAAGCAACAGTGTCAAACTATTCCCAGGTGGAATTAGTGGTAAAGAACCCTTCAGGGCAACACACTCCAGTATTCTTGCCTGGAGAATCCCATGGACAGAGGAGCCTGGCAGGCTGTGGTACATAGGGTCACAAGGAGTTAGATATGACTGAAGCGACTTAGCATGCAGCACACACACATTTTGCTACCATATTCAGCAGCTATTGTACAGGAATAAAATTTGCCACAACAAAATGTCTCTTTGGCCTGAGAATTATTGTGAGCTAAAAACAATCAAGGCCCTTAAGACTCAGGAAGAAACTCTGACCTTCCCCCTGAGTGCCTAAAATAATTCAGAGAGCCTGTTCACAGAATAGAGCTATCACAGACATATCTGCAAAGAACATGGGCTCGGAGTGGTGAGAAAACTCTAGGCAGAGCTGACATTTGAGTCCAGGCCGTGTCTAGTTGTCTCTACAATGTCCAGCAACATTTGTTTACTGAACACTTGTTTTTCCATTTCCATGTCAGTTGCCTTCTTCCCCTTTGAAATCCCAAACCACTACCTTCAACATCCTCTTTTGACTTTAGTTGAAGATGGTATGTAAGATGAGGGCTTCTGCTATTTTGGTGAGTTACTCAGTTTTCCTGGGTCTCTCTCATATACAATACTATTAAACTTGGTTCGATTTTCTCCTGTTAATCTTTCTCTTGCCAATTTAATTCCCAGAGCAGCTAGAAGAACCTAGAAGGAGAGAGAAAAATTTCTTCCTCTTCAACACCACTATACAATATGATCTCCTTGGTCCTTTTTAGCACAATGTCATGAGATGCACAGAGAGGGATATCTTAAAATGTAACATGCATCCCCATATGGAGAAAACAGAATGAGCTGTATGAAGAAATCAGAATTTAAAGACATACTGATTCAAATGTAACTAACATTTATTAAGCACCCCTAGTATACAAGAATGTACCAAGAAATTTGACACATTGCATTATTTAAAGCTCATAACCGCCTTCCGAAATATGTAATATAATCACCATTTTCTAAGTCAGGAAATGTCTTCTGAATTCCTAGCATTATTTTCTACTTCTTGGAAAGTTGAATTCGCTGAGTCACACTTGAAAAGATTGTTGAGCCACTTCTGTTTCTCTCTTTGGTTCCCTGGCACAGACTCAGCTGTGCTGACTTTGGTGGAAGAAGCAGGGTAAATGACACTGGTGCTTTGCTTCCTAACTGCCCAACATTTGCACATACAAAAGGTCAAACTAAAATAATGCCTGGAAGGGAAAGAAGTTACAGAGGGAGACAAACAGTCCCCGTTTGCCAAGGGCCAGCCTTAGCTTCCTCTCAGGTTAGTGGGAACTTCTGCGCCTCTGGTCCTTCCCTCCGGCAGACCTAGCAGCCACATTCTTCTAATTTATTTCAAACACTTTTCCTTTTACTTAAAGCCCGAGACCAGATTATAATCACAACAATGACCACAACAGCAGAGAGAGAATTCAGAGCCAGACACTGTGAACAGCCCTTTAGGAATGATCCCCCTTACACTTAAATTACAGATGAGGAATGGGAGTCCTATTGAGGCAAAAGTGGCTAGTATAGTCCTTGAATCCAGGTCTGACTTCACAGCCTGGGCATTTAACCAAGGGAAAGCCAGTGATAGGCAATGAATGCAGAACCCAAGTTCCTTGGGAGCTGCCTCTGTGCTCCATCCATCACAGTCTCTCCGGCACTTATTGTCAGCACGCACTAGGTGCTCCATGAATATTTACTGAATCAAAGAAACACCACTGTAAGATGGAGAGTGACCAAGAATCTGATCTCAACCTCCCCACCCGGACTCAGGCAGGTGCTGTCTGCTCAGCATCCTGTGAGCAAGCATCCCCAGTTATTAACGGCCGGTCCCCTGAGAAGCAGCAAGTCGTGTATTTCCTGAAACTGGTCAAAGAACATACACCACTCCCACGCTTACTGATTTCAACGAGAAGAAACAACCACCTCTTGCAGCACAAAAAAAGATGGATTTGACCTTTGGTTTTGTTAAACTCTCAAGACAGGAGTTAAAATCCTGGTCACTGTTTCTGCCAGTCTCTCCCATTTAGAGTGTTCCTGTCTCTACCATCTAGAGTGTTCCAAAGACTGACAATGAATTTAGCCATTAATCTAGAGATATTTACTTACATATATTCTACTTTCTCCAACCATTTCAAAGGAAAATAAACTAAGCGCTGTCCTTAACCACTTTATTTTATGCCATAAAACAGAAAGCAAATAAAACATGACTTCTTGCAGCTGTTTTTGTTTGTTAATGTCTAGGGTAGAAAAAAGGAAAGATCTAGCCCCAAATTTTCCATAGCAAATTGCCAGTTGGCACTTTCCAGTTTCAGTGAAAAAAAAAAAAAAAAAGCCTTGAAGTATGTGAATAGATTTTAATTCAAACATTAATATCTAATCCTAAGTGACTGGTATCACACCGTTGTCTATTTTCAAAGAGTCACTCACTGGAATAAGCTGAAAAGTCCCTAGGAGCCTATGTTAGCAGAGAGGTCCTCAGTGAAATGGGAAAGTTGTGTAAAAAGAAATGAGAAAATGTGTCCAAATGCAGTCTTGGTGAAATGCCCAGAAGCTGGGCACATGTGCTCCTACAGTTTAGTCATAGATAGATGAATATGGTATCACTATGTCTGTCTGTCTATCTGTCTCACACATGCCACACATGCAGACTCCACTGAAAGTTTTTCTGTGTACATATTATCAAAAAAAAAAAAAACAATTGTAAAGGATCTGGTATTTTTTATAGACAGATATCACACAAATACCAAAAACACAGGAGTTGAGAGACCTAAAAACAGTTTTCTTTTAAGGTACATTCGCTGCAGTTCAACTCATAAAATTTACTTACAATTAGTTAGTCTCTGTGGTTGTGTGGAGAAAGAAGCATGGGTGTGTTAGGATCAGTCACACACAGCTTGACTCTCATTATATATCTCACTTTATACACACATACACACACAGGCAATTTAATTAACTTTTCTGAATTGAAGTCACATTGCCTATTCAATAGGAGTGTCATGAGGATTAAATAAGATGACACAAGTAGAAAACATGGCTCATAACAGATATTCAATAAATGTTACATGCTACCATGATGGAGAGGCCAGGTCATGATGGCAAAAGGCTGTTAAAAATAATTACCAAAGAGAATCTTTACAGTGCCTAGGAAAAGCCCCAGCACAGCCTCATTCAGTCACTTTTGCTGAATGAGAGAATGTATTCCATACTCATGCATGACAAATACAGTAACGCTACATCAGAGTGAGAGAGCAATTAAAATTACACAAATAAATCCATCCTGTAACCTTTAAACTACCTATACATTCTTGACAATCCAGTTCTCTGAAGGTCCTGCTTTGTGCTCGTTATCCTCTTCCCAAAGTTCAAACAACCTTGACAATGTTAAAGGTAGGTATTTCTAAACTACTCTCTGAAGACCTAATGACTGGTTTAGTCTTAGGCCCAACGAGGCCACCCAAGAATTCAGTTCACTGTATCTGCTTAAACTACAGCCCTTTCTTCAAAGCCAAAAGAGAAAGTAAACAAGCAAGAAGCAAGAAATGCCGAACAGATTCTATAACTGACTGAAAACTTGCAGCAGTTGGCTCTGCCCTTATCCACAAGGACTGGGGCTTTTCCTTGACTCAAGAAGTAACGCATTTTCTGCTTTCACACCTTTCTTAGGTGATTCATTTCCCAATCACTTTCCCAGTGGAGTGTCTATCCTTGTGAAAAGGAAATGTTAATCAGTCCTCATACACCACTTGTCCATACCTGTCTCTACTTGCCTCCCTTCTCCATCAGTTCTTACATCACACTGACACTAATGTATGTTTCTAAGGTTCAAAATTTTACTCAAGATTCCCATCCTCACAGAGAGACTTTGCTTAGCACTCCCAACTTGATCAATCTGTGCTGAATACAATCAACATTCTCCACATCATCTCAACTTGATTATAGTCACATCTGTCTGTGCATCACTTTGAAAGAGCGAGCATTGCTCCTCCATTGTTTTCTGTCACATATTAACCAGAAATCTCTTCACCAGGTATTGCCTAATACACACCAGGGAACAATGGAGGGAAATCTGTATTTTCCATGTCTTTTAAAGGTCACGTCCCTTAAGACTTTTCTAAAACCATAATTGCACACTGTGGGTACTTAGCAAAGATGGCTATTTCACTGCTCATTAGGAAAGTTGTTGTATGCTGTTTTAGGAAACTGCTGTAGTCAAATTGGGAGTCATATTGGATACAAGGCCAAGCTGATCTTGTTTAACTTCATATCAACATTAAAATGATGTAGCACATAAAATAACAGTGTTTCCAAGTTAGACTTTTCAAAATCTTTTATCACATTTAAAACCTTTGCATGCATAGCACACTTTTTTAAATTACATACTTACTAGATGCAATCTCAAAAACAGAATGATCTCTGTTCATTCCCAAGGCAAACCTTTCAATATCACAGTAATCCAAGTCTATGCCCCGACCAGTAATGCTGAAGAAGCTGAAATTGAATGGTTCTATGAAGACCTACAAGACGTTCTAGAACTAACAACCAAAAAAAAAAAAAAAAAAAATGTCGTTTTCATTATAGGGGACTGGAATTCAAAAATAGGAAGTCAAGAGATTGTAACAGGCAAATTTGGCCTTGGAGTATGGAATGAAGCAGGGCAAAAGCTAACAAAGTTTTGCCAAGAGAACACACTGGTCATAGCAAACACCCTCTTCCAACAATACAAGAGAAGACTCTATACATGGACATCACCAGATGGTCAACACTGAAATCAAATTGATTATATTTTTTTGCAGCCAAAGATGGAGAAACTCTATAGTTAGCAAAAACAAGACCAGGAGCTGACTGTGGCTCAGATCATGAACTCCTTATTGACAAATTCAGACTTAAATTGAAGAAAGTAGGGAAAACCATTAGACCATTCAGGGATGACCTAAATCAAATCCCTTACAATTATACATTGGAAGTGACAAACACATTCAAGGGATTAGACCTGACAGACAGAGTGCCTGAAGAACTATGGATGGAGGTTCGTGACACTGTACAGGAGGCAGTGATCAAGACCATGCTCAAGAAAAAGAAACGCAAAAAAGCAAAATGGTTGTCTGAGGAAGCCTTACAAATAGCTGAGAAAAGAAGAGAAGCTAAAGAAAAAAGGAGAAAAGGAAAGATATACTCATTTGAATGCAGAGTTCCAAAGAATAGCAAGGAGAGATTTTAAAAACCCTTCCTCAGTGATCAGTGTAAAGAAATAGAGGAAAACAACAGAATGGGAAAGACTAGAGATCTCTTCAAGAAAATTAGAGATACCAAGGGAACACTTCATGCAAATATGGGCACAATAAAAGACAGAAATGGTATGGACCTAACAGAAGCAGAAGATATTAAGAAGAAGTGGCAAGAATACACAGAAGAACTATAAAAAAAAGATCTTCATGACCCAGATAACCACAATAGTGTGATCACTCACCTAGAGCCAGACATCCTGGAATGTGAAGTCAAGTGGGCCTTAGGAAGCATCACTACAAACAAAGCTAGTGGAGGTGATGGAATTCCAGTGGAGCTATTTCAATTCCTGAATGATGATGCTGTGAGAGTGCTGCACTCAATATGCCAACAAATTTAGAAAACTCAGCAGTGGTCACAGGACTGGAAAAGGTCTGTTTTCATTCCAATCCCAAAGAAAGGTAATGCCAAAGAATGCTCCAACTACTGAATAATTGCACTCATCTCACTCATTAGCAAAGCAATGCTCAAAATTCTCCAAGCCAGGCTTCAATAGTATGTGAACCATGAACTTCCAGGTGTTCAAGCTTGATTTAGAAAAGGCAGAGCAACCAGAAATCAAATTGCTAACATCCACTGGATCATCAAAAAAGCAAGAGAGTTCCAGAAACACATCTATTTCTGCTTTCTTGACTATGCCAAAGCCTTTGACTGTGTGGATCACAACAAACTGTGGAAAATTCTTCAAGAGATGGGAATACTAGACCACCTGACCTGCCTCCTGAGAAATCTGTATGCAGGTCAGGAAGCAACATTTAGAACTGGACATGGAACAACACACTGGTTCCAAATTGGGAAAGGAGTATGTCAAGGCTGTATACTGTCACCCTGCTTATTTAACTTATATGCAGAGTACATTATGTGAAATGTCAGGCTGTATGAACCATAAGCTGGAATCAAGATTGCTGGGAGAAATATCAATAACCTCAGATATGCAGATGACACCACCCTTATGGCAGAAAGTGAAGTACTAAAGAGCCTGTTGATGAAAGTGAAAGAGGAGAGTGAAAAAGTTGGCTTAAAACTCAACATTTAGAAAACTAAGATCAATGCATCTGGTCCCATCACTTCATGGCAAATAGATGGGGAAACAATGGAAACAGTGACAGACTTTATTTTGGGGGGTTCCAAAATCACTGCAGATGGTGACTGCAGCCATGAAATTAAAAGACGCTTGCTCCTTGGAAGAAAAACTATGACCAACCGGGACAGCATATTAAAAAGCAGAGACATTAGTTTGTCAACAAAGGTCCATCTAGTCAAAGCTATGATTTTTCCTGTAGTTGTGTATGGATGTGAGAGTTGGACCACAAAGCTGAGCGCCGAAGAATTGATGCTTTTGAACTGTGGTGTTGGAGAAGACTCTTGAGAGTCCCTTGGACTGCAAGGAGATCCAATCAGTCCATCCTGATGGAAATCAGTGCTGAATATTCATTGGAAGGACTGATGTTGAGGTTGAAACTCCAATATTTCGGCCGCCTGATGTGAAGAACTGACTCATCTGAAAAGACCCTGATGCTGGGACAGATTGAAGGCAGGAGGAGAAGGGGATGACAGAGGATGAGATGGTTGGATGGCATCACCAACTCGATGGACATGAGTTTGAGTAAGCTCCGGGAGTTAGTGATGAACAGGAAAGCCTGGAGTGCTGCAGTCCATGGGGTCACACAGACTGAGTGACTGAACTGATTGACTTGATTTAAGATCTTTTTAATACTTCCTTTTCCAGAAATAGCAAGCGAGGCTGTTCAGGCTAATTCCTTGTCACTCTGGTCTATTAAAAACAACTAAACTCAATCTAAAATAATTTTAAAAGCATCAGAGTGACAGGAGTGTAAGAAACTATTAGGACAAAAATATAAGGGATGTTGGGAACCAAAGACCTAAGTAGAGCATCCACATTCTTCTCACCTCAAGGGCATCTGCCATAGCCAGTAACTCTGGGCTTCTGCTTTGACAGCCTCCTGGAGAAAAGGGAAAAGAATCAAGACCCAAAGATGGGGATATTATAGATACTGTCCGTGCTACGTGGATAGGATGAGTGTGAACCATACACAAACACTACTTCTACCCCTAACTATGGGCAACTATAAGGATGGCTCTTGGTATTAAAAAGGAGAAAAGAGAAAAAGAAAAACTATTCCATGTGGTCAAAGATCCACAACCGTGACTGTAACCTAAGGTCACTATGCCTTTGGGGTCCTGATAATCTTAAACCATGGACTTGTTTTTAGTAATATAGTGGTAGTATCCAAAAATATTTTACAGAGACAAATGTATAAATTCTCTGGAGAATGGTATCTTCTTCCTAGGCCTTAAGCATTATTCCAGTACGTTTTAAGAATAAAGAATAGCACAAAATTTAAGTAGATAGGGAAAAACAGTTATCACAAATCAGAGTCGGTAAGAAACCCACAAATATTGAAACTATCAAATACAGATTTTAGAATAGCTATGCTTACTCTAGGTAAAGAAATTAAAAAAAAAAACAGGCAAAATGTATCTGCAAAGAATAGGAAACATTTTATAAAAAATGACAAAGCAGGTTTTTATTTTCTGTACACTGGAAACTAACACAACATTGTAAATCAATTATATTTCAATCAAAATATATATGTATTCAATAAAAGTGATCAAGTAGGTATTTTAAAACACCAAATAGAATTTCTACAATTAAAAAAATACAACCAAATTAAAACATGGTTGGAGAAGGAAATCATAAATTAGAGTTAATAAGAGCAGTGGTGATTTGGAAGATAGGTCAGATGACATTTAACATACAGCTATAAAAATAAAAAATGAAAAATACAAAAAATAATTTAGATACATGGAAGATAGAATGTAATGTCTAATATATCTCATTATAGTTACAGAAGAAGAAAATAGAATAGGGAAGAGGTAATATTTGTAGAGGTGATGGTTGAGAATTTTCCAGAACTGATGACAGATAGCAACCCATAGATTAAGAAGCACCGACAATCTTAAGAGTAAGCTTTTAAACTATAATTTTACATAGCATACTGAAAATACAGAAAGACTAAGAGAAAAATCGTAAAGCATACAGAGGGGAAGGGGGGCATTATCTTCAAAGGAAAAACACACCTATATCAACTTCTCTACAACAAAGTGAGCAAGAAGAGAGTGGAATGATATCATCAATGTGCTGAAAGAAAACAACTGTCTATCATATTCTCGACTCAGAAAACAAAATTTCAAGAATAAAAGGAACACATATTTGTTTTTAGACAACAAAAACAAAGAGATTTCATCTATAGCAAACCTTAAGGATCTGCAGACAAGAAATGAATGATTGCAGATAGAAGGTCTAAGAACAAAAAAAGAGTGAAAAATAGAGAAAATGGTAAATATGTATGCATATCTAAAAGAACATTAACTCTATGTGGCCATAGGTTAACAATGTCTTAAGATTAAAATACACAGAATGAAAGGCATGAGTCAGGAGGGGGTATATGTAGATAAAAATATTCTAAATACATCAGATCTTCTGGGAGAAGGGTTAAAAAACTGGATTAATTTTGATTTTGATAACTTAAGTATAACCATTGCAATTTTTAGAGTAACTACCAAATAGCTTAAAAACTGAATTTATAATTTCAAAACCACAAAGGAAAATGGAATCATAAAAATAATAAATGCAAAAGTCAAGAAAGATGAGATAAAGAAACATAAAACAAACAAAGCAATAGAAAACACAAACCAGGATGAAGATTTAAAAGTATTTAAAAGTGATGATATTAAGTGGCTATGGGCTAAGCTCCAGTGGAAAGAAAGAGAACAAATATTTTCAGTCTGAATTAAAACAAAATCCTACTATTTATTATCTAAGGGAAAAAACATCTAAACATAAGAATACAAAAGAGTTAAACAAAAATCTGGAAAAAGTATTATGCAAATAACCATTAAAATTGGTGTGGCTACATTAATATGAAACAAAATTGACTTCAAGGTAAAAAGCATTATTAGATATGAGAATCACTTCATACTAACAAAACATTCAATGTACCAGAAAGTCATTATAATTTTAAATGCATATATACCTAACAGCTAGCCTAAAATATTTATAATGCAATACTGACAGAATTACAAGGATGAACAGAAAAATTCATAATCATAGGTGGAGATTTTAAACATTTTGCTCAGTAACTGACAGAATAAGCAGACTCCCTCCCCCAGAGAAGTAAAATACAGGTGACTTGAGGATTGTGATTAAAATCATCAACAAATGGAAGTTATACAACAGTATAATCCACGATTATAGAACTCACATTCTTGTAGTCTACAAAGAACCTTTATAAACAGTGACCATACACCGGACTTTAAAACAATCTCAACAAATTTCTAAGGAGAAAAATCATACACAGAATGATCTTCTATCAGAAGCTAGAAATAATTTAAAAATTTGAAATAAAAAAAAATTTCTAAATAATTACTGAATCGAAGAACAAAATGTACTAGAAAACAGAAAATTTTATATCAAGTAGTAATAAAATGCAAATGTTAAAAACTATGGGATGTATAGCTTTTATCCCACACAGAAACAGACACTGAAATATTATATAATGTTGGAATATTATGTTATGGATATTATCATGTTATGAACATTAATTTGGAACATTAATTTATGGTTACCCTATCTAAGCCCAAATTCTCCACCTAGTCATACAGCAGAGAAACTCACAACAGTGTGCCCAGAAATATATGTACCAGAATATTCATAGCGTTATTTTTTGCAGAAGCCCCAAGTTGGAAACAACCTAAATACCCAACAGTAGAAGAGATCAATGTACTGTGATATGTTTATACAATGAAATACCATCCAGCAGTGAAAAATGAATAAACTGCTGCCAATTACACATATACAATCAGCATGGATATACCTTAGAAGCACACTGCGGAGCAGAAGAGGCCACACATAAAAGAAAACATACAGTATGATCCTATTCATATTAAGTTTAAAAACAGGCAAAACTAAACTGTGTTGTTTTGGAATACATGTATAAACAATAAGAGTGAAAGTAAAAGTAAGACAATAATTCCCACAAAAGTGATACACTCATTAATTTCTTGGGAAGAAAGGCAGTGTTGTGCTAGGTAAGGAGTTCTTGAAAGGCAGGCGGGGGGTGCTGAGAACTGCACCCAGACAATCAAAGCTATGGGGCAGCGCATTTTAGGAAGAAGGAACAGCAAGTGCAAAGGCCTAAAGGTAGGAATGAGTTGGCAAAGTGATGTCCCTGGAGCCTAGTGGGAGGAGATGAAGTCAGAGAGGCCAACAGCCAAGACCTAGATGAGGCAAGGGCCCTGCAGGTCAGGGTGACTCGTTTAGTTTAGATTTTACTAAACGGCATAGACCGGCAGGGGGGCCTTCCCAGGTGGCTCAGTGGTAAAGATTCTACCTGCAAATCAGGAAATGTTGGTTCGATCCCTGGGTGGGGAAGATTCCCTGGAGGAAGAAACAGCAACCCACTCCAGTATTCTTGCCTGGAGAATCCCATGGACAGAGGAGCCTGGCAGGCTACATACAGTCCATGGGGTTGCAAAGAGTCAGACATGACTGAGTGAAAGTGAAAGTCGCTCAGTTGTGTCCGACTCTTGGACAACCCCTTGGAATTCTCCAGGTCAGAATACTGGAGTGGATAGCCTTTCCCTTCTCCAGGGGATCTTACCAACCCAGGGAAGACATGACTGAGCACACACCCAAAGAAGAGACAGGGACAGAGGCAAGCGTCTTGTAAGAGCACCAAGTGGTTATCCAAGTGCCAGGCCAGGGCAGGGGTAATAAGAAGAAGACTCAAAAAGAGGGCACCCAGACAAATACTGTTTGATTCTACTTATATGATGTACTTAGAATAGTCAAATTAATAGGATCAGAAAGCACTCTGGGAGATGCCAGGGGCAGGGGACTCTGAAGCAATGAGAATGAGCCAAAAGCAGAGAAAGAGGGATGGAGGTGGGGCCTGAGTCAAAATGTGCACAGAACTCTGAGCAGTGACTTATGTCTGGAGCATAACATGCAAGGAAGGGACGATTGAGCAAGGATGGCTGAGCCCTTTGAACTTGAGGCCACAGGAAAACAAGGTTTAGGCCATTTACAGACACAGACCATGGGCTTCCCTGGTGGCTCAGTGGTGAGGAGTCCACTTACCAATGCAGGAGACATGGTTTGATCCCTGGTCCGAGAGGATCCCACATGCCGAGAAGCAACTAAGCCTGTGTGCCACAACTATTGAGCCTGTCCAAAGCCACAAATACTGACACTACATGCTGCCACTACTGAAGCCATGGGTCCTAGAGTCCGTGCTCCACAGCAAGAGAAGCCACCATAATGGGAAGCCTGTGCATTGCGACAAAGAGTAGCCCGTGCTTGCCTCAACTAGAGAAAAGCCGCCATAGCAATGAAGACGCAGCACACTCCATGAAGACATACACATGGCCCACAAACACATGAAAAGATGCTCAACGTGGCTCATTATTAGAGAAATGCAAATCAAAACTACAGTGAAACATCACTTCACACCAGTCCAAATGGCCATCACCAAAAAATCTACAAACATTAAATGCTGGAGAGGGTGTGGAATACCCTTGCACTGTTGGTGGGAATGTAAACTGATACAGCCAGCCACTATGGAAGACAGACTGGAGATTCCTCAAAAAACTAGGAATAAAACTACCATATAACCCAGTAATTCCACGACTAGGTATACACCCCGAGGAAACCAGAATTTAAAAAGACACATGTACCTCAATGTTCCTTGAAGCACTATTTACAATAGCCAGGACATGGAATCAACCTAGATGTCCACCAACAGACGAACGTCTAAAGAACTGTAGTACATATATACAATGGAATATAACTCAGCCATAATTTGAGTCAGTTCTAATGAGGTGGATGAACTTAGAACCTATTATACAGAGTGAAGTAAGTCAGAAAGAGAAAAATATTTTATATTAATGCATATTTATGGAATCTAGAAAGTGGTACTGATAAATCTGTTTGCAGCGCAGCAGTGGAGACACGGACATAGAGAACAGACATATGGACATGGGGGAGGGGGAGAAGGGAGAGGGTGGGGTGTATGGAGAGAGTAACATGGAAACATATACATTACCATATGTAAAACAGGTTGCCAATGGGAATTTGCTATGTGACTCAGGGACCTCAAACTGGGGCTCTGTAACAACCTAGGAAGGTGGGATGGAGAGGGAGGTGGGAGGAAGGGGACGTAGGTATACCTATGGCAGATTCATGGTGACGTTTGGCAGAAACCAACACAATATTATACAGCAATTATCCTTAAAAATAAATAAATTTAATTATTAAGAAAAGACTCAGCACAGCTAGAAATAAATAAATAAATAAATAATTTAAAAAAAAACAAAAATGCATGCCCTAGGTCTCTAATTTGGAGGCTTTAAAGTGAGTGAAGTCGCTCAGTCGTGTCCGACTCTTTGCGACCCGGTGGACTGTAGCCTACCAGGCTTCTCGGTCCATGGGATTCTCTAGGCAAGAATACTGGAGTGGGTTACCATTTCCTTCTCCAGGGGATCTTCCCGACCCAGGGATTGAACCCAGGTCTCCCACATTGGAGGCAGACGCTTTAACCTCTGAGCCACCAGGGAAGCTTTACCCTAAAGCATATTGAGCATATTAACTTTGTACCCACATCCCATGTTATTGTTTTATTTGTTAAAAATTTTTAAGATAATTTTTATAACTTTCAGTTGAATTTGTTATCCTAAAGATATGTCAAAATGTACATCATAGTTGAAGCTGTATAATAGATACAGGGAAATTCATTACACTAATTCTCTCTTCTTTTGCACATATGTTAAAATTCCTATAATAATAAGTTACAACTGAAAAAATAATGTCTTTCTGCTGTTGAGATTAAAACTTTACTATATTTATACAAAATCTTTGGATGTGAGTTGAACCATTAAATCATATCTTACAGACATTTAATTAAACATTTAATAATTTCAGGGGCAAAAGGATAATTATCAGAGGCAGAGGATTACTTTTTAAATATCAAAAAAGTTTCACTCAAGGGATTTTATGAAAATCCATCTCTTACATTTTTTTGTTTTTGATTTGCTTGACTGTCTTACTAATGAATTCCTTATTTGTAAAGGGAGAAACCTGGATTGAAATCACTTTCTGAGGATATAGTGGACAACGTATAAAGAGAAGAAAACAAAGGAAAAAAATGCTGCTTGTATTTTTTTCTTATTTCTTTTCTCTTTACGCTTATTTATATGCAGATTTAGAAACTGGCTGGCTGGCTACAGGCATATCTGGATGTGTTTCTTAAAATTAAAAGTCTAAATTAAATAAGAATATCTAATGCATCAAATTAGCCAAAGCTCAAGAGAAATCCACGTGGCAGCTTAAGAATCTTCAGCATGTGTATAGAATTTCTCAGGACAGAAGGGAGTTTGGGATGGAACATACCCCAATTTAACAAGAATGTACTACCTCAGCAGCTCACAGGATAATGAACTAAAAGACACAACAGTGCTTTATTAAAATGGGGACATCTTCCTTAAAGGTAACCATATGCAAAATAGGCTCTCTGATTCAGTTTTGTCCCCTCAGAGACTCCAAAGTTACAGACTGACTGAAGGACATAAGCGACTTGCCCTCCCTCCTCTAAACAAAGAACATGGAAAGGATAAAGATTGAGTAAACACTTGTCAGTTGTCTTAGTCAACCCTGCTCCTGTAATAAAATACCACAGACTGTGTGGCTTACACAATAAACATTTCTTTCTCACAGTTCTAGAGACTGGGAAGTCCAAGGTCAAAGTGACAGCAGATTCAGTTTTTGTTCAGGGCTCTCTGAGCTTCCAGATGTTCAAGCTGGATTTAGAAAAGGCAGAGGAACCAGAGATCAAATTGCCAACAACCGTTGGATCATCGAAAAAGCAAGAGAATTCCAGAAACACATCTATTTCTGCTTTATTGACTATGCCAAAGCCTTTGACTATGTGGATCACAACAAACTGTGGAAAATTCTGAAAGAGATGGGAATACCAGACCCCCTGACCTGCCTCCTGAGAAATCTGTATGCAGGTCAGGAAGCAACAATTAGAACTGGACATGTAACAACAGACTGGTTGCAAATTGGGAAAGGAGTATGTCAAGGCTATATACTATCACCCTGCTTATTTAACTTATATGCAGAGTACATCATGTGAAATGTCGGGCTGGATGAAGCACAAGCTGGAATTAAGATTGCAGGGAGAAATATCAATAACACATATGCAGATGACACCACCCTTATGGCAGAAAGTGAAGAAGAACTAAAGAGCCTCTAGATGAAAGTGAAAGAGGAGAGTGAAAAGGTTAGCTTAAAGCTCAACATTCAGAAAACTAAGATCAATGCATCCAGTCTCATCATTTCATGGCAAATAGATGGGGAAACAATGGAAACAGTGACAGACTTTGGGCTCCAAAATCACTGCAGATGGTGACTGCAGCCATGAAATTAAAAGACGCTTGCTCCTTGGAAGTAAAGTTATGGCTAACCTAGACAGCATATTAAAAAGCAGAGACATTATTTTGCCAACAAAGGTTTGTCTAGTCAAAGTTATGGTTTTTCCTGTAGTCATGTATGGATGTGAGAGTTGGACCATAAAGAAAGCTCAGCACCAAAAATTGATGCTTTTGAACCATGGTGTTGGAGAAGACTCTTGAGAGTCCCTTGGACAGCTAGGAGATCCCACCAGTCCATCCTAAAGAAAATCAATCCTGAATATTCATTGGAAGGGCTGATGCTGAAGCTGAAGCTCCAATACTTTGGCCACCTGATACAAAGAACGGACTCATTTGAAAAGACCCTGATGCTGGGAAAGATTGAAGGCAGGAGGAAAAGGGGACAACAGAGGATGAGGTGGTTGGATGGCATCACTGACTCAATGGACATGAGTTTGAGTAAACTCTGGGAGTTGATGATGGACAGGGAAGCCTGGCATGCTGCAGTCCATGGGGTCGCAAAGAGTCGGACACGCCTGAGCAACTGAACTGACTGACTCTGCCTGGCTTGCAGATGGCCACCATCTAGCTGTGTGCTCACGTGACTTCTTCGAATGAGCAGAGAGAGGAATCTCTGGTATCTCTTCCTCCTCTTTACATTGGCACTGATCCATCATGCAGGTACCCTGCATGTATCTAACCTTAATTATTTCCCAAAGGCCTCCATCTCCAGATTCCATCGTATTAGGGGTTAGGGATTCAACATACAAACTTTGGATGGACACATTCAGTCCCTGACACTGGTTAATACCAGTTCCACAGTCTGCTGTGATAAATGCCTGCACTAAAGCTGCACCAGCTATCCAAGCCAGGGCTCTAAACCTCTGCTTTCAACCTAGCTGCTCATTTAAGCAGCCATTCATTGCACCGTGAAGCTGTGTCCCAACTCAGCAGCTTTGGGTATTAAAGAGAGACCTCACTTAACCAGGGACGGGGAAGCCTGGTGGGCTGCCGTCCATGGGGTCGCACAGAGTCAGACACGACTGAAGCGACTTAGCAGCAGCAGCAGCAGCACTTAACTGACACTTCTTTCCTAGAAAAGGCAATCTATGATTCCCAATGCTCTCACTGCCTGCCCTCCCAAACATGCCAGATAAACACACTCCATCCAAAGAAATGAATAAATACACTTCTGGACAGTTATTTCACATTTTCTCTTCTCCCCAAAATTCCAATACTTCATTCTCCCTCCTTATTCTCTGCTGATCACCCTGTCTCCTACTTCACTGAGATGGTAGATGCCATCTCTAGCCTTGCCACAACGGCTCAACTGGATTCTGCCTGCCTGCACCCCAGCTCAGGTTCTCTGGTTCCCTGCCTGGCCATGCTCCTACCGAAAGCAACTAGCACCTGGGCGCAGCATTCCTGTTCCTCCTGACTAACCAGGGATACAGCTCTCATCCTCTCTCCCCTCTCTCACATCATCAACTTCTCCCCCTCTGCTGGATCACTCCCATCGGCATACAAGCATGCTGTAATTTTTCCCTTCTTAAAAAAAACTGTCAATCAACTATACCTTAATTTAAAAATTAATAAAAAAACTTAAATATAAAAAAACTTTAACCCCACATTTCTCCCTGAGTTACCACTCTCCTCCTCTTAACTTCTCTTTTACAACAAACTTCTCTAAAGTTCCCCATATTCCATTTTTTTCTCTTCCCATTTTCTCTTGAGGCTTCTTAGACTGAAGTTTTCACCCCTGACACTCCATCCAAACTCCCCTTGTCAAAGATACCAAGGACTTTCATGACACCCATGATCAAGTAAAACAGACTCTTCGTCATGGACTTACAGCGTCTGACATGGTTGATCTTCAGCACCTTCTTTCTCCTACTCACTCTCCCTCCATCACTGTCTCCTCTGTTAATTCCTTAACTCTACCATGCCTAACACAAGCACACTCCAAGGCTCAGGCCTCAGACACTTTCTCCTCTTATCCTCATTCCCTTTCTGATCTCACAGTCTCCGGGCTTTAAATACAATCTATGCATTGACAGTAGCCACATTTATACCTGCAACCTTGTCCCTGACCTCCCTCTTCAGATACCCAGCTGCACAGGACACCCTTCCAACAGGCACAGACCTGACACGACCACAACTGAGCCCCCAAGCTTGTTCCTGGACCTGTTCCTCCCTCACTCGCCTCAACGCAGCAAATGGCATCTCTTGCCTTCAACCTGCTTGGGCCAAACCCTGGGGGCAATGTTGAATTGCTCACTTGCTCTCATACAACACAACCAATCTCTCAGCATATTCTCTACTCTGTCCTCACAATAAATCGGGGTCTGAAATTTACACAGAAAGAATATTTAAGCAAGTAGGCATGATGTTAACAACTGGCGAATCCGGATGAAGTTGATACAGAATATCTTATGCCATAATATTGGTGGTTTAGTCACCAAGTCATGCATGACTCTGTGACTCCATGGACTGAAGCCTGCCACACTCCTCTGTCCATGGGATTTTCCAGGCAAGAGTACTGGAGTGGGTCGTCATTTCCTTCTCCAGGGGATCTTCTCCACCCAGGGATCAAACCTGGGTCTCTTATGTTTCAGGCAGATCTTTAATTCCCTGTGGCTCACCAAGGAATTAAAACTTCAAATTTAAGATTATTTCAAAATAAAAAAGTAAGATGAAAGAAATAAAACTTCAAATTTAAAATTATTTCAAAATAAAGATGAAAGAAAAAAATGTAAGAGACATAACAACCAAATATAATAAATGAATATTAATTAGGTTCTATCTAAAAAGAAACACAGATATAAAAGGCAACTAACTCTGGGAGGACAACTCGGGGAATTTGAAATGAACTTTGTATTAGTTTGCTGTGATAGTGGCATTCTGTTTCTGTAGGGGAACATCCTTATATCCTGAGCTTCATGGTGAAGCACAAAAGCTTCTGACATCTGTAATTTACTTGGAAATGGTTCACCAAAACATGGCATCAGTTCAGTTCAGTTGCTTAGTCGTGTCTGACTCTGAGACCCCATGATTGCAGCATGCCAGGCCTCCCTGTCCATCACCAACTCCCGGAGTTCACTCAGATTCACGTCCATCGAGTTGGTGATGCCATCCAGCCATCTCGTCCTCTGTCGTGCCCTTTTCCTCCTGCCCTCAATCCCTCCCAGTATCAGAGTCTTTTCCAATGAGTCAACTCTTCCCATGAGGGGGCCAAAGTACTGGAGTTTCAGCTTTAGCATCAGTCCTTCCAAAGGAAACCCAGGGCTGATCTCCTTTAGAATGGACTGATCGGATCTCCTTGCAGTCCAAGGGACTCTCAAGAGTCTTCTCCAACACCACAGTTCAAAAGCATCAATTCTTCGGTGCTCAGCTTTCTTCACAGTCCAACTCTCACATCCATACATGACTACTGGAAAAACCATAGCCTTGACTAGATGGAACTTTGTTGACAAAGTAATGTCTCTGCTTTTGAATATGCTATCTAGGTTGGTCATAACTTTCTTTCCAAGGAGTAAGCGTCTTTTAACTTCATGGCTGCAATCACCATCTGCAGTGATTTTGGAGCCCCCCCAAAAAATAAAGTCTGACACCGTTTCCACTGTTTCCCCATCTATTTCCCATGAAGTGATGGGACCAGATGCCATGATCTTCGTTTTCTGAATGTTGAGCTTTAAGCCAACTTTTTCACTCTCCACTTTCACTTTCATCAAGAGGCTTTTTAGTTCCTCTTCACTTTCTGCCATAAGGGTGGTGTCAACTGCATATCTGAGGTTACTGAGATTTCTCCCAGCAATCTTGATTCCAGCTTGTGCTTCTTCCAGCTCAGCGTTTCTCATGATGTACTCTGCATATAAGTTAAACAAGGAGGGTGACAATATACAGCCTTGACATACTCCTTTTTCTATTTGGAACCAGTCTGTTGTTCCATGTCCAGTTCTAAATGTTGCTTCCTGACCTGCATATAGGTTTTTCAAGAAGCAGGTCAGGTGGTCTGGTATTCCCATCTCTTTCAGAATTTTCCACAGTTTATTGTGATCCACACAGTCAAAGGCTTTGGCATAGTCAATAAAGCAGAAATAGATGTTTTTCTGGAACTCTCTTGCTTTTTCCATGATCCAGCAGATGTTGACAATTTGACCTCTGGTTCCTCTGCCTTTTCTAAAACCAGCTTGAGTATCTGGAAGTTCACGGTTCACGTATTGCTGAAGCCTGGCTTGGAGAATTTTGAGCATTACTTTACTAGCATGTGAGATGAGTGCAATTGTGTGGTAGTTTGAGCATTCTTTGGCATTGCGTCTCTTTGGGATTGGAATGAAAACTGACCTTTTCCAGTCCTGTGGCCAAAGCTGAGTTTTCCAAATTTGCTGGCATATTGAGTGCAGCGCTTTCACAGCATCATCTTCCAGGATTTGAAATAGCTCCACTGGAATTCCATCACCTCCACCAGCTTTGTTCGTAGTGATGCTTTCTAAGGCCCACTTGTCTTCACATTCCAGGATGTCTGGCTCTAGGTGAGTGATCACACCATCGTGATTATCTGGGTCGTGAAGCTCTTTTTTGTACAGTTCTTCTGTGTATTCTTGCCACCTCTTCTTAATATCTTCTGCTTCTGTTAGGTCCATACCATTTCTGTCCTTTATTGAACCCATCTTTGCATGAAATGTTCCCTTGGTATCTCTAATTTTCTTGAAGAGATCTCTAGTCTTTCCCATTTTGTTGTTTTCCTCTATTTCTTTGCATTGATCACTGAGGAAGGCTTTCTTATCTCTTCTTGCTATTCTTTGGAACTCTGCATTCAGATGCTTATATCTTTCCTTTTCTCCTTTGCTTTTCACTTCTCTTCTTTTCATAGGCCTTTTGTAAGCCCTCCCCAGACAGCCATTTTGCTTTTTTGCATTTCTTTTCCATGGGGATGGTCTTGATCCCTGTCTCCTGTACAATTTCATGAACCTCAGTCCATAGGTCATCAGGCACTCTATCTATCAGATCTAGTCCCTTAAATCTATTTCTCACTTCCACTGTATAATCATAAGGGATTTAATTTAGGTCATACCTGAATGGTCTACTGGTTTTCCCTACTTTCTTCAATTTAAGTGTGAATTTGGCAATAAGGAGTTCATGATCTGAGCCACAGTCAGCTCCTGGTCTTGTTTTCACTGACTGTATAGAGCTTCTCCAGAGAAAGCAATGGCACCCCACTCCAGTACTCTTGCCTGGAAAATCCCATGGTCGGAGGAGCCTGGTAGGCTGCAGTCCATGGAGTTGCAAAGAGACACGACTGAGCCACTTCACTTTCACTTTTAACTTTCATGCATTGGAGAAGGAAATGGCAACCCACTCCAGTGTTCTTGCCTGGAGAATCCCAGGGACAGTGGAGCCTGGTGGGCTGCTGTCTATGGGGTCGCACAGAGTCGGACACGACAAGTGACTTAGCAGCAGCAGCAGAAGCATAGAGCTTCTCCATCTTTGGCTGCAAAGAATATAATCAATCTGATTTCGGTGTTGACCATCTGGTGATGTCCATGTGTAAAGTCTTCTCTTGTGTTGTTGGAAGGGGGTGTTTGCTATGACCAGTGCGTTCTCTTGGCAAAACCCTATTAGCCTTTGCCCTGCTTCATTCCATATTCCAAGGCCAAATTTGCCTGTTACTCTGTTATTTTGACAGAATGTGGTCCACTGGAGAAGGGAATGGCAAACCACCTCAGTATTCTTGCCTTGAGAACCCCATGAACAGTAAGAAAAGGCAAAATGATAGGATACTGAAAGAGGAACTCCCCAGGTCGGTAGGTGCCAAATATGCTACTGATCAGTGGAGAAATAATTCCAGAATCAAGAGACAGAGCCAAAGCAAAAACAACACCCAGTTGCGGATATTACTGGCGATGGAAGCAAGGTCCGATGCTTAAAGAGCAATATTGCATAGGAACCTGGAATGTCAGGTCCATGAATCAAGGCAAATTGGAAGAGGTCAAACAGGAGATGGCAAGAGTGAACGTCGACATTCTAGGAATCAGTGAACTAAAATCTACTGGAATGGGTGAATTTAACTCAGATGACCATTAAATCTACTACTGCAGGCAGGAATCCCTTAGAAGAAATGGGGTAGCCATCATGGTCAACAGAAGAGTCCTAAATGCAGTACTTGGATGCAATCTCAAAAACGACAGAATGATCTCTGTTCGTTTCCAAGGCAAACCATTCAATATCACAGTAATCCAAGTCTATGCCCCAACCAGTAATGCTGAAGAAGCTGAAGTTGAACGGTTCTATGAAGACCTACAAGACCTTTTAGAACAAACACCCCCCCACCCCCCAAAAAATGGCATAGGCAAAGCAAATAGGTCAAAATGTTGATGAACATATGGGTGTTTGCTAAATTTTCCTTTTTTTATGTCTGAAATTCTTCAAAATTAAAACTTTTTTTTTTTTTTAATATCCTGAAGTCTCCTTACAACTCCCACTACTACTACATTGGTTCAAAGCCATTGAGAACTCTCCCTGGATGACTGAAGTAACTTCTTCTTCCTGATCTCCCACATCCACTCTTTTTTTTTTAATCTTTCTTAAAAATTAATTAATTTATTTTAATTGGAGGCTAATTACTTTATAATACTGTAGTGGTTTTTGCCATCCATTGACATGAATCAGCCATGGGTGTACATGTGTCCCCCATCCTGAATCCCCAACCCACCTCCCTCCCATCCCATCCCTCTGGGTTGTCCCAGAGGGATGGCTTTGACGCTCTGTTTCATGCATCGAACTTGGACTGGTGATCTATTTCACATATGGTAATATACATGTTTCAGTGCTACTCTCTCAAATCATCCCCCCATCGTCTTCTCCCACAGAGTCCAAAAGTCTGTTCTTTATATCTGTTTTTCTTTTGCTGTCTCACATATAGGGTCATTGTTACTGCCTTTCTAAATTCCATATATGGAATTTATATAAACAGAATTAATATACTGTATTGGTGTTTTTCTTTCTGACTTAATTCGCTCTGTATTCCAGTTTCATCACCTCATTAGAACTGATTCAAATGTGTTCTTTTTAATAGCTGAGCAATATTCCATTGTGTATGTGTAACACAGCTTTCTTATCCATTTGTCTACCAATGGACATTTAGGTTGCTTCCATGTCCTAGCTATGGTACACAGTGCTGTGATGAACATTGGGGTCCATGTGTCTTTTTCAATTCTGGTTTCCTCAGTGTGTATGCCCAGCAGTGGGATTGCTGGGCTGTATGGCAGTTCTATTTCCAGTTTTTTAAGGAATCTCCACACTGTTCTCCATAGTGGCTGTACTAGTTTGCATTCCCAGCAACAGTGTAAGAGTGTTCCTTTTCTCCACACCCTCTCCAGCATTTATTGCTTGTACACTTCTTGATAGCAGCCATTCTGACCAGCGTGAGATGGTACCTCATTGTGGTTTTGATTTGCATTTCTCTGATAACAAGTGATGTTGAGCATCTTTTCATGTGTTTGTTAGCCATATGTATGTCTTCTTTGGAGAAACGTCTGTTTAGTTCTTTGGCCCATTTTTTGATTGGGTCTTTTATTTTTCTGGTATTGAGCTGCAGGAGCTGCTTGAATATTTTGCGATTAATTCTTTGTCAGTCGCTTCGTTTGCTATTATTTCCTCCCATTTTGAAGGCTGTCTTTTCACCTTGCTTATTGTTTCCTTCATTATGCAAAAGCTTTTAAGTTTAATTAGGTCCCATTTGTTTATTTTTGTTTTTAATTTTAATTCCATTACTCTGGGAGGTGGGTCACAGAGGATCCTGCTGTGATTTTTGTCAGAGAGCGTTTTCCCTGTTTTCCTCTAGGAGTTTTATAGTTTCTGGTCTTATATTTAGATCTTTATTACATTTTGAGTTTGTGTGTATGGTGTTAGAAAGTGTTCTAGTTTCATTCTTTTACAGGTCCCACACCCACTCTTATCTCTCATTCTGAACACATCAGCCAGTGTGAACATGTCAGAATGCTACTCAGACCACATCTCCCCATGAGTTTACAACTCTGCAGTGGGTTCCTTCTCAGAATAAAATACCAGTCTTTCCAAGGGTCATTGGCACCCCACTCCAGTACTCTTGCCTGGAAAATCCCATGGACGGAGGAGCCTGGTAGGCTGCAGTCCATGGGGTCACTAGGAGTTGGACACGACTGAGCGACTTCACTTTCACTTTTCATTTTCATGCTTTGGAGAAGGAAATGGCAACCCACTCCAGTGTTCTTGCCTGGAGCATCCCAGGGATCGGGGAGCCTGGTGGGCTGCCATCTCTGGGGTCGAACAGAGTTGGACACGACTGAAGCGACTTAGCAGCAGCAGCAGCAGTAGGGCTCTGTACCAACTGGCCACCCACTTACCTCCCTCCCTTACTTCTCTCTCCCCCACATCCCCTCAAGTCTGAGACACCCCTGACCTCATATCGGCCAGGCACACTCCTCCTCAGGGACCTGCAATTGCTCCCACTCCACTCAAGAGATCTCCTCACCTCCTTGGGCTTTGGTTCAAATGCCACCTTCTCAGCTGTGACTTGCTGACACTCCCTAAACGTTCATACCCACACACACTCCTGACCTTTCTTTCAGTTTAATTTTCCTCCAGAGTGCTTCAAGCCAACTGATATCCTATGTATTTTATTTATTTGTCCATTGTATCTCCCCCCACCCCGATGCCATGTAAACTACATCTCAAGACCTTCAGGATGGATGGCATACAGTAGGCACTCAAAATGTATTTGGGCAATGCATGAACTTGGTAAACAATTCCCAGAAGGTTGTTAGCTCTAAAATATGTGTTCATGCTTGAGTGTTCAGTCACTCAGTCCTGTCCAACTCTGTGCAACAGCATGGACTACAGATCACCAGGCTGCTCTGTCCATGGGATTTTCAGGAAAGAATCCTGGAGTGAGTAGCCATTTCCTCCCCCAGGGGATCTTCTGAACCCAGGGGTCGAACCTGCATCTCCTGCCTTGGGCAGGCAGATTCATTACCACTGAGACACTGGGGAACCCCAAGCCCAAAATAAGTGTTCATTCATTTTAAAAACATTTATTGGGTCTCTTCTCCATGCAGGCACAGTGCATGTGCTAGGTATTCAAGCAGGGGTAAGATGGACCTTTACCTTAAAATAGTTTATAGGTTACCTGATAAAAACACAAGTAAGGGTTTCCCTGATAGCTCAGTTGGTAAAGAATCCACCTGCAATGCGGAAGACCCTGGTTTGATTCCTGGGTCAGGAAGATCCACTGGAGAAGGGATAGGCTACCCACCCCAGTATTCTTGGATTTCCCTTATGGCTCAGCTGGTAAAGAATCTGCCAACAATGTGGGAGACCTGGGTTCAATCCCTGGGTTGGGAAGATCCCTTGGAGAAGGGAAAGGCTACCCACTCCAGTACTCTAGCCTAGAGAATTCCATGGACTGTACAGTCCATGGGGTTGCAAAAAGTCGGACATGACTGAGCAACTTTCTCTTCACTTCACAAGAGCAGTAAACTCTTATGCTATCACTAAATGGGCTCACAAAAGCATGAATTGTCAGTGCTACTAGGGGAAAAAGAGAATGGGAGGTGAAGCCTCCTTCATGGATGACATGAGGCCACATGGATTATGATTTTTTTCCCAGGTCTGTTCTCACTGGACACTAAGCACAGTGCCTGCCATAAACTCATCATTCAATAAATGCCCAGAGTTTGCTCAATGAGGGTAAACAGAGTCTTGACGGATGAGCAGATACTTGTCAAGTCAACAAGGCAGCAGAAAGGCATCCTAGGGGGTGGAGGGGGGCAGCATTAGCAAAGGGCATGGGGCAGGATAAACCTGGCATCTCTATCTAGCAGCACAATCCAAAGAGGGATGGATTTTTATAAATTCTCATGGAATTCTTGAGACAAGCTACAACTTATTCAAGAAATGAGTCCATACACAGGAAGTCCTTCTTTCTTTTAAGGATAATTATACAGCTGCTAATAATCTCATGGGGCTTCCCTGGTGGCTCAGACTGTAAAGAATCTACCTGCAGTGTGGGAGACCTGGGTTTGATCCCTGGGTTGGGAAGATCCCCTGGAGGAGGGCATGGCAACCCACTCCAGTATTCTTGCCTGAAGAATCCCATGGGCTACAGTCCATGGGGTCACAAAGAGCTGGACACAACTGAAGGGCTAACACACACACACTAATCATCATTAGTACGATAACTGCTATCATTTATTAAAGCACTTACAAATATGAGTGTATCATATATCCAGAACAACTCACTTTAAATTTGAAGTACTGTTTTGACTGATGCTAAGTTTCAAGACACTGAGGCAGAGTGAGTTGGCAAGTGGTTCAGTGGTAAAGAATCAGCCTGCAATGCAGGAGACACAGGAGACGTGGGTTCGATCCCTGGATTGGGAAGATCCCCTGGAGAAGGAAATGGCTACCCACTCCAGTATTTGTTTCCTGGAAAATTCCATGGACAAAGAAGCCTGGCAGGCTACAGCCCATGGGGTCACAAAGAGTTGAACACGACTGACTAACACACACACTCATCATCATTAGTGTGATAACGGCTAACCTTTATTAAAGCGCTTGCAAATATGAGTGTTTCACATGTCCAGAACAACTTATTTTAAATTTGAAATACTGTTTTGACCCATGTTAAGCTTCAAGACACTGAGGCAGGGTGAGTTGGCAAGTAATAGAGATACACAGGGCTTCCCTGGTAGATCAGCTGATGAATTTGCCTACAATGCAGGAGATCCCAGTTTGATTCCTGGTGAGAAATACCCCCAGAGAAGGGATACGTTACCCACTCCAGTATTCTTGGGCTTCCCTGGTAGCTCAAATGGTAAAGAATGCACCTGCAATGCGGGAGACCTAGGTTCGATCCCTGGGTTGGGAAGATTCCCTGGAGGAGGGCATGGTAACCCACTCCAGTATTCTTGCCTGGAGAATCCCCATGGACAGAGGAGCCTGGTGGGCTACAGTCCATGGGGTCACAGAGTCGGACACAACTGTGAGACTAAGCACAGCACAGCACATAGAAATAGGCAGGTAGAATGGGTGTCCTAGACCCTGCGGGCCACTGGGCCCTGTGTGCCTGGACTTCCTCACCAAAATATAAGCCTCCTAGTTCTACCACAGGGCCTTATCCTGCTGATCAAGAAAAGTGAAGGACTGTGGTTTCAAATTGCATGCCACTTTAAAAGTCAGAAAGCCAAAAAAATCATGTTCTCACTCCAATCTCCAAGCTTTTCTCTAAAGAAAGAGAAATTATATTATTATACATTATCATAATTTAAATTCTTTTAAAATAGAAATAGAGCCTAGATAAAGAGCATGTGGTACCCTAGGGTATTAAATACATTTGGAATAGTATTATCTGACTAGGTAGGGGAATTCAATTCATTTTTGCCAACCTTTAACACAGAAAAATTCAGAAAGTAATTACTTTTCTCGAGCTTTTACTATGTGTTTGGTGTTTCCTAGGTATTTCACAGAGATTATTTTATTTAACTCTTATGACAACTCTTCCAAGTTTTTAAGATTATTAGCCTTTTTACAGATAAGGAAACTGAAGCTTAGAGGATAAAATATAGAAACAGTTTGTCCATTAAGGAAAGAGGTCCTAATTTTCCAACTAACATTTGATAGAGAACTCAGCATGTAGTAAATGCTCAAAAATGTTTGCTGAATCACATAAGTATTGGGGAGAAACCAGAGGTTTGGCCAGGATTCATTTCAACCCTTTATAATTTAACATAAAATAATATTTCATGTTTTAATCGGTTAAATTTAAACGACACACACAAGTTCAAGTCCTGCTTCAGAATTAGAATCAATGAGAACTGAAATCAGCTCAAATTGGACACATTTTCACAATTAAAATTAATAATGGGAGAGAAAATCTTAGATGAAACCTACCAACTGAATGAATAACCAAAGAAAAAGAGGACTGTCCCTTTGCAAAGGAAACACGAAGAACAATTTGGAGGAAATTCTGTACTTGGCAACTTCTTGAGGTCTGTATGGACCCCATACAGTGTTTCAGGTACAAATTTAAGCTCTCACACCTTCTTTCACAAAATAGGGCATGTACCACACTCACCACACACTGAGGATTTCTTACTTGGTTTCTGTATTTCTAGAAATAGTACCTCAATCTTCATGTCATTGGGTTGGATCTATGAAAAGCTAGAAAGCACTTTCACAATGCCTACCCTCTCCAGCCAGTCATCTACTCTTGTTCCCACCCTTCTACCCAGAGAGAAGAAAGGAACACCTAAAAGAAAGAGCAGTGATGGCTGTGGATGAAAGATGATTTCCATTTACCAGGAGCACCAAATAGACCCAGCTTAAGTAAGGAATCTGCACACTTAGTGACTCTCCCAGCATTCAGAACAATAAGAAGCCTAGAAAGGCCCCATTACAGGATGATCACTTGTTATTCCATGGCTGCTGCTGCTGCTGCTAAGTCACTTCAGTCGTGTCCGACTCTGTGCGACCCCAGAGACGGCAGCCCACCAGGCTCCCCCGTCCCTGGGATTCTCCAGGCAAGAACACTGGAGTGGGTTGCCATTTCCTTCTCCAATGCATGAAAGTGAAAAGTGAAAGTGAAGTCGCTCAGTGGTGTCTGACTCTTCGCAACCCCATGGACTGCAGCCTACCAGGCTCCTCCATCCATGGGATTTTCCAGGCAAGAGTACTGGAGTGGGGTGCCATTGCCTTCTCCGGTTATTCCACGGCTATCACCAGACAAATATGGTTTCCCTGTATCCAAAGATTGAAATTCCATAAAGAAAATTCAATATTTTATATACTTCCATATTAATTTTGTCACTCAAACCCATCATAAAATGCATTTACAAGAAGCTATCTACATGGACCAATTCTTAAATTTGTTTATCTCAAATCTGGTTTGCTAACCCACAAGTACCCATTATAATAAGATGACTCAGCCCTGTCCCCAGGGAGTGCTACACACCCAGGTTGTACCTTCTTCTCTCCTAAACTCCAGTATCAGAACACAGAATTTTGTGCTCTTTACTTTCAAATCCCCCAGCCCCTAGCCTCTGCCATAGACAGGCCCTTTGTAACCACTTGAGAAATTGAAGTGAATTAAGTACTGTAGGTGCTTGATTTTTTTCTGGATTTTCTGAGACAATCTTTATTTCAAATAATCACTTGTTCCCAAAATCGTACAAGCACACTCATGCTTTCCTGATTCCATGTCCCGCTTTGTTTTGCCTTTTTAATGTTGGATACAGACAGCAGAGTGCTGAGTTAATGATATATTACTAGTTTTCATGGGTCCCCTACTGTGATTTTTTCCTATAAAATATGATACAGTTGGTATAGCCAATGGTTCAGTTCAGTTGCTTAGTTGTGTCCTACTCTTTGCAACCCCAAGGACTGCAGCATGCCTGTCCATCACCAATTCCTGAAGCTTACTCAGACTCATGTCCATCAAGTCGGTGATGCCAACCATCTCATCCTCTGTCGTCCCCTTCTCCTCCTGCCTTCAGTCTTTTCCATCATCAGGGTCTTTTCTAATGAGTCAGTTCTTCACATCAGGTGGTACAGCCAATAGTGAGGTAATAATTTAACTTGGCTTTCTTTCTTTTTCCCTTGGATGTTTAATTTCTGCATGTGTGTGGTGGGAATGGAGTGGGGTCGGGGAGAAGAGGTCATCATGACAATTCTATGCACTCTTCAGAGGACAAAGCAAAGGCTGGAAGGCAGACCACACATGAGAAACACGGGAAGGTGCCTGCTCAAAATCACCTCTAGTAGGTATCTCCCAATGAGAGATTTACGTTCAATGAGCAAGTTTTTTTTTCCCAATTACAAGATAAAAGGTTCAATCTTAATCATACATTGGTATGAGGCACTGATAATAAAAGCCAATTCCATTCTTACATGAGCCAAGTACTTAGCAAACATGGGATTTTTGTGAAAGCAGGTAAAGCGAGAATATTTTAGAAAAAGGTCAGATGGCCCTAGATATGTACTTATAGAAGAAAGGGTGGGAAGGAATGCCCTAGGTCTCAGCTTGCCAATAGGGCTGCAGTTGCCTCTTGAGTCTTCCTCTCCTATTCACCCTCATGCTGACCGGAGTTCCCCAAACCCACCACATCCCTTGGGTTATTTATTCCTGAAGCAGGCTTGACACCTTCATTCTTTCTCTACCTGGCCAAGGTAATCATCCTTAAAACTTCAGCAGTGTCACCTCCTCCAGGGAGCCTCTCCTGCTCCTTTCCTCCTATCTCTATCTTCCCTAGGACTACAGGTACACCTTGGAGATAGAGTGGGTTCAGTTGCAGATCACTGCAATAAAGCAAACAGCACAACAAAGTGATTTAAATGACTTTTTTGGCTTCCTAGTGCATGTAAGTTATGTTTACACTATACTACAGTCTATTAAGTCTATTAAATCTATTATGTCCTAAAAAATGTACAAATCTTAGTTTAAAAACACCATATTGCTAAAAAGAGCCAAAACATACTAGTAACATCAAGGATCACTGATCACCATAATAAATACCATAATGAAGAAAAGTTAGAAATATTGTGAGAATTACCAAAAGGTGACACATACACACAAAATGTGACAGCAAAGGAGCAAATGCTGTTAGAAAAATGATGCCAAAACCTTGCTCGATGCAGAGTTGCCACAAATTTTCAATTTGTAAAAAATACAATATCTGCAAAGTGCAATAAAACAAAGCCCAATAAAGCAAGAGACGCCTATATTTGAAAGACAATAAACTCAAGGTTCTAATTAAATTTAGTCGTAAGGCAAGCCAATGTGCTGTAAAAGATACAATAACTGGTTGACAGCTTGTCTCATTTCTCCATGGATGCAGAACTCCCATGTCTTAGCCTTCAGAATGGGCTACACAGTGGCACAGAGTTGAACATATTTCCCATAGAACTCTAGAACGGCTATCGATGGACATGTGATAACATACCAAGAATTAAAACAATCCTGTCTTTCTTTTTAATGAAGGAAGAAATTTTATAAAAAAGAAAAACTACAACACTAAATGAGGAAATGAATCAACAAGCAAAAAATGTTTATACTACGAACAAAAGACTTCAAAGATAAGAGCTTAGGTACAACCCACAAAATAAAATTAGCTATTGGCACAGTATTGCCATGAATCAACACCCATTTTTAAATGTATTCAAGTATTTTGTATTTTGCAATATAGTCTTTTCATTTTTCACATTCATTTAATTTTGTTATTCATTTTCTCTACTGTATGTCTGAAGGCAAAACTGCTTGATGGCTAATTAGTTATACGGCAAAAATGCTTGTGGCAAAGATGTTTACAGCAAGGATGCTTATGGTGGAAATGCCAGACACGAGCTGCATGGTGCTGGATTGGTTACTCCACTCCTCTTTGCTTTGGTTTCTTCATAGGTAAGAAAGGTTTTGAAGACTGAACACATTACAGAGGGTGGTGATGAGGGTTAGGCGTAAAGGCCCCACTATGGAATCCAGAATATGACATAGCCTCGGTGAATATATATTTCCCCTCCTTGTTGGGAGTCTAGTTTTCCTAGCTGCATTAGGTGCCTACTACATCTGAAAGAAAATCTATTGTGATACAACCAGATGGAAGATGAAAACATGAATTTTCATTATATCTGGAGCTAAATATAGAGAGTGCAGGCATTATCAGAATCCTGCAGAATTAAGCAATACAGCCAAGACTTGCGTACTAACCTTTATTTTTTAATTGGAGGAAAACTGCTCTACAATGCTGTGTTGGTTTCTGCTGTACAACAATTATGGCCGATTCGTGTACTAACCTTTAATGCCAGCTCTGCTGCTAGCCTTGACCTGTGTGTCGTGGTGCACCACGTGTGTGGCACGCAGAAACTGCCTCACTCGCAGTGCATCCTCCACACAACAGTATCATTACATTTCTACATAGTTGAGCCCTATGCACAGTATACAGCCTCCCATAGGTGGGCAACTGCTCTGCTCTGAGTCAGTATAGGGGCAAACTAAGAAAAATTGGCCAAATTTGAAGTGATTTTTCTAAAATAGTTTGCTCATATCCTGACAGCCCTAAAGACAAAGCCAGCAACTCAAGTTGTATTTAGAATGAAAATAATTAGCTTTAATTGCTTTTAGCTAAGTTTCTAATCACATGGAGAGCTCATTATGAATTTAGATTTGGGGAGGCCTGCAAATAAACCTCAAAGACTTGATTCCCTGATAGTCACTTGGAATCTGCTCAAATCTTTCCAAAAGAGACAAGGCTGGACCTCCTGTTGTTCTGTTCCAAGTACCTACCCTCCCCACCATCACCATCTCACAGAGAAACTCACTTACCCCTTACATATAATCAATGGTGGTATAATCAAATGTCAGGAGTCACAGGCTATGTTTCAACTTTCAAGATGTGTGTGCATACTCAGTTGCTCAGTTTTTCTGACTCTTTGAGACCCTATGGACAGTAACTCGCCAGATTCTTCTATTTCCCAGGCAAGAATACTGGAGTGGGTTACCATTTTCTTTTCCAGGGGATCTTCCCAATCCGGGGATCGAATGCACACCTTCTGCACATCTGCTTTGGCAGGTGGATTCTTTACCACTGAGCCACCTGGGAAGGCCAACTTTTAAGACAATTACAGCTAAATTAGTGATAATAGAGGATTCTTTTACACCTCCTGTCTGCCCCTGGCTAAAGAATGTGGCCACCATGAGTTAACCACAGAAGGGAGAATAGCTCAAGGAAGCAGAAGGCAAGTGGCCCTGCAACAGCACCAGGCAGGAGGTGAGTGCAAAGTGGGGGGCGGGGCAAAAGACAAAAGAGAAGGAGAGGAGGAGGAGGGGGAAACCACACTGGATTCCCAAGAAGAAGCAACGGCACTTCCTTCTCAACAACCTAAAATGCAGTTCTCCTGGTGGCAAATTAATATACAAGACCCAGAAAAATCCCATGGCTGGAGCAATAAAGAAGTCCTAGAAAGGAGCCACATAAAGTCCTGCAGCTCATGGGTCTCCAGCTAAGGTACTTAACAACTGTACTAATAACAGAATCAATAGCCTGGTTGAGTCCCACAAAGTCAGGAGCTGATGCTTACCCAACTCCGCAGCCTACTTGAAAGGGAACCAGGCACTGAGAAACACTTGTTTAATCCCCTAAATAGGAGTTATTTCCCCTTGACATATGAGGCATCTGGGAAACTTACCACATTCTCTAAGGGTAACAGAACTTGAGCCAGGACATGGACCAGGTAATCTGATTTCTGTCCTCAAATACGTACAAGATCCATTGCCCCCTTACCCCTTCACCTGCACTTAGGAGGTAACCAACAAATATTACCTAAACAGCAAACTGTGTCCCCAGAAGCCACACTGACCTCCTAAGGCCGCTTGGACTATCCCGGCCCCAGCAGAGAGGGCTTAACCAAAGCCAGCACGGCGGGAAACCCAGCTTTGTTCCTCCCTCCCTCCTGGCGGAGACAAGCTGTGTCCTTCTCAGAATCGGCTGGGCAAATTTTAAATCTCTGTGGTTCAAAGGCATTCACTGTGTGTACTGACATTTCTCATGTGGTGCTTCAAAAGCCTGGGCTTCTGGAGGCACAGCGGGCCTGGCTCCCTGCTGAAGTAGGACACCTTTTCTCATCCACTTCTGTCACATCGCTGCTTAGCAGCCAGCCAAAGGCTCCAATGCTCTGAACTCAGGTGGATTTTGCATCTTTTTTGTATGTGTCAGTAAAGTCCAAGTTGACAGCCCTGTGAGCCCACATGGATGCTGCCCACCTCGGGGTTCCACAGGATGAAAGAGTTTTGCTCTAAACTGAGAAGCTGCTTCCCATGCATCTCCCTGGATTTCTCCTCTCCAAATGACAAACGCCACAGCCACCTCTGCCAGGGAAGGTGCCCACAGCCAGTGCATGGGTGTGACAGGCTATAGTCTTCCCCTGGTAACCATGGAGGATTAGTTCCAGGATGCCCACAGATACCCAAATCCTCAGATGCTTAAATCCCTTTTAAAAACGGCATAGTACAGCCAGTCCTCTGTACTGCAGGCTACGGAGGCGCGGGCTCCGCATCTGCAGACAGAGGGCTCACTGTACTAGCCATCTGTTGCTTCTCCTGTCACACCAATACGACGAACAGAGTCTAGTGATGTGCAAGGCAGCTAACATTTACTACCCGCTTACTATGTGCAAGACACCTCTCTAAACACTTTATATATGTTAATACCTTTTAGGCTTCACAAAGGCCCCATGAGGCAGGCACTACTGTTATGCCTGTTTTACAAACAAAGAAACTGAAGCTTAGGGTGGTCAGACAACTCTCCCAAACACCCCCACATACCTCTTTATATTAGAGAAGAGACTCAAACTCACAGACCTGGCTCCTAGAGTTCACTACATCATAATCCTGCTGTAAACCATATGCTGAAATCATAAACGTCTCCCAACATTGCTTGGGCGTAACATGAATTTCATATTAGCTTACATGCAATTTAATCTACCAAAAACACTAGGTGAAAGAAGAAAACTATGAGTTTCTAGGAGGAGGAAGGAGGAGTGTAGGAATACACAAAACACACACATACATACACATAACACATACACGCCCTTCAACATCTCCAAGCTGCTTCAGTTCACATGTGTTGTGAGATAAACCCACCATTGTTACAACTTTCTCTCCCATTTCAGATCACCCTCCTCCCACCCCCTCAAGCAGTTTATGAGCTATAACCCCTCACACACTGTTTTGGATTGAATTCATATATTTAAGCCCTAACCCCTAATGTGACTGTATTTGGAAATAGACCTTTGAGGAAGCAACTAAGGTTAAATGAGGTCATAAGAGTGGCCAACTAGTCCAGTATGACTGATGTCCTTATAAGAAGAAGAAAAGACACCAAGAATGAAGGTGCAAGAGGAAAGACCCCATGAAGACACAGGGAGAAGGCAGCCACATGCGAGGCAAGGAGAGAGGCCTCCAGAGAAATCAACTCTGTCACATCTTGATCTTGGACTTCCAACCTCTGGAACAGTAAGAAATACATTTCTGTTGTGTAAGCCACTCAGTCTGTGGTATTTAATTATGCATCCCTAACAAATGAATATGGGCTTCCCTGGTAGCTCAGCTGGTAAAGAATCTTCCTGCAAGGCAGGAGACCCCAGTTTGATTCCCGGGTCGGAAAGATCCCCTGGAGGAGGGCAAGACAACCCACTTCAGCATTCTTGTCTGGAGAATCCCCACGGACAGAGGAGCCTAGCAGGTTACAGTCCATGGGGTCACAAAGAGTCGGACACGACTAAGCGACTGAGCGCAGCACAACAAACTAATATACCAAATTACAGGCGGACTTCAGGTCTTTTTCAAGGTAAAGTGCCATATTTATCATAGTCATCACGTATTTCTTAGCCATTTAACATGTGCGAAACTATGCTACGTTTATCAGGTTCCTATCTTTATTTGAAACATGTCACTGATGATGCTTTGAGTGCTCGGCCCCTGACTCATTTTTCTCATAAGCCCCGCATTGTGTTTTTATGTTTTTAAGTGCAATTGTGCCTGCTGTGGTGGTTTTTAGGAATATATACGTCCTCTTACAGCACAGTGGCTTCACTGCCACTCAGGGGTAAATGATCATAGAGACTGAAGATAAAGCATAAAACATAATGCTTCCACAGCCTCAATCAGTGGAAGGCACTGACTCTGGCACTCTGAGGAGGCAGGGTCTACAAAAAATCTCAAGGAGGGCAGGAATTACGCTCAGATACATACATGCATGCATATTTGTGCGGAGAAATCGATACAATACTGTATAAGTAGTAAAAGTTAAAGTGTTTATATCTGGTGATAGGCTTTGGAGTGTTTTTCCCCAATTTTTAAATAAGCATTATATATACATATATAGAGGGAATATGTCCTCTATAATCAAAGTTGATTGTAATGATTTTCACTATTTTGTTCTAAATCGGATATTAATAACTTTTAAAATAGACTACACAACAATAAGAAATGGCATATAGATTCAAAACCTAGCAGACAAGAATTAAATAAGAACATTAAGCCTTAATAAATTCAGTTACTCCTCCATATACTCTGTCCTTTTCATCACTATCCATGTTAAATAAAATTATCGGGAAAACTACAGAGCCTTGAGAAATCCAAGATTTAAAGAAAACTGACCAGCAGTACCTCAGATGCAGTCAGCTCGGCCAAAGTGTGGCCTCTCTGATATTTTTAGTGAAAATCTGTTTTCTTTAATTAGCTGGTACATATGAGTTAGAGGCCTAGCCATATGCCATCAAGGAATGTGAGAGGCTTGATCTAAATGGAAAAGCTGAGTTCACTTTCCACAGATGGTAGGTGTGGAGTAGAAAAAGTGAGAAAAGTTTCAAAAGCTTTCTCAGGGCAGAAGACTAGACTGTATGTAGTTCAATTCATCAATCTTCAGAATTTCTGTAGTGAAAGTTACACTCTCTTAAGAACACTAACAGCTTCAAAGAGGGGCTGATGGACTAATCAAACAGTACAGCATCAAAGCACTGTGCCCCAGAAATATTAGAGGTGGGCACTGGGCTTCCCTGGTGGCTCAGACAGTAAAGAATCTGCCTGAAAAGCAGGAAACCTGGGTTCAGTCTCTGGGTCTGGAAGATCCCCTGGAGAAGGGAATGGCTACTCACTCCAATATTCTTGCCTGGAGAATTCCATGGACAGAGGAGCCTGGCGGGCTAGTCCATGGGGTTGCAAAGAGTCAGACGTGACTGAGCAACTAAACACACACACACACTTACACTGATTACAGAACTGTTCTAATGCTTCTATTAAATGGCAATTCTTTGGGCAATGGTGACTATGCCTGTAGCTATAACATCATATAATTTTTTTCCTAAAACTCTGACAGAACTGCTAATAGTATTGTAATCCTCAAGCAGGATTTAGCAAACCATGGCTTGCTGGCCACATCCAGTCTGCCATCTGTTTTCCTAGAGCCCATGAGTTAAGAATAGTTTATAAATTTTTAAATGATTGGAAAAAAAATTAAGAATAATGCTCCACAGGGGCTTCCCTGGTGGTCCAATGGTTGAGAATCTGCCTTGCAATGCAGGAGATACGGGTTTATTCCCTGGTCTGGGAGGAGCCCGCATGCCACGAGGCAACTAACCCCGTAAGCCACAACTACCAAGCCCACATGCCCTAGAGCCTGTGCTCCGCAACAAGAGAAGCCACCGCCAGGAGAAGCTTGGGCACTGCAGCTAAAGAGTAGTCTCCACTTGCTGCAACTAGAAAAAAGCCCTCGCACAGCAAGCAAGACCCAATGCAGCCAAAAATAAAATAAATTTAAAAAAAGAATAATGCTTCATGACACATGAGAATGAAAAGTTCACATTTCAGTACCCATAATTAAAGTTTTATTGGAACCCAGCCATGAACATGTGCTTTGTCTCTGACTGTTTTTGTTGAGACAATAGCTGAGTAGTATTGTGATAAGGTTCACGTGGCTAAACGTATTTCCTTTCCATTTACAGGAAAAATTTGCTGCTCCCTGCTCCAACTGACCTGAATACAAGCCATGGATTTAAAACCATTTAAAATAGTCAAACAAATTTGAACAATAACTAGATGTGTAACTACATACTTTACAAGTTGTTCATCAATCCAAGCACTGTTGTATATTAATGGGAAACAATCACCATCACAACAGTAAGAAAACAACTCCACAATGTACTTTTCAAGAACTAAGAGGCTGGCCTTCAATTTTTTTAAGGACTAATTTTTTCCAGACTTAGGATCAGCATCAATGCTTTGTCAGTCATAAATCCCAGTACCAAAAAAATAAATAAATAAATAAAGATGACATTCCTTTAAAAGGCAATACTTTCTTATTCTTTACTTTAAAAATTATATCAGTCTGCAGGAAACTTTGGTAGTTACTTTGTAAATGAGGCTAATGTCATGATCTGATGGAGAAAGAAAATAACCTAAGTTAAATTTTCTCGTTGGCAAAATTTCACCCATCATGAGACTGTAAAATACATGGAAGATTCTAGAACAGTTTATAATCATTCAGTTGTTGTCTTTTTTTTTTTTTCTGCAAACAGGTAGCTGGGTTATGAAAACTTGTTGAATATATTCACCACATAATTTCCTCAGATCAAAGATTGATCTGAAATAAAGGGATATACATCTCAATTCATTGTATCCTTAGAGCCCTATTTCCTCTCCCCAACCCCATCAATGATTAGGCTCCACATTCTTCCATAGGTCACAAGATAGCATCGATAATTTGTCCAAGTAAAACAGCTAGCAAATACAAATAGTGATTGAGTTGGTCGCATGTGGGCAACTGGTTAGGCCACTCCTACCTCACTGTTGAGTTATCCTTACTTCAAGGGAATCACAAATTAAGATCACAGTGGGACTCTTTTGCAGAAATAAAGTCACAATTCCAAAAGGTTTTTGTTTTTTTCGGGGGGCACACCAGACTTTCATTTCACAGCACTCCTTTGAGAAAGCTGCAGCCAAGGAAGAGGAAGTGATGCTCCCGTGGGGGATGTGCAGCTCATCCTGGTAAGCAGGACCTGCCTGGGCCAGTTCGTGGGACCCTTTCTGCCAGTCCTTTACCTGGCTGCCAGAAGGTTCCCTATTTTGGTCAATGTGCTGCCACTGAACAGAAGCATCCACATATGGCAGCACTTGGGGGAGTTTTAATCAGCACCAATGCTAAAATGGAATTCCTAAAGAAAAGACTGCACTCAAAATGTCAGCAAATTTGAAAAAACTCAGCAGTGGCCACAGGACTGGAAAAGGTCAGTTTTCATTCCAGTCCCAAAGAAGGGCAATGCCAAAGAATGTTCAAACTACCAGACAATTGCACTGATTTCATATACTAGTAAGGTTATGCTCAAAATCCTTCAAGCTAGGTTACAGCAGTATGTGAACTGAGAACTTCCAGATGAACAGGCTGGATTTAGAAAAGGCATAAGAATTAGAGACCAAATTGTCAATATTCACTAGATCAGAGAGAAAGCAAGGAAATTCCAGAAAAACATCTGTTTCTGCTTCATTGATTATGCTAAAGCCTTTGACGGTGCAGATCACAACAAATTGGAAAATTCTTAAAGAGATGAGAGTACCAGACCACCTTACCTGTCTCATGAGAAACCTGTATGTGGGTCAAGAAGCAATAGTTAGAACCAGACATGGAGGGAAGGCGCCAAGATGGCGGAGGAGTAGGACGGGGAAAACACTTTCTCCCCCACAAATTCATCAAAAGAGCATTTAAACGTCGAGTAAATTCCACAAAACAACTTCTGAATGCCGGCAGAGGACATCAGGCACCCAGAAAAGCAACCCAACTCCTCGAAAGGAGGTAGGAAAAAATATTAAAGACAATAAAAGAGACAAAAGAGGGAGGGACGGAGTTCCGTCCCGGGAAGGGAGTCTTAAAAAGAGAGAGGTTTCCAAACACCAGGAAACCTTCTCACTGCCGAATCCCTGCCGAGCTTTGGAAGCACAGAGGACAACATAACAGGGAGAAAAAATAAATAAACAATTAAAACTCGCAGATTGCGAGCCCTACGGTAACTCCTCCAGCGGAGAAGCAGCGCAGACGCCTGCATCCGCCATTAGCAAGCGGGGGCTGGGCAGGGAGGCGCGGCGCGGGCTGCATCGCTGAGAGTAAGAATCTGGCCTGAATACCCTGAGCGCTATCTGAGCGAAATAATTTGGGCTAGCAAACCAGACTGTGGGATATCTACCATGCGAAAAGCCAGCCCTAACCTAAGACACCGCCAGCCCGCGCACGGAACAAAGGACTAAACAGAGGTAGCCGGCTGCAAACCTTCCCCCTCCGGTGACAGGCAGCCAGAGCCGGAAGGGGGCAATCGCAGCCCCAGAGCGACATTATCTATAAAACTGGCTTCTCTGCTAACTAAAACTTATTGGGGGTCTGGACGGTCAACACCTGCCTGAGAAGGTGCGCCGGTTTTACACCCAGATAACCAAGTGGCGGGGAGGCGATAAGTCGCAGCATTGGCGCTCGCCAAACACCTCATCACCTGAGCTGCTCGGACCTGGGAAGAGCACAAAACGCAGCCCCAACTGAGTCTGCGCCTCTGAGGACTACCTGAGTGCCTGAACCTGAGCGGCTTGGACCTGGGAGGTGCATGCAACCCAGGGCCAGCCTCGGATTGTTCCCGGCGGAACAACCTAGAGCCTGAGCAGTGTGGGCAGGGAGGCTACACGCGCCGTGAGCGGGGGCAGACCCAGTGTGGCTGAGGCACTGCGAGCGCACGCCAGTGTCATTTGTTTGCAGCATCCCTCCCTCCCTCCCCATAGCGCGACTGAACAAAGAGAAGAAATACAGCTCCACCCACCAGAACACCGACACAAGCTTCCCTAACCAGGAAACCTTGACAAGCCACCTCTACATACCTACACACAGCAAGGAAACGCCACAATAAAGAGAACTCCACAAACTGCCAGAATACAGAAAGGACTCCCAAACAAAAAAAAAAAAAAAAAAGAACCAGACATGGAATAACTGACAGCTTCGAAACTGTATTTTTGTCACTCTCCATATTTAGCTTATATGCAGAGTGCATCATGTGAAATCCAGGCCTGGATAAATCACAAGCTGGGATCAAGATTGCCAGAAGAAATATCAACAACTTCAATTATGCAGATGATACCACTCTAATGGCAGAAAGTGAAGTGGAACTAAAGAGCCTTTTGATGAGGGTGAGAGAGGAGAGTGAAAAAGTTGGCTTAAAACTCAACATTCAAAAAATGAAGATCATGGTATCCAGTCCCATCACTTTGTGGCAAATAGAAGGGGAAAAATGGAAGCAGTGGCAGATTTTGTTTTCTTGGGCTCCAAAATCACTGTGGATGGTGACTACAGCCATGAAATTAATAGACGCTTGTTCCTTAGAAGGAAAATGATGACAAACCTAGACAGCATATTGAAAAGCAGAGACATCATCTTGCTGACAAAAATCTGTTTAATCAAAACTATGGTTTTTCCGATAGTCATGTACAGATGTGAAAGCTGGATCATAAAGAAGGCTGGGGACTGAAGGATTGATGCTTTCAAATTGTGGTGCTAGAGAGTCCCTTGGACAACAAGGAGATCAAACCAGTCAATCCTAAAAGAAATCTATCCTATTTATTGGAAGGAGTGTTGCAGAAGCCGAAGCTCCAATACTTTGGCCACCTGATGCAAAGAGCCAATTCACAGGAAAGACTGAAGGCAGAAGAAGAAGGGCATGACAGACGATGAGATGGCTAGATAGCATCACCAACTCAAAGGACATGAATTTGAGCAAACTCCAGGAGATAGTGGAGGACAGAGAAACCTGGCGTGCTGTAGTCCATGGGGTGGCAAAGAGTAGGACACGACTTAGTGACTGAACAGCAACAACAAAGAAAAGACAATCTCAGGCCTTCATCTTACCAGAGTCCATATGGAGCAAACTGCAACCCAATTCAATTTAGGAGAAACTTGTTGGTTCTAAGAGCTTTTAGCCAGAGGATCCATGGTTTGAGGCTATGGAAACGTTGCCTTCCTCCTCTAACAACTGCATCAAGATAATATAAAAATAAATAATATTTTCAATAAAAATAAAACTTTCAGAATAAGTGTCATCTCCTTTTTATAAACTGTTCACTCGCTCTTGAAAATCTCTATTTCAGTTGCCAATAAGGATTTAAAAGCTTCTGGAAGAAATATTCATCAAAACTAACACAGCTGCTGATGACTGACATCAAGCATGAAGGAAAAAAAAATCACATCAATGTTTCAACACATTACTCGCAGAATAACTTCTATTCAGTCCATCTGTATTAAATGGGTGTGCCAAAAATTGGACAGGCCAACAGATGGCTACCAGCATTGTTTGGCATGCATATCAGTGCTGTTCTACACTGCTAAAAGACGAAGCATGCTCCCCTGAAGGAATTCTACAGTTTCTAAAATAATAACTTACATAACAGAAAAACTATAGAATCTTTACATTTGAGCCTAGATCCACAAGCCCCAAATCTGTGCTGTCTTGCAAATTTGAATTTTAGTACTTTTGAAAAGCAGTCATCTCTTTTCAGAGATTAGTGCTTCTTAACCAGGGATGTGTTATTATAAGTATCCAGGGTATTCCTTCAAAGATAGGCCCTCACCATACTGAATAAGACATCTTGAGGTGGGGCCTAGGCGTGTGTATTCTGAAAAGCACACCAGGTGCCTGTGAAGTGCATCCCTGATTAAGAACAAGCTTTCCAGATCATCTTTTATATTGATGAGCAAATAACTATGACATACACATCTGCACACATAGACCAATATAATTTTGCTTAATTCCTCAAGGTGTTGTCTAAATGTTCTCTTTTGCCGCCTCAATCTTTCCTCTGAACTCCTGTCTTTGAAGTTATCTCACTGTTCAGTAATTTTCCCAGACAAATTTTAAGCCAAATGGTGTCTATATTAGGCACTCTTCATTTGGGGAGGCAGGATGCCAACTTAGATCAGCAAACCCTTCCAAAATAATGCCTTCATAACATACAGTCACTTAAAAAATACTTATTCAGCAGACTCTATATGTTGTAATAAAGGCTGAGAAGAATGTAAGAAAAACAAGATACAATTCGTGTATCCTCAAGGAGCACATGTGATACAATTAGGGTGAAAATATACAGACAAGCTAAGAAAAGCTAAATATTCACATAAACAAACCATGTTGTTCAGTTCAGTTCAGTTCAGTCACTCAGTCGTGTCCGACTCTTTGCGACCCCATGAACCGCAGCAGGCCAGGCCTCCCTGTCCATCACCAATTCCCGGAGTCCACCCAAACCCACGTCCATCGAGTCAGTGATGCCATCCAACAATCTCATCCTCTGTCATCCCCTTCTCCTCCTGCCTTCAATCTTTCCCAGCATCAGGGTCTTTTCAAATAAGTCAGCTCTTCTCATCAGGTGGCCAAAGCACTGGAGTTTCAGCTTCAACATCAGTCCTTCCAATGAACACCCAGGGCTGATCTCCTTTAGGATGAACTGGCTGGATCTCCTTGAAGTCCAAGGGACTCTCAAGAGTCTTCTGCAACACCACAGTTCAAAAGCATCAATTCTTCGGCACTCAAATTCTTTACAGTCCAACTCTCACATCCATACATGACCATGGAAAAACCATAGCCTTGACTAGATGGACCTTTCTTGGCAAAGTAATGTCTCTGCTTTTTAATATGCCATCTAGGTTGGTCATAACTTTCCTTCCAAAGCATGTTGATTCAGTATTAAATGACTAGTACTTACAATAAAAACTCTGAAAATTCAGAAGAACTAGCGCTTACTCCAGATCCAACTGTCATGGCAGATTACTGAGAAGGCCTGCGGTTTGAAGAAAGGGTCAGGGATAAAAGGGTGTGGCAGAGGAATGCAGGTGTTCCATGCCAAGAACATATCACAAACCGAGGCAGGAATGACTAAGGAATGGATGGTGAAAACACAGTCCTCTAGAAGGAAAGGAGTCATTTGGGTGGCTAATACCAAACAAACAAAAGCCAGGCTCTGGTTTTCAGATTAAAGAACCTAAGATATTGTTGTTGTTTAGTCGCTCAGCCATGTCTGCCTCTTTGCGACCTCATGGACTACAGCATGCCAGGCTTCCCTGTCCTTCACTATCTCCTGGAGCTTACTCAAACTCATGTCCATTGAATCAGTGATATCATCCAACCATCTCATCTTCTGTTGTCCCCTTCTCCTGCTTTCAATCTTTCCCAGTATTAGAGTCTTTTCTAGTGAGTCAGCTCTTCACATCAGGCAGCCAAAATATTGGAGCTTTGGCTTCAGCATCAGTCTTTCCAATGAATATTCAGGGTTGATTTCCTTTAGGATTGACTAGTTTGATCTCCTTGCTGTCCAAGGGACTCGCAAGAAAGTTCTCTAGCACCACAATTCAAAAGCATCAATTCTTCAGCACTCAGCCTTCTTTATGGTCCAACTCTCATATCCATACATGACTATAAAAACCATAGCTTTGACTATACAGACCTTTGTTGGCAAAGTAATGTCTCTGCTTTTGAATAAACTGTCTAGGTTTGTTATAGCTTTTCTTCCAAGGAGCAAGCATCTTTTAATTTCATGGCTACAGTCACCATCTGCAATGATTTTGGAGCCCAAGAAAATAAAGTCTGTCACTGTTTTCATTGTTTCTCCATCTATTTGCCACGAAGTGATGGGACTGGATGCCATGATCTTATTTTTTTGAATGTTGAGTTTTATGCCAGCTTTTTCACTCTCCTCTTTCACCTTCATCAAGAGGCTCTTGATTTATCTATAAGATTTATCTTACAGAAAAATCATTAAGTTGTAAACCAACAGATCATGGAGATAGTAGTATTTTAGGAAACTGTATTTTTTTTTTTTTTTGTAGCAAACAAAATATCTTTAAGTATGAGATAAATAAGAAACCTAGGAGAGGAATTAGGATCAGCACCATAACAGTTGGCTTTACAAAGAACTAGTGGAACTAATGGGAGTGGCTAATTGGGTTGAGTTTCCAGCTGTAACAGAATGGAGGCATACGAACAATTGGAGAAAGAGGGAAGTCAGCATGAAAGCAAATCAGAGTTTCCAGTGGGAGACAGCAGAATGATGCTGCAGAAGAAACCTCTGCACTGGACACATACCTTTAGAAGATGCTGATGAAGGGAAGGAAGGTAGAAGATAGAATGAGAAAAATAAAGGTCAAATCTGGAGAAGTAGCCCATTAAAGACCCAGTGAAAATGCAGAACAAATGGTGTGAACAAAGGCCCTCAGAAAGGCAAGAGTAAAATCCTGGTGGCAACTCAGAAGTCAAGAAAGAAGAGAGTTTCAAAGCAAAGATCAACAAAGGAGAGGTCAAGGCCACGGGTACAGACTGTTCTAGTCCCAGGAACCCTGATTTATGCCCTAAACCATAGCTGATCTTTCTCCTTTAATCTTTACTGCCTGTCCATACCAACCATATAGAACACATACACGTTTATTTCTTAGTGTCTATAATGGATCCACACATACTCAGATACTCTGTCCCATCTCCTTGACACTATCATATGAAGCTTCTTGAGGGAGGAGATATTAATCAATACCGTATGCACCACCCATTTGTACTGTGCTTTCACATTACCAAGTCTCTGAAAGTGAAAGTGAAGTCGCTCAGTCGTGTCCGACTCTTTGTGACCCCATGGACTGTAGCCTATCAGGTTCCTCCATCCATGGGATTTTCCAGGCAAGAGTGCTAGAGTGGATTGCCAGTAATCATTTAAAATGAGTTTTAACTGATTATAACTATGACCATCCAGGTAATTGTGGTATGCAGATAAAAACCAGCTGAATTCAGGAAGAAGACACTGACACACTGCTTAGCCTTGCTATTCAAAATGTGGTCAACAGACCAGTGGAATCACCTGGGAACTTGTTAAATATTCAATTTTGGCTGCTATCCCAGACCAAGCAACTGAATCAGATGCATTTTAACATGATCCAGGTGATTGATACCTATGCACACTGCCACAGAAAGTGGTGATGACTCTATAGAATGGAAAGGGATTGCACTGAGTTACCAAAGAAGTTGAAGGAAAGGAAAAGGCACATGAATTTCACCCCATGGGCATGTGCCTAGACCCTGCATGTGTGGGTGCTCAGTTGCCTCTGACTGTTTGCAACCCCATGGAATTTTCCAGGCCAGAATATTGGAGTGGGTTGCCATTTCCTACTCCAGGGGACAATACTGATCCAGGGATCGAACCTGTATCTCTTGCATCTCCTGCATTGGCAGGCAATTCTTTACCACTAGCACCACCTCAGAAGCCCTCTTCACCTCTACTCAGACCTGCAGCTCAGCGATGGAGCCCAGGCCCCTTGTGCATGTGGCAGAACCAGACCAGGAAGCTATTCCAGCTTTTGATCAGGAGCCCAGATCCATAAATCCTTCTTCCATAAACTGCCACTAGTTCAATTATAGGAAGGGCTTTGCATATTCTATCTGCTAGGTTGTTTGTCCAGGTTTTATAAATATTCTGACCTTCTGAAGACCCTGTTTATGTTTCCCATATTTATCCTCAGCCTGAGGGTTTATATTATTCTGCCTCTCATTCATTTATCCCATAAAATTACGTTTCCCTCTAAGCTTTAGATTGCAATTGTTAACATACTTTTTCAACATAACTGAAAGCTAAACTTGAAAATGCAACTTCGACCCCAAAAGGAAAGAGCTATATTGACAGCATTATTGTTTAAGGGACCAAGTGTCAGGAAAAAGCTCCCAAAGAAAAGCACTATTAGACAAAGGCACAGTCTCATCTCAAAGGATGAAGACCACACAGAGCACCTAGTCTTGAGGCAGAATCTTGCCTTTGTTGGGCATGTGCTTGATGCTTCGATACTTCTTTCTCTAACTTTTCTACAGATGTGGGTTTTGAGTGTTACTAGTTCAAAATAACATTGTGCTCAAAGAGTTCTCTGCAGGTCTTTCACTATTTTTAACAGCTTCATTGACTTCTAATTTACACATCAAAAAGCTCATGTTTCAGAAATGGAAGAGACTTTCATTCCACCCCCCACTTCAAGCAATGCTTCATTAAACTCACCAAAGAATATAATATAGCCATTTCTTAAAACTCCAGGAAGACAGGACATCATCATGACCCTCTGATAATATATCCTAGTATTTCAGCTTTTATCAGTGGAAAGTACATCGTGACAATAAAAGTCCCCTCTATTAAAATGCAAAATATAAAAGTAATGGCTTTTTGTGCTGCATTTCAAAGGTAGTTGACTGAAAATACCACTGTAAGCCTTGTAATCTGCCTGCTGTGTTGAAAGTCCATTAGGAAGCAAACTTCATTTACTGCATCAGATGTAGAAACCACAAATTCTGACAAACTACTGTCCCCCAGTTTTTCAGGGACTACTTTTTCCCACCAGAAGGCATGCTTTTGGTGGGGGGGTCCTGCTGGAGCCTGCACCAAGACATTATTTTTCACCTCAAGGATGGAATGAATAAGTTAAACAAGTTTTCTTTCAAAAAGATAAACAGCAACTCACATGCTCTCGCAGAACCTCTTCAGCGTGCTTGGTTTCTCCTGGTTGCGTCTTTGTCGGAACCAGCGTTGAATGCTGCGAACATCCCAGTCCAGCTGCTTGGAGAGGCCCTCCAATCTCTTTTCATCAGGATGCTATGACACAAGGAAAACATTTTCATCTTCACTATAAACAGATGTGCCCTGGCCTATACTGGAGATAATTGTTTTCCCGGTATTTTCTACCCACTATTAGATTGTTATATTGAATACTGAGGACCAAGACCTTCCATCAGCAGCGTGAACAAAGACAACCACTTAGGACAAGAAAAGCTACTCATTATGAAACAACACTGAAAATATAAATCTCACTCTAATGCTTGTACTTCTTACCAGCAACAAAGACTCAACGAAATGGCCAACTGGCTAAACCAGCTCCACCAAGCTACCAGGAAAGGAGTTAAGTAAAGGTGAGTTGGCCAAAAGACCTCATTCAAATATTTCACTTTCTCAGGAGAAAATACTGTGCCCAATTATCGAATATCAAAACAATGTAGGACAGACAAAAAGCCTGGAGTAATCCCCAAATATGCCATTTTAACCTAAGGTACCAATTCCACTTAAAAGACATGTTTTCTCTTTCTTCCTCTTCAATTTCCCCTCTCTTCACTTGTTTATACATTCGTCTTGACTATTCATTTCTTGGTCTTCCTTTTGACTAGAACTCCATAAGATTTTTTACAATGACTATGCATTACCTGAAAATGCAAACTTGGTGAAGTAGAAAGAGACCCTATTTATGCTTGTCATATAAGAGCATCATCGACTCAGTGGACTTGAGTTTGAGCAAATTCCGGGAGGGCTTCCCTGGTAGCTCAGCTGGTAAAGAATCTGCCTGCAACGTATGAGACCCCAGTTCAATCCCTGGATAGGGAAGATCCCCTGGAGCAGGGCATGGCAACCCACTCCAGTTTTCTTGCTGGGGAATCCCCATGGACAGAGAAGCCTGGTGGGCTATCGTCCATGGGATCGCAGAGTTGGACATGACTGAGCGACTGAACAACAATAGTGATGATATTACTTGTTTCTCATTCTCATTTCTAGAAAATTAGGAGATGACAGACATAGGTTCAGTTCTTGTTCTGATGAACTTTCTGAGCCTCAGTTTCCTCACCTGTTCAAAGGAAGATTACTTATCCACCTAAACAGTGCTGAGGACCAAATGCAAAAATGTATGTATATCTCAGTACATATTAGTTCTGTCCCTCCTCTCTTCTGTGTCTTAGAGACCATCCTGCCAACAATTACATGAGGGTGACCTGTCATACAACAAAACTAAACTGAGTTAGTTCTACTCCTTTATTTGTTCTACCTTTGTTTTATAATTAAGGAGATGTTAATAATCAGAAGACAGAACGACAAATGGGGTAGGGGAAGACAGGCCGACAGCTTTTAAGTCCTAAGGGTGGAATGCACACGCGACACCTTTTTAAAGCCGCTCAAGAAATTCAAGGTGTCAGACACACAGGAAACACAGCAAATGGCCTTAGTCTTATGACTGAGGTTATAAAATGTGCTGAGCTTGGGTCTCTGAAAGTTATTTGCTAACTTTCAGTGAGGCACGTACTTTGTGGTATTTTTCTTAGAAGAATACCTGGCTATACTCTCCTCTGTCTCTCAATTTAAAGATACGATAGAAAATGCACAGCCTACAATAAGAATACCCTGGCTCTACTATTTTCTTAAATTCATTTTTAATTTTCATTCATTTTCTAAGTCTATTGAATTGGTAAAACATTCATATGGTTCACAAAATAAAAATTATCCCAAATTTCACCTTCCAATTTGTACCTATTCTCTCAGTTCCTACTCTCCCCTTCTTATCAGGTAATGGGCTATTCAATTTCTTCCCAAAGTTATCTTGTCAAATATAAGCAAAGTTGAATATGCCTTCTTTTTTTTTTTTTGAATATGCCTTCTTATATCCACCCCCCCTCACACCTTCACACAAAGTTGTTGTACTATTTTGGACTTTGGGTTTTTCACTTTACAATATATCTTGGAATATTTCCATATCACAGTATTAGGAACACCCTCCTTTTGTAGAACTATATGGACATGCCACAATTTACTTATCTGCTCCACTACTAATGCCCACTCAGGTAGCTTCCACACTTCCACTACTATAAACAATGCTGCCATACATAACATTTTCATGGGTTATTTTATACACATATCAGTTCAGTTCAGTCGCTCAGTCGTGTCCGACTCTGCAACCCCATGGACTGCAGTATACCAGGCCTCCTTATCCATCACCAACTCCCTGGGCTTATTCAAACTTATGTCCAAGGAGTTGGCGATGCCATCCAACCATCTCATCCTCTGTTGTCCCCTTCTCCTCCTGCCTTCAATCTTTCCCAGCATCAGGGTCTTTTCAAATGAGTCAGTTCTTTGCATCAGTTGGCCAAAGTATTGCAGTTTCCCCTTCAGCATCAGTCCTTCCAATGAATATTCAGGACTGATTTCCTTTAGGATGGACTGGTTGGATCTCCTTGCAGTCCAAGGGACTCTCAAGAGTCTTCTCCAACACCACAGTTCAAAAGCATCAATTCTTCGGTGCTCAGCTTTCTTAATAGTCCAACTCTCACAACCGTATATAACTACTGGAAAAACCATAGCTTTGACACATTTTTATTAATTTCTTCCTTCTGTTTGCCTTCATTTATTTTGTTGTTCTTTTTCCAATGTTTAAGCAAGTGGTTTTATATATATGCATGTATATATATATAAGAATATGAGTTTTCATCTGAGTACTACTTTGGCATAGTAGTACTTTCATCATTGTTTCCTAAATATTCTGAAATTTTGTTTTTACACAACAGTTAATTAAGAAAGCAAGAGCTTTGCTGATTTCTAGTATTTGTAAATTGTGTCTATTTTATAAATTTGTCACCATTTTTATATAATTAAAGGTTAACTTTTAAAAATATTTAACATGTTCTTGAAAAGATAGTGTAGTCTCTATATTCAGAATACAGGGTTCTAAATGTACCCCTTTAATCATCCTCATTATGCTTTTTAGAATTAGTTGCTATATTGTTTTTTATTTTATATGTTCTGTTTTATATTTTGACCTGTCATGACCCAGACAGAAATTAAAATTTTTTACTATTAAATAAGTTTTTCTTTTGTTCTTTTCTATAAGTATATGGATACATTCATTTTTAATGCATGTATATTCATAACCATTTAAATTTCATTGTGAATTGTATCCTTTGGCAATTAAAAGCCAATATTTCATTTCATTTCAACCTTTTGGTCCAGAACTCTTTCTTTAAATAAAAACAGATACCCTACTTTCTTTCTTATTTATATTTGTCTGTAAACCTTTACTCATCCTTTTATTTTCAATGTCTATAGTTACTTTATCTAAAGGTAACGTTCATAAGCTAGGTGACCTAAATCTGAATTATTTTTATTAGATGAGGTAAACCCATTTATATTCATTGATATAAGTTTATACTTTGTTGTTATGGTTAGTCACTAAGTCTTGTCAGACTCTTTTGTGACCCCATGGACTGTAACCCACCAGGCTCCTCTGTCCATGGGGATTCTCCAGGCAAGAATACTGGAGTGGGTTGCCATTTCCTTCTCCAGGGAATCTTCCCAACCCAGGAATCAAACTCATGTCTCCTGCACTGGTAGGTGGATTCTTTACCACTGAGCCACTAGGGAAGCACTTATTTATACTTACTTCACATTAATTGTGTTTTCTGTTATCATAATTTAATTTTTTAAATTTTATCAAATCAAATATGGCTGATGTCCCTTTCTTTGTGTGGGTAATTTTTATTCTACTGGTAATCCACATAACCACAGGACTTTTCTTCTGTTTCCAGTCAATAAAAATTCCAAATGAACGATATTTAAAACTAGCATATTTCCTCTTCCTTCTTCACCCAATATTCAGTTCAGTTCAGTTGCTCAGTTGTGTCCAACTCTTTGCGATCCCATGAATTGCAGCACACCAGGCTCCCTGTCCATCACCAACTCCCGGAGTTCACTCAGACTCACGTCCATTGAGTCAGTGATGCCATCCAGCCATCTCATCCTCTGTTGTCCCCTTCTCCTCCTGCCCTCAATCCCTCCCAGCATCAGAGTCTTTTCCAATGAGTCAACTCTTCGCATGAGGTTAGTAATTTTCTCTCTCAGAGTTTACTCATGTACTATCAAATACGCTCATTCTTCTCTTACTCAGTTTGGCTGCTTAAACCGATAAGCTTTGACTCCCAGCTATTAGAGCTTATGCAATTAATGAACTTGCTCTACCTCCCACCTTCATTCCCTTTTTCAGCTCAGTTATTGTGAGATGTATCATTTCTACATTGTGAGAGCATATAATGTTTACATTCTGTTCTGTCATCCTAATCCTCACATTTCTATCTCAGTTCTACAGTCTAAATGTATTCAAAACTCATCAATATTCCCAACAATCTCTTGGTCGGCTGAAATTAATACTTACATGTGTTAGTCACTCAGTCCTGTCTGACTCTTTGAGACCCCATAGACTGTAGCTCACCAGGCTCCTCTGTCCGTAGAATTCTCCAGGCAAGAATACTGGAGTGGGTTGCCATTCCCTTCTCCAAATACTCACAAAGTTTCTTCAAAAAAGGACTCATGGGAACAATTCCTCTCAATTTTTGAAAATTCAATATGTTTGTCTTTAGCCTTTACACTATAAAAACTATTTACCTAAACATAAAAATTCTTACTTCATATTTTCCTTGAAAATACTGGAAAATGTTGTCCTATACAATACTGCTACAGAGATGACTAAAGTTATTATGGATATTTTTCCCTAGATAAATGATGTAATTTTTTTTGCTCTTTTGCTTGTAATGCTTTGCTGTCCAAGAATTATTTCTTTTATATTTCAAGTCTAATATTTTAATAAGTCCTGGTGTAAACCTTCTTGGGTCTCTCTTTCCTGCATTCTATTAACATATTATAAATCTCCACTTATTTTACGAAAATTTTCTTCACACATTTATTCTACTTTGTTTTTCCTCAGACTTTCCTGGTAGCTCAGATGGTAAATAATCTGCTTGCAATGCAGGAGACCCAGGCTTGATCCCTGGATCAGGAAGATCCCCTGAAGAAGGGATGGCTACCCACTCTAGTATTCTTGCCTGGAAAATTCCATGGACAGAAGAGCCTGGCAGGCTACAGCCCATGGGGTCACAAAAAGTAGACTGCTTTCCCTTAAGAGACTCCAATTATACAGATGCTATATCCGCTTGCTCTATATATCTAATTATTTTTATCTCTTTTTCATTTCATTTATTTCAGCTTTATTATTTCTATCTGACATGTTCCCCACTGAGATTTCTGCAACATTTAGTGTTTCCTGTGTTCTTTCCAAATTTGTCTTCATTTCTGTGATAGTTTTAGTACTTTTCCCCTGAACTAACCAGCTCATACTGCATCTCTTCTTGTTGATCAACTATTTCTTTCTTTAGGTTTTCTATTTCATTTTGTATGGTCTTCCTGAACAGAGCTATTGCTTTTTAAAAATAAAGTCTATGGTAAAATATCTGATTGCAATTTTCAGTTGCCCTGTGGCCTCCTTTTTGCAGTGACAATTTTTGTTAGTAATTGATGTTACGTATTCTTTTTCTTGTCTTTGATTCCGTGTGTTTCTTCTTTATTACCCATCATTGACTCAGTTGGATTTTCTTGACCGGCTGCTGGTAGTATAGGGAGCAGGGAGGGTACTTCTGTAGTTTAGAAAAGTGAAACTGAAAGTTACTCAGGCATGTCTGACTCATTGTGACCCCAAGAACTGTATCCTGCCAGGCTCCTCTGTCCATGGAATTCTCCAGGCAAGAATACTAGAGTGGGTAGCCGTTCCCTTCTTCAGGGAATCTTCCCAATCCAGGGATCAAACCCAGGTCTCCTGCATTGTAGGTGGATTATTAACCATCTGAACCCCCAGGGAAGCCCAAGATTACTGGAGTGGGTAGCCTATCCCTTGCCTCCAAAGAACACTACCTCCTGAAAATGTGCCATCCACCCGTAGTTTTCTGTGTACTTCTTCCACTTCTTTGAATTAAACTGAGTCTAGAAGGGCATCTACTAGCCTTGTTGCTATATCTAGTGTTGCAAACAGTGGATAGAATTTTGATCTTACCTTTAGGAGCTGTCATTTTTGCTGGCTTTCCTGAAATCTAGTCCCACAGGGTCCTCTATCCACACTTCATGCTTTTTACATCCTCCTTCTTGGCTTCTGCCCAACCCCAACTGTTTTTATTTAGCCTTTCTATATATATTTTGAAATCTGGAGATATATATCTCTTAGTTTGCCAAAAAATAAATATTGTAAGATTTTCCTTCCTTTTTTGTGTATTTTTTATTGTCATGTTTTATAAATGCTCCATAGTTCTTTTCCTTTTCTTAAGACTCTCAAGGAAAAAAATTAATAATTCTGACTTACATAAATATTTTTATACCAGAAATACCCAGGTTAACTTCCATAAACATAAACATACAAGGATGGAAAAGAAAAAGAGAAATAGGCATAAGAGGAGAATCAGGAAAAACTAATCAGACCTGCATATAATTTTTAAAAAACAGTGTAAACAGAGCAAAAGCAGATTATGATATGATAATCTCATAATTCTCTAGATCATAAAACCTAGTTCTAGAGCTGACAAATATATTTTACCCTTAATGGTTCAATAATTGCTTTGATGAGAAAATGAGGCTGTTATGATCACAGATATATGCCAAAAGCTAGAAAGATATATAAATAAATAGATTAAATGATTGATTAATTTATATCTATCTCATTCAGATAACCCTGGATATAATCAGTTAAGAAACATGAACTCAAAATATTCACTAAAGAAAAATAATCATGCCATTCATTTGAATGAGTCTAACAATTTACAATCGGTGATATTTGAGCCCCATCACAAATCTACTGAATCAGAATCTCTAGAAATAAGATGCAGCAATCTACATTTAATACCTCAGGTGCTCTTAATGTAAATTAAAGGAGAGACCTCCTGGCCCAAATAAAAGTTCCCTCTCTTACTAACTGACTTATAGCCCAAAGCCATAATGTTAATGTTATGCATGTTGCATAATGTCTGCAACAGCAGAGCCAATGCTCCAAAACACAATTCAGTTCAGTTCAGTTCAGTTCAGTCGCTCAGTCATGTCTGACTCTTTGCCACCCCATGAATCGCAGCACGCCAGGCCTCCCTGTCCATCACCAACTCCCGGAGTTCACCCAGACTCATGTCGATTGAGTCAGTGATGCCATCCAGCCATCTCATCCTCTGTTGTCCCCTTCTCCTCCTGCCCCCAATCCCTCCCAGCATCAGAGTCTTTTCCAATGAGTCAACTCTTCGCATGAGGTGGCCAAAGTACTGGAATTTCAGCTTTAGCATCATTCCTTCCAAAGAAATCCCAGGGCTGATCTTCAGAATGGACTGGTTGGATCTCCTTGCAGTCCAAGGGACTCTCAAGAGTCTTCTCCAACACCACAGTTCAAAAGCATCAATTCTTCAGCGCTCAGCTTTCTTCACAGTCCAACTCTCACATCCATACATGACCACTGGGAAAACCATAGCCTTGACTAGACGGAATGAAAAAGTAGGAAGTCAAGAAACACCTGGAGTAACAGGCAAATTTGGCCTTGGAATACGGAATGAAGCAGGGCAAAGACTAATAGAGTTTTGCCAAGAAAATGCACTGCAAACACCCTCTTCCAACAACACAAGAGAAGACTCTACACACGGACATCACCAGACGGTCAACACCGAAATCAGATTGATTATATTCTTTGCAGCCAAAGATGGAGAAGCTCTCTACAGTCAGCAAAAACAAGTCCAGGAGCTGACTGTGGCTCAGACAATGAACTCCTTATAGCCAAATTCAGACTTAAATTGAAGAATGTAGGGAAAACCACTAGACCATTCAGGTATGACCTAAATCAAATCCCTTACGATTATACAGTGGAAGTGAGAAATAGATTTAAGGGACTAGATCTGATAGATAGAGTGCCTGATGAACTATGGACGGAGGTTCATGACATTGTACAGGAGACAGGGATCAAGACCACACCCATGGAAAAGAAATGCAAAAAAGCAAAATGGCTGTCTGGGGAGGCCTTACAAACAGCTGTGAAAAGAGAAACGAAAAGCAAAGGAGAAAAAGAAAGATATAAATATGTGAATGTAGAGTTCCAAAGAATAGCAAGGAGAGATAAGAAAGCCTTCTTCAGTGATCAATGCAAAGAAATAGAGGGAAACAACAGAATGGGAAAGACTAGAGATCTCTTCAAGAAAATTAGAGATACCAAGGGAAGATTTCATACACAACTCAAGTCTGCTCAAAAACCAATACTTTTAATTATTTTACAACAGAGGTAGGTTCTCTGAGATATTTATAAAATTTTAGATTTACAGAGGGAAAAAAAATGAGTGAAAAAGACATGCAGATGTTACCTCAACAGGAAAGACAGCCAAAGACTATGAAGCAGTTCACATTTATCAGCTAATTTCATAGATGAAAACTGCTCAGTCAGGGCATGTGACTAGTGAACTCACACTGGAATCCAGACTCAGAAGGGCTCACACTTGGGGTTTAAAATTCTATGGTTGCCATCTTGAAATTCTTGATAATTGTGTTAAGGGGATGGTGTTTTGTATAGGAGTCCACTGGGACAGGGAAGCATATGTCAGGGATTCAGAGTCTTGCTTGGCTCACACACAGTCCCGTCACTGCCCCCAGATGAGGCTGGGTACCTTACTTCCCTGTCCTCCAGCTCCCCAGGGCCTCCAGGCTTCACCTTCCCACTCCTGCTGACTGACTACTGCTGCCCTAGGTGCAAACATGGAAAGGGGTGGGATTAGGTGTTCACACCCCACGGTGTCTCAGCCACCTGCGCCCTGGGCTAGCAGCATCCCAAGGTACTTAGTGGGTGACTCGGTGGGGATTAGCCTCTTGCTCACTCCAATCCTCCAATCCAGGTACCTAGTATGTCTTGGAGCAGAGAATGCAGTACACTGGCAGGTCTCCTGTCCACTATGGGTTGGGACAGTGGGCCTATGGAAAGGGGAGAGGCCTATATCAACTTCCCCCAGGAGCTGGAAAGAGACAGAACTCAGCAGCTAGTGGGCTGTGCGTGCACTAAATCACACAGGGTGGGGTTCCTGGGTATCTGTCAGGGTTTTCACTTGCCTCATGTGTATGCCTAAGAGGCATGGCATTAAATACCAAATAAAAACTCTTGACAGGTCAAGAGAGAGACAAACTACACAAGAAAGGAAAAGGCTTTCTCTTTTTATGCCTCTAATGGCACCTTTTTGCGCTTTTTGAACAAAGGGCCCTGCATTTTTAGTTCTGCACTAGCCTCCAAAAATTATGTAGCCAAGTACTGCATGCAATAGATTTTAAGGGTTCTAAGGGGATATCCCTTCACACTTGAAAGATGATAAACATGCCCTTCTTCAAAGATGAACTGGAACCATGGTCAAGGCCAGGATGCTGGACAATCATTGTTCAAACCCTCCAAATCCTGCTGCTTGTATTCTGGTCAGCAGATCTGTTCCTTTCTCATATCACAGATAACACTGGCAAACTACAAAGAATTCAGGGGAAAACAGTTCCAGCCTTGGCTGCATTTAATTCAAAACCTGAGGCTTCTGCTTTAATCATGTAGAAATTTCCAAAAGAATCACCTTGGAAACCAAGAGAATATGATCATTAAAATTAGCTGGAAGCAAATATCCTCCAGAGCAGTCAACCTGGTTGCAAAATCCTTTCATTACCTTTATAGAGAAAAATCCCCTAGTAACCATAATAAACAAAAGGCAAGGGAAATAAACATCTACCGCAGGATTCCTAAAGGGAGGCATAACATTTGGGTAGAAAATTCATTTTTATGCATTTAGAGTAGTTCACAAGGTAAATACAAATATGTTGTAATCACATGTGAAAAAATGAACCTATAACTCCCTATGTGCTTAGTCACTTAGTCATGTCCAACTGTTTGTGACCCCATGGACTGTAGCCTGCCAGGCTCCTCTGTTTATTGGAATGTTTAGGCAAGAATACTAGAGAGGGCTGCCATTTTCTCTTCCAGGAAATCTTCCTGACCCAGGGATCAAACTTGCATCTCCTGTATCTCCTGCATTGGCAAGCAGTCTTTACATGAGCCACCTAGGAAGCCCTTATAACTCCCTACACATCTGCTATTTCAGAGGGAGAAAATGTGTTTGCTGCAACAAACTGATAAATAAAAATGCAATTTCCTCCCTAATATTTTCTTCCTTTAAACACTCTGTCACATGAGTCCCTTCAGGTTAGAAAGTGGCAGTCTAAAATCATCTCACAAAACAAAAATTCCATTTATTCTACTCTCCTTCTTAGCAGAGATATAAAAAACATTGTGTGTGTTCTTTCACTTTCCTGAGAAGAATACCATTTCTAAAAGAATAGAGGGGAAAACCCTAGAGAATCCTGGCAGAAATGTAGACCATAAAATAAACAAATATGTTTGAAAATTTGAATTAATTATTTTACAACAAGAGAGAACCAATAAAAATGGTTAGCAATATAAATACCAAAAAAGGAATAAAATTTGCTTAACGTGGTCAAATCACATCTTAGAAGCCTGAGAAATTGTCCCAGAAAAAAACGAAAGCAGGAAAACAAACCATTTAATACGCAAATACACAATATTTCTCATAGACTGTTATGCTTCTCCTTTCTTTTCCATGAAAGAGTGAGAGAGAGATTTCAGTAAGAATAAGCTATTCGGATGCTGTGACTTGCATTTTCATGGCCTTAGCTTGAGGGTTTCTGACTTCCGTCTTCTTCCTCCTCTTTTTGTTCAGAAGGAGAGACCAGCTGGCAGTCGGTGACAATCTTTCCTCTACATCCTCCCTCTCTCCCCTGCTCGCCTCTTTCCAGCCTGGTTTGGACTTTAACTCTCAGCGGAGCGATCATCTCCTCCCCCATTTTCTTCACAGTCAATCTGTACTTTGTAACTCTCTGGACCCTCGCTCTTCCTGGCTTCATATTACTGCTCTTCTTTCCCTCCATTGCTCCCATTTTTGTTCACATAGGCCTGTGTATCATAGCTGCTAGAACATATGGACAACTCCATAAGCAAATGAGCACTTTTCCTCACAGCTACAGTAATCGTATTCCTCAGCTCTCCCCAGTCGCCTCCACAAAGTCCCACCCCACCGTTAGACATACATACTGCGTCACATCAGGTGAGACTGAGGCATAGAATTCGTGCCCTCACTGTCTCATCTAGACTGTGCTCCACAGCCAAGCGTCTCGCACGCTGTTGGGAGTAAACCCGCAGGTCTCAAACATGCCCAAGTGTGTTTGGCTTCTCCCTTTCTCAGTTTATCGCAGGGCCTGTGTGCTTTCCATGCTTTCAAGCATGAGGCTAGTCAAATGTTCGTTCTCAAACTCAACACAGAGGGAAGTAAATGATTTCAGACTAAGAATAGTGGTCGTAACAATTTATATCCCAGAAAAGGACAATCATACCTTTGTAATTGCAGTGAAGACCTTTTCCAGGATGGCATTTGGCTGGGCAATCTGTGGTCCATTGGCCTGAATGTTGAGGGCTATGGCACATGGTTTGGCTACAAATCTGAAAAAAAAAAAAAAAAAACCACATTATTCTCTCTATAGCTGTTCTTAATGTTATCAGGTAACCATTCCTCAATTGTCCCAATAAAATGTTGATATGATTTTATGGGTAGACACTGTCAACACTCATAAATCAGGACCTATATAAAGCAGATTTAACTTTTTTTCTCCTTTAATTCCCCAGCAGTGACAGTAAAAAAAGAAATCTTTTTAAAACATTTAACCCTCCTGATATGTAAGTTATAATGAGACTGACTAGATAGAAAGACTACAAATGAGAAATATACCAGTATAAGATACATAAACCAAACAAACTATGATTTTGAAATGATGTATGTTCTTCTTACAAGTCACGTTATATTTTTACTAGGAAAGTGTTAACTAACAGAGTATGCTTTTGATCAACCCCAGTCCAAAGCCTGGCCCATGTTGTCTCTGTGATCCAAGTGTGCTATGTTCGGTCCCACGTTTTTATGACTTCTTAAAATTCCTTGCTTTACGATTATTTGCTTCTTTCTCATAAGGAGTCATGAAAGGTGTCAAACAACATGACGTCCCAGCCAAGCTGAAAGGTCTGAAATTATTACACACATCAGCTGCACCATTTTTATCATAAGAAAATGACTATGTCAAGAAGAACAGGACGTCTCAGCTACACTTCTGGCTGTGTTTAAAGTGTGAATGAGCCACGGGAGGCATGCAGACAGAGGACATGGGGCCTCAAAGGTCTGATGATGTCTCTAAAACCTTTTTTATAAGAAAAGCATTTGAGTTGTTTTAAACTAAACATTCGAGAAATAAGGTGCAATGCACCTTTTCAATAGTGACATTTAACTTTTTCTATAAATGCAAATAATACAATATTATATGAAAGTATGACCCAAATTCATTTAATGTTGGCCAAAAGCAACTGATAAATATACACAACAGACGGTGAGTAAATCTTAGATGAAGTTTCTTTAATAATAATGAATAGTGGGGGGTAATTCCCTGGTGGTGCAGTGATTAAGACTCTGAGCTCCCAAAGCGGGGAGCACAGGTTCAATCCCCGGTCAGGGGTCTAAGACCCAGCACGCCACACAGTGTGCCAAAAAAAAAGCGGATGAGTTAAAGAACAGTAAACAAGGGAGGAATTTTTTTTTTCTTTAAAGAGGGACTAATAAAGTTTACATACATGGTACCTCATAATATCCCACTGGGTCCTATTTCAAGTAAAAGGGGAAAAAAATGTATTCAAACAAAAAAATGGAATACTGTACATGCAAGCCCAAACCAGTAAAGATATACACAGGAAATGCAATTTAATTCCTGTTTCATTGGGCTCTCTGGAACAAAGTTAGGAAGAATAACCACCTTTGCTAGAATGAGAAACATGTTACCTATGCCCTCACCTTTGTAAAAGAAGTGTAGTATTTTTTTTAAATAACTCTGGGTATTCACTAAAAACAGTCATTGTGGTGCTACGAATGTAGCTAGTGGAAAGAAAGAAACATGGATGGGCAGTGACCAGTTGTTTCCTTAAAGTTTCCTGCTTCCTGGTTAGTGCCTCTTCATCATAAGGCATAATAAGAGGTGTGGGAAGACATGCGATCAGCAAGAGTTTTTCATTTTTTTAAAAAAGGTAGAATAGCAAAACTAGGTATAAAAGCCAAAATCAACACTTCTAATGGTTTCCTTCTACTCTTCCCTGTGGGATTTCTCCCCAGCCCTCTCTTGTCTTCGTAATTCCTACAAATTCTGAAACGCTGTGTTCAAATTTCCTGTTGGAATTTGGCGTCAGCATCCTTGATGGAGAATATGATCTGTTTTTTTCTTCTAAAGAGTGAAGAGTCTAAATGCAGAGGCTGATCACTTTATCTGTGAATACGACAATGCCAGGCACACACAGGAGGGGGCAAGAAATCTGATCCACTGGCTATGTTCTGCAAATGTGCTTTTAATGTGGCCATCATTGCGGTGAGTGCTGCTGACAAGCTAACAAACCTTCTCTGTGTACCCACAACAGTGTGCAGGCAGACAGCAGGAGAGTCAAGAAATTCACTCAGTAGAACCTCTTCAAAAGCAACTTCCTCACCTTTACTGTCACTTGCCAGTAACACACAAAAACATTCAAAAAGGTTCTTTTAGTATTTTATACAATACCATGTTTTACACCTTACTCCTCCTCTTTTTAAACTTCAAATCACTTTTTTTTAGAAACACTCTCTACATTTCCAGAACTAATAAGCATCTTGAAGAAGGCATATCACTTGATCATTAAACTTCTGAAATTTTGATAATCAAAATTATCAAATAAATATGACTCTCTATAAACATACTTTTAAAACAATGTCTAAAGGATAGGTGGGAATTATCTGCTACTATCTGGCGACAGAGACCTAGTTTCAGAAATTGATCTCTCTATGCCCAATGTCCTCATATGTAAGAAATAATATTTACATAGATAAATAAAAATTGTGTGATTATACAAACACATGTATATATTAAAACATAATGTCACATGGCCTCTTTGTCTAAAAGCTTTGATGGGAGCCATGTGTATGGTTTCACACCATACCATTTACACACCATGACTCTCTGGACCCAGCAACCCACACAGCTTCAGCTACACTGTGCCAAGCCATGTGCATCCAACAAGGTTTGAATGTACCAAGCAAGAAAAGGGGAGACCAGAAACAAGACAGGCAACTAAAAAAGACAAGGGTCAGCAGGTAAAATAACCACTTGCCTCAGTTTACCCTCAGAGCTTGGTTGTCCCAGCATCATTATTAATGGTACCCCTTTACTGACAAGAGCATTCCTGCGTGATACTCTGCCACAATAATTTTATAAGTGTGTGAGCAATAAATTGTAGTGACCCTCATCATCAAGCCTCAAGCTTGATGGACACGGGTCCACACTGGGTCCAGACCAGCACTGCCTTAAGGTTCTGAGCCCATCCCTGACTCTTGAGAGTCCGTTGGGCAGCAGGCAGATCAAACCAGTCAATACTGAAGGAAATCGGTCCTGAATATTGATTGGAAGGACTGATGCTGAAGCTGAAGCTCCGATACTTTGGCCACCTGATGAGAAGAACTGACTCATTTGAAAAAACCCTGAAGCTGGGAAAGATTGAAGGCGGGAGGAGAAGGGGATAACAGAATATGAGATGGTTGGATGGCATCACCAACTCAATGGACATGAGTTTGACCAAGATCCAGGAGATGGTAATGGACAGGGAGGCCTGGCGTGCTGCAGTCCATGGGGTCGCAAAGAGTCAGACACATCTGAGTGACTGAACTGAACTGATACCTGGTATTCTCTCCAAGTCCAAACCTTCCCAGATCCCCTGTCAATCTCCATGGCCCTGCAGGATGCTATGTCCACACCCATCACAGGAGAGTTGGGGTGTGTGCGTGTGTGTGTGTGTGTGTGTGTGTGTGTTGCTCTTCCCTGTGTGTGTGGTCTCTTTCATAGAGGTTGCAATGAACCTTTCACCAAGGTGAAAGCACCCATCTCTACTGATCCTAGCACACACATATACTCTCCCTCAACCAGGGGAGGCAGGAATATCACCACCCCCACTCTGCAGAAAGAGAGACGCAAGTATCCTCTGCCTCTAGGGGAAGGGAAGCAGAAAATGTCATATTTCTTTCCTAAAAATTTTTAGGCAAATGTTATCATCAGCTCCCCATCTTTGTTTATTGGCCAGGCTAAGTCCCAAATTCCAAGGATTTGTAGGATAGGATATGAGAAATGACAGTCAAATTTAATAGAATTTAACTCAATTTAAAGGTTGAAGATCTTATGGTTTAAATGGCTTCTGATGGGTATGTACAATAAATCAAACCACTTGAATCCCTTGAAAGAAGTTACTGTGTCCAGAAATATTTTTACAGAACACCAGGCACACTGTGGGCACTCAATGAATATTTGATGGTGAGTGAATAAATGAATGATTGAATCAGCTAAAATATAATGGCACATGACCTTTCTATCTTTTTCATAAGAGCTGTGCATTTTAATTCCCTTAAATACCTACATCTACAAAGGGTCCTTATTTGGGACTCAGAGGATAGAAGACTGATGGCTCAAACTCGAGAAGCTGTTTCTATAATTTCCATTGTCCCTATAAAGTCAAAGTGGCCCTACAGAGCTCTTGTGTAGGTTCTACCAATCTCTCACTAGGCATTCTCTTTTCAACTTACCTAGCACACAGAGCCAAACATTAAATTTCCAAGATTTAAAAAATTTCACAAGATAGGCAGAAAACATTAATTTCAAATTCCAAATGAGAGAAGAAAAAATAATTTTTATCATCCTAAAAGCAATATATATGTTTTATATAAATCTATATGAAAATAGAAACTATATTTGTTTATTCTCCAAGAATTTGTGAATCACTGCTGCATCTTTTTAAGAAAGCATGCTGCTGCTGCTAAGCTGCTTCAGTCCTGTCCGACTCTGTGCGACCCCATAGATGGCAGCCCACCAGGCTCCTTTGTCCCTGGGATTCTCCAGGCAAGAATACTGGAGTGGGATGCCATTTCCTTCTCCAACGCATGCATGCATGCTAAGTCGCTTTGTCGCTTCAGTCGTGTCCGACTCTGTGTGACCCCATAGATGGCAGCCCACCAGGCTCCTCTGTCCAGGGGATTCTCTAGGCAAGAGTACTGGAGTGGGCTGCCATTTCCTTCCCCATAAGAAAGCATATTAGACACCAAATAAAACTAATGACAAAACATCTATAATTTTATCACCTATTGCCATGGTCCATTAGAGAAATGCTGGATTTTTTTCCTCCAATGCTGGCTCTAATAGAATTTCACAAAAGCTGTCTTTTACAAGGGTTGTCTTAGGAGAGAGAAAAACAGAGTAAGATGAGGGTGGAGTAGAGTACCTACAAATATAATAGTTGAAAGGGAATATGTATTTTCAAGCTTTGATGATTGCCTCTACCAGGAAACGCTCACCTAATTACTTTTTTATCAAAGGCAGTAACACTACCTTCAAAAGATCAAACATTGTGAAGTACTTTCATGTAGAATAACATATTTGAAAGTAAATATAGCAAGGATGTAAGCTTTGAAAAATACTAGTCTCAATGTAAAAGCAGAGAAAACACGAAGACATTCCTACTTTTTAGTTCTATTTAACAACATGTATTTGTATTTTAAACATGAATTGAATGTCTCTACACAGAATACCAAGGTACGCTCCGGGCTACAGTGTGCTTAAAGGTATACACAAAAATGAAGTGATTCTTGCATGAAACACCTTCCCAATACAGAAAAGGAGTAAATTAAAAAAATTTTTTTAAATGTAAATAAACATTTACAGGGTACATGTCGGCTCTCATCACTTAGTACTGTGTAATCAGGGGCTTTCCTGGTGGCTCATCGGCAGAGAATCTGCTTGCAATGCAGGAGGCAGGGGTTTGACCCCTGGGTCAGGAAGATCCCCTGGAGGAGGGCATGGCAACTCTCTCCAGTATTCTTTCCTGGAGAATCACATGGACAGAGGAGCCTGGCAGACTACCATCCACAGAGTCACGAAAGAGTCAGACACTACTGAAGCGACTTAGCACGTACACACTATGTAATTGTCTTCAGTGGGGAGCACTGACTCTAGCACTTCCTACACTTTGCAAAGTAGCTGGATGGCTGTGGTGGTAGATACACAAATCTACACATGTGATTTTAAAAAAGTGCATAGATTTTGGGACTTCCTGGGTTGTCCAGTTGTTAAGAATCCACCTTGAGATGCAGGGAACACAGGTTTGATCCCTGGTAGGGGAACTAAGATCCCACAAGCCTTGGAGCAACTAAGCCTGCATGCCACAACTAGTGAGCTTGAATGACACAGCTAGAGAGTCCGTGTAACATCGTGAAGCTCCCACGCATGCAATTAAGACCCAAATAAATAAATATTCTTTAAGTGTATAAAATTAAATCACACACACACACAATGTACAGCTGGGGAAATCAGTGTAAGTTCAATAGACTATCAATGCTAATTACCTGGCAATGATGCCATACTATAATTTTAGTATTCCTTCTTACAACTGCATCTGAATCTGCAACTATCTCAGGAAAGATTTCGATTTAAAAAATAATTAGAAGCACTCTGGTTTTGATATGGGGAAATGAGCACCCAATAAATTGATTTCTCATCTTTAAAAACTGCACAACATGCCAACCCTCTAAAAACAAAACCAAGTACCTGAGGGCTCTGGAGATGGAACATACGCAAGTAGACTGGAGGGGAGTCAAAAGCTGGAGCAGGAAACCAGCAGACAGCAAGCTCCTGTTTATTTATTTATGTATATATTTGGTTTGCAGCTCAACTCTGAGATCAATCACAGCAGCAGATACAGCTTTGACAGGAAAATACACTCTCTGTCTAACTGTGGGTACTAGGGAAGGAGCCTGGGGAAATCAGAGACTGGCCAAGGAACCACAAAAGAAAGAAGACAGAGAAGCCAACCCCTAATTCGGCTTAATAACGAAGCATGATTCTGGCTGACCACAAGCCATGTATGTACAAGGTAAGCTGAAAGCAAGTAGGAGCTAAGGTTTAAAGAACTGAATAAAGACTGAAGCCATGGTCCACTGAGGGCCCGACAGGCTACAGTTTGAACCTAACTGAGTAAATTGTTTGTTAACACAAAACATCTCAACACTCTTCACAGCAATGTAAAAAAAAAAAAAAAATCCAGAATCTCTTCAATATAACTCTAAGAATATCCAGATACAATCTAATATGTTGATGGAAAGCAAGGAAAACATGACCCAATTTTAGGGGAAAGACACACAAAGAGATTCAGTGAACTTGAAGATAGGGCAATGGAAATAATGCAATCTGAGAAAAGGCAAGAAAAAAAGTGACAAAGTAAAGAAACAGACATTGAGGACTTGTAGAACAATTTTAAAAAGGCTAACATATGGGTAGTTGGAGTTCCAGGAAAAAAGGAGAAAGACTGGAGAAGAAGAAGGTATCAGAAGAAATAATAGAAAGAAATGTATTTCTCAAATCCGATAAAAGACATAAACATACAGTTTGGGAAGTTCAAGAATCCCCAAAAGAGGTAAATTCCAAAAAAAAAAAAAAAAAGAAGATACAGACAAAATCACAGTCAAACTGATGAAAACCAAAGATAAGGGGAAATACTGAAACTCACTAGAGAAAATGGCACATTGTATACAGGGAAAAATAATTTGAAAAACAAAGGACTTCTCATCAGACATGATGGAGGTTTAATGACAGTGAAACAATATCTCTAAAGTGCTGAAGCAAAAACAAAATGAAAAAAAGTTATCATCCCAAAATTCTACATCCAGCAAAATTTTTCTTCAAAGAATAAAAGTGACAGGAAAATGAAGGGAATTTGTCTGCCATCAGATCCCCACTTCAAGAATACTAGAGGGACTTCTTTAGGCTGAAAGGAAGCAAAACCAGAGGGAAGCTTAGATCTCAAGAAAAAATGAAGACCATCAGAAATGGTAAATATAAAACTACTCGGAAGATCTCTGAAAGTAATTATGACCAATTAGTAACAGATTAAATACACACAATTATGAGAAATAACATACGTCCCATCCCAGACAGTGCTGGAAAGAAACCTAACTATGAACATCCAAGGGGGAAAAAATATGAAGAGGGGTGATTGATTTAATTCATTGCTTAGCCACAAGCACCTCCACAGACTCCAACATTCACCAGAAAGCATTACAAATGTAAAACGTATGAGAACAGTATAGACTGGATATTGAAAGTGACCTGAATGCGTGTTTAGCTACACATAGGTTCATGTGCCTGGGTAAGTAGGTGTATGTGTGGAACTGTGTATTGTACAATTCTAACACAAAGATGCTACAAGAAAACATTTATGGGAAGAAGGTCAGGAGGAGATTGATATTTATCAACACTTCAGTTCAGTTCAGTTCAGTCGCTCAGTCGTGTCCAACTCTTTGAGACCCCATGAATCGCAGCACGCCAGGCCTCCCTGTCCATCACCAACTCCCGGAGTTCACCCAAACTCATGTGCATCGAGTCGGTGATGCCATCCAACCATCTTATCCTCTGTTGTCCCCTTCTCCTCCTGCCCCCAATCCCTCCCAGCATCAGGGTCTTTTCCAATGAGTCAACTCTTCGCATGAGGTGGCCAAAGTATTGGAGTTTCAGCCTCAGCATTAGTCCTTCTAACGAACACCCAGAACTGGTCTCATTTAGAATGGACTGGTTGGATCTCCTTGCAGTCCAAGGGACTCTCAAGAGTCTTCTCCAACACCACAGTTCAAAACCATCAATTCTTCAGCGCTCAGCTGTCTTCACAATCCAACTCTCACATCCATACATGACCACTGGAAAAACCATAGCCTTGACTAGACGAACCTTTGTTGGCAAAGTAATGTCTCTGCTTTTGAATATGCTATCTAGGTTGGTCATAACTTTCCTTCCAAGGAGTAAGCGACTTTTAATTTCATGGCTGCAGTCACCATCTGCAGTAATTTTGGAGCCCAGAAAAATAAAGTCTGACACTGTTTCCACTGTTTCCCCATCTATCTCCCATGAAGTGATGGGACCAGATGCCATGATCTTACTTTTCTGAATATTGAGCTTTAAGCCAACTTTTTCCCTCTCCTCTTTCACTTTCATCAAGAGGCTTTTGAGTTCCTCTTCACTTTCTGCCATAAGGGTGGTGTCATCTGCATATCTGAGGTTATTGATATTTCTCCTGGCAATCTTGATTCCAGCTTGTGCTTCTTCCAGCCCAGCGTTTCTCATGATGTACTCTGCATATAAATTAAATAAGCAGGGTGACAATATACAGCCTTGACGTACTCCTTTTCCTATTTGGAACCAGTCTGTTGTTCCATGTCCAGTTCTAACTGTTGCTTCCTGACCTGCATATAGATTTCTCAAGAGGCAGGTCAGGTGGTCTGGTATTCCCATCTCTTTCAGAATTTTCCAATTTGTTGTGACTGCCTTCCACACAGTCAAAGGCTTTGGCATAGTCAATAAAGCACTTACTAAGTGTCAAATGCTTTGCGATGTTTTATTCTTTTTTAAGTTCAACTACAACCCTTCTTTAATCCCATTTTACAGAATTATAAAATAAATCTAAAGAATTTAAAGGATCTGCTTAAGATCTTAATACAAATAATTTAGACAAGATTTAGACCTGGTCAATCATAACAAAATCTATTAATAAAAACATTTTCTCTTTTCCCTAAAATAATAAAAGTTGATTAAAAAGGCACTGTTAAAATAATGTGAAGTAGTCATACACCTAAACTCAGAAATCTCACTTAGATATTTATCTTGGGAAATCTGTCAAACAAAGAAAAAGAGCCATAAATGGAAAAATTTTCATGCACCATCATTTTATAATAGGAAAATGGTAAACAGCTTAATGATTCACTAACAAATGACTCATTTAATACCTATGATGCGTGAGCCTTGCTTTAAGTGTTGGGGACACAACAGTGAACAAAATTCCCTACTTTTATGGAGTTCATGTTCTAGCTGGAAAGAAGGGAGATGAAAAATAAAGTGGTGCATGTGATGCAAGATAGTGAAAAGTACTATAGGGAAAAATAAAGCCTGCTAAGAAGGATGAGGTGGGGTTGCAATTTTCAATGGACTGGTCAGGGAAGACTCCTGAGAAAGTGAACCTATTCCTAAGAAGATAAGGAAATCACGCAGGAAGGGAAGTAGAAGAACATTCTGGAAAGAGCAGCAGCTAAGGGCAAAGGCTCCGAGGAAGGAGGACACCTTAGATTTGGAAGAAACATCGAGAGAGCCAGTGAGGCTTTGTTGTTTAGTCACTGAGTCCTGTCTGTCTCCTTGAAACCCCATGGGTCCCCCCCACCCCACGGGGAAACCCACCAGGCTCCTCTGTCCATGAGATTCTCCAGGCAAGAATACTGGAGTGGGCTGCCACTTCCTTCTCCAAGAGATCTTCCAGGGATCAAACCCATATCTCCTGCATTGCAGGCGGAATGAGGCTAGAGCAGTATTCATCAGAGCAAGAGGAGAAAGATGGGGTCAGAGTAGCAGGCCGCCACATCACTACATCTTGTGAGCTATTTGAAGGACTCTGGTTTTCATCTAGAGTGAGGCAGGAAGCCACTGCAGGACTCTGAGAAGAAAACCTAAATGACTGATTTATATTTAAACGGAATCACTGGCTGCTTTCTTGAGAACAGACTGAAGGGGAGCAAGAATGGGAGCAGCCAAGCCAACTGAGGGTGGGGTGCAGGGGACGGTCGCTCCGGTTATCCTGGCAAGAGATAACGGTGGTTCAAAGGGAGTGGTGACGACAGAGGCGGTGAGACGTGGTCAAGTTCAGACGCTGTCTTGAAGGCTGGGCCCCCAGCGTGCACTGGACTGAACATGGGATGAGAGAGGAATAAAATGCTCCCGGCAGGTCTTTGGCCTGAGCCCCTGGAAGGACAGAGTTAGCCTGAGGGTAGTAAATGTGAGGTTAGGCTATTAGGCTTATAGGTGGAAATACCAAGTAGGCAGTTGGATAAAGTAGTCTGGGGTTCAGGAGAGGTCTGGGTTAGAAATACAAATTTGGTGTCATCAACATACAGACACCAAATAAAGTCATAAGACTCATGGAATCATATGGTTGGTAAGACTAAATAAATAAATGTCCATACTCTGAAGGCTGGGCCTGATAATTTGAATTATAATTGAGGATTTGGAGAAAAAGAATGCCAATAAACTGCTCATGGAAATTTAGTAAAGACTGCAGAGAGGATATAAATGAGTAGTTCACAGAAATAAGCAACAATAATCAATAAGCAGATGAAAAGATGATCAAGCTCTCTTTTTTCCAAATGCCCATCAAAGCTCCTTTTTTTTTTTTTTTTAAAGGTTAAGCTATTTATTTATTTATCTATGACTGTGCTGGGTCTTCATTATTATGTGCCTGCTTTCTCTATTGTAGCAAGCTGGGGCTGCTCACTGCTGGTGGTTTTTCTTCTTATTGAGCAGGGGCTCTAGGCAAGCAGGCTCAGTAGTTGTGGCACATGGGGCCCAGTTACCCCGAGGCATGTGGGATCTTCCCAGACCAGGGATCACTCTGGTGTGCCCTGCATTGGCAGGCGGACTCCCAGTCACTGAACCACCAGGTAAGTCCTGACTGCATGCGTGTGTGCTAAGTCACTTCAGTCCTGTCCAACTCTTTGTGACCCCACGAACTGTAGCCCACCAGGCTCCTCTGCCCATGGAATTCTGCAAGCAAGCATACTGGAGTGGGTTGCCATTTTCATCTTCAGGGCATCTCCCTGACCCAGGGATCGAACCCAGGTCTCCTGCATTGCAGGCAGATTCTTTACCATCTGAGCCACCAGGGAAGCCCTCATATAAATTTCTAACACATAAAAGAAGTTGAAGATATACTACTGCCAGATTATAGGATTGTGGCTTACTTTAACATTCTTTTTTATGCTTGTCTATGTTTTTTGGACACCTAAAATGAGAGCTCAAACTTTTAATACCAAAAATAAAAAATAAGTATCTTTAAAAATAGAGATGAACTGGATGGTCTCTATGTCAGGTAAGACTCAAAACCTCAGTGACACCAAAACAGAAGATGAAAAGCCCTAAGACAGGTGCAATTCAGCTAATTCCATGGAGCTCTTCAAGCAAGGGTCTCCACTGAGACTTAGACAAGGAAAAGCACAGTAGGTGGAATAAAAATAAAAATGCTATTTCAGGACCTTATCAAGTAGAGAAAAGGGTGAAGTTCAAGTCAATGGGCACAGCAGAAGATACAAAATGGCACAAAATCACTTCAAGAAAAATGTTACCAACATTAACTAAAGATGCCAAGAGGGTTTTGAGATGCCTCCAGAAAATAATTGCTTCTGCCTGTGCCTGGCAACTCCACAGAACTTCTCTATTTCTTTATCTATATAATAAAAATCATAATTACATTCTGTTTATGTTGGGGAATATTTCCAAATTATCATCATCTTGAGACCAATTGGAAAGGGATAGAGCTAGGGGAAGATGGCAAGCAGAACAGCAGGCAGACAGAAGACAACTCTCCTCAGGAAAAGAAAATGTGATTTTTTTTTCCAGGTAGACTCATAGAGTAGAAAGGAAGATTTCTTTAGAGCAAACCCATATCCCAAGTGAATCTGTTCTGAGCTCAGAATGTTGGAGAGCTCTTTAACATTTCTAAACCCTAGTTATCACACTTAAAAATGAAGAAAGTAAAATCTACTTTGCAGAATGTGTGTGAGGATTGACAGAATAGGTATAAACCTCACACCACAGTGTTCAACATTTGGAAAATATTCATTAAGGGCTAGCTAGTTTTAAATTTTCATTGTAAGAAGCACACATTCCACACATTAGGAGGACTTCTTGTCTGGGCTGGATAGTAAGGTGGAGTGGGAAACTTGTTTTGGAAAAAAACAGAAGGATGGCAAAAATTCAGGAAAGAATCATGGAAAGAACATTTGAGCTTACTATGTCACCTGGTCCAGCTTCCTTTTTTCAAGCAGAACTTTCTCTCTAAAGAGATCATTCAAAAACTTTCTTCGAACATGAAATCTCCCTGTACATTTCTCTGCAATTTCCTGTGTCTCTGTAATTATTTCAAAATTTTAAAAGTAGAAAAAAACACTCCCCTTGGTATCTTATCTTAGTTTTTCATCACGTTTGACTTAAAGTGTTCTTCCTGCATCATTCTTTCCAGCTGAAATATAAACCCATTTCCCCATTTCTCAGCCCTCCGGAGAAGTGGTATAATACTTTGAAAACACTGATTAAGTCATCCTGCATTCCTCTTCAAGAATAAACAGCGTGGACCCCATAAACCTTTCTTCATCCATCTTTCTCTAGCTTACGTTTAAATGTTCATTTTTTAAGTATTTTAAGGATAATTTTCTGAATCTAACTTTATTCTTCTCTTAAGAGAGTGGAGGAGACCCTTAGACAATAGCTGCTTTTATTAATAAATAATCATGGGTGGAGACTTTGGTGTTATTGTTGCTATTGTTAAAAACAATTCAGAAGAGGCTTTCTGAAAAATACAGCTAAATCAGAAGTAGCTTTAGTAGAAGAGACCTGTCAGTCTAGCCAACTCCAATCTCTTCAGGGGTGCAAATCAGAGGCTAGAAAGGCTGAGTGCCATCAGCTGAGAGCTGAGATTCTTGGAAAGCCCAAGCTGCCTTGAGAAATGTCAAAATTGCCTCCACTTGCCATGTATTTCCAGGATTCTGAAAAAATAAATAACAAAAACTCTAGACTTCAGATATTTCACCATGAGTTCAACTACTCAAGAAAAATACAACCTAGCCATTAAAGATGAAGTTCATAAAATTCAAAGAAACTGTGTCTTTCTCTTAAACAATGAAAAATATGCCCCTGTGTTTTACATAAAATAAGATGCAAAGGGCATTAAAGATATTTATAAGAAGGAAAACCTGTACAGTGTATATTTACTGAATATATACAAAAATATCTTTGTAGTGAGGAAAGTCTTTAAAATATTACCACTGCTGCTGCTGCTGCTAAGTTGCTTCAGTCGTGACCCACTCTGTGCGACCCCATAGATGGCAGCCCAACAGGCTCCCCCGTCCCTGGGATTCTCCAGGCAAGAATACTGGAGTGGGTTGCCATTTCCTTCTCCAATGTATGAAAGTGAAAAGTGAAAGTGAAGTCGCTCAGTCGTGTCTGACTCCTAGCGACCCCATGGACTGCAGCCCACCAGGCTCCTCCATCCATGGGATTTTCGAGGCAAGAGTACTGGAGTGGGGTGCCATTGCCTTCTCCAAAATATTACCACTAGGAAGAAGCTATTTTCACAACATTATGATGCTTATAAAATTACCACGATGGTCAGTGAATCCTTGGGGAATAGCATACCTGTATCAGGAAGGCTTTATTGTCAACCTGCTCTCCTTCGCATATTGAGAATGATACCATCCGGAGCTCTCACTGAGGGATACAACGGTGCCTTCACAGAATCTGTCACTCTGTCGGCTACGCCTCTTTTAACTTACTGACTGCAATTTGGGCAACTCCATCTCTAACTACTGCTTCCAGCACATTCCGTCAACTTTTGACATATAGCACACATCAGGAGCTCTGCCAGAATGCTGCAGTTCCCTTTAACTGTACCTCTCGGCACTCTTTCACCTTCCTGGTCACCGTCTTCACCCTCGCTCTGTGATGAGGTCTAGGCATCCCTGATCACTCACCCCTCGTGTGACCAGCTGAGGAGGGCAGAGATACAGGAAGCCGGGTCTTCAAGGTCTGCTGACAGATTGTCTTACAGGACCTTATTAATAGTAGATTCGGCTCGAAACTGGCCCTAAAGCTAAATGTTAGGTCTGGGAGAGTTCCAAGCCTCCCCGTAATCCTTTAATTCTTTACATTTGCCAGTTGCCTCGTAATTCACCAAGCGCTTTCACACTGCATCTCAGTCAGTCTTCAAAATACCTCCAAGGGATATGCAAGCAGATTTTATCATCACTGTTTTACCAAAGAGGAAAAGAATTCAATGTTTCAGTGACTTGAACTAGAAATTGAGGAGAGAGAGGTGCATTCAATACAAATCCTTCTTATTCTATTCCCAAAACTGTACTCTCCAGTATTTCCGACTGTCTTTAGTTGGTTACACAGGCTCACACGTCTTGGAACATTTTTTTTGGCCCAGATACCAGGACCACAAGGACTGTCCACAAAAGCACAAGATTTGGTCATCAATGAACCACGCCTGGTTTTATTTCACTCCCGGTCTACCACCGAAGACTTCGGAGTATGTGTAGAGGTAAATGAAGATTGTGCCCTTGAGCTTAATGGTGAATTACCAATTACACGACAACTTTACTGAATTTCAAAACAGAGTGAAGGAGAGTTTCATAAAGGTTTTCATTTAAGCTCATGATCAACCAGTATGCCAGAATCCCCTCCCCAGAAGAATTTGATCGCATAACACCAATTTTAACACCAACCACCTATCATGTGTTTCTCTCATGAGCAAAGAAGACTGTGAAAAAATCAGTATGGACAGCACCCTACAATCGACAAGAATGGAGAATAATTAAGAAAGCTGACATCAGCAAAATCAGTTCTGTCTATAAAATGGTAGAAGCGGAATGATAATGTACCTGGTGCACTGATCACAGTGCTAGGTCACAGCAGGTCCTCGGCGACTAATCTCCGTCACCCCTCACAAGCCCCCATTGCAGTATCGCTCAAAGATGCCTACAGCTGCAGCAGACACCTTCCCATAGGCAGAGATCAGGTGTAACGACAGCACGACAGTATTTACTTCATCATTATAACAGCTTACTTTCATCCAAGGCCTCATACTTTTTATGAATACTCTTGCTTTCCTAACTTCACTTGACTCCGTAATGAGCATTATCAAAGATTTATAGGTGAGAAAACCGAGTGTTGTCCAGAAAGAATGTTGTCCCCAAACCTAGAGCCAAATCAGATTCTAGGATAGACAGCTTCTATAATTTGGCTGCCTTTTCCTATTCCTTTCTCATATTTAACATGCTGTCCAAGATGGAACTGTGAGGGTAGGGTGGGATGTGAACTTAACAAATTTGTCTGCAAATCCCTCAAGCTGTGCTGCAACTTTTGCCCAACTCTCTCAGGTCAGCAGTGGGCAGTGTGTGTTCACACCACACTTCGGCACAGGTTAGGAGTTCTCTCTGAGAGTGTGTGTCCACAAAGACCTAGTCAGGAAAATAAAACCCACAGGTTATTTTAACAGAGAGAATATAATATAAGAGAAGCGAGTGGAATTGCTCAGTCATGTCTGCTCTTTGCAACCTCATCAACTGTAGCCTACCAAGCTTCTCCATCCATGGGATTCTCCAGGCAAGGGTACTGGAGTGGGTTGCCATTTCCTTCTCCAGGGGATCTTCCCAACCCAGGAATCGAACCCGGGTCTCCTGCATTGCAGACAGATGCTTTACCCTCTGAGCCATGACTTAAATTGGTATAAGAGAACTGAAAGGCACAAAAGTGATCCTGAGATGTCACGGAGGAAGCAGGAGCTTCCTGTGGAAAGAAGGGAGAGTGGAGATTAGGGAGGGACCCCAAAAATCTAGACCCAGACCCCTAAGGAAGGGGAAGCCCTAACTGGGGATGGTGCCTCTGAGGGGGTTGTAACACAGCTGATTCTAGGAATACAGGGGCCAGGGGTGGAGATGGCTAAATAAACCAAAATCAATTGCTGAAAACAAACCACCTCTGCTGCTGAGGTGACATTTTCAGGAAAGGAAGTTAACGGGATAAGCAGGTCTGGTCTGCCTCCTCCAGCGTCTCTCCTCCAGCCATGCAGGCTCCTCTAACGCCCCACATTAGCAAAAACTCCAAGGAAAGAGCTAGCAAAGGAGCAACCTGTTTTTTAAAGCATCAGCCCCAAGGTCACAGACAAAATGAGAAGGATGGGTTTATAGCTGAGAAATGATGGTTCAATAATCAGCACAGAGTGTTCTCACATATTCGAAGTCTCTAGTCTGAGGATGCTCCTGCCAACTGGGCATCTACCTTCATTAGATTTTTGTAGCACAGCTGAAGAGAGTTTGTTGCTGCCCGCTAGACAAGAAACTAAAGAGATGCTAATTGGTCAGGACACTTATTTTCTCCCTCTCCCACACAGCCCTCTACTATCACGCCATGAATACACAATGTGGGAACATCTGCATTCCAAAGAATCCACTGTTTATATTAGGAAGCCTCATCATATAAGAAGCTAAGTGGCTTCAGAGATAGGCTGTTATAGGTTTGAATCCTGATTTGACCACTTACTAACTGTGGGAATACTAGCTTCATCATTTCACCACCCTGAGCCAGTTTCCCTGTGATGTGATTATACCTCCTGGGCCATAAGAATTAAATGCAACAGTGATGTCAAGGGCCTGGCACATAAAGCAGGTAAATGCTGCTGCTGCTGCTGCTAAGTCGCTTCAGTCGTGTCCGACTCTGTGCGACCCCAGAGACGGCAGCCCACCAGGCTCCCCCGTCCCTGGGATTCTCCAGGCAAGAACACTGGAGTGGGTTGCCATTTCCTTCTCCAATGCATGAAAGTGAAAAGTGAAAGTGAAGCCGCTCAGTCGTGTCCGACTCCTAGCAACCCCGTGGATTGCAGCCCACCAGGCCCCTCTGTCCATGGGATTTTCTAGGCAAGAGTACTGGAGTGGGGTGCCATCACCTTCTCTGAGGTAAATGCTGGTTTCCTTCAATTTGTATGAGAAAAAGAACATATCAAAAGGTTAAAGAGCTATTAATAATCAGCTTTTCTTTTCTGAGATCTTCATCTTATACTTCCAGTTGGTCTAAGAACTGAGTGTGATTCTATAAGAATATCCACTTAATGCCAGAAAACCTAAACCTTAAAAGCAATGTAAGCTCACAAGATTAGAATCAAAGTTCAGTAAGAGGTGGAGAGACAACTTTGAACGCAGCAAAGGCAAAACACAGCTTACCCACACAAAGTAAACACAAGAAAATAGAATAAAATACACACTTTGTTCTTGATTGGGAAATATGAATTTCGTCATGAGAGATATTTCATTTTCTTAATGTAACCTTGCTTATCCAAGCAATAGACATAGATCCATGTCATTTTCAAAAAAAAGATTAGAAATCTCTTGATGTACTGTAATCCCTTCACGGCCACAACCCCAGTGGTATCATTAGAAAGCACAATGAGTGGACATAATTGTATTAAATCCTGAAAATTCTTCGAAGGGACCATTTATGAGAAATAACCAAATCTGCAAGTAAACATTAGAGCTCAATTAAATAAAAGAACATGAAGGTCACTTCCATTTAAAGCTCAGTGGTGGATTCAATCAATAATGCATTTTCCTGAAGGGCAAAAGCTTATAGAGTGAGTTAAATGAGTTCCTATTTAAAGACCTGCAGAGAAGGGTCATAAAATATTAGTAATTAGGGTGTGATAATTGTAACAAAAGAGTATTTTATCATTAAAAAAAACATTTTTAAGCAAAAGTCAACTTTTTGTGTGTCCCCTTTGGGGATTCACAAAATAAAATTATTTCACAGAAGCTCAGAGTTATCTCCTGACTACTACCCACGGGATGTTTAAGTTTCCTCAGGCCGCCTCATCCCTGATGGGTTCTTGGTCCTGCTACTCGTGCACCATGGGCCAGAAGCACTGATCACCTGGGAAATGCAAAAAAGGCAGAACCTCAGGCCCAGGTCCAAACCAACTGAATCAGAACCTGTATTTTAAGAAACGGTTCGAATGATTCCTTATTTGATAAGTACGTTTCACCCCAGTGCCTCGCACGTTGTGGTCCTCAGATGTGCCGCATGCACATCACCTGAGAAGTTGCGAGGAATGTAAATGCTGCCCCGTCACCCCAGCCCTACTAAATCAATAACTCTGAAGGTGGGGTCTAGCAGTCTGGGTTTGAACAAGCCCTCCAGGTATTCTGATGTATGCTGAAGCCTGAGAACCACTGCGTCAGCTTAGATATGGACAGACTGGTCTTCAGACATGAAGGAATCCTCGTGCACCCACAGCTGTCCATTTTACCTAGGGGCAGCACTCTCAGAAGATTCTTCCCTAGAAATGAACCCAAATGTCTCCCTGTAACTACCAATTGGGCCATCCCTACCAAAAGCAACAAAGACAACAAATTTCAAACTTTCTTCCACATAGAAATCCCACAACATTCAAAACCAGCTATGAAGTCTTCTTTTCTATAGGCAAAATGTCTACATACAGAGAGACAAAGACAGATACACAGATATACCTTGGTTATATACTATATATATAAATATAATAAAATGTTACTATTATATAAAAACACTACAATTGATTTTGTTGGGTGTGATGAGGGCACTAGAACTATAATAAAAATAAGTCCTATATATAGAAAAATTATGAATACAAATATACAATTATATATTATCTCTCTATATATATCATATATATATATATGGACTTCCTTGGTGGCTCGGTGACAAAGAATCCACCTGCCAATGAAGGAGACGTGAGTTTGATCACTGGGTCGGAAAGATCCCCTGGAGTAAGAAATGGCAACCCACTCCAGTATTCTTGTCTGGGAAATCCCATGGACAGAGGGGCCTGGCAGGCTGCAGTCCATGGGGTCACAAAGAATAGGACATGATTTAGTGGTTAAACAACAACATATACATATATATACTTATATCATATATGACATGTCATATATATGTTTACATGTCATATATATATATATATAAACACCATATATATAAAACACCATACAGAAAATCTCATACTAACTCAGAGAAGAGTAAAATTGTCATCTTTCTCATTCTAGAATGAAACATAAACAATCAGGAGTTACTTTAACACTAAGTTTTTGGCAGCCCCCCTCATTCACCAGCATTATGATCAATCCAATTCCCTGAGTGCTGTATTAACAATATTTTTTTAGTCTTTTCACTCCATGGGATTTTTCCTTCTACAAATACCATTTTTTGAGAGGTCACTTGGGTCTCTCAATTCCCTCCACTGAGTCTCCAGTCTTGCTTTCGTTTGACCACAGTATGGAGTGGTGTTGGGCAATCTGGATGGAGGTATTAAAGAAGACTATTTCTTTTACAATCACCATTTCTTTTCACTAACTTCTTTCCATTCAGAAAAATTAACTCAATGGCTGTGCTAACTATACCAAAAACTGAGTATGGTTTACTAAACATCATGTCAGTCAGTCATTTAAGTCGCTCAGTCGTGTCTGACTCTTTGCAACCCCATGAATCGCAGCACGCCAGGCCTCCTTGTCCATCACCAACTCCTGGAATCAACCCAAACTCATGTCCATCGAGTCGGTGATGCCATCCAGCCATCTCATCCTCTGTCGTCCCCTTCTCCTCCTGCGCTCAATCCCTCCCAGCATCAGGGTCTTTTCCAATGTGTCAACTCTTCGCATAAGGTGGCCAAAGTATTGGGAGTTTCAGCTTCAGCATCAGTCCTTCCAGTGAACACCCAGGACTGATCTCCTTTAGGATGGACTGGTTGGGTCTGCTTGCAAACTAACATAAATCATCAGCATCATAATCCCATCACATTTTATTAAACTGCATGATATTATCATATCACATTAAGAAAGTTAGGCCTGGACTTGAGGTTCTCTGGGACTTCCTTAAAAAATACTACCTGCTTATTTTGTAATAACCTATAAGGGAAAAGAATCTGAAAAAGAATAAATACATGTACAACTGAATCACTTTGTTATACATCTGAAAACACAACATTGTAAATCAACTATACTTCAATATAAAAAAAAATCAAGTAAAAAAAATACCACCTGAACCCACAGATTATAAATAACAGACCTCAGAAACCGTCATGAAAAAGCGTGGATATATGTATATATACAATTTGATTCATTTTACCTGAAACTAACACAACATTGTAAATCAACTACACTCCAACAAAAATTTTAAAAAAGAACTTCCCTGGCAGTCCAGTGGTTAAGAATCCACCTGCCAATGCAGGAGACAAGGGTTTGATTCCTGGTCCAGGAAGATTCCATATCCTGTGACACAGTCAAGCCCATGCGTCACAACTACTAAAGCCCACACACCTGGAGCCTGTGTTCCACAATGGAGACCAGTGTAATGAGAAGCCCGTGCACTGAAGCTAGGGAGTAGTACCCGCTTGCCATAATGAGAGAAAGTCCATGCTCAGCAACAAAGACCCAGCATAGCCATAAATAAATAAATGTTTTTAAAAATACAAAAAGAGAAAGAAATACACATGAGCTCAATTTTCAATGCAGTCCAAGGTGGCCCATGAATGAGTAGAGCACAGAGGGGAGAGACATGACCGTGTCCACCAAGGAAGGTGGGCTTTCCAGTTAGTGCTAGTAGTAAGGAACCCACCTCCCGATTCAGGAGATATAAGAGACGTGGGTTGGACCCCTGAGCGGGGAAGATCCCCCAGAGGAGGGCATGGCAAACCACTCCATTCTCTTGCCTGGAGAATGCGACGGACAGAGGAGCCTGGCAGGCTCTATAGTCCATAGGATCACAAAGAGTCAGACACGACTGAGTGACTAAGCATGCACCAAGGAAGGCAGCTATCAGCTTTGAACCTGGAAAATAACATGCAGCCATTCAGGATACATTAAGTTGCACTTTCATTCACCTGCTGCTAATGCAGTAATTCAACAACCACCTTGATATGTTTGGGCTTCAAATGCTCTGCATGATTAACCATGGTTATTCCTCTGGGATGTTGCTGCTGTTCAGTCGCTCAGTTGTGTCCGACTCCCTGTGACCCCATGGACTGTAGCCTGCCAGGCTCCTCTGTCCATGCGATTCTCCAGGCAAGAATACTGGAGTGGGTTGCCATTTCCTCTGCCTGTGTCTCCTGTGCTGGCAGGCAGATTCTTTACCATTGAGCCACCTGGGAAGTCCTACTCTTCTGGGACACTTGCTAGATACCCAAGGCCATTTGGCTGCCCATCTACATCTGTCGAAAACTTCAGTGTTCATCTCAAAGGCTATCTTCCCCAAGTTTTTCTTGAACCTATATACCTCTCTTCAAATCTTCCATTAATACTACTGTATTACCACTTCTTTGGCATTGTTCTCATTCTCCAGATCACTGCAGTCATTTGGTCGTTTGTCTCCTCCCCAACATCAGGTAGTGACTTCCTCAATGACCAGTGCTCACTCCTCCTCTTCTCTGAAAGTCTGGCACATGCTACCATGGCACACAGCACTGGTCTTCCACCCAACATCCACCCCTCTTTTCTTGCAAACAAAACTCTTCTATGTGGAAAGCTTTATGAATTATGACTGATTTCAGATAAGCATAAAAATTGGATTCTTTTCTTCCAAATATCTATTTTCTCTGGTCACCTAACAGCTACTGGAGGTGTGGGAAAGACTGAGAAATAGTTTTTCTCGTATTAAAAGAACTATTTCTTTTTCTACTCTGCCTCTTTCTACCTCTTCCTTATTATAAAGGATAGTGTTTGGAGCAGTGGCAGCCATCGTAGGATCAAGAAGCGACAAGCTTAAAGACAAAACCTGAACATTAACAACGACAGAGTAGAAAGGCAGAAAGAGCCTGGGTCTCTACTGGATTTGTAAAGTTATTGCATCCAAAGCAGAACCAACAACCTACGTTATAGAAGATAAATGGCTCCTTCATTTAGCTAACATCAACAAGTAATGTTACATAGCCAAAAGCATCACTAACACAGCCACTGAGGAAACAGTGGCTGACTTTATTTTGGGGGGCTCCAAAATCACTGCAGATGGTGATTGCAGCCATGAAATTAAGAGACACTTACTCCTTGGAAGGAAAGTTATGACCAACTTGGACAGCATATTAAAAAGCAGAGACATTACTTTGTCAACAAAGGTCCACCTAGTCAAGGCTATGGTTTTTCCAGTGTCATGTATGGATGTGAGAGTTGGACTATAAAGAAGACTGAGCACAGAAGAGCTGATGCTTTTGAACTGTGGTGTTGGAGAAGACTCTTGAGAGTCCCTTGGACTGCAAGAAAATCCAACCAGTCCATCCTAAAGGCGATCAGTCTTGGGTGTTCATTGGAAGGACTGATGTTGAAGCTGAAATTCCAATACTTTGGCCACCTGATGCGAAGAGCTGACTCATTTGAAAAGACTCTGATGCTGGGAAAGACTGAAGGTAGGAGGAGAAGGGGACGACAGAGGATGAGATGGTTGGATGGCATCACCGACTCAATGGACATGAGTCTGAGTAAACTCCAGGAGTCAGTGACGGACAGGGAGGCCTGGCGTGCTGCGATTCATGGGGTCGCAAAGAGTTGGACACAACTGAGCGACTAAACTGAACTGAACTGAACTAAATACAGCCACTATTATTCTTGGCGTACAGTAAACACTTGCCTGTGCCTGTGCTGGTCAGTAAGTCATGTCCCACTCTTTGCGAGACCGTGGACTGAGCCTGCCAGGCTCCTCTGTCCATGGAATTCTCCAGACAAGAATACTGGGATGGGTTGCCATTTCTTCCTCCAAGGGATCTTCCCAACCCAGGGATCAAACCCACATCTCCTGCACTGGCAGGCAGATAAGCCTGGGAAGCCCCATAATAAAGACTTGAATATTTATTAAGATGTATTTTAATTGAGTTTGATTCATCCATTCAAACAGTTAGAAAACACACAAAAGCTCTTGGCATTTCACTGCTACCATTTTCTTCTACTTCATTCAAAATTTCACCTACGTTACAGGAGAAAACCACTTCCTAACTGCCACTGAATGCGAACAATTTCAGCATACTAATAAAACTGTTTTTAAAGATAATAGGAGAATGTTTGCAAAGAAGAGATTAGATTCGCAGTAACAAAGAGAAAAAAAGGCGCAGTTCTGAAACCTGCTTTAAAGGATACTTAATAAACTTCAAAACTATCAACACTTTGCTCTAAATGAAGTAACTGGGTTACATGAGAAACCCACAAAAACTCATGCACCCAGCTCTCTGCTGCCTATGCCCGTTACACAAATCTCAAAATCTGGGATTCTAATTTCCATAGGTTTGTGGTTCCTTTTCAGTACTCAAGACCAATGCTACACAACTATGTCAGAAAATACAGCTGTAAAATTTTGAACTTGAGGACAAGGATGCAAACCCCGGGAAAGTCACCCAAAAAATCATTCTCACAGTAAGTTCTCCAACTGTGTTCTCAAATCAATCACTGCCCAGCAAAGGAAACTTAGAGATAACACACTTAGCAAAACTGGCTTTTGTTGAAGGGGCTGGAAAGGCAGGAACAACTTCCACATGCCTCATTTTTTACTTTTGAAAAATGACTTCAAAGAAAGTATAAACATCTCTTTCCATTCAAAGAAAAATATGCTCAGTGAAGCCCCTTAGGTTCCGAAGGTTTCTGAAGGCTATTCCATTTTTCACTTAGATCTTTCCACGGTTCCTGTCAGAGATGAATGCTCTCTTGGCCCCCAGATCTTGGCAACCTTCCTCAGGGAAGCTCCCAAGTTGCAAGCAGAATTCCTTTCAAGTTCTGGCCTTACTAATGTCATTATTAGTTTAACATGACAGCATCTCATCCTTCACCTCTGACTCAGTGAGAAGAACCCAAGACATGTTGTCTGGAAGTGCCTCATTTCAAATGCATCCGAGAAATCCCTTTAGGAATTTGCTGGAACTGTTCCTTGAAACCCTGTTACTAGCATCATCTTGTTCCCAACCCCTTCCCTCCTCCTCTACATCTCCTCCCTCTCCTTCCCCTTATCCCTCCCCGTTCCCACTTCTCCTAGCTCCTCCCCTCTTCTCTTACTCCTCCCCCTTCTCCTCCCCTCCCCCCTTCTTCTACCTCTCCCCCCTTCCAAGTGATGCTTGCCAGTTCTTCAAACCACTACTGCACTCCTTATCTCACAGGATCCATATGACAAATTTATCAGGCTTATGGGTGGGCATTATCTCTTTCTCTCTGTCAGAAAAAAACAGGCCCAACTTTGAACCAAATCAATGGGGGTAAAAAAAAAGGCTTCCATTTCCCCAGCGACCATCACTGACCATGAGACTAGAACATTCTGCTCATAAATTCTCACTGTAACAGGCTAAATTAGCAGCGAGGCTGGTCCCTGATCCCAGCTTTGCAAATGATCTGGCTCTCCTCTGCCTGCTTCCAGTGTTACAACTTCCCAGCTTGTCATCCTTAAATTTTGTCTTCTAGATCAGATTTATTTCCCTGAAGAGTTAAACTTGAACCAGTTCTGTCAAACTTGACTTCATAATGAATAGAAAGTAGAATCTATCCATTTATAGGAACGAGAAAATAGTATTTCAATGCTTTCATAAACATGGTCAAACAAATTACATTCATGGAGTAGGGAGTGAGTAGAAGATTTTAGAAATCCTTCCAAAACTTATCAACAATACACAATTGAAGGAGTATCATATATGTATATTTCTTCTTTTAAAAAGTTTAAGGACAATGTCCCTTTGAGAAGAAATCTTCCCCTTACCTCCCAATACATTTTTCTGTCTGGGCTTCCCAGTGACTCATCAGCCTGCAATGCAGGAGACCAAGGTTCGATCCCTGCCTCGGGAAGATCTCCTGAAGAAAGAAATGGCAACCCATTCCAGTATTCTTGCCTGGAGAATTCCATGGGCAGAGGAGTCTGACGGGCTATAGTTCGTGGGGTAGCAAAGAGTCGGATAGGACTGAGAGACGAACACTTTCACCTCTCATGTGGCCGAGTACTGTCAAGACTGTGGTTTATTATATACGGGCACAAGGATGATTTGAAAACTGCTATCAAGGCCAATATTCTAGTGAATATCACCCAGCACCAAAACATTAATCCATGTTTATAATATATGCAGATGACACCACCCTTATGGCAGAAAGTGAAGAGGAACTCAAAAGCCTCTTGCTGAAAGTGAAAGAGGAGAGTGAAAAAGTTGGCTTAAAGCTCAATATTCAGAAAAGTAAGATCATGGCATCTGGTCCCATCACTTCATGGGAAATAGATGGGGAAACAGTGGAAACAGTGTCAGACTTTATTTTTGGGGGGCTCCAAAATCACTGCAGATGGTGATTGCAGCCATGAAATTAAAAGACACTTACTCCTTGGAAGGAAAGTTATGACCAACCTAGATAGCATATTCAAAAGCAGAGACATTACTTTGTCAACAAAGGTCTGTCTAGTCAAGGCTATGATTTTTCCAGTGGTCATGTATAGATGTGAGAGTTGGACCGTGAAGAAAGCTGAGTGCCAAAGAATTGATGTTTTTGAACTGTGGTGTTGGAGAAGACTCTTGAGAGTCCCTTGGACTGCAAGGAGATCCAACCAGTCCATCCTAAAGGTGATCAGTCCTGGGTGTTCATTGCAAGGACTGATGCTGAAGCTGAAACTCCAAATACTTTGGCTACCTGATGCGAAGAGTTGACTCATTGGAAAAGACCCGGATGCTGGGAGGGACTGGGGGCAGGAGGAGAAGGGGATGACAGAGGATGAGATGGCTGGATGGCATCACCGACTCGATGGACATGAGTTTGGGTGAACTACAGGAGTTGGTGATGGACAGGGAGGCCTGGCACGCTACAATTCATGGGTTCGCAAAGAGTTGGACACAACTGAGCGACTGAACTGAATTGAACTGATGATGTACATAAAATTACTATTTAATCAGTTAACAAATATTTATTGAACCTCTACTCCTGTGGTCCCAACGCTACTTCACATTACAATTTCCCGGCATTTTGAAACACACTGACAACTCAACTGGCCTGGGGCTGTGCCATCAACTTTGTCAAATGCTCCCAGGGAATTCCAGTGAGTGGCCAGAGTGAGGAACGGATTGTGCACACTAAGGGTTAGAATGGTATGGAGAACAACAGCATTGGGGAGAGGAGGTGGTCTTAGAGGAGAACACCAATAGTCTCAGAAGACGCTCCCTTTTACTGACCAAAAAAAAACTAAAAAAGACATCAGTGCTGCAGGGAGAGAAACTGATCACTTTTCAACATGTCGGTGCTTACTGACAGCTGGGACCACGGGGCCAAAAGAGACTAAGCGGTCAAAGGCTTGAGAGATGCAGCTGTAGGGACATTAGGCTGAGAAGTGTTGGTTGAAACCTCGGGATTACAGCACATGGCTTGGAAAGGTCTGCGATGGGTCCCCAGATAGGAGCCCTAGAGAGCAGGCGACCATAGGGAGTGGGAGGGCAGGGGAGGCAACAGGCAGGAAGCAAAAAAGAGAAATCCATACATACAGGTTTCCAACAGGTGGCGCTAGTAGTAAAGAACCTGCCTGCCAATGCAGGAGATACAGGAGATGTGAGTTCAATGCCTGGCTCAGGAAGATCCCCTGGAGGAGGAAATGGCACCCCACTTCAGTACTCTTGCCTGGAAAATCCCATTGGCGGAGGACCCTGGTATGCTGCAGTCCATGGGGTCGCTAAGAGTCAGACACGACTGAAGCGACTTAGCAGTAGCAGCAGCAGCCAGTATTCTTGCCTGGAAAATCCCATGAACAGAGGAGCCTGGGGGCTACGGTTCATAGGGTCACAAAGAGTCGGACATGATTGAAGTGACTTGGCACGCATGCACACATGTAACTAAGTCATTTAAGCATTCACTATAAAATGTTCAGAAATCTCAAAGTTTCAAGAATCGCTTTTCACAAACAGGCAGAACTGTTTTTATTAATATATTCCTGGGGGAAGTGTTTTAATGGTGAAATTACTACATAATCCATTCAAACACAACTTCAGAAAACACTGGGTCCCTGACAATTGTTAAGAAGGGGAACCAAAGAAGTATTCCCCATCCTCCAAGAGTTTATTGTATTGCAGGCCCAGACACCCCAAGATGAGACATTTAGATGATGTGGTAGAGGTGACAGCTTTGCTTTATAGCACAGAGAAGGAAAAACAAAGCTGAATTTTCAGATTTGCACTTTCAATTAGATCCCCAGTGGAGAGTTAAGTGAAAGATGACAACAGGAACAACGATGACTAAATTATGACACATCCTTTAATGTCCTTTAAACTGTGTATATGTTTTTAAAGCACAAAAAGTCATTCACTGCAGAATTATTCATAAGAAGAATCTCTCTGCTGTATTACTGCCATACACTTACGTGCCACTTCAGTGCCTTAAGGACATGCATCTTAATTTTTTTCTTTAGTTGGAAAAAATGTACGGCTACATTAACTCTTTGGTATATACCCGCCAAATAAAAATGGAAAGAACACTTTCCCCCAATTAGAGGTTATCGTCCAACAGATAATCAAGAAGAGAGTAATCTCTTACATTCCCACAATCTCTGTGGTTTATTAGTATGGGTTTTTGAAATTAACTCCAGTTCCAAGGAAATTTTTTTGCAGAATCTTTAACAGAAATACACACACACACACACACACACACACACACACACACACACACACACGTCTTCTTTTCCATGGAAGTTGAGGCTACGTTTGCCCAACAGCCAAAAAAACCCAAGAGACATCAGAGGCCCTGACATCCTCCCTAAAACCATAGCTGGAGCTTTACCACCAGAACCTCCCATCCGCCGTTTCTATAAGCACGTACCTAACATCAGCAAGCATCCTTCTCAGCTTGACCTTTACCAGGAAAAGACAGTGACTAAGTAAGATGCTCACTTCTGGTTCATTTGGGCTAACAGGAGAAACGTCCAAATGAGGTATTCCTCCCTTCTCTCCAAATCATAAGTTTTCTGGTCTGAACAACAGCCATCAAACATTAAACTCAGTAGCTAACAGTAATGAGGGGCAAAAAAAGCCCAAGTTTGTGCTTTTTCTCTTCTCATCTTTTAAGACAAAGTACGATACCTTAATAAACCTGAGATCAACACTGCAAAGGTAAACACCGCCAGAGCGCATTTGATTATAAAACGGGACTTCCCCCAGAAATGCTCAGATGTGGAAAGGGTTGCCATGTCCTGAGAGAAGCAGGATGTTTAAAGGTGAAGAACATGTCTGAGATTCATAGGTAGGCAGATGTGACTTTTGGTTTTCACATCCTTCCAGTCTAAAGTCAGATAACAACTTAAATCTCATGTTCTTCACTTCCAACATGGGAACAGTTATCCCAATGACCCTGGGTCAAACATTCTTTTAGAATCCTTACACATGTAATCCTCACAGAATCCTCAAACAACCCTAAAAGATAGGTACTACGTGCATGCTAAGTTACTCAGTCGTGTCCAACTTTTTGCAACCCCATGGACTGTAACCTGCCAGGCTCCTCTGTCCATGGGATTCTCCAGGGAAGAATACTGGAGTGCGTTGCCATGCTCTCCTTCAGGGGATCTTCCCAACCCAGGGAAAGAATCTGAGTCTCTTATATCTCCTGCACTGGGAGGCAGGTTCTTTACCACCGGTGCTACCTGGAAGCCCCAAAAGATAGGTACTATGACATTCCTTTTACCAATGAGGTGAGAAAACCAAGTGATTAAATAACTTGCCCAAAGTCAAATGGCAAACAAATATGGAGCTTGGATTCAGACAATGTTGCTCCAGAATGTGTGACTTTAATTGCTATACCATGGCTCTATTATAAGGCCATTAAAAGATTAAATGAAATAATGTACACAGCGCATGAACTGACAGTCATTCCAAAAAATGGTAACTATAACTGCAGTTAATTATTACTGATATAAAAATAATAACAATATTTTTATTATGTATAATATTATACAGTCTATATATTATTGTTCTTAAGCTGATGTATTAGACATGCTTGAACAGAAGCTGGGGGTCTCTACTGAATGATCACAAGGATTCTTTTCCACTCTATGAGATTATTCCATGGTGGGTCAGTCTGGTTCTTTGAACTTTATGATATCTTATGATATTCTTCCCCTGGACTAGGTCCCACAATCCCATTGCCACCTAGCAAACCTCTACCAAAAGAAAATACAGATGACTTTGAATATTCTGGAAACCTCATCTGCAAGAAGCAGACTAAACTACTGAAAATGGAAGACTTGGGCTATTGTGTAAATTTTCAAGATGCAGCTTCAGCTGTCAATACAAACATCTGCTGGATTCTGAAGTTGCAGCTCCATTTGGAGACTGCCCAACAAGAAGAGTTAGAGTTCTTTATTTCTTTTCTATTATTGCATAAGGCAAGACAGACATCTCTGTGAGCTGGCGTCTCTCAGAACAAGTCACCAGGGATAGGATCTCTGAAAGCCAGAGAGTAATGTCAGCAACAGTACAATTTCTCCAACAAAACTGCCTCATTACAGATTCCCTTCTTGGCACAACTTGTACTTTTAAAAATAGTAGCCCAATTTCACAAGCAAGTTGGAACCTACTGATTCTGACTTCTAAAATACTGCATTCCTTCTGTTGTTAGTAATGCTCAAAGTATGTCTCTTAAAATTACTTGCCATGCTGTCCTTTAAACAAGGCCAATGACTTTCTTCCTGAGACAAAACCATGAGAACCAGAAGCCCTGGAGAATGAGAGAATCATTATTTTACTGACAAGTTTAATAATGAACTTAGAGTGGTTCCCATTTTTCCCATCAATGCCCCTCCCCTTGGTGATTTGAATGTTCATGCTTTGAAAGATGTTGAAGCTGAACCATCCTTAAATTTAAAAGAATTTTCATACTATAAAGTTTTCCCCACAGTGACCACATGGTTCAATTATCAAAAACTATATTTAAGGAGAAAATCCAAAGTTAGTTATTAACTTATATGCTAGGCTTGGACAGACATGTTTTTGTGCTAAAAATATAAATGTCAAAAGTATATATATAATTGTCATTTCTCAATTATTAAATTGTGGAATTATGGTCTCCTGCAATGCTTAAATATAGACAACTGAATTATTCAGTACAAGAATTAAATGAATTCATGTCCATGGTAATAATAATTTTAAAGGTTATTTAAGGAAAAAGTCCAAAATATTTAACTTTCATTGTATTCTTATTGCCCAGCTTCCAATGTCAGAAATCAACTATAAAGAAGTTTATACACACACGCACGTATGGGCAGACAAGCACATGTGTCCAGACTCCGTTTATGGTGGGGACGGGTCAGAACTGGAACTCAGGTGCACTTTGGTCTGGTTGTGATGATGCTATAAGGTCAGTCTTGATACTTTGTCCAACCCATTTGCCTCACTGTGACTTAACTTCAACCAGATAAAATCTCACAGGTTCCTTCTCATTCCATAACCATTCTCATTCTTTCCTCCTCATTCTTCTCCTTAATTAATGGAATAAATTCCTACTAGAAACAGACTCACTTTCAGTTTCCACTAGCTATTATTTCTCTTTCATTGAAGAGTTCAGAGAAGGCAATGGAACCCCACTCCAGTACTCTTGCCTGGAAAATCCCATGGATGGAGGAGCCTGGTGGGCTACAGTCCATAGGGTAGCTAAGAGTCGGACATGACTGAGTGACTTCACTTTCACTTTTCACTTTCATGACTTGGAGAAGGAAATGGCAACCCACTCCAGTGTTCTTGCCTGGAGAATCCCAGGGACAGGGGAGCCTGGTGGGCTGCTGTCTATGGGGTCGCACAGAGTCGGACATGACTGAAGAGATGCAGCAGCAGCAGCAGAAGTTATTTCCTAAAAATAATAAAAATAAGACTAACACAAGAGGCAGATTCTTCAGAGAAGGCAATGGCACCCCACTCCAGTACTCTTGCCTGGAAAATGCCATGGATGGAGGAGCCTGGTGGGCTACAGTCCATAGGGTCGCTAAGAGTCGGACATGACTGAGTGACTTCACTTTCACTTTTCACTTTCATGACTTGGAGAAGGAAATGGCAACCCACTCCAGTGTTCTTGCCTGGAGAATCCCAGGGACAGGGGAGCCTGGTGGGCTGCTGTCTATGGGGTCGCACAGAGTCGGACATGACTGAAGAGATGCAGCAGCAGCAGCAGAAGTTATTTCCTAAAAATAATAAAAATAAGACTAACACAAGAGGCAGATTCTTCAGAGAAGGCAATGGCACCCCACTCCAGTACTCTTGCCTGGAAAATCTCATGGAAGGAGGAGCCTGGTAGGCTGCAGTCCATAGGGTCGCTAAGAGTTGGGCACGACTGAGTGACTTCACTTTCACTTTTCACTTTCATGAATTGGAGAAGGAAATGGCAACCCACTCCAGTGTTCTTGCCTGGAGAATCCCAGGGATGGAGGAGCCTGGTGGGCTGCCGTCTATGGGGTCGCACAGAGTCGGACACGACTGAAGCGACTTAGCAGCAGCAGCAAGAGGCAGATTCTTAGATTCTGCTGACACCTGTTTCCGTGGCTTTGACAAGCTCATTTGGCAAGCAATCAACTCTCACTCAATAAATATAGAGAAAATGGTAACCAGAGGCAGGGAATAAGAAACAAAGGAAGACAAAGAACAAGAAGGAAGGAAGACTAACAAAGAAAGTATGTTGCTAAGAAAGATGACTTGAGGATAAGTTACCATAGTTACTAGGTGAGGTCATCCTCACTCTTTATCCCACATAAGCCTCTTAACACCATTGAAAGTATGTATAGCTATCACCATGTCATAGATTGGAAAACAGCAGCTCAGAGAGGTTAAAACCCTTGGGGAAAGTTGCACAGAATGTAGCTAGCTCGGGTGGGATCTCATCTACATTGTGTCTGAAGCCTGAGCCCATCCTCTCCAGGGGAAGGAAAGGAAGTAACGCCTACAGAGTAGAACTGCAGTACTTGCTGCAAGTCATACATTGTAAGATGCTTCATCCCATCATCTTTACAGCAATCATGTGGTAAGAAATTAAGCACTATTCACCTCATTTCTTTTAATTTTTATTTTGGGGCGGGGGGAACTCCTCTGGGACTTTCGTTGCTGCGCAGACTTTTCTTCTAGCTTCGGAATACAGGAGCTACTCTCTAGTTGCGGTGTGCGGGCTTCTCGCTGTTATGGCTTCTCTTACTGCAGAGCATGGGCTCTAGGGCATGCGGGCTTCTGTAGTTGCAGCTCCTGGGCTCTAGAGCACAGGCTCAATAGTTGTGGCGCACGGGCTTAGTTGCTCCATGGCATATTCCCAGATCATAAATTGAACCCGTGTCTCCTGCATTCTCAGGCAGATTCTTTACCACTGAACCACCTGGAAAGCCCCTCACCTCATTTTCCAAATGAGAAAAGGTGGGCCCAGAGAGGCTAATTTGCTCAAGATGGTAACAACTGGGAGGTGGCAGAGCTGAGGCTTAAACTCAGAACATTCCAACTCCAAAGCGAGTTTTCAGGCTGCATTGCTTACAGAAAAGATCACAAAATTACAGCACAGAAAGCTTCAGCCTACACAGGAGAGGCATAAAAGCACTGCCTCTGAGTCCAGCCTGCAGTAGTTTCTTCCTTCTAGTCCTCTGGAGAGCGCTGGCAACAGCAGCCACATTTCTTTAGGAGCTGCCATCAGTACTCAAGCAAAAACTATATAATGTCCTGCGCAGAACTGACATCAGGATTTCGTGCTTATCAGTCTTTCAGACAACCAGACCTTTAAGTAACAATGGTCTGATCAGCTAGCTCCTCAAAGAGCCCACATTCCAAGAAAATGTCTCAATCTGACACGTTTCCAAGTAGCAGGCACTCTTAATTATTGAGCCAGGAAAAAAAAAAAAGCTACAAAAATATGGAAGAAATGCATTGCATCACTAACAAGGCTGGAAACAATTTCTTACCTGTTCTATAGTAAAGAAGTTTCAGGAGGAATGGCTACATTATGGCTTAATAATATTATTCTACAGACAACACAATTAAACCCAGGGCCCTTTTTGTCGATGCGGCAACAGGAAACAAAGCCTGTCCAGAGAGCTATAAAAACTTTGCATGCTGCACACATATTTTGCCCCTAAGGAACATGGCTTTCACCTTTTGCTATGAATCTGGGGACTTTTAAATTTTTTTCTACCAATGTAAATGCATGCTCTAAATTCCCTGGTCTTTTAATTATAGAAGTAGAAGAGCATATTCATTTTAAGTGACTCTAAAAACCCCAAATAATTTTTTCCCCAGACATCAATAAGGGAAGCAACAAAAGATGCTGTTCCAGGGAAGTAATATCTGTAAACTAAAAACCTAGACTCAGATTTTATAGAAAGAGGATGAATGGATGGATTCAAATTTTAACTCAACATTTCAGAAATCATTGCTTTAAAAGTTTATAACTGGGGAGAAACAAAGCAAGAGTGCATACATGTTTAAATTCCACTGTTTCCCAGTGGTATGCTAGTCATTTCTTCTGAAAAGAAAGATGAGAACTGGAAAGCCACTATCTACAGAAGGAAATTGCAAGCAATAAATGTTGCAGGCACTGTTTGAGGATACCAGGTAGTCAGCCACCTATACAGTCAAAGCTATGGTTTTTCCAGGTGTCATACACGGATGTGAGAGTTGGATCATAAAGCAGGCTGAACACAGAAAAATTGATACTTTCAGATTGCAGTGCTGTAGAAGACTCTTGAGAGGCTCTTGGACAGCAAGGAGATCAAACTAGTCAATCCTAAAAGAAATCAACCCTGAATAATCATTGGAAGAACTGATGCTAAAGCTGAAGCTCCAATACTTTGGCCACCTAAGGAGAAGCGCCAACTCACTGGAAAAGACCCTGATGCTGGGAAAGATTGAGGGCAGGAGGAGAAAGGGGAGACAGAGGATGAGATGGTTGGGTGGCATCACCGACTCAATGGACACGAATTTGAGCAAACTCCAGGACATAGTGAAGGACAGGGAAGCCTGGCGTGCTGTAGTCCATGGGGTCGCAAAGAGTCAGACATGACTTAGCAACTGAACAACAACAGCCACCTAAGAAGGGAGGAGTAACCTCAAGCTAGGTGAGTCCAAAGAGCAGAGATGCAAGTACCTCCAGTGATCGACTCAGCCCCACAGAGGCAGCAACAGAAACCACCACCAGGACTATGCAGACTGGTCCAGAGACAGCAGGCCAAGTGAGCTGGGCACCTCACCAGGCACCTGCTCTTGCTGACCCAGTATTCCAGTGCCTCAGATTCCTGCAGTCCCTCTCTGCTGGCCCTTTGTCAGTTTGGGAATCCCCACAACAGTAGAACATACCTTCTCTAAAAAATAACCAGACCCCAGCAACTGGCTCTAGCAGCCTTCTGGTCTAACTTTGGCCCACACTGCAAACCTTTATCACAAACCATTGCCAGTGTAATCCCAGTTAGGTGTACAGGTTGCTGCCATTGACCCCTTGGATGGCCCAACCATGGGATTTCCTCTTGTCCTGTCTTGAGAATCGTGACCTGGCCAAAAACTGAAGCCCTTACCACAAAGGGCAGCAAGGAAGTTCAGAAGGTGGGGCTGACTCTCTAGACTTCAGTGCTTACAGTATCTGAAATCACAGGATGCACTGTAGAGCACTGTACACTGAAACTGCCTATTGATTTGTGAGGAAACATAAGAAAACTACATAATTTTGTGGTGGTAATTCATACAGTGTACACAATTCCATTTGCATTGTTGTATAGTATTCCATCGTATAAATCGCACTCCCTCAATACTAAGCATTCTACTATTAATTTTAAAAGTTTTAAGGCAGTAATGAGCACACATGACTGTGTGTACACAGTGTGCAAATGTGATGAACACGTGCACAAATACATGTGCTTATCATTGATTAAATGCAAGTGAATTTCAAATGCTCCAGGGTAATAAAGATCATAAATTTTTTGATCATGAACCTTCCTAGCCCGTGTTGCTCCTTGATAATATATTTTAGAGCACTGCACTTTTCCTTCTTTTGTATAATGATTGGATGGTCTAGTGTGTGTTCTGTCTTTCTTACATTCAGAGTGCCCCAAGCTAGAACACGGTAGGCTCACAACAATGATGTGTTTGATAGAAGGAAGGAAGGGAAAAGGGAGCAAGTGAAACACTAATCAATATAAACTAGAGTCTTCCAAAATATCTCATAAAATAGAAAGGCCTTACACAGGACCTTGCAGAGAAAAAAAAAAAGCATGAGAGAGGTGAAAAGACAGTTGTTAAAACAGCATTTTAAAGCAATGGAAGCGGTTCTAGATATGCTTGGGAGGGAAAGGGCTTGGTTAGGGAGGAAGCCAGGAGACCAGGGAGCCAGAAACAGTTTCTGGGGGCCTCATGCCACATCCCAGCTCTTCATATTGATACAGCAACCTTTTCCCGAGAGCCTGGCATCTCTATCTGCTACTTCCTTGGGGTAGAATGGATGGGTTTGAATCCCTGCCGCTTAGCTGTGTGGGCTTAAGGAAACAACACCCTCTCAGTTCCTTGGTTTCCTTTACTTAAAGTGAGGATAATATAATACTCACTTCACTGAGTCACCATCAGCATTAAATGAGTCAATATACATAAAATTCTTAGAACAGGGTTGGCACATAATGCTCAATAAATGTTGTATAGTACTTCTATTTTTTTTTTTACTATTATTATTATAATTATCTTTGAAAACTGGCTAAAAGTTTCACTTCTCTCTGAAACTTTTCCTAACTCCTTCTGCCTAGCAATACTGCCCCCATCCCATGCAGCCCACTTCACTGATTACAGCATGTACATACCACTTTAATGCACTTTATTTCATACTTGACTTCAGCTGTTTAAGGGCAAGGGCTATACTTTACCTGTATTTGAATACCCAGTGCTATAATTTAAGGAATCAGCTGTAACACCAAGGCCGCTCATTCGACGTTTATGTGTCATCTGAGAGAGGGGGAAGAGGATGGTTGAACTGGAGGGAAAGAAAGTTCCTAGAGAAAAGTATACTTATTTGGTCCGACATTGCTTTGGTCAATGGGATACATCAGAAGTGATGCTGTACCAGCTTCTGGCCCCAAGACCTAACCAACTGTCTATTAAGTACCCTGGAGGAAGCCAACTACCAGCTGAGAAACCTAGCTATCATGAGACTCCCATGCTGTGAGGATGCCCTGGCTAGCCCCTTGAAGGCCCCTTGGAGAGTTGCCCCAGCTTGCTCAGCCCAGGAATCAGATGTGTAACATGAAGGAGCCTTGCGGCTTCTCCACTTTTGGCCTCTTACTGACTCCAACTACTGCAGACCCCCAACCAAGCACCACCCAGCTGAGCCCATCATGCTCAGGACCATGAGAAATAATGATAAACTGTTGTTTTAAACCACTAGGTTTCGAAGTGATTCATTATACAGCAATAGATAACCAGAACACTCATTACAGAAGTGTTCAACAAAAATTTATCTGGTACCACAGGCATTACGGTGAGATTTAAACACAAAACTAAGGCAGGGATTACACCACCTGTGAGTTCCAATACAGAGGTGTCTCCACAGTCCTCAGTTGTATGTATTAGTGCCTAGCAATAAATGGCAGATCTGGAACTAGAATTCAGATTCCCTGACTCCCATGGAGGCTGTAAATAGGGTGTTCCACCTGTAGCTTAATTTAGCTACTGAGCCCTACCTTTCACAAATGAGAACACCCTGAAGCATAATACAATGACGGAGTACCACTATGTACATGTCCTTGTATACCCCACGCACCATAAATAAAATATATTCTTTTAAAAGTTGAAATTTTAGAAATTTTAATTGGAATTTTAAAAATATGGTTCCTCTCCAATGTTATAAAACTCATTTACAGAATGCCCAACCAAAGCTTATGTTCAGAATCAGTGAGTCACAAACCAAGAGCAATAATTTTTTATTTACATAAAAGAACATCTGAAAGAGAAAATTCAGGAATGTAAACATATGTATGTTATATGTTACTTATGGGAAGCATGTGGCTCAAATAAAAATTTTTCTGACTTAAAAATAATCGTGCATTGTGGTAATCCTAGATTGGAGCTTGGGTTAGACAAAGAACATAGGTAGAAACAATGGTCAATTTCAAATATAGTCAGTAATTTAATTAATAATACTACTGCAATGTTAATTTCTTAGTTTTGACAAATGCACTAGGAATATGTAAAATGTTAACACAGGAGAAGGTATATGAAGGGCATGCTATTACTGAACACTTTCAGCATATCTAAAACTATCCAAAATAGTTTTTAAAAATACAAAAGATCTTACTCTGTATGGGTTAGTTCAGTTCAGTTCAGTCACTCAGTCGTGTCTGACTCTTTGTGACCCCAAGAACCACAGCACGCCAGCCCTCCCTGTCCATCACCAACTCCTGGAGTTTACCCAAACTCATGCCCACTGAGTCGGTGATGCCATCCAACCATCTCATCCTCTGTCGTCCCCTTCTCCTTCCACCCTCAATCTTTCCCAGCATCAGGGTCTTTTCAAATGAGTCAGCTCTTCACATCAGGTGGCCAAAGTATTGGAGTTTCAGCTTCAACATCAGTCCCTCCAATGAATATTCAGGACTGATTTTCTTTAGGATGGACTGGTTGCAGTCCAGGGGACTCTCAAAAGTCTTCTCCAACACCACAGTTCAAAAGCATCAATTCTTCCGTGCTCAGCTTTCTTTATAGTCCAACTCTCACATCCATACATGACTACTGGAAAAACCATAGCCTTGACTAGGCGGACCTTTGTTAACAAAATAATGTCTCTGCTTTTTAATATGCTGTCTAGGTTGGTCATAACTTTCCTTCCAAGGAGTAAGAGTCTTTTAATTTCATGGCTGCAATCTGCAGTGATTTTGGAGCCCTAAAAAATAAAGTCTGACACTGTTTCTACTGTTTCCCCATCTATTTGCCATGAAGTGATGGGACTGGATGCCATGATCTTCATTTTCTGAATGTTGAGCTTTAAGCCAACTTTTTCACTCTCCTTTTTCACTTTCATTAAAAGGCTCTTTAGTTCTTCACTTTCTGCCATAAGGGTGGTGTCATCTACATATCTGAGGTTATTATATAAGACTAAACAGTAGGTATTTTCATATCCCACCAGTAATCATTTAACTTTATTCTTCTCTTTTTCCTTTCCTGTAATCTATGTTAGTCAAGACTTAGAAAGCCCTCCCCAATGCAATTGTTTCATTCAGCTTTATTTGTCACCTTCTGAAACTCTCCAAAATTCTCTTTTTCCTGACAACATACAACCTATTAGACAATTTAGAATGCACAACATAGACCAGACTAGTTCCAATTTCCATTAAACTTTCTACCTCCTTTCCTCCTGTTTCAATCTAGAAGATCAGGATGATATTTTTATACCACTGGCAGGAAGTCATTATAATGTTATATTTCCTTATTTTATTATCCCTAGAACAAATTACAAATATTAAACAAAGAATGGTAGTAATTATACCACCCCATGTTTTAAAATCACAACTTTAAAAAAAGACTTTCTATTCCAAATGGTGGATTAACCTCTTACTTTCATGTCTTCTTATATCCATAATTAAAATGATAGGAAAGGGACTTTCCTGATGGTCCAGTGGTTAAGACTCCACGCTTTTACTGTAGGCAATGTGGGATTAATACCTGGTCAGGGAACTAAGATCTCACATGCCATGTGGCATGGCCCAAAAAAATAATAAGAAAGGTACTAATGGAGGAAGGGGAAGTGGAATGAATTAGGAGGTTGGGATTGACATATGGATAACCCCAGTGAGAACCTACTGTATAGCACAGGGAACTCTACTCAGTGCTCTTTGGTGACCTAAATGAGAAGGAAACCCAAAAAAGAGGGACATATGTATACATATAGCTGTACAGCAGGAACTGACAACACTGTAAAGTAACTTTACTCCAATAAAAATTTTAAAAAGTAAAAAAGATAATAGGAAGGGAATGAAAATGGAACACACGGAACCAGCAACAACAAAAATCAGATTGGGGAGGAGGATCTATAAATGGAAATTTTCAACAACAAACTTCTAGAACATAGATTTCAAAGAGCTACTCAGAAGCAACAAAGGAAACCACAGCCTGGAGCATCCCCAGGGAGACATCTGTGGGATGGAGGAGCTAGTCAACCTCGCAGATGCTCTTTCTGAGCAGCACAGATGTGGGCAGTACCTGGAGCTCTATATACAGAACAGGAGTTCCTTTCCCATCCAACTATCTAAGTAGACTGCCCAGAAAATGGCCAAAACTTGCTATCTCCCTCCAGGGGGAAAAAAAAAAAATTGAAGTACTGTATCCTCCTAGAAGAAGTTGTAGCATTTGGGGAATCAAATATCAGTAGATTCTGCCCTTTCCTTATGGGTGGGCTAAGCTCAGGGATAATCCTAATTGAGGGACATTCTACAAAATACATGACAAGTGCATTACTCTTAACTGTCAAGGTCGTCAAAATCAAGAAAAATCTGAGTCTCTTGAACAGCAAGAAGATCAAACCAGTCAAGTCTAAAGGAAATCAACCCTGAATATCCATTGTAAGGACTGATGCTGACGCTGAAGCTCCAATACTTTGACCACCTGATACAAAGAGCCAACTCATTGGAAAAGACCCTGATGCTGGGAAAGATTGAAGGGAGGAGGAGAACAGGATGACAGAGGACGAGATTGTTGGATAGCATCACCGACTCAATGGACATGAGTATGAGCAAATTCCAGGAGATAGCGGAGGACAGGAAAGCCTGGCATACTGCAGTTCATAGGCTCACAAACAGTCGGACACAATTAACTGAACAACAACAAAGCTTAGTGACTTCTTTCCAGCGTACAGTATGGACAGGGGGACTACCTTCACAGCAGGGATACCTGGCAGACACTATACATCAGCCATGGGATCAAAAAGTGAAAGTGAAAGTCACTCAGTCATTTTCGACTCTTTGCGACCCCATGGACTATACAGTCCATGGAATTCTCCAGGCCAGAATACTGGAGTGGGTAGCCTTTCGCTTCTCCAGGGGATCTTCCCAACCCAGGAATCAAACCAGGGTCTCCTACATTGCGGCGGGTTCTTTACCAACTGAGCTATGAGGGAAGCCCAATGGGATCAAGGTTAACATCAACAGGAGTGACCTCTTGATATAATAGGCTGAGCATTCACCTTCCCTCTGTGGTCTCCTTCCCCCAAACCCACAACCCTTGTCTAATGATGAGAAGAACATCAGAATCTATTGAGGGACATTCTGCAAAATGCCTGATGAATGCATTACTCATAACTGTCAAGGTCATCAAAACCAAGAAAAATCTGAGAAACTGTGACAGCCAAGAGGAGCCTAAGGAGACATAAAAGCTAAATTCAATATTATATCTTGAATGGGATCCAGGGAAGGAAAAATGACATTAGATAAAAGCTAAGGAGTTCTGACTGGTTCCAAATAGGCAAAGGAGTATGTCAAGGCTGTATACTGTCACCCTGCTTATTTAACTTATATGCAGAGTACATCATGAGAAATGCTGGACTGGAAGAAACACAAGCTGGAATCAAGATTGCTGGGAGAAATATCAATAACCTCAGATATGCAGATGACACCACCCTTATGGCAGAAAGTGAAGAGGAACTAAAAAGCCTCTTGATGAAAGTGAAAGTGGAGAGTGAAAAAGTTGGCTTAAAGCTCAACATTCAGAAAACTAAGATCAAGGCATCTGGTCCCATCACTTCATGGGAAATAGATGGGGAAACAGTGGACACAGTGTCAGAATCACTGCAGATGGTGATTGCAGCCATGAAATTAAAAGATGCTTACTCCTTGGAAGGAAAGTTATGACCAACCTAGATAGCATATTCAAAAGCAGAGACATTACTTTGCCAACAAAGGTTCGTCTAGTCAAGGCTATGGTTTTTCCTGTGGTCATGTATGGATGTGAGAGTTGGACTGTGAAGAAGGCTGAGCACCGAAGAATTGATGCCTTTGAACTGTGGTGTTGGAGAAGACTGTTGAGAGTCCCTTGGACTGCAGGGAGATCCAACCAGTCCATTCTGAAGGAGATCAGCCCTGGGATTTCTTTGGAGGGAATGATGCTGAAGCTGAAACTCCAGTACTTTGGCCACCTCATGCGAAGAGTTGACTCATTGGAAAAGACTCTGACACTGGGAAGGATTGGGGGCAGGAGGAGAAGGGGACGACAGAGGAGATGGCTGGATGGCATCACTGACTCGATGGACGTGAGTCTGAGTAAATTCCGGGAGTTGGTGATGTACAGGGAGGCCTGGAGTGCTGCGATTCATGGGGTCGCAAAGAGTCGGACACGACTGAGCGACTGAACTGAACTGAAGGAGTTCTGAAAAAAGTATGGACTTTAATTACTAACAATATATCAATATCAGTTCATTAATTATAACAAATATACCACGGCAACATTAACAGTGGGCTTCCCTGATGGCTAAGTCAGTAAAGAATCTGTCTGCAATGCAGGAGACTGCCTGCAATATAGGAGACTTGGGTTCGATCCCTGGGTCAGGAAGATCCCCTGGAAGAGGAAATGGCAACCTACTCCAGTATTCTTGCCTGGGAAATCCCATGGACAGAGGAGCCTGGTGGGCTACAGTCCAAAGGGTCACAAAGAGTCAGACATGACTTACTGACTAAACCATCACCACCAAAGTTAACAGTAGGGGACACAGTCAGTGGAATATATGGGAACTCTCTGCACTCTCCTTGCAATTTTTCTGTATTCTAAAATAAAGCTTATTTTTGAAAGAGTCAACAGACCTCATTCTTGTACACATAGCTGCCAATTAACTTTTTGTTGTGCCAATCTGAAATATGTGGGACAACTAAAGGGAACTAAACATTTGAGGAAAAACTGCAAAATAAAAGTGAGAGAAAAATATAACCCAAAAATAACAGAATGACCCCCGAGAGCAGCAGAAGAAATTTAAGAGTTAAAAAAAAAAATGTAAGTAGTATTTTCACAGAAATTCAAGAATATATTGCACTCATGATATATAAGCAAAGTTCTTTGAAAAAAGAACAATCAGAAAATGTGAAAATACTTTGAAATTTAAAATATGACTAAAAATGCCAAAATTTTACAAGAAATAATAGGTTAGGAAAAAAAGTCTCAGAAATATTCCAGAATGCACACCAAAATGAGGAAGCGATTTCAAAAACATGAAAGAGAAAAAGAATCAGGGTGGCGGGGCAAGAGGGTGGGGGTGATGAGATTGACACTATCCTACACCTTTTTAAAATTTATTTTGGTAAAATAATACATAAATTTTTTTTTACCATTTTAACCATTTTTAAGTATACAGACCTATGGCAATAAGTCTATTCACACTGTTAAGCAACCATCACCACCATCCATCTCCAGAACTCTTCATCTTGCAAAACTGAAACTGTACTTCCTCAACAATAATGCTCCATTTCCCCCTCCTCCCTGGTAACCACCACTCTACTTTCTAGCTCTATGACTGACTACCCCAGGTATCTTATATAATAATCTTATATAAATAGACATACAGCATTTGTCCTTCTGTGACTGGTTATTTCACTTCACAAAGTGTCCTTAAGTTTCATCTATGCCGTAGCATGTTAGAATTTCCTTCCTTTTTAAGGCTGATTATTCCATTGTTATGATATAGATAGATAGATAGACATGGATAAATATACCATATTAAGTATGTAATGTCATATATAGTACATATCACATACCAAAAAATATATGTTTATTCATCCACTAAGAAACACATGGCACACAGGGGGCTCAAATCAGTTGCTCTGTGACAACCTAGAGGGGTGGGATGGAGTGGGAGGTGGGAGGGAGGTTCAAGAGGGAGGAGACTTATGTATACCTATGGCTGATTCATGTTGATATATGGCAGAAACCAGCACAAGATTGTAATTGCCAATTAAAATAAATTAAAAAAAAAGAAACACATGCGTTGTTTCCACCTTTTGGCTATGGTGGATCCTATATCTTGATTGGGATATTGGTTAACACTACTGATTACATTTGTCAAACCTTATGGAACTATATAGTAGACGGAGTGACTTTTACTGTATGTAACATGTACTCCAATAAAAAAAAATAATAAACTTTAAAGATGAAAGAAAAACTGAGTATTACTTGAAAAGCTCCAACAAACTAGAAAGAGTTTTATTTCCAGAAAAGAGAAAGAAGAGCATCAAAGGAAAATACTCTCAAAGAAACAATGGGTAAGTTGCCCAGAGGCAAAGTTTCTAAGCCCTCATATTGACAGGGCCTACGAATGCTCAGGATGGTAGAAAACAAAACTGACTCTTGTCCAACATTATGAGACTTCAGAATAGCAATAAGACGTGCAAAGGAGAGAGAATCAGACTGGCAGGAGATGTCCCGTGAGCCACACTAGCAGCAAAAAGACAACAGAACAATGCCTTCGAAATTTCAAAGAAAAAAAGATTTTCAGCCCAGAGTCTTCTAATTAGCCCAAATATAGGTTTAATAGGAGATGATAGTTACTTAATAGATAAGAGAAGCAAATAAACGCAAGAAATATGAGGATCCAGAGCACTAACTTTTTAAACATCCATTTGTAGGAAGTTACTGATGTGCTCCAGCAAAACGTAGAAGTAAACCAAGAAGGAGGAAGCTATAGATCAAGGAAAGAATGGATCTAACCAGGAGAAAAACGAAGGTTCAACAACGAAGATCTAAAAAACTGTCTAAAGAGTTGTACAGCAGACCTAGAAAATCAATTCGTCTGGATTGAGACAGAAGGATGCAGGGAGGCAGCAAAAATAAAGGAGGTTTGAGAAATTTAGTACTCTGAATCGGTGGAGAAAAAGAACAGCAAAGTGATTAAGAGTATGGCCTGTATATGCCAGCGGCTCACGTTTAAGTCCCAGCTCCTCCACTTTGCATGTGTATGACCTTGAACAATTTACATATCTTACCCCTATTCCTTAGTCTCCTCATCTGTAATAATTCCTATATTATAGGTTGCTGTGAGGATTAAATTAGTCAAAGCATATAAAACACATAGAAATTACTTGCCACTTTAAGTCCTTAATAAAGGCTGGCCAGGGAATTCCCCCATGGTCCAACAGTTAAAGACTTGCGCGCTCACTGCCTAGGGCCTGGGTTCGTTCCTAGCCAGGGAACTTAAGATCCCACAAGTCATGTAATGTAAAAAAAAAGAAAGAAAGAAAAAAAAAAAAAAAAAAACGATTGGCCATGCTGATGATAGAAAAAGCACACAATATAGTGCATTTAAAAATCACAAACTATAGGAACAAGGAAAAAAGCTGAACAAGAAAGGAGTGTAATCATAGTTCTTAGTTGTATAGAAAAATACTTACATATTGATTATAGCATAAACACAGATTATTGATTTAACAACAAATAAAGATAAAAACCACATAGGTAGGATGGGGGAAGGGAGCATTGAAAAATTATTTTAAAAGATGAATTCTTGGCTATTAGAGTAGAATGTCAAAATATTATATAGCAATTGATGATATAAGAAGTACTTCTATAAGCATATTATTTAGTGATTTGGAGGTCACTGGCAGGAGAAACAGCTAAAATAATTTAAAGTGGTTGCTTCTATAACAACCAAAAGCATTATGGGGACAATTTTGGAAATTTTAATATGGACTGGTAATGAGATGATATTATAGTATTATAATTTTGTGCATGACCTGATATTGTGATTACAGAGAAAAATGTTTTTATTGTTAGGAGATACATGTTAAAGGTTCAGGGGTGAAATACCACAATATCTGCAAGTCATTTTCAAGACAAGGAAAACTTAAAGATTCAAGAAAAACATATACAGCAATATATATGTGCATGCACACATATATTTTATATTATACAAAGAGAGAGAGAGAAAGTGAGAGATAGCAAATGTAACAAAACATTAGATATTAACTGCTGAATATATGTGAAGGGAATAAGTATTTACTATCCTTTCTTTCAATTTTTTTATATGTTTAAAAATCTAACAAAAACTGGAAAATATTGCTTTTTATTATGAGTAAGCTCATCTATTCTATAATTTTTAGCTACACATGTATTACTTTGGAAAAATAAATAGAATAAAGAAAAAAGATCTTACTCCTAATTCCCCCAAAACTCTCAAGCTAGCTAAGAAACATATTATTCATTTCCATTTTGTACAAATTCACATAATAGTTTATTTTTCAATTTTTGCCTTTTCTTTAGGCTTAGTAATACAACTTTACATAGGCAACTGCCTAAGACTAGATGGTATGACCTCTATGTCAGCCCATTTGTTACATATATGTTAAATTTACCTAGTACCTGGTTCCCTGCAGTGCTTAAGGTACAACACCAAGAACATCAAATGGTTATGAATCTGGAAGAACTCTAAGGAAAGAAGAAAAGAGGGAAAAGGGGGAGGAGGAAGAGAAAGAGCTTTCTTAGAGCAGAATGTTGCTTAGTCACTCAGTCGTGTCCGACTCTTGTGACCCCATGGACTGCAGCCCACCAGGCTCCTTTGTCTGTAGGATTCTCCAGGCAAGAATACTATATTGGGTTGCCATGGCCTCCTCCAGGGGATCTTCCAAAGCCAGGGATCGAACCCAGGTCTTCTGCATTGCAGGCAGATTCTTTACCATCTGAGCTATCAGGGAAGCCCTAGAGCAGAATGCCAGCTAATAAATGTAGACAGAAGATGGAAATAGGAAGCACCACCATGTGGCCAAAGTCAGAGGTGGTTGATTCAGGTGGGAATTGCCAGTGGATGTCAGTGGGCAGAGATTTATTGAGGAACAAGATGCTAGCAAAATTTGAAGGAAACTGTCCCACAGAATACTAACCAATCACAATGAGAAAACAGTAAATTTAATATGAATAAACCCACCAACACGACCAGGTGGTTAAAGTTAACATCAGGGCAGAATCATGTGACTCCAATATGGTGTCCTGGGAGGAACACAACATCATTTTTGTGGCATACCACCCAGAATGTAGTAACTGAACCTCGTCAGGAGGATATAGCAAAAAGATCCTACCTCCTACATGATTAAAGCGTATACTCTTAAATACTATCAAGAATACAAAAGATAGGGAAAGACTGAGAAAAAGTTCCAGATTGAAGCAATCTAAAGAGACGTGAGAATTAAATGCAATGCGTATTCCTGGATGAGATCTTGAACCAGACAGGAAAAAGAGCCACTGTTGAGTTTATTCTGCTGACACTGTGAACTGAATGGTGGTCTGTACCAAAGCTTGCTTCCCCATTTGGAGGGTTGTATAATGATTATGCAGAAGAACACCCCTGTTTGAAGGAAGTACACACTGAAGTGTATAGAAAGAATGGAACATCATGTCAGCAGCTTGCTCTCCTAAGGTTAAGAAAAAGACTAATGATCACACACACACAGTACACACACAACGGAGCAAGCATAGTAAAACATTCAGTTCAGTTCAGTTCCATTAACAGATGAGAAATATGGGTTTAGAGATCTTTGTTCCAATTAGCAACTTTTCTATAAATTTGAAATCATTTCAAAAGAAATTATTTAAAAATTAAGCCATTGTGGAAAATACATATTATTATAATCTAGGTCATTTATTTAACAAAAGAAAAGGATGTCAATAATGAAAGTGAGCCTAATTTTTCAGCCACTAACACTTTCCACTAGGGAACATTAGCACGCCAATTGGCTCAACTCAGCTTTAAATGGAACAATGCTTTATTCCTTATGAATGTTACTATCTTTTCAACCTACCAATCAGATCTCTTTTGAAGAGTCTGAACTAAGACAAAGAGAGTCAGTTGGTTAATAGCATCAGAAGCAGCAAACATGGGAGCAAATGACCCTTGCTGTTGCTGAGAAAGTCACTCAGTCGTGTCCTACTCTTAGCGATTCCATGAACTGTAGCCCTCCAGGCTCCTCTTTGCAAGGGATTCTCCAGTCAAGAATACTGGAGTGAGTTGCCATTCCCTTTTCCAGGAGATCTTCCTGACCCAGGATCAAACCCAGGTCTCCTGCATTGCAGACAGATTCTTTACCATCTGAGCCACCAGAAAGCCCCACAAATGACCCTGGAGTCCCTATAAAGTCTATCCCATGGATCCAGCAAGTCTGATTATTGATTAAATTCAGACCTTTTCAAGGGCGGCCACTGGACCTTGCGCTCCTGCTGCATCCCTCTGTGCCTGGGAGAGCAGCTCCCTGCCTCTTACACCCTGATGTGCACCACTCAGTCATCAAGTACTCTGTAAATAGTGTGAGGTACTCCATAAACAACATCAAATCACCAAAAGGAGTTATTCCTCATAGAGAAGCCTTACTACACAAAGAGATATACAAAAACATTTGTTTATCAGCATGTAAATAAACAAGACACTATATTCAGAGAACAGAATGACTTTACAGCAGTTAAATAACTTAGATCCATGTCAAAGGATTGGAGAAGGAAATGGCAAACCACTTCAGCATTCTTGCCTGGAAAATTCCATGGCCAGTGGAGCCTGGTAGGCTATAGTCCATGCGGTCACAAAGAGTTGGATACAACTCAGTGACTGAACACACACACACACACACACACACATCAAAGGATGCCTCAGAAAAGCAGGTTATACAATGATGACTATATCACTTATATAAATTTTCTTTGGACTCAAACTCAAGACTGGCATTTACAGAACCACCTCTCCCAATCTCCAGCTTGCCAACTGCAGATCATGGGACTTTGCAGCCTCCACAATCACATTAGCTAATTCCTTATAGTAAATATAAATATAAATAAATATATATATATATATATATATAAAGAGGTTGAAACAGAATCTATTCTGTTTCGTTAGATAACTATAATAACACTTAGGTCAATTTTTAAATACTAACCAAACACTGTTCTTAGTTCATGAATACATACCTAAATATGAAAAACTATAAGACATAGACTAAAAAAAAAAAGACATAGACTAGGAGAGGCACTTAAATACATGATGCTGGATGATGGGAGGATGAGAGACAGGAATGAGATAAAGGACCAAGTGAATTTTATCCAGATGTTGTATTTCCTTTATGAAAAAAGATCACTATCCGAAAGTGGCAAAATGTTAATTTTTTATTCTTGGTGGTGGCTGTAAGATGCTTGTTATATAATTACATTAATGTAATGCAGAATGTTCATACAGGGTTGCTCATAATAACAACCTACTGAATCATTTCCAGGCCATAAAACATAACACAAAATACCAGCTTATACTTAGGGTCTAAAATTAGTCCTGACTGTGTGGTTGAAAAGCTAGCAGAAAACTCAAACTGAGCAAAATTCAGTTCCTGCAGTGCTTGATGTGAGACTTTTAAATGAATGTACTTGTCTTAAATGCGTTAAAACTTTGCAAATTGTTGTTAATTTCTTTAAGTAACTCATAAAATTAAAATGAATTCTTAATCCATGGCTTTTCTCTGAAGCTCTAATAATTGGATAAGTGCTTAATTAGCATGCTTCAGTTTCCACAATAATCTAATTTTTAAAAAAAGGTACAGTGAATATAAAGATAGTCCTTTAGATTTCAGCTTTAAAAATGCTAGACACTCTAGTGAATCAGACATATTGGCATCTACTTAATTTCATCACCTATATAAACTACCATAACATACTCACCAAAAAGCATAGAATCAACCTATCCACAAGCATTTATTGTATAAGTGCTATGTGGTCACCCAGCTTACCCTTTTTTGTGGGAGGAGGGTTGACCTATGAAAATAATAATTACCCACCACTGTCCTATTACTACAGGAGACCTAAAGCACTATAACAAATGATCCTTGACCTAGTCTCCTTATACCTAATTGGAGAGATGAAAACATAAACCAAAAATAATTTTGTGCTAAATGACACACGATGACAAGGGCAACCAGTAAGCCAGCGCAAAACAGCTCAGAGTGGACACACAGATGAGGTGGAGCCAGAAGAGAAGAGAGTGAAGGATTTCCACACAGAAGGAAGCACATGAGCTGCACACAAGCAGAAAGAAGTGGAGCTGGCAGGAGACAGGCGTCAAGTCCAAGTGTGCAAGTTTATGGGGTGCTCGGAGACAGATAGTTGGACAGGTGGAATTACGGAAATTGGGACTGAATGCTAGGCATTTGGGAACTCTTACTGATTTTTTAACCTGATGACAGTGTGATTTAAGAAAGATTACTGATCTGATCTGATCTGAATCTTCTGAAGGCTCTTCATATCACGGAAAGTAAAATCAAAGTCTTACAGTGGCCTACAAGGCCCTATATGATTTGGACAGCTGTTTGCTCCCTGAACTCATTCTCTATTTCTTCCATCTTCCCTCACTTTCCGTTACAGTAGCCTTCTTACCAAGCCTAACACATGGCAGCCAGACACCCCCTTCAGGGCGCCTGTATGTGGTCTTACCTCAACCCGAGAGGTTCTCCCCAAGACTCCTCCTGGCTCACTCCCTCACCTCCTTGATCTTTCTTCAGTTTACCATCTTGGGAAAGTAAAATGGTGCAAAGCCATCATGGAAGATAATATGGCAGTTCCTCAAAAAGCTAAAAATGAAATTACCGTATGATCCAGCAATCCCACACCTAGGCACACTCTCCAAAGAACTGAAAACAGGGTCCAGAACAGATATTTGAATACACATGTTCAGAGCAGCATCAATCACAGGAGCCAAAAGGTGGAAACAAGCCAAATATCCATCAACACATAAACGAAAAAACAAAATGTCATACACACAAAATGGAGTATTATGTAGCCATAAAAAATGAAATTCTGGCACACATTATAACACTAATGAACCCTGAAAACATGCTAAGTGAAATACACTAGATGCCAAAGAACAAATATTATTTGATTCCACTTCTATGAGATGCCTAAAACAGGCAATGCTATATAGATGAGAGCAGAATGTTGGGTTCCAGGTTCCAGGGGAAGGAGAAGAGAGTTTTCATTTAATAGGAGTTTTAGCTTGAAATGGAGGAAAAGTGCTGAAGACAGTGGTGATTGTTGTACGACAATGTGAATATATGGAACTCCGTGGAATTATATGCACAAAAAATGGTTAAAAGGGTTAACTTTTATGCTAAACATACTTTACATCAATAAAATAAGTTGACTGAGTTTTATGTTGCATTTTGTCTAGTCATAGTAGAAGTCATTAACTTGGATTGAGTATTACCAAATACTGACCTTTTATGTGCCCTAAGTTGCCCAAGGCAACTGCCTTGCCCTAAGGCAGTTCAACATGAACAGGTGAAACCTCAGGAACTGATAAATACCATAAAAATAAATAAGGAACTAATGAAAGAAAGAACAAAGGAAAGAAGGAAAGAAAGAACACATATTCATCTGATTAGCACACTGCACATGTTACTCTACACTTGGACATCACCAGATGATCATTACCAAAATCAAACTGATTATATCCTTTGCAGTTGAAGATGGGAAAGCTCTATACAGTCAGCAAACACAAGACCGGGAGCTGACTGTGGCTGAGATCATGAACTCCTTACTGCAAAATTCAGACTTAAAATGAAGAAAATAGGGAAAATGACTAGGCCATGCAGGTATGACCTAAAATAAATCCCTTATGATTATACAGTGCAAGTGACAAATAAGATTCAAGGGATTAGATCTTATAGACAGAGTGCCTGAAGAAATATGGATGGAGGTTCGTAACATTGCACAGGTGGTGGTGATCAAAACCATCCTCAAGAGAAAGAAATGCAAAAAGGCAAAATGGTTGTCTGAGGATGCCTAACAAATAGCTGAGAAAAGAAGAGAATCAAAAGGCAAAGGAGAAAAGGAAAGATGTACTCATCTGAAAGCAGAGTTCCAAAGAATAGCAAGGACAGATAACAAAGCCTTCCTCAGTGAACAATGCAAAGAAATGGAGGAAAACAATCGAATACGAAAGACTAGCGATCTCTTTTAAAAAAATTAGAAATACCAAGGGAACATTTCATGCAAAGATGGGCACAATAAAGGACAGAAATGGTATGGACCTAACAGAAGAAGAAGATATTAAGAAGAGGTAGCAAGAATACATAGAAGAACAATACAAAAAAGATCTTAATGAACTGGATAACCACAATGGTGCGATCACTCACCTAGAGCCAGACATCCTGGAGTGCAAAGTCAAGCGGTCCTTAGGAAACATCACTACGAACAAAGCTAGTAGAGGTGATGGAATTCTAGCTGAGCTATTTCAAATCCTAAAAGATGATGCTGTGAAAGTGCTGCACTCAATATGCCAGCAAATTTGGAAAACTCAGCAGTGGCCACAGGACAGGAAAAGATCAGTTTTCCTTCCAATCCCAAAGAAGGGCAACGCCAAAGAATGTTCAAGCTACTGCACAACTGCACTCATTTCACATGCTAGCAAAGTAATGCTCAAAATCCTTCAAGCTAGGCTTCAACAGTATGTGAACCAAGAACTTCCAGATGTCCAAGCTGGGTTTAGACAAGGCAGAGGTACTAGAGATCAAATTGCCAACATCTGTTCAATCACATATAAGCAAGATACTTCCAGAAAAACATCTACTTCTTCATTGACTACGCTAAAGCCTTTGACTAGGCAAAAGCCTCTATATAGTCAGCAAAAACAAGACCAGGAGCTGACTGTGGCTCAGATCATGAACTCCTTATTGCCAAATTCAGACTGAAATTGAAGAAAGTGAAGAAAACCACTAGACCATTCAGGTATGACCTAGATCAAATCCCTTTTGACTATACAGTGGAAGTGAGAAATAGATTTAAGGGCCTAGATCTGATAGACAGACTGCCTGATGACCTATGGACAGAGGTTCATGACATTGTACAGGAGACAGGAATCAAGACCATCCCCAAGAAAAAAGAAATGCAAAAAAGCAAAATGCCTGTCTGGCGAGGCCTTACAAATAGCTGTGAAAAGAAGGGAAGTGAAAAGCAAATAAGAAAAGGAAAGATATACCCATTTGAATGCAGAGTTCCAAAGAATAGCAAGAAGAGATAAGAAAGCCTTCTTCAGCAATCAACGCAAAGATAGAGGAAAACAATAGAACTGGAAAGACTAGAGATCTCTTCAAGAAAATTAGAGTTACCAAGCGAACATTTCATGCAAAGATGGGCTCAATAAAGGACAGAAATGGTACGGACCTAACAGAAGCAGGAGATATTAAGAAGAGGTGGCAAGAATACACACAAGAACTGTACAAAAAAGATCTTCACGACCAAGATAATCACAATGCTGTGATCACTCACCTAGAGCCAGACATCCTGGAATGTGAAGTCAAGTGGGCCTTAGAAAGCATCACTACAAACAAAGCTAGTGGAGGTGATGGAATTCCAGTTGAGCTATTTCAAATCATGCAAGATGATGCTGTGAAAGTGTTGCACTCAATATGCTAGCAAATTTGGAAAACTCAGCAGTGGCCACAGGACTGGAAAAGGTCAGTTTTAATTCCAATCTCAAAGAAAGGCAATGCCAAGAATGCTCAAACTACCGCACAATTGTACTCATCTCACATGCTAGTTAAGTAATGCTTAAAATTCTCCAAGCCAGGCTTCAGCAATATGTGAACCGAGAACTTCCAGATGTTCAAGCTGGTTTTAGAAAAGACAGAGGAACCAGAGATCAAATTGCCAACATCTGCTGAATCATCAAAAAAGCAAGAGAGTTCCAGAAAAACATCTATTTCTGCTTTATTGACTATGCCAAAGCCTTTGACTGTGTGGATCACAATAAACTGTGGAAAATTCTGAAAGAGATGGGAATACCAGACCACCTGACCTGCCTCTTGAGAAACCTGTATGCAGGTCAGGAAGCAACGGTTAGAACTGGACATGCAACAACAGACTGGTTCCAAATAGGAAAAGGAGTACGTCAAGGCTGTATATTGTCACCCTGCTTACTTAACTTATATGCAGAGTACATCACGAGAAACACTGGGCTGGAAGAAGCACAAGCTGGAATCAAGATTGCCGGGAAAAATATCAAAAACCTCAGATATGTAGATGACACCACCCTTATGGCAGAAAGTGAAGAACTAAAGAGCCTCTTGATGAAAGTGAAAGAGGAGAGTGAAAAAGTTGGCTTAAAGCTCAACATCAGAAAACTAAGATCATGGCATCCGATTCCATCACTTCATGGCAAATGGATGGGGAAACAGTGGAAACAGTGGCTGACTTTATTTTTCTGGGCTCCAAAATCACTGCAGACGGTGATTGCAGCCATGAAATTAAAAGATGCTTACTGCTTGGAAGGAAAGTTATGACCAACCTAGACAGCGTATTAAAAAGCAGAGATATTACTTTGTCAACAAAGGTCCATCCAGTCAAGGCTATGATTTTTCCAGTGGTCATGTATGGATGTGAGAGTTGGACTGTGAAGAAAGCTGAGCACTGAAGAATTGATGCTTTTGAACTGTGGTGTCAGAGAAGACTCTTGAGAGTCCCTTGGATTGCAAGGAGATCCAACCAGTTCATCCTAAAGGAAATCAGTCCTGGGTGTTCATTGGAAGGACTGATGTTGAAGCTGAAACTCCAATAATTTGGCCACCTGATGTGAAGAGCTGACTCATTTGAAAAGACCCTGATGCTAGGAAAGATTGAGAGCAGGAGGAGAAGGGGACGACAGAGGATGAGATGGTTGGATGGCATCACTGACTCAATGGACATGGGATTGGGTGGACTTTGGGATTGGTGATGGACAGGGAGGGCTGGCGTGCTGCGGTTCATGGGGTCGCGAAGAGTAGGACGTGACTGAGCGACTGAACTGAACTAAAAGCCTTTGACTGTGTGGATCACAACAAACTGTGCGTAATTCTTCAAGAGATGGGAATACCAGACCACCTGACCTGCCTCCTGAGAAATCTGTATGTAGGTCAAGAAGCAACAGTTCGAATTGGACATGGAACAACAGACTGGTTCAAAATATTTTCACCTTGCTTATTAACTTATATGCAGAGTACATCATGTGAAATGCCAAACTGGATGAAGCACAAGCTGGAATCAAGACTGCCGGGAGAAATATCAATAACCTCAGATATGCAGATGACACCACCCTTATGGCAGAATGTGAAGAGGAACTAAAGAGCCTCTTGATGAAGGTGAAAGAGGAAAGTGAAAAAGCTGGCTCAACCTTCACAAAATGAAGATCATGGCATCCAGTCGCATCACTTCATGGCTTATAAATGGGGAAACAATGGAGAGAGTGACAGAGTTTATCTTCTTGGGCTTCAAAATCACTGCAGATGGTGACTGCAGCCATGAAATTAAAAGATCCTTGCTCCTTGGAAGTAGAGCTATGACTAACCTAGACAGCATATTTAAAAGCAGAGACATTACTTTGCCTACAAAGGTCCATCTAGTCAAAGCTATGGTTTTACCAGTAGTCATGTATGGATGTGAGAGTTGGACCATGAAGAAAGCCAGGCATCGAAGAATTGATGCTTTTGAACTGTGGTGTCAGAGAAGACTCTTGAGAGTTCCTTGGACTGCAAGGAGATCAAACCAGTCAATCCTAAAGAAAATCGATTCTGAATATTTATTGGAGGGACCAATGCTGAGGCTGAAGCTCCAATACTTTGGCCACCTGATGCAAAGAGCCAACTCATTGGAAAAGACCCTGATACTGGGAAAGATTGAAGACAGGAGGAGAAGGGGATGATAGGGGATGAGATGGTTGGTTGGCATCACCGACTCAACGGACATGAGTTTGGGTAGGCTCCAGGAGATGGTGGAGAACAGGGAAGCCTGGCGTGCATAGTCCATGGGGTCACAAAGAGCTGGACACGACAGTGACTAAACAGCAACAACGTTACTAGCATTAACACTGCCCATGTTATTAGCCTCCCTAGCTGATTTTCCCCACTTACCCAAGCACCCTTATATTCTGATTATTTCTGGATTTCACATGTCAACTCAAATGGCCCACTTGTTGAATAGAGTGTAATTAGCATGTGTAATTAACATGCTAATCCCACGTGCTAATTTGGGCAACGTGTTCACTCACCCCAACCATTTTCATGGATCAAGTCATTCAGGTACTGCCTGGGGTCGTTGTACTTGACTTTGGCTCCCCTCAGCCTTCAGGTCTGCTCAAAGGTCACATTATTAGAGAGTTCTTCCCTGACCACTTACATAAAAGCTCACCCATGGTACCTCCAATTCATCTGCTCTATGAACCCTTCCTGACCACCTATTCCAAACTGTAAACCTCCTCCCCACCTGGCACTCTTGCTTCCACCATCTCCCCTGACTTTTTCTCTCCTCTCAGCATCGAGACCACAAAACATATATATTTCTCTACCACTCTGGTTCACAGTCTGCTACTCACTCTAGAATGTAAGCTCCTGTGGGCAGGACTACTGATTATATACCTGGTGCCTATGACAGTGGCTGGCATTCAATAAGCAGTCAGTAAATATTTGTTGAATAAATTATCACTGTTATACCAAAAAGACTAGAGCAGAGGGAGACTGGAAGCAAAATTAGCCACATAGGCTGTGGCTGGACTCCAAGATGAAGACAGTAAGGCTGGGGTTGTTGGGTATCTATTTTGAGAGAAGAAAGATGCTCTCAAAAAGGGGTCTACAAGATTTGAAAACAGTTTGAAGAAGAAAAGAAGAAGAAAAATGTGCCAGGATGGGCTCTATTTTGAGCCGAGAAGAATGGAAACATTAACAAAGAGAGCTGGGGATGGGGAGGTGAGTTTAATAAAATATAAAGCAACACAGAGTGGACCTGTCAGTGATGGAGGTGGGGAGCTGTGACCCCTGCCCAAGAATGGATTAAACTAAAGATGTAGTGAATACACCAAGAGAACACTTATGAAAAGGAGAGGAAAGGCCGGAGGAGGTGGCTTTGGTGGACACACAAAAGAAAAAAAGGAAGGAAGATGGCATCGGATGACATAAAAAGCTCCAGAATAATGGAAGCCAGGGGAGTTCTGACAAGGCATTGGAAAGGGAAGAAGGCCAGTCCATTTGACAAGTGGCTTCCCAATAGATCAGTGGGTAAAGAAGCCAGCTGCAATGCAGGAGACACAGGAGACTTGGGTTCAATCCCTGGGTCAGGAAGATCCCCTGGGGGAGGAAATGGCAAACCACTCCAGTATTCTTGCCTGGAGAATCGCATGGACAGAGGAGCCTGGTGGGCTAGAATCCATAGGGTCACAATGAGTTGGATATGACTGAACACACAAGCGTTCAACAAGTAGGTTACTGGCAACCTTAGAAAAGGGTTTCAAACACTGGCAAACGTGTTAGCAATATGATTATTTTCAGAATTGTGATACTTATAAATCTGAACTCTGTAAAATTTAAATGTTTTGATTTTGAGGTATCCTCCACCAGAGAAGGAATGGGGACGTGGAGATTCCACTAGAAGAATAGCCCACTGGGAAGTGCTCAGGTGTAGCCTGGGACGGGAAGCAGGCCAGGGGCAAAGGTGAGGTCCCAGGAGACTTCCATTAAGATCAGATGCAGTTTCCATCTGTATTTTTCAGGGCCTCCCTAACTGATCTTCCCCACTTACCCAAGCACACTTAAGTTCTGATTATTTCTGGATTTCACATGACCTCCCAACTGCTTTCCCCACATCTAAGCTCCATTTCAGCAACCAGCCTGTGAGCTCACATCACTCCACTGCTCAACACCAAGTAAAGATCCGTGTCATTCAGAGCCAGAACCAATCACCTCCCAAGGATCCCCAAATGGTCAGTCCAAACACACCTCCTGCTTGCCCGGTGGTTCACCCACCCCCTCTCTTTTCATGGATCAGGTCATTTGGGTACTGCCTGGGGTCATTGTACTTGATTTTGCCTCCCCTCAGCCTTCAGGTCTCTGCTCAAAGGTCACTATGTTAGACAGTTCTTCCCTGACCGCTTACATAAAAGCTCACCTGCGGTACCCCCAATCCCTTGTATGTATGCATTTATGTCTTTTTCTTTCTTGTGTTCTTTTTTTCCATTATTCTTTCTTTCACTACTTCCTTCTTTATTTATTTTTATGGTACTTATCAGTTCCTGAGGTTTTACCTGTTCATGGTGAACTGCCTTAAGGCACATAAAAGGTCAATATTTGTTAATTGCTCAATCCAAGTTAATGACTTCTACTATGACTAGACAAAATTTAACATACAATTCAATCACCATCTTCATACTTAGAATATCCTATCTACCATCAGTTCAGTTCAGTCGCTCAGTTGTGTTTAACTCTTTGCGACCCCATGACTGCAGCACATCAGGCTTCCCTGTCCATCACCAACTCCCAGAGTTTACTCAAACTCATGTCCACCAAGTCAGTGATGTCATTCAAGCATCTCATCCTCTGTAGTCCCCTTCTCCTGCCTTCAATCTTTCCCAGCATCAGGGTCTTTTCTAATGAGTCAGTTCTCCACATCAGGTGGCCAAGTGATTGGAGCTTTAGCCTCAGCATCAGTCCCTCCAATAAATATTCAGAATCGATTTTCTTTAGGATTGACTGGTTTGATCTTCTTGTTGTCCAGGGGACTCTCAAGAGTCTTCTCTGACACCACAGTTCAAAAGCATCAATTCTTCGATGCTCAGCTTTCTTTATGGTGCAACTCTCACATCCATACATGACTACTGGAAAAACTATAGCTTTGACTAGCTGGACCTTTGTTGGCAAAGTAATATCTCTGCTTTTTAATATGTTGTCTAGGTTGGTCATAGCTTTTCTTCCAAGGAGCAAGCATCTTTTAATTTTATGGCTACAGTCACCATCTGCAGTGATTTTGAAGCCCAAGAAGATAAAGTCTATCACTGTCTCCACTGTTTCCCCATCTATTTGCTATGAAGTGATGGGACCAGATGCCATGATCTTCATTTTTTGTATGTTGAGTCTTAAGCCAGCCTTTTCACTCTCCTCTTTCACCTTCATCAAAAGGTTCTTTAGTTCCTCTTCACTTTCTGCCATAAGGGTGATGTCATCTGCATATCTGAGGTTATTGATATTTCTCCCAGCAATCCTGATTCCAGCTTGTGCTTTATCCAGCCCAGCATTTTGCATGATGTACTCTGCATATAAGTTAAATGAGCAAGGTGACAATATACAATATACAGCCTTGACATACACTCCTTCCCTAATTTTGAACCAGTCATTGTTCCATGTCTGATTCCAACTGTCGCTTCTTGACCTGCATACAGATTTCTCAGGAGGCAGGTCAGGTAGTCTGGTATTCCCATCTCCTGAAGAATTTTCCACAGTTTGTTGTGATCCACACAGCCAAAGGCTTTAGCATAGTCAATGAAGCAGAAGTAGATGTTTTTCTGGAAGTCTCTTGCTTATTCTGTGATCCAACGGATGCTGGCAATTTGATCTCTGGTACCTCTGCCTTTTCTAAACCCAGTTTGAACACCTCAAGTTCTCTGTTCATGTACTTTCGAAGCCTTACTCGGAGAATTTTGAGCATTACTTTGCTAGCGTGTGAGATGAGTGCAATTATGGGGTAGTTTGAACATTCTTTGGCATTGCCCTTCTTTGGGACCAGAAAGAAAACTGACCTTTTCTCTATCATACTGTTCTCTAAAAAAGTACTCTGCCTCAATTGAGAGTTAGCCTTCTCAGGCCACCCATGCACCTTTCTGAGACTTTGATTCATATGATTTACTTCTACAATAGACACAATTATGAAATATCCAGGGTTAGAGATAGCTGATTGGATAGAAGACTTTCAGAAGCAGGTGTTTTGATGGTACGAACTAGCAACTTTCAGCCTGAGAGGCAATAGGAAAACTACAAGTAGCAGTAATAAGGTCAAAACACATATGCACATACACGTGTTTGTTTGAGGATTCTGAGTATAAGAAAAAACCTAGTAGTTTCAAAGCCTCACTCTCTAAAGCATATTAATCAATGCTGATAACGTTGACTACAAACTGTCAGAAAAAGATTAGGCTAGGTCCAAACTCCACTTAGTAGCCACGAAGCTGAAAATAAAGTTTTAAGGATTTAAATGGAAACCTCAAACTAATCTAGAAAATTCCTCTTGCAATATAGGTTTTTTGATCACGCTGGATTTCTCTAAAATTTAGGGCTGCTACTGGAAACTAATAAGATAAGAAATATGATATAACTGGGCTGTGTTTAGTTGCTCAGTCATGTCCGACTCTCTGCGACTGACTGCACAGACTGTAGCCCACCAGGCTCCTCTGTCCATGGGGATTCTTCAGCGAGAATACTGAAGTGGTTTGCCATGCCCTCCTCTGGCGGACCTTCCCAACTCAGGGATGGAACCAGGGTCTCCTGCATTGCAGGCGGATTCTTTACCAGCTGAGTTACCAGGGAAGCCCCATGATATAACTAAGTACTATACAAATAACATCTTATATGCAATACTTTCAAGTTCAAAAAGAAAAATGTTTCTTTTAATTTCATGGGACAGGTACAGTCTGAAAGCAGAAAAGCAGATTGCATTTTTGCAATTCTGACTAGCTTTTCTGACCCCTGTTGAGAACTTGAACACTAAAAACCCAGGTGATTTGTTATTGTTTTGTTCTGAAATTAAACACTGTGAGTGAACGTTCCATACATAGCTTCACGAGAGAAGAGAAGAGTAAAAGCAGTTCATTTTTACTGCTCTATTAATGAAATATTTTTATTACCTTTGAAAGTGAAAGTAGTCACACAGTCGTGTCCAACTCTTCGCGATTCCATGGACTACAGCCTGTCCCATGGATTTCTCCAGGCAAGAGTACTGGAGTGGGTTGCCATTTCCTTCTCTAGGGGATCTTCCTGACCCGGAAATTGAACCTGGGTCTCCTGCATTGCAGGCAGATTCTTCACCAACTGAGCCACTAGGGAGGCTAATTCAGAAATCTGAGAGTCAGACTACGATGACTATAAGGCGATGTCTCTTGCATAATTTGTCCAAATGAGGACATTTTATTCATGAGAGTTCATTCATCCCATGTGCTACCTTGTGTGACTGAATCCAAGCCAAGGATGACAACAGTCCAGGGGAGCACATCTGCAAACATATCTCCCACCCACCTCACCACAGCTGACTGATAAAAACCCACATATTCTTTCATTTAACAGATATTGATTCATTTAACAAATATTGAGCAATTGTTGTTATATATCCTGTTTAACTGGGCTTCCCTGGTAGCTCAGCTGGTAAAGAATCCACCTACAATGCAGGAGACCCCAGTTCGATTTCTGGGTTGGGAAGATCCCCTGGAGAAGGAATAGGCTACCCACTCCAGTATTCTTGGGTTTCTCTGGTGGCTCAGATGGTAAAGAATCCACCTGCAATGTGGGAAACCTGGGTTCAATCCCTGGGTTTGAAGGATCCCTGAAAGAAGGCATGGCAACTCACTGTAGTATTCTTTCCTGGAGAATCCCCATGGACAGAGGAGTCTAGTGGGCTACAGCCCATGGGGTCGCAAAGAGTCGGGCATGACTGAGCCACTAAGCACAGCACATCTTTTTAACATGCATGTGTATGCATTTATGACATGTCAGACACATGTCCTAATTTAAGTATTAACTTACTTGATCCTCATAATAACCCAAAGAGAGGAACACCATTTTTCTCCTCACTTCACAAATGAGAAAATCCAGGCACAGAGAGGTTAAGCTACTAGCCTAGGGACAAAGCTAACAAATGTGGGAGCCAAGGTGGTCTGAGTCTAGAACTCTGATCTTAGCTCTTGACCTCTACAGAAGGCACAAGGCTAAGCAGCGGGAATCTACTAGCCTCTGACCTCTTGTGGACTGACCTTCCAGCCAGGAGGCATTGGTAGAGAGCAGACAATATATAATATTTTAATTATAAAGACTGGAGTGTCACAATGGAGAAGTGACAGGGTATCAGAACACAGAGGGGAAAAGGACAGAGGAAAACATTCTTGGAGCTCACACTGATTCCTCACAAAACCCTGAAAAATGATGATTATTAGTCTCATTGCAGAGATGAAGCAGTTCCTGCTGAGAGACCAGAGGTGAAGACCACAGGCAGGATTCATCCCTACTCTGAGCAGTCCCGACACAAGTCTGGTTGTTAGTAACAAACTGCACACCTGACTTTCCTCTAGATCCTGTCCACAGAGTGCGTTCCTTTTGCATTAGAGTTGACCCTCGATATCTGCAGGGGACTGGGCCCAGGATCCCCACAGATACCAAATTCCGCAGATGTCCAAGTCCTTTATATAAAATGGCTGTTATAAGGAGAGTGGTTGTTATTACCTGTGCACAACCACCCTTTGTATATTTTAAATCATCTCTAGATAACTGATAATACCTAATGTTAATGCTATATAGATAGTTGTAAATACAATGGAAATGCATGAACATAGTTGTTGGGCACACAGCAAATTTGTTTTTTGGAACTGTCTGGAATTTTTTCCCAGATATTCTCAATATGAGATTATTTGAATCCATGGATACAGACAGCCAATTGTATAATAATTTAATCTCTTCTGCATGGGACACTATGAGAGGTTTAAGTATTTATCTTGGGTGTCTTGTCAAATCCAGAAGTCTTACCTTATTGCTTTGACAAGAGTCATTTAACATGAAGCACTCTGCTCACAGTAACACTGTAATGCATGTTGGTTAGCGGCTTTCACCCAAAAATTAATTCCTATCATTGTTAATCTGAGGCTGCTCTATCCTGGTAGCTAAGGAGTTGCAGAGTTAAGGAGATAAAGAATAAACATGTATCTAATGACTTCATTCCATGGGCCAGGCTAGGTGTTTTCACAAGTTATTTAAATGTGGAAAAGAGATCAGGTGTTTCAGATAAGATGCATCTGAGAGGCTGCTGAGGCTGACTTAAAAACAAACTGTTCTGTCATTTTAAAAATAAGAAAATTAAGTGCAATCAAAGCACCCAATTTCAAGAGAAGAGAAAATCTTCAGTCATTAAAAATTATGTTTACAAGGAGTTTTTAACAAATGAAGAAATAGTCCTGTTCTAATAACATTTACATATTCAGGAAAAAAGAGCAAAAATGAACAGAGTATAAAACTCTTTATAGGTTAATACATGTATTTTTTATATTCCAGAAACACTTCTAGAAATACACAAAAAGGAACAGTGTTACTAACAGCTCATACCAAGAGAAGATGGATAAAAGGAAAAATTACCATTTACTTTACACCCTTTAATAGTTTCCTATACATAATTCTTAAAAATTAAACAAAATTAGATTTAGGAAGAATTTTCAAATAATGTATAAAAAGCTGAAAATGCTTAGACTACAAAGGTATCTTGAGTGTCAGAACAAATGTTTTTTAATGTAGAATAATTTCAACTATATTCCCCCTCCCAATATAAGGAACTAGAAAATTCCTAAAACTGAAACCCTGAGGGACTAGTTTTCACTTTTTTTACTTTGTAAGCTTTATTATTGTTTGGAATATTTACAGTAAGCTTTTATCACTTCTGTGATAAAAAAATCCAAATACTAAGAAACAGAATATAGGAAACATACTCATATAAGTGATAGAATTATGAGAGTTGCTTTTGCCACATTCTGAAATCAAACATAAAGAAGCAAATATTGTCACTGTCAAATTGATAATTCAAAGTACACACTAAAAGATTATCTTGCTGAAATACAGCCAAGTGGGCTCAAAGTCCTAATTCAAGGAAGACAGAATCACACCTCAATTTTAAATACTTTTGACCTAATCTTCTTTTCTCCTAATCTTCTTTGCTGTGGTGTTAACCCTGCCTTCTTTCACACAGCCATCTGAGAAAAGAAGATGATAGTTGACAATTAGCTGGAGTTAGGTCACACACTCTAACCTCAGGGTGACTGGCAACTGCTTGGCTTCAATACCTCCCAATTACTTTTGGACTTTAGTTTTCTCTAATATATCACCTGCCATCATAAAGTATTAATACAGCCTGCATCTTACAAAACAGTGAAAGGAAGGAAATTAATTACTGCTTTAAGTTACCCTGATGCCAAAGTGTCACTTACTAGCAAAATATAGATCTTTTTTGAAAGCTCTTTGGAAAATACATACACGTCCTGTTTACTATCATCATATATTCTCCCCTTTGATATGCATGATCCTTCATGAAGCAAAGAAAAGTAGGGCACTCCAGTTCCTCTCTGCTGGGGTGAATACACTGCAGCCTCTCCCTCTTTCTTTTAACAACCAAAAGCTCTGGGTCCAACATAAAAAGCAACTACCTGAGGACTCTGAAAAGTGAACGAAAAAGGTGAATTGTGGAGGACAGCCAAAACTTAGAGAAGTGACCAAACGGGGGTGAACTTCCCAGGTTATTTTCTTTTCTTTTTCTTTGGAGCAGGACACCATCACAGAGTTCCAGAGAAAGCGACAGACCAGTCAGTGCAGCAGCCTGAACAGCTAAATCTTCAAATGAAACTCTGTCTTTTGGGCCAGAGGAACCTGGAAAAGGACCCTTGAAGACCAGAGTATTAGGGAAATCATAGAGAAAAAGAACATGGAGAAGGGAATTCCCAAATTCTATACACAAACCTGCACAGTTCCCAGCCTCACCTTGAGCTGTGCATTCATGAGACAGACCCATAGTAGCACAAAAAAGGCTCTGAAAACTGAACTGAGATTAGAACCACCACTCTGGGAAGGTAACAAGGAAATTCAGTCTGAATCTAGCCAGGTTCACTGACTGCAAAACCAAAATTTAAAAAGACATGTTCAGGAAAATACAATAGGACCCAGAATATACACAGAATATACACTGTAGCATAATATGCACTGTTCCCAGGATACAATCTAATAGCAATTCATATTAAAAGAGCTGGAAAAATATGTCTAGATCTCAAGAGAAAATACATCCAGATTCCAACTATAAGATGACCCAGAGAATAGATATTATAATATCTTCCATGAGGATATGAAATGAAAGACAAGTTCTCAGCAGAGAAACAGAAATTAGAAAAATAACCAAGTGAAAATTATAGTAATAAAAAAATCTGAAATTTAAAATTCACTGGATGGCTCAACAGAAGAACCTTGACCACAGAGGAAAGAGTGAGTAAGCTTAAAGGGTGAGTGAAATCATCTTGTCTAAAGAACAAAGAGAACACAATTCAGAAAAATAAGCACAGCCTCAGGGACCTGTAGGAGAATATTAAAACTTCTAGTATTTTTGTCACTGCAATTCTAGAAAAAGAGGAGGAAAAGACGTGGAGAAACTGTTTGAAGAAATAATGGCCAAAAACTTCCCAATTATTAAAATACATAAATTTATTAATGCAAACAGCTCATAAACTCTAAACAGAATAAGCTCAAAGATAACCACCCTTAGACACATCAAAATCAACTGCTTAAAAGCAAAGATACAGGGAAAATCTTCATAATAGCTAGAGAGCAATTACGACTGAACAACTGAACTGAACTGAATTACATAATACATATAGGAGAACAATTATTCAAATAACTGAAGAGTTTTCATCAGAAACGAGAATGGCCAAAAGACAATGGAAAAACATCTTTAAAGTACAGAAAGGAAAAAACAGCTAACCTAGAATTCTATATCCCTTGATAATATTCCTCAGGAAAGAAAGCTAAATGACATTTTTAGACAAACGAACACCAAGAGAATTCATTTTTGGCAAAACTACTCTAAAAGAAATGCTAAAGGAAGTGGTTCAGGCTGAAGGGAAATGACACCAGAAACCTGGATATTCACCAAGAGCAACAACAGAAATGTAAATATCTGGGTAAACATAAAAGACTATTTTCCACAGTTCTTTAAAACATGTATGACTGCTAAAAGTAAAAATTATACCATTGTTTGGTAGGATTTTCAATGTACAGATATAATTTATGTCATAAAGGTAAGCAGGGGAGGATAAAGGAAATTATATGATCATAAGGTTTCAAATTTTACTTGATGTAGTACAATATTAACACTAGCAGACTGTGAGAGTTTACATATGTATGCTGGAATTCTCAAACATTCTCCAAAATTTTTTCAAAGAAATAAAGCCAAAAATTCAGTATATAAACAAAAATGGAATGCTAGAAAGATAGATTCAAATCATCCAAGAGAAGACAGGAAAGGAGACAAAGAGGAACAAGAAATGGAGGAACATGGAGAAAACAAATAATAAAATGGGAACTTTAAATCCAATCTATCAATAATTATATTAAATGTAAATGATCTAAAAAACCCTATGTAAATACATTGTCAGAATTTTTCCAACTAACAAGAACCAACTATATGCTGCCTACAAAAAACTCATATTAAATATAAAGATTTAAATTTAAATCTATAGATTTAAATAGATTAGATTTAAAGTAATAAATTTATTACTTTAAATAAGTAGATTAAAAGTAATAAATGAAAAAAAGCACATCATGTATATAATAATCAAAAGGAAATCAGAATCAGGCTGTATTAATTTTGACTACTCTCATATTCTTGCTTCTCCTAATCTTTAATCCTTCCATATTAATATATTTATTACAGAGGTTTTTCCCTCATTATTCACAAAACCATTTTCCAGACTTTTAAGCTGTTCTTGGCAATGATTTACAAAATATATCAGCATACCCCTGCCATTTATGAACTTACAATCTAAGACAGACAACATTAATGCAAGTTTATTAATATGTTGCTGCTGCTGCTGCTAAGTCGCTTCAGTCATGTCCAACTCTGTGCAACCCCAGAGACGACAGCCCACCAGGCTCCCCCATCCCCGGGATTCTCCAGGCAAGAACACTGGAGTGGGTTGCCATTTCCTTCTCCAATGCATGAAAGTGAAAAGTGAAAGTGAAGTCCCTCAGTCGTGTCCAACCAACTCTTTTCGACCCCATGGACTGCAGCCCACCAGACTCCTCCGTCCATTGGATTTTCCAGGCAAGAGTACTGGAGTGGGATGCCACTGGGTCTAGTGGAGACCTAACAACCTCAATGTACAGAGGTCACCGGGACAACACTGAATAAATTTCTCAGGACCAATTTTTTTTAAGGCTATGTCTCTGAAAGTCACAGTGGAGATCTGTAGGAAAATATACACATTTTAATTGTACACAAAGCCTTTTAAGAAAATACTTCATGTAAAGCACAAACAAGATGTATTTTACACAACACTGCATTGTAAGGGAGTAAATCTAAACTGAAATCATATTATCTGTACATGAGAAGATTCAGTCTGTGGTAACCCCAAAGGGATGCATACATATAACCACTTTAGAAAGTTTCCAACACCTTGTAGAAGGGCTTTTGCTCCTTCTGTCTGCTTTGTTTTTAAACTAGACAGAATTAAACTACATTTTTAGTTTCTAAAAGTAATTTTCTCTGCTTTGAATTCAAATGTTTAAATTTATATATGGTTCAGTTCAGTTCAGTCGCTCAGTCGTGTCCAACTCTTTGCAACCCCATGAATCGCAGCTCCCCAGGCCTCCCTGTCCATCACCAACTCCCAGAGTTCACCCAGACTCACGGCCATCGAGTCAGTGATGCCATCCAGCCATCTCATCCTCTGTCATCCCCTTCTCCTCCTGCCCCCAATCCCTCCCAGCATCAGAGTCTTTTCCAATGAGTCAACTCTTCGCATGAGGTGGTCAAAGTACTGGAGTTTCAGCTTTAGCATCATTCCTTCCAAAGAAATCCAAGGGCTGATCTTCAGAACGGACTGGTTGGATCTCCTTGCAGTCCAAGGGACTCTCAAGAGTCTTCTCCAACACCACAGTTCAATGGCATCAATTCTTCGGCGCTCAGCCTTCTTCACAGTCCAACTCTCACATCCATACATGACCACTGGAAAAACCATAGCCTTGACTAGACAGACCTTTGTTGGCAAAGTATGTCTCTGCTTTTGAATATGCTATCTAGGTTGGTCATAACTTTCCTTCCAAGGAGTAAGCGTCTTTTAATTCATGGCTGCAGTCACCATCTGCAGTGATTTTGGAGCCCAGAAAAATAAAGTCTGACACTGTTTCCACTGTTTCCCCATCTGTTTCCCATGAAGTGATGGGCCCAGATGCCATGATTTTCGTTTTCTGAATGTTGAGCTTTAAGCCAACTTTTTCACTCTCCACTTTCACTTTCATCAAGAGGCTTTTTAGTTCCTCTTCACTTTCTGCCATAAGGGTGGTGTCATCTGCATATCTGAGGTTATTGATATTTCTCCCAGCAATCTTGATTCCAGCTTGTGTTTTTTCCAGTCCAGCATTTCTCATGATGTACTCTGCATATAAGTTAAATAAACAGGGTGACAATATACAGCCTTGACGTACTCCTTTTCCTATTTGGAACCAGTCTGTTGTTCTATGTCCAGTTCTAAATGTTGCTTCCTGACCTGCATACAAATTTCTCAAGAGGCAGATCAGGTGGTCTGGTATTCCCATCTCTTGAAGAATTTTCCACAGTTTATTGTGATCCACACAGTCAAAGGCTTTGGCATAGTCAATAAAGCAGAAATAGATGTTTTTCTGGAACTCTCTTGCTTTTTCCATGATCCAGCAGATGTTGACAATTTGATCTCTGGTTCCTCTACCTTTTCTAAAACCAGCTTGAATATCAGGAAGTTCACGGTTCACATATTGCTGAAGCCTGGCTTGGAGAATTTTGAGCATTACTTTACTAGCATGTGAGATGAGTGCAATCGTGCAGTAGTTTGAGCATTATTTGGCATTGCCTTTCTTTGGGATTGGAATGAAAACTGACCTTTTCCAGTCCTGTGGCCACTGCTGAGTTTTCCAAATTTGCTGGCATATTGAGTGCAGCACTTTCACAGCATCATCTTTCAGGATTTGGAATATCTCAACGGGAATTCCATCACCTCCACTAGCTTTGTTCGTAGTGATGCTTTCTAAGGCCCATTTGACTTCACATTCCAGGATGTCTGGCTCTAGGTCAGTGATTATACCATCGTGATTATCTGGGTCGTGAAGATCTTTTTTGTACAGTTCTTCTGTGTATTCTTGCCATCTCTTCTTAATATCTTCTGCTTCTGTTAGGTCCATACCATTTCTGTCCTTTATTGAGCCCATCTTTGCATGAAATGTTCCCTTGGTATCTCTAATTTTCTTGAAGAGATCTCTAGTCTTTCCCATTTTGTTGTTTTCCTCTATAAAATCTGGTCCCTTTCAAGTAGAAAAAGGTAAAAAACCTAAGTAACATTTTAATAGTAAGTTGACAGTGTCTCTTTAACCTGAACCCTGAGCCCTCAAATCCTGAAGTTACAGTTAAAGCATCATGTGGATGGAGTGTGCTGCAACAGTCAATGCTACTCTTGACAGTGTTGAGAAAAAAAAAAAATAAGAAAATCCATTCATGGACATACTGAGTACCTACTATGAATGAGACAGAGCCAGGTGCTACCCCTGAGTAAGATCCAGCCCTCACCCTCAAAGACTGCTCTTTGGTGAGAAAACCAGGGAGCTTAAATACACTCAGTAGTGTTCCTCCAAGGCTTATTATTTTCAGAGCGCTCAAGAATAGACCCCTTATTAATATGTTAATATATATATATATTTATATTATGAATTATACATCAGAAATATCTAAAGTATATGCTTGGAAAAGGTGTTAAGTTCCCACTATACACTGAAATTTAGCAGGCTTTAACAGTGGCATGGAATTCACAGTTTAGGTGGTTCAGAAAATAATGCCAAGGAAGATGGAATTCATACAAGAAGCCTGAGAAAAATATATGTATTTTTCGAAGCAACTAAATGTAGATTTTGATTCAGCCTGCCTAAAGCAAATCAGGCTGTACAGTACATAGATAGATAAAGACAACATTTTATTAGGCTTATAAAGATTAGCAACAGTATTAGGTAGATCATAGATATCACCACATCTTACATTACAATGATAAAATAATGCTTTGGGGCTCAGACCTAATAGATGTTCTTCCAACAATATTTTGTACCTAAACATTCTCACTATGAAATTATAGCTTTACACGCACCCCACCTTTCCACCAGTCATTTTTTTAAGGTGATAGGGAGAAGAGAGAGAGGGAGGAGGAGGGAGAGAAAAAGAAGGAATCAGGATGGTTACCCAAGGGAATGGACATTCTGCGACGGAAATTCATCAGTTATCTAAAATATATGAACCAGGGTCTTCAATGAAAGTTTTCAGTTATAAGTAAAACTAAAGGAATAGACTGATTGTTTTAGGAGAAAGTATAAAATGAAGATAGAGAAAAGTGAAGAATTGAACCTTATAGTACATACAAACCATCAGTACCCTCCCCCACCTCATGTGTTTTCACATATTTTTTTGTGATTTGATTAAAAACATCTGCTCTTTCTAAGAAGATTATTATGTCTATCTTACAAATGAGGCACAGACAGACAAAAAGTACTTAATAGTACAGGCACTCATCACTTTTATGATACAGTTCATTTCTGGAAACCACACTGAAAAAATCATTAAGTGGACTGCGTGGAATTTATTAAAATCATTTACTAGAATAGGTTTGAATTTAGCAAAGAAAGCTAGTGACAAATAAGTGGATAAATACAAGAGAGGTATTTTACTGGCCCTTTATTTTTCTGTATCACAAGGAATGTTTGGAGGAGTGAAATGCTAACTACACAAACAAGAAAAGACCATCAGCAGGCATGGGTATAAATACTGACCTGTACTCTAAGGAAGATCAACAGGAGAAGAAATCCAAAGCAACTGCTACAAATTTGCAGTTAAAAAGCAAGGCAGTTGAAAGCCCAGAAATAGATCCATACAAATAAAATCAACTGATCTTTGACAAAAGAGCAAAGGCAATACATTGGAGAAGAAGCCTTTTCATCAAATGGTTCTGGAACAACTGGACATACACATGCAAGGGGAAAAAAATGAATCTAGACACAGACCTTTAAATTAACTCAAAATGGATCACAGACCTAAATGTAAAATGCAAAACCTAAAACTTCTAGAAGATAACACAGGAGAAAATCTAGGTGACCTTTAGTTCAGTGCTGCCTTTCCAGATACAAGATCAAAAGCACAATCCATGAAAGAAAAGAATTGATAAGATAGACTACATTAAAATTAAAAAGCTCTGCTCTGCAAAAGACACTGTAAAGAGAATGAAATGACAAGCCACAGACAGAGAGGAAACCTTTGCAAAACACATGTCTGATAAAGGACTAGTATCCATGATACACAATAGCCTCTTAAAACAGCAGTAAGGAAACAACAGAATTACAGAATGGACAGAAGATATAAACAGATACCTCATCCAAAAAAAGACATGGCAAATAAGCACATGAAAACGTGCTCAACATCATTTGTCATTAAGGAGATGAAAATTAAAACAATGAGGTAATATTACACACCTATTAGAAAGGCTGAAATCCAAATGCTCACAGTGGTGCTGCAAGAGCTGGTGACGATGTGGAGCAGAAATCTCAGAGGCTGTTGGTGGGGACAGAAAATGGTACAGCCACTTGGGAAGAGAGTTTGGCAGTTTCTCATAAAACCAAACATAATCAGATTGCATAAGAAAGCAATCATGCTCCTTGCTTATTTAACCAAAGGAACTGAAAACTTACATCTACACAAACACCTACATGCAAATGTCTGTGGCAGCTTTATTCACAGCGGTCAAAACTTGGTCGCAATCAAGATAACTTCAGTTGATGAATGAATAAACAAACGGTGGTACATCCAGACGATAGAATATTATTCAAAGATGGAAAGAAATGAACCATCAAAAGCCACAAAAAAGCAAGGAGATGGATGTGTAACTAACTTTATAGTAGTGATGTCAATTACATCTCAAAAAACTCAGCAAAAAATAAATTAAATAAAATTAGGACATCACCAGAGGTTGAATACTGAATTAGAGAAAACATGGTATGGAATTATAAAGAAAAATATGGGGTCAGTTTATAACCAAAATGCCAACAGTTACATGGAGAGGTAAGGGTTTGGAGTGTTTCTTTAAAAATGATAGAACTCTGTGCAGGAGAGTATCCTTATTTTTAGGAGGGACTGAGTTAGGAAAAATATGAATAATATGGATACCTGTGAAGAAAGAGTAAGAGATCAAGCAAATGGAACAAAGTGCAGGTGCATCTGGGTGAGCAGCATACAGGTATTCACTGAGTTGTTCTCACAACTTACCTTGAAATTATTTCCAAATAAAAGCTCTTTTTAAGTATACCTCCCCCACAAAAGGCATGGAAGAACCTTAAATAAATATTGCAAAGTGAAAGAAGGCTGCATACTATTTGATTCCAACTTACACGACGTTCTGAACAAGGCAAAACTATGAAGACAGAAAAAAGATCAGTGGTTCTGGGGAGCAGAGAGGAGATGAATGGGGGGTGGGGGGAGCACAGGGCATTTTTACAGTACTGGGACTATTCTGTATGACACTGTAGTGATGGACACATGTTATACGTGTGTCAAAATGCACAGAATGTAGGAAACAGGGAACTCTAATGTAGACTATGGACTTCGGTGAATAATAACATATCAATACTGGCTCATCAACTATAACCAAGGTACCACAAATTAACTTAAGACGTTAATTATAGAGAAAACTGCAGTGGAGGTTGGGGGTGGGGGGGGAGATGGGACAGAGAGATGAGGGAATATATAGGACTCTCTGCTCTTTCCATTCATTCTTCCATAAAATATAAAAACTGTTCAAAAATAGCCTATTAACTTTTTAAAGCAAAGCAGTACGTCACTTTCTGTGTTCTTATTCGATGATTACAGGTCAAAAGGTTTAAGTGGCACCAAAGATATTTTAATTTCCTCCAATCTTATATGCCAGAACTGTATAATGAGGCAAACAGCTGAAATAGAAAACCATCTCATGACAGCCTGCCTATCATTTTCTATGTCTTCTTTTTTCATTAACTTCCAGAATGCCTCGTTGTTCATTTGTTTACTTTCATAAAGAAAATGCATTCTATTCCACTAGGAGTGATCACGGAGCATTATTTCAGTCCCCGAGGATGCGTCTGTGGAAAATAGCCCTCTTTTCACATCCCCTTAAGGTTGGAGCCAGGACAGCTTCCAATGACTCTCCCCAGGGCAAGAGGTAACCAACAATGAGGGCTTTTACATAAAATACCTCAAAAGAAAGAAATTTGGGGTAAAAAGACACTAAAGACCCTGTTCTGAACTGAAGGAAACACACACACTCTTACGTTGAAAATGGCTGGGTATGAACTCTCCCGCTCAAACACCATCAACAAGCAGTTAAGCATTTCAGCAGCTCAGGAGGAGTGCTCAGTTCAGAAAGATTCATGATGATGTGTCTGCAGAAGAACCTGTCACCTTACTGGTGAGGTTAAAATAGAGAGATGTTTTCTTCTCTGCTTCTTAAGATGTGTAAAAAGCCTAGTACTAAAAACAGTACTTCTGTTGTGGTAAATGACATGTAAAATTTTCTCTTGGTTGTGCTTTTAACAAGCAGGGCCTCACCTTGAGCTTTGAATACTGTGCGACAATATTTTGAACACACAGATATTCCTAACCTGTGATTCTCAAAGTGCGGTCACTGGACCAGCAGCAATGACATTACTAGGGAACTTGTTAGAAATGCAATTCTAATCCAGATCTACGGAATCAGAGACTCCAGGGGCGGGACCCAGCCACCTGTTTTCACAAGCCCTGCAGATGACTATGATGCCCAGTGAAGTTGGAAAGCCATGGTTCTAGAAAACGTAAATATGGAAACATGCCTTACCTTTTTCTCCATTGACTAGAATCAATTATTGAGTTAAGCCTGGGTCAAAGAGCTCCTCATGTTCATAACACTAGCACAGCTGGTTAAGAATCTCATCTTTTTATCCCTGTCTCTCCACTATGCGAGGATAGAACCTTCACGTAGTCCCCTAAGACACACCCAGTGCCAACTCTGAACCCGCATTGTGAAGAAGTCTGTTTTCTCAGTTAAAAAAATCAAAGCCTCCCTCTCCAAAGGGCTTGTCCTTTTTCACAACCACAATACTTCCATCTTATACGGGATAACAACTATCAGTTTACAAAGTACCTGCAGATATACTATGTAATTGCACTATCTTGAAAACCCTGTGACTCAGACTCTCCATTTCCCCTAACATTTCACAGAGGAGGAAGCTGAAGCTTAGAGAACCCTGACTTACCAGTCCCTAGTTCAAGACCAGCTAGGCAGTAAGCATACAGAGTCTCCTTGGCTCAAGCCAAGCATGATGCTCTAAGCGGTCTTCATCAAAGAAGCATTAACTCTGTGATCTTGGATGAATTATTGAAGCTCCATAAGCCTCATTTCCACATCCATAACACAGAAGTAGAAGTAGTACCCACTTCACAGAAGATTAAAGGAGATAATCCATGGAAGGCTTTCAGAACAGAGCCTGGCCAATAGCACATCTGTGATAAAAGTGAGCTGTAATTACTGATCCTGACACCACCACCACTCCAGCTATTGTAACACTGCAGTCACTCCTGCTCCAGTAAGTGAACTTTTTTTTAACCTATTACTGTATTCCTTCACTCCTGCCTTTAGACTTCTTATACTGTCCAGACCATCACATGTTGAGTGTTTATGCGGGGACATGATCACATCATCTGTTGGGCTACAGCAGAGTTGACAATAGATTAAACTACCAAAACCCTTCATAATAAATGGACTTGTTGTTAGCTATTCCAACCATCTGACACTTTCATCTTTATTTCAATGTAAAGATTAGCTTTTACAAAGATAAACCAGATGATTATATCAAATGTACACAGCCTTCATCCCAGAGAGTTTCTTAAGATTCAAGAAAAACAAAAGGCTTAACTAAGGCTGGCAAATGGAAAAGCCGGCTCCGGCTCCTTGCCACTAAATTGATCAAAGATAGTCTGAGTCTTCAGTGGTATAAATGAAAAACAGAAACTCTTCTCTGAGCAAATCCTTCCAGATATATGCCTGATTGCAACCCTTTGAAGTTGACACAGCTGAAATCAGATTTTTTTTTGCATGAATTATGCACTACAGCAGAACAGAAGGAAGACCACTCAGACTATGACTCATGGTACAAGAAAAAGCTGAAGGCACAATTTGTACTATGCATATGGGAAGCCATCATCCCTGGTCTAGGAAAGAGGCTCACGGTGGGGGGTATCTTCAGCAATGGAGCTGCAGCAGCAAAGCCCACGGAGCTAATGACTTCAACAACTGCGCAGACCCACTTATTTGCCTTTTTGTAGCTTTTGTCCCACTGACTTCCAAGTCCATTGATCTAATCCACCATAACTAATTATTTAAATCCTCTGCACAAATGAAATTAACACTCATTTTAATTCATTTAAGTCAACGTAAACCCAACAAAAGATTCTCCAAGCCTAAATGTAAAGCTTCATTTAACTTTTCCCCCTGAATCACAATGATTCAAGTTTAAATGCCATAATTTGTTTTAGTATTTATGTGCTCTAACTAAAGATTCTACAAATAAAGATTGCCCATGCTTATTGGATTTTTAAGGCCACCATAACAGAATGTTTGAGTGCCTTTGAAAAATGTTTTTAATGATTCTTCTAAACGTATCAAAAATTCAACCAAAGTTTAAATTGATGTTTTCTAAAAGGAAATAACTTCTAAACTGAAACTACTTCCAAATCAAATGTATTCATGCTGGTACTATTTCAAATTCATCAAAACCCAAGATAATAGATGTTCATAGTTATAAATGAATGGCTTCTTAGCTCAATGAGTAAATCCATATTTGGGGAAAACAACTGGCCTGTCAGCTAGCCCACGATTCCAATATTATTTCTACTTATATAACAGATCAGGCATTTATTTCTCAACACTAAAGTCAAAAGCAAAATCAGTTTGTTGGATTATGAAGCAAAGCTATTGGAGTTAAAGAGTTGTGTATTTTAAAGGCCAGCTTTGGACGTAGAGCTAATGATGGCCAGGAATTAACTTTATTCACTGCATTCAACACCTAGAAACCTAGAAACACCTAGGAAACCTCAAACACCTAGAAACCTCAAGTGGCTACAGTTGACCCTACCTGATTAGGAAATCAAAAAACTTATGAGCAAAGGCAAAATAGTTGGTCGGTTTCAAAGCTGGCTCTCTCTTGATGGCTTTTAACTATTCCTCTTTCAAACCACAAACTCTGAGGACAGGATCCCCACTGCACCACCTTTCGGAATGGGGCTCAGGCTGGTGCTCAGCTTTTGTTGATGTTTCATTCCTACACACATTTTGCTATGTTATCACTGAACGGGGCTTTCTAACCACTTGCTTTTGCCCACGATATGTGTGTGGTCCTCATTCTTGCCTGTCTTGTTGATGTGGAATCTACACCCTACTCAAGACGTCTACATGGACACTTATGTCCCCAAGGGTTCCCACTTTCTCTTTGACTTAGATGTATACCTACTCTGCTAAGAATGACCTTCCCCAGTGCTAGCTTCTCACCCTAAATCTACTGGCCCACACCTGAATATAACACAATTGAAGCTGTGGTTGTGAGTCAGAGGAGAGTTATCTGGCTTCTAAATAAAGAGAAAGAGAAAGAAAGAGGGAGGGAACACAAAGGCTCAAAAGTGTTTCTGTTCCTCCAAGTTCATGGGTCCTTTATCTTACACTTGGCTAGGGTCCCAGATATCAGTTCTCAGGTGCCACATGGGTGGCTTTGGATGTGTACCTAAGCAAAAATAATCTTAATTAAAAACACGGAACTGGGAGCTAACATATCTGTTTTCTGATCCTAACTGCCACTAAGATCACACCACTGTATGATCTCTGGTGAGTCACTGTCTCTCTAGGTCTGTTTTCTCATTTGTAAAATGAAAGGACTGTAATCTCAAAGTTCTCTTCTAGCTATGAAATTCTGTTACTATATTCTGCAAAAGTAATTGTCCAACAAATTCTCAGCCATATTGAAAAGCTTAAAATACTATCTGCTGTTATTTACTCATGTCGTATCTCCCCTCCATGAGTACGGACAATTGAAACTTGATAATGTACCCTAAAGCAGAGACACTGGGAAGTGTTCCCATATAAACTTTTTTTCTACCAGCACATTCAAATGAGCAATTCAACACCCCTGTTGATTAAATCACTCTGAAAGGCCATCCATATCGACTTCTCACACAAATTTAAAGAAGCAGAGCTCTTGGCTGAGTACCTACTATGGGCCAGAGATTTAGTTAAGCACTTTCCTGCAAATAACTCCAATTTTTGCATCTGAAAGGTTAACAAGATCTCCATCTCACAAGACCTGAGAGATTCTTAACTAATGCAGAGTCACAGCTCTGATAAGTTGGTGGTGTGCTTTGGACTGGCCCACTGGAAGGAGCTGAGGGAGCCTTTCTTATCTTAGTCTTGGATAGAAGTAATCACAACACACAGTCTGTCATACCATATTCATGCAGTAAAGCTTTCTATTGCATTTAACAGTGTTTACATTGTACCCTTCTCAAAAGATGGGAAGAAACAGATTTTCCTAGGAATGGCTTCAAATTTGTCATATGTGAATAAAAGAAAATAAAGTCTGCAAGAAAAGAAAATCATATATATGTACATAAGAAAAGCACCTCTACTTCATATAATTTAAAAACCTAGTTAGAAATAAAAAGAAGTTGATCACCCTATCACTTTAAGTAGGTAAACATAAAAATGTAATGAACAAAAATAAAGATTAAAATAAATGGGAAATACCGAAATTGTTTATTTTAACTCAGTTTTAAAACTGTCTTCTAAATATGGAGAGGAATAGTACTGTCAGGCAGTAAAAAAGATTATGTCACTTGAGTGTATGTTCCTCGGTTCTTTGTCTCGTCACAACAAAGATTTGGAGTGACGGACATTAAAGCCCCGCCCCCCTTGGCGTGTCACAGCTCTCAAGTCTTGGATAGACTGTGTTATAGCTCTCAGGTCTGGAATGGACCATGTTATAGCTCTTAGAAAAATCAGTGTTACAGCTCAGTGTTACAGCTCTATTTTATTTAGAAGATAGCAGGAAAATCCATCTTCGAGGCATGAGGGCACGTCGATCCAAAGACACAAGAAGAAGAGCGCCCCAGCGTGCGGGAGGGAGAGGGAGGGAGAGAGAGAGAGAGAGCAAGCTTTGGCTCCTCTATTTATATGTTTATCTCTCCCTGGGCCTGTCCTATGTATATTGGGCCAGCCAGGATTGTTGTTTGTTTTACCTGAGGTCCTCACTCTGGTCCTTGGACCTTCTTTTGTTCTAGTTTCAAGGGCTTTTCCCTTCCTTGTCTTCTAGCCACCGCCATTTTGGACTCCTTTTCCCTATTCTACCTACCTAACAATAAACTATGGAAAATTCTGAAAGAGATGGGAATACCAGACCACCTGACCTGCCTCTTGAGAAATCTGTATGCAGGTCAGGAAGCAACAGTTAGAACTGGACATGGAACAACAGACTGGTTCCAAATAGGAAAAGGAGTACGTCAAGGCTGTATATTGTCACCCTGTTTATTTAACTTATATGCAGAGTACATCATGAGAAACGCTGGACTGGAAAAAACACAAGCTGGAATCAAGATTGCTGGGAGAAATATCAATAACCTCAGATATGCAGATGACACCACCCTTATGGCAGAAAGTGAAGAGGAACTAAAAAGCCTCTTGATGAAAGTGAAAGTGGAGAGTGAAAAAGTTGGCTTAAAGCTCAACATTCAGAAAACGAAAATCATGGCATCTGGGCCCATCACTTCATGGGAAACAGATGGGGAAACAGTGGAAACAGTGTCAGACTTTATTTTTCTGGGCTCCAAAATCACTGCAGATGGTGACTGCAGCCATGAATTAAAAGACGCTTACTCCTTGGAAGGAAAGTTATGACCAACCTAGATAGCATATTCAAAAGCAGAGACATTACTTTGCCAACAAAGGTTCGTCTAGTCAAGGCTATGGTTTTTCCTGTGGTCATGTATGGATGTGAGAGTTGGACTGTGAAGAAGAAAGCTGAGCGCCGAAGAATTGATGCTTTTGAACTGTGGTGTTGGAGAAGACTCTTGAGAGTCCCTTGGACTGCAAGGAGATCCAAGCAGTTCATTCTGAAGGAGATCAGCCCTGGGATTTCTTTGGAAGAAATGATGCTAAAGCTGAAACTCCAGTACTTTGACCACCTCATGCGAAGAGTTGACTCATTGGAAAAGACTCTGATGCTGGGAGGGATTTGGGGAAGGAGAAGAAGGGGATGACAGAGAATGAGATGGCTGGATGGCATCACTGACTCGATGGACGTGAGTCTGAGTTGTTGGTGATAGACAGGGAGGCCTGGCGTGCTGCGATTCATGGGGTTGCAAAGAGTCAGACATGACTGAGCAACTGAACTGAACTGAACAATTATAAAGTTACAATAATTAAAATAGTCAAAGTGCAGTGGAAATTTAGCATATGACAGAAATAGCAGTTAAAATCAGAAAGGAAAATAGGTATCATTTAATTAACCATGTTAGGACAACCAGCTATCCAATTGGAGGTGGGGAGGACTAAATCTGGAGACCTCTTTTTGACACCAAAATTAATTTAACATGTTTTAAAGATTTAAACATTAAAAAAAAATCATAAAATACCAGATGAGGGGATTTTCATTAAACATAGTAAATAAATGTTTTTACCTCTAAGCCTTCTTGAAACCTCCCCACCCCCCCCCCCAAAAAAAAAAAAGAAAAATCACTGTAAAGAATAAACAAGGGAAGTTCCCTGGTGGCTTAGTGGTAAGGGTTTTTGCTTTCACTGTGTAGGTGTGGGTTCAATCCCTGGTCTGGAAACCATCCCATATGCAGAGCAGACAGGACAAAATAAATAAATAAAGAATCACATTTTTAAAAAACAAGAATAAACAAGGGAAACTTCCAAAAAAACAAAAGGCCACAATAACACCAAAAGTTTTGGAAAATAGGAAACAGAAATATGAGTGACAGCTGATTCAGCCAAGTGGAGACAGATGAAGCGTATGTACCTGCCATCGGTGGAAATCAAAAAAAGCAACCCACTCTTCTGTGACAAGAACCACCTGGTGATACAGAGAGGGCATCCAGATTCTGATTTAGGCCTCCGGGCAGGAGTCCTGAAGTGCTGCATTGCTAACCAGCTCCCTGGTGAGGTGAATGGAAGCTGGTCTGGGGTCCACATGTTGAGTATCGAGGCTTTAGTGTAGAGGATGCCTGAAACCCACTGGCATCAGAAACCTCAGGATGTTTGGGGAGCAGAACGGGTCCTGAGTCTGTAAAAGGCTGAGGCAGACCTCAGATCTGGTCCTTGAAGCTAGGTGACTGCTCTCTCTAGCCCCAAGAGGAGGGATGGTTTACTCCTGGAGAGGGTGAGTTAACAGAAGATCTGGTCACTGGGACACTGAGCATAATGACCAAAACAGGGGACAGAGTGAAAATCTACAAACCATACAAGACCTGCAGCTCCACTTCACTGCATGACTCTCGCGATGCAGGCAGCAGGCTCATAAGCCCCTCAGGCCGGGAAGAGGGAGGTTGTTCTCTAGGGATACTGACAAGCACAGGAGGAGGTACAGCTGGCCCTTGAATAACACAGGTTTGAACTGCAGGGCTCCACTCATAGGCAGATTTTTTACAACAGTAAACACTGCAGTGCACTCAATCCACTGCCAGTTAAATCCATGGATGCAGAGGAACCACGGATACACAGGGCCCGCTATAATTGGTACAAGGATTTTCGACGGTACAGGGGTTTGGTGCCCCTAACCCCCATGTTGTTCAAGAGTCTAACTCTGAAGGAAAAACAGTAATTACTCAAACCACAGAAAAATTACAATTTCTAGTCCTCAAAAAAAATCATAATTAAAGTCAAAGACAAAAAGGAAAATATTTATAATCAACATGAAAAATAGCTAGTTTACTTTTGCTTTCATAATTCAACAAACATTCCCCAAAATGACAAAACATCAAGTCATTCACAGAAAAATTTTAAGTGGTTTTAAAACATGAAAATGAGGCTGAATTTCACTTACAAAGAAAGGGTAATTGAAATGACACCATTTTTCACAGAGCCAACTGGCAAACACTTGACAATTCTGTTGCATGTCACATTACAAACCTTATGAAGAGGTATAATCCCCTAGGAGAACAATTTGATGATACCTATCAAATTCAAAATGACCCAATCACTGTGAACTAATAGGAGTTTATCCTAAACATTCACATGTAAACAAAGATATACGTACAAAAATAACTATTGTGGCATTGCTTTAAATAACACCTGACTGAAGATGAATTAAAAATATATTCATAGAGGATTGATTAAATAAATTATGATAAATATATTGCTATGTATCATATATGTAAAATATATATGTGTGAAAACTCTATACAACCATTTAAAGTAAAAAAGTACAAAAGAGCATGTGCGTGTGCTCAGTCACTCAGTCGTTTCCGACTCTTTGTGACCCCATGGACTGTAACCCGCCAGGCTCCTCTGTCCCTGGAATTTCTCCAGCAAGACTACTAGAGTGAGTTGCCATTTCCTCCTCCAAGGGATCTTCCTGACCCAGGGATTGAACCCATATCGCCTGTATCTCTTGCATTGCAGCTAGATTCTTTACTAGCTGAGCCATCGGGGAAGCCACAAAAGAGCATACATAACATTTATAGAGAAATATATGTGTTTGGATATGCATAGGAAAAGTCCCAGAAAACAACTGCAAATGGTTGTCCCTGAGAAGGGAGTTTTAAATTGCATTATATACTGTATTTTACTGTTTGACAGTTTTTCCACAATAAGCATATACTGATATTTTCTTAAGCAGTTTCCTTCCCAGGAATATACAGGCAAGTTGATGATAATAGGATGATAAGATAAAGAGATTTCTAGAGAGGAGCACAGTTAATGTGCTGCCTGGAAGCTGAGACTCCTTTTTCTAACCAAGAACTGGTTTGGGGAAGATGTTAACTTATTTTGCTACTCTTTCTTTCTGTACCTGAGAAATGGGAATAACAATAATAAAATGCAAGTTTATCTTAGTGTGTAATTTTAGCAACAGGGATTCCAACAATTTATTTAACAAACTTCAGTTCAGTTCAGTCGCTCAGTCGTGTCTGATTCTTTGCAACCCCGTGAATCGCAGCACGCCAGGCCTCTCTGTCCATCACCAACTCCCGGAGTCCACCTAAACCCATGTCCATTGAGTCGATGATGCCATCCAGCCATCTTATCCTCTGTTGTCCCCTTCTCCTCCTGCCCTCAATCCCTCCCAGCATCAGGGTCTTTTCAAATGAGTCAGCTCTTTGCATCAGGTGGCCAAAGGATTGGAGTTTCAGCTTCAGCATCAGTCCTTCCAATGAACACCTAGGACCGATCTCCTTTAGGATGAACTGGTTGGATCTCCTTGCTGTCCAAGGGACTCTCAAGAGTCTTCTCCAACACCACAGTTCAAAAGCATCAATTCTTCAGTGCTCAGCTTTCTTCACAGTCCAACTCTCACATCCATACATGACCACTGGAAAAACCATAGCTTTGACTAGACGGACCTTTGTTGGCAAAGTAATGTCTCTGCTTTTTAATATGCTGTCTAGGTTGGTCATAACTTTCCTTTCAAGGAGTGAGCATCTTTTAATTTCATGGCTGCAGTCACCATCTGCAGTGATTTTGGAGCCCAAAAAAATAAAGTCAGCCACTGTTTCCACTGTTTCCCCATCTATTTCCCATGAAGTGATGGGACCGGATGCCATGATCTTAGTTTCTGAAAGTTGAGCTTTAAGCCAAATTTTTCACTCTCCTCTTTCACTTTCATCAAGAGGCTCTTCAGTTCTTCTTCACTTTCTGCCATAAGAGTGGTGTCATCTGCATATCTGAGGTTATTGATATTTCTCCCAGCTATCTTGATTTCAGCTTGTGCTTCATCTAGCCCAGCGTTTTTCATGAGGTACTCTGCATAAGTTAAATAAGTAGGGTGACAACATACAGCCTTGATGTACTCCTTTTCCTATTTGGAACCAGTCTGTTGTTCCATGTCCAGTTTTAACTGTTGCTTCCTGACCTACATACAGGGTTCTCAAGAGCTAGGTCAGGTGGTCTGGTATTCAACAAACTTACATCTCATTTATTTCAAATCCTGTCCAACCCACTGTTTTAGGCTTACTTAGCCAACAGAAATGGTCAGTTTGGACTTGCATTCTGAAAAGGTAACTGTACTCCAACTTTGGTTTGGAGTCTTGAGCTCACCATGGTAGAAGATCAAACATGACCCAAAGAAACGTAAACTCTACCACATCAGAGGCAGGAGTCTGCGATCTTGAGAAACGTTTGCCTGATGGAAATGAGTCTAAAACTTGATTTATAAGCCAATGTACTTCACACTGATTTTCTAATGCCATGAAAGGTTATGAATGAATAACTACTTAGTTAAGTAAGTAAGTGTTAGTCACTCAGTCGTGTCTGACTCTCTGTGACCCCACGGACTGTAGCCTACCAGGCTCCTCTGTCCATGAAATTCTCCAGGCAAGAATACTGTAGTGAGTAGCCATTCCCTTCTCCAGGGGATCTTCCCGACCCAGGGCTCAAACCCCGGTCTCCTGTATTACAGGCAGATTCTTTACCATCTGAGCCACCAGGAAGCCCAACTGCTTAGCTACTTCTTGTAAACTTATGGTTTTCCAGCTCAAAACCTTGGACACAACTTCCAAATAGTACATTTAATCGCCCATGAGTTTTTCACTAAAATATCACTTCAAGCCTTATTTTTGAACAACCATTAAATTTAGTCACTGAATCTAAATTTATGGTCTTCCTTTACCTTATAATTTCACCAACTCCATAACCCATATAGCTTTGAAGCTATACTTCAAAAATATTTTGAAAAACACAATAAATTCCACAATGTAAAATTGATTATCCAAGAACTACTTTTAAAAAGTCACCCTATAATGTCTTTTTAGACAACAGATGCACTTGCAAGTATTTAAAAATGATGTGTCATAATATTTGAAATTTACTTTGCATGGTAAAGAAGAAAATAAAATATATACAGAGACAATAAAATGTTAATCATTGAATTCCAGTAATGACAATGCAAGTGTTCATGGCATTATTTTTTTTTAGCTATTCTGTATATTTGAACATTTTCATAAAAGTCTATAAATTTTAATATATGCTATTCTAAAGGCATAAAAACATAACTTTTTCTTAAACAGAAAGGCATAATGAGACAATATGATGACCAGAGGTAGGATGGGGTGGGCAGACAGCTGTACTGAAAAATAACCTAGTTGTAAATTTTAAAATTTCCCTTGAGTTCTAGATTCTTAGTTACTTGTTCAATCTTGGTTACTTGGTGACTTGTTGAGTACAAATTTTTCTGCCCTCTGAATAACTTAATCATAAAATGACTAACTCATATAACAGATGATTAGAAAACTTCATATGAGGAGAGATTTCCCTCATTTATGATTTCTTATACAAGGTGATAAGATTTAATATATCTAAAAATGACTTATTTCTTATAAAAGAATATAACAAAACACAACTGCTTTAGCTTGACTTAATAGGAATAGTGAGTGTTTTGTTATATTCTTTTATAACAAGTGTTGAAAGGGGTATAAATGTATGAGATAAATATTTTCTAAGCAAATGATTGTAGTAGATGTAAAAAAGTTCAATATTATAAACTTGAAGGAATTTCTTACTGCATTTTATGGATTATTATTCCAATTTCTCAGGTAAAGAAAGACTAACAAAATGTCCTTTCATGGCAGATACTACTAAATTTTATTCTTACCCAGAGCCCCAATTCTGTGAAACAGCATGTCAAAACAGCTATTTTCTTTACAAATTAGGACAATCTGTAAAAGTTACATCAAATTTGCAGCAGGTCAGATGGTGAAGAATCTGCCTGTGATGCAGCAGACCCAGGATCAATCCCTAGGTCAGGAAGATCCCTGGAGAAGGGAATAGCAACCCACTCCAGTATTCTTGCCTGGAGAATGCCATGGACAGAGGAGCCTGGTGGGCTACACTCCATGGGATCACAAAGAGTCAGGCACCACTGAGCGCCAACACTTTCACTTTCACACTTAAGTCAGGATAGGGTGGTTTCCCATACAGTGTTGCTGCTGCTGCTGCTAAGTCACTTCAGTCGTGTCCAACTCTGTGCGACCCCATAGCCGGCAGCCCACCAGGCTCCCTCATCCCTGGGATTCTCCAGGCAAGAATACTTGAGTGGGTTGCCATTTCCTTCTCCAATGCATGAAAGTGAAAAGTGAAAGTGAAGTTGCTCAGTCATGTCCGACTCTTCGCGACCCCATGGACTGCAGCCTACCAGGCTCCTCCATCCATGGGATTTTCCAGGCAAGAGTACTGGCGTGGGGTGCCATTGCCTTCTCCATACAGTGTTGGGTCAGCTGGTAAATTCATATGATTTTTCTTGAAAGACTCCACTAGCATTTATTAAAATTTAACTTTGTACATCTTCTAACCCAGCAATCTGACTTCTGTATGTTAGCTTGGAGTAATACACCTGAGTACAAAGAAGTGTGCAAAAGAATGATGTTATAGCATTGTTTCTAATAGCATTCATAAACAAATAACCCCAGACAATGGGATATTATCTTCATATTATCATAGTGAAAAGAATAAAGTTGTCCTACATTCACCAACATTGGGAAATCTTCAAGGCATAATATTAAATAAAAACAAAGTTTCAGAACAGCACTTAGAGTATATCATTCATGTTTTAAACAAAAGGTATATTTCTGTGTGTGTGTGTGTATGAGTATGCAGGTAGGCAAATGCATTGAAAAAGTTCTGGAAGAATATATATATCAACTATTCATGCTAGACACATCTAGGGAAGAATGAGGGATTGAGAAAACAGAGCGAAAATGGAAAATTGCTGTATTTTTTCTGCATTGAGAGTTTCCCAGTGAGATTATAGAATATATAAAACCAGGTAATTTATTTAATGATTTTAAAAATGGAAGAGGTTTTATCATTTTAAATGCTCAAAAGATTTCAAGTACTGGCTGTTTCGTCACATTATTAATCATTTTAGACACCAAAGCATTTAAAAATCCACAAACTAGAATTAATATATTAAAAATTAACAAATAGTTACTGCTGAGGTAATACTACACCGCAAGTTCACAGTATGTTGTGTTATTCCCATTGTAAAAAATAGGGGAAAAAATTTCGAAGTTCCATTTAAAACTGATGTGAAATCCCCATTGTCTCTAGAATGCAAAAGTTGGAAGAATGTTTTCTCCCACAGCTATCAGAAAAGCTCTGAAAGCTTTGTCCCTCTCCTGTAGTGTGGTGGCCATGTGAACACTGAAGATTATGAAATGGTAGTCACAGCCTCTGAAGACTTTATCAGTGAAATAAATCATTTTTAAAGAAAACCGTTCTATTATTCCATGAGTCCAAAAACAATAGATTTTAACCAAGTTGATTTTAAGATACCCTCTTTATAAAAATAAGCAGAAAGCGATCTAATATTTCCTGTTTTTAGACTAAAAGACATGGGTAGGAAGCAGTAAAATCTAAGAACAAAAATTGCAAAATAATAAGAACCAGAAAGCAAATGAAAAAGTATTACCCACAGGAACATATGAAGACTTCAAACAAAAATGTTAAAGAAATTGCAGGTTACATGATTGCTTTTCAGAAAAAAAAAAAAAAGCGAGAGAGAGAAATCAGGGTTCAGAAAGAGATTAGAAAACTGAAAAATAAAATTGCAAAAAAAAATTGGAAAAAGCAGTAGAACAAAAGGAAAAAATTATTTAAAAAATTAAAGCAAAATTAAGATCAAGATGACAAACCGAATAAACATGAGTGAAAGGGACAGCCGGTTGGTAGGCTTGAGGGAAATTAATAAAACCATGTATAATAATAAAATATATTAAAAACACTGTACAAAAGACGGATATGAAAGTTAGGCCAAAAAAAGCTAACGTGTGTAACTGGTATTCCTGAAGAAGAAAAGAGAATATATTGACTAGAAGACACATCCAAAGATGGAACAGAGAAAAGCTTGTATTAAATAAGAAATATTTAAACTAAAACGTACATGTTTTCATGGAGAAGGAAATAGCAACCCACTCCAGTGTTCTTGCCTGGGAAATCCCATAGGCAGACGAGCCTGGTGGGCTACAGTCCATGGGGTTGCAAAAGAGTTGGACACAACTTAGCAACTAAACAACAAACAACAAATACTTGTTTTCAAGGTGAGTATAATTTTAAAAACACAAAACACAGCAAGACTGAAAGGTATTATTTTTCAAACAAGCACTGTATTTCTACATCACAAGCAAACACTCAGTGTTCAAAATACATGGCTTATGTAAACCCAAAGTCTGATTCCCTTGTCTCAACAAATCTTAGATCCTCTACATCCAAGCAACAGGACACAGAAGCATTGCAATAAACACACACATTTATCCTCTCTTTAACATCAGTCATTTGTTTTCTTTTTAAAGACACTGAATTTTGTCCCTTTATTAATCCTTATAAAATAGTCTTACTAATTAAGTAAATAAGGTGGGAAAGAAAAAGAACATTTTGACTATGGTTCTTTCTCTCATTCACTTTCTCATATCTTCTTCCCATTCCTTTCTAAGCAATTTCTTTTATTAAATTTTATAGCAAACTATTAATCAAATTTTGCACAGACACACACTTTATCCAAGCATGTGTACAAACTTACTTTTTAACATTTATATTAATTTATTTGGTTGCACAGGGTCTTGGTTGCAGCACACAGGATCTTTAGTTGTGGCATGCAAATTCTTAGTTGCATCATGTGGGATCTGGTTCCCTGACCAGGGATTGAACCCAGGCCTCCTAAATTGGGAGCCTGAGCCTTAGTCACCGGACCACCAGCAAAGTACCGTATGTACAAAGTTAACACAAAGAGAGGAAATATGGCTCCATGGGTGACCGCAAGTGCCAGAGCAAAGCTCATGTTTTCCTCTGTAAGAAACCAAGACTGTAAGAGGAAGAACGGGTATGCGTATTGCTGCATGGACTAGGAGCTACAGTTGCCTTTCATTTTCACACTGCATATAATTTTTCCTTAATTTATAAAATCAGTAAAAACTAATAAAGAAGATTCTACAATGCTAGTAATGTTCTATTTCTAAATCTGCATTCTGATTAATGAACACATAAGTGTGTTGTGATAATTCAGTGAGCTATAGGTTTTAAGTATACTTTTGTGCACGTTTCTGTATGTATGCTATACACAGAATAAAAAGTTTACATTAGAAAAATAAAGCACTTTTCTAACAATGCCATATAAACGTTTGTTAAGCAAGTGATGATTGTGCATTTCAGTGTCAGATTTACAGCAAATACTCATTAGGCTGGGCTTCCCAGGTGGCTCAGTGGTAAAGAATCTACCTGCCAATGCAGGAGACACAGAAGATGTGGGTTCGATTCCTGCGTTGGGAAGATCCCAGGAGGAGGAAATGGCAACCCACTCCAGTATTCTTGCCGGGGGAAATTCCATGGACAGAGGAGCCTAGTGGGCTACAGTCTGTGGGATCGCAGAGATCAGACACAACTGAGTGACTAAGCATGCGCCTACACACCCATTAGGGTATTAGCTGAACTGGGGTTCCACCAAGATGGAATTTTAAGCCAAAGTCAGGGTGCTACGCTTCTTTTTGTTGTACACACCTAGCGGAGAGTCCCTGTCTCCCTCCCTCCTTTTCTCCCTCTCTCTACTGTCTCTCTCTCTCCCTCTCACTCTTTCCACAAATCTAAACACTCCTCAGGACCAAAAAGATGTGTTTAGTTTCACCTGCAAAGATAAGTATAATCTGTGTCAAATTCCAAAATGTATCACCATACATTATTTACTTTAGCAGTTCCCATTCAGAGCCGTTTCCTAACTCTTCTAGATTGGCTTTTTAAATAGAGCCATAAGAAGTTTCTGGCAGCTAAGTGCATCCAATTTAGAAACGCTTTAGACAATTTGAAAGGACTGGATGTCCTCAGATTTGACCTGAGTAGAGAATTAGATATTGGCTGGGAAAATGGAAAGGAGAGAAAGTTCTCCTTTTAACACAACACTTTAATCTCATCTTCAACTCTGAGAAATGGGGAAACTGCTTGCCAAACAATTGTTTTATAATTCTGGAACTGAATCATGCTCAAACTCAGTCATATCCGACACTTTGCAACTGTTGGGACTGTAGCCCACCAAGATCTTCTGTCCATGGGCTATTCTAGCCAGGAATACTAGAGCAGGTTGCCATTTCCTCCTCCAGGGAATCTTCCCAACCAGGGATTGAACCCACGTCTCCTGTGTCCCCTGCATTGTAGGCAGATTCTTAATCCACTGAGCCATCGAGGAACTAATTTTATTTCTTCTGTTTCCAACCAGAAAAAAGTCTATAACCATAAATTTATTTTCAAAACCAGAAAGAATATTTATTCCATATGACTTATTTTTTAAAGACACCAAAAAATTAAAGTTAGTACAAGGGGAGGTGATTGCTCTTATTAACCATCCTTTTTAAGTGAATCTGCCTCAAACTCACTATTGTATCCTGGGAAATGTGAGTTATAACAGAGATCCTGGTAACCAAAGCTCAGGACCAAAAAATGAGGGAGTCAGCCAAGCAGGTGATTCAGGCTACCTTCAATTTGAGGCAGAGGAGCGTGTGAGCAGGACAGAGAAGTAACCAGAGGACATGGAATTACTAAGTGAAAGGGAGCCAGCAATTAAAGAAGTGACACACCCTGGTTTTAAAATGACAACGAGCTGTCCTCTACCCAATCGTCTACAGCCTGACTCTATGCCAACGTGTGGCAGGCTGGGAGGCTCGGGCCACAGCACCGGGACTGACTGTGGCAAGACTCCTGCTTGCTTAGAGACCCAAGACAAGAGCCTGCCTCTAAGGGAGGCAAGGTCAGAGCACTGGAGTTTCCTAACACTTCCCTCATCTGACTCTAAGATATAGTTCACTGCAGTGTTTATTTCAGGAGCCCGGCACTTTCAAGTAAACCCCAGGTACCTACCAATACCAAAAGAAAGTTTTATACTTTGTAAAACTCAATAAAACCATGAACAAAAAATGCACACACAGAAAACCACTAGATTGCCCGAGCACTCCTTAGAAATAACTGCTGGTTGACAACCACCACCTGTAATATCTATTTTTGCTCTCTTCCCCAGTTCCTTTGCAAATTCTGCAAGCAGCCACTTAAGTGTGGGTGCTTCACAGGCACTAGGGTGAAAGTGGGAGGAAAGTAAAACTGGGTGCATGGTTTCAGTAACACGGAACAAATGAGCTCAGGAGCAATTAGCACACTAAGAAGGGGTCCCGGCTGTCTGCAGAGTGAGCTCTGCTCTCAGGAGCTCCAACCCACGTTTAATGAGGGCCCCTTCAATCACATCTTCTTTTTTTTAAGCCATGAAATGTGGTACCTTGACAGTGGGGCAGGCAACACATCTCAAATCACCCAGATGCTTCTTCCCACAACCAGCCTCATTCACCCGCAGGGAGAGGCAGAGTAGCCGTTTTTGTTGTATCAATAGAAACACCCCTGGCCGGTGACCAGACCAACTTAGGTGTAACAGAGCAAACAGTCAGGTGGTGTGACCAACCTGATTTTCAGGTCCAGTTTTTCCTGGGCTGAGGCGTTTCCTGGAATAGCTCCAGAAAAAGTGGGCTTGGGGGCATCATCCTACAATGGCCTTGTGAGCATCCCATAGCAGCCACACTGTCCCAGGACCTAGACCTGGGTGGGTGGTGCAGGGCAAGTTACTTCATTTATTCCTATAGGCTTTGGTGTCCTGATGCAGAAAATGGGAGGTGGCGATTGCTGGCTTTCCCAGCATTTCTCAAATTGTGGTTTTCAGAACATCTGTGCCCTAAAACAGCATCTGGAAGTGGTATTCTAAGAAGTAGGGGGAGGGGTGGTAGGAAGAGTGTGCTCAGGTGAGGGGGGTAATTTTTCACTCCATCAATTCTATGTTTAGGATTGGCTTTACGTGGTGCCAAGAAAAAGCAGACCAACTTTTAGTCAATTTTATTGTTTTCTTTTAAACCTGTTGGTAGGTAATACAGCCCCTTACTGCTGCCACCCAGGGTGGACCTCTCCCACCCCAAACACCCCTCCCCCGACTTTGGTGCCACACTGGTGTGCAACACATGATTGACTCAACTACTTTTTAATGAATGAGTTTCTCATTTTTTTTCCAGTCAATGACACTGTTAAACTATTACTGAATTAAAATTGAGGCAGTTTTTGATAATTTGTCATTCTAGAGCACTGTAGTTTCCTCTTTGCCTTACTTCCTCATTCAAAAGACAGGGGAGGAGAGGGTGAGATGTATGGAGAGAGTAACATGCAAACTTACATTACCATATGTAAAATAGATAGCCAACGGGAATTTGTTGTATGGCTCAGGAAACTCAAACAGGGGCTTTGTATCAACCTAGAGGGGTGGGATGGGAAGGGAGATGGGGAGGGAGGTTCAAAAGGGAGGGGATACATGTATACCTATGGCTGACTCATGTTGAGGTTTGACAGAAAACAACAAAATTCTGTAAAACAATTATCCTTTGATTAAAAAATTAATTACTTAAAAAAAAAAGACGGCCCACCACCAATGTTACATTGCTCATCTTAAGATGCCCTCTATCAGTGCCTTAAAGAATTTAACAGGCTTGTTAAACTATTTACAGGGCAAATCGTGCATTTAAGAATGAAAGGTTTATGCTATGCAGAGCTGGGGAAGTGCCTGTAGTAGAAACGAGGCTCAAATCCCTCCTGAACTAATTTGGTAGGTCTAGGTTTGCCACCTTCATACCAAAGGAAGTTCAAATTTGGGGGTGTAGATTTGTTTCTCTTAAGGAAAAAATACGTATATTTAGTATGTTAGCTAACTTTGAACGTGTGCATCTTCACAAGCATGATCCCAAAGACCCGAGAATGAATTTCTGCCTTCTTAAAGATAAAATTAGGATAATCCACGAGAGTTACAATTCTGAAAGAAATCAATAAAGGTCATTCCCCAGGCTTTCCTTTCTCTAGAAGGCTCTTATTAGGAAAAAAAGAAAAAGTATTTCTGAGCTGTATGAATAGTAACATATCTCAGCAAAGTGCATGACAAACATGTGTGAGGTGCATAAGACCCAGCTCTTCACTAAGAGGCTGGGATTATCTTCAAGCCAACTACACCTGGAAGAATCAGAATGCTCCTTGGAGGCGAAAAAGAGAGAGAGAAACAGGAGGACTAGGAAAAGTAAGTCAAAGGACTACACCAGCAACCCCAGCCTGTGAAAGCAAGAATGCAGTCTGACATCCTCATTCATGACATAAAGATAATGCCAGTAAAGAGTTTCAGACACCTCACAGTAAAGTCTCATTTCTGGAAACCAGGGTTCCAGCAAATAGAAAGCAACTGTGTGTTTGTGTGTGTGAGAGTGTACATGTGTGTGTACGTGTGTGCATGCACCTTCAATAAACCCAAAGAACAAATACTTACCACCTCCATGAACTAGGTACTGCCCTAAACACAACGCATGCATGCTTTATCTTATTTAATCTTCACAACCCTAAGAGTTTCAAATGGAAACTGAGTATAAAGAGATTAAGCTATTTGCTCCTAGATCTGTGGCAGCAACATAGGTGGCATGGCCAGAATTCAGCCTAGGTCTTAAATCAATATAAATGGTGAATCTGATGTTTGCCATTGCCGTTGGTTGAATACCTAGCCAGTTTCCCCTGGAGACCACATGCAATAAAAAAATGACCATGGGGCCAGATGGGGCAGTTGGAGATAGACTGGGATATTTGCATAAGGCATCCGTCCACTGAAAGGCAGTGTCCAGAGAAAACTCCATCCAGTGGAAGTCCAGCTTCCTGGGCTTTCTCTCAAGGCAGAGCCCTCTGAGAACACTTTAAGCTGTAAGTCGTACGCAGCTGCGCATCACCCATCTCAAATCCCACCGTTAGAAATAGTCTTCTGCCACCCAGTACAAGCAAGTCCCTGACCTACAATCCACTATTAACCTTAGAAAATAAAAGGTTAAGATGCATTCTCCTCCCTAAATAGGCATTGTGTTGAAGAGACTGAAGCTTCGATGCCTGTTTAAAACGCTAAATATTTACTCTTCAACAGAACCAGTAAATCCTTCAGTTCCAGGATCACATACATAAACAGGTTCCACTGCCTCTGTAAGCCACACCATCTCCCCACAGGTACATCCAACACATGAAATCACATTACAGAACATTATTTCTTCTCATAGTAAATACTGTAGTGTACTATGTTATCAATTATTTTTTACACAATGTATATTTTTAAGAACCAGCTGAGTCCTCCTTAACTACATTTTCACAGACAGTCTTCCAATATCACAAAGTAGGCACACTCCCCAATTTACAAGCGAGAAGACCAAATTTCAGGGCATTCTGTCCACTACTGAATAACTGAGAAGAGGCAGTGTTTGAATTTAAACCCGAGTTCCACATTCTTTCTGATATCCTATCCATTTTCCTGTTAATCCTCGTGAGGAATATACATTTCTAATTAAGTCCTATAAGTGTATACAACAGTAACAGAATTTAAATGCAGTATCACTCTGGAGTATACCTATGCACTCAAAGATATCCATACTCCCACTGACGGACAAAGCCCTTATATTCTCTTAATCTCCAGCATGCCTAAGTGACTGGTTCTCAGTTTTCCTTCAGTCAAGCTATTGTGTCCAAAACTGCCACTCTGGTTAAAGCACCAAGTCACTTTATTTTGCTTTGAAATGGTGATCTATTAAGACAAAAATCTACAGAGCCACTCAGACTAGCTGGCAACTTCTACTCTGACACTTGCCAAACCGTGTCCCTAGACAAGATTCTAGATGGTTCTGTTTCTCTCCCCTATTCTTAACTCTATGTTGCTCCTCTGCTGTCTAAACTAAACTGGCCTGTCTTTTAAAAGGATTTGTAGCAATGAGGGGAACTTGCCCAATGGCTCACTTGGTAAAGAACCCACCTGCCAACACAAAAGATGTGGGTTCAATCCCTGGGTCACGAAGATCCCCGGAGAAAGAAATGGCAAGCCCCTCCAGTACTCTTGCCTGGGAAATCCCATGGACAGAGGAGCCTGGTAGGCTACAGTCTATGCGGTCACAAAACAGTCAGACTTAGTGACTAAACAACAGCAGCAATGAGCAGCAGAAGGAAGGAAAGCGGAGAGGGGGAGAGAGAGACAGAGAAAAGTAGAAAGAGAGGGAAAGGATAGAAGGAAGGAAGCTCGGAATGGAGAGAGGAAGGAAGAAAGGCGAAAAAATGGAACGGAAGGGAAGGAAAGGAAAGAGAAAAAATAAAAGGCAAAAATAAATGAAGAAAGGAAAGAATAGGGGAAAAAAAGGAAGAGAGGAAGGAAAGAATCACAATCACAACTTCAGGACAGCAACAACAGCTTTGAAACCAGAAAACCTCAACCATAACATGTGACATTTATACAGACATCGGCAAGTCACAAATGTGATTCCTAGTTCGCTATGGACTGCATCTTCCCTGCAATGGAAAACCATTTGGGTATCTCCAACCCCACACCTGCCAAAAACAACCCGCACAATCCAATTTTGAGGTAACAAAAGCAAAAGCAGGAATAGGAAGCAGGAGTGGTCTACAAGAAGTTCATTTTGAAGGCTAGCAGTGAGGAAGAGAAAGTTCTCTTGAAAAACAACAAAACCTGCCCCAAATACTCTCATAAATGAATGATGGAAAGCAGTATTTTGTACAATGATCGAACATTAATATAAACTTTGAAAACTACTTTTCAGTAATATGTACCTGCCGCTGCTCGCAATCAACTGCTTGCAACAATCCTTGCTTGCAACCTGCCCTGTAGTAGATAACATTTAAGCAAAACCATGTTCAAATTTACAAGTGTCTAAAAACATTTGCTTACAAAAAGGGTGTGAAGTTAAATCAGAAACTAGGGAGAAAGGTCAGATCTGCTCTTCTCCCACTGCAAAAGCTTCCTACCAGAGGAAGTATCTCTGGCCTCGGCCGCCTGCCTTACTAGCAATTCATCCTATCACACTGGTTTGCTTTCAACGGAGCATGAAGTGAGAGAGCGTAAAGTAGAAGGCCTCTACTTTAGTCCTAGGGATCCTCTGAAAATGTACAGTGTGCTTTTCCCAAAGACATTTTGCTCTCCTTTTCTGGACATGCCAACAAATGGACTGAAGCAAGGTGTTTGGCTGGAGGGCCTTCCAAAAAGGTCCAGGATACTTGAGTGCTCTCTGGCCGTCAACCTTCCTTCCATCACCCCTTATGGAAGTGATGTTTATTCCTAAATAGAAAACTGTCGAGTCTAGAAAATGAAACCAGGTATTTCTAGTAAATGACTTTTCCTTTTAGTCAGTGAACTATCTTTATATTAGCATTTTGCCACCATCATCACCATCATCTATCTACAGAAATCTTACTTCAAAACTGAAACTCTGTACCCATGAAACAATAACTCCCCTCCGGCCCCTGGCAATCACCATTCTGCCTTCTGTGATTATGCATCTGACTCTTCAGGTACCTCATATAAGTGCAATCTTATAGTGTCTGTCTTTCTGTGACTAACCTATTTCACTTAGTATAATGTCTTCCAGTTCATCCATGTCGTAATGTGTTAAAATAGACCACATTTTGTTTATCCATTCACCTGTCAGACACCTGAGTTGCTCCTAGCTTTTAGCTATTGTGAATAATATTGCTATGCTCACGGGTTTGCAAACATTTGAGACTCACATTTCAATTCTTTCAGGCATATACCAGAAGTGGAACTGCTGGATCGCATACTAATTCTATTTTTAATTTTCTGAGGAACCTCCATATTGCTTTCCACAGTGGCTGTACCATTTCACACTCTCACCAAGAAGACACAGGGTTCAATTACTCCACATGATGACCAACACGTTTTTTCTTTCCTGTTTTGTTTTTTAATAGTAGCCATCCTAATGGGTGTAGGATGATATCTCATTGTGGTATTGATTTGCATTTTCCTGATGACTCAGCTAATAATTTGCTTTTATCCAAAATTCAGAGAAAAAATATAAAGGTGTTTAGGCTCAATCTCTGAGTCTTCCTTTATAAAAACCCATTCATTCTTAACCCCTGAAACTTCTTCCAACCCCTTTCTCTCTGTCTCATCCTCCTTACTAAACTCAGGATATTATCTACTTCATTCTTTTGCATGCATTCCTTCCAATATCTAGAATTTGAGAAACTTCCTTCCTTATGATGATGACTTAGGTTGTAGGAGAGAGTCAGTAAGCAGAAAGAAATGAGTATAAACACATGACTGGAGAAACAGATCAATACAAGACCATTCTGATTTTTAAAAAATCCGAAGGCCACCATTTCCTACCCAAAACGTTAGGATGTTTATCCCAGTAGAAAAACACACATGAATTCACAGAAAGTGAAATACAAGTGAGCCTTCCTCAGTGATCAATGCAAAGAAATACAGGAAAACAATAGAATGGGAAAGACTAGAGATCTCTTCAAGAAAATTAGAGATACCAAGAGACATTTCATGCAAAGATGGACTCAATAAAGGACAGAAATGGTATGAACCTAACAGAAGAAGAAGATATTAAGAAGAGGGGGCAAGAATACACAGAAGAACTATACAAAAAAGACCTCTCACTCACCTAGAGCCAGACATCCTGGAATATGAAGTCAAGCGGACCTTAGAAAGCATCACTATGGACAAACAAAGCTAGTGGAGGTGATGGAATTCCAGTTGAGCTATTTCAAATCCTATAAGATGATGCTGTGAAAGTGCTGCATTCAATATGCCAGCAAATTTGGAAAACTCAGCAGTGGCCACAGGACTGGAAAAGGTCAGTTTCCAACTTAAAGCCAAAGAAAGGCAATGCCAAACAATGTTCACACTACTGCACAATTGCACTCATCTCACACACTAGCAAAGTAATGCTCAAAACTCTCCAAGCCAGGCTTCAACAGTATGTGAACTGAGAACTTCCAGATGTTCAAGCTGGATTTAGAAAAGGCAGAGGAGCCAGAAATCAAATTGCCAACATCCGTTGGATCACTGAAAAAGCAAGAGAGTTCCAGAAAAACATCTACTTCTGCTTTATTGACTATGCCAAAGCCTTTGATTGTATGGATCACAACAAACTGTGGAAAATTATGAAATAGATGGGAGTATCAGACCATCGACCACCTTATCTGCCTCCTAAGAAATCCGTATGCAGGTCAAGAAGCAACAGTTAGAACTGGATGTGAAACAACAGACTGGTTCCAAATCAGGAAAGGAGTATGTCAAGGCTGTATTTTGTCACCCTGTTTATTTAACTTATATGCAGAGCACACATGCGAAATGTTGGGCTGGATGAAGCACAAGCTGGAATCAAGATTGCCGGGAGAAATATGAATAACTTCAGATATGCAGATGACACCACCCTTATGGCAGAAAGCGAAGAACTAAAGAGCCTTTTGATGAAAGTGAAAAAGGAGAGTGAAAATGTTGGCTTGAAACAACATTCAGAAAACTAAGATCATTGCATCCCATCACTTCATGGCAAATAGACGGGGAAACAATGGAAACAGTGGCTGACTTTATTTTTGGGGGCTCCAAAATCACTGCAGATGATGACTGGGAGGAAAGTTATGACCAACCTAGACAGCATATTAAAAAGCAAAGACATTACTTTGCCAACAAAGGTCCGTCTAGTCAAAGCTATGGTTTTTCCAGTAGTCATGTATGGATGTGAGAGTTGGACTGTAAAGAAAGCTGAGTGTTGAAGAATTGATGTGTGGTGTTGGAGAAGACTCTTGAGAGTCTCTTGGACTGCAAGGAGATCCAAACAGTCCACCCTAAAGGAGATCAATCCTGGGTGTTCATTGGAAGGACTGATGCTGAAGCTGCAACTCCAATATTTTGGCCACCTCATGTGAAGAACTGACTCATTGGAAAAGACACTGATGCTGGGAAAGATTGAAGGTGGGAGAAGAAGGGGACAACAGAGGATGAGATGGTTGGATGGCATCACCAACTCCTTGGACATGAGTTTGAATAAGCCCCTGGAGTTGGTGATGGACAGGGAAGCCTGGTGTGCTACAGTCCATGGGGTTACAAAGAACAGGACACAACTGAACGATTGAACTGAACTGAACAAATATTTGGGGAAAGTTCATCATGAGTAACATAAAACACACTCATATACAAGAATAACATCTCTTCAATTTTCAAAGAAAAAAATTTTCTTCAAATAATAATAATATGCATGCTGATAAGAAAATACAAATGAATATAATCTTTCCTGACACCAATTTGGTGATTTGTATCTATCAAGAACACTAAAACATTTATCTTTAGTCTTAGAAGTACCACTTCTAGGAAACATTCTTTAGGAAGTTATCAGTAATTGAAAGATTTATACACATCAACTGGAAACAGCCTAAATATCCAACAATAATATAGAAAGTGAAAGTGAAGTCGCTCAGTCGTGTCCGACTCTTTACGACGCCATGGACTGCAGCCTACCAGGCTCCTCCATCCATGGGATTCTCCAGGCAAGAATACTGGAGTGGGTTGCCATAATATAGGGACTGGTTAAATGAATTATAGTATATTCACAGCATAGAATAATGTAGTCATTGAAAATACTTTTGAATAAGTTTAATGACATGGCAAATATTGAGACTATATCATTAAATGGCAAAAGAAATTTCTCTCTCCTTGTTCTAGAGACTGGAAGTCTAAGATCAGAGTGCCAGCAGACCTGGTGTCTGGTGAAGTCATCCTTCCTGCTTCACAGACAGCCATCTTTTCACTGTGTCCTCATGAAGGGGGCTTCCCTGGTGGCTCAGATAGTAAAGAGTCCACCTGCAATGCGGGAGACCCGGGTTCAATCCCTGGGCTGGGAAGATCCCCTGGAGAAGGAAATGGCAACCCACTCCAGTACTCTTGCCTGGAAAATTCCACAGACTAAGGAGTCTGGTGGGCTACAGTCCATGGGGTCACAAAGAGTTGGACATGACTGAGTGAATTCACTTTCACTTTCATGATGGAAGGGGTGGGGGAGCTCTCTGGAGCCTGTTTTTTTATGAAGGCACTAATCCCATACACACATGAAGATTCCACCCTCATGACCTAGTCACCTCCCAAAGTTGCCACCTCCTACCATCATCACCTTGACACTTGCAACTTATGACTAAAGATGGCCACCTATGGATTTTGAGGGTACGTAGAGCTTCATTCCATTGCACACTCCACGCTTCTAAAATAAATCTGAAGATATCAGTGTTTTCATTATTAAGGTACATTATGGGAATATCCTTCAGTTATGAAACTCACCTGGCATCCCACTTTTTCCTTACATTCACTCATACCTACCCTTTCCCCTCTAACCATCAAGAATACAGCCCCATTCATTTTTCTCTCTCTCCTCTCCTCTCTTCTCCTCTGTGATCTCACCCAAGGCTATTGACAAGACCAAGATATTAAGCAAACCCATAAGAAAAACTAACCCACTGGCCAGACATTCTCTCTGATACAGCTGAGACCTGTTGTTCTTTGAGGGTTTGGGGGCAATAGGTCATTATTTGACACCTCTGATGTCAGCCTCTGAAGAATGACAGTTCTCATGTAGCTTAGCACTTGGAAAAACAACCTGACATGAGTGAGTTGCTCATTTCTTACCCAGCCATCACAAGAGGTATCAGGCCTACTCTTTGTTGTTCAGCTGCTAAATCGTGTCTGACTCTGCAACCCCATGGACTACAGCACACCAGGCTTCCCTGTCCTTCACTATCTCCCAGTGTTTGCTCAAACTCACGTCCACTGAGTCAGTGATACCATCCAGCCATCTCATCCTTTGGCTCTGGGATCTAGCTAAAAAAGTTCTAAGGAAAGAGAGCAATTGCTTTCTCTGGAGAATATTCTTTGTTGGTTATTCTGAAATAGTATAGCTTTTTGGAGCACAAGTGATAACAGCCCAAATGATTCCTTTAACTCAACCCATAATTTAAAAATATAAGAAACAAAACCATTAGCTAGGATATTTGTATGTATGAAAAAAACTCTTTATTCTTAGATGACTTATTACTACCTGCAAAAAAATAATGTTTAGCCTGCCTTAAAGTTTCAAGATATAACAATTAGTAAGCTTCAAATATTATAGCATTCCTATAGGAGAAATCAGATAACTGAGAAAGTGCAAGCAACCTTGGATTACAAAGGCCATCAACTTCACTGCACAAAAGAAAAAATAAGGGACACAGAAATTAGGTGGCCACCCCAGTGTGAGGTAAGTTTGACTAGAATGCAAATATTCTGATTCTCAATAAGTACTTTCTGTGTCTCTCTAAACCCACAAGGAAGAAAATGCATTAGCATTACCTTTTATAACAGTAACACAAAAATGTCTTTATTTCTGAACAGAAATTCAGCAACATTTTAATCCTACATTTATGAATACCATAGCAGCACATATTTTTTTAAAAGAGTTTAGAAGAAGCATTTATTATAATTCCAGAGAATGGCTTATTGAGCCTAAACAAGTATTAAATCAAGAAAATTCATCAAATAAATGATGCTATGTTATTAAATAATATTTTGTTCCTTGTCAACAAGCCAACAACATGACCATATAGACTACAATTTTCATTCTACAAGAAACTTCTAGGTTTTCTCAGTAAACAACAGATATTTTACTCAGTTAAGCAGGTAATATCTAAGGCCATGCTAGAAACCACCAAGCTTTGGGCCATTCACAGACTCAGGCAGAAGTCACTGAATTTAGACTGCTCCATTTTTGACCAACCATGCCAGGTATTCACACTGTTATCCATATGGTGCTATAACATGGCATTGTTCTGGCCACTCGTGCCTTCACTGCCAACAACCCACCAGCGGGGGTGAAATTAAAAAGATAGGACTGCTCAGCTGGGCAAAGGCCAATTCAATTCATTCTTTAGTGTTTCTCTTTATAGAGAGAAATAAGTAAGACTGAGGAGAATGAATCCAAATTCACAATTTTAGTCTCAACAAGAGTACTGAAGGCTCCCATTTAATAGAAATTAAGGTCTTGGATAATCAGTTATTTCATAGCTATGTTCTCAGCTTTGAAATAAATGATAACGGCCTAAAAGGAACAGAATCCTAGGGGAATTATTTCCTATTACAAATCATTTTATAAAAAGATTTCCAACCAGCTTCTTTAAATCGTGTTATATATTACAGAAAACTGCAAAAGAAAAAGAAACCTGCCCAGTGTGTTGTAAGGGTACCAAAAGTGAGCTGTGTCAATGCCAACAGTATTGGCTAGTTCAGTTATACTGATTCAGGTCTTTGATGGGTGCTGAAAAGCAGGCCACAGGTTGGATGCCAAAATGTGTCCCTTAGGTTTGAGAAGACGAGAAACATGCAGTACTTGAAATTCTGGATACAATTATACCCTTGGATTATCAGAAAAGTGAGAGTGTCCCAAATGGTTAAAGACAGAGTTGTCACTACTATAGGAAAAAGCAAAGTAGACACCATTCCAAAAGTCAGTAGCATCTTGTGGTATATGGGCCATCCTGGATTACTATATTGAGTATTAATCACAAACTTTCACTTTTCCTATAGGCTACTAAATCACTTTTATTTGGATCAAGGGCCTGCAAGAAACTCACCAAGTCTCTACATATCAATATGAGGACATCTGCTGTGACTAACAGTTGAAGGCAGCTGACCCCCTTGTGTAAACTGTAAGTCATGGGATTGTGCAAAGGAAGAAAAAGATGTTCAGGAAGAGGAAAAATGAAATTCCAGTTTCAACTATGAAAGTAACTTTTATTTAAAAAAAAAAGGCAGAAAAAGGCGAAGTACAAAGCTATCTCCATTCTCTAACAAATGTATTTCTTCCAACCAAAGGAACAGCCTGGAATCAGCTTTCTGCACACAGGTCAATAGCTGACATGCTTGTTTTTCAAAACATAATGCTATACATCTCTTTCAATGCATTAGCCAGCTAAAAGTGAGTGTGGCCAGGATTTATCAGCCAGGATTGATCAGACGTCATTCAGCAACTGTATGGAGTCCCTACTATGTGAGGTCACAGAGCAACTGGCTGCTCCCCACAGGCTCTTTTTGGAGAGACTGCAAGTTCAGATATGAGTTCCCATTTTCTATCAGTAAACATCTGCTCTACAAGCAACTCTAACCCTGCAAACACACCCACTTTCTCACTGTAAGTCTCAGCGCAGGATGGGATCAAAGAGGGCATCTGTGCTAGAGTCCCATCATTTGAAACAGCTCTTTAAGTCTGTTCCTCTGTGCATGTTAATCTCTGCAGGTGAAATAGCTGATTTAGTTCTCAAGCAACAATAATGCCCATTGAAAAATACACCTTCCTTAAACAAAAGATACTTATTGTTCCCATGAAGTACTGTCTGTTGCCATTTCCAGCAACAAATGACACAAAAGACAAATTCTGCCATTTGTGCCACTCAAGAGTGGCTTAGGACAAAGAGAAATACCAAAAACAAAAACAAAACAAAACAAACAAACAAAAAAAAAAACAGAGCAAAAGCTTAAGAAACAAGACCAAGATGAGTTGGGGACAGGAGAGGAGAAAGGAAGTCTAAGGGAGAAGTGGAGTCTATACTCAGTGATCTGAGTTCAGCATGTACTGATGAATGGAGGGCGGGGGAAGGGAGAGAAAGGGTAGGTAAGGTTTTCGGTTGAGAAAACGAAGCGTGTTCTGCTGTCCCGGTTTTGTTTCAATAGCACCCCGGAGAATGCATGGCAGGCAAAATCTAATCTGATACCTAAGATTAATTCAATAAGTAACACAAGTTTGTTTATGACACAAAGGTTACCCAACCAAAATCCGGTTATTATACAAACAATAATATGGCAATTCTTTAAATTGCCAACCAAATCCGGTTATTATACCAACAATAATATGGCAATTCTTTAAAACTATTTGTGTTCTGGTATCAAAGTTTATGGTTACTCATAGGAAACATCTATCAATTTAATAATACCCTTTTGCAGGCTGTGCACCCGTCCCGTCCTCTTTTAAAGAAATCGCTAATGGCCCGGAGTCCTGGAAACCTACAAACTATTGTCACCTATTTCCCAGCACTGTGGTCTGATACTCAGTGTCACTGATGGAAACCAAACAGCTGCCAGAAGCCAGAGTCCCTGGAGAAATTTCCGAAGCCCAGTCCGGGCAATCCGTGGGCCAGGGTGAAAGGATTTGGAAGTGTGCACGGTTCCTCCGTCCTCCCGGCCGCGCGTCCGTAACGTTTCTGGCTGTCAGGTGAGTGGCAACAAGGCTCGTCGTGGAAGCCTCTCCCGGCAGCGCGCCGTGATCACCCGGCAAAGAGGGACAATCCCGGCGGAGTGCAGCGTGTCCCGCGGCCAGCCGTTGCTCACCTTTGTTCGCCCGCCCTCTCCGCGAGGAGGAGAGCGCGGGTCCGGGGTGCGGGGGGCTACCCCAATGCTCCCCAGGCCCTCTCCGGCGCCCCGGAGGAAATTCGGAGGCCAGCCAGACCCTCTCCGGCTCCCAGAACCTCAACAGTGCTAAGGGGTCAGCAACCCCTTCCAGAACACAAAGGTTGGGAGGCGTGAGCGCTAGCGCCGGGGGCGCGGGTGCGTGCGCCACAGAGCACGCGAGTGTGCGTGTGCGCGCAAGGATGTGCGGGTGTGTGTGTGTTTGTGTGTGTGTGTGTACGCGCGCGCGAGGGTGTGCGTTGGGGGGAGGAGCGCTCCAGCTCTCCTTACCTCTCGAAGATGAGCCGTACCATTAACATGCAGAAGGCCAAGGGGAAGGCGAGATAGAGGTCCTCAGCCTGCGGGAAGGTGGCTTCCTCCGTGTTCTTCAGGTCCGCCCAGGTGACATTGTGCGGGAGCCAAAACCTCTCGTTCCAAAACCAGGCTAAGATTCCTGCCATCTTGCTTTGTCCACTCTCGTCCTGGGCTCCCGCGGCCCGCCGAGCTCTCCACCGCGCAGGGCGCCAGGGGATGCGCGCGCTGCTGGTCCGAGCCTGTGCCGCCGCCGCCGCTGCTGCCGCGTCCTCCGCGGCCGCTGCTCTCGAAGGCTCGCGGCGAGCCCCGGTTCTCTCCTCCCTCTGGCCGCGTTGGGGAAAGGAGCCGCCTCGCCTGTCACATGGCAGCCCGGGCCGCTGGCCCTGATTGGCTCGTCCTCGCGTCAAGCAGCGAGGCACACGCGGCCGGCTAGCCCACGCCCGGAGGGCAGGGCGCAGCCGCTGCGCCCTGGGCGCAGGGGCACCGCTTCTGGGAGAGCCGACTGGCCCTGCGGCCACCGAGCTCTGGAGCGGCGCTTAGGGTAGCGACCTGGGTCCGGTTTTCCGAATCCGCTCCGGTCCCCCGGGCTTGCTCGCACATGCTCACAGCACCGGCTCCGGCCCGACTGGAGTTTCAGGGATCTCAGTCGGCTTCCAGTGCGCCTACAGGCGATGGGTGGGGGGCAGGTAGTGATCGGGGTAGATATTCGGAACCACCCTTGCGCCAAGAGAGAACAGCAAAAGGAGAAGTAGGGGGCACAGAGCGCAAAGGAGGAAGAAGTAGAGAGGAAAGTCACCCACTCCAGCGCTTTGAGTAAGGGTGGGGGGTGCGGGGGGGGGGTGGTGGAATCAGGAACTAGGGCAGGATGGTTTGCAAAGAGTCGTCTGCCTCTACCTCACGCCCGTCTTTCCCCATACCAGACCTTCAGCCTGGTTTTACTCCCGCTCGTCACCACAACCAGCTCCCCCAGGGAACAAGGCCCTCTGTTTCAATTTATGACGTTGTAGGAGAAATTAGGCACTTAATTGCTGTTTGATGATGATGAGATGATGTTGATGATAACAACCGCAGCATTCTGCAAAACCAGCCCACAAAGTGAATGTCTCAGAAAATGGCGCCAGACCGCATTTTTACTTGGTACATCAGTAGAGAATCTCCACTCTGCTACTCCTTGATTCTGCCTTTTGAATCGGAAACCTTTAAGGTGTTAGGACCCGTGAGACCTGACCCCAAGCACCTTAACTTCCACGATACATTTCCTCATTGCTACGGGAGCCATGTGTGGATCATCAGTTCAAGTGGTACATATTCCCTGGAATATTTTTGTGGAATTTTCTCACAAATATTCATTTCCTACTTGGTTCTGCTAGTAAGTTCTACTGGTTCTTTCCAAGAGGCAAATAAACAGACTTTCTTAATACACATTTCTTTACCCTCCCTCCCCCTCCAGCTGTCACCCTTTTACTCCTTCCTTTTAAAGCACATCTCTAAAGGCCTGTGGGAGAAGGCAATGGCACCCCACTCCAGTACTCTTGCCTGGAAAATCCCATGGGCGAAGGAGCCTGGTAGGCTGCAGTCCATGGAGTCGCTAGGAGTCCGGCACGACTGAGCGACTTCACTTTCACTTTTCACTTCATGCATTGGAGAAGGAAATGGCAACCCACTCCAGTGTTCTTGCCTGGAGAATCCTAGGGAAGGAGGAGCCTGGTGGGCTGCCGTCTATGGGGTCACACAGAGTTGGACACGACTGAAGCAACTTAGCAGCAGCAGCAGCAGCAAAGGCCTGTATCTGTTGCTTCCACTCTCTCCCCTCCATTCTCTTTTGGACTTCCACTGGAGCAGTTGCACCTCTCTGCTGCACTGAACTGCTCAAGGTCACCAGTGGTCTCCATGCTGCTAAACCCAAAGGTCATTTCTCAACACCTGTATGGGTAACCTTTGGCCAAGTTCATTAGTTGCTGCCTTTGGAAACACTTTCTTGTCTTGGTTTCCAGAAACCACATTCTTTCTGATTTTCCTCCTACCGCCTGGCCACTTTTGCTGAATCTCCTTTCTGGTTTACTCCTCTCCTTTCAACTCCTTAAAGTTGGTGTGGCCTAGGAGGCAGTCTTTTTCCCTCTTCACTTTTCTGTGTTCATTCACTTGGTGATCTTATCCAGTCCCCTAGATTTCAGTGCCATCTGTGTGGCTTTCAGTGATATAGTGATGGCTGCAAAATATATATTTTTAGCATGAACTTTTCCTTGAACTTCAGACTCCTAAAGCTACTGTCAAGTCAACTACTCCACTTAGATGTCTAAGAGCCATTTCCTGTCCAGACTACTAACCTTCCCCCTAAGTTTTTTCCCTCCTGTTTCCTTGGCTCAGGCCAAAACCCTGGAGTCATCTTTTATCCTTTTCTCTCTCTTGTCTCCTTTATAACTAGTTACATATCCTGTCAGCTCTTCTTTTTCTCCAGTTGACTTATTTATTTGGCTGTGTAGGGCCTTAGTCGCAGCACGCAGGATCTACGATCTTCACTACAGCGTGTAGCATCATTAACTGTGGCATGAGAACTCATAGTTGTGGCATGTAGGATCTGGTTCCCTGACCAGGGGTTGAAATCCAGGGCCTCCTGCACTGGGAGCATGGATCTTAGCAGCTGGACCACCAGGGAAGTCCCAGGTCCGTCTTTAACCTGTCTAAAGAATCACACTCTCTCTCACCACCTCTTCTTGGTTCAAAGAACCAACTACCGTCTTGGTTCAGGCAACCAACATTTCTTTTCTGAGTTACCGTAGTAGCCTCTTAAGCCCCAGTTTCAACACTTATACTTCTACAGTCTATTCTCAGCCCATGTGATCCAGTTGAACCGGTAGTATAATCGAATCTGAGCTTAAAGCCACACTGCTTCCCCATTTCTCCCCAATTAGAAGCCAAAGTCATTTCAGTGACCAAAGATATGCAACTGCATGTTACCTCTCTGACTTTGCTTGCCCTCCCTCATCCCCCTGTCGCTTACTTGGTGTGCTTTGTTCACACTGGCCTCCCTGCCCTGCCTGCAGAACATTTAGCATGACTTAGTTTCCATGGAGCTTTTCCTGCCAACTATCCATGCCCACTCTTCCTGTGATAAAGCACTCATGTAGTGAAGAGTTCCCTGGGCACCTTAGTTTAAATCTGTAATTCTCACTCCCCACCCCTTCTCTTCTTGACAACTTTCTTAGTTTGTTCTCCTCTGAAGAATTGATCACCATCTAACACAATATTTGTTTTACTGTTTTTCACTGGTCTCCTGACACAGACACTAAATTGTAAACTTTTGAAAGAAAGATTTCTGTTTATTGCTGTTTTATCCTTGGCGCTTAAAATAATGCCCAGCACACAGCAGGTACTCAATAAACTACTGAATTAATGAATCAACACTAACCTCACAAAAATCTTCTCTAAGAGAGGGGAAAAGGTGAATAAAAAATAGTGTTAAATTTTACATACTCATGTGAAGACTAGTGTGGGCATTAAAAGGGTGTGATCAATTCTAAGATTGGGTAGGGGTGGTATTCTTGAAGTGAGTATTCATCAGGGAGTAGGTAGGTCCCCATTTGAGACCATGCAGTGAGCTGCTCATTGTTACTGGTGACCTTTCAGAAAGATGCCGTTGAACTAAATGCGTTCTTGTAGGCCACAGAGACGAGGTCTATTAAGGTCTCTTGCCACCTCTGTTGGATAAAGTCATGTCACGGTGGATCCTGACCTTTTAGGCCCAAGAAGACTCCCTCTATGGCTGCCGCTGGCCCCTTGTCACTCTCACGTGTGCCTTGACGGGACCTTGCCTTCTCTGCGGCCCCAAAAGACCCGCTGTGTCCCCACACATATATAGCTGGAAACATTGGTGACTTAACACCCTGGGGCCTGAAATTTGACCCTGGGCAAAGGAAGCCAGTGGATAAATTTTCATTCTTTTCCCTCCCCTGCTCCTGGAACATACACAGTAACTTCAAACAAGCCCTCTGAAAAAAGCCCTGTGATACAGAGCATTCAGCTTATTTCAAAATTGTGGCTAGCTCAGGAATTGCATTTTCCTGTAATCAGGAAATTACATTTCCTCTCTTTCTCCCTCTTACTCCCCTTTTCTTTCATTCCTGTGATAGGTGAAAGTGAACAGTTGTGTCTGACTCTCTGCAACCTCATGGACTGTAGCCTTCCAGGCTCCTCTGGCCATGGGATTTTCCAGGCAAGAACACTGGAGTGGATTGCCATTTCCTTCTCCACGGGATCTTCCTGACCCAAGGATCAAACTTGCAGTCTTCCACAGAGTCTTCAGGCAGACTCTTTACCATCTGAGCCACTGGAGAATCCCAAGTCTTTCATCCCTGCTTCCCTGAAATTACACCTCCTTGGAAATGCTGTTTTTTCTAGAGAAGCCAAACTAAGATCGTGTTGCTCTCCTATTCATCAACTCTGAGAAGGTGGTGAGATTTCAGGAACACTTTGAAAGATAGCTTTTGTTGGACACTGGAAAGAGAACTCAGTACTGATCTGTGTATCTTGCACAAGTTGCTTAGTTTCTAAGAGCGTGTTAACACGCTCCTGCATAAGCTGTTACCAATAGTACGTGTCTTGCCTATGTCACCAGACGATCCTGAGGTTCACATGAAATAATACATAGGAAAAGACTCCTAAACTCTTAATACATTCTGTGCACATGCAGAGTTTAACAAACCTCTGCTCCTTTACCTGTCCAGCATATTCCCTACAGGCCATGGCTCCTTCCTATCACCCTTTATCCAAATGATTACCCCAGAAATAGTACAATAGAGCAAAATATCATTCCATGTCTTACCACATTTTATTGGTCCAGGAATGGACCCTTGTACCAAGATAGCAATTAAAATCCTTCTTCAGGTGTTGGGGCATGGGTCAAGCCATTCTTTCTCTGTACACTTAGACTCTAGAGTTTCAAACTCAGAAGCTGTTGACCCCATGCTTCATCATAAGGATAGAAAATGGAGAAACTCAGTTCAGGCCCTGGGAAAGGTTGGTCCCAGGAAAGACACAGCCCAGCATACCTCCCAAGTAGGTCACTTTTTATTTACCTGTGCAGAAAAAAATCCTAATTTGTTGTCCCAGGAAACCAAAGTACAATTTATTTATTGTACAAGTTTGTAACTCAGTAAGAAAACCAAGTGGTGGCTTGTAAATAGAGAGAAAAAGTGAAAGAAGTTTCTTTTGGGAGTGGGGGGTGGTGATACTGTCTACACTGCATATAAGGAAAGCATGCTTTAGATCCTGAATATGAATATCAACAAAGTTAAGCATTATTTCTAATTTCAAGGCGTATGTGCAGGTATTAACCCTCTGCATACATTTGAGTCTAGTTTTTTTTGTAAACATGTATTTATTTATTTGGCTGTACCAGGTCTTAGTTGTGTACGTGGGACCTTTGTTCTTGGGGCATGGACACCAGAGGGTGCAGGCTTCAGTGGCTGCTTGCATGCTGGCTTAGTTGCTCCACAGCACATGGGATCTTAGTTCCTTGATCAGGGATTGAACCCGCATTCCCAGCATTGCAAGGCAGATTCTTAATCACTGGACCTCCAGGAAGTCTCGAGTCCACTTTTTTTGATACAAGAATTTTAGTTGAATTTCCACTATGAGTTACACGAAACAAATTTACTGTACTTGTTCTACAAAAAGAATACAAAATCTATTTGTATTTACGTAAAAAGTCAGACAGCAACATACACTAGCACCACTCAAGATGGCACTGGGCAGTAGGTGAGAAGTGCCCAAATATTGCAGATAATGAGGGTTTCCTGGCCAAAGGAGAAGGGAGACAGTCTGTGTTGAAGAAGTCATGGATAGCTTTGAGGAAGAGGCAGAAATGGAATTAGACTTTGAATAATAAGTGGCCTTTAAGACAATAAACAAAATGTGGTTAAGAAGCCAGATTACAAATGGCCTTTAATATGAGCAAAAAGATTGCTGTCCGTATTTTAATGAGAATAGGATTTTTATCTACAATGGAATATAAATAATTCTATAGTGTGATGCCTGATACATAGCACACACTCAATTGTCAAAGGTTTTAAGAACATATAAGTTATTTATAGCTTAAAACAGAGCACAACGCTAAAAGAAAGCCTTCGATTCAAACACTCAGTTCATTGATTTTAAAGGAAGCTGGTTTTCACTGGGAATAATACAGAAATATTGCCAAATTTTACTTCTGCAGTCATTTCTCATGAATATAATCTTCTTGCTGTGGTTGGCAAAACTATCTTAAACCTACATTTGGTTTCCACTGTGGAGGGAGTAGTCTCTTGGATTTTCATTTATACGATATTTAGGGAGACTTTGGGCAAGAAGTAAGCAGGACTCATCCCCATAGTATGTAAATCACCATAGCAGTGCAAAAAATTCACATCTCCTGCCGTCTTAAGTGTTCAACTCACAGCATTGGAATTAGGCCAAGCTAAGGTGTTTAGCCTGGACAGGAATTGAATATACATGACTTGCCCCAAGTTCTCCTGCAGGACTACTTCCTTCCATGCTCACAGTCTTTCTTACAATTATGTCAAAGTGTTGGAGGGCTGAAGATCTTTCTCCTTCCTCCTCTACCTTGACAGTTTCTGTCTCTGGGAAACCTTTTCTAATACTGACAACCATCAATTACTCTTGTATGCCTAGCTCAACCAAATCACTGGCTGGATTGTCTGTCTTCCCTCTAATAATCAAAATCTATTTAAATGTTAATTTCCCCTCTTGCAATTTTCATTAACTTACTAATGTTATGTCAGCCTCCCACTAAAATTTTAAGCATGCACTATGTGTGGCAACAGTAACAGAGAAAAATTAGAAACAACCAAGTTATCTGACTGTGGGTTGTACAGTTAGGAGTTACATTCACATTCTGTGACTTCATAGATATGTTCAGCTAGGTAAAATCAACCATGATAGCATTTTCTATGAGTACAGATAGATGAGTACTGTTTAGGGGGCAGGACATCTGATGTATTTGCCACAAAGCTTGAGTGCTGCTTTCCACTATGCAAAGATTTTTATAACCAAAGAGAAGCAGAGAACTCAACCAATCATCTAGTTAATTTGTAGGAGGAATAAGTAACCTAAAATAGTGTTTGAAATTATTTACTTTATATAGAAACAGAATTTCAGGGTTGGAAGTGACTTTATATGTTAATTAATGAGTACAATATGCTCTCTGTGCCCATCCTAGCTATGATTAAAAATCTCTGTTGACATGGAGCTCACTACTTAATGTACTGACCCATTCTATTTGGCACATCTATGACTATTAGAAAATACCTTAAGGGAAAAATTACCTTGAGGATTCCAGTAGAATCTCCTTAGGTTTCACATTTGTAAAATTGGGGCTAGTATTTTAATGTTGGCTAAATGGATGTAGCCAATGATTAGACTCCTGTTTCACAGCATTACCATGGAAAAGATGGAGCACTGGATATTTGAATAATCTGTCTAAGAGAGACACGGTAATACCTCTGAGTGAAATTCCATGTCACCTTGGCATTCTTTGCCTCTACGAACAACAACAATAAAAAAGTTTAACTTGCCTATAGAACGATCAACCACTTGCCTAATGATCTACATAAAATGCAGGACTTCTTTCAATTTAGACATTAAAAGAATGACAAGATTACCCCTGAAAAAAATTGTAACAGGTATACATATACATGGGAATCCCATACACATGGGAATCATTTGTCAGCTGTGGCGGTACAGGAAAAAGTGAGAACGCTTGAAATGTAAATACTATGATCCTCATGCATTCTACAGAACATGAATGACCTTACAGCATATAGTTTCCTGAATGAAATGTGAAGACAAGAAAAGAATAGAAAGGCCATGTTAGATGTAGAAGCTGGGTAGTTAGCTATGTACACTGATAAGCTAGGCTATCTTCATAAAACAGAGTTTTTTGAGGTAATTCCCATTCATCCCTCAGCAGAGTTAGGAGTTACCATGAACCTATTCCTATAGTAATAGGCCTATTGAGTTGCTTTGAGAAGAATTACAACTCTATCAAGTCCAAGATGGATGGCAAGAATATGCCATGCTGTAAAAAGTAGGGATTGCAAACTCCAGTGTATTTAGAGGCCAGGCAGGTAAATAACAATAATAATAATAAATGGAATAGGCCTGATGAAAGAGAAAAAGGAATGGCCTGGAAATTATACAACCATGCAAATTCTCCCTTTTCTTTGTGTCTTCTTTTCTGTTGTTTTGTTTTACATTTTTATGAAAAACAATGGATGAGCAGGCAAGCACATATGTTGGCTACATTTACAATCTTTGATTACTTCCTTGTTTTCATACATCAAGGACTGTAGTCATTTAGAAGGCCATATTTGGGGTTTTTTTTGTTTTTATAAAGTTTTAAAAATTTGTATTACTGATTTATGATTGACTGTGATGAGCCTTCATTGCTGTGAGGACTTTCTCTAGTTGCAGCAAGCAGGAGCTACTCCCTATTGTGGTGCGCTGGCTGCTCATTGCGGGGCTCCCCTTGTTGCAGAGCAGAGGCTCTAGAGCACAGGCTTAAATGGTTGTGGCACATGGGCCTAGTTGCCCCACAGCACGTGGGATCTTCCTGGACCGGGGATTGAACCCATGCTGCCAGCGTTGGCAGGTCAATTCTTAACCACTGGATCACCAGGGAAGTCCTAGAAGGCCATATTTCTAAAGGAATACTTTTTTTTAAGAGAATTTATGCAGAAAAGAGCAACCAAGATGATAAGGGATATGGGAATCTTAAGGAGACATTTCGTATACATGTCAAGTGCGCTAACTTTGGAGTTTAAAAAAATAATGTAAGTTTAAAGTGCTAGCTTTGTCAATAATAGCCTATTTCTCCTTAAAAAAATAATTACTTTACCTTTTGAAACCTATTTCTTCACATGTATAAAAAGAATAACACTACTTACCACATGGGATTAAGGTAAGATCAAAATGTTACTGTAAAGTGTTTAACAGATGGATGTGATTATGATTATTACTGAATATTATGCTTTGTAGTAATGTGGGTAGTAATGGGCTTTCCAGGTGACACGGTGGTAAAGATTCCACCTGCCCATGCAGGAGACGTGGGCTCAATCCCTGTGGCGGGAAGATCCCTGGAGGAGGAAATGGCAACCCACTCCTGTATTTTTCCTGGAGAAATTCCATGGACAGAGGAGACTGTTGGGCTACAGTCTATGAGGTCACAAAGAGTCAGACACAATTGAGTGACAGCACACACACACACAATGAAAATTTCATTGTTTCAGGGAAAGAAGCTTCAGACTCTGCTGAAATAATTTACCTTCAAGGCAGTCTGAGCCTTTCACATCTTAGGATCAGCAGGTCTTTATTTCTGAGATTAGTAGAATTAGCTTTCACTCAGCAGAGAAAGTGAGGATGATGTCAGGAAGAGAGAGACAGGGGAGTGGAGGGAGATTTCAGAAGCTAATGCACGGGACATGTGATTCCTCCTGCTGTTTCTGCTAAACTGCCATAAACATATTAGACCCAAACTGCTGAAAACCAGTGATGTTTGGTAGAAACTCATAAAGAGACTGTTTGGATATAAGCGACTTGTACAAACAAGGAAACAGGAGGTTGTAAGCTGAAAAGAATTTGAGAAATTGCAGAGATGGATTTTAAAATCTCAAGAGGGCAAGAAACTGGAATTTGAGTCAAGTGTTAAGGGGCGGGTGTAGTTCAGGAAGCTGTATCCAGTCATCCTGCAAACCATAGCAGAAACTAAAGGAGAAAAGATTGTTGGGAGGCCTGCTGTGTGAGTTCCAAGATTAGAAGGGCTATTAGGTGGGGAAAATTTGACTTGATCTATGTAGATCTAGAGGGCAGAACTTGGGATGACTGGCTTAACTGCCTGTAAAGCTAATTGTATCTCTGTAGAATAAATGGGCAAAGTTGGCCAAAAATGAATTAGCAGCCTCATCAAGCAGGGAACTTCCTATCATGGGAAGTTTCAGGTAGAAATTCACCTGTTAGAAATGTTGGGAAAGGTATTCCTGTCTGAAACTGACCTGGAAATTGTTGCCCTTGGGTAAAGAATCCATCTTCAATGCAGGAGCCTCAGGAAACACAAGTTCGATCCCTGGGTCAGGAAGATCCCCTGGAAATGGAAATTAGCAACCCACTCCAGTATTCTCTCGCCTGGAAAATCCCATGGAGGGAGGAGTCTGGTAGGCTGCAGTCCACGGGGTCGCTAAGAGTCAGACATGACTGAGTGACTTCACTTTCACTTTTCACTTTCATGCATTGGAGAAGGAAATGGCAACCCACTCCAGTGTTCTTGCCTGGGGAATCCCAGGGACGGTGGAGCCTGGTGGGCTGCCGTCTGTGGGGTAACAGAGTTGGACACGACTGAAGTAACTTAGCAGCAGCAGCCAGTATTCTTGCCTAAAAAATTTCATGGACAAAGGACCCTGGTGGGCTACAGTCCATGGGTTTACAAAGAGTCAGACATGACTGGGCACAGTCCCTTTTTCTCATAAGCTGCCTTTAATATTTTGGAGCTAACAGAAACCACTATTTTAGAGAAGAATCTGCATTGCCCTACAAATTTTTGCAGCTGGAAGAAGACACTAGGCAATGCCCTAATATTTTAGGACATTATTTTAGAACAATATTTCGTTCATCCTAAATTTCTACTCTGTTAGAGAGGGGAGAGGGAAGGAGTGAAGAAGAAAAAGAAAGGAAAAAGCAGAAGGTAATTACCATGGGACAAAAGCACATTCAAAATTTAAAAAGAGAAATTCAAAAGTCCAAAGAAATAGATCACTTCTTGTTTCACCTCAAACCAAATCCTAAAATGTTCAATAAAACCTAAAATTGCCTTATTAGAATGTGTTGCTGGCTGCATGCAAAATCCCAATAGAAGACAAAAAGTCAAAGGACTTAGGCCACATGCTTATACTGGCAGAGTCTGTTAGTTGCCAACTTCCCTCCCTAGCTCTTTGAACGTTTTTCTGTGCTGTTTTTAGTAGTAGAAAATGAAACGAGAAATTATTCTGCTATATACTATTTGAGAACTGATACTACCTCGAATGACTGTGTTCTTCCTTTCCCTCATTAGTTGTTGGCGTTTAAGTTCATTCTCATGTGTGAATCCAAGGAGGGTAAAATTTCAAGGGCAACATCATTTAGTTTGCCTTCAGAAGTGCATCTAAAGCAAATGTTCATGTTCAAGTCTAAAAGAGTCGTTACCGGGCAATCGCTAACATGTAATAAATTAAACTCTACATGCTCATATTTGGAAAGTACACGTAGTTTTTTTTTTTTTTTTTTTTAATTTAATGTTTAACTGGCGTATAACTACTTTACAATGTGTTAATTTCTACTGTACAACAATGTGAGCCAGCTGTAGGTTTACATGTATCCCTTCCCTCTTGAGCCTCCCTGCCAGCCTCCACCCATGCTGTGGAAAGTACACGTAGTTTTAAGTCTTTCCCCTCAAATTCAAAAACGTGTAAATCTACATAATAACCAAACAGATCAGGCCTCTTTCATTGTTAAATTAAATTCAGTGCAGCATAGATACCTAGATAGGAGAAGCTTATCGTAAATATTCCAAGGAATTAATTGATCTCATTTAATTGAATTTGAGACCAATAAACTGTAATCCCTTCTGCTGTCCTAATTGTATGTGATATTGTGAGCAGTCAACTCCGTGTGATGGATGTGTCTAGGCTGAGATGTGTCTATTTGTCTTGCATTTTTATGATCCCTAAATTCACTTAAACTTTAAAATGCAATTAAAACCCAGCATAATCAAGATTGAGAAAAACATAAGCTTTCAGAAATCTGCACAGCTCTGGGTTCTGAGAAGATTTAGTTATTCTGATTTTGCTAGCCATATATTTTTCAGAAAGCCTTTCCAGAGCTTGCCACAGAATTATTAACAAAATTCAGAGGCCCTGGAGCTTCCTAAATGCTTATGAATGATTTGGCTTAAAGGTTTTTGCAGTCCTCATTTGCATTGTAAAACAGACTTCAGCTCGGAAGTTTAAGAAGTTTTAGAAGCTTTGACAAGGCAAGATGCCATGAGAATATTTTCCCTATGGGGAAACGAAACTCAAATGTGCTAATTAAGGGTGCTTAATATGCCTCAAAATTAATTCTTTGTTACCTGCAGTGGTTTAATTATTCCCTTATGGAAAACGCAGAAACGCCCTGCATCTCTAAGTAGCAGTGGCCTGCATGATTCTGAGTCAACATCCACTTCGAAGGTATTTCTTCTACTCATTGGCCGTAGCAGGTGCCAAAGAGAAGAATATTTTTCCATATCCCAAGAAAACAGTGAGACAAACCATCATTGGTGTTTTGTAAAATCAGCTTCATTGATATCAATCACATCATCCCTCACGTTAGAACCATCCAGAAAAAAAAGTTCATAGCGATAAAGATGTAAAGAGGGCAAGAGCTATATTTAATATTAGGCAATTCTAAGCCCTGACCACCAGAAGCTGTCAGCTGACTCTTCCCCCACAAGCAGCCTGCCCTTTCCAGAAAAGCAAAAATCAGATGTGCTTAAAAGATCTTGATTGCACTGAGAGAGAACTAACCATATGCAAGGCTGTTTATCTTAAGATAAACTTGAGTGTGATCTAGACAATCGTTGTTTTTCCTGGAATTTTTCTTGAATCAGTTAACTGTCCACTCAGAGGAGTTTGACCAGAATCAGACCATCAGTTGATCCCTTGGCAGGACTTGCAGGGTTACTCATTTTCTTGGGCTGGACTGTTGTCAGCTCAGCCCTCATCCGTCTCCTCCCCCGGAGCTGTCAGAGTGTGTGTGTGTGTGTGTGTGTTAGTCATTGTTAGTTGTGTCCAACTATTTGCAATCCCATGGACTGTAGCCCACCAGGCTCCTCTGTCCATGGAATTCTCTAGGCGAGAATACTGCAGTGGGTTTCCATTCCCTTCTCCAGGGAATCTTCCTAACCTAAGGATTGAACCTGGATCTCCTGCATTGCAGGCAGATTCTTCACTATCTGAGCCACCAGAGAAGCCCTGGAGCTATCAGTGAATCTCTGAAACTCTTGGTCTAACCCCATTTGACCTACATTTGTTAAGGTCAAGTGTGAGCCACCTTCTAAACTTAGGAAGCCTAGGCCAAATGTCCTGAACAGGCCCCGGGCCCACCTGTGTCCTCCTGTACTTCTGCTATGGGACACAATAAAAGTCTCTAAATGGAGGTACATGTCTTGAGTTCAAATGTCACTTCCTCTGGTAGCCAACTCTGACCTCCCCCAATCTAAAGCTGCTGCACCATCACTCTGTCATATGCCCCCACTTAAGGTCTTCCCATCACTCATGGCCATAGAGATCTTCTTGTGGGTTCATTTATCTCTATTATTGTCATCTGCCTTGAACTTATGCATTCTGGAAGAGCAGGGCCCTGACCATTCTCATCACCACTCTACCCCAAGCTCTAAGCAGCCCTTGGCACATAATGGCTGTTTAGTAAATCATCATTGGAAAAGGGAAGTGTAGATTGCTTTGCTTTTAATTTCAAACAAACTTCTCTAACAATTAAAAAAAAAAAAAAGGATTTATTGTGGAGCCTGAGCTAAGAAAAGAGCAGGATATCCTATGGCAGCAACCGGGAATCCATGAGTTTAAACAGGATAATTGTAAGAGGACCCACAGTTTCCCACACACATCCAGACTTTTGCACCAAAGCCATCCCTTCAGGCGAGTTTGACCAGAATCAGACCATCAGTTGATCACTTGGCAGGACTTGCAGGGTTACTCATTTTCTTGGGCTGGACTGTTGTCAGCTCAGCCCTTGTCCATCTCCTCCCCCTGGGGCTGTCAGTGAATCTCTGCATCTGTCCATCCAACCCCACTTTGACCTCCATTGATAAGGTCAAGTGTGAGGCACCTCCTAAACTTAGGAAGCCTAGGCCAAGTGCCCTGAACCGGCCCTGGGCCCATGGGTCCTGATACACCCCAGTACTTCTGCTACTTCTCCTCTCTTCTTGATTTTGTTTGGGTGACAGAACTAAGGAGCTCATCCCACTGGACGGGTAAACAGTTTACAGATGAGTGCATGTATATCTCCTCAATTAATCTTCACTTACCCAAATGTATTGATATGGTTTTCTATGCTTTCACTACCACCTGAATTTAGTGTTTAACCAATAACTCTTGACGGGTGGACTAACCTTCAAGCTGCAGGCCAGAGCTATTCAACAGCTAGGGGGAAAACTGAGTAGTTCATGTGGAGTTAGACTGTTTGTAAATCGTACTCAGTTTGAAAAAAGACGTTTTCATTGAGTCAAAAAACCTCTATCTCCTCACAATATTTGATTTCACCTGGTCTAACAGAGCAGGAGGCACAGATAGAGTCATTTGCTCCAGCCCCCTGAGGTTAGCCAAAGTAAAGAGACAATATGGTCAATGCAGACCAAACTCAGAAATACTAATTAACTCAACTCATCAGAGATCTCAGTGAAGAAGACCTGTTCTCCACAGTATCGAAAAGGAATCACAAATCATTTTGGAAAACCTCATGTCTTAAGTTTCAAAGAGTGGAAATTTGTTTCAATTCTTGCAGGCTAAAAATATGAACAAACACCATTGAAAAGGTCCAGGGAAAAGGCCCTGATGGTGAAGTAACCCTTCTTCCATCTTGCCCTCTCTTCCTCAGGTCACCTTCAGATAAGGAGTACATTTCCTCTCCTTCCACATGCATTCCTCCTCCTTTCAAAACTCTGCCTTCTCTGGGAATGATGACCAATGGTCAACATTTGGCCTCTGCTTGAGAATTGAAGCCCAAATCTCAACCTGCCTTCTCCTACACCATTAGAAAATATCTAAGTAACACAAGAGCCATCCTAAAGACCCAAAGCCACAAAAATCCAACTCAAAGAAACAAACAAAGCCTGAAGATGGAAGGCAGGGTGTCCATGGATTCCTGCCCAATGCATCTGACCTTCCCTTTGGGCTCCCCCAATCACCTGGGCTTTAAAAGAGGTGAATCCAGAAAACTCACCCATTAGAGGGAATACAGGACCTGCCAGGTCTCTGAAACGCCCGCAGGACTTGCCCTGCTCTGTGTGAAAGCCTCTGCGTGGCTCTCCTTGTCTACAGGACGCATCCAGATTCCTCCACAGGTAAACAAAGGCCATCATAGTTGACCTTCCATCTCTCTTTCCTAATCCATCTTTTGAGGTTCTCACCCTGACAACTCAAACTTACTCTCTCACATGTGTACTTTAACAAGCTTTTTTCCCTTCTTCTTCTTCATGTTTCCTTCTGTTTGCAATGCCTTTCCCTTTCTTCTTTACTTATCAAAATTATATTTGGAAGCTAATTTCCATCTCAAAAACCACCTTCTGAAATTTTCTGTAGTCACACCAGAATTAGACCGAATGCCTTCCTACTTGGGATTAGCATTGGGGCTGAGAATCCTTCCCATTAGGCATGTTGTCTTTTCTCTTGAACTACTGGCTCCTTTAGGACAGAGCTGGTTCTTACCTTTTCTCTATTGCCCCGGGGCCTAGTGGGGATTTTTACACATAGCAGATATTTTATAAAGTTTGGTCTAATTGGATTTCTTAAGAGAACAGCCACTAACAACTAACTTAGAGTGGGAGAGAGTTGATATAAATTGTTAAGAGTTCAGGAGTAAGAATGCATAGTTATAATTCTCTAAGCTCTATGGCCTTGGAACTAATTCAATCTTTAAGCCTGAGTTTCTTCATCTGAAGAAAATGGTATGTATTTACATCCATAATACATAACAGTATTTACCAAAATACATAACAGTATTTACCTCTCCTAGCTATTGGAAGAACTAGATGAACACGTGTCACATGATGCCCAACACCTGGGAAGAATGCAATCCATGTTAGATTCCCCCTCCTGCTCCTCCTCCTCCTCCATCCTCCTCCTCTCGTCTTCATTTTTCCCTCCTCCCCTGACCCACCACTGCTACTTTAACACCAGAAGCGGAAGGCCATAAACCTCCTGTTATCTCTCCCACAGCTGGGCTCCATCTCTAGGATATGTCTTAGGAAGAATTTTCCTTCTTGCAAAGAGTACTGCACCTGTGCCCAGAACAAGGCCTAGATATCTTGTTGGAGAGGAGAAAAGCCTGGGAAAACTTTTTTTCACAGCTTTAAGCAGAAAACTTGTCTTTGGATTAACCCTCTTTTGTTTGGGAAAACCATCTCACTAGGTCTTTGAGACATACAAATGAGAAGTAAATGTCTACCCATTGTCTGGCCAGAAACTACAAGGTCACCAATAATTGGAAGACCCATGGTTAGCACTCAAAGTTAGAGCTGATGTTTGGTTTGTAAGTTCTCATATTATTGAATTGAGCTGCTTCCTGTAGAGTCTGTTGAAATTTTTTTTGTTTGGAAAGGAAACAAATACATATTTTTAACCCTTGCAGGAGTGAGTTTGGAGATCCAGGCTGAATTGTTTGTTTGATCCGTGTCAGTAGCAGGAAAATGAGAATGATGTGGGGGTGAAGTTGAAGGGCGAGCCTCCTTACGACCCCATTGCCCTCTAGGAAAGGCAGTGCTGCTCCTCTGCCCAGGTGACGAGAGAGAGTGAGTGTGCCCCAGAGTTGGGACAGAGTCACTGTTCCCACCACTTTGTAAGACCAGTTCCCCTCTGGCTTCCCCAGAAGCTACTGGAGCAAGAAGACCCGGCTCCATTGTCACTGATGTTCTCAGAAGCCCAATCATTGGCAGAGGAAACAAAGAATGCAGTAGTGGTTACGTAGTGGCCTAGAGGGCCGATGAGTTGACTGGCATCTTTAGGGACTATAGAAATAGTGGGGGGAAAAGGAAACTTCTGAGAAGTGTGAGGTCAAGGACGTGAGTTATTGAGCTCTTGTAACTTAGATGTTGAAATTATTGTGACCCCACATGACCATCCCCAGCTCCAGGTTTATGAAATCTGTGACACACTATTGGGGTAAATAAATATTTGGTTTTAAAATGAATTATTTTTAATTTATCATTATTTTCAAAATTGAAAGCTGGGGTGGAAGATAGCATGGAATAGTGATTTTTTAGGAGAGTGAATTCTGGAAATCAGCAGATTTCTATCTTGGCTTTTGTTTTTACTAGCTGTGTAATCACAAGCAATTTATCCACCCTCTTTAAGCCTCTGTCTTTTAATCTGTAAAATATAGATGCAAGGAAGATTGTATTTTCCAAATACAGCTGCGCCAGTATACATTTCATTTCACATGCTGTTCTCATGAGGTGACGATGATATCCTTTCATCAGGAGCTGGGGTCCCTTTCCTGGAATCTGGGCTGAATTTTCAAACTGCTTCAACCAAAAGAAATATGGCAGAAGTGATGTGGCTTCCAGCTAAGTCATAACAGGCAGCAGGTTTCCACACCTGGCTCTCTCTCAGCCTTTGGAAGCCCAGGCCACACGGAGAGGTCACGTGTGGGTGTCCCTACCGACATCCCCACCAGACCCTCCGCTGACAGCCAGCATTAATGGCTCAACATGGGAGTGATCGATCCTTCAGATGACTCCAGGACCCAGTTTTTAAGCCTCACAGCTGAGACCCCAGACTTCATAGAACAGAGGTAAACCAAACTCATCATGTTCTGTATGAATTCTTGACCCATAGAAACCATAAGATATCAAAAATGAGTATTGCTGTTGTAAGTCCCTAAATTTTGTGGTGCTTTGTTATGCAACAATAGATAACTAAAATAACAGGTGATGATACATAATCCATGGTGGTGTTATGAGGATTAAAAGAAATAGTACAGTGCTTAGCACAGCAGTGACTCAATAATGTTAGATGCTTTATTATAACAAAAAAGGCAGTTACTAACCAAAATTTAAGGTAAATGAGGGCTTTCAGTAGACACCCTTTTCTGGATGCCTTAACAGATGACCAGGGGTAAGAAAAGTTGAAATTGATGAGGAACCCATGTTAGAAGCAGAAGTCTGTGAAGTTTGTGCTTTAATGAAATCTTATGAAAATTTGGTTTTCCCTCTCTGGAAGTCTTCTTAAAACTCCTGGAGCCAGAACCTTGGGGTGGGAGAGAGAATATACGTTTTAAGGCCACTGTTGTATCTGGGCCCTCACAGTGGTTGGCCCACCATCCTGTGGTGAGCATCTGTCTTGAAGAGAAGCTAGCTTCTATATATAATTACAGTGACCTCTGCAGTTAGTTTGGAGAAGGCAGTGGCACCCCACTCCAGTACTCTTGCCTGGAAAATCCCATGGACGGAGGAGCCTGGTAGGCTGCAGTCCGTGAGGTTGCTAAGTCGGACAAGACTGAGCGACTTCACTTTCACTTTTCACTTTTCACTTTCATACATTGGAGAAGGAAATGGCAACCCACTCCAGTGTTCTTGCCTGGAGAATCCTGGGGACGATGGAGCCTGGTGGGCTGCCGTCTATGGGGTCGCACAGAGTCGGACACGACTGAAGCGACTTAGCAGCAGCAGCAGCAGCTGCAGTCATTTCCTCTCCCAGTAACCTGTCATGTGTGGGTCTCATAGTTTCTTGGCATACTTCAGAAAGGTATCAGACTGTCATAAAGTCCTTATATAAGCACTGCTCCAGTGAGAACTTGGAGATATGCCAAGCTTGTCCTGCATCGCTAACATAAGTACACCACCATCATCCTCAGAATTTGCACTACTTTCCAGAGACATCCATAGTTTTGACGAAGATAGATGCAGACCACAAAATATTCTCCTAGGGTTTCCAGTGGCCAAGTATATCAACAGGAAAAGGAACGACAATGGCCAGTTTATACTTCAACTCTTTCCCATCATCTGCAACTAAAAACGTCATAAAAGGTTATGATAAAGTCAGTACAGAATAAGGACAGTGAGATTTAACTGGAAAATGTATCTTTTTCCCCTCTCTGTTCCTGAAGATGTATTGTGTAAAACTTTGGAATATTTCAGATTATAACAATTATTTTATAAACAAGGACTTGAAAAGAGAGGCAAGACTTTAATGGTGGTATATTGGGCTGGATGAGGCATAAGCTATAATCAAGATTTCTAGGAGAAATATCAATAATCTCAGATATGCAGATGACACCACCCTTAAGACAGAAATCAAAGACAAACTAAAGAGCCTCTTGATGAAGCTGAAGGAGGAGAGTGAAAAAACTGGCTTAAAACTCAACATTCAAAAAACTAAGATCGTGGCATCCAGTCCCACCACTTCATGACAAATAGATGGGGTAACAATGGAAACAGTGACAGACTTTGTTTTCTTAGGCTCCAAAAGCACTGTGGATGATGACTGCAGTCATGAAATTTAAAAACGCTTGCTCCTTGAAGGAAGAGCTATAACAAACCTAGACAGCATATTAAAAAGCGGAGACATCACTTTGTGGACAAAGGACTATCTAGTCAAAGCTATGGTTTTTCCACTGGTCATGTATGGATGTGAGAGTTGGACCATAAAGAAGACTGAGTGTCAAAGAATTGATGCTTTTGAACTGTGGTGTTGGAGAAGACTCTTGAGAGCCCCTTGGACTGCAAGGGAGATCAAACCAGTCAATCATAATGGAAATAACCCTGAATGTTCATTGGAAGGACTGATGCTGAAGCTAAAGCTTCATAGTAGCTGAGGCAATGGCTTTCAGATTAAATGTCATTTTAACATTCTTTAAATCATCCTTTAACTCTCCTGATGTTCCCCCATACTTGTAAATTTTGATACCATCTACTGAGTGCTTTGTCTTGTTCTATGCACGAATTTCTTTGTGTGCGTTACCTCATGATAATCTTTATCACAATCAGTCTTATGAGATAGGCATCAGAAGCCCCAGTTTTTTCTTGTGGAAACTGAGAGTGATAGAAGTCAAATAGCTTCTACGAAGAGGAGCAGAGATGGGATCCAGAGACCGTGCCTTGTACATTACTACCTCTGGCTGAGGTCCCTTCTCCAGTCTGCATGTGCAAAGGCTACTTCCAGACTCAGCTCAAACGTCATCCCCTCTTGCGCAGTTTTGGTTCACCATCTCCCTCCTCTGTCAACCCCCCACCACACACACACACACTCACACACACACCTAGGACATACTCTCCCATTCCTCTCTGAATTTCTATAACATCACTGGCCAAATGAAATAATATGAGTTACATGTGTAATTTTATTTTTTAAAAAATGTTTGTTTATATTTATTTATTTGACTGTGCCAGATTTTAGTTTCTGCTCATGGGATCTTTAGTTAAGGCATGTGGGATCTAGCTCCCTGGCCAGGGATCAAACATGGGCTGCCTGCATTGGGAGAGTGGAGTCCTAGCCACTGGACCGCCAGGGAAGTCCAGCATAAGTGTAATTTTATATAAGCGGACGACAGAGGGTAAGATGGTTGGATGGTATCACTGGCTCGATGGACGTGGATTTGGGTGGACTCCAGGAGTTGGTGAGGAACAGGGAGGCCTGGAGTGCTGAGGTTCATGGGGTCGCAAAGACACAACTGAGCGACTGAACTGAACTGAACTGATCCAAAACATTATCACATCACATGTAATCAATATAAATATTATTGATGAGTTGCTTTGCACTTTTTGCACCGAATCTTTGAAGTCCAGTATGTACTTTATATCTACTGTACATCTCAGTTTGAACTAGCCACATTTCAAATTCCAGTAATCAATAAGTAGTGGCTAGTCTGTTGGACTGAGGTTGTGTAACATTTAACTCATGTCATTTCCTTTTTATTCAGTGTAAAGTAAGTTTCTTGAGGTCAGGAAATGAGACAAGCTCATCTTTGTATTTCCCAGCATCTCCACATATCACACATAATAAATGCTTGAGTCAACATATGAGTCAAGAAAACAAATGCTGGCGTCTTACTGGATTCCTGGAAGGGAAGTGTGTGCACCACATCAAGGCAAGGCATGGTCGTTCTCACAAAGTGAAAGTCATCTTCCCGCCGCATCGGCTTAGCAGCTGCAAGCTGCTCAGAGAGCCACAAAACAGCCTTGAGGGTGAAGCGGTGAAGGAAGTTATGAGGGCAAAGTTGACAAGGAAGAAAAAGAGAGATTGTTGTGAGGGGCTCTGGAGAAAAAGACAGACGAAGCCTCAGACTACTTTCTGGTGAGCATGCAAAAAAAGAAAACAAGATAAACAGACGACGCTGCTGCTGCTGCTGCTGCTGCTAAGTCACTTCAGTCATGTCCAACTCTGTGCGACCTATAGACGGCAGCCCATCAGGCTCCCCCGTCCTTGGGATTCTCCAGGCAAAAACACTGGAGTGGGTTGCCATTTCCTTCTCCAATGCATGAAAGTGAAAAGTGAACGTGAAGTCGCTCAGTCGTGTCCGACTCTAGCAACCCCATGGACTGCAGCCCACCAGGCTCCTCCGTCCATGGGATTTTCCAGGCAAGAGTACTGGAGTTGGGTGCCATTGCCTTCTCCAAGACGAAGATGAGATGGTACCAAGTGACTCAACCGTGTCCGACTCTGTGCGACCCCATAGACGGCAGCCCATCAGGCTCCCCCGTCCCTGGGATCCTCCAGGCAAGAACACCGGAATGGGTTGCCCTTTCCTTCTCCAATGCATGAAGGTCAAAAGTGAAAGTGAAGTCGCTCAGTCGTGTCTGACTCTTAGCGACCCCATGGACTGCAGCCTACCAGGCTCCTCTGTCCATGGGATTTTCCAGGCAAGAGTACTGGAGTGGGGTGCCATTGCCTTCTCCGAATAGAGCCATAATGGCTACTTAATGTAAAAGGAGTCTGTAAAGCTCTCCAGAGTGACTTACACACTTAAAACACAGCTTGAGCAAACATTCCAGCATATAAAAGTGGCATGTTTGCAAAAAATAATCTTGTCTTGGCCACTCAGGTTGTATCTGATTCACTCACAGAGAGGTAACATCCGTTAAAAAATCAGTTGTCAATTGCTGTGTCAGGTGCTGACCAGTTTTTTCTTTTTTCAGTGAATAACTGTTACACTATGGGAATATAGCTTCACAGTTTATTTACTATATTATTTCTGAATTTGTACTCAATTATTTCCTAGTTGGCTGTGACAGTGAGACATCCTTAAATACTTCTCATTTGTGTAGGATGTTACCATTCACTTTTGCATCTATTATCTTCTCATGATTAAACTCTCTGGGACATTTTGTGTCACTCCTCAGGAACGTTCTGTTGAGAATTTTTTCAATCATACAACCAAAGTCTCAGGATCAAAGTCTCAGGCTGTTGATTTTGGAAATTGTGTTAATTCATAGTTTCCAAGTGATTAAAAGGCAGTCTTCTTTAAAACCAGAGCTTTCCCTGTAAGTACATATGGGTTTTTCAGGGCATACAGGTGAATTCAATGCAGAAAATCCTCAGATGCTGCTTCTGCCTCTGAAGTGATAAGGTTTGGAAAAGACATTTTCCCATGTCCTCTGGTTTCCAGCAAAAACATGTAGGACTAAGACCATCACCAGCTGAGAGGCCGCTCATAAAATATGATGAGGCCCAGAAGTTCAGGAATTTTTAATGTCAGGAAACATTCTCCTTGGAGTATCAGCCTCACAGTTATGGTCGTTTTAAGAGGGGGCGTGAATCAGGTAAGGAAACCTTTGGACGTTGTTGGCTGGAGCAGGGCTTCGCCTGAAATCTTCTCTCAGAGCTGAGTGAGGACACCGTGTCCTGAATTGTCTCTCTCTGTGGCTGTACCATGAAGCGACTACCAAGTAGCTCAGTCTGCTCAAATGGGTTTTGATGGTTGGTAACAGAAAAATAAGCTATGAAGCAACTTCTTTTTTTCTTTTTCAAATCTCATGCTGATTTATATTCAAATTCTTTTAAGCATTCAGGGTTGAAGAGAAGTTTGTTCTTTCATGGGGCGATTAAGAATGGGGTGTGGGTTGGGTTCCATATGTCCTTTACACCCTATTAAGTTTCTACAGAACTGAGCTCCCAGGAGCCTGCTAGTTTTAAAGCCTATTCCACCTCCTTTGGTCAGCATTTGAAATGGGCCATTAGACCTTCAGTCAGTATCAACCCAAGATGTTATGGTTTTAGTTTAGCCAGAATGGAGCCTGTTTCTAAAGGTGTGTCTAACAGGAAAAAAAATACGTTATCTAAAAAAATTGAATAACATTCTAAATTCTATATCAAAGGATATTGCCTGTAGGGGGGAAGTGGAGAGTAGGCGAGAAGATTGTGGGAAAATAAGAGAGCCCTTGAGGGCCATGGTTTGCTACCCTTTTTGATCAAACATCTCATTTTTATAATAAGTAACTAAGACTGCCACCTTGGCTATCCTGAAATGAAATGAAAATCATCTTTTCTAAAAATCCAGTGTACTTCCATAACTGTAGTAAAAAGGAGAAATTAAAAGGAAACAACTTATGACATAAATAAAAATACATATTCAGGATGCAAACGTTTGGCTAAGAGGACACTAGAGAATCCGTAGTGGAATCAGATGGCCACACTGATCCTAGGATCCAGCAAACATAGTGGTGACAACTGCACTCTGAACCAATGTGTGTTGCTTTGAGCCATATTGCCATCCTGGTGCGATGTCCCAAAATAGTGAAAAACTCCTGGGGAAGTTCCAAACCAAATGCAATCGTCCCTCAGAAAGTCCCAAATAGGTTGTTTTTAATACATAACTCAGGGTCAGCTTCTAAGTTCAGATAACAGGATTTATTTTTTGCCTATATGATTGTCCAGGGGACCTTGGAAAGTGGCATGAGATTTCTCATTGTGTGAGACTGTCTGAGCACCTCTGCCACCCTCCCGAATGTCAACATTACCCGGCTAAACTTTGCAACATCCAAAAACGTTGCCACAAATCCCTCTGCAGGCAGAGACCTGAGGAGAAAGAAGGCCTGTGAACGTGGCCAAAGGGAAGAGTCTGAGGAGAAAGACAAGCAGTGAGCAATTCCCAGAGAGACCTTGCATTCCAGTTTAAGCTGTTTCCTGCTTTATACTATGCTGAAGTCTCCTATTCTTAGGCCCAGACTTATAGCAAAACTGGAGAATCGGGCTTGGAGAGGACCAGTCATGAACAGTGCCCCAAATCATGCCATGGAGCTAGTCTGGTGAAGACCCTGCCACTGCCACCATAGGGCACAGGGCAGTCAGTGTGGGCAGCTCCCACCACTGACCTGGGAAAGAGAACACAGGTGTCTCCCAGGTATCCCTCTGCACTGCTTGAGGTCTGCATGGTAACTCTTCTTCGTGGCACTGGCCTTCCCTTCCAAGTATAGTGAGTGCACCTGATAGGTTCAGCCTCTGTCAAGTGTCCGTGTCTTAACTGAAAAGGAGATGGGGAAAGCATACAAACATCTTCAGCCTCTAGAGTGGGAGTTAGGCTCTACTTCCTCCAAAATAGGGAAAGGGTTCAAAAGCTGGGCACCTGTCAGAAAGACCCATGCCCAGTCTAGCTGGTCAAGTGAGTTCTGCAGAAGAGAAATACCATGGAGTTTTGGAGCAGAGAGTGGTCACTCTGAGAAGTGATGGACAAGGAAGGTTTTTATACTGGAAGTGAGATTTCATCAAAACTTGAAGGATAAGGAAATTGGTATGGCTGTGTGTAGGGATGGGAGGAGGAATTCTCTAGAGCAAGAATGCAGAGCTAGGAAAACAAGGCCAGGCCGAGAGTCCAAGTTCACTGGAGCTGAGTTGCATGGGGAGTCATAGTGAAAGACTGGAAGGGGCAGGAATGGCATGAAAGAGTTTGGAGTGTTTGTTTAGTGGTGTTTTGATGTCATCAAAGGGGTGTTTGATGAGAGTATTTGCGTATTGTTTTTGTATTGACTTTCGTTGATTTATCAAAAAATAATGGCCTTGGTAATTTGATCTCAGTCTTTAGGAGAACAGACTTGTTTTTATGAACTGCTAGGAGCTTGAAGGCTTTTTGTTTGTTTGTTGTTTGTTATTTTTGTCATTGTTGTTGCTGATTTTTTCTGATAAAAAGGATAACTCACTTATAATTTTAATTTGTATTGCATTGAATCCACAGCAGAATTTTTTTTTAATTTTAATTTTATTTTATTTTTAAACTTTACATAATTGTATTAGTTTTGCCAAATATCAAAATGAATCCGCCACAGGTATACATGTGTTCCCCATCCTGAACCCTCCTCCCTCCTCCCTCCCCATACCATCCCTCTGGGTCGTCCCAGTGCTCTAGCCCCAAGCATCCAGTATCGTGCATCGAACCTGGACTGGCATCTCGTTTCATACATGATATTTTACATGTTTTTAGCTGATTCTAAGAGTGACCCCCACCTGCAATTTTTAATCAAGCTAAGTGTCACAATCCATTTTTTCCAACACTTAGTGCATACCTAATATATGCCAGGATCACTACTTAATGCTTGCATCTACACATTTAATATAATTTTCAAATTATCCTTTTTACTTATGAAGAGATAAGATCTGAGAGAATAAATGATTTGCCCAATGACACACAATTCATATGTAGTGGGATAGGAGTTACAACTCATGTCTGTCTAATCTAATTCCTACATGATCTAGTGGCTTCTGTCATCAGAGTACAATCTGAAGTTATTGGCTGTGCTATCTAGATCTGTGATGTTTGGTTCTAGCCATTCTGAAATAAAGAACCTCTGAGACTCAGTTTTAAAGAATTCAAAGGAGGCAGAACTTTTATTATTATTTTTATTGAAGTATAGTTGATTTATAATATTGTATTATTTTCTGGTATACAGCAAAGTGATTCAGTTATATATGTATTCATATATGTATATAACTTTCTTCTATGCTGTGGCTGTTGCTGCTAAGTCGCTTCAGCTGTGTCCTTACCAAATATTGAGTGTAGGTCCCTGTGCTGTACAGGAGGTCCTTGTTTGTCTATTTTATATATAGTAGTATGAATGTGTTAATCCCAAGCTCAGTTTATCCTGCCCCCTTTCCCATTTGATGACCATAAGTTTGCTTTCTATGTCTGTGAGTCCGTTTCTGTTTTGTAAATAAGTTTTTATTACTTTTTTCTAGATTCCACATACAAGTGATATCATATGATATTTTATCTTTGACTTCACTTAGTATGATAATTTCTAGGTACATCCATGTCGCTTCAAATGGTAATATTTCATTCTTTCTTATGGTTGAATCATATTCCATTTATATATGTACTACTTCTTCTTTATCCATTCCTTTGTCAATGGACGCTTAGGTTGCTTCCATATCTTGGCCATTGTATAGTGCTGTAATGGACATTGGAGGCTTGTATCTTTTTGAATTAGAGCTTTCATCTTTCCTGGATATATGCCTAAGAGTAGGATTGCTGGATCACATTAGTAGCTCTATTTTTAGTTGTTTTTTTTTTTTTTAAAGGAGACTCCATTCTGTTCTCCATAATGGCTGCACAAATTCATATTCTCAAAGGAGACAGATCTTATTGGACACCTCACTCCAGATTGGATCACCTGGCTTAAATCAGCAGATCCTTTGTCTTGCCAAGGATGCCCTTTGCAGAGTGGAAGTCATCTGTGCCACTGTAGTCTTTATAGTGTTTCTTTGGCTGTTGGACAACTCTGCCTTGAGGTGACATAAACTGCCTTCCTTGGTTTTCTTGGCAGTACATGGTACATCCTTGTGTACAGAGTTACCTGTTAGAGGATGTGCCACACTCTTGTCTCATCCTCTGAACCAGGGCATCTAAGTCCTAGAGAGGTAATTAAACCAACATCCATGTTCTAGAGATCACGATGGAGAAAAAGGGATGACAGAGTGCAATAATGAATGATCTAATACCCACTTTTTTTGTCCCCATCCCTTTCTCCAACTCCCTCCCAAAGCTTAGCAGAAATTTTAAGGAATGGCCATTCAGTACTACCTGTAACATTTGGTTTCCAATTTCCATTTTCTTTCTTTGCTCACTTTGAAAGAGAGACCAGTAAGCACTAAAATGTCAAAAAGAAAAAGCATACAATGGGAGGGAAATAGAAAAAAATAAGTAATCTGTGTCTTCAAGTTTGACTTCTTCCTGCTCTGCTCTCCTTAGAGAACGGACCCTGTAGCAGGTGTCAGAGGCATTCACCACCCACCTCCAGCCCTCACTCTCTAGATCCCTCAATCTGGAGGTCATTTTGTCTCATATTGCACTGAGTAGAGGCCATCAGTTTGAAAATATGTCCTTTCCCTCTCCCTGCAAAATGTTAGTCAATCAGTTTTGTCTGACTCTTTGCAACCCGTGGACTGTAGCCCACCAGGCTCCTCTGTCTATGGAGTTCTCCAGGCAAGAATACTGGAGTGGGTTGCCATTCGCTTCTCCAGGGGATTTCCCAACCCTGAGATCCAAGCCAGGTCTCCTGCATTGCAGGCAGATTCTTTACCTTCTAAGCCACCAGGGAAGGCTCTGCAAACCTCCCTCTATTTAGAAAAGTGTGCCTCCTACGCTTTACAAGTAAGGTCTCCTTGTGTGCTCTTAACACCAGTCCCACATACCTTCTTCTGTAACTTGCTCCATCAACTACCTCTATTTTTGTCTCCTATGTCTCTCAGACTTCAAATATGTTCAAGGGAACCATATCTTAAAGAAAACCAACACATGCAAAGGCTTTTCTACCCCTAACTCTCATGCTACCACTTCAGTTCTTGTTCCCAGTCAATAGACTTGTTGAAAGGGTAAGGCTTCGTGTACTGTGTGTACTATTCACCTCCCCAGAAACTGTTTCCCCCAGACCCAAGTGTTGGACATCTGAGGTTTTATTATTGTTGTTTGCTTGTTTGTTCTGACTATCATTCCTGACCAGAGTTCCTCTGGTGGTCACAGTTAGAGAGGCCATATACAGAAGTCGATCTAGATCTCTTGAGTTTCCTTCTTTGAAATTTGACACCGGAACAGAGACACACAGGGAAGATGTGAGTGCTGAGCATCAGTTGGCATCACAGTGAAGAAAAGTCCACTTGTTTTTCTGCTCAGCATCCTTTACTATCTAAAAGTTCATCCTGTTTTCCTGCCCTTCTTGAGACCTGGAAGTCCAGCTCTTCGTGAGACTCTGGCAGCTATGCTGTGTCCTGAAAGCTCCTCTTTTCTTTTTAAGTTAGTGAAGGGGAAATGGGGAGTGAAGACTAAGAAGCATAGTTTCTTTCAAGAGGTGTCTTTCTCACCCACATCCTAAGATTATGGGAATATAAGGATATAAATCCCTGACATCAAAACTCCCTACAAGCCCAATATAGAGCAAATTAGCATGAAGCCATCAGACCCCACATCCCTTGAGCTGTCTTGAACAGATTTCCTGTTACAAGGGGCGTTCAAGGGTAGAGTGGTGATAACCTAAAAAAACAAATGGAGCACAACAGGGGTGCTTATTAATTAGTTAGAAGAATAACGAATCAGGTTGGCTCGTCCTCAATCCTAGGAGGCCTAGAGATGAGCACACATAAAATCAAGTGGACCTAGATCCACGTTTTGGTGGATCCAGCTTTAAATCCAAGCTCCACTACTTACCCTTGTCTTAGACTCCTTAACTTCTCTGAGCCTGAGTTTCTATACCTGGTAAGTGCAGATAATAAAACTATCTACTGTGTAAAGTTTCTGTGAAGATGAAATGAGCTGTAAGAAATTTTAAATGATTAGCAGAGTGTCTGTTAACCAGTGAGTGATCAATAAACGTAACTTACTACAACTATGATTTTTTCTAAGTTCACATATAATCTCACTGGTTTGCCATGTGGCACCCAACTCCAGTACTCTTGCCTGGAAAATCCCATGGACGGAGGAGCCTGGTGGGCTGCGGTCCATGGGATCGCTAAAAGTCGGACATGACTTCACTTTCACTTTCACTTTTCACTGTCATGCATTGGAGAAGGAAATGGCAGCCTACTCCAGTGTTCTTGCCTGGAGAATCCCAGGGACGGGGGAGCCTGGTGGGCTGCCGTCTATGGGGTCGCACAGAGTCCGACACGACTGAAGCGACTTAGCAGCAGCAGCAGCAGGCTATGAATGGATGGTTATAAATAAATATATTTTAATTGCATTTTTAAATTATGTTAAAATCATCCTTAAGTTGCCCATAAGGAAAAAATATTGGTTTGGATCCTTCAAGAAGAAAAGATAGATTTGAGCATTCAGTGACAATAGTTGAGCTTCTTCGAACGGAGCAGCTTGGTTACTAGGGATTTTCTTTAACTGAGGAAGACACAATTATGTGTTAACATATTTTAGATGTGTATTATATTTAGGGATTCTTACTGTTCAAGGAAGTAAAGGAGGGAGGCAGTCTCTCACGGTACAAAATAAGGCAAAAAGAAAGTATAATGGACCCTTGAACAATGAGAGGGCTGGGCATACCAATACTCCCGATAGTGGGAAATCCCTGGATAATTTATGGTCAGTCCTCCTTGTACATGATTCCTCTGTATCTACGATCCCATATACACAGATTTAACCAACCTGAGATTTTGTAGTACTCCAGTATTTACCGTTGGAAAAAACCTAAGGGTAGGTGGCCCCAGGCAGTTCAAATCTACGGTGTTCACTGCTCAACTGTACTGAACTGAGAGAGAAGCTGAAGGTTATGGTGGCAGTTGACACCTCGCCTAACACTGCAAAGCATACAGGTGATGCTACGTGATTCAGTGCTAAATGCAGAGCACAACTTCAGTAGTTTCCTGAAAGCAATAAGGAGCATGATAATTGAGTAAAGATTCATAATTCCAGGCTTTAGTTCCGCGATTTACAGGAAATGTACCTAAGGTTGTTCAGGCCCCTACAGCACAGCATTAAACAGGTTGCTTGGAAATTAAATCAGAGCACTGGGTCTTATACCCCTGTTCTACTACGTAGTACCTGTGTGACCTTAGTTATATAAAGCGTGGCCATCTGTAGAGTGCAGCAAATAAAAACCCCTGCCAAAGTGACTTCAAAGAACTATTGGAAACATCAAAAGAAAGAATGTGAACACACTTTGGAAATTTGAGGGCAGGATACAAATGTTCGTTGTGATTACGTAAAATCTAGTGGTTAGTAAATGATTAAACACTTTACATTTTATTTTAAAGGCACTTTTTTTTTTAGAAGAATATTTATTTATTTCATTGTACAGGGTCTTAGTTGTAGCATGTGGGATCTAAGTTCCCTGACCAGGGATCAAACCCAGGCCCCTTGCGTTGGGGGCATGGAGTCTTAACCAATGGACCACCAGAGACGTCCCTTAAAGGAACATGTTTTTTAAAAGATTTATTTATTATTTATTTGTGGCTGTGCTGGGTGTTCATTGCTGTGCGGCCTTTTTCTCTAATTGTGGCGCGTGAGGGCTACTCTTCGTTACAGTGCTCGGGCTTCTCTTTGCAGTGGTTTTGCTTGTTGTGGAGCACAGGCTCAGTGGGCATATGGGCCCTGTGGTTGTGGCTCCGGGCTCAGTAGTTATGGCTCCAGGGCTCTAGAGCACAAGCTTTGTAATTGTGGCACATGGGCTTATTTGCTCCACAGCATGTGGGATCTTCCTGCATCAGGAATTGAACCCGTGTCCCTTGCATTGCAAGATGGATTCTTAACCACTGGACCACCATGGAAGTCCTGAGGTACATTTTTATAGTGGAAAAAAATTGACTTCGTCAAAAATTCTTTTAAAATACAATTTACAAAATTATTTTAAAATAAAAAGTTGAAAAATTCATCTGTAGGCTCCGGCCTCAGATGCCACCTGGTGGCAGTTAAGAGTAATGCAAGTGCATTGCTGAGCTGCCGCGCGAATGTCACGGGAAAATGTTAGACCAAGAGGCTCAAGAAGGGCTTGGAGAAGGAAATGGCACCCCACTCCAGTGTTCTTGCCTGGAGAATCCCGGGGACAGAGGTACCTGGTGGGCTGCTGTCTATGTGGTCGCACAGGGTCGGACATGACTGAGGTGACTTAGCTGCAGCAGCAAGGAAGGGCTTAGACTGAAATGAGCTGAAATGAGACTTGGCATACTTGGGATTGGGCCTTCTGTGGTGGCTCAGATGGTAAAGAGTCTGCCTGCATTGAGGGAGACCTGGGCTCAATCCCTGGGTGGGGCAGATCCCCTGGAGAAGGAAATGGAGGCCCATTCCAGTATTCTTGCCTGGAGAATCCCATGGACAGGGGAGCCTGGCAGCCTGGGGTCGCAAAGAGTCAGACAGGACTGAGTGACTAACATTTCCACTTCCATACTTGGGATTGAAGCTAGAAAATTGCTCTAGGTTTTCATGTGCTATAAGTTGCAGCAGTCAAGCCACTGCTTGCCTCAACTGTAAGTAAATTAGGGGAAGAAAGTCAAGCCTTTTCTTCATTCTTGACTTCCCACTGACGAGCACAGTAGTGCTCAACACATTTATTAAATGAAAAACGAAGAATAAGAGAAGAGGAAATAGGGAGGGAAAATCTTAAACTCTGTAAACTAGCCCATTCTGTGTGTCTTTGTTAGCTTTTTTTTTTTTTTTCCCCTTCTATAATAGTTGGTGGCTTCCCTGGTGACTCAGATGGTAAAAGAATCCACCTGCAATGCAGGAGACCTGGGTTCAATCCCTGGGTCAGAAAGATCCCCTGGAGAAGGCAATGGCTACCCACTCCAATATTCTTGCTTGGAGAATTCCATGGACAGAAGAACCTGGCAGGCTACAGTCCATGGGGTTGCAAAGAGTCGGACATGACTGAGTGACTAAGCACATTAGCACACTATAATAGTTGCCATCTAATTTCTTTTGAAAAATTCTAAATGAACTAAGTTAAATGGTACTGACTTGGGATGAATGAAAAGAAACAGTGAACCTTTTTTTCAAAATGTATTTATTTGAAGTATAGTTGATTCACACTGTTGTGTTAATTTCTACTGTACAGCAAAGTGATTCACATACACAAATGTGTATATATATATATTTTTTTCATATTCTTTTCCATTATGGCTTATCACAGGGTATTGAATATAGTTCCCTGTGCTATATAAATAGGACCTTGTTGTTTATCCATTCTCTGTATAATAGTTTGCATCTGCTAATACCAAACTCCCACTCCACCCCTCCCCCACACCCCTCCCCCCTTGTCAACCACAAGTCTAGGAACAGTATATCTTTAAGACAGGACGAATCCCTTTGTCATAGGACAAATCTGCCCTGAACTGGAATGCTAGGAATAGTCCATGAATCAGGGCAAATAAGGCTGAAAATTTGAGACCATTTGTGGAAATCAGCTAACGTCACAAATAAGCAATTCCTTCTTGCTTAACTGATCTTCATAACACCAGCCCCCAAATGCTACCTGGATTTGGGGGGTTGGTTGCTACCTGCCTTTTGGTGCTGGCGTTCCCTAGCAAAAACAGGGGAATGTCTCCACTTAAAAACCACAGTCTTTATGCCTTGGTCTTCCTCCGTGTTCTCTTCTCTAGAAGGTCTCCACTATGCTCTCAGCAACAGAGCATGCTCAGAACATGACTTGTCCATGACTACTTTCCCTGCAGTGTGAGAAAGTTTACAAACAGACTATGGCTACTTCATACCAGCTTCAGAGACGACCAAGAACTCAGGCTTCAATTACAGATCGAAATGATAGAAATCTTCCAACAAGCTAGATAATTCCAATTTTTCTACATAAAAATCCATTTAGTTTACCTAATACTGTGAAGTACAGAGTATTATGACCCTCACTTTGTAGCCCATGAAAATAGAGGACTCTTCCTTGATGAAGATGCAGAAGATATGCCCTCCTCCAAAGGTGATGTAATATAGAAACTTGGGAAAAATCATAAAACGTTTGTTAAAGTCCTAATAGGATGCCCAGAGTCATGCCTATTATAACAAGGGAGTGGGAGTTCATAAAGGAAAGTCAAAGATACAAATTGAGATGGCTGACCTTTTTTTATAATGAAAGCTAGGTTTTGAAAAGAAGGGTATTTAAAGCTTCTGATATATATATTGTCAAATTTTATGTCAAAGCAGAGTAATAATATATAATTGTACATAAAAAAATCCTGGGAATGTTTATTTTATTTTATTAGGCATTGTACATTTAAGAGGCTTTACTACTTTCATTGACAAGAAAATAATATTTAAGTAATTTTATATGTCTGAACATTTTCTTTTTAAATTTCTATTGGTGTGTAGTTGATTTACAATGTTGTGTTAGTTTCAGGTTCACAGCAAAGTGAGTCAGTTGTGTGTGTGTGTGTTTGTGTATGGGGCTTCCCAGCTGGCAAAGAATCCAGTGGTAAAGAATCCATCTGCTGATGCGGGAGACACAAGAGATGCAGGTTCAATCCCTGCATCAAGAAGATCCCCTGGAGGAAGAAATGGTAACCTGCTCCAGTATTTTTGCCTGGAAAATTCCATAGACAGAGGAGCCTGGCAGGCTACAGTCCATGGAGTTGCAAAGAGTCAGACATGACTGAGCAACTGAGCACACACACACACATGCACACACGCACACCCACCTACCCCCCTCATATATATACATACATATTTTTTCAGATTTTTTTCCCACATTGTTACAGAATACTGAGTAACTACTGTACGACAGGTCCTTTTAATTATCTAATAAGATCTCTTTACTATACAGTAGGTCCTTATTAGTTATCTATTATTCTTTCTGGCCATGCCACATGGCTTTGGGGATCTTAGTTCCTGGACTAGGGATTTAACCTGCGTCCCCTGCAGTGAAAGCGTGGAGACCTGAAAGGGTTAACGGCCTTGTTAGGGAGGCCAGAGGTCCCCAAGCAGCAGAAGAAAATAAACTGGAAGTGGCAGAAGATTTTTTCTTTCTTTTCTCTTCGAATCCTGTGCTGTCATGACAACACCTGGTTACACCTGGTCCCACACTTTCTTATGGAAATATTTTTCTTAAGCTATGTTAATGAAACTATATATTTGCTTGGAAATCTATTTTTCTTCAAGATGAACATCGTTTTATGGCAAGAGATGACACCCCTTGTGCCAATGCTATCTCAAAATGCATGAGGTGGGAGAGGGCCCTGGTGCAACTCTCTCAATCTTGAGGTGTTTCTTTTATGATTAGCAGCTTGCTAACAGTAAAATGCCTTGTTAAAAACTAGCAAGGGAGCACTCTTTCTGTCTCCTTCTGATGTCTATGTCAGAAGCTTTTCTATCTCTTTTTATACTTTAATAAAACTTTGCTACACAACAAGCTTTGAGTGATCAAGCCTAGTCTCTGGCCCCGGATCAAATTCCTCTCCTCCAAAGGCCATGAGTCCCCGCATCGTTCACAGCTCACAGCCACAGCCTTTCAGTCCTAACCGCTGACTACCAGGAAATTCCCAAGTTATCTGATAGTGTGTATATGTTAATTCCAATCTCCTAATTTATCACTTCCCACTACATTTTCCCTTTGATAACCATAAATTTGATTTGGAGATCTGTGAGTCTGGTTATACTGTATAATTAGTTCACTTGTATCATTTTTAATAGATTTCACATATAAGTATATCATATGATATTTGCCTTTCTCTGACTTACTTTACTTAGTATGAAAACCTCTAGGTCCATCCATGATGCTGCAGATGGCATCGTTTCATTCTTTTTTATGGCTGAGTCATATTCCACTGTGTCACCACATCTTTATCCATTCCTCTGTTGATGGCCGCTTAGGTTGCTTCCGTGTCTTGGCTATTGTAAAGAGTGCTGTATCTGTGTGTCTTCTTTGGAGAAATGTCTATTTAGATCTTCTCTTCTGGAGAAATGTCTATTTTTTAAATTGAGTTGTTCTTTTTTTTTTTTTTTTTATAATGAGCTGCATGAGTTGTTTGTATATTTTGGAGATTAATCCCTTGTTGGCCACTTCATTTGCAAATATTTTCTCCCATCTGTGGGTTGTCTTTTTGTTTTGTTTAAGGCTTCCTTTGCTGTGCAAAAGCTTTTAAGTTTAACTAGGTTCAATTTGTTTATTTTTGTTTTTATTTTCATTATTCTAGGAGGTGGATCCAAAAAGACCTTTCTGTGATTTATGTCACAGTGTGTTCTGCCTATGTTTTCCTCCAAGAGTTTTATAGTATCTGGTCTTATGAACACTTTCTTACATGTGGCTTCTTCTGTATAGTATCTGTTGTGTCTTTTTATATTTATTAAGTTTTAATGTTTTAAACTATTTTATAATAAACATTAACTTTTAAAAAGAAAACGAATGATAAATGCAGCTTGTTATCAATTATATTGTGCATTAGAAGCAATAAGTGTTACAGCACTTGAATCCATGAAGTGGAATAAAGTGTTGAAAACTCTGTAGGATTTCATACAAAAAAGATAAAGAGATGAGAGATGTTGATCCCAAACAGGATAGAGAATGAAAATCAATCCTAAGAAGTAGAGATACATGTATGGCTGGATTTAACAGTTGTGGTAGGATGGGAGGGGTAGATGCGAAGACTTCATATAAAAGAAATAAACAAAGATATATTTTAAGAAATATGAGTTGAAATAAAAGCTGGAATAATATTAACTAGGTGATTCTATTGTGCAACCAGATTTGAAAACCACTGATCTAATTCATTTGTTTAGTTTCTTCCGACTAGAACCCTCTTTGAATTTAAATTCCAGCAATGTATTTATTGTATCACATCCACTTCCTTTCTGTCCACACTCACTTTGGAGGGAGAGTGGAGGAAAAGAGTTTCATCAGAATTTTTGGAATTTAGTGATTTCAAAACAACATTTGATCTCAATGGCTTCAAAGAAAAACGTTTGACTTGATAAAAGATCAGGTGAATTTATGAATATTTTTTAAACAAAGCTCTTTGAGGAATTTTTACTGTTAACAGAAAACATTATCTTGAACAAAATTTCTTAAACTTTTACTATACTTGGACTTTACTTGCCTTAATTTTTTGTATATGAGGGTTTTTTGAAAATTAGAAATGAATAAGTTAATGGACAGAAATAGCCCCAAATTCTCTCACATGGATTAATCTGGATAGGCTTGGGGACAAATGAAAGCAACTTAAAATGACACAGAGAGAGAAATTTCAGACATTCAGGGGATTTTTCTGTGAAACTCTGACTAGGAACTAACTCTTCAAGAGCTGTACAACAACTTTCCCTGCAAAAATAACCTTCTTTTTGGGGTTGCCTATTTTATTTTTAGAGGGCTTTTAAGGCAAAGGTCAAGGGAGAATTTCCCAGTGAAGGTCCAAATGAATTGTAATAGTTTGCTTTATGTTCTGTTTTGATTAAAGTTGTTTTGCTCTCTTTTAAAGACCATATTAAATTATAATCAGATATAATTCACAAGGTTTCCCCTTTTACAGGTGAATTTTCTCTCTCCTGGATCCCTAGAAGGTCTTCTTCCCTAGTCCAACTTTTCCTCTTCTCCTACCTCCCCAAGTTTGGAGAGATTGACAAAAAAAAAGAAAAGGTTCACCATTCATGGTGATGTATGGCAGAAATCAAACCAATATTGTAAAGCATTTATCCTTCAATTAAAAATAAATAAATTAAAAAAAAAAAAGGTTCACCAGATTGAAATGTTGGTGATATGACTTTGTGCCTCCCAACACACTGATGGTGTCCAGTCCCAATTTTCCTTTCTCATTTGGGAGGGCACTGGAAGCAGAATGTTCTCTATTTCCTAATAATAAAGCAGGAAGCTTGTAACAATCCTCTTGACCTTGCAAAAGGCCAAGACTGAAGAATGTTGTTATGCTTTCATTCTCTCTCTATTATTACTTATGTAAATTATCTCTTGGGAATAGAATGCCTTAGGCCTTCTCTTCCATTCTTTCTTAATAATAGTGTACCATTCTGGGTTTCCAGATGAAGAAAATATCGAATGACAAATGGTTGTGAAGGCCCGTTGGCCAGATTATCGAATAGTCCAGTCATACGCAGTCCTTGTGGGCTCTGACATTTTAGAGTTTGCATTATACCTTTAACAACACTTAAAAATACCTTTTAAAAATTCTACCTGAGCACTTTAGAATAGGCCTAGTGTTGTATTTGCTCCTTGGATGAGCTCCTAAGAGGCATGTGCATTATGGGAATTTCATGGTTCCTCCACATGCACTTGAGGCCCATCACATTCAGAACCATCTCTAATAAGTTGGAGGGATACAGAGTGACCTTGCTTAGTGTAAGACTCCACCCTCAGCTGCTGGTGCCCTCTGCCTAGATCTTCAATGCATAGTTCACAGACTCGGACTCGCGATTTTATTTCTGTTTGTCCAGAACTCCCAACTCCTTCACTTGTCCTCTTTGTAGGCCCTCCTCTGTTAATCTAAGCACCCCATCCTCGCTGCTGCCTTCCCCAGACTTAAGTAAAAAACTTAGTTGGATGGCAATGTGCATTTTCAGGGGTGGAAGAGTTGGAGGGAAAGCTACTACTGCCTTTGATCACATTCCCCCAAAGTGGCACATCTTCAACAATTTCTCAAATTAAATATGAGCATGACCATTTTTAATACTGAGAAGTAAAACCCCGGTGACTCAGAACAGTGAAGAATCAGCCTTCAAGGAAAACAACACAGGTTCGATCCCTGGGTCAGGAAGACCCCCTGGAGAAGGAAATGGCAAAATATTCCAGTATTAGAGCCTGGAAAATTCCATGGACAGAGGAGCCTGGCGGGCTACAGTCCAAGGGGTCACAAAGAGTTGGACACACCTGAGCAGCTAACACTTTCACAAAGCCTTTTGAGAAGTGAATATGAGAATAAAACATGATGATCAGACCATGAGTTGCATAGAGAAGGTGGTTTAAAGTTGAGCTCACTTATCCATCATTCCACAAACCACCAGGCCCTATGCTGTGGCAATTAGATCAGGCACAGTGCCTGCTCTAAGCCTTTTCCCTGCTAGACTTATGGCAACTTTTCTGCCTCCCCCTGACTTATGTCATCTTTCCTGAACTCAGATTTTCCATCCAGTTGACTTGCAGTGTATGCCAATTCTCCACTGGTATCACCAGATTCCTCCTGTTGTTCCCCTCATCCTCCTGATTTGCACAAGACAGTCATTCTGGAATCTCACGTAGTCCTCCAAGAGCAGAACTTAAAAGAATGGGCAAAGGGAGGGCTGCCAAAACAAGTCCACTTGGGCCTGATTCCTTATTCACAAGGGGCTCAACTATATATTTTTAGCCTTCTATTGAGATGTTTCATACAGGGATACTAATAGAATTAAGAGACAAAAACATTTGTTATAGAACTTTATGTTTTTGTTCCTTCATTGGAACAGATTTCCATAATGCAATATGAATTGATTTTTTTACATGATTTTTAGTTGTGATGACTAGCATACTTACATTTATGATCATTTGTGTTAAAAGCACTATTATTAATTATCAACTTATATGTTTCTTGCATTTCATCATTTTTTTTTAAATGTACTGGAGTCTCAGAAAAATAGAAGTGGCCCATAACTCTGTTGGCCTCTGAGAGGCTCTAAAATCTTATAATGACATGTGATGGATGCTTGGTTTAATACTCTACTGTTGTTGCTCAGAGTTTTGAAGTTATCATGAACTGGTGTAGCTCAAGAAGACTTTCTGGGGTGATGGACTTCATTCTTTCCTTCTTCCACCATTATTATGCCTTATCAGAGCTTTTCACCTTTTTGCCATCTCACCCAGAAAGAAGGCAAATATTCCATAACAATGATGTCTTACCTAAGCCTCAAGGGACTGACAAATCCTGCTTCGTTTGTTGTTACGTCTATGCTCTGCCAGATGGACTTGTCTGCAGGGGTGTAGGGAGAAGTCTCTGAGGATAACCTTTCTCCCACCTCTCTCTTTCCCTCCTCCTGCCCCCTCCCACCCCCACCGTGGGAATCAGGTCCTTCTAAAGAATTCAGGGAATTCCCACAGTGAACTTGGCTTTTGGACCTTCTCTTCTATTTTACTTCTCTTACTTAACCAGAAAGATTGCCTAATTCATTTCAACAGACACTTTTAGAAAAGAAAATGTCAAAGACATTTGATCTGCATGTTTGCATTGTATGAGAAGGAACTAAGAAATACATTTTTAATAGTGTGCTTAATTTTAAGAGAGTCAAAGGAGAAAACATTACCAAAAGTAATATAGCAAATATCTCTTTCAGTCATTCTGAATTAAACATTGTCAAGATTTTGTCTTGACACTCAGTTTTTTGTTTATTGGTTAGCTGAGAAATGATACACCATAAATGTAGGTCAGTCTCCCTTAAACTAAACCCCCACGATTGTTCCCTGCCACTCCCCGTACCTCTGTCTTCTGGTGCGCTTGAAGTGCTGGCTACTGTCTTTCAGTGTGTTCTCAAATAGTTTGACATATCTCCACAGGTAGAAGTGGGCTTTCCTGGTGGCTCAGATGGTAAAGACTTTGCCTGCAATGTGGGAGACCCAGGTTTGATCCCTGGGTCAGGAAGATCCCCTGGAGAAGGGAATGGCTACACCCTCTAGTATTCTTGCTTGGAAATTTCCATGGAAGACGAGCCTGGTAGGCTGCAGTCCACGGTGTCACCAAGAGTCATACATGACTGAGTGACTAACACTTTGCATATAGAAGTATATACATATGTCTATGCTTTTAAATGCTATGTGTATGTAAAAGATAAGTATAAAAATACATGTAAGGTTATTTTCTCTGTGTGTGTATATTTTATATATATATCTCAATATCAGTCAAGTTCAGTCACTCAGTCGTGTCCGACTCTTTGCGACCCCATGAATCAGCACGCCAGGCATCCCTGTCCATCACCAACTCCTGGAGTTCACTCAAAGTCACATCCATTGAGTCAGCGATGCCATCCAGCCATCTCATCCTCTGTGGTCCCCTTCTCCTCCTGCCCCCAATCCCTCCCAGCATCAGAGTCTTTTCCAATGAGTCAACTCTTCGCATGAGGTGGCCAAAGTACTGGAGTTTCAGCTTTAGCATCATTCCTTCCAAAGAAATCCCAGGGCTGATCTCCTTCAGAATGGACTGGGTGGATCTCCTTGCAGTCCAAGGGATTCTCAAGAGTCTTCTCCAACACCACAGTTCAAAAGCATCAGTTCTTCGGCACTCAGCCTTTTCCACAGTCATCTCTAAGACTGGATAAATCCCAGTGATTCTCCTTCCTCCTCATCCAGTACACTGGCACATCATGAAAAATTAGGAAAGTTTTCTAAACTTAGCAACTAATGTTACTAAAACAAACACACCACCTAGTAGTTATTTTCTTCAGTTTTTATCCATGGGAAATTGTACATTCACAAGCTTCAATGTGTCCTACAAACCAAAGCACAATTAAGCAATGATTGTTACTCAAGAGTTGGTAAACAATGACTTTTCAAGGCCAAATGTAAATGTGCCAAAAGCCAACTCTGGGTGGGGACCTCCAGACCCTTAGGGATTAGTCAAATAGAGAGAGGCAGTCAGCCTTTCACACCACAGCTCCCTGGAAGGTCCCAGACAGTCTGTGGACAGTTTCTGTTTCACTCATCCCCTTTCTCACCAAAGGGTCCTAATTTTCAACACAATTATTGACATTGAGGTTAGTTCCAAACAGTTTTTAACAGTTGACTAACGTTAATCCTGTTTCTTTGCCAACTATTACATCTTTGAGGAGGTTCTAGGAAATTATGAAAACTTTTTTTTTTTCTGATTTCTTGGTGTGTGTGTGCTCAATCATGTTCGACTCTTTGCAACCCTTTGGACTGTGGCCTGCCAAGCTCCTCTGTCCATGGGATTTCTCAGGCAGGAATACTGGAGTGGGTTGCCATTTCCTCTCCCAGGAATCTTCCCGACCCAGGGATCAAACCAGCATCTCCTGTGTCTCCTGCTTTGGCAGGCAGATTCCTTGGGGAAGATATCTGAGTACTTAGGAGCACACATGTCATCATTAAGAAGAGTAATAGCCACCTTTTGCCAGTAGTAACGTTTTAAAATGAATTAATTTTACTTTACTGATATTCAAAAATAATTGAAGGTAACTGTAAATTTCTACCAATCATTAGGCTACTAACAGCAGTTTAAATTATTAAATGCATTGCTAAAATAACATCATATTCAAAATTTGTCAATTTTACAATTCCAGCTTACAATTAAATCCTGGATAAGTTGTCATTCAAAAGGTGCATTTTTTAAATGAGCAAATTCATCTTGTTCATTGACAAAAGTAGAATTTGTTCACTGTAAAGATGAAGCCTTTGAATGACAACTTATTCAAGACTTACTGTGGGTTGAAAACTATACTCCGTGCTGGGCACAACGTATATTTCCAACCTGCATGAAACTTACAAGTGAATCAGGGAATGGATAGTTTTGTACTGTATCAACTTAGCTTCCCCTTCTGTATATTATTGTTGTTTAGTTGCTGAGTCATGTCCGACTCTTTGTGGTCCCATAGACCGTAGCTTCCCAGGCTCCCCTGTCCGTGGGATTTCCCAGGCAAGAATACTGCAGAGGGTTGCCATTTCCTTCTCCAGGGGATTTTCCTGACCCAGGGACTGAACTCGAATCTCCTGTGCTGGCAGGCAGATTCTTTACCACTGAGCCACCAGGGAAGCCCCCCGTTTGTGTGTAGTCCTGGTTTAATGTTGGCCACAAGGAACATCATGAAATTTTATCATTGTGAAATTTGGAAGGGGAAGTTGGTGTAAGGTACCAGGGATCACTGCCCTCATACACAGTCACTGCTCTGCTGGTTTAGTTTGGTGGCATCAGGTAGCAGCCAGCCTATAGCTCCTACCACTCCTGCCCCATCAACTCCCTTAGTTTTTCTGAGTCCTGGGACAGATATTCATGTGTTTCCCTGGTGAAGAGTACCAGGTTCTTCTACATGTTACTCACACCACCACGGTTAGAAGTTTCTATAGATGGAATGTGTTCCTATAAAATCCATATGTTGCAATCTAATCTCCAACTTCATGAGTATGAAAGAGATCCCAGAGAGTTTCCCCATCTCTCCACTGGGTGAAGTTACAGAGAAAAGATGGGAAGCTGTGAACCAGGAAGTGGGCTCTCACCAGACTTTGAATCTGTTGGCACCTTGATCTTGGACTTCCCAAAGACCGGAACCACGAGAAATAAATTTCTATTGTTTATAAGCCACTCAGTTTATGGCATTTAGCTGTAGAAGCCTGAATAGACGAAGACAGAGGTGGTGTGAGATGAACATGGGCTCCAGTTGTCCTCATGGATTATTGTTTGTTCTTGCTCTCTGCATTTCATGCCTAGCATTTCTTCCTAACTGCTAATCCTGCTGATCTGTGGAGACTTCAGGCACACCACCAGAGGCAAGGCAACAGCCTTCCATAGACTCCACCAGCACCCACAATTGCATAAGTTCTAATCTCTATAAACATCTTGTTCTTGCTATCACTCAAGGTGGTTCTATTTCTCTGATCAAATCTGAGCGATAAAGGGAGACAGACATTGCTCAAAGAATCATGCGACATACTCTACTGATTGTGTTAAGGCCTCTGATGGGAGAGTATGAGCTACCGTGAGAGCATATAAATACAGTGCCTTAATTTATATTAGGGAAGGAGTGTCAGGGAAAGCCTCTTGAAGAAGTGATATTTTACCACTGATCTGGAGTTTGAGTAGACACTAGCCAGGTCAAGAGTTAGACAAGAGGAACAGCAATGGGTAAGAGCTCTGAGGTCTGCCCCACTGCAGGAACTGAAAGAAAACCAGAGTGGCCAGGGCAGAAGGAAGGAGGCAATGAGCGGCAGAGGGACCGGGCCATCAGGGCCCTGTACTTAGTTTAAGGTCTTCAGGCTTCACTCAAAGGGAATATGACAGGAGCAGATTTCTATTTTTAAAAGAGTACTCTGGCTGCTATGCAAACAAACTGATTATCTGTATATCTGCAAATAATCATCTGATTATTTACAATTAAGCGTTATTCTATAATGGAATTCAAAATTCAGCACTTGGCTGCCTCTTAAAATAAAAGTTATCTGCCAAAAACTCACAGCATCGAGGAAAATAAAGACTCTGGCCCCAAAATAAAAAATGGCCCTGGGCCATTCAAAGCTGGACTATCACATATGTGGAGGGTGGCTTAATTGTTATTCTTGATAATTATGTGATTGTAGTATCATAGATGCCTTATGCCTTCATGTTGTCAGCAGGAGTAAGCAAGGCAAGTTCTACAATGTCAAGCTCCTGACTGCAAAAGTGAATTAGAAAGAGAAGATTATTTGATCCCAAGTTTAAAAACGTGCTGACCTTATTCTGACACATAGGTCTTCTTAAATATCACAAAATCTCTGTTAGATCTCAAGTGATATCTCAATTATCACAGGGTGATAATTTTGCCTGCAAAAACCATCTTGTTACAGCATTGGAAACGCCTTCCACCACCTCTGTTGCACTGAGGATTTTTCTTGTTCATTTTATTTCTCCTCAGGAAGGAGATTTGAGGCAATGATTAATCAAATTTCAAAAGTGTATTTCCAGGACTCATTGCTAACTTAAATGGCCAAAGTATGAGTCATGTAAAGATAAAAAGTAACCGAGGGAATGATGATGACGGAATATGGAGAGGTAAGGGAAGACCGGCTTAAGAACAAGTTCTTTAAATGGAAAGGCTTAAAAAATGTAAGTATGGGTTTGGATTGGTTGTTTTACCCAAAGAAAGAAAGCTCCCATAATGAAGATGGATAAATACTGAAAAATAAAGAGTAAGAGACAGGAGGGCATTATAATGGGTCTGATGAATGCAAGGGTTGTAGCTGTGGGAACAGAGTGTAAGTGCTAGAATCTTTTAAGAAGTAGAGGCAACAAGCCCTGGAGTTTGCTGGAACATTATTAGCAGGATAGCAGAAATGGTGGCTCAGTAAGGATAATAAGGTTGAAACTGAGGGTTCTGGGGGAAGGTAGAGATATTTTTATGTCAAAAAAAAATTTGAAATTGTATAGTGTTAATGAGGAAGGTGGTAACTCTGGGCCTTTTCTGTAGATTAAACAGAAGAATAAAAACTTCTTTTAAAGTATAACAGAATTTCCATTTTCCTCAGATACTCAAATACATTCAGACTACTTCAGTCTAGAGACTATTGAGACCTAGATATCTGAGAAGGGAAGGCTTTATTTTCAAAGTAGCACAACATACAGACACAGTCTCTCAAGCCAGAATGGGTATGGCCTTTACTGGTCTTAGGTCTTCCCTTTTCTGTGAAGTTTGTAGCCATGGTGAATTAATGCAGAGGGTAAGTATTTCAGAATGGAATTGTCATAAGATGTGATTGGTATTTTGGTTCTGCATATTCACCTAAACTGCCTGTAGTTATATATAGGACAAATATGCTTGTAAGACTGTGACCAGGCACTTGGACCTTCTCCTATTCAGATTACAGGCTGCCCTCAGTAGTCACTGGAACTAGTGCTTATGCTCTGGGGGAAAAAGTGCAAGGAAGAGATGGTACTTGCTGCCAGCCTCCCTCCCCACACCCAGGCCCCCCCCAGGCCCCCTCCCCCTCCCCACACCCAGGCCCCCCCAGGCCCCCTCCCCTCCCCCCACCCAGGTCGCCTCCTCCCCCCTCCCCCACCCGGGTCCCCTCCTCCCCCCCTTCCCCCACCCAGGCCCCTCCCCCCTCCCCCACCCAGGTCCTCTCCCTGGCCCCCTCCTCTACCTAGTCCACCAGTCCCAGTTTGAGTGATCCTTTTCTCTTGCACCTCCTGGAATTCTCACTCACCTCTTCCTTATCTGGACCTTTCTCTGCTCCTAGACGCTGTAAGTAGAACAGATTCCATTATTTATGTGTTGGCAAGGGAAAAATAGCGATTCTTATCTGTGATGAAATTTCCTCAGATGAGGGAGTGGTGAACATTCTATTATATCACTCAGAGCAAAATATGGGGCTGAGAGTTATATTTTTCATTGTAAAGCATATTCTGCTGGAGTGAGTTTGGAGTCAGTTTCTAAGGGCTGGTACTCCAACTTTAGAGCCCGAAGGGGGAGCTGGTAGAGTCTGTTGTGCAACATATGCCTTGATTCTAGATAGCTTCTGGAGACAGACTTCATTGGCACTTTCCAGTGCCAGGGGTTCAGAGTCCATACCCCCTTTTTTTCAATATAAAAACAATATCAGTTTCAATTTTCATTCTCTTTGATGGCTACCATGGATATTCAAAATCTTCAAATTTTTTCCTCCCATCTTTCACCCTTCAACTGATAAGTGCACAAATCATCTTGTTGTTCAGTCACTCAGTTGTGTCCCACTCTTTGTGACCCCATGGACTGCAGCACAACAGGCTTCCCTGTCCTTCACCATCTCCCAGAGCTTGTTCAAACTCATGTCCATCAAGTCAGTGATGCCATCCAACCATCTCATCCTCTGTTGTCCCCTTCTCTTCCTGCCTTCAATCTTTCCCAGCATCAGGGTTTTTTCCAATGAGTTGGCTCTTCACAATAGGTGGCCCAAGTATTGGAGCTTCAGTTCCAGCATCAGTCCTTCCAGTGAATATTCAGGACTGATTTCCTTTAGGATTGATTCATTTGATCACCTTGCAGTCCAAGGGACTCTCAAGAGTCTTCTCCAATACCACAGTTCAAAAGCATCAGTTCTTCAGCCCTCAGCCTTCTTTATGGTCCAGCTCTTACATCCACACATGACTACTGGAAAAACCAGAGCTTTGACTAAACATGGTCTGATAAAAAGTCACTGGGGAAGGGAATGGCAAACCACTTCAGCATTCTTGCCTTGAGAACCCTATGAATAGTAGGAAAAGGCACAGATCACTATGTTGTTTTAAGAAGTTTTTGTTTTGGGAAAGACTGGAGCTCCAGAAAATCTGCTGCTGCTGCTGCTGCTAAGTCGCTTCAGTCGTGTCCGACTCTATGCGACCCCATAGTCGGCAGCCCACCAGGCTCCCCCGTCCTTGGGATTCTCCAGGCAAGAACACTGGAGACTATCCCGAGAGTTACTGTTTAATAGATACAGAATTTCAGTTTGGGATGACAAAAAAGCTCTGGAAATGGGCTGTGGTGATGATTGCAGAACAATGTAAATATACTTAATGCCACTGAATTAACACTTAAAAATGGTTACAATGGTAAATATTATATATATTTTACCACAATTTTTAAAAAAATCAGGCTAGGGATTCCCTCAGGGAGCTATGGTTGGGAGTGTATTTTGGGAGGGCTTAGCATTTATCTGTTTTTCCTCTAGAGATTATATGTCTGTTTAGAAATTATTATATTTACCTTTATTTTGTTTATACCTTTACTATTCTAGCATAAAATTATATTTCTTGGTAAAAAGAATAATTAAAAGGTTTTTTAAAAAAAAAACAACTATCCCAAGTAGTAAGAACTATGAGGACTTGGAAAATCCCTTCCCCTACTTTGGGCATCATTTTTTATTTTTAATGTAAAGTGAATGAGTTCAAAAGGTCATGGAAGCCTTTCTGGTGCTAACATCCTGTAATTGTGTAAAATAACTGCTTGTGAATGAAATGACAACAAAAAGCAAACATTCATGAAGTATTATCTATTTTGGCTGTGTTTTCCTTCAGAGAAATAGAAAATTCAAGGGGAAAAAATAAACCCTGGTGGCAACGAAACCCACTGACTAATATGAAGGATTTTAGATTGTCTAATGTAGCGTATAGATCAAGAGGGCTGCCCTCTAGGATACAAAACTTGTAGAGAATGGAATGTTTGTCACAGTCTAAGGCAGGAGGGAAAAGAAAGTTCCACAAGTGGTCAGATAGGGGCAGGTGTGGGGAGGAAAGCCTGAGTTGGAGAGACTGGCAGCCCTTCTATGATCTCCAAGGAAGAAGGGGCCAGCACCCACACGTGCCCTCATCACTTCCACATGTGGGGCTCTCCAGTGTCAGCTCTGCTTCTGCGTAAAATCAGCTTCCTCCCCATGAGTCTTTAATTTCCTCCATCCAAGAAGCCTCAGTGGGCAATATACCTCATGAGTGCCTTTTTATTTATTTATTTTCTTATTATCTTTTATTTATTTTTTTATTTAGCTTTACAATATTGTATTGGTTTTGCCATATATCAAAATGAATCTGCCACAGGTATACATGAGTGCCTTTTTAATGATGTTCTATTTTCCTAAACACCTGCTCATCCTTTGAGGCCCACTTGGAGGCTTCACACTCCTCAAGGCCTTCATGAATCGCACCATGCCTGTCCTTTGATTTCCATGACACAACTGTCTCCTTCTTCTCTTACTGCTTCTCACCCGCTCCTTTTTACTTCTCTGACTCCAATTTTTCTCCCACCTTCGAACTTCTTAGAGCACCTAATGTCTCAAAAGCTCATTTAGAAATGTACCATATATTGTCTCAGAAATTTTTCACTAACAAAAGGGCTGGCAAACCATGGCCTGAAGCCCAGTTGTTTTTATAAATAAAGATTTATGGAAACATGGCCACACTTATTCATCGATGTGTTGTCTCTGGCCTCTTTTCTGCTCCAATGGCGGAGATGAGAAGTTGCCACCCAGACTATATGACCCACAAAGCCTAAAACATTTATTATCTGGTCTTTTACATTCACTGATCCTTGCTCTAATGAATGAAGCTGTTAATATTTCTTTTGCATCACTACCTTTATTAAATCCGTGTTTTATTTATCTCCAACTTGAGGACAGGGACCAAGTCTAAAATATTTCTGTGCGCATTCAAGCCTCATCTCGCTGTCTTGTACTTTGTTAGAGTCTCAGTAAATAATGATTACTGAATGAATCACTTCATGGATGAATGAACAACTGAATTATTGAGATAGCAAAACTACCAGTATTTTTTATTGTTGTTGAAATCAGATTGAATCTCTAAACAGAAGCGATATCTTCTCTTAGCTCTCTGCCTGAGGCACATCTGGCTTCTTTTCATCCTCTGTAGACATCAAGCTAGCACAGTGATTGGGCACAGCTTTCCTCGTGGCTCAGACAGTAAATAATCTGCCTCCAGTGCAGGAGACCTGGGTTTGATTCTTGGATCAGTCAGATCCCCTGGAGAAGGGAATGGCAACCCACTTCAATATTTTTGCTTGGGCAGTCCCATGGACAGAGGAGCCTGGTGGGCTATAGAGTCCACGGAGTCACAAACAGCTGGACTCGACTGAGTGACTAACACTTCTGAGGCCAGAGAGCTTGGGGTTTGCGTCCTGGCTCTGATGCTTGCAGCTGTGTGACACTAAAGGCGTTGTTAAAGTTCTAGGAGTCACCTCCTCATCTGTAAAATCATGAGAAGAGCAGTAACTTCATTATCAGGCTGATGTGAGCATTTTTAAGTAAAATGATGTATTTTAAGTGTTAGCTATGGTGCGGGGACACAGTAAAGTGTCTAAAAATGCTTGGCAATTGTTATTGCCTCGTTGTAATTGCAACTCATCCCCCTCACTCCCCCTTCCTATACCTAATTCAAATTCCTTTAAAACGAAGGTGTTTTCTCTACATTTCTTGTGCTTTGGATTCTAGAGTTAGAAAGTTAGGGTTCTCTTGGCAGTGAAAGAGGGTGGCAGTGGACAGATATGTTCCTATTGACTTGTCTGAGTTCTCTTGCCATTGAAAAGCAACAACCACCTTTGCTTAGTAATCAGTTTAGAACCTCAGTAAATGCAATAAGTAGTTTTTGTAAAATGGTAGCCAACTAGAGAAGTCAATGAGTGCAGTCACTTACAGTCTGAAATAGCATATTTCATCAGGCTCAATTCCTGATGAAAAATAAACATCAAGGGCTAACTTGAAGGCAAATATAATACCCAAAAGTCAATGGACTAGGAAAAGAAAGTGGAGTAGTATTTTACTTTGATAATGGCAGTGGACAAAATCAGTTATTCCCTCACTTAACAGCACCTTCATTGCTTCAGGCTGTTTTGGATACAAAGCATACATCAATCAAAATAATCAGATAAAAATTCTGCTCTTGTGGAGTTATAGCCTGGTGAGGGATAGATAGATAAATTTTACAACATTAAAGGTGATAACTGCTACAGTGAAAATTATAGAATAGGATAAAAAGGATCAGAAAGAGAAAACAGAATGAACTGATGTTTGCATCTTTAAATAGGATGGTCAGAAGACATTTGAACAAAATTGTGAAGGATCTGAGATAGTGAACTACAGGGACATCTGCTGCTGCTGCTGCTGCTAAGTCGCTTCAGTCGTGTCTGACTCTGTGCGACCCCAGAGACGGCAGCCCACGAGGCACCCCCAACCCCCACCCCGTCCCTGGGATTCTCCAGGCAAGAACACTGGAGTGGGTTGCCATTTCCTTCTCCAATGCATGAAAGTGAGAAGTGAAAGTGAAGTCGCTCAGTCGTGTCCGACTCTTCGAGACCCCATGGACTGCAGCCTACCAGGCTCCTCTGTCCATGGGATTTTCCAGGCAAGAGTACTGGAGTTGGGTGCCATCACCTTCTCCATAGGGACATCTGGAGGAAAAAAATTACAAGCAGAGGAAATACAGTGTATAAATTCCCCCAAAGCAGAAATGTGTCTGGCTTGGGCAAGGAACAATAAGGAAGCTAGTATAGAGGCCAGAAATCATAATAATAGTAATAAAGTAGCTGACTTCTGCTGTGCCCTCAACTATTCTCTGAGCAGTCTTCTAAGCATTATTATATATAATCTGCAAAACCTTCTCACAATGTCAGCAGAGTTATTTTTTCCATTTTATCAGTAAATAAACCATGATTGTTAAAATGTTGAATAATTTGTATGAGATTACACAGCTAGCAACCAGAGGAGCCAGATGTCTCCAGTTCTAAAGCTCATGCTCTTTCTTAATTTTAAATTTATTTATTTTTTAATTGAAGGATAATTGCTTTACAGAATTGGTTTCTGCCCAACATCAACATGAATCAGCCATAGGTATATATATGCCCCCTCCCTCTTGAACCTCCCTTCCACCTCCTTCCCCATCCCAGCCCTCTAGGTTGTTACAAGAGCCTGGGTTTGAGTTCCCTGAATCATCTTTGCCATGACACTTTTTGCTCTGTCCAAAGTCTTTGTCTGTCTTGGAGATCAGGACTGGATTAGCTCTACTCTGTTCCCTACCTGTCAAAACTGCACAGTTCTTTGTTCTAACCTCTTTTACTGGTTAAATTGTCCTTTAGAAGTGTTTTAATTCAAGTACAGAGTAAAACATGTTAGCATGGGTTTTCCATGGCCCCTTGACCTCCTTGTGACATTTCCTCTTCTTTCCCTATCTAATCCTCCATAATTTTATCAGTTCTGCCTTTGCATACAAACCAGATCAGCCTCAAGGAGAAATCTCTACACCAGAGGATAACCACATCCTTTCTGGCCTTCTCTTATAGATCAACTGATGTCTGGTGGAGCCTCTTAGAATTAACTTTTACTTCATAAATATAGGACTGTGGGCACTCATACTCAGAGACATTGCCTTTGCAAGTTATTTTGGTAAATCCTTTTTCCTTCCTCTTTTGTTTATTTTTGTATACAATTCTAAAGATGTTTTGTATACATCTCAGCCTTTGACAGTATTATTTTAAAATTTTCTAAATTCTCAACCCAATTTTCCACTTTCTTAATCAAATGCAAAGTAGATTAAAAATAAAGCCAGGAAATACTGCTGAAGTTTTAGAAGTCTGTTCATTTCTCTGTCCATTGATGAATGTTTCTCATCAGAATTCCTTTGAGCATCATCCTTGTCCAGATTAAATCACCTCCTCCTCTCTTCAAAGAAAACACAAGAGGGTTGAACTACTTTTCCTTCTTCCGTATGTATAAAATACTTTCTCCTGCTAAAATTATGTGTCAAATTTCAAACCAGAACCAGAAGGACAGAATGTTCATTCCTCTATTAGGTTATAAAATCCTTGAGCTAAAAGGACAATAATCTTGACAAGGAAGAAAATGATCTTTTTTGTATTAGTATCTGAACAAAAATGGAAAAAAGAAAGTGGAAAATTTGAATATTTTCCCTATAAAGAATTTCAAATAGAATGCAATGAGAAAAACTTCAACTATTACGTCAATAGAATTGCTCCATGATTATTCAAACTGCTACAATGATATGTTTCTACCAGCTTTTTGGAAGATGTTCTTCAAATAATTTTTGGCCTCCTCTCTATTTCTTTTTTAATTCTTCTTGTATTTTAGGGTCCGTTTGAGGTGTTTATTTAAAGTTTTACATATATATGTGTGTATATATATATATTAAACAGTCATCACACATTGGCTGCAGGAGTAAAAAATGTGGGGGAAAAGGTCAACTTCAATATCCACCAGTTGGATTGGCCCCATTAAGACAAACTCTGCAACAACGCTTGTCTCTTCCACTGCCCATCCCTCCCCATCTTCTAATAAAAGTTAATGGTTTTAGAAAAACGTCAGCGACACAATTTTAAGTTTAAAAAAAAAAACATGAAAAAATGCAACATCAAGGTAGATAGAACAGTCGCAGGTATAGCCCCATTTCCGAAAGATGCATGTTTGTTGTTAGTATATGCAATATGTAAAGATAAACACAGCAGAACTAGATGAGGATCCTCAGTGGGAGGCAGAAATAGAGGATTTTTGTTTTTTTATAAGCTTTATGTACTAGCTTCCTACTGCTGCTGTAACAAATAACCACAAATTTAGTGGCTTAAAACAACACAGAAATGAGTCTTACTGAGTCAACGTTAAGAGGTCAGCAGTGCTGTTTTCCTTTTGGAGGCTGCAGGAGAGAATCTGTTTTCTTTACCTTTTCCATCTTTTAGATGCCACCCACGATCCTTGGATCATGACTCCTTCCTCCATCTTCCAAGTTTGTTGCTCCAACTTCTGGCCCCTCATCACAGCTCCTTTTCTGACTTTAATCCTCTTGACTCCCTCTTTCAGAGGCCATTGTGGTTACATCAAGCTCACTTGGATAATTCAGGAAAATCTTCCAGTCTTATGACCCTTAACTTGATCATATCCTCAGTGTTCCTTTTGCTGTGAAAGTTAATATAGTCATAGGTTCCAGAGATGAAGACATGAACATCTTTCAGTTCAGTTCATTTCAGTTCAGTCGCTCAGTGGTGTCTGACTCTTTGCGACCCCATGAATCGCAGCACGCCAGGCCTCCCTGTCCATCTCCAACTCCTGGAGTTCACTCAGACTCACGTCCATCGAGTCAGTGATGCCATCCAGCCATCTCATCCTCTGTGGTCCCCTTCTCCTCCTGCCCCCAGTCCCTCCCAGCATCAGAGTCTTTTCCAATGAGTTAACTCTTTGCATGAGGTGGCCAAAGTACTGGAGTTTCAGCTTTAGCATCATTCCTTCCAAAGAAATCCCAGGGCTGATCTCCTTCAGAATGGACTGGTTGGATCTCCTTGCAGTCCAAGGGACTCTCAAGAGTCTTCTCCAACACCACAGTTCAAAGCATCAATTCTTCGGCACTCAGCTTTCTTCACAGTCCAATTTTCACATCCATACGTGACCACAGGAAAAACCATAGGCTTGACTAGACAGATCTTTGTTGGCAAAGTAATGTCTTTAGGGGACCATTATTCTGTCAATCACACTTTGAAAAACAATGTAACATTATTGGGAGTTTATTTTTCCCCCAGAAGTTCCTTGTTCTCAATAGTTTAATAGTTTCATAGTGCAATTGTAAATTTTCTAGAAAGCTTCAACCAGAGTGTAATATTCAAGCCAAATAGATTAAATGATTAACTTTAGTTTTTGTTACTTTTGTTTTTTAAAAAGACACAAAAATAATATGTTTTTTTCAAGGCCAAGATAATGCTAGAAATTAGTGAATTTATAGTTCCCCATATTTTCTTTTTTTTCATTATTTGTAGCTTCTTTTAACCACAGTTGCATTTTTTTATTTGACAAAATGTCTTGAAAATATTATTCAGTGCAGTTATGGTTGATATTGAATCTATTTTTTCACTTTTTAACATGAGAAAAGATAGATATTGTGTTAAATGTCAATGAATTATACCAACAAATGCCATTAACCATAAAATAAATAACAAAGATATTAATTTATTTTAAATAATTTCATTAATTTATTTAGGCTGTGCTGGGTCTTCATAGGTGCACAGGCTTTTTTCTAGTTGTGGTCAGTGGGATCTCCTCTCTAGTTGAGAAGTATGGGCTTCCCATTGCAGAATGAGAAGCTTTTCTTGTTTTGGCTCTTGGGCTCTACAGCACAGACTCAATAGTTGTAATGCATGGGCTAGTTGCTCTGCAGCACGTGGGTTTTTCCTGGATCAGGGATTGAACCTATGTCTCCTGCTTTGGCAGGTGAATTCTTTGCCACTGAGCCACTAGGGAAGACCCAAGATACTAACTTTTAAATAATAATTCATCAGTGGATAAAGAAGATGTGGTGTGCGTGCGTGTGTGCGTGTGTGTGTGTGAATACTGTTGTTTAATGGCTAAGTCATGTCTGATTCTTTTCAACTCCATGGACCATAGCCCACCAGGCTCCTCTGTCCATGGGATTTCCCAGGCAAGGATACTGGAATGGATTGCAATTTCCTGCTCCAGGGGATCTTCCCAGCCAAGGAATCGAACCCATGTCTCCTGCATTGGCAGGCAGATTCTTTACTACTGAGCCACCAGGGAGAATACTACTCAGCCATAAAAAAGAATGAAATAATGCCATTTGCAGTAACTTGGATGGACCTAGAGATGATCATACTAAATGAAGTAAGTCCGAAAGAGAAAGACAAATACCACATGATATCACTTACATGTGTAATCTAAAATATGACACAAATGAGCTCATTGGCAAAACAGAATCAGTCTCACTGATGTAGAAAGAAAATTTATGATTACCACAGGGGAAAGGAGGTGGGGGAGGGATAAACTAGGAATTTGGGATTAGCAGATACAAACTACTACATATAAAAACAAACAACAAGATCCTACTGTATAGCACAGGGAACTATAGTTAATATTGTATAATAAACCATAATGGAAAATCATATGAAGAAAGAATATATGTGTGTATGTGTATAACTGAATCACTTTGCTATACACCAGAAACTAACACAACATTGTAAATGAATTATACTTCAATAAATAAATAAATGATCAAATTCTAATGTTTACGTTAAAGATATACGGCTTCTGATGCTTTTAAAACTTGGCCCACATGGTGGATAATAACAGAATAATTTCTAGTTCAAGTGTGCCCTATGCTTGTAAACAGAAATTTATGATTAATATATTTTTGTTTAACTACCTATTAATGTTAATGGTTGGAAAAGAAAAATTTCTTCCAATGTAAAAGGATCCTCAGTTTCTGTGGTTATACCAAATAACATCAAATCTCCATCTCCTGATTTATAGAATATCTGATGAAAAATAATCACTGATAACAACCTGTACAGTTGGGGATGCTCTCTCCAAGGATAAATGTGATTAACAGGCCTGGGAAATAACTCAGCCAGAAAAAAAAAAGACAACATAGTTTTCATTTGTCAGCCAGCCTAAAAGCAAATGACAGGAGCAATTTCTCTTATTCTTTTACTAGCCCGACATGAATTCATGGTTATTAGAGGGTTGACTGTGCAATGCCTTGCAGGTGTTCCTTTGTACCATAGGAATATTCATTAAGTCTTTGCACAATATCCGGTCACTAATTACTATTTAGCTCCACAAGTTCATGTCTCAGAGTCTTTGTGTGTTGCTGTTTTCCCTCCCCAGCCAGCCTCCTTTGCTTGGCAGTATTTTGTATCTGCCTTGGCCTTGTGTGTTTATAACTGTTTCTCTGGTGTAAGTCATTCTCCTTCCTTCTCAGAACCTCAGCAGCACAGTGGGTGTATTTTGACTCCACTGAATTTCTGTTACAAAATTCTCTCTCCACTTCATCCCACCGCCCACCATTTTCATGTTGTTTCCAATGATATCTTGCCAACCTACTTTCCTGGGAAACTTTATGAAGACAGGTTTTTTTTTTCCTGAACTCTAGAATCTTGGCAGAAATTATCATAATGTTAATAAGGTGGCTCTGTTATCATAGGGAAAATGTAAGGAGTGGTTTAATTCATAGGGGAGAATGTAATGGTTCAGATATTTTCTTATTAGAATATTTTTCTCCCAATGGTACAGTGATTACAGATCAGGTTTCTAGAGAGGTGAAATTCCTCCAAGATTATTGCTTCATACCTTGGGCTTTCCCTGCACACTCTGGGGAACTGCCCAACCAGAATGATTTCAGGACTCTGAAAAGTTATATGGCCCCACATATTTCTCTGACCAAGGTTCAGAAGAACCACTCCTTAGGGGCTTTCAGGTAAAGATGTTTTAGAATTAACAGCTCATCTCTGAGGGCTAGTTAAGTCTATCATCATTCACATTACCTAACAGAGAGTAGACACTAAAGGTATGAGAACTTAAGACACACTTTTTTTGATGGAAAGGACAAATTAAGAGAAGTGATAGAGAAAATGCCTGGAGGGCAGCACAGTGTAAACAGATAGTTCATAGTTTGAAATTCACCAAAGAAAAGCAGCAGGAAAGCTTTAGGGAATGTTGCTAGTTTTCCATATAGATGTGTTTATTCAGTATTTTACAAAGTCTTATCAAGTGTTTATTGGTTATAGTCCAATTAAAGCATTTGGTATCAGCTAATTGTTCACATTTTTATTTTATTAGCCAAAATCTTTTCCAATAAAAAATTTACATATTCCCAGTGTGTGAACCAAATGAGAGGAGAGCTCTGCTGATTGAAGAGGGTTGGAGTGTTTGAGGATTGCTCGTCCCCACAGCACCTGGCCTCCCCTTCCTCTCCCCCAGCAATCCTTGAGGCATCTCTCTGATTAAAGCCTGTTTGAGCAATCAACATCCTTTGAAATTATGGACATTTATTCAATAGATTTATGATTGAAACCACCGCTTCAGGAAGAAAAATTCCTCTTCATTTAAGTTGACAAACTGAAGAAATTGCTGATACACTCACTTCATTAAGTCATTCACTCATTTTTTTTTAAAGAACATGACTGATAACCTACTATGCGCCACGAACACACAGTTCAGGTAGAAGAGTGACCAATGTAGACACGGGCTGTGCCTCATGGAACATACATTCTAATTAGGAGTCAGCCACTTGCAGCAGGATGCACCTAGGGATTAGCATCCTAAATGAAGTCAGTCAGACAGAGAAAGCCAACATCATATGACATTACTTACATGCGGCATCTGAAATAAAAACGATACAAATGAACTTATTTGCAAAACAGAAACAGGCTCCTAGGCAGAGAAAACAACTTTATGATTACCAGAGGGGGAGAGGAAGAGGAATAAATTAGGAGTATGAAATTAACAGATACACACTACCATAAATAAAATCAACAACAAGGATTTACTATAGAGCACAGGGAACTATATTTAATATCTTGTAATAACCTATAATGAAAAGAATATAGATATAAACTTATAAATACATGTAACCAAATCACTTTTCTGTACACCTGAAACTAACACAATACTGTAAATAAACTATACTTCAATCTAAAAAAAAAGTCAGCTATATGCCATCACATGCACTCTTTGAACAAATCATTTGCCCAAGACTTTTGCCCTCTGTCTAACCATACTTTACTCAAAGCATATTTTCCCATAGATAATATTCTTAGATGTGTCTTGTGACAACCTGCTTACACTGTCTAAAGTTCCAAAGCTTATCTAGGTTGGGCAAATACAGCAATTGAGAACATTATTTGCAATATGTTGAAAGATTGTCAAAGCATTACCCCAAAGACATTATTATTCTATCATCAAAATGCTCACAATTAGAGGAGGTTTTTCCATTCATCCATCCTAATGTTTCTCAGTTCTTCCCATCTATGAAGTTCTTTGGGACATTTAAATTCATTCTCTGAACACTCAATAGCCTATTTCTTTTAAGCTTTTCTCTTTTTCTGTCACCAGCAAATCATAGGAAAATGGGAGAGTTCCACACCCTGTTATCTCAGGAAGCTGTTTCAGGGGAGGCATACTGACTGGCTCCATAGAGGCCAGTGTGTGGTCCCCAGGGTCTGTGCTTCCGGATGCGCTGTATGCACTGATTCACTTTGCTGTACACCGGAAACTAACACAACATTGTAAATCAGCTATCATCATGTGCTCAGTCACTCTTTGCAGCCCTATAGGCTGTAGCCGACTAGGCTGCTCTGCTCATGGGATTCTCCAGGCAAGAATACTGGAGCAGGTTGCCATTGTCTTCTTCAGGGGATCTTCTCAATCCAGGGCTCGAACCCACATCACCTATGTTTCCTGTATTGGCAGGCAGATTCTTTACCACTGAACCACCAGGGAAACACATAAAAATCAACCAGACTCCAATATAAACTAAAAATTAAAAAAAAAAAAAAACCTTTCTGAAGTCCTTTTTTTTTTTTTTGGGCTGTGTGGCATTGTGGGATCTTATTTCCCTGACCAGGGATAGACCCTCACTCCCTGCACTGGAAGTGCAGAGCATTAACCTCTGGACCCCCAGAGAAGTCCCTAGAGTCAACATTTTGTATCATGCTGTCCCTCCTCTTTGTAAACTCTCCAACCTACTGCATGTCACATATTTTCTTTTAAAAACATTATTTAATGTTATTCTGAAAACCCTTGAAATAGCTAGAACCACTCTAAAGCAAGGTAAGACAGCACTAGTAAAATCAATGGCATAATAATAGCTAACATATCAATAGCACTAATTCACTACTAGTTATTCATAATTAATTTGATGCTCACCATAACACGGCAAGGGAATTATTATAATGCATCTCCTCTAACAGATGAAGAAACTGAGCTTCAGAAATGCAAAACAGCTAAAGGCCACCCAGTTAGCAAGGGTCTGAGCTTCAACCCAGTGCTCTGTGACAACCTAGGGGGTGGAATGGGTGGGGAGTGGGAGGGAGGTGCAAACGGAGGGGACATGTGTATACCTGTGGCTGATTCATGTTGTATGGCAGAAACCGACACAACATTGTAAAGCAATTATCCTCCAATTAAAAAATTTAAAAAAAGAGAATGTCTGAGCTTAAACTCAGAAATTGGTCTTCTGATGCTTGAAACAGAGTTGAATTGGCACCTGCTGCTCTGCCTATATTTCTGAACATGGACTCATCCCTGGCCTCAGGCCTCCCCGTTGTCCCACTTTTAGATTCTGAGGAAAACTCATAAGAAGGACATTTTAATCTTGATTTCCTGCAAGAAGGGGGTGAGGTCACAAGGAATTCGAAGCCCTCTATGAGAAGGAGTGAGGACAGGGTGGTGAAGAGACTGCCAGCTGCTGAGGGGAACTGTGTGCCACTCAGCGCCCTGGGCCAGGCCCATCCCACCTCTCTCTGCCTTCTTTCTGTCTCTCAGGCACTCAAAGCTCTTTCCCACCTGGGGGTCTTCACAGTGCGGCCCCCTCTACCTGACGTGCTGCCCCAGACCTTCCAAAGGCTGGTGTCTTTCCATGATTCCCATCATGTTCGGTGGCCTTTCTTTGGGAAGGCCTCTTCTGACCCCTCTGTATGACCCACCCGTTTCTCTCTGTCCTCATTGTCTTCCTCACATATTGTTTTTTTTTAATTAATTTTTATTAAAGTATAGTTGTTTTACAATGTATATTAGTTTCTGCTGTACAGCAAAATGAATCAGTCATATATATACATATTATCCCCTCCCTTTTGGAGTTCCTTCCCATTCAGGTCACCACAGAGCATTAAGTAAAGTTCCCTGTGCTGTACGCTAGGTAATCATTCAGTTCAGTTCAGTTCAGTTGCTCAGTCATGTCCGACTCTTTGCGACTCCATGAATCGCAGCACGCCAGGCCTCCCTGTCCATCACCATCTCCTGGAGTTCACTCAAACTCACGTCCATCAAGTCAGTAATGCCATCCAGCCATCTCATCCTCTGTCGTCCCATTCTCCTCCTGCCTCCAATCTCTCCCAGCATCAGAGTCTTTTCCAATGAGTCAACTCTTCGCGTGAGGTGGCCAAAGTACTGGAGTTTCAGCTTTAGCATCATTCCTTCCAAAGAAATCCCAGGGCCGATCTCCTTCAGAATGGACTGGTTGGATCTCCTTGCAGTCCAAGGGACTCTCAAGAGTCTTCTCCAACACCACAGTTCAAAAGCATCAATTCTTCGGCTCTCAGCCTTCTTCACAGTCCAACTCTCACATCCATACATGACCACTGGAAAAACCATAGCCTTGACTAGACGGACCTTTGTTGGCAAAGTAATGTCTCTGCTTTTGAATATGCTATCTAGGTTGGTCATAACTTTCCTTCCAAGGAGTAAGCGTCTTTTAATTTCATGGCTGCAGTAATCATTAGTAATATATTTTATACGTAGTATCAATAGTGTAAAAAAAAAAAACCTAAAAATAGATCCACCATATGACCTGGCTTATTGCTTTTTAAAAAACTGTGGCAAAATCCAGATACTGTGAAATGTAGCATCTTAAACATTTTCAAGTGTACAGTTCAGTAGCTTGAAGCACACGCACAAAGTTGTGCTGCCACCATGGTCATCTGCCTGCAGAACTCTTTACCTTGTAAAACTGAAACTCTGTACCCATGAACAAAAGCTCGCCATCCTCCTTTCCCCAGTCCCTGGCAAGTGTAATTCTGCATTCTGTCTCTTGAAATGTGACTATTCTAGGTACCTCATGTAAGTGGAATCATACAGTGTTTGTCTATTTGTGGTTGGATTATTGCACTTAGTATAATGTCCTCCATTTTCACCCATGTGGTGACATATGCCAGTATTTACTTCCTTTTTAAGGCTGAATAACATTTCATCACACGTATGCATGCTTAATCACTCAGTCTTGTCTGATTCTTTGTCCCTTTGGAGTGTAGCCCGCCAGCCTCCTCTGTCCAGGGGATTTTTCAGGCAAAAATACTGGAGGGGGTTGCCATTTCCTTCTCCAGGGGATCTTCCCAACCCAGGGATCAAACCCTCATCTCATATGTCTCCTGCACTGCAGGTGGGTTCTTTACCCACTGAGCTATCAGAGAAGCCCTGTTGTATGTACTGAACATGGTTTTTTTTTTTTAACCCATTCATCCAAATTAACTGACACTTCAGTTGCTTCTACCTTTTGGCTATTGTGAATAATGCTGCTGTGAACATAGGTATATAAATGTCTTCCAAGCCTCTTTCAAATTTTGGGGGAACTATACCTAGAAGTAGGATTGCTGGATCATATGGTAATTATATTTTTACCTATTCGATGGTGAGTGGCATACAGTAAGTACTTGATTATTTTTTGATTGAACAAATGAAGGCCATTTGATGAGAGGGCACATACTTTCTCATAATACATATAAATGTTAAAAAAAAAAAAAAGAAACTTCAATGTATAGTAGAGTTTAGTTGGCAAGTAAGTCTCTTTTTGTCTCCAACAAAATAATTTCTCTTGTTAGAGGCAACAATTTTTATTAATTTCTTATATGTCTGTCTAGATATATTCTATGAATGTATATATATATATATATATATACACTATCTTTCTTCATTTAATGGTAGAATACTGACTTATGAGGGCTTCCCTGGCACCTCAGATGGTAAAGAATCCGCCTTCAATGCAGAAGACATGGATTCGATCCCTGGGACAGGAAAATCCCCTGGAGAAGGGAATGGCTACCCACTCCAGTATTCTTGCCTGGAGAATTCCATGGACAGAGGAGTTCTGGTGGGCTACAGTCCACGGGACCACAAAGAGTCAGTTGTGACTGAGCAACTAACACACACACTCACTCACACACACACACATACATATACACTGCCTTACAAACAAAGTGAAGAATTACCAGGCAGGATCAGATCAATCATGGATTGATTCTGGGAAGAGTTAAGACCTCAAAGTAAAAAGTCAACCCACAAGGTCAGAGTCAGGAGAGAGAAGTAGCACCGAGGCTCAGGATAAGAGACTGGGAAAAGACAGTTATCAAGCAGCAAGGAACATTCTGCCGTGTGCCAGTGGAGTCCATGCCTGTACCTGGCAACATCTCTCTGCCCCTTGTACACCAATTAACTTCTGGATGTCCTACCTACTCACCATGGAGAAAGCGCACATGGCAGGAGGGAAAGATGTGATAAGAGTTTGATTGAACAGTTTGAGGTCCCAGCACAACAGGGGAGTGGGAAATACCTACTAACTATCACAGTTATGGGGCTGGAAGTGGTGGGTATGGGTCTGGACTAGAGGTAAAGTCTTGGGTGTCAATGATAGAGCACAGGGTGCTGAATTTTGTCGGCAACAATGAGACTTCAGAGAGAGTACATCAGGAGGGAAGAGCAGGGACTTCCCTGCTGATCCAGTGGTTAAGCATCTGCCTTGCAATGCAGGGGACACATACGAGTTTGATTCCTGGTGAGAGAACTAAGATCCCACATGCCCCGTAGCAACATGTCACGTGTAGGCACTCCGTGTGTCACAAGGAAAGATCCCACGTGATGCAGCAAAGATCCTGTGTGCTGCAACTAAGACCCCACGCAGCCAAATAGCATAAAATAATAAATGAAGGAGGGAAGGGCAGTAAGCCAAAGACCTGGCTCTGCCTATGGCCCCGGACGGCAAGGAGGGTGAGGGAAATTATTGAAGACAAGGATGATCAGACAGCATCTTCAGTAACAGAGGGAATTTAGACATGGGCATGATGGTGACATTTCCTCCTTTAAGAGCTTGGAAGTTCACTCTGAACTGTGTGAGGTTTCCTCTTTTTAGCCTTTCCAGTAAATCGTTTGCTCTGAAACCAAATGCTTTCCTGTAAAAATATGTAACTCTAAAAGACACCATTTGCCAATGAGGAACAAGAAAGAAACTGTATTCTGGCCACAAACAGTGTTCTTACCATGTTCCTCTGATAAGATACTTGCCATATTTCCACTATTCCTTCCAGTCCTTCTTTTCTTCTTCAATCTATTTTAAAATATCGTGTTTCCTTTCTGACTTATCTACTCATTTCTAGACCTAAAAGGATAATTGCTCTGTCTTCTGCATTGTCATACCATTTTTCCTTATGTGGGTGAAAATGAGCTCTTTCTTAATCTTCAGTTAGGTTCTTGATGACTTACCTATAAAGCTATTTGTAACTTTCTTTTAGGAACACTGTCCACAGTGACTTGTTTATATCTTAGAATTAAAAACTCTGAATCTTCAAAATTCTCTTTTCCCTTTCCCTTCTGTTTCTTTCAGGCCCAAATATACAAGATAGCTTTCTGAATAGCCAGTAAATCGTGTGACAACTTCAAATGAAACATTTTTAAAACAGGTCTTTTGTTCTAAAGGAATAATAGGAATCCTGATTCTTCGGTTGTTTTTGTTTGATTTTGGTTTTTATTGAAGTATAGTTGATTTACAATATTGTGTTAGTTTCAGGTGTACAAACAGAGTTCCTCAGGTAAATATAGATATATAAAAAATATATATATATTTATATATATGTAAGAAAGGTAAAACGAGAAATATTTTTACTGGAAAGCATCACTTAAGTTTTAACTAGAAAAAGATAAGGAGATAGAATTTTATGTTTACTTCCAAGGATTTTAGAACTTGATCATATTTTTTTATAATGTCTACTTTCAGTTGCTTAATAATTTGATCCATTTGTTAATTTAATGTAAGCTCGAGGAGTCTAGGGACTTGTCAATTCTGTCATTGTATCTCAGCACCTAGGATTATATCTGACATATAGCAGATGCTCACTAAATACTGCATTCTCTCATTCATTCAGCAAATATTTATCGAATATCTGCTATGTGCCTGCCACTATATAGAAGCTAGAAATATAATAAAAAGAAGTGAGGAAAAACCAGTCTCCACCTTCATGAAGTTATTCTCCTAATGGGAAGAGAGAAACTCACTAAAGAATCTCACTAATGAATGTAAACCTGGGTTCAATCCCTGTATTGGGAAGATCCCCTGGAGGAGGGCATGGCAACCCACTTCAGTATTCTTGCCTGGAGAATCCCTTGGACAGTGGAGCCTGGGGGAACTACAGTCCATAGGGTTGCAAAGAGTCAGACATGACTGAATGACTAGGCAAGCATATACAAGCAATACATATATATATGTATATGTATATATACACACACACCCATGTGTGCTAAGCCGCTTCAGTCATGCTACAATCCTTTGCAACCCTATGGACTATAGTTCCCCAGGCTCCACTGTTCATTGGACTCTCCAGGCAAGAATACTGGAGTGGGTTGCCATGCCCTCCTCCAGGGGATCTTCCTGACCAAAGGATAAAACCCTCTTACGTCTCCTGCATTGGCAGGCAGGTTCTTTACCACTAGTACCACCTGGGAAGCCCATATATATTTTTCCCCCAGATTCTTTTCCCGTATATATTATTACAAAATATTGAGTGTAGTTCCCCGTGCTATACAGTAGGTACTTGTTGGTTACTCATTTTATATATAGTGATTTTCCTTGGCTGTTTTATGATGAAATTTCATCACTGGCCTTCCATGTAGGGTTCCTGAGTCTCAGTACCATATTATTCTTTGAGGATAGCAAGAAGGTACTTGTGAATCCTAGTAAGCCCACAGGCACATATTAGGGCTGCAAACACAATTTCTGGAATCTATAAACTCATAAATGTAAGTCCATGACATACAGAGAAAAGAAAAATACCAAAGGGGGAGCCTAATTATCCTCAAGAATATACAGCTAGGGGAAAGTATTAAACATTATCTAATGCTTCATATGTGTCTTTACCTACTTATTTCTATTCAATTCACCTTTATTGACTACTTATCCTGTGTCAGGCACTCATTAATGTGGGTGATGTAAAGAGAAATAAGTTTTATAGAGCATAGGTAACAGGTGAAAAGCATATGACCTTTTCACAGAGAATAGTAAATAGAATACCATTGATATTACAAAATCCCAGTGAAATAGGCTTTCAACTAGGAATGGGGCTTTGGAAGGGAAATCTAGTTGGAGAAAGCATCTAATGGAATGAATCTGTCAAGAAGGAATAAAACCGTACATGAAATTCAGAAAGACACATCGACACAGCTGTATTTATTAATAGAGAGTTAGAAAGTACTATGCCTCTGTATATCTCATCCCAGCCAAAGAGGACCATCTAATACATCCTTGGCTTAGCTTTCTTCTGTTAGGGTAGGGAAAACAGCTAGGCTGGTTGAACTTCTAGCCAACCTGGAAGACTGGTCAAGGGTATGGATGTGGCAGAAGTCATGATAAAAAATGGTCTCAGGAGATCATGATAACAGAGGGGGAGACATTGTGAGTAGCAAAGCACTTGCCTGTACTGTAAGAAAGCAACTTGTAGAAGGTCCAAAGGAAATGTATATGTGACCCATCATCTGAGACTAAGACTATAACTAAAAGAGATATGGAGGTTCTACCAAGTTAAGCACTGAGAGTGAGTTGCTCAGTCCTGTCTGACTCTTTGCTACCCCATGGACTATACAGTCCATGGAATTCTCCAGGACAGAATACTGGAGTGGGTAGCCTTTCCCTTCTCCGGGGGATCTTCCCAACCCAAGGGGTAAACCCTGGTCTCCTGCATTGCAGGCAGATTCTTTACCAGCTGAGCCACAAGGGAAGCCCAAACACTGAGAGGTCATTAGTCATCAGAAACGATCTCGGGTAGAAAGAGAATGGCACATGGGTACTCTGAAGATTTCTGATTTCAAAAGGCTACGTGGAAAAGAGGCATGCTGGGACACAAAGTGAAGAGCATCTAAAAAGCAGCACAATCCACATATATGCATTAATAAATGATATTTGTTTTTTTCTTTCTGACTTACTTCACTCTGTATGACTTCTCTGCAAATGACCCAATTTTGTTCATTTTTATAGCTGACTAATATTGTGGGGTGGAGGGAGGTCCAAGAGGAAAGGGATATATGTATACATAGCTGATTCACTTCGCCGTACAGCAGAAATGAACATAACATTGTAAAGCAAGCAATTATACTCAAACAAAAAAGGTGGCAGAATCTTGAAAGACTAGCAAGAATCAGCTTATATATCCTGATTGGGAAAGACACTATTTTGACACATTAACTGTGACATTTTCCCGGGAGAGTTCTTGCTAGATTTTGACCATTTCTCATAACAAGTTAGGCCAAAGGCCCCTGTTATCTCAAGGGAGAATTGAAACAGCATATAACTAGAAAAAAGTATATAGGTAGTTCAATTCTGTGACCTGCTTTGTCACACAGCTTGGTCGAAATGAGAGATAATCTCAAACCCCATACTCACCCTCTCTGCTCCTTGGCTATGCCAAGTTTGATTCTCTTTTAAAATCGATGAGATAATTTCGGAAATCAGTATTTTTTTCTTGAAGAAATGAGTAATTTTCTATTACCTTCCTTTTTTCTGTAAGGCTATGTTAACAATAATAAATATTACTCAAACTACTTAATGACATTTCTACCACGGGTCAATTTTTTCATTAGAATGTACACGAAGTCCAGGAGACTACACATTGTCCAGGTTACCAGCTACAACGCTTACCACCAAAGGAGATATTTGACTCCTTTTATTAAGAGCTCTGGGTCAGAAATGGTGAGCTATAAAGCCATCATTACCTATTGTCAACTCAACTTAGGCATTTTCAACGGGTAAGTCCCTCACTATGCTTTATCAAACTCAATTCAGGTGACCTTAGACAAAGGAATTACTCACAGAAATTTGGTGATCATTACCTTTCTCTTCCATTTTTTGCAACATTAGGTTTTCATCTCCTGGAAAAGGACTTACAGATTTTACCGTGACCTACTTTAGAATCATTGTCAACATTATAACCTGCTAATACTAGTTGTTTCTCAGAGGAAACAAAATCCTAGTCATATTAATTGCATACAGTTCTAGACTATTGTCTAAGAAGTAAATACAGTTGGCTATGACATTGGTCTCTCCTGATATCTTTATGCATAAGACAGAGCTTCTGCATAATAATGATGCATGGACTGGATTTGTAATGACTTGAATACTCATTGGGAAGGATAACGACATAGGGATGGATGGCAATGTCAAAAGAAGTTTCTAAGAGGATCTCAAAGGCGGATGTCCTATTAAAAATTGTTTAATGATGACTAAGATAAAGACTTGAAAAGCATAAAAAATTATAATATATAAGCAAAATAAAGATGGTGGGAATAATATACCAGATAGCAGAATCAAAATATTAAAGTGTCACAATCAATTGATAAAGTGGGGTGAAATAAATAATAACTGAGAAAAGAAATATAAATTCCCACACTGGCACTAAAAAAAGTCAACTTCTTCAAATCCAGATCATGGGGAAAATATGTTAGTAGTAGATCTCATGAAAAATGGTGAGTGTTTATATTGAAAAGAATATCAGCATGTATCAGATTAAAGAAACCAGTAAATTTGGGACCATGTGTGGTCAATGCATTTTCAAGTTGCATTAAGAGAATAATGATGTCCGCACCTAAGGAAGTACTTGTCTCAATTATACTTTGCCTTCAACACAGCTCATCCAATGTTATGTTTAATTCTTGGCACCTCATTGAAAGATCCCCTGGAGGAGGGCATGGCAACCCACTCCACAATTCTTGCCTGGAGAATCCCATGAACAGAGGAGCTTTCAGGCTAGAGTCCATAGGGTCGCAAAGAGTCAAACACAAATGAAGTGACTTAGCATGCACACACTTCATTGAAATCATTTTGGAGTAAAGTAAATAGAATTGCAATCAATTTGTATATACCCAGAACGCTTTTTTACAAGAAGGGAAATAATTGCCCCTTTATTCCATGTGGTCCTAGTGAGAGTATCCATCATTGTATCCTCCCTATTATTTGGTCCAAAGAGGTTAGTCCAGGGACTGATTAGATTTGTGTATCTGAGGTTTAAGAGTTTTTCATTTTTGTTATGACAGGCAGTAAAATTTAGGCTTGCGGCAGTCAGGTAGCAATTACCTGGCCATAAGGAGACTGTTGCCTGCAGAAGAGAGCGCAGTTAGCATGTGAAACAGAGGCAGTGGTGTGCTAGCGCCAGCTCAAACTGTGTCAGGAGAGACAGTGATTACATTTTCATGAAATTTTGTGAACCAGTAGTTAAAGGCAGCCATTTAGTTTTATTTAAAAATTTTTAAACTTTATTTTTAAATTGGAGGATAATTGCTTTACGATGTTGTAACTTCTGCCATACAGCAACATGAATCAGCCATAATTATATATACAGATCCCCTTCCTCTTGAGCTTTCCCCCGACATCCCACACCTCTAGGTTGTCACAGGGCACTGGGCCGGGCTCCCTGTGTTATACAGCAGCTTCCTGCTGCTGCTGCTGCTGCTGCTGCTAAGTCGCTTCAGTCATGTCCGACTCTGTGTGACCCCATTGACGGCAGCCCACCAGGCCTCGCCATCCCTGGGATTCTCCAAGCAAGAGTACTGGAGTGGGGTGACATTGCCTTCTCCGAGCAGCTTCCCACTAGCTATCTATTTTACACATAATAGTGTATATATGTCAATTCTGCTTTCTCAGTTCATCCCAATGTCTCCTTCCCCCAATTTACAATGCTGTGTTTCTGGTGTACAGCAAAGTGATTCAGTTTTATAGATGTAGATATGTAAATAATATATATATACTTTTATATTATAGATTATTATAGAATATTGAATACAGTTAGTATAGTTCCCTGTGCTATACAGTATATGTATATATATATATATATATATATATATATATAGTATATATATAGTTCCCTGTGCTATACAATAGGGCCTTGTTGTGTATCTATTTTATATATAGTACTTTGTATCTGCTAATCCCAAACTGGAGAAGGCGATGGCACCCCACTCCAGTACTCTTGCCTGGAAAATCCCATGGATGGAGGAGCCTGGTAGGCTGCAGTCCATGGGGTCGCTAAGAGTCAGACACGACTGAGCGACTTCACTTTCACTTTTCACTTTCCTGCATTGGAGAAGGAAATGGCAACCCACTCCAGTGTTCTTGCCTGGAGAATCCCAGGGACGGGGAAGCCTGGTGGGCTGCCGTCTAGGGGTCACACAGAGTCAGACACGACTGAAGTGACTTAGCATAGCATAGCATAATCCCAAACTCCTGATTTATCCCTCCTTCACCCCTTTCTCCTTTGGTAATTTAAGTTTGTTTTCTATGTCTAAGAGTCTGTTTCTTTTTTGTAAAAAAGTTTATCTGTATTATATTTTGGATTCCACATATAAATGATATCACATGGTATTTGTCTTTCTCTGTTTGACTTAGTTCACTTAGTATAATAATCTCTTGATCTATCCATATTGTTGCAAATGGCATTATTTCATTCTTTTTATGGCTGAGTGGTGCTCCACTGTGTATATATGCTAATCTTTTTTATCCATTCATCCGACATTTAGGTTGCTTTCATGTCTCGGCTATTGTAAACAGTGCTGCTATGAATACTGGGGTGCCTGTATCTTTTTGAATTATAGTTTTCTCCGGAGATATATATATATATATATATATACATATATATACGCCCAAGGGGGGGGATTTTTGAATCATATGACAGCTCTGTGTTTTTGTATTTTGAGAAACCTCCATACTATTTTACACAGTGGCTGCACTAATTTACACTCTCACCAATACTGTAGAAGCGTTCCCTTTTAAAGACAGTCATCAAAAAAAAATTATATAAATATATCCTGAAGTAAATTATAATAAAAACAAAGGTAATACCTGTTCAAAACTCATTATCTCCCAATTATCATATTACATTTTATTATTATCCATGCTATCGAGACTATTTATGGCTATTGTTCCTACGACGGGGGAGCCTGGTGGGCTGCTGTCTATGGGGTCGCACAGAGTCGGACACGACTGAAGTGACTTAGCAGCAGCAGCAGCAGTGGAAGTAATGGATAATGATGCATTACTGAACATCTCTTCCCAATTCTGTGTTCAGTGCTATAGTTGAAATCCCAATATGGATGTATTTACATTAACTAATAAACCCTACAAATCCAGGTTGGAATTTTTGTTTGATTGATTTTCTAGATCAGAGGTCGGTCAATTTTTTCTATAAAGGACCAAATAGTAAACATTTTACAGATTTTGCAGGCCATATCTGGAGACCTGGGTTTGATCCCTGGGCTGGGAAGATCCCCTGGAGAAGGGAACAGCTACCCACTCTAGTATTCTGGCCTGGAGAATTCCATGGACTATATAGTCCATGGGGTCACAAGAGTCAGACTCGACTGAGCGACTTTCACTTTCACTTTCATCATTGTCCAAAAGGGCTTCCCTGGTGGCTCAGTCGGTAAAGAATCCGCCTGTAATGCAGGAAATGCAGGTTTGATCCCTGGGTCGGGAAGATTCCCTGGAGGAAGAAATGGGCAATCCACTCCAATATTTTTATACAGTTATATATACCACATCTTTTTGTCCATTCATCTGTTGATGGATATTTAGCTGGCCTCCATGTCTTGGCTATATAGTAAATACTGCTGCTGTGAACAAGGTGCACGTATCTTTTGAATTATAGTTTTGATATGCCCGGGAGTGGGATTGCTGAATCATATGGCAACCCTATTTTTAGTTTTTTGAGGAACTTACATACTATTTTCCATAATGACTGCACCAATTTACATTCCCACCAACAGTGTAAGATGGTTCCCTTTTCTCCACACCCTCTCTGGCAGTTATTATTTGTAGACTTTTTAATAATGACTGTTCTGACTGGTGTGATATGGTACATCATTGTTGTTTTGATTTGCATTTCTCTAATAATTAGCAATGGTAAGCATCTTTCCACGTGCCTCTTGGTCATCTCTATGTCTCTTTGGAGAAATGTCTATTTAAGTCTTCTGCCCATTTCTCATTCTTTTAAGGCTATCAGATTAGGATTGATTATGACCTCATTTAACTTTCATCACCTCCTTGTAGGCCCTATCTCAAAGTACAGTCACACTGGGAGTTAGGGCTTTGTCTTGGTTGACCAGGCTGCTATAACAAAATATCATAGACTAGTAGCTTAAACACTATTTACTTTCTCATGCTTCTGGAAGCTAGAAGTCTGAGATCAGAAATCCCGCACAGTCAGGTTCTGATGAGTGCTGGGCTAGCAGATGGCCACCTTCTCATGGCATCCTCACATCTGGTGGAGAGGTAGGGGTTGGGAGGGGGGATGGGGCTCCAGTCTCTATTTTCTTATAAGAACACTAATTCCATCATGAGGCACCTTCCTGACCTCTTCCAAGCTTAGTTACCTCCCACAGGCCCCACCTCCTAATTCTATTACATTTTGAGGTTCATACTTCAACATATGCATTTTGGGGAGACATATTTAGTCCATAACAGACTTCAAACATGAGTTTACGGTGGGGAGACACAATTCAGTCCATAATATTGTCTTCTCTGTAAATGAAAACAGCAATTAACATTCAAGTCCGAACTACTCTCATTCTTCAGTAATCACCACATTTGGCTATGGGTATAAAAGCCTGGCAAAAATCAACAAAAGCACTTTATAGAATAAACTAGCTATATCAAGTCTATGTAAAAAGGATGATATATTTTGTTTTTAGTAGTAAATTGTGCTGAATATCCTTCAGAGTGATGAAGTTTACAATTAGCCGATGTATGTATATACATACATTCATTTCTTTTTTTCAGAGACCTAGTTGTTGAACATAACCAGCCCACCACTGCAGAGACAAGTAGAAGTAAATGATGAAAAAGAGCTCCAGGGATAGTTTTTAAGCCCCTGGATCCAGAAGTATTTATAACTGCCACATCCACCCTTGCATTCTCCAGTTGCATGGACCAGTCAATTCTTCTCATTGTGATTGCCTAAAGCTAATTTTAATTGGATTTTCTGTCACTCCCTTCCAAATATCCCCACTGATGCTATATGTGCTTTAGGCAAGTTCAGAGAACCAAATAATTAATTAATTAATTAATTTAAGCCCTGAAAAAGAAGTTTCTGCAGGTCTGAAGGCGCAGTCTTTACTTTTCAGAATCAAATCAGACTTCAAGCATATGGGATTGACGAGCTCTGTTCTAAAACTCTGGATTTTGAATTGCTGGCTTTGCTGCTCTCTGACTCTGCTCTCATGTCCCACTTTAATAACAGGATCCATATCTGAGCCCCAACTCCCAGTTTCCACCCAGTTCTGAAAACAGGGCTCTTCTGGTTCTAGTACCTGACCCACTTGCCTGGCCCAGGTCCCTTTAGACCTGGCTCTGTCGTTTCTTTCCCAGATGTTCCAGGGCCTAGCTGGAGGAAGACAACATCCTGGCCACCGGCCTGTGCGTAGCTGTGTTAGACTTGTTGCTGCCTGATTTCCCGTTGCATTGCTCTCGTGGGGACATGCTCTGCTGGCCCTCTCTGATGTCATCTGCTGTTCTCCGAAACACTTGCCAGCTGTCCCGAGACCCACAGGTCACAATGTCCTGCCCGCCATACTGAATCCTTCCCTGAGTCTGTTGCTTCCTGGAGCCCATTTGGCTGGCCCTTCCCAGCCAGGGCCCTCCTTACAGAGTGGACTTGTCCCAGACCTCCACTGTAGTCTCTCAAGCCTGCTACTGCTAAGTCACTTCAATCGTGTCCGACTCTATGCGACCCCATAGACGGCAGCCCACCAGGCTCCTCTGTCCCTGGGATTCTCCAGGCAAGAATGCTGGAGTGGGTTGCCATTTCCTTCTCCAATGCATGAAAGTGAAAAGTGAAAATGAAGTCGCTCAGTTGTGTCCAACTCTTAGCGACCCCATGGACTGCAGCCTACCAGGCTCCTCCATCCATGGGATTTTCCAGGCAAGAGTACTGGAGTGGGGTGCCATCACCTTCTCCAAGCCTCTCAAGCCAGGCCCTGATAAATCCCTTCTCAGAACTGCAGATCCTGATGTCAGCTTGTAGGGAAAACAAACCACACACTGCAGTTTAAAAACCATGCGCACAGCTGCCTTTCAACACAGGCTTGGCATTCCCCATAAATACTGAGAACAACTCTACCTGTGAAACAGAAGTGTTAAATATTGTTTAAATTCCTCATTAAAAAAAATTAATTATAGGTAGTAGGTTGGCATGTACTTAGGTGGTACTACAAATAAGGCTAAAGACCATTTCCACCAGCCTGTTTTTAACTTTTCCTGCACCCATCCCCTCACCTTCAGCTGTTCTTTTCAGACGTCAAAGCCACTATCAAGGGAGGAAAGAGAAGCATTAATCCAAATACTTAAACAACAGTAAAAAAAAAAAGCTCAGTTATCCAGTCCTCAAGACAATAAACACATGTATCTCTGATCTTTGTTGGTGTGTTCCTTTGCACATTGGGTGCAGATACAGTCCAGTATCTTAATAATGGGTCCCATTAAATTGCATTTTCCTCTTTGCTTGAAAAAAGATTAATGTCAACATACACATTATGTTCAAGCAATTACAATGTGTCAGCATCATAAAGTCTGGACTGATGAGTTCAAAAGATTGAAAATAGGGTAATTTACTTTGTTCCATTTGAGAGAAAGTAAGAGATGAAGCAAAATAGGACTAATTAACAACCTTAGCCTGTTTGGATTTTTTTCAGATACTACAGAAAAAAAAATGGCCTTAAAAAGCAAATATAGCATGGAGAAATGATCTTCAACAGATAAGATAGGACCCATTCAAGATTCATGGATATAATAATGCAATTATTACAATAGAGAGTTTCTCTTTCAAATCATATCAAGGCTTCCACTGGGGGTTTCCCACAGTAATGGGATTTGTCTTAGTTGTTCCCTGGAGCAGCTCAACATTTTTTGTACTACAAACTCACTTGAATGACATTTAAATATTTGACACTCCCACAGGCATCAGTTCAGTTCAGATCATGTCCAGCTCTTTGCCCCTCCATGGACTGCAGCACACCAGGGTTCCCTGCCCATCACCAACCCCCGGAGCTTGCTCAAACTCATGTCGATCAACTTGGTGATGCCGTCCAACCATCTCATCCTCTGTCTTCCCCTTCTCCTGCTGCCTTCAATCTTTCCCAGCATCAGGGTCTTTTCCAATGAGTCAGTTCTTCACATCAGGTAGCCAAGGTATAGGAGCTTCAACGTCAGCATCAGTCCTTCCAATGAACATTCAGGACTGATTTCCTTTAGGATTGACTGGTTGGATCTCCTTGCAGTCCCACAGGCATGCTTAGTTTTTAATGAATCAAAAACAATTTTTGTGTGTGCCGAAATAAAGCATACAATTATTTGTAATTGACAAAGCTATTAAATGTAGATCAGTAATAGATAAGCAAGACTGCTAGTTATGCTTAATTCCTAATATGTTAGTGGTAATTCCAAATCTTATTCTCCCACTCAAGACAGCATTATGGATTTTAGATGATTGAGAGTTATGTTATTTGGGGGAATAATCTTGAATCCACTCACATGAATTTTTTAAATTTAAAATGCTTGCAAACTTGAGAACTTTAGTTCCCATTGGTTATGCCTTCCTGTGATAGACCTCACATGTGATTGAGACAGCCTTGGAATTTGGTCATCAAATAGTAAGAGCAGAATTACAAGGAAAAGGAAGAAAAACCACGTTTATAGAAAATCAAAAGCGGTGGGAAAGAGAAGAGGGGCAAAATGGAATAGAATTTGGCAAGCAGTATGCAGGGTTAGAATGGGTTTCCCAGGTGGTGCTAGTAATAAAAAACCCACCTACTAGTGCAGGAGACATAAAAGACATGGGTTTGATACCTCTGCTTCCCTGGTAGCTCAGATGGTAAAGAATCAGCCTGCAATGCTGGAGACCTGGGTTCAATCCCTGGGTTGGGAAGATCGCTTGTAGAGGGAAATGGCAACCCACTCCAGCATTCTTGTCTGGAGAATTCCATGGACAGAGGAGCCTGGCAGGCTACAGTCCATGGGGTCAAAGAGTTGGACACAACTGAGCAACTTTCACATGAGTGACTTTGACATCCACATTCATTTGGTAAGATCCCCTGGAGGAGGGCATGGCAGCCCACTCCAGGATTCTTGTCTGGAGAATCCCCATGGACAGAGGAGCCTGGTGGGCTACAGTCCATGGGGTCGCAAAGAGTCGGACAGGACTGAAGCAACTTAGCACACAAGCGCGCATGCAGGGTTAGAATACCAGCTTCTTTGACTTCCCCTAACTTAGCAAATGTGTTTGGAAATAAAGAAAACATATTGATTTGGTCCTTTATCCAAGGTCCTTTATCACATGAGTGACCTTTATCCAGAGGAGTCTTAAGGAGAGGTGGGGAGAAGATGGTCTAAGTTGAAACCAGCGTGCCCCAGAACTTTTCATGAGTGTATTCTGAAAACTAAGAAGACAAGATACTCTTTGGACAGTCAGTCTAATTAACTGAAATATGTTCCCAAAACTCACTGAGAAAAAAGACAATAATTCACCATTTTAGTATCAAATACCTTCAGTCATGTTAAACTTCTACATTTTAAAAGCCTTCTCTTTCAAAGCAGGACCTCTAACTTGAAAGACTTTCATATCCCAACTTTTAACCATAACATGATGCTGAGAAATTTGGTAGGAATCTTGACATCAGAACAGAAGTATGTGTCAGAATAACAACAGGAAACTGCTGGCACACTAGGGGTAGAAGGTTAATAGGAGGACGATTGACAGAGGTGAGATCAAGGGAAAAGCTGAGGGATGGTGAAGCACCTAGGATTAGCAATGCTGGGAAGCCATGTCCATCGCTAAGCCTGAATGGCGAGGTGAAGGAACCAGAGCCTTAGCAGAGCTGTGCAGCTGTGGGAAGGTGGTGGCCCAAGAGGAGTGTGGCTGAGGGGAGGTGCAGGCAGCCTCAGCCGATAGCACAGCCAGGCAGGGAGGGTGACCGGGGGTAGCAGAAGGAGTCCCGGGTGTGATATCTCGTTGCCCATTGGATCTTGAGAGTCCCTTGGACAGCCAGGAGATCAAACCAGTCAATCCTAAAGGAAATCAACCCTGAATATTCATTGCAATATTGGAAAAGACCCTGATTCTGGGAAAGATTGAAGGCAAGAAGAGAAGGGGACAACAGAGAATGAGATGGTTGGATGGCATTACCAACTCAATTGACATGAGTTTGAGCAAACTCTGAGGATGGTGATGGATAGGGAAGCCTGGAAAGCTGCTGTTCATGGAGTTGCAAAGAGTCAGACATGACTTAGCGACTGAACACCAATCTCAATTAAAAGCCAGAGGGAAAGAGAACAAGAGTGATGAAGTTGGTAGAGGCCAACCTCCTTGGACACAGAGCAGGAGGGAGAAGACAGAGACCGGGTCTGAAATGACAAATGGAGAATAACCTGCTCAGAGAGTTCCTTTCTACACAGGCTTCCCTTCTGCCCACCTCTTTATCACTCTGTGAAGTCATTGAGAGTGTGGGTGGACAGGAAGAATTGCTAAACTAATTCTTCCTGGGTTTTGCAATACTCTCCATTTAGATTTGGGGGCAAATTCCTTTATGGAAGGAAAAATCACAGTCAAAACAAGGACAATAACAGGTTAAAGAGGCAACCTGGGCCTTGTTTCTGAAACAGAAATACAACCTGGAACATGGTGTTTAAGTAGAATCTGGTCCCTGCAGACAAAGACCATTGAAATAGGCAAATTGTTCTTAACTCTTTCAACTTCACTTAATTGCATTGAGGCCCCGTGATATACAAGAACTCAAGAGAAGACATGTCCTTCCAACTTGACAGTTTGGTCATCAGCTCTGAAATGCGTTAAAGATTTTCTTTCTTTTAGTGAAGTTCAAAATGTCAAAGAATAACTCAGCTTGAAATTAACAAGCCCCAAAAGATTTTGGTTCAGTATAAGAACAAAATTATTTTATTCTGATATCTAGGCAATCAATACAGGAATATCACTTTAATGCCTGAATTTCTTTCTTTCATGGTTCCTGAAGGGCCAGGTAAAATAAGCCTGTGCTATTATCATGACTAGCAAATCCTAATTCAAATTTCATTAAGTTAATCACATCTCTAACACATGTTTATTATTGATACATATTTAGAAAATAGTTGACTAAACAAATATAAACAGGTCTTATTACTACTCCATCTTTGGGAATGGAATAGTTAGTTATTCTTATCTCACCAGGCCATTTAGAAGTTTCAAAAATGGCTTGGCAGTTTCATAAAATGTTAAATATACACCTAGTATATGATGTATATGATGTAGCCATTCTTCTCCTAGGTATTTATTCAAAAGAAAGGAAGGCATACATCACAGAGGAATCTTCACAGCATCTTTATTTGTAATAGCCCAAACTGGAAACAACTCAAAGTATCCATCAACAAGCAAATGGATAAATTGTGGTATATTTATAAAATAAAATCCTGCTCAGCAATGAAAAGGAATAAACCATTCATACATACAACATGGATAAATCTCAAAATATAATGTCCAGTGAAAGGTGTCAGAAAAAAAGCATACATACTATATGATTCCTTTTATATAAGATCCTAGAGAATGAAAACAAATCAATTGTGACAGAGAAAGGATCCGTGATTTCCTGGGGACTGAGGACAGGGGAGTGACTGGCAGAAGGGAGGATCTAAAAATCGATGAGTAAAATTTTGAGAATGATAGCTATATTTACTATATTTTTCTGCATATACAATTCTAGGTTGACAGGTTTTTCTTTCTCTACTTTAAAGACGTTACTCACCATCTTCTTGTTTACCCTGTTTCCAGTGAAAAAATACCATCATCTTTATCTTCTTTCTTAACACATAACATATCTTTTATCCTCCAGTCTGGCTGTTTTAAAATTTCTCCCTTTGTTGCTGACTTTGAGTAATTTGATTATAATGTACTTTGATGTGGTTTTTTCTTTTCCTTAGGATTCACTGAGCTTTTTGAAACTATAGTTTATAGTTTTCATCAAACTTGGAAAATTTGGAGCCATGATAGCTTTAAAGATTTCTTCTTTTCCACCTCTCTCTTTCCTCTCCTTTGAGAACTTCAATTTTCAGTCCAGCATTTCTCATGATGTGCTCTGCATATAAGTTAAATAAGCAGGGTGACAATATACAGCCTTAACATACCCCTTTTCCTATTTGGAACCAGTCTGTTGTTCCATGTCCAGTTCTGACTGTTGCTTCTTGACCCGCATACAGATTTCTCAGGAGGCAGGTCAAGTAGTCTGGTATTCCCGTCTCTTTAAGAATTTTCCACAGTTTGTGGTGATCCACACAGTCAAAGGCTTTGGCGTAGTCAATAAAGCAGAAGTAGATGTTTTTCTGGAACTCTCTTACTTTTTCGATGATTCAGAGCGTGTGTTTAGTCTAAAGCTAATTATTTTCTTCTACTGAGATAATGCCAAATATTTTACTCCTTTACTCAAGGAAACCACCAAGATTCACCTGGCTCTACTCTCCCTGACCTGTGGCCTGGAAAGTCTCTCAAAGTAATCTCAAAGCTGTGACAACTGTAGCATTCACTTCATTTGTTTGCCATCTCTTAGAGAAGACTTACGCTTTGTTTGATGTATGCTGTCTTAATCCCTTAGCTTTCCACTTGTTTTAGCAATCATTGATGTTCAAGTCCTAGAGCCATTATCTTATTAGGGGCTATAAACTGATGATACTTAATTCTCTCATTATTCCTGCATCTCTTAGATGGAATTATTTTAAAAGAACTTTTCTGCATCATTCAGTTTGTTACCTCAGAGTATAGTTTGTTTTTTTTAAAAAAAGAAAGAGCAAGTACTGTTTCTCTATGCTTATCAGTTTTCAGAATACTTAGCTGTTTCACTAGCATTCTCTAAAGGTAATCAGTGAGCTTTAAAAGTTGTGTTTAAGAGTTTCCAGCTTGGTAAATGCGTGGGGATTTGGGCAGAGTGGCAGGCTTAGAGAAGGCATGGACACCGCACTGTATCCTCAGACTTTACCCTAGGCATCTCTTCTGTCTTGTGTTATATCCTTTCATAATAAGTGGTGATCTAATCTTACAGAGTAGCTGTGGAGGGGAGAGACACAGGTACAAGGCCAAAGGCTAAAGAGAAGCAGAATAGTGCCCGTCCACTGGCCTTCACGTCTCCTGGCCCACAAAGAGGAGGATCTGATTAAGGGGGAAGTTGGAGGAGGTCCTCAATTTCTGTCCTAACTCTTTATACTTCCTGTCTGCCCCAATTATTCTGCTCTTTTTCTTGTTAAATCTCATTTTCACTCTAAAAAAAGTTTTTAAGTTGTTATTATGAGCTCATTGAACTGAATATATTTAATGAGTTTTAATGTATTTAAATTTTTTTCAATGTTCAAGCTGTTCTACCTATGCCAAGAAGTCCCTACAAATTGGTTTCTATGTCCTTTTGACTTATTTTAGTAGTCTTTGATAGCTTTATTGCTTTCTGAAAAAACACAATATCCCAGGTTCATCCTGGATATTTCTTGACCCAGCCATGGAACAAACTATTTGTCTAGATTGCCCTCAATCTTTTCAGTAGGAAATAATATTTAGAGATCATAATCTGGGTGCTAAGGCTGCTTGTTTCTCCTGGGTTGTCATTGCTTCTGAGATATTCAGTGGGGAGCTTAGAAATGGGTATTTATGGAAAGAGAAAAACACATCATAAATTCAATCTGATATTTGCAATTTAAGTTTAAGACTATAAGTTTTACTTAATTTTTTGGCTTTATATTTGTATGTCTTTCCTTTTATGCTAAAGAAATATCATGTGTATATATATACACACAACACACATACATGTACAAATATACTCATATGTATGTTTAAGTGGTCTTATTGTTAGTAGTAATAATTATATTGTTACTTTGAAATTATTATATATGTATGTGATAGTTTCACAGTAACAGTATGATTATTACTAGTAGCAATAAGATTACTTGGTGCAGATTAAGAATTCTTTGCACTTGTTTTCATTTAAGATATATTCCAGTAAGAATTTACAGTCAAAACACCGTGTTTTAAAGTCACTTGAAATAATTTTTCATTCTATTGTTATGGCAGCTAAATGATATACATGTGATAAACTTGTTTATTTCAGTTTGATTTTTATTTTTAGTGATTACTCTTTTTAAAGTTTACTTTTAATTTTAAATTATGCAAAACAGTAACGTGGTTCCAAAGTAACAATGTGCTGTTAAATATTTGACAATTGGCTCCCTGGGATAAGTGTTAGTTGCTCAGTCGTGTCCAGCTCTTTGTGACCCCACTGACTGTAGCTCCTCTGTCCATGGGATTTCCCAGGCAAGAATACTAGAGTGAGCTGCCATTTCCTCCTCCAGGGGATCTTCCCAACCCAGGGATCAAACCTGTGTCTCCTGCATTGGCAGGCAGATTCTTTACCACTGAGCCGCCTGGGAAGCCCTGGGATAAGAGCCCTAATTTTGTTAATTTCTATGATGTAGACTGTATTTTCTTGGGCTTCAAAATCACTGAAAATGGGGACTACAGCCATAAAATTTAAAAATGCTTGCTCCTTGGAAGCAAAGCTATGACCAACCTAGACAGCATATTAAAAAGTAGAGACATTACTTTGCCAACAAAAGTCTGTCTAGTCAAAGCTATAGTTTTTCCAGTAGTCATGTATGGATGTGAGAGTTGGACCATAAAGAAAGTTGAGTACCAAAGAAGTGATGCTTTTGAACTGTGGTATTGGAGAAGACCCTTGAGAGTCCCCTGGACAGCAAGCAAATCAAACCAGTCAATCCTAAAGAAAATCAGTCCTAAATATTCATTGAAAGGACTGATGCTGAAGCTGAAACTCCAATACTTTGGCCACCTGATGTGAAAAACTGACTCATTAGAAAAGACTCTGATGCTGGGAAAGATTGAAGGCAGGAGGAGAAGGGGATAACAGAGGATGAGATGGTTGGATAGCATTACCGACTCGATGGATGGACATGAGTTTGAGCAGGCTCTGGGAGTTGGTGATGGACAGGGAAGCCTGGAGTGTTACAGTCCATGGGGTTGCAAAGAGTAGAACATGACTGAGCAACTGAAGTGACTGATGGTGTAGCTATTAACACAACCGATTCCAAGTTACCAAAATCACATTATTGATGCAGAGTTTGGGAGATATGCAGTAGTAAATCATTATATAATATGTATTTATATAACATTTCTACCATACAAATAGAATAATCTCAGTAGCATAGATAATAGTAAAATAATTACAAAGTGGTGAGTTTTGAGAATGTATTTTTAATGTAATTTATTTAACATTAAGTCTATGTAGTTTAATTTTTAATAGTGGTGATTGACTAACTGGCTCACAAAATGCTTGGAAATTTAACAATTGATTCTTGTTAGCTGATGTGACCTGGCTCTAGCACATCTCTAGAACATAGCACATTCAGGAAAGGATTGCTTCTACCTATCCTTTCCATCTGGTTCCCTCTCTTGCTCTATAGGTAACCATTTTTATTAAACTTTTGTCTCATCTTTCATTGTGTATTTTTGCAAATAAAGGCATAAAGGATCATATATTTTCTTACACAAAAAGATAGCACACAAATAACACTGTTCTGCTCCATGTTTAGCTCAGAATTGTGAGTCCTGTTTAACTGTAACTTCCCTAGGAGAGGGAAAGAGCTGCTATTTAAACTATTTCCAGCATCACACTTTGGTAAAAATTAGTTTTCTTGAGAGCTGAGAAATGTCTGAGCAGGTCCAGAGGGTTCCATCAAGAATACTGGTGAAACCAGAAATCTGAGAGCTTCCTAGAAAAATTTCACAATATACCTCAGGATCAGAGAAGTGAGGAGCCAGGTTGTGGTACGAGGTGGTGAGGCTATATGAATGAATGCTCAAGTTCTGGCTCGGCTCCCACTACATAAATGCACCTACTTTCATTGACGTCATCCAACCTGCCTGTTATAAATCTTACAGCCATCAGAAGGGGTCATTGGTGTTTTAGCTGGATTATTCAGCTGAGTTGAAGGGAACAGAACTATGCTTATCATCCCTCTGAAAGTCGTTTCTACAATATTTATAGACTTATACTCTATGAGACTGAAATCTTTTATTAATATTCTGTTTGTTTCTAATAACTTTCCACTGGAAAGAAATGACTGAGATCTTGGAATTCACATCGTTATTACGTGACTTCTTTGAAAGTCTTGTGATTTAAATAAACCCCTTTATTTCCTACTGTGACGATATCTTGCATTTGCCTTAATAGATATCATTAGTGATTATTAGCACTTAGTAACACCATCATATTTGCTAGATGAAGACCAGAGAGATGAAAGGGCTATTGATATGAGTTGCTGGCCATTGTTGTTAATCAGAATGAGCTCTTTTAGTCTGTGTGTGTGTGTGTGCGTGTGTGCATGCTCAGTTGTGTCCAACTCTTTGTGACCCCATGGATTGTAGCCCACCAGGCTCCTCTGTCCATGGGATTTCCCAGGCAAGAATACTGGAGTGGGTTCCCATCTGCTCCTCCAGAGGATCTTCCCAACCCAGAGACTGAACCCATGTCTCCTGCATCTCCTGCATTGGCAGGGGGATTCTTTACCTCTGTACTGCCTTGGCCTGTGAGACTTCTAATTATTTCTAGATTTTATTACATTTTCCTGTGAATTCTAGGGGAAAATATGTAATAGTGATTATGACAAGAATACACATGGTAGCTGGTAAAGCCAGCTTGATATAGTGTTTTTAATGAACATTTCCCAGCTTAAGGTTAATGGACCCGTGGCACACAGAGCCTTTATGTGAAATCATCATGGAAGAAATAAATCCAAGATATTGTATCATGCTGCCAGATCAGGACAGACAGGAGCCTCAGAAAAGAAAACTATGGTGACTAATAAAGGCAACCTCTTATGCCTTACATAGTGCTCTAATCTTTATAATGGTTGTGCAAAGTTACCTGAGATTGGTTGTAATTTAACACCCAAGTACCAAAGGCATGGAATTTGTACAGAAGTCTTTGAGCCCTGGAATAGAACAAAGAGTCACCAGACTCGTTTCACTAATCTGCTTCTCTAAGATGTATTTCAACCAGACACAACCAAGTAAGAGCAGAGACTCTGTACTAGAGACCTAGAGTTTCTGTAGGAGACAACCAAGGACATTAACTTACTGACATGCGGAAGACTCGGTATCACATGATCTGGCCTAAGACTTTAACTCAAGTCCTGTCTTGTCTACTTGTGTATCCTTAGATAAAGTACTGTGGAGACAATAATCTCTATTACACAATGTTCTTGTGACAACCAAAGACCATATTTGTGAAAGAAAAACTCCTAAAAATATTATAGAGCTAGAAAAACTACCATAAGGAAAAAATGAATCAGGAAAAATACACCCAGTGACTTATGGAGACAAGAAGGATGCTTTTCTGTCTTGGTCTGGTTCTGCGGACAAAGTTTCCCTGGAGAATTTGTAACCATGGGTCTGTCATTACATTAGTTCCAACAATACCCAAGCTGAGAAATTCTCATAAACCAAGGCACAGGAGATGATTCCCCTTGGTCAGCTAACAGAGACAAAGGCAAAGCCCACTTGCTTTGGAAAATGAGGCTCTTGTCCAGAACTGTCAGAACTTCTTTTAGCCACTCATGGATTTGAAAATGCTTCTTATGTTCCCCCTAAATCCTATACTCTCCAGTTGAAATGGTCCTAACTCGGTCAAATACTTTTCATACAACAGTTTTCAGAACCACCGCTATTCATTTTCTTCTGTGTTTTAATATTCCATTTAAAATGTGCCCTCTTCGTCCAGTTCAGCTCTAAAGGCAACACTCTAGAAATTTTCTAGCCTGTGTGGGAATGATAATTCATTAATGTAATATCACTGTCATAAACCTTACAGTATAATAGCAAATACTATTGAATGTGTTTTATGCGCCAAACACGATATACTTTACATGAAACACTAAGACAGGTTTTATTATTATCCTCATTTCACAGGTAAGGAGAAAACCTAGTAACTAGCCCAAGGTAGCAAAGATGGTCCCTCGTCACAGAGATAGTGATGTGTATCTAACCAAAGCCAGGAGGCAAACCCAGACCTGTCTGCCTTCAAGGCCCTTGCTTTAAACCATTAAAACTCTACCTACCTTAATATGAGTCCTGGCTGGGCATCTGAAAATCCAAATGCCATTTTTAATAACTCTCACTCTCTTGATCATGTGGGCAGTAAGCTAAAATTGCTAGGATTTTTATTTCTTTAAAATAAATCAGTTATTTTTCATGAAGATACATTTTCATAGGATAAGGGGACAAAAAAGAAGAAGGAATTAATAGGGAGAAAGGGAGCAGAGAACCGGAAGGCAGAGATAAGGATAGTTGCTGCTGCTGCTAAGTCACTTCAAGTCGTGTCCGACTCTGTGCGACCCCATAGACGGCAGCCCACCAGGCTCCCCCCTCCCTGGGATTCTCCAGGCAAAAACACTGGAGTGGGTTGCCATTTCCTTCTCCAATGCATGAAAGTGAAAAGTGGAAGTGAAGTCGCTCAGTTGTGTCCCACCCTTCGCGACCCCATGGACTGCAGCCTACCAGGCTCCTCCGTCCACGGGATTTTCCAGCAAGAGTTTTGGAGTGGGGTGCCATCGGCTTCTCCGAAGGATAGTTGACGGAACTAGTAATGACTTTTGCTTATTTCCCAATCTTGTAGTCCAACTGACCTGGCGGGTAACAAGGAGCCCCTGTGGTCACACGTCCAGGAATTCTGCTGGGTCTTAAAAGTGTTCCGGTGTTTTTTATTCCTTACGTTTCTTGAAGGCAATAGTATTATTGCATTCCCGAATGTTAACAGTTGCTCTACCGAAGTCGCATCACTGGAATCACCTTTGCTTTTCACGGAGCTGTCTCTTTGGTACAGATCATTTACGTTTGCGAAGCCTGCCCCCTGCTGGATTAGTGAAATATTACATACCATATTTTCAAAGCTCTCCAAAACGGGGTCTAAAAATTTGTAGATGCCTTAACCGCTGTTTCGGAGAAGGCGATGGCACCCCACTCCAGTACTCTTGCCTGGAAAATCCCATGGATGGAGGAGCCTGGTAGGCTGCAGTCCACGGGGTCACTAAGAGTCGGACACGACTGAGTGACTTCACTTTCACTTTTCACTTTCATGCATTGGAGAAGGAAATGGCAACCCACTCCAGTGTTCTTGCCTGGAGAATCCCACTGACGGGAGAGCCTGGTGGGCTGCCGTCTATGGGGTCACACAGAGTCGGACACGACTGAAGTGACTTAGCATAGCATAGCATAGCATAACCGCTGTTTAGAACTTTGACAAGTGTGGGGGGAATAAATATAGCTTTTTGAGACGATTTCCCTGAGTTTCTCAGATAAGTTGTATAAACTTTGGGGTGCGGTTTATGGATTTTCACATCATATCTGCCCCCAAACCTCAAAATAAATGGTTTAACTACTCAAAGAAATAACAATAATGGTAAACATATTCAGTCTTTTCTATGTGCCAGAAATATGCAAAATACTCTGTGATCCCTGCTCCTTGTAACACTCACCAACAGCCTAAGAGATAAGTTCTGTGCATTCCCCACCCTCAATATACAGAAAGGCTTAAAGAAATTGAGAGCACCTTCACCCCCACCATTACCCATCCAGCCACAGGTTGGGAGCCCCTGAAGCTATTCTTGAACTTCTTCACCCCATTACTTGTCCAGAGTTGGTTATACCAGAAAGAGTCAACCAAGCTGCTTTACCCAGATTTTTTTTTTTCTTGGTAATTTGGAATTGGATTCAAAGAGAACCTTCGGTCTGGCTGGTTACCTAAATGGTGGTGGTGGTTTAGTCGTTAAGTCACGTCCGACTCTTGCAATGCCATTGACCATAGTCTGCCAGGCTCCTCTATCCATGGGATTCTCCAGGCAAGAATACTGGAATGGGTTGTCATTTCCTTCTCCAGGGGATCTTCCCAAGCCAGGGATCAAACATTGCATTGTTCTCCTGCATTGCAGACAGATTATTTACCAACTGAGCTACCAGGGAAGCCCTTACTTAAATAGAGGTCATGTATATCCAGGGGGCTCTGTGAGGAGTCGTGTGCATGGAGAAACAGAAAAAAATGTGATCAGGAGAAAGGAAAGAATAAAGTAAAGCACAGAGAAAAGCACAGAGGACAATTTTCCATTCTTGGTACAAAACCCTCATAAGGTTCCTCTGCTAGTTTCATTGGCTTGGTTTATTGAAATATGTCTTTTTCTCTATTAAAAAAAAGTGTATAAAACCAAGTCATGTGAGTAATACTATATAAAAGTGAACCAAATCTCGTGTTATAATGAAATAAAATCTGAAGTTAATATGGCACATTGAATGATGTGCCTAATTTTTATTGTATTGCATGGCAATTAGATTCAAATAGGGAGCAATTAATGAAAATGACTGTAATTATTGTCGTGTCAACAGAGCCAAACCAAGTGATTCCACAGTCAGCTGTAGGGAAGACAATTTAGAGAGAGCAGAAAGTTGTTCTGCAGTTTCCACAAAGGACCCTGGATTGAAAAATCAGGAGGTCAGGTCTTTTTATTGCCACCACTTCTCTGGCAACAATCGTCCAGGTGGTGGAAGAGGCTCCAGCTGACAAGCGTGTGAGCCCCTTGGAGCTCCTGACCCCTGTCCCTGCCCTGCCCCTTCCCTCACTGCGTCTCCAAGGAAGAGAATGCTGAGAAGATTGTGCGGGAAGGGCAGCGTCTTCTTGGGAGACTCTCCTTTCCTCAGCATTGGATGGTGAGACACAGAACATGGAGAATTTGAAGCAGATCTTAGGAAGAAGCTGCCAGCCTGCCTCCCATTCATTACCACTCAGGGCATCATCAGTGTGGTCCGGGGGTGTGTGTGGAGGATGGAGGTGAAATCCTTATGGCAATAAAATGTGTGAAATTGTACGAATTTTCCCTCTGTACAGATGCCTATCTTGCTCGGTGGCTGGGATAGGGAGTGACACACGGTTGAGGAAGAATCCTATTTTTGTCATTGAGATTGGTGCATGCTTGGGTATGTGCTCAATTCCTCGGTCATGTTCAACTCTTTGGGACCCCATGGACTGTAGCGCGCCAGGTTCCTCTGCCCATGGAATTTTCCAGCCAAGAATACTGGAGTGGGTTGCCATTTCCTCCTCTAGGGGATCTTCCCAGGGATCAAACCTGCAGCTCCTGCAGCTCCTGCATTGGCAGGTGGGCTTTTTACCACTGAGCCACCTAGGAAGCCCCTAGGACCCCATGGACTGTATCGCGCCAGGTTCCTCTGCCCATGGAATTTTCCAGCTAAGAATACTGGAGTGGGTTGCCATTTCCTCCTCTAGGGGATCCTTCCCAGGGATCAAACCTGCAGCTCCTGCATTGGCAGGCGGGCTTTTTACCACTGAGCCACCTGGGAAGCCCATGCGGTTGATGGTTCCCAACCAAATGCCATCCTCACAATCTCTTTTCCACCGGGGCAAACCAACATGAAACACTCAGAAAAGTTACCATAAACCAGAATCTTAGAGTCTTGGGATTGGTTTAGCTTAAAGCAGCCATTATTTACAGGGATGAAGATTCAGTGACTCAGAAATATTCCATTTTCCTCCTTCCACACAAGGCTAAACCAATATCCTAGTCTGGACTTTGACCAATAAGTGCATTTGTGCTAATAAACAAATGGTTGTTTATTGTTGCTAAGTTGTATCTGATTCTTTGCTACCCCATGGACTGTAGCCCTGCCAGGCTTCTCTGTCCATGGGATTTCCCAGGCGAGAATACTGGAGTGGGTCGCCATACATCTCGAATATTTTAGATGTGTTATTTCCTTGAAAATGTTTTTGTCGTATAATTGGCAGTGACTCTGGCATAGAAGTCATGAGAATATTATGGAAAGGACCAAGAAAGGTTTTTTTGGGATTCGTTCAATATATGTTATTGGGTAAATGCCGTGTGACAGGCACAGTGCAAGGCACCAGAGGAAAAAATTACAAAATAATGTCTATACTCTTCAAGAGCTTAATGGGTCAGGCATTCACCATTAATTAGTGTGATAACTTAGGGGAACATAAAAAAGAGGCTATTCCTATCTAGAACATTTTAATAACCTTGGAACATTTTACACAGATAATGTTGGGTTAAGATAAATACGAAGAGGTGTCTAGAAGGGAAAGGAGTGGGAAGAAAATTATAGGAAAAGGGAGGCTGTGATCTCGGGGCTGGAGATGACTGCATACATATGTATGTGAGGGCTGTTTTTAAACACTGTCTGTCTGGAGCATCTCTCCACTTTCCACCCTCCAACTCACCCATCTTCCTGAGTCACCCAGATTGCCATTTCTCACTAGGAAAAGACGAAAAGGAAAGGATGCAATTTGTCTAAAATCCTCACAAGCTGCTAGAATACATCCGTGCCTTTCATCTGCATAGCCCACCATGCAAAGGGTGGGAGTTCTAGTGAAGATGGGGAAACCAAGGCCCGGAGAGGTTGCTGGGCTTCTCCACGTTACACGGTTTGGAAAAGGCAGTGCCAAAATGCAAATTCACATTTTAAAATGATAACTAAGACATACGTGTGCTTTTTCAAAAGAACAAAATAATAGAGAAGTATGAGATGTAAAAATGGTGGCTCGGCTGGTAAAGAATCCACCTGCAATGTAGGAGACCTGGGTTCGATCCCTGGGTTGGGAAGATCCCCTGGAGATGGGAACAGCTGCCCACTCCAGTGTTCTGGCCTGGAGAATTCCATGGATTGTATAGACTGTGGGGTTGCAAAGAACCGGACATGACTAAGCAACTTTCACATCTCTACATTCCAAACTGTTTGGGGGTATATATATCCCTGAAGACATTTTTCCCTGTACGTGCAAATGTATTATTTACACACATGATATATGACTGTGTACAAGAACATCTATAATTTTTACATAAACAGATGTTCTAGCTGTATCATTCTGTAACTCTTGTCCATCACCTAACATTACATCTTGTATATCCTTCCTTGTCATAATCTATACATTTATTTCATTTTTACCTCAATATGTATATTCATTTGATGAATATATTACATCTTATTTCAGCATTTCCTTATTGATGAGTCTGCCCTTGTTTTGTTACATTTTGAAATTCAGTATTAGTGTTTTCTAATTAAAGTAGTTTTTGCATGTGAGTTTTCAAGTCTAAACCATGAAGAGTTCTGACATGGAAATTGAAGACTCTTCTCTCACCCTCCATTCCAGTGCCTGCTCCCTAGAGTTTTGTTGTTGTCATTTTGTGTTACTTTTGGTTTTGCTCTTCTAGGTACATCACCTTCTCACTGAACTAAATACAGATACCTTTAATTCTTGATTTCTCGGTATTAGAATGTGCCTCAGTGATAGCTGGGAAGTTTAATATACTTTTGATGTCTTCCTCTTTTAATTATTAACTATATTATGATTATTACAATTTTTAAGTTATTCAGGTTAATCACATTTATGTGCCTAGTTGCTCAGTCACGTCTGATTCTTTGCGACCCCATGGACTGTAGCCTGCCAGGCTCCTCTGTCCATGGGGATTCTCTAGGTAAGAATACTGGAGGGGGTTGCCATGTCCTGCTCCAGGGGATCTTCCCGACCCAGGGATCGAATCCAGGTCTCCCACATTGCAGGTGGATTCTTTACCATCTGAGCCACCAGGAAAACCCAATTACATTTATAATTTTCTCTAAATTTCTGTGTTTGTTAGAGGTTTCAAAAAATTTAACAAATTTTTATATAATTGTTATAATTATATTAATAATACAAATATATTCTGATTATGTGAACATTATATACTGAACTGCCAAGTAGTATGCTAGGATCCATAGAGGAGGAGGTGTTGTCCTCTCTGACTTAACCATGCTGATTGATGACTCAAAGGAGAAACATTGAGGTCCATGGATTCTCTTTCCATTTCTTTTCCATTTCCTTCTAGGTCATATTGGGCTTCCACTTTTCTTTGTAGATCATAGCTAATGGTTCCAAGCCAAAGGGCACCAAATTCTCCAAAACTTATAAGAAGCTGGGGGGAAGACAGAACTTCCATTGTGTCCCTGCTGAAGGGACATGGAAGTCCTAAGGGAGCCCCTGAAGTGCCAGCAACCACAGGTTGTATCCAAGAAGCTGCCAAAGGCAGAGATGGGCTAGACCATCAGCTTTAGCTCTGAAGTTGAGAACACAGCAACCATAAGTACCAGAAGGGATCAGACTCTATGCCAGGGTTCTGGTTCTTCATGTAAAACAGCAATTCTCACTAGAACCAGCATGTGCTGAGCTGAGGCCTCCTTATTCTCAAGCCCCAAGGTGACCTACTCCCCAGGCCCCAAAACCAAGATACCATTTTGGTAAGGGGCAGCAGAAGGGAGAAGAAATATAATCTAAAAGGACTGTTTGAACCAGAAAAGGTTCAGACTGAGAGGGAGACAGATTGAGATTTGTCTCGTTTAGTTATTTCTACCCCCTTACCCAGTGGGAAGGAAACCCAGGAGGAACATGAGTTCAGGAGACAGAGAGACCAACCAGCTTGTGCACTTAACCCATTTCCCTTCCTCATAGACTGTATTTCCCAGCGTTCTGTGCAGTTAGGTGCAACCATGAGAATGAGTTTTGGCCCCAAAATGTGGGCGCAAGTGATATATTCCATTTCCAGATCTGGTTCCAGAAAGATCTCCCTTGCATTATTCTTCAGGCTCTTTTCTTTTTCACAATGACCTTGGAAACTCTGTATTGAAAATGGTAGAGTTGCATATGGAAGACCTCTGGGTCATCAGAGGATTACAACTGCCTGCCAACCAGAAACACTTTACTGGGCCCTGAGGTTGTGTTACTATCTCTGCATAACAAACCACTTCAAGACTTAGTAGATTAAAACAACACTTTATAATAATCTCTATCAGCTTTGTGGATTGACTGGGCTCAGTTGGGTGGTTCTCACTTGGGGGGCTTCATTGGATTGAGGTGAAATGGAGGCATCTTTCTTTTAATTTGGAATTCATTCACTGCCTAGATCCTTAACTAGCTCCTTGGAAATTTGTTAAGAATTCAACTTCCCAGGCACTGTTTCTGAGGAGTCTGGAGATCTGCATTTTAACCAGCACTGTTTGGAGGATCTTTAGTCATCTTGTCATTCTCTCCATTTCCCAAGTCATTAATTATCTAGAGAATAGAGGTCAGCCTCTCTGTAGACCTAATAAGCCTTACTTTCCCCAACTCTGTATTTCACAACACACTTAGAAAGCCTTTGATTTTGTGAATCACCAGGAATTGGAGAAGTCCTGGGGTCCTTTCAGTCACATCCTCCAGAGAGGAGAAAAGTGAAATTGTTATCAGAGGATCATTGATCATATTTCTAAAGACCACCAGGGATGAAAAGTATCAGAGATTAGACTGCTCAAACACCAGAATTAGTTTCTGCTGTGATTAGATTAACCTAATCTAATTGACATACAATTATTTGAAATCCAGAATCCTAATCACAAAGCAAGCTTCCCCCCAACTTTCTTGTCATTTTTTTTTTCAATGCTTTGATCTTGGTCACTGTTTCTCTGAGCTCCCCACAGGCACTTGGCTCCATTACTTAAAATTCTCACTCATGCTCTCTGCAGCTCCTCCAGGCTTTGCTTAGAGGCCATGCTCCTTGCCTGGGAGGTGGGTTTCCCACCCTGGCCCTGATACCTTTTTACCCTCCTTGAAAACATAGCTAAAATAGACCTGGCCCTGGAGAATGAGAAGAACTGTGTTCAAAGTCTGGCTTTGTAGCCTTCTGGCTGTATTACCTGTTGACTAAAAAAAAAAAAAAAAAACCCACAATGTGAGAGTTGTGAGTTGAGTTTTATTTGGGGCAAAATAAGGACTACAGCTTCACATAGTTTTGAGAAAGCGCTCTGAAGAGGTAGAGGGGAAGGTCAGTGTCGACGTGATTTTGTTGAAGGGGGAGGACATGCAACCAAGCACATATTTTTGCAGAAAGTTACTGCTGGTCTCAAGGAGCAGACATCACCATGAAAGATTTTAGTGTTTTTCCAGATACAAGGTGATATGAGAACTGGGCTTGTAAAATCTTCTCTTAAAACTTTCTGACTATCTGAAGACCTATTCTGCCAGTTTTCCCCAGAGCACAGAGTGCCTGATCCCTATGCTGAATGCCTTTCATGGGGTATTGCAGGTCAGCAGCTGCAGCAGCTCATAATTTAATCCTTGTAGAGGTAGATGGCAAGTGCCAACCTTTGGGTGGCATATCAGACAAACAAAGTTCAGTAACTGGCCTTCATTTTCCTTATCTGTGAAATGGGTTTAGTATCCACCCTGCTCTACGGGGCTTGTGCTCCAGGCACACGAGCTTTCTTTCAGTTCTGGGAAGGCACCATAGGTTTTTGCAAAATCTGTTCCCTCTACCCAGAACATGGTGCCCCTCCCCACCCCTTCCCCTGATAGATGCCTACCCTTTCTTCAGGTATCAGGTCAGAGATCATGTCCTCAGGGACAAGGCCCATTTCCCTCTCCTACCACTATTACCTCACCTTTGGGCCACAGTTCACAGTTATAAATTTATATTGCTTTGTGAGATTCTTTAGCATCAATCTCCTGTAATAGACTATATGCTCCCTGAGAACAGATACATCTGTTTCCTCTCACTCTTTTATCTCCAGCACCCAGCACTTGATAAATCAATGAATGAATATGAGTGAATGGACTATAGGTGTGAAAATCAAGGGGCATTTGGGCAAAACAAGCACTGTGCTCCAAAGGGTACAGCATGCTTTTAAGAAAGGCTTAGGCAGTCATCCATCCTGGAGCACGACCTGCTAGATGCAGCGTGGGCATAACGGGCTTCAAGCACAGGTGATCTAGTGGCTCCTAATCTTATCCATGGGGAAAGTCACAGGGACTTCAGGGGAAAGGGGTCAAGACAGATTAGAGATGGCCTCAAACTCTTTGACAATCCTGCCACTGAGAAGTAGCAAGTAGTCCCTTCCCCTTGAATCCGGGCAGACTCTATGTCTGCTTTCGCCGATAGAACTTGCCAGAAGTGATGCTGTGCCAGTTTCTGAGCTCAGGCCTTATGAGACTATACAGTCCATGGAATTCTCCAGGTCAGAATACTGAAGTGGGTGGCCTTTCCCTTTGCCAGGGTATCTTCCCAACCCTGATCGAACCCAGGTCTCCCACATTGCAAGTAGATTCTTTACCAGCTGAGCCACGAGGGAAGCCTGCCCTCTTATGAGACTGCTGCTTCCAAATCCTGTCTCTCGGAACACTCTCTCTGAGTAAGCCAGGTGACATGTAGGAAATCTATCTACTCTGAAACCTTCATGATTTTTACAAGTTGTAATAAGTTTATTAAAATAAATAAATTTTCATCTTTACAAAACTTGATGTCTTTATAAGACTTGATGTCTTTATGAGACTTGGAGTGTTCATGTATAAGTACTATTTATTTTTTCTTTTAAATTCCAAGTTTATTGAAGGCAATAACTGTTTTGCTTCCTTTTTTTCTCTCTCAAAATGTAGAATACATATGTTAATGGGGTTAATGTGATTTTTTGTTACGAAAATCCAACTTTCTTACAGCTTCTTTGAGCACCCACCTGCTTCTGGAAATCATAGGCGTGAGACACGAAACAGAGAATTGCAGATGACTGAGATCCCAAGGGAGGCAGAATTCCCAGGATCAAGTTATTTATATAAAGAGTAGGCAGGAAGAAGACTAGTTTAGTTCACAGTATTAGACAGAATTAAGATGAAAACAAAAGAAGTTTTTGCGTAGCCTGCATTGTTTTACTTACTAATCTACTGCAGTCATTCTCATAAAAAATGTTAATTACAAGAGGCAGTTCAATAGCATTTTCAAATAATACAAAATTATCCAATTCAAGAGTCCAGATCAGTAATATGCCAGTTCAGTGGAGAGCTGGTTTTGCTGTTTTCTATTGCTCTTCCTTGTTTTGTGATCAACCAAGCTGAAAAAAAAAAAAAAACAAAAAACTTTCCAAATTTAAATGACTAGAACGCCTTAGAAAAAGATCTGAAAGCATGCATTCCCCATCATTTAAGGAATTACTTCCTTCTTGTACGACATAAAGGGTCTGGAGAGTCAGAGGTGATTCTCCTGGATTCTCATCTGAATGTACCTTTTCTACCAAGCCCTCCTATCTAGTTGTTTCAAGTAAGCAAATCTTACTGTGTTCACTAGACTATGGGATTCATAAGGTCACGTTCTATATAATAACTTTTAAGTTTTAAAAGATGTTTATTTTTTAAATACAGTTGAAATACAGTTGATTTACAATGCTGTATTAGTTTCAAGTATACAGCAAAGTGATTCAGTCACACACACATATATATACATACATGAACTTTTAAAATGTTCATCACAGACATCAAGAGAATAATTGACACACTATAGAAACCATGAATATGGTGGTGTGCCAAGTAGCTTCAGTTGAGTCTAGTTCTGCAGCCTGCCAGACGCCTCTGTCCGTGGGATTTTCCGGGCAAGAATACTGGAGTGGGTTGCCATGCCCTCCTCCAGGGGATCTTCCCGACCCAGAGATCCAACCCACATCTTTACATCTGCTGCAGTGGCAGGCAGCTCCTTTACCACTAGTGCCACCTAGGAAGCCCATGAATATGGTTGAATTAACTTAATTTCAAGGAACTCTTATAAACCACTAGTGATTATGTTACTACAGTTTTATCATAATAGAATACCTTATCATAATAGCTATATGCTTTTAAAGAGTAACTGTTCCTTCAATTATTTTAGCTCTAAACTTGCCTACTACAGAGATTCATATTTCTTGCATTGAACAATATTAATACTCTCTCTTTGTAGTTGAAAGTACTAAGATCATTGGAATTTATAAAAACCCAACTAAAAATCTACCTTCCACCCAATCAGGTAAATAGGAAACAAAATGGTACTTTCAAATGCAAGTTAGGTCCACACCAGATTGGCTAGCTATCCTTGGTAGTAATTGTAAGAATTGTCAAAAGTCCACATTTTATGACTACAGTAAAAAGAATGGTTGGAAAAAAACAGAAAATAGTCTTTGGAATTAACTATTTACAATTTGCTAGCTTCATGCACTGGAGAAGGAAATGGCTACCCACTCCCGTGCTCTTGCCTGGAGAATCCCAGGGACGGTGGAGCCTGGTGGGCTGCCGTCTATGGGGACACACAGAGTTGGACACAAACTGAACTGACTTAGCAGCAGCAGCAGCTAACAGCTAACAAATATGTATGAGAAATTAAGTTTCTCTCATCTTCCAGGATTATATCCTTAAAGATTCCCAAAGTAGAAAATGTCACTGAAAAGAATTTAAGAATCAAATTAGGTGCCAAGTTTAGGGGTACATTTATAAATTCTATAAAAATTTCTTGAAGTTCACTAAAATAAAGGAATAGATTCTACAGCTAAGTAAATGAGAAATCAGTGACTTTTATACATTTTAAATAGTAGTAGCATTGTTTCAGTGACCTCTTGCTTTATAACAAGCTTCTTCCCTAAAACTTAATGACAAAAAACCATTTTATTGGTGAGAGCATGGAAAGGGGGAACCCTTTTACACAGTTGGTGGGAATGCAAATTGATTAACCACTATGGAAAGCAGTATGGAGATTCCTTAAAAAACTAGGAATAAGACTACCATATGACGCAGCAACCCCACTACAGGGCAAATACCCCGAGGAAACCATAATTGAAAAAGACACATGTACCCCAATAATAAAGATCATGGCATCTGGTCCCATCACTTCATGGCATATAGATGGAGAAACAGTGGAAACAGTGGCAGACTTTTTTTTTTTTGGCTCCAAAATCACTGCAGATGATGACTGCAGCCATGAAATAAAAAGATGCTTATTCCTTAGAAGAAAAGTTATGACCAACCTAGACAGCATATTAAAAAGCAGAGACATTACTTTGCCAACAAAGGTCCATCTCATCAAGGCTATGGTTTTTCCAGTAGTCATGTATGGATGTGAGAGTTGGACTATAAAGAAAACTGAGCACTGAAGAATTGATGCTTTTGAACTGTGATGTTGGAGAAGACTCTTAAGAGTCCCTTACTGCAAGGAGATCCAACCAGTCAATCCTAAAGGAAATTAGTCCTGAACATTCATTGGAAGGACTGATGTTGAAGCTGAAAATCCAATATTTTGGCCACCTGATATGAAGAGATGACTCATTTGAAAAGACCTTGGTGCTGGGAAAGATTGAAGGCGAGAGGAGAAGGGGACGACAGAGGATGAGATGGTTGGATAGCATCACCGACTCAATGAACATGAGTTTGAGAAAACTCTGGGAGTTGGTGATGGACAGGGAGGCCTGGAGTGCTGCAGTCCATGGGGTCACAAAGAGTCAGACACGACTGAGCGACTGAACTGAACTGACCGCAATATTCATTGTAGCACTATTTACAATAGCCAGGACATGGAAGCAACCTAGATGTCCATCAGCAGTTGAATGGGTTAAGAACGTTGTGGTACATACATACAATGGAATATTACTCAACTATAAAAGGAAGTTTATAGTTAAAAGTGCATTTGAATTAGTTCTAATGAGGTGGATGAACATATAGCCTGTTAATCAGAGTGAAGTAAGTCAGAAAGAGAATGACAAATATTATATATTAATGCATATATATGGAGTCTAGAAAGATAGTACCAATGATCCTATGTGTAGAGTAGCAGAGGAGACACAGACATGAGGAACAGGCTTTTGGACACAGTGGGGGAAAGAGAGAGTGGGATGAGAAAGAACAGCATTGAAACATATACATTACCATATGTGAAACAGCCAGTGGGAATTTGATGTACAATGCAGGGAACTCAAACCTAGAGCTCTGTGACAACCTAGAGGGATGGGGTAGGGAGGGAGACAGGAGGGGAGTTCAAGAGGGCAGGACATAGGTATACCTATGGCTGATTCATGTTGATATATGACAAAACCATCACAATACTGTAATTACCCTCCAATTAAAAATGAATTAAAAAAAAAGACTATTAAGTCCCTGGATTCTGCAGACCAAAAACTCAGGAAGGATGACCTGTCTCTCATCACAGAGTCTGGGCCCTCACCTGGGAAAACTAATAAGTGGGTGTGCTAGAATCCCCTGAGAACTTCTTCAGTCTGGTGTTTGGCACGTGGGCCATGATGAACTGAAGGCTGGGCTCAGCTGAGGCTGCCACCAGAGACCCTACACAAGATATCTTGTCATGGCTTGAACTTCCTCATAGCATGGCAGCCGCAGGATGATCAGAGTTCTTTCATGACCCCTCAGGCTCCAAGAGCATGTGTTCAGTGAATCAGGAGTAAGGACTGCATGGCTTTTATGACAGAGCCTCCGGTGTCACACAGTGCAATTCTGTGATACTTTCTGGTCAAAACAGTCCAGATGCACCCAAGATTCATGGGGTGGGAACATATACCCATCTTTTGTTGGGAAGGATATCAAAGAGCTTGTGACTGTTTAAAAACCACAACAATCATACATTTCACCCCTCCTAACTTACTAGAAACAGTTACAGATCTCATCTGCCACCTGTCTTAGTAAGTGTTCTCCAGAAAAACAGACCAACAGCATGTGCATATATATGCACACTGTAGACCCTTGAGTCACACGGATTTGAACTGTGCAGGTCCACTTATAAAAGATTTTTTTTTTTTTACTAAATATGTACCCAGTACTACACAGTCTTTGGAGGGCTGACTAAAAGGGTATATGAGGGTTTCTGACCGCACAGACTGTGTCTCTAACCCTTGTGCTGGGGACTGTTTCAGAAGGAATTGGCTTACACAATTATGGAGGTGACCAACTCCAAAACCTTCAGTATAGGCCAGCAGGCTGCAGACCTTAGAGCCAATACTGCAACTTTAAGTCTGAAGGTTGGCAGACTGCTTTACTTGCTCCAGGGAGGCCTCTTTTAGCTCTATCCAGGTCTTCACTTGATTAGATGAGGCCTACCTATCACATGAAGGGCAATCTGCTTTACTCAAAGACTACTGTCTTAGATGTTAATCTCATCTAAAACGCCCTCACAGAAATACCCAGTATAATGCTTGACCAAATATCTGGGCACGCTGTGGCCCAGCCAAGTTAACATAAAATTAACCATCTCACGAGCCCTGTACCACATTTTCAGTTTTAAAAAGTACTTTAAAATTCCTTTTGTTTTATTGCCAGATAATATGCATATTAAGTCTCTTCTTTTTTGTTGTCTGCCTTTGAAACCACCTGTGTGGTTTCATCACAGTTCCTAAATTACTAAATTTTATTTGAAGTATTTTTTTTTCCCTAAATTACTATGTGGAGCAACTGGGAATCAAATATATCAGATCCTATAATTCTCAGGTCCTAAAGAGACTCTCCCTTGGACTGCAAGGAGATCCAACCAGTCCATTCTGAAGGAGATCAGCCCTGGGATTTCTTTGGAAGGAATGATGCTAAAGCTGAAACTCCAGTACTTTGGCCACCTCATGCGAAGAGTTGACTCATTGGAAAAGACTCTGATGCTGGGAGGGATTGGGGGCAGGAGGAGAAGGGGACGACAGAGGATGAGATGACTGGATGGCATCACTGACTTGATGGACGTGAGTCTGAGTGAACTCCTGGAGTTGGTGGTGATGGACAGGGAGGCCTGGCATGCTGCGATTCATGGGGTCACAAAGAGTCGGACATGACTGAGCGACTGAACTGAATTGAACTGAAAGAGACTCAAAGAAGTAAATATGCATTATACTTGAATTTATAATGCACACATTCAGGCTGGGGAGGAATAATCTCTGTGGTCTCCAGGTTTCAATCATCAGACAGCAGCTGAGATGACATCTCCATTTTGGTCCTAATGCAGATCCTAGTTCACATTTGTTATCCTGCTCCCGATCCTCACCTATGTTCCATTCTGTCTCCTGCTGGGCTATTTCCTGCCTCATGTTAATTAATACTCATTGTAGAGCGCTCTCAGCCAGTCAATAATTGTACAAAGTTCAAGCCATAAAATTCAGGCATTCTGCTGCAGCTACAGAAAGTGCACCATCTGTGTTCATGTGGCGTTCTTTCTGCTGCTAGCAGTCATTACAGGAAACACGCAATGCGAGAATCACAGGAGACGTGACTCTCCCGTGTGCTTGCCTTCAGATGAGGAGCAGAGCCCTGGACAAAGGCTTCTATTCAGTTTTCTCATAGTCAGAAATGTTACGCCCTTCTGTGACCTTGCGGGGAAAAAGCAGCTTCTGGTCTAAGTGGCTCCTGAGAAATCTCACATTAAGTAAACCCCTCACTCACATAAGGCTTTACTGCAAAGGAGCTGTTTTTTTCTAGAGCTGAGGTGGAGAATGTATTCTTCTGACACTTGTTTTGAAGCACGCTGGGCTAGATGTTCAAGTGCAGTTTCCTAGGCCCTGCCCAGACCCATTGAATCACAGTCTGTGGTTGGGGGACTGCCTCAGGCATTTGAGTTTTGTCTGTGTGTGTGTGTGGCGGGGAGCTGTGTGTTAATATATATCTGTGTATAATGGTATATACAAATTTTAAGTGTACAGCTAAGTGGCAAAAATAATATATTGATGTCCAACCATCACGACAGCTCATCTCTGGAAATTCTTCATCATCTCACACTAAAACTCTATACCCATGAAAAAGTAACTCCCCTTCTCTTCAACCCTCAACCCTTAGTAATCTCTATTCTACTTTCTGTATTTATGAATTTGGGTGCCTCACATAAGTGAAATCATGCAGTACTTATTCTTTTGTGTTTGGCTTACTTCACTTAGCATAACGTTTTCAAGTTTCATCCATGTTGCAGCAGGTGTCAACATTTTATTCCTTTTTAAGGCTAAATAATATTCCTATATATATATGTGTCAGAGAAGGCAATGGCACCCCACTCCAGTACTCTTGCCTGGAAAATCCCATGGACTGAGGCGCCTGGTAGGCTGCAGTCCATGGGGTTGCTAAAAGTCGGACACGACTGAGCGACTTCATTTTCACTTTTCACTTTCCTGTGTGTGTGTATATATATACACACAGCACATTTGTTTATCTATCAATAGACATTTGGGTTATTTCCTCCTTTCAGCTGTAGTGGATAACGTTGCTATGAATACATGGGTACAAATATCCGCTAGAGTTCCTTTCAGTTCTTTTGTGTATATATTGAGATGTATTTTGCATTTTTAACAAGCATCTCTCGTGAGCCTCTTGCCCTGAATTTTGACGCCACTAGCTTAGAGACTTTACTAGTAAATTGTTTTGTCAAATCTTTTGCAAATGTATCTTGAAATTTAGTTTAAAGAAGGATGAATGAATGGGCTTTTGCACCATCTCTTTTCTTTTGCTATTCGCTCTTGCACATTCATGTTCAGGACCTAAAGCCTTGGGTCTCACTTGCTATTAGATTCTCCTGTGATGAGTCTTATCCTTTTCCAAGTTATTCTCAGCACAGTGGTCCAAGGACACTTTCTAAAGCACCTTTCTCACCTTTCAGATACATCCCAACTTCTTCCAAAACCATACAACCATTCAGAGTTGGGCTCCATCTTCAGCCTCATCTTCGCTTGGAAATTCTACCCTTTTACTTAGGGATTTCTTGAGTATGCTCCCTGGACCACCAGCATCAGGATTACCTGGGGATTTGTTAGAGATGCAAATTCTCAGATCTATTCAATGAGGAAGAGGGGGCTTCAGGTCTATTCAATGAAGACGAGGGGGCGGGGTGTGGAACACAGCAACCTGTGTTCTAACAAGCCCTGCAGGTGATTCTGAGTATGAGATCCACTGTTGCTGCCATGTAACTTGCAGTCGTCTTCCCAAAACATGCCACCCATGAATCTGTCTTCACACTATCCCACTCGGCGGAGATTATCCTCTCTTCCTGCCCATTCAAATCCTGTGTGGCCTCCAAGCCCCGAGTCATTTGCTACCTTCTTCACTGACCCTCCACTGAATCCCCAGCTCTGCTGGGCCCTTTTCTGGGAGCCCTTGGCAGTTCATCCTGTACTGGTCTGTATCCTCTGTGACTTGCATGTGACATGTAATACTGCATTTCTTGATTCAAGTGGATTTGCTTTACCTCTACTGAATTTTTTTTAAAAGTTTTGTTGAAGCATAGTTAATTTACAATGTTGTGTTTAATTTCTACTGTAGAGCAAAGTGACTCAGTTATACATACATATATGTTTTCATATTCTTCTCCATATGGTTTTCCACAGGATATAGGATATATTTCCCTGTGCTATACAGTAGGCCCTTGCTGCTTATCCATCCTTTTGCTGTTGTTTAGTTGCTATGTCCAACTCTTTGTGACCCCATGGACTAGAGCTCTCCAGGCTCCTCTGTCCATGGAATTCTCCAGGCAAGCATACTGGAGTGGGTTGCCATTCGCTTCTCCAGAAGATCTTTCTGACCCAGGGATCGAATCCAGGCCTGCTGCACTGCAGGCAGATTCTTTGCCTTTAAGAGGAAGCAGAGGAATTCCTTAGACTGTAGCCCAGGTCCCTTCAGACCAGCTGGGGTGCCATGTTGTCAGTCCTAAATCATGAATGAGGAGAGCCAGACCCATCAGACAGAAATCCCACCATGACTAACCAGCCCTTGAACCAAAGGTGGGTGGTGTGAATTGGTGTGCACGCCAATCAGGTGGCACCCTGATAAACATTTCCTTCAGGAAATAAGGGTGACTCAGCTGTAAGGGGCTTCCCAGGTGGTACTCATGATAAAGAATCCACCTGCCAATGCAGGAGACATAAAAAACACGGGTTCAATCCCTGCATCGGGAAGATCTCCTGGAGGAGGGCATGACAATTCACTCCAGTATTCTTGCCTGGCTAATCCCGTGACAGAGGAGCCTGGTAGGCTACAGTCCAAAGGGTTGCAAAGAGTCAGACACGACTGAAGCGACTTGGCACTCACAGTTGTAACCACAGATGAGGAGTGGGAGTGGGAAACTGGAGCTGCTCACATCCACCAGAGGGAAAGGGCTGCAGCCAAGCACAGGTGCAAGGCTTTTGTTCCTTAGCTTGCTCCCTGTGGGTTTCTGGAGATGTCTTAGAGCCCTTCCCCTTTCTTTCAAGCTTTATGGCCCAAAGAATCTAGAGGATGCATTTGCTTCCTTGCCATTACTCAAAAAGGAATAAGTAGTGAATTATGTGTAGAAAATCTAGCAGAGTGTGCCAGATTCAATTAAAGCTTCTACAAAGCCTGTGAGAAGCAACGGTGGGAAGGCAAGATTTAATTTTTCCCCCAGATGCTGAAGAGTCTCTGTAGTCCACAGGGAACGCTGTAATGTGTTCGTAACGGGAGTGTCTTTCTTTATTCAACTGCTGCCTAATTCACTAGAAAATGGGGAGGGAAATGCTTTTCTACACATAACTTGATAAAAGGATTCATTAGAAATACTGTTGTAGAATTAATAAAATGTTGAATGATTTTTCCATCATTTTTCTTCCTAATAGTTGGTTAATGAGGATGAAAAGCAATTATTTTTATAATACATTTTCATGTAATTGACAGCTAAGTGTACTCAATAGAAAATAATGAATGTACTCATTTGCAATGAATTCTTTAAAAGGAAAGAAGAGAATTGGGAAGATTCTGAAAACTTTTACCCTTTATGCTACAAACACAGATTTCCCATCATCCCTCATTACATATAATTTACAATATTTTAAACACTGAAGATGGTGTTTATTTCTTTATAAAGGCGTAATTTTTCAAGAGTTCTGAATTTTGATGGGTTTGTAGTGTGTTGTTTCAAATTTGCAAGCTGTGTATAGTGACAGGAAAAACATGTTTGTTTTTTTAAGTTGGCCGTTTTTAGCTATACAGGCTAAATGGAAAAAGCAATCTTATTTAAAATTATGCTACAATTTCCTAATACATGAAAAGAAGCTGTTTTCACTATATGAAATTTAAAAACTACTCAGTGCATACAGGGAGCAGCGAGTATAAAAACTAAGAAAATTTTTAAAATCCTCTGTTCAAGAAGCTCATGACAGAAATCGCCCCCTGTTATTTATAGATTGTGGTCACACAGCCAACACCGTTTAGGACTTTTTAGAAAACTACTCCAGTTGATGTCTCTAAAGACTCAATAATTTCTGGGTGTTAGGAAGAAGTCTCAAATACACATGAGACTGTTTGGAGCACTCACTCATTTCTGTTTATCATTTTAATAAAACTATTTTCACTATCAACATTTCTCTGTTATATACATAGCTATAGGGTTCTCCTTCACCCCCTCTACCTCTGTATTCCCTTCAAGTTCTTTCTGCTGTTGATGAAGAAGGTTCTTCTTTGGGTGCTGTCTGATTCAAGGTCGGGTTGGGAATTATACAAGTAGTTTCCATGGGCAATTATTGTAGGCGATGGCAGAACAGTGCTGGCAAGGAGCTTCTGTTCCAGAAGGAAATGCTTTGATGTCTGTGAGGCAGGTTGGGATTGCTCAGTTGTCCTGTGGAGATGTCAGACTTTGCTGGGGGTGGGGGTGGGGGGTTCTCAATTTTTATTCATTTTTTTCTGTACAGTTTTGCTAAAGAGAAGTTGTTAGTTTTCTTTCTTTCTTTCTTTTTGAAATTGAAGGATAATTGCTTTACAGAATTTTGTGGTTTTCTATCACATATCAACAAGAATCAGCCATAGGTATACCCAGAAGTTTGTTAGTTTTGTGAATTAATTCCAGTAATGTTAATTCAACTGCTTTCTTCTTCATATTTAAGAAATGCATTTGAATTTCTCTTTCTCCCCCGAACTTCTTTTCCTACATGTTTCTTGTGTGCTCTTCTCCGGACATGGCATCTCACATGACAAATATTCTTTAATAACTCCTTGGTTGACCACCCAATAGGAGATCTCTGAAAGAATCTCTCTGAGCCAGGTGTCAATTTGACAGGAAATTACTTTGCTGCATTCAGCAGCTTGATAATCAAAATTTCAATTGGTGAAGTCAAACTTGACAGTGACATTGTGAAATCTTGTTTGACTAATGACGGTATTCATGATTTATTTGGTTCTGCCAAGTCCTGCATCCATCATGCCATGCTTTATTTATGCAAATATACTTCCCATAACAATTGCTGATTTCTTTTCTTCATAAAAAGGCGCCTGGCCCCTCCCGTTTGTCTCCATCTTTCAAACACTCTACCATCTAATACCGACCCCATTTGTTCTTCCTGGTGTACTTCATCTCCCCATACGATTCCATCCTGCATATGCTCATCAAATTAAGCTTCCAGAATTGAAGCTATGTCATATCATTTTCCTTGTTTGGAAACTTTCAGCTTTTCTCTCATGCCTGATGAACTTATATCAGCATCCAAGACTCGGCAAACTAGAGCTTTAACCAACGTTTCCCATCCTATTTCCCACTCTCCCTGCCCCAACTTCCATAACCTTCAGCCAAAAGGAAACACACCGCAGCTCCCCACAGCCACAGCTCTGCTCATGTAGCCGACGACGGGGGCTGGCACACTATGCCCTGTGGGCTCGGGGCTGCAGCGTGTTTTTCTGCAGCCCATATGCCAAGAATGGCTTTTCCATGTTTCAAAGGTAGAGGAGGAGGGGGGAAGGAGTAGGCAACAGAGGCAGGATGTGACCTGTAAACCTTAAAGTATTTATTATGTGACCTTTACTGAAAGTTTGCCAGCCCCTAGACCAGACAGCACCCTTCCCTCTTCTACTGCTGCAGTAAAAATCACACTGGTCACTGCAGCCCTGTGCTAAATGCCAAGTACAGCCCCGCATATCCCTTTCTGCCCAACTGCCCAAATGTCTCCTTTCTTCAAACCAACCTAGGGCCTTCTTGGGCTCTCAGAGCCCTTACTGGTCTCTATTATACAATAATTATGTGTATAAATTTGTATTAAGCTGAAAGCTCCTTGAGCATAGGGATCATTTCTTATTTACTTATTTCTTTTTACCAAATTCTTCCCTGCATTCCAGCATCTGGTAAAAATGAGTTATAGACAAAATAAACTGACTAAATATTTGTAATTGAATTCAATTAGGGTTAAATAAATATAAGCCATTTCCTGGGTTCCTAAAAATAGATGAGAAATTTCCTCTTTACCTGGGTCTCAGGTTAAGCTGTTCCAATGAGCCAGTGTCCCAGAATACAGTGGAAGGATAAGCCAGGAGTTGAGTGAACCCACAGGGGCTGCTGGAAATGCTCCTCTGGCCAAGGGAAGAACACAGGTGAGTTAGTGCCTGAAGATGTCACTTACTCCAAGATATCCTCACGTGTATGGAGTTGAGTAGTGAGTGATAGATTTAGATCATTCTTTACATGAATTTTCATGTTGGAATTTGGGAGTTTATGCTCCAGATTCGTGAGGATCAGAAGTTTCCCTAGCCAGGAACTCTCTTGAGAGACTCTCTAAAACTACTGCAAACATTTAGGAGAAGTTCTGGCATGACTCAGTGATATTCAAGAGCAAAGTGTAGAGGTGGGCATGTGGAGTAACATGCCTGATACGTTGTTGAAGAAATATGAGTGGGGTTGATCTTCCAGGACAGAATAAATCTGGTCATTTACTGAATTTCATATATGTCAGTCATTTTCACTCAACAATAAGTTAAGTATAGGAAGCATCCTCTAAACAGGAAGCAAACCTAGTGGGTGGTCTAGGGAGGGGCATGGACTTTGAAACAGGAAAAGAAAAACTAACCTATTTCACATAGGTTTCAGGCAAGGTAGCATGGTCATCAGTGTGAAGATCTTGTCTCACATTTGTGACGAATCCACCAAGGACACACACTCCAAACAAAGAAAAGTAAATCCAAAGATATAGATTGGGAAAACTCAGGTCAAACTAGAAGGAGAGTTCAACTCATAGTTGAGGAAAGAAGAAAAATACTGAAGGTGCCATTGCCTTCTCCGAGCCAGAAATGGAGTAGCGCCTAATTTCAGGTCTGAGGAGTGAGATGAGACCATCATTAGCTAATAAGTAACTACATCAGAAGTTAGAAGACTGGACAGAGCTCCAGAGTCAGGGAGTGAGACAGGACAAAGGGAGTGGATCATGGTGAAGACTGCTTGGTATGAAGGGGTCAGATATACGGTGGTAGAATTTCAGATCAAGATCACTGAAAAGTAGCACTCTTCTCGTGAGATTGTAGCCAGAGTCCAAGCTGGGGCTCTCAAACGTTAAGCACCGATGACATTTTCCTAAGTAACCACAATACTATTGTCACACATAAAAGAAAAAAAAAAAAAGGAAAAAAGAAGTATTACTTAATATTTTCTAGTACCCAGTCTAATTTTTCAAAGGATAGATCCAACCAGTCCATCCTAAAGGAAATCAGTCCTGAATATTCATCGGAAGGACTGATGTTGAAGCTGAAACTCCAATACTTTGGCCACCTGATGCGAAGAACTGACTCATTTGAAAAGACCCTGATGCTGGGAAAGATTGAAGGCAGGAGGAGAAGGGGACGACAGAGCATGAGGTGGTTGGATGGCATCACCGACTCAATGACATGAGTTTGAGTAAACTCCGGAAGTTGGTGATGGACAGGGAGGACTGGCGTGCTGCAGTCCATGGGGTCGGAAAGAGTCGGATAAAACTGAACAGTTGAACTGAACTGACTGACTGACTGACCCAGCCCATTTTCTAATTTTCAAAGACTGTGATGGAACCCAGTGTTTACTGATTTTCTGTTCTTTCTGTGAGGGTTGTGAATAGATATTTTCAGGATCCCATGGTGGCCGACTCATGCTGGAGTCTCCAGTATGATATCATACTGGAGACTCCAGCAAGATCAGGAGCTGGACGGTGGGGGTGTTAATGGAAACACAAGAGAGAAGCAGGGCCCACACTAGCCGAGGGTGAGCAGTCAACTGTCTACCAAGGGATGCTTTCAGGGTGAAAACTCCTCCTCTTCTGAACTTCCTCCTAAAACTCCTTCTCTACCTCTCCCCAGCTCTAACCCCTCCCTAATACCTGGGGGGAGCAGGTGCAAGCACTTGGAGCAGCTGAAAGCCCAAATCAGGGTGCTCTGGCTGGCGTTTCCCAGCCTGGTTCTTTTCTCACCATGCGATTGGCCCGTCCTACCCTATCCATTCCAAGTCATGGACTATCTGTTTGCTCCTTGGCTCACCCCCATTCATCTTCATTTGGCCTTGACGTTCTGACTCCTCCTAGTGCTTTTCATTATATAATTCCATTTCCTCTGACCAAATTTCACATAACCCTCGATTTGGGATTTCCACCCCTTGCTTCGTTGTGCTTGCCCCCATCCCTAATCATTGCCCTTCGGCTCCCAGACTGCAGTAGCAGAGAGGCCCTAGTCTCTGCCTCCACAGCCCAGCCAACATTTTGACTGCAACTCATGAGAAACCTTGAGCTAGAACCACCAAGCTGAGCCATTCCCAAATTCCTGATCCGCATGAACTGTGAGATCATAAATGATTGTGTTTTAAGCTGCTAAATACAGGTACTGTTGTTGCATAGTAATAGATAAATAAGTTCCTTATTTCTTCCTGCTTTTATTCAGTTGACCCAACAAATAACTATTGAGTTCTACTAGCTCAGTTGTAAAGCAAGGTCTGTGGCAGAGTACACAGCAAAGGAACACATGGGGAAACGGCTATATCTCAGACGTATAGCCCCACACAGACAACTCCCAGCCTTAGTTGTAGAACAGCCCTATTTCCAGAGAAGTGCATTTAAGATCCTCCTATCAGACAAATGAGGAGTACCCTATTTTTTGACATATTTTAGGGACAGGGATTGTATCAATTCTCCAAGAGTTGTCTTTGCATCTCATTACTTCCTTTAGGAAGTTAATTTCCCCCCTTCAGCAAAGTTCTTGCTATGATAGGAGTCCCTTTATTTCTATCATTTATTTGGTGAAAACAGGAAACATGCTCAGTATAACAAACCCTTCACTGACTCCAAGTTACCCATCTCAGTATCTACGTAATTAATTTTTAAAGGGCACAGATCCCATTCTGCTAAGTACACTAGAAATAAATAATTTATATCTATGCGTTTCTCATGTGCTTGTCCCTAGTCGTAGAGTGGTGTGGATGAGAGATTTAATCAATCCCAATTTGGGCTCAGAGACCAACCCAGGGATGCAGTGTCACTACTGTTTGGTACAAGTATGCTTCCTTCAGTATGTCATTTTTTTTTAACGCTCAGACCCACAGAAGAAAACTTCTAAAGCCTCAGCCTGGATTTCCTGGCATTTGTGCAGTACACATCCCTGTTGGTACACTGCTGATGCACACTCATATATGTATGACTTTTTCAACACAAGCATTTTAAATGAAGTATAATTTTCCATGATACTTACATAGGCTATACAGCAGCTTTGAGTTCTTGAATAAATTATTACTATAGCCATGGTGCATCCCCCAGGTGACTATATTAGACAGTCTGAAGCAAAATACATTCTTGAAATCAACTGTAATCTTCCATTCCAGTAGAAAATAATTTGTTGGGCAAATGAGTAAATGCATTTGAATTGTAATTCTATTCCAACAGGTTTCTCAGAGCTAGCTTTTAAATCACATTAACTGAAGACTTAGGTACGCCAATTGTTTATTAAAAGACCTACTGACCACAAGTTGCATAAACTAGACTTCCTAAATATAGACATCTTTTCCAAGTGAAATTCCTTAGCCTTTTTGACACAGAAGCAAAAGTGAATCATTCTTTTTTTGCAGATTCACTTTTCAGCTACCCCAAAATGTATGATGTTTGAACACTGGAGTTATTCCTGAGTGGTCAGACACTTAAGAAAATAATTTTAGAGACTGAGGGCCCAGTGAATGAGCGGGAAGATAAATGGATTTTTGGCAGCTAACTTTAGCCCCTGTAGCAGAGTAAACAATTGTCCAATATGAACAGGCTTCTAAAAATAACCATGGGCAAACTGTGGGCTTGTGGTAAATTAAAATACCTCCTGCTGAAGACAATTGAGCTTCATATATATTTAGTTTGGGGGTAGGACAGAAACCTAAATCTGTTAGATGAGACTCTTAACCAAATTCAGTCCTATTTAAGTTGAAGGCAAGTTGTCAAAGAGATAGCCCAAAGAAATAACATCAGTTCACATTTATTTTTAATATCCAATTTCTCTACACAGTAGAGTCTTATTCTTAAGAGGCAAAAAAAACACATTCATAAGTGAGTCAATTCATAGAACAGCTTTGTGAGACAGGTTATGTTGACAGAAAGATGGGTTGTGGGGGTGAAGAATGTCCCTCTACACTTGAAATTCAGTGTGTGTTAATTTTGGAGAGAAATTATTTATGTTACCACTGCAAATGTTTAACTTATAAGAGGCATGCTGTGGAAGAGGGAAAGGCTGATGGGTAAGGCTTATCCAGCAAAAGTATCTGGTTCTAAAGTTTATAATAATCTTTTGTTTTGATAAAAGAACAAAAATACATATTTCCAGCATGTGTGTCTTTTTAAAATACCAGATGAAGTATTTGTTTGGCTTGATTTGAAGAGGAGTTTCAACTCAGAGTTCAGAAAAAAAATTCACTCTGGAAATGAATTTTGATTCGTTTCTTTCATAAAGAGTAATTAAGGCAGATACTTTGTTCAGTGCATTAGCTGTTAGCCATGCATGCCATTTACATTTATTTAAAATCAAGCAAAATTAAAAGTTCAGTTTCTCAGTTGCATGTGCCACGTGTCAAGTGCTGAATTGCCACATGGGCCTAGTGGCTACCATATTAAATAGCACAGATAGAGAATATTTTCATCATCACAGAAAGCTCTACTAAACAGTACTACTCTAGTTCCTACCTGGAGAACAGATGAAAAGAAATTGTTATCTAAATTCATTACTTAAGAGAAGATACAGGTGATTCATTGGAAACAGTAGAGGTTTTAAAATATAGAGAGGCATTGTGATACTCATGCTACACAATGGCATAAAAGTGGTCGGGTGGCCACCGAAGATTTAACTTCTGTTTTGAATTGTGTTGCTGTCGGTAGTAGTGGTGGTTATGAATCTGTTGTGTTAGCAAGATAGATGCCAGAGATTCTCTTGGATTATCCTAGGCAGGATGACTGATCAGGGAAACAGAGACTGTATTTCTCATTAAAAATAATCTCGGCCCAACTCAAAGGCAAACAAGTTCTGTTTTCTGGTAAAGGATGTGGAATAAACACTCTGTGTCTTTGGAGCTAGAAGGGAAAGGAGGCTGGTCAATGCCTCCAGCAGGCTCTCCAAATCTCTGAGACTAGAAAGAGCAACAGTAATTGCCTATTCTGTGATGGGCTGACCCTCTAATGGGAGAAGGCGATGGCACCCCACTCCAGTACTCTTGCCTAGAAAATCCCATGGACGGAGGAGCCTGGAAGGCTGCAGTCCATGGGGTCGCAAAGAGTCGGACACGACTGAGTGACTTCACTTTCAATTTTCACTTTCATGCATTGGAGAAGGAAATGGCAACCCATTCCAGTGTTCTTGCCTGAAGAATCCCAGGGACGGGGGAGCCTGGTGGGCTGCCGTCTATGGGGTCGCACAGAGTCGGACACGACTGAAGTGACTTAGCAGCAACAGACCCTCTAATCAGCTCAAGCACAGCACCTCTGGATATTTAAGTGATGTATAGAGAGCCCAGGGAAGAAACCCTGGATAAAGTGAAGCCTCTTCCAGATGTGGTCTCCTGTGAAAGCTTAGGATGACCTGCATCAGCCATTTGTGGAGGGTGACTTCCCTGCAGCTCTGGACAGTCAAGTGGCCATTCCCAAGGGACAGTGTGTAACAGCAAGGAACAATGACCACAAAACAACAGCAGCTCTTAAGACACAAAGCTCCTCTCCAGATAGAAGTGAAAGTGGATGGACCTCTTTGTTGGATAAAAAGCCACCACAATTTTTGGATGAGCAAAGGGGTTGAGGGAACACCGAGAGTGTACTGTAGGATTTCCTTCCCATCTGGCTTGAAGAGGTTCAAGCAGTTTCCATTTTAAATTGGGAAAATGGAAATAGACTTGATGTTATTTGCATCTCATGTGGTAGAGTAGTTTATCTTTGAAGACATGGGCAGCTGAGGGCTAACGGCTCACCCCTGAGCAGTTTGTATAAATAGCCTGTATTCAGAAATACTTCAGTTGGTGAGAGACCCAAATAACTGGTAAATTAGAAGATGGAATGTGCCCACCTGCTAAGAAAACTTAATTCAGGGAATTAAATGATAAAGTTAATTTTAAAACACTTTTTAAGTAAATAAGAAAAAATTTAAAGATGTATTTAAATTCCTGTGTTATAATTTTATTGACAATTTTCAAACCCATAATATCTCAATGAATAGCATATTTGCAAATATTGACTTTTTGTTTATTAAGTTCTTAATGAACATTTTCTGTTCTTTAGGCAGGTTTGATCTGCATTGCAAATAATTGGTTTCCGAATATGATTCTGTATGTTAACAGATTTTGTGTTAAAATTCCTGGCAAAAACTGTCCTATTTTCAGATGAATTAACTCATCTTCAAAATTGCAATGGGGATTTTTTTTATTGACTTAGACTTTGGAAAATAGTTCTGCTAATTTAAAATATTTCCATAATTGTCACAATGACTTTAAAAAATATGTATTTATTTGGCCACACTGGGTCTTAGTTGCAGCACACAGCATCTTTTAGTTATGGCATACAGTCTCTTAGCTGAGGCATGCAGGATCTAGTTCCCTGACCAGGGATTGAACTTGGGGCCCCAGCATTGGGAATGCAGAGTCTTAACCACTGGACCACTGGGGAAGTTCCAAGATGACTTTTTAAAGAATGGTGATCTGAAATATTTGACTCCTTTGAATTCACATGATTTTCTTAGAAATTAGGTCCTTTATTTCATAATCATAAAATTATGTTCACTTATGTACTTAGATTATTAATGTCACACATTTACAAATGAATCAGATTGATATTAATGTGCATAACAATTCAATGCTTTCTCACTCCTCCATTACATATTCCAGTTCTCCAAAACCAATTTATTAGCTGTAACTATTAGACATTGCCCTGCCCAGTACCATATGAAAGTTTTTAATCGTTCAGTTCCCTGGTTTCCCAGAAGAAATATTTATCAAAATATGTTTTCAGATAGGGTATGCTGAGCCTCATTCAACCCCACCTAATCTCCAAAGCCTGCTGCTCCCACTTTAAATCATGGTTTCAGTTACAGGATATGTATGATGATAAAATACAAAAGAGCTAATGTAATTCTCTTTGAGCTTTTTTCCAAGTTTACAAAATTAAGCGCTCTTGTCTTGTGTGTATGTATGCTAAGTCACTTCAGTCACGTCTGACTCTTTGTGATCCTATTGACCATAGCCTATAAGTCTCCTCTCTCCGTGGGATTCTCCAGGCAAGAATACTGGAGTGGGCTGCTGTTCCCTTCTCCAGGGGATCTTCCCGAGGAACCTGCATATCCTGCATTAGCAGGAGGGTTCGTTACCACTAGTGCCATGGGAAGCCCATCCTTGTCTTAGCATAGATACATACTCATACAACTATTCAGTTTTCTGTGGTGTTGAGAATGACTGGCAAATAAGCTCAAGAATAAAATAAAGATGGGATATGGGAAAAAAGTTCACATTTGAGCTGGCTGGTGAACTCTGCTGAATTACTAAATGGGTAGACTAAACATGCTTCAGTTCAGTCGCTCAGTTGTGTCCGACTATTTGCAGCCCCATGGACTGCAGCACGCCAGTCTTCCCTGTCCATCATCAACTCCCGGAGATTACTCAAACTCATGTCCGTTGAGTCGGTGATGCCATCCAACCATCTCATCCTCTCTCATCCCCTTCTCCTCCCGCCTTCAGTCTTTCCCGGCATCAGGGTATTTTCCAATGAGTCAGTTCTTTGCAGCAGGTGGCCAAAGTATTGGAGTTTCAGCTTCAACATCAGTCCTTCCAATGAATATTCAGGACTGATTTTCTTTAGGATGGACTGGTTGCAGTCCAGGGGACTCTCAAAAGTCTTCTCCAACACCACAGTTCAAAAGCATCAATTCTTCAGTGCTCAGCTTTCTTTATAGTCCAACTTTCACATCCATACATGACTACTGGAAAAACCATAGCTTTGACTAGATGGACTTTTGTTGGCAAAGTAATGGGTCTACTTTTTAATATGCCGTCTAGGTTGGCCATAGCTTTTCTTCCAAGGAGAAGTGTCTTAATTTCAAGGCTGCAGTCACCATCTGCAGTGATTTTATAGTCCAAGAAAATAAAGTCTGTCACTGTTTCCGTTGTTTCCCCATCTATTTGCCTTGAAGTGATGGGACCAGATGCCATGATCTTCATTTTTTGAATGTTGAGCTTTAAGCCAACTTTTCACTCTCCTCTTTCACTTTCATCAAGAAGCTCTTTAGTTCTTCTCTGCTTTCTGCCATAAGGGTGATGTTTTCTGCATATCTGAGGTTACTGATATTTCTTCTGGCAATCCTGATTCCAGCTTGTGCTTCATCCAGCCCGGCATTTTGCATGATGAACTCTGCATATAAGTTAAATAAGCAGGGTGACAATATACAGCCTTGACGTACTCCTTTCCCGATTTGGAACCAGTCTATTGTTACATGTACAGTTCTGAGCACTGTGCCTCTATCACTAGATTCTCTAACAAATAAGATGAGCAATTCTCTTCTGGGGGCTTTTAACACATAGAGTTCAACCACTAAGATTCTATGTGCTGAAAGGAAGATTTGTCTCCTGCCAAGAATTCAAAAAGCATAGCTACTTTCCAAGTCTCTCAACCTCGAACCCTATAAGGAAAGATCAGATTTCTTTCAGTGAACCAACCTAGAACTTTGTTTTCGTTTAAATAGACATGAACAATGTCTTAAATAAAGCTATTGTGATGCTAGCAAAATCATCAGTTTTTTCAACCCAAATTATACTGTTGATGTGAATGACCACTTCTGCCCAAAAGCTAGCCTAAGTTACAGGATATGTGTGATGATACAAATTTTATACAATGAATGCAGGCAACATTCCAGTTGACTTAATCTGGCAAGATCTTCCTTAGGTATGAGTATGAGTTTGGGCCTTGAGCCAGCAATCAAAAGGGATTGTAAATGTAAATGATTACCTCATTTAGTGAGGTCTGCTTTTTGGCTAGGTCAGAAGCACCTTCTCCAAAATTTATTCAGAATATATTTGAACCATTCTAGCTGTGTGACCTTGGAAAAATTATTTAATCTCCCTGTAGGTCTGTTTTTCCATCGGCAGAGTAAGTAAATTATAACATTTACCTCATAGGCTTATTAAGCAAGATACATATTAACATATATAAAGCACTGGGCTTCCCTGGTAGCACAGTTAGTAAAGAATCCACCTGCAATGCAGGAGACCCCCTTCGATTCTTGGGTCAGGAAGTTCCCCTGGAGAAGGGATAGGCTCCTCACTCCAGTGTTCTCGGGCTTCCGTGGTGGCTCAGATGGTAAAGAATCCACCTGCAACGGGGGAGAACCAGGGTTCTATCCCTGGATTGGGAAGATCCCCTGAAGGAGGGCATGGCAACCTACTCCAGTATTCTTGCCTGGATAATCCCCATGGACAGAGGAGCCTGGAGGGCTGCAGTCCATGGGGTCACAAAGAGTTGGACACGACTGAGCGACTAAGCACAGCACAGCATATAAAGCACTTGGATTACCTGGGACATAATAAAATATATATAAGTATTAGCTCTTATTAGTAGTATTATTATCAGGTTGATAGAGGGAAGCTGGACTTTACATTTATTCTGAATCCATGTAATTATCTAGCCAATGCAATTTCCACTTAGAGAATAATTTAAAATATATTTTTTGTACTTAAATATTCTCCAAATAACTGTCTTAAATCAAATATAAACCCCCTTTTGAAATAATTTCTTTTTAGAAGAAAAATATTTTGCACATGAATGGCTTATCTTTAGAAGATGCAGGAAGAGATAAAAACGGGAGGGAAATTCACTGAAAAATCTTGACATAAGCTCCTAATTACTCTTTCAGTCAAAGTTTTGCTTTTTTACTGCCCTCCATTAAGGTAACTACAAAATATTACAAAATAACTACAAAATACCTTGCTGATTTCTCACACTTATTTTCAATTTACTCTAATATCCCTTTATTTTAATATTCCAATTTAAAAATCATTTAAAAATACTTTTTAAAGTGATAAAATATCTATTGGAAAAGAAATTTCTGGTTTAAATATGTACAGTCTTGGAAGTTAAAAGTTTTTGCCACAATAGTGTGCTGGTACTAGACTAACTTTCTTGTGGTAAAACACTAGAAAACTGGGTAAATTGTTTGAAACAACTATCTTCGGAAATTGGATTATAGGCAGTACAGGACTATTATCTCTGAGAGATGGAAAACAAGCAAAGTAAACCTACAGTTACTCAGAATGACGGCATGGAAGCAACTTCCAGGCCATGCAGGAGGAGAGAGAACCTAAGCAAAGCACAATTGTCTCACTGAACTAAAAGACAGAGATCAGGGGTGAAGGGGGCTGAGGCAGCTAGAATCTGTGGCGCAGAAAACAAGAGAATGGGAGGTGCACAGAATAAGAGCTCCAGAAATCTTCATAGGGATCCCTTTGAGTCTTTGGTGCAATACTTCCCTGCATTGCATGGGGTGACACTCAATGAAGCCATATAAGGACAACTACCAGGGCACCACAAGCTGAAAAATTTAGAAAGGGCTTCCCTGGTGGCTCGGATGGTAAAAAAAATCTGCTGGTAATGCAGAAGACTTGGAGACTATAAGCTGAAAAACCACTAGAGTATCCACAGAATTAGAAGACATTCAATGTCTGTACCTGAGCGAGTAGAGAAACATCCTTGAACAACTGGGCATTCAGTAGAGGCTCCAGATAGGCTTTGCCAACGCTAGAGCTAAATTACCACTACATATTGGTTATGCTGCACAAGTACTAGCAAAGCTTAGAGACAAGTCTCAGAAAGATTAAGGGCATCTGCAATAGCGTAACTGCTCTCAGGAATAAAACGCAACCTTCTTCAAAAAAGGATTAAAAAAATTAATATACTTATACGATGACATTCACAATAGAAGGGACACAATAAAAATTTACTGAAAGTACAAGAATCAGGAAGATGTGACCCATAGCCAGAAGAAAATTAGTTAATGGAAGCAAACCCAGAATTAACAGAAAAGGACTACAAATCAGCTTTAATAACTGTAAAGATTTAAGGAAAACATATATAAAATGAAGAAAGAAATGGACACTATAAAAAAAGTCAAGTCAAACTTCTGGATCTGAAAATTAAAATATCCGAAATAAATTCACTGGACTTAGTATACTAGACACTGCAGAAAAACAGAATAAGTGAACTTGAATAAGGAAACTCAAAGCTGAGGGAGAGCTCGGAAAAAAGGGTATTAAAAAAAAGAACAGACAAATCTCAAATAATAGTGTATTTTCTGAAAGAAGCCAGACACAAAAGAAAAAATGTGTGATTTCACTTATATGAAAAGTCGACAAGGCAGATCATAGGAATAGAAAATAGACTAATGACTGCTTTGGGCTAGGGGTATAAGTAGAATGTGGAGGTATAATTCAGTAGAGAAGACTAAACAAACTTCTAAGATAATTCAACTTAGAAAAAGGCATGGAATAAAGGAAAAAAAGAAACAAAAAACTAGAGAGCTAAAATGTATAGAAAGATGGTAGTATTAAACCATCTTTAATGTATGCTAGAGCTGATTGACATCACATCATGAAAGAAAATCTCAGTTGTCTTCTTTTTCTGCAGAAATTGACAAAAATTTCTAAATTTTTCATCCTAAAATTCATACAGAATGAAGAGATTCAGATTAGACAAAACCATCTTTAAAAAGAACCAAGTTAGAGGATTCACATTCCCTGATATAAAAACTTTCCTCCTGATATCAAAGCAACAATAATCAAGACAATATGGCACTGGCATAAGGACAGACAGATCAATGAAATGGAATTGGGAGTCTAAAAGTAATCAGTTGACTACATTTATGGTCAACTGATTTTGATAAGGATACCAAGACGATTTATTGGGCGAAAATGGTCTTTTCAACAAGAAGTACTGGGCTAAATGTATGAAAAGTTAAAGTGTTAGTCACTCAGTTGTGTCCGATTCTTTGCAACTCCATGGACTGTAGCCCACCAGGCTCCTCTGTCCATGGGATTCTCTAGGCAAGAACACTGGAGGCATAGCCATTCCCTTCTCCAGGGGATCCTCCCAACCCAGAGATTGAGTTAATGTCTCCTGCATTGCAGACAGAATCTTTACTATCTGAGCCTGTAAAACCACAAAGCTGAACTCCTAATTTATACCGTCCACAAAAATGTAACTTAAAATGGATTATAGTCCTGATATTATTCAGCCATAAAAGGAATAAAGCCCTGATACCTGTTACAACATGAATAAATCTTGAAAACATGCTTAATTATAGAACCAGTCACACTAGGCCATGTATTGTATGATTTCATTTACATGAAATGTTTGGAATAAGCAAATCTATAAAGACAGGAAGTAAATTAGTGGTTGCCAAGGGCTAGGTGGAAGGAGGAATGATTGCTAATGGGTGCATGGTTTCTTTTTGGGGTGGCAAAATGTTCTAGTATTAAATAGAGGCAGTAATTGCATAACTCTGAATATACTAAAAGCCACTTGTATACTTTAAAGGGGTTACTTTTACAGTATGTAAATTATAGCACAATAAAGCTAATTTTTAAAAAAGAATGGAAGGCTATATTATGAAAACTTTAATCATAAAAAACTGAAGAAGCTATATTAATATCAGACAATATAATCTTCAGTACAAGAAATACTCCTAAAAATATAGAAGTATTTTACATAAAGATTAAAGATGAATTTCTCTAAAAGATATAAAAATCTTAATATGTATGTATCTAATAACAAAGTTAAATGACAGAACTGAAATGAGAAATAGACAAATTTAAATTATAATTGGTGATTTCAACTTTCCTTTCTCAGTAGCTGATAAACAAGGAGACTGAAAATTGTTAAGAATAGAAGTAACTTTACCACACTACCAATTTCATCTAATTGATAAAGAAACAAAATACATCCTTTTGAAATGCACATGGAACATTTATCAAAAGGCATATACTGAAATACAGAACACATTTCAAGGAATTTAAAATGAAAAAAGTCTCATGGAGTGTTTTTCAGTTACAATAGAATTAGAAATTAATTACTAACTTAAATATCAAAAAGTTTCCAGTTGGAAATGAAAAAACATTCTAAACATCAGACAAAGACGTCATAAAGGAAGCTAGCAAACATTTGAACCAAATTATAATGAGAACACAATTTACCAAAATTTGTGGGATTAGCAATAACTAGAGGGAAGGAAGTTATAGCTTTAAGTGCTTGTGTAGAAAAAATCTTTTCTTTCAAACCTAAGATTCTACCTCAAGAAGATGTAAAATACGAGCAAAGTAAACCAAAATATAGAAGGAATAAATTGAAAGAGGGAATTTGTGAAACAGAAACAGGGCAAACAATAGAGAATGAAATTAAAAAATGGTTTTTGAACAGGGAAAGAGGAAAGTTAAATACATTTATTAATCATTGTGTAAGCAATAGATGTGAATTAAATTATATCAGTAAAAACTGACAAAGAAAAGAATAAAACGTTAAAGAAGAGAAAAAGAGGTGGGGCATATGTAGATAGAGAGCTAAGTTTGTATTTTTGTTCTAATATATAGAAAGTGTGTATGTGAGTGTGTGTGGATATAAATTTATATAATTATAGCCAGGCTTATTATTTATATAGCACTATAGCCAGCTTTCTCATTGTTGGAAGACTCCTTGAAAAAATGACTGATTGTAGGACTTGGGCAGGAAGGGCACAAGGGAGGGTGGAACCTTGTATTAGTTTGCTATTGCTGCATAACAAATCACCACAAACTTAGCATGTAAAAATAACAGCCATTTGTTGTCTCACCATTTCTGTAGATCAGAAGTCCAGGTATAGCTCAAATGGATTCAGTTCAGTTCAGTTCAGTTGCTCAGTTGTGTCTGACTCTTTGCGACTCCATGAATTGCAGCATGCCAGGCCTCCCTGTCCATCACCAACTCCTGGATTAAGGCTCAGCATATCGCTAGGCTGAAACCAAAGGACCAGCCAGGCTACATTCTCATCTGGGGTTAGAGTCCTCTTCCAAGTCTGTTCAGGTTATTTACTTGTGAGTGAGGACTGAAACCCCCATTTCCTTTCTGGCTGTCAGTGGTGCTTTCTCTCACATCCCAGAAGCTGCCGGAAGGTCCTTTATGACCCTCTTACTTCCTGATAGCTTTCTTCTTCAAAGCCAGAAGGACAATCCCTGCAGAGAGATTTATACAATGTAACAGTTTTATACCATATAACCCAATCATGGGAATGACTATTCAGCTTCCCTCTAAGGAAGGAAGAGATTCCTTAGAGGATTATGCCAAGAGGAAGAGAGGATTATGCCAAGTTTGTTCTCACCAGGTGGCAGAAGTCTCAGGGACCATCTTAGAATTCTGCCTCCTCAAAACAAACATCTTGTACAAAAAGTAAGGAGGTTCTCAAAATAGGATACCAGGTGGAGAGAACAGCCATCTTGAAGAGACTTCTCCTCTTATCAGTTTGAGCAAAATAAATAAATAATGAGAGTAATGGGCTAAAATCCATAAAATAAGAACACATGAATCTGTGCTGATACACCATATCTATTGATATGTATATATATACTGAAATATATCCATATATATTGTTATATATATATTGTTGGATCCATATATATTGTTGTATATGGATATATATGAATAAATAGGGAACAGAAGAAAGTTCTTTGTATGGTGGATTTCAGACACTGTAAAAATGTTAGAAAATTACTATTTGTCAACCATCACAGTAGTAATTGCTTCAGGCAAGAATCACCAATGGATGATAAAGTTAGTGGCCAAAAGTATGGTGAGAAACAGATTATTCACCAAGTCTCTGCAAGATACAAATTAATGATAAGGAAAAATAGTCACTCTACGGTGGAGGAATCTGGAAGTCACTAGTTAACATCACCAATAATAGGACAATTAACATCATATTCCTCCTCAAGTGCTGACTGGGGTGGCATAATATCCCTTCTTTAGCATCCTGTCCAAAATGCATAACCTGATCAAACCATAAGGAAACACCTTGTGTGCGTGCTCAGTCATGTCCCACTCTTTGCGGCCCCATGGACTGTAGCCCACCCGGCTCCTCTGTCCATGAAATCTTCCAGGCAAGAATAGTGGAGCAGGTTGCCATTTCCTTCTCTAGGGGATCTTCCCAACCCAAGAATCAAACCTGTGTCTCTTGTATCTCCTGCACTGGCAGACAGATTCTTTACTACTAGCACTCTCTGGGAAGCCCAGCAAGGGGGTCTGGGAAGTATAGTTACTAGTTTTTAAGGCTGCCACAGTACAGGAAGATGAAACAGACCTTAGGCACCAATCTGCCATATTTACTCAGATAGTTCATTCAATTGTTCCTTATTCTTTTTTGTGTGGACATATTGCAGCCATCAAATTAAAAGACGCTTATTCCTTGGAAGGAAAGTTATGACCAACCTAGATAGCATATTCAAAAGCAGAGACATTACTTTGCCAACAAAGGTCCATCTAGTCAAGGCTTTGATTTTTCCTGTGGTCATGTATGGATGTGAGAGTTGGACTGTGAAGAAGGCTGAGCGCTGAAGAATTGATGCTTTTGAACTGTGGCGTTGGAGAAGACTCTTGAGAGTCCCTTGGACTGCAAGGAGATCCAACCAGTCCATTCTAAAGGAGATCTAAATCCTGTCTCTATGAGTGAGGATGCCTGGGTTAGAACTGCTTATAAATGGAACCAAAGCCTGTTGCTTTTATAACTGAAAAGTCAAGGGCGTAGTTCTGAATTCTAGAAGTGTTCAATTCTTTTTAATTAAATTTACAAATTTAATCAGGAATTGATCTTTTTCTCAGCTCTTCTTCCTCCTAATTGACTTTATTCACAGCAGATCTTCCTTTAGCAGTGGCAAATCTGGCAAGCAGAAGCTCAAGTACTATGTTCTGTTTAATAATCTCAGTGTAAAAAGAATACTTCTTTCTTTCTATGTAATTGATAGGTAATTGTAGCAAAAGTGCTAAGTGTAATTCTTATTACATTTACCTGGAGAATATGCTTATCCCTGAACTATGGCCAGGGATATGAGATATGCTGATTGGTCAAGCCAGGGCCACGTGCCTCTGTCAGGATCTAGGAGATGACTCTAGCCCTGTGTGACCCCCATGACTGAGAATAAGGAGTAGTGACATCTCCAGTTATTTTCTCAGGAGACTGATGTCCACTGCAAAGTAATAAACCAAGCATCCTAGATTCTAGTCCAGTATTCCTAACACCACAGTACTATAATTCAGCATCTGGGACAATGCACAGTATCCCAGAGACAATCTGGTCCTCCGTTGCCAGAATGTGATTACGATATCCTATAGCTACAGGATGGAGGGACTCCAGCCTACTGACAGGGAATACCGGTGGCAGAGCTAACTGGATGAGACAATTTCATTGTCATGAAGATTAGCAAGCAGAGTATTCGCATCTTTTACTCCATTTTCTAAAATTTGAATTTACACAATTAAGCAAAGCATCAATGAACTTTGAACAGTAAATAGAGGGAAGCCACAATTCCTATTCATCTGTAATTGTTTCATGTCCATAAGCACAACGAATATGAAGAGAAAAAGAAAAGTAAGAAAAATGGGAGACTGGAGAACTATGTAAAAGAACAGTTTCTTACTCAACACATCACTGACAATGTCGACAAGCAGTCATTTCTAAATGTCAAAAATGTAAGTAGAACAGCTCGCTTAGGAAAGAGGAAGGCAGGATTATTAAGCCTAATCTGTCAATCAATGCTTGCTTGATTATTGGTAGAGAAATACTAGAGGAAAGGTTTTCAAATTTAAAAAATATATTCAGGGGGCCTCCCTGACCAACGTAGGAGACCTGGGTTCAATCCCTGATCAGGGAACTGGATTCCACATGCTGCACCTAAGGATCCTGCATGCTGCAACAAGAATAATTCAGCCAAATATATATATATATATATATATATATATATATATATTCATATTTGCAATAAAATTAAAAACCAGGACTTTGAGAGTATTCTACTTCTGTATTTCTATGAAAATATAAAATACATTATATTTAACAAGCTGGGATTCTATTCTTGTTTTTTTTTTAATCTATATTTTATCATGGAAATATAAAAGCTGTTACTAAATGAGTTACTTCCCACCAAAAAGAACTATTAGTATTACTATTTTTTCATATGGTAAACATAGATAGCAGTACCCTTATTTCAGGCAAGAAATACTAGAGAAAAGATATAGATCATGAAACTAAACTCTACCATCAATGAATTTAAATCTAAATGATTTCATAGAACTGCACAGTTTCTAGAATAAAGAAAAGTGAAAATATTTCAGAGGTTCGAAGGAGGGATGGGGGAAAGTTGCCTGAAGTTAAGGTTTGATGGTTTTGAAACCTGACTGCAATCTTGAACACTTCACACACCAAATGATGTGAATGATGAGGTCCATGTTTCTTCTACTTGAATTTGAGTGGGTTTGTGATTGATTCAACCAATAAATCAAAAGGGAAGTTGGACTTCCCTCATAGCTCAGTTGGTAAAGAATCTGCCTGCAATGCAGGAGACCTGGGTTCTATCCCTGGGTTGGGAAGATCTCCTGCAGAAGGAAATGGCAACCCACTCCAGTATTCTTGCCTGGAGAATCCCATGGACAGAGGAGCCTGGCAGGCTACAATCCATGGAATCACAAGAGTTGGACACAACTTAGCAACTAAACCACCAACCAGCACCAGGTTGGTGGCGGATGGACTAACCAATAAAAGACAGCAGTCACAAGGCTGTGTGACTTTCAGGTCATAGGAATTCTGGGGTTCTCAGAGCATCTATGAAAGACCAACTACGCTGAACCTACCTTGTTGCAAGGCCACTTATAGGTACTCCAAACACAGTCCTAGAGGGGCTCAGACATCCAGCTGTCCTCATCAAGGCCCTAATCATAGAACTGAAACTGTCTTAGGTCTTCCAGGCTACTGAAAGACCTTTATGATACCATGTAGAACAGAAGAAAGACCCAACCAAACCCTGCCCAATTTGTGACCCACAAAACCATGAAATATAATAAAACAGTCTTCATTTTAAGTCACAAAATTTGAGGGTAGTTTGTTATGCAAACAAAAGAACAAAGGGGAAATCATTTTGGAATAAGTGGTATAATTACTTTTCTTATAAAACAACATGTTCTTAAAAACAAGAACACAATAATTCTTGGTAATGGTTAAGGACAAATGATCCAGCAAAATACTATAGCAATAAGCTGATATGGAGTGTTTTTGCTTTGCTTTCAGGATATTTTTGGCCCTAAGGGACACCTTCAACTATAAGAAGAGTAATTTGAAAAGGAAATATGGGGGAGAGAATACAGTACAATTCCTTAATATAACATACAATTAACTGAAACTTCTACGCATCTAAAGTTCAAGCAATCAAAAAGCTCAAATAGCAGATAAATTGTATCTTGTTCCTTGTCTCTCTTTTTATGAAAAAGAGATGAGAAACAAGTAAACAGCTGATATTATCATTTTATTGGGAAAAAAAAATCAAGCAGTGTCAGGCCTTCTCACCATGACATAAATTTTAGAATCCTCATATTAGGTAAAATATACCAGAAACTTATTTTTGAATAACTGGAAAAACAACAAAATCTGAAACTATAGCTATACCTTCCACCTCCGTAGTACTACATGTTGGCAAGATGTGTTTATTTCCCTCAGGACTTGCCTCCTGGTCTAGTAGCTGGGACTCCACACTTCCACTGCAGGGGGCCCAGGCTCCATCCCAGGTTGGGGAACTACGATCCTGCATGTCACATGGAGTGACCAAAAGGATAAATAAAATATCTTTTTTTAAAAGCCCATTATTCTGATAAAAATAAAAGAGAGATGTTTATTTCCCTGAAGATTTATACAATTCTGGGGTTCAAAAAGAGCCAGTAAAGATAATTAGAATAGTTTCCAGAATTATCTTAACATAGGACATTTATTTTCCTAATCTTTTTCAATTTACTCGTTTCGCAGACTCTCCATTTGTTTAGTTTTCAATTCAAACATTATGTTGAATCCACTGAAAGATAATTTTTATTTGTTGAACTTGGCTTCTTAATATGAAATGCAATACTGCACAAATACACATCTGAAACCTTCTAATCTTCTGCAAATGAAAGCATGACAAGTTATCTAAACACAAGAATGCATAGGAGAAAAAGCCAAAAAATATTACGTATATTTTTTTTTTAATCAGAAAATTGAAAAATACAGAACACACAGAAAACACTATGTTTTGGTTAAGGATCAAAACAATTCCACTAATAAAACAAACTGCCTTCCATGCAGAAGAGATGCTATAGATAATGGTACCATTGAGTTGATTAAAAATAATAGTTACAGGCACTAAAATCCTGATTAAAAAGCAGTCAGTATGACAATACTATAATTCTCACCTCCGAAACAATATTAAATTTTACTGATAGAATGTTAGTTAAGAAAGCTAATACCTATCGCCTTCTACATTTCAGTTCAGTTCAGTTCAGTTGTTCATTCGTGTCCGACTTTTGTGGCCCCATGGACTGCAGCATGCCAGGCCTCCCTGTCTATCACTAACTCCCGGAGTTTACCCAAACTCATGTCCATTGAGTCAGTGGTATCATTCAACCATTTCATCCTCTGTCATCCCCTTCTCCTCTCGCCTTCAATCTTTCCCAAGTCAGGGTCTTTACAAATGAGTCGCTTCTTCGCATCAGGTGGTCAAAGTATTGGAGTTTCAGCTTCAACATCAGTCCTTGCAATGAACACCCAGGACTGATCTCATTTAGGATGGACTGATTGGATCTCCTTGAAGTCCAAAGTGAAAGTGAAAGTGAAGTCGCTCAGTTGTGTCCGACTCTTTGCGACCCCATAGACTACCAGGCTCCTCTGTCCATGGGATTTTCCAGGCAATAGTACTGGAGTGGATTGCCATTTCCTTCTCCAGGGGATCTTCCCAACCCAGGGCTCGAACCCAAGCCTCCCGCATTGTAGACAAACACTTTACCGTCTGAGCCACCAGGGAAGTCCAAGGGTCTCTCAGAAGTCTTCTCCAACACCACAGTTCAAAAGCATCAATTCTTCAGTTCTCAGCTTTCTTTAAAGTCCAACTCTCACATCCATACCTGCTATGGAAAAACTATAGCTTTGACTGGATGGACCTTTGTTGGCAAAGTAATGTCTTTGCTTTTTAATATTGCTATCTAGGTTGGTCATAACTTTTCTTCCAAGGTGTAAGCATCTTTAATTTCATGGCTGCAGTCACCATCTACAGTGATTTTGGAGTCCCCAAAAATAAAGTCTGCCACTGTTTCCTCATCTATTTGCCATGAAGTGTTGAGACCGGATGCCATGATTTACTTTTCTGAATGTTGAGCTTTAAGCCAACTTTTTCACTCTCCACTTTCACTTTCATCAAGAGGCTTTTTAGTTCCTCTTCACTTTCTGCCATAAGGGTGGTGTCATCTGCATATCTGAGGTTATTGATATTTCTCCCAGCAATCTTGATTCCAGCTTGTGCTTCATCTAGCCCAGCATTTCTCATGATGTACTCTGCATATAAGTTAAATAAGCAGGGTGACAATATACAGCCTTGATGTACTCCTTTTCCTATTTGGAACCAGTCTGTTGTTCCATGTCCAGTTTTAACTGTTGCTTCCTGACCTGCATAGATTTCTTAAGAGGCAAGTCAGGTGGTGGTATTCCCATTTCTTTCAGAATTTTCCAGTTCATTGTGATACACACAAAGACTTTGGCATAGTCAAGCAAAGCAGAAATAGATGTTTTTCTGGAACTCTTTTGCTCTTTTGATGATCCAATGGATATTGGCAATTTGATCTCTGGTTCCTCTGCTTTTTCTAAATCCAGCTTGAACATCTGGAAGTTCACAGTTCATGTATTGTTGAAGCCTGGCTTGGAGAATTTTGAGCATTACTTTACTAGCGTGTGAGATGAGTGCAATTGTGTGGTAGTTTGAACTTTCTTTGGCCTTGCCTTTCTTTGGGATTGGAATGAAAACTGACCTTTTCCAGTCCTGTGGTCACTGCTAGTTTTCCAAATTTGCTGACATATTGAGTGCATAACTTTCACAGCATCATCTTTCAGGATTTGAAATAGCTCAGCTGGAATTCCATTACCTCCACTAGCTTTGTTCATAGTGATGCTTCCTAAGGCCCACTTGACTTCACATTCCAGGATGTCTGGCTCTAGGTGAGTGATCACACTATCGTGATTATCTGGGTCATGAAGATCATTTTTGAACAGTTCTTCTGTGTATTCTTGCCACCTCTTCTTAATATCTTCTGCTTCTTTTAGGTCCATACCATTTCTGTCCTTTATTGAGTCCATCTTTGCATGAAATATTCCCTTGGTATCTCTAATTTTCTTGAAGAGATCTCTAGTCTTTCCCATTCTATTCTTATCCTCTATTTCTTTGCGCTAATCACTGAGGAAGGCTTTCTTTTCTCTCCTTTCTATTCTTTGGAACTCTACATTCAAATGGGTATATCTTTCCTTTTCTCCTTTGCTTTTCACCTCTCTTCTTTGCACAGCTATTTGTAAGGCCTCCTTAGACAGCCATTTTGCTTTTTTTGCATTTCTTTTTCTTGGGGATGGTCTTGATCCCTGTCTCCTGAACAATGTCATGAACCTCCATCCATAGTTCATCAGGCACTCTGTCTATCAGATCTAGTCCCTTAAATCTATTTCCCACTTCCACTGTATAATCATAAGGGATTTGATTTAGGTCATACCTGAATGCTCTAATGGTTTTCCCTACTTTCTTCAATTTAGATTGAGTCTATTCACTTTGGACATGATCGATGTTCTTAATCATTATAAGATATTTCACGGAATGTTTGAGATGTTCAGAGACCTGGAAAACTGAAGAGATGTTGGAAATTCTTGGGCTTACAGAACATTGCTGTGAAACTTTGTTGACTCAAAGCCATACCATGCCTGACACAAAGAAGAAAGCTTTCATGACACTGTTATAGATGAATGCCTACCAGATGGTACTATACTTTCTTATGAGTCCTTCCATAACCAGTCAGTTTATCATCTGAAATCCCATAATGAATAATAGAGAGAGGAGGAATGCTTGTGATGGCTGATTTTCCTGGGGCTCTAAGCATCTTTCTGGAACATATCAATGCACAATCCTGGCAGTAAGTTATTCCAACCATTCTAAACATTACAGGGCAGCCTGGGTTTATATGAAAACTTAACTATTAGCTAGGAGGAGAGGAGCCTTAGGTGGTCACAGTCTCTTAGGGATGATGCAAATCCTGAATTAGGACAAAGAAGACTAGGTTTTTAAGTTTTCTGTCAACATGGTTTTCTCCAACTCTGATTTAACATTCAGTTCAGTTCAGTTCAGTCGCTCAGTCGTGTCTGACTCTGCGACCCCATGAATTGCAGCATGCCAGGCCTCCGTGTCCATCACCAACTCCCCGAATTCACCCAAATTCATGTGCGTCGAGTCGGTGATGCCATCCAGCCATCTCATCCTCTGTCGTCCCATTCTCCTCCTGCCCCCAATCCCTCCCAGCATCAGGGTCTTTTCCAGTGAGTCATTCTTCGCACGAGGTGACCAAAGTATTGGAGTTTCAGCCTCAGCATCAATCCTTTCAATGAATACCCAGGACTGGTCTCCTTTAGAATGGACTGGTTGAATCTCCTTGCAGTCCAAGGGACTCTCAAGAGTCTTCTCCAACAACACAGTGCAAAAGCATCAATTCTTCGGCACTCAGCCTTCTTCACAGTCCAACTCTCACATCCATACATGACCACTGGAAAAACAATAGCCTTGACTAGATGGACCTTTGTTGGCAAAGTAATATCTCTGCTTTTGAGTATGCTATCTAGGTTGGTCATAACTTTCCTTCCAAAGAGTAAGCATCTTTTAATTTCATGGCTGTAATCACCATCTGCAATGATTTTGAAGCCCCCAAAAGTAAAGTCTGACACTGTTTCCACTGTTTCCCCATCTATTTCCCATGAAGTGATGGGACTGGATGCCATGATCTTCATTTTCTGAATGTTGAGCTTTAAGCCAACTTTTTCACTCTCCACTTTCACTTTCATCAAGAGGCTTTTTAGTTCCTCTTCACTTTCTGCCATAAGGGTGGTGTCATCTATATATCTGAGGTTATTGATATTTATCCAGCAATCTTGATTTCAGCTTGTGCTTCTTCCAGCCCAGCATTTCTCATGATGTACTCTGCATATAAGTTAAATAAGCAGGGTGACAGTATATAGCCTTGACATACTCCCTTTCCCATTAGGACTCTAATAGAAATGTTTCCCTCGCAATTATTATGTCTTTTTTGATTGTCCTGGGTCTTCTTTGCTGCATACAGGCTTTCTCTAGTTGCAGTGAGTAAGGGCTATGCTTCACTGTGAGGTGTGGGCTTCTCACTGCCATGGCTTTCTTGTTGCAGAGCACAGGCTCTTAGTGTGCAAGGTTCAGTAGTTCCAGCCCACAGGCTCAGTAGTTGTGGCTCTGGGCTTAGTTGCTCCTCAGGATGTGGAATCTTCCCAGACCAGGGCTTGAACCTGTGTCCTTTGCATTGGTAGGCTGATTCTTATCCAGTGTACCACCAGGGAAGTCCCCTAGCAGTTATTCTTATAATTATTTTAAAGCTATTTCTTTACTTTTTATTCTTTCAGTTCAGTTCAGTTCAGTCGCTCAGTTGTGTCCAACTCTTTGTGACCCCATGAATCGCAGCATGCCAGGCTTCTCTGTCCATCACCAACTCCTGGAGTTCACTCAGACTCACGTCCATTGAGTCAGTGATGCCATCCAGCCATCTCATCCTCTGTCGTCCCCTTTTCCTCCTGCCCCCAATCCCTCCCAGCATCAGAGTCTTTTCCAATGAGTCAACTCTTCACATGAGGTGGCCAAAGTATTGGAGTTTCAGCTTTAGCATCATTCCTTCCAAAGAACACCCCGGACTGATCTCCTTTAGAATGGACTGGTTGGATCTCCTTGCAGTCCAAGGGACTCTCAAGAGTCTTCTCCAACACCAAAGTTCAAAAGCATCAATTCTTCAGTGCTCAGCTTTCTTCACAGTCCAACTCTTATTCTTTACTCAGTATCAAAAATCTGCATTCTAACAGCATCTCTAGCAAAGTCCTAGTAAAGCTGACAGGCCAGGGACAGTGGAGAAATGCATAAAAACCCTCCCTGTTCCTAGCTGGAGCTGATTGAGTACCAGCCCAAGTGACTGTCCTTTTTGTGCTGCAATCTCATTTTAGCAGCACTCTCTGGCCATTAATAGTCTTTTCTGGTCACTGTGGTGAAGAGGACACCTGGAAAAGGAACTTCACATCCATTATGCATCATGAATTAGCTCCCTAGAACCTAAGACTGAGGAGTTAGTACATTAGAATCTCATTTTGCTTAATTTAAGGGGGTATGCCTCCTTAAATGTATAAACCAAATTCTAACATTGCTATCCTTCAAGACACCCCACTCAAAACTTCATATACACTTTCCTGTAAATACTACCCAGCTGAGACATATTCACTAAGTCCTGTCATCTGACCTTAAACATGATATGAAAGAAAATCAAACAAATAAATAGGAAAAGAAAATTTTCAACACAGATGTCCGTAGAACTAAATATCAATGAAGAAAATGTTTGTAAGATTAGTAGAGCATCTAACAGGCATTTGGACGTGAAAACCTGACCTTTAGTGTTGGCAGTGTGGTTTTGTAGACCACTTTAGACTTTTTACACGGTGGGTGTGTGATGCTGTCTAAACTCTGACTCTCTTAGAGTAGGAAATGTGAGGGTCTTAATCTACTTCATTAATTGATTTCTAAATTTCCAATAAATTATTTTTGAGCTTTTTCATAAGCATTATAGCTATTTGTTTAACATAAATAACATTCTCATGTAAAGACATGACTTTTAAAAATGTGAATGTCTTAAAGAGAAGCTGAGATACTTAAATTACAAAGTAGATTGAAACTCAGAGTACATCCATTTTTAAACAAGGTGATCCTTAAATAAATTGTGATGTAGGCTGTTTGCCTTTGGAGTTTGTTGCAAGTGACAGAAACCTAATGGCAGATGTAACTTAAGGGAGGATGAACCAATACAAACATGTGAAATTCATTGATACATCTGGGCCTCAGGGACCAGTAACCAGGGATTCTCCTCAACAGGGCACTTCATCTTCCATCTTGGCTTCCTTCCGAGTGTTGACTTTATTGTCTGACACCAAGGACTGACTTTCTCTGCTTTAGAATAAGTGTGTCTTATGGCTTCCCAAATGTTAAATATTTCATCTTCCATTCAGGAAACACCATCTTCAAGTTCTGAGTTTCAGGTGCCAAACCTGACCAGGACAGTAGCTTCACATAAGGACATCACCCTCTCCTAAAAATAATTAATTGCAGAAAAAATAGAACAGTCACTTGTCAGGAGGCTTGCAGTAGTTCAGTGGGGCATAGGGTCAGGCAAGAGTGCTAGATAAACACAGCATAGATGCTTATCATCTATTTTCTGCTCTCTCACACTTTTAAAATACCCCTCCTAACACACTCAATCCCAGGGATATATCTTTGTGTTATTTCCCACTATCCATCAACTTTCCCTCAACTCCCTCTTTTCAATTTTCTTTCATGATCCTTATACTCCTTATGTTAAGTGTGCTGGTGATTTTTAAGCTATATGTTGTGAATTAGTGGTGAAAACTCTACTTTTTAAAAAACAGTTTTATTTATTTAGTTTTGGCTGTGCTGGGTCAGCACTGCTGCGTGGTCTTTTCTCTAGTTGCCTCAAGCAGGGGCTGCTGTTTACTGGCAATGCAAGAGCTTCTCAGTGGTGGCTGCTCTTGTTGCAGAGTATGGGCTCTAGGCGCGGGGGCTTCAGTAGCTGTGGCATGTGGGTTTAGCTGTGCCAAGGAATATGGAATCTTCCCAGACCAGCGATCGAACCCCTGTCCCATGCATTGGCAGGTAGATTCTTCTCTGAGCCACCAGAGAAGCCCTGCTTTTGCTGTTTAAACTACTGAAATGAGACCTTGAGATGAACTGCAGTTTCAAGCTATTGTTCTCAAGAATCCATAATCTTACCTTGAAAGAGAGGTCAGAGAGCCTGCATAAGTCCTCAGTGTGTGTGTATGTTAGTCGCTCAGTCATGTCTGACTCTTTGCAGCCCCATGGACTATAGCTTGCCAGACTCCTCCGTCCATAGCATTCTCCAGGCAAGAATACTGGCGTGGATTGCCATTTCCTTCTCAAGAGGATGTTCTCCATCCAGGGACTGAACTCGAATCTCTTGCATCTGCTACATTAGCAGGCAGATTCTTTACCACTAGTGCCATCTGGGAAGTCAGTGACCAAAGTTACCCTGAGAACCCTTTTGATTTTGCCTTCTGATGGCCAAATCTTTGCCTCTGGGTGTTAATGTTGTAAGCTTTATGGATAAAATATTTAGATACAATGTGTCCATCGCAAATTTCTCTCAGTATAGGATAAAGTACAATTTCTATGAAGTGATTATGAACATTTTATGCAGTCGCAACTAACTAGGATATTTGATCCATTTCTCTGTCGCCTTTGGAAATAACTATGAAATAAAATTTGTTGTACGGGACAGAAGAACAATAACAACCTGGGCCTCCCTGGTAGCTCAGTAGTAAAGAATCCACTTGCCAATGCAGGAGACACGGATTCAATCCCCAATCTGGAAAGATCTCAAATGCTGCAGGGCAACAAAGCCCGTGTGCCACGACTGCTGAAGCCTGTGCACCCTAGAGCCTGTGCTGACAAGAGAAGCCACCGTAATGCGCAGCCCCTGTACCACAACTAGAGCACAGCACTCACTGCAACTAGAGAAAAACCCACACAGCAGTGAAGACCCAGCACAGCCAAAAATAAATAAACATTACATTTAAAAAGCCCTCAGAAATCAAAAACAAAATAAAAACATTTTTTAGAATGATTTTTTTCACCTAAAACTGAGATTTTCAGAGACTTGGGAAAATGACAAAAATTTATTTTTTCATCTTATAAAAAGAGGGGTATTATCAACATTTAGGCGCTTTTTATACTCCATACTTCTTAACTGACAAGATAATTTAAGAATTGTATGAGAAGAATTGTCAAATCTACCAATACTTCATATTGGTAGAGTGCATTTAATATAAATGTTGCAAAGATCGTACACTTTGCAAACTAGAAAAGAAAGCCTTTGAAGATGTATCAATGTCCTCACTGCCCATGATGCTTTCATCCTTAGGAGAATTCTTGATCTTATTCTTAGGAAATAGTCACGTATTTTTACCCCAATAGGGGGTATTAATCCTCTTTATGATTTTACTAGCTATTGTAATACATTAAAGGAAAGTGAAGTCGCTCAGTTGTGTCCGATTCTTTGCGATCCCATGGACTGTAGCCTACTAGGCTCCTCTGTCCATGGGATTTTCCAGGCAATAGTACTGGAATGGATTGCCATTTCCTTCTCCAGCGGATCTTCCCAACCCAGGGATCGAACCCAGGTCTCTGGCATTGTAGACAGACGCTTTACCGTCTGAGCCACCAGGGAAGGCCATTGTAACACATTAACCACAGCCAGTTAGTTGCATCACTACAAGGTAGTTCTTTTCCTGAATGCTTCCTGAAGGTTCTGCTATAAGCAAAAAGATGGGAGTTGAGTCCTCAACACAGTGCAGTCTCAGTATCTTGGGAAGGACTGTACAATTCAAAGTTGAACCTCTGGGTACTAGCTTCTGAGCTGTCAGTACTTAGACGACTGTACTTGAGGACTGGGCTGAGATTTCCAAGGCTCTTTGAAGTTCAGAGGCAGGTGACTTCAGGAAAGCAGAGTGGTGATTCAAAATCCAGAGGTACAAGAATTCATTATAGAACTGAATGAACTAATGAGAGCCATTTAATTGTCCTGTGGTCTGTGCTTTAAAAAAAAAAATTATTGGTATTCTTCATATATACTTTTTCTTTTCTTATTATGCTTTTAATGTTTAGTTTAGCTGAATGAGAAAGCACATTCAAAAGAATCCAATATTTTTTACTGTGTCTTATTGTTTTTCATGGTACTATAGTTACTTCCATAAGCTCAGTAAGACTCTCTCTTCCTTTTACCAGATAAATTTGGACCAAACATTGGTACTACTGAGGCTTGTATGTGGGTTGTCATACTTGAGACTAGTTCTTGACCAGTTATTGTAACTAGTCCCCCTGAAGGAACAAGGGTTGTACTTTCTAGGTGGAATCAATACCCACAAAGCCAGTGCAGACAAATGGCTTGATCTTTTTCCATGACTGTCAGAATCCCAGCCTCACAGGTGGTAAGCAGGCCAGGGACCTTGGCAAACCTGGGGAACTTGAACAAAGATGAGGTAGTGTAAGTTGGAGAGAGTTTCATGGGCTTGGTTTCCTAGCCTTGGAATAGATGAGCAAATAATAGAGACCTTTTCAGTTCAGTTCAGTTTCTCAGTCGCGTCCGAGTCCTTGCAACTCCATGGACTGCAGCACTCCAGGCTTCCCTGTTCATCACCAACTCCAAGAGTTTACTCAAACTCATGTCCATTGAGTTGGTGATACCATCCAACCATCTCATCCTCTGTCGTCCCCTTCTCATCCTGCCCTCAATCTTTCCCAGCATCAGGATCTTATCAAATGAGTCACTTCTTCGCATCAGGTGGCCAGTTTTGGAGTTTCACCATCAGTCCTTCCAATGAATATTCAGGACTGATTTCCTTTAGGATGGACTGGTTGGATCTCCTTGCAGTCCAAGGGACTCTCAAGAGTCTTCTCCAACACCACAGTTCAAAAGCATCAATTCTTTAGCCCTCAGCTTTCTTTATTGTCCAACTGTCACATCCAAACATGACCACTGGAAAAACCATAGCCTTGACTAGATGGACCTTTGTTGGCAAAGTAATGTCTTTGCTTTTTAATGTGCTTTCTAGGTTTGGTCACAACTTTTCTCCCAAGGCGTAAGCATCTTTTAATTTCATGGCTGCAGTCACCATCTGCACGGATTTTGGAGCCCAAGAAAATGAAGTCTGTCACAGTTTCCACTGTTTCCCCATCTATGTGCCATAGAGTGATGGGACCAGATGCCATGATCTCAGTTTTCTGAATGTTGAGCTTTAAGCCACCTTTTTCATTCTCCTCTTTCACTTTCAACAGGCTCTTTAGTACTTCTTTGCTTTCTGCCATAAGGGTGGTGTCATCTGCATGTCTGAGGTTATTGATATTTCTCCCAGCAATCTTGATTCCAGCTTGTGCTTCATCCAGCCCAGCATTTCTCATGATGTACTCTGCATATAAGTTAAATAAGCAGGGTGACAATATACAGCCTTGACATACTTCTTTCCCTATTTGGAACCAGTCTATTATGCCATGTCCTGTTCTAACTGTTGCTTCCTGAGCTGCATATAGGTTTCTCAAGAGGCAGGTCAGGTGGTCTGGTATTCCCATCTCTTTCAGAATTTTCCACAGTTTGTTGTGATCCACACAGTCAAAGGTTTTGGCATAGTCAATAAAGCAGAAATAGATGTTTTTCTGGAACTCTCTTGCTTTTTCCATGATCCAACGGATGTTGGTAATTTGATCTCTGTTTCCTCTGTCTTTTCTAAATCCAGCTTGAACATCTGGAAGGTCACAGTTCATGTATTGTTGAAGCCTGGCTTGGAGAATTTTGAGCATTACTTTACTAGCGTGTGAGATGAGTGCAATTGTGTGGTAGTTTGAACTTTCTTTGGCATTGCCTTTCTTTGGGATTGGAATGAAAACTGACCTTTTCCAGTCCTGTGGTCACTGCTAGTTTTCCAAATTTGCTGGCATATTGACTGCAGCACTTTCACAGCATCATCTTTTAGGATTTGAAAGAGCTCCACTGGAATTCCATCACCTCCACTACCTTTGTTCATAGTGATGCTTCCTAAGGCCCACTTGACTTCACGCTCCAGGATGTCTGGCTCTAGGTCAGTGATCACATCACTGTGATTATCTGGGTTGTGAAGATCTTTTTTGTACAGTTCTTCTGTGTATTCTTGCCTCCTCTTCTTAATATCTTCTGCTTCTGTTAGGTCCATACCATTTCTGTCTTTTATTGAGCCCATCTTTGCGTGAAATATTCCCTTGGTATCTCTAATTTTCTTGGAGACATCTCTAGTCATTCCCATTCTATTGTTTTCCTCTATTGCTTTTGCACTGATTGCTGAGGAAGGCTTTATTATCTCTCCTTGCTATTCTTTGGAACTCTGCATTCAAATAGGTATATCTTTCCTTTTCTCCTTTGTTTTTTGCTTCTCTTCTTTTCACAGCTATTTGTAAAGCCTCCTCAGACAGCCATTTTGGTTTTTTGTATTTCTTTTTATTGGAGATGGTCTTGATCCTTGTATCCTGTACAATGTCATGAACCTCTGTCCATAGTTCATCAGCCACTCTGTCTATCAGATCTGGTCCCTTAAATCTATTTCCCGCTTCCACTGTATAGTTGTGAGGGTAGGGATTTGATTTTCTAGCTTCAGTAGTTACTTAATAATGCCTGGTTCTAGGTTTGCTGAGGAAAGTCAGGAAAGGAGGCTTTTTTTAAATTGCTCATTAACACCATTGTTGCCCCTAGATTAAAAATATAGCCAAACATAAGGAAACTAGAGTTTTTTTAAGTAAATAATTATTTTTGAATATAACTTATGATAAAAGACGGGGTGGGGGGAATGTTAAGTAAAGTTATCCCAAACATGCCTGTGTTGTGCTGTGCTGTGCCCACTCACTTTAGCTGTGTGTAACTGTCTTGCAACCCTGTGGATTGCAGCCCACCAGGCTCCTCTGTCCATAGGATTCTCCTGGCAAAAATACTGAGGTGGGTTGCTATGCCCTCCTCCAGGGGATCTTCCTGACCCAGGGATCGACCCTGCATCTCCTGCATTGCTCGTAGAGTCTTTACCGCTGAGCCACTGGGCCTGCTAAGTCGCTTCGGTCGTGTCCGACTCTGTGCGACCCCATAGACAGCAGCCCACCAGGCTCCTCTGTCCCTGGGATTCTCCAGGCAAGAACACTGGAGTGGGTTGCCATTTCCTTCTCCAGTGCATGAAAGTGAAAAGTGAAAGTGAAATCGCTCAGCCGTGTCCGACTCTTTTGTGACCCTATGGACTGTAGCCCACCAGGCTCCTCCATCCATGGGACTCTCCAGGCAAGAATACTGGAGTGGGTTGCCATTTCCTTCTCCAGAGGCACTGGGGAAGCCCCTCTAAACATGCATATTCTTTTTAAAAATATCATTGCTGTGGAAATTTTTATTGCAAAATAAAAAGGATTGTGAAACAATAAAGCAAAGTTAGTCATAGATTTATACTAAGAAAGATTGTTAAATTACCTGCTATGTTCAATAATAAAATGAGGGCCCATTTCAACTTACTACGTATGTTGCTATACTCTTGAACTATAATTTCCCACATGTCCTCCTCTTCCTGCCATCTTTCTCCTGGAGGCCTTAAGCATCAATGATTGGTAGAGCTACAGACACAGCCTGACCAACTAGAACACCAGGTAACTGATTGACCAGGAATGGTGTAGGTGGGGATAGTCCTCCCTTTTCTAGCAGAGGATAAGCAGTTGGCTTGTTCTAGCCACCCATGTCAGGTATCAGTGAGTGCCCACCTGTTGTTGAAAGGTGATTATTTTTACATTGCTTCAGGGGAGGGTCTAGAAGATTATCACTGGTCTTCTTTCAGACTTAACCACATGGTGAAGTGAGAACTCAGCTTTCTTTACATGTATCTCTCATGTAGAAGCCAGATGTGCCTGGCAGGGTTCTACCGAACCTGTCCTGGCTTATTGTCATGCAACTTTAATAAGAATGCTTCATTGAAAATGAAAAATCAAAGATTAATGTGAAACTGGTCAGGACGTGGTTCTCCAGAGCAAAAGGAGACAGAGGATCTCCCTTCTACTCTGACCTTATGAGAGCATTCCAAAGTTATTTTCCAAAGTTCAGTCCCGGGTCTGGGATGTATAAAGGCTGGCCTTGGGCTCAGTTGGGAGGAGAGATCCAAGAGAATTGAAACACAGACACAGATAAGAGCTGGGGGTGGCAGAGTGGTAGACTTTTATTTTATTTCTTGACCCTGTGAGGAATAAAGTGAAGTGAAGGTGAACCAGAGAAACCAGAGAGATGAAGGTTGAATAAGATGACAGGAGACAGGAGCCCATTTTTGTCTGTAGAAATGACAGACTTCTTTAAAACACAAGATTTTCTAATAGCCACTTAAAAAATTTATTACTCTTCAGTAAATCTCTGTTCCTGTCAATCTTTATAGAAACAGATACATTCACCAAATGCCTTAGCTGTAAGTTTTCTTTTTAATTTTGTTTTGTTTCATGAAAAGTAAGAAAAGTTTGTATGTGGGTCAATAGGAATGGCACATCTAGGATGCTGAGATGATTTCTAAACCTAACAAAGTCAGTGGGAGGAGAGTTCAAAGCCAAGCGGGTCTCCTGGGAATCCACAGGGCACTAGCAGGGGAGGGCAATGGGATTTTAAAGTGTGAGGATGGGGAGGGGCTCCCCAGGTGGCTCAGTGGGTAAAGAATCCACCTGCACTGCAGGAGATGCAGGAGACACAGGTTCGATCCCTGGGTCACGAAGCTCCCCTGGAGGAGGAAATACCAACTCACTCCAGTATTCTTGCCAGGAGAATTCCATGGACAGAGGAGCCTGGCGGCAATCCATGGGGTGGCAAAGAGTTGGACATGACTGAGCCTCTGAGCACAGCACAGGATGGGGAGAGGGAGCCCTTCCTTTAACTTCCCTGCTCCATGCAGGGAGAGGCTGGCTGTAAACTCCATTTCCCAGGCTGTTGTGATGGCTGTTGATAGATGGGGTCACTGATAGGAAAAGCTGGAGGAACTTAGCGACTGAAGGAAGGAGAGACCAGGCTCTTTCTCCCCTTCACTCTGCTTTGGGACTCACACTGTCAGACCAGCATGATTCCACTTTCCTTAGATGATCTTGCACCCCTGTGACACCACATCTTCCCTCTGTCCTTCCAGACATGGCAGAGGCAGAGGTTTCCTGCTGTTGTTCATCTCTAGGTTGCTTTGGTGTCCCTATTTTGGCTTCTCAGCTTGTTTTCTCCCCTGTGGATAACCAATTCTCTGCATTGAACACTCATCTAAATATCCAGGGGTTTCTGTTTCCTGGTTAGACCTGGGCTGAAACACCAGTTACCATGTGGATTACACACCAAAACAAAAACTGCTATCTGCTTTAGACTTTGTGAGTTTCACCATAATGGACTGCAGGTGCTGCAGGACTCAGGGGAGGCACAGCGGAGCCCAGCAGCTCCTCTGAGAAATACAGTGGGCACCTGGGGGTGATGATTCTACAGGGAGACTTCCTATAAGTAGGGCTGGAACACGATATTAGGGGGCCTGTCGCTGTTCTGAAATAGTTTGCCCATCGAAATGAATTTCTATTGATTGGCACCTACTTTCAGGTGGGATTGAGTATTCGATGAACAAAAGACAGAATGGTAGCCATACTAAGTCTCTTCTCTCTCCCGCCAAGTATTTGTCTCTGGTCCAGACTCTCATATCGCACTCTGTAAAACAAAACATCTTTGGTTTACTTGACATCCCTCTTTGTAAAGTAGTTTAGTAATTAGCTAGTTTCTCCAGTACTCTTGCCTGGAAAATCCCATGGATGGAGGAGCCTGGTAGGCTCCACTCCGTGGGGTCGCTAAAAGTTGGGCACAACTGAAGCGACTTAGCAGCAGTAGCGTGCAGCAAGCATCTCAAACCTGAAGTTCTGAAGGATAGCAATATGTTACTCCAAAATATGCCACTTTGACAAAAGGATTATTTTGAGCTGAAGTCAACTAAGAGGAAGCAGATATAAGGAAAACTGTCTGTCCTCTATATCCTAAAATCAGGACATATATGTATAAAGTTATGCCCTCCTCCCTCCCTACCAGGAAGGACAGAAGTAATCACTAGTAATTATAGATTCTTATCAGCCCAGAGACGGTGGCACCAGAGAAATCAACGTACCAGACTTTAATAACCAGACCTTATTTTCCATTTCACTGTGTGACAAACAAATATAGTTCTCCCATACATTTTTTCCCACGATTTAGATACTCAAAGTCCTTTTCCTTTGTTCTGTCACTTTTCTAAAAGTTGATTCTTTTGTTAGGATGCTATGAAGCCCAAGCTCTAACCATCCCTTTGAGTCACTCATCACCAAGTGTTCTCATGTGTATACACATTGTACATGTTAATAAACTCCTGTCTGTATTTTCTCTTGTTAATCTGGCTTTTGTTAGTCTAATTTATAGGACTCCAGCCAGAGAACCCAAGAGGGACAGGCAAAAAATATTCTTTTCCTCCCCTACAGTTTCTTACAAAGTTTAGTTTCCAAACATATAAAGTATTCTGTTTAAAAGGAAGTCTTGATAAATCCATTTGCAGTGATGATTTGGCCCCTGAGCTAGATTTCACTATTAATTAATGAATACCGATTCTTTACCCCTCTCTGCAACTACACCCTTCCCATAGCCTCAAATGTCTGTGGACCATCTTGCATGCCCTTATCTTTGAGCTCATCATGTGACTCATTATGGGCAGAACTGACAGTGTACTTGTTTTAAGCTTAGGCCACAGGAAACTGAATCTTTATGCATTTCCTCTTGCATCTCTTCCTTCAGGCTACTAGCCCACTGACCCAAGAGAAAAAGAAACAAATAGAACAATCTCTCCTATCAGTTGATCAACAGATTAAAGAATAAACCCAGCCAAGAGTAATGGAGCCATTAAACTAACACAGCATAGATAAGAAAATCCCCACCAACCTTCAGACACATAAGTGATAGTAAGTAGTTGTCATTTTTAGCCACTGAGTTTTGTGGTGGTTTGTTACACAGTGAAAGCTGACTTATATCACCCTGTATGTTGGCAGCCCAAACACCTGCCCAGCTAGATTACCCATTAATCTGGCTTGAATTTGGGCTTCAAATGAGAAGGATGGCAGGGTCAGGAGAAGAGAAGGGATCCAACCATGGCTTACTGATAATGAGGGCAACTATAGGAGGCAACAAAATGGGACAAAGTCCCCCAGGGATGTTCATGCTGCTACAGGTGATGTGGAATGCAGGCATCCTGCAGTAGCTTCCCCGTTATCACTCTACATTCCCAAAGAATGCTGGCCATTCTAAGCTGACTGGGAAACACAAGTACCACAATATTACTTGTTCCAGGTCTGAGGCTTTGCAGTAGGAACCAACACAGAGAGATGAGCCAGAATTTGTTCCAGTGCTTCATGCGTGCATGCTAATCTCTTCAGTTGTATCCAACTCTTTGTGACCCAATGGTCTGTAGCCCGCCAGGTTCCTCTGTCCATGGGATTCTCTAGGCAAGAATACTGGAATGGGTTGCCATTTCCTCCTCCAGGGGATCTTCCTGACCCCAGGATCAAACCCATGTTACTTACATCTCCTGCACTGGCAGGCAGGTTCTTTACCACTAGCACCATCTGGGAAATCCAGACGCCAATGCCTCAGTGATATAAATTGTTCATAGAAATTTTGTAAGTTTGAAAAACATATAATATTGCCTTCTTACGTAAGTCTCTAAAAGACATGTAAGGAAGGTTACATCCTGTGGCTGGGATTGGCAAGAAGATCAAAGCATAACTGCCAAGCTAATCCTCAAAAGAGCAAAGCAAGATAGAATACAGCTGTGAGGGACAGAAAACTTTTGACTCAGAGGGAGCAGATGAGAAACTAAGATTCATACAATGGTCAGGGGTGTGCGGGGGGATCATCTCCTTTTGCTTAAGTGTTTGTTCCTTGTAGGTGGGTAGATTGGGATGTGAGCAGAATTCTGTGTGAAGCAGCCTTATCCTTGAAGAGGGATAGAGAACTTACAGTGGCCATGGATAATGAGGATGATCTTATGTAGTTCCTAGTTGTTGTCAAGATTAAATAAAACGGTATGCGTAACATTTAGCACAAACCCTGCTTCATAATAAGTGCACAATAAGCATTGTTGGGCTTCCCTGGTGGCTCAGAAGGTAAAGCCTGCAATGCAGGAGACCCAGTTTCAATCCCCAGGTCAGGAAGATCCCCTGGAGAAAGGAATGGCTAGTCACTCAATATTTTTGCCTGGAGAATCCCATGGACAGAGGAGCCTGGTGGGCTACAATCCATGGGGTCACAAAGAGTTGGACACGACTGAGCAACTAAGCATAGCACACAGCACAGCAGTTTGGCTAGAATCCTTTCTGTTAGTATGATTCAATAGAGAAGATCAACTATTGAAAACTACATACAATTTTAAAAAGCTGGAGCCAATCTGAATTATCATATTAAGTTATTCTGAAGAAATAAGAAGATTTGGAAAATTATATGTATGCTTACAAAATTCATAAAGATAATACATTGATGAAACTGTAACAGGTAATGATGAGAGAATAGGAAAGTGCTCTTAGAAATGCAAATCACAACTGTTGAATTATTAAAAGTAAGAAGCAATAGGCTTTCCAGCTGGTGCTAGTGGTAAAGAACCTGCCTGCCAATGCAGGAGACCTAAGAGATGTGGGTTCAATCCTTGGGTTGGGAGACTCCCCTGGAAGAGGGTTTGGCAACCCACTTCAGTAATTTTGCCTGGAGAATCCCATGGACTGAGGATCCTTGCAGGCTGCAGTCCATAGGGTCCCAAAGAGTCAGACATGAGTAAAGCAACTCAACACACACACACACACACACACACACAAGAAGCAATAGAAAACATAAAATAAATAAAAAGTTAAGGAAGCCAAATACATTCATTTTTACAATAAATGCAAATTGTTTGAATTTTACTATATAATGAAAAAGATCCTCAGATTGGATTAAAAAGATCACCTCTGAGGGAATTCCCTGGCAGTCTAGTGCTTAGGACTTGGTACTTTCATTGCTGGCACCTGGGTTCAATTCCTGGTGGGGGAATTAACATCCCACAAGCTGTGCGGAGTGGCCAAAAATAATAAATAAATAAGTACACCTCCAAGTATAAGCTACTTAATGAAAGGTCCAATTGACTCTCACAAGCCATATGTGCTGGCTCCAGCCTATGACTGATGCACTCAATGAGTTATTTAAAAAAAGCACAGATTCCTTTTTAATGAACAAGTTTAACAAGCTTTGCGATCGTCAGGTCTCATGGATAAACAGTGCATTCTTAGGAGACATAAATACAAGTTGGTAGGAAAACAGTTAAGTATCACAAAAATCCACATGCTCTTCCTTATCATCAAACATAAAAACAGGAACTGATAACAATGCTAACAAGAAACAGAGTATATATATATATAAGCATATGGCTCCCCCTGTCTCATCTCTAATGGTGCTTCTTGTTTACTATTAATATATTAATATCTTCATGGCTACCAGAATATAGCAAAAGGAACAATTTCAGCCTACCATTTGGGCATTTATACTTACAGATTATTCTCTTTTTGTCAGATACGATTGTAGCCTAAAATCTTTCATTTTTAATTTATATGTTCACATCACACATAAAGATCATTTATACCCTACTGAGTATATATTTTCCCTGAATATTAATTGCTGACTCATATGCAATTTAACAATCAAAAATGGTGAAAAAAATTTAGAGGTAACCTAGTAAGAGTGAATTTAAAAATACATAAAGATATATTTATAAATATATAAACTATTGTTATTAGTTTTGTGGTAGGCTAATACTGAATAGGGGAAGAAGAGAGGGATAGAGGAAGACAACTTCTATGGGGAGAGAGAAAACAGACTCGTGTAGGAACAATTTAATGTACAGAAACAGAGGACTGGTTAAGTATTACATATACTAGGAAGAAATATTTGAAATATTGTTAACAGGATGCCATTTTGTACAAAAATGTCTTTGAAAAGTATTTATACTCATGCACTATGAAATGCACAGACCATCTCTGTAAGAATATACAAGAAACTGCATGACAGAGTAAAGGCTAGGACAGAGACTTACCTTCTAGTATAGTATTTTGCACCTTGTGAATTTTGAATTAGATGACTATGGTAACATTCCTCAAATCTAACAGTTAAAAAGTAAACTGGTTATACATCCCCAGAATGGTTAAAATTAAAAAGACTGACAGCCCCAAATGCTGGAGAGGGTGTGAACTAGCCATAATGCTGACACACGGTTAGTGGGAGGAACTGTAAAATGATAAACCACTTTGGAAAAAGTTATGGCAGTTTCTTATAAAACAAAACATATGTCTACCCAATCATCTAATAATTTCATTTCAAATTTCAAGTTGAGTTTACCTAAGAGAAATGAAAGCATATGTTCACACAGAAAAAAGAATAAGGAATAATCGCATGAACTTTCTGTAGTAAATACGGTGGATTGGTACTTAGGGTCTGTTTCGTCTTCCTGTACTGTGCGGGTCTGGAGAACCAATAACTATACTTCTAAGACTCCCTTGCAGGGTTCCCAGGTGGTGCTAGTGGTAAAGAATCTACCTGCCAATGAAGGAGATGCAAGAGACACAGGTTCAATCCCTGGGTCAGGAAGATCCCCTGGAGAAAGGAGTGGCAACTCACTCCAGTATTCTTGCCTGGAAAAACCCATGGGCAGAAGAACCTGGCAGGCTACCGTCCATGGGGTCTCGAGTGACTGACTGAGCACGCACACAGACTCCCTAGCAGCTGGAATTCTGGATGTGATGTAGGATTGACCTGTCAGATGGTCTTGCCACTCTGAGGCTGTGCTCCTCCTGCATTTTCTTCCTCCACTGCTGGATACAATGATGATGAAGTGTTTGTTTTTTTCTGTATTAGGAGTATTAGCTAAAGTCCTGTTGTTCAAGGAACCCCACATTATACCCTATGACAGAGTGTAGACTGCTAGCACCAGCTGTGCCACAGTTCTGGAACCAGCTAGAGGGATATTTTCTGACCACCTCAGGTTGCCTGGGCTCTTGACTGTAGTAGTTTCCTGATCTTGAAACTTTATTAATTACTGAGGCAGAAGGGTGGTTCTAGAACTGGAGCATCCCTGATTATGGAAGATTCAGCAGATCCCTTGGCGCTTATATTAGTTTCCCAGGGCTGCCCTAACAAAGCCCCACAAAGTGGGGCAGTTTAAGACAATGTGCTGGTGCACTGGGATGACCCTGAGGGATGGGATTGGGAGGTGGGAGAGGGGTTCAGGATGGGGAACACGTACACTCATGGCTGATTCATGTCAATGTGTGGCAAAACCCACTGCAATATTGTCAAGTAATTAGCCTCCAATTAAAATATATAAATTAAAAAATGATGATAATAATAATAAAAATAAGACAACGTGAATGTATTCTTTCACAATTCTGCAGGCTACAAGTCCAAAATCAAGTTATTGGTAGAGCTCTGCTTTCTCTCTGAAGGCTCTAGGGACAATCCTTCCCTGACTCTTCTGGATTTTGGGGGTTGCTGACAATTCTTGGCTTTCCTTGGCTTGTAGATGCCTCACTCCAATCCCTGTCTTCAGCTTCAAATGTCCTTTTCTCATGGGTCAGTGTCTCTTCTGCTTTGCCTCCTTTTAAGGATGCTAGATGTTCACTTAAGGCTTGCCCTAATCCAGTACAACCTCATCTTGATAACATTTGCAAGATCCTGTTTCCAAAAAAGGTCACATTTACAGGATTCAGTTAAACATGAATTTGAGGGGATACTATTCAACGCAGGTTAATGCCCCAACAGTGAAATATGTCTGTGGGAAGCTTTCCTGAAACTTCAACCCAGACTAAGTCGTGTTATCCCTTTCCCCAAATCTGGAAGTCTTTTAATGTCTTGTAAACTAGCTAAACTGAATTCTATTCTTTGCAAATAAACTCTGACAATATGTCTTTGTATATTATTTTCCTTAAATGTTCCTATTAAGGTTTGTTTTTTTATCACAGGTGTTGGTAAAAGAAAATTCTTCCTAATTTGAAACCTAAATCTTTCATACTCAGTCCTTTGAAATCTCAAGAGTTTCATTTTTAATTGTTACTTCTGGGTGTAGCAACAAATCCTAATCAAATACCGATGTGTGGAAGTGAACACACATTTTTTTTGAGAGACTACTATATACCAGAGACTTTATTAGTTAATTAGGCACCACAATTTGTTATAGGAATTCAACATAAAACTGATGTCCAAGAAAGAGAAATAAATTTAACAATACTCTGCAGCTAATGAGTGGGAGTCTAATAAATTAAAGAATAATTTTTTCTGTTGTTCCATTGTTCCATGAAATACTTCATAGGAGAGAGGAAGGGTAGCTGAAGGATTTTAAGTATCCCTGATTGATAGATTAACATGGCATTAATAATTATCCAGCAATGGAACCAACTTAAAATAAGAATTTCTAAATCTAAAAGAGTATTGTTTCCTTCAAACAAGTCACATTGGAAGCTATGTAGTGATTTCCAGTATTGTCCTAAGTATTTTTAATCTGTTCTGTTGGAACTGCCATTAGAATTGAAGTCACTGTCTTTTTAATATCCTTCAGTTCAGTTCAGTTCAGTTGCTCAGTTGTGTCTGACTCTTTGTGACCCCATGAATCACAGCACGCAAGGCCTCCCTGTCCATCACCAACTCCCAGAGTTCACTCAAACTCATGTCCATTGAGTTGGTGATGCCATCCAGCCATCTCATCCTCTGTCGTCCCCTTCTCCTCCTGCCCCCAATCCCTCCCAGCATCAGGGTTTTTCCAATGAGTCAACTCAGTGGTGAGTTTTCTTTCTTGTTTGGGTTGCTTTTTTCCTTTCAGAATGGCTCTGATTTTCAAAGGTTGTCCAAAGCAAAGTGTAGTAAATAGAATGGATGATCAAGCGGTGATTTGTATGGTACACAATCCCACAGATGTTTTAGAATTTCTGCATAAGAAGCCTGTTGACTGTTTGACTTTGTTGATTAATTCAGCTTGGACAATAACATTTATGTTGAGGAAACAAATTAACATTGTCCTCATTTGTGATTCTGACAGGCGTACTTTCTTAGAACTTTGGTTTCTTGAACTTTTCAATTCAAGATTTTGGCATCTCCTTTTCAGGTCATACTGAAAATATCAAGTTTCCTCAAGTTTCTACTGTCCTCAGAAACACATTCCTTTGTCCAGCTTCTCTTGAAAGGTCAGAATAAATGTTAAGTCTTCTGTGTTTCTGTTCACCACTCCATACGCATCGCACAGTCTTCACGGCACCTTTGCTTTGGCTCAGATTTTCTTTTGGAATGAAGCTGTTTCATGGTTTTTAAACACAGGGAAAGATGCTCAGCATCTTCCTAATGAGAGAAACAAAATTAAAGCTACAATCATACTTTTTCACCTACCAGTGGACAAAGATCAAGAAGTTTACTAACCACAGCATACTGCAAAAGAACTTTCATAAATTGTCAGTCAGAACGTAAATTAGTACAACCCCTATGACATGTAATTTGTCAATATCCTTCCAAGTTAAAAATGCATATACCCTTTGATCTAGCAATCCTAATTCTAGGAAGTTTCTCATAGGTGCACCTAGACATATACAATATCATACATATATATATACTATTCACTGCAAGCTTGTTTATAGCAACGAAAGAGTGCAAAAACAGAGATCTAGTTAAATCAGTCATGGCACATCCATGCAAAAAAGAATTATGAAATGTCCTACGTGTTGCTTTGAGAGATGGTTACGCCCTATTATTCAATTCTCAAAATGCATCAAAGTGAATCTCTGTATCTTACAAAATGAAAATTATACCTCAGTGAAAAGGGGAACATGGACAGCATAGAGCTAGGTTAAAAAAACAACAGCAACAATTAGGATTCCCTGACACCTTTTCCAAGACATTTGTTAAAGTAAAGAAATGGGACTATGGATCAGTATGTATATTATGATTAGTATAAAAACAATGTATAAATATGGTTGTATATGCATAGGATGCAAGAACAAGGTAATAATTGTTGCTTCTAGGAAAGAGAAACACATGGGTGAAAGATAAGGGCAGGAGAGAGATGCAATTTTCACTTTATGCCCTTCCTACTTTAAATTTTTAGAACTTGTACAAATATGTATTCAAAATAAAAAATTAACGAAGCTCTTTCATAATCTAAATTTGTCATCAGCCACTGTTCCCATGATTAATTGCTTGTTTGAAAGAACAAAACTCTGTCAACAGATACATGAACTCTTTGGGTTTCTACTGTGCTACTGCTTCCCACCACACAGTAAACATTCTTGCTATCTTTGAACAAAATGTTTGTGCCAATAAAATAATATTTTCCTGACATCATATTACTCCCATGAGCCCTTTCTTTCAGGGTAGCGAGTACCTCGCTTGCTGAATTAAATCCATGCCATATCCGTGGAAAATACAAAATGGGCCATGAATTTTCATGAGGGAGGAAAACATAATGGCCTTTCTCTATGCACTCAAATGGTTAAGGCAATGACAGGCCTGCTTTGACAGCCCAGTCACAGGAACACAAAGTGGTAAGCCCACTATAATTTTCAATATTCAATGTGAATTAATTGGCTTGAAAATAACACTAAAACACAGTGATTCTTTTCTCTTTTTTCAAAAATTTATGTTTTTAAAGAATTGAACGCATGAGAATGAAAAAATTATTGGATTATCTATTGAAATATGTGTCAAAATTCTATAATATTACCTAGCCTTTTCTAGTCTCTTGAATTACTTAGCTATACATCACTTTTTTTTTTTTTTTGTATTTGAGGAACAATTGATTTGAAGATTATTCACTACTTGACTAAACTAACTGCTTCACTGAACCATGAAATACCGTCATGTAGCTTTTACTTGATTTAGAGACCAAACTAATAAATTATTTATATTGATTATTCAGACTGTTACTTTAGCATTTTTAAAACAATGATTAACAATGGCCATTGTTCACAGGGTATTGTTGAGAGCACAAAAAGGTAGTTTTGGAGCTAATATTTACAATATTCTGGTGGAGGAATAGAGGCACATACGGAATATTTGTCTCCAGACTCAAAATTACCAAAAACTGATGCCTGAAGAAGGAACACACCACTCTCAGTGATTGTCTCTTGGCTATTTACAGCCTGACCTTCTCGCTTTAAATGGACTTAAGCCACATAGTCTATCAGCTGGAGTTTTTAATTAAAATTAAATTGAAATTTAACTTAATAAAACTTTGTTTAAAAGTTTTAATGTAGGGCAGTGGGAGGGTGGGTTTCTGGCCCCATCTTTGAACTTGTCGAGGGGAGGTTAAAATCTCTTCTGGAAACTTAAAAAAAAAAATAAAATAAAATAAAAGTTTTAATGTAATAATAGCAAATACTCCTTGTCAAGTAGCGCTGAGTTAGAGCGTGTTTGAATCCTGGCTCTGCTGCAAGTAAAGTGAGATGTGGTTCAGTTTGTTGTTTACCCATTGTGACCTCCAGTTTATCCATCTATAAAAATGCACATAATGTGACCTACTCCAGCAGGTTGTAGGTGAAGATGAATCACGATAATGCACCTAAAATGCTTAATATAATGTACCCATAATCTGTAGCTACTGCTATAAAAGGAAATGCTTTGAATTATAGACATTCCTGAAATTTATCCGAAAAGAGTATATTATGATCCAATGCTATCTTGGTTATGAGGATTGAAATTCTATTCATTCACCCAGTGATTCATTCACATGTGGGGTTCTGAAAGAGAAAGTCACACTGATGTCTTCTTTATTGCAAAGGACAAAAATCTCTTCATATCAGGAAAAAGGCTTTTGTGGATAAACCTGATTAATTTATAGTAAGAACAGTTTTTCAGGACATCATTTTAAAAATGTATATTGAAGTAAATCAACTATGCTTACTGGATACTGAATATAGTTCTCTGTGCTATACATCCTATATATAATAGTTTACATCTGCTAATCCCGAACTTCCGACCCATCCCTCCTCTACCCGCTCCCTTAGCAACCACAAGTCTGTTCTCTATGTCTGTGAGTCTGTTGCTGATTTGTAGGTAAGTTCACTTGTGTCATAGTTTAGATTTCCCAAATAAGTGACATCATATAGTATTTGTCTTTTTCCAACTTCATTAGTATGATAATATCTAGGTCCATCCATGTTGTTGCAAATATCATTATTTCATTCCTTTTTTATGGCTGAATAGTATTCCACTTTCTATGTTCCACATTTTCTTGATCCATTCTTCTATCAATGGACATTTATATTGTTTCCATGTCAACATATCATTTTTGAACTCTTTATGTAGGTAATGCCATATGAAATTGAAATCATTTTAAGATGACTCCTTTCCATTCTGCTCTTCTTCCCCAGCTTCTAAGGTCTCTGTACCAAACCCAGGCCATCAGAGAATGGTTAAAATAAGACTGCTGCTGCTACTGCTGCTAAGTTGCTTCAGTCGTGTTTGACTCTCTGCGACTCCATGGACTGCACCCTACCAGGCTTCTCCGTCCATGGGATTCTCCAGGCAAGAACACTGGAGTGGGTTGCCATTTCCTTCTCCAATGCATGAAAGTGGGAAGTGAAAGTGAAGTCGCTCAGTCGTGTTTGACTCTTAGTGACCCCGTGGACTGCAGCCTACCAGGCTCCTCCATCCACGAGATTTTCCGGGCAACAGTACTGGAGTGGGATGCCATTGCCTTCTCCCTAAAATAAGACACTGTGGCCCAATAACTTGAATGCTCTAGTTTTGGAATCTTTGAGGCCAAACTAGAATCATGTAATACCAGTTTCCATCTCCCCAAGGGACAAATTATTTTTTGATATGTCTGTCTGTCCCATTAGCTGTTAAGTTTCATTGAGAGTTAAGGGATGGCGCTCATCCGTCTTTCCATCATTCCACCGTCCCAAGCTTTGCACAGGTATACAGTTTGTGTCTTTAAAATAATGCACTGAGTTAAACTTTCTTCTAACCATTTCAATGAAAATATTTGAAAAATACTTTTTCAACAGTTCTTCTTTCAATTTTCTTGTTACAAAAAGACTCAGTCCTTTTAAATGAGTACTTTACTTTCATTGTCATTTGTTGTGTCTAATTCAGGAAAGCCATCTGTGACCACTGAGCCTTTAGAGTTGTCATCTCACTGGGAGCCCCTGACTTGGTTGCTTTTCTTGTTGCTGTGGCTTTCCTGTGTCACAGTCATGTTCTCAGGACCATCACAGTTATTTTCAACTCTGGCTACACATCAGAATCTCCTCGCTGCCCAGTTTCTAAATGCAGGTTATGATTTAGTAGAATCTAGGTGACACCAGGCATGGGAAGTTTTAACAAGCTGAGCAGGTGACTCTGATGTCCATCCAGGTTGAAGCCCACCAGGACCACCTATGTTTTACTCAGGGTGGGAGGGGTGGCCAAAGTGTTATTCGGCCTGCTCTAACCTGAGTGTGGGCTGTATGCCTTTGCAATCGTGCTATGCAGATGCTGCAAAACTCTGCTCCACTGGTGCAGCGTGGACTAAAACTGTTTGGCCTGTGCAGTATTATTGTTTTATAATGGTGAAATATTTCAAATGTATGGAACAGTAGGATCACTAATATAATAGTGATATAATATAATAGTCCAGAGTTGAAAGTCATGGACATACCATCTAGTCTAACAAATCTTTTCCTGTTGCTATACTTATTACAGATTTTTATTAAAGTAATAAAACATTGCAAATGCTATAGAACCCCTTTGCATGCCTCTCCCCTCCCTGTCCTCTCCAGGGATAACCTCTATCCCTGTTTGTCATTCAGACCCATGTTTCACTATGTATTTATTAAAGAGTGTGTTTAGCATTTCTTGTTTTAAAACATTATGTATATGGTATCAGATTCTGTGCAGTATTTTATCAAGTCAGGCCAATATTTAAAAATGGAAAAATTTTGAGTGAAATCGTTGCATGAGATCTGTTGGCTTCTCCTAAAGCAGCCGGAAGATCTGGCAACCCTGGGAGAGCTTTCTGGCATGCCGGCATGCCGGGCTGGGCCAGCGCTGGTCGGTGTGACACCGTCCCGCTGCTCACACTGTGTAGACATATGTGCTTGCACCTGGACTGTGTCTCCTTGGATTCAGGTCTGGCCCTGACGCTGAACTTCCTTTCCTTATGATTCTTTGCTTTCTTCAAGGCCATTTCTGCATCTTCACCTAACTGCTTAATAGCAAAAGCATCTACCTCTCTGCTGTTGCTGCTGCTGCTGCTAAGTCGCTTCAGTCATGTCCGACTCTGTGCGACCCCATAGATGGCAGTCCTCCAGGCTCCTCTGTCCCTGGGATTCTCCAGGCAAGAATACTGGAGTGGGTTGCCATTTCCTTCTCTAAAGCATGAAAGGGAAAAGTGAAAGTGAAGTTGCTCAGTCGTGTCCGACTCTTAGCGACCCCATGGACTGGAGCCTACCAGGCTACCTCTCTAGCTGCCTCTAATATCCATCTCTTCTTCTGCTCTCTATTTGTTTTGTCTTTTTTTTTTTTTAATCACGCATGGCTTGTGGGATCTTAGCTCCCAGATCAAGGATTGAACACAGGTCATGGCAGTGAAAGTGCTGAGTCCTAAGTGCTTGACCACCAGGGAATTCCCCTCTTTTGTCTGATTTTCAGTTTATTGTATTTATTTGACTGACCAGGGATCGAACCCAGGCCCCCTGCATTGGGACCACAGAGTCTTAGCCTGGACCACCAGGGAAATCCTAAGTTTTCATTTTTATTTTCTTGCTATTTCCTGCCATTTCTCTTAGAATTCTTGACTTTAGTGCCAGTAGGGCATGGGTTCTTTGTTTTTGTCTTTTAGACTTTTCCAGTCAACGGTAATAGAAGTGATTTATTTTGATCAAGAAATCAACCCATCATATTACATCTCTGTGACTTGTGGTTTGGGCTATTCTCCTTATTTTAAGTGTTGTTTACATGTTTCAGTAACTTGTGGGCAGCTGGGATGCTGGGAGATTGGACACTGGATAAAATGGGATTGTATGGGTTATATAATTCTTAAGGGCTGAGAAAGTTTTGTCTTTTATTTTTCTAAAGCATTAGGCAAAGTGTCATGAAAATTATAGTCCCTAAAATGTGTTTACTGAATGAAAGAAAATTAATACGTTAATTATTAAGTGTTTTACTTCAAACCCCTTATAAGCCAGGGCAGCCCCTGACCTTCCTTTGTTTTTCAGAATACAGGTGACTCAAGGTGCCTCTCCTGATAAAGATCTGAATCTAGCCGCGAGGCAAGAGAGGCAGAGATGAAAGAGTATTCAGGGTTTGTGGATAGTTTTGGTGGGAAGATTTTTTAATAGAGAGGAAAAGAGAGCCTTGGCGTTTGGAAAAATTTAAAGCTGAGAAGGGCTGAGCGAATTTTTTCAGAAAATGCTGTTTTGTGTAATGAATGGGATTCATTGGAGAGAGCAATAAAGAATCAAATTGCTTTTAATTACATTTTTATGTCAGTCTGCCTGGAATAAGACTATCAGCTTTTAGACAGATTACATCATAAAAAACATATATACATATGCCACACAGATTTACTATAATGCCTTTAGATGTTTTAGCAAAGGGCAAGCCTTGCTAAATATGGAGGGAGGGCTTCCCCAGTGGATAGAGTAGGGCTTCTCTCTTTGAGGGCCCAAATCATGGTCAGAAACCTCTGAGATAAGTAAGGAGGCATTAACTGTCACCATTGCAATTTTGTCTGTAACATAAAATGCAATAGAAAGTCAGTTTCAACAGTGGGTTGGGAAATAAATGAAAACACATGTCTGGACATTATAATTCATGTAAGTTTAACACCTTAAATCGCACGAATTTTGAAAGCAATGTCTGTAATAATTCAGCTAATATAGATTCAAGCTTTTCTTTCCATTATAGTTGGGAAATAGGAGCCAATGACCCCTTAACACTAAATCACATTAATCTAATAAAATTGGGTCACACTGGCTCTGGACTTTGAGAACATCAGCTGTGTCAGTGGCAAGCACATGACATCTCTATGGGTATGCTAAGTGTAGGATGCCTTGGTCTTCAAAGTTGGAAAGGTTCATATGTTCTCAAATGCATTTTTTTAAATGGCTATTTGACATCTCTGCTGAAAACTCATTTAGATATTTACTCTGCTATTTTTTTTTTTTTTACTTAAAATTATATTAAAAACAACTTACAGGGACTTCCCTGGTAGTTCAGTGGTTAAGACTCCATGCTTCCAATACCAGGAGCATGGGTTCTATCCCTGTTCAGTGAACTAAGATCCCACGTGCCTCTCAGTGTGGCAAAAACAAACAAACAAACAAAACAATCAAAATGTTACAACAACCAAAATACCAAAAAAAAACCCCACCAAAAAACCCACACAAAACAAGCAAACAATAAAACAAACAACCCCCCCGACACCCCAAACAACAACAAAACCTCAAACCACCCCCTCCCCCAAGTTGTAGTATAAAGTCCAGGGCTTTGGTTAGAGTGATGGCTCCAAAGGAGTGACTATTTCTGTTGGTGCTCACTGCTAAAGTTGGTCCAGATCAAACATAATTGACTAAAGAATGAATTCCATAATCCCACTGTATTAGTTCCCTAGGGCTGCTGTAACAAAGTACCACAAACTGAGTGGAGTAAAACAACAGAAATTGATTCACAGCCTGTAGGCTAAGAAGTCCAAAATCAAGGTGTTAGCAGGGTTGGTTCCTGAGGGAGAACCTGCTCCATGCTTTTCTGCTAGCTTCTGGTTGCTGTAGGCAATCTTTGGCATTCCTTGACATGTCACTCCAATTTCTGCCTCCCTCCTCACATGGCATTCTTCCTGGGTGTGTCTGTGTCCCTGGGTCCAAATTTCCTCTTCTTGTATGGATGCCAGTCATTGCAATAGACCTAATCTTAACTTGTCAAGACCCTATTTGCAGATAAGGGTCTGCAAATATTGGGATTTGGGCCATTGACACACCTTTTGGGGTGATGTATTTCAATCAATAAGACCCACATCTCCCTGAGACCATCACCCTTGAGTCCTTCCTGGGAGGAAGTTCTGGAGCCATTACTATACTGCTAAAGAGTGTCCTGTAGGTAAGGTGTATTACACATACCAACTCATTTCATCCTTACTGCAACCCAGTCATTCTGGGAGAATTATACCTTTGAAGAAAAGAGAAGCTCAGAGGGTCTAAGCCACCAGCTAGCAAGTACAGATCAAGTATGTAAACCCAGCTGCTGCTGCTGCTGCTGCTAAGTCGCTTCAGTCACGTCCAACTCTGTGCGACCCCATAGATGGCAGCCCACCAGGCTCCCCCATCCCTGGGATTTTCCAGGCAAGAATACTGGAGTGGGTTGCCATTTCCTTCTCCAATATATGAAAGTGAAAAGTGAAAGTGAAGTCGCTCAGTCCTGTCCGACTCAGCGACCCCATGGACTACAGCCTACCAGGCTCCTCCATCCATGGGATTTTCCAGGCAAGAGTACTGGAGTGGGGTGCTATTGCCTTCTCTGGTAAATCCAGCTATTATAGACTTAAACTTTGCTCCTATGCCCTGCCATTACCCTAACTCAAAAAACACTGGATCCCTGTCTTTGGAAGCAACTGATGAAATAAAAATTCAACTATTTTACAACTTTCCCCTCAAACATAGTTACTAATACAGGAATTATAAAAAGAGTTGGAGATGGGAAATATGGTGATAGATATTCATACCCAAGAATATCTGGCTTTTGCCCACCATGCAATAGGAGTGACTTTCCAATAGACAATATGTTAGCCATGGGAGAAAGACCATCTGTCAATCGAGAGAGCCTCTCATTCCTTCAAAAAAAGTATTTCTAAAACACTTTAGAAATTGTACTTGTATACATCTACTTTTTTAATGCATTTGGGAAACTTTACTTTTAAAGGCATCTCATCTGTCATCAAGTTCCATTTTTCTGTTCCTTAAATAATTCTTAAATCTACCCCCTCATCATTATCCTCAATATCATGACTTTATTCACATATACATTTCTCTAACTTGACTATTTCAGTGGCTTCCAAATAGGTCTCTCCGCCTTCAGTTTCCTCCCATCCAATCCACCCTTGACATGGCTGACTCATTAGATGCTTAAAAGCATGTTTTTATCCATTTTGAAAGTGTTATATTCATTCAACAAATACTTACTGAGTATGTTCTGTACCAGATGTTATTCCAGGCACTGGGATACAGCAATGAACCAAAGGAACAAAAATGCCTGCCCTCGGAATGCTTTTGGTCTTCCCTGGTGGCTCAAATGGCAAAGAATCTGCCTATAATGCAGGAGACACAGGTTCAATCCCTGGGTCGGGAAGATCCTCTGGAGAAGAAAATGGCAACCCATTCCAGTATTCTTGCCTACAGAATCCCATGGATAGAGGAGCCTGATGGGCTACAGTCCATGGAGTTGCAAAGAGTAGGACATGACTGAGCAACCAACATACACAGGGAGAATTCTGTACAGTTCATGGTCGGCATTATTGTAAATCTTTCTCTTCTATGTTTTATTACAAATCTTGGCAGGTAAGAATAATGATGATGATGGAACTTCCCTGGCAGTCCAGTGGTTAAGACTCTGCACTTCCACTGCAGGGGGCAAGGGTTCTATCCCTGGTCGGGGAACTAAGATCCTGCATGCTATGCTGTGAGGCCAAAAAAAAAAAAAAAAAATGATGATGATGATATTGAGGGTTTTCATTTTATTGAATATTTACTATGTGTCAGCCATTATGTTAAATTGTTTACATATAAATCATGTTTTAACAACCCATGTCAAAGTTATGATGTTACAGAGACTCAGAGAGTTAAAGTCAGTCCAAAGTTGGACATTATAAAAAAAAGGATGGTAATGGTAAGATTTGAATCTGGCACATTCTTTCTTCAAGGTCTTGGCCATTACACTACACATCTTTTAGGTATTCAAAAGGTTGTACAGGAGGAAAAACTTTCCTCTAACTTCTCAAGTTTCATAACTGGAGGCCTGTGAATTAAACTGACAAAAGACAGATTAGCAAGAGAAAAAAAACAAAGTTTATTTGCATGTGAAATGCACAGTTGTACAGGAATACTCAGTGGTTAACAGAGTCGAACAGGACTGAAGCAACTTAGCAGCAGCATCAACATTGAGTGAAAGGAGGTGGTTAGAATTGGGAACTTGTATACCATTTTAACAAAGGGTGATAAATTATGGAGAAGTGACTGGACAAGGAAAAGGGAGTTTGGGCTTCTGGTGTGGGGGGCAAGTTGTAGGAAGGTAACTAGGAAATGTATGGGAGAAACAAATGGTAGACAAGAAACTGTGCAGACTCATCTCAACACCATCTCCATGATAAGAGTTGTTCTTCTCTTCCTGGTATGGCAGAGGGGGCACCTTTGCAAATGAAAATTTCCTTTATAAGTAGAAATTTCATTTACAAAAGGGAAATTTATGTCCTGCTTTTAGGCAGTTTGGGGAAGGAAAGAGATCTCTTCCTGTGTCTATTGTATTGTTTCTTAATTGGTTTTAGCTCAAAATAATTCTTATGCCAAAGTGGCATATATGTTGGGGTAGCATATTCTGATCTTCAGGTTTTATGAATAACTAAATCTTAAGTTCTTTATAAAGCAAATAACTACTGCATTTATCTATTTTGATGTATAGAACAGTCTTATGGACTCTGTTGCAGAGGGAGAGGGTGGGAAGATTTGGGAGAATGGCATTGAAACATGTATAATATCATGTATGAAACAAGTTGCCAGTCCAGGTTCGATGCACGATACTGGATGCTTGGGGCTAGTGCACTGGGACGACCCAGAGGGATGGTATGGGGAGGGAGGAGGGAGGAGGGTTCAGGATGGGGAACACATGTATACCTGTGGCAGATTCATTTTGATATTTGGCAAAACTAATATAATTTGTAAAGTTTAAAAATAAAATAAAATTAAAAAAAAAAGGATAATTTTGTATATTCAGTTTACCTAAAGCAGTGATTTGCTCTTCGGAGGACATTTGGCTATGTCTGGAGACCTTTTTGGGCTTCCCTGAGGGCTCAGAGATAAAAGCATTCACCCCAACTGTAGGTTTGATCCCTGGGTCGGGACAGGAAGGTTCCCTGGAGAAGGAAATGGCAACCTACCCCAGTATTCTTGCCTGGGAAAACCTATGGACAGAGAAGTCTGGCGGGCTACAGTCCATGGGGCTGCAAAAGAGTCGGGCTCAACTGAGAGAAGACCTTTTTGATAGTCATGACTTGAGAGTGAGGTGCTACGGCATCTAGTGAATTGAGGCCAGAAAAGACCTCTACAACACAGAGAATATCTGGCACAAAATATTTGAAGTGCTGAAGTTACTATACCCGGGCATATACTGAGGTAGGTGTAAACACTTAACAAAGTTTAGCCTCTTTATTTTTTTCTAATGTTTTACAGTCTCTGACTGAACGTATTCTTTATGTACTGAAATGAACCTTGTTATTTTAAAGGCTTCCTCCCCTGTCATCTTTCAGTTTAAATTTAGAAATGGGATTTGAGGGAAAACTGCATATCAGTTGAATACTTTTTAAATACACATATTTCCAAGTTTTAAGTGCCATTTTACTCAGTTGTTTATGGAAACATTAACTTAAAATTCTAATCCAGTGCTTCTCTAAGTTAAAACTATAAATCATGCTCTGTTCTTCCTATATAAAAATGATGCCAAAGGCCACTGATAGTAAACATTCTTCTTCAGACCGACTTACTGGTAATAGTGATGGGTCTGCATTGAGTCATCAGTTCTTTCAAGTCATCTTCCTGGGAGCCACGTGGAAAGTAGTCAGCTCGGTACAGATATCTGGTATATGACTACAGAACCTTGTTCTTTGTGAGAAACTAAGCGATATAATTTAAATCTGAGCTATTAGTCTTGACAGCATTATATTTTCTTATTAAGTTCCAAGAACTTTCCTGGCCTTCAGAGTTTCCCGGCCTTCATGGTTCGAAAGTCAAAGTAAAAATTTATATGATAAAATGGAATTCATATTCATTTAAGCATTTTTCTTTTCCCTTAAAAACAGTCCTTAAAAGTTCTTCAGGTAGGGAACAGCACTCGAAGAGGTGAACAGTTGGAGCATTCCTGTTCCCTCTTATTCCCCTGCTTAAAACATCAAAGGCTAGAATTTAATTGTTCATGAAGTTGTCTGTTTCCTGACAGACATTAAAATCCACACACCGCTTTGGAACATTCCTTCATAAAACAATGTACAGCTTCTTTGTTCAGCATACAGCCCTGTGTGCAGACCAAAGCACCGAATCTCCTTTACCCCAACTGTTGCATCATGCTGTGAGAGACTAAGCATACTCATGTTCAGTTTCCATCAATATTTTGATTAGAACTTGTAACATTTCTCCTAATGAATTTCTGGGTTTCATCTGAATTATCTTTTAAAAAGTTTTAAGGAGATTTTTATATGTAAATAGAGGAGACAAAGTATCACGATTTTTCTGTTTTCTTTAAAAAAAAATGCTCATTTTTCTTATCCGATAGTTCTCATCACGACAACTACACACGATAATTTTGGCCCAATGACCATTATGACCATTGGGTCACTGCACCGTTTCAGCTTAAGAAAAGGATGGTGCAATCGTGGTCATCTCTACCAGGGGGAACACAGAGAACACTCAGTGTTAAATATGACACCTATAATTAGGAAGCCCTATGGTTATACCAGAGTAGTTTTAAGGATGAGGTAATTTTAGGAGCGTTGAAAAAGCAGCAATTAATTAAGTTTTCAACGCAGCTTGTGCTGCGGTACATTCTTTGACACCCAGTTATGCTCTGTAAAAGAAAAGCCTGCTATCTCTTGACCTATCGGGTTAGCGTGGCTTTGTTATTAAGGGTCTAAAATTTGAGATTTAGAGTTCAAATCTCTTACACTTATTCTAACTTTTTAGGCCCTTACATCACCTTCCTGGGATCCAAGCGGCTTGGAACTAATGAAGTCTGTGAACAGCCAGAGACCTAAGGCATCACGTTTCACTAAGAAAAAAACCAGAAGGTCTGCGATTAGATTAGGCAAGGTGGGGAATGGGTTATTGGCAGGTAGGGCGCCGGAAAGTTACAACTCGGGTTATTTTTTAACCGGCGCCCTACAAACGGCCGGCGTGTAGGTGGCTCACTCGCTAACTTGTAAATGAACTTCAGGTTCTCTTCACTTGGGGAGCCTTTCTGAATCTGAGAACCTGGCGGCGGTTCAACGACCCCGCCCTCGGGGTCCCCAAGGGACATCTTCCGGAGAGCCCGATTGTCTGGGGCGAAGGCTCAGGGCAGGGAGTGAGGGGCGAGGGACGCGGGTCCAGAACGCCAGCCCAACCCGGCCTCACTCTCCTCGGGTGCAAACTTCCCGGCAGCGAGTTAGGCGGGAGGGGGCGGCGGGGCGGCGGTTCCCCTCGCGGAGGCAGAGAACTGCGCGCGCGAGGCTCAGGGCGCGCGGCGAGCGCGGCGACCGGGCCGCCTCCTCCCCTCCCCGCCTCCGCCGGCGCTGCCTCCTCCCTCCGCCCGGCTCGGCCTCCTTCGCTCCCTCCCCTCGTGGCTGGCTCCGGCGGCGGCGGGCGCGGAGGGCGTGCGCCGGCCGAGAGGTGTCGGTGGCGAGGGAAGGGAAGTTTCAAGTGGAAGGTCGTCCGCCGGCTGACGCGTCCTCCCGGTCTCCTCCGGCAGCATCATGGCGGAGCCGAGCGGCTCGCCCGTGCACGTCCAGCAGCCCCAGCAGGCGGCCCCGGTGACAGCGGCGGCCCCGGCGACAGCGACAGCAGCGCCGGCTCCGGTGGCTCCAGTGGCCACGGCTCCGGCCGCGCAGTCGATCGGCTGGCCCATCTGCAGGGACGCGTACGAGCTGCAGGAGGTTATCGGTCAGTGCGGCGGGCGCGGCGGGGCCGGTCCAGGCCGGGCGGGAGGCGCGGCAGGGGACGTGGGATGCTGGGCTTGTCTGCATGCACGCCCTGGAGGCAGAGCGGTCGGCTTCTGGGCCTACCGGCTTCAACAGTTTTTTTTTTTTTTTTTCATTCGTTCGGTGAGCGCGGGTGCTGCAGGAGGTGGCGCGGCGGATGTGACTCGCACTGCAGACGAGCCGCATGCTGCAAACTTTTATCTCCCTGATCGCTGGGGCGGCGGAACTGGGGACCCGGCAACGCCGCCGCATCTCCCTCCTCCCGCGTGCCGGGCCCGCAGCCTGTGGTCGGTGGCCGCGCGAGCAGGCAGCCGCGGTCGGGGTGGGGTTGCGGGGGCGCCGCCCTGGTCTTCCAGCGCCCTCGCGCCGCGCCGGGGGGCCGCGTCCTGGGGGACTCAACCGGCGCAGCCGCGCCTCTGCTCTCTAGCTCCGCACCACTGCCTCCCATCAGCAACCTCTCGCCATGGGTAACCGGGCTACGTAGGAGTTCCGGGGGCCCAGGTTCTTTCCTGAGGCCAGGGAGGATGCTGGCCTCCCTTCCTGACAGCCCCAGCTCCACGCCCGCCTTGCAGCCTGGCTTTCCGCGCCGCCCGGCGCGCCCGGGTACCCGCCTCTTGGTGCCCGGGCGCGCCGCCTGCTGCCCAGCCCGGTCGCCGGGAGAAAGAAGGCGCCCTGGCCTCCTGCCCCGTGCTGGGCCGATGCTTCCCCTCTGGTCCAGGGCCGAACTGCATGAGTGAAAGCCGAGGCTCTCGGTGACCTGCTGGCTTGCCTGTCGGTGCCTTCTAGTTGGCTCACCAATATCCCCTTATCTTAGATTTTAAAAAATCTGGGAAAGTCGAATGGCAGGAAGCCGCCGTTACTTTTCCCTGGGCCAAGCACGTGAAGGACCAGATTTGTGTTGACCGTTGTTGGATCATCTCGTCTGAGAGGCTTGTTAAACCCAGTTAGGGCACCCTCCAGATAAAGTGGGCCCTCATTATTGGCGGTGGGATGGGATGCTGCCTTCTCATATCTTGATGTTTAAGTACATGATGAAAAAGGAATTCAGGATATTTATTTTAAACTTTTCCCCCTTCTTTTCATTATAAAGAATGCGGCCCTCCCTCCCTCCCTTTAAAAAATTAAAACCGGTAATAAGAATTTCATTAGGTGTTTACCCGTTATCACCTGCTACTGTAGGAATGGAACATAGCATAGACTGAAATAAATAGACAAATGATGGGCAGAACAGTAACCTAGGATATGAAAGCAAAATTCTTCGAAAACCCAGGCCTTTTATAACTTTTTGCCAAAGACTCTCGTAGTATGTCTTCCTGTCCCTGCATGAATTATGTATCTTCAAGGGGTTTTTTAAGCCTGTTCAGTGAAAACTCCTTTCACCTGCTAGCTAAGCCCCTTCCTCTTCCCAGTTTTACCGTCTGCTCTCAACCTACTTGCCCCCACCCATATTCTGATTGCACGGGTTGCACACTGAATAGTCAGCTGTCCTGGGATACACCTGGCCTTCCACTCCTTGCTGTCTTTCACAGGCTCTTCTCTAAGTGCCCATCTTTGTAGTTAATCTCACTCAGCTTGCGGTGAATGTTCTTGAGACGCCTTCTGCTTCTTCCAAGGCAAAGTATGGTGGCTTTTTCTGCTCCTTTTTTTACACGGCTCACAGCATGTAATCCCATAGTTTTTATTTGCGCAACAAAATCTAAAGGCCTACTCTTTCCCAAGCATTGTGCTAGGTTTTTTGCGTTTAGAAATGAATAAAATGGTCCTTGCCCTTAGGGCTTCCCAAGTTTAAGTAATTGATTCTATAGGATGTCATGAGAGAGTACTGGTGGAGCATAAAGGAGGGACTAACTGCTTGCTTGAAGAAATAAGGAAGCAGGGTATTCCACAGAAGACATCTGAGCTGACTTTTGACGTCTGAATAAGTTTATAAGTTGCTTGATTATTTCCATTGCTGCTTTTCTTTGTCAGCTGTGAACTCCTTTAGGGTCTTATTTATCCCTCTTACTCCAGTACATAGGGATGGTCCATAAAAGTTAATTGATGGTAACCTGCCACATGTTTCCATAGGGTCTAGGACCAGCATTTAATTATAATCAATTTCTAGGCTTATTTTGTCAATTATTAGGGTCAGTATGCAAGTTTGCAATATGGAAGACATATGCTTGTCTTTGGAAAGCAATGTTTTGAGTTGACCAGTTTTATGAACTGAAATGAATAAAAGTTTAATTAAAGAGAAAGGATTGATTTCAGGGCTTCTTTCTGCTTGCAGTAGCAGCATTGTTAATTACGGTTGGTCAATTTCATTTAAAAAAAATTTACCTGAGGAATTTTCCAGCAGAAATGCCTGCTTATTACTTCTACGCTGATTTTTGTACATTCACACTGCAGGAAGGGTTTTCCTACATTTAAAATTATCTCGTATTTTTCCAATTGAAAGAGACGGTCTGTGTGGTGGCCGTGTGATTGAAAAGTCACATTGCTGGAGTAGGGTTTTCCAAGGGTTTAATGGTGTAGGGAATTACACACCCATTTCCATTTAGTGTTTACTGCTAGTTAAGTAATGAGTGAACTTGCGGTTAAGCACTTCTGCTTAAACATTACACGCAGAAGTTTGTAGTTCAAACATGGAGCCAGTTTCAGTGTGAACACAGGTGGACAGCCTTGGCCTCTTGGGGCCACAAGGCAGGTGACATGTGATGGGACCCCGGCAGTGTGAACCGTGAGCAGCAGGAGGCTCAGATGTGCCTGAGCAGAAGGCCAGGGGAGGCCAGGTGTTTTAACTCTCCAGCGTGGCATGGAGCACTTTTTCTTCTTTTCCTTCTGGCAGAGGTTGGGGCCTCAAGATTAGGAGAGAAGAGGTTTACTGAAATCCAAACAAAGCAGGTTCAGTTGTTTGATTTCTGTTTTAGAAGAATAAACACAGGATTTTGCAAGTCTAAAAATAAACTTTTCTCTTTGTTATTTCGTTCTTGCGTGATGAAAGATCAGTGGAGAATTTGTAATGGTAATCTGGTTCAAAAGGTTATGGGCAACCTGGAAATGATGCAAAATCTGTTGGAGAGAGGTTAACTATGTTGTAAAATGATTAAATTCCTTGTTTTAGCCATCAGTAGATTTCAAATATTTCTGTCTCCTATGGAGAAGTAACTGCTCTTGTAAGGTGTTCTAGCCTGTTTAATACCCTTCAGCCTCATTAATCTTTGTTCCTCACCACCCCCAACTACCCCCATCTCATTCTCCTCAGATTCTTTCTTTAGAAGTATATGGGGCACCCAAAGATATGCCAATTGAAAAATTAGTTTATTTGTTGGTGGTATTAGTATTATCACTTCAGTTTGCTAAACAAAGAACAAAAGATGAATCATGAAAATGTTGACTTGGGTATCCTTAATTGATTGAACAACCTCAAGGAACTTTCCTGTCAAAAAGTTGTAGTCAATGCAGTATCATTTTCTGTATTTGACTCAGATAATTTCAGCAGAGGCTGGTATCTTTGTTGGTTTTCCTGTGAAAAACACTAAATAGACTTAGGCCTCAGAACATGTTTGATTTTTCTTAGTTTTTTTGCAGTAGGAGGCTTTCTGTAGTTTTGCACCTTATTTCTAAGCATTGCTTCACTTTCATCCTAGACAGTCACTTGGAATCATCCGCAAGGGCCACCTACTTCATTTCTGGTCCTTGTCAACAAAAAGAATTTGGTTTCTCGTCTCCTAACTGTAGTTTGACAGAGGGCTTCTCCAGTACTCAGGTTTCTTTCTCTCCCAGGGGCTTTGTTTAACCATTCCAGTGCATTTCCCCCAGGTGCAGCTAACAGGCAACTGGCCAGGTCTTTAAGCAGCAGCAGCCGAGAGCAATCCTGCTCTGTGCTATCGGAAGTTCTGTGGAGCTCTATGGTTTAGGGTTTAGAACTGGTTTTATAGGTGTCTGAAGCATCATGAGGACGGTGGAGCTACACTTGTTTGCCGGGGACCTCAGAGGCATGGAGCACTGAGTGCCGGCATTCTGATCTCCCAGACTTATAAACCGGGCTGCTTTGCCATTGCTGTCAGTTGTTAATTTTTTTTTTTTTAAACTAAAAGAGTCTTGAGATGCTTAGCTTTGTGCAGGGGTTTCGATTTTCATATCATGTCACTTTTTTTTCTTCTTGGTAAGGAGAATAATGTATATAGAACTCTCCTCGTGTTTTTTCATTATTGTGATGAAATATACGTAACATGAGATTTACCATTTTCTAAGTGTACATTTCAGCAGTGCTAATTACATTGACAGCAGAAATGCTTTTAAACCTGTTGTTCAAACTAGCATGTACGAAAAATCTCTAGGTTAAGAGAAATGCATGGTAGAATTTCCATAGTATTTGCTTTATTTATGTATTTGATTTGTGACCAGTAACATGAATTTCCTTCCATCTATTGTAGTCTATTGTGTACCACATTTTTGATGGTGTTGGAGAGTAACTTGAAACGTGGTGGGCTCTGGAGTCGGGCAGTCTGGTCTGTTTCATGGCCAGGCAATGACAGTTGCTGGCCGTGTGATCTCAAGCCAAGTTGCTTAGAGGTGTCTGCACTTGGTATCCTCATTCAGGACTTGGAGATGCTAACAGTAGGGTTTGACTGCGGAGCACTTAGAACAGTGCCTGGCTCAGGGCGAGCTTTCCGGGAGCCTGAGCCCACAACTGTTGTAGGCTGCGCCGGCTGATCAGATCCGCGTTACCCGGAGAGAATCCTGCCCAGACTCTGGAGCATCTTGGAGTTTCTCTGCCCAGGAGAGTTGGCTCTCGAGTCCCCGCCTTCCGGTGGGCGGCTGGCTGGGGAGCCCGAGGGCCCTGCGGGGAGGAAGCTGCAGAGACCTGTGGAATCGGACAGCTCAGGGCTTTGGGTGCCAGATGGCTCTTTGACAAGTGTTAAGGGCATCCTGCAGGAAGATTGGTGGAGGAAAGGCCCGGCTCAAAGGGCTTCATGAGCAACCTGCTCAGACTGCACTTTTCCCCCACCTCTGGAGGCTGCCGCGCTGGCAGGAAATGCTGCTGACTCAAAGAAATCATCCCTGTGTGCCCCAGCAAGGCAGAGGGCATTTGTCTGCAGAGCAGGTCATCACTGTGGCTCCCCTGTCTCCTTCCTTGCCTCGCTGCCCTTCCCGCCACTTATGAATACTCTCAAGTCTCCCTCTTAACAGTTTCACAGCCAAGGAGAACAAAACCAGGGCACTTTCACTACTCCCTCCTCTAGCACCTGCCTTATCTCTTTCCTTCCCTTCCCAGTGGAGAACCTCCCTTCCACTGCTTACTTATATCTGGCCTCTACCCCCTTGCTAAGAAGCCAAAGTTGGAATCTCCATGATCACCATGGCTTTCTGTGATTGCAGCCAGTGACACCGCAGGGCTTCCTTCTCTTCCTCTCTCTGCAGGAGTTGATGCCACCTACCATTTCTCCTCCTACTTTCCTGACTGTGCCTGCTCCAGGATCCACTTCTTGGTGGCTCTGAGGCTTTAACTGCAGCCTAAAATGCCCAGGGCCTGCCTGGTCTTTGGACTGGTGTGAGAGCTCCCTTTCAAACGTCTTTTTGTAGATACTTCACAGAACCTTATACAGTGAAACTCACTGTCCCTCCACCTTTGCTTCAGTCCTAATCCTGTTCCTTCTACATTCTCCATCTTCCTGAAGACCCTTGAGTATGAAGCAGAAACGTGCTGCTCATCCCACCCTTTCCTGGCTTCCTCCATCTCCCGCATCTGATTGGTATTCAGCATTTTGGATCCCGTCTTTGAGGCTTCTCTCATTCTTCCTCTTGGTCATCGTTGGTTCAGTTCTTACTTGAGTGACTGTAATCTCTTCATAACCATGTTTCTTGTCTGCAGCCTTGCTTCCAGCTCTAGTAAGCATTGCTACCAAAGTGATACCCAAATTTTTATCAGTTACCACCAGACTTAGATCTTTTTAAAAGTGGCTCTTCTATGATGCTCAGGATGAACTCCGAGCAGGTGTGTAAGGCCTTCTGGAATTGTCTTTTGCCTTCCATTCAGTGCCCCCCAACCCTTGTCATTGCAATTCTCAGGACAGACTCCCAGCCAGGGGGAACGTTTTGCAGCTGCTGAAATGCTTCCTGCTTTCCCAGCCCCTTCTAGGCAAGTTTTCTCTCTGCCTGCAACACCATTCCACCTCTCTTCCATTGTCATATATTTAACAGAGAGCTCTGTCTCTCCTTTTAAGCATTACCTTTACTGAAGTAAGTATAAGAGGCACACCGAAGAGTACATATCATAAATGTATAGCTTGATTCGTGTTCATAAACAGAACCCACCCAGATCCAGGCTCCCCTTTAAGACCTGGAATAAACGGTTTCTCTTCACAGAAACAGTCCTCTGCCCCCAAATCTCCTTCCCCTCTGCCTCCTCTCTTGGCCCTTTCATCCCTGGTGATCCTCATACCCTTGCGGCTTATTGCCTCCTTGCCCATCCTGGCGCTAGATGTCACTCCTCCTTGAGGACAGGTCTTTGGCCTCCGTTCCCCATACCGCCCACTAAAGATTTGATAAATGTTTTCTGGGTGAAAGTCTGAATTTTAGGGATAAACACTCCCTGCCCCCCACCTTGGAAGAGGAACATTGCCTCACTTCTGAATATTAGCCTCCTTGGATCCTGAAGATTTAATCTTGCCTGTGGTTAATGATGATGCTCATTTCGTTGTGTTTGGGCCAGTCAGCTTAAAGGGCTCTGGAGAAATTAGCTCGTTAATCCTCCCAGATCAAGAGTAAGCACTTCGAGTACTTGCACCTGCCTGTGCTGGGCAGGTAGGCAGGCAGAGGCCTGGCTCTCCTGAGGTCATCGTTCTGCGAGGTGGCCTGTCTGGATTAAAGGATCCAGAGAGCAGTAACGGTGCCCTTTTTTTTAAAAAAAAAACTTGGGCATTGCAGAGCAGGGTGGGGAAGCCCTGGCACATCTCTCCTCTCAAACTTTCCTTTCTTGAGTGTACCCGTGACCTCTCGCTGTTTGTGTAGTTATATATAACCCAGTCTTGAAGCTCTGTGGGGCTTCTTGCTGTGTAGAAATCAGGACTGTTGAAGATCAGGGATACAGGTGAAACACCGCAGCAGACTATCAGGACAGGTGGTTTTCAGAGGTTGTCATGAAGTCAGGAATTATATTTTTTAGACAAGGGACTGAGGGATGATAGGATTGGTGTGGTACATGCTGAGACTATGGAGGTAGGTCTTGTAAGCCCAAAGCAATCTAATCTGTGTTATAATTCCTCTGTGCTGTATTTTTGGGAAAGTTATTTTTTTTTCCCCATTAAATGAAACTGTCCATGTAATCAAGTGAAGTTTTACATTTTCCTCCAGGACAGTTTTGTTTAAATTATCCCCAAACAGCTCCAAGATGGCTGCAGTGATTCGAGTGCTTCAGGTGTTTCTTTTTCCAAATGTGCTGTTCATTGCAGTTTGGGCTACGAAAGAAGAATTGAGTATAGTAATTAAAAAAGGCATTTTAGATTTGGGTTAACTGGGAAACAGAGGAGAAGAAGCAGTCCTTTAGAGAATGGATTGGCAAGCATGTAGTTCAGAATTGATTTAGAGAAACACTTTGGGAATCTGATGTGAGTAAATGCTGACGTGTTTCACGTTTCTTCTCATTTGCTGAACAGTTATTTGGGAATAATCTCTTGGACACTGAGGGATTAGATGAATTGATCTTTTAAACTAACTGCTTATTTTGATACACGGGAAAACATCTTTTTAAGATAGAACTTAAAACATCGTTTTAAGATATTTTATTTTCAGACTTCTTCCAAGGAAGTGGCATTTAGTGTGAGTCAGAGGCAGTCCTGAGGGTGTTCATTCAGTTCTTCCCTTAGGTGAAAATGTGTACTCTGGTGACATTTATGGAGTTCCGGTTTCCAGCATTAAGTCACAAATTTACCAGAAGAACTAGTATGGTAAGTAGACATTGATGACTTCCTCTCATGTGAATGATAGATCTTCATTGGGGGAGTATTTGAGAAGCCAGTGACCTTTGACGATTCTGAGACTTCTCACAATGACTCTATTGATGGTTGAGATCCTAGAAGATTTATGATCGTTTTTGAACAGGTAGCATTAGTTTGTAGCAGGGTTTGTGATAAGGGGCATTCCAATTATGTTCTTTGCTGCTCTGTTTCTTTTGGGGGTTGAAAAGGATTAAACTTAGGGGTTGATGCATTTGGTCTGCCTTGTGTTGTTGACATTTTACTTTGAATTATTTGGTCTGTCCTTCCTCCCTCCCTCCCTCGCTTCCTCCCTTCCTTTCCTTCCTTCCTTTGAAACTGTCGGTGTCGCCGTCACCTTTCTCAGTTATGGGCTGACTCGAAGAAGAAGAGGAAGAGAGTGCTCCAGGGGAGAAACCACAGGTTGGTTGTTGTTGTTCAGTCGCTCAATCTTGTCCAACTCTTTGTGACCCCGTGGACTGCAGCATGCCAGGCTTCCCTGTCCTTCACTGCCTCTCGGGGTTTGGTCAGACTCATGTCCATTGAGTTGATGATGCCATCCAACCATCTGATCTTCTGCTAGGTCAGTGCTGGTTTATTAAGGTCAGTTCCTAAGAATTACCACATAAGAATACCGGGGAATAATGAAGTTTAATTTAGGAGGAAACCGAAGAGAAAGTTCATTCCTGTTCCTTTGTTTCTACAAGTGAAGATTCTCTCAGCCTGCCTGAAAGTAATTTGCCTGTGGTCCAGAAGTTCTTAGAATCTCAGGCCATTTCTTCCTATTCATTTCAGTGTTTTCTTCCACTTACATCACGTTGATTCCTCATTGGTGGGAAGGAGGAAGTTAGAGATATTATTGACTCAGTGAATTTTATACCTACCGTTTTAATAAAGTACATGTATAGTTTATCTGGGAACATATTTACCATATAGATGTTATAGTAAAAATCTTATGTATTGCATTGCTGCTGCAGCTGCTAAGTCGCTTCAGTCGTGTCCGACTCTGTGCGACCCCATAGACGGCAGCCCACCAGGCTCCCCCGTCCCTGGGATTCTCCAGGCAAGGACAACGGAGTGGGTTGCCATTTCCTTCTCCAATGCATGAAAGTGAAGAGTGAAAGTGAAGTCACTCAGTCTTGTCCGACTCGTAGCGACCCCATGGACTGCAGCCCACCATGGACTCCTCCATCCATGAGATTTTCCAGGCAAGAGTACTGGAGTGGGGTGCCATTGCCTTCTTGGATGTATTGCATTAGAGGGGATCAAATGATCTCTATATGTATTTCTTTCTTCACCAGGGCATATGTATTTAACATGTAAATGAAGGTGATATATAAACATAAAATAGTTTCAACCATCATCTTTTGCCTGGGTTGTTGGAGTAGATTATATTTTTAATGATTGGTTAGAACCTGTTAGTGACATGGAAAGGTGTGAGAGTGTGTATGTCTCTGTGTGTTGGCAAATAAGAGGCTGAGGAGCAGCAAGTAGATGTATTGATCCTTCAGGGCTGATCATTCGCTGGAGCAGAGCTTCTGCAGGGCAGCTTCCCTGCTGCCAGGCTCATAACTTTATTATAATCAGCAGCAACAACATTCCCAGCAGTGTCTAGTTTGGAACCATCCCCTGTGGTAACCACTAGCCACATGTGGCTATTTCAATTCGAATAATTAAATAAATTTTCTGGGTGACAAGGGATGAAGAGGCTGAGCATAGAGGATGTTTAGGATGGTGAAACTGCTCCGTGTGATACCATAATGATGGATCCATGTCATTATACATTTGTCCAGACCTATGTGCAAAAAAGCAAAATGGCTGTCTGGGGAGGCCTTACAAATAGCTGTGAAAAGAATAGAAGCGAAAAGCAAAGGAGAAAAGGAAAGATATAAGCATCTGAATGGAGAGTTCCAAAGAATAGCAAGGAGAGATAAGAAAGCCTTCCTCAGCAATCAATGCAAAGAAATAGAGGAAAACAACAAAATGGGAAAGGCTAGAGATCTCTTCAAGAAAATTAGAGATACCAAGGGAACATTTCATGCAAAGATGGGCTCGATAAAAGACAGAAATGGTTTGGACCTAACAGAAGCAGAAGATATTAAGAAGAGGTGGCAAGAATACACAGAAGAACTGTACAAAAAGATCTTCAAGACCAAGATAATCACGATGGTGTGATCACTGACCTAGAGCCAGACATCCTGGAATGTGAAGTCAAATGGGCCTTAGAAAGCATCACTACGAACAAAGCTAGTGGAGGTGATGGAATTCCAGTTGAGCTCTTTCAAATCCTAAAAGATGATGCTGTGAAAGTGCTGCACTCAATATGCCAGTAAATCTGGAAAACTCAGCAGTGGCCACAGGACTGGAAAAGGTCAGTTTTCATTCCAATCCCAAAGAAAGGCAATGCCAAAGAATGCTCAAACTACTGCACAATTGCACTCATCTCACACGCTAGTAAAGTAATGCTCAAAATTCTCCAAGCCAGGCTTCAGCAATATGTGAACCATGAACTTCCAGATGTTGAAGCTGGTTTTAGAAAAGGCAGAGGAACCAGAGATCAAATTGCCAACATCCACTGGATCATGGAAAAAGCAAGAGAGTTCCAGAAAAACATCTATTTCTGCGTTATTGACTATGCCAAAGCCTTTGACTGTGTGGATCACAATAAACTGTGGAAAATTCTGAAAGAGATGGGAATACCAGACCACCTGACCTGCCTCTTGAGAAATTCGTATGCAGCTCAGGAAGCAACAGTTAGAACTGGACATGGAACAACAGACTGGTTCCAAAAAGGAAAAGGAGTACGTCACGGCTGTATATTGTCACCCTGCTTATTTAACTTATATACAGAGTACATCATGAGAAACGCTGTGCTGGAAGAAGCACAAGCTGGAATCAAGATTGCCGGGAGAAATATCAATCACCTCAGATATGCAGATGACACCACCCTTATGGCAGAAAGTGAAGAGGAACTAAAGAGCCTCTTGATGAAAGGGAAAGAGGAGAGTGAAAAAGTTGGCTTAAAGCTCAACATTCAGAAAACGAAGATCATGGCATCTGGTCCCATCATTTCATGGCAAATAGATGGGGAAACAGTGGAAACAGTGTCAGACTTTATTTTTTGGGGCTCCAAAATCACTGCAGATGGTGATTGCAGCCATGAAATTAAAAGACACTTACTCCTTGGAAGGAAAGTTATGACCAACCTAGATTGCATCTTCAAAAGCAGAGACATTACTTTGCCAACAAAGGTCTAGTCAAGGCTATGGTTTTTCCAGCGGTCATGTATGGATGTGAGAGTTGGACTGTGAAGAAAGCTGAGTGCTGAAGAATTGATGCTTTTGAACTGTGGTGTTGGAGAAGACTCTTGAGAGTCCCTTGGACTGCAAGGAGATCCAACCAGTCCATTCTGAAGGAGATCAGCTCTGGGATTTCTTTGGAAGGAATGATGCTAAAGCTGAAACTCCAGTACTTTGGCCACGTCATGGGAAGAGTTGACTCATTGGAAAAGACCCTGATGTTGGGAGGGATTAGGGGCAGGAGGAGAAGGGGACGACAGAGGATGAGATGGCTGGATGGCATCACTGACTCAATAGACATGGGTTTGGTAGGACTCTGGGAGTTACTGATGGACAGGGAGGCCTGGCGTGCTGCAATTCATGGGATTGCAAAGAGTTGAACACGACTGAGCAACTGAACTGAAGTGATAGAATGTAATGCAAAGAGAGTAAACTGTGGACCTTGAATGATAAGGATGTATTAATGTAAGTTCATCAGTTGTAGCAAGTGTACCACTTGGTCGGGGGATGTTGATAATGGGGGACGCTGTGCACATGGAGGAAGGGACAGGGGGTTACAGGGAAAATTCTGCCTTCCTCTCAATTTTGCTGTGACCCTAAAACTGCTTTAAAAATAAAGTAAAATACAGTTCTATAGTGACACTTGCCACATTTTAATCAGTAACCAACTGTGACTAGTGCAGCTGAGGACTGTATTTTATTTAGTTCCTTTAAGGTCTGTAAAACCTGCACAGTCCAGTGAAGTGGGCTTCCCGGGTGACTCAGTGGTAAAGAACCCGCCTGCCAATGCAGGAGATGCAGGTTTGATCCCTGAGTCAGGAAGATCCTCTGGAGAAGGAAATGGCAATCCACTCCAGTATTCTTGCCTGGAAAATCCATGGACAGAGGAGCCTGGTGGGCTACAGTCCACAGGGTCTCAAAGTGTCAGGCACGACTTAGCCACTAAACAAATCCAGTAAAGTACCTTTTGGATTGTGCAGATACAGACTATTTCCATGACCACAAAAAGTTTTATTGGACGGTACTGGATGTTAGATTCTCAGAAATGTTCAAAAACTGACTAAATATTATGTTGGCTGTAAATATTCTGAGGCCACCTCCTGCTAGCACGCAAAGCATTGCCATTTACTTAGAAGTATGAGAGGAAACAGACAATGCTAACCTCAGTTAAAATAATTTTTTTTTTTTACTATATGCTCTATTAGAAAGCTGCTGCTGCTAAGTTGCTTCAGTCTTGTCCGACTCTGGGCGACCCCATAGACGGCAGCCCACCAGGCTCCCCATCCCTGGGATTCTCCAGGCAAGAACACTGGAGCGGGTTGCCATTTCCTTCTCCAATGCATGAAAGTGAAAAGTGAAAATGAAGTTGCTCAGTCGTGTCCGACTCTTAGCGACCCCATGGACTGCAGCCTACCAGGCTCCTCCGCCCATGGGATTTTCCAGGCAAGAGTACTGGAGTGGGGTGCCATTGCCTTCTCCATTGGTTGTTATTTCAGAACAACAGTTACTCTTTTTTGTGTGTGGTAGAGCAGATGCCCCCACTGACGCAGGAAGATAGTTTTGAAGTTTGAATTTTATCTTACCCACTTAATTCTTTTAGGATGTTCTTGTGATTACTGTAAACACAGAATCCTCCCAAATGAAATCCAGTATTTTTAGAAGTATCAAAATGTTACATTTCCTCAAGAGATCTCTTCAGAGTCTTGGGGTTGAATGCCATAGACAGAATCACTTCAGTTTATCTTCTTTTAGGTAATGAAGTAAGAAAGAACCGAGTAAATAGGTTTTTTTTGGTGAAATTAACAAAGACCTTGTCAAGTTAACTCCACTTACAAAAATGATAGCTATATCAGTTTTAGTCACTTCAATGGTGAGTCTGAATCATGGTCCTTTTTTTCCCCCTTGGCTTTAAAACATTTTGGTGGTTGAGTGATTAAAGGATTTAATGGTTTCGTCTAAGTTTTATACCACAAAGCAAATAAAACATCCAGTATTGAAGTCAGAACCTTAATAGAAATTCAAACTCAATCACCACTGTTTGGGTAGGACACCTGCTTTATTAGGAGAGGGAGTTAATGACTGAGGGATGAAGAAAGTATCTGTGTAGGGAGATTAACTGGGTTTAATTTGGGGCAGTTCAGGAACGGTTTGTACTTTATCACCTTTAGAGTCCCTAGGGTGACCGGGACAATCACAGAGAATGTTTTACTATGTAATCCTTTTTTATTTCTTTCCTTGTAGATGCCCTTTCCAGTTTCTGGAGTCCTAAATCCAGTGCCTGACCTTCATTCAGCAAGGGCTGTTGTGGAAACATTTTTAATGTGGCGCCTTTCCTGGGCGTATGTGTGGCTGAAATAGAAGGAGGGGAAGTGTCTCTGTGTATTTTCAAATTTTGATCATTGGGGCAAATTTAAGAATAGTGATCTTTTTGGCACAGGTTTTTTTTAAGTCAAGATCAGGTAAATTGTTTATCTTTACTAAGATAAATGCTCTTTGGTTGTTTAAAAAGTGACAGTCTCTGGGGCGGAGAGAGAACGAACCTCTTAGTTCATCTGTAGCCATCTTTCCAGTTGTTTCCATAGAAGCAGCAAGGCTTTTTAAAGGCTATAATTTTACATCCTACACTTTAGAGCCCTCTAGAAATAGACAAATGGGCAGCTTTGTAGCTTATATATTTGCTTAAGTAGTCTTTAAAGGCAAAGAGAGTAACTGCCTTGCAGTCGCTGGGATAGGGAGAAGTTGCAGTCAGGCGCTTGTTTGGCTTCACTTACAGGGGACGGTCCATTTAGGCTGTTGTATTAAGAGTGACATTGTTGGGAGTTCCCTGGTAGCCTCATGGTTGGGACTCTGCGTTTTTACCGCTATCGCCCAGGTTCAACCCCTGATTGGGAAGATCCTGTACACTGTGTGTCTTGGCAAAAAGAAAAAAAAAATGGACATTGTTTTCAGCTGTATGTAGCTGTTTAAAAATGAAATATTCTCTTGGAGCTATTACACTTGAAAGAAAAGGAGTGACAAAAATGTGAAAAGGTGATATTGATGAGGTCTGACCAACTTTAAAATTAATTGTATCAGAACTGATATACACAAAAAGTATTGTTTCCTTCAAGGGGACATAGTGGGATGGGGTCCACTTTTTGTTTATAGCCATCTTTTATTTTTAAATTCAAAAATTACCCATTTCCATCAGGCCTCATGTGAAGAAAGAAGACTGATTTTCTGATGTGACAGTAATTTGCTCTTAAGGTCTTTCCTAGGCTGTTTTTAGCAGTTTGCAGCCTGATCAGAATCATTATTTAACCTTACAAAATGACCTAGCCTTCACAGTGCTTTTAGTTGTTTAAAGGCAGATTATTTATTTTTTAATAGATTCTGCACCACTACTTCATAGCAATAATGAGATTATCCAGGACTGTGGTTTGCCATTACAATGAGCTGTTTGTCTAGAGGCAGGAGTAGCAATAGCAAAAGCTGAGGGCCTGAGAGGATGCGTCATAGAGTGGGGAGGGGGGTGGGTCGTGAGATTCTAAAATCAGATCTGTAAAGCCAGAGGCAAGATGGCATCACTGGAAGGCAAAGACTAGCACAGGCAGCAAAAGACCTCAGACCCTGGCAGGAGTGGATAAAACGGAGAATAAGGACGCAGGGAACTATTCAGGTTCACAGGGGTTCAGCAAGGGACCAAGGCAAGTGGGGACAACGTAACTTTTCCCAGAAAGTTTCAGTGGCTGTATCTTGCTGGGCTGGGCACCGCATTTGAGGCTCTGCCTTCAAGGGTGTCTCTGACCATCAGAAAGGCTCAGTTCTCCAGGTGCGGATTCTCGCGGTCTCTGCATCGGCTATGTATAACTGTGTAACAAACCATCCCAAAACTTAATGTCTTAAAATAATGACCTTTTTATTTGCTTACAATTCCATGGATTGGCCATTTGGGCTGCACTGGGCCGTTCTGCTGGTCTCACCTAGGGAAAGTCCGTGGCTGGCTGGTCTGGGCTGCCTATTTTAAGGTGGCCTCATTGTGTGTGTTGTGGTTGGTGCCAGTGGGTGGCTCGCCCTCTCTTTCCGTTGAGTCCTTCCCAAGGAAGTCCACCTGTACTTCATCCCTTGGCTGCAGTTGCTTTCCAGGATTGCTGGAGTGGAGCTGCAGGGGCCTTGAGGCCTAGGCTTAGTGGTCACGAAGCGTCAATGTGCCTCTTTCAGTTGATCAGAGCATATCACAGGGCTAGCTCAGATTCAGGCCAGGGGGAGGTTGATTTTCCTGCTTGCTGGAAAGAATGGTTAAATCACATGGCAAAAGGAACATGTGTACGGAGATGGGAGGAATCCTTATTGCCATCTTTTGTAAATTGTCTACCACAACAGCTTTATTTAGCTCAGGGGTGATGAATGCACAGTGTTTGTCAATCACTGAACATTTGTTTTTTACTTGTGATTGGGGAGCTAATTACCTGACTACCTTCCCCCTGGAGGTTCTAGTCTGGTTGACTACAGGTTTCATAAGCTAATATGTTGTATGAACCATCCATCAGATTCATTTTGGCAAGAAGAGTGGCTTTAGAAATGTATAACTTGCTAAGAAATCTAAACATATCTATTCTAATGTAACATTTGAAGGGCAGAGGGTTAAGTGTGTGTGTGTGTGTGTGTGTGTGCGCGCACGCGTGATGCTGATCCTTTTTTAGCCTTCAGGTATTTTATTCCAGACTGACCTTCTTAAAATTCAGCAGCACCACATTAAAAATATAGATTGTTTGCATGCATATGTAATTATTTCTCCTGCCACGTAGAAGTCAGTGAAGTAGGTCTGTCACAGCTCTAAAAATAACGTTTTCTCTGTATCACTCGGTTTAAAGGTAGATTGTTGCCTAGACAATCATGAAAGTTTCTTTACTTTGAAGTCAATCCAGTGATATTGTACTCCCTGTTTTATAAATCAGTTTTCAGAAAAGAATTGCCAGCCTATTAGGATAAAAATATTAGAAACCCATTAACAGTTATCAACAGAATTTGCCCACTTTCTTTAGTTTATCATATACTAATAGAAATCATAGAAGGATGGGAGGTATGCATGTATACCATTTATTAAATTGAAAAGTCTTTCTGGTAAAAGCCCTTGTCATAAGATATTATATGCTTTTAGATGTGGAAAGAGGGCTGGTGTTATCTTTTTAGGTATTTAAATGTTAAGTGGCTTGCTGTTCATTCCAAAGGGGCGACACATCTGTACTGGATAAGATATGTGGAAATGTGACTGGCTCACACCCATTTCTCATTAGAAGAGGATATTACCTAGAAACAACAACAACAAACCTCCAATTTTATTTATTTTAAAGTTCCCAAATATCATGTAAGTAATAATAGATGGTCATTATAGAAAGTTTAGATAATACAAGTGCGTGGAAAGGCGGAAAAATCACCAATTACATAATGGCCCAGGAGTAGATGCTGTTTGAATTTTGCCATAGGAGTGTAAGTTTAAATGGGACAGGACTGTAGATAAAAAGCATAAATTGATGTTTTTGGAAATTGATACATTTTAGCATTCCCAGTACTTTCACACTCTGTTTGGAGAAAGAAAAATAAACTAGTCTTAGATTAATACCTGCTTGGCAAAAGTGATTTGTTTCTTGAGAATTTGGTACATACAGAGAGTCAAACGTGAAACTTTGGAACTTTCCAGGTGGCTCTGTGATAAAGAATCAGCCTGCCAATGCAGGAGACTTGGGTTTGATCCCTGGGTCAGGAAGGTCCCCTGGAGAAGGAAATGGCAACCCGCTCCAGTATTCTTGCTTGGGAGATTCTCTGGACAGAGGAGCCTGGTGGGCGACAGTTTATGGGGTCACAAAGAGCTGGACATGACAGAGCACACGTGAGAGCACAAGAGTCAAACATACTTGATGATTACTGGACAGAAAACATGTGTGTATTTTTCTCACGTATTCTCAGAATGCATTTACAATCTAGTCTTAACGTCTGTGTTACTGTTTGTTTCTTAGAAGTATCTGTTCTGCTTTGTCTTTGTCCTCTGGGTGTTATGGATCACCTTATTCTGGTATCTGGTACTTGTCTGATGGAAAGTGAAAACATTTTACAGAGTTCTGGGACAGAGGGAAGTTAAGAGTAAGTAACTTTCCTGTTGTTTGTGGGTGTGTTTGAGCACAGTAATGATTTTGAGATTTCACATTGGCCTTTCATATCAACCCTTGAACTGGCAGCGAGAATTTTCTAGATTGGTTAAATACCTTTTTGTAGAACTAGCTTTTTGATTTCAGGGATATATGGGAGAAATGAATCTCTAGGAATTTAATTTAATGATCTGAAGGTTGAGTGTTTTGGTCTTTTAAGTCTGGATTTCATAGCGTTTTGAACAAAAGGATGAAATCCCCATTGGCACTTTTTATTTTCTTTAAAAAGTTTTAAAATTACAAAGATACAATGAATACTTAGGTGTCATGCTGGTGAAAAATAACAGCCCTCAATTTCATTTCCCAGCCATAGCCTGTATGGTCAGTGTGATGTGTATCCTTCCACATTGTTTTCCTGTGTATAAATACACACATCAATTTTTTTCTCAAATGTAAATATTATACATGAAATGTGGTAACTGTGCATCATATTCTACAACTTACAGACTTTACTTCTACAAATAATATATATTATGTAATATATATATAATATGTAATAATATATTACATGTATATTTTACTTGCATGTATTTTTATATGTATTGGAAGGAATGATGTTGAAGCTGAAACTCCAGTACTTTGGCCATCTCATGCGAAGAGTTGACTCACTGGAAAGGACTCTGATGCTGGGAGGGATTGGGGGCAGGAGGAGAAGGGGATGACAGAGGATGAGATGGTTGGATGGCATCACTGACTCGATGGACGTGAGTCTGAGTGAATTCCGGGAGTTGGTGATGGACAGGGAGGTCTGGCGTGCTGCGATTCATGGGGTCTCAAAGAGTCGGACACGACTGAGTGACTGAACTGAACTGACTGATAGTAAAATATTATAAATGTTCACAGCTTTCATTCTAGGTCATTTCTTACAGATCCACTTCACTTTAAAACATGCCAGTTTGTTTCTGTTTGGGGTCCATTTCTATTATAACCAGTCCTTTAACAGTTAACTCATTGGTTGTCTCCAGGGGTCCGTATTTCTGTAGATGGAGATCCAGAAGTGGGACTGCAGGGACTTGTGGCATTGCATTTGTACTTCTGATAGATACCATGAAAATTTTCTCCACTTGTTATGTTAATTAACTGCCCTCTTGGTTGCTTCGGTTTCTGGTCTTAAAGATAAAAGAATGTCAGACCCAGAAGGCAGTGGCACCCCACTCCAGTACTCTTGCCTGGAAAATCCCATGGACAGAAGAACCTGGTAGGCTGCAGTCCATGGGGTCACTAGGAGTCGGACACGACTGAGCAACTTCACTTTCACTTTTCACTTTCGTGCATTGGAGAAGGAAATGGCAACCCACTCCAGTGTTCTTGCCTGGAGAATCCTAGGGACGGGGGAGCCTGGTGGGCTTCCGTCTATGGGGCCACACAGAGTCAGACACGACTGAGGCAACTTAGCAGCAGCAGCAGCATCTTGCCTTATTTCCTACTTGACTGAGACCTACAATATCTAAGATCTGGAGGAGAAAATGGTGGATGGAGGGATAGGGTAGTGATGGGTTGAAAAGAGGAAAATTATCACCCAAGTTTAAGAAATCAAAGTTGCTTCACTTTATTAACTAAAAAAGTGAGATGTTGTGAAGTGTGTTACTATGGACAAATTTATGGAAAGAATTTCAGAATTGGTAAAAAGTCTGGGCTATACAGTGTAACTAAATTGATTAACATATCCTTTTGGTTAGAAGGACTGGGGACTCATTAAAATTACTCCCACATTACAGGGCATTCTTTATAAAAGTAGATATGGGAATGGGGAGATAGGAGTTTCATCCATCATCCCAGGTTTTGCCCAGGAAAAACTGAGCCTCTAGGTCTTTGGGGATTGCAGTCAAGCGTGTTCTCACGAACCCTGGAAGTGGACAAGACCTTAGCAGCAGGAATTTTGGGATTCCCCAATTCCAGATCCTCTAACCTTGGTATGACGTAGCCCGTCAGTAAGCATGTGCTTTTGCTTGTGTTTACCTGCTCCTCTGGGCTTCCCAGGTGGCTCAATGGTAAAGAATACGCCTGCCAATGCTAGAGATGTGGGTTTAATCCCTGGATCGGGAAGATCCCCTGGAGAAGGAAATGGCAACCCACTCCAGTATTCTTGCCTGGACAAGAATCCCATGGGCAGAAGAGCCAGGTGGGCTACAGTCCCCAGGGTCACAAAGAGTGAGACACGACTTAGCAAGTAAAACAACAGCCTGCTCCTGTCTTCTGCTGAGTCAGGATTTTGGCTCATTCATAACCCTTATGGCTCTTTCTGCTTCTCTTTTCCTCTTTAGCCATAGCTTTGGCTACTAACTGCCAGATTCTCTGCTTCTCAATTTTAATCCCAAAGGTTGAGAATCCAAATTTTAGCTAGTGGCTGCGTAGGACATCTCCCAGCCTATAAACTGCTGCCTTAAACTCAGGCGCCCTCCTCGGGTACGGGTGTAGCATCTCGAGCTCCCTCCTGGGAAGAAAACTTGGATGTGGCTGGAACCTATGTAACATTACTCCTAGGTAAGTAACCAGTCTAGAATGTAATCCTTAGTAATGCACTTTTTTTGTTGTTGTTAAAAAATATATACTTTATGGTGTGCTTTAAAAGCAGTTTATTCATTTAAGTCAGTAAATACTTCCCTGGGATGCAGCCTTCCTTTTTCCATATGGAACGTAAGTTGGGAAAGTTTCTGCCCTGTCTTAGTTGTAAATTGTCTTCAGTTCTGAAATATTGATGCCTGGATCATGAGATACGGTCTTGCCTTTTCTGCCAACTCGAAAGTGCTGTGAAATAGTTCATCCTGTTTATGTAATGATGGTGAAGTTATGAAAAATATACCTGGAACCTGAAACTCCTGGAATAGCTCATTTTCCTATGTGAATAGTTTAATCTTAACTGTATCTTTTCTGCACACATTGGGAAGAGTGTCTGGTCCTTCTTAATTTCATTAGGTGTTTGGTGCTCCAGTGTTTCAAAGGTGACCAGGTATTAATAGTTCTGGAAGGTTTCTCTAAGCCGCTCTGTCTACTTCCTAAGAGTCACTATTTATTAAGTATCTACCCACACCTTCTTTTCCTTGTTTTCTTCCCTCCTTGACCCCAGTTTCCTTCTCTTTCAAGTAAATGCTGGCAGGCTGAACATTTCAGTAACTGTTGAATGCCTGAGTCCTTAATTTGGTGCCCGTGTCTCCCAGTCCTCGAAGAGCAGTTTCCCTGTTACTTTTAAAAATCAGAACCATGCTCATAAAATGCCATCTTCGTTTGCCCTCAGACCACTTGAAATGTAATCTGATTTGCAAGGCAGCACTTAAGCTCCTGTTTGATTATCATTTTGTAGGAATTTTTGTTGGGTCAGAGAAAGATGAACAACATATTTGCCTTTAGGAAAGACAGCCAAGTGGTTTTCTTTCATTTGGGGATGTTTCTTCTGGTGGTCTTGAATTCTGTGTTTTAATCTGCTTTTAAAAATGCCTTTTAGCACATAAGCAAAATTAAACATTATTTTATTACAGTGTGCACAATACTCTTTATTATTTAGGAGAAAAATCTTTTAAATACTTTCTGGTAAGGCCATGTGTAATTTAAAGCCTGCATTTTGACAGCCTGGCCTTAGCTGATAGGCATGCTGATCCGTGTTTGATTGCTTTGGTGGGAGCTGGAGATCACCGAGTACTGGCTTTAGAGTGCATTTATAAATGTGCTTTCTTTGGGTTTTCATTTTGTGAAACAATAAAGTGGATTTTCCTACATGTTTTATTATATTTGACTGTTCATCTGATTACTGGATTTAAAAAAAAAGTTTAGCCACCTTTCCTTTTGGTGACGTGTCCCATTGTTTATTTTTTTTTTGATGCTCGTGTATGTAGTGTATGTGTAGAGGCCTTTCATCAGTTACTTTGCAGCAAGATAGTGCTCTAGGAAAATGGACTTGGTGTGTGTGTTTTAAGAATTTCCCATTCTTTTCTATTTTGGTTTAGTTTTTTATTACATTCTTTTCATTCTCCTTTGAAAGCACCAAAGCTTGGCATAAATACAGTTATGTATAGAATAGGTGACTGTATCACTTTCTTTCTTTATATGTGTGTAAAATAACAAAACTTACATATGACCAAAGAAAAATTAGGGGTAATAAAAGTTACTTGAGTCTTGAGGGAGAATTTCATTTTATACTCCGTGAGATACAGTTATCTTTGGAAAAAAATATTGAAAATTAAAAATCTGGGAGATTTAAAAATTTTCTCTATACCATGAAGACTTAAGTACTTGTAAAAGTGATTCAAGTCAATGGGATGATTTTGATACCAATCTGTGGAGCACCCCTTGTGTGCTGAGGACTGGACCAAGTACTTTATGTGCTTTATATTGTGTCTTTAGCTTATTCCTGCCAGGATTGGTATAATTATCCCAATTTTACAAATTAGGAAGCAGAGGCTTGGGTGATCGCATCACTTTTTGAAGATCACACTGCTGGATCTGAACCCAGTGACATCTGGTTGCAGAGTCTCTGCTTTTTCCAGGGTTCCCTTTGCCTCCTCAGCTTTTGTTGTGTCGTCTGCCTTTAGGATTTTCAAGCTATCACGACAAGGAGTTAACTTCCAGAAGAAAGGTCCATACTTTAGAAGCAACATCACGTGACATTAGAGCTAGAACTTGCACATTACGCCAGCTTGGCTTGGATCTCATTGGCATCATTTACCAAGTTTGAGACTGCAAGCCAGTGTCTGGGCCTTATTGGGCTTCACAGTGTTTCGTCATCCAAATCAGGACCATCATGTTGGCCTTGCAGGATAATATAATGCATAATGAGGCTTCCCAGGTGGTTCAGTGGTAAAGGATTTGCTTGCAATGCCAGACACGCTGGTTCAGTCCCTGTGCTGGGAAGATCCCCTGAAGAAGGAAATGGCAGCCCATTCCCGTATTCTTGCCTGGGAAATCCCATGGACAGAGAAGCCTGGTGGGCTACAGTCCATGGGGTCATGAAAGAGTCAGATACTCCTTAGCAACTAAACCACAACAACAATAAGAATGCATAATGAGTAATATAATAATAAAGGTGATTATAATAGTAACAGTTAGCACTGGGGAGCTATTATGTCAACCCCTGATATAATACTTTTCATAGTTAGTCCATGTAATCTTCACATTAACCCAGTGAGGCAGCTTCAGTTACCCTTGTTTGACATAGAAAGTTGTCAGTATGTGAAGACTGTTTTTATTATTTATATTTTCTTTTTTTAGAAAAACTTTTTATTGGAATATACTTGCTTTACAATGCTGTGTTAGTTTCAGGTATACAGCAATATTATTTATATTTTCCATTCCAGTTACCCTTCCATTGGTATGAATAATTGAGTATCCAATAACTTAGGAAATCCACTGCCATTTAGTAAACTTTAATATTCATTAAAATAATCATTAAAGTAGATCACGTGATTTTATCAAGCCCTTATTTATCAAGCCTTTTATTTTAGTAGTAGCTGTTTCATATATAACAAATGTTTTAATAGATTTCTTTCTTTGTCATACAGAGTACCCCAAAATTCAGTCAGTGACTATTTGCATAAAGCAGCAGTTCTCATGGCCTGTCATCTACCTAAATCAATGATGGGGGTTTGGGAGGTTTAAGAAAGTTACTAACATTAATGCTGAAATGTTGACAGCCGTAGAGAACACAGAATTCTGTCAGTGAACTCAAAGACCTTTCATTATAGAAGAGAGAAAATTATAGAGCTTTGCTCACGTACTTCCCAACATTGAAACCAGACAAAAAAATTCAGCCAAAATAGCAGACTGTTAAACGTTTAAAAGAAAACAAAACTAACCTGTGCAGATATCCTACTTTTTAAACACGCCTGTAATATCCTGGAATCCCTTGCCTGGTGGTTAGAGGCCTTATGGGTTAAGAAGATTGTTCCTCACGTGTTATAGAAAGTGGGATGATTGTTCTCAGGATCCAGAGAAGAGGATGGGAATGAGTCTGTTCTGTATAGAAAGACCTGAGCCAACTTGAGCTGGCCAAAGGTCAGAATTTATACACCTCCCTGCTTTTACTTGATCAGAGGGTGGGTTGATTATCCTCAGTCTATTTATTTGGTGTTTGCTCAGCTCAGGTGTGTGCCAGGCATTGCTACATCTTGGTAATATAAAGAGGAGCTCCCTTTGAGGGTTGACCTTGAAGGAACTTAGAAAGTCTCCAGGAGAAAACAGGGAACCGATTACATCCCAGTGAGGTCATTCTCTAGCGGAGCCGTGTAACTAAGACTCAGTGCTGATCACCTTTTCTCCAAAGTCCTGTCTCTGCGCCAGCATATCATATTGTTATTGTTAGAATTCTGAAGGAAGGGATTGCAACTCCAACTTGTGACATTCCTGCCATCCACTGTGTGTTGTAAAGTTTATTCCAAGGCAGAATTGTGGTGAGAGATAGAGCTAATGTTTTGATGAAACTTGATAATTCTCTTCATAAAGACAACTTCTGAAATTTAGTACTGTCTATACAAACATGGTTTAAATGCTAACATTAGTTGAATATTTGCATATATAAGTATGTGTATGTATGAATCTATGTTTAGCTTTTTGATGTGCATGTATTAACATCATGCTTTTATCTTGACTATAAGCTGTAGACTTTTAGACAATCAGTGTTTAAACTTTTGACAAGGAAGAGAACTAATGAGAAGGAACAATGGTTTTTCTGTTTTCCCAGTAACTACATTTACCATTGTTCTGAAAACTCAACAAAGGACCACAGGATGTGAATTTAATCAACTTGTGCCTTTAAACAAAGATATCCTGGTTGTAGTGGAATTTTTTTACTTCTCATCATCCTGCTCACATGTTCCCTTTCCTCTGAAATCAACCGCAGTTCATTATGATTTAACCAACTCAACAAATAATTTCAGTACAAAAGAAATGGATTTGGGAAGCAGAAGGAACCATTATTTCTGACTCCGTCTCCTAGATCAGCATTTGAAGTCAAAGATTTTAACTTTCTACTGGAAAAATATTTTTGTATGTAAGCTGGTCCTTCATTTAAAAATACAACCTCTTCTCTGTAGCCTAGATTTAATTGGAGGCGTTATTTGGTGAGTGAGGCAGGGTGTATTGTCTTAATTCCCTCCGTTGCCCACAACTACAATTATATTATCTTTGACAATTTAAATAAGTTTTTTTTTTTAATCTGGAAGAAACTAAAGCGTTTAGTGGAGACGAGTTTAGAACCAACACTTTAACTAGAAATACTGGCTTTCATTTGATGGACTGTTTTTCTTGATGCAGTAGAAATGCCTTGCCTTTGATTTCGATGTCTCCCTTGGCATTGCCTATTATGTGTCATCTCTGAGGGAAATAGCTCTGAATCCACGTTGTTGGTCATCAGCACTTCATCAGTGCTGTATTAGTGGCCACTCTGCCCAGGACTTTACATGCGTATTTTATTTAGTTCACATATCAAGCCAATGAGGAAACCAAAGCTTAAGATTACACAGATTTGCCAAGGACAGATTTAGTTTCTCTTCCTTCAAAGTCCATACTCTTAACCATCGTTGTTGTACAGCTTAGAATGGCTTTCTCTTCATCCCAGAATTCTCACCTAGTAAGCCAGCTGCGCCACTGTCAATGCTCTGTGGAGACGCTTTCTTTGGCATCTATTGCCGTTGCTAATTGAGCTGTTTAGTTTCATCCCATTACTTTTTCTCACAGTGAAACCTGTTAACAAAGAGAAACATTGATTGTCACGATTGTTCAAGTATGCAAGGAAACGAAGACTTCATTTCTTTTCTTTGTGAGTGTTCCATAGCACGCCAGCATGTTCTGAGGTGCATTGCACAATAAGATAAGCACATGATGCTTACATGATAAAGTTTAAAGAAAACAAGTCAATCAGAATTAGCAATAGGTATGTAACGAGGAAAGCAGGTGAAGGAAACTTGACTTGTCCTCCATCAAGACATCAAAGTAAGTGAGAGTCTGGAGGGCTCCCTGTGAAGTCTCATCAATTTAAAGGTTGACTCTAAGAAATGGCTACTTATGTTCCTAAGGCTGCATCTTTAGGTGGTGCCAAGATTGCTAGGAAAGCAGTTGAGAGACCAGAGCTTTTGCATTGAGAGGGGAGTGCTAGCTTGCTACTGACCACTCAGAGAAAAGATGAGGGATGGGCTAGATAAGTTTTCTTCTGTAGCTGAGGGCATCTTTCTGCCAGACATTGGGTTTAGACAGTGGAAGGACAGAGGCCTACAAACAACTCTGTGATGTGAGAGGGAGGGAAGTAAAAGGAGCCATAGGAAAAGCCCTCCCCTCCCCCGGAAGGAAGGGACAAGGCCACGGGCCATCTCACTGTGTGGTGGAAGTCCTCCTAGTCATGACTAAGCTACACAGTAAGTCCCCTACGTGTGAACCTTCAAGTTGAGAACTTTGAAAGATGCGAATATATGTTCCGGCAACATCAGGCTGAGTATGACTGCTGCCTGCCCTCCGGCTCCTCCTGCTGACGGTCCTTCAGCTCTGCTGTCTCCTCCCCCTCCTCTCGTCAGTGTCTGTTCACTCAGTGTTGACCCTGTGTGTCAGCTGTTGTATTATTGTCCTTTTTGAGGTATTGTACTGTCAGATTAAGAATATTTATTTTTTGTGTTTGTTTTTATGTATTATTTGGGTGAAAAGTATTATAAACATATGACAGTACTATATAGCCGATTGTGTTAGTTGGGTACCTAGCTAACTTTGTTGGACTTCCAAACATGCTCTTAGAACTGATCTCATTTGTATGTAGGGGACTTATTGTACTTTGCAGGGCAGCTGACCAACAAATTGAGAAAGTGAAGTCGCTCAGTCGTGTCTGACTCTTTGCGACCCCATGGACTGTAGCCTGCCAGGCTCCTCCATCCACGGGATTTTCCAGCCAAGAATACTGGATTGGGTTGCCATTTCCTTCTCCAGGGGATCTTCTTGGCCCAGGAATCGAACCTGGGTCTCCCATGCTGCAGGCAGACTCTTTACCGTCTGAGCTACCAGGGAAGCAACAAATTGAGAGTTAAGTGTACAGGAAAAGATCTGAACACATTTAAAATTTTGAAAAAACTTTTTTTCACTTACTGGACACAAAGAGACATGTTTGGTCTACCAAGGTGCTATAGTTAGTGTTGGTCGCTTGGTTGTGTCCAACCTTGCAATCCCATGGAACATAGCCTGCCAGGCTCCTCTGTCTATGGGATTCTCCAGGCAAGAATACTGGAATGGGTAGCCATTTCCTTCTCCAGGGTATCTTCCCAACCCAGGTCTCCCCCTTTGCAGGCAGATTCTTTACTGTCTGAGCCACCAGGGAAGCTCTAAGGTGCTTTAAATACTACATAAGTCGTAAGAGAATTGGGAGTTTGCCTGGCCAAGGTGATAGTGCCCCCCCTCCCCCACCACTGAGGACTGGGGTTACCTTCCTGGATACCTGGGATCATTGCACATCTCTTAGACTAATTGGATACCTCTTCTCTCATAAACAAATAGTACTTGATGGAAAAGGAACAGACAAAAGCTGTCATCATCCCACATTTTGTGCCGCTCTGTTTGATTTCACTTTGAAGGCAGGGCAGTCAGTGATCATAGTAGGTGATGTCAGTTGCCCTGATACATCTCTGCTGCTCTTACTTCCAGCCCTGCTAGTGACCTGTTTCAGTATTTCATCCTTGTTTTGTTTTCCTTTCGTTACTTTTCACCTGTTGTATTTTTTGCTTCCTGAAAATAAATGGTTCATCCCACCTTTTTGCCTTCATTGCTCCTTTGGCTACTTTCTAGAGTGCTAGTCTCTCTCTCTCTCTTTTTTTTCTGCTATATAAGTTACATGTATCATTCAGGTTTCAACCCAAATGCCTATCCCAAACTCTTGATTTATTCAGTTCTTAGGGAAAATCACCTACAACTGGGTAATGCAGCTGTGTGGGCATAAAGTTTATTTGCCCTGGTAACTTTCAAATCCTTGAGAAGAGGAAACATGCTTGTCCCATGTTTTATATCCTGAGTAACATTCAACAGGGTTCTTGCCACTTGGCAGGAGCCGGTGGTTATTTGCTGAGAGGCTGAATGGACATCAATCTTTTGACTGTTCTGAGAGTGTCCAGTTCAGGCTTTCCCACCTCCCTTTTAGACCTTCTGGGATCTGTTTTTACTTATTTTACTTTTGGGGGGATTGGCGGGGGAGGAAAAGTCTGTCCTCTGCTCTTGCCTGCTCTCTGTGTGGAGTTACCTCTAGAGAAACGTGACACTTCCTGATTTTGTCTCAGGCCTTCCAGGCTCACGATGGGAAGTTTCTGTCAGTATGGTCGTGTCTTTTAAGTTGAGTTGGCCCGTGTTTTTGCTCACTGTCTTTTGGGAGTGTTGGGGAGGACTGGGGGGCAGAGGACAAGAGCTCCCCTGCCTTCATGTTGGTACGTGTGGTGCCTGCGTATCCCACGGTCATCATTTTTGGTGGTAGGACTTTGACCTGACTGGTCAGCTTCCCAGGAAAGATGATACATGTTGATGCTGTGAAAGTGAACTTTCCCAAGACATCCTTTTGGGAATTTTCTCCGCTTTGGTGGCTCTGTACAAGTCACTTGCCTACTGTGGACATTCAGGCCAGGCTGCAGGACCCTCTGTACAAATGAAACACAGTCCTGTCTGTCCTGTGGGACTTCCGTCAGTGACAGGGGTAGTGCCGCCGATTCCAGAGAAAGGCTTTCTGGGGCAGAGCACAGGACTCGTCTGTGGCACCCTCTTCCCCATGTGTGGGCTGGTGCTCTTTCAATCTCTGCTTTGTCGGGATGCCCATCAGCAAGAGTAACTTCCGTATATTTCCTCCTTAATGATGACACAGTATTATGTTTTATTATCCCTATGAAAAAGTGACAGTGAAAACGTATGTCACTTAGTCTTGTCCAGCTCTTTGGGACCCCTAGCCTGCCGAGCTTCTCTATCGCTCGGATTTCCCAGGCAGAATACTGGAGTAGGTTGCCATTTCCTTCTCTAGGGGGTCTTCCTGAGCTAGGGATCGAACCCCAGGCTCCCACATTACAGGCAGATTTTTTTTTACTGTCTGAACCACCAGAGAAGCTCATATTGTCCCTATACATACTGTATTTTTCAAAGTGGAGAGAATTTAAGTGATTTGCTTCTAGTAAGCTTTTTCTAAGTTGTGATGCTAACATGGATTTGATATTAAAATCAGTAATTGATGCTTTTTCTTTTATAGAGCACATTTGTTTCCTGGGCTGGCTTTGATACCTATCTATATCCATATCTCTATATTATTCATTGACTATATTAATGAAAAAAATTTTTTTCATTCATTGTATATATGAAGGCCAGTAGGAAATTGAACAAGGTAGATCTGTAATGGAACACATTCCCATGTGACTTAAGGAATTCCAATATATTACTTTCCAGGCTTCCTTTGTGGAATGTTCTTAGATAAGCTGGAGGAATGGGATGCTTTTGAAAATATTGGTTAAGTTGCAGTGAAATACATCCCCAAGTTGGGTTTTGGCAGTTGGTTCAGATTGATAGGAAGTGCCTTGTGGCAGGACAGCCCTGGCAGGCCCGAGAGAAGTCTCCTTTACCTGCCACAGTGCATCTGCTATTGCTGAGAACTCAGGGCTGGAGCTGACCTCATCCCTCCTCCCAGTCAGCTGTCCCCTCTCACTCCCCTGCAGCACCTGGACTGAGGGATACTTCCTAGCACCCTGAAGGGGTTGGGTTTCCCTGGTGGTTCCGATGGTAAAGAATCTGCCTGCAGTGAAGGAGACCCAGGTTCAATCCCTGGGTCGGGAAGATCCCCTGGAGAGGAAAATAGCAACCCGCTCTAGTGTTCTTGCCTGGAGAATTCCATGGACAGAGGAGCCTAGTGGGCTACAGTCTATGGGATTGAAAGAGTTGGACACGACTGAGCGACTACACTTCAGACTTCAGACCTAGAAGGGGTGGACTGTGTAGGTAGCCGCCCAGCTAGGGAGACCTGGCTGAGACCTGCTCGGGAGAGGAGGGTTTTCTCTTGTTCACAAGCTCATCTGTGGATAAGAGGTGCTGTGGTGAAATGGGCTTTGCTTTTAGAAGGTTGAAAGCACCTGCATCATGTCTTCTTTTGAAGGCAACCTATGTTTCTCAGCCTAAAGACGCGCGTATCTGTAAGGACTTCCCTGATAGCTCAGTTGGTAAAGAATCCGCCTGCAGTGCAGGAAACCCGGTTCGATTACTAGGTCGGGAAGATCTGCTGGAGAAGGGATAGGCTACCCACTCCAGTATTCTGACCTGGAGAATTCCATGGACTATATAGTCCATGGGGTCCCAATGAGTGGGACATGCCTGAGCGACTTTCACTCTGCTCCAGTTAAGAACAGTGATTCTTCTTTTCATTAGATGGCTCACCTCCCTGAAAAAAAGACATTTAGCTCCTTCTAGAGTGCCCAGCGGAGAAGGCAATGGCACCCCACTCCAGTACTCTTGCCTGGAAAATCCCATGGATGGAGGAGCCTGGTGGGCTGCAGTTCTTGGGGTGGCGAAGAGTCGGAAACCACTGAGTGACTTCACTTTCACTTTTCACTTTCATGCACTGGAGAAGGAAATGGCAACCCACTCCAGTGTTCTTGCCTGGAGAATCCCAGGGACGGGGGAGCCTGGTGGGCTGCCGTCTATGGGGTCACACAGAGTCGGACACGACTGAAGCGACTTAGCAGCAGCAGCAGCAGCAGAGTGCCCAGACCCAGGAATGTCTTGTCGGAATTCCAAGATCTTTTAACAGCCAAACACAACTTTTGCCTTGGTGTGTAGACACACTTCTGTTTCTGTCAGAGTAAAGCAGGCTGGTAAGTCATAAATGAGGAAAACATTTTGAAACTTGTGTTTATTATTTAACAAGTGGAGTAAATAGCTGGCCTCAGAAAACCCCAAACAAAAACAAAAATCCAAACCAATCTCAGGTCAGTTGGCAGGGGACTGTTTCCCTGTTTGTCAGCAGTGAGGATGTACCTTCTCTGGAAGGTGGGAGGCCATTCCTCTGTCACCCTCTGACTTTATTCGCTCTCCCTTATATCCCTCTCACTTATTGCCTCAGCCCACATGTCGGGTTGGGAGATGAAAGCCTCCGAGGGAAGCCTGGGGGCCCTTTCCTCCTCTCCACTCTTTATTTCCCATCCTTTCTCCGGGTTACAAAGTTTTCCTTGCTTTGCTTTTATCAAGTCTATGAATGACTCCCTTTGTCAAGCTTATTGGAATGCCCCGTGGGAGGGATGCTATGCAAAAAAAAATAATTGTATTGTATAACTGCCCAAACCTTAGAGATGCCAGATAGCCCTTGGCCCCGGAACAGACCCTTCTTGCTGGCAGGTCCTATGAGAACAGGAGGCAGCGCCTGTGAGAGGTGGTTCTGTCCTCCACCCTGGTACCTCGGGGATGACCTTTACACCCCCCACCTCCCCCATCCCCACCCCCCACCCCCACCCCACCTCTGATAAATGGCTTGTTTTAGGTTTCTAAAATGCCTGTCTTTCCTTAAGCCCAGAAGGGGCTGTTTCCTTGAGTGTATGTGTGTTTTCCCTGTGTGATTGTTTCCAGCTGCTGTTTCTTCACAAATCTCAAGTTTGTCCATCCTGTGTCACCTCGGGGCAACTGACATTTGTGACTAATTATTAAAAAGGGCAGCCTTTTATACCAGTTTATTTTGATGAAAACAAAACCCCAGAGAACTCTGTTCGATACACACGAGCAGGTGAACATGTTGGTGTTTGGGATTTGGAAAACAGATCCAGAAAACAAGGTAGTGTGTTTGGCATGGTCGTCAGAGGAGCCAGAAGCTCCAAGGTGAACTTCACGGATTTGTTGCTGACACTGAGTGTATCCTTTGAACGAATTCCAAGCCTTTAAACTTAATACCAAGCAGCTTGGGTCAAAGAATCATACAATGAGCTCCTATCCAGCTAAGATTTTTTTTTTTTTTCTTCCCCTATGAAATCAGATCAAATCAGCCTCAGTTTGGAGGGTGTGGAAGTGGAGGTGGGGGGAAAATCATTGTACCCTTGGCTGTTTGGTTGTAGCATTAATGATTTGTGGGAGGCATTTGTCTCTGAAGGATGCATGTAAGCTAGCTCTAAAAGCTAACCGTATGTCAGGGTTTTGTTTGGTGTAGGCAGTTGCATACCACGTTTAACTTTTCTTTATGAAACTGTCATTAACTGGCATGCTATGTATGCTCAAGGGCAAAATACCACGTATGATCAAATAAAGCAAGTTAAAAGTGTTTGGATCTTGATATTAATACATCTGTAGCGCTTTGAAGCAGTGACAAAAGATGATATGTACTAACATGAGGAGAGCTCCAAGATACACACCAGTAGGTAAGAACAGCAAATGGCAAAATGAAGAATAGAGGTGAATACCATTTCTTTTTTAAAAAGGAAGTGGCAGCAGACCAAGACAGTGTTTTGGCCCCAGGTGATGAAGGTTAAGCCACGCCAGAGTCTGTTCAGGGAACACTCTGTCAGCAGGGCTTGTTTTTGAGTTATGCTGCGTCACATTATTTTTTGGCTTGCGCTTATTCTTAATCCCCTTAATCATTCTTTTCCCCCTTTGAACCTTTATGACTATGTATTTTCATCTTTTATTAATTTATATGTATTCCTGACAAATGTTGTTTTGTGTTCATGTTTTCCCCCACCAAGGTGAAACTCACATAAGCAGAATTATATAAACATAAAATTAACCCTTTAAAAACGATCAGTCCAGTTGCATTTAGTACATTCACATCATGCAACCACAGCCTCTGCCTGGTTCCCAAACCCCCATCAACCACAATAAAGCCCCAGCCCCGTCAGCAGTTCCTCTCCCTTCTCCCTTATCTCAGCCCCTGGCAACCACCAGTGTGCTATTCTATTTTCTAAATCATGCTGCCTGGCTTGTGGGATCTTAGTTCCCCGACGAGAGTTTGAACCCAGGCACCGGCAGTGGACGCTCGGCGTCCTGGCCACTGGGCCACCAGGCAAGAGCTCCGCTTCCCATTTCTAAGAGTTTACCTCTTTTGGATAGTTCTTACAAATGAAATTACACAATATTGTGACCTTTTGTGTGTGTGCGTGTGTTTTTGAATCAACTTTATTGGGGTTTAATCTCCATAAATAGAAGGCAGACATTTCCTAGTGGACCTTATACATACTTTTTCCTGCTTGTTGTGCGTATTTTGCATTTATTTACAGCAGCCTCATGAGAGGCACTGTCATCATCTCCATCTTGCAGGAGATGTTATCCTGCAGGCAGAATGTGACCAGGGAGTGGGCCAGCTCCAGAGCCCATTCTGCTGACCACTGTTGTCCGTGTCCTTTCAGATCTCTTACATGTGCAATTCCAGTGCCTGCTTTTTTCCATACAACAGTATATGCTGTTTCCCACATTGACAAAAAGTGGCTATAAAATATTCTGCTTTCGGCTTGTACCATGATAGAAGTATTTCCCCATTGATGGGGTGCATTTTTGAGATATTTCTACTTTTTTGTGTGTCATGAATCATACTGAAAGGGACATTAAGGACTAAAGACAATTCTAAAGTTACATATGTTTATCCATTGTAGAAATAGAGCCAAGCAAGGAGAACAAGCTAAAACACATATACAAGTCTCCTCAGAGGTAACCACTGTAAACATTTTTAAACATAACTTTCTAATCTCTTTTATGCATTTTTTAATACAGGAAAAGAAAGCCCTTTAGGAGAAAGGAGGATACATAGATGAAGTTTTTAATAGAAGGTTTACAATATGTTGTGACCATCTTTTTGTCTAATAATAGTTGATATTTATTAAGTGCTTAAAATGTGACAGACTGTTTTAGGTGTTTTTTACCATTTCACAGGAATCACATATAGAGTGTATGGTTATTATAGCACATGAGGACATTTGTTCATGTCTTAAGTTCATATTGTATGCTAGCTTTTACTATCTTTTACTGTTTTTAACTCAGCACTATGATCTTATGATTAATCTTGCTATGTTTACCTAGACATCGTTCCTGTCTTATCTCTTCCTCCAGCTCCAGGCACAGGTCTGTAGGGCACACCCTCATCGTGCCCTTTCAGACCTGCGGGAGGACTCATGGGGACGTATGTCTAGGAACGGGATACATGGATCATGGGAGGATGTATGAACTTAGAGTCTAGATAGACCGAGGTAGATTCTTCTCCAGAATGCCTGTGCTGTAGTCTGCACTTCCATGCTTTACGTTTCCTGTGGTCTGGAAACCTGATCTTTACCTAAAGTGTACTGCTTTATTCTGTGAATACATTTTGCATTGTGATTGCGTGCATGAAGATTAGTCATAGCACATGGATGAGATCTTTGGCGGCTCAGTGCTTTTTGAGACCTGCTTTGAACAGTTATTCTAGTACAACCTGTAAGCCTGGGCTTCCCTGGTGGCTCAGATGGGAAAGAATCCACCTGCAGTACAGGAAACCCAGGTTCAATCCCTGGGCTGGGAAGATCCCCTGGAGAAGGAAATGGCAGCCCACTCCAGTATTCTCGCCTGGAGAATTCCATGGATAGAGGAGCCTGGCGGGCTACAGTCTATGGGGTTGCAAAGAGTCAGACACGACTGAGTGACTACACTTCAGACCTGTAAGCCCTCTTTAGACATGTAATCCAGGCCATCCTCACCCCCACGCTGCCCCCCGGGCAGGTAGCTCAGAGAGAAGTGATTTTCCCAAGGGCACAGGGTCAGGAGCCTTGGCCAGGTTTGCTGTGGAGTTGGAGAGCTGGGCTACTGCAGAAGACTTGGGGAGGAAGTCAATAACTACCTTCCTGCAGGTAAGGTGGGGAGGGAACATTCTCATGAACAGTGAGTTTCAGTAACTTCCTTGTACAAACACTTAACTGAATGAAGGTATTAGTTTGGTCTGTTTGCTAAGCACAGGGTATATTAGTCCTCTGTAGAGTGAGGGTGTGTGACCTTCATGTTGAACTCAAGCTTCCTTCTTTCACCTCTTCTGAAGTCGGGGAAAGAAGAGTTCTGGGTGACTGAAGAGGTACTTTTTAAAGGGGCCATTGTGTTTCCTCTGGGATAGTATTTTCAACTTGTGATGCCTCATTCTTTCTAAGGAGTGCAAACGCATAGCGAGCAATGTCACCTTTTGCATAAGGTGTGGTCAAGCTGGGTGGTTATCTTCAAGGACTTCTCCCGGCTCTGTGTCATCACCTTCACCCACATCCTAATCATGGTGCACAGCTTGGTTTATACCCAGTTTATTCACAGGTGCAGAACCAGTGAATGTTTGTGTCTAAATTTTACTTTCAGAACCTAGAATAGGAACATTTACACCAATGCACTGCCCAGAAAGAGGAGGTATTTGCACACATCCACAACAATAGGTTCTTTTTTTTTTAAACTATTGCCCACTGATAATAACCAGTTTCCTCTGATGATCTACCTGGAGTCAGAAGACAGCATGTTTTGGATGGTGCTTTATGAAGCAGACACATGTTTACTACTTATAATTTAGTAAAATTAAAAAAATATATATATTGAAAGGCAGATGCAGATACAAAGTCACAATTTTAAGACAGGAATATTACTCTCTACATATTACCCAAAACTCACTGGTATGGAAGTTAAAAGAGCAGAGCATGGTTCAGAAGGCAGAACTGCAGGCTTCTCTTGTCTTCCTAGGGTTGGTGAACTCTCTGTAAACTCTAGAACAGAAATGACCCTTGTGAACAGGTGTGCATGTGTGGTAAGTATCTGATGGGTGTGTGCTGACCAATAAATAATACTACTTTCTCTTGACTCATTTGGCTAAAATGAGGGCTGCTCCTTCTCACTGCAACATAGACTTGTGTTGAGCAATCCTGCCACGTTAAGTAACAGTCTTGAGACAGAAGAAGGGCATTGGGGGAGAGAACAGTTGAGCTTTGCCTTCTGGGTAAATCTAAGTTAAAACTTTCCTATTAACTAGATTTATCGCTACTTAGTAATCTTTTGCCTAGAATATTGAAGGTGTGAGATTTTTAAGTTGGCTTGAGAGGAACTAAACAGTTTGTTCAGTGGGATTAGATGACCATAGAGAGAATGGCTGATTAATTACCCTTCCTTTAAAATTATATAATGCCTCCTCATGCTTGAAATTTCAATGAGAACATTTTCGCTTTGTTTCAGAAAGACCAGTGGAATAATAATTATATTGTATATCATATTATGTAGATTGCCTTTCAGATGAGAAGAAAACCTTCCCTGGTGTTCCCACAGAAAACAAGGAAATTAAAGTTTTTTTTTTCCGAGTGTGGATTTAAGATCCATTATTCAAGTGTGACAGTTGCTTAACTGGTAGATAAACCAATGGGACTGCGTGTCTTGATGTTTTTGTGCAGCTTATATGATCTGGGAACCGGTAATGAAATTTGCAACACCTATAAGCTAGAAAAATTTTATGAAACCGCAATACATATTTTCTTTCATAGCTCTATTCTGAGCCAGCATGTGTGGGCCCCTTTCAAGAAGGGGAGGGAAAAATGGTGATAAATGACCTTTGAAGTGAACTTTTGATATTTGCGTTACAATTCTGTGGGTTTAAGCTTTTAATTTTTACAATTGTGGGCGATATTTGTGAAGAGTTTCCAGTATGTTCTGAGTAGTGGCATTCTGACCCTTAAAAAATGTAAAGCACATTTATTTGCCTATTTTATCTGTTTGGATGAGTTCAAACTTGGCATATCCTTGCAGTAAGGGTGATGAGGGTGGGGAATTGGGATTTTTTTTTTTTTCAGTTACATTAGTTACTCATGGGAGGAGAAAAGTGTATATCTAAGCAGACATTCAGTTTCATGGTTGAGCCTTATTTTTTCCCCCAAAGATTTTTCTGGTGGTTTCTTGATGATTTCCATCATTCTTTTTAAAGGCTAACTTATTAAAGCTCATTTGATTTTTGCCCAAGACTTTGATCACCAACAATAATAATTTATCAAACTGCTTTAGTGCAATTTCTTTATCCAGGCCTGGGGAATGTAGAGGAAAGGGGCAGACCCTGAATTTTGGGAGGATTAACCAAAACAGAGCAGGCAGGCTTCTCTGGAGTCAGGTGGAAGATGGTGGTGATTTAATTTTAGATGGATTTTTGGTGCCCTTGATATGTCCACTAAGCTTGTTCTCTCAGGTAAGCTGGGCGTTGAGGTTGGTCACAAACAATCCTGAACTCACAGGAGCTTAACACAACAGAAGTGTACTTCTTGTTCTCAGAGTCTTCTGAGTCTGGGAGACGCTCCAGGTCAGCCGTCCTTCCTGCAGCAACTCAGTGATCCAGGCTGCTTCAGTCTTGTGGCTCTGTCATCCGATTGCTGCAGGACGGGGAGGGGCTGCGGGAACTTTGCTCTGCCTCAGCCATGATGAGTGACTCAACACTGCCCACATTTCACTGGCCCCACCATTCACGTGGTCTTGTCAATCGCAAGGTAACGCAGTGCTGTTGTGCTTAGAAACGAGATATTGGTGAGCCCTTGTAACATCTGTCACATGGGTCTCAGAGGAGAGATTGGAACTAGATGTGAGGATTTGAGAGAAGCCATTGACAGCACAGGAAAAAGGTGGAGTGAGTTCATAAGGGAACATGTGCAAAGAAGAGGTAGTTTTCCATGATGGTTTCTCTGTACGTATCTTTCTTTACAACCTAGGCTGTGTTAGGCTGTCCTAAAAGAGTGTAAAGGTAGCTATTGCCATGTCAAGAAAGTTAGTTCCTGTTGGTCCTTTTGGGTTTCTGTGCTTTATTGACATTGTCTGCCTCCCAAAGTTTACTTGCACCAGATCGATTGATCATTTGGGGTGGTGCAGTCTGGTAGGTTAGCAGGTCCTTAAATCTTGATGACAGTTTATCTTGGCCAGAGTTTAGGTAGAAAGCTGGTAAAAATGCTTATTACTACTATTATTACTAATCTCAGTAGGATTAGGAGAGAATTTGCGTGTGCTCTTACTCATATTAAACATTAAAAGGATGCTGGTTTTCTATTATCTTTTTTTCCCAAGAGTGTTCATCACTTGCCCTTGATATCAGAATGAAAGCTTGCTTACTTCATTGTTTCACTAGGCAGTGGATATGATATACTCCGTTGAGTTGCCAAAGCACTTGAGATTTGCTGACAATACCTTTTTGTTTATGTGTACTTGTGTACTGGGACTTACCTTTCACTCATTGCGGAATCTGCTGCATCACCATCATTGTGTGGTGCAAGTAACTGGTGTCAATTAAAGGCTAAACTGATCCAAATGAGGTAGAAGGGGAGAGTTACTTCTCTAGTTAGCATGTATGTATGTGTGCATGTGTGTATATGTATACATACACACATACATGCATATAAATACATGTGATCGTCACTGTTAATGTAATTGAAACTAATAAAAAAGAGAAAATAAAAGAAATAATGAAAATGCAAATAGCATAAAAGATAATCACTGTCATAAAGTAGCAATTCACCAGTACTCAGAGGAGAACTTAATATGACCTTGGTCATTTATATCACTGAGAAGGTGGCTTTCATTTCTCTGTGCTCAGCTGCTTACGGGGCTCATAGCATTCTGACTGGTTGTGCCTATGGGAAGGTGTACCTGGTAAGGAAAAAGAGAGGTGTCAGATGAGTCTCTCCTGAAGCTTCACACTCACTGTTGTTCAGTCGCTAAGTTGTGTCCAACTCTGTGACCCAATGGACTGCAGCATGCCAGGCTTCCCTGTCCTTCACTATCTTCTGGAGTTTGCTCAAGCTTGTGTGCATTGAGTCGGTGATGCCATCCACCCATCTCATCCTTGTCATCCCCTTCTCTTCCTGCCTTCAATCTTTCCCAGCATCAGGGTCTTTTACAGTGAGTTGGCTCTTTGTATCAGGTGGCCAAAGTATTGAAACTTCAGCTTCAGCATCAGTCCCTCCATTGAATATTCAGGATAGATTTCCTTTAGAATTGACTGGTCTGATCTCCTTGCAGTCCAAGGGACTCTCAAGAGTCTTCTCCAACACCACAGTTCAAAAGCATCAATTCTTTGGCGCTTGGCCTTCTTTATGGTCCAACTCTCACACCTGTGCGTGGCTACTGAAAAAACCATAGCTTTGACTATATGGACCTTTGTCTAAGTGATGTCTGTGCTTTTTAATATGCTATCTAGGTTTGTCATAGCTTTTCTTCCAAGGAGCATGGACTCATTAAGTGAGTGGATTTACCTGAAGTTATGCTTGTATTGTTCTTTTAGAAGGACCTCCTTGGTCGTCCTGCCTCTGCCTCCAGGGCATGGCCTTCCCTTGTGGCTCAGTTGGTAAAGAATCTGCGTGCAATGCAGGAGACCCAGTTTGATTCCTGGGTTGGGAAGATCCCCTGGAGGAGGGAAAGGCTACCCACTCCAGTATTCTGGTCTGGAGAATTCCATCGCAAAGAGTTGGATGTGACTTTCACTTCACTTCACTTCTTCACTTCAGGATTAGCGTGTGAGTTCCCTCTCCCCTCCTTACGTACCTCAGATTGATCACCGTCTTTGAACACTGGATTCTGAAAGACATCCTTACAAAAACTCTTGTTTTTCGTTCCTTTATTCTCTTTGGAAGTGAGTGAGCTGTTGGGGGTCTGCCTTGTGGTCTGTAGCGCTATATAGTGTTAAGAACGCACAGAGACCTTGGAGTGGTGAGGCAAGTACTCTTATTTCACAGTTAGGGGTCATGTGCTTAGCTCGACGTCCCCCAGGGAATCAATGGTCTCATCAGGTGTCTCTTTTGTTTGTGCCAGTAAGTGTAGGTATCATGCTGTATGGATGGGGCAGGGGAACTCATGTAAACATACTGTGGGACTTTCTGGAGCCCATTGAAGGCCCCTGTGAGGACATTGATGTCCTGTGTTTTGATTGGGATGTGCTATATGTTGATGGCAAATCAGATGGATGTGATGGGACTAGTGAGTGAGTGAGTGAGTGAAGTCGCTCAGTTGTGTCTGACTCTTTGCGACCCCATGGACTGTAGCCTACCAGGCTCCTCCCTCCATGGAATTCTCCAGGCAAGAGTACTAGTAGTAGCAGTATATAAAATTGCAAATCCGCTTAAAAGGAAGCGAAGTGAAGTGAAAGTCACTCAGTTGTATCCGTCTCTTTGCAACCCCATGGACTATATAGGAATTCTCCAGGCCAAAATACTGGAGTGGGTAGCCTTTCCCTTCTCCAGGGGATCTTCCTAACCCAGGGATCAAGCCCAGGTCTCCCGCATTGCAGGCAGATTCTTTACCAGCTGAGTCACAAGGGAAGCACTGACTGCTAAAACACACTGCCTCATTTATTGTCTTGTCAAAAGTAGGGCTTATGGGATTGCCCTCTACTGAGTTTGTTTGTTCAGAGATCTGGTACTTACGGAGCTGCATGTCTATATTAAAAAAACCCACAAAAATAAAACTTATTTCAGTCCATATAATTCTCAATAGTAAGTAATTGAGATTTGGCTTCAGAGATTTTGTTTAAACTTTAATGTAATAAAGTAAATTTTTGATTGCAAAGCAATACATGCTCATTGAAGAAAAATTGGAAAATGTAGAAAGGCACAGAGAAGAAAGTATAAATCACCCGTAATCCTGTTTCCAAAAGAGAAAGCAGTATTTTGGTATTTACTGTTTATGCACAAAATTGGGATTACATTATACATGGTATTTTATAACCTATTTTTATTAAAAAATATAGTATTAATTTGCCCTTGTCCTTACCTATTATTCTAGGGTAAATGCAGGGTTCTTTAAAAATTGCTTTCAACAATTTCTTCTGAAAAAATTTCAAGCATGCAGCGAAGTTGGAAGAAATTTACAGTGAACACGCATATGTTCCTCACCTGTATTTTAGCATTAATACTTTACCATACTTATTTCATCACTTGTCCATCTCTCTACCTTTTCTGTCCATTTCATCAATCCATATTACTACTTGCCCCCTGCATTTCAGAGTAAATTTCAGTGCCGTGTATTGCTTTTAACCTTCATAATTCTTTTTGGTTTATACCAATATTCAGAGGGATTTGTATTCTCTGAGCACACATGAAGGAAAGCCCAGACATCATGCCGGGAGAATTTTGTTGAGCGTAGTGAGAAAGGACATCCAGGGATTTAAACTTTGCCTTGTAGCAGAGTGCATCATTAGCGTCTGAGGTGGCAGATGAAGAACCAGGGAAAAGGGTCTCCATCCACCTCACTCACCTGCTTTTATGCCTAAAGCAGACTTCAGCGTGGGGACAAGGCCAGTGCTTCTTTCACTTATGGTTCTCTATGCTGTCAGAGCCCCCGGCGCTGGGTGAATAGTGATCGTGGACGGCCGAGTTAGGAGGAAAAGCACTTTGGCTCCTGGTGGGGCGGCCGACTCCCAGCTGCCCTGTGGCCCCCGAACGCTCTTTCCCTGTTTGCCTCCGACTCTGAGGGCAGAGCTTCTGTGGCCTTCCTGTTTGAATGACATGTTCTTTCTCTTGTTTAGGTGGTGGCGGTGGAATGTTGAGGTGGGCACAAAACACTTATGGCTTGTGTCTCTCCGATGCCTGTTTTTAAAGCTGTACAATCCAAGGGGCAAGGCCAGGAGCGGCGGCCTTGCTGTGTGCCGTTCCCAGCACAGAACACCTGTGTGTTTAGGCCTTAATAAACACTGATTGCCAAGTAGCCTGTTCTGTTAAACTCTCCAGAAACGCTGTAGTTAGTTGTTCTGCTCTGCAGGCACTGCCTTTCACAGGCATTTTAAGAACACGGATTGGTTGTACAGACCTTGTCACCTTTTCTTGTGTTTGCAAGTGGCTGTGGGCCCCGGAGAGAGCAGGCTCTGTGCCTTTTCCTGCGCCTTCTCCTTTCCCCTGTGTCACATTCCAGGGTGTTCAGTCTCCGTGTCACGTCAGCATCGCTGAAAACGATAAGAAGCCTCGGTCTTGACATTGGCGACAGCTCTCACCTGTTCTTTCTCATAAACTCACCCGTAGCTAAACTGCCTTCCTGGGAGCTGGGGGCTGTGGAGTCCTGACTTTATGTAACTGGGCCCCACAAGGCCATCCCACTTCCCTTTTTCTGTGGTCTTCATCTCTTCCTTCTTTTTCTTTTCCTTAGGGCAGTTGATTCTTAGCACTTGTCTCAGGCACACCATCTGGTTTCTGAATTACCCAGTTTCCTCGAATTTTTTCCCCGCAGGCCATTTCAGTTCTCAGTGCCTGGGTTGGCTGGGACCTTGATTCTTGGAAAGAAGAGCTGGTTTCTCTTGCACCCCCTCTGCTTTCTCTCCCTTCCGATTCAGGGAGGTTTGGCCCTCTTCTCCCGCCATCCTCAGTGTCTTCAGAGATCTTGGGTTGTCCCAGCTGTGGAGGGCTGAGGAAATGCTGCTCACCTCTTGAGGGTAGAGGCCAGGGATGCTGCTAAACATCCTACATCATACAGGATAGGCCCCGAAAACAGAGAATTATCTGGTCTACATGCCAGTAGTGCTGAGGCTGAGGAACCCTGCCCTAGATATAAAGGTGCTTTGGGGAAAATCTTCCCATCAATGGCATTATATGACCTCTGTGGCTGAGACGATAAAGAACCCACCTGCAGTGCAGGAGACATAAGGAACGCAGGTTCGATCCCTGGGTCAGGAAGATCCCCTGGAGGAGGACACGGCAACCCATTCTAGTATTCTTGCCTGGAGAATCCCATGGACAGAGGAGCCTGGTGGGCTACAGTCCGTGGGATCGCCAAGAGTTGGACATGACTGAGCGACTAAGCATGAGCATGACGCCAATATTGCATTGTCCCTTATCAGAAAGTTCATCTGTACATCCAGCCTAAATCTCTCGTGCTTCAGTTAGTTGCTCTGAAGTGGAGATGAAAATGTGTGCTCACCGTCTTCTGAGTATGATCACACTCTCCCAAACTGATCTCAGTTAACTTTTAAAGTTTATTCTCTTGTAGCCTATTTTATCTCATTTTAATCTCTCGAGATGTTTTCCAAAACTTTCATGTATTATGTCTCTTACATTGTGGCAACTCAATCCAGAGGCCACATTCTAGCAGTTTGGCCAATGCCACATGCGACGAAAGTGGTTATCTTTGAGGTGGAGCTGGTCCGGGTAGGAGGAAAAGTCATGACCAACCTTGTAAATGACCTCTAGGAGACTTAAGAAAAAGTTACTTCTGCTCATTAGAGGGAGTCCTTTTCCATGTAATGGACAGCAGGGTAAAAATCTTTACAGGGCCACATGCAAAAAGTGGGCCACAGGCCTCAGTTTTCTGAGCCATAATATGAGGATGAATACTTCATAGGGTTGTTGCGAGAGTTAAGTGACTGAGACTCTGTTTGAATAATCATGAGCACTTTGGGGTAAGTAGGGACTTGTTTTAATTAACTGCATCCATGGTTTTCCTTGGAGAAGATACTCAAAACTTTGGGACGTCTACAGACATAGTTTGAATTAGATGGTTGTTTTCAAACTTTGTCATGCAGGGGAATTTCCAGGGTGATTGTTCAAGAATGTAGGTCCTCAGGTTACAGCCCCAGAAATTCTCTTCGGGCGTTTGTCACAGTAACAGAGGTGCTTCTCATGTAGGTGGTGCACAGGTAACACTTGTCGAAATCCTGGTTTATGGCTACCAGCTGAGCCTAAAGGAGGAGCCCCGCCTTCTCAAGAAGCCTGCCTCCAACTAGTTGTTTTCTGTTTCTCTGGGGCCATTCAGTTCAGTCTCACAGTTGTGTCCGACTCCTTGCGACCCCATGAATTGCAGCACGCTCCCTGTCCATCACCAACTCCCGGAGTCTGGGGCCATTAGACAGAGAATAATCTTTCCAAGCTGTTTCAAGCAGGACAAAGCTGTTCTTTGTTCTTCCTTTTAATGATAACTAAAGGTGTCTTTGTGTTGGGTGGTCACCTTGAACATTGTTTTGACTCAGAGTCTTAAGTCTCGTGGGAACCCGCTCAGGAACCCAGGCAGGGGAAATCGCCTTGACCATTGGCTGATGGGATTGTGCTTTGGGGTGGGGAAGGAGCAGGTTGGAGGGAGATGGTGTTTATTCTCTACAGGGGTTTTGGAAGGCACTGGGGGAAAGAGAAGTGAGACATGGACTGGATTCCTCCCAGCTCTAAACTGCATTCCTTAAGGAATGGGATGAAACCGACCATGTTCTATCTGCTTGCAAACTGTTTGTGTCTAGTGTATCTCTTCTTTCATTGCTTTATGCCCGGTGATCTAGAATATTGACCGTGTTAGTATTTTAAAAACAGTTTCTTTTTGCAGCTGTGTTTCGAAGGTGGGAGGCTGACTCATTGAAAGGACCCCTAATGACCAGGATTGCTAAGTCCTGACATGAATGTTTGAAATTTCCTGACATGAGGACAGAATCAACATCCAAGGCCTGCCCAGGAATATATTTTAGTGCTTCCCCTGTGCCGCAACTTTGGGTCTCTGTGTGTTCTCAGATCTCTTTCTGCGGGGTGTGTTTTAGCCACACTTTCAGTCAGGCACAACTTCTGGCTGCCAGCTGAGGTTTGGCCTCTGCAGTGTGGGCTGCGAATCCAAAACATTTATAAAGAAAACCTTGGAAGGAATTTTCATCATTTATTTAATAAATGAAAGTGTGAGGTAGAAATCAAAAGTCAACTGGAGAGTGTAGTTAGAAATGTAAACCATGTGAGATGTGCCTTTAAAGTTTAACATCCTTGTTAAACTCCTCCCTCCCCCCTAGAGCTCCCTTTAAAGTTGTGTCTGTTGGATTTAATGAGTTTGAAGCTGTGAATATGAATCTTACATGGAAAGTATATAAACCAAAGAATCAGGTTGCTCTGCCTTGATATTTTTCAGTCCTGAATAAGATATTTGTTGAATAAGTCCTAGCTTCCCTGAATAAGCAGAAAATTGTTTTGTTTGATAATGTTGGGTGTCTGAGCCCATAGCAGGTAGACATTTCTGTGTATTTTATCATAATAAAACTAAATAGAGGACATATAATTATTTATGAACTGGTAAAATACTTTGGCCACCTCATGCGAAGAGTTGACTCATTGGAAAAGACTCTGATGCTGGGAGGGATTGGGGGCAGGAGGAGAAGGGGACAACAGAGGATGAGATGGCTGGATGGCATCACTGACTCGATGGACGTGAGTCTGAGTGAACTCGGGAGTTGGTGATGGACAGGGAGGCCTGGCGTGCTGCGATTCATGGGGTTGCAAAGAGTCGGACACGACTGAGCGACTGAAATGAACTGAACAAAAATAAAAGTTGAATGTTTAATGGCAAAATGTAATAAAAAACGAGAAAGAAGGGTTTGCATCACTGAATGGTTTTTTTTTATTTTTCTTCATTCTAATTTTAACTAGTGATATCCTCTAAATCCATTTGATTTTGAGTTGGGAGTGAGGTTAGATAGTAGTTGGGTGTGTGTGCCTCTTGTCGATTTAAAATGTGCTGATCTCTAAGACTAATGGTGTGGCATTTAGGATTTCCTTGGATTTGGTTTGGAGGAGGTCTCATCAGTCATTGTCTTTTCCCACTTCTTAAATATTTTGATATGGCTTTTGATACACAGATGAATAAAAGCATGGAAATGTTACTTTAAGGTTCAAGAGAGAAAGGAAGGTGAATGGAAAAGAAACATTGTTTTGCCAGCCCTATTTGGTCATTTTGGTTCTGTCTAGCGACTGTGAGGAATTGTAATGCTGATCAGATACCATCATGAAACATAATAAGACATCTAGATACTCTTAAAGCCCCAGCATTTCGAAGGCCCTGCTGACAGCTTAATTATTTCAAACAGTATTTGATATGGCTGAATACCAATTGTCCAAAGAATTTGGACATCCTTTTGGAGTCTTTGTCCAGGGTGAACCCTGGCAGAAGATGTGAAAGTCTGCACGGACAGAATGTTGAGATGCAAGGGTTCACATTTCCCATTTCCCTTTACAAAGGGAAGAGCATAAAGTGGTGCTTCTCCACCAGTGGCTTTGAAATATGATACAGTTTGCAAAACTGAACAACTTCCTCAGTTTTCTAGGACGGAGTTCAGATTCTCCCAGGATGGGATCTGATCTGTAGATGGCCATCTCCTTTTTTCTCCTTCAGACATTCTCCCGAAATGACTGGCCTCGTGAGTTAAGGATGGGGCATGAAACTGTGGAGGAGGTGACCCTTGTGGTCTCCATGTCTGGAGAGAGTCTTCACTGAGAGGCTGCTGCTGGCCTCCTTTAAAAGCTGAGAACAAACTTTAGTGGTGTTAGCCTCTCGTCTGCTGAAGGGTATAACCTTGTCAAGGATCAGGGTATCAAAGGATATGGGATCTTTCTTTTAAGCATTTCCTGAAGCTGAAGCCCCTGAAGGTCACTGAAGCCCCTGCCCCTCTGCTACTTTTAGCACTGCTAAAATACAATGGCTTGTGGAGAATCTGGAGGACAGCTGGGAAGCTGTCAGTTGCTTGAGCTTGTTCCACCTTTTTAGGCATGCCTTGGGGAGTTAGGAATCCTTAAAGGAAAGACACCTTTAGAACACAGTTCTGTATTTTCTGGGCTTCCCAGGTGACTCATTGGTAAAGGTGAGCCACGTTTACCATTCCCAGGTGGCACAGCTGCCAATGCAGGAGATACGGGTTCGATCGCTGGAGGACGATCCCCTGGAGAAGGAAGTGGCAACCTGCTCCAGTATTCTTGCCTGGGAAATCCCATGGACAGAGAAGCCTGATGGGCTACAGTCCATGGGGTCACAAAGAGTCGGACACCACGGAGTGACCAAACAACAACAGTGTTCTCTCTATATACAACATTTATCTCTATGTGTATAGTTCTAAATTACCCTTACGTATTTAAATGTGAACTATTTTAATGCACTATTCTTAAAAAATTTTTTAACAATTTACTTATTTTTGGCTGTGCTGGATCTTCATTGCTGTGTGGGCTTTTCTTTAGCTGTAGTGAGCGGGCTCTACTCTCTAGTTGCGGCACGTGGGCTTCTCTTTGCGGTGGCTTCACGTGTTGCGGAGCACGGGCTCTAGGGAACTCGGGCTTCGGTAGTTGCAGCTCAGTAGTGTGGCTCCTAAGTTCTACAGCACAGGCTCAGTAGTCGTGGCACAGAGGCTTAGTGGCTCTGCAGCGTGGGGGATCCTCCAGGATGAGGGATCAAACCCACATCTTCTGCGTTGGCACTCGGATTCTTTACCGCTGAGCCACCAAGGAAGCCCAATGTAGTACATTTCTTAAAACATTCAGAGAGTTGCCTCCTGCAGCGTTTCATCTGTGGATTCTTACCTATAAGTACTCAGCCACCTACTGAAAGCTAAGACTTTGGCGAAATTACAGTGCAGAGAATGTGATGTCTCCTCCAAGTCCATATTCCATTCACTTATTAAAGAAAAAAGTACACACTCTACGGTGCAGGTTCAGCTAATTTCCTGTTGGGTTTGTGTGTTATTCTTGTATCCTAGGTAAATAATCCCTAAATGAAATTGATGTATTTCTTTTTACTCACTTGATTTGGCAAATCATTGACAGATGAATGATTTTATAAGCAATTTAATGAGTTACTGAATACAGCAATTTTATAAGAGCCTTGAAATTTATGCATTTGGCTTTGTTTTAGCTTTTATTTGCACAAAAGTTGGGTTATCTCTTTGAAATTGTAAGACAAAACTGAGAGAAAAGAGAATTCATGTGCCCAATTTTAGGGTTAAAGGCAACAGTTTATGGTTCAGTAATATTTGGGATGTTGTGTTGCAACTAATATAATTATAAACATTTTAGAAACATGAAAAATGCTTATGATCTAATTCACAATGCAAATAGCATAATACAGAGCTATAATTATTGTGACTATGCATGTGAATGCATATAAATGTGTGTATGAATAAGGATTAGACTGTAATATGTGACTATGAAAATAGCTGTGTCTGGCTGGATAGTGGGATTTTTAAAAATTTAGATTAAACACTCTTAGTCACTGTTGTTTAGTATGGTTTAATTTTAAGGAATGGCGAGAAAGAGCTTTCATTTAACTGGTTAATTATTTCTTGTTAGCCTCCAAAAGTAGAAAAGTGAGATGGGAAAAATACCTTCAAATACCAAATGTTTTTGTTTTTTCTTTTGGTTTTACAAAATGCTTCTTCATAGGAGGCAGCACCCACAAATATCCAGTTGTAAGAGATGACTGAAAAATTGTTTTTCCCCAGAACTCTCTCTCGAATATGTAGAAACACACGCCCCACTCTTGCTGGGCTCTTCTCAGTTAGTAGATGGAGAATGACGGCAACTTGGTTTTTATGTCTCTGTCCTCTACATTCTCAGCCTTCTTTGTTCTTCCTGTTAGAGGTTGATTGAGCAATGCATGGTAGCTCAGGGCTTTTCAATTGTCATCTGGAGTGAGTAGAATTTATTCTGGTGGACCGACCAGTCCTGGTGTACAAGTTTTGAAAGGGTAAAGAGAGAATCAGGGTTATTCATTATAAAATTCAGTGATGACCAGAGTAGAGGTGATACATATTTGGTTTTGGTACTTCAAGGTTTCCCCTTGCCAGATAACTTCTAATACATCAGCGCTCATCCTAGCTGATCCTTATTTGGTCCCTGAGCGTTTATGGCAACTCCCAGTCTTGCCACATCTACTCTTTCTTCACTTGTAGCTGTATCTCCACAGAGGAGCCAGAGGGAGCTTTATAACACGTGAGCCAGATCATCCAGTTCTTCTTTTCAAAATCCTCGAGAGCACTTATTTTGGTTCACTTGTCTCTCCTTCTGGTCCCTGCCTACCATCTGAGCATCCCTTTTCCCATCTGCCTTCTTAGTCCACAAGCTTTGATTATACTGCCTTTGTATAGTCGAACAAAGCTCTCCAAACTCTTCCCTGCCCCAGGCCTTTGCAGGTGCTGCCCCTCTTCTTGGCACGTCTGCCCACAGATCTTAGTGTGGTGACTTCTCCTTGTCCACCCAGATGTCAGCACCTTAGAGAGGCTTCCTTGACTGTCCCAGCTCCAGGACTCCACCCACCAATCGATATTACGCATGTCTTTCATAGCACTTACCACAAAATAAACTTATGTTGTTCACAGATTTTAAAAAATCTAGCCCCCACCCCGATTAAAATGTAAACTCTAGGAAGGAGGCACTTTTTGCTCTCTGCCTCCAGCTCCTCAGCTAGTGCCTGGCACATACAGGAAGCTCAATAGAATCTGTTGAATGAATAAACACGTACATATTCTCTGTCCTTATATGATTGTGTGACCTATAAATAGAAGTTCTTTCCAGCTCCAAGATGCTGTTATTCTTCATGTGCTGAAGGCATTATTATAATTGTTATTAAATGCTAGTAGATCAGGCTTTTGGTTGCTCCTCCTCTCCCTAACCTCCTTGGTGGTGGAGTTGTTATACGTATCTATCCATTTTATTCTTACTGGGACTGGATGGAGTAAAACAACAGAGTGAAGCTAAGTGACATGTGAGGAGATTGAATCTGAAACTTGGGCCTTTTGGGGATTTTGGTCCACATACTGTGGTCCTGAAGGCCTGGCCATTATCACCAACAGGTTTTTCATTACATTAGGCACAGGAGGGGCTGTCTTGGTGGTGAACAAGGCTAATCAAGAAGGCACGTAACTGCCTTCTGAGAGCTTAGAGTTTAAGGTAGAAACACTAGTTAACCAAAAACTTGACAGCAATACATAAAACTAAATACTTCCTATCATTTGTGAAGTAAATGAAACAGAAAGGAAATAAAGAGGTTTATCTATTACAAGATCAATTTAACAAGCACTTATTAATCCAGTTCAGCCCAGCTCTTAAAAAAGGTAATAAACGAGTGACTACAAGACATATTAAAACTCATGCCATCCTAAGCGGATCTCCATAGGATACACGTTTGCTTTCAGTTAGAGATACTGTATGGATATGAGGATCTGTGCATCAGGCTGTAAGAAAGTTTCAGTTAAACAGTTAATATTTGTAATGATTCTTTTTCTTGAACTGTCATCAAAGTAATCTGTTGAATATCAACACTGTATTGTTATTGTAAAGACTAATCATTTAATGTGAGTGTGACTAGGGGTGAATAAAAGCATTTATGGCAATCTGGCTGTTTACCTTTGTTTACTGTGTATAGTTAATGATAATATTTGAGAAATTATGTTTTCTGGATTAATAAATTTCCAGACAACTGAAGCCCAACTTAATTTCAGCCAGAGTTGCTGGAAACAATTCTAAGTTTCATTGCACTTTGTTTACTGAGGCAAGGAAGCAGCATTGTCCTCATCTTTTGTGGTGAATTTCTGAAAATATACCTAAAAAATGATAAACTTAGGTGTCAAGGGGAGGAGTGTTGAGTCTTCATTTTTGAAGAGCTAAATATGCATAACATTCCTAAATGTGGTTCCTTGGAAAGGGATTTGCTCCTTCTGGTTTCTGTAGGCTGGGAGCCCCTTCACCACACTGGACCTTCTTTTTTTTTTAATTGAGGTGTAGTTGATTTATAACATTATGTTATTAATGGTTTCAGGTATACAACATAGTGATTCAGTTTTGTACAAATGTATGTAGATGTGTGTATATAAGTATACCTTTATCTATCTATTCTTTTCTATATACATATTGAGTATAGTTCCCTGCACTATAGAGTAGGCCCTTTTTGGTTATCTGTTTTATGTATGCAAGTGTGCAAAGTCACTTCAGTCATGTCCAACTCTGTGGCACTATAGACTGCAGCCTCCCAGGCTCCTCTGCTTATGGGATTCTGCAGGCAAGGAGTGGGTGGCCATGCTTTTCTCCAGGAGACCTTCTTGACCCAGGGATTGAACCAGCGCCTCTTAGGACTTCTGCATTGGCAGGCAGGTTCTTCACCAGTAGCACACCTTAGTCTGTATATGTTAAATCAAAACTCCTAATTTATCCCTGCCCCCTACTTCTCCTTTGGTAACCATATGCTTCTTTTCTATATCTGTGGATCTATTTAAGATTCCACATATGAGTGATATCATATGATATTTGTCTTTCTTTGACTTAATTCACTTAATGTGATAACATCTAGGTCCATCCATGTGGCTACAGATGGCCTTAGTTCATTTTTTTCATGGCTGAGTAATAGTCTGGTGTGTGCGTGTGTATGTGTGTGTATATACACACACACACACACATATATATATATATATACCATGTCTTCTTTATCCATTCATCTGTTGATGGACATTTAGGTTGCTTCCTTGTCTTGGGTATTGTAAATAGTGCTGCTGTGAACTCTAGGATGCATGTATCTTTTGCAATTAATTGATTTTCTAGATATATCAAGCTGGTCCCTCTTATCCCTGACTTCCCAGGCATCTGCTTTCCCATAGCTCATGCTTCCCTCCCCATCCAGCCACAGGGGACCAGGAAGTGGGTCAGGCAGATTCTAAACTTTCTACTTCCTTATTAGGAGGTCAGTACTTAGAACCTTTGGGGTCAGTTTGGGGAAGCTGTGTCCCCTCAGTTCAGTACAGTCACTCAGTCCTGTCCAACTCTTTGCAACCCCATGGACTGCAGCACACCAGTCTTGTCCATCACCAACTCCCGGAGCTTGCTCAAACTCAATTCCATAAAATCAGTGATGCCATCCAACCATCTCATCCTCGGTCATCCCCTTCTCCTGCCTTCAATCCTTCCCAGCATCAGGGTCTTTTCAAATGAGTCAGTTCTTCTCATCAGGTGGCCAAAGTATTGGAGTTTCAGCTTCAACATCAGTCCTTGCAATGAACATTCAGGGTTAATTTCCTTTAGAATTGACTGGTTTGATCTCCTTGAAGTCCAAAGAACTCTCAAGAATCTTCTCCAACACCACAGTTCAAAAGCGTCAATTCTTTGGCACTCAGCTTTCTTTATGGTCCAACTCTCACATCCATACATGGCTACTGGAAAAACCATTTCTTGGACTATATGGACCTTTGTTGATGAAGTAATGTCTCTGCTTTTTAATATGCTGTCTAGGTTTGTCATAGCTTTTCTTCCAAGGAGCAAGCATTTTTTAATTTCTTGACTGCAGTCACCAACTGCAGTTATTTTGTAGCCCAAGAAAATAAAGTCTGTCACTGTTTGCATTGCTTCCCCATCTATTTGCCTTGAAGTGATGGGACCAGATGTCATGATCTTTGTTATTTGAATGTTGAGTTTTAAGCCAGCTTTTTCACTCTCCTCTTTTACTTTAATCAAGAGACTCTGTAGTTCCTCTTTGTTTTCTGCCATAAGGGTGGTCATCTGCATATCTGAGGTTATTGATATTTCTCCCGGCAATCTTCATTCCAGCTTGGGCTTCATCCAGCCCAGCATTTCTCATGATGTACTCTGCATATAAGTTAAACAAGCAGAGTGATAATATACAGCCTTGACATACTTATTTCCCAAACGGAACCAGTCTGTTGTTCCATTTAACTGTTGCTTCTTGACCTGCATACAGGTTTCTCAGGAGATAGGTAAGGTCGTCTGGTACTCCCATCTCTTTAAAAATTTTCCACAGTTTGTTGTGATCCACATAGTCAAAGGCTTTAGTGTAGTCAATGGAGCAGAAGTAGATGTTTTTCTGGAACTGTCTTGCTTTTTCTATGATCCAGTGGTCTCTGATTTCTCTGCCTTTTTCTAAATCCAGCTTGAACATCTGGAAATTCTTTGCTCACATACTGTTGAAGCCTGGCTTGGAGAATTTTGAACATTACTTTGCTAGCATGTGAGTAATTGTGCGGTAGTTTGAACATTGTTTGGCATCGCCTTTCTTTGGGATTGGAATGAAAACTGACCTTTTCTAGTCCTGTGGCCACTGTTGAGTTTTCCAAATTTCCTGGCATATTGAGTGCAGCACATTCACAGTATCATCTTTTGAAATAGCTCATCTGGAATTCTATCACCTCCTCCAGCTTTGTTCATAGTGATGCTTCCTAAGGCCCACTTGACTTCACATTCCAGGATGTCTGGCTCTAGGTGAGTGATCACACCATCGTGGTTATCTGGGTCATGAAGATCTTTTTTGTATAGTTCTTCTGTGTATTCTTGCTACCACTTCTTAGTATCTTCTGCTTCTGTTAGGTCCCTACCATTTCTGTCCTTTATTGTGCACATCTTTGCTTGAAATATTCCCTTGGTATCTCTAATTTTCTTGAAGAGATCTCTAGTCTTTCCCATTCCATTGTTTGGAGAAGGAAATGGCAAACCACTTCAGTAATCTTGCCTTGAGAACCTCATGAACAGTATGAAAAGGCTGTGTCCCCCATGCTTTAGCAATTCAAAGAGGGCTCTGTGGACCAGGTGCATCATATGTATCATTGGGAACACAGAATCTTAAACCCCACCCCAGAACTATGTCAGCATCTACATTTTCACAGGGTATTCAGGTGACCTGCATATCTTTTTAATTCCTGTATAGTCCTAATCTTTGGCTCCAAGAATGAGAGGGCAAGTTGTCCTGAAGTCCTGCCAGGCCCGACCGATGAGAGGGGGATCCTGCAGGAAGACCTGAGTGGTAGGGCCAGTAGAGGCAGGCGCTGACGGCATGCTACTGCTTCCAGGGGTCCCTTCACGGGGCTCTTCTTCAGCTCCTGCTCATGTAGCTGTGCTCTCGGGCCCCGATGGGGTTCCCAGCACACTGCTGTCCCCGTGCCTCTTCTGCTGTCAGTCAGACTGCCTACAGCATCATCTTCCTGCTGCTGGGTGAGACTGCAGCAGGAGAGAGGCAGGGGACGCCCTCTCCCTGTAGGGGTGCCTGTACTTCCCCTTGGGTGATGTAGCTTGGGGGGAACCTCAGGTGACTGAGGAGACCAGATAATTGAATGATTATGAGTGAAGTCAAATCAGACAGAAAGATGGGGAGCAGTGGGTGGCCTTAGTGAAATGGACTTTTTTCCTTCTGTCCTTGAGCTAGGAGAAATTTTTTTAGTTTCTTGCTGCTTCATGGGTGTGGTAGCCAAGGATATTTAATTATTAGAGGAGTGGAGCTGGAACAATGAATCATTTCCCTCCACATAATTTTCTGTATACCCAGTCACTGGTATCAAGACTACCAGGAGTCAGGTTCGGCGAGGTGGGGTTGAGAAGAAGCAGGCAGGAGCTGGGGCTCCGAGCGAACAGAGGTGACCTCAGGGAAGGGCATTTTGCAGCAGCTTGTAGTTGGTCTTGTTTTAGTTTCCATCCGGGTATCTGGGGTAATCATACTGTTGAAAATATTCACAGTCAAAACATAAACACTTTAGTGCCAGGCGTGTTTCTTTGTATTATTACATTTGTGTGTATTGTCTCATTTAATATTTACAGCCATCCCGTGAGGTACATATATAACTGCTGCCATTCCCTTTCTGTAATTGAGAAGAAAGAGGCACGCGTGCCGAAGCAACTTGCCCGAGGTCTCATGGCTGGTTGGGCTGTGTGGCTAATTGTGGCTACTCCTAATTTCTACATGACCAGGAAGACACAGAGTGGGGCCATGTTGGGCGTGGAAGTACAGAGTGAACCTTTGAGGAGTGTTAGATGTTAAAAAGGGCCACGATAGAAGCTGTGTTTGTGAACAGAGTGAAACGAGACAAAGCTTTTGTTGGGGGAGCTTGGAGTAGACCCCGTCTTCTGTTGGAGCTGATGCACAGCATACTCCCTTGGCTCCTCATTAAGTGGTGGTCTCTAAACGCTAGACATACCTTTCTAGATCTGGTCTGGTACCCAGCAAACCATGTTCCTCCTTTGCCTGCTCTTCCCTGTTAAGCTTTGCTAATTGGGGATGCTGGGGGACTCTGGGAGGCTGGAGGAGGGAGAAAGGACTTCATCCTGCTTGCTTCTGGTTCTTTTCAGCTTCCTTCCAGAAAGGGTCTTTCTCGCCCTAGCAGCAGTTGGTTCTGTCCTCCAGCTTCTTTCTACATCCTGGAACCAGCCTCCTGGCATCCCTCAGAGATGCCCACACCAGCCAGTCCTCCCTTGGGAGGATGTTGACCTCCCAGCCCGCCATGGACCCTTACTGAGAGGCCCTCCTTGGAGCCCCTGAGGTGTCAGCCCCTGTCCCTCAGAGGTCTGGGTCCCAGCTCTATGGGTCTCCTCCTCTGAACTGCCAGATTCTGATAACCCCATCCCTCCTCTGATTTTCCTGGCTCTTGTGGATGAAGCTGCTTCCTGCAGTTACTGTGGCCCTGATGCCTGTGGAACCAGTTCTTTATACTAGATAACACCTGTTACAAGATTTAGTGTACCTGATTTTCCTAACTGACTGCTTGCTGATAAAATTTCCGAGGACCTGGTGTCCTGGCTGTGGAGCGGGCAGAGAAGCCTACACCCAGTATCCATGGTTTTCAAATTTAAGGATATAGAGAAATTGCTAGAGAAGCTTATTAAAAATGCAGATTCTAGTCTTTCATTTGCAATAATTCTGATTCAATAGATTGGATATAGGCTTAAAAATCTGCTTTTTGAACAGATACACACTACTATATAGAAGATAAATAGGCAACAAGGACCTACTGTATTGCACAGGGAACTATGTTCAGTATCTTTTAATTATCTATAATGAGGTCGCAGAGAGTCGGACAGGACTGAGTGTGTGCACACATACACAAATGGAAAAGAATCTGAAAAAGAATACATCTGTATAACGGTACACTTTGCTGTACACATGAAACGCTGTAAATCAACTACGCAGTAGTAACTAAATCAGTTCATCATGAAAAAAGAATCTGCATTTTAAGCATCTTTGATATTTCTGAGATGAGTTCAGATACTAATTACTGTGTCTCACAGGCTTTCAGAGAAATCGGCTGAGACTCAGGACTCCGCATGGGGGCTCTTTCTTGGATATGAAGTGAGACTTAGAAACAGACTTTACTTATATTTTCACAACAGGCTGGGGGCTATGGATGTGCTAAATTGAAACCAAGGGGCTGCCCCCAGGTTGTACCCTGACCCCTGGAGGCTGAACACCAAATCATTGTTCAGCCCAACAAGTTCTGATTCAATCAGCTGGCGAGAAGAACTTTCCCCCTAGTCATTATCCACTTGGCCAGCCCTTGGGCTCCAGGTCGGCACCCAGTGAGGGGCATGCCTTTTTGTTATTTATACAAAGGCAACGTGTCCATGGCTGAGATGGTTAAATGGTACTGACTTTGAAGTAGATACTGGCTCTTCTTTTTGCATTTAGAGCTGTTCCCACTTTTGGGGGCCTTAAGGTTGGAGCAATAAGGAGCTGGAGACCAGGAGACCACCCCCATACCTTGTTTAAATACTGTTTGAGAACCAGGGCACTCATGTCTTTTGGCCTTTACCAGTGGGTGTATCTGTTTATCTGTGTGGATAGCAGTGGACATTCTTTTGTGGAATGTTGGCTTCTATTTGGTTGATTTAATCAGTGAAACGAGTGGGTTTTGCTGGGAGGAGTTGCTACCCCCTCAGAGAAGAACAGGAAGTTTTTCAGTCTTGCTGGATCATGGGGCTTTGAGTTTGCAGGGGGCGAGGACTTCAAAGTGACCTTTTACTGAGTGTAAAAATCCAGCTTGCTCTGTAGGAATGTGGAGTCCAGGGCCTGATGCCGCGTTTCCTAAGATGTATTTGGAGGATTGTCATCAGCCCCTGTCTGTCACCTCTCTACAGTGCGAGGTGTTTTGTATCACCTCTTTTTCATCAAGTGGAATCACTGAAGGCCCTACCCTGTTTTAGCCTGCCTCATTTTGCATGATATCTGTATGCTGAGCAGGGGCCAGGGGATCCAGTTTTTAAAAATTGAGGGTCCCAGCCTATTCTGATGGAACATTGCTCTTCGGTCTGAGCTTTGCTGTGACACTCAATACCAGAATGGAAAGGGATGTTCTGCAAATCAGAAATGCCTTCAGGCAGATGGCCTTGCTAGGCTTCTTCCTTGACATTAGCTGCCAGGTCCTCCAACCTCTGCCTACTTACAAACATACGCAGTGAGCAGATGGTGTAAAAATGCTCTGCTTCCTTGCCTTTGGGTTGGTTATACAGCCTATCTGGGCCTAGACTCCTTTGTATGCAGCCAGCTTTGAGCACAGCTACATAGTAGTCATGTATGGATGTGAGAGCTGGACCATAAAGAAGCCAGAGCACCGAAGAATCGATGTTTTTGAACTGTGTGCTGGAGAAGACTCTTGAGAATCCCTTGGACTGCAAGGAGATCCAACCTGTCAATTCTAAAGAAAATCAGCCCTGAATATTCATTGTAAGGACTGATGCTGACCTGCAATACTTTGGCCACCTGATGCAAAGAGCTGACTCATTGGAAAAGACACTGATGCTGGGAAAAATTGAGGGCAGGAGGAGAAGGGGTGGCAGAGGATGAGATGTTTAGATAGCATCATCGACTCAATGGACATGAATTTGAGTAAACTCTGGGAGATAGTGAAGCACAGGGAAGCCTGGTATGCTACAGTCCATGGGGTTGCAGAGTCAGACACGATTTAGTGGCTGAGCAGAACAGATCACCTCCCTTATTTATCTTGTCAACCCAGGGAGAGGTTGATGTATGTGCGTTTCGTCCACTTAGCAAGCAATTATTGAATATCTCCTGCGTTCCAGGCAGGGCCTCAGTGGAAGGGTTGGTTCTAGAGTCCTAAGACTGTCATGTTAAGTGCTGAGATGAGGCTGTACTGAGTCCTTGAGAGCAGAGAGGAAGTGACTAACTCTGCCTGGAGTTGTTAGAGAAGGCAGCATCTGAAGAAATGATTCATAGCTAACCCATGGGGTTGGGTTGTCAACCCTCCCCACCCTTCCTCACCCCATCAAAATAGGATGATCTTTTTCTTAAACAATGAATACACTTTCACGGACAGAGAGAGCGTATGTTTTACTCTACATTTCCTGTTGGTCACTGTCAACGTTAGAACTTGAACCTTGAAGCGAGTGCTTTTTAGACTACAGCTGTTCCTCCTTATCCACAGAGGATATTCATTTTCAAGACCTCCAGTGGATGCCTGAAACAGCGTGTATATATATATATACACGCTGATTTTTCCTTTACACACCTACCTATGATAAAGCTTAAATTATGAGTTAGGTACTGTAAGAAATTAGTAATAGAACAATTACAGCAATATACCATAATAAAAGTTAGATGAGTGTAATCTCTCTCCCTCTCACAATGTTTTAAAAATTTAACGCCTTTTCCACCTTAAGTAAATACTTATGCACTGTGGTGGCAGTTTGAGGTGAGACAGTGAAATTAGCACAAATTTCTTTTTCCTTCACGATTTCACAGACGGAAGATTAGTTCTTACCGTATATCTTAGCAACCTCTGCATTATGATTTTTTTCTTTCCTTATGAAGTTGAGAACTTTCACCTTTTCGCTTAAAGAAAGCACATGACAGCCTGTCTTCGGCAGACCCAAATTGCGGCATCACTACTCTTGCTTTGGGGACATTAGTAAGTAAGGCTTTACCTGAACACGGCACTGTGAAACCTTGGCAGTCGATCTGATAACCGAGATGGCTAGGTGATTTACAGGTGGGATATGCTGGACAAAGTGATGATTCAAGTTGAAGGTGGGAGGGAGTTGGATTTCATCACACTGACCAGAATGGCTCAGAATTTAAAACTCCCAAATTGTTTATTTCTGGAATTTTCCATTTAATATTTTCTGACAATGATTGACCTTGGGTAAATACCATCACAGAGAGGGAAACCACAAAAAAGGGGGGAATGGCTGTAACTGATTTTTTTTTTAAGTGGCAAGCAGTCATATTTACAGAGTGATTCTTTTATCTACTGTGTATCTTTAAGAAAACCAAAAATGTCTAGGAGTGAATTGCAGTATGGATCACATTGATTGAGATGCACATTAGAGCCTAATACTTAACAGCTTTTTATCCTATACATACCACTCCTCTTTAGTCAGGTAACTAGACTTTACCTGATCCCTTAATCATAATTTTCTTTATGTTAGATAATCCCAGTCTGCCTTCTGAGTTTAGTAAATGTACAGAATTGTGTAAAATTAAAAAAAAAAAAAGATTAATTGTTGCTTTAGGTGTAGCTTGAGGCCCAAGGTGAGCATATGATATTAATTCCAATTTGATTCCACACACCAGTTTCCCTCTATCTTCCCTGCAATCAGAGCCCGGGGTGCCTTTTTGTTTTTCTGTGGTTATTATCAGATGGTTCTTGCTGAGCTGCAGGTAAGCCTTGCTTTTCTTCGGTGAGATCTGTGACCTCTAAAGGTTTTAACAAGGTAGGCTTTCCCAGTGAAGGTAGTTTATCCAGGTCAGTGGTGAAATGCAAGTTCATTCACTGAGTAGCCATTTCTCCACCTCACCCTGTTTCGTTTTAAAAATACTTTTATTTGTTTATTTTATGTTTTGCCTGTGCTGGGTCTTAGTGGCTGCACAGGCCTTTCTCTAGTTTTGGCTAGCGTGGGCTACTCACTGTAGCAGCTCCTCTTTTGCGGAGCATGGGCTCTAGGGTGTATGGGCTTTAGTAGTTGCAATGCATGGTCTCAGTAATTGTGGCTCCTGGGCTCTAGAACACAGACTCAACAGTTGTGGCTTCTGGGCTTAGTTGTTCTCCGTATGTGGAATCTTCCCAGACTAGGGATTGAACCCCTATTTCTTGCATTGGCAGACAGATTTTTAGCCATTAGGAAACCCCTCACCCTGAGCTTGATGATTTTTTAATAGTAAGCTCTAAATCTCCTCCCACAATCCCAGAAAGAGGCTGTACTCACTGGTTCTTTGGACAGAGGCAGAAGGATATAACTCAACCAGCTTGGCTGTTACACAATCCAGGTCACTTAGGAAGGTCACCTGTGTTTGTAGCTGCTTGAGAAATGCGGCCTTGCTGTGCCTGCCCCCTGTACCTGACAGGCAAGCAGTAACATCTGTTTTGCAAAAGAATCTGTCCGCCAAATGGCACCTGACACTTGTCTCACAGTTCCTGTTCTCTGTTTGAGGAGTTTGTGTTTACCGTGTGTTTACTTGGTGTTTGCTGTACCTGGGTTCCTTTCACATAAAACACCTCGAACCACCAAACAGCACTGGTAGTTTTTTCTTTGTGTGAGCTAGCAGGATGAAGTGGATGGCAACATGCTGACCTGTGGTAAGTCAGCGTGGTCCCATGTCCTGAGTACATTCACATATTATGTTGAAACGTAGGAAATGTGAACATTTTGATCTAGAAGAATGACAATTTCATATGGGTAACTGAATAATTTGAAATTTGTACACATAGGTAAGAAAGGATACATTTTTGAAGCCAACTAGCAGTAACTCCGGAGAAGGCAATGGCACCCCACTCCAGCACTCTTGGCTGGAAAATCCCATGGACGAAGGGGCCTGGTAGGCTGCAGTCCATGGGGTCGCTGGGAGTCGAACACGACTGAGCGACTTCACTTTCACTTCTCACTTTCATGCATTGGAGAAGGAAATGGCAACCCACTCCAGTGTTCTTGCCTGGAGAATCCCAGGGATGGGGGAGCCTGGTGGGCTGCCGTCTACGGGGTCGCACAGAGTCAGACACGACTGAATCGACTTAGCAGTAGCAGCAGCAGCAGCAGTAACTCAAATACAGGAGGCAAATACAGCCTGTGATGAGCTTTTATATCACTCACAATGTTTTTATATTTTTACACATTAATTGCTAACCTTAATTCAGGGGCTCTCACACAAAATTTTGAATTTGCAACTTGTCTGCAAGAGTCACAGTCTCACCCCGCCCGGCAGGTGATGTCACCTGGTGACAGTGGACCAAGGCAGAGTGGCAGCTGTGTCCCCATGGGGCTCATGTGTGTGTGTCCATTCATACCCTGGCCAGCTTCTGACCCTCATGTGATCTGACCTGATTGGCCTCTTGGACTATGAGGTTGCTCATGTGATATAAATAGAGCACCTTGAGTAAGATGGATAAAGAGATTTGGAAGAAATTATCAGCTGGACCAAAGTCATTTGTTTTGTTTACTACACACCAGCAGCCAGCCTCTAAAAAGAATGCCTGATACAGCTCTGGACTCTGTTTGCCAAGAAAGACAGCTAAGCAAGCATACTTAAGGAGCTCGCTCATTCATGTGCTAAGAGATGGGCAAACTCTGGTTAAAGCTTTGGCTTGATGCTCTTCATTTGAGTCGGATGTGATGATAGATTGCTTCCCCACCAACCATTCACGTCACAGGCTAATGTCATGCCTTGTTTTGTTTATCTTTTTGCTTTTTAAATCCTGACTTTTATGGAAAGTGACTACTGACCACGTCCTAACTTTAACATGAAAGTTCTTGTCCTCGACTAATGTATATTTTAAAAGTACTAGATGTTTATGCTACATTGTTTGTAAAGGTGGGGGAACTGAACACAAAAGAGAATATTCATCAATTAAAGAAGGGCTGAATGAATTGTGTACATAGACATTGTGAAATGCTGTGTGGTATTAACATAACAAATTGACAGGACACCAGTTGACCCGGAGGGTTTTCCCTGAGGAGAAGTACTAGCTGAGATTTAATTAGTGCTTCCTATGTGGTAGGAAGTACTTTGAAAAAGTACAAAGTACTTTCTCACTTTGATGAAAGTGAAAGTGGAGAGTGAAAAAGTTGGCTTAAAGCTCAACATTCAGAAAACGAAGATCATGGCATCCGGTCCCATCACTTCATGGGAAATAGATGGGGAAACAGTGGAAACAGTGTCAGACTTTATTTTTCTGGGCTCCAAAATCATTACAGATGGTGACTGCAGCCATGAAATTAAAAGACACTTACTCCTTGGAAGGAAAGTTATGACCAACCTAGATAGCATATTCAAAAGCAGAGACATTACTTTGCCAACAAAGGTCTGTCTAGTCAAGGCTATGGTTTTTCCTGTGGTCATGTATGGATGTGAGAGTTGGACTGTGAAGAAAGCTGAGTGCCGAAGAATTGATGCTTTTGAACTGTGGTGTTGAGAAGACTCTTGAGAGTCCCTTGGACTGCAAGGAGATCCAACCAGTCCATTCTGAAGGAGATCAGCCCTGGGATTTCTTTGGAAGGAATGATGCTACAGCTGAAACTCCAGTACTTTGGCCACCTCATGCGAAGAGTTGACCCATTGGAAAAGACTCTGATGCTGGGAGGGATTGGGGGCAGGAGGAGAAGGGGACGACAGAGGATGAGATGGCTGGATGGCATCACTGACTTGATGGACATGGGTCTGGGTGAACTCTGGGAGTTGGTGATGGACAGGGAGGCCTGGTGTGCTGCGATTCATGGGGTCGCAAAGAGTCGGACACGACTGAGCGACTGATCTGAAGCTCATCACGCTGTATCAAATGTTAGAAATCATTTATTCTTCTAGTTTCCCAGTTTAGCCCACCTCTTCCTCCTTTTAAACCAGCTGCATCTTCCTGGTAAGCATAATGAAACTGAGTCCCGACCTGCGGCTGCTTTCCCCAGTATAAACTACGGATGTATTCTGTCTCCACGTTACAGATGGAGAAATGAGTCCTAGAGAGAGAGCCTTACGTTTATTGAGTCGCTGTTTTCCAAGGATGTGTTTTCCAGACAATTGTGTTATTTGGTGGTGCAGGTCATTTTATTATGCCTGTTAAGGAAACGGAGGTATAGGTAGGAATAGGCCCAGTATCACTGAACCCTGGGAATCAGAATCAGGATTGGATAGAATCTCTGACCAACCATCCTTTCAAGAGTCTTGAGGGTTACAGAGGCCTACCAGAGGCCCTTCAGTTGAATCTTTTCTCTTAGTGCTATTTGAATTAATTAGGAAGTTTTGGGGGGATCCCCTGGTAGCTCAGCTGCTAAAGAATCTGCCTGCAATACAGGAGACCCTGGTTTGATTCCTGGGCTGGGAAGATCCCTTGGAGAAGGGACTTGCTACCCACTCCAGTGTTCTGGCCTGGAGAATTCCACAGACTGTATAAGTCCATTGGGTCTCAAAGAGTTGGACACGACTGAGTGACTTTCACTTTCACTTAAGGAAGTTTTTGAGAACTTCTGAGTTGTATAGCATAATTAGCATAGGTGATTGTGACTTTAGAACACACAAGGAAAGTCTTTTGTATGAATCAGTGGGGCTGCCCTAACGAAATACCTTAAGAATGGATGCCTTCAACAACAGAAATTTATTTCTCACTCTGCTGGAGGCTGGGCAGTCCAGTTCAAGGTGCTGGCTGATCTGGTTTCCGATGAGAGCTCTCTTCTCTTCCCTTCCTTTCCTTACCTGTTAAGTGAGGGGTTGGACTCAGTGATGATCTTTGAGGCTCCCTGCACCTCTAATGTTGTTCCTGATCTCTCTTATAGTTGAAGGAAATCTTTGGATTCAAAGTAGACTGTTCCAAATTGTCCAATGAGTGGTTAAATCCTTACGTGAAGTGACAGTCACCTCAGGTTCTAAAGCTTCACATTTATTCTTTATCAAGATGAGAAGCTGCCAGCTGTTCTTTAGTCAGCTGTATGTATGAAGCAATAACGGTCCTCTGGTTGTATGGCTCTAATAAAAGATTTTCCCACCACTCCCTCCCCTTTAAAAAAAAAATAAAAGTTTTTATTATTTATTATCACTTTTTAAAGGTGACTTTCCACCTGTAACTGTTACACAATGTTGACTGTATACCCCATGTTGTACAGTACATCCTTGAAACGATCTTATACCCAGCAGTTTGTATCTCCCACTTCTCCACCCCTCTGTTGCCCCTCCTCCCCTCCCCACCAGTAACCACTGGTTATATAGCGTAACCTCTATATCTGTAAGTGTACGTCTTTTTTGTTATATTTAGTAGTTTGTTGTATTTTTTAGATTCCACATGTAAGTGATATTGTACAGTATTCATCTTTCTCTCATTTATTTCACTTAACATAATGTCCTCCAAGGCCATTCATGGCGCTTGCTGCAAATGGCAAATTTCTTTTCTTTATGGCTGAGTAATATATCTATTGTGTGTGTGTGTGTGTGTGTGAGAGAGAGAGAGATCTTCCGTCTCCATATATCTGTTAATGGACACTTAGGTTTCTTCCATATCTTGGCAATTGCAAATAATGTTACTATGAACATTGGAGTGCATATATCTTTTAGAGTTAGTGTGTTGGTTTTTTTCAGATACATAAACCAGGAGTGGAATTACCAGGTCATATGGTAGTTCTATTTTGAGCTTTTTGAGACACCTCCATACAGTTTTCACAGTAGCTGCACCAATTTACATTCCTATCAACAGTGTACAAGGCTTCCTTCTTCTTCACATCCTTGACAACCTTTTGTGCTCTTTTTGATGATAGCCATTCTGATGGCTATGAGGTGTTATCTCATTTTGGTTTTGATTTGCATTTCCCTGATTATTGGCTGCGTTGAGCATCTTTTCATGTGCCCGTAGGCCATCTGCACGTCCTCTTTGGAAAAATGTCTATTCAGTTCTGCCCATTTAAAATTTTTATTTATTTATTTTAAAATTTATTTTTTTCCCTGCCCATTTATCAGTTTGTTTTTTGATGTTGAGTTGTATGAGCTGTTTATATATTTTGAATATTAACTCCTTTTCAGTCATATCATTTGCAAATGTCTTCTCCCATTCAGTAGTTTGTCTTTTCATTTTGTCAGAGGTATCCTTTGCTGTGCAAAAGCCAACTCAACATCCCTCCCCCTTTATAGAATTCTTCTTTGTGTCCATGTTCTTGCATTTGTCTGTGGAAGCCAGAAGACTTTTATAGTCAAGGAATTAACTGACTCTGAATGGTAGCCCCATATCACATATGCTTATTTTATCCTTTCTGGGAATTTGTTGTCTTCTTTCCTGTTTTCCAGTTTTCCCAGTTTGAAAATGGTCTGAGATGTGGATGGAGAATGGAGGGGTGGGACTGGGGGGAGTTTTGTAATAGATAGGGCTGAGCTTCCCATCAGCAGCTCGTTAAAGGTGTTTGTTGATGTCTCTGCTGGGTACCAGGCCCAGTGCTAACTAGCTACTTATCACTTTCTCTGTGGGCTCCCTTCAGCGATGGGCTCTTGTTCTGGAGACCTTGACTGGAAAATGCACTCTGCTATCAGCAGGGCTCTTTGTAGTGTTTGGCTCTGGTATCTGGAACATTCTGGATTGAGCCCAGCATGCTGTAATCTGCACACTGGTGAGGTTGATCCAGTGGGACTTGGAGTAACAGTTGATGGAGAAGCACTGAGGTAAGGGAGAGGGTGGTGGTGGTGGTTTACTTACTCAGGCGTGTCTGACTCTTTGTGACCCCATGGACTGTAGTCCATCAGGCCCCTCTGTCCATGGGATTCTCCAGGCAAGAATGCTGGAGTGGGTTTGTCATGTCCTCCTCCAGGGGATCTTCCCAACCCAGGGATCAAACCAGAGTCTCCTGCATTGCAGGCAGATTCCTTACCACTGAACCACCAACTGACGAATTGATAATTCTGAGAACTGAGAACTGAGCTCTAGAGAGAGTGTGGCTCACTCAGACCCTCCCTCTAGGTTGATTCTCTTGTCTCTAACAATATAGGACAATGTAGAAGATATTTTCTTAGCAATGGCAAAACAAGGCTGCAAGGGAAAAGTGTGCTTCTGGCTTGTGGGTAGAAGGAAAAAAGCATGGACCTGGGAGTATGGCAGACCTGACTCAGACCCTGGCTCAGGTACTTGTTAGCTGTGGGGGTCCCAGTTTTCTCACATGTAAAACGAGGCTATTAACAACACCAACAACAAAATGCACAGGCTTGTAACAACAATTATACAAGGAAAATGCCGACTGTATAGTGGGTGATCAGTATATGTGGATTTACTCCACTGGTGAACACAGGTGGGGCTTCCTGCAACAGAATCCTTGAAGTTGGACACCTGTCTTTGGAGCATTTGGGTGACCTGATGGGTCACCAGGTCAGGGGGCCAGAGCTGATGGTGAGACCACAGGGCAGAACCTTTGCACCAAAGACACTCATTTGGGCACTTTGGTCGGGGTGGGGAAGCCTTGATTTGCACGGGAAATGTCATGCCTCTATCTCACATGTATCAGGATAGCTGATACTGGTCTCTCCTCTTTTTTGACAAAAATAATCTCCCCTCCCCCATTTGGATGATATTTAGCAACTCATTTGGGAAAAAGTACCCAAAGGAAAACTTGAAGGAGAAGACGGTCATATCCGCCCCCTTTTGCACAGGCTGTTTCTCTTCTTGGCAGTCTTGCAGTGGGAGAAGATATATGTGATGAGAATGAGATTTTTGATATTCTTTGCAGAATTGAGATGCCTTAACCTGGAGGTCTTTTTGCCCCTTCGGAATATAAATTCGATTAGAAGCTCTTTGTGCTCTGCCACAAGTCATTACACGTCTACATTTTGTTCTTATAAAATATGGATAATGACATGACTCTGTCTCCTAGGAGTTTGAGTGCATTAGCTAATGATCATGAAACCTTAGAAATGGGAAATGCATATGAATGCTGAGAGCTTTTGTAATTACAGGTTTGCATCATTTTGCTTGGCATCCTTGAAGAGGCCTGCTTTCAACATGAGAATACTCGGGTTGATTCCTGTTCTTCTAATTGTAGACCAAGCTTGAAAGAGATAAACTCAGAGAGTGTTCAGAGCAGAGAAGTCATAGCATCTGGTGGAAGCCCTCAAGTAGCTTAGGCTGGAGTGGTTTGGTTTGCGCTGAAGTGGGAGAAGAGCTTGAGATATTGTAGTCATCACAATGAGAAAATGCCAGTACCCGAGGATGGTAATGGCTTCCACGCAGGGTTGTAATGAACTGCTCATGTCCTTTATTCTTGTGACATCAGATATATTATTTTCTCAGCCTTTATTCTAGGCAGCCGTGAACACGCTGTATTGCAGTGGGCTGTTTTGATGTGGGTCACCTTCCTGGATTGTTAAGCCTCTGGAGTGTAGATACTGTCTTTGTATCCTCTAGAAAAATCCAGATTTTCCTTTATCTCATCCAGATAATTATTTTCGAACTTAAGAAACTCTTTAAAAGGATGTCAGATGGTAATGGGTTGAATACCCAAGTTACAGAAACTTAAAAAAAAAAAAATTTATGTGGGTAATCTGACAGTGTGCCATTTGACAGCTGACGTTGTTTTCATTTCCTTTCAGGCAGTGGCGCTACAGCTGTGGTTCAGGCTGCTCTATGCAAACCCAGGCAAGAACGTGTAGCAATAAAGCGGATCAACTTGGAAAAATGCCAGACCAGCATGGATGAACTATTAGTAAGTCAAAGTGAATGGGATATTGCTGGTTGCTTTTCTTATCTTATGTAGAGATGGGCCGGAGAAGCAGGAGAGGAGAGAGCAGAGGCCACTTGATGTTTTCTCCCATTTGGACACATGTATTTCTTGGAAAGCAGCCCACCTGGCTTTTTCCTCCTTATGACTGTGTTGTGTAATATACAGCTTACTTTGCTTTGACAAATAGAATTTTACTCAGTCCTCATAATCCCCAGGTGGGGATGGTCTCAGTGTTGACACTGCTTTATGAAATGAGGGAATAGACTCAGATGACCTAAGGTCATGTTATACTGAATTGGATGACGAGCTTCTGGCCCTCCGTCTCGAGTCGTACACAAAGAGGAATTACTCCCTAAACAATTTGCTGGCCCTTCTGGCTTTCATAAATCACAAAATCTCCTATAAATTTCAGTTATTCAAAAATACCACAGGGTAGCTTGCATTCCTATTGGCGAATGAGAAGAGTTTTTTTTTTTTTTTTTGGTACAGGCCAACTTGTACTTCTTCTCAGTAAAGTATGTTACATAAATAACTGGAGCTTGTCAGTGTGGCTGTGACTATAGTAGCACTGGTTGGTTGGAGGATCATTTGCTTTGGATTTAGCTGACTCATTATTAAATGAACAGCTTGGCAAATGGTTATTAGTTGCCCGGCAAACTGTGAAGGGTTTGAGAGTTTAATCTCATAAATATAGTTGTCATTCCACCTGCCAATTTTCTTTTTTTTTCCTTTTGGTCATTTGTTTGAGGATAATGGAAAACTGCAGTGGAGGAGTTGACTGATTGGTTATCCCACCACTAATCCCAGGACAAATATTAGTCCAATAGCTCCATACAAGCTACAAAGTATAATGACAGTTGGCTCCAAATGAAGAGGCCTTTTGTCATAGTCTACATTGGGAATGGAATGTCATTAACAAGAGCCTTTTGTCTTTACTCAGAATATAGCTTTTATTTCAGGCATAATTACAGTACACTATAGTATAAATTAAGTACAAGGATAAAGCTGTACTTTTCCAGATCGGTTTGGTCTTACATTTTAAATCAGGCTCCATAAAGCATAGTTTTCGCTGGGATTGAAACAACAGATTGCTGGCTAAAAGTTCAATTAAAGGAAGGGGGCTTCCACAATTTAATTAAAAAAAAATTTTTTTTTTTTTTGCATACATTTAGCACTTTTACCCTCCTCAGAATTTCAGCTCTGCTCTGCTCTTACTGAAATTATTACTGCATACTTCTGTTGCATGCTATCACGGTGACCAATAAAACTGTCTTTGTCATCTGACCAGTTTTCAAGGTCACTTTCTGGCATGGAAAAAGCTTTAAACAAACTGGAGAGAGCTGTGTCCTGCCTTTGCCACTAATTTTTTTTTTTAGTCAAATTACCTAACAGCTCTGCACCATGTAAAGAGAATTGAATCACAAAATCTCTAAGATCCCATTGTTTATTGCCATTGTTCAGCTACTAAGTCATGTCTGACTCTTTGTGACTCCATGAACTGCAGCACACCAGGCTTCCCTGTCCTTCACCATCTCCCAGAGTTTGCTCAAGCTTGTGTGCATTGAGTCGGTGATGCCATCTAACCGTCTCATCCTCTGTCATTCCCTTCTCTTCCCCTCAATCTTTCCCAGCATCAGGGTCTTTTCCAGGATCCCATTAGGAGTCTCAAATTCTGTGGCTATACTAGGTACATAATAATTTTTTAAAGATCTACGCCCTGTTTGGAAATATTACTCTTGAATTTGCCTATGGCAGTTGTATTGGATTATGGTGTTCTGTTGGAGGTCTCACAGTCATCTTTTTGCCACCAGCAGAATATTTAGACAGAATATGTACAAGGCTTGTATGTACTTGTATCTGATAGTTCTGGAACCAGCCTTCAGGGCTGATGCTGTGGTCTCTGGTTTCTAACAAGCCCTCTAACAAACCCTCTTTTGGGTTGCCCAAAAGAAGGCAGTGGCAACCCACTCCAGTACTCTTGCCTGGAAAATCCCATGGACGGAGGAGCCTGGTAGGCTGCAGTCCACGGGGTCACAAAGAGTCAGACATGACTGAGTGACTTCACTTTCACTTTTCACTTTCATGCATTGGAGAAGGAAATGGCAACCCACTCCAGTGTTCTTGCCTGGAGAATCCCAGGGACGGGGGAGCCTGGTGGGCTGCCGTCTACGGGGTCGCACAGAGTCGGACATGACTGAAGCGACTTAGCAGCAGCAGCAGTTGCCCAAAGTCTCCATGTTTTCCCGCTGCTGACTTTTTATCAACAGTCGGCTGCCAGTGATGACACCTAGGTAAGGGTTCTCCTGGAGGCACCAGGACTACTGGCGTTCCAGGCCCTTTCCTCTATTACCTGGGACCAGGAGCCATATCAGTGTCATTTGGAGTGACTCAGAATTTAGCCAGAGCTGTCAGTGTAAGGACTAGAGCTTTTCTAGCTTAGTGCTTGGCTACATTAACCTGAAGTTTTAAGATTTACAAGTTTGCTTGTTAGCAGTTAATTTTTTCTTTCGTTTTCTACCTGCTCCCATGCCCATGTTGTGTTAATGGAATTTAGCATAATTATCTATTTTTCACTTTAAAGGATGTTTGATTTGTTGCTCTAATCTTTCCTTAATTTTGAGTCTTTGGCCTTTTGATGTCTTGATATTTCTAGGGATGGAGGGAACGGCTATGGTTCTGTAGGACACACAGCTCCCAGGTTCTCTGCGAGCAAAAAGAAATAGAACTGACAGTGTAGGCTCCTGCTGTTGCCAGGCTTTTGTGGTGGCCGAGCTCTCGGCACATGACTCGTGCGGAGCAAAGTTGCCGTAATCCTTTCAATGTCTAATCCTGCTGCTGCTCGCGCTTTTATTATCTCTGTGGGTTCACATTTTGGCAGTGTCTGGACATCCGCTATCCTAATAATCCTTTAATTCTGTGAGTGTGTGTGTATTATATACAGGTCAGTGCTCGGCGTCATTTCACAAACTGTGTCATGTGTTAACTGGAAACCATTGTTCTTTAAAGAAACAACGGCCACTGGAATCCTTATCTTGTGGGAGTGTTATGTCATGGAAGTCACAATTACCAGCTATTTGCTGGCTACTGGAACAGCTGCCTCCCTTGCTGAAGCTCTGTCAACCTCCCATGCCTGCTGTCTGCCCTGCCCCTACCCACCAGCCCTGACTCCCATAGTAAGCTGGATTTATCCTCACAGGTTGACTGTGATGGCAGAGAATGGTTTGGACAACTGGCCCTGGACTTTGCTTCTTTATGTGATGGAGGCGCTCTGTAGATTTTTGTATGGTTGTGAAGTTTATTCACGGTTTGACTGAAGATTTAAGTGGTCATGATTTCCTTTTTTTTTTTTTTTTAATTTATTTTTAAAGTAAATGGAAGTATTGTAGTAAAGTATTGAAGTATTATAGTAAAATTATTTTTAAAGTCATATTGAAGTATTATGATTTCTGGGCTTCCCTGGTGGCTCAGCTGGTAAAGAATCCACCTGCAATGCGGGAGACCTGGGTTCCATCCCGGGTTGGGAAGATCCCCTGGAGAAAGGAACAGCTACCCACTCCAGTATTCTGGCCTGGAGAATTCCATGAACTGTATAGTCCATGGGGTCACCAAGAGTTGGACATGACTGAGCGACTTTCATTTTTTATTATGATTTCTAAAGCAAAGTGATCTTTAGTATCACTTCTGAGAGTGAAGGGAGGAAAAGAAATGTTCAATGAGATCACTGGTGCTAAATAATTGGTAATTTAAGTAAAAATTATGCTCTTCAAATGAGTACTGTGATATCCTCAGAGATTCTAATTATTTGGTAAATACCTGAGTTTCTACGAGCTTCCCAGGTGGCACTAGTGGTAAAGAACTTGCCTGCCAATGCAGAAGAGACACTGGTTCAATCCCTGATTTGGGAAGATTCTCTGGAGAAGGGCATGGCAACCCACTCCAGTACTCTTGCCTGGAGAATCCCATGGACAGAGGAGCCTGGCGGGTTACAGTCCATAGCATTGCACAGTTGGACGCAACTGAAGCAACTTAGCACACACACACACACATGAGTTTCTACATTGTGCTTAGGCCCACAAAAAGGATGAGTTTTGGGGGTATACGTGGGAGGACAAAGGTATGTGCTCACTAAAAATTCATTTTGACAAAAATTAGATTAGAGCACCCTTAAATGTTTTCCTTGGCATGAATAGCATTTAACCTTCTCAATCTAAACTAATTTTCTATGCATTCTTATGAATTTTCATTTGTGTTTTTGGCTTTGGTCTTTAACTACATCCTGATCTCTCTGGGTATGATGGTCTTGGTTGTTAATTTTCCAGGAGCTTAGGAGTGTTACTGGTCTGTTCTATATTCTTAACCATCCCAACCTGGATAATGCTGAGATTTGTTATCCCACATTTGTTGTTAACTCCATATTTGTTAATCCCACTCCAGTATAAATGACTAATTATAATTAGTGTAACACCCTCTGGGAGATAGTTACAGTTTTAGAGCAGAGCTTGTTAACTCCATAGTTAGGAGAACCTTACTAGATGCTGGGCCCTGGACTAGGTGGTGGGAAAACAAAAGAGAGTCTTCTTTTTTGTGGAGCCCGGGACTAGCCAATGAGTCTCTTCATATTTGCATTGGGTTGGTGAGATGTTTGAGTGAGGAATATCTTTCTGCACTTTTCCTTCTTCTTGTCTAGAAACAGTTTATCAGATTGATAGGCAGATTCTCTAATGTGTACCCCACTGAGGAAGTTTTCGCTTTCCAGTAGGAATTTAAAGTTTCCTAAGTGGGTCTGACCCACAGTCATGCAGACTAGTATATTCTGGTTAAGGATGGCCTTGGGGTTTTCTTGAAGAAACTTGGTTCTTCAGTTTGTGGTCAACCTCAGAGGTCAGGGATGCTACTCGAGGGCACTCTTGGCTTCCCTTAAAACTCATTACATAAGTGAAGCATTAATCTGCTTGAGTCTTTTTCAGTCTCTGTCACCAGATGACAATTCCATAGATGTGACACGGCCCTTTCTTTTATTTACCCTAAATCCTACATTTTTTAGCCTCTGGAACACACTCTTTAGTTTTACCCAAGGATTGATGAATGTTTTGGTTCATCACCTTGTTTGACATTTTGATCCTTAGACTTTAATCAATCATATCTTTCTCAACTTTTTTCCTCTAGACTAGAATTCTCGTATTTTCAGTCTGTCCTTGGTACTGAGTCACAGAAAAGTCAGTACCATTTTCTCATTCTTTCATATACATCACATCTTACAGTTTAATTCTTAGGGGCAGGAGTGCCTTAGGTGTAGGAAAAATCATGGCCCTGGAATTGGGCAAAATGCTTATTTCGTCTTTTTTTAAAGAAATGTATGTGTTTATTTTAGTTTTTCGGCCGTTCCAGGTCTTAGTTGTGGCATGGTGAACTTTTTGTTACAGCGGGTGGGATCTAGTTACCTGCCCAGGAATCAAACCCAGGCCCCCTGCACTGGCAGTGCAGAGTCTTAGTCATTGGACCCCTAGGGAAGCCCCCAAAGTGCTTATTTCTTAAAAATAAAAGAAGGAAAAAATGTCTAGTTAACTGATTATATTATACAAAACTGATTATATTACACATTTTCCAGAAATCTATGGGGATGGCAAAAGTGAAGTATAAAAAAAGAGAGACACAACTGAAGTTGTATTCAAACTGGGAATATTTTCACCATTTTGTCCTACTCTGAAAATACATATATGTTCTGGGTCTCTTTGTTACCAAACACATAAGTCCAGAAATCTGAGTGGCCTTGTAATGTTAATTTCTCCTTATTTTTCTTTTTCTTTTTTTAAAAGGATGTTAAAACATTTAGGCAAGCCGTTTCTAACAAGTGCATAAGAATCAGTCAGTTCACTCGCTCAGTCGTGTCCGACTCTTTGTAACCCCAAGAATTGGAGCATGCCAGGCCTCCCTGTCCATCACCAACTCCCGGAATTCACCCAAACTTGTGTGTCGAGTCGGTGATGCCATCCAGCCATCTCATCCTCTGTCGTCCCCTTTTTCTCCTGCCCCCAATCCCTCCCAGCATCAGGGTCTTTTCCAATGAGTCAACCCTTCGCATGAGGTGGCCAAAGTATTGGAGTTTTAGCCTCAGCATCAGTCCTTCCAATGAACACCCAGGACTGGTCTGCTTTAGAATGGACTGGTTGGATCTCCTTGCAGTCCAAGGGACTCTCAAGAGTCTTCTCCAACACCACAGTTCAAAAGCATCAATTCTTCAGTGCTCAGCTTTCTTCAAAGTCCAACTCTCACATCCATACATGACTGCTGGAAAAACCATAGCCTTGACTAGACGGACCTTTGTTGGCCAAGTTATATCTCTGGTTTTTAATATGCTATCTAGGTTGGTCATAACTTTCCTTCCAAGGAGTAAGCGTCTTTTAATTTCACGCCTGCAGTCACCATCTGCAGTACAGTGAATACTTCAGTGTAAATTCAATTAGGATATTTAATTAGCTGAATCAGCTACGATAAAACTTTAAAATTGTTTCCAAAGTGAAATTTTCTCTAGCCAAATCATACATATTCCTAAGCAAATGTAACTTTAGAGCTGTAAAAATAAATTACTTTTGCGTATATGATAGTCTCCAATTCCTTGTAAATGGTATGTCTTCAGTTTATCCAAAAATTTCCCATTTCTGGTCCTGCCCTCAGTTGGACTATATTTGAGTAAAGCACGGACACAAATCATATGAAAATAATTACAAAGTCAAATGGGCAAGGGGCACATGACAGTATAAAATTTGATATTCGAGACTGAAATCCTCAGAACAGTACTATTCAGCAATGTGGGCTTGTATTTTAATGCTATTCTCTTGATATAAAAGATTTTACAAGAAACAGACAAATGCAATTTGTTACCACATATGTCAAGGGATGTGCTGGGATATGAATCATTTATTTACTAATTAGAAAGTTCTTCAGTTCAAAAAGAATGAAAAATACTTTCACTGATACAATAGACAAAACACACACATGCACATTATAGCTTCCAGTTTTTTAAGCTGATGTCCTCAATCCAGTATAATGTATAATTTTTGTCTATAATAAAAAGACTTGCAAAAATATTTTGTAATTGTGTTAACAGTTATAGAGATTAAGTTAAAATGCACCAGAAGAAATTTTTTCTTAATTTTTAAAAATCTCAATTTACAAAAACAAAACTCTTCTGACAAGAGAAACTGCTTAGAGGTCCCCAAATACTATAATTAAACATTAAAAGAATGAGAGAAACCTATGTCAGGTAATAGGAGATAACTATTCTACTAAATGAACATTAGGCAAAATAAATATCTAGCTTTATTCTCCAAAATAAGCTACAAATCATAGCTAATTCATTCCTCTAGAGAGGAAGGCAGTTGTGGAAAGAAGGAGGGAGCCTGTGCAGGGCAGGGTTGGCGGGGAAGGTGGAGTGGAAGTATGGAAGGAAATGCAGATCAAGAGAAGCGAAATAATCAATAAAATCACACTAGAGCAGAAAGCAAAATGAGACCAAGGCTTCATTCTGAGGAAAGTGAGCCCATGTTACTTAAACATACTGTCAGTGAGAGCAAAATACCTTTATAAAGATGATACAAGGAGAGAAGGGCAAATGCCAGAATTTTTCTAGTTCAAGACTGAGAAATTTTTTCATTATGTACACAGGAGAAACAGATGGCGCTCTGTGTACCCAAACCTACGAATTTACAGTGGATTTTTATTGTTACACCACAATACTGGAGTGATTTGACACTACCCCAAATTGTAAAGCACAATTTGCTAGTAATTAGTGTTTCTATTTAAATGATCTTAAAAGGGGATTTCATTTAAAAAATTAATTTTTAAATTCATAGAATCATAGAACTTTTGGTGGTGGAAATACATTTTTGCCATCGAGTATACTTTCTTACTGAACAGTTGAGGAGGCTGAGGGCCAGAAGTGGAAGTGATTCATCCCAAGTCCAGTTCCCAGGTGGAGAACGCAGGCCATCTGACCCAGGAAGCAACCAGCCCTCTGTCACAAGTTTCAGTATTCCTCACTGGTGCAGTTGTTTTTTGAAATGATTTTGCTCACATCTGTCACCCACCACAAACTAAAATATTTTAATAATCATGACATTATTTTCATGGTGGGAGTTGGTGATGGACAGGGAGGCCTGGCATGCTGCAGTTCATGGGGTCGCAAAGAGTCGGACGCAACTGAACTGAACTGATGTTATCATCTTATTTTGGTTATTTCCACAGTTAATTAAGCTGCCTCTGAAAGAGAAGGACTCGGAAACACTGAAGGAGAAGGCTGGAGAGAGATTGGTGGGGTTTCTGCTACTATTCCCTGGCAAAACCCCAGACTGTAGTTGTACCCAGGGTAGGCCACACAAAACAAAAAGATATGTTTCACCTACCATTCTCGTCATTTGGTGATGAAGCCAAATGTAGCCGTGGTGTTGAAAGCTGGCCTCGAGGTTTCCAGCAGCATAAATTGGCCAAAAGGAAAGAGTCTCTGTGTTTCTGTTTTTAATGAAGTCTTCGACTTTACTTTCCCCAGTAGTCCCAGTCATGGACCATTAAAGGCTCAAACAGCGGTTGTTGATAGCTCAGCCTGGTTTGGATTCCTGATGGCCAGCTTTAGAGCTTTCAGAACCCATGAGGCGTCCTTGTTACTGTTTGCTGAAGAACTTTTTCAGTCAGCTCTGAAAGAAAATGGCTCTTCCCCATTGAGTTTGCCTGTGTGATTTCAATGTCACTCCTTCTTTGCTTTCTTTCCTTGTTAACTATTTCAGCAACTTCTTCATTTTTAAGCAAAATTCTGTAGTTTTTTTTTTTTTTTTTAAGACCAGTTTTTGCAGAAGGCTCATTGTCATGATGTCATAACCAAGCACAGAGGCCCAGAGATGGAAGTTGTGTTCTGTGGGAAGGAGCTATTTACCCGTTGTGATTTCTCTGCTGATCTCCTGGGGTTTTCCAGACCTCCACCTCCTCTGACACTTGACCTTTTACAACTGCTCTTTTTAGTTTACGCCCCTGGTGGCTCAGACAGTTAAGCGTCTGTCTACAATGCGGGAGACCTGGGTTCGATCCCTGGGTCGGGAAGATCCCCTGGAGAAGGAAATGGCAATCTACCCCATTTCTGTTGCCTGGAAAATCCCATGGACAGAGGAGCCTGGTAGGCTACAGTCCATGGGGTTGCAAAGAGTCGAACACGACTGAGTGACTTCACTTTCACTTTCCACAGACATGATTAAGGCTGTCACAAAATGTGATTCCTTTTCCTAAATCTTGCATGTGTTTTTCCCTGACTTCAAAATACCCAGACCTTCCCATTTCTAATCTTGTCTTCAGTTTGACTGTACTTGGATAAATAAGTACTAAATCATAGAAAAATAAAACTAACTGGCGAGGCACACTGGTTGATATATTCATAAATAGTACAGGTCAGAATATTTGACTTAACTCTTCCTTGAGTGGGTTTTTCTTCCCATTGGTACTCTCGTTCTAAAAGAGGTAGGAGTTTGCTGTATGTGTGCCATTTGATTTTTTGTAATTAAAAATAACATTTTTCATGATTGAAAGTGACAGTCCAAAAAAATGTATTGCTTTTAGAACTTTGTCAATCTTTTCCTTCCATTTCTTGGCTGACATTTGAAATCATTGAAGTTCATGGGTTTTTTTTTCTTGTTTTAAAAAAAAAATTCAGCTACTTACAGTATTGGGTTATTTGTGAATATGGATGAGATTACCCTTCATAATGATGATGATGTTATGGCAGTGCAAGCTGAATGATGACTTTTTGAAGAGTGTTTTCAATTAACCCGGTTACCCTCATATCATTAAGGCGGCGGTCCAACCTTTTTTGGCACTAGGGACCTCTTTTGTGGAAGACAGTTTTTCCATGGACTGGGGAGGTGGGGGGAAGATGGTTTCAGGATGATTCAAGTTCATTACATTTATTGTGCCCTTTATTTCTATTATTATTACATTGGCTCCACCTTAGATATCAGGCATTAGGACACAGAGGTAGGGGACCCCTGATAAAGAATTATTTACATGCTTAGAGGGGCGTTGTTAACATTTTAAAGATATATTTGGTTATCTCTCACATTTGGAAATATACGTTTTATTTGCTGCTATTCATGAATCACATCCCTGGAGGAGGAAATGGCAACCCACTCCAGTATTCTTGCCTGGGGAATCCCATGGACAGAGGAACCTGGTGGGCTGCATCTGCATGGGGTTGCAAAGAGTCGGACACTCCTGAAGTGACTTAGCACATGGGTCATATATTTATTTTTAAGATGAAATTCCAGTGTGGAAATGGTGCTTTGCCACAAATGGAAAATGTAGGAGGTTGATGTTCTCTCAGCATTCTGTTGAAAGAATTGGTGCATGTCAGTGCTTAGCTGAAAAGCAGTGCTTCGCAAACTTGGCTGCACATTAGAATCACCTGGGAGCTTTTGAAAATTTTCATTCCCAGGCTGGGTCCTAAACCAATTTATATCAGTGTCTCTGGGTCTGAGATCCAGGTGTTGGTATTTTTTAAAGGTCCCGAGGCGATTCCACTGTGCATCCAAGGTTGAGAACAACTGCTTTAGAATAAAGTTAGAAATAGCACCTCCTCAGATTTAACTGCATATGATGTTGGAACTTTTCACTTCTCTTCTTTTCACAGCTATTTGTAAGGCCTCCTCAGACAGCCATTTTGCTTTTTTGCATTTCTTTTCCATGGGGATGGTCTTGATCCCTGTCTCCTGTACAATGTCACGAACCTCTGTCCATAGTTCATCAGGCACTCTATCTATCAGATCTAGTCCCTTAAATATATTTTCACTTCCACTGAATATTCATAAGGGATTTGATTTAGGTCATACCTGAATGGTCTAGTGGTTTTCCCTACTTTCTTCAATTTAAGTCTGAATTTGGCAATAAGGAGCTCATGATCTGAGTCACAGTCAGCTCCTGGTCTTGTTTTTGCTGACTATATAGAGCTTCTCCATCTTTGGCTGCAAGAATATAATCAATCTGATTTCAGTGTTGACCATCTGGTGATGTCCATGTGTAGAGTCTTCTCTTGTGTTGTTGGAAAGGGAGTTTGCTATGATCAGTGCGTTCTCTTGGCAAAACTCTATTAGCCTTTGCCCTGCTTCATGCAAAGGAGAAAAGGAAAGATATAAGCATCTGAATGCAGAATTCCAAAGAATAGCAAGGAGAAATAAGAAAGCCTTCCTCAGCGATCATGCAAAGAAATAGAGGAAAACAACAGAATGGGAAAGACTAGAGATCTCTTCAAGAAAATTAGAGATACCAAGGGAACATTTCATGCAAAGATGGGCTCAATAAAGGACAGAAATGGTATGGACCTAACAGAAGCAGAAGATATTAAGAAGAGGTGGCAAGAATACACAGAGGAACTGTACAAAAAAGATCTTCACAACCAAGATAATCATGATGGTGTGATCACTGACCTAGAGCCAGACATCCTGGAATGTGAAGTCAAGTGGGCCTTAGAAAGCATCACTATGAACAAAGCTAGTGGAGGTGATGGAATTCCAGTTGAGCTATTTCAAATCCTGAAAGATGATGCTGTGAAAGTGCTGCGCTTAATATGCCAGCAAATTTGGAAAACTCAGCAGTGGCCACAGGACTGGAAAAAGAAAGACAATGCCAAAGAATGCTCAAACTACCGTACAATTGCACTTATCTCACACGCTAGTAAATTAATGCTCAAAATTCTCCAAGCTAGGCTTCAGCAATACGTGAACCGTGAACTTCGAGATGTTCAAGCTGGTTTTAGGGAAGGCAGAGGAACCACAGATCAAATTGCCAACATCCGCTGGATCATGGAAAAAGGAAGAGAGTTCCAGAAAAACATCTACTGCTTTATTGATTACACCAAAGCCTTTGACTGTGTGGATCACAATAAACTGTGGAAAACTCTGAAAAAGATGGGAATACCAGACCACCTGACCTGCCTCTTGAGAAACCTATATGCAGGTCAGGAAGCAACAGTTAGAACTGGACATGGAACAACAGACTGGTTCCAAATAGGAAAAGGAGTACGTCAAGGCTGTATATTGTCACCCTGCTTGTTTAACTTCTATGCAGAGTACATCATGAGAGACACTGGGCTGGAAGAAGCACAAGTTGGACTCAAGATTGCCGGGAGAAATATCAATAACCTCAGATATGCAGATGACACCACCCTTATGGCAGAAAGTGAAGAGGAACTAAAAAGCCTCTTGATGAAAGTGAAAGAGGAGAATGAAAAAGTTGGCTTACAGCTCAACATTCAGAAAACGAAGATCATGGCATCTGGTCCCATCACTTCATGGGAAATATATGGGGAAACAGTGGAAACAGTGTCAAACTTCATTTTTTAGGCTCCAAAATCACTGCAGATGGTGATTGCAGCCATGAAATTAAAAGATGCTTACTCCTTGGAAGGAAAGTTATGACCAACCTAGATAGCATATTCAAAAGCAGAGATATAACTTTGGCAACAAAGGTCCGTCTAGTCAAGACTATGGTTTTTCCAGTGGTCATGTATGGATGTGAGAGTTGGACTGTGAAGCAAGCTGAGTGCCGAAGAATTGATGCTTTTGAACTGTGGTGTTGGAGAAGACTCTTGAGAGTCCCTTGGACTGCAAGGAGGTCCAACCAGTCCATTCTGAAGGAGATCAGTCCTGGGTGTTCATTGGAAGGAATGATGCTAAAGCTGAAACTCCAGTACTTTGGCCACCTCATGCGAAGAGTTGACTCATTGGAAAAGACTCTGATGCTGGGAGGGCTTGGGGGCAGGAGGAGAAGGGGACGACAGAGGATGAGATGGCTGGATGGCATCAATGACGCTATGGACATGAGTTTGGGTGAACTCTGGGAGATGGTGATGGACAGGGAGGCCTGGCGTACTGCTATTCATGGGGTCGCAAAGAGTCAGACATGACTGAGTAACTGAACTGATGTTGGAACTTGGGTGGATTTGATTTCTCAGCTAAGGCTGAATAGAATATTTTGCTACCAACATCAGATACAGAAGAATTTATTTAAGATTTAGCTAAGGTGTGAAATTATGCTAATTTGGTTAAGTATAGTTTAATATTTTGAATTCAGGATCCATTTAAAGCATTTTCTTTCATAAAAGAAATTTCTTTCTTTTTAGTGCTTTGTAAATCATATTGTCTTCAGGATGAAAGAAGCGTGGCTTTACGTTTTCCCTAATTCTTAGTCCTTCGGACTCTTTTTTGTTTCTCTTTGTTCTGAAAGCTTTGCATAAGTATATGTTTAGACATCTTATTCCAAAAGCTTTTGAGGCAGTATTCCAAGATACATGAAATATGATAAGGTGGTATTAATATAAATTAAACTCAGAGTGTAGTAATAAGGGAAAACACAGGTGAGGATGATGTAGAGTTAGGAATGAAGTGAAGAATTCATGGCCCAGTTAGCTGACCACGTGTCACAGGACACTTCTTGAGCCAGCAGCGCACAGAGCACATTTGTTAGGAGATCTTTCTTTGGGAAAGGTGTGTGCTGCTGCCAAGGTCTGTCTCTGTGCCTGAGACTTAGTTGGGAACTTGGGACCTTTGAGATTAGTGATCAGTGTGGGGATGCTCGTTTGGGAAGAACTGAGACGTCGAGAGGGTGACTGCAACATTCATGTTAGATGCTTGACCTTCTGCAAGGAGTTGTGTAGATCTCATTTTGCTTATTTCACAACAGTCCTATGTAGATGGTATTTTTTTAAAGCATCTTAAAAAAACATGGAGTATAATTGCTTTACAATATTGTGTTAGTTTCTGCTGTACAATGGAGTGAATCAGCTACATGTATACATATATCCCCTCCCTCTTGGACCTCCCTTCCCCCCAACCAATTCCACCCCTCTAAGTCATCACAGAGCACTGAGCTGAGCTTCCTGTGCTTTATAGCGGGTTTCCAATGGCATCATCAAGCTCATTTTACAGAAAAGGATACTGAGTCTCAAAGAGACTGGGTGACCTGTCCAGGTAACCAGTCTGTGGTCCATGGCAAAGCCAAGCTTCCAAGCCAGCTGTGACTTAGCATGCGGCCCTTCTTCAGTGGCTCCTGCTGGCTTACATCCCTGTTAATCACGCTTCCTGCTTATTCTCAGTAACAGTAATAGGAGACAAAAATTTTGGGGGGAAGTAGGACAAAGTCCATATAGCAGTATTAGAAAATCGCTCTGCTGCTGCTAAGTCACTTCAGTCGTGTCCGACTCTGTGCGACCCCATAGACGGCAGCCCACCAGGCTGCCCCGTCCCTGGGATTCTCCAGGCAAGAACACTGGAGTGGGTTGCCATTTCCTTCCCCAATGCATGAAAGTGAAAAGTGAAAGTGAAGTCGCTCAGTCGTGTCTGACCCTTAGCGACCCCATGGACTGCAGCCTTCCAGGCTTCTCCATCCATGGGATTTTCCAGGCAAGAGTACTGGAGTGGGGTGCCATTGCCTTCTCTGGAAAGTCGCTCATAAATATTTAAATATTTTGTTGTTCAGTTGCTTAGTTGTGTCCAACTCTTTGTGACCCCATAGACTGCAGCACACCGGGTTTACCTGTCCTTCACCATCTCTCAGAGCTTGCTCAAACTCATGTTCACTGAGTTGGTGATGCCATCCAACCATCTCATCCTCTGTTGCCCTCTTCTCCTCCTTTGTTTCATGTAACAGGCACGTGTCATGCCCTGTTTTGGCAAATTCGTCCAGGTTGGCCCAGCCGCAGTATGTGGGTGTCCCTCTTTGATCTGCCTGCCTCCCACATCACTCCCAGCAGAGATGCTGCTGTGACTGCCACTTTGGTGTTAGCAGATGGAAAGGCCTTTTACTCAATAACCCATTTTAGGTTGGCTTTCCCACTCTTGAGAGAGATCACTTGTGCTGCAAGAGCAGATCCAACCACAAGGAAGCTTAAATATTGTGCCGTAGCTTGGTTTGGCACTTGATGTATCTGAGTCTGATTTCACAGTTCTGTCAAGGGAGCCACTGAATTGTGCGTGCTCAGTCACTCAGTCGTGTCCGACACTTTGCGACCCCATGGACTGTAGCCCTCCAGGCTCCTCTGTCCGTGGGGATTCTCCAGGCAAGAACACTGGAGTGTGTTGCCACGCCCATGTCAATCTACCCAACCCAGGGATTGAACCCAGATCCTCCCGCATTGCGGGTGGATTCTTTACCACCTGAGCCTCCAGGGCAGCCCATGAATACTGGAGTGGGTATCCTATCTCTTCTCCAGGGAATCTTCCCATCCCAGGAATCGACCTGGGGTCTCCTACATTGCAGGTGGATTCTTTACCAGCTGAGCTGGTTTTAGCTGATGTGTTGCCTGGATTTCAGAGGTCTGTGAATTCTTCCAGTTTGACCTCATGCTTTTTTCTCCCTTTGAAGTTTTTACCCTTTCCTGTGGCTGTGAAATTCAAACCCTTTAATCCCAGAGTCTCTGATTTCCAGCTTTGCCTCCTGCCTGTTCTACAAGGTCTCAGTCACCCTGGCAGCACCACCGGCTGGCTCTTCTCCATTTCCAGCCCCTGGGCCTTGGTTGCAACCACTTGTCTGTGCTCCTTCCTTTCACATCCCCTCCACCCAATGGCCTGTCTGCCTGCCTTCCACCACTTTGTCATTGCAAGTCTGGTTTCTGGACCTGCAGCATCAGCAGCAGTTAGAAGCCTCAGGCCCCGCCCCAGACCTACTGGATCTGAATCTGCATTTTCACAGGGTTCTCAGATGATCTGTGTGCACATTCAGATTTGAGAAGCGCTGCTCTAAGTCACACATCTTCCATGGATTGTGTCCTAAATAAGGGGATAGAAATGAACCCAGTCATTCTGTGGGAAGAATTGGATGAAAAGGTGCTTTTGTTTTTTCCATCCATTTATTCAACTGTGGGCAATACTTTGATCACTTCTAGGGATAGGAATGGAGAAGGCAATGGCACCCCACTCCAGTACTCTTGCCTGGAAAATCCCATGGATGGAGGAGCCTGGTAGGCTGCAGTCCATGGGGTCACTAAGAGTCAGACACGACTGAGCGACTTCACTTTCACTTTTCACTTTCATGCATTGGAGAAGGAAATGGCAACCCACTCCAGTGTTCTTGCCTGGAGAATCCCAGGGACGGGGCAGCCTGGTGGGCTGCCGTCTATGGGGTCGCACAGAGTCGGACACGACTGAAGCGACTTAGCAGCAGCAGCAGGGATAGGAAGAAATGCGTATGTTTGGGGATAAATGGCTTTACCTACCCATATGGTAAAGTTAAGGCATTGGGAAAAGCTTGGATAATTAGTTGACAGACTGTTCCAACAAGGAAGGATTCAAATAACCATCATCACTGTGTTGAAAGTTCTGTGGAAAAAATATTTGAATCAATAAATAAGTTATATTTTTCAAATTGAAAAAAAAAGTTTATACAATTGTTTTGGTCTGTCTGGGACTCTAGAACAAAGATGCCATAGACCAGGTGGCTTATAAACAAAGAAACTTGTTTCTCACTGTTCTGGAGCCTGGCAGTCTGAAATCAGGGTGCCAGCATCACTGGGTGGGTGCGCTCTCCCAGTCCACAGATTTCTCTGCTGTCTCATGTTGAGGAGGCAGTGAGCTGGTTCTCTGGGGTCTGTTTGATAAGGGCACTAATCTCATTCATGAAGGCTCCACCCTCAGGATTTAATCACCTCCCAACAGCCTCACTTCCCAGTACCATCCACTTACGAATGTTTCAGGGATGCAAGCATTCAGACCATAGCAAAATTATAAATACAGTTGACCCCTGAACAATGCAGATTTGAAATGTGGAGGTCCCTTTATACTCAATTTTTTTTCAGTTTAAATACTGTAGCACTACACGATTATGGTTTGTTGAATCCAAGGACACTGAGGAAACAAATCTTGGATACCTAGGGAGGATTTTCGACTGTATGGAGGGTTGGTGCTTCTAATCCCCGTGTTGTTCAAGGGGTGCTTGTGTAAAAATTTTGTATCTCTCTAAAGGCAGCTAGACAACAAGTTTATGTATAAACTAAATTAAGGATTGGATAGGCCGCATAACACCTATTTTTAACTTTTTAAAAGTGCATTTCTACCCCGTGGTGGAAATATTACTTAATGTGGGGTTCAGTGAAAGTACAGGTCATTTCCCAAGGGAGAGTGACCAGTGTTTTTCCTTAAGGCAAGTTTCATCATGTCTTTACACATTAGCCGCTCCACTGCATGGAAAGGCTGTGCAGTAAAATGGGTGGTGTGGGAGTTGGGGTACGGAGCCCTAGCCAAGTGATGCCGAGGGCAGCGAGATGGTGAGTAGCCAGACCGATGCCAGTCCTGCCTCTTCTCAGAGCCCGCCTCTTCTGTGACCCACCCTGACTCTGCCCCTGCAGGTCTGTTAGCAGCAGCAGCAGCATCTGTGTCTCTTCTTTCTTTTCTTTAAAAGTCCTCAGGACTTTTAAATACCTGGCTGGTAATTTTAAGGCCCTGAATTTTGAAGGAATAGAATTTGGTAAGTTATATCCATATACTATCTAAAATAGTTTCTCCATAGGTTACTTACAAGAGTCCCCTCCTACCCCCGGGTCTTCCTTTCTCACACACACACCCACACAGTTGTTCACTGCTGTATCAGAGAACTTGATCCCCAGGTAGGGAGTGATACTGGCCATCTAAATACAAAGGTCTTAAAAGTGTTTTTCCAGGCTCTGACCCACTTTGCTTCCATGCAAAAGCATTTCCTTTCATAAGAGCACCAGTGGTTGACTATATGCTTTAATGATTTAAAAGTTTGGTGTTCGAAAACTAGAAAGGCATTCATTTACATTGGATATAAAACTGAGAATGTAGAACACCCATACTTTGAAGAAACATCGTTCTCATTTCTGTGAACCACAGGGGCATCTGTTTAAACTGGACCCTACCTGGAGCTGCAGGCCTTCAAAGTGGGCCATGCCCACAGGAGCAGATGCTGGCCACCTGAAATAGGGGTGCTGGGCAACGTTCCAGTTCTCCTTCAGAACGTCTGACGGTATCGAAACCTAACACTCGAAACGGATGGAAACTAGGGCTCAGGTTTTAGATCTTCTTCAAAGGACAAAAGGTGCAGAATCGAAAAGTGTTAGATTTAGAAAACCTGTGATCAGTTAAATGGATTAGGAAAATGATGGGAAAGTGTTACTGTATAATGAAAGGAAAACAGATGATGGGTGATTTTTTTTTTTTAAATAGGAAAAATAGTTTTTTTTTTTTTTTACATGGATGAATTAAGTTCTTTTATTTTTTATTTTTTTATTTATTTTTTTTATTCCTTTATTTCTCATGTGTTCCCCATCCTGAACCCTCCTCCCTCCTCCCTCCCCATACCATCCCTCTGGGTCGTCCCAGTGCACCAGCCCCAAGCATCCAGCATCGTGCATTGAACCTGGACTGGCATCTCGTTTCATACATGACATTTCACATGTTTCAATGCCATTCTCCCAAATCTTCCCACCCTCTCCCTCTCCCACAGAGTCCATAAGCCTGTTCTATACATCACTGTCTCTTTTGCTATCTCGTATACAGGGTTATCGTTAACATCTTTCTAAATTCCATATATATGCGTTAGTATACTGTATTGGTGTTTTTCCTTCTGGCTTACTTCACTCTGTATAATAGGCTCCAGTTTCATCCACCTCATTAGAACTGATTCAAATGTATTCTTTTTAATGGCTGAGTAATACTCCATTGTGTATATGTACCACAGCTTTCTTATCCATTCATCTGCTGATGGACATCTAGGTTGCTTCCATGTCCTGGCTATTATAAACAGTGCTGCGATGAACATTGGGGTACACGTGTCTCTTTCCCTTCTGGTTTCCTCAGTGTGTATGCCCAGCAGTGGGATTGCTGGATCATAAGGCAGTTCTATTTCCAGTTTTTTAAAGAATCTCCACACTGTTCTCCATAGTGGCTGTACTAGTTTGCATTCCCACCAACAGTATAAGAGGGTTCCCTTTTCTCCACACCCTCTCCAGCATTTATTATTTGTAGGCTTTTGGATCACAGCCATTCTGACTGGTGTGAAATGGTATCTCATAGTGGTTTTGATTTGCATTTCTCTGATAATGAGTGATGTTGAGCATCTTTTCATGTGTTTGTTAGCCATCTGTATGTCTTCTTTGGAGAAATGTCTATTTAGATCTTTGGCCCATTTTTTGATTGGGTCATTTATTTTTCTGGAGTTGAGCTGTAGGAGTTGCTTGTATATTTTTGAGATTAGTTGTTTGTCGGTTGCTTCATTTGCTATTATTTTCTCCCATTCTGAAGGCTGTCTTTTCACCTTGCTAATAGTTTCCTTTGATGTGCAGAAGCTTTTAAGTTTAATTAGGTCCCATTTGTTTATTTTTGCTTTTATTTCCAATATTCTGGGAGGTGGGTCATAGAGGATCTTGCTGTGATGTATGTCAGAGAGTGTTTTGCCTATGTTCTCCTCTAGGAGTTTTATAGTTTTATATAGTTTTATATGATTTTTTTTTCTTACGAGTTTATCCATGATAAAAAGCATTTAAAAAAACATGTATTGAGACACATGTATGTGTTACATGTCATGATATTTAGGCCAAGTTAATTGACACCTAGGGTTGTCTTAGTAATTTGAGGATTAAAATAATACTGGATATATAAAGGTAATGTATAGGTGCACAAATATACTTTTTATGTCATCATAAATACACAATCATATAAGTGAGGTTTCTGTGATGACTTAGGTTATTCTGGTGGCTTTTGGTCAGCACCTTGAAATTGAGTTATGCTGGTTTGGTACCTTTGATTGAGGGTCAGCATTTGACTTACGGTTTTTATAGGCATCACCTGACCTGGCCATAACAAAACAGCAAACCAAAACCAATATGAACTTGAGTACTGCAGAAAAATGTGTCTTACGGAAGTTGCTCATTTGTTTGATTTCAGAGCTTCGTGATTTTGTCTCTTGATAAAACTTTTTCTCCTGCAGCAGTGTTTTCTAAGCCGTGACCCACAAAGCATTATTTTCCTGCATTGTTAATATGGATTCAACTATGACAGCTTATCTACCGCAGGACTTCTCAGAGCCTTTGACAGAACTAATGTAGCCTGTGATGCCTTTAAAGTGAGATATAGTATCTGATGTTTCCCAAGCTTATTTCATTTTACCAGCTGTGTCTCCCACCACTACTGTCTCCCGTGGAAGATAATGTGGAAGATGATACTCTAGCGTTTTTATATGTAGTTTTTCATTTACCGTCTTAGCAGACCTGAGAAACAGAAGCAACTCTGTTGTCCCTTTTTGGATGAGGGAGGCTCTAAGAACCACTGGAGCTCAGGTTGGCACCTAGACTTAGGTGTCCTAGTAGCTCACCCATCTTTTGTCTCTGTTGATGCTTTCAGTTCAGGTCAGAGACACTTGTCACGTATGGCGGGCAGGGGAGGAGGGTTATGTGGGCTGCGTGCTGATCTGATGTTTCTCTGTTCCTCGGATGGTCCACAGGGCTCTGTGGTCTCCTAATTCTAGGGAGGCTTCCCTAATTCTAGCAAGTGGATGATGCGATTGAGGGAGTTAATTCTCATGTGGTTTATATAAAGTAATGGTCTAGGCAGCCCCACCCCCTCACCCTCGCCCAGGTGTGCTGTAAGTAGGAACGTTACCTGAATACTCAACCAGGTTCGCTTGTTTTTACTTCCCGGGTTTCACCCGATGGTACTATGTCATGTTTTGCTCTTTTTATAGAAAGAAATTCAAGCCATGAGTCAGTGCAGCCATCCCAACGTAGTGACCTATTACACCTCTTTTGTGGTAAAAGACGAACTTTGGCTGGTCATGAAATTACTAAGTGGAGGTAAGTGGGTTTTTTCATTATTTGCTTGTTTTTTTCTTTTTTTTCCTTTTGTGTGAGTCAGTATATTGAATAAGATTTCAGATTTGATCCCCTTCCTCCTGTATTTAAAAGTTTTCTTGGTTCATTATTTGCCTAGAGAGTAAAGTCTGGATTGCTTCATGTTCATATTCAAAGCCTTCCATAATTCAGCGTAACTCCTGGACTATCTGTGTCCTCTTCTACCTCAGCCTTCTTGGCGTGGGTGAGACTTCCCAAAAGTCTTCTGCTGTCTGAGGTCTCTATGCTGCTCCTCAGCCCTGGATGTCAGTCTGTCCTTCTCCATGTGCTCATGTCCTGCAGGATCTCATCATCTTTGTCTCTTCGGAAAAGTTAACCAGGCCTTTCTCTTTTAAAGCATTCATTTTTAACATTATTCAAATCTTTCACACCTTGTAAGATAACAAGTTATTTCACTGCTGTTTGTTAAAAGGTCTGTGCTGATGGAAATGTGTGCTGTGCTCTCCAGTTTCTTCTGGTGGATCGAGTATTTGACATGTGGCTAGTGTTACTGAGGGACTGAATTTCTATTCAATTTTAATCAACTTTATTTAAATAACCTCAGGTGGCCAGTGGCTACGGTATTGGACAGGGTATTTTCAGATTGTGGGTTTCATGAAGGAACACGTGGGAAAGGAAAGGGAACTTTATCTTTCCAGCCTCAGATCACGGAAGTTAAAAAAGCCACAGACAAGAGTCAGACATGACTGAGCGACTGAACTGAATGTAATTTGTAAGACACTTTCCCATGCCCATTTTTTTTTTTTTCCCTTTCATCTTCTAGCTTCACTCTTTGATAGGGAAGGATCATCATCACGGTTAGTTTCCTTGAATGCTTTCTCCATGGTTAGATCCCTTGCAAGGTGATTTATTGCCTTATTTCATGTAATCCGGGCAACACCCTCGAATGGCAGGTGTCATCATCCACATTTTTCAGAAAGTACACAAGAGCCCAAGAGAATTAGACAGCTTGCCCAAGGTCACACACGTCATAAGTGTTGACGCTGGGAGCTGTGGACCTACAAGCCACACTGCCCTAAAAGTATCATCACCTTCATTGTACAGAGCTGAAAACTGGAGCTGAGAAAGCGCAAGCATACCCAACACCCAGCATCCCTTCCTCCCTGTATATCTGTCTTTCTGAGATATGAAGTATATTACGAGCAGGGGAGAACGTAGGGTAGTGTCTGAATGCAGTGAGAACGGACAGAGTGGGGCTGATACTGTGGAGGCCACTTTTATTTGCAAGCCCAGTTCAGCTAAGGCTGAATCAGGGAAACATCTCAATTTTTATTTTTTTTTTTAAGAAGAAACTGTCTTGGATCCAGCAAGGCCCTGCCATGAGATGATGAAGGCATTGTAATTGCCTCGGGTTTGCTTGTGTAAGTCTCGGTAGGGAGCCCGGGAGAACTTAGTTCGGTTCTGTTCCCGGTCTTGTCAGTCCTGTTAGTCATTGTTTCCTCGAGTGCCGACTCTGGTTTTTAATTAAAAAGGAAAGGAGGAAAAGGAAGCCCTTGGAGCTGACTGCAGTGTTGAGCCTCAGGACTGCGTCTTGGTTCTGCTGAGGGTGGTGCTTTATCAATGATGACCTTAACCAGGTCTCTTCCTGTGGGGTCCACTAACGAAGGAAACAAGAAATTCTGGTAACCTGGGACCTTGCAGGTTTTACTTCCTCTCTTTATTTTTAATCCCAATTACTTTTTGTAAGCTTGAAAGTATCCCCTGTGCCCTTCCTTGTGGACTGGATAGAAAATTTCATTGTCTTTTTAAAGGAATTAAATTTAGCCTTCCCAGGCTTTAGGTAAGAGGAACAAGTTTTAAACAGGTTTCCACAGGTAAGGGGAATGTGGGCAGACATGGCCCACTTTTCTTTCAGCAGTCCAGAAATGCATGGGTGTGTGCGTGCTAAGTCCCTTCACTCATGTCTGCCTCTTTGCAACCCCGTGAACTGTAGCCCACCAGGCTCCTCTGTCCAAGGGATTCTCCAGGCAAGAGTACTGGAGTGGGTTGCTGTGCCCTCCTCCAGGGGATCTTCCCAACCCAGGGATTGAATCAGAGTTTCTTATGTCTCCTGCATTGGCAGGTCTGTTCTTTACCAATAGTGCCACCTGGGAAGCCCCAGAAATGCATCCATGCCTGGTATGATATATCCCTGTAAGACTAAAAAATAAAATGTTTTTGGAAATGTTATTTCTAAATAATCCAAAAATCCAAGAGTCAGCCAAGAGGTGTTTTGTTTCTCTCAGAGAGGGGAAACTCTGCATTTGTTTTCTTCTATACTGTTTCATCACAGCACATCTCTTAATGAAGGGCAGGTGGCTAGTCTGCTGTAGTAATACCTGATGGGGAAACTCAATCCTCCTAGTTAATCAGAGAGAGCTTGGAGCCAAACTCAGGTCCTGAGGTGAGCTATTTGGTAACTCTTCAGAAATGTTGAACCCCCAGGTAATTATGGCTCTTAAAATGCCCAGGAGGTTTAGAATATTAATTCACATGTGTTGAAATATGAATTCAGAGTGCCAAGGATACTAATCTGTGTATAGTAACAAAGTAGTATGCATTCATTTCTTTATTATTAAACTCAGTGCATCAGTGTCAAGTAAATGGAATAAAGATTGCCTAGCGTCACAGAAAGAAGTCTTCTCGTCACAAGCAGGGGTCTCTAGAAGCAGTGTACTTCTCGCTTCTGCTACCTGTGTCTTAGGGGTTACAGAAGAACTGTGCTCCTTTCTCTCAGCAGTTCCCTGCTATCTTTTCCCCTGGCTTCCTGTTCCTTTCTTTTTCTGTGTAGACATCCTGAACCTCCTTTTAATCTGTAACCAATTGCATGTCTTGGGGAAAGGGACTAACTGCAGTGGTCATGCGCAGGCTTCTGGTTCTTGACCCAGAACCCCTCTCATTAAGTTCAGCAGGTTGTGGGCTTGCAGACTTGGATTTAATGTTTTTCTGGCCATGGGCTGCCATGCAGTTGTTTGTATGCCTTGGGAATATTTGTGCTAAATAAACAACAACAACAAAATATTTAGTTTTTTAAGTAGGGAGTCCTGTTCTGGAAAGATCGTGAAGGTGCTTATACAATTGTTTAATTCTTCTGTCTGTCCACTTAGGTTCAATGTTGGATATCATAAAATACATCGTCAATCGAGGAGAACACAAGAATGGGGTTCTGGAAGAGGCAATAATAGCAACAATTCTTAAAGAAGTTTTGGAAGGCTTAGACTATCTACACAGAAACGGTCAGATTCACAGGTATGGCTTCTGCAGAGGTGTTTCAATTCAGCTGTCCATAGCTTCAGTCCTAGTTAGTAGAGGATGTTAAGGAAACACACCTCACAGTTAAGTATTGATATATGTCTAACTTGCATGTGTATGCTCAGTCGTTAAGTTGTGACTGTCTCTTGGCAACCCCATGGACTGAAGCCCACAAGCCTCCCCTATCCATATGATTTTCAAGGCAAGATTACTGGAGTGAGTTGCCATTACCTTCTCCAGGGGATCTTCCCAACCCAGGGGTTGAACCCATGCTTGCTGAGTCTCCGATTCTTTACCACTGAGCCACCTAGGAAGCCTCATTTCTAACTTAGGTCGGCATCTCTAGCTTTATAACGCAGGCAAGAGTGTTCCAAACATGTAATATGTTAATTATTTTTGACATGGTGGTGGGAGAGGAGGAGAGGCACTAATTTCATCTCTTCTGTGACATACAGTGCTAATTCTTTACACAGCGAAATAGCATAGAATGCGAGCACTTGATGTTTCAAATGGGTTAGTGTTACTTGGGCTCTTAGAAATAGTTGCAAGTAAACCACCATTAACCATAATACTAATATTTGTAATTCCCCGGCCCTGAACCATGAGTGAACTATATGGTTTATGATATTTACTATGTCTTTTAATGATTAGAAAAATATTACTTTAGAAATCAAACTTGTAAATTGTCATTTTTCTTAAGTGTTAAGGCTACTGAGCACAACTTTTATATAGTGAAGAAATATAGACTATTATAATTAGTATTTGTAATCAGGATCTCCCCAGAGAAGAGACTGATCAAATCCATTGTCTAAGAGTCTGATGGGTTTGATTTGAAATTGTACCACAGACAAATTTAAGTTGAAGTAAAGCAGTTTTACATAGACTGGGCTTTAATTCTTGATAAAATGATAGTATTGTGAGTATGTGGACAGTCTCTAATTCTGTAACATAAAGTATCTACTCACTGTTTTAATTAAATCTGGATAATAGTATCACAAAAACTAAGTGTTATAATATAAAACCCTAACCATCCTTCAGGAGCAAACTATAAAATCACAGTGTGCCCTTGTAACTTTTTAAATTTGTTTTACAAATATTATATTTGTAAAATAATAATTATGTCAAACAGCTAAATTATATGATATGTTTTAAAATCTCCCTGAGTGAATTAATGCAATATATTGTCTGTACTCTAGCATTAAATTCTGTCTTTTTCCTAATAGGGATTTGAAAGCTGGTAATATTCTTCTGGGTGAAGATGGTTCAGTACAAATAGCAGGTAAAGCTGACAAAGATAAAGCATTCTCTGCTTGTTTATGGACGTGTTACAACTTCAAAGAATGTAGAGTCCTTCCTAAGAAATGAATAATGCATGTAGTCTTTTTTCTTTTTTAACTTGATGTATAGTTGATGTATAATATTATGTAAGTTGCAGACATACAGTGTAGTGCTCCACAGTTTTAAAAGTTAGTATTCCATTTGTAGTTATTATAAAATTCTGGCTACATTCCCTGTGTTGGATAGATGTCCTTGTAGCTTGTTTTGTGCATGGTGGTTTGTGCCTCTTACACCGCCCCTCCCTACTTCCCTCTCCTTATTGGTAACCACTAGTTTGTTCTCTCTGTAAGTCTGCTTCTCTTCAGTTATATTCACTAGCTTGTTTTATTTTTTAGATTCTGCATACAAGTGATACCATACAGATGTTGTCTTTCTCTGACTTACTTCCCGTTTATTGTAATGCCCTCCGGGTCCACCCATGTTGTTAAAAATGGCAACATTCTTTCATTCTTTTGAGTGGCTGAGTAGAATTCCATTGTAGGTACCCCAGTATTTGGGCTGCCTTATTATTGAATGTTTTGATCTGAGGTATAACATGTTTTCCTATTGTTTTGATAGATCTTTGTTAGATCTTCCTATAAATTGCTGTTTTAGAACACAGCCTTTTAATAAAGGACAATTTTAATTTTATTTTCTACCTTCCAGATTGAATAATGGTGATATTTATATAAATGCAAGAAGCACTTTGGGAAGTTTTTTTCAATGAGTTTGAAAGTTTAAAACACCGTACACATTAATTTTAAGCCCTTTATTTCTCAAGCGATGGCTGAAAGATTTGTGAATTCTTGAAACCTAGGGCTTAATTTACTCTCAAATTTGACCCTTCATTTCGATTCTTGACAGTTGATGGGGCCTGGCAGTGTAGTAAAGATCAAATGAGAGCATTGACAGGAGCCTTCTCCATGCAGAACCTCTCATTTTGTTAATGCTCCTAGAATAACTTGAAAGGCCTGGGATAAAATGTAGCCATGTGCATATCCACTCTTGTTTTATCCCCCTTCTGTGAAGGGCTGTCTCAGCAATCCTCTCAACCAGCAGCACTTTGGGCATTTTTGGCTCCACAGTCCCCTCTCTGTACTAGACTGTCCGTGTCATTACAGGATGTTCAGCCTTCTGGCTTCCAGGCATGACATGTCACTAGCAGCACATCCTAGCAATATCCGTGGTGACAATCAGTCACCCACCTGGCTTGTGTTATTGAAAAAATGTTGAAAACATTTAGTCAGTCTGATCTGCTTCTATTTGAGTTGGATGGGAAGAGTCTTACCTTCTAGGATAGGTTTAAAGTCTTTGCATATCTAGTTATTAGAATGAAATTGATGGCAGTCCTTGGTCCCACTCTTGTTTCTAGACAGATCTGAGGATCTGGGGATATTATTCAAAAAGTGAGAGGTCAGCAGAAAACAAACATACCCCCAACACAAAGGATGAGCATTGAGTCATCTCTTTGATTCATTGTGCCCCTTCTCTGGGTACCAGAGGACCAGTCAGGTGATGTCCCAGCTATATAGTGAGCACGATGCTGACCTTAGGCTCTGGGTTTAGTTAGATACACTTACAGAGACTATTACCAAGTTTTTTTTTTTTTTTTTTTTTTAAAGAAAGATGTTTTGAAAATATAAAAGGGAAACTGAGGATTTGTTTGAGATCAGATGTTTCTTCCTTAGGGAAGTAATAATGGCAATGTTATCTTTTATTAGTCTTCTCTTTTGAAAAGATTAATTTAGTCGAGTTTAAGACCACCGGGAAGGCACGCAGTGTGTCAGTCAAGCACAAAGGCTTTGGAATCAAGCAGGCCTGATTTAATACCGCTGTACAACCTGGGGCAAATCACTGCATCTCTAAGCCTCAGTTTCCACATCTGTGAGACCGTGATGATATTGCCTGTCATTCTCAAAGACAGGGACTTCCTGTGCAGCTACTAAATGGTAGGATTCAAGCCCCTATAAGTGCAATACAGTAGGTTTTGGAAAGTTACAGAGTATTCTAGGTGTCTCCACCCAGAGATGTCAGTTTGCAAAATGGGGAGGTATTTCTGTATAAACATTTTTTGTTAAGTTGTCTAAAAAGATCCTGGAAGAAAGGACCTTAATCTTTAAGACTCCAGTGAATTGGTAAGAATTTTTAATTTAAAAGAAATACACACATTTATATATCATTTTGTACTCATGATTTTGTATTCTCTGTTTTAAAGAGGATCTTTCAAATTGTCTAAACTTTATGCCCCATGAAACCTGGATCCACCCCTGCTTACTGTTTTGGCAGTAAGTAAATAAATGTGAGAAATGGTTAGTGTGACCCTCAAAATGGGCAATCGACAGAAAAAAGACAGTATAGGCTTATTTATTGTGGTAGCAAAAGATTAGGAACAGCTGAGGTGTCCTGGTTAAGTAGGTTTATGGTATATCTATACTATGGAAGACCCACCCATGGAGAATGAGAAGTTCTCTGTACACCAATGGGGGAAAATCACTGGGTTACGTGGTTAAGTGAACACAAGGTGAAATACTTTGTATATAATATGCCACCTTTTGTGAAAGAAGTAGAAATAAGAATATCTCTGTATATTTGTGCAAAGAAGTATTAGAAGTATAATGGCAGTGGGGGTGGTAGAGTATATACCTTTTAAAACATTCTGAATTTTGAACCATGTCAATATATGACCTAGTAAAACAAATGAAAGGACTCCACAAACTTAATGAACTGTCAATAAATCAAAGCCATTTTAGAAGCCATTGTGAAAGTTATCAAACGTAGCCCAAAGTTGAGAAGAATAGGAAGAATCCTCTGGTATGCATCACCTGGCTTCAGTACTCAGCAGTCTTTGGCCAATTCATCTCTCATTCCCCTCCCTGCTTTGGAGACTCTTATCATTATTGATGCTGACTATTGTTTTTGAGCCAAGTCAGTGGTTTCTATATGCACATCTTGTCCTTCCTTTAGAGAGTGGACTTTATCCCACAGGCTAGGGGCATTATGAAGAAAAGACTTCAATTAAACAACTGAAAAAAAATGTGTGAACAAAAGCTTCGAACCTTCCAGCATCAGATAGTCTAGTTGTTAAGAAGAGGATATCGGAGATCAGCTAGCTTGGTTGAAGGCTTGCCTAGTAGCTCAGCTGGTAAAGAATCTGCCTGCAATGCAGGAGACCTGGGTTTAATTTCTGGGTTGGGAAGATCCCCTGGGGAAGGACTAGGCTACCCACTTCAGTATTCTTGGGCTTCCCTAGTGGCCCAGACAGTAAAGAATCTGCCTGCAATGTGTGAGACATGGGTTTAATCCCTGGGTTGGGAAGATCCTCTTTCTCTGAGAAGGGAATGGCTACCCACTCCACTATTCTTGCCTGGAGAATTCCATGGACAGAGGAGCCTGGCAAGCTACAGTCCATGGGGTCACAAAGAGTCGGACATGACTGAGGAACTTGCATTTGGTTGAAATTCCCAGGTCAATTCTCAAGCTCTGGGACCTTGGTCAGTTCTCATGCTCAACATCTTAAAGACTCAGTTTCTTTAAAAGGAGATACAGGTATAAGCCACTTCATCTTTTTTTTTTTTTTTAAACAAGTTCATTTTCTAGACTTTTAAAATTTTATATATATGTATTTATGTATTGGCTTGGTGGGTCTTCACTGCTGCAAGGGCTTTTCTCTAGTTGCAGAGAGAAGAGGCTAGTCTGTAGTTGAGATGCAGGCTTCTCATTGCAGTGGCTTCTCTTGTGGAGCACAGACTCTAGGCACTTGGGCTTCAGTAGTTGCTGTTCCCTGGGCTCTAGAGCACAGGCTGTCTTGCCTGGAGAATCCCAGGGATGGGGGAGCCTGGTGGGCTGCCGTCTATGGGGTCGCACAGAGTCGGACACGACTGAAGCGACTTAGCAGCAGCAGCAGCAGCAGCAGAGCACAGGCTCAGTAGTTGTGGTGCACGGGCTTAGTTGCTCTGAGTGGAATCTTCCTGGATCAGGGATTGAACTCGTGTCTCCTGCACTGGCAAATGGATTCTTTACCGCTGAACTACCAGGGAAGCCCTCTTCATCTTTTTTTCCTGAAATCAGATGAGACTCTTTGTATCTAGTGATCTTCCAACAGCTGCTGGCACATGATTGGCACGCAGGAAATATCAGCAGCTGCCACTGCTAATCTTGTTGCTGTTACTACTGTAACTCCTACTGACAGACTTGCGCCTACCAGCCCTTCCACTGCCTGAAGATCACATGTACCTCAAATTTGTCTTGCAAGAGGTTCAGCTCTGAGGGGCTTTATGAGTTATAAAAAGGAAGTGCTTATTAATTATGGCACTTGGAAGCTAACTTGTTATTACTTTTGCTGTAAGCTAATTAAAAAATACAACGAATTTTTTCTGTTTTGTGATGAAACCATCATTTCTCACTGAGAGAGTCAAGGTGGCAGCGAACTGCTTTTGAAATGCTGAGGGGCGTCAGCCCCTGGCTTCTGCGCCACCTGGTTCTCTGCCAGTCATTCTGTCCCGGTGTTCCTGTCAGACTAATGAAGCCCAGCTCGTGCTCTGGGCCCCAGGGAGCACATTGCCCTTTTTCTTTTTTTCTCAGTTGAGATCCCCTGAGGTAAGATTTCCCGACTTTTCCTCTCCCTCTCAGGACTGGGTTTTTTTTTCCCTCACTGCGGGTGGCGGTGTTGAGTGTAACCCAGCAGGTGTGTGGCAGGGACTGCTGCATTTGGAAGGGCACTTGCAGGAAGCCCCCACTTGGGCTATCATGAGGTTAAATGGATCCGTGTCTATAGTGCTTAGGACGGTGCCCAGCACATGGTGAGGAATTTGTAGACAGTCAGTCTGGGCTTTCCCCCCAGCTTTTCTGGGTGTCATTGTATGTGCGTCTTCGTGGCTCGTGTGGTGATGAAGTATGAATCTTCATGAGCTGTGGTGGGTTATCAGGCATGTGAGTGTACACTGTCTCCATCTCTGCAGCTCAGCTATAGCTTTCTAGAATTCACGTTTAATGTTTTTCATATCCTCTGACTTGAGCATAACATTGAGTTTATACAGTATTTCAAATTAAATTTTTTATTTTAACTCTCAAGATTATTGCCTTTAAAAGAAAAACATGCAGTGATTCCTTGGAAAAGCTGGCTGCTGCTGCTCTCGCCGGGTACAGGATTTTGACACTCTCAGTCAGGCAGTGGCTTGCTGTCTGAGCAAACTTGGGCCAGGGGTCCTCAGGTCTTTTGCTGGTACCTTGTGTGGGCAGGGTAGGGCAAGAGTGTGGCAAAGCTGAAGAAGACTCAGCAGCAGCAGAGCTAGACTGTCTCTTTGTTGCTGTTCAGTTCAGTTCAGCCTCTCAGTCATGTCCGAGTCTTTGTGACCCCATGAATTGCAGCACGCCAGGCCTCCCTGTCCATCACCAACTCCCGGAGTTCACTCAAACTCATGTCCATGGAGTTGGTGATGCCATCTAGCCATCTCACCCTCTGTCGTCCCCTTCTCCTCCTGCCCCCAATCCCTCCCAGCATCAGGGTCTTTTCCAATGAGTCAACTCTTCACATGAGGTGGCCAAGGTATTGGAGTTTCAGCCTCAGCATCATTCCTTCCAAAGACCACCCAGGACTGGTCTCCTTTAGAATGGACTGGTTGAATCTCCTTGCAGTCCAAGGGACTCTCAAGAGTCTTCTCAACACCACAGTTCAAAAGCATTAATTCTTCAGCACTCAGCCTTCTTCACAGTCCAACTCTCACATCCATACATGACCACTGGAAAAACCATAGTCTTGACTACATGGACCTTTGTTGGCAAAGTAATGTCTCTGCTTTTGAATATGCTATCTAGGTTGGTCATAACTTTCCTTCCAAGGAGTAAATGTCTTTTAACTTCATGGCTGCAGTCACCATCTGCAGTGACTTTGGAGCCCCCCAAAATAAAAGCATGCCACTGTTTCCACTGTTTCCCCATCTGTTTGCCATGAAGTGATGGGACCAGATGCCATGATCTTGGTTTTCTGAATGTTGAGCTTTAAGTCAACTTTTTCACTCTCCTCTTTCACTTTCATCAAGAGGCTCTTTAGTTTCTCTTCACTTTTTGGACAAATAATCTACTTCTTGTACTTAAGAGTGTTTGTACTCTCTTCCCTTCATGTCTTTAAGCTCCCTAGTCTCTGTTTTCTGCAATACAAGTTAAACTGGGAGAGGTTTGCATATACTTCTTTGAATGCTGTGTTTGTTTACCTTGAGAGTATTATGAATATTTTTTAAAAGAGTTTTTTCTGCTTTTTAATAGAAACATAACATTTTTATTTAAAAAGTCACATATTCTATGTGTGTATATATATATAAAATATATATATATATATATATTTCCTTTCTCAAAACCTTTTTTTATTAGAAAAGGGAAAATGAAGGGGCCAGGTTCAGATCACTAGAAACTCTTGCCTAAGATGCAGCCAACACGTGTGGTGACTAAGGCTGGAATGCTTGGCTCCATTTCCAACAGTAGCAATTCCATGGGAATTCCATGTATTTTCAGTGAGTGTGGCTGTAAAATCAGCACCTGATCTTGTCAAGTGTTTCCTGTGTGCCAGGCCTGGTTCCATGTGCTGAGTGCGCTGACTCAGCCTCACAAAGTGGGTAGGCTGTAGTAGAGCCCCATGGGCCGATGCTCTCATTATGCTCACTTTACCCGCCAGCTGCTAAGATAGAGAGGGGAAGTAAGTGGCCCAGATTACATGTGGAATAAGTGGTAGGGTCAGGCTTCAGATTTGGGCAGTCTGGCTTCCAAGCCTGTGACCCCCTAACTGTGGGATTTCCGGGAAGAGAACCCTAAACCTGGATTTGAATGATCTCTGTTTTGGGTGGAAGACCAACAGCGATCGCTAGTGCTTCTCCCTCTTGGCGTAAATTGATTCTGTTTGGGGCTGGGAAACATATTCAGCACCTTTTCCCTCCTTGCTCACAGCATCACTGGTGAGGTTTCAGGGAATGGGAGAAGCCATCACCTTAAGTGTCATTTGGTGCAGAATTACTCATGGTAGTGACGCCACACTCTTTTCAGACTAGAAAACTTCAGGTTTCATGTAGTGAATTAAAACCTGAGGATGGCCTACTCTGGGTTTAATAGAAAATGCTTTACTTCTTAGTGTATTTTCTGTGCTCAGAAAACCTGTGTGTGTGTGTGTGTCTGTCTGTCTGTCTTCCTGGTAATAAACTTGGAGAGGATGCCTTAGTGAGTATAATAGTCTTTGCTACAATGTGATAGAAGGAGTGGTTATTTGAATGTCATGTTCTTCCCACGGCCTAGCATTTTATTTTCCCATTTGATCTCTGTCATGTAATGTCAGGAAGGGCTTAGTGCCTTGTCTGGAAAGTGACTGAGCCTGTTCGTCTGGAATTAATGAGATGCTATTCTAAAACTAAAATTCATATAAAACAGGTCCCTTTGGGGGTGGTCACTACAAGTATATTTATGTTAGGCTTTTTAAAAAATATCGACCACTCTTAAACATGAAGAATGTTGATTTAAAAATGGTTCATTTCTGAAGGGCTTTCCAGAGACATAGGACTGCGTGTGTAAGGGAGATCTCGGGAGATCTCAGGTTCGTGCCTTTTAGGTGTGCATGAGTGAGTGTGAATTTCCCATCCCTAGTTTTTCATGTCAGAGATTGAACCTGGAACCCAGTTAACTAAGGCAGCCTAGAACTTTAGAAAGTTATCCTCCCATCTGTCTCAGAGTATCTTAGCCTGTACAAATCAAGCTTACGCCTTGGGTGTCTCACTGTCTAAGGCACAATGGTGTCACTTTGGGTAGCATCTCTGCTTGTTGGGAGGGAGATTATTTCCCTTAGTTAACCATGGAAATACATTTTCAGCTTTAGTCAGCTCCTTGAACACTGAAAACCCTATGACTAAAAACTTCCTCCAGGACAACTTGCGACTAGACTTAACTTGTTCCCAGTACTCAGGTATTATTCTCAGGGACCCAGAAAAAGGTGTGCAAGGTGGTGGAGTTTTATACCCATAGCTGCTGGATTCCTGTGTGTTCTCTCTGTGTTCTTTGGCACTGATGAGGTGTACTTCAGTGCGAGAGAGGAGTGTTTCTCATGTTATAGCGAAGAGAAGCTGCTGCTTCAGGCAAGCTGGTTTGGGCTCCCTTGGTGCACCAGATGTAGCCCTGATTCATATGAGAGAGTTCTGAAGTCCACAAGGCATCTGAATGAGGAAATGATGATGTCACTGTGTTCATGGGTGCTTTGATTTAGAGGGTGGGCTCTGGCACCTGACTGCTGTGGCTTCAATCCTGGCCCTGTAGTCATTTAACCTCCCTGCGTCTCAGTTTCCACTTCTGTGTAATGGGAAAATACCAGAGGGCTAAAGGAGTTAACACACATTCCATGTTAGAATTAGTTAGCTCATATTGCTTTCCTATTGAAATAGGGGACACCTTTAATTATTTAAGGCATCCTAAGATCAATAACCCTATGGCAGAAAGTGAAGAGGAACTAAAAAGCCTGTTGATGAAAGTGAAAGAGGAGAGTGAAAAAGTTGGCTTAAAGCTCAACATTCAGAAAATGAAGATCATGGCATCTGGTCCCATCACTTCATGGGAAATAGATGGGGAAATAGTGTCAGACTTTATTTTTTTGGGCTCCAAAATCATTGTAGATGGTGACTGCAGCCATGAAATTAAAAGATGCTTACTCCTTGGAAGGAAAGTTATGACCAACATAGATAGCATATTCAAAAGCAGAGACATTACTTTGCCAACAAAGGTCCGTCTAGTCAAGGCTGTGGTTTTTCCAGTGGTCATGTATGGATGTGAGAGTTGGACTGTGAAGCAAGCTGAGTGCCGAAGAATTGATGCTTTTGAACTGTGGTGTTGGAGAAGACTCTTGAGAGTCCCTTGGACTGCAAGGAGATCCAACTAGTCCATCCTAAAGGAGACCAGTCCTGGGTGTTCTTTGGAAGGACTGATGCTGAGGCTGAAATTCCAATACTTTGGCCACCTTATGTGAAGAGTTGACTCATTGGAAAAGACCCTGATGCTGGGAGGGATTGGGGGCAGGAGGAGAAGGGGACGACAGAGGATGAGATGGCTGGATGGCATTACCAACTCCATGGACATGAGTTTGGGTGAACTCCGGGAGTTGGTGATGGACAGGGAGGCCTGGCATGCTGCAATTCATGGGGTTGCAAAGAATCGGACATGATTGAGCGACTGAACTGAACTGAAGATCACAGGGGGAGAAGGAAATGGCAACCCACTCCAGTGTTCTTGCCTGGAGAATCCCAGGCATGGGGAAGCCTGGTGGGCTGCTGTCTATGGGGTCGCACAGAGTTAGACATGACTGAAGTGACTTAGCAGCAGCAGCAAGATCACAGGGATGTGGCTGGGAAGGCGAGGCTGAAGGCAGCCTGTGACATCCTGCTCTAACATTTTGCTCTCCTTTTATTCTTCTTTCCATCAACTTCCTCAGTGTCATCAGAGAGAAGAATCCACAGTACAGATCTGACCACTTGATTTCCTGGCATAAAGTCTAAAACTGTTGCTGAGGGAATAAAGCCCCAGCTCCCTAATGTGGCATATGAAGACTGATTTTCCAGCCTTGTCTGCCAGTGCTTTCTCTTCTTTGTCATCCCCCTTCTTTACCTGGCTCACTTCTTCTCCTTCATGACTCAACCTGGGGCATTCTTTTCTTGAGAAAGCCCTTCCCAGCCTTTCCTCTACCACCCACATCCTCGCCACATTAAGCACCTTAGCTTCATAGTTTGAATGTGTTCTTAATACACTCCGGCTAGATTACCTGTTATGGGATAGTGAAGTCGAGTTTCTACGTCCCCTTTTTCCCTACAGACGATATGCTTACCAGCGGTAGAAACGCCATGGTGCTCATCTCAGTAACACCCAGCAGTGCCTGGCATGTGGCAGATGTTGATGAACTTTTGGCCAATGTGATCTGAGCTGTCTCGGCTGGCTTTGCACACACAAGCACCGCTCAGTGATGGGTTGCACATGTGAGTCACAGCTGAAAGTTCAAACAAGCAAGAATATATCAGCTTGACAGAGAGGAAGGTGAAGATATTTAAAATATTTAGGCATGTATACTATATATAATGCCTATTTTTTAAGGCTGAGATAGTTTGCTAACAAACATTTTTCAGCTCTGATTTTAGACGAGCTCTGCCTTAGCCAGCTAGCAATGAAATGAGTAATTAAATCAAGAAAGAGTAGAGCTATAACATGAATTGAGAGACATGGGAGCACATTATGAAAATAGAGTACAGGGCAAATGAAAATCTTTCAGAGGGGTATAAATTGTTTTATAGTGAACCAAAATATGTTTTGAGTTTCAGGAAGTTGATAGTTATGTGAATTATGGTTTAGCAAATTATGCCAAAACTCTCATTTATTCATTTTTAGGGGGGTTAAGTAAATAAAGGCGACAAATTCATGTGACTTCCTGAATTTCATGATCTTGACAGATGGTACCATTTGGTGAACTCTCTAGTGTGAACCACATATACAATGAGTTCTGGGAACTTAGTTTTCCTTTCTATCTGTATACCATCCGGGAGAAGTACTTGGGGAGACTTTGAGCAGCGTCTCATCCTTTAACAGCTGCTAGCAGTTATTTGAGCAACAGTCTAAGGAAATCTTACTGGCTGAACACAGTGGGGGAGAACCGCTTTGCTCTGTGCTCCTACTGGAATTTTTCCTCAGCTGTGCACGTTCGGCTGCAGGGGGACCGGGCTGGGGTTGAACTTTAGGAAAGCATGTAGGAGGACCCTTCTCACTCCCTCCCTCTCTCTTCATCCCTTCCTTTCTTCCTGCTAAAGGTCTGCACTGTCCTTATTAAATTTTTATGTATTACTGCAGGCTTACTGAGGTCTAGAAAAAAAATAGTTTTTAAAAAGTTTTAAACTTTTAATTGAAGTATAGTTGATTTACATTGCTGTGTTAGTTTCATAAATACAGCAGAGTGACTCAGTTATATATATATATATATTTATTTATTTATTTCAGATTCTTTTCCCTTAGGTTATTACATGGTATTGAGCATAGTTCCCTGTGTTATACACTAGGTCCTTGTTGGTTATCTGTTTTATGTATAGTAATGATGATGATGTGCTGTGCTTAGTCGTGTTTGACTCTTTGCGACCCCATGGACTGTGCCTGCCAGGCTCCTTTGTTCATGGGAATTCTCCAGGCAAGAATATTAGAGTGGGTTGCCATGCCCTCCTCCAGGGGATCTTCCCAACCCAGGGTTTGAACCCAGGTTTCACACATTGCAGGCAGATTCTTTACCATCTGAGCCATCAGGGAAGCCCAGTATAGTAATATATGTACGTTAATTCTAAACTTCTCCTTTATTTCCTTCTCCCTTTCCCCTTTGGTAACCATAAGTTTGTTTTCTGTCTGTGGGCCTATTTCTTTTCATTTGTAACAATTTGTTTTTTTTTTAGATTCCACATATCATATGCTATTTGTCTTTCTCTGACTTATTTCACTTAGTGTAATAATCTCCAGGTCCATCCGTGTTGCTGCAGATGGCTTTATTTCATTCTTTTTTATGACTGAGTAATATTTCACTGTATGCATGTACCACGTCTTCTTTGTCTATCTGCTGATGAACATTTAGGTTGCTTCCACGTCTTGGCTGTTGTAAACAGTGCTGCGGTGAATGTTGGGGTGCGTGTATCTTTTTAAATAATTTATTTATTTTTATTTTTGGCTATACTGGGTCTTCTTTGCCGCATGAGCTTTTCTCTGGTCACGGAGAGTAGGGGCTCCTCTCTAGTTGTACTGCATGAACCTCTCCTTGTGGTGGCTTCTCTTGTTTCCAAGCACAGGCTCTGGGCATGTGGGCCTCAGTAGTTGGCTTGTGGGTTCTAGAACACGGGCTCAATAGTTGTGGTGCACAGGCTTAGGTGCTCTGTGGCATGTGGGATTTTCCCGGATCAGGGATCAAACCTGTGTCTCCTGCATCAGCAGGTGGATTCCCACTGAGCCATGAGGGAAGCCCACATGTATTTTTTTAAGTTATGGTTTTCTCTGGATATATGCCTAGGAGTAAGATTGCAGGATCATATAATAACTCTGTATTTTAAGGAATCCCCACACTGTTCTCCCTAGTGGCTATACCAGCTTAATTCCCACCAGTAGTGTTAGGCATCTCCCTTTTTCTCCACACCCTCTTCAGAATTTTTAGACTGAGAGCAGAGCAGTTCAACTCAGTTTTTTGCTGGCTCATTTTTAGTTTTTTCATTGATTATTTTTGTTTCCCAGAGCCTCCATTTCTTCTAACAATCAAGGTCCTTTCCTGTTAAAAGGTGAACATTAGGTGTTTGGGCTCAGTGCCTCTGAGGCGGTTAGTTGACAGATTTTTTTTTTAATTAATTAATTTTTTATTGAAGGATAACTGCTTTACAGAATTTTGCTATTTTCTGTCAAACCTTAACATGAATCAGCCATAGGTATACATGTATTCCCTCCCTTTCAAACCTCCCTCCCATCTCCCTCCCCAGCCCACCCCACTAGGTTGATACAGAGCCCCTGTTTGAGGTTCCTGAGCCATATAGCAAATTCCCATTGGCTATCTATTTTACATATGGTAATGTAAGTTTCCATGTTACTCTTTCCATACATCTCACCCTCTCCTCCCCTCTCCCCATGTCCATAGGTCTGTTTTCTGTGTCTGTTTCTCCATCACTGCCCTGTAAATAAATTCTTCAGTACCATTTTTCTAGATTCTGTATATACACATTAGAGTATGGTATTTATCTTTCTCTTTCTGACTCACTTCACTCTGTTTAATAGGTTCTAGGTTCATCCACCTCATTAGAACTGACTCAAATGCATTCCTTTTTATGGCTGAGTAATATTCCATTGTGTATATGTACCACAACTTCTTTATCCATTCATCTGTTGATGGGCATCTGGGTTGCTTCCATGTTCTGGCTATTGTAAACAGTGCTGCAGTGAACAGTGAAAGTGTGTCTCTTTCAATTTTGGTTTCTTCAGGGTATATGCCTAGCAGTGGGATTGCTGGGTCATATGGTGGTTTTATTCCTAGTTTTTTAAGAAATCTTCATATTGTCTTCCATAGTTGCTGTATCAATTTACATTCCCATGAAAAATGCAAGAGCATTCCCTTTTCTCCACATCCTCTCAGCATTTATTGTTTGTGGACTTTTTGATGAGGGCCACTCTGACCAGTGTGAGGTAATACCTCATTGTAGTTTTGATTTGCATTTCTCTAATGATGAGCGATGTTGAGCATCTTTTCATGTGTTTGTTAGCCATCTGTTTCTTCTTTGGAGAAATGTCTGTTTAGGTCTTTTTCCCACTTTTCGGTTGGGTTGTTTGTTTTTCTGGTATTGAGTTGTATGAGCTGCTTGTATATTTTGGAAATTAATCCTTTGTCAGTTGTTTCACTTGCTATTATTTTTTCCTATTCTGAGGGTTTTCACTTTGCTTATAGTTTCTTTTGCTGTGCAAAAGCTTGTTAAGTTTAATCAGGTCCCACTTTACTTTTGTTTTTATTTCCATTACTCTAGGAGGTGGGTCACAGAGGATCTTGCTTTGATTTATGTCATCGAGTGTTCTGCCTATGCTTTCTTCTAAGAGTTTTATAGTTTCTGGTCTTACATTTAGGTCTTTAATCCATTTTTAATCCATTTTAATACATCTTTGTGTTTGGTGTTAGGAATTTCATTCTTTTACGTGTAACTGTCCAGTTTTCCCAGCACCATTTATCGAAGAGGCTGTCTTTGCCCCATTGTATATTCTTGTCTCCTTTGAGTTGACAGATGTTTATTTAACATTTACTGTGTTCCAGGCACAGTCTGAGCTGGTCTGTGGTCAGGAATGGAGACATCGTGTCCACTCTCTTGGAGTTTACATTTCAGGTGAAACAGACAGCTATTAACTGTTTGCGGTACAATTTAATTTGAAAAATTCGTGAGTGGGAAGAAATGCATATATCCATGGGATCTAAGTTAGCTACACACTAGGTCTAGTTTAATGTGTTGTCCTGGGGACCAGTCTTAAATATGTAGTATTGTAAATACGTATGATTTGGGATGTGATATTTTTGATCAATAACATGTATCATATGTAGATTAGAGATTTTTAGGAAATTTACATAGATTTAATGTGTATTTATACTCTGTGGAATATAATTTATATTACTATGTGTTTTTGGCTGTGATAGATCTTCATTGCTACACCGGCTTTTCTTCGGTTGCAGCAAGTGGGGCTGCTCTCTAGCCGTGGTGCGTGGGCTTCTCATGGTGATGGCCTCTCTTGTTGCCGAGCGTGGGCTCTGGTGCACGTGGGCTCTAGTAGTTGCAGCTCCAGGGCTCTAGAGTGCAAGCTCAGTAGTCGTGGTGCTTGGGCTTAGTTGCTCTCAGGTGTGTGGGATCTTCCCGGATAGGGGACTCAACCTGAGTCTCCTGCTTTGGTAGGTGGATTCTTTACCACTGAGGCACCAGGGAAGCCCATATGGAGAATAGTTTAACACTTGGTTTCCCAGAGTACACTTGAGAACACAGTAGCCAAGGGTTATCTAGCCCACAGGTCACTAACTTACCCTGTGCCCTCCTTGCTTGCCATATGTCACCTATGAAACGAGGCTCTTAGGCTCTCAGGTTTCCTTTCAGTTCTAAAACTTGTAGAACTGCAGTACAGAAGAACTCTATGACGCCCAACAAACTGCCCTTCTCATAGGCTTCCCTGCTCCTTTTAATGGCAATCCCATCCTCCTATGTAGTAGATTAGAAGTCTAGAATTCCTGATCCTTCTTCTCTTATACCCAATGACCTGTTCAACTTGTCAGCACATGCTGTTGTGAACCTTGATTCACCACCTGCCCTGCAGTCATCCTGGTCCAAGCCACCATCTATCAGCTCTTGCCTGGATTATTACCGTAGCCTCCTAAGAGATCCTTCTGCCCATTCCCCTGTGTGCTCATTTCTCTGCATGGCATCCAGAGTGATGCTGTTGGAGTAAGCAAGCTTGTATCATGGCTTTACTATAAACTTGGCAAAGCCTTTTCGTCTCAGTCAAAATCCTAATGGTGGCCCTTACAAGAGCTAGCTCCTCATTATCTTGTTGACCTCATTTCCTACTTCTCCGTCTCCCTCACTCTCCTGCAGTCAGAAGGGCCTTCTTGCCATTGTGCTTCTGCCTCAGGGCCTTTGCGTGGGCTGTTCCTCTTCCTGGGATGCTCTTCTCAGGACCTCACATGTCCCATCAATGATGGATGGCATCCGGTGGTGAATTGCAGTGCTTCTTCTCAATACTCCCCATCCCGTGATCTTTTTTTTCTTTATTGTACACATCACTGTGGTTTTCAAGATGTGCTTCTAAATCAGCAGCAGCAGCATCACCTTAGGAGTTTTATAAAAATGCAGATTCTTGTGCTCTTTCATCTCTAGTTCTGCCGAATCACAAACTCTGGGGGTGGGACCCAGCAGTCCATATTTTGAGAATCTCTCTAATGATTTTATTGCACACTAAAATCTGAGAATCACTGCTGTCTGTTGTGCTTCATAATTGTATTATCTGTTTTTAATCTTTCCTCCCCACACCTGCCCCAACTTAAGGGTTGGGCTCTATGAAGGCAGGGGTTTTGTTCTACAGTCCTGGAGTTGAGAATGGAAATGGTACTTAGTAAGTGCAGTAGATCGTGGTTGAATCAGTTAATGAATGGGCTTCCTTGATGGCCCAACAGATAAACAATCTTACAGGAGACATAGGAGACAAGCGTTCAATCTCTGAGTCTGGAAAATCCCCTGGGGAGGAAATGGCAACACACTCTAGGATTCTTGCCTGAAAAAGATACCATGGACAAAGGAACCTGGTGGGCTACAGTCCAAAGGGTAACAAAAAATTGGACATGACTGAGGGACTAAGCACGAGTGTGACTATGTAGTAAATTTAAATTTAAAGAATACTGAGCAATAGAGTTTATTGTTATGTTCCTTATATTTTAGTCACTCCTAATGTTGAGAGTTTTAAATGTGAAGTTTTCTTTATCACAGATTTAAAAATCTGCAGATTCTTTGAAGATTGCATTATCCTCCACTAATCTGTCTTGAAACTTTGTGAAAATGATGTGAATTGTTGCTTTAAATACTTCAGGCAAATGGAATTGTACTATTTTAATCATCTCCCATAGGGACCATCTCTTTTAAGAGTGTACAGATGGGTCTTTTTGGTTTATTAGAAGCTTCTGATGGTAGAGCTAGTTGAGTGGAGGTTTGTATGAAAAAGGCCGCCTGGAGGTATATGAATATTGCATTGGAAATTTAGACTCATTAATATTTGATCTAAGTTGCCTGTGCCTGTCTTTACAGGTATGTCCAGCCAGGAGCCCCCAGAGACTTCAGAGTTTGCCTTTGACTCGAGGAATGATGATTCCTGTGTAATACGCTTACCTAGGGTGTTCCTCTACTCTGCTGTCAGCTCAGCCGAGTTGGTCTTACAGATGAGGGGACTGAGGACGACTGAGTGATTGTGGCCTCTCTTGAGGTCATTCTGAAGGTTGTAAAAGCTCCTCCCTCCCAGACCTCCCCAGACTTCACTTTTTATCCTCGGGTCACTGTCCCTGCCATTAGGCTTCCCACCCCCTCCCCTGTTTGCCTCTTAACTCTATGCTTTTTGACAGTTTGGCTGTCCTGGGGCCGATTTTTTCAGCTGTAAAATAAGGAGAGTTGACAAGATGTTCTCTGAGGACCTGTCTTGCATCAGAGTGTTTGAGTGTCCCTTCATTAACCTCACTCACTAAAGGCACCCTCAGTCCTGTTTGAAAGCATTCAAATCAGAGGGTGGTCTTGGGCGTGGAGCAGAGAGAAAGCCATGCATGTGTCCTGTGACTTCTTTCACCAGAGCATCTTTCAACAATATCCCTCCCTCCCTGATTGGGGAGCCAGGGAAGAATGGTTTTTGTGACTTAGGGTTTATTGGTGGTTTTCCTTTGCTCACTGTAATTATCCTAGTTGATAGAAAGCTGATCACTTAGTGAGCTCTTGGTCATGTCTGTCTTTAGACTTGAGAAAGCTGGCTCATGCCTCCTGCACCACAGCTGGTCTGGGATTACTGCTTCTTCCTTCTGCTGTTGCCTCACCAGTGTGGCCTCTGGCTCCGCTTCTCCCCAGAAGTTCACCTGCTTTGGGGAAGGTACAGTGGCTCTGACACAGATGGGCAGATTTATCAGTAGTTTGCCATCATCTTAAAGTAGTATTCTTCATGCTGGGGCTGATTGGCTGTATTGGTCAGCCACACTGTGAGCCAAATGGGAATTGACATTAGCCACCACTTAATCTTCTTCTGTGGTTTTGTCTCAGTGTGTGTTGTCTTGATTGTGAGAATGGGTGAGGAACTGGGGAGGGTTGGAGCTTGTGTAGCCTCTGAATTCTCTGTTGAATTTTTAAAGTCATTTGTCTGTGTCATTGTGGATTCATTTTGATTCCATCTACAAAGCAGAAACCAGTGCTGAGAACTTTTCCTTTATAAGTAGAAATACAGCACATTTGAGGGAACCTGTTGATGGCAGTTCTGAGAGTCTGCCTACATGAAACACCTATCATGGGAAGGTTTGCTTCTTTGTGTGTGTGTGTGTGTCTTTTTTTTTTTAAAGGTGAAACTCTAGCTTTAGGGAGTAAAATGATATCTTCTGATTTCTCATTTTGCTGTCAGAAAAGTCTATGAAATTGTCATTCTGTGATGTTTCAAAGACAGTCAGGACCGCCTCTCCCCACTAATGGGAAACATGGACTTGAAAGCAGCTGCAAGTGTCTGTCTAGGGCCCAGGCTCCAGAAACGTGGCAGGGCCTATCATCTGATCATGAATGCCTTGGATATCATGCCATGTGTGGGTGGGGGCTGCATCCTATCGAACCAGCCTAGGCCACTGAGTACCGTTTGCTTACAAGAAGGACTAGATAGAATTGAAAACCGGGAGTCTGATTCCGGGAAAGGAGTGTGGGTGGAAAGCAAATTTTTCAGAAAACTCTTCGGTTCTATCAGGTTTCTCTTGGGGTCTGTCCCTCCTGAGCAGGACAAGTGGTGTGTGAATAATTGATTACTAGTAGTAGATAAGGTGGCGACATATTTATTATTGCCTTGCCTGAAAGATGAGCAGATCCAGTGTTATCACCTCGATGATATAAATGCCGTCACCCTCACACGATTGCATATCAGAGGTTTCACGAGTGGTAAGGGAGGAATAGTGTTACACAAGTCTGTGCTGAGGCTGACGCGTACTCACAGCCCTTCTCCTCTGGGCCTTGGCACCTCCATCGAGCAGCTGTTACAGACGTACTGCTGATAAGCATTGTGATGATAAGTTATGTAAATGTATTATAAAGAGATTTTGTACAAACCTGAGTATTCCCCCAAAGCTGTGCCACGCGTGTGAATTTGTCTTGCGTGACACATTAGAATCACTGGGCCAGACAGTTCTGTGTAGGACATGATTGTCGTTTTTAGTGTTGACCTTGGACTTGCCTGTCATGAAATACACTATTGTGTGCTCAGCTTTTTCCATGCCACTCTCTTTCTACCTCTCTGGTTCTCTTCTCCTCAGAGATGAGGGAGGGACGCCCTGGAGCTGGCTGTACTTGGCAGGCTTCTGGTCAGACTGAATCATGCTGCATTGAATCAGCTGGGGCTCTTCCTACAGTGCAGATTCTGATCCACTAGGTCAGAGGTGGGACCCAAGATTCTGCCTCTTCCAGTGGTTTCCAGATGGTGATGTTTCTGGTCTGTGGACACCACCTTTTTTTTTTTTTAAAGTTTAAATAGTGTCTGTTTATTAGCTGGCTTGAATTTTTTTTTTTAATTGGAATATAGTTACTTTATAACGTTGTGTTCCACAACAATGTGAATCAGCCATAAGTATACGCACATATGTTCCTTCCCTCTTGAGCCTGCCTCTCACCCTGCTCCCCATCCCACCCCTCTAGGTCTTCACATAGCACCTGGTTGAGCTCCCTGTGAGATAACAGCTACTACCCACTAGCTGTCTGTTTTACATGTGGTAATGTATATGTTTCAGTGCTACTCTCAATTCATCCTGCCCTCTCCTTCCACTGCTGTGTTTGGACCCCTCTTTGAATAGCAACAATCTAGGTGAGAATTTTGAAGATTTGCCTCACTTCTATTTTCCTAGAAGTGTATTGTTCCATTTCTGGAATATTTATGTAAGCATCGCCCCAAACAGAAACTATTGGCAAAAAGTGAATTAGTCACTTCTTGCAGTATGTTTTTCTCCCCTTGAGACGCCTGTGCATTTATTTGTTTTGATTTGTGCCTCTGGCATTAAAAGCCATGCTTAATGCTGGAACTGTTTAAAACTCCAAAACTGCACTATGTGCTAAATTGTTTTTCTTGCTGATTTTTACTGAGTCCACTTGGGGATTGCATCGATTTTGGCCTCTGATGCAATGGTTAACCCTTAGCAGCCAGGAAGTTTGAATAAACATGGCTGGGCTGGAGAAGGACCGGGGATTGTAAGAATTAAGTAGCCTTTGGGTACAAATACCAGAGTACTGTCCGGGGATGAAGCAATACGGACATTTAACGATCTGTAACATTAGTCAGTTTCAGGGTTGGTGCAGAAGCCCATGGGTAGCACAGAGGTGACGGGCTCTTTCCTACTTTTTGTTCTGCACATCCTCATGTGACAAGGAAAGGAGCCTTTGTAGGGTGGTTCTGTATTCAGGCAGAAGATTTTCCCACAAGGGTCTGTACCATATTCCCTTTGGATCCCATGAGCCAGGACTAGGGGAGACCCTCAGACCAGTCACCAGAGGCCATGATTAACTTAGCTCTTGTACAGTTGATCAGAATACTGGTAGAGAACGGGGTATGGGTGTTGGGTAGGCAGCCAACAACGTATGCTGCCAAGGACTCATATTCTGAAGAAACTACTGCATGCTTTCTGTGCCCCTCATTGTATAGCTTGTGCAACTGTTGCTCAGAGAAGTTAAATGGATGAGCAGGGAGTGTAAATGGGATCACACACAGGCCTGTTTGATTCCAAAGTACCTTGTCAAGGTAGAAATGTGGCTGCTCCCTACTCACGGTGCCCTCCCTCGGTTCCTGTACTTTTCCCTGCAGTTCGGGGTACTTGATGGGGACTCATCAGGACCCCATGGTGGGCCTCTGAACAGGGGCCATGTATTCCTCACCAAGTGTGTCACTGTTTGGCCTCTAACTTAGTTATGCTGATACTCATGGTCCGATGAAACACCACTGTTGGAGAGAAGACTTTGCCTTTGAGCAAAGTGGCATTATTTCAAGAAGGAAACCAGCCCAGTGAATGTTGGCGGCCACTGTGAATGTAGGTCTTGCCACATCCTGCCTTGGCCCCCCGGGTCCTGGGCTGTGCTTCTTGCCCTGGATTTGCCAAGTGCTACACCCGGAGGTGCAGCATCCCCTGGAGGACTTGAGGCATCCTCTCTGCCCGTCTGAGTCCATGCTGACCCTCTCTTTCTCTTGCCTGGTTTCAGGGATTCCCAGCAGGCACGAGGCGATGCTTCCCTCGGCGGCCCCTCCCCTTCCCCGCTCTCTTTCCACACAGACTTGGCTTTTAGTGCCTGGAGCTCTGATGACGCTCTGAAGATGGCAAACCTCCAGGAGAGTGAAAAGTTGTTCCTATTTAATTTACAAACAGAAATAAAGCAAGCAGAAAAACTGGTAGAAAAGGCTGGGCTTAATTATACATTAAAAAAAAAATTGAGAAACAGTAATTTGGGCAGTTAAAAATGTGAAAAGCGCAGTGCTCAAGGATGTGATAATGGGGTAAGTGTCGCAGTCAGAAGGGAACAATACTGGAAAACTGTTGGCTTCCACATACAGGATGAATTATGTCTGAGGATTTTGCCTTGTTTTACTTCGGATGCCTTGTGGGGAGAGAGTTTAGTTAGAGAGGGCTGTGATCAGAGCAGTGCTTCAGAAAGACAATTGGATTTGCAGTTGGAGGAGGCATGCCTCTGATTCTGTAATCGCTAAAGCCTTCACTTACTCTGATCTGTGTTTTTACTCTCTCACCAAGAAAATCAGAGGGTGGAAAGGGCACCTTGGAATTACTAGCAAAGAGAGGATGATGCCTTTAACATAATTTTTCTATTCATGTTGTTCAGTCATTTAATAGTCACTCTGTTTGATGTCATATTTCCCCATGTTAGCTCTCACTAGAAGACTGATATTGCGTTTAAATCAAGGCTCTGTAAAATTAAAGCTACAGCCACTCCAGTTGGACATCACTGTGCTTACCCGGTGCTTCCTGAACATAGATGGGGAATGCACCATTGACACACATTTTACTATTGGGTTGGCCAAAGCATTCGTTTTTTTCCATAAGAAGGCTCTAGTAGTGCTTTGTCTTTAACTTCATTTGAAATAATTTTGTTAGCTTGTATTATGACTGCTGTTATATCAGTGTGTATTAAAAAAAAAAAAAAACTTACCAAAATTGAACTTTTGTGTAGCCATTTTAACATTGAAGGTGAAATAAAAATAGCAACATTTTCAGTATATTATGCTTTATTATTTCAAGAGAGGTTAACAATGCAGCTGAAATGAACCAAGAAAGATTTGTGCAGTGATGGCTAAGATACTGTGACTGATCAAATATGTCAAAAGTGGTTTGCAAAAGTTTTATGTTGGAGACTTCTTGCTAGATGATGCTTCACTGTTGGGTTGACCAGTTGAAGCTGATAGTGATCAAGTCAAGATGTTAATTTTCTGGAAAAAAAAAATCAACATTATATCATATGGGAGATAGCCAACATACTCAAAATATCCAGATGAAGTGTTGAAAATCATTTGCACCAGCTTGGTTATGTTCATCCTTTTGTTTGGGTTCCACATAAGCTAAGTGAAGAAAACCTTCTTGACCATATTTCTGTATGTGATTCTCTACTTAAATGTGAAGAAAATGTTCCATTTTTTAAAACAAATTGTGACGGCAATGAGAAGTGGATACTGTACAGTAATGAGGAGTGGAAGATGATGGGGTAAGTGAAATGAACCACCACCAACCACACCAAAGGCCAGTCTTCATCCAAAGAATGTGATATTGCGTGTATGGTGAGATTGAAAGAGAGTCCTCTATTGTGAACTCCTTCTGGAAAATCAAACAAGATTAATTCCAGCAAGTACTACTCCCAATTAGGTCAACTTGAAAGCAACACTCGATGAAAACCATTCAGCATTAGTTAACAGACAATACATAATCTTCCATTAGGATAATGCAAGACGGCATGTTTCTTTGATGACTAGGCAAAAACTGTTATAGCTTGGCTGGGAAGTTCTGATTCATCCACCATATTCACCAGACATTGCACCTTCAGATTTCCATTTATTTTGGTCTTTACAAAATTCTCTTAATGGAGAAAAAATTCAATTCCCTGGAAGACTGTAAAAGATACCTGAAACAGTTCTTTGCTCAAAATAATAAAAAGTTGTGGGAAGATGAAATGATGAAGTTGCCTGGAAAATGGCAGAAGATAGTGTAACAAAACGATGAGTTCATTGTTCAATAAAGTTTTTGGTGACAATGAAGAATGTCTTATTTTTACTTTAAAACCAAAGGAACTTTTGGCCAACCCAATAAAAAAACAATATACAAAACTAAATACCTTGTTTAAAACAAAATAACTGTCCATACAATTCCTAACAATTAAGAAAATATTTCTTAATTCTGTATTATACTCATTACTGTATTTTGCATAATTTAAATCGTAATGTGCTTCTTTGTATGTTCTTTATTCACCAATGTTGGTGGTATTTCATTTTAAGGAAACCTGTGGGACTCATGAAGACTGAATGCTGGCAGCCCTGAAAATGTTCCTGGGTGTTTAGAAGTACATTTCAGTTTCAGGAGTAAAGTTTTGAGTCTGTCATGAGAAAAATAAAAACAAAACTGGGAATCAAACCAAATTATGATGGGATTGTTTTTGATGATATAAATCTGACATTCAGGATTAACCAGAACACCTCAAACTAGTTTTTCTATGTTGGGTAATCACAACTAGATTTTTACTCAGAGATGAGCTCAGAAGCTGTTCAGTATTAACCCTGTTATTCCTTTTTTATATTTTCTCTTTGGTACTGAAGAATATACTCAATTTCCCCACAAAGGAGCCTGGGGCTGTGTGGCTAAATCTCCTCTGTGAAGGACTGTGCATTTTATTCAGACTTTCAATAACTTGCTGCGTGGTCATTGGCAAGTCATTTCACGTTTTTTATTTTTTCCTTATCGTCGGTTCCAATACTCATTAAATTATCACATTTTCTTAAGAATTTGTCTCATCCTGTCCTTTTACAATATCTCTGTTCAAATATAGACTCTGTTGATTTTATTCTTGGGCAGTGCCTGTGGTCTTCCCTGTGTCCAGTCTTTCTCCTTTCCTGAACATCCCTGCAGGATTTCTTTTCCCCAGTTCTCCTCTTGACTGGAGAGAAAGCACCAGAAGTCTAGGGTGGTGACTGGATCAAGTACAGTTTCCCGTACCTAGAACTCAGACTGTGTGGTTGGGCTCTTTGATAAGCTCAGTGCCTCTTGGCTTTTCCAGACCTCGAGGAAAGAGGTTCCAGGGCCTGCTAGCTACTGTGCTAGCCTCAATCCCCCAGCCAGCCACTTGGAGATCTGCAGGAATCAGTATCTGTTGCAACCCATTTGAATACATTTTAGGAATCTCTGAGCTATCAAATGTTGATTCCATTACTCTCTAGCCAAGTGTGGAGTGGAATTAGCCTTTTTTTTTTTTTTTTTTAAATGCCCAACTCAGGTTCCCTTTTGCACATGTTAGTAGGTATTATAAATGTTAGGGGTAGGTTCGGGTGGGCTTCTCACCCATAATGTCATGCCCAACTTTTAAGGAAATGAAGTTTCAGACCAAATTTTGCCATTCGTTAGCAAGCAAGAACCCTAAAGATTCACAGTTCCGTAAAATCAAGGAGATTCCTGTTGTCTGGCTTCCTGGGTGAAAAAAAAACTTTACCTGAAGCAGACATGCCAGCATTCTAGATGCGGTGTCCTTGTACACTTGTTCTTGGCATCTAGAATCTAACTAGACAGGATACTGGTTAGGGGTTTAGCTTACAGTCGGGCCAGGCTGGATGCTTTCTTTCTGTTCATGTGAGACGGAGAGTATATCTAAAATTTTCTAGCCACTCTCTTTGTGCTCACTACTTTGACTTTCACCAGTGAAAACCTGTTTCTAACATGCATCATGCCTGTCAACAGGTGACTGTTTTCCCCAGCGATAGCCCCTTTTGGGCATTCACCTGGCCCCTACTCATCTATACTTAGATATGAGTAACAAAAATAATTCTAACAGCTGCCTCTGGCATCCTGAGTCAAGTGCTGCCAGACCCTGGGCTCAGAATGCCAGTTGACCACCTGGGTTGCAGTACCACGAATATAGCATCGCATGGTGTATACTGAAGTATTGTGGGTAAATTTTAAACATAACACAATCAGCAGATTAGGTTTTTTTTTAAATTTATTTATTTACGGCTGCGCTGGATTTTTGTTGCTGCATGGGCCTTTCTGTAGTTGTGGGGAGCAAGGGCTACTCTGCACTTGCGTGCTCAGGCTTCTGGTTGTGTGGCTTTGTGTTGTGGAGCGTGAGCTCAGGGCACACTTGCTTCAGTAGTTGCAGCTTTTGGGCTCTCGAGCACAGGCTCAGTCATTGTGGCTCATGGGTTCAGTTGCGCGTCATCTGGGATCTTGCTGAATCAGGGATCGAACCCGTGTCTCTTGCATTGGCAGGTGGATTCTTTACCACTGAGCCACCAGGGAAGTCCCTGCAGATAAGTCTTGCAGGTTAAATCAGGCAGATAGAATTGCTTTAGTTTACTTTTCCATCTTTTTTTTTTACGTATACTGAATTTGTGGTCAGTAACAGCAACGACAAGAGTAAAATTATTAATATATCAAGATTGTGATGTTTTGCTTTCTCTGGGAAAATGGGGGCATCTGCAACACCAGGGCCCTTTTCCTCTATGACAACTTTCTTCTCCAGCTGAATAGTGGAGGCTTGATTTAGAAGACACTGACAGTGGGCTGCTGGGAAGGGCCCTGGGCTTCCTATTGCCCTCCTCCACTGAGACAGCTATCAAGTGCCTTTCATCACTGGGATCATGCTGTTGGTTTTCAGGACCCTCTCCCCTCCTATTCCTGCCTGGGCTCCTGTGGGTGTTTGGGTTTTTGAGCCTTGCAGCTGTCAGAGAGTTTTTCTTCTTGGCTCAACACTTGCGCTTTGCTCATTGCTGCTTTGTCTGGAATGTCATTTCCTTTTGGGCTCGTCTGTCCAGATCTCAGACCCATCTCCAAGGCCAGGTCCAAGGCCCACTTTAAGATGGAGACTTGCATGACTATTACGATCCTGGCTCCTCTGCTTTTACACAGACCGCAGAGCACAGCATTTGGTTCTACATGTTGTTCTGTTTCCTGTCTTCTCCCTCCTTGATGGTAATATTCCTAAGGTCAGGAAGCTTAGCCTTCCTTTTTTTCCCTTTGCCTGAGTGGCGTGTGGGATCCTAGTTCCCCAAACGGGGTCTGGGGTTGAACCCGCGTGCACTCTGCAGTGGAAGTGTGGGGTCTTAACCACTGGGCAGCCAGAGAAGTTCCAGCATCACCTTCTTATATTTTATACCCACCACTGTAAAATCATTAATGCTTATCTCCTTAGCCCAGTTAAAAGGCAAAGAACAGTAGCTTATTGATCTACCTAAAAGACGCTTACTCCTTGGAAGGAAAGTTATGACCAACCTAGACAGCATGTTAAGAAGCAGAGACATTACTTTGCCAACAAAGGTCTGTCTAGTCAAGGCTATGGTTTTTCCAGTGGTCATGTATGGATGTGAGAGTTGGACTGTGAAGCAAGCTGAGTGCCGAAGAATTGATGCTTTTGAACTGTGGTGTTGGAGAAGACTCTTGAGAGTCCCTTGGACTGCAAGGAGGTCCAACCAGTCCATCCTAAAGGAGACCAGTCCTGGGTGTTCATTGGAAGGAGTGATGCTAAAGCTGAAACTCCAGTACTTTGGCCACCTCATGTGAAGAGTTGACTCATTGGAAAAGACCCTGATGCTGGGAGGGATTGCAGGAGGAGAAGGGGACGACAGAGGATGAGATGGCTGGATGGCATCACCAACTCGATGGACATGAGTTTGAGTGAACTCTGGGAGTTGGTGATGGACAGGGAGGCCTGGTGTGCTGGGATTCATGGGATTACAAAGAGTCGGACACGACTGAGCAATTGAACTGAACTGAACAATTATTTTACAGTATTTTTATCCATGGTAAAAAGAAATAGGGGAATGTTGTAAATGTGAAAATAATGTAAAAACAGACATTACCAAGAAGCCTGAAAACGGAGATCCAGAAAGATTAAGTGCCTTGCTGGAGTCACACAGTTGGGGAATAGCTTAGTGTTTGGTCTAACCACTTACCTATCCTGTACCTGGTCCCTTAGAGCTGGGCTATTTCCTGACAGCTCTGCCACTTTCTAGATCAGGTAGTGGCAGCCCAAAACCTTGAAGATCCTCCCCAGGGCTCAGCAGTGTTCACGTATCAAAACACGACAATTCCCAAAGTCACTAAAATTATACATCACAAATTAGGCAAAGGTGGTGAATGCATATTAAACTAACCACACCTAAACAGAGCAGCTGTGGAAAAGCCCTGTGGCATCAAGAGTTAGGATGCTAAAGATGGTTCTGTCATTAATGAGGACCAGCAGAGTGTCCTCTGCTGATGGTCCTGCCCTTAGTGGAGGGAACATTGTGTCGAGATGATGATGCAGAGGCAAAGGCATCATCCAAGCGCAAAGGCTGCACTGCTGAGCGTAAGGATGGTGGTGGGTTCAGGCAATTAAAAGTAGGTAGTTTAGGAGGGCTGGGCTCAAGGCTGGACTTCCCAGGTGGCGCCAGTGGTAAAGAACCCACCTGCCAATCCAGGTAGACTTGAGACTTGGGTTTGATCTCTGGTTTGAGAAGACCCTATGGAGGAGGGTACAGCAACCCACTCCAGTATTCTTGCCTGGAGAATCCCATGGATAGGGGAGCCTGGTGGGCTATGGTCATGGGGTCGCACAGAGTGGGACATGACTGAAGTGACTTAGCAAGCATGCACAGGCTCAAGGTCGTAATTTGGGAGTAGTGATAGATGAGGTGGGAGAGGAAGGGACAGTCAGAGTTAACGTGTTGTGCTGAGGGATTCTAACTTGATCCTGGGAGAGCAAGGAGCCTTTAAGACTTTTAAGGAGCCTTCAGGTCTGAGACATAGAAGGGTCTGGTTGCTGGAGGCTGGATCTGGGGAAAGCAGGCCACTGGTGAATTAGAAGGTAGCCACAGGAATCTTGGCTTAAACCAAAGCAAGAGCAGTGGGGAAGGAGAGAAATGGATGGATTCAAAAGGCGTGAGAGCCTTTCGTTACCAGGATGACAGCATTCTTTCTGGTTTGAGATGCAGTTATTCCTGGAGGCTGGTGAACTTTATGTGTAGCCTTTGATTCCACGTTGCCAGAGCAGTGTTCGTGGTTTCTGACCCACGTGTATCTGGCTCCACTCCCTTGAGCTGTCTAGCGGTCTCTCAGCAGTCAAGGGCCCTGTTCACTGTTAGTGCTCCATCCCCTCCTTCCACTTGTCTCCTGTGAGCTGCTACACAGAGTATACCTGCCTTCCTGTTTACACTAGCACACTGTATACTTCAGTCCAAAAGTTCTCTTTCTCAGTACATATAAATCTTTTTCTATATACCTTGGCCATGCTGCTGCTAAATCACTTCAGTCGTGTCCGACTCTGTGCGACCCCATAGACAGCAGCCCACCAGGCTCCCCTGTCTCTGGGATTCTCCAGGCAAGAACACTGGAGTGGGTTGCCGTTTCCTTCTCCAATGCATAAAAGTGAAAAGTGAAAGTGAAGTCACTCGGTCGTGTCTGACTCTTAGTGACCCCATGGACTACAGTCCACCAGGCTCCTCCGTCCCTGGGATTTTCCAGGCAAGAGTACTGGAGTGGGGTGCCATTGCCTTCTCCTACATTGGCCATACTTAGGAGCAAATTGTACCTTTATTCTGTAGTCATAGGGTGAGCAGATGTTAGGATTGGTGTTTTCTGCTTGTGGAATTCTTCTGAGCTTTTAAGACGTTTAATGATCTGTTTATAACTTATAAGGGAGTGTTCTAAATGGAGGCTGTGAGTACATATGTGAATCAGAAAAATACATTGAAGAGGTATTGTCAGTAATGAATTACAACTGTACATCTCTCTCAGCTATTTTTGGAGCTTTAAAAAGATCTAATCAGATGGTATTTTTAAGGAATTAAAAAATTAATAATGGATTTTTATCTAGATTATATCTTTTAGGAAAATATATGTTTATTTGGGTGTAGAGTTGCTTCAACACCATGGAAAAGAATTTATTTTTCCTTAAAGCAACTTCTACCCATATCTTATTTACAGATGGTATGTATTTATTTAACATTATCATATTTCAAAATTAGTTTAATAAAAATGGAATGTTGGATTCACTTTTAAACTACTTTTCAGAAATACAGGTGAAGTTGAAATTTATATTTTCGAAAGCCTTATCTCGTATTGTCTCTTCCTCTAGCCAATATGGTAGATGCTTACAAATGAATAACTCCATCTAGCTCTTCTGTGAGAGAATGAATGTTATCTCCTGCTACTTGCAAGAGATTGGTTCAGTGGTTTTAGAGGTTTCTTTTCACAAAGTTTGATTTTTTTTTTTTCTGACTATAATGTAAGAGTTAAAATAGAGTTTGGCACATGTGTGCAAAGTAAAGTATATGACATTTTCAGAATATACTTTTGCTTACTATTAACATGAAAATAGCAGTTGGAATAAAGACTCCCTTTGTCAATTTTTGTCCTTTTACTTGAAGTTGTAATCCTGTTGAGAGTGAAGTACATTTAAGTGTAAATAAAACGAAACAGTCAACAGATTTCAACTCAGAGAACTGGTTCCAGTATTATTGCATAACTCAATAATGTAGATCTAACACAAATGCCAGTATTTGACCTTGGTTTGTTCTTGATGCTGTTCTTTGGTAATTGCCGTCATCCTGGCAGTCACTAGAGGGCCCAGCTATGGAGAGTTATGTGAGAGCAGTTTGAAGGGGCTCACACTGTGTGATCTGCTACAGTGTTTTGAAGTATTGACCCCCTCATTTTTATTTGTTGTTGTTCAGTCACTAAGTCTTGTCCGACTCTTTGTGACCCCTATGAACTGCAGCACGCCGGGCTTCCCTGTCCTTCACTTTTTCCTGGAGTTCACTCAAATTCGAGTCCATTGAGTGGGTACCCTTATTACTATTTACCTGTCCTTGAATTGGCTCTTACTGATAGGTCTGCATTAGCTCCAGATAGTTGATCCTTTAGCTTATTAACTAATTTTAACCATTAGTAAAAATCTAAGCACAAATTCATGAATTAATAATCATGGGGTGTTCCATCTCTATGAGCTTCTCAGATGCTGCAGTGGTAAAGAATCCACCTGCCAATTCAGGAGAGGCAAGAGATGTGGGTACTGCTGATTTTAAGATCAAGTCCATGTTAGCATCATGACCTAGAAAAAGCTTACTAGCAGCAAATCACTTAAGTTCTCTCCACTTTGAAAATACAATATGTGTAGGAATATACAGGCTTCCCTGGTGGCTCAGACGGTAAAGAATCTGCCTGCAGTGTGGGAAACCCAGGTTCGATTCCTGGATCAGGAGGATCCCCTGGAGAAGGAAATGGCAACTCAGTCCAGTATTCTTGCTTGGGAAATCCCATGGACAGAGGAGCCAGGCAGGCTGCAGTCAATGGGGTCACAAAGAGTTGGACACAACTGAGCAACTAAGCACAACAATACAACATTCCCTCTCTACTTTTACATATAAAACCGTTTTTGTATAAATGCAGACACATATACAATATGCTTAATTAATTTATCACCTCACGAGAAGAACTTCCAGTATATGATGGATATCAAGAAGAGTATTATTTCATTCTACAGACCTTTCTGTCTACACCTATGAAAATTATCCAGAAAGCACACATTGGGGAAAAAAACAATCTTTGCTGACTGGGCTTTTCGTTTGTGTTGATGGCCATATGTAGACAAACCTGGGCATGTTGGCTTTATGTATCTGGGTTTGTGGATTTGCCATTATGTTTTTGGCTAGAATGTTACAGAGCACTGTTCAAGCAAGGGCATGGGAATGTGGAAGTTGGATATTATTCATCCTTTATTTCAAAAAATAAATCCATTCCCCAAACATTGATGATGTATAGAGAGGCTAGAAAATAATCATAATAAAAGAACATAAAAAGAAACACATGCTGGTTTTACTGTCTTCAGTGTTATAAATGATTTTCTAAAATGAATCATAGCTAAAAGCTAAGATCCTTTTTCTAAAAGCTAAGATCCCTTGTAGTTAATTTAGGGCTTTGAGAAGGTGTTTATATTTTTACTGTAAACTTTTATGTTTGGTTAAGACTTGTGATGACTTTCTGGTAGAAAATATAACTTGATATGCTGAGCTTTTGGACTGGGCTTGCTGACCTGTGATGAGGGCATACTCTGAAGTGTAGGGAGCGGTAAGTGGCAGGAGTGCCCTGGTGTGTGGCTGAGACAACTCCATCACCATTGTGAGGCCCGCCAGGAATAGAGATGTTCATAAACTCAAAATTTATAAGCCATAATGTCTTATATAAAATAAGGGTGATTTTTTTTTCCCTTTCAGATTTTGGGGTAAGTGCTTTCTTAGCAACAGGGGGTGATGTTACCCGGAATAAAGTAAGAAAAACATTCGTTGGCACCCCGTGTTGGATGGCTCCTGAAGTCATGGAACAGGTAAAAAAAAAAAATAATAATAATAATGTTTTGATTGACACAGTATAGTTGTACATATCATTACTCCACTAACATTTCATTCAAATCAGTCGTTTTACTAGAATGAATCATGTAAGGTTTAATTCCCGATTGCTGAGCCTCAGCAAAGTAATATCAAAGTTGAGCACACAGAGCCGTGGACTTCTGACATAATGTTGAGCCCCCCGCCCCCATCATGTGTAACATGCCTGCCATGTAATTGTGTTTTTTTCCTGCTTCCTTTCTTAGGTGAGAGGCTATGACTTCAAGGCTGACATGTGGAGTTTTGGAATAACTGCCATCGAACTAGCCACAGGAGCAGCGCCTTATCACAAGTATCCTCCTATGAAAGTAATTACTCTCGGAAATAATATGTCGGGTTTGAAGGATGATTTAACAGAATCCATTCGCTAATTCTCTTTAACATAGTCATTTTTTCTGAGGCCCAAGGAGAATTAATGGAGGGATGCAGCTGAGTTAAATGCTGTCTGATGTTCTCAGTGGACAGAATGGAACAAAAGCAGCCTGGTCCCCAGCCCTGAAGCCTGCTTTACATTCATAGCACAGAGGAATGTGGTCAGATTGGCCGGTGGAGGCTGAGAGCTGTGACAAATGCTGGCCATTACTCTCTGAATGGTGGAATACCCCAGACTCCCCAAGAAAAATCTAAAAATAGATTATAGTGATATCATCTTTACAGAGGATTTCCAGATTTTCAGGCCTTTTTTTTTTTTTTTCCTTTTCCATGATCTATAACATTTCACTCTTGTTCTCATAGTGTCCTGTTGGTAATTCATCTGAAGTAAGGGAGCCCAGTGTTTTTAGGAACTAACATACATTTGGATACTACTTTTAGATTTTTTTGTTATTCTTTTAACTGGCCTACATCATCATTTCTGTTAGTTTTGAGGCGGTGGTATCAGGACTGTTTTATCCAACTGGATTTTGTCTTGAGGCTGAAATAGCTTGAGTGGAAATTATGAAGGTATTTTACAGAGAATATGGTGTATGTTTGTTTCAACTTTTTTCTAGGATTTTATTGGAAAAGCTTAGGAGGATTAGAAAAAAAACAAAGCAGGATTAAAAAAGTTAAATAATCTTACTGATTAAAAAGTTAATAACATTCTTGTTGGAGATAATGTTGAAGTACAAATAAATAAAGAAAACAGCCATCCATAATCTCATCAACCACAGATAACCCCTATTAAAATTGTAGCATAGTTCATTACATTGTTTTCTCTATACTTAATATACATATTTTTAATGTAAATAAGATTCAGGCATGTACACACCTGATTTTGTTAGCTGAAAATTTTTTTTTTTGGCAGGAATCTCTCTTTTATTTTTGATTGAAGTATAGTTGATTTACAATGTTATGTTAATTTCTGGTTAGTTTCTTTCTTTTTTTTTGCATTGATTGATTTTATTTTTAAACTTTACATAATTGTATTAGTTTTGCCAAATATCAAAATGAATCCGCCACAGGTATACATGTGTTCCCCATCCTGAACCCTCCTCCCTCCTCCCTCCCCATACCATCCCTCTGGGTCGTCCCAGTGCACTAGCCCCAAGCATCCAGTATCGTGCATCGAACATGGCCTGGCAACTCGTTTCTTACATGATATTTTACATGATACAGAGTGAAGTAAGCCAGAAGGAAAAACATCAATACAATATACTAATGCATATATATGGAATTTAGAAAGATGGTAACAATAACCCTGTGTACGAGACAGCAAAAGAGACATTGGTGTATAGAACAGTCTTATGGACTCTGGGAGAGGGAGAGGGTGGGAAGATTTGGGAGAAAGACATTGAAGCTGAAAATTTAAAATTGAGGTGTAAACAATGGAAGTGACCTTTCAGGGAAAAAGTACTGAAATAACTCTGAGGACTTTCCTTCTATCTGGTTTTTCTCTATTATTTTTTCTTAGGTCTTTTTTTTTTCCCCCTTACTTTTTAGTGTTTTCCACTTGAATCCATCACATTGCTAATCCCAGCCTGAAGTCCTGTAGGACTTCTTCAGATCTGACAGATTTTCCACTTTTCTTCGGGTTGCTATTATCCTCTACAAACAATAAACTGTCACTTTAATCCTTCATCTTTTCCCACGTCTGAAAGCACTTGAAGAGAGTCTTGGCTATACAGTATTTGCATAAATTAAGGCTGATTTATGCATTAATGAGTTTTTTTCATTTTATAGATCAATAGTTTGCTACAAAGTCTACTCTTTTTTTTTTTAAGCAAATAATTTTGACGTTAGTGTGAAAGAATGGAATTTTTTACCTTTCCGATGTGAAAACTGTATTTTCACTTAGTTTTGTCCCTTTCCAGAAGCAGCATGGCCTTTTCCTGGTTATGGGTTTTAGCAACTCCGTTGTATCCTGGCTATCTTTCAGTGTCTCTGTTTTGCCAAGCCGTTAAGCATTTCTGTATGTTTTTTCATTAAGAAAAAGAAGGAAATCGTGTGTTACCTCCTGGGATGTTGTGGATTTGTTTCTAAGGCTGGTAATGTGTTACAGAAGCCTTGAGCATGGGCAGTTCCTTACTTGGGAACAGCCTGTAAGCATGAACATTCCCTGCTGCTCTGGACCTCTCTCTTCCCCCTCCACCGCCCCCTTTCCCAGACAGAGCCCCTGTCTGCACTAAGCTGGTGCTGGAGCTGTGAGGCTACGTGCTCCCGCAGGCTGTGTGAGAACCAGTTCCCAGGAAGCTCTGCCCCGGCCCCTTTGGGAGATCACATTAACACATAGAGCAGATTTTGTAAGTTTTGTCAATGGAATAAGAAAAAAGGTTAAAGGGCACGTGAACAGCTTTGCAAAGGGAACTGAATACTTTGAATATACATTTCTTAGAAAATGAAAATCATGGGGAAGCACTTAATGTGTACCTACTGGAGGAGGGTCTTTGAGACTTTGATGAAGAAAACTCAGTTGTAGCAAGCAATGCCTGTCCTGAGATCATGTCTTCCCACTTGTTTCTGCTGCAGGTGTTGATGTTGACTTTGCAAAATGATCCACCCACTTTGGAAACGGGAGTAGAGGATAAGGAGATGATGAAAAAGTATGGCAAGTCCTTCAGAAAGTTACTTTCACTGTGTCTTCAGAAGGATCCCTCCAAAAGGTATGTCGAACGGAGTGACAAGTGAGTGGCCATGGCTGGGTGGAGTCCTGACGAAGCATGGTTTGTGGATGGGGAAAAGGCTGTGCCCGGATGGGACTTCTAGTTCAAGGAGATCCAGCTCTGGTCCCCGAATTTCCATTCAGCCTATTAGTAGAAGCTGGGATCTGAAAGGGACAGAAGTGAGCGAGGACCAGGGAGAGACAGAGGGAAATTTTCAGTGTTAATAAGATTGGCTGTGCTTGTTAGGTGTGGGCTCTGTCAGCAAAGGAAATGAAGTAAAACAGAAATCAGAAGCAGTTGGCAGCGGCACATTCAGAAGCTGAGCTAATATTCTGCACTGTGTAGGTTGAGCTGACCTCTCAGGATTTGAATATCCTGCCAGCTCCAGTCTAAACCAGGCAGAGCTATTGAATTTTGCATGAGCTTCCTTTGAGTTGCAGAACAAGTTGTTTGTGCTGTTTTAAAAGATTATCAGTAAAGAAGATTAACATTTTTACATTCAAAAGATTAATCATATAAACAGAAGCAAATGGTTTTAAATTAACTTTAGTATTTCCTCTTTAGTCTTGGGACTAAATACCCTGCACTGTGGTATGTCTGTTTTCTGAGTTTGTCTCTTCCTTCTCCCTTTCTGTGATTTTGAAATATCCTGAGTAGTGAAGAGTAGAGCCCAGTGTCCTTTGTCACTTAGAGAAGGTTCATGACAGGAAGGGAGCACACTCCTTCGCTGAATAGCCTCCCTTTGTGGTGCTTGGCTGTGTGTGGCTTTGTCCTCACACACCGTTAAATGGATTACACACCTGTGGAGGCTGCTGAGAAGTTTCTGGCTACCCTCATCCATCCAGCACTCTGATTTGATACTCATATTCCAAAATGTCGAAACTGGCTTCTCTTCTGGAACTTTCTTTTTCAGGGCAGGGCCTGCTTTTCGAAGGATTCCTTCATTTTTAAGTTCTTGGTGAAACTTGAGCCTTTGCTTTTACACAGTGATCTACTGTTTGAGTTGGCTACCTTTCTCTAGAATAAACACACGTTGCATTATGTTACCTGTTCTTTGCAGTGACTTCTTTACGTTCACTGAATTTGCCTTGAAAGAAGAAAAGGACAGTGAAAGTTGCTCAGTCGTATCCGACTCTTTGTGACCCCATGGACTACTTAGTCCATGGAATTCTCTAGACAAGACTAATGGAGTGGGTAGCCTGTCCCTTCTCCAGGGGATCTTCCCAACCCTGGAATCGAACCCAGGTCTCCTGCATTGCAGGCAAATTTTTTATCAGCTGAGCCACAAGGGAAGCCCAAGAATACTGGAGTGGATCTCTATCCCTTCTCTAGCAACTCTTCACAGCCCAGGAATCAAACTGGGGTCTCCTGCATTGCAGGTGGCTTCTTTACCAACCGAGCTACCGGGGAAGCCCTTGAACTTGCCTTGAAGCTTCTCTCTGCAGTCACCTTTCTCTTGAAGCCAGGTTCAAAGACTCTGCTGTTAAGCATCTTGAAATCATTTATTGTAACAGGGATGCAAGGCTTGCTTACTTTCTTCTTGTATTTGGTGTCATCTGCAAATGTAAGTTTTATCTGCAAATGTAAGTTTTTGGCAAGGAAAACAGAACTTGATCCTGCAAACCCAGTGAGAGAAGAACTTGTCCTCCCCTTTAGCACTAGATTATAACTGATGGTCTTTGTGATTCTTAGTTGAGACCCCACCTAGTGGTAGTGATAGGTAATCACAATTCCAGCTATGTTGATAAAAGATTCTGGAGGGTAGAATTGTTGGGCTTCCCAGGTGGCTCAGTGGTAAAGAATCCTCATTCCAATGCAGAAGACACGTGTTTGATCTCTGATCAGGAGGATCCTCTGGAGGAAGAAATTTGGCAGTCCACTCCAGTATTTTTGCCTCGATAGTCCCATGGACAGAGGAGCCTGGCAGGCTACAGTCCATGGAGTCACAGAAAGTCAGACAAAACTGAGCGACTGAACATACACACAATTGTTAGTGTACTTACTGATATGAAAATATATCCCTTTAGGAGACTCATAATTTTGTCAAAATAGACCATCATACTTTATATTTAACATTCCATCTATTTTTCTCAATAATCTTGAGTGTTTCCAGGTTTAATTTGTTATATGAACTCAAATGTCAGGTTCCCATCACCCCACTAAACAATAACAACAAAACTGTTAGAAAAGACATGTACAGCAGATATTCAAAACGTCTTTCCCTCAAAGTACTCTCTTAGTAACGGTATTGATTTACAAAGTATGAATAGTTTAAGGACTTTTTAAAAGGTATTTTTCTCTATGACAATCTTCTCACTGTTGTACAACTGTCCTCTATAACAGAGTATTATTGGTGCATAAACTTCCCAGGTATTTCATTCTTGTAATGAAAAAAACACAGTGTAGGAAGTTTGGGTAAAAATGATTTGGGAGATGTGAGGGTAGAAAAAAACAGTATTATGATAGGATGCAATTAAAATACATATTCATGACTGAATTAATAAGTAAACATTTAATTGTTGTGCAAGTCTGAAAGTGTGAATATTTCCTGTCTTCTCTGCCTTTGCTTATATTGTCCAAATATTTTTCCTCTTCTCCTCTCCCCTTTCCACCTGTCTTTCACCACTTAGTTCAAAGGCCCCATATTCTCAAAGTTAGATACATTTGGGTGAGAGTCCTAGCCCTTCTTCCTCATCATCTGTATGCCTCAGTTTCCTTGTCTGTAAAATGGGCTTAATAACATCAGGTCATAGTGTTGCTATGGGGATGGAACAAGATAATGCATTTAAAGCAGAGAACACAGTGCCTGAGTATTTCTAAGTATTCATGAAATTGGGATTACCATTTTCTTTCTTTCTTCATTATTTACCTGTCTTTTCCTGACCAGCGGAGTCATTGCAACTTCTGGTTTCCTACTTCCTATTTGAAGATATGTCTCTTGTAGCACTTACTGCACTATGTAGATTAATTGACTTACATATCCAGTTTCCTCATGAGTTCCTTAGGTTTTTAGAAGGAGAGTCTGTGTGTCTCATCTTTCTGTCTCTCTGTCTTTCTGTCCACAGTGACTGGTCTGTATTACATACTCAGTGGTATTTCTTGAACACCTGGAAGCAATGGGGAGCTTGCAGTTTGGGGATGATTTAGACTCACTGAAAAGAATTTCAGAGCCAAACCAGATTGTAGTGGGTTGAGAGAGGGGTGAAGGCAGGAATTTTGATCCTTATATTTATTTCTGTTGCCAGCATATAGATCCTCTGCTTGTGGTCTAAAAGCAGTTAACTGGTACCAACACCTTGGTTTTACTGAGTGCCTTTTTTTAGCAATGAGTGAAAACATATCACTGGGTAACAGTGACCAGACGGAATCATTGCAGTGTGAGAGCCCTCAGGCTAGCTGAGAAGGAGCTGTGCTTTCTGTCAACCTCAAGAACTCTTGGAACTTCCCATTGCCTGAGAGCTGGGTGTCAGAGTTCTTTGCCTCATCCAAGTCTGTGCCCTGCATTTGCATAGACAAAGATTTGCTTGTATTTGCATAGCAGAACATTTTGCTATTCTTAAAAAAATCCTTTCTCTTAGAGGCTACATATTTTATATGGATGGCAACTATAAAAATAACTAGCATTTTTTGGGCACATTTTTCCATCCACAAAGGAGTGGATGTTGCATAGATGAATCCATTGGAAGCAAATAAAACTTAAATATTTCTTTGGGAGTGGGGGCAGGGTGAGAAATACAGCTCTGCCGGAGGTGAATGTATTGTTAGAAGTTAAAATACAAATTTTCAGAACTATTTAAACTGTATCATATTCATCCTGAATCCTTTGAACATTATTTTAAGTCTTGGTGGACTTTGGCTTATCCACATGTATTTGAATCCTTTAAGGGATTTTCTTCTGAGAATGTTGCTGCTTGCAGACTCCTTCTGCATTGTTTTTAAGGATTTAAAATTGAATCATTATTCAAAGCCTGGGACATCATTACAGTTGCTGGTATAGCAATTTAGCATTTCTTGTAATATGCTGTTTGCTTGTAATATTGTATTGCTTGATAATTGTTAGTGGCCTTGTAAGACATAACAATGCTTGCAGAATTCTTTCTACTGTAGTACTCGGCTAAGAGGCAGGCAGCATTGATGGTTCCTGCATTAACCCTGCACTGGTCATTTCCATGGGCTTCCCAGGTGGCTCAGCGGTCAAGAATCCGCCTGCCAATATAGGAGATGTGGGTTTGATCCCTGGATTGGGAAGATCCCCTGGAGAATGAAATGGCAGCCCACTCCAGTATTCTTGCCTGGGAAATCCAATGGATAGAGGAGCCTGGCAGGCTGCAGTCCATGGGGTCGCAAAGAGTTGGACACGACTGAGCACGCACACATAGTAATCTCTATAACATAAGCCCAAAACGTGAAAACCCTAAAATCAAATGGGCAACGTGCATCTTGATTTTTCTCATACCTTCCCTCACTTTCTTCCCTTCCTCATTTTCATCATTCCTCCTACTTTTCCAAACTTTTTATGGAGGCAGTTTGACATATGTAGAATTCAACTCCAAAGGGATCTGCTATTTAGCTGTTCTCTTTTATAGAGTCAGGGTTACCTATTATTTAAATATTAATCCTGTTAAAAAAGGAGTGTGGCTTTTTAAACGACTTCTCATTTCTCATGTCACTGTGCTTCTGTGTCTGTTGATGAAGTTAAGAGTAGAGCTCAGAGAACAGAGTTTTCTCTTCAGCATGCTTTTCCCCTTGACAGTCTTGATGACCTCAGAAATGACCTTGCTGGGGAAGGAAACACAGTCCCAGGCCTGTATCTCCAGGTTGTTGTTGTTGTTCAGTCACTCAGTCATGTCCAGTGCTTTGCAACCCCGTATTGTAGGCTCCTCTGTCCTCCACTTCTGGAGTTTGCTCCGATTCCTGTCCTTTGAGTTGGTGATGCCATCTAAGCATCTCATCCTCTGCAGCCTCCTTCTGCTTTTGCCTTCCTTCATCTCCAGGTATATCTGGCATTTCCCAGCCTTCTCTTTACATGGGTCCTACACTTGACCTTGGTAAGCTAAAGCGAGGAGGTGGGGGTTTAGGGGAGAAAGAAAGGAAGGCATTTGTGACTTTGCTCCTCAGTGCCTCCATCGCACGCAGATACACCTCTTTCCTTTTGTTTCTTGTTAGCCTGAGTCTTGTCTTCATTACATCATTCTCCTGTTCTCTACTATATTGAATAGATGCTTAGAATTTGGTGCTAACTCTAGTTCCAGAAGTTGTAGTTTGGTGCTCAGATGTCTAGTAACATCACTTTTACCCTGTATTTGATTCTGGCATGAAATTGAGCTGTAGCAGTTTTGTGGTCTGTGTTAGGCTTTGGGGCTATGAAAAAATGAACACTGTGTGGTCCCTTCCTTGGAAGGGCTTGTAACCTAGTGAGGTGGAGCAGGGAGATACAGAAACAGATAATTGCAAAATGAGTGTGGGTGGATTGGTGTGTGAGCAATGAATTCTACTTGTAGGAGCTGGGAGAAGTATCTTTGAAGATGGATGCCGTTTAAATGGGTTCTTGATGGATAAGCAAGGGTGTGCCAGTTGGTTACAAACAATTCTGAAGCACAGCAGTGTGCTTTGCCATGAAAGAGCAAGGCGTGGGTGAGACCGTCACTGTGTTTGGAGGATAAGTTGGTGTGGGGCATGATTGGAAGTGAGGCTGGAGGAGTTGGGATCTCAGGACACTAAAATCCTTTAGGAGGGATAAGAAAATATTTTTGCTTAGAAGCCAGCTAGGGAGCAGTGTGGATGGTGGGTTGGAATGAGGAAGAGAGAAGTGGCAGAGAGACCAGCCAGGAGACTGTGTCAAAACAGTAATGACCAGAAAAAAAATGAGAGTGTTAGTGGCTCAGTCGTGTTCGACTCTCTGTGATGCTATGGACTGTAGCCTGCCAGGCTCCTCTGTCCATGGAGTGTTCCAGGCAAGAACACTGGAGTGGGTAGCCGTTCTCTTCTCCAGGGAATTTTCCCAACCCCAGGATCCAACCCAGGTCTCCCACACGGCAGACAGATTCTTTACCATCCGAGCCACCAGGGAAGCCCTTTGACCAGAGAGAGTGGAGGCTTTCAACCAAAAGAGTAGCCTTGAGCTCCTTCATCATCTTAATTTTCTTAGGTTTCTTTTCTTTTCACTTCGAAAAATTAAATCTAGGTTATTTTGTACGTGTCTTGGTTTTTGAAATTTGGTTTCACAGCGTAAGTTGCCAAACATACCCAGTCCCTTGTGTAATGGTTCTGAATGTTCTCTCAGTAGCCGTCTCCTTCCCACAGACACAACCCATGTGTTAGGATGTTCTGACCATCCTCTCCCTGCCCGACAGCATAGTCTCTTATCTGGCAGATTGTAAGCCGACGAGGGTGGTGTTTATGCCTGTCATCGTCATCAGAGTGTGCCTAGTATTAGCATGATACCTGACAAATAGCAGGTGTTCGTTGCATACTTACTGAGAGAGTGAAAGGATGAATTTGCAGTTGCTGAAAGCAAAAAACTCTACCAGTGATCTCTTAAAAGTAGTCTACGTTAAAAAAAAAAAAAAAAAAAAGCAACCAAAGTTAAATCACTTGAGTTATCCTTTTTAGTTCTAGTTGCCTGGTAAGCAAAGAACAGAAACAAGGTCCAAGGTAAAAATTGCTGAATTTGAATCGACTTGCCAAGGACTATGGAACACAGAATGTAAAGTGTGGCCCGCCTGTCATGTAGACCTTTGTTTACTCAAAGAAATTAGCAATTAGAGGCTGCTGGTTGCAATGGCTATGGCCGTTTGGGGTTCTTTATTAGGTACTTGTAACCAGTGTTCCACTTGAAATTGAGGAAAAGCACAGTAACAATTTAAAGAGAAAATGTCTTTGCACAGAAATGCAGTCTATGGCCCCTGTAGACTGTCACAGTTCACCATTGCACCGAACGACGTTCCCTAATTCTTTTGTATGCTGGGTCCCTGGAAACATTTTAGTGGGGCTTCCTGGTTCAGAGCCCTGGTTTCCAGTCTCTTCAAGTGTGAGGGCTCCCTGTAAACTTGGATTCCATAGTCTTAGGCACTTCAACAATCACTGCCTGAGAAGAGACCTAATGATACTCAGTCAGGCTTCCTTCCCCCCTCCCAGTTTTTTATTATGAAAAATTTAAAACATACAGAAAAGATGATAAAATAACAGTGTTTACGTCTTTGTAAACTCCTAGATTCAACAATTATTCACCTTTCTCATATCTGCTGTCCCTATTTATCTAAATTTTATTGGCTGAACAGAAAATAAGGAACAAACTTACGACGTCAGCATGCGTTTCCTCCAAATAAAGACACATTCCTCCATCACCAAAATACTTTTCCACGCTGAAGTAAATGAACAGAAATTTCCTAAAATTGTCCGCTGCCTAGCACATTCACCCATCTCTGTTTCTCAATGTCTCTTGTAGCTTCTTCTCCTCTTAAAATTCAAAACTCAGGAGAGGGTCACACGTTGATTTTAGTTTTATGTTTAAATCTGTTTTCATCTAAAACAGTCCCCTCACGCCTCCCCTTTTCTTCTACGACACCAGCATTTTTAAGAGAGGAGCCCAGTTATTTTGCTGTCTGTCTGTCCTCTAGGTTTATGTGATTCTTCCTGTATGCCTGCAGGACCTGTTGATGAAGGGAGTGGTTCTTTGTGGAAGAGTGCCAGTTATTTAATGTAGAAGGAATGATAGAAGTAGAAAAATCAGTGTCCTGCCACCTCCAATGAAATAATTATTTAAGGCAAAGATGCTACAACCAGCAGGTGAAAGATTCTCCAGGACAGGATATGCATATCATGGCAAAGTATTATCTAACAGAAAACTTGCTGGTTGCAGTGGGGCAGACTTACCTTGGAGAGATCTCGGGCCTGGGGACCAAGTGGTTCAACATAACATCTGTCCCAGTGAAATAACCTATCATCATGTGCCTCCCAGTGCTGCAGTAATTACAATGTGCATCATCTATGAAGTGTTCTTCCCCCAAATACTTGTGTCAGCCTAGCCAGTCCTTTAGACCCAACTGTCAGTTTATGGAAAATACAGGACAGAGAAACAAGTGACACATGAGGAAACAATCAGACTAGTCTCGTAATGCTTTTAAGTGACTTTGCATTCTATTAGTCACTGTCACATTTATGTTTCCTTGAAAAACAGTAGTCCAAGTACACTTTAGACAGGGTGACTCGGTGGGTGGATAGAGCCTGTACGCATGCGTGGTCCCCTTGCAGCCACCGCCGCTCATGGAGAATCGTAGAACACTGTGGACATAGTTTCCTTGATAGGGTCACACTGCCGCTTGTCCTGCTTCTGAATAATACAGGGATTTAGCTCACGGACGTGTCAGTCTGCCACCTTTTAGAAACCCTGCATTCACTTAGTGAAGTGTGAGGATGGAGGATGGAAAGCTGATCATGCCCCACATATTTAACTTACAGGAGTGTGTGTGTTTTGCAGTCGAGGTGTTTGAAAAGAACTGGAAAATCGGCGCCAGTTTATTTGGTGCCGGCTTACGATGAATTTAGTCTGTGGTGTGCTATTCCTGAAACTGGTCTTCCAGAAAGACTCTAGGATTAGGTTGTTTCATCAAGGCAGTGTCTTTATTGAGTGGTCATTGTTTCAACTCTAATTTATTATTGATCTTTCAGGCCCACAGCAGCAGAACTTTTAAAATGCAAATTCTTCCAGAAAGCCAAGGTAACATGCTTAAAAACCCAAGTAAATCTGCTATTTTTAAATCACTATGAATTTCAGTGTATCATATTTGATGTCAAACATTGGGAATATTTGTTTTGCAGAACAGAGAGTACCTGATTGAAAAGCTGCTTACAAGAACACCAGACATAGCCCAAAGAGCCAAAAAGGTAAGTGCCATGAGCACTCTGGCCCCAGTGGGAGCCTCTCCCGCACCCAGGGAAGTGGAGCCTGTAGAAGAATAAGAAAAAAGATTTCCACATAGTCAGGGTGTGTATTTAGAGATTACTGGGTTAGTGATTACTCAGATAACTGCATTTTGCCTTTTGGTTACCTCAGGCTGCAGCTATGTGTTTGGGTGTAGAAACAATGTGAAACTCAAAATGATTTCATTTTTCCATTTATTGGCTTTGCTTAAAGAAGTTCGGAGGGGAGGGGCTTGTGTTGAGACTAAAACACTGGAGAGGTAAAATATCTTTGAATATCTTTTTTGGGGGGTGGATTTTACCAAAGATGAACAGTCATTTGTAATCAGCTTGAAATGACAAAATGAAAAACAAAACTTTCATTTTTAATGGTTATTTTGAATATCTGAGTGACATAGTTTCTTTTCTCATAAAAGACCTTGATTTTTTCTGTAGTCTATGCTATGTTAACTAAATTATGTTAATAATTACCTAAAAAACTGGATTTAAAATTTTTTTAAAAAATGGTATGTATGTGTGAGTGTATTTATGTTTGACCCAGAGTTTTTCTTGCTTGTAATGACAGATTTTATTATGGTATGAAACTTAACAAAATTTAACCTCAGATTTGATTTGGTTTAGTTTGATTTTAAAATTGTATTAGATATTTAAATTTAAAATATTGATGTAGGCACAGATTTAGAAAGGGGAAGGTTCTTTTTATTTCCTTTTTACAATTAATACTTACAGGGGAAGTTGACATGAATCTAAGTTGTCTGCTCTGTAAATAAAATTGGCCAAGAAATACATGCATGAGAGGTTGCATCTCAGGATACCTAAGTGTTAGTAACTTGGACTGTTAACGTCTAGACACTGCTTTTTCTAAATCACTGGGTATGAAATACATTTAGCTGATGCTTTCAAATTGCTTTAAATATTAGATTTTAAAATAGACTTCAAGAAATGACCCATCTTGTGCGGGTATCTGAGCCCGTCTCCTAGACCTGCAGAATTCTTTGGAATGGGCTGGTTCTCAGGCTGTGAGTCTGGGCAGGTGATGGGGGATCACTATCCTGACTGTGGAGATGTGAACCAGGGCTGGTCTCTGGGATGGCTCTGAAGGAAAAGTGAAAATTTAGCAATATTCCATCAGAGTGACTGGAAAAGGCAATGGCACCCCATTCCAGTACTCTTGCCTGGGAAATCCCATGGATGGAGGAGCCTGGTAGGTTGCAGTCCATGGGGTCGCTGAGGGTCAGACACGACTGAGCGACTTTGCTTTCATTTATTACTTTCATGCATTGGAGAAGGAAATGGCAACCCATTCCAATTTTCTTGCCTGGAGAATCCCAGGGACAGGGGAGCCTGGTGGGCTACCGTCTATGGGGTTGCACAGAGTCAGACACGACTGACGTGACTTAGCAGCAGCAGCATCAGAGTGAGACCTCCCAAGGGGCAGCATAGAGAAGCCAGAGCTTCAGTTTGAGGCAACAGAAAGTCGAGAGTACCCACCAGAGTGCGGGGACTCCGTCCAGAACGCTTAAGGAGGTGCCTGGAGTGTTTGCCTGGGGTGTTGGGGTCTAGCATGGGGTCCTCTGATCAGATAACTAGAATGTCAGCCACAGGTGAAGAAAGCTGTTAGAAAGCCACTACCTTTCACAGTGTGTGCCCCCAAAGGCCTTTGCTTCGGTTTCCCTCTGATCTCATCCTGTAGCTGCTCCCAGAAGGGCTTTCCCAAGCCTGCGTCCTGCCCAGGCCTCCCCCTCCGGCCTCCAGCTCGGCTCCTTATACAGCGTGTTTCCCCTCCCAGACCGCACCTGCCTGTGTTTGGTGCTACTCCCTGAGCCGCCTGACCTCAGGACCCTGGGCTGCTTTTTGTATCAGACGCCACCTTCTTTGTCTTCTGAGTCCTCTCCATGTTTCCCTCTGCACCGTTTCTTGGAATGTTTCCTCCTGTTTTTAATTGAACATTTGCTGTAGATTTCTGTTAATAACTACTCTCCTACACCCATTCCACCTTGGGCACTAGTGCAAGATTAACTGTCTAAGCATGTCACTTAATTGCTCAAACGTGATTTCCAAAATTAAACAAAAGCAAATAAATGGGGGGAAACAAGTTGCCTATCAAATAAAGTGCAAGCTCCTTAGCCTTAAATTCATGGCACCATTTCAACTTCCTGCCTTATACCATTGACCCTTGAACAGCACGCCAGCCCTCTGTGCAGTCTCAAATCTGAGCGTTAATTTATAGTTTGCCCTCGGTGTATATGGTTCCTCTGTACCTGCAGATTCACTGAATTGTGGATTGTGTTGTACTGTAGTGAACACTGAAAAAAATCCATATGTGAATGGACTTGCACATCAAACTTGTGTTGTTTAAGAGTCAACTCTATTGTATACCAAACTTAAAGCACCTCTAGTTCTTACTACATAACCCGTACTTTCCTTTGACACTCCATCAGCAAAGACTGTTCAGGCTGTCACTTCCCTTTTTTTAAAATTTAGATTACATATTGTTACATATTATTGTGCTGTGCATTCCAAATTTCATTTTGAATGTATCTTAAATAACAAAGAGCTCCTTTTGGGAGATGATTTTCCAACCATGTCTTCTGCCCTTTTGTTTGCTCCTTGATCTGAGACTTAAACCTCAGGGCTTGTCTTTCATTCCTTTGAAAGGAAAATGGCCACACATTTCAAAGTCACACAGAATGTGAATTAGTTCTTTAAACATCATAATAGAAAAGAGAAGGGCCCCATAGTAATGTTATTCTGACTCTCCAGCTTCATTACGTTGGCTGTTTTCCTGTCATAATTCTCGTTTTACAGTGTAAGTTGGTTCTCAACTACACGCCATTCCTTGCCCGTAGGTTCCATGGCAGGTATGCCAACCAGGACAGCATCCATCAGAATGCGTGTCTTGTTCATAGTAAGTGCCCACAAGTGTTTGTTGACTCAGTGAATGCATGCTTCAGTGGGCCAAGGAAAAGCCATTTGAAACTCGTTTGTCACTCTCTTGAACCTCTCACATGCTTGGCATATACTTGTTCCTGGGCTTCCTGTTAATAATAAACCACCCTCCTTCTCCTGGGCTCGTGATGTTGATGAGCATCCCTGCTGTTCCTCATTCGAAACCCTCATGTGGGCGTGGCCACTAGGAAGTAAATACTATTTTAATCACTATGTGAATTGAAAACCCTTGTGGTAAGATGACTCTTTACATGTAGGTTCTTAAAGTGTTTAAGTAAATGTAATTTAAAATCGATACAGAGGAGCCGCTAGTGCTCTCTGTGTTACTCTTTCTTGGACTTGTCTTGATTGGCATCTTCTCAGCGGTCTCCCTTCCTGTGTGCTGTGGTGCCCCTAGTTAACTGTACTCTAGTTTCTTGGTTGGGGATATGTTCCTCACAGGCTACTCTTTGTTAGTCCCTTGATTTTTGTCTCCTCAGTTTGTTGTTTTTAAAACAGAAACAGTTCATTGATATACCAGTGTTTACATGACAACTGGGTGTGTTGACCAAGCTTTGGACATTTTGAGAACCAAGCTGTTTGAAATTCGTTGTCATAAACCATAATCTCTGCTGCTCCTCCCTTATGGTAATCCAAGTTAAGAGCTGTTTTTCAATACGTGTTTTTCTGTAACATGAACAACCCTCATATTTAAGAGAGAGAGGGACTGGTATTGTAGCTGCCCTTAGGACTGCCCATGGAGCCCATCAATGCAGTCTTTTGATGTGAAAGAAAGAGGCTTCTCATATTCATGATTGCCCCAAATGTGAAGCATTCGTTGAGAGCCACATAATTCCACGTGGGTAGGTGATCTTGTCTGCGTCCAGAATGACTCCTCTAAATCAGGAAAAGCACATTAAAAAATAGAGACAGACCAGTGCGTCTTCTCTGGTAATTTAGTGACATAAAATGATTTTGTTTTTTTGGATGTAAAAGTAACTTCAGAAATTAAGGATATTTGTTTTTGTTTTTTTCCCCTGGAGGCAGAGTATTTGGTCCATTCAAGGTTCTTTTGCTGAAAGGTAGTGTTGTTCAGAAATCAGTTTTATTTATTTATTTATGTCTGTGTTGGATCTTTGTTGCTGCCTGTGGGCTTTCTCTAGGTGCAGGGGCCTCTGGTTGCAGAGCATAGTCTCTAGGTGTTCGGGCTCAGTAGCTGTGGTGCATGGGCTCAGTTGCCTCATGGCATGTGGAATCTTCCCAGGCCGGGGATCCAACCTGTGTCCTCTGCATTGGCAGGCAGATTCCTAACCACTGGACCACCAGGAAAGTGCTTAATTTTCTTTCACCTTGATTTTTCTGTCTATGAAATGGAAATTCTTTCTGACCTCAGGAATGTGGAGAAGGGGTAATGAGAGATTTGGTGTTTCTGGACCATCAGTTCAGTTCAGTTCAGTCGCTCAGTCGTGTCTGACTCTTTGCGACCCCATGAATCGTAGCACGCCAGGCCTCCCTGTCCATCACCAACTCCCGGAGTTCACTCAGACTCACGTCCATCGAGTCAGTGATGCCATCCAGCCATCTCATCCTCTGTCGTCCCCTTCTCCTCCTGCCCCCAATCTCTCCCAGCATCAGGGTCTTTTCCAATGAGTCAACTCTTCCCATGAGGTGGCCAAAGTACTGAAGTTTCAGCTTTATCGTCATTCCTTCTAAAGAAACCCCAGGGCTGATCTCTTTTAGAATGGACTGGTTGGATCTCCTTGCAGTCCAAGGGACTCTCAAGAGTCTTCAACACCACAGTTCAAAAGCATCAATTCTTCGGCGCTCAGCCTTCTTCACAGTCCAACTCTCACATCCATACATGACCACAGGAAAAACCATAGCCTTGACTAGACGAACCTTTGTTGGCAAAGTAATGTCTCTGCTTTTTAATATGCTGTCTAGGTTCGTCATAACTTTCCTTCCAAGGAGTAAGCATCTTTTAATTTCATGGCTGCAGTCACCATCTACAATGATTTTGGAGCCCAAAAAAATAAAGTCTGACACTGTTTCCACTGTTTTCCCATCTATTTCCCATGAAGTGATGGGACCGGATGCCATGATCTTCATTTTCTGAATGTTGAGCTTTAAGCCAACTTTTTCACTGACCATAGGACACTGTAAATTCTAAATGAGAACATGCTAATAATGACCCAGGAGGACAGAGTAAGTGCAGCTGTATAACTTCTTAGCTTATTCCTTATCCTCGTGCATGAGAAGAAAAGGCTTTATTTTCTTCTCATGTGGCTTTTTTAGGGGCCTGTCTCCAGCTGTCTTTTGGTGTTTGAAAGCTTGGCCAAGTATTGTTCCATCATTAACATTCCTGGAATCGCTGGGTGGAAAAGGTGTAAATCATTCTGTTAGAATCAGATGCAGATGCTTAGAACTCTGTGCACTTCCTGCAGGAGCATCTGAGTATCAGAGTTGGCTGAAGTCTTTGCTTTATGTTTGTGAAATAAACCTTGGGTCCCCACACACTCACACTCATATTCATATACTTGGTGTGGCTAAAGCTCACTGATGGCAGGACAGGGGCACCCTGTCTAAATGCCAACTGCTTAGCTAAAAAGTATGTTGGCCAGAGAAGGGATGAAGTGGGGAAACAAAACACAGTGTATCTTTTTAATATGGTTGTCTGTGTTTTCATGGGGAGTAGACTCACTGGAGGATTTATGGTTTGAATTTTCTTAATTATGAAATTGAGAAGTTAAAAATGGTTAGTGATTATCAGGAGGAAGGGGGTATTTCATCACTACTACATTTGGGTGAAGCCCTTGTGAATTCAAAGAACTCGGATGGTGTTTGTGGGTACCGGAATTTGTTATATCAGGCTCTGAGATTGGTTTTATATTAATGACCCAAGGCTGTTGGCTCCATGTGGTCTTTCTGTGTATTTAGGAATCAGTAGGTAGGAATATTATAGTTCACATTTGAAACTTGACATGTATTGATAACTGGTACTGTTTTTACTTTTTATTTTGAAATAATTTCAGACTTACAAAAATGTTAGCAGAATAGTATAAACATTTCTCTCTATTTTCTCTCATGCTTTCTTTTGGAACGTTTCAAAGCTATAGACATGATGCCCTTTATCTTCAAATATACTTCAGTGTGTATTTTCTAAAAACAAGGACATTCTCTTATATCACAGTATGATTGTCAACATCAGGAGACTAACAGTGGTGCAAAACTATTACTTAATTTTCAGATCTCATATAAATTCTGCCAATGATAGTTTGCCTGGTGTAGGACCCAATCCAGGATCGTATAGTTTGATCTCTCCTTTAGTCTTCTTTAATCTGGAACAGTCTTTCTTTTTCTTTTACAACTGTGACACTTTTAAAGAGTAAGGACAGCTATTTTGTAGTTTGGGTTTGTCTGGTAATTCTTCATGATTAGATGCAGTGTGTGCATTTTTGATGGGACTATCTTGTAAGTGATGCCATGTTCCTCTTGGCGTATCATATTACAAGGCACATGATGTTGATTTAATCCTTTACTGGTGATGTTATCACGTGCTTAAGGAGCATCTGTCAGCTTCTTCACTGTAAACACAATTAGCTCTTAATAGGAAGGACGCATTAATATTACATTCCCTCTTTATATTAAACATTAAAAGGTAAAGTGAATATTTACTGGGTCGTTAGTCCTTTTTCGAGGAAACATTTCTGCTTTGTGGCATTGTGGTTGTACATTCAGAGGATATAAATGATAGGAGTTCTCTGTAATTTCCCAGCAGCCTTGCAGACAGTGAACATTGTGCTAGCATGTGGTGTTCAGATCGAGGTGAGTGGTGGCAATGGTGCTGCTCCAGCTTCTGTACCAGGTCTGGAAGCGGAAGCATTTGAATCGGTGTCCTTTGTTGGCTGTGCTGCCTGATCTTTCAGATGCAGCCAAGGACACTGACATGGTGCTGCCCTGGGGGTGAGAGGATCTGCCCAGGGAGTCTGGTGCTGCGTTTGACTCACACTGGGCGCTCCATTCAACAGTGGCTGCTGTGGATATCATGTATTGATAAATAAGGAGAATAATTCTTGTGGTTACCGCAGACAGGCAATTTAGAAATATGCAGTGAAACAGGAAGCAAGGAAAGAGGCCTTAAGGCAGGTAGGGGAGGAGGAGTGATGTGGGTGGCTGTTGCCATTGCTCTGGGTAGAATGGAGTAAGAGCCCACGGAGGCCTGCCAAAAGAAGGAAAGAATGACCGTCGTTATTTCATCGCCATTGTCCCAATGTTCTCTGCCTCATCAAGGCACTGGCAGTGGGTGCGGGCCAGGGCATCCCTCTCCACAGCAATCCCCTCCACTGTGTGAAGTGGGGGACTTGTTTGTGAAGAGCCTAAGAACACTAGGAATTAAATACACATAGAGCTGCTATCCTTTCACACCTGTTAGATTGCTTTCAGATATGCTTCCTTATGTATTTGAAACAATTGTGCTCCAAGACAGGTAGGCAGGGCAGGTGTTATTATGTACTGCGGAGGAATGCATGAGAGCTGAAAAGATTTGCTTAAAGTCGCATTGCTTAAACAGGCAATTCTTATTTCTGCTTCGGTGCTCTTTCCACTGAATTGTACCTCAGAAGAAAGAAGAAGGAAAGGGAGAGGATAGGAAGGAGATACAGATGGAGAGGGTGGGCAGGATTAAACAGCACAAATAGGAAAGGCAGGGGCTTCCCTGGTGGCTCAGATGGTAAAGAATTTGTCTGCAGTGCAAGAGACCTGGGTTTGATCACTGGGTCGGAAAGATCCCCTGGAGAAGGGAATGCCCACCCACTCCAGTATTCTTGCCTGGAGAATTCCATGGACAGAGGAACTTGGTGGGCTACAGTGCATGGGATCGCAAAGAGTCACACATAACTGAGTGACCAACACTTTGCTGTCAGGAAAAGCAGGCTGTTGGGGAGGCACAATTGTCATTCTCAGAGCCCACAGTCTGCTGTTTAATACACATGAAGGTGGTGCAGGGGGAGTCCATGCCATTCGTGGGCGCAGGGAGAACCCTGTAAATTTCATCGTAGGAATGTGGTGAGTTTGCCAGGGTTCTTGCAGATGTGGAGACAATAATGTGATAAAAGGGCTTTGGGGATTCTAAAGGGAAGAGAAATGGCTAGTAGGAGTTTGGTAGCATTAGCAGTTGTTAACACCTGCCAGAGGCTTAGTGTCTCATTCATAACATGGGGGAGGTAATAACAACCCACCTCAGGCTTTTGAGGACGAAATAAGGTAAGCATAGGAAGTGTATAGCACAATAGTTGGCACAAAATAGTAAATGACTCTATAAATCTAGTTATTATCATAATCATGGTAAATTTTATTATTTTTATAATCATATATATGGCTTTACTGGGCTTCCCTGGTGGCTCAGATGGTAAAAAAAATCTGCCTGCAATGCAGGAGACCCGGTTTTGATCCCTGGGTTGGGAAGATCCCCTGGAGAAGGAAATGGCAACCCACTCCAGTATCCTTTCCTGGAGAATTCCATGGACGGAGGAGCTTGGCAGGCTGTAATCCATGGGGTCTGGAAGAGTTGGACACGACTGAGCGACTAACATACACACACACACACACACACACACACACACACACACACACACACGGCTTTACTATTACAGTTTTGTTATTTTAATATCACTGTTGCTTTTCTGTAACCTTTTTCACTCCGGCCGCTGGGGATACCACTGCTACCATTGCTGTTTCTGCTGCAGTAAGGGCTGCTGCCATCACAACCACTGCTGCCAACAATGGACACAGGGTGTGCAGACAGATAAAAGGATACAGTGCAGCCGTTGGGCTTGCCTTTCAGTGGGGAATATAGTGCCTGCATCACCAGACCTGGAAAACTCAGAGAGCAGCAGAGAACAAATACTTAAGGATATGGGTGTAGAATGTCCTACAAGAATAGAAAATGTCTTGGAGCTGGTCCCAGGGGGAACGTGGGAAAGGGAGAGAGGGGGACTCATACTTACTGTGGGTCTTCATGCAATGCAAAACCCTTGGTTTACATCTATCTCATTACTAAGTTCAGTTCAGTCGCTCAGTCGTGTCCGACTCTTTGCAGCCCCATGGACTGCAGCATGCCAGGCCTCCCTGTCCATCACCAACTCCCAGAGTTTACTCAGACTCATGTCCATTGAGTCCTTGTAATAATCAGTGAAGTCCTGAGTAACAGAATAGAGGTATAATATGTTAGATTATTACAGCTTTGTAAGAAAAAGCTATACATTTTGAAAAATGAATGAAAAAGAGCAACCAGGACCATAAATATCTCCTGGCTTGTGATTCTTCCGTTTGCAGACCTGAAAATTGAGACCTAGGTTGGTTGGGCCCTGACCAAGTTCATGCTGTCATATAGTAGCCAAGTCTGAAGCCAGGCTCCCAGTTTGCTACCATTTTGTCGCTTCTTTTAGTTGATAAAGAGGGAAAATGGGTCTGAATTTTTGTAAAATTGCTCCCCCACTTCTTGGAAGCTTATCATTAATTTATAAATGTTGAAATTTATACATTATCAAGAAACCAGAGAAGAAATTATGTGATTTCAAATACTTGATGGGTGGATGTTAGTTTTGTTCCAGGTCTGCCCAGTAGAGGGCAGCAGTAGGTTTTAATTCTGTGTGGTTATGAACTGCAGGCTGGTCCAGCTTGGTTGAAGGTCTCAGGTTTGGTCAGAATCGCTAAGTCTCTTCAGTCATGTCCGACTCTGTGTGACCCCATGGACTGCAGCCCACCAGGCTCCCCCGTCCCTGGGATTCTCCAGGAAAGAACACTGGAGTGGGTTGCCATTTCCTTCTCCAATGCATGAAAGTGAAAAGTGAAAGTGAAGTTGCTCAGTCGTGTCTGACTTAGCGACCCCATGGACTGCAGCCTACCAGGTTCCTCTGTCCATGGGGTTTTCTAGGCAAGAGTACTGGAGTGGGGTGCCATTGCCTTCAGAATAGAAGGATCTAAAGTATGTTAGGTCTCTTCTGAGCTACTAGGTACTAGTACTGAGTACTAGGCACCGCTATCAGATGGTTTTGTTTTGTTTTGTTTTTTATTGGGCAGGAGGTTGAAGGGTGATGGTTTAGGTATTTCTTGTTATTACCACTTCTCACTTTAAATTACATTTCCTGTTAACAAATCACAGTAATCTGACATGCATTTTATAAAACTCATCTCCAAAAGAAAAATCTCAGTTTTGAAGATGATTGTATTTTGTGGTCAAATTAATACAGTTCTGGGCGATGAAGAAATTTCCAGAAAGTTCAGTGGTCCCTGCAGTTCTCCTCAGAGCCAGATCAGTAAAGAAGGGGGAAGTCGAAGTGCATAACTGGGAAGAAGTGAACAGAACTCTGTGTGTGTCACCACATACATTGTGGATTTAACGTAAATACTCCTGATGATCTAAGTAGGTTTGAGGATGCATGTTCAATTACTGCTTTGTGTTTCTTTCTGTATTCCTCTTGTTTAAAAACAGCCATTATGTGAATATGGGCTGCCCAGGTGGCTCAGTGGTAAAGAATCCACCTGCCAAACAGGAGACCTGGGTTTGATCCCTGGGTTAGGAAGATCCCCTGGAGAAGGAAATGGCAGCCCACTGCAGTATTCTTGCTTGGGAAATCTCATGGATAGAGGAACCTGGCGGGCTGCAGTCCATGGTGTCTAAAAGAGTCAGACACAACGTAGGACCAAGCAACAGCGGCAGCAACTGGGAATTTATTGTATTGAGGAGCTCATGTTCACAGGGAGGAGATTGGTGATTGGGGGGTGTTACTTTTCCTATTTTAAAGCTGAAAGAACAGTTGGCCAAAGGTTACAGTTATTGATTTAACTGGACAGATGTTCCCAGAGTATAACGTCATTGTTTTCATTATTTAAAAAAATTTTAATTCGTTGCTTTTAGGCAGGTTAGAATGCAGTCTCTTTGGCCAGAAAAGTGCTTTAGGCCACTAGAGGGTGCCATCAGAATAGTTAATTTCCTCAGAATCTGGACAGGAATTGCTTCCCAGCGTGTAAAAACCCTTGTAGATGTTTTCCTTTTGCTCTATGCCTGATATAAGGAGCTTGACTGGTGTTTATGCTGTGAGTGAATTAGGCAGAGCGGAGGATAGAGCAAAAACGAAGAGGAAAAAGCATCATACATCACTTTCAGTTCAGTTGGTGAATTGAATTTAAAAATTCATACATTCTGGGTAAGTGGCCTCTTTCTGGTGACATTTGATTTAGAGCAGAGAGGATCCACTCTGGAAATTGTGATTTGCTAATCCCACCGGCCTCATTTAAGGGCGAATGTTTGTATTTTCAGATTGAGGTATCTTTTAAAAATACCAATGGCTTAAGAGAGCATTTTAAACTTTTGCTCATCTTGGAGATCCACTTTTAGAAATTTAAACATAATGACATTCTCAAAATATTATCAGAGATAGTGTTCATACAGATGAATTTGTAGAGAACTGATTGTTTTCTGTTACCAGAAATGAATCGGCGGAATCAATGGCCTTATTTCACATCCAATTGGATTTCTGAGATCTGTGTGTTCAGATGCATTATGTGCGTCATTTTTGCCTTTCGGAAATTTGACGACTTTTTCCAAAGCTTGTGTGCATCTGCTAACTTTTTGAAACTTAATTGGCATGCGTGTGCCAGGAGAAGAGCCCTGACTGCCTGCCTGTCTAGTATTCACTGAGTGTTACTGATAATATACTGACTACCATTAAGAAAGTTTGTCTTTATTCACTGTTACAACTCACACTAATACCATTTCTTTTAAAAGTAGCTGAACCGTGAGGAACAGAAAGGAATTTGGCTATGGTTGCAGAAAAGCTAGTATAAAAACTTGGCAGATGCCTTTTTGAACTTGTGAGAATTCTAATATGATTGTTCTTTCTCCCTGGTTTAAAACGTCAGTGGCCTCTTGTCAATTACAGGGTAAGTGTCAAGTTCCTGCCACTGATTAAGTTCCATGTTACTTGTAGGGTTGGGCTTCCCTGGTGGCTCAGTGGTAAAGAATCTGCCTGTAATGCAGGAGACGTGGATTCAATCGCTGGGTGAGGCAGATCCCCTGGAGAAATGGCAACCCATTCCAGTACTCTTGCCTAGGAAATCCCATGGAAAGAGGAGCCTGGTGGGCTCCAGTCCGTAGGGGTGGAACAAGCATGACTGAGCGACCAAACAATGACAACAACACTTGCAGGGTTAGGGCCACACAAAGCTCCTGTGATCTGTGTTTGGCTGCCTATCCAGCTTTTCATGAGCCACTCCATCTCACCCTGGACACACTCTTACAGAATTATGATTCTTCTACTTTCCAATCAACACACTCCTGAAATCCCATGCGTGTTTTCCATGAAGGTACATGTACTGGTCACTCTGTTTTGGCTTCTCCCAGCACTGTCACCTCCTTAGTGGAGCTTTCTCTTAGCAACACCTCAGCCCCTCAGCCCTGCACTGCAGACAGTTCATCCTTCCTTCACTCCTCCTGCTCTGGGCCTTGTTGCACTTGGCATCATTGGTAGTTTATTTCCTTCCACTTTTGCCTTCTAGACTGTGAGCTCCTTGGGTGCAGGCATGGTGTCATATTGTCCCCCAGTTCCCAGCATAGTATCTTGGTCAATCAGTAAGTATCTTTGGAATTAACGTTTGGCAAGCAAGGTTGTGAAGTTACGATGACAGACTTTGTGGGAGTTGGCGTGAGAGCATGAGCGGGGACAAAGTAAATCTGCTTTTAGTTTTGCAGGAGAATTGTTAAGCTGTTTTTCAGTTGGTGCTCCATCCTTGTATTTCAAGTCTATGACTTGGAGTTTATCTGATCTTAGGTTGAAAATCCTTTGTTATCTCCAATTTGCTGAGAGTCTTGGGTGAGCCAATTAATTGTATTTACCTTTGCCATCTTATCATAAAATGGAATGGTTAGATTTTATTGTCTAACAGTTATGTATTATCCACTTTGGACTATTCGAGAGCAAAAATGTAGTCCCTGGCACTCAGCATATTTCCATATTGTAATCTTCCTCACCCAGTCAGTATGCATATAAGGTTTCCTGTTACCTGAAGCCACATCTAATTAGGAACATATTTTGAAACTACATTTAAATTGGTTTTTAGTATTCTTTCATTCTGGATTACCTGTTACTTATTTCCTCATTTTAGGGGAAATAATTAGATTGCACCCTTACATCATGATTCTGTAAATCTTTAAAACAAGGCTGACATTATGGAGAAGGGAAGGTGAACGAGACAGAAAATGACAGAATTTTGTACTTGGTTCAGAACAAGAGAACTCCTTTTCAGTGGAAGGAATGCACTTGTTTTGCCCTCTTTCCTCCCTGTGCTGAGCTGTGCTTAGTTGCTCAGCCATGTCTGACTTTTTGCGACCCCCATGGACTGTAGCCCACCAGGCTCCTCTGTCCATGGGATTCTCCATCCAAGAATACTGGAGTGGGTTGCCTTGCACTCCTCCAGGGGATCTTCCCAGCCCAGGGATCGAGCCCAGGGATCGAACCCAGGTCTCCCCGCATTGCAGGCACTTTCCTCCCTAGCCTCTTACCAAGTTGTATAATGAAATGAGAGGCCAGCAGAGGGTGTGGTATACATGCTTAAAAAATCATGGAGAGTCGGGTGTAGGGCTCTGCTTGTTTTATGTTAATCAAATTTGACTGGCATAATAGAGATGGATGACTCTTGTTTTTTTTTTTTTTTTTTTTTAATTGAGTAGTATTTTTAAAAATTTCTTACTTTGAAATTCAGTAATTTTAAAAGGAATTAAAATTCAAGAGGCCCAGTTGCGGTTGTGCTTTGATATAGGATTTTCTAAGCTTCCCATTAAAATTAGTCCCACAGATTCAAATACTGATTTTAAAAAGTATATAATAACTTTAAAAAATTGTTTTTCCTTACATACACACATACAGAAAGGAAAGGAGCGTTTGTAGAACTTACAAAGCAATAACAAAGCTAAGAGATTCAAACAACAGCCTTTAATTAAACCCAAATTTAAAAGACCATTTGAAATTGTTTTGATTGTTGTGCAACCAGCTTGCTGGCTGATTATATCAGTTGGGGAGGAACTGGGAAGGTCCTGCTTTTTTTGTCCAGACCAGAAGGACCCCTTAGGGAATAGAACAAGGTACTGAGTGGTGGGCTTTTCTCTGTGACTTTATGGAAAGCAGAAGGAGGTAGATGACGCAGAGAAGGAAAGAGGAAGATGAAAAACCAAGCTTGGAAAGAGGCAGAAAAGGCCCGGAGAGGGGAAAGCATTTGGTCAGAAAGCAGGGATCCATGGAAGTCTGTGATTGAAAGTTCACGACCAAGCGTAGGCTGAGCAGACAGGCCCCAGCCTGACCCTGGCTCTGGTGCTCACTCCAGGGTAGCCTGGAGCATCCACTGAGCGCCCTGTGCTGCATCTGTGAAATGCAGACTGTTCAGGGGCTTCCCATTGGTGGTCCAGGGTGAAAACCCGAGTCCTTCATCAGGCCTCTAGGGTTTGGAACGGTCTAGTCCCTGTCTCACCTTTAGCACTTCTCTGCATTCTCTCCTGGTTCTCCATGTGTCTGCTGGCCTGAGGCTTTTAGAGGAGCTGCTTGCCCCTGTGTTTGGAGGTGTTAGGCTTTCCATCCTTAGCTGACCTCAGTCTCAGGTCCGTCATTTCTCCAGAAAACAAAATTGGAATTATGCTGTATTTACTGCTCTATGATCTACCTGCATTTTCATTTAAGATACCTGTGGACATTTTTTGATGTCAACAAAGATTTATACAATCATTTTAAATGACAGTATTATATTCTGCTACAAGAATGACTGTGATTAATAATGAGTTATTTCTTGATGGACAGTTAGATCGTTTCCTTTTTTTTTGTTGTTGTTGTTGTTAACCATACTGGAATGATGGAGAAGGAAATGGCAATCCACTCCAGTATTCTTGCCTGGAGTGTTCCGAGGACAGAGGAGCCTGGTGGGCTACAGTCTATAGGGTCACAAGGAGTTGGACACGACTGAGCAATTTTCACTCACTTCACATACTGGAATGAACATCATTGTACAAATGAACATCATTGTACGTGTGTTACTGCGTGTGATATTACCTATTTTCTTAGGAAATGTTCCTAGGGGTGGAATTGCTTGCTAGGGGTGGTCGAAGAGTATATGCCTTATAATGATCGATGTCTGGTGTCTTATTGATGTCTAAAGTGGGAGTCTTTGTAGTTGAAATCTTACACTGAGCCTCAGGTCTCTCATCTGCAGAGTACTATATTACTTACACCATGCTTAGTCCAGTACCTAGAGTTTGATATTCAGTATTATTACTTATTTACTTTTGGTATTGAAATGTTTTCCCTGTACATTTATTTTCAGTCTTTCTTAGATCTGCAGTCAGCTGTTTTGTAGAGAGCGTGAGAGAACTTCCAGCAGTTTTGCAACCTTGAGACTTTCAGTAACTTTAGGAGACATTAGAATTCACCATGATCGATAGAGAGCCTATTATGGAGGGCCCAGCTTGGGAACCTAAAGTCTTAGAGCCATTAAAGGTAGTTCAGAGAGAGCTGTTGTTGGCGAGAAGCATGACAAGCCCTATTCTTCTTCAGTCTGCTCTTGGGTAAGGAATTATTTTCAGTGTGCGGACGAGGCCGAGCGTGCCTTGTTACAAGGTGTTTCTGCCCGTTATTCTGTCACTTCGATCTCTTCTGTCCAGAACAAACAAATGATAAACCAGCTGCCAGCCTGTGAGTAATGATCAAACCATTTCCATCACCCCTGGGTGTATGGTTTGGAATTCTCGTTACGAGGTCTGATGTCAGCCACTTGCACCTTACCAGGCGTCGGCCATGCCCAGCATCTACGCTGAAGGGTGGTACCACGCCGTTTGGATATTGAGCTTTGCCTCTTTTTTTTTTTTGGCTTTTGTTATATACTCATGTCCTAGTTCAGATCCCCTATGATCTTAACCAAATTATAGCTTTTAAAATTGTAACCCCCATTTTTTTCTGTATCAATTGCATAGTATTATTATTTTTTAAATAATTTTATTTATTTATGGCTGTGCTGAGTCTTTGCTGTGGTGTGGGCCCATAGGCCCACTAGGACCACAGCCTTGTCTAACTCAATAAAACTAAGCCATGCCTGTGGGGCAACCCAAGATGGGCAGGTCATGGTGGAGAGATCTGACAGAATGTGGTCCACTGGAGAAGGGAATGGCAAACCACTTCAGTATTCTTGCCTTGAGAACCCCATGAACAGTATGAAAAGGCAAAATGATAGGATACTGAAAGAGAAACTCCCCAGGTCAGTAGGTGCCCAATATGCTACTGGAGATCAGTGGAGAAATAACTCCAAAAAGAATGAAGGGATGGAGCCAAAGCAAAAACAATACCCAGCTGTGGATGTGACTGGTGATAGAAGCAAGGTCCGATGCTGTAAAGAGCAGTATTGCATAGGAACCTGGAATGTCAGGTCCATGAATCAAGGCAAATTGGAAGTGGTCAAACAAGAGATGGCAAGAGTGAATGTCGACATTCTAGGAATCAGCGAACTGAAATGGACTGGAATGGGTGAATTTAACTCAGATGACCATTATATCTACTACTGTGGGCAGGAATCCCTCAGAAGAAATGGAGTAGCCATCATGGTCAACAAAAGAGTCTGAAATGCAGTACTTGGATGCAATCTCAAAAACGACAGAATAATCTCTGTTCGTTTCCAAGGCAAACCATTCAATATCACAGTAATCCAAGTCTGTGCCCCAACCAGTAACACTGAAGAAGCTCAAGTTGAACGGTTCTGTGAAGACCTACAAGACCTTTTAGAACTAACACCCAACAAAGATGTCCTTTTCATTACAGGGAACTGGAATGCAAAAGTAGGAAGTCAAGAAACACCTGGAGTAACAGGCAAATTTGGCCTTGGAATACGGAATGAAGCAGGGCGAAGACTAATAGAGTTTTGCCAAGAAAATGCACTGGTCATAACAAACACCCTCTTCCAACAACACAAGAGAAGACTCTATACATGGACATCACCAGATGGTCAACACCGAAATCAGATTGATTATATTTTTTGCAGCCAAAGATGGAGAAGCTCTATACAGTCAGCAAAAACAACACCAGGAGCTGACTGTGGCTCAGACCATGAACTCCTTATTGCCAAATTCAGACTTAAATTGAAGAAAGTACGGAAAACCACTAGACCATTCAGATATGACCTAAATCAAATCCCTTATGATTATACACTGGAAGTGAGAAATAGATTTAAGGGACTAGATCTGATAGATAGAGTACCTGATGAGCTATGGAATGAGGTTCGTGACATTGTACAGGAGACAGGGATCAAGACCATCCCCATGGAAAAGAAATGCGAAAAAGCAAAATGGCTGTCTGGGGAGGGCTTACAAATAGCTGTGAAAAGAAGAGAAGTGAAAAGCAAAGGAGAAAAGGAAAGATATAAACATCTGAATGCAGAGTTCCAAAGAATAGCAAGAAGAGATAAGAAAGTCTTTTTCAGCGATCAATGCAAAGAAATAGAGGAAAACAACAGAATGGGAAAGACTAGGGATCTCTTCAAGAAAATCAGAGATACCAAAGAAACATTTCATGCAAAGATGGGCTCGATAAAGGACAGAAATGGTATGGAACTAACAGAAGCAGAAGATATTAAGAAGAGATGGCAGGAATACACAGAAGAAATGTACAAAAAAGATCTTCACGACCCAGATAATCACGATGGTGTGATCACATCCTGGAATGTGAAGTCAACTGGGCCTTAGAAAGCATCACTACGAACAAAGCTAGTGGAGGTGATGGAATTCCAGTTGAGCTATTCCAAATCCTGAAAGATGATGCTGTGAAAGTGCTGCACTCAATATGCCAGCAAATTTGGAAAACTCAGCAGTGGCCACAGGACTGGAAAAGGTCAGTTTTCATTCTAATCCCAAAGAAAGGCAATGCCAAGGAATGCTCAAACTACCGCACAATTGCACTCATCTCACATGCTAGTAAAGTAATGCTCAAAATTCTCCAAGTCAGGCTTCAGCAATATGTGGACCTTGAACTTCCAGATATTCAAGCTGGTTTTAGAAAAGGCAGAGGAACCAGAGATCAAATTGCCAACATCCGCTGGATCATGGAAAAAGCAAGAGAGTTCCAGAAAAACATCTATCTCTGCTTTATTGACTATGCCAAAGCCTTTGACTGTGTGGATCACAATAAACTGTGGAAAATTCTGAAAGAGATGGGAATACCAGACCACCTGACCTGCCTCTTGAGAAATCTGTATGCAGGTCAGGAAGCAACAGTTAGAACTGGACATGGAACAACAGACTGGTTCCAAATAGGAAAAGGAGTACGTCAAGGCTGTATATTGTCACCCTGTTTATTTAACTTATATGCAGAGTACATCATGAGAAACGCTGGACTGGAAGAAACACAAGCTGGAATCAAGATTGCCGGGAGAAATATCAATCACCTCAGATATGCAGATGACACCACCCTTATGGCAGAAAGTGAAGAGGAACTAAAGACCCTCTTGATGAAAGTGAAAGAGGAGAGTGAAAAAGTTGGCTTAAAGCTCAACATTCAGAAAACGAAGATAATGGCATCCGGTCCCATCACTTCATGGGAAATAGATGGGGAAACAGTAGAAACCGTGTCAGACTTTATTTTTCTGGGCTCCAAAATCACTGCAGATGGTGACTGCAGCCATGAAATTAAAAGACGCTTACTCCTTGGAAGGAAAGTTATGATCAACCTAGATAGCATATTCAAAAGCAGAGACATTACTTTGCCAACAAAGGTTCAACAAAGGTTCATCTATTCAAGGCTATGGGTTTTCTAATGGTCACGTATGGATGTGAGAGTTGGACTGTGAAGAAGGCTGAGCGCCGAAGAATTGATGGTTTTGAACTGTGATGTTGGAGAAGACTCTTGAGAGTCCCTTGGACTGCAAGGAGATCCAACCAGTCCATTCTGAAGGAGATCCAGTCCTGGGATTTCTTTGGAAGGAATGATGCTAAAGCTGAAACTCCAGTACTTTGGCCACCTCATGCGAAGAGTTGATCCATTGGAAAAGGCTCTGATGCTGGGAGGGATTGGGGGCAGGAGAAGGGGACAACAGAGGATGAGATGGCTGGATGGCATCACTGACTCGATGGACGTGAGTCTGAGTGAACTCTGGGAGTTGGTGATGGACAGGGAGGCCTGGTGTGCTGCGATTTATGGGGTCGCAGAGAGTCGGACATGACTGAGCGACTGACCTGATCTGGGCCCATGGGGGCTATTCTCTATGTGTGACGCATGGGCTTCTCATTACAGCGGCGCCTCTTGTTGCGAAGCACAGGCTCTAGGGCACTTGGGCTTCAGTAGTTGTGACACATAGGCTCTAGAGCACAGCCTCTACGGTTGTGGTGCCTGGGTTTAGTTGCTTGGCAGCACGTGGGATCTTCCTGGATCAGGGATCGAACCCACGTCTCCTACATTGGCAGATGGATTCTTTACCACTGAGCCACCAGGGCAGTCCCATAGCATGTCTTTTAAAAAGTATAGGCTTGAGATTATACTTCCCCCTGGCTGATGTTAAACCTTGGGGGAGTTACTCAGGTTCTCGGAGCATTGCTTTTCTCACCTTCCCAAACTTCAAGAGTTTTGTGACATTTAAATGTGACAGTTTATCCTATCAGATGCTTTTACAGCATCTGTAACATAGCAGGGATTCATTACTGCCTGTGCCTTCATCTCCTTCCCTTGCTGTGCATCAGGGGACGTTTTGTAAGGAAGGAGGGTGTATTCCACGAGTGAGCAGGAGGAAGTATTTAAATGTCATGTGAGGATTGACTTTTATTTTCTCAAGGAAATTAAAGTCTAAGGTTAGTGAATTGGATCCCTCTGTTTCCTTCCCTCTTCTTGTCTCTGTAGAACCTCAGCTGCTAACCCTTGTTCTTCAAATAAAACTGTTCTTCTGACAACACACGCAGTCTTTCTAGTTTCCTTGAGGACTTCAGATTACTGAAGTTTGACTGGAACTCTATTATTTGTTCCTGTTTTAATATTACAATTTCTAGTTCCTGTGTTTACTTACGAAAATTTAAGTTACAGTTGGAAAGCTTCCCTATTTAATGTATTTTTAACAGCTATAATGAGTTTATCTGTTAGAATAAAGTAAAAGTTTTGTGAAATAAATGACTTCTAAGCCAGCCTCCCCCACTGAAGCTTCCCGTGATAGGATAGTACTTCCTGGGAGCCTCTTGCTTTTCTCTTATTCACCACCTTGAGTGATATTCTTGGTCATTTTTCCTTACAGAAGCTTACTACCTAGTTGATCTGATACCCAGATACCCAGGCTCCTTAACCAGAGATCAGCATTCAGTGGGTCTGGGGCCCTGACCCAGGACTCTGCAATTTTCATAAGCAGGTCAGTCAATGGTTATACTGGGGATTGAGACAAGTCTTCTGCTCTGTCTCAGGTTTGGAAGGCAATTATATTGCTAAGCTCACTTCACAAAAAATTAATAGTCCTTCCCCCCCCGCCCCCACCGCCAATTATTTAGCCACACAACTAAAATGCTCCTTTTTCTTACTCACCTTTGGGGTATGTGGTCCCTTCCTCTGTGTCATTTATACTCTGAACTCTGCTGGAGCAGCCCCTTATGGTTGTTGCTTGTAGGACCTATCTTAGCAGCATCCCATCACTTGCTCACTGGGCTATCCCTGTGAAGCAGGGCTTCGATGTCTTCTTAAACTGGTGTCTTGTGTTGCTTAATAGATCTTGTATTCCCTATTCAAGTGGGCCTTCTGTCTTGAGAGTGCTCTCATTTTACTGGCGTTATTAGGTACCAGTTTCTGCCTTCCTCCTAATGCTGGTTTCTTCAGTGCATAATATAAGAAGGCGTGGGGGCAGTCTCACATGTTGAGGTGGCAGGATGGATGGATGAGCCTTTGGCATACCTACGTGCAGAGTTGTTGGGGAGTTCATATCTGGGCAGTGAAGAGAAGGTCAGGAAATAGCCGTGGGCTCACACTATAGGAGAGTTTCTAACAGTGGAAACTGTCCAGAGATTAAATAGACTGGAATTAAAACCATGAAGGACCCACAGGACTGGAAGAGACCCTAGCTGTCATCTCCACCAGCGCTTCCCGACCAGTGGCCAGAGCACAGCAGTGGACGGTGAGTGGGTGACCGATGAGCCATGCTCCTGATCACCCCATCACTCAGGGCAGTTGAGCAGGGCTTGGGATGGCTGGTGTTCTGGGGCCAGTTGCTGTAAATCAGTCTAGCATGTCATCCCGTGAGCTGTATAAATATTGTTATTTTCTACATGTGCCATAAGGTGACTAGTTTGTGATGTAATCATCCAAACTACTGAATATTAAAATTCTGTGAACCATCAAAAAAAAAACCAAACAAACAAACAAACAAAAAACTTCATCTGGAAGTTTAAAATTTTGGTATAGGAGATTTTGAGGAAGCTTTGGAGTTCATGGAGACTGCTGGCCTGAACCTGTCCTCCTGGTGTAGAGACCAGATATTGAGTTCTCTGGAGATTTAATGGATTTTTCAATCAGTGACCAAGATCTGGATCACTGCTGTTGGCTGCTGGTTTCGTTCTATTTCTTTTTATATTGGATATACTGAAGCCAGCTGACGAAAATAAGATGAATTAGTAGGTTAAAGCTTCATTGAGGAGCAGGGACCGTCTTACTTGGCCATCTTCACTGCTTACCGTGTTCTGTGACAAACTCCCTGCTTCGTAGATGCTGGCCAAATGAATGAATGTGGTGAGATTTATTTTTGACTCCACTGGGAAGTTGGGCCAGATGTCTTTCAACCCTCCTGTAATGACTATTTATTTCTTACCAGTGTTTGGAGGGAACAGGGCAGGTTTGTTTGTTTCTGTTGGAATTGAGCATGGTGCAAGGTCTGACATCACATGTTACATTTAAACTTCCAAGAAGCTTAGAAAATACAGAATAATATAAAAGGGGAATTCAAGTAAATACTGAAAACTTCCCTTTGAATTTATAAAGGGAAAATCACTAATTTTTGGAGTGAATTTTTCTTATTTTAGAGTATATTTTCCCCTTACTGTGTGCATCTGAGAAATAAAATGAGTATCCCAATAATGGGATCCTACCTTAAGCATAGATTATACTGCATTTCTGGGTTCAAAGAAAGTGAAGACAATTATATAAGGATCCAAAAACAGGGGAAAAGAAACAGCTGGAGGTTGAAAGGTAGGTGGGTGTGACCTGTGAGGGTGAATGACTGTATTAACTCTGCAGCAACAAGGGAAGAGAGCTAACCCATGTTTGTTTAGCCTGTGCACTGAGTTTAATTTATTTTGAAGTTTGACAACTAAAAGTTGAGCCCAGGACTCTTGAATTTAGCTGATAAACTCCTGACTTGGAAGATGGGTAAAATGTAGTTGGTGCCTCTTGATTTCTGGTAGAAGCAAACACAAATACTCTTTGAAGGAACACTTTCCTCCAAATCAAAATAAAACATTAAAAATAAGTAATTTAGCTGCCACCCCAAAGAAATTCAGATATGGGAATTATATTATGCTTTCTATTTAAAAAGACTGTATATGAAATATTTAAAGAAATAGAAAATAGAATCCTGAAAAGGAACAAACAAAATATCAAAAATGATCAGCAGATCTGAAAAATAAACATATTTTAGATATGAATTTTATAACTGTTAAAGTAAGAGAAATAAAAATCATTAGTGGAAGGTCTTAGATGAAAAAATTTTTGAAAATTAGACACAGATGAAAAAACAACTGGTAAACTGAAGAAATTACCAAGAATGCAACACAGGCAGATAGAAAGATGAAAATAATCAGACAGAGAGGTTAATAATTCTGCATTTAAGTGCTTTACAGAGGCCCACAAACACGTATATGCCACACACAAAGTATCCGTTCAATTCAGTTCAGTTGCTCAGTCGTGTCCGACTCTTTGCGACCCCATGAATCGCAGCATGCCAGGCCTCCCTGTCCATCACCAACTCCCGGAGTTCACTCAAACTCAGGTCCATCGAGTCAGTGATGCCGTCCAGCCATCTCATCCTCTGTCGTCCCCTTCTCCTCCTGTCCCCAATCCCTCCCAGCATCAGAGTCTTTTCCAATGACTCAACTCTTCACATGAGGTAGCCAAAGTATTGGAGTTTCAGCTTTAGCATCAGTCCTTCCAATGAACACCCAGGACTGATCTCCTTTAAGATGGACTGGTTGGACCTCCTTACCGTCCAAGGGACTCTCAAGAGCCTTCTCCAACACCACAATTCAAAAGCATCAATTCTTCGGCGCTCAGCCTTCTTCACAGTCCAACTCTCACATCCATACATGACCATTGGAAAAACCATAGCCTTGACTAGACGGACCTTTGTTGGCAAAGTAATGTCTCTGCTTTTTAATATGCTGTCTAGGTTCATCATAACTTTCCTTCCAAGGAATAAGCATCTTTTAATTTGATGGCTGCAATCACCATCTGTAGTGATTTTGGAGCCCAGAAAAATAAAGTCTGACACTGTTTCCACTGTTTCCTCATCTATTTGCCATGAAATGATGGGACCAGATGCCATGATCTTTTTCTTTAAGCCAACTTTTTCACTCTCCTCTTTCACTTTCATCAAGAGGGTCTTTAGTTCTTCTTCACTTTTTGCCATAAGAGTGGTGTCATCTGCATATCTGAGGTTATTGATATTTCTCCCGGCAATCTTGATTCCAGCTTGTGTTTCTTCCAGTCCAGCGTTTCTCATGATGTACTCTGTATATAAGTTAAATAAACAGGGTGACAATATACAGCCTTGACGTACTCCTTTTCCTATTTGGAACCAGTCTGTTGTTTCATGTCCCATTCAAACTGTTGCTTCCTGACCTGCATACAGATTTCTCAAGAGGCAGGTCAGGTAGTCTGGTATTCCCATCTCTTTCAGAATTTTCCACAGTTTATTGTGATCCACACAGTCGAAGGCTTTGGCATAGTCAATAAAGCAGAGATAGATGTTTTTCTGAAACTCCCTTGCTTTTTCCATGATCCAGCGGATGGTGGCAATTTGATCTCTGGTTCCTCTGCCTTTTCTAAAACCAGCTTGAATATCTGGAAGTTCACGGTTCACATATTGCTGAAGCCTGGCATGGAGAATTTTGAGCATTACTTTACTAGCGTGTGAGATGAGCACAATTGTGCGGTAGTTTGAGCATTCTTTGGCATTGCCTTTCTTTGGGATTGGAATGAAAACTGACCTTTTCCAGTCCTGTGGCCACTGCTGAATTTTCCAAATTTGCTGGCATATTGAGTGCAGCACTTTCACGGCATCATCTTCCAGGATTTCAAATAGCTCAACTGGAATTCCATCACCTCCACTAGCTTTGTTCGTAGTGATGCTTTCTAAGGCCCATTTGACTTCTCATTCCAGGATGTCTGGCTCTAGGTCAGTGATCACACCATCATGATTATCTGGGTTGTGAAGATTTTTTTTGTGTGTAGTTCTTCTGTGTATTCTTGCCACCTCATACTATCTTCTGCTTCTGTTAGGTCCATACCATTACTGTCCTTTATCGAGCCCATCTTTGTATGAAATGTTCCCTTGGTATCTCTAATTTTCTTGGAGAGATCTCTAGTCTTGCCCATTCTGTTGTTTTCCTCTATTTCTTTGCATTGATCGCTGAGGAAGGCTTTCTTATCTCTGCTTTCTATTCTTTGGAGCTCTGCATTCAGATGCTTATATCTTTCCTTTTCTCCTTTGCTTTTCGCTTCTCTTCTTTTCACAGCTATTTGTAAGGCCTCCTCAGACTGCCATTTTTCTTTTTTGCATTTCTTTTCCATGGGGATGGTCTTGATCCCTGTCTTCTGTACAATGTCACGAGCCTCTGTCTATAGTTCATCAGGCACTCTGTCTATCAGATCTAGTCCCTTAAATCTATTTCTCACTTCCACTGTATAATCGTAAGGGATTTGATTTAGGTCATACCTGAATGGTCTAGTGGTTTTCCCTACTTTCTTCAATTTAAGTCTGAATTTGGCAATGAGAAGTTCATGATCTGAGCCACAGTCAGCTCCCAGTCTTGTTTTTGCTGACTGTATAGAGCTTCTCCATCTTTGGCTGCAAAGAACATAATCAATCTGATTTCAATGTTGACCATCTGGTGATGTCCATGTGTAGAATCTTCTCTCGTGTTATTGGAAGAGGGTATTTACTATGACCAGTGAGTTCTCTTGTCAAAACTCTATTAGCCTTTGCCCTGCTTCTTTCTGTAATCCAAGGCCAAATTTGCCTGTTACTCCAGGTGTTTCTTGACTTCATACTTTTGCATTCCAGTCCCCTGTAATGAAAAGGACATCTTTTTTGGGTTTTAGTTCAATACACAAAGTATAGTTATCCCTAATGTCTTTTAGGACAGATGCTTTCTTCTTTTAAGTAGGCAGGTAAGTGAGGTGAGTCATCATTCTGGAAAGCTCCAGATTCCTAAAACCTTTCAGAAGATTTTCCTATAGGAGGTTCAGTCCAAGACCCATGGGTTCTTAAAAAACTGATTCATCGTGTTGTGAAATGATTCATCTGGGAATTAAAATGAGAAAAAAGCCAAGTGTAGAATATCTGACAATAAGACCTGAGGTTAAAATCGTAGTCACTTCTGATGTTCTGTTTAATTGCCCTGAAGTTAACTAATGGTTATTTTTAAGATATTTTGTCAGCTGTGCCATTAATGCTGAGTAGATGTATATGGTAAAATAACTGAGATAATTTTTTTATGTTTACGGCTGTGTTACTGTGAAGCAACTGCCCTTCTCCAGATGATCCATCTGTTGTCAAAACAGTAGATTATCAAAAAATGGTTCTTTAATTTTTCTGAGTGAGTTTTGTATTATGTATTTATTCCATGTAATTCTGGATTATAGTTTAAGCTTCAACCTAGATGTAACTTAATCTGGATATAGTTTGTTCTTCTGAGTGTTAGTTCTAACATATGTATAGCTCTCGGAGAGGAAGTACTGGTAACAGCAATAATAGTAACACGAATCATAACCATGATAGCTAATCTCTGTTGAGCTTAATTTAGGCAAATACTGTGCTAAGTGCCTGACTGATATTTTCTCATTGTATCATTACAAAATCCTTACAAGGCCGGTACTATTCTGTCTCCATATTGCAGATGAGAGACTGAGGTGCATAGAATGTAAGTAATTTATGGGGAGTCTGACAGCTGTTAAAGTGTAAGTGTAGGGATGTGTATAGAGGCAGTCTGACTCTAAAGCTGATGCTTAAAAATAGTGTTCATTCCTGCCTCCACATTATATGTTGTTACTTTACAAATATATTGGCGTCAGGATCTATTACTCTTTTCAAGGTCTGTACACTAAGACTGCACGGCAACACTGCCTTCCATGAAACCATCATTGTTCTTTAGAGGAAGATGCAATTCTTATCTTGAATTTCAGTGCTAGCCTAAGGTTCTGGAATCAGCACAGCCCTTCAGTAGGGCCCGGCCGATTACATTTCTCCCAGAATTGGAGTCATTACTCACACAAAGTTTTGCCCTTTTGGTTATGAAGCCTGCAAATCCTGGCTTTAAAAATCTCAATTAAATGTGATCATCTCCACACAATCCCTCTCCAACATGACTGGTATTTCTTGTAGATATAAGCTCCTCAAAGAAATGGCGTTTGCTTATTTAAAATTTTCCCTTTCATTTTCCAGGTTTTACAGCTGCACTCTGTCAGCTTAAGCTTGCATTTGAAATTGACTTTAAAAGCCCAGATTCCCTTTTCCAAGACTTCTTATTTCTAAGCCAATTAGATAACATCATACTGTGGGGATTTTCTGAAGTGTGCCCACTGAAACAAGGCAGCCACCTGCCTTTCTGAGGTCTAATCTGCTGGCTTTCATTGTTTCGTAAGATGACTTCAGGGTACCGACACGGTCTGGAGCTGTGTGCAGATTGCTCAATCGTTGAGTTATGTTGTCCCTAGTGGAGCCTAGGCCACATGTTGTTCCTACTGAATATCAGGTTGCAGGAGAGCATGGGAAGCGGTCTGAAGTTCTTCGGAATCACTAGGGTGGACTGAGTTCCCTTTCATTCTCATACTAATGAGTTTTCTGGAAGTTATAATGAAGGAGCACTTTGAACATCCAACCTACGTAACCTCTGCCAGAGTCACCTTTTTAAAATCGTTTTTCATATGTTGTTTATCTGCCCAGTGTGAACACACAGTCCCAGTTTTCACCCGTTTTAATGCAGAAAGGCAACATGTTATACGGTTCTTTATCTTGGGTTTTTTCACTGAATTTATTCCCATGTGTGTATACAACTTCCCCATCCTTTTGTATTGCTACCTAATATTCTTTTACAAGACATATGATTCATTTATCCAGTTCCCGATTATTGGAAATCTGGATGCTTGCAAACTTTTGCCATACAAACATCGTTTCATTAATTTTTTGTGTATACATGTCATGTTTGCATGTATTTTAAGTTTTTCTGTAGGCTAAATACTCAGAAATACAGGGTCAGAGGGTGTATGTGTATATATCGTGGGTAGATATCACCCAGTCATCTTCTAAATCATTGTGGTTTTTAAAACTCTCATCTCTCATTACTCTGCAGTCAGGATGCTAGGCTTCAGCTAAACTAATTAGTGGTCCTGGTAAATAGGATAAAGATTTTCACCTGTTTCCTAACTTTCTCAAAACATCCTTTCGTTCTGTTCCTTCCACTCTGAGGCCTGAGTTCAGCTGCTCAGTCATGTCTGACTCTTTGTGACCTGGTGGACTGCAGCATGCCAGGCTTGCCTGTCCTTTACTATCTCCTGGAGCTTGCTCAAACTCATGTCCATTGAGTTGGTGATGCCATCCAACCATCTCATCCTCTGTCACCCTCTTCTCCTTCCACTCTACACCTTCACAAATCCTTCCCAAACACTCAGGAAACCCTTCTCTCTTATGGGCTCACAGTTGCACAGTTTGCCGTTGCTCTTCTTTTCTGATTTATGGCATGTGCACACTCGACTCCCTTTTGAAGCTCCATCTTATGCTGCTTGCAACTGAATTGCTTCTTTTGCAAAGTCTGACCTTTCCAGCCAGATTATCAGCAGGTTGAGGGTTCTTAGCTTTCATTTTCACATTTTGTGTACTTCTTACTGCCTAGGACAGTGCTCTGCACATTGTGGGCTTCTTTTCTAAGCTTCTGACAAAAACAGATACAGTGTTTCAGTTAAAAGCTAATAACATCTGCTTTTTATGAGAAAAAAATGAAAAGCGCCAGATGTAGAAAAACTCCCTGACCTGTCACTGCCCAGTGATAACTACTCTTGACGTGTTGTTACACATCCATCCTGCTTATGAATAAATATACAGATAGATGTGATGTACCGTTTTACACATGACCTCACACTATTCCAGTGATGAAGTACCTTGGTTTTCTTCAATAAAAAATTTGTATCTTCTCCCATGTCAGCTGGTAGCATTCTAATTGTTAACAGCTGTATCGTAGTTTCTACACGCACACAGCTTAGTTCATTTAAGCAGTACTGAACTGATGGACACTTGTGGCTTGTAGTTTTCTCTCTGGGTCAATGCATCTGTCAGTACTAGTGTGATGATCTCTTGAGATAAGGTAAAGTCTTGGAAATGAAAGAACTGCATTAAAGCATGGATATACCTTATGGGATCTAAATAATTACCTTTAGAAGAGAAGAAAATTTAAAGCAGTGTTGAATATTTTCCTAGACACCTGTCAAATTCTAATAGTTAGCTGTGGCCTTCAGTACAGCATTCAGTCATCAAAAAGTATCATGAAATATTAGACATAAATCAAAGGAAAAAAATCTCAAAGAGGTACTCCAGGAGAAACAACCTTTGCATGTATTTGTGAGTGTACAAATGAATCATTGCTCTCTGCCTTTCTTCCTGCTGGGCAGTGAGTACCTGTCTTTCTCCTTCCATAAACTATTTAGGGAAGCTTGTCTAATTTAGAATATCATAAAAGCATTTTCTCTCCTGTCAAGGTACAGAGAGGAGCAGTGTTTTCTGTTTCTTGGAGAACAGTTTGCTTAGGAAAGTACACAATCTGATGAAAGAGGCTGCAGCTGTGGGCTATTTTGAAGCTTACTTGAAAACACTTTGGTATGTTTATTTCTTTACTACTCCACTTGATTTCAGAAAAGATTGAGATATTTTGCAAAGATGCAAACAATTGACCAGATAAAATTTATTTGGTAGATGACTAAAAGGAGGTAAAGGGAAAGTGAGGGTAAGAAAATACATAGAAAGCCAAGAGTAAGGTTAGTTCACGAAATACACACAAGATGAAATTGCCATCTTTGAAGTTCTAGAAGAGTTGCACGTGGGCAGTTTGGTATGGTTCAGTCACAAGATTAAGTCCTGTGTACTCACTCCAGTTGGCCTCAGATTTGGCCTTGAGCTGGCACGTTGGGTTGTAACCTCATCTTATTATGATTAGAACACAACCCTCCTACTCAGAAGAAGTTCAGATGTTACTGATTTGGGGGCCCAAGTGACAGTGCACCTAGAGAAGAGACTTACGCAGTGTGAATTCATGAAGTAGAATTTCCCATCTGGAAAGGCCTTTAGGAGGTCATCCGGTTCTCCCTCCTTAGGATGGTGTGAGGCCTTGCAGATGTGTCGTGCTCTTAAGGGGGCTCTGCGGGGCGCCGAGTCTGCACACGACCAGAAACTTCAGCCAGTTGCTTCTGCTCTCCAAGCCACAGTTTCTTTGTGTACCAAACAGGAGTGAGGGCTGGTTCTTACCTCATGGGATCGCCATGAGGATTAAGTGAGATGATGCTAGAGGGGGAGGTGTAAATCAGAACAGTGAGACCCCACCTGGTGCCCAGGAGGATGGCTGTAACCAGGAAGACTGATGCAACAAGCTTTAGTGAGGATGTGGGGCCATTGGAAGCCTCAGACGCTCCTGATGGGCATGTAAAATGGGCAGCTGCTTCGGGAAATCCTCAGAACTTAACACATGATCCAGAAATGCCACTCAGATATGTGGTGAGGAGAAAACACCAGAACTTGTACACAAATGTTCATGGCAGCATTATTCTTAAGTGCCCAAATTGGAAACAACCCAAATGTCATCAGCTAATGAATGGAAAAAAGGGCAGTGTACTGCATGTTTCTGTTTAGGTGAAATGCCCAGAAAAGGCAAGTGATTCGAGACAGAAAGTAGATGAGTGATTGTCTAGGACTGGAGGCTGTGCAGGAAATAGGGAATAACTGCTACTGGACATGGAGTTTCTTTGGGGGGTGATAACATTTGCCTAAAATTGATTGTGGTGATGGTTGCTCTATGACTTATACTTTTTAAATAGATGAATTGTGTCATAGGTGAATTATATCTAAAGAGAAGGAAATGGCAACCCACTGCAGTATTCTTGCCTGGAGAATGCCATGGACAGAGGAGCCTGGCAGGCTACAGTCGATGGGGTCACAAGAGTCAGATATGACTTAGTGACTAAACCACCACCAAAGCTATATGTATATGGCCACATGCACACACACACAGGATAATGCACAGCAAAGTTCTTAGTGTAGTGAAATAAGCCGTATACTAGGTAAATACTCAATAAAGGTAGGCTTTTCTTTTTCGAACAAGTGATGAAACTGTTTGAAACACCTTATCCTGGATCGGGTGGCTCCCCGGCCTAACCCAGAGCCCAGTTCTCCTAGAAGTAAATCAGAGTTCTCTCCTTCTACAGGAGAGCAGCTGTAGAGGCCCTGTGGCTCCATCTAACATGGTCTTGGATTATTTTGACTTCAGATGACTTTCATTTGGCCTTGAACCTTGCCACTGTAAAAAGACTTTTGAGTTTCCCAATTGTGGATGCAATATAAACCTTGAAAGAGTCAGCAAATTTTTCAATTAGCCATGATGAACTGCTTGAATTGATTCATGGCTCTGTCTGCTATTGACTTTTCAGAGACTGATTAGCCTGCCTCAGAGTTTCCAGGCTCTCAGCTTTTTAACTTTTTCTCCATGCAGGCTGTCTTTGGCCATTTCACTTTCCAAACTTCTCTCTCAAAATACGCTGGGCAATCAAAAGCATTGGAGGTTTCTCCATCGTCTCTCAAGGTTTCTTGGTAACAAGTAGAGTCGGTATAAAATGAAATTTTGGTTTCCTATTACAGTTTTTTTTAATGTTTATATCACTTTTTTAAGTTTTTTTTTTTTTTTTGGCCTCTGCATCTGGATATTGCCAAGTCATTGTGACATGAAGAAATTATGAAGCTTGTTATCAACCTGATATTCTCAATCCAGTGAAATTTTTCTTTGTGTGTGAAGCATGCTAACATTTATTCACCAAGCTGATAGATCAGGGTTTAGATGCTCCCTACCTGATTCTACAATGGGATGCCAGGAAAATAAAGCAATGGGCCTCTCCATTCTCCAGAATCTGTCAGGGCAACTTAGATTATGCTCTAGGGGTACAAAGAAGAGACAGGAGAGAATACACTGGCCACATCAGACTTTCAACCTCATGGAAGCCTCCCTGTTTGGTTCAGATGTTCGCGGTGAAGACACATTGAGAAGTGAGCCAGGGGAAGGCAAAGGGAAATCCAATCAGTTCTAGGCACCACTGTGACCTTTTTCACCCCCAGGACCTCAAGAGTAAAAGGGCAGGGCAGGCAGAACCTAGATGGGAGAGGGAACTTGCTGATTGTAGCCACGTCACTTAAACTCTTCAGACTTCAAGATGTGCAACTCCCAAGTTCAAAGCACTGGTGGTTTTCCCTTCAAGGATGCGCTGGGTAACCTGATTCAAACTCAAAATACCTTTCTCCAGCATGAATGGCTAAGTAGGGTGGAAGTGGGGGGATGGTCCAGAAGTCGTCACTGTCCAGGCTGTGCAGGGACTGCACCAGGATGGTGGCTGACTGGCCAAAATCCACGAATATGACCACTGCCCAGGAGTCCACATGGTCCAGCACCCTGCACCTGTTCTAAGCTCGTCCCTAATCGCCCAGGTGGTACTCGCCAGACCGGGGGTCCTGTGATGTACTGCCAAGTCGTGCAGGTAGGTCTGCTGCTGCTCCGCCTCGGCCAGGGCGCTGAACAGGGCCTGCATGTTCTGCTGCAGAGTCTCGGTGATGTGCATGGCCCAGAAGAAGGGGGTTTGAGGGACAGTACTGGTCACCAGCAGCCCCACCTCCCTGCTGATGCTGGGGATGGTGGCCAGCCAGCCCAGGTCTCGGAAACATTCCCTCAGGAACAGCACCAAGAAGGACCCTCTCATTTCCATGGGAACTGCAGAGAAGCTTGTCTTGGGTTTCTCTGTCTCACAGGGCTCAACAGAAGCCTTAGGAGTGAGCTGTGGACAAGCAGTGGTTCTGGCAAATCTTTGAGCAGAGGGCGTCTCCGAAATCGGCAGTGCATGGGGCCGCTCAGTCACGGCAGGGATCCTCTTGGGAGACCTGTTGTCAGGATTCACGTACAGCTTTCGTTTGTGGCAGTGCTTCCCATTCGGTACCTGGATTGCAAGTGCAGTCTGTGCACAGAGCCCAGATCTATGAACGCGAAGCGTGTGCAGCCATTCTGGACTCTGTGGACAGGGAGAGGGCTGAAGTCCTTTAGAAGGCATTGGATTTCCTCCTCAGAATATTATGTGTGTATATATATTCTTCTCATATTCTTTTCTGTTATGGTTTATTATAGGATATTGACTATTGTTCCCCATGCTGTACAGTAGGGTTTTGTTATTTATCCATTCTATATATATTGGGTTGGCCACAAAGTTCCTTTGGGTTTTTCTGTAATATCTTACGTAAGAATCTGAATGAACTTTGTGGCCAACCCGGTAATAGTTTGCATCTGCTAATTCCAAACTCCCAATCCATCACTCCGCCACCTGCCATCCACCTTGGCAGCCACAAGTCTGTGCTGTATGTCTGTGAGCCAGTTTCTGTTTTGTAAGTAAGTTCACCTGTGTCGTAGTTTCGATCCCACATATAAGTGATGTCATGTGGTATTTGTCTTTCTCCTTCTGACTTATTTCATCTACTGTCATATCCATGTTGCTGCAAATGGTCTACTGAGAACGTGTCCTTGATGGTATCCCAGTCAGGAGTACAAGGCATATCCACCCCTCAGGTTCAGCATCTGGGAGGCAGCAGGCCCACAGTCTTGTTGCCATGATAAACTAGCCAAGATAGCATGTGATGAAGTCCAATAGGTGTAGTTTCAAAATCACCTTGTGATAGGTGGAGATTTCTAATCTTCCTGTAAGAGGAAATAAAAGATACTAGATAACAATGATTGTGCAGACCTTGAATGAGAAAATTCAAGTGTACCTTGAGTGTATACTTAACAGTTGTCCTTTCTCATGCCCTCTTTCCTTTGCAACAAATATTTATTTCGATTATTAAAATAAGTGCACTTGATAAAAAAGATCAAACATTTGTTGATGCTTACAATGTGCTAGCCACTATTCTAGGTTGGGATACTTGAAGAGTAAAGATGAATAAATCTGGTGAGGACTTCGGGTTGTCTTACACAGTTGTTTCAATTACTCTACATGAATTTTGAGAAAGGGTTAGTGTTAGCTTGCTGTGAGACTTCCAATAAATATTATAATTCAGCTTTGATGAGGCTCTTATTTTTGAGACTCTTATCCATTGTACCTATTTGCACAGCTCTTGTAGGTGTTGGAGACAGGTTTGTAAAATGAAAAGCATACAGGAAGAACTCAGTAAATGCTGAATTTAGCACCTTTATTGACCATGATTCTATTGCATATTGCAAAGCAGAATCATTGGACATAAATTCTGGCATAAATTCAAGCATTTACTGACTGTATGACTTCTTTCATTCTACTGCTCTTGGTTGGATATCTAAAGTGTGCCAGTTAGGGTCCAAGGTTCTGGAATTCAGGGATCAACAAGCTGGGCAATGTGTCTGTTCTGTGGAACCTACATAAGGAGGACTCCTCTGTGAAGAGGATCTGAAAATGCATGTGATTTAGTGAAAATGTGGTATAGACACATGAATACTTATGTGCGTGTATATTTTTGGAAGGAGTATTTCTGTTTCAGATAGATATGGAAGAATTTTTGTGTCATTAAAAAGCAGTCAGCAATGATGTAGTGGGCTTCCCTTATAGCTCAGTTGGTAAAGCATTTGCCTGCAATGTGGGAGACTTGGGTTCAATTCCTGGGTCAGGAAGTTCTCCTGGAGAAGGAAATGGCAACCTACTCTAATATTCTTGCCTGGAGAATCCCATGTACAGAGGAGCCTGGCAGGCCACAGTTCATGGGATCACAAGAGTTGGACATGACTTAGCGTTACTTTCTTTCTCTCTTTAATGATGTAGTAGAATGCTAACATTTTCAAAGACGTTATCTCTGGTTGCATTGTATCACCTGGATAGTTTCGAGTGCTGGAGAAATGGTCTACTTGGTGGTACTTGTCAACTTTAACCCAGGCTGGTGTTAGGAAACCAAGCTTAGTAGGTCAAGGACACAGAGGCATGTGTTAAGACATGGTCCTACAATAATAAGTTTATAGCTTGTTCTCTCTCCCTTGTGGTCATTTGGGGCACAGTTATATCCTTTGCAAGATTTTTTCTATGCTCACTGATTCAACAAAGATATTTATAAGAGTATAATTCAGAATTTAAATATAGAAAAGTTCTCATAAGGGAGTTTATCTTTAATTCAGACATTGTATCATTAATACTTTAAATCTCATTATAACATTATAACCTGAGTGCCACATCTTTCTTCTTGTATGGAGACTTTAGAGAACAGTTCTGGCCTGATGCCATCTTCATCCACTCATTTATTAACTGTGTTCATAATGATGAGCTCACATATCCAAAAATAGTCATATCAGGCTGGATGTTTCTAAGAAAATTGGTAAGTCTGTGGCAGGTTTTAAAACTCCTTGTATTTGGATAGAGTCTACAGTGATTCATTTTCTGGGGGTTCTTGAGGCTGAGGACATGCCCAATTTTTGTTTTTTTCTGGAGTAGAATTCATGACCAAGCAGCCTTTTTTGAACACCTGCTAAATCTGGAAGCACTGGACTAAAAACGTTTTATACATGTCGTCTCCTTTGTCCTCATTATAACCTAATGAGGTAGGTGTTGTGACTCAGTTTTGCCGGTGAAGAGAGGGACCTTTAGGGTGAGTATTGATATCCAGTGAGTGGTTGGGTTGGAACTAAGCCTCAAATCTGTCTGATACAAAAGCCCTTTGGTTGGCAACTGCTATGTTGTGCTGTCACCTAGTGGAAAAATACTAATTTCATCTTTGTTCTTTTCTTTATTTCCCAAATTTTCTATAATGTGAATCAATTTTATATTCCAATAATCTCAACCAATATCATTAAAATGTGTATTGTAGTGAAATTAGATTAAAAAACATTCTTCTCTGTGATGTGAAAAATATAAAACTACATGAATCTTAATATTATAACCCTATATTTAACAGTTAGATAATATAATTAATGTTTAAAATAAAACATAGTAGATACACATTAAGGTTTCTGCTTCAGTTATTTTTCTTGGGAAAATAGCATTTATTGATTAAAGAGCTTTATCCCAGATAATAAAATTGATTATTTTATTTCATTGTCATCATGATTGGGACAAGGACAAGAAAAGCATTTCCTTCCTCTTTGTAGTAGACATTTATGTATATGGAAAGATTATGGGTAATTGTAAGGGAGTTTTGTGATTAAAGGGAGAGCATGGCTAGAGAACTCAGTAAAGGTTTCTGATAATAGTGGGGATTTGAGCATTTTTCCCCCCTCTTCTTTCTCTTGCCCTACCAATATAATTCCCTAGAGAAGGAAATGGCGACCCACTGCAGTATTCTAGGCCTGGAGAATCCCGTGGACAGAGGAGCCTGGCGGGCTACAGTCCATGGGATTGCAAAGAGTTGGACATGACTGAGCAGCTAAACCACCACCAGTATAATTTGATCTTAGGAGCAGTTATCAATACTATGGGAGACAAATTAATTTAGATAATTAAATCAGCTTATTTTAGGCTGTTTATTTAACCTTCCACTCCACCACCACTGGAAAGAGGAACCTGGTGGGCTGCAGTTCACGGGGTCGAGAAGTGTCAGACACCACTGAAGTGACTAAGCACACACACATGCACACACACGGAGCACGTGCCTCCCCACTCCCAAAACATCCATCCTTTTTGGCTAGTCACAGTGAATCCTGGGAGTTTTTGCCTCATTTGGTCTTGAGTAGGACCTGACAGTCTGCATTTTTAATGAAGGATCTAGGTAAGTTGTATGATCAGGCATAAAAAAATGAAGAGAAGCAGTAGAAAATGAGATTTTAAAGTTGGATTAGGTCCAGAATCTTCCCTGGTGGCTCAGAGGGTAAAGCGTCTGCCTGCAATGTAGGAGACCTTGGTTCGATCCCTGGGTCGGGAAGATCCCCTGGAGAAGGAAATGGCAACCCACTCCAGTATTCTTGCCTGGAGAATCCCATGGACAGAGGAGCCTAGTGGGCTACAGTCCACGGGATTGCAAAGAGTCGGACACGACTGAGCGACTTCACTTCACTTTAGGTCCAGAATATGAAGAGCCTTGAGTCCTAATCCATGGATTTTGGAGGTGGTGCTCTAAGGTGTGAGGAGCCAATGAAGGGCACCCTGGAAGCAGGGAGGCAGCTGTGAAATTTGGATTGGAAAAGTGGAGAGTCGTGGGCAGCCTGAAGGAGGAGCCATGGGCCAGCAGAAGCTGTTAAAGACCTTGAGGCATGAGTCAGTGCAGGTTTCAGCTAGGACCATGGCAGAGGTGTGGGGAGGAAAGGACATGAGTCAGCACTATTAAAACATCAGAGTTGAAAGATCTTGGCGAATGATGGAGAGAGGAGCAAATCACACAAGGGAGATGCTGGAAAGACACTGAGGCCATGTGGGCAGAAGGGTGGAAGTTGAGGAGGGGAAAGAGGTGCCAGGCTTGTTGCCATCTATTGGAGTGTGAAGCTCTATTGGGACTTCAGTTTGAGGAAGACAGAAATGTGGGACTCAGTAGAGACCACGACCGAAAGAGCTGTATTTAGCAGTCCTCTCCATGGAGGCTGTTGTGGAGACCACGTGGTCAGGTGAGATTGCTAAGGAGGATGTTACAGGGACCGTGGTGAAGTCCTTGGGGAGCAGTAATGGGCCAGGTGGAGGACAAAGGGAAAGAAAGTGCCATCACAGGAGCCAGGAAGGTGGAAGTGGTCAGCGGTTTTGATTTCTGCAGTGAGGGGAAGGAAAATGAGGTCTTCTCAAAGGACATTGGATTTAGCTCAGTTTTAGCAGTAAGGGGAGAAGCTGGATATTCAGATTTAATGAGTAAAGAGATGGTAAGGAAGTGCTAGTGGGTAATTTTTCAAAGCTTGATGGGAAAGGGCAGTAGGAGTCTGTCATAGCTTGGGGGTTGAGAAAATTTTGAGGTCAGTGGAGACTTGTGTATGTTCAGAGGCTCCATGCAGAGGAGGCATGGTGTACGACCCAGAGGACTCTAGAGGGTGGTGATTCTAAAGACACTGGCTTTTCATGTATCAAGTTCCAGGACTGTGCTGGAGTCCATAGGTAAGACAGCCATCATCTGTAAGTATCCCAAGAGAAGAATGAAAGTTGATAGTAAGTGGGGAAGGGATAGTTAGGGAGTTTGGGATCGACAGGTCCACCCTGCGATGTTTAAAATGGATAATCAACAAGGACCTACTGTATAGCACAGGGAACTCTGCTCAATGTTATGTGGCAGCCTGGACAGGAGGGGAGTTTGGGGGAGAATGGATACATGTCTGTGTATGGCTGGGTCACACTGCTGTGCACCTGAAACTATTACAACATTGTTAATCGGCTATACTCCAATATAAAATAAAAAGTTAAAAATGTTGACAGTGAGATTTGAGCCTGGGCGACTCAGGGGTGGTGGCTGCACAGTCGAGGGGAGGCCTTGGACAGGAAACCACATCTGGAGCATCAGGGTCAGCACTGGGAGGGAACGATGCATGGACGCCAAGGTGTGTTGAGGAGAGCGAGGTGGCCGAGGACTTCATCGAGGACACAATGCTTTCATTGTCTTGTGGAGGATGTGTGTTCTTTTGCCAGTCAGCAAGGTAGCTTATCTCAGGTGGGGAGCCTTCCTGGGCAAATGCTTGAAAATGTATTGGAAGAGCAAAATTGTTTGTGTGATTGAAGTTGAGGAAAGTTGGAGGGGTGGATAAGAGCCAGAACAAAAAATGTCTTATGTGTCTTGATGAGTTTAGGTTTTTGCGTTTTTTGCCTCCCTCCCCCTACCCCCTGCCACCTTTGGGGAACTTTTGATAAGAATTTAAGCAGAGAGGGAATTTCCTGGTGGTCCAGTGTTTCAGACTCAGTGTTTTTACTGCCGCGGCCTGGGTTCAGTCCCCAGTTGGGGAACTATTATTATAATAAGATCCCACAAGCCCCCGCACTGCAGCCAAAAATAAATAAAAAGAATTTAAGAAGAGATGTGCAATGATCTAGTTTGCCTTTTAGGAAAACCATCCTGGCCACATTGTGGACAGTGGTTTAGGAGCAAGACTGGCTGCAGCAGCCAGGTTGGAAGGCTGGTGTTTAGTCCAGGTGAGAATCAGTGGAGGATAAAGGTAGATACTTGGAAGCAGGAGATACTTGGATGGAACTGAGGATTTGCAAGGTTTCCATGAAGATGGAGCTTGAGAGGGTGGGAAGGGAGAGGAGGAGATGTCAGGAAAAGCTGAGGTTGACTTCCTTTCTGACGTTGAGTTTGGCAGGTAGGAAACCTTTGCTGGGAATGACACCAAATGTTTAGAATGTGGTAAACCTTGTGGGATGTCTCGTCTCAAATGGAGGGAGAGTAGACCAGGGTCTGTATCTGCAGATCACGGGAGGGTGTGGCCTGGAGAGAGAAACATGGACACGCTGAGCACAAGAGCAATGGCTGAGACCAGCGTGCAGAACAAATCCCAGGGCATGGCTCCTGCACATGTGCAGAGCCTCTTGCCTCAAGCATTAATGATCCATTTTCTGAGTGCCTTCCACCTTTCCAGTCTTAGCTGTCTTCCAGGTTAGCCACTGGACTCTTAGTGGCATTAGGCAGGAAAAGAAAAACAATGATGGCATCCACATATACTTCGTTTTACTACCGATTAGCAGATGTGATGAGAGGTTTGGATCCTTAGAAGAAGAGCATCAGATCCCATAGTTAGGCTTGGATTACTTGTTAAACTCATTTATATTTCACCATGTGGCCCCCATCTAGCCCTAACCAAGGAAGCTGAAGTTCCAAATTTTTTTTTTTAAAGTTAACCCAATGAGAATATACAACCATTATGTATCTTGGTTTCTATTTAAATTCGGTAGTTGGACAGTGTTGCCTTTGGCAAATACAAGAATTAGAATATATAGTTTTTCCGAATCTATTGCAGGGAAATCTATGTAACTTACTTTACTGCTCTGACAGCCTCTTCTTATTACTGAATTGACTAACAAAAATAGAATTTATGGCCCTTTTCTACCCTGAATTGAAACACAGTTGAGACTTTGCCCCAGAAATAAAACTCCTGTCTGGAGCATTTTTACACTGGAACCTTCATCGTAGCTTTCAGTTATTACTGAGAATTAATTTTCCCAGTGATATAAAGGAAGTGAGTATTCTCCCTCTGGAGGTGGTGGGTGTTTCTTGTTAGCAATAAGAAAACAGGCTCTTTCCATCTAAGTCAGAGCCTACTTAAATGGTTATGATGGCTGGCTTTTAAGCAAAACCCTAATGAGAACTATTACAGATTTAAGAGTATGGATCACATGTGGGTCTTGTTTAGATCTTGTTTTGAATAAATAAGCTGAAAAGACATTTTGGAGACAGTGGGATAAGAATCAACATCGACTGATAACTTAATTCTCCTGAGAAATCATTGGTGATTTTGTTGTTTGTGAAAACGTCATGATCGTGTTTTAAAATGTCCTTCTGTATTAGAGATGTGTGCTGAAGTATTTACAGGTAAAATGATCTGAAGTCTGAGGTTTGCTTTCAGAATACTGAAGCATAAAGAGTTAGAGTGTAAAGATGAAATCTCAGTGGCAGGGCAGTTCCAGTTTAAAAAAAAAAAAAAGACTTAAAAGTGAATGTAGTAAAATGTAGAAGCCAGGAACAGGAGGGAGTTGAAGGGCTGCTGCTTATTTGGTTTTGACACGTCTGTGGACACCGGTACTCTTTCCACACATAGAGTGACAAGGTTTTTGCCTTTCTGACCCTCGAATCAAGGAGTACTGCACTGCTGTTAGACTGTGCCATTGTGGCTGACACACCCCACCACCCAGGAGGGCTTCTCTGGTGGCTCAGACTGTAAAGAATCTGCCTGCAATGTAGAGGATCAGGGTTCGACCCCTGGGTTGGGAAGATCCCCTGGAGAAGAAAATGGCAACCCATTCCAGTATTCTTGCCTGGGGATGGAGGAGCCTAGTGGGCTATGGTCTGTGGGGTTGCCAAGAGTCAGACACACTGAGCAACTCATGGTGACTGACTGACTGACCGACCACCTGGTACTCGGGCGGTGGTCTGGGCAGTTCCTGTCTTGTCCTCCTCAGAGGCTTCAGCCACCTGTGGAAGTAACCATGCGGGGGATTCCTTGCCCCCTGTTACGTTTTTGAGACTTTTGACTGAGATAACAACTTGGGTGGGGTGGTTTGTAAAGACAGCTGGAATGGGAGCAAGTAGAGATTTCAATAGCAGGCGTATTTTCACATAGAGACCTTATGATGTCATTGTTGGCTCTTTTCTCTAATCAGTTCAATTTTGAGCTGGAATCAGATTCTTCACTCTTTCAACCCAAAGTGCAAGTCAGTGCTGCGTATGTACTTTTTTTTTTTTTCATAACTAAACTCCCATCTGAAGTCTCTGCCCTTTGCAGACACAAGGATAGGGAATGGAGTCCATCACAAAGGGGACATAATTGCAGTGAACCACCACAGACTTGTTTGCTTCTTTGAATTACTCCCAGCACAGCAAGACATTAATACGTCGTCTCTGCGGCAGATGGGCCCATGCATTTTGATCATCCACTTTGCTTTGATTTGACGATTATAACCATGCTTTTCCTCTTAGGATCTTCAGATGCTAGGAGGAAAGCCCAGAGTTTTCTTGACAGTAGCTGCTGCTTTGCTTAAACTGGTAGAATAAATTAAGCCCTTTAGCTTCCTCATGTGAAGTGAAGTGTTAGTTGTTCAGTCGTGTCTGACTCTTTGCAACGCTATGGACTGTAGCCCACCAGGCTCCTCTGTCCATGGGATTCTCCAGGCCAGAATACTGGAGTGGGTTGCCATTTCCTTTCCAGGGGATCTTCCTAACCCAGAGATCAGAACCTGGTCTTCCACATTGCAGGCAGATCCTTTACCATCTGAGCCACCAGGGAAGCCCTAGCTTCCTCAGACTTGTCTATTAATCATGTCACCACAATAACAGGGTCCCTGATGGCAAAGGGTAGTAGCTGTCTAAGGACATGGTAAAATGCCTTTGAGTTTCAAGTTGAGATGATCTGGCCCAGAACCTGTGTCTGTGTGTTTTAGCCAAGTGTGGCTTATTCATTCATGCATCCAACTAACAAGTTTTAAGTGTCTGTTACCTGTTAGCAGCCTGTATTGAGTGGTGGTTCCCAGAGCTGGATTTTGTGTTCATTGCAGCAAATTTCAAGTGTGCTCTGACTCTAGGGATTATGGATATGAGAAGCTAAAAGGATTTCAGGATGTAATGGGATCTTAACTTGCCCCTCCCCTCATATCCCTTCAAAATCCCTGTGGTGCTGTATCTGCAGCTTCTGACTTCCTTCTCCAGGGGCAATGGTGAGAGAAGTATGGGGAGAAGTTCCTCCTGATACAAAGTTTGCTTTGGAAAATTTTTTTCAGGCAGCAGGAAAATGTTATTCACTCATTTAACAAACACATATTAGTTAGCCGTCACCAAAAACTCAATGGATAAGAGTTTGAGCAAACTCCAGGAGATTGTGAAGGACAGAGAAGCCTGGCATGCTATAGTCCACGGGGTCACAAAAAGTCAGACACAACTTAGCAACTAGACAACAACAAAACACAAGATACTCTAAATGTGAGGACTCAGAATATATTGAACTGTGTCTTACCCCCAGGGCATGTGCTTTCAGAGCTCCAAATTGTCATGCATGTTAGAACATCTTCTTAGTATCTTTGGATTTTGTAGCAATACCAGGTTAAGCAGATTAACAAAAACAACAGAATCCATTACTCTGTAACAAACACAGACTCATCCATCTGGTGGAGAGAAGTGTAAAGGCAGAGTACTAAAAAGCACCAGCTCCTGTCATTACACGGCCTGTGTATTGTCATCACACGCCCTATGTGGTCGAAAGTTTGATGGTTGTTTCATTGACCAGACCAGGACTTTAATGGTGAGTCTTCATTCCAGAATTCGTTGCATAAAAATCAAAAAAATGTTGGAAATCCTAAATGGTACACATATTGTGGCAAATGCAGGTGAACCATAAGTTGACCTCATGGTCACATCAAGATTTTAGAAGGTTTCATCATTTTCGTTCTTAAAAATTTAGTAGCTCATCTTACTATCACTTCCTCCCCTCCTAGAAAAGTCATATCTTTGAATATTGTTTTGAGGTAGGAGGTGGTTACTTTTATTTTCTGTTTTATTATTATTTTTTTAATAAAAAGAATTCTGTTGGCATTTTTTAACAAGAGGTATGTATATCTTTAATTTTTAAATACCTGATTTTTGACTGACAGCATTGTACATAATAATGATAAAATTACAAATGATGCCAAAAGAGGAAGAGGCAGAGGGAATGTTTCTTCACTGCTCGTGGGGTGAGCAAAACATTCTTGGCCTGTCTCTACCTAGCAGTGTATCTGATTGGTGAGTTTGGAGGGAGAAAGTGGGCACGTGTGGCCCAGCCCCTTGCCCTCCCTTTCTGAGGGAGCTGGACTGCTCATAGAGAGGTGCTATTGGTCAGTCACCGTGGCCCTGCCTGGGGGAGGTCGGAATGCGCTGGACGTGCTTGCTGGGGACAGGATAGGTAAGTCTTGTCTAAATCCAGGGGTCGTTCATCAAGGAAGGCTGGTGGCTCAACATTTAAGCCACATTCTCAAGTTATCACCTTTGTAAAAAGGGTGATGTTTTGACCGCCCCCCACCCGAACTTACTGGTCATACTTCTAAATTAGTTCAGAACTGGGTTGGGCGGGGCATGGGTGATATATATTGGGGTTCCTTAATGTCCATGACCCAGTGAAAAGAAGTCCCTCTCTCAATTCAGAGCCATCACCAAGTCCTAATAAGTTCTTCTGGAAATGCTCTGTGCATATGCAGATGCATCGAGAAATGTATATATGCGAACCCCCTTCTTATGTTCAACAGTGATGAGTACTCTGTTCTACTAGCGTCTTCTTGTGTTTTGATGATCTATTTGATACTTGCTGTTGGGTGCATAATATTTTACAATATGATGTTGTATTTAGTTTACAACCAGAAAGAATAAACATGCCTCCATTTGAGCATCACGCCCTGATAAACAGTGAGAAACTGTAAAGTTCTGCTGGTGACCAATAGAGATAGCAACTCTTTCCCATTCCTTTTCTTTCCCCACACAAAAGAGGTATATCATGTATCTCACCATAAGACGACTTCATCCTCGGTAATGGAGAGCATGCTGGAAATCTGTGTAGGGATCTACTTTTTCAGAGAACCTATTCAGTTCAGTTCAGTCATTCAGTCATGTCTGACTCTTTGTGACCCCATGAATTGTAGCACACCAGGCCTCCCTGTCCATCACCAACTCCCGGAGTTCACTCAGACTCACATCCATCGAGTTGGTGATGCCATCCAGCCATCTCATCCTCTGTCGTCCCCTTCTCCTCCTGCCCCCAATCCCTCCCTATTACTGGTATTTAATTAGGAACTTTAAGCTGAGTATTAGCTGGAATGCATCTTTAGGGCAGTTAGTCATAATTGTTGTGAAGGAACTCTTTGGCACTGACATCTAAAAATTATTCAGAAATGTTTGTATGGATGTGTATATTTTTAAGCAGATACTTTGGTGAAATTATATGACAAATATTTTCTATATTGCATTCTATATAACAGTTGCTGAGTCTGGATGAGTTTCCATTCTACCAGACTCAAATGCACTTGAGTATCTTTCACGGATTGTTAATCCCTAAGCAAATTTAGGTCTTGGCAGAACATTTTTCAAGGTGCTAGCATTGCTTGTACCACTCAGAGTTCACATGAATGGTGTTTAACGGGTAACTCACCCCTGATCTTTATGTTGGCTGTCTTTACAAGGTTGGAATCCAGTCCACAGTCTGCAGTAAGTTACGATCATCCAGTCCATCTTAGTTATTTTTCTTCTCATTGTCCGTTCTATGCAGCTCTCTTTCTGTTTCATTTGGAGACGTTAACATGCTCCATTACCAAAACCCAGTGGATGCTCTTGTTGGCACTGCTCTTCTGCTAGCTAGTTTGCCTTTTATTTTTTAATACCACTGTGAGGCTGCTGGATTTAGTGTATCAGTCAGGCTTCAACCAGAGAAACAGAACCAGGAAGGTAAAGAGATTTATCGCAAGAAATAGTCTGACATAAGTAAGGAGTAGAGCCTATAGGGTTGAAGGATAGGAAGAGCAGGCCACAACTCTTGGGCATGGCCAAAGCTGTTGTCCACAGGCGTTGCAATTTCTTCTTCAGAGAAGCCCTAGCTCAACTGTTCAGGCCTGTCAGCGACTGAATCAGGCCCACCCAGGTTATCAAGGTATAATTTCCCTGCGGTTAAAGACAATCATGGACTTTCATTATGTCTACTGTGTCTTCACGGCAGTGCCTACATTAGTGTTTGATTGAATAACTGGTGGCATAGCCAAGTCGACACCTAAACCCGACCATCACAGTGTGTCTCTAATGCTTGTTACGGTTCTCCTGGTTTTCACGGTCCTTTCTGCCGCCTGCCTGGAGCAGTATGCTGTTAGCTGTGTGCTCTTCTTTCTCATTCCCATGCCTCCTTCCCCTGCAATTAAGTTAACTTGGTAACTCACTGCTGTATCCAGAGCATCTTCGGCTCTGCTCCGCTGCTAAACGTTTATTCTCCCCTTTTACCCTTTGGTTTTATATGATGTGTGTTTTCTCATCTATGTTATTTGTCTCACCAGGACAGAACGTTGCCATTGTTTTCTTCATTAGCTGAAATCACAGATCAGCTTGGCACCCATTCCAGCAGGAGCGTTCGTTCTCAAAGACAATAGTTGAAAAATTGGATGCTGCTTTCTTGGCTGCTAGCTGTTCTCATTGTTCTTCGTCACCCTGTCTTGGGAAAATGCCATATTGGAGGTTTGATAGGACTAAAACCGAACAAGAAATCTAATTACTTCTTGTTTTGTGCTGCTTCTTCAGAATAGCTCCCTTCCTGCTTCCAGAACATTCTCTTTCACGGCATTGCCCTTTCAAGTTGGATTTCCAAAGTTACAAAGTTCCATTATCCGAAAAGCAGCCATTTATCAGATTTGATTCTTTCACATTAGAAAATGTTAAAGCATTATAAGGAAGTTGCTATACGTGTGTCCTTCACTGATCTAGCTTAGTGTTTTGAATTGTTATTATTGAATTATAAGAGTCTCTGTTTCTCTAGAATCTCTTCCAATTGCCTATAGAACATTTTAATATTCTCATTCCTTTGTTATCTTTTTATATTCTGGAAAAAGAGAATGCCAAATTTTAGCAGAAATAGGTAAACATTGAATTCCAAGAGGTCAAAAAAAAGTAATGCAGATCACTGGCAAAAGGGCCAAGATTTAGCTGGAGCCACTTATCTATAATTGATAGAAATGGACTTTTTTCTTCTTGGTATTTTAATAAGTAATAACATAGTCAGACAGAAAAAAAAATGTGGAAGTATAAATTAAAATCTGAGTGTTTAGTTGCCCAGAAAATCCACAGTCAGAAAACACTGACCAAGAAGCAAAGCATGGTAGAGCATGTTATTTGTCATGGGAAGGGGTATCAAATGACTTCCCTGGTGGCCCAGTGGTAAAGAATCCACCTGCCAATGCAGGAGACATGAGTTCAATCCTTGGGTTGGGAAGATCCCCTGGAGGAGGACATGGCACCCCACTCCAGCATTCTCACTGGGAAAATTCCACGGACAGAGGAGCCTGGTGGACTGCAGTCCACAGGGGCTCAAAGAGTCAGACACGACTGAACACGCACATGCGTGTGCACGCACACACACACACACATACACACACACACTCATAGGATATCAAATATGACCTACGAAGTTTTAAAGAATTCCTGACTATAAAAAAAATGGAAATGAAATTCCATAAATAACCTCATCAACATCCTTATTCTGGTTATCTATAGAAGCTTCAGACAATAAGTTGTTTTAACATGCTTCAGTGGGTCAGGGGTTCGGAGAAGTCTGAGCAGGCTGCTTTCTGGTCCCGTGCAGCTGCAGTCAGGTGGTCAAGCCCTCTCCTCATGGGTTCTCCTGCCTGCAGCATGGAGGCCTCAGGGCTGCCTGCACTATACTGCCTATACGGTGACTGCAGCATCCTCTGCTTGTATTCCACTGAGCTCGGTGGAAACCACATCACCTTCTATGACACTTGACTCTGTTGGTTATGGGCAAGGCAAAGACCCACCCAGGTGTAAGAAGGGGGCACTGGACTCCATCTCTTGATAGTGGGGCTGGAAGGATTCTGGAAGAACACTTGGATCAGGAGGTGTTATTATGGGCATCTTCGGGGGTGGGGGGAAACCTGCCCTGCCCTGGTCTACCCTCTGGCCACAAAAATCCACATACCTCCCACATGCAAAATATACTCTTGCGTTTCCAAGACTCTCCAGAAGTCTTGTCTTATGGCTTCAGGCTCAGGCCCAAAGTCAAGGGCCTTGTCCCAGTCATCTTCCTGACACACAGCCAGAACAAAGTAGGAGGGCAGGCTTCTTAAAGCCCTGTGCCGAAGTGGGAAAACCAGAGGCCCTGGGCCCACGACAGATGTGAAATTTGGCCTGTTGCCTGTACCTCTATGAGGGTTCTGTTTGTGTCTCGGCTCCATGCTCTGGGCTCTTGCTTCTGCTTTTTAAGTGACCCTTCATTTTTCTGAAGGAGTCAACGTTTGTAGCTGAGTAGCCTTCTCAGACTTTCCTGGCCCTAAAAGTTTGGGGATCTGAATGCTGTTTTCATTTTGTACTCTCTGTTATAATCTAACCTGGCAGTAATTTCACAGTACAAGTATCTGTAAAACTGTGGATTTTCTTGAATGTTGATAGGTTCACGTATTAGACAGAAGTCATGACCTCAAGATGCTTTGTCTACCTTGGACTCCTTGTGACACTGGCAGACCACACCCTTAAGATTCTCAGAAGGCTTATTGTGTAACGCAGAGATTCTACAAGGTCTGCTCTTAAGATCTTTAGAAAGCCTGATGTATGTGTATATGCGTGTGTGTTCCGTTGTGTAAGCCCTGTGACCCTATGGACTGTAGCCTGCCAGGCTTCTCTGTCCATGAAATTTTCCAGGCAAGAATACTGGAATGGGTTGCCCTTTCCTTCTCCAGGAATCGAACCCATGTCTCCTGCATCTCCTGCATTGGCAGGTGGATTCTTTACTGCTGCACCACTTGGGAAGCTTAGAAAGCCTTAGGTCTGTTTAAAAGCTTCCAGGAAGCATCACCTTAGATCTTTCTAAAGTCTTAACAGAGTGTCACTGGTCACACCTGAATTTGATCTTTGCTTTGAAGCCGGGACTGGGTTTGAGACTTGCTGGATGTCTAGAGAGGCTGTGGATGAGAAACCGGTTTGTATTTAACAGTGAGTCCTTTTGCTCATCTCTCAATTCATGATTTATCACAGGCAGCAAGCAGAACCCAGGTGTCCCTATAAGCTCTCTGCCTGGAAATGTCTTCTGCTAGATCATTAGATCCATTTCTGTTCCCGCTTTACCATAGATATCAGCTTTGCCAAACTCTGTCACTGCACAGCAGGGTCGTCTCATCCTCTAGCATCCAGTAATAAGCTTCTCACTTTCCTGTAAGCTCTCACTGACAGCCTTCTTAAAACAACAGTCTTTTCTTCATCTTCCATTATCTTGCGTGTCAGGAATTCCAGAAGTAGGGTCAGAGGGGAAGCACTTTTGCTGGTACCCCAGGCACCAAGGAAGCCGGTCTGACTGCCCCTGGGCTGCTGGGATTGTTGTTACTTTAAGTTGCCTAGTTTGGGTGTGGCTAGTGATATGCTAGTAATACCGGGAACCATTACCACTGCTTCTTTTCTTTCCGGCCGTGGTCACCCTCAAGTCCCCGTACGTCTGCTCTGCTTTCAGAAATCCAGATTCCACACTCCCCTTACCCCATAGCACTGGAGAGCCTCTCTGCTTCTCCACTGTCTGAATTCCAAGCCCCTTGACTTGGTGGGCCACAGAGGCTGCCTGTCACGGGCCAGACTTGTCCCACAGACACATCATTTTTAGGCTGTGTAGAAGAATTTTACTTTCACTTGACATAAACGTGTTAACATGAAAAAAAAAAAAAAAAAGGAGCATTCACATAAAAACCCAAGCTATCCACTTCTCTGGAAGACTTGGAAATTCTGGCAACACTGGCTACCTTCCTGTGGCAGCAGTCTTCTATTCTGGGCTCTCCCTCTGGGGGGGCGGGGCAGGTCCTGTCCAGACCACCCAGCTCCCTACTGGCTCTGCTTTTCATGCCCTACCTTCCCACTGGGTGGAATAAGGTCTTTACTTCCTCTGCCTGGTGAGCTCCACAGGTAGTCATCCTCTCTCCTGAGATCTCACAGCATTCACATCTTGGTTACATAGCATTCACATTTTATTGAAATTATTAGCTTAAATGTCTGTCCATCTCTGGAGTGTGGACTACTCCAAGGTGTAGGCTTTGATTTTATTCATCTTTTGTCTAGAACTTGTCACCAGGCAGGTATTAAATAAGACTTTGTTGACTGAATGAGAAAATAAGTGGTTCTTTTAAAAGGCTGAGGCTTGTTCTCTGCCCTGCAGGAGTATACAGTTCAGTATGTCACCTGTTATATGTAACACAGAGTAGAATGATATAAAGGTGCAGACGAAATACCAATTGGGAGAATTGGCCAACACTTCTGAAGTTAGAAGAAAAGAAGTAAGTAGAAATTTTGAAAGGGCAGATCAGGCTGAGATATATATGTAATATAAAAAGTAGAGTTGTGAAGTTATTTAATTTGTATAAAACTGGGTTGTGGGTGTCTGATTGAATATGGCGGGAAGTAAGTCTTGGAAAACTAATTTGGGGCAAGGTTATGGAGAGACTGAACTCATTCTGTAGGCTATAGTGAGCTCTTGTGTTTTTTTCTTTTGGAGAAAGTTCTAGTCTATGACTCATGGCAATATGAAGGATAAAATAGTAAGAGTTTAGAGGCCAGAGATGAATTAGCAGTTTGTTTTAATAGGAGAGACAAGAGGTCAACGTTGAAGGGGCCCTGTCATCCAGCACAGTGGCAGCTGAGGAGGTAAACTTTGCAGAATATAGTGTTTGATAGATTTGGGTTGTGAGAAAGATGGAGTGTAGTCACGATAATAGCACCTGTCATGTCTTGGCTGTTTATGTGCCAGGCGTCATGTTAGGAACCTTAAATGACTGTGCCCTTCGGTCAAAATGACAGGGGTAGGGAAGTTTGACTTTTTTAAGTCAAAATGGAATTTTATTTTAAAAATGTCTTGTTATCCAGTGAATGCCCCATGCATAAACTTTATATGTATATATAAACACATGCATACACATGTGTAGTAGAAATAATACTTGTGTGTATTAGAAGGTACAGGCAGAAATGTCAACTAGGCCAGTAGTTCTGCATTTTTCACGTTTTACTTTTCCCAAATATCCTATTGGATAATTAAAGTTCCAAATTGTTATAAATAAAATGAATATTATTTTTTCCATGACATTTAAATTTAACATTGATCTGTTGTCATACTAATAATTACAGAAAGTTCGAGGACCTCACTTCATGCTTTAACGAGAAGGATCTTTATTTCTATTTTGCAGGAAAATCAATCACAGGTAAAATTTATGATCCTGTTTGTAAAGTTTATCATGTATTCCTAAATATAAAGGAATCTTGAAACTATTGTGATACTTTATTTTCTGAATCTAAAATTAGGAAAAAAAGAATCTTCTGGTCAGTTTGAACTTAACGAGCATTTATGGAAATAGATGAAATAAAATATCTACTTATAATAATGGATTAGTATAGTTATATATAACTTAAACAATTTATATAAAATATTTCATTTAGAAGTACACAGTTTTCCTTTCTTACTTTGTATCAACAGTATTATCTAGGCTTTGACTTTCAGTATTGGCAATAACCATCAAAAAACCAGTTTTTTGTATCATGTAAAACAGTTTTTCAGAGGATACCCTTTTCACTTCTGTCTGCATTTAAAAAAATATATATCCCTCTGTGTTTCCTCATGATGCTTTCATAAGAAATGTTATCCCAAGCCATAGGTGTCAGTTTGAGAAATATTAAGATAGTTTTCTACATCCCCGTCCTTCCAGTAAAGTATATTACTAATGTTTGGTACGTAAAAATCAATTAGTGTGTTGCTTTTAAAGGTGAAATGTGAGAGGCTTATATCATAAAATTGAGATATTTGCCATTGTAAATCAAAGTATTCTCAGGAATTATTACTAAATTCATGTGAACTACTAAATTCACGTGAAATGTCATCAAATTTTACAGTGTTTCCATGAGCTGAGTCTTTTGATCAGTGGTGTGCTTGTAAACCTTGAGAACTCCTATTTTGGCCTTAAGTGGGGAGTTCAATGCCTAATTTGTACTATTTTCCAGTTTTCCTTTGTGTAAATACTCCTATGATATGCTAAGTCGCTTCAGTCGTGTCCAGCTGTTTGTGACCCTGTGGACTGTAGCCCACCAGGCTCCTCTCTCCATGGGATTCTCCAGGCAAAAACGGTGGCATGGGTTGCCATTTCCTCCTCCAGGGCATGTTCTTGACACAGGGATTGAACCTGAGTGCCCTGCATTGGCAGGCAGATTCTTTACACCTGGGAGTGACTTAAATCCGTTAATATGTTTCAGGTGCACAGTCACTTTTGTTATATGTGTAACAGCTGGTATCAAGGGCTGGTGAGACAGACTAGAACAACAGTGGGCAAGGCGCTTCTCCAACCTGCGTGCCTTGTCAATCACCCGAGTTTGCAGGAAGGAAGATTCTGACTGGTGGGTCTGGCTTGGGGCCCAAGATTCAGCCTTTTTAGATGATGCTGTTGCTGCTCGTCTGGGGGCGAGGGGCAAGGTTGCAGCTGGACTGTGTCAGCCGGGAGCACCACCGATCACCTGTGATGGCTCCAGGCAGTGTGCCTCCGTTCCATTGGCTCGGGCTGAGCCCGCAGCTTTCCTCCAGGTGTGGGTTGGCCAGGAGTGGGCACGAGGGCATCGGGGGCTAATACGTGCAGCATCAAGAGCGTCAGCTGTGGCCTCCAGGCTTTCTATGATAGGGGAGAAGCCAGGAGGGACTGATGGGAGAGGCAGAAGAGGACAGAGGGCCCAAGAGCACAGGGAGGCCAGGCAGTAGGCATGGGATGGAGGTGCCGGAGAGCTGGTGGGCTCAGGGGAAATGTCGGAGTATAAGCTGTGGGGACAGTAAACTATTTACTACTGAAAATTTGGTGAGTTTAATTTTAATTTTTGATGATTTGGAAGGCTCTTTTGTTTGCTTGGCCTTGCCTCAGGGACATTATAAGTAACAGTAGATTAGAAGCATGTTTTCTAGGTCTGGTTAGTAGAATGCCTGGTAAGAGAAAAGTTACTGAGTGTTGTTTTCTGCCATGCCCAGAGTATTCTCGGTGTGTGGATGTGAGACGAGTTCTTGGGTTCAGGCTGCAGTGGGGCAGGCAGTTTGTCCAGCCAGTGAAGGGGAAGTGGAATACACAATTTCCAGGGGCAGGAAAATCATTCCAAGGAGATCCCCAAATCCACTCCTGGAGGAGTTACTGTGGCACTGTAAGCAGCTGGCCAGTGTCTCTAAGACAAACTGGAATAAACTGGGTTTCTTTGGGTCACGTTCATCCTTTATTCAGGAGTTTGTTAGAGAAACATACCTCCATTTCTAACATTTAACACCTTGTGTAGAAAGTGCTTCCGTTGGCTTTCTTGTATGCTCCTGTACCCATGCTTCCTCCTGTTTTTATGTCTGGAGCCAGGTGGCAATTTGAGATACTGTATGGAGGTCCTGGTATTTATAGAAAGCTCCTGTTCCGAGCAGCAACCCTGGCAAGATGAGTCGGGCGGCTCCAGGGACTGCTTCGCTTGTCGCTGCCATTCCCTCTCCCTAGCCAATCTGTCCTAGCTCTGCTTCTGACACCCGACCCCATGGCCACAAGAACTGGCCTGGGAACCACACTCTTGTTCCCTCTGTCTGGTGGAGCCTGACTTATTTTTTGTGGGAATTATAACTTCATTTCTTTAATGGATTTTCATAAAAATACTGTTTTGAGAAAGAGAAAATAATATCACTTTCCTTCCCAGAGGTTTGGTATAAATAGAACTGCTCGGTTGTATTTTATTCCCAGTTTGGGCAATGAATGTTATTGCATGTAAAGGCTTGTCTAACCTCGCTGTTGCCAGCTCTGACCTGAGGAGTTTGTGAGCTTATGAATACCTCTAGCTATGACTTAAATTGAGCTCATTTCTCTGAGAATCATCGGGTTATTTTTTAAACCCCTGACAGAGGAAAAATTTCATTCAGTCACCTCTTGGCTTTACTAAGTGAGTGGGCCATTTAATAGAATAAGAACAATGTAACTGGCATGCAAGCATTGTTCTAAAGGTGAGTAACCTCCATTTTCATCATTGTAAGGAATGGGGCGAGATAGAAGCTTTTACACATTTTGATTTTTGAAGCATCTGTTTTGTAGATTATTCTTCAGTTCCCTAATATATTAAAAAAACAAAACAAAACTGTTTAAACTATGTGAAACTTAGTCGCCTTAACTCTAAGACCTCTAAGACCTCCAAGTTTCCTGTCATCCTTACAAACTCCCTACAAGGCTGTAACTTTGTAAAATTGCTTTCTGGTCTCTTCCTTAGAGGTCAGTGTCATATAACTACACCGTGAAACCTGGGTTTCAAATTATGCTTAGAGTTTTTTCCTTTCCAGTAAACCAAGATAACATCCTTAAGGAATATATTTGTGTTCTTATTCTTGCTACACTATACGAACATTTTATGCTACATAGATTTTTTAATTGTTCTCTGTCCTAATTTCTGCATTCCATTTGTTTAATCACTGTTTATTGCTTAAAGGCCAACGCCACCATTTCTTTCAGTATCCGAGGCTATAATCCTAGACATTTTGCTTTATCTTTTGCTCTTCCAGCAAATAAAACCAAGAGGAGGGAGACAGGGTTCTAAAATGAAATAGAAGCTGGCCATTTTATTGTCTGTAGTTGGATGCCTCTTGTAGAAACAAAATGGACAGATTTTCTAAATGTAGAATGAGAGGGACGAGAACATCAACTGAATTTTAGGGTGGGAAGCTGTACTATCTGGCTGCTTTCAGAGAGATTTCCGTGGTATGCTCTTTTAAATGAGCGTGTGAATGTTAGTAATTGTCAACCATGTTTGAGTTTTACAGTCTGAATGAAGGTATTTTTCTGTTTATGATCCACAATTTTACTTGTCTTCTCACTTCTTAATTAATAGTATGTTTTGTAGTAGATGTGGCTTTAAATGCTTTCTTTTAATGTAGTCATTAACAGATTTTCCTCTGTTGCTCTCATCATGATTAGTGTTGCTAAGAAAATAATTAATTTTACTGTATACGTCAACAGAAAATTTTCTTGTTATCCGTTTCTTTGATATAGCTTTAAAATGAGCAATCTGTTCTGAAAATCCTGAAGTGCATTTCAGCATCTTTTCTGCAGTACTTTGCCAACATCTATGAGCATCATTAAAATCACCATCATTAAATAGGTCTTTCCAGTGACTCAGAATGCAAGTGGAAAAATATATATGCCAAGCACAGAGGGAGTTTTACTAAGTGCTAAGTGTTTTGAAGGTGACTTAGAAAAAAATTTTTTGAAGTGGAGAAAAAAGTTTTTTTTTTAAAAAATTGAGCATAACCGTTTGTGATTATGAGTAAGAACCTTTTGGTAGTTTTTCAAGTTTCCATGTTGCAGCTCAAGACAAAGTGATCAGGCTTGCTTGTACAGGATCCACATGGTAATGCCTTCAAATCGAACCCACCCCCGAGTCTGCATTGTTTATGACTTCACATTGATCCAACGCGTGTAAATGCTTGCTTTACGTCTGAAGTCTGTGCTATTTCCCTTGGGACTCATGAACTTCCCACAGTAAAAGTGAATAGGTTCTATTATGGAAAATAGTCTTTCCTCATGTCATACTCTTTCAAAGTCTTCCAAGAACATTTTTAGATAGCTGCTTTTTCACAGTTACTATTCATTGGCATAGAAAGACTTGAATTTGAATGGGCGTTTTCATTTTGTCCTTATACCTGTGTGATCTTGGGTCACTTCTGGGCCTTTGTTCTCCCATCTGTGAAATGAGGGGGTTTGACTGGGTAGTCTCCAAAGTTTTTTTTTTTTTTTCACTTGTGGCTTCTCTGAATTGACGGACCACAGGTTATTATGTTCACTTGCTACATTGCTTAGTTTAAATAGATCTGAGTGTGTTTTTTTTTTTAAAGCAAATTACTTTGGTCAGAGGCTCATTATTCTCAGTCATCCTCTCCTTTGAAAAGTTTTGCCTTTTCAAACACAGACACTAGGAAAGCATACCCGCATGGACCACATCTCTATATTTTTGAGCTAATTGCTATCTAGTTTTTATAGATATAATAGATTGTTATCTATTAAGGTCATCTGACGTAGTTGCTGATTATCTTGCTGTGTTCCTAGCAATCTCACAGGCCTCAAAAGGGCTATAAGGTGTGTTAAGAATAGTACTGTTTTGTTTTGCTCGAGTAGGTTGGGCAGAATCCTGGGAAAACAATCATGATGTCAGATTCTGAAAAAGAGCAAGGTGGCAATAGAGGGGTACTTGCTTCTGTGATGTAGGTTGTAGATGGCAGGTGCCTTAGGCTAGTGGCTGCCCAGGTCCCTCACCTTCTCTTAATCAACAGTCTGTTTGCATGCATGCATGCATTTCCTTAAGCAATTTTGAAACCTCCCTTGTGGCCTTTCCTGTGTAGTGATTCATAAAATATGAACTGAAGCCAGAGTGAAAAAAGGGTTTGATCCTTCATGGCTGACATGTGTGGTACTCTTCCAAAATATTTTGTTCTACACACATTTAGTAACTCATTTCAAGAAACAGTATCTTTGGATAGAGAATGCGTGTGGGTGGCTGTGGGTGGCTTTTGGGGGCAATCCTTGCTAGTTACCCCTGAATTCATAACCACTGAGGTTATTTTCAGGGTCGGTGTATGCTTTGTGACTCAAGTGGCAGCACTCGCAAGCACTGTTCACTTTCGACTGGTGAAGCTTTGAGTGGATTTCTTTTGATCCAGGTGAGACGAGTTCCAGGGTCAAGCGGTCACCTTCATAAAACCGAAGACGGTGACTGGGAGTGGAGCGACGACGAGATGGATGAGAAAAGTGAAGAAGGGAAAGCAGCCTTTTCTCAAGAAAAGGTAGGTCACATTGATGATGGTTAGCTGACTTGTGTCAACTTTTATTTTTGTGATTTTCTTGAGGCATGTATGTATTAATAAATATGTATTTGTTTTACAGTCACGAAGAGTAAAAGAAGAAAATCCAGAGGTGAGTGTGGTTACTTGTTTAGTTCTTTGCCTCCTCTCTCGCCTTTACCTCTGCCTGCCAGTATTAGAGTCTGAGCTGTTTGGGGAAGAACCTTCAGAATTTTGTTTTTGTGGTATAGGAAAAAAAGAGGCACATAAACTTGGCAAATCTTCATGCCTTCTGACTTATTGGGTTGGCCAAAAACTTCATTCGGGTTTTTCCATAACATCTTACGGAAAAATCCAACAGAATATTTTGGCCAATCCAATACTTTGGAGCTGTGTATATTGGGGCAGATTGCTGTACTCTCTGAACCTCAGCTTCTTACTCTGTCAAATGGTGGTGATCACAGTACTTATTGAATTGCTGTGAGACTGATAAAATCACTTAATAAAGCACTCAGTGGGGTTCTTAGCACAAATTAGTTGCTCACTTAATCTTAAATTCTTATGTCACTTAGGAAACAGAGTAGGCATACAGGAAAATTTCTCCTTGATTTTTGGTTTACCATAAAGCAAAATATTCAGATGGCTAGAAACTCTAGGTTGAATTTGTTGGTCTTAATTTTTAAGTCTTCTGGGCAACTTAGTAGGCAATACACACTCTTTTATCCTCTTCCCTTTGAGAACTCGGAGAGGGCAATGGCACCCTACTCCAGTACTTTTGCCTGGAAAATCCCATGGATGGAGAAGCCTAGTGGGCTGCAGTCCATGGGGTCACTAGAGTCGGATATGACTGAGCGACTTCACTTTCACGTGTTGGAGAAGGAAATGGCGACCCACTCCAGTGTTCTTGCCTGGAGAATCCCAGGGACTGGGAAGCCTGGTGGGCTGCCGTTTATGGGATTGCACAGAGTTGGACACGACTGAAGCGACTTAGCAGCAGCAGCTTTGAGAACTGGTTATCTTTTGATTAACTTTATTTCCTCCACTGGTTAATTATCCTAATGACTAATGATGACTGTAGTTCAGAGAACTTGCTAATTCTCCTAGAGGAAGTTTGAACACATTTAAATAGCTCCAAATATTTACAAAGCTAGTAATTAATATATTCTCAGTAAGAAAACTGAAGACTTTGGGTTACACGTGATATCCATTCCAACTCTCTAAATTTCGCAGACATTTCCTTTTAATTAAAAGGAGTAAATCTTAGCATTGTGCTTTAAGTGGAAATAACCAGATGGACCATCTAAGAAGAGAACATCAGAGACACAAGCCATTCTTTCCCTTCTCATGTCTCATTGACGGGCCTGCCTCCTATTGGTAACTCCTTCAGATCCTGTTTCCACCTTTATTTATCATGTGAATGAATCTATTTTATACATAAAATATAAGCTTTGATCAAGGAAGTTACATAGATGGTGGTAAGTCTCATAGAAGGACACACTGGCCACACACATATCCTGCCATGTTTTTGGAATGATCTTGACCTGTTGTCATGAACTCTGCCTTCTTCTTGCCCACTTTTCTGTTTATCTAGAGTGAAGTGCCGATCAAGGTTTTTCAACTAAGAGTTTCTGTGAACAAGAAGTGTCAGTTCTCCCTAGAAATAGAACACAGTAACTTGATTCGATAGCATTCTTGACTCAAAAATCATTCGTTATTGGTTCACTGCAGGACATCTTCTTTGGATGGTATTCACTGTAGTCATGCCTTACTAGTACAGACAGATGGGTACTTTCTAGATATCTATCTAGATATACTATCTAGAAACCTAGCATTTCTTTCTTCATGAGGATTTGTTAAGTTTACTTTGAGAATATCTTACTATGTGCTTGTTGAAATTGCTCTGAAAACTGATCTGTTATTTGAATAAAAGCAATATCTTTTTGGCAACTGTATTGTCTTCATAGCCAGGAAAGAGAGCGGTGTATGGCATGCTGTCAGTTTGTCATTAAGCATTAACCTTCTTGAGTGGGATTTGAAGTCTTGGGCACTTCACTGTATCTAGACTCATTTGATTTCCCAGTGGCATCTGTGCCCATCTTGGGAACTTGGGCATAATTAAGGAAGTGTATCAGATCAGATCAGTCGCTCAGTCGTGTCTGACTCTTTGCGACCCCATGAATCACAGCACGCCAGGCCTCCCTGTCCATCACCAACTCCTGGAGTTCACTGAGACTCACATCCATCGAGTCAGTGATGCCATCCAGCCATCTCATCCTCTATCATCCCCTTCTCCTCCTGCCCCCAATCCCTCCCAGCATCAGAGTCTTTTCCGATGAGTCAACTCTTCGCATGAGGTGGCCAAAGTACTGGAGTTTCAGCTTTAGCATCATTCCTTCCAAAGAAATCCCAGGGCTGATCTCCTTCAGAATGGACTGGTTGGATCTCCTTGCAGTCCAAGGGACTCTCAAGAGTCTTCTCCAACACCACAGTTCAAAAGCATCAATTCTTTGGCGCTCAGCCTCAAGATAGGCTTATTTCTGTGAAAGTATACATTAGTTTGGATGTAAACACTCCTACCAAACTTTAGAAATCACCAGCTCCACCTCCTGTTATACAACTTCCACCATTTTTGTTTGTTTCTTTTTTTTGTTGTTTGTTTATTTGCTTTTGGCAGGGCTAACATTTCAGTATCATGTGCTATGTTCATTCTCTCCAATGATGGTTCCTGTGTCCTTTCAGCTTTTAATTAAGGTAGCCCTGTGATTTGCCAGTCACACCAAATTGCTGTTTGGATGTGAAGCAAAAGCTATTTTTTAATTTATTATAAAGGAAATTGAAATTGTTGAATATATTCAACAAATATAAGTAAATTATATAAATATAAATGATATAGTAAATATGTGTAATGAGCATATGATGTGCACTGTTCGATGTGCACTGTTTTAGTAGGCACTGGGGGATATGTCAGTGAGGAAAACAGAGTCCTTGTGAAGCCTCCATTCCGGTGGGAGTAGATAAATTATATCCAGTAGTGTTCATAAGTAAATTATGTGGTTTGTTACAATGGAATAAGAGTAATGGGGAAAAAATCAAATAGGGTAGAGGGTGAGCTATGGTATGGTCGGAGTTTATGATTTTAAATGTGTGGGTCTGTGTAGGCCTTATTGAGAGGGACATGAAGACTTGTAAAAGGTATGGGAGAATTAAAGAGAAATAACTCTAAAGGACCATTTTATCTTGCTGCCCCTCAGACCCCTGTGACTGTCCTGTCTTTCCAGAGGTTATCAGTTTGCACTGTTTTCTTCCAGAACTTTTCTTGTTTGTTCACATACAAATATGTATGTAAAGAAATCTAGCATATCATTTTAAAAACATTAAGATCATAAAAACTATAAAGTGTTGCATCTTGCCTTATATCTTGGAAATCTTTCCACAGTACTTGCTATAGAATTGCCTCTTTATTTTTAACTGCTGAGGGGTATTCCATATCACAGTGGTTTAACCATTTCTTTCTTGGTGAGAACATTGAGGTTGCTATTACAGACTATATTCCATTAACATTTTTTGTGTATGCATTTTGAGGAGTGCACATATAAATAAAGCATAAGTACACAAAATTGTGATAGAATCTGCTGACTTTGGATTTTTATAGCTGCTATTATCAAAAGCTGTGTCATGCTAAATATCTTGTCATCTATACCTCAATAAAACTGGGGGGGAAAAGCTATATACAGTCTCAGACTGTGTACCATTTACCTTTAAACATCTTTTAGAGGGAAAACGCTTAGTCTGTACTAAATGGTACATTGAAATGCCACTGTCTTTACATGTTAATAAGCTTTTCAGTAATACTTATCATTTAAATTGCAGTTGAGTTGTTTACTTGACTATAAACCACTGGGTGCCTGGGGTGGTATTTTATTCCTGTTTTCCCTTAGCATCAGGTAGGTGTGCTGTACATTTTTGCTGGTGACATAGATACCCACGTACTGAAAATCAAACATTAAACAAATGTCTGAATACTTCTATCGTATTTATGAATAGATGAGAAAGGGAGGAAGAGACAGAAGACGTTTTATAATCGAGCTGAAGTTTAGAGAAAGTAATCTTAGTAATTCCCTATTTAGATTGAGATGCTGTAATAGATGAGGGGCATTTTAGAAATGCTGGTTTTGTGAGGGACTCTTTGGCTTCCCAGGAAGCATAAGACAGAATGTCCAGTTATTAATAGCATTAGTTGGAGAAAATCGAGAAGGCCAGAGTTGGGTATTTGCCAGAGGGACACTGGTAGATGTGCCTGGTAGTGGGCCGTATTTGGAGATGAGACATTCTGGTATAAACTGTCAAGTTGCAGAGTTACACCACTTATCTACTGAGATTTATAGCCAGACTCAGTGAGAAATTTGTCCTAGTGTGTCCCTAACTTGGTTTTTTAGAAATAGCCTTGCAAAGTTTTAGTCACCTACTATTAATTATTAATTTGTAGTAAGTAAATAATTTATATGTTCGGTGACATGAAAACTTGATTTGCAATCCTGGCTCCATATCAGAAAAACTGAGAGCTTTAAAAATGCAGATCCCTAGACCCAGCAAATCAAATTACAATTTGGTGGTTTGGAATGATGTCCAGGGCAATTCTGATTTATAAAAAGCTGCTCGCGTGATTCTGACATGTGGCTAACTAGGATCAAGGACCACTGACTAGGAAAACCACACCAGCTGCTCTGAATTCAGAAGTCCAGACTGGAATCCAGGAAGGTTTTGTGCTCCACATCCCTGAAGATTTGTTTTAAATAACTGCCTATTAGAAGTCTCAAACAAGCCTCCCTCCTCCCAAACAACTGTGACCCTTCAGACATCCTTTTGGGAAAGTTGTCCTCATTTCTTAATGATTGAAAGCAATGATGCCAAGTGGGCAGATTTGATGACAGAAGCTCTGTAGGGCCCACAGCAGGTATATTGAAGAATTTTGTCATGGAGTCTAGGCTAGGTTCATCGTTTCCAAACTCTGATATTTCGTTCTGAAGAGAAAATACATTTGGTGTGGATTTCGGGTAAGTGAGTTGCACCACAGCTTAGACACCATGTAAAAGCTAAATTCATTGCATCACTGGATGATTGTTAAAACTGCCTTTAGCTTTTTAAAATTACTTCTGATGACATTGCATTTTCCAAAAGCCTGTCAGCTCTTATGTTGTTGGTCTTATATCCATTTGTCGTGGGAGGCCAAGATTTGATTTCTCCCTCCAAATTGATTGTACCGAGCCGTAGTCATCACAGCTGGCTTTAACTTGATGTTTTTATGATATCACTTCCTAAAAGGTGTTCTTTTTGCAGGTGACTGGCTTTCTTAGTTGTGGCTAAAATTAGTCTTCTGTATTTCTGAGAATAAACCTTTTGCTTTGGAGTGATTTTAGGTTTACAGAAAACTTGCAAAGATAGGTTGGAGTTATCATCCATTCCTCCTCTGTGTTCTTTCACTGTTAATTTTTTTTGTAGCCTTGGTACATTGGTCACAACTAAAACTCATCAGTGATCTTTTGTTTGTCGTCGTTTAGTCGCTGAGTCATGTCAGTGCTGCGTTATTGTCTGCCAAATCTCAGATTTTATTTGAATTTCACTGGTTTATCCACTGACATCCCTTTTCTGTCTCAGGATCCAATCCAGGATAACACATTGCATTTAGCTATGGCCTTGTTAAAAACAGAAAATGAGAAGATTAGACAGAGACTATGAAAAATTAGAAAAACAGATGTGGTCACTTTTTTCTCTCCATTCCAAGATCTTTTCCTCTTTCATTCAGTCCCAGAGTCCTGGCTCCAGGGCTGTGTCCAGTATTAATCTATGATTTTTCTTTGCTCTTCCTATAAAAACATTCATTTTCTCAAGTGTCCATCTTAAAGCGAACTGTTCAAAAGCAAAAAAGAAAAAAAAACTCATTAGACAAATATATATTTTACTGTTAATGAATGACAGCTGCTTAATGTGTTAGCTTTCTTGTAAGTTTTGACATTTGAAAATGTATACCCAGAAGTCATGCCCTAAACTAATAGAACGGGATCTTTGGTGGTGAGCTCTAGCAGACTAGAGTTGGTTGTCAAGGAAGAGATTTTGTGCAGGGACACCCTCTGTCCACCACTCCTGTACATCTCTGCATGCTTCGTATACCAGTGGGGGCTGCAGACTGGTTTTTTTCTCACATGCAGGGTTATACCTACACAGTGAGGCTATGTGGTATGCATGGGGTTCCAGCCCCCAGTCCAGCTAAGTAGTTCTCAGTGCTCCTGATGGTTCAGGAGTAAGGGTCAGGGCGGGAGATGGACCTCCCCAGGGACGAGAGAAGCTGTCACCTGTAGTAAATGCCATTAAGAATTTTCCAGATTACAAAACTTCTTTGACGAAAGGTAGAATATTCTGTAGGTGCTCATGTGGCTTTTGGTTGTATCTCAAACCTTAACTAAGAATGAACTTTTCACTGGGCTTCCCTGGGAGTCCAGTGGTTAAGACTTTGCCTTCCAATGCAGGGGGTGAGGGTTCAATCCCTAGTCAGGAAGCTAAGATCCCACATGCCTCGGGATGAAAAACGAAAACATTGAAAAAAAAAAAAAAAACTTATTTACAAAACAGATACAGACTCACAGACATAGAAAACAAATATAATTAGCAAAAGTAGGGTGTTAAATTAGGAATTTGGGATTAGCAGATACACACTAGTATATGTAAAACAGATGAACAAGATGCTACTGTATAGCACAGGGAACTATATTCAATATCCTGTAATAAACCATAATGGAGAAGAATATGAAAAAGAATATATATGTGTAAGTGAATCACTTTGCTGTATACCAGAAAGCAACACAACATTGTAAATCAACTCTACTTCAATAAATATTTTTTTTTAAATTTAAAGATAAAGAAGATTGTGGAATCGGTCTGGAAAATTCTTTACAAGAATTCATTTGGGGTGGGCGAAGGTCCTCTGGCTGGTTAGTAAATACTGGTTAATTGTTCTTCTAAGATAATCGTTTCACCCCAACATTTTACTGTGAAAAATTTCCAAAATATGACAACATTAAAAGCATTTCATAGTGAACATCTGCCCAGCAATTACCTCAATTCTGCCATTGCTGTACTTGCTTCATCTCACAGTTGTCTATTCATCTGTTGGTCCATCTTTGATTTTGGATGCAGTTCAGAGTAAATTGCAGATGCAGGTGCACTTCCCCCTATTTCTTCATTACTAACACAAAAATAACTATTGTTTGTGGAAACATGCACACAGTTATCTTTGCAAAAGCATACAAAAATTTTATGCTCAAACTTTAGAAAACTCTTGGCACAAAGAATTTCTGATGACTTCCGATAATTTTAGAATTGGTAGTAAGTTTAGGCAATAATATGTATTTTTCATTCTTTTTTGCTGCTGTGTCTCTTTCAGTTTGTCTTTCAAGTTGTGTTCCAGGGCAGAGTTCACAAAAGTGGGGCATGAGGCAGAAATATTTGGGGTATCACATTGGGGTCAGGTTTCTAGCTTAGAGGGAGAAATATAATCTCTCGCTCTAGATTCTCTTCTGGGGAAGATATTTTTTGAAATCCAGTGCTGCAAATAAATTGTTCAAAGTAATGATTAAAAGGGGCAAGTTGTGCTAATCCTAACATCCTTTCATTAAGGGGCTCCCATCTTGAGATGAAGTTGTGCAACGAGAAAAAAAAATGGTCCTTGAGCATCTTTCTGTTATCAAGTTTAAAATACCAAATTGTCTGTGTGTTTTCACTTAAGCTCAGTGGTTCTCTAGAAGCATAAGGGTCACCCGGGCACCTTATTAAAGATGCAGATTCTCTCCTGTCTCAATGAAATTCTGAATCCTAGGCCAGGTGGTGTCCTTGGTGATCCCAATGCAGGTTGTCAAAGGACCACACTCCAGGAAATGGTGCTTTAAAATTACTTAAATTATTTAAGATTTTTGTCTCTGATAACTGAGACTTAATGTAACCACACTGACCTTAATGTCCCATTTTGGTGCCCTAACGTGCTGTCACGGTGGCTCTCTTAACAGATGGTGGTGAACGCCAGCAACATCCCCGAGCAGATACAGTCCCTTTCTGTGCAGGACTCTCAGGTACGTTTCTCTGCCTGTCATTTACGTTTGAGATGCTTTGCAGACAGATTAAAAAAAAAACAAACCTGACGTTTTAGGAAGATAGACAGTATCAGGGTAGTGCTTCCAGAGCAGGGGCTTGTAAACTCTCTTTTTTAATGGGTATGGGAAAATAGAGGACTGTCACTATTGACCATGCTTCTCAGGGCCTCCAACCTTTAAATGATAGGTTCAAAAGCAAGAACTGATTACCAGACTGCTTCCAAAATTGCTGGTACTGTGTGAAATGGGAAAAGGATTCTACTAGGTTCCAGTCACAAAACATTATAGTTAATTGATGCTCCTGGTTGGATTTCTATGACGTTTTTGTAATTCTTTTATCCTTGAATTTCATGAGCCAGTTTATCTCTACAACTTTCCTTGTAAAAATAATAGTTCAGTGACTGAAATGAATTCATATTAAAAATTATATGACAGAACTCATGTGCCATGAGTTGTGTTGGGTCCTGATGAAGGATGCTGACCTATCCAGGGTAGGGACTATGCAAACTCAGAGTGTAGGCCCCCCATTTTGATTTTGCCACTTAGTTAATAGTAAGCCCTTCGGCTCTCAAAGTGGTTATGTGCTATGCTTAGTCGCTCAGTCATGTCTGACTCTTTGCAACCCTATGGACTGTAGCATGCCAGGCTCTTCTATCCATGGGATTCTCCAGGCAAGAACACTGGAGTGGGTTGCCATGCTTTCCTCCAGGGGATCTTCCCAATCCAGGGATCGAACCCAGGCCTCCTGCAGTGCAGGCAGATACTTCACCATATGAGCTGCCAGGGAAGTCCAAGAATACTGGAGTGGGTAGCCTATCCCTTCTCCAGGGGATCTTCCTAACCCGGAATGGAACCGGGGTCTCCCACATTGCAAGTGGATTCTTTACCAGATGAGCTATGCGGGAAGCTCAAAGTGGTTATACTATCAAGTATTACCAGCCCGGTGATCAAATTTCCCCCTGAATCTGCATATTCCATTTAAATTTATTTCTATTCCACCTGATCTCTATTTTATGAAATAGCTATATGCATAGGAGAGGGAGTGATGGGCTTTCATGGTTGCAGGTCAGACATCTAGTCTTTGACCTTGTTTTATAGATGAGGAAGCAAAGATTTGCAGAGGTCAAGTGGCTCATCCACGGTTGCACAACAGCTTAGAGGTGGAACCAGGATTCAGTTTATGTCTTTACTTTGTATTAAGCAACTTAGCTTCCTAGGTGGCGCTGTTGCTGCTAAGTTGCTTCAGTCGTGTCTGACTTTGTGCGACCCCATAGACGGCAGCCCACCAGGCTCCCCTATCCCTGGGATTCTCCAGGCAAGAACACTGGAGTGGGTTTCCATTTCCTTCTCCAATGCGTGAAAGTGAAAAGTGAAAGTGAAGTTGCTCAGTCGTGTCTGACTTTTAGCGACCCCATGGACTGCAGCCTACCAGGCTCCTCCATCCATGGGATTTTCCAGGCAAGAGTACTGGAGTGGGGTGCCATTGCCTTCTCCGAGGTGGTGCTAGTCATAAGTAAAGAACTTGCCTGCCATTGCAGGAGACATAAGAGACATGGATTCGATCACTGGGTCAGGAAGATTCACCTGGAGAACGAAATGACAACCCACTCCAGTATTCTTGCCTGGAAAATCCCATGGACAGAGGAGCCTGGCAGGCTACAGTCACACAGAGTCAGACACAACTGAAGCAACTTAGCAGGCAACTTAGTATAGCACCTTGAGATAAACTGTAGGGATTGGTTGAATGATGAAAGGAGATGTAGGAATAATAAAGGATCAAAAGGCAAAGAATAAAGGAAATGGAAAAAGGAATTAGGATACCTAGTATTGTATAACATGGTATAGTTGGACTCCTTTTCATATATAGTATTTGTTCTCCCAGGAAAGTTTCGAGGCAAATATTATCCCCATTTAGTAGATGAGAAAATACGTTCACAGAATGACTTGCCCACGTTTGCAAAGCTGGTCAGTGGCAGAGCCAAGTCTTGACCAAAAATTCCTTATTTTTTCTGCTCTGACGGGAAGGTCTCATGTCCAAGGATTCATAAAGTAGGAAGGGCCTGTTCCGTAGAGGCATTCATGACTGATGATCTGTGCTCAAGGAAACAGGCTCTAGGTGAGAAAGGCAAACTGGCCTCATCTGCTACGTTCCTTCTTCCTCTGCATCTTTGAAGTTTAAAGTGCCCAACCTCTGTGCATCCCCAAGGCCCAGTAGATGCCGTCCATGGCTCAGGTTGCAAGGTGCCCCTTTAGATGGCTGATCTTTCTTCTTTGGACTTACTGCAGCGTATACCAATTGTTCACAGGGCCCATCCTCCTACTGAGGCTTTCTATATGAAACATTCAGATCCACAGTTGTGATGGGAGATAAACATCATTCCAGCCTTCACACAGAGGTGTTTTGTGCCCAAATAATAGGCCTGTAATAAAAGGCCTAGTATTGAAATTTCCAGGAAGAAAGGACTTACGAATCAATGGTTATCATGATTTTATGCATTTGTTTCCCGAGTTTATAACTGTTGGCTGTTTTGTTTTTAAAGGGCCTACCCAATGCTAGTGAAGACTACAGAGAAGCTTCTTGTGCCGTAAACCTCGTTTTAAGATTAAGGTAAACAATGTTGTTTGTTTTGCGTCGTTTTTCCTATAGTACAATATTCTAATCTACTTCCTTAGCTTTTCGTAATATTAGCATAAAATAAAATGATCTTATTTGATTTCCTGGGATAGTCAGTGTGGGCTGTATTCCCAGGACTAATTGCTCTCTTGTAATTGTTTCCTCAAGAAGAATAAGAAAGAAAAGCACCATATGAGTGTATCTCAGTGTACCCTTCATTAAGTTTTTCTTTTTTTTTCCTTCCTTTTTCTTTCTTGGGTTTTTCTTTCTCTTTTCCCCTTTTCTTTCTTTCTTTCTTTTTTTTTAACAATGTAAGTTCACAGTAAGAGATTTTTAATGAGTTTCTTTCACACTTCAGCAGTCAGCCTCTGACAGAAATAAACCTTGCTTGTACTACGAGTTGCCTGTTCAGAACATTCTTCAGTGACAGGTTTGATCAGCCACTGTGGAGAAATGATAGATATATTTTGAAAGAACCCTCAGTCTTCTAGGAAAGGGATACAAATATAGTATCTGACAGTCTAGTCTTTGTATCTAGTGAAAGAAAGCTTTCTATTTTGAGAATTTCTAAATATAAGGTTGATTTAATGTATATTCTTTGTTGAGAATTTGGTGTCTCATGACTAAAGAAATTTGCTTAGAGTTAACTATAAATAGCTTAACTTACCAGGTCAATTAGAACACCATCACATCTTTGAAGGTGTTTTAAAATATGCCCTCCTTTGACAATTAAACAGAACACATGGCTAATGGACCTTTTTCAGACCTGTGGCTATAAAAGTTGGTTTCATTTTCAAGGTTAGTTTCCAGCCCTCTGAATTATCATAATCTGTCGGGCTGGATTATTATTACCGTAATCACCCCGTCCTTCTGATAGTCATTTACAATCTGCAGTGCATTTTCACATATTTACTGTGGGAACCTCACAGTAACCCTTGGTGTGATTTAATTCAGAGTTGATTTCCAAGTCAAGATGTGAAATTATTACAAGACTATTTCCTTATATTTATGAGTAACCTTGATTGTGATTCACAATTGGTGTATTTAGCAATCTCCAAAAAATGAAATAGCCATTCTCTTTTCATTTGACTTTGGAGCCAGACACTTTTATTTTTCACTTCATTTATTCACACATTGCACCAGTATATCTGAGAGAGCCATTCTGTGCTGGGCTCCATATTTGTCTTTGAGACATAAGGGTGAGTGAGACTGTGGAGGTTTCAGACTAGCCCCCTGAGCATGTGCTGTTGGAAGTGCAGTGTTGGAAGTCATCCGACCTCCTGCTTCACGAATGCAGGTGTCTTTTCTTTGATGTCCCTGCTGGGTATTAACCAGCCCCTGTACATACTTCAGCTCACTCTTGTTTCCACCATCATCCCTGTGATAGTAAAAAGCTTTAATTGCAGTGGTCTTCCTGAAGATTTGGCTGACCATCCTGTTCTGGACTCTATTTCTGACCCTTAGAGCAACTATCGGGCCCTCTGGATAAAAATCTCCTGAAGAGAGTGTTAAAAAGCATATTTTGAGCCTTCCTTGGAAATACTGTATTGCTCTAGGTACCAGGACAGTACAGAACAACTGCATTCCCTCATTTTTCTGAGAAGTGTTTGTTGGTTGCCAGGCTTACTCTTCACCCTTCCTCGGCAAAATAGTTTTGGCCTTGCTTCTCATGATACAGTTCTATATCCCCCTTCTACTCCTCCTTGTTTATGGCCCTTACTGACATTTAGTCTACATCTAGTCTACATTTTTTTAATTGGAGTATAGTCGCACCACATCACTGTGCTAGTTTCTGCTGTACAGCAACGTGAGCCAGCCATTTGTATATGCGTGTCCCCGCCCTTCTGGATTCCTCTCCTATCTAGATCACCACAGGTCACTAAGTAGAGTTCTCTGTGCTGTACAGCGGGGTCTCACTGGTTACCTGTTCCAGGCATGGTAGTGTAACCTGTTCCATGCATGGTAGTGCATACATGTCAGTCCCAGACTCTCACTTCATCTTACCTGCCCCTTCTCCTTTTGGTGTCCATTTGTTAGTTCTCTACGTCTGCGTCTATATTTCTGTTTTGCAAATAGGTTCATCTGGTGGCTCAGATGGTAAAGCGTCTGCCTACAATGCGGGAGACCTGGGTTCAATCTCTGGGTCTGAAAGATTTCCTGGAGAAGGAAATGGCAACCCACTCCAGTATTCTTGCCTGGAACATCCCGTGGATGGAAGAGCCTGGTAGGCTACAGTCCACGGGGTTGCAAAGAGTCGGACACCACTGAGCGACTTCACTTTCACTTTCATATATTTTTTAGATTCTATATATATGTGTTAATATACAAAATTTGTTTTTCTCTTTCTGACTTACTTCACTCTGTATGATAGTCTCTAGGTCCATCCACGTCTCTACAAATAACCCAAACTCATTCCTTTTAATGGCTGAGTAATAGTTCATTGGGTATATGTACTACATCTTCTTTATCCATTCATCTGTTGATGGACATTTAGGTTGCTTCCATGTCCTAGCTCTTGTAAACAGTGCTGAAATGAACATACGGGTTAATGTCTTTTTGAATTATGGTTTCCTAAAAGTATATGTCCAGTAGTGGGACTGGTGGGTCATGTAATAGTTCAGTTTTTAGTTTTTAAGGAGTCTCCAAACGGTTCTCCATTGTGGCTGTATCAATTTACATTTCTACCAGCAGTGCAAAGAGTCCCCTTTTCTCCACACCCTCTCCAGCATTTATTGTTTGCAGATTTTTTGAAGATGGCCATTCTCACTGGTGTAAGGTGATACCTTATTGTAGTTTTGTGTTTCTCTAATAATTAGTGATGTTGAACATTGGGCCTAGGTGGTGGTTTTCCTGAGTTTACGGCTTAGATCACTAGTGTTATAAGATTCTCCATGAAGAAAGAGTTCCATGTTCAAATAAATTAAGAAACAGTGTGTCATATCCATCTATCACACACACACACACACCTTTTTTTGGAAATCACAAAGAACATTAACATTAAAGGTTCTAAGAAGTTCTGCAGGATAGGAATTCATTTACCTTTGTTTACTGCAAGACCTCTTTGACCTCTAAAACTCTTTTCCATTTAACCGTGTTCCTTTTAAATGTAGCACTCATATTTAAATGCAGGACTCCAGGTGGGAGCTAAGCAGACTGGAACAGTAGATATATCATGTGATTTTTGGCAATTTGGACTCGATTTCTCCTAAATCAGCCCAAGTTTTCATTGCCTTTTACAATAGCTGTGTAATTTGGTGATGAATTTAGCTTGACCCATCAGTCAAATTAAAAAAATCTCTGTTCTTGGTGGTTTTTTTTTTTTTTTTTCCCCATTTGAAATGCTACCAAATCTGATTCTGAATTGCTACTTGTGCTGTAAAACTCTGTGTATGTCTTACCGTTTGTCAGTATAATAATGGACCTGTTGATTTTGACTCATTGCTTGCCCTCTGTACATTTCGCTCCTGTCACTGTGTCTGTCTTTATTAGAGACAGTGTTTGTATATACATCACTTGTCAGTTTGATGACCCTATCTTTTGTGTCTTTATTCAAAACACTGATCAATGTGTTCAACAGTTCAAGCAGGACAGAACTTTCTGGTATCTCTTAGAAACTATTTGCTTTCTGAATGACTTTCAAGAATTAACTAGTATTTTTTGGTATAGTTGCTCAATCAAATCCCATTGATTCTACTGCCTTTTAGTCAACATTTAACTAGCTATTGAGAAGGCTAATGTAAAAGGATCTATTAATAGTGTTCTGAAAATGAAATGAATCAATGATGCTTTCAAAAAAAAGTGAATTTTAATAGAGCTTATTTTTAGCAAACATATGTTTATGTCTAATTGTTTACAGGATATTTGTTTATACTAGTGTTTTTCTTTTGAGAACTCACAAATCTTTCAGAATATATTGTTGGATTCCTTCAAGGGCACTCCTTATACAGTAATGAACAGTGTGGGGATTAGGGGCACTGACTCCCAACAAAGTAGAAAATCCACTTTTAACTTTATAGCCCTCTGTATACACAGTTCCACATCTACAGATTTAATCAACCACAGGCTGTGTAGTCCTGTGGTATGTTGGGAAAAAAAATCCACATATAACTTGACCAGCACAGTTCAAATCCCTGTTGTTTGAAGGTCAACTGTAATTTGAGAAGTAGCCTTTGAAACTTAAAAGTTAAATGCTGTTAAGTTTTTGAGATCACTCTGTGCTGATGTAAACATAAACAGCAGATACACTCATTCATCCTATAGATGTTTATCGAGCACCTGCCTTGTGCACGCCACTGTTCTAGGCCTCATGATGCAACAAGGGAAGAGACAGAAGACAAATTTCTTGCCCTCCAGGAGCTTACATTTTAGAGGTAGGGAACGAGTCCAATAGGAGCATTACTGATATGATATCTCGATTTCTCTGATGGAAAAGCTGCCATCAGGAGGCTAGAAAGTCTGATGGTGCTATTCTCTATTAAGGAATGCATGTTAGTTTTCTACTGCTGTGTAACAGGTTACCAAAAACTTTGTGGCTTAAAACAATGTCAATTTATTATCTCACAGCTTCTGTAGGTCAGAAATCCAGACGTAGTCTACCTAGGAGACTGTAGGAGAGTGCCATGTCTCACCAGACAGCAGTTAAGGCCTGTTCACCTGGAGCTACGGGCTTCTTTCAAGGTCATCTGGGTGTGGGCAGAATTCAGTTCCTTGCAGGTTCCTTCCTTGGCTCTTGTAGGCCAACCCCAGTCTAGACAGTTAATAGCATGACTGCTTTCTTCAGAGGCAGCCAGAGACCAACTCCCCTCCCCTCCAAGGGCTCAGTCCCTCTGTTAAAGATTTTTCACCTAATTTAGCCAGTCTCATCTAGAATAATCTCCTGTTTTAAAAAATATTTATTTGGCTGCACTGGGTCTTGGTTGCAGCTTGTGAGATCTTCAGCTGTGGCATGAGGGAACTAGTTCTCTGATGAGGTCAAACCCGGATCCTCTGCACTGGGAGGGCTGAGTCATAACCTCTGGACAACCAGTGAAGTCTCTAGAATTAATCCTCTTTTTGATTAAGTAAAAATCAACTGATTTGGAATTTGAATTATATCTGCAAAATCCCTTCACTTTTACTATAAAATGTAACATAATTACAGGAGTGAGAGTCCATCGTATTTAAAGCTGTGGGTCAGACTCAGAGGAGAGGATTACACAGGGCACTTACACCAGGGGACAGGAAGGTTGGAGGCCATTATAGAATTCTACATACCATAAAAGTGCTGTCTAAGTAAAGGGATATTTGAGCAGACCTCTGACAGAAGTGAGGAATCAGCCGTAAGGTTGTGTGGAGCAAGCGACTTTTAGGCAGAGCAAAGCTGATTGAAAAGATTCTGAGCAGGAAGCATGTCTTAAGCAGTTATAGAAACAGCCAGGGAACTAGTGTGGCCAGAGTGGTAGGGAGTGAGGTCAGAGGATTATCAGGGGCTGAATCATGTAGGGCCATATACCCTGTGGTGAAGACTTTGGATTTCACTGTTTGTGCATGGAAAACCATTGAAGGTTTGTGAGCAGAAGAGCTGCATGATCTGAGTTAAATTTTAAAATAAGCACTGTGATTACCTTATGGAGAATAGATCCCATAGAGAGACTTTAGGGTAGAAGCAGAGAGCCTGTTGTCAGGCTATTGCTGTGGTGCAAAAAATGATGCTGTGACCTGGACCAGGGTGGGGAATAATGGAGGTGGCGATTAATAAACAGATTGATAATCTGGAGACTTCTGGATGGAGGAGAGAGAACTCAGAATATTATTCAAAATGCAAGTCTGTGTACCCAGTGAGGCCAGACACTGGCGTTTGGAACATAGTAAGGTTTATTGCAGGACCATGCAAGGAGATGGGTGCCTCATGTCTTAAAAACCCGAAACTTCTCGAAAGCTTTCAGCAAAGACCTTTTATAGAAAAGGTGAGGGAGGAGGTGTCATTAGTTGTTGCAAACTTCTTGGTGTCAGATTCTTTGTACTTGAGGTCAGGTTTGGTAGGGTAATGAATGAATGTTAGTCCGTGTCCTGACAAGAAAGGGACAGCTTTCCCCCTTCAGGGTCCAGATCCTGACTAAGAGCAGGCTGATCTCAGTTGGCAGCTCCCTGAGGTCCAGGTCCACAGACCTGCCCAGCTGTCATTGCTGAGGAAGCCAGGAGCCCAGGACCCAGCTGGTCCTCAGGTTCCCCGGGCCACCTGTATGGTCCCACAGACTGTATCCTTTGCAGACGGCCACTGCCATTAGGTCTCAGAGGCAGGGATGGGGAAAAGGTTCGCTGTCACCTCAAGGGCTGGACCCAGGCAGTGGGTGGCCCTGATGAGGGCTCTGAAGCTCTGCAGGACACAGCCCCAGCCTGTTCCCTGGGCTCCCCAGCTCACCTGCTGGTCCAAGGCTGAATGAGCTGGAGGGCCCCAGGGAAAAGGTTGGGATCTGCGTCTTAACTCACTCTCCATCTCACAGCTACCACTCCCCGGTTGGCTGAATCCCCTCACTAACTGTGGCTTTTTGACAGTTGGTAGCTTGTGGGCAGGGCCCACTGCAGCAGCGACCAGTGACTGAGCAGGACCCCCGGTGGTCACTCATTAACACTTTCTTGTGGGAGGGGCCTGTAGCAGCACTGACCTGTGCCTGAGTGGGACCACTGCCTGGTGAAAGGGCACAGGGGAATGGCCTGCAGCAATACCTGCACGCTAAGGGCTGTCCTCACTGTGCTGTAGTACAAAAAGATTACTCAGGGTTTGGGCCTGAAAGTACAAATGAGTGGAGTTGCTGTCTCCTGAGATTGGGAAGGGAGTTGCAGGTTTGGGGCAGAATCAAGAATTCAGTTTTGCATGTTCAGTTTGAGTTGTCTAGTGGAGATCTATGTAATGATGTCAAGTAGGCATTTGGGTACATGAGCTGAGATTTCAAAGGAGATATATTTCTGGGCCAAGATAAATAAATTTGAGAACTGTTTGGTGCATATAGTTTTTAAAGCGATAGAATTGCATGAGCTTACGTAGGAGGGGAGTGGTGAAGAGAAAATTGGTCTTGCACACTCAGGTGGTGCGTGGATAAGGAGCAGTCAGCAGGTGGGTGAGGACAGGCTGGTGAGGTCAAGGAGAGAATGGTGACTCATCTGGTAAAGAATCCACCTACAGTGCAGGAGACCTGGGTTCGACCCTTTGGTTAGGAAGATCCCCTGGAGGATGGAATAGCTACCCACTCCAGTATTCTGGCCTGGAGAATTCCATGGACTGTATGGTCCATGGGGTCTCAAAGAGCTGGACACGGCTGAGTGACTTTCACTTTGCCTTATACTTTGTCAAGCCAAACAGAGGAAGTATCTCAAGAAAGAAGGAGTGGGAAGCTGCATCAGTTGTTATTCGTAGATCAAGTACAACGGGAACTGAGAATTCATTATTGTATTTGGCAAAAGGCAGCACATTCTTGACCTTGGCAAGTTATTTCAGTGGAGTGCTGGAGACAAAAGCCTGATAGTGTTATGGAACATCACCAAGTCTGTGTGCCCGATGCACAGTAAGGCCAAACAATACCAAAACAGTGGAGTTTGGAACAGGGAAAGATTTATTACAGGGCCATAGAAGGAGGTGGCCCTTCCATGGAAGGAGATGGTTCTTAAGGCCTGAGCCCAAAGCTACTGAAAGCTTTCAGCAAAGCCTCTTTAAAAGCAGAAAGGTGAGGGAGGGGTGTGGTTAGTTGTTGCAGACTTACTGGTGTCAGATCCTTTGTTTTTGAAGTCAGGTCATGATCAAGTAACAATGTTCCTGTAAATCTCTAGCAAATGAATGTTATTCTCTCTCCTGACAAGAAAGGGCGAGATCCCATGGTACAGCTTTCACCCTCCAAGGTCCTGTCTAAGAGGCAGCAGAACTCAGGTGGCAGCTCCTTCAGGGCCAGGTTCCCACATCCTGCCCAGCCGTCGTCGCTGAAGGAGCCAGACGTCCAACCCAACTGACCCTTAGGCTCCTCAGGCCACCCAAAAGGGAGAGACCAGGAGGTCCCATAGACTGTGACCCAGGCACACTGCCTCTGCTCTTAGGTCGCAGAAACCAGGATGGTGGCAAGGTTCACCACTGCCTCAAGGCCTGGGCCAAAGATGGTGGGTGGCCTTGGTGAGGATTCTGAAGCCCTTTAAGACACAGCCCCAAGCCTGTTCTCTGGGCCCCCCAGCTCACGGGCTGGCCCAACGTTGGGTGAGCTGGAGGGCCTAGGGGCGAAGGTCGGGATCTGCCTCTTACCACACTCTCCACCTCATGACCACACTCCACTGTTGCCTGAATCCCCTCACTAACTGTCCTTTCTTAACTGTTGGTTGCTTGTGGGCGGGGCCCACTGAGGCACTGACCAATGGCTGGGCCGGACCCATTGCCTGGTAACAGGCTGTGGAGTGATGATGCAGAGCAATGGCTTCTGTGCTAAGGGCTTGGGCTTACTGTGCTGTGTTACAATACTGGGTTCAGGGCAGAGTGGCAAGATAAAGCATGATGTAACAAAGATAGATGACTTACGAGTATGGATGACTCTTCTAGAAATTTTCTATACAGGGGAGCAGAGAAATGGGATGATAGCTCAATGAAAATAAAGGATGAAGGGAGGTTGGTTGTTTTTAAAGCTTGTTTAATGAAAATGATCCAGTAGAGTAGGAAAATGAAATAAGAGAAGGGACATTGGTAAGCCTAATGTCCTCAGATGGATGGGAAGCAATGATGACCAGGCATCAGAGTAGATGTCAGCCTTAGACAGGAGAATGGAGAGATGACTGTTCGACATGCAGCCACAGTGATGGGAGGGCAGGCAGAAGTTCAAGGAGATTGGTGGGTTTAGGTACAGACTTGTAGAAGTCTTTTTCTGTTGATTCTGCTCTTTCAGTAAGGTAAGGAATGTCATCATTGACAGAAATGAATGAAAAGATGTTTGAGGTTGGAGAGATGAGGAGATAGTTGTATAGGAGACCTGGAGAGTAAATTCACCAGGGAAATGTTGGTGGGATGAATAGGCTGCACCAGTGATTATCACTTGAGGGTTCAGTTCAGTTCAGTCGCTCAGTCGTGTCTGACTCTGTGACCCCATGGACTGCAGCATGGCAGGCCTCCCTGTCCATCACCAACTCCTGGAGTTTACTTAAACTCATGTCCATTGAGTCGGTGATGCCATCCAACCAGCTCATCCTCTGTCATCCCCTTCTCCTCCCGCCTTCAATCTGTCCCAGCATCAGGGTCTTTTCCAATGAGTCAGTTCTTCACATCAGGTGGCCAAAGTATTGGAGTTTCAGCTTCCAGCATCAGTCCTTCCAATGAACATTCAGGACTGATTTCATTTAGGATGGACTGGTTGGATCTCCTTGCAGTCCAAGGGACTCTCAAGAGTCTTCTCCAATACCACAGTTCAAAAGCATCAGTTCTTTGGTGCTCAGCTTTCTTTATGGTCCAACTCTCGCATCCATACATGACTACTAGAAAAACCATAGCTTTGACTAATGGACCTTTGTTGGCAAAGTAATGTCTCTGCTTTTTAATAAGCTATGTAGTTTGGTCATAACTTTTCTTCCAAGGAGCAAGCATCTTTTAATTTCATGGCTGCAGTCACCATCTGCAGTCATTTTGGAGCCCCCAAAAATAAAGTCTGTCACTGTTTCCCCATCCATTTGCCATGAAGTGATGAGACCAGATGCCATGATCTTAGTTTTCTGAATGTTGAGTTTTAAGCCAACTTTCTTCTTTCACTTTCATCAAGAGGCTCTTTAGTTCTTTGCTTTCTGTCATAAGGGTGGTGTCATCTGCGTATCTGAGGTTATTGATATTTCTCCCGGAAATCTTGAGTCCAGCTTGTGCTTCATCCAGTCCAGCATTTCTCATGATGTATTCTGTATATAAGTTAAATAAGGAGGGTGAACAATATACAGCCTTGATGTACTCCTTTTCCTATTTGGAACCAGTCTGTTGTTCCATGTCCGATTCTTAACTGTTGCTTCCTGACATGCATACAGATTTCTCAAGAGGCAGGTCAGGTGGTCTGGTATTCCCATCTCTTTCAGAATTTTCCACACTTTGTTGTGATCCACACAGTCAAAGGCTTTGGCATAGTTAATAAAGCGGAAATAGGTGTTTTTCTGGAACTCTCTGCTTTTCTGATGATGCAGCGGATGTTGGCAGTTTGATCTCTGGTTCCTCTGCCTTTTCTAACTCCAGCTTGAACATCTGGAAGTTCACAGTTCATGTGCTGTTGAAGCCTGGCTTGGAGACTTTGAGCATTACTTTGCTAGCGTGTGAGATGAGTATTGTGTGGTAGTTTGAGCATTCTTTGGCATTGCCTTTCTTTGGGATTGGGATGAAAACTGACCTTTTCCAGTCCTGTGGCCACTGCTGAGTTTTCCAAATTTGATGGCACTTTCACAGCATCATCTTTTAGGATTTGAAATCACTCAACTGGAATTCCACCACCTTCACTAGCTTTGTTCGTAGTGATACTTCCTAAAGGCTCACTTGACTTCACATTCCAGGATGTCTGACTCTAGGTAAGCGATCACTTGAGGGTAAAGATTGTGAATTTCAACTGAATCAGTAGCTTAGCTCCTGAAATAGACATTATCCTGATGTCTGAATATAAAGACTTCCCTGGTGGCTTAGCGGTAAACAATATGCCAGCAATGCAGGAGACGCACGAGACACTGGTTGGATCCTTGGGTTGTGAAGGTCCGTTGGAGCGGGGCATGGCACCCAACTCCAGTATTCTTGCCTGGAGAATCTCATGGACAGAGGAGCCTGGTGGGCTACAGCCTATAGGGTCGCAAAGAGTTGGACACAACTGGAACTGAGCACGCACACACACCCAGAATATAAGTGTGCACGTGAGTGTAATTACCGTTGAAATGGGAACAGCATATAAAAACACTCCTAGAGGATTCTACAAGCACACCCTTGCAGGATTTAGAGTGATGGCTTCAGATTTAGAGTATGAATCATGGAGCATATATGGGTTATAGAGTTGCCCTCAGTGATCTCTTGTGTGCAGGGTGAGTCTCCTGCCCTCTTCTGTTACCACCAGCACCCCCTTATAGGTCTGAATTCTCTCAGAACCTTCAAAGTTGCATGCGCATAGCATGTCAAAATCTGCAATCTAGAAAGCAGCACAACATTGTAAAAATTAAGCAACAACAGCAAAAGTACAAGGAGAAAATCTGCCATCTAGTGTTGGTCCCCGCCACCAGGCCCTTTGTTCTGAGCCCGACAAGCTGTCTCTCTCAAAGCAGCCTGTGTGAGGAAGCTAAAAGATTGTTCTGGCCAAGTGTGGATCAGATTTGAGAAAATCCATGTGCTGCTTTGTACCCTTTTCGCATTTCCATCTAGACCTTAAGATTCAGACATATGTATGTGGATCATTAGACAGCACATGGCTGCTGGGTGTCAGGAAGCAGTGTGCCTGCCTGCCTTATCCCCTGAGATGACTTGAGCATGAAATGTATGTGTGTCATGCTCCACAGGCTGGTGAGTAGACATCAGTTCAAGCGAGCATTTCATCAAGTACTAACTAATACTATATGGGTTCTTTTTCACCTCTTAAAAAGGTGACTCTTCCTTTTTTACGTAGCATTTTATAGACCTACCTGCTGGGAATATGCTTCCTTCCTCCAAGATGCCAGATAAAGCTCACCTTCCTGAGAAATTCTTCTCAAAGCATCACATTCTGTAAATTAAAGACAAATCCATTTTAGCTACTAGGAATACATTTATTTCTCAGTTACTCATGTCTAGTGATCATAGGCACATAGGCAAAAGACTGAGAAGACAAAGGTTAATATCTTCTTTGGAAAAATACAGTATTGTTTTAATTTGCTTTTTAAACTGAGCCGTTATATGTAAGGTTGGAGAGAAAGGATTAGACCTTAGATCTCCATGTTAAGTGCTGGAGATAGTTAACATGTAGGTTTTTCTTTTTCTTTGTATGTATTTTTCTGCTGCTTTGTCCATTGTGTGTAAGTAAGTAAGTAAGTAAATCACCCGGACGTGTCTTACTCTTTGTGACCCCATGGACTGTAGCCCACCAGTCTCCTCCGTCCGTGGGATTTTCCAGGCAAGAGCACCAGAGTGGGTTACCATTTCCTGTATGGTAATGTCAAAAAAATTGAGTATCAATTAGTAAGTATCAATCTTACACTAAAAAATTAGTGTAAGATAAGGAAATCCTGTTAAACACATCACTGGAGAAAATTACCAAGTGAGCTACCTCATAATTTATATAACTGTCTGTAGATGCGATTACAGTTTCTGTTTCGAGTTAGGCATTGCACAAATATTTTGTCACTAGTATATTTTTCATAAAGTAGAATAGTCATATTTGACATAAAACATGTTTTTGGAGTCAGGCTCAGTGATATGGAAAAATGATAAACTTAGTCAAACTGTTAATTCCTTTGTGTTGGATGCTGTTCATGGTTTGACAGCTCAGCCCCGTGGGTTGCAGTTAGTTTAGCTGAAGGCAACTGTGACAGTTGCGACACATATGCTTTGATCTGTTCCATTAATTTGCTAATAATGAATTTACCTGGTTATTAATCAGCAATACCATTCGACCTTGATGGGTCAATTAAAGACTGTACACCAACAAAATAGCTTTCCTGTTTGTAGGGGGAAATGAGCTCTAGAATTGGATATTTATTTTACAGAAATCCTTTAGCATGACAGTGTTACTGAATTTGACTTCCTAATATTATTTTAGTTTTTCTATTAATAGGTAAACATGGATATGGGTGAAGTATAGACTTAGCTTGTTATAATTTCATACAAAAGCTAACACTGTTAAAAACAACTTTGCTCACCATTTTAGTATCAGTATGCCTGAATTCTAATTCCATGTTATCATCATGCAGCAGGAATTAGAACTCTTAAATGATTCTCTAGCCTAAAATCTGGTTAATTGCATAATTCTTACTAGTCAAGTGGTTGGGAGGCTTGATTAACTTTTCCCCCAAGGGTTAAATAGTCTAATCATAGTTTTCAATTGTGGCAGTGCTTTTTAGTATGTGCTCTTCTTCCCCCCTCAACAAACTACTTATTTATGGCTTTCTTGTGCAAGGCTTTGTTGGAAATCCAAAGATGAATATGACACGGTTTCTGCACTCAAAGAGCTTACTGTGTAGGCGGATAGATCAGACCCTGCACAAATGACTCTAACACAAGGTAGAAAGTAATAAATGGCATAAGAAGACTGGTGAAAAGAAGAGCTCTGGGTAGTTAAAGGAAGGCAAGGGCCCTTTTGTCTAAATGTTATCTTTGGGTTCCTTGTTCCCATAGTAACCAGTGTTTATTTTTTTCAACGTTCACGTTTTAAGAAGAGTAATGGTTGGGTTGAATCCAGAGACTCTGTCAGGCTCTGGTCTTTGGTATGGGCTTTAACAGACTTAAATGATTTCTGACAAGACTACATTTTTAAGTAGAGTGGTATGGATTATTATGCAGGCACCAAGTTATTACAAATTCTATTCTTTAATATGAAAAATAATTAGCATTTTACTTTATTTTTGGAAATATTCTCCTCTGATCATTTGCCTTCCTCTGAGAATTGGAATCACTGTTGCACATCTCGGCTATATTGTAAGTGAGGTCCTCCAGAAAGATGGGGTTCCTACCATGGTCCAGGCACCAAGATAAGCACTGTGTGTGCTTTGTCCTGTTTAATCATCACAGAACCTCTACAACTTGTTCCTAATATCTCACTGGTGAAAAACTAAGATGTAAAGTCATGGGGGTTACTTGACCAATATCTTCCAGTCCAGATGAAGCAGAGATGGGTCTTGAATCTGGGTCTGTTGAACATGCTGATCAACACCACTTGATCCTGTGGCTGTGCTCTATTCAGCTCCATTCTGAATGCTGTTAGAAACTCGTGTTCTCACAGGATTGTTATATTTACCTGTCTTCTCATTGACATTTTACCTAAGTAGTCTTTTAACAGTTTTTCACGATAGGCTCATCATTAAATATTGTGACAGGAATACCTGAAAATATTTTGGAGGAGACACCACAGATGATGATGAAAATAGCAGTTAGCATTTCTAGTGTCTTAAAATTTTAAAAGCACTGCCGCATCACTTGCCTGATTTAATTTTTCCTTTCATCCTGTGTTGGCTACTCACAGGTGGCAAAGAAAGATCAGGGATGTTAAGTAACTTTCCTGCCGTCACAGAGACAATACACTTAGGCTGGAGACTGGGTGTTTGGATGTTAATCCAGTGTTATTGATGGTGTGGTCCAAGGAGATGGTGTAAGTGTAGATGGGTAGTGCAGGCTGTTGGTCTTTTGCATTTACAAAATCCTTCTGCTGGTAAATGTGCTAAAGGAAGGTTTGTATTCAGGAAAATTTGGTCAAGTAAGGGAAGAAAAATAGAAGAATGAAAAACCATTCATTGTGGGATGTGTGTGTTGTGGGTGTGTGCATAGTCACGTTTGCCTTTTTTGAGACCCCATGGACGGTAGCCCACCAGGCTCCTTTGTCCATGGAATTTTCCAGATATCCCTGGTGCCTCCCGCATTTTCAGACAGATTCTCTACCACTAGTGCCACCTGAGAAGACCCATTGTGAGATAATGCCCTTTTTTCTGAGAGCAAGAGGATGTTTGTGAGTGCAAATACTTTCAGCAATAGGGAGTGTGTAGAGTTCTTTGTGCTCAGTCCCCTCAGTTGTGTCTGACTCTTTGCAACGCTATGGGCTGTAGCCTGCCAGGCTCCTTCCTCCATGGAATTCCCCAGGCAAGAATACTAGAGTAGATTGCCATGCCCTCCTCCACGGGTCTTCCTGACTCAGGGATCAAACCCGGGCCTCCTGCATTGCAGGAGGATTCTTTACCCACCGCTAGAGTTCTTTACTTTCAAGCAATATATGGGCATCTTAGAAATTTAGAAAATGAAATTAAAAGAACAAGAAATAAAGTCTTCCATAATCATTATGGAATCTCATAAGAGATACCCAGAGATACATCATTATTAGCCTCTTGACAAGTATTCTTCTACTCTTTTCTACACTTACGTTAATTTACACTTAAATTGTTTAATGTTATATTTTATTTCACGTAACACATAGTGTTTCAAGATCTGCTTTGTTTGTAATGTCTTTGATATCTTGTCATATCCATGAGTATAAATCTACACAATCCTTTTAAATAACTTCCTTATATTTTGACTGAATGAATCAAAACATATTACTTTAAAAGTATTATTTGATATTTACGGAGTTCTCAGCTCTTCAGAATGGCAGTATATGAAAGCTTATATGTGCAAAAATGATGGTTGAAAACTGCCCAGTAGAAAAATCCCCTCTAGCATTGGATTTAGACCTTGCTGACTTTGCCAACAAAGGTCCGTCTAGTCAAGGCTATGGTTTTTCCTGTGGTCATGTATGGATGTGAGAGTTGGACTGTGAAGAAAGCTGAGCACTGAAGAATTGATGCCTTTGAACTGTGGTGTTGGAGAAGACTCTTGAGAGTCCCTTAGACTGCAAGGAGATCCAACCAGTCCATTCTGAAGGAGATCAGCCCTGGGATTTCTTTGGAGGGAATGATGCTTAAGCTGAAACTCCAGTACTTTGGCCACCTCATGGGAAGAGTTGACTCATTGGAAAAGACTCTGATGCTGGGAGGGATTGGGGGCAAGAGGAGAAGGGGACGACAGAGGATGAGATGGCTGGATAGCATCACTGACTTGATGGACATGAGTCTGAGTGAACTCCGGGAGTTGGTGATGGACAGGGAGGCCTGGTGTGCTGCTCGATTCATGGGGTCGCAAAGAGTCGGACACGACTGAGTGACTGAACTGAACTGACTGACTGAGATGCTCTCAGACTTTGATAAACCTGGAGAGACATAGCTGAGCAAGCCCAGTATCAAAGCACATGGGGTGGGTTGTGGCTCTTGGTCATCAGGAGACGTCACTGATCACATAGTAGCTACCTTACTCTGTTAAATCTAAGTTCTTAGGGTTTTAACTAAGCCATTGCACCGAGAAGCCACAGAAATGAGTGATTTCTGGGTGTAATGTGCTCACAACAGTAGAACATAAACACCAGGCTCTACTTTGCAGCTGTTCTTTTGGGTTCTTCCCTCCAATGCATGTTCTTTAAGACATCCTCCCTTGGTTGCTTGCTGTGAGCAGCCTGGGGTTAGAGGAAGTGACATGTGGGGCATATAACCATTAGAGGAGATGAGAGATTTGCCTTTATTGTCTTAGAGCCTTACACACCGCTTAGCATGTGCTAGACCCTTAATATTGTACATGTGTATTGCACAAATGCCAACTGAATGATTCTTAACATTTTCCACAAACTTTTAATATCACAGTGCCTCATAAGTTTTTTACATATGTATATGGCTAAAGATCGGAGAAGGCAATGGCACCCTACTCCAGTACTCTTGCTTGGAAAATCCCATGGACGGAGGAGCCTGTTAGGCTGCAATCCATGGGGTCGCTAAGAGTCGGACACGACTGAGCGATTTCACTTTCACTTTTCACTTTCATGCATTGGAGAAGGAAATGGCAACCCACTCCAGTGTTCTTACCTGGAGAATCCCAGGAATGGGGGAGCCTGGTGGGCCGCCGTCTATGGGGTCGCACAGAGTTGGACAGGACTGAAGCGACTTAGCATAGCATAGCATGGCTAAAGATGTTATAGTGGAACAATAGTTTTTGATGTTGTAGTGGAAATGTGTACAAAAATACTTTCTTTCTTTTTTTTTAAACTAGATTTCCTCTATAAAAATTCCTAAGTAAAATAATACTTTAGGTATAATCTCTAGTTTATTTTTTAAAATACATACAGGCTACATACTATAAGAATTGTGAGATTGTTTTTGTGGCAGAGATATGAACAGTCATGCTGAATGAACATCCCTGCAGTTTGGGTTTTTTTTAGAATACATACAGACTGTATGCTATAAGAATTGTGAGATTGTTTTTGTGGCAGAGATATGAACAAAATCATGCTGAATGAACATTCCTACAGAAGTATCCTCTGCCTTTCCTATGTGTCCAGCTTGGATTACTTCCCCAAGGGTTTGTTACCAGCATCCTTTGACTGTACTGCCCCTGGGTCTCATGACCAGTTCTCAGCGTGTGAGTTTTGAAGTGTTGGCATGAAATGCTATTTCCTCCAGACCCTTCTCTAGTAGAAGTTTCCCTAGTTTAAAAAAAAAAAAAAAGATGTCCTCAGTCCTGCGTGCAGCTTAAAGGTGGCAGCCAGCATGCCTCGGTGGAGCTTACCCATGACTGCAGTTCCGATGCAGAATGTCTTCAGGGCATTCCTCATCCAGCCTCCAAAGGGCAGGGAATTGTGCAGTATCCCAGGCACCATCAGTGCCCGGAACCAGAGCCCCCGATCAGCCTGTGGAGGGTTAGCCCCTTTGCTATAACTCTCTCTCGCTGTAAGTCCTGCCATCCTCTGGTCAGCAGTCAGTCAGTCTTGCTAGACTGACTGCATTTCTGGGACTTTCACATTTTCTGTGTTCTCCTGCTTCTTCTCTTGAGCTTTTTTTTTTTTTAATGTCATCACACAGATTGGCATGAAGAGAAAAATGTCTTAAAAATAGTGAGTACCTTAAATTTTGGCATCATTTAAGTCAATGTTAATTACCTGATACCTTGGCTGCAAATAGCCCAAAACTTTAGCAAACAGCTACGTATTTTAAGTTCTCCTTTCTGTCACTGGGCAGAGGCTGTCTCTCTTATCCTTTTTTATATTCCACCTTTCCTAGCTGCTGATGAGGTAACCTGCTGCTCTTAGCATTCTAAAAATTCTCTCCAGTTTTCTCAGGGAAGGGTGTCTCTTAGGACTCGTCCTCTTGATCAGAGCTGAATAATTCTGAGGTCTGTTTGCAAAATTATTCCAATTCTCAGTTACCATATCCCTGGAGATAATGAACGGTAAGATTTCTTCCTCGAAATGTTGAGTCTTGGAAAGGTAACAAGCATATTTAAGTTTGGGGCCTTTCTTTGCACTAACATTTCTTTCCCTATTGAAACCAGACTCCCTGGAATATACTTTCAACTTATTTTGCAATTCCCAGAGTGCTAGAGTTCTCTGTTCCCTTTGGTAAAATTCACATAGTTGTTAGCTGGTGGTATAGTGGGAAATCTCTGCTGTCCAGTGAATTGCATTGGTTGGTCTTTGTATTAGTTTTCTATAGCTGCTATAATAAATTACCACAAACCTACTGGCTTAAGACAACACGAATTAATTATCTTATAGTTCTGCAAGTCAGAAGTCTATATGGTCTCACTGGGCTAAAATCAAGGTGTCAGGAGGACTGTGTCCTTTTAGGAGCCTCTAGAGAAGAATCTGTTTCCTTGACTTTTTTTTTTTTAAGACTTTATTTTTCAGAGCAGTTTTAGGTTCAGAGCAAAATTAAGAGGAAGGTATGAAGATTTCCCATTTATCGCTCGTTTCCACACATGCATAGCTGCCATGACTATGTACACCCCCAACAGTGTGGTACATTTGTTATAGCCTGTCAGCCTACACTGACACATCCTTATTCTTCTAAGTCCACAGTTGTATATTACAGTTCACTCTTGGTGTTACACATTCTGTGAGTTTGGATAAACGTATAATGACAGGCACCACCATTATAATACCATATCGAGTGTTTTCACATCCCTAAAAATCCTGTGTTCTGCTTGCTAACCTCCTCCCACTTGCCTGGCAACCACGGATCTTTACTGTTTCCATGGTTTTGCTTTTCCTAAAATGTGCATTGGAATGTGCATTTAAGGTTTCTCCATGTCTTTTCCTGACTTAATAGCTCATTTCTTTTTAGCTATGAGCACTGTGCATTTTCTGTATGTTTCATAGTTGGTTTAGCCATTCACCAACTAAAGGACATCTTGATTGCTTCCAGGTTTTGACAGTTATGAAAGAAGGTGTTATAAAATATCCGTGGGCATGGTTTTTGTACAGACAAGTTTTCAATTCCTTTGGTTAAACACCAAGGAGCATGATTGCTGGATTATGTGGTAAGAGTATGTTTAGTTTTGTAAGAAATTACCAAATTGTCTTTGGCAAAAAGACTGCCCAAAGCGGGTGTACCGTTTTGTGTTCCCACCACCAGTAAGTGAGAGTTCCTGCTGTGCTGCATCCTCGCCAGCGTTGGTGCCGTCCGTGTCGGTGTGGCAGATTTTGGCCAGTTCTAATGGTGTGTGGTGGTGGCTGCATTTTAATTTGCATCTCTCTGATGATATGCAATGTGGAACATCGCTTCATATGCTTATTTGCCATCTGTGTTTATTCTTTGATGAAGTGTGTTAAAGTCTTTGTCTCATTTTTCTTTTTCTTTTGGTTTCCTTATTGTTGCGCTTCAAGAGTTCTTTGTATATGTTGGACAACAGTCCTTTATCAGATACATCTTTTCAAGTATTTCCTCCCAATCTATGGCTGTCTGATTCTCTTGTCATTGTCTTTCACATAGCAGAGGGTTTATAACTTAATGGAGTCAGATTATCACAGTTCTTTCATGGATTATGCCTTTGGTATTGTCTTTACATAGACATCACTATACCCTAGGTTATCTCTGGTAAGCAAAATAGTAAACAAAATAGAGACTATCGGGACTTTGACTTACTCAGAAATTGGAGTTTGTTTTTCATGCTGCCTTCAATATGTCACTACCCAGCATTACCTGTGTTTCCTAGGCGTTAAGTGGTGGCTGGGAGGGAACTGGTTAACTCAGGGAGTCTTTGCCTTCTCCAGTTCACTCTGACAGACCTGGAGTATTTTGCAGGGCTTGTTTAACACCGTTTCTCCTTGACTCAGCATAGTTGACAGTTCGCAGAGCTTCTGGGCAAGTGCCTGACTGTTTATAAGACACTCAGTCACCGTAGGGTATAAGGGCTGTCGCTAGTCATTGGTTTTGCAAGTGGTGAGAAAAATCATCTTCTCAAAAGCATGATGCATTGGGTTGTTGCAGGAGCTGATGAGGGCTCCAGCCTAATGTGAGAGATGCTGTTGATGGTGTTAGATGGGTAAAGGAAGGTGTGTGCCTGGGGGTTGGAGGTGGCCTTGTGCAAATGGCTAAACTTGGCCCAGTGTTTATAAAAGAAGATGAAAAACATTGATTTACCTGAACTTGAAAGCACAGACTTGAGAAAGAGGTAGAAAATGCCCACTAGATTTTAGGGAACCACAGCAAAATGAAAACCCATCGCTCAATAAGGATCTTAATTTAATCAGAATTTGGCTGCATAGAGCAACACACGATTTTCTTTTGAGTTCCCAGCCTCTGGGCCACGTGGAAATCACACCATTACACAAATATAGACACTATTCTTTTTTAAGATTTTTCAGAAAATAGAACTCTACCCTTTCCTCTGGCAATCTTCGTATCTTAGTGAGTTGTCCCAGTGAGGTATGTACTTAAGTAACTTTAATCTCCAAAAGAAAGTATGAATTTTGGTGGAGTTTTAGTGAATTTGGACACTGGAGATGCTTATAGCATCTTTTGGCATGCTTATAGGCAGGTACACCTGGCCACAAAATATTTATGTAAGTCTTCTTTAGAACCCTCAGCTCATTTTTATTTGCAGAAATACATCTTTTATTAAGGAAGAGCTGGAAGGGCTTCCCTGATAGTCTAGTGGTTAAGACTCCATGCTTCCAAAACAGGGGGCACAGGTTCAATCCTTAGTTGGGGAACTAAGTCCCCACATGCTGTGCAGTGTGGCCAGATTTTTTTTTAAATAAATAGTAAAAGAATAAATATTACTGGAGGGCTTCTGCCCTGGGTAGGAAGGGAAACCACTTTCCGTGACATGGGGTCAAGGGTTGCTCCTCTCACATCCACTGGTTTGGGGCCCTGTGTCTGTGCTGGTCATGTAAGTCAGCATGTACTTCAATGGGTACTTGAAGATGACTCGTCCATGGAACTTACTTCATGAAAGTTCCCTACATGGAGATTTGCTGACTTTCCAGCTGATTGCTTTTGTTGTCTTAATGGAGAACCTCTGGGGGTTCAGTCAAATCAAACTGTGCCCATTTGTCTGGAGTTGGTTCTAGATTTTCATGCAGTGGAGTGAATTTCAAGGTTTGCTCAGTGAAAAAGCTATTGGAATTTCTGTACTTTGATTCATTCTCTTTTTATGGCTTGATTGAACCATTTTGCTCCCTCCCTCAAGTAGAGAGCTTTCTTTAAGAATGTTCAGATGAAGTATTAGTCCTTTAAAAGGCTTAAAATGAATGTTTATTACCACAGCAAGAGCTATACCATTTTAAATGCTTACATTGTAAATCACACCAAGGATCCTCATCAGGTTGACCTTTTGACTGCATTAGGCTAACTGCTGTGTTGCAGGAAAGTGTAGTGTTTGCCTAGAGTCCTTTGAGCAGTATCCAAGTAGCTAAGATAAATCTTTTTCCTTTCTCAAAATATTCTGTTTCCCTTACCATCCCATTCTCAGAAAATCTAAAAGAAAATAAGGAACTGAAAAAGGCAGGGCTGTATACTTCAAATGGGTAACCAACAAGGTCCTACCGTACAGCATAGGGAACTCTGCTCAGTGTTACGTGGCAGCCTGAATGGGAGGGAAGTTTGGGGGAGAATGGATACTTGTATATGTATGGCTGAGTCCCTTTGCTGTCCATCTGAAACTATCACAATATTTTTAATCTGCTATGTACGTGCGTATGTGTTAAGTTGCTTCAGACACGACTGAACAGAGTCCTGTCTGACTCTTTGCAACCCCATGGACTGAAGCTTGCCAGGCTCCTCTGTCCATGGAATTCTCCAGGTAAGAATACTGGAGTGAGTTGCCATGCCCTCCTCCAGGGGATCTTCTCAACCCAGGAGAATTCTTTACCCTCTGAGCTGTTAGGGAAGCCACCTGCCCCCCAAAAAAGCAGAGGCTAAAAGATATTTAATAAATCATTCCTTCATTCGGTTTGTTGAATAGTCAGTATTATCTGGGGTAAAAATGGAAGTTTTAGTTTTCTTTAGTCACCAGTTTCAAACAGCATTGTTCAGTCTTCCTTTCCCATCTTACAATGGCATCTTGGTTATTAGGCCATAATTCTCTGGTGAGTCTAGTCTTAACTTCAATCTTCTATTCATTTAACCTTTATGTCTCCTCCCCTCCCCCACCAGCCTCCTCTGGCTGAGCAGGGGTCACATTCCACTCTTTCACCTTCTTCCACTCTCCCCTTTCTGTGCTGCTTTCTCCTCTTGGATGTCAGTGCTTCTCAAAGACTGACTGGCTGCCAGTGTTCTCTGTACCAAGTGTGCAAGGCTGACTCTGGCGGCTCGGATGATAAAGAATCTGCCTGCAGTGCGGGAGACCCAGGTTCGATTCCTGGGTCAGGAGGATCCCTAGAGAAAGGAATGGCAACCCACTCTAGTATTCTTGCCTGGAAAATCCCATGGACAAAGGAGCCTGGTGAGCTACAGTCCAAGGGATCACAAGAGAGTAAGCCGGACACAACTTAGCAGCTAACAATTTCACTTCACTTTGACTCTTTGGTGAGGAGCCTGCTGGGAGACTCTGAAGACTTCTGGCCCAGCCCCTTCTTCCCTTCACCTGGGCAGGTGGACAGGAGGTCCTCAGAAGTAGGATCATAGCAAGATGCCTTGGCTTTGGCCACCTTCCACTTGACTCCTTTGGCATACCAAGAAGAACAAGTGTGGACATAGGCTTTACAACTGCTCCTTCTCTCCCCTCTGTTGTGTCTTACCAGTTTTCTTCTCCTTGCTCTGGTAGTTAGGGGGTAAGGCCAGATGATAAATTTGCCCCATAAGCAGATAAACATGTGGGGAGTGAGATGCCAACCTTCCCTCCTTGCAGGCACCTCTGATGTGTTAAGTGATGGTCTGGGAGACTCCTGCAGTTGGCTTGGCTTGGGGTATCCCATCTCTCATCCCAGCAGTAATTCACCACTGGAGAGTCTTTGTCATTTGGCACCCTGACCCTCTAATTTTATTTATATAGATAAGGGTTGATGGAGTCTGAGGTCATGTTTGGTGCTAGCATAGCAATTTTTGCAAGTTATTAATAAGCATTGGAGTGCTGACCTCTAATATTTGTGGCTCTGTTTGGAATATAGGGTTCCTGATGCCTTAGCATCTGAGAACCAATGCTAGGGTAACAGGAAAAGGGGCACTCAGCATCTGCTGATATCGTCATTCATCTCCACGTAGAACTACTTCTGGGCAAATGACGCAGGGAATATCATGAAATATAACCCTGGGCCTTTAAGGATCATACTACATTTTAGTTTAAGGAAATAAAAATATAAACATAGGGAATATTAAATAGCTGTATCAGGCAGCATGTGGTGAATTGCTCCAGTAAATGTAATAAAAGGATAGATGGTATAGTTTTTCAGGTATTAGTGTCCACTGGAGTAGCCCCCAAGGCCACATCTCTGACCCATGGCAGGGACTGTGGGAGGGGGTGAGTGAGGAGCAGCTGAGTAGACTGCCTTCCTGCTGTGCTCCGTGGCTCCTCACTGTGCTCTGAAGATTGCAAGGAATGGGAGGAATGGAAGAGGAAGTGTGAAAAGGTACTAATACACAGTTCTAAGACTAACTTAATTAAAAAAAAAAAAAAAAGTTGAATTTTGAAATTACATTATATTCTTGGTTATAACTTTTTTGGGGGAGGGTTTAACTGTTCAGTTCCATCGCTCAGTAGTGTCCGACTCTTTGCAACCCCATGGACTGCCAACATCTGCTGGATCATGGAAAAAGCAAGAGAGTTCCAGAAAAACATCTATTTCTGCTTTATAGACTATGCCAAAGCCTTTGACTGTGTGGATCACAATAAACTGTGGAAAATTCTGAAAGAGATGGGAATACTAGAACACCTGATCTGCCTCTTGAGAAATTTGTATGCAGGTCAGGAAGCAACAGTTAGAACTAGACATGGAACAACAGACTGGTTCCAAATACAGAAAGGAGTTCGTCAAGGCTGTATATTGTCACCCTGTTTATTTAGCTTCTATGCAGAGTACATCATGAGAAACGCTGGACTGGAAGAAACACAAGCTGGAATCAAGATTGCCGGGAGAAATATCAATCACCTCAGATACGCAGATGACACCACCCTTATGGCAGAAAGTGAAGAGGAACTAACAAGCCTCTTGATGAAAGTAAAAGAGGAGAGTGAAAAAGTTGGCTTAAAGCTCAACATTCAGAAAACGAAGATCATGGCATCCTGTCCCACAACTTCATGGGAAATAGATGGGGAAACAGTGGACATAGTGTCAGACTTTATTTTTGTGGGCTCCAAAATCACTGCAGATGGTGACTGCAGCCATGAAATTAAAAGATGCTTACTCCTTGGAAGGAAAGTTATGACCAACGTAGATAGCATATTCAAAAGCAGAGACATTACTTTGCCAACAAAGGTTCATCTAGTCAAGGCTATGGTTTTTCCTGTGGTCATGTGTGGATGTGAGAGTTGGACTGTGAAGAAGGCTGAGCGCCGAAGAATTGATGCTTTTGAACTGTGGTGTTGGAGAAGACTCTTGAGAGTCCCTTGGACTACAAGGAGATCCAGCCAGTCCATTCTGAAGATCAGCCCTGGGATTTCTTTGGAAGGAATGACGCTAAAGCTGAAACTCCAGTACTTTGGCCACCTCATGCGAAGAGTTGACTCATTGGAAAAGACTCTGATGCTGGGAGAGATTGGGGGTAGGAGGAGAAGGGGACGACAGAGGATGAGATGGCTGGATGGCATCACTGACTCAATGGATGTGAGTCTGGGTGAACTCCGGGCGTTGGTGATGGACAGGGAGGCCTGGCATGCTGCGATTCATGGGGTCGCAGAGAGTTGGACACAACTGAGCGACTGATCTAATCTGGACTGCAGCACACCAGGCTTCCCTGTCCATCACCAACTCCTGGAGCTTGCTCAAACTTATGTCCATTGAGTCAGTGATGCCATCCAACCATCTTATCCTCTGTCATCCCCTTCTCCTGCCTTCAATCTTTGCCGGCATCAGGGTCTTTTCAGATGAGTCACTTCTTCACATCAGGTGGCCAAAGTATTGGCATCAGTATTCAACTTCAGCATCAGTCCTTCCAATGAATATTCAGGACCGATTTCACAGTTGCAAAGGTGCAAATGAGAAATTTGTCTTTGAGAGTTGCTTTTACTTTTAAGGATTAAATAGAAGTTGCCAGAAGCTTGCTATTTACTGTGTTATTCTTTCTTGTCTCTGTTGTTAGCTTTATTCCAATTCAGTGTGCTGGTTTATTTTTCACTGTATTTAATTGATAGGAAATTAAAAATACCCATCCTCTTTGGTAATGGTCCTGTTAGAATTGTTACTATGCTTGGGTTTTCAGATGTGGTTGGTGGGTTTGCCTCTGGTTTGCAGCGTGCTGCATTCTCAACCTCCTCCCCTCTGTCTTGTCTTCCGTGATCCATACCCAACATGCTTATCACCTCTCCTTTCACTCTAGACAGTCTTTAGTCTCCTTCCCAAGAAAGCCGTCACTGTCTCACTGAGTCTGTCCCACCACAGAGCAATAGAGAAAGTGTGTGAGTTTGAGGTGTTGATAGATTTGGTAGCAGATACATTTTAATCTTCCACTTTCTTCCCTTTCTGTGAACTCCTGGTCTTTCTATCCTTTCCTTTTTGTTTCTTAGAGAATTATTAGAGGCTTCTCTCTTCCTTGTTGTCATCTTTTATATAAACAGCCTTTGGCTCATGTTCCAGTATTTTATCCAGATTACCTTAACGACAAATCAAGCTGATACTGGGTAACCTCTCTAAGGCTAGAACTGAATTTATGGCATTCACTAAATCACCGAGTTTTAAGGACTCCAAATTTATCTTAGTGGCCTTGGACTTCAAGTTGCGTATTGAGTGATAAAGAGAAGACATATTTTTTCCCATTTTATTTTCTACTGTATTACTACTGTTGAAGCTGGAAGTTTCGTTAAAGTCTAAGGCTACCATGATGGGAGTCTATCTCAACCATTCACTTGACAATACTATTCCTTAATGTACTCAATAGTATTGCAGAGACCTTTCCTCTGTCCCTCAAAAGTCAGCTATTATTTCTTTATGCTCCTGCTAACTCAGAAAAAAAAGGAGCTGTATAAAAATGATACATTTTCCATAGCCTGTAGATACATTTAGTGTCCTGTGGAGCTGGGCTGTGGACACAGTCCTAGCACACTCCCACAGCCTTATTCCAGCTTGCCAGCAACACCCACAGAAGAGCTTATCCCATTATCTGGAGCCCTAATTTTTGTGACTGTTTCCCAGGGGACACCTCTGATCGTCTGGCTCAGGTAGCCAGCAGGGCTTTACGCTTGGGTCCCCTCAAGATTGTATATATTTATATACTTTTTAAAGCTGCTTCTTGTGGATCTGGGTTATAGTCAACCTGAACCCAGGTGGTGGTGAGACACTGACAGGTCTCGGCACATCTTCAACTACTGAGAGCTGTTAAAATATAATGGGCTGTTTTGACAAGCACAGAGGTTTGAGAAATGAAGAGCTGGGTCATGACTGGACAGAAAAGTTCATCTCCTACTCCTTCAAGATGGGAAGAGGTAGCTGTTTCATCTACTGTATACATATAAAGTCAACCAAAACAAAGAAACAGGAATATGTTAATGAAAGAACAAGATAAAACCTCAAGAGGACAAAAGTACCCTTAATAAAACAGAGATAAATTAATTTACCTGATAAAGAATTTGAAGTAATGGTCATAAAGATGCTTACTGAACTGAGGAGATTGATGGATGAACACAGAACTTCAAAAATGAGGTGAAAGAGCAAGACATCAGTGAAAGAGAAGATGTGAATAAATGGAAAGATATCCTGAACTCTTGAATTAGAAGATATGGAAACAGTCTTGGTGCCCATCAGCGGATGAATGGATAAAGAAGATGTGGGATATACGTACAGTGGAACATTATTTAGCCCTAAAAAGAATAAAATATTGGTATTTGTAACATTTGCAACCTCCAGAGCATTATGCTGAGTGAAAAAGTCAGAAAAAGACAAAGACTATATGATTTTTCTTACACGTGGAATCTAAAGCAAACAAACAAATAATATAAACAAGCTCAAAGATATGAAGAATGGATTGGGAGTCTATAGCCCCTGATTGAGGGGGCTAGAAGTGGGTGAACTCTGGTTTTGTCTTGTTTTATTAGTTTAAATAAATTGAATGGAAATTTTAAAAGTAAAGTCTTGAGTCAAAGAGAAATAAACATAATGCATTTTAACACGTTGCAGATAAGAACAAAGGCTTTAAAACAGCGTCTCCAGAGAAAGGTATAATAAGAATTTTTATAAAAATGGTGAGATCCTCATCCTAGGGGATTTCTATACTTGTTAATCTGCAGCCTCCTGAGCTCACATAAAAAACGAAAATTAGAACCCTCTAGTTTTCATGTATACATGATAATGCTGCCAAAAGTACAAGGTCAGAAATTGGGAGAAACTAAAAATATTCGCAGAGTAAGTAGCATGTACTTTTGAGAAGAGTGGTCCAGGGAGAAACCAGGGAAAGGCTCGCAAAAGGACTGTGGTGGTCTTAGCAGTGGCCCGCATCTTTGGCAGTGATGAGAAGTTGTGCCTGCTTTGTGCTTCTGACTTCGCTGTGACTCATGAACTTCTTCCTGCTGTCTCATTCCTGCAAGGAGAATTTGCAGAAAAAATTCCACATTTGCATTGCTTATGTGTTTTAAGGTTTGGAAACAGCTGCGATACGATTTAATCAAGCAGGAAAAGAAATATTGTTTAGTTATATCTGGGGGGTTGTTTGTTTGCCTCTTTTCTGTACATACGCGCTTAATTGCTCCTATTACTGTGGTTTATATTTATTTTCAATTTAAAAAATTAGGATTCTTTGGCCTCCAGATTAGATTTACTACTGTTAGTTATTGGTAAGTGTTTTTTTGCTATCAATGAGTAATAGATACAACAACTCCTCAGATTAAATATATTTGCTCAACAATTTTTTTGTTATTTTCACCATATGTCAAGCACTGTGCTTAGGGTATAGAAATGAATAAAACAAGCTAAAAGATAAAGGGAAACATACTCTGTTTATGAGTCAAAAGTACTCTTTGAGCTGTGTTGTGCATTTGCGGTCAAGATTCTGTAGCCGAAGATTGATTAGGTGGAGTTGGGCAGTAGGGTCCAGTGGGTCAAAAGGGTACTAGCTTTTAACCATGTGAGGAGGTGGTTGTTCTTTTAAAAATCAGACTAAAGCTATGGGCTGCCTCCCTGTATACAATTTAACATTTACACAGCATTTTGCATGCAGTTTAGGTGAGTTTGCTGTCTCCTAGATTAGAAAGCAGGGAGCTAGAATTGGAATCCTTATAACTCATTGTCTCTGTTGTTAGTATTTTCCCATGAATGTCCAGGCTCCATTATAACCCTATGTTTGAACAGTGTTAACCTGACTTGAAATATGAATTTATGTCATAACATGTTTGTCTGCTGTTTTGAATGTACAAAAGAAAGATTGCTCACTTTTACCATGGAGTATGGGCTACGTTCAAGGGCAATTTCTAGAGGGAGAACTTTTCCATAGGTAGGTAGGTAGGTAGATAGCAAAGGTGATTTCTAGAGGGAGAACTTTTCTGTAGGTAGGTAGGTAGATATAGCTGATGCTAATCTAGTGGCAAAACAGATGAATGAAAACTGCCATAAATGTTCAGAAAATAATTTGTATTCATTTGACCCCTTTGCAGTGTTAACGTCTGCTTATTACTCATTGAAGCACTTAGGTATTTGTGAGAAATGAAGCGGTGAAGGTGGTAAGCCCCGATTCAAGCCAAGATACACGAAGAGAGATCTAAAATCCTCCACTAAAACCCATGCATTTAAACACTGCATCGGGGCGCCTGCTGAAGCCCCATAAGCTTCAGTCAGTGGTCTCCACTGTAGGCCTTTGCTTAGGATCCGTCCTCGTTGGCTTTTCGTCTTCTGCTTGCTTCCCTGACTCCATTCCCAGAGCCCTAGTCCACACTCTGGCTTCTCAGCTTATTTTTGGTTGATCTGATTTTGGGGGGCCCCTTGTATTTCCTTCCTCTGTTGCTTTTGGTTCCTGCCTAATTCTCCTCTCTGGGTCCATGTTGTCCTCTGCCAGAGAACAGAAACCTCTCAGAGGGGCCAGTCACCAGGTTCTGTATGGAAGGGGTGCTGCTGGACTTGGACGTGTAATTCATATGAAAATTCTGAATAGTCCCATATGTTCCACATATTATGTTTTGAGAGTATGCCGCTTGTTGGAAATGGGGGAGTAAACATTGTGAGGGAAAAAAAACAAACAAACTTAAATTGGGTTGTTTTAAGCCAAGCAAGAATTTCTTAACTAGAAGAGCTTTGTTGATGTGCATGGAAAATAACATATTGATTAATGACTTGGAAAAGGGGAATTGGTGTGATATGCCATAGAGATGTTTAGAGGTGCCAGAACTCAGGTAAGCATTGTTTAATCACACAATGTACATGAATGACTTATTTCTACTTTGCCTTTTTCCAGAGAAGATCTGAAATGATTTCCAATAGGAAAACATCAAGCAGGAGAGAGAAAATGAAGCTAAAAAAATGAGCTTTTTTTCCTTTTTATTTTTTTATTGAAGGATAATTGCTTTACAGAATTTTGTTGTTTTCTGTCAAACCTCAACATGAGTCAGCCATAGGTATACATATATCCCCTCCCTTTTGAACCTCCCTCCCATATCCCTCCCCATCCCACCCCTCTAGGTTGAGCTCCTGTTTGAGTTTCCTGAGCCATACAGCAAATTCCTGTTGGCTATCTATTTTATTAAAGCTATTTTGAGAGTGGAAAGAGAATTGGCCCAGGAACCCAAAGTGGTATAATTACAGTCACTGAGAAGTAAATTTAGCTCCCAGCTTCTTAGCAACCAGGAGATTGTAGTTGTCTGTGTAGTTTTTGTTTTCTGATAAAACAAACCTGTACCATTAAAAGATTACATAGAGGGGCAAACTTTTGCTTGAAACTAAATTCAAGAGAAATTTACCTTGTGGTTTTTTTTCTATAAAGCACTATGGATAATATAGCAGAAAGCTTGACTACCTGTATATTTGCAAAAAAAAAAAGTGCCGTTTAATTGTTTTTCCCTTAGATTGACCCTCCTTAAAGGTCAAGGGCTTGTCCTCATTGAACTACAGCATAAAGCAATCTCTTCAGGGGCTAAACCAGGTTCAGATCTCTTGTTTCTGCTCAACAACTCTGAGAGGGCCCTGAGCTTAGAGAAGTTAAGGAGGGGCTGTAGGCAGGAAGAGAAGAGCCGTAACTCCAAGTTACGAGTCCGACAGCCACAGTGCTCCTTTGCAGGGCATTGTTCAAAGAAGAGTCTTGTGCAGATCCTAGGTGAGCAACTAGCGCTCTTTCCATTCTCACAGGAGCATTCAAGAAGCTGACCTGTACAACACTCAGATGGCGGCGTCCTCTGCACACCTGCTGCAGAGAAGGAACTATGCGGATAGATCACACAATCACACACAGGAAGGCCTCTAGTATTTCCCCCAGGTATTTGGTTTACACCCCGTGATTCTGAACCATACAATACGAGAAGTATTTTTATCTTGAGCAGAAGTGCTTTAGGGCTAGATGTGATTAATGGCTTCCTCTTCTGTAAGCCTGAGGTAAATACATCCTTTAGAACTTTGATTATATTAAATGCTGTGTTTTCAATACATCTCTAAGAGTTTTGCTTTGGAGTTGGAAGGATTGCCTTTTTTTTTTTTAGTGTTAGCAAATGTGCATCACAAACACTCATGTTAGGTTTGGGCATGAATCACTTGCTCTGGGAGACTCCTGGTGATTTCGATCCTGGCTTCTTACTAGGTAGTAAGGTCCCAGCAGACAAGGACCAGATCTGTGGTTTTTTTCTTTTTTAATTAAATTAAATGCCTAGCCACTTCTTTATTCAACCATGTATATGATCAAAATTCACTTCCTTTTCTTATTGCAATATAATTGACATATAACATTATATTAGTTACAGGTATACAACATAATGATTCAATATTTGTATTAAAAGATGATCAGTAAATCTAGTTAGCATCCATCACCAGACAAAGTTACAATTTTTTTCTTGTGATGAGCACTTTCAGGGTCTACACTCTTATCACTTTTCAGGTATATAATACAGTATTATCAATTGTAGTAACCATGACTGTGTGTCTGTTTTGTTTATCTCTGTATGTTCTATGTCTCATACATCCCTCCCGTTAGAAGAGCTTATTAAATACTTATTAAAAGGATAAATGAAGCAGATTCTTACCATTGTGTATGCTATGTAATTTAGAAACCAAGACATTATTTAGATTTATTAATGAAAAAGAAATTGGATAGAAGCCCTTTTGAGAGTGGACTCAATGTTAGGCTATATTAGGAGGTGTATTGTACCCTCCATTCTGATAATGCATAAAATTTAAGGGGGGGATGCATGCATGGGGTTTGTGTATCTTTACCAGGTGGCGTTGTCATGTGCTGAAAGAGGGACCTCTCTTAACCTAATTATTTTGAGATTCCCCATTTTGTTGCACATATAAGCAGTTTACTCCCTTTTATTGCTGGGTAGTATTTCATTTTATGGATCTACCTCATTTTGTTTGTTCACTCACCTACTGATGGATGTTTGTTTTATTCCCCACTTTTTTAACTATTATGAGTCAGGCTGCTGTGAATATCCATGTACAAGTCTTTCTGTGGACTATATTTTGATTTCCCTTGGGAAAATACTTAGTTGTAGAATAGCTGGGTCAGATGGTAGGTGTGTGTTTAACTTTTTAAAGACACTGCCAAAACAAAAGTGGATTCTCCACCTTCAGCAGCAGTCTACGTGAGTGCTAGTTCCACTGCCACTTCTGAGTGTGCCACATACGGTGCCAGCACTTGGTATGGTCAGTCTTTTAAATTTTAGCCATTCCAATAGGTGTGTAGCCGTCTATGGGGTCACACAGAGTTGGACACGACTGAAGCAACTTAGCAGCAGCAGGATCTCTTTATGGTTTTAATTTTCATTTCTCTTATTAGAGACATTTAGCATCTTTTCATGTGTCTAACAGCCATTTGTTTATCTTTAAAAATCTTGTGTCAATATCTTATTGAACTGTCTTTTTATTACTGAGTTGTAGGATTCCCTTTTATATCCTGAATGTGTCCTTTGTCAGATGTATGTATTGTGATTATGTATTCTCTCATACTTTGGTTTCTCAATAGTGTCCTTTAAAAAGTTTTAAACTTTGATTTTAAAAAGCTTATTGATTTATTAATGGTTTGTGCTTTTCATATGCTATTTAAGAAATTCTTACCTCAAGGCTGCAAATATTTTCTTTATTTTCCTCTTTTTTCCCAAAAGTTTTTTACCATTTTGGATTTTCCACTTAGATTTGCTTGTATTTTAAGCTAATTTTTGTGTGTGGCTGTAAGGTAAAGGTCAGTGCTCCTTTTTGTTGTCCTTACAGATACATAGTTGCAGCCTTATTTGTACAATGAACTGAAAACTTGTCAAAAGTTTGTTATAATTTAAATAATGTTTTGGGGAGGGCTCAGAAGAATAAACTCAAATTATTTCCCACCTAAACCATACACCTATTGATTCTTTCTTTCAAGCACTTTCTCTGTGCTTATGTATGTATTTGTAATTATGGTAATTATTGCCATAAACATGATTTTGTAACCTACTCTGTTTAGCTTCAGGTAACATTAGTCTATTTGTTTTCAGATTATCATCTAAACCTCACCCAAGGATCCCTGTTTCACTGTTTTTTCCCAAAAGCACTCACTAGTTGTTGCTTTTTTTTTTTTTTTTTTTTGAGCTCAATTCTCTCCTTTTTCTTTTAAGTCTTTTTTACCAAATGATGTTGAATCATTGTAGCACATCTTCCCTTTCAAGTCTTAATGGATCTTTTTAAAGAGATTCCCCCCCCCCCCCGCCCTGCATTATGAAAGTAATACCTGTTCATTAGAGAAAATTTGAAAAATACAGAACATTATAAAGACGAGAATGATTACCCGTTGAACCATGACTTGAGGTAAGCACAGTGAACATTTTGGTGTATTTCCTTCTATTTGTTTTACTCTGCGTATATATTTTTTGTTGTTCCAATTATACTACATATGTAGTCTTCTGCTTTTTATACTTAGTATTACATTAGAACCATTTTCTCATGTTATTAAAAATCCTTTATAAATGACATTTTAATAGCTACATAATATTGCATCTGGTGGTTATCCCACTGCAGTTTATTTAACTGTCTCCCTATCATTGGGGATTTAATTTGGTTCCAGATTTTTGTTACAGAATTAATGCTGTAAAGACTGGCCTTATACAGAAAACCGTCAACTTTCTCATTTTATATGTCAGATTCATAGACGTACAATTAGTAGATCAAGGGGTATGACTACTTTGAAATTTTGGAAACGTTGCCAAACAACCCTGTCAAGAGAGAGTGTATTCCCAATAGCAGAGAAAGTCGAAGGCACTGTATCCTTGTGAGCATTTCGTGTTTCCTATGATCATTTTGTAGTCTTTGCTAATTTAATTTGCGAGATTAAAAAAGTAGTAATTGGATTTTTAGTTTGCGTTTCTGTTCAGCCGAATCTCATAATCCCCAGATAGACAAAGTCAGAGAGGGCATGAAAGACCCTTTGTTATAGGATGTCCAAGCTCAGTAAAATAACTTACCCCTAATAAGAAGAAATTGAAATTTCTATTATTACCTGAAAGAATTCACACTATGTCCCAAAATGTGTGAGAGTCTTAACAAAGCAAGCCTAAGGCTTTCCCTTGAAATTGAAAAGTTTATTAAAATAGCAAAGAAAAGAAATTAGGTTATTCCGAACTTATTTGTTCTTAGTGATTACCTGCTGCAGCCCGGTGATTATTATTTCCTCTTTTGAGTGCTCTCAGATCGTCCCTTTAATACTGAGATGTGGAGGAGCAGCCTCTTCACAGCAGCCTGTTTCCTCTCCTTTGCTAAGTTCTCCCTAAAAAGACAGTGCGCATGTTCTCGCCCTTACTCCTCCTCTATAGTGGCGGTAGGAATCTGGTCGCTGGGTGTCCCTACTGGCTTTTAGGGAGCAGAAGCAGGGCGTCTGCAGGAAACATTTCACTTACGAGTATTCAGGGGGTTCCGCTCTTCTGAGCGCTCAGCCAGACAGAGATACCCAGACAAGCCTGGAACTATATGTCGCCTTCTTCCATTCACATCTCTGCTCCAGGATCTGTTGTCTGTTGACATGGGTAAACAATATTGTGCCACTTAAGAATAGTAAGCCCAGTTACAGACAGAGCTTAGCAGAGCTCTCAAGTCTAGGGCCAGTATCATCAGGCTTGCCGGATACCAAGGGGAAATCAATGCTGTGACATCTGTTTTCCCACAAAGGCACATGGTGACATGTTTCTGCCTCAGATGGGGTCCTGGGGTCATGTATGCATGACTAAGAAGCACTGGGGTGAGTTAATGATGGGGAGCCCACTCTGAGCCTCCTTTGCCCGCTTCACCATCTTCCCACCAGGGCGGCAAGTCCTCTCCCTGTCCAGCCTTCAGAGAACTGTGGCTTTGGTCTTGGCACAGTAGACACAAAGATCTGGGCTAATACCACAGAAAAATATTAGGAATTATACATTGATCTTTAGTAAATGTGCCCTTGTCTGTTTTAATGTAAGAAGCACATAAAGGGACATTGACATTCCTTAGTCATTTTTTCCTTTCTTGAGAGATTCGAATTTTCTCTACACTGAGCATTTACTTGCCAGTTTATTTTAGGAAATATCAAGTCTGAGAGTGACCTCAGTTTTGTTACTGCTTCCTTCATAATATAAGCAGGTCGCTTGTTCTCTAAGTGTGCGTGTTTAGGGAGAGGATGGTGGGGATGGAGAGTCGCAGGATGGGATAAACATTTGAAGGTAAAGAAAGAGGTGTTTCTGGTCCCAGTATCTGAGACAGGACAGCAGAGTAGACACCTTCGATGAGCATCAGTTTGCTCACACGTAGAGTTTCTCTCCAGCTCTGAATTCTGTGACTGGTCATAAACCCACTGGGCACAGTCTGTATATCATTTTGTCTGTCTGCTCTTTCCTCCCAAGACTTGTGTTGCCTACATGTGTCATATATGTAAGTTGAATGAGTTTCTCTGTTTGCCTCATTTAAAACTCACTCAGATAGATTTGATCTCATCTTCCCAGTTAAATGGCATGTTATGCATGGTGCTTGAAATTTAAATAATTATATTTGATGCATATTTTTACTTTGTTATTCTTGTCAGTAGAAAGGGAGGACAAGGTAGGAAAGGATCCAACTCTTCTCTCTGATTTGCTTTCAAAAACTACCCATTAGAATATTTTAGAATTGAAAAAGTAGTAATATTCTTTGAAATTACTATTCTAACATTGAAAAGAACTTATAAGAAAGTGTGTTGGTGCTCACATTCAAGATACTGAAGTGAAACTAAATCAAGTCTTTATGTGTCCCAAGCAAAGCAAGACTGTCATCAGGCATCCTTATTTCTAGCTCTACAAAATCCTTAAGAGTGGGACTCTTTTTTTTGTCCATAACCAATCAGAAGCACAAACAACATTCTGGGCACAAGAGGTTCCTAGAACAAGCTTGAATCATCATCAACAGCCACCTTTGGTACCAGCTCCAAGTTTTCTAAAATACACAGCTGTTTGGCAGCCAGCTTCAGCCTCTAGTTCATAAAAAACCTTTTGGGTCATTTTTAAGTGTTTTTATTAATGGTCACATCAACGGGCTGAGAGGAGATCAATTTGCTGAAGCAGAGACAAAAATGAGTATTGTATTTTTCCCCTCCCAGTTGGCCCAGTAGGAGATCCTATTAGTGTTCTAAAGAGTTATATAATTAGCATGGCACCCGCTGCTTGCTCACTTGGTGAACCAAACTGGTTTTTAATGTTCAGAACACAAAACACGGAAATGCCATCTTCATAATGCGCCATGCTGTCTCTAATAGCCGAGAATGTTTCTGATGACAGATCTGTAATAACAGTGATGATGAGAGTCACAATTACACAGCACTCTGAGCTTGGAGCACTGTTCCCTCAGGCCTTCATGAGTCCATGGAGGCCCTTGATGGTGAAGAGTATATAATATGAATGATGTGTGTGGGGAGCAGCGGGGGGGACCTCTGGTGCAAAGGAGAGTAAGTCGTCAGAAATGCTGGTCAGGCCATCAGCAAAATGAGTGCTTTTGTTGTGTCTCTTTCCTCAGGGAATTCCCCTCATCTGGCAGCTGGGATTTTGTACCCCAGGCATTGTTTCAGTCTTCTGCTAAGCCTCTCTACCTTAACATAAACCATGGTCTTTGATTGGACCAAATGAAGTGGAGAATTTAAATTATTCATAAGATGAAGGGTGGTAGGATGGGTCGTCAGAATTCTCAGCTCGTCGTGGATTTATTTCACTTTCTGAAGGTCATCCAGGAATCCAGAGCAGCCCGTTTCCGTCTCTTCAAACTCTCAGATGGAGAGTGTCATTCTCCACCTTTCCATTCATTCAGCCATCCCTGGGATTCTGAAGGAGGTGCAGAGGCCTTTCCTCCCGGACCTCTTGTTATGTATTGGCTCTTGTGGTTAGAATCTACTGTAGAGGACTCCGTGGAGGATTGGATGCCTGCACTGCTCAGGTGAAGGGTTAAGATCTCAGGGCAGGGGCCAATATCTGATATGAAGAACTCAAAGGCTAAAGAATAAATTTGTTGTTACTGTTGTTGATTTTTAACAAATACCGACTAGAATGCTTGCTGTGTACCAGGTACTCCATGCCTTCTTTCTGATCCTCTTAGTTACCTATGAAGTTGTTAAGTCACTCAGTCGTGTCCGACTCTTTGTGACCCCATGGACTGCAGCACACCAGAGCAGTCCTTCACCATCTCCTGGAGCTTGCTCAAAGTCATATTCATTGAGTCGGTAATGCCATCCAACCATCTTGTCCTCTGTCATCCCCTTCTCCTCCTGCCTTCAATCTTGCCCAGCATCAGGGTCTTTTCTAATGAGTTGGCTCTTTGCATCAGGTGGAGCTTCAGCACCAGTACCTATGAAGTATTTTATGGCTTCCCTGATAGCTCAGTTGATAAAGAATCTGCCTGCAATGCAGGAGACCCTGGTTCGATTCCTGGGTCGGGAAGATCCGCTGGAGAAGGGATAGGCTACCCTCTCCATATTCTTGGACTTCCCTTGTGGCTCAGTTGGTAAAGAATCTGCCTGCAATGCGGGAGACCTGGGTTCAGTCCCTGGGTTGGGAAGATCCCTTGGAGAAGGAAAAGGCTACCCACTCCAGTATTCTGGCCTAGAGTATTCCATGGACTGTATAGTCCATGGGGTCACAAATAGTTGGACACAACTGAGCAACTTCCACTTCACTGTATTTTACAGATGAGAATAGTAAGACTCAGAAAATTAGATGAATTGCCAAAAGCTGTCATGACTAGTCAATGTTGCAAGTCAGTGTTACAGTTGGCGTATGCACTCAAGAGTGTTATCCTCAGAATTGAAGCTATGATAGACCCGCCAGGACCCGGCAAACAAGTGTGCTTTGTGTCCTTTGACTTCACGTGAAACCAACTCAAAGATTTTAAATAGAAGGTAGGAGAGGACACGAGGTAGAGAAGAAGCTGGTTGTAAGGGGATGTGCTCCCTTGCCTTCTTTATTGAAATACAAAGACGTGTCATGTAGGCATTACAGCAGCCTGCAGCACGGTGCACAGGTGACATGGCAGCAGCATCTCCTAACTGGATTTTTAGCCACCCAGCGCCTTGGTGCTCAGTAGCCCAGCCCACAGCTTATATTTGAGTCTTATCCAGATTGAGCCCACCACCCTGGATGCTGACTGTTGGCTCACTGCTTATGACAAGTGGCTTTTTGGCCAGAAATCTCTTCAATATATTGGGTTGGCCAAAGAGTTCGTTTGGGTTTTTCTGGAAGATGGTATGGGAAAACTCTCATGATCTCTTTGTCAACTAAACAACAGACCCCTCTTCCCTCTAGGATTCATTCCTAATGTGACATCTACTCTGTTTGATCATAGCTGTGGTTCACATAGCAACTTAAATGCCCATAGCCCAGAAACACAGTTTTTAGCTTATTTGGGTATTGATGTAGGGTTGGTTACCTGCATACCTAAAAGTTTTGTTAAGTGTGCTTTTGTTTAATGCAATGTCATGCAGCTGGGCTCCCCTGGTGGCTCAGATGGTAAAGAATCTGCCTGCAATGTAGGAGACGTGGGTTCGATCCCTGGGTCAGGAAGATCCCCTGGAGGAGGAAATGGCAACCCACTCCAGTATTCTTGCCTGAGAAATCCCATGGAAGAGGAGCCTGGTGGGCTACAGTCCATGGGGTCACAAAAGAGTCAGACACGACTGGGCAACTCACTTTTCTTTCATGCAGCTGGGAAGGAGCTGTACCCATTTACTTCAGTTTGATTTCTTGAATATTTATTGAGAACTTACTATGTGGTGGATGCCCTGCTGGGCATGCTGGGGAAGACATGACATCACCTTATGGCTCCTCTGGCCTATCTTTTGGATTCTCTATTTTTACTTAGAGTGCTCATGACCATTCACCTTGACCAGCTGTTTATTTTCCTTATGGATATTTAGTGGCTTGCATATTTTTTTAATCAACTAATTATCTGAAATTTTATTACACTTGACAAATAATCAATAATTATTTTATTTTGCCTCAAACCAGTGGAAGAAAGAGTCTCTCCTGATCGTTTTGGAAAGGGCCCCTGACTTTTCTTTGTGGACTCCTATCCCCTCCCTAGTGTAGCAACACTACGTTTTGTGCTTCCTTTATGAAAAGCATATCTGTCAACTTATTAGTTCAGTTCAGTCACTCAGTCATGTCCGACTCTTTATGACCCCATGAACCGCAGCACACCAGGCCTCCCTGTCCATCACCAACTCCCGGAGTCCACCCAAACCCATGTCCATCAAGTTGATGATACCATCCAACTGTCTTATCCTCTGTCGTCCCCTTCTCCTCCGCCCCTCAATCTTTCCCATCATCAGGGTCTTTTCAAATAAGTCAGCTCTTTGCATCAAGTGGCCAAAGTATTAGAATTTCAGCTTCAACATCAGTCCTTCCAATGAACACCCAGGACTGATCTCCTTTAGGATGGACTGGTTGGATCTCCTTGCAGTCCAGGGGACTCTCAAGAGTCTTCTCTAACACCACAGTTCAAAAGCATCAATTCTTCGGTGCTCAGCTTTCTTCACAGTCCAACTCTCACATCCATACATGACCACTGGAAAAACCAGAGCCTTGACTAGACAGACCTTTGTTGGCAAAGTAATGTCTCTGCTTTTTAATAAGCTATCTAGGTTGGTCATAACTTTCTTTCCAAGGAGTAAGCGTCTTTTAATTTCATGGCTGCAATCACCACCTGCAGTGATTTTGGAGCGCAGAAAAATAGTCAGCCACTGTTTTCCCATCTGTCTGCCATAAAGTGATGGGACCGGATGCCATGATCTTAGTTTTCTGAATGTTGAGCTTTAAGCCAACTTTTTCACTCCAAGAGGCTTTTTAGTTCCTCTTCACTTTCTGCCATAAGGGTGGTGTCATCTGCATATCTGAGGTTATTGATATTTCTCCCGGCAATCTTGCTTCCAGCCTGTGCTTCTTCCAGCCAATGAGTACATCAGTTTCTCATGATATATTCTGCATATAAGTTAAATAAGCAGGGTGACAATATACAACTTCGACGTACTCCTTTTCCTATTTGGAACCAGTCTGTTGTTCCATGTCCAGTTCTAACTGTTGCTTCCTGACCTGCATACAGGTTTCTCAAGAGGCAGGTCAGGTGGTCAACTTATACTAAAGCAGTAAACAGCAAACAATTTGCTGAATGTACTGTATAAGTACTTCTGAGGAGTGAAAACTCCTATATCCAGCCTGACCTCCTTTATTAAATTTTCGCCTAAGTCAAGAGATCTAGAAAGCTCAGTCAGTCCCAAACACTTATCAAAGATCAACCGACCTGGTTTAAAGACCAGTGACTGAAAAAAAAACAAAAAAAAACACAGTAAAGGAAATCCTTGGGTATATTTTTTATTAGTGATTTTTAGATAAGTGCATGAAGCGTGCAATCGTACTGAGTCCTTCACTTTGTGGTGCAGCAACACTCATGGGCGTTGATTACTAAACATTCTCAGCATGTTTTTCAAAATCACTGGAATTTTGAGTTATGGCTCCAAATGGTTCCACAATTCACACATGAAAATCAGTTTTATTATTTGATGATTGTACAGCATGTGTTTGAGCATAGGCCAGCAACTGTTCTGAGCATTTGGAATAAGGTTAATAGATTATGTTACACAATCTGCTTTTGAACCGTGCCCTCAGATATGCCATTCATGGAGGAGGTGATGTACACCATTGGAGTATAATCTTCATGATTCAGCCATGGGTCTTTCCAATTTTGGTGAACTGAGTGGATACTTGGAATTTTCCAATATGGATGGTTTGATTTCTACGTCAGGTCATCCATGCCATTTTATTTACTTTATCTAGGATTGTTGAAGGGATGGTTTCTTTCTGAAACATTTGTAGTGAGTGCCATACATTAGTGCTCCAGAGGCCAAAAACAAATTTAGTGTTTGCTAAAGTTTAATGTAAATGTTGACTTTCAAAGATTTGCCAGGATCCAGTAAGAAGGAAGAAGGCATCACAAGGTGGCTGTGTTTTAAAGGCCATTTTGTATTAATAGTAATAGTCATGCATTTAGAGCAGCAGGCGGGTTTTCGAAAGGGCGTCCAGGGAAAGCAGAAAAGACCAAGCTTCAGATTTCCATTCTCCTGCTCATGGTGATCTTCAGATTTAAAAAGAAAATCAATTTTGTTAAAATACCTGTAAATATTTCCAGGTATTTGTCCTCACTTTAAATCATATGCAAATAATGAACTCCTTCGTTTCAGTCCTGCTAGTGCCAGGAATTGGAGAATCACTTGATACAAGTCTCAAAAACAAGTTTGTTGGGTTTTTTTTTTTTGGCCTTGAGAGAGGTTTTGGATTTTTTAAATTTTTGTCTTCATATTACTCTGAATAAAGGTCCTGTCCTAATCCAGCCTCCTGACAAGTATGGCTTGATGTGCTCCAATATACATTTATTTCCTTCAGATGCCCATCAGCAACCTATCAAATGCTTAGTAACAAGGTTATTTTCTGTGCAACTGCGTATTTTATAAATAGCCATTTGCCAAAGTAATTTCAGAAATGTCCAACTTGAGGATTTATGCTGTCTTTGCCAAAGGGTCATCCACACTAGCTTGTAAATACATTTAATTATAGGCCATTTCTCTGAAATGGATCAAAAAGGGGAAATACTTGCTCAACCTCATTTATCATTAAATTTAATTGTCTTCAGATCTCACCTGTGGAAAAGCCAAGGAGAACTGTGCTTATGTTTCTACCCTAGAGGACACTGCTGTTAACATTTATTATTCATTATGCCTTTATAGTTTTCTCCCTTATTGGATGGGTATTTTATTTTTATTGAAGTATAATTGACATACATTCTATTAGTTTCGGGTGTGCAACATAAAGATTCAATGTTGTATGTTTTGTGAAATGTTCGCCACAGTAACATCTGTCACTGTACATAGTTACAGAGTTTTTTTGTGATGAAAACTTTTAAATTTATTCTCTTAGCAGCTTTTAAATATACAATAGAGTATTATTATTTTAAAAATTTTGTATTAAAGTACACTTGATTTACAGTGTTATTTCTGGTGTATAGCAGAGTGATATCAGTTACATATATATCTATATGTATTTTTCATATTTTTTTCATCATGGTTTATTATAGAATATTGGATACAGTTTCCTGTGCTATACAGTAGGATCTTGTTGTTTATCCATTCCATAGATAAAACTTTGCATCTGTTAGTTCCAAACTCCCAATCCAATTTTCCCCCCTTGCCCTCCCCCCTTGGCAACCACAAATCTATTCTGTATGTCTCTGATCCTGTTTCTGTTAAGTTCATTTTTATCATAGTTTAGAGTCTACATGTAAGTGATATCCTATGGTATTTATCTTTCTGACTTAGCTTTGTTATCTCTGGGTCCATCCATGTAGCTGCAAATGCGATTATTCTTCTTTTATATTGCTGAGTAATATTCCATACAGTACAGTATTATTAACTATAGTTGCCTTACTATGCATTATACCCCCAGGCATATTTACTTCATAACTGGAGGGTTGTCTTTTTTGACCCTCTGCCCATTTTCCCCACCCCCATCTCTCGTGACCACCAATCTTTTCTCTATATGCATGAACTTAAGGGCTTTCTATTTGTTTTGTTTTTTGTTTGTTTCACTTATTTTTAGTATAGCTCTCTCTGGATTGGGTTATACATATAAATCAATAGGGAAATTACAGGAATGGGAAAGTTAAAGCATGGTTCTTGCTACTTTTGTAATCATTCATCTAAGGTTTAAAGAATTTTATTATCGTCTGCTCACTTTACATTATTGCAGCTCTTCTAATGTTCTTTTATGTCTTCTCCCTTGATTAGTAGCACAAATTCTTTATAAAGCTTTTAAACAAAAAGATATCCTTTCTCTGTTTTGAAGCAACATAGTTCAGTGTTCAGCTGAGTACGTGTGCAAGTTTTTGGCCAGCCACAAAGCCTCCTTTTGACCTTCAGACACCCTGCAGCCCACCTCCCTTAAGCTGGTTAACCAGCTCTCCAGGAGAGGACATAACATAATTCAGTCTCCTACAGGCTCACAGCAGAATGTTACCTCTGCTTCCCACATATGTTTTAGCTAAAGTGAAAGATCTATGTTTCATCATCCCACAGACCATCAGACTCCTTCTAATACTTGTCAGAGTTCAGTCATGAAATTGCCCATAGCAGCACTTGGCAAAGACACTTTGGGGGTTTCAGGAAGCTGTCTGCTTAGGCCATTAATTTCTCCAGGTTCTCTGAGCTCCCTCTATTGAGGTAAATCATCAGGAAACAATGTACCTTGGCTGTATTATTTCAGCTCCCAGCAGAAATGCCATCATTCAGGTAAGATTTAATATTGTGCCTTCAGCACATGGGGGGAAAAAAAATCCCATCTTTTGTACCACATAGTTGAAGACATTTATATGAAAAAAAGTTTGTCTTTTTACACCATAGATTTGAAGACATTACTCACTTTCCCTTATGAAGGGGCTTCCATAGAAAATTTCTCCATGATACTAACGCCAAGGTGGGGAAATGTGCCTTTCATGTTTCCTTTTGACAAATTAAGAACTGTATCATGCAGTATTTCCTTTTTTGTCTTAGTTGCAAGCAAACAGAGCTAAATTTGGTGCTCATTTGGAGTACTTGACATCTCAAGCATGTGTAATGTCTCTTTCTGTGTTCATTTTAACTAGTTTCTATTATTTTTAGTAATCAGGTGTTTGGTTATGTATTTGATTTAATTTTAAAAGTACTTACCATCCTTTTTGCAAGGATTAAATGAACCAAAGAAGTAGAAAAGGAGATGCTACTTGCCCATAATAGAGTTTGTAATGGTTTATGCCTTAAAGAAATAAACTTCTATTGTCTTGCAAATTAACTCTTCCTAGAATCCCATAAATATGTTGAGCCCTCCCCACCTCCCCATATACTATGTCTGCTGCATAAATATACCAACCCTGACACAATGTCCAGAGCCTAATTGGACTTTCACTGAATCCATGTCTTAGAGGTACCTTGATGTTTTTATTGTATAATTGACTTGGCATGTGGAAGCAGGATCCTGATTCACTGAAGAGAGGTTTCTATCACAGAAACATAGATGAATCTGGGTTTTTTGCAGTAAACCCTAGCATACTTCAAACTTTCATATACGATTGTTCATGAAGTCTGCTTCTTTTATCAGTGGTTTGTCATCAAGAGAGAGGTTGCTCAGTCATGTCCGACTCTTTGTGACCCCATGGACTATAGCCTACCAGGCTCCTCCGTCCATAGGATTTTCTAGGCAAGAGTACTGGAGTGGGTTTCCATTTCCTCCTCCAGGGGATCTTCCCTACCCAGGGATCAAACCCAGGTCTCCCGCATTGTAGGCAGATGGTTTACCATATGAGCCACCAGGGAATTCATAAGGCATACACAAGACCCTAAGTAAGAAATGCATGTTAAAATTTTTCCTGCTACTAAAAATGAGCTCCAGGGGACTTTGCTGGCGGTCTAGTGGTTAAGACTCTGCACTCCCTCTGCAGGGGTTATGGGTTCAATCCCTGGTCAGGGATCTAAGATCCTGCATGCCCATGGTGTGGCCAAAAATAAATAAATAAATAGAAATGGTTTAGTCCAATCCTTTGATAAAAGGGATGAAGAAACTGACTTTTAGAGAGGTGAATTTTGAGTAGCCAAGATTGCTTTAGTCCGTGAAAAGCAGTGCTGTGGCTGGCAGTTTAAAGGGGATTTGGAGCTGGAAAAAAACAAACAAAAATGTAAACTCCAGCTTGACTGTGTTAACTGCTCTCACCAGCCCTGCACATGAGCTGGTTTTTGTGCAGTCACTCTGTCTCCCTTTTGCCCTGTAGGTGAAAATGGGTTCAATAAATGCGTTCACTGCGCATTGTGAATGCTGAAAAGAACTGCTACCCAGGAAACAGTTCCCTAATCTTGACAGGAAGCAGAGCCCTTACACAATAATCTATTTGCTCATGATTTACCACAGCTCAGATGTAACACAACTGATTTTATATTGTGTAGGTCAAACATTTTTCAAATTTGATGTATTAAGCTCTGAAGAAAATATGGCAGAATGTTACCACTTTAAAATTTCTTGGTGGTAGGTACATATGTGTTTGTTTTATTACTTCTTTGCATTATGCTGTATGTCTGTCATGATTTTTGAAAGTGTGTACTGGAGAAAACAGGATCAAACGTGTTTCTTTACATTGGAGAGTGGATCAGGTAGAGGAGAGGAAGCAGTGTATCTTCTTGGCAGGCATGGAGATTTTCAAGAGGTTTCTGTGAAAGAAGCACAAAACCTTAACCCAGTTTGGATTATTTCCAGATGAAAACTATTTTTTGTCAATGGCAAGAGGCGGTTATTTATCATTTTTGCATGTGATTTATTCATAGATGTCAGCATGGTACAGAGCATCAGAAATTTCTGTATGCAAGGCTCTGCAGATGCAGCTCTAATTTAAGTGTCCGCTGTGTGGAATCACAGGTAGCCAAACTGCATGCTTCCTGCAGGCTGCAGATCTGAAGTGTTCTTTAGGCTGCTCCACGGCCAGCAGGGCGCGGGGAGGGCGGGGACGGTGCTTCCGAGTCTGTAGCCTGTGGTTCTAGTTGCAGAAAAACCTCCAGACAACCATCATGTAAGGTCACATTTTTGGATATGTCAAGATAACTGCCTTAAAGAAAACCTTGTGAGTGAGTGTGTGTGTGCGTTTGTATATATACACACATCACTGCTCTTGTTTTTTTTTTGTTTTTTTCCTTTTTTTGTTGTCATTGTTTAAAGGAACAGTGTGATGTCCTGATCTATCTGACAGTGATCACAGGCTGTGTGATGCTGCGTGGCTTCACGTAGACCAGATAGAATTCTGGAGGTTACCAACTTATGCTTTCTAGGCCATTGGCATATTTCTGGGTGCCTGGAGGTATAATGCTGAAAGGTATTTTCACTTTCACTTTGTAGGACACTCATAGATCCAGAAGGCTCTTTTGAGGCAAGGGGTTGGGGGAAGGGGAAGTATAGAACTCAGTTACTGTTCTCACACTCCTGAAACGTGGCTTGTGGTACATGGAGATACATGCATGTAGGAGAACTTTGATTTCAGGCAGGGTTTGGGACGCGGGGCTGGTGGGCACAGCGGTGGCTCTCACCTTTGTTTCTGCCACCACATCAGTCATGTGTGAAGTGTGTCCATACCCGTCGGTAACACCTCTCATTGCATTCAGTCACTCTTAACTAGGGGCAGGAGTGTACTGGGGCGGAAAAGCCTGTTTCTTTAGAGAGTATGCCTCCACCTCCTGCCTGCAGTTTGAGAACCACCAATGGAGATTAAAAGAGCAGTCATCTAGGAACTTCAGCCCCTGGTTTGAGTGTCCTTTGTAATGGCTACTAAGATAGGACTGACGCCTAGTAGGCGATCAATAAGGATTTAAGGAGTGTTGGGTGAATTAACCAGCTGTGTAGTCTTAAGCAAGCCACTTAATCTCTTTGGCTTCTGTTTCCTCACCCGAGGAATGAGGGAAATGGACTAGATGACCTCAAGGGCCCCTTTCGGTTGTAAAATTATATGATTCCGTGATTGGACCTTTACCTCAGAGGAAGATTAATTTGACAGGAGTATGAAGGATGGATAGAGTGAAAGCCAAGAAAGAGGGAATGCTCCTTTATCTGAATTAGTCTAATATTTCCTCCTCTGCGACTGTTGTTAAAGCGCACGTTTACCTTGGGGTCTTCCGGGTGCTTTTACATAGGCCAGCTCTCATTCTCTTCATTCTCTGGGAAGATTGCAAGCTCGTTCAGGACTGGAAGCATGACCTACTGCTCACCTCGGAATTTAGGGCATCATGACGCCTGTCTGTGTGGTGAGGGGGCCACACAGTGCTTTCCCTCAGCTCGTGTCGTCTGTGAGGGGAGCTGAGGAAACTGCACCTGAGACGGGGAAGAAGCAGGTGAGGGTCTGGACTAGACAGTGAGCTCAGGTGAGTCCAGCTGGTCTCACTAGCTCACTGGCAGACCCTGCTCTGGGAAAGCCCAGAGGCTGGCCGCAGTAAACTTCTCTTTTCTCTCCCTGATTCTTGAGTTACTGGCCTTACGTTGTAGGTGTCCGTCATCTTACCACTACTGTGGCATTTTTAACATCTCACGAAGTACATTTTTCTTCCTGGGCTACACATTCATCTACCAAGGGTTGCACCGTTACCTTTTACGGCCCTTCTCCCTTCTGCTACATCTTTAGCTTTAACTGGAGTTTCTCTATGTCTGCATGGCGTCTTCTTTGGTCATTAAATCATTTGTTGTTGTGCACAGCAGATAACGGTGACCTACCCTCCGTCAGTAGTAGTGGAGCTGTAGGGAAATGGATGATTGGAGGAGTTTAAAAAGGGCATGGCCCAGAGGTCATGGTAGGTGGATGATGATGGTGGGCACAAGCAGGTCTTGGAAGGTCATGCTAAGGACTTGGAATTTTGCTTTAAGAATAAAGGGATGGAAATGGAGGCTTTCAACAAGGGAATGACAAGATGAGGTTTCCAGGAAACAAGTTGACTGGATCCTCTGGAGCAATGAACTTGAACAAGAGACCAGTTAGGAGCGCCTGCAAATTAAGGGGCTGGTAGAGCCTCAGGTTAAGGGTTGTGCACTGGAGAAGATGATATGTGATGTTGATTAAGTTCTAGATTTAGTCCAGATCTGTCAGACACCTGGTTTGGGACATATGCTTCACCCTTTCTAAGCCTCCTCCATTTCCTTGTCTGTCAAGTAATAGGGGATAAGAATCGTCCCTACTTCAAGGGTTGTTTTGACCATGGAATGAAGTAATGATGTGAAGTACCACGTATGTACCAGCAGATTGGAAATGCTGTTCATTATTTTCCCCATCTCACAGCTGAGCAAACAAAGTAGAGGCCAGACGAGTAGAGGGTGGATTTGAAGTCGGACTTCTTGCCACCATCCATGGTATTTTGTTATCCATGCCAGCTCGCCTCCTGGTGTGGAGAGAGTCTGTGTCTCTTCCTAAACCCGTGGGAGAGGACTTCAGTCCAGTGCCAAGAGTAGGAAAGAAGCTGAATGTTGCCCCCCAGTGATTCCCGGCCTGACATGTTTGAAAGGTCCCCATCCTGCTCCTGATAAGGGGAGACACTCCAGGAGTGCCGGAGTGTGTGGCTGTCTCACAGCTTTGCCCTGACCTGGAATCTTGGGGAAGAGTAAGGAAGAAGAGGGCTGTCGGTGGTTATGAAAATCCCCTGTTGCTTAGGAGAGAGGGGCACCTCTGGATCCCGGGAAACTCTGTCCTTCCTTCCCTTACAGGGGCTCTGAGTGGTGTCACCCCAACTGTATCCTTCCCCCTCAGAGCTTGAGAAAATGGTTGGCTTTCAGCCTCACTCCAGAGCACCCTGTGGTGGAGGGCATGCAGTGCCAGTGCTTAGAGTTTATGATGCCCTTTGACAGCGAGCGGTCTTTGGACTGCTCAGCCTCTTGCTCAGATCCAATTCTTGGGGCTCATGTGTCCCTGAACAGTTGTTGGCATAGGCTGAGAGACATTACCATGCAGCTGAGGGATGCATATAGTCCTGAGCTGGCCTTTTAGTTTGGGAGTCCTCCAAGAGCAGTAAGTCTTTCAGGCTGTCTTGACATGGTAAATTAAGAGGTGCAGAAAAATGCTACCCCCTGTAAAATATATACTTCAGCTGTCCGGGCCTCCTGCACCTCCCTCACCAGGAGGGGTACGTGTTCACTCCCATCTGTCTTCACCACCCTGTTAGCCAGCTGCCTCAGTTAAAGTGTTCACTGTGTCCCTTGCAGATGACTTGAAAGAGCAAAAAGAAAACTCCTGTACTTACCAACCTGTATCTTGGAACCCCTCGCTTGGAATGGATGTGGAAAAATAATATTTAACAAAATTAAGCTCCAGTCCTACTTGACCCTAACCAGCTGGTGCTGGTTTCCCCCTTTCAATGGGGAATATGTTTTTCAGCTGGCAGAGTCCCTGCATCTCCCTGTCTTTTGGTTGTTGTTTTTTTATATATACTTCCTGCCATACTCGTTTAAAAGTGCCTGCAATGGTGCTTTCAAATTGCTTCTGAGAGTATAAATTGATGCAACATAAATGAAGAGGAATTTGACAGTATCGGTCAAATCAAATGTGAATGCATATATCCTTTGACCAAGCAATTTGCTTCCAGAAAATTTATTTTTATACTCACATATTTGCCAAGGGACCTAAGAACAAGGTTATTCATTGAACCATTGTTCATAATAGTGAAAGACTGGAAACAATCTACCCACAGAATGGGAAGTGGTTAAAGAAGGATAGAGCAAACAATTGAATACTGTGTAGCTATAAACAAACAGAAAAGAATGAGAAAGCGCTCTGTGAAGCAATATGAAGAAATTCCAAGGTATATTATTAAGTTAAATAAAAGGCAAGAGGCAGAACAGTGGATATAGAATGCTATTGTCATCTCCCACTGTATTAAATAGGCTCGTGAGAACGCTGTGTAGTTGCTAGTGCATATGTAAAACATCTCATGAAGCATACACAGAAAGCCTATAGCATGATTGCCTCAGTGAGGGGGACCAGACGGATGAGCAAAAGGAGCTGAGAGGGCTAGATTTCACAGAATACCCACTGAACCTGCCTGTTGCTTAGTCACTCAGTTGTATCTGACTCCTTGCGACCCCATGGACGGTAGCCCACCAGGCTCCTCTATCCATGGAGTTCTCCAGGCAAGAATACTGAAGTGGTAGCCATTCCCTTCTCCAGGGCTCTTCCTGACCTGGGGATTGAACCCAGGTCTCCTTCATTGCAGGCAGATTCTTTACTGTCTGAGCCACCAGGGATGCCCATTCTATACCGTACTTTTTGATCTTTAAACCATGCTATCACCTATTTTAAAAAAGAAATTTCCTGCCCGAGCCCTGTAGGTATTTGCATTTGTGATGCAGAGGTGTTGTGCCTTAACCAATTTGAGTTTGTTCTTTGTTTTGTTTTGTTTTATTGTTTTTAGGATTGAAAGAGTTTTTAAGTTACCAGAGGTCACCTGGGTCTTGAAACTCTCAAGTTATTAACATTTGCCCTGGAAAGTTGCATATAGTTTCTGGCCTTAAATCATACCTATTTTCAGCTTCCCTGAAATTAGGAGTATCCTGTGCCATATCAATTAAAGTAAATGTACTTTCAATTAAAGGTGTTAAGTATGAGTCTGAAAAGATTAATTCTTTATAAAAGGATGACCTTCAGTAGTCAGATCCAATTAGGCATTTTTCCAACTATATTTCACCCTGATGGGAGATGTCTACTACACATACTCAATCACTGTGATCTTTTCAAAGGTGGGTATTTTTGGTTCAGAATTAAAGGAGAATGACTTGGCTAGGCAACCTCCATAACTTGAGCCACCATTGATGTGCACAGAGATTATGGATGTTGGATATTAACTTCGTGGGATTAATATTTAAAGAATCAGAATATGCATGATGATTTGGTTACAGTTCTTATACCTCTCTTCCATGACCTTAGTAGTAATGTTAGTCACTCAGTTGTGTCCGACTCTTCTTGACCCCGTGGACCCCAGAGGAGCTCACCAGGCTCCTCTGTCCATGGAATTCTCCAGGCAAGAATACTGGAGTGGGTTGCCATTTCCTTCTGCAGGGGATCTTCCTGACCAAGGGATCAAGCCCAGGTCTCCTGCGTTGCAGGCAGATTCTTTACCATCTGAGCTACAGGGAAGTCCATGACCTTAGTAGAACAAAATAACTTAAGACAATCTGATCAGAGGAAAGAGGAAAGGAACGGTGGGATACATTAGCATCAAACCTAATTGATTCTCATTTTCTCCCTCTGTCATTTCTTTATTACTTATACACCTTAAATACTGGCTTTCCTGGTGTTTCCCACCCCCCTCATTGAATTGTTTTAGTCCTAATTCAATCTTTGCTGATACATAACTCACAAGACCAAGGTTGTAAAGTAAGTGAATGCTTACTAATCTTCTCATGGTAACGTGCAAAATGTTGGGGACTACTTTGTTTTCTCTCAAAAAGTAAAGGGAATCAAACATTTCTATTTGCAGTAGGTATTTACAGTATAGAATTGTTGGTCCTCACTCTGCCACTCATTACCTTTGTAAACTTGGAAAAGCCATTGAATGTGCTCATCAGAAGTGGGAAACAAGTAATACCTACTTTGCATGTCTCAAAGATTGATTGCTGGGATCCAGTGAAATCTGTTATCACTATTTCTCAAAGTGTGGTCCTGTGATCCCTGGGAGGTCCTTGAGACCGTTCAAGGAGCTTATGAGGTGAAAACTATTTTTATAACAATATTAAGAAATTATAGGCCTTTTTCACTCTCATTCTTCCACATACGTATGGTGGAATTTCCAGTGGCTGGCGCCACAATATGTGATATTGCAGCAGATTGACTATGAAGGACAACATATACCAGCTACCTTAAGCCAGACAATAGAGAGGTTTACAAAAATAGAAAACAAGGCATTCACTGATTTGTTTTTCTTTTAGAAATTAAAATAATTGTTCATAAAAATTCTTTTACATTAACATGTGATATGCTAATTGTTTTCATGTAAATTAATAAATGTTTTTTAATGAATTAGTTTTAATTTCCGATCAGTAAATATTGATGGACATAATCAGCACAAACAAAAGCTCTTTAGGGGTCCTTGATACTTTTTAAGAATGTGAAGGGGTCCTAAGACCAAAACATGTGAGAACTGCCGATGGATATGAAAGCGCTGTGCAATGTGTGATGACACTGTCGTGTTAAGAAAATTTTGGCAACGTGCGCATAGTCCTGCCGCTGCAGGCACTGGTTGGTGCCCACTCCATCTTCAGGGCAGGTTTATTTAGTCTGGGGTCCAAAATCTCTGAACTATCTATATAATAGTTGCCTGCAATTTCACATGTTGATCATGTTTCTACTTTTTTTTTAGTGTGAACGTCCACAATTTTCACAGTGTTCAGATCCTCAGAAGGTCCTAAATGAAGCCCAGCTGTAGCAATTGCTAATTATCTGCTGGCCCCATTTTTGTCTCCCAGAGAAGTAATGATAAAATCATGGTGCAGGCACCAGAGAGGATATGCCGAGGTTCAAGGCTCCCATGTCGATACCGTGGGCTTGGGTATCTCTAGAGTTCTTGCCCCTTTTCCTCCCTGCTTGTGGGAGGTGTTAAACGGGTTAGCTTCCCTAGGCACTAGGAGAAGGGCTTTCTGTCGGTCAGTACGATGCCTTTGCCATCTTTCTGAGCCTCCTTTCACCTGGTGTCATAGGGTGTGGTAGGACATAACCACCGTCAGTTTAGGGAACAAAGAAGGCTCGGAGACTGATGTCATCAAGATTCAGGCACTGTACTGAGTTACCCAAAGTTTTAGAGATTCAAACTGCAGTATTAGAAGATTTAATCAAACTGTCCTGGCATGGGAAGGAGAATGCTCATGGCTGGGTATTCAGACTGTCTCTGTCTCAGCCTTGGGCACCCTTGGCAACAGAGCAGAGTTGAGTGCATACAGAAAGTACTATTTCATATGTCTTGTTGCGGTTTCTTAAAGTTTTTTTTTTTTAATTAACTTTAATTCTAGCAGCTGTTGAGAGTTACTCATAATATTTTAGCGTTCTTAAGAGAATTTAAGACCATTCTAACTCACTGGCCCTTATCGTATCTTGATATTATTATGAATGGAAAACTCATATATATATATTTTAATATAGCAGTTGTGTACATTTCAATCCCAAACTTCCCAACTACCATTCCTGCATGGTTATCATAAGTTTGTTCTCTATTAATCTGTTTCTGGGAAACTCATATCTTAGATATTTACTTGTTCCATATTTCCTCAGTGTCATTTAGCTTTTTGGTTGCATGTACATATATGTGTCTGTTTTACTTTTATGTAGTCATTTAAAATTGTTCTCGAATTTTGTATATTCAGTGGGCAATTTTGCAACATTCACAGGTCCTGTCTATTTAGATAAAATTTTTAAAAGGAAACTACACACCTTATTCCAGCTGTTTGTTGGATGGTTTAGTGTATAGTGCTGTCATGAAATTACCTCTAAGACTATCCCCTTTGTTTCACTTTTAAAAATAATTTGATAAAATGGTATTTTCCAAGGAAAATATGAAAACTGTATTGAATATTATTTTGCTAGACTAAAAGCTCCTGAAAATTTTAATTATAGAATTAAATTTAAGGTTACTGATCTAGTGTAGATTTTATAAAAGGAACATTTATTTTTAGAATTTTGTGATATAATCATGTTTGTATAAGGTAAATTCAATCAGTTCAACAAAGACTTTCCTTTGTTATTGTCACAACTGCCTCTTCTAGTTAAAGAAGTATTAGAGGTAACCCTAAAACTGTTAAATGCTATCTGTGTGTCAGTAGCATCTTATAAAAATTGCAATACATTTATTTTGGGTAAACTCTGCTTCATTAGAGTTTAATATGCTATATGTTATGTATTTCAGAAACTCCAGGAAGGAACTTAATGACATACGATTTGAGTTTACTCCAGGAAGAGGTAAGTTTCAATTGAAATTATTATTTTATTGCTACAGAGAGCATTTCAGAAATTGATTATAAGCATGTGGTTATAATTTGGTATTCAAAAATGCATTCTCTAACAATAGAGGAGGGAAGGAAGGAAGGAAGAAAGGAAGGATTTGTAGTAATTGCAGAGAATCCAAACCAAACCTACTACTGATTGTATGAATTCTAATGACACGTGCTGCACAGAATACACACACTTATAAATTAAATCTATTAGCTCAAGCGTGAAAAGAAGTGCTGGCATGGTGATGCAGGGCCTAAAGGACATTATGATGGGTGTGATGAGATGCGCATAGCAATCCTAATTATGGTTGAGCAACAAACCATGACATCAGACCAAAAGGTAGCATACTTGGCCTCTCTGTTGTCCGTTCTGATTATACAAAGCCTGTGTTGAGCAGTGTCTGGGCTGCTGCTTGCTACAGGCACCACTAGGAGGCTTGGTAGGAACAATGCCAGTCTGGCAGCAGAATGTAATTTTAGTATTTTGAGTAGTTACTAAAATAGCGTCAGGGCTAGACTGGTTGCTCTTTTAGTGCTGGGATGCATGGAAGTCATCGAACCATGTCCTGTTTCTAGGTGTCTCTAGCACCTGGCAAGCACCTGGTACGCAGGAGAATCCCAAGTCATTTTGGTTAACTAATGGATTCAGGCTTTAGAGATCACAACACTAGTTGTTAAACAAAATTGCTATTTCCACTCTTTAGTTCATAACCAGAACAGTCTAAAGAAGTGAAAATCAGGTGCTAATGCTATGACTGTACTGTCCTTGACCTCTGGTTTCAGACTTTTACATGAAAATAGCCTTGATATTTCATTAATCTCATACATTTGAACATATAACACGCTGTAATTATTTTATGTATTAGAACGCCATGTCAAATTTGACTTGATTAAATAAGTTGAAATTCTATGTGCTAAAATTTTGAAAACCTGAAACTTTCCTGACTTGATAGCTGGTCAGTCAGTTAATGGCTTGATCTCCTTGCTGTTACCACCTGTAAGAGGACACAAACTCAAATGCTTACAGGAGCCAAAGTGAATTGTGGGAACCAGAGAGTTCAAAGTACATTCCAGTTCAGTTTTGAACAAACCCTGCCCACCAAACAAAATATGTTCCTGGGCCATAGGTGGTTATGGACTCAGTGGCCCCGATCTCTAGTCTCCTGTAAGCACAAAGATTTCAAGATTTCCAGAGGACCTCCCTGGTGGTCCGGTGGTTAAGACTCTGTGCTTCCAGTGCAGAAGACACAAGTTCAGTCCCTGGTTGGGGAACTAAGATCCCTGCATGCTGTGCTGTGTAGTCAAAATAATCATCATCATCATCATGATTTCTAATGTATTTAAATTCAATATATCTTTTTACAAAAAAACATAGTAGGTTTCCTAACTGATCTTTCTTTCTGGGGGCAATCTTTGACAGCTTAGAGTCAGTCTGTGAAATTGAACTGTTGCCGGTTGCTGTTATCTAAAAGCTATTTCGTCATAAAAATGTTGACTAGCCAATTCTGTGATAAAATCTAACAATTATATAGTAAGAGTTTCAAGTGTAGTAAATAGAAAGAACAGATTCTTATTTTAACAGTATTTTTTTTCATCTGATTGTTTAAGATTGACAGTGGCAATAAAAATCAATTTTTTTCAAAGGAAACAAAGAAATGAATTTCTGAGTTGAGGATTGCTGGGGATAAGACAGCCCTATCTGCATGACCTGGCCCTTTGTGCTGGCTTTGGCAGCCTCGTTTGCCACGGTTAGATTCAGTCTCTGCTTTTGTTGCCCAGACAGAGACCACAGTGCTGACTTCCCGATGATAGCTGGCCCTCCCTGGGCAGTGAGCACAGCCTGTTATTAATAGTTTCAGAAACACCACAGTTGAATCACTGTACTTGTGTGATTACTGATGCTGTCAAGCATTTCAGATGTTGTTTGCACTCCATCTGTGCATGCATACCACATGTACTATGTCTCTGCTATATACACACGTAAATACACATGGCATTGAATATATATATTGAATATATAAAGTGAACATATCAAATATTCTGTCCTCATTTGAGGGCAAACCCTTTGTGTTTATTATGTTGCTGTAATGGTCTAGAAAGCAGAGCATACATGATCATTTATGATTGTTTATGCATCAGGACTGTTAGCTTAATGAAAAATAAGTTATCAGTTACCTCAAGTTTTTGTTCTAAACTGTTACTGACATATTACTTAACATGCATGAAAAATAACTGCTGAATGGCACACACACACAAACCAGGAACATTTCCATTTTTGACCAACGAGCACCACCCATGTGCTATTTTGATATGACTCATTTGGTACCCAACAGTCCTGAAAATAGTCAGAGATGCCACACACTTTAATGATTTGGGAATGTTCTTTGCTTCAGTACTGCTTTAGTGCTAGCCCTTAATGTGGCTTTGTTTGATTATTCCATTCTCATCTGACTTCTTTGATTATAGCTCCTTACTGAAGTGTAAGATCTGATTGGTAACTTTAGAGATGGTGGTATCACATCCAGTTGCTTTAACAGATAGTAGCATGTAACCACTACCTACTGTATGCCTGGTGTCTATGAGGCAGGCACTTTAATTCAATATGCTGCTTTTCCTGAAGTTTCTAGTGGCTTCCAGGAAGATGGAGATTGAGGCTGAATATTCTAGCTGACTTTATAAAGCACATCATATTCAGACTAGAGCCTTTTGTTATGCTGTCCTAGGTTCATGCTGTGGGCTTCCCTGGTGATAGAATAAATATTGCTGGCTTCCCAGCAATAAAGAGTCTGCCTGCCAATGTAGGAGCCATGGGTTTGATCCCTGGGTCAGGAAGATCCCGTGGAGAAGGACATGGCAACCCACTCCAGTATTCTTGCCAGGAAATCACATGGACAAGGGAGCCTGGCAGGCTACAGTCCATAGGATAGCAAAGAGTCGGATACAACTTAGCAACTAAACAACATCAAGGTTCATGCTTTGAGATTGTTTTATCTCTGAGAGAATTTTGTAAGGTGTTTCTTGTACTTCTAATAGTGAGGACAAGGTCCAAGATAAGCCCACCTTAAATGGAATTTCATTTTTTAGTAAGATTCCCGTGTTTTTCTTTTCCATTTCCTTCTTTGATTTCATTTCATCGGATGAGTAAAGTGATAGAATACCACAGTTTCTCTGAAAGTACAAAGAATATACATCAACTCTCAAAGTCTTGTTGGCAGTTTGGAAAATTGAGCCATGTATGAGAGAGAGAAAGAAGGTGCATTTCAAATGGTCTCTGGTTGCCTCGTTATCATCACAGTTACCATATGCTGAGTAATTACTATGAGTCAGACACCAGGCTAAACATATTAAAGCCCACTATGAAAGGTAATTGTACCTTCAGCTACGTGCTCATGTTGAGTATGAGTACACACTTAAACACACAACACACACTAAGCCCACTTACATAGTCATCATATTTGAAACCCATTTTGTGATGAAGGCAGCCTTTGGCATAGCAAACTGTAGTTCAGCTTAGGTGGTTACTTGATTCAGGAGCTGTACTTTCCCAGTTTCTTCTTATCTAACTCTAGTACTGTGTATTTGTAATAATATCAGGCTGCCATGGAGAGCATGCAATCTCCCTTGTGAAAACATCAAGGTTCATAATGGTTCTTTGAGCACGTGGCAATTTATCAGTTTCCCTTTACAAAGTCTTCAAACAGACTTCTCACTATTGTCATGTTCACGATAACCTCTCAATTAAGTAATTTCTGTTATATTCACTTGCTACAGCCTGTTCAATCTCATCTTTATGAGATTGCTAATGCCTGTCAATTATCATTGAGAGGCTACATTCTTTTATTCAACCACATTTTCTAAGAGAATGAGTCTTGCTATCGAATGATCAATGTCATGTTAAAGGATTTTCTTAATAGCATTCATTTAAATAGCTCATCTTAATAGTCCAACAAGCTCACAGGCTGTTTGTACCAAACATAAGGTTGTATCAAACGCTACCTCTTCAACCTTTGCCATAAATTATAACTCAGTAGCTACTAATGATAGGAAAGGATTGATGGTGGCTGGAATTAACCTTGGCAAGAAAGAAACACATTGTCATAGGGACCAGTTATGAGCTAACTTCTAGAGGTGCATTTGAGGACTAATTCAGGTAGTAGACAAAAGGCAAAAATTTCTTGGCTCACCAAAAATGAAGCAGTGATTTTGTAGAACCTCTTTTGAACAAAGACAGGATGCAAATTGTATGTGGCAAATGTATTTCACATTGCTTCTGATTTTTCCTCCTGATAGAACCTGAATTGTTGAAATACACATGAATGATTTTTCTAAATGAAAAGTATATATATTTTACATTGTACTAGATTGTTAATTTTTATTGTGTGGTTTCTGATCCACCTTCATTTCACATTTGGGCAGATACTGCAGACGGCGTTTCTCAGGAGCTCTTCTCTGCCGGCTTGGTTGATGGGCATGATGTAGTTATAGGTGAGTCATTTTTTAATGCATGTAGTGTCATGCATTTTGTTTATATATCAAATGGAACTGCACTTAGAAACAAAAGTTTTCAGAAGGGAATAATTTATTCTGTGAATTTCTGAAATTTCTTCAATTCCTATCTTTTATGTGAAAGAAGTATATTTAAGAGTCATATTTAATTTTCTGTTCCAAAGGCACTTAATATAATTCTGTCCCATTTGTCCAGACATGATTTATCCAATGCAAAACCTCACTTACTGGAGATAAAACAAAGAACCTAGAAAACCGAAAAGTCCATGACCTAGCAAGCCCAAGATACTGTAAATTCCATACACAGAAGTGTGGAAACTTCTGAGGTCCTTTCTCTGAGTTTCTCTATTCTTTGTTTGGACACAGTTCTAATAAACTTAGGTGGTGGACTTCCTAGCTCTTAGAAAAATTCATTCATTATGAAGTTTCAAGGTTGGATGAAACTTAACCATCATTCAGTCCAGTTCTTTCATTGTGTGAATAAGGAAACAAATTCCTAAAGTGATTCAGTGGTTTGTCGAGGGCCTGCAGCTGGGCTATGGCAGAACCACCACACTTTGAGACTGTGGCTTTTTCTACTACTGCTACTTTTTAGAATCAAGAAAAAGCTGTGTGAAAATTGGGGAGCCTGCTAGCTACAGACACACTAATAGGAGCAAGAAATGACTGCTGGCCTCCTGCCAAGGCAGGGAAGGCAGAAAAGCTGTAAGAGGCAGACGGTGTCATCTAAGAAAAAGTGTAGCCTGCATCTACCTGGGGTGGGGGTGAAGGGATCCATATTCTGCAACAAATTCTGAATTTATGAAGATCTTATAATGTAGCTTATTATTGCATATTTATAATGATGACCCTAAGTAATTGAGATGAGTTAATATTTTAACAGTGTTAATTATGACATTATATTCATTATATTTTTAATTATATAATTATAATACTATAATAGTATTATGATAAAACTTTCTTTAAAGTCAAATCAAAACCAGTTCTTGAAATGACTTGGGCCCCTTAAGTGATAGGTTTTAACTTAAAGAAAAATCACTTTATTTTTTTAAGTATGAAATGCTTTATACTTTGCTTCACCTTGCTATACAGCTAGAAACTAACGCAGCATTGGAAAGCAACTATACTTTGATAAAAGCTAATTCCAAAAAATCACTTACTTAAAATAATTTCTTCCTCAGTAATGCTGGAGTGTGTCACTAAGTTGGAGCTTGAGGTAGATACACTTACCCATCAGAATAATTTGTTCCTAGAATCTCTGTAATTTACATCATTACAAAATGAGTTGTTTTATGTAAAAAAGAGTCATAGGGATTTTAGTGAGATGTTGAAATTCTGACTAGAGAATCAGTATCTAAGTTACTGTTATACAAGTATTCATAAATGTAAAGATACAAAGTTATCTTTGTAATTAGAAAAAAGTAAGCTCTTATTCCTCTTAATTATACAGGAAGTGTACACATTGATTTTGCAAAGAAGCTGTTTTTAAAAAATATTTATTTGGCTACATCAGGTCTCAGTTGCATCACTTGATGTCTTCCTTGCATCATGCAGGGTCTTTCTTTGTGGTGCAGAGATTCTCTAGTTGCGGTGTGCCGGCTTCAGAAATTGCAGTACCCAGGCTCTCCAGTTGGGGTGCACAGACCCTGGAGCACGCAGGCTCTGTAGATAGAGCATGGGCTTAGTTGCTCCGTGGCATATGGGATCTTAATTGTCAGACCAGGACCAAATCCGCATCCTCTGCATTGCCAGGTGGATTCTTAATCACGAGACCATCAAGGAAGTCCCCACAAGGAAACTCTGACTCCTCTGCCAAGTGGTGTATATGATTATATAGACATATTTTAAAGAAGATATATATGTGCACACATACATAGAGGGGTGTGTGTGTGTGTATTTTCTCATATATTCTGTCTTTCATACACTTTAAAGCCTTGTGAGGTCCCATGGCTAGCTGAGTTCTTTAGTTTCTGATCAAATGTGAGGGGGAGCTGAGCAATAAGGTCAGTTCTACTTTGGCATTTATTGTAAATTCCATATCAGAATTCTTCATGTTAATCATTCTTTGATAAAGGTAGATTTTTCTCATTTGAAAAAATGAGCACACACCTTTGTGTTTTAGTTCACACTAAAGAATTAAGAGAAAAATTAATGGCTAGATCAAGATACCCTGTAAAGAATATCTTCCTTAAAGAGAGCTATAGTCCATATACAAAGCAGGCAGAATTAAAAATTAATTAACAGATAAAAATTAATCAAGACACCTGCTAGTATCTATTTGACAAAAAGTCGAGGAGCACATAGTCCTTTTATTTAACATGATCTTGGCAGGTGGATGGCTCAGATGGTAAAGAATCTGCCTGCAATGCAGGAGATGTGGGTTCAATCCTTGGGTCGGGAAGATCCCATGGAGAAGGAAATGGCAACCCACTCCAGTGTTCCTGCCTGGAAAATTCCATGAACAGAGGAGCCTGGAGAGCTACAGTCCATGGGGTCACAAAGAGTCGGATACCGCTGAGCAGCTAACACTTTCACTTTCACTTGGTAGGTGGCAGGTAGTGTGGAGAATAAAAGAGATTGATGGGAGGTATTAAGTCACATCTTTATTTAAGCATGATCTTGCTTCAGATCTACAGTCAAATTTAGTGTACTTCTTTTGTTTTGTTTTGTTTTGTTTGCCCCAGGCTCAGCTGAATCTAAACCAGAGGATTTTTGGTCATTGAGTTTTTTTTAAAAAGTGGAAATTAAGGCATAATGCATGTCCAGCTTATTGAGTGTGGTTTAAATATATAACCAGAAAGCTTCTACTTTTTGATGCTTTATTTATTCTTCCCCCAGTTTTTCATTTTGCCTTTTCCCCTTCTTGGAACTGGAGTGTGGAGTGTTGGAGTGAGACTCAGGGGTGTGCAGTTGTTCCTCGTCTAGTAGCACTGAACATCCCTCACAGGGACAGCACACCTAAGGGTGACAATGTCTACGTTTTTCATTTGATCATTGTATCAATTATACAAGGTAGAGAGGACTTGCTGCTTTTAATAAGCATTTTATGAACAAAAGAGGGAGGTCAAAAGAAGTTTCTGGGATACTGTAACTTATCATGGTCCTTGAACTTGGATCCTGTGACTCCAAGCCTAGAGCCTAAGCTTGAATCTGACCCTGTGTATACAGTTAATCCAACATCTTTAGCCTTGAAGAATGGATCCAGATAACTTTAAGTGGTTTCTGTGTCTCTGGAAAAAAATAACTTGCCCTTATTTGTTTTTCTTGTATGAGTAGATGGTTTATGTTGATTATTTGATGAGCAGATGATATGTGTTTAAGTCTGTCCCCTATCTCAGCCGTTCTGTGTTCCTTCTGGCATAATTTTCTTCCCTTTCTACTGATTTGTCCCACCAGCACACGAACATATCTTTATGTCTCCCATTTTAAAGCTTTTTTACTCCACCTCGCATTTCAGCTGTTTCTCTTCATCCCCTTACAATTAAACTTCTCAAAAGAATTGCTGCTGACTTCACTTCTTTTTCTACCACTGTCTCTTGAAACCACTCCAGTCAGACTTGTGACTTCCTCACTCCACTCAGACTAGTTCAGAGCCGTATCTGGGGAAAGCATACACCTAGCAGATGAAATGGGAAATGCAAAGGTAGATATGGCTGGAGTGGAGTGAACAAGATGGAGGAAGAGAAAATCCATGGACTGTGAATGACCACCTGACAGGTTCCTAAATCCAGTGGCTAATTCTCAGTGATCTGTCAGCAGGATTGGGCAGAGTGGACAATGCCCTCCACCGTGATAAGTGGTTTCATTTGATGTTTAAGACTCTTTTCTCTCTTGGTCTTCTCACCTTTTTTGTGTTTTCTTCTTAGTCTTTTATGTCCATTCCTTTTCATCTCTCTGACCTATGAATATTGACATGTCCATAGGCTCGTTCACTGTATTTCTTCACTTTTCTCTAATCACTCACATCCTTGATGATGTCATCTAGTTTATGATATTAACGTCTCCCACTCTCAAACTCCCACATTTCTGTCTCTAGCCCAGATGTGTCCTTTGAATTCCAGACTCATATTCATCTCTCTCTGTGGCATCTTGACACAGAAGGCTCATCACCATCCCAGATTTAATTAACATCAAAAACATGCCCCTGTGGTTTCCTCTCAGTCTGCAACCCGCAGAGGCCTTGCCCCCTAGGTAGGTGTCAGCCCCATCTTTTTAGAATGGAGACAAAAACCAGAGTTGTCTTTTCCTTTTCTTTTTCTCATTCTCAATATCCAGCCTGTCTAAATGACTCAAGATCCAGCCGTTATTTACCATCTCACCTCCCATCCTATTTCAGACTCTTTTCATCTCTCAGTTGAATTACTGCATTCATCTCTTCACTGGTCTCCCTGCTTCTGACTTTGCCTCCTTTCAGCATGTTCTCGTCACAGCAGCCAGAGAGATCCATGTAAAAAGTAAGTCAGATACAAAAGGCCACACACATTATGATTCCATATATATGAAATGACTACAGTATGCAAATCCATAGAGAAAGTAGATCGTGGTTGCCAGAGCTGGAGAGGGGCATGGGAAAGGGGAGTGACTGCTTAGGGGTCGAGGGCTTCTTTTTGCAGTGATGAAAATGTTCTGGAGTTAGAAGTGGTTGCACAACGTTGTGACTATACTAAAAACCACTGAATTGTGCCCTTTCAAAGGGTGAGTTTTATGATATGTGAATTACATCTCAATAAAAAAAATGTAAGCCATATCACATTAATGCTTTAAATAAAACTCTGTAATAGCTTTCCATCCCATATCTCAACGGCTTACAATCCTCTGTATGATCTGTCCCCTGTCATTTCTCAGACGTCTTCCCTCTCTGTGACTGCCCCTCCTCCCCGTTTCACCCCAGCCACGCTGGCTTTTGTACTTGCTCTGCCCTCGGCCAGGATGCTCATTCCCCAGGTTCACCTGGGTATCTCCTAGTGCTTAAATGCTGCCTCTCAAAGGGGCCTTCCCTGACCGGCCTATTTAGAATTCCAACCTGTCCCCAACTCTCTACCCCCATCCTTAAAGTACTTTTCCTAATCTCTCCCCATCTAATTGGCTGTATTTCATTTATTTATTTATTTTTAACTATATAGGATCTTCCCTTGAGCATAAGTTTTTTGAAGGCCAGGATTTTTGTTTTATTAAATGCTATGTTTCCAGTTCCCCAAACTCTACATTTATATAGTTAACCGCTAGAGATAAACATATACCACCTTGAAATATACAAATATCTCATAACACTTTCTAAAGAAGGCTATATGGGATTCTACTATTTTAAGAATCTTACTTTCAAGAGTACAGAAATCAAGTAGCATTTTACAAATATGAAATATAGTCCCTTGACAAAAAGGTTGTACTAAAATATAGTCCAGTTCAATGTAGAACATTGGCATATAGAGGTTTGAGTGATATTTTGAATGTGTATTTTTTTCAGTTTCCATAATATAAAACAGCTAACATTTAAATAGTTTTTAAAATCTTTTTTCCCTATCAGAATTTCCTCTTGAATCAGAGTAAATGCTTAGGGCAATATAAAAATCTGAATAAAAGCAATAGTGTATGTTATGGAGCAGTGAATGTTATGACTTTTACTATAATGTAGTGAACATAATGTTACAAAAAAATCTTCAGTACCCAGCTTCAGGGTAATCTGTCTTTAGTGTACGAACCATCACAAAGCAGAATTTAGACTGAGGGACCAGTGTAGTGACATAGAGTGATTGCTGTCATGCAGAAGCAGAGCAAAACTTAAATGCAGTGTTTATGGTCTGAAATCATGAATTCACTTCAGTTGGGCTTCAGTGCAGCACTACCTTAGGCAGGAAACAAAGTACGCTTAGACTTGGTGTACATCAGAACTGAGATTGACAAGGCTTTGGGTGGATGTTGGTTTAAAAATATGAGTTAACTTTGCAAGATGCAAGACAAGATGCGTGTATGAATTTGCTTCTCTTTCCAGACTGGCATGGATGACAAGTGGAAATAAACCAGATCTCAGTACCCAACACAGTTGTTTCAAAGATGGACCTCCAGTGAGACAGCTGAGAAGGTTGCTTCCTTAGCCTCCTAGCTCAGAAATGGTCCATTGGAAGTTTTGTCAGCAACAGAAGCAAAGGGGAGAAAACACATAAACAAACTCATATGTACCAAAGACAGCAAAAGTTCTGAATCCTCTTCAGGTCTTGTGATACATGGTATTTTTGAGTCTTTCTTGGATAAGTGTTAGGACCTCAGCAATAGAAGGAACACTGATGCGTACGTTCAGCTGGCCAGTTAACCTTTGCTGCCCAGCCACTCCTGCTCCTGATGTTCGATCTGCAAGGCCTGATGTAGCATCCAGGGTGTGACAGTGAGTGAAGCGCTTGGCAGCTGCCTTTTGGGAAAGTGCCCACTGACAGCTCTTTGCTGGGTTTTTAATACCACCGTTTCCTCGCTTTGTAACAACATATGTCTATTTTTTTTTCCGCTTTAAGTGGGGTTGAGAACCAGATGTTGGCATTTCTGTTTCCTGAGAAGGGAGATGTGTTTCTGCATTTATTTATACAATTTTCCTTTGAGAGATTTTGAGCCTAGCTGACTAGTTAGGACTCAGTGGAAGCTAATATTAGCTATATACATTCTCATAAGGTCTCTCAGTGCACTTTTGGACATTCTGTGCATGTCCTTGGCATGCTCTTTTGCTGCACATGGAGAATCCTGTTCAAAACCTGTCTGCCTTACCGTGTGTAAAATAGATAGCTAATGGGAAGCTGCTGTATAACACGGGAGCCCAGCCTGGCACTCTGTGACCACCTGGATGGATGGGATATGGGGGTTGCTCAAGAGGGAGGGGATGTGCACACACATACATGCAACATTGTAAAGCAGTTATCTTCCAATTAAAAAGAAAAGACTTCCCCAAAAACCTGTCTGCCCTTTAAGAGTCACTGTGAATGCCACCTCCACGAAGCCTTCTCTGATGCTCACCTCCTCCCTAATGAAATCTGAAAGACAGCTTTTCCTCGCCAGAAACCCCAGAGAATGGTTTTTACCTTTAACGACACATGTCTTTCATCCTACTGTACTCCCAGAGCCTACTTTCTCTTTGTGTGGAGGTTGAGTGCACCTTTACAGCAATGCCTGTTTTTCTGGGGGTGGGGGTGGGGGTTGTTTTTGTTTTTTTTTTAATCTCTACTATGCTTGCCACACATAGGCATTTAAATATACTTCTGTATAAATCAATACATTTAATTCCATTTGGGAAATTTAACACTGGAGTTGTTCATGAATTGATGACCTGGGCAATATAAATATTATGGCACCCTCTCAAAACTGAACAATAATTCACCATGATTGATTTTTTAAATTTAGTTTTTTTAAAATTTTTGTTTTTTAACACCAAAAACATTTTGTATTGGGGTATAGCTGATGAAGGGACTCAGTCATACGTATAACATGTATCCATTCTTCCCCAAAGCCTGCTCCCATCCAGGCACATACCATTGAGCAGAATTCATGTCCTCTACAATAGGTTTTTGTTGGTTATCCATTTTAGAAATCACAGTGTGTACATGACCTTCCCAAAGTCCTTAACTATCCCTTTCCCACTGGCAACCATGAGTTCATTTTCTAAGTCTGTGAGTCTCGGTTTCGTAAGTAAGTTTATTTGTATTATTTCTTTTTAGATTCCACATATAAGGAATGTCATGTGATGTTTCTCCTCTGTCTGACTGACTTCACTCAGTATGACATTCCAGGTCCATCCATGTTGCTGCAAATGGCCTTATTTCATTCTTTTTAATGGCTGAGTAATATTCCATTGTGTGTATATCTCTGTGTGTGTTTACAATAGTCAAGACATGGAAACAACCTAAATGTCCATCAACAGAGGAATGGATAAAGATGTCGTGTATATATATATATATATATACACATATATATATATATATACACACACACACACACTATTGTAAACAGTGCTGCTGTGAACATTGGGTTGCATGTATCTTTTGGGGCCCTGTTTTTTTCTGGATATAAACCCAGGAGTGGGATTGCAGGGTCATATGGTAGCTCTATTTTTAGTTTTTTAAGGAACCTCCATACTGTTCTCCATAGTGGGTGCATCAATTTACATTCTCACCAACAGTACAGGAGGGTTCCCTTCTCTCCACATCCTCTCCAGCGTTTGTTGTTTGTAGACATTTTGATGCTAGCCATTCTGACCAGTATGAGGTAATATTTCATTGTAGCTTTGATTTGCATTTATCTAATAACTAGTGATGTTAAACATCTTTTCATGTGACTATTGGCTATCTGTGTGTCCTCTTTAGAGAAATGTCTCTTCAGGTCTTTGGCCCATTTTTTGAGTGGGTTGTTTGTTTTGATACTATCAAGGGTCATAGTTCAGTTCAGTTCGGTTGCTCAGTCCTGGCCCAGTCTTTGCGACCCCATGAATCGCAGCACGCCAGGCCTCCCTGTCCATCACCAACTCCCAGAGTTCACCCAAACTCATGTGCATCAAGTTGGTGATGCCATCAAGCCATCTCATCCTCTGTCATCCCCTTCTCTTCCTGCCCTCAATCCCTCCCAGCATCAAGGTCTTTTCAAATGAGTCAACTCTTCACACGAGGTGGCCAAAATATTGGAGTTTCAGCTTTAGCATCATTCCTTCCAAAGAACACCCAGGACTGATCTCATTTAGGATGGACTGGTTGGATCTCCTTGCAGTCCAAGGGACTCTCAAGAGTCTTCTTCAACACCACAGTTCAAAAGCATCAGTTCTTTAGCGCTTGGCTTTCTTCACACTCCAACTTTCACATCCATACATGACCACTGGAAAAACCATAGCCTTAACTAGACGGACCTTTGTTGGCAAAGTAATCTCTGCTTTTGAATATGCTATCTAGGTTGGTCATAACTTTCCTTCCATGGAGTAAGAGTCTTTTAATTTCATGGCTGCAATCACCATCTGTAGTGATTTTGGAGCCCCCAAAAATAAAGCCAGCCACTGTTTCCACTGTTTCCCCATCTATTTCCCATGAAGTGATGGGACCAGATGCCATGATCTTAGTTTTCTGAATTTTGAGCTGTAAGCCAACTTTTTCACTCTCCTCTTTCACTTTCATCAAGAGGCTTTTTAGTTCCTCTTCACTTTCTGCCATAAGGGTGGTGTCATCTGCATATCTGAGGTGATTGATATTTCTCCCGGCAATCTTGATTCCAGCTTGTGCTTCTTCCAGCCCAGCGTTTCTCATGATGTACTCTGCATATAAGTTAAATAAGCAGGGTGACAATATACAGCCTTGATATTCTCCTTTTCCTATTTGAAAACAATCTGTTGTTCCATGTCCAGTTCTAACTGTTGCTTCCTGACCTGCATATAGGTTTCTCAAGAGACAGGTCAGGTGGTCTGGTATTCCCATCTCTTTCAGAATTTTCCACAGTTTATTGTGATCCACACAGTCAAAGGCTTTGGCATAGTCAATAAAGCAGAAATAGATGTTTCTCTGGAACACTCTTGCTTTTTCCATGATCCAGCGGATGTTGGCAGTTTCATCTCTGGCTCCTCTGCCTGTTCTAAAACCAGCTTGAACATTTGGAAGTTCACGGTTCATGTATTGCTGAAGCCTGGCTTGGAGAATTTTGAGCATTACTTTACTAGCGTGTGAGATTAGTGCAATTGTGCAGTTTGAACATTCTTTGGCATTGCCTTTCTTTGGGATTGGAATGAAAACTGACCTTTTCCAGTCCTGTGGCCACTGCTGAGTTTTCCAAATTTGCTGGCAGTTGAGTGCAGCACTTTCACAGCATCATCTTTTAGGATTTGACATAGCTCAACTGGAATTCCATCACCTCCACTAGCTTTGTTTGTAGTGATGCTTTCTAAGGCCCACTTGACTTCACATTCCAGGGTGTCTGGCTCTAGGTGAGTGATCACACCTTAAGGGTCATAAGCTGTTTGTAAATTTTGGAATAGATAAATCCCTTAACAGTTAAATCATTTGCAAATATTTTCTCCTAATCTGTGGGCTGTCTTTTCGTTTTGTTTATTTTTTCCTTTGTTGTGCAAAAGCTTTTGAGTTTAAGTAGGTCCCATTTGCTTATTTTTGCTTTTTCCATTATTCTGGGAGATGGATTAAAAAAGATGTTGTAATTTATGTCAGAGAGTGTTCTGCCTATGTTTTCCTCTAAGAGTTTTATAGTGTCTGGTCTAACATTTAGGTCTTCAACCCATTTTGACCTGATTTTTGTGTATGGAGTTAGGGAATGATCTAATTTCATTTTTTTACATGTGGCTGTCCAGATTTCCCAGCACCATTTGTTGAAGAGATGGTCTTTCCAACATTGTATAGTCTTACCTCCTTTGTCATAGATTAATGGACTATAAGTGCATGGTCTTATTTTGGGTTTTCTATCCTATTCCATTGGTTTATATTTCAATTTTTGTATGATTGATTTTTTTCTGTCTTTGCCTACCTTCCCCTCTTTTTTGTCTTTCTTAATTGACTTTTCACCTGACTTTTGAGTCTTGCCTCCTTGGTAAGGAAATGTGGTTGGTCTAGAAGGCCTTCTATCTTCCAGTGCTTGCTGGCATTACAGTATTTGTCTCAAAATACAGAGTGTGAGTTGCCTGCATCAGCATCTTGTCTTGGGTGTGTATTAAAAAAATGCACATTTCTTGACTCCAGCCTAGAACAACAAAATCTGGAGTCTTAGGTGTAGAATGTGGAAACTTGCATTTTTTTACCAAGCTTCCCAGGTGATTCTTAAATGCAATACAATTCTGTGGCCATCATGTTATCATCTGTATATCCTTTTCAGTCTCACTCATCTCCTTTGCTTTTCAGCCTCAATTCTTTTCTCTCTTTGGGAATCTCTTTTAAAACTGTGCCAATTAACTTTTAAAAACTGTGTGTCTAAATGGTGTAAATGTGCGGAGGAGCCTCATCAGTATAAATTTTTACCATAATGAGTCATTACAGTTTTTATTAAAACTACAATTGCTGCTCAGGGTGCAGTAGATCCTCCAGGTGGCCTTCAGCTTTTATGTTTCCCGACAATGGCAGAGTATCTTTAAGCTCCAGAGTATGCAAGCAACAGAATATTTGCTCATTTGTGAGCATATGGTTGGATGTGTGAAGTGTGTTGTTCCCCCAGCTATAGCCAGGGATATTTAAGTCTTCTGTGAGAAATCTAGGATTTATTGCACCGCCATGCACTTTTACAATGGAAGTCTTGGAAAAGAGTGAACATCTTTTCCCTTATATTCAATTCAGGGATTATGCTGTGATGTTTATTGATGTTGAAATTCAATGGAGGAAAATTTTCATTAAAAAAAAAATAGTGTCTCTATGAAACAATTTTACTATGCTTTTAAATGATGACTGATAATAAAAAAAAAAAAAGGCAGAAAATTCCGTTAGCCCTTCCTGGGTTTAGAAAGGCTTGGTGTTAGTTAAATGAAGTCAATAAATACAGTTGAGTGACTCCTGATTAAAAGTTGTCTGTATGTTAATTTTAATAGTCTAGGGAATTAGGGACTATAAGTGGCTTGGGAGAACTATACTGATTACTTTCCTTGTTTATATTTATCAGAAATAAATGTTAATCAGTTTGATATGGCATAGCATTACCATTTTAAAAACTGCCACTGCCATTTGATTGTAGCTCATTGCTCCTGGTTTTCCAGGTACCATTTTTTCTTTAAAAAGTCTTTATTGAGGGATTTATTCCCTAAATAGGAAAATTTATTAATTTTAATGTGAAAAATAGTATATAAAAATTATTTTAAAATATTTGCAAGTGATAAGCTGAATCATCTAATATATAATTGAAAAGTACCATGCGTTAGATGACTCACCCTCATATTCAGCAATTGTATGCTTTGGCAGGGTGGTAGAGTCATAGTTTTGCTGCTTAAATATACAAAAAGCTGATTGTTCTGTGGAATGTTGGGAGCCAGGCCTGAATAAATATGCAAAGAGCATGCAGTATACGCGTACACACACACACTCAGCATTAATTTAGTCTCAAACCTAAAAGTTAATATATCTTTAAGTTTATTTAATTGCATCAGAAAGATAGACTGAAATAAAATAGAATTTTTGTTGTAACAGAGCTATCATTTCAATAATCTTTTGACCATACTCCTCCCACCCACCCCCAAAATTCAAGGAAATTCAACAGAAGAAATGTTTTCCTAGAAAACCAAATTTCAGAAACCTAAAAGAGGCTGCCTGCTCCTGTGATTGAATCCACTGCCAGCCCCAGCCACCCTCTGTGCTTACTGATCTGCAGATTCTAATGCAAAATGATTGACTATCCAGATAAGAGTTCACAGACTTATTGTTTATGAAGACATCTGATTTGGGAGGAGGGGGAAAAATTCAAAATTACCTTTCAAAATGTGAACAAAGGTTATTTCCAGAAAGTTCTAAAAAGCATAAAATCTGTAATCTCCCCCAAGGTGTTCTCCGTTTCTGTGTCATATGATTATGAATCTGTGCAGCAGTAAACCACACTGCAAGCCCTGGTTTTCTAATTAACTTTGTCATTTTTATTTAGTTAGGAGTTGTGGATCCTCTTTAAAACCACTGATAGAGATAGACTCCATTTAAAGTCTGTGCTTAATTTCACTTATGTGAAACAAGAGCTTGCTAGTGGATTAGTCTCAGACATCCTCTGTCAGTGGAGTCTTGCTTTTTTCAGTTACTTTCAATTGTCCTGTTGTAATTCATGTTAATCTGTCTCGTAACTCTGGAATCAGATACAGTTGAGGATTACGTTCAATTCAGCCAAAGTTTCTGATTATAGAATTATAATAAACCCCAACACCAATCCCTGCTTACAATGAGAATGTCTTTCTGGTGGAAGGATAGTAGGTTTACTCTGGTACAGGAAACCTAGTTTTTCTGATGTATATTTTTCTAATGCTTTTAAGTGTATAGGACTAAAGGAGATGGCTCTTTTGCTGAATAGTCTGTTTCATTCCTAGATTTCTGTTTTGGGTTGTTAGTATGTGTGTGTATGTGTTTACCTACTTCAGAAATCTCTGGTCCACGTGAATTTTAACTATTCCATCAGCAGTACAATACTGTAGATAAAGAAGGCTGAGTGCCAAAGAATTGATGCTTTTGAACTGTGGTGCTGGAGAAGACTCTTGAGAGGGGGGATTGCAAGGTCATCAAACCGGTCAATCCTAAAGGAAATCAATCCTGAATATTCATTGGAAGGACTGATGCTGAAGCTACAATACTTTGATCTGATGCGAAGAGCCAACTTATTACAAAAGACCCTGATGTTGGGAAAGATTGAAGACAGGAGGAGACGGGAACAACAGAGGATGAGATGGCTGGATGGCATCACTGAATCAACGGACATGAGTTTGAGCAAGCTCCAGGAGATGGTGAAGGAAGCCTGATGTGCTACCGTTCATGGGGTCGCAAAAAGTTGGACATGACTGAGTGACTGAACAAGAACAAAGAAGCTGCTTAGAAGCTTGTTAGTAGATTGACAAATAGATCTCTTAATCCCAAACCAAATCTCTCTGCTTTTTTTTTTCTTGTATAACAGAAGCTCCTTATATAGCCAATCAAAAACATAGTAAAGCCAAGAAAGAAAATTCGGCCAACAGTTTTGATACAGTGTGGGCATATTTTCATTTTATTTTTGGCTTTATATCTAATTTTAACCTGGATCCTATATCTTGTGTTTGGTTGCCAGTTTTTTTTTGTTTGTTTGTTTTTTTAAGAACAAAGAAGTCCTTCTTGCTGACTCTTAAGAACACCTACTTCTTAATCCTACACTATTTAATACTGCAGTATTTAAGTTTAGCATTCAAAAAGTGTATGAAAATGTTTCACCTCGGACTCGGACCTCAGACAAGGAGAGACTGAGTAGTCACATTCTAATAGGCTGCGAAACACGCCCTTGTCTGATGAGCCGTAGAACCATCCAAGGGGAATTTGTAGTCAGGGTAGCATTTGAATAGCCATGGGTATAAAAGCCCATGGCTCTAAAAGCCCCTTCTGGCCAGAGTACCCTATGGTAGAAAGTGAAGAAAGGCTGGCTGTCCCATTAGATTTGGTGGACAGGTTTTGGTGGGGTTTTTTTTTAATTGCTAAATATTTAATAGAAAAATGCCTTAATCTTCACCCTTAGGGAACTTGATCCGACATGAGAAGTTTGTTACTTGAAATGAGAACATTAAATTTAAAGCATCTTTTCAGTAGTAGGCCCCCTGGTGGTCTAATTTGTAATAGATTTTGAGATTCCTTAAACAACGGACTGGTTCAAAATTATGAAAGGAATACGTCAAAGCTGTGTATTGTCACCCTGCTTATTTAACTTATATGAAAAGAACAACATGCGAAATGCTGGGCTGGATGAAGCGCAAGCTGGAATCAAGATTTCTGGGAGAAATATCAATCACCTCAGATATGCAGATGACACCACCCTTATGGCAGAAAGTGAAGAGGAACTAAAGAGCCTCATGATGAAAGTGAAAGAGGAGAGTGAAAAAGCTGGCTTTAAACTCAGCATTCAAAAAACAAAGATCATGGTGTCCAGTCCCATCACTTCATGGCAAATAGATGGGGAGACAATGGAAACAGTGACAGGCTTTATTTTCTTGGGCTCCAAAATCACTGCAGATGGTGACTGGAGCCATGAAATTTAAAAAACACTCATTGCTTGGAAGAAAAGCTATGACAAACCTAGACAGCATATTAAAAAGCACAGACATTACTTTGCTGACAAAGGTCCATCTAGTCAAAGCTATAGTTTTTCCAGTAGTCTTGTATGGATGTGGGAATTGGACCATAAAGAAGACTGAACACTGAAGAATCAGTTCTTTGGACTGTGGTGTTGGAGAAGACTCTTGAGAGTCCCTTGGACTGCAAGGAGATCAAACCAGTCAATCCTAAAGGAAACCAATCCTGAATATTCATTGGAAGGACTCCTGCTGAAACTCCCAATACTTTGGCCACCTGATGAGAAGAGCTGACTCATTTGAAAAGACCCTGATGCTGGGAAAGATTGAGGGCAGGAGGAGAAGGGGACGACAGAGGATGACATGAATGGCATCACCAACTCAATGGACATGAGTTTGAGCAAGCTCCAGGAGACAGTGAGGGACAGGGAATCCTGGCGTGCTGCAGCCCATGGGTTTGCAAAGAGTCAGACACGACTGAGCGACTGAACAGCAGCGACCAGTTTGTAATGATGAGCTGGATCTTTAGAAACTCAGCATGCTTGTGATCCTTGATGTCACTGAGTAGATAGATCTGGGGTCAGAATTCTGTTTCCAGTTCTCTGCGCTTTCTCATCTGTCTGGGATATGCATGGTCAGAAGGACAGGAAGGGCTTCCAAATGGCTTAGGAGTAGCCATTCCCTTCCACAGGGGAATCTTCCCTACCCAAGAATTGAACCTGGGTCTCCTGCATTGCAGGTGGATTTTTTTTTTACCAACTGAGCTACTAGGGAAGCCATAGAAAGGTAGAATACAGGTGAGAGGACATGGATTGGACAGCACAACTCTTAGGAAGGGGGAAATGCTATAGTTTATCTGACTCATGGGCTTCTTGGCCATTGGCACAGCAGACTGGAGCTCTAAGTAGGTTTTTAAAACTGAAAAGTTGGTTTTCTTATTTAGTGCTCATGAACATTGTTACTAGTTAAGCAGTGGGGATAAGAAATTAATTTTTTTCAGGATGAAATTTTTCACGTCATAAACAGAACTCTACACTTAAGAGAACTTTTAGCAGTGGCTTTACATGATTAATTTGCAATAATTAAATGTTAACAGCTCAGGCTTGCTGGTATGACCTGAAATACCCATGCAGTTTAGATGTATGCAGACTATATAGGTCTTCAGTTCAGTCACTCAGTCCTGTCCAACTCTTTGTAACCCCATGAACTGCAGCACGCCAGGCCTCCCTGTCCATCATCAACTCCCAGAGCCCACCCAAACCCATGTCCATTGAGTCGGTGATGCCATCCAACCATCTCATCCTCTGTCGTCCCCTTCTCCTCCTGCCCTCAATCTTTCCCAACATCAGGGTCTTTTCATATGAGTCAGCTCTTCGCATCAGGTGGCCAAAGTATTGGAGTTTCAGCTTCAACATCAGTCCTACCAATGAACACCCAGGACTCATCTCCTTTAGGATGGACTGGTTGGATCTCCTTGCAGTCCAAGGGACTCTCAAGAGTCTTCACCAACACCACAGTTCAGAAGCATCAATTCTTGGGCACTCAGCTTTCTTTATAGTCCAACTCTCACATCCATACATGACCACTGGAAAAACCATAGCCTTGACTAGATGGACCTTTGTTGACAAAGTAATGTCTCTGCTTTTGAATATGCTGTCTAGGTTGGTCATAACTTTCCTTCCAAGGAGTAAGCGTCTTTTAATTTCATGGCTGCAGTCACCATCTGCAGTGATTTTGGAGCCCAGAAAAATAAAGTCAGCCACTGTTTCCCCATCTATTTCCCATGAAGTGATGGGACCAGATGCCATGATCTTAGTTTTCTGAACGTTGAGCTTTAAGCCAGCTTTTCACTCTCCTCTTTCACTTTCATCAAGAGGGTCTTTAGTTCTTCTTCACTTTCTACCATAAACGTGGTGTCATCTGCATATCTGAGGTTATTGATATTTCTCCCAGCAATCTTGATTCCAGCTTGTGCTTCCTCCAGCATTTCTCATGATGTACTCTGCATGTAAGTTAAATAAGCAGGGTGACAATATACAGCCTTGACGTACTCCTTTTCCTATTTGGAACCAGCCTGTTGTTCCATGTCCAGTTCTAACTGTTGCTTAGCCGACAATAATATATATACTCCTCTGGGATATTACTGGGAGTCTCAAGAAATGTCCCCAGGGTCCCTTGAATCACTTTGTTGGTGCTGGTTGCCATGTGGCACCCTCACTGGCTCCCACTTTTTCATGCCCAAGAGACTCTTAAGAAGCCACACCAGTGTCACCAGCCAACACGAGGGCCCTAGTGCCCAGCTCAGGAGTGCTGCTTCTGGAAGGTCCTGGCGGGCTTCCTATTCTTCGGCCACAGTGGTCTTGCTTTCATGCAGAAGTGGGGAGACTGGCCTTCTACCACACTTGTCATCCAGGCCCTGAAATTTCTCCTTCATTTACTCCATGAATAAAGCACTCAGTCTGTGCTGTCCTGAGTTCCCCAGGTGAACCAGAGAGACAGAGTTCTTGTCCCTCTTGAAGCCTGCAGTCTCACAAGAGAAGCAGACATAAATGAGTACACTGGTAGACGTGAACTTACAAATTGTGAGAAGTATGCAGGAAAAAATGTGTATATAGAGACAGTAACAATTGGGGGGTGCTCCTCATTGAGATTCAAGATCAGAATGAGCCCCACAGAAAGAAATATTTGGGTGAAGTCTTAGATTTTGCCTGGCTATTCTGGGCAGACACACAAGTGTGCAAGTGTGCAAAGTTCATTAACTTTGTAAAAGAGGACCAACGTGATCAGGAGAAGGGAGCAAAGAGAAGGTGGTATGAAATAAGGCCAGACAGGAGCGGGCCGCACAGTGCAGGGCTTGGTAAGTAGGATTCGCCGCAATGCCTTGTGAATGCTATTATAAGTTCTAGTTGTTCAGCTTTCAAGTCTCTAGGTAAGTCCCGTAGAAATCTCGCACCTTTTTTGCCTTTTTCCTATCAGGGCAAATAAATGCTTTCCCTTAGCCTCATTCATTCTGCTAGAGAATCTTTAGTATTTAGTTTACACTGGCTTGGATCCCTTTGCTGCCTAGACCTGATGCCTGTTTGACCGAGGTGAGGAGGAATTACGGAAGGAAAGGGCAGTTGCCCTAGAGGAATTGAGAAATAAAAGCTGAAGTGATGTCTCAACATTCTAGGTTCATTTAAGTTTGAGGGCGTTGAAAAGTGACTTGTGATTTATTGTTTGGGGATCAGGAGAATTTCAGAGATGCCTTCCAGTATTTCTGAATCCAATTACACTATCAAAGGGAAATTAGGATTCCTAGAAAACGCAAAACTTCGACATTAATGGCAGGCATTTTTTTTTTTTAATTGATTGCAACCAGAGGGCCTTCATGTATATTCCCAAAGAGGATGAAGTATATTTTCCATTTCAAAATATTGCTTAATTCTCACACAATTTATGGAGTGGGCTAAGGTACTGCTATACCTACAACAGGATTATTATCATTATCATAGAGCACAGAAGACATAAAATATTCATGTTCGTTGGGTTAAAGCAAACTTGCCATTTCAAGTCCATTCATTAATTAGTCAGGGACTAATATTCTCATTACCTGAAGGAGACTTTCAGGTGACCTCATATTCAGAAAGCAGACATAGTAAAATGTGTTCTCGTTTGGCTAACCTTTGTCCTAGTAAACCGGATGTAGAACCAGGACAGTGTTTTCTCACAGTGGTGATTTTTAGAGTGTTGATAAGCTAGTAAAGCTGTCTGACAGGGATGGTCATGCCTTTTTTTTTTTTTTTTTTAACCCGTCTCCCCTTTACTGGCTTTATTCTCTATGCAGTTCTTTTTAGGAGAAAATCCTTTTCTAACTTCTGAAGGGTAGAGGTAGTAAAAGCATTCAATGGCATAGAAATTTCTATACAGCTTTCTAGGCTCCTTTAGCTGTCATTTCCTGTGATTATTTAAATAACTGATTTCAGATTCGTTATTAGTAAGTTTTGGTGAAATCAAATTGTACATATCCCTTAAATGGCTGCTTTCCATGTTGCTCATTGCTTCTTATGATTATACTGATCAAACGTCCGCTGGTTGGTTTGTTTTTGTTTGTTTGTTTGACTGTGCTGAGTGTTGGTTGTGGCATGTGGGATCTAGTTCCCCGTCCAGGGATCAAACCCAGGTCCCCTGCGTTGAGAGTGCAGTCTTAACCACTGGATCACCAGGGAAGTCCCCAAACATACTCTGTCTTATTTCTTAAGACTCTCCAAATCTGAAGCATGTAGAGACTGTGTGGTGTAGGGAAGGAGTGCCCACTTTTGAATCAGACAGCTTTGAGTTCAGATCTCAGTTCTGTCCGTTATTAGATGCGACACTGGGAAGTTAGTTCGTCTCTCTAGGCTTCAGTTTCTTCTTTCCCTGTGGAGGGAGCCACTTAACTCATAGAGCTGTTCTGTCTTACTCGATGACGTGGAGAGGCTGATGTGACAGCCGGCCCATAGAGGGACTCAGTGAGTTCTTTCCTCTTCTGTTTTGGAGCAAGTTCATCTGGCCTCCTCTCCACTGTAACTCTTTAGTGAAACAGCGCTGCGGTTTCCCAGAATACAATGAAGCTCAGGTCCTTAGTGGGAAATGGAGGTAGGGACTCCCACTGGGACGGAATGACCACAGCACTGTGGTCCACGTAGAGTTTATGAGAGTCACCGCGTCACCTCTGCCGCCTCCATGCCAGCCGTGGGAGTTAGTCTCCCATGACTCCTCCAGTCCAAGCAGTGCTGGGAAGTGGTATGAAAACAACTAAATGTATAAAAAATAACGCATTTGAGTCAGTTCTAATGAGGTGGATGAAATTGGACCTTATTATACAGAGTGAAGTAAGTCAGAAAGAAAAACACCAGTACGGGGTATTAATGCATATATATGGAATTTAGAAAGATGGTAACAATGACCCTATATGTGAGACAGCAAAAGAGGCACAGATGTAAAGAACAGACTTTTGGACTCTGTGGGAAAAGGTGAGGGTGAGATAATTTGAGAGAAAGCATTGAAACATGTATATTATCATATGTGAAATAGATGAACAGTCCATGCATGAAGCAGGGCACTCGATGGCCAGTGCACTGGGACGACCCTGAGGGGTGGGATGGGGAGGGAGGGGGGAGGGAGGGTCAGGACTAGGGGCCTGTACATGTACACGTACATGTATGTGTACACCTGTGGCTGATTCACATCAATATATGACAGAACCCACCACAATATTGTAAAGTAATTAGCCTCCAATTAAATAAATAAATGTAAACAACAACAACAAAATGAACATGGACACTCTGGAGCAGGCAGCTAGATAATTGGTCCTATCCAACAGTTTACTCGGAGAAGGCGATGGGACCCCACTCCAGTACTCTTGCCTAGAAAATACCATGGATGGAGGAGCCTGGTGGGCTCCAGTCCATGGGGTCGCTGAGGGTCAGACACGACTGAGCGACTTCACTTTCATTTTCACTTTCCTGCATTGCAGAAGGAAATGGCAACCCACTCCAGTGTTCTTGCCTGGAGAATCCCAGCGACGGCAGAGCCTGGTGGGCTGCCGTCTATGGGGTCGCACAGACTTGGACACGACTGAAGCGACTTAGCAGCAGCAGCAGTTTACTGGTAGTCAGACCAGAGCTGTGACTCTCAGGATGCCTCCCTGTTTATAGTTTTCTGCCTGCTTCCCTGTGACTGAAGTTTCTCTTTCCTACTGTCTGGAGGACCTCTCACACGTGCATACTGTGTAGCTGAAGAAGCGAGGTCTGGAGAGAAATGTGACTCCCCTTGTCCCCCATGAGGCCTGCCTTTGAGTCCTACTTCCATAGCCACGAGCCACCGCTTTCCCCCTCGCCTTTGGAGTTATAGTTCCTTCACCACAGACCCGCCTCTTCGTCTTATACTTGGCAGCAGCAGTGTCCACCAGCTTCAGGAGGCGTTTACACCTCTGTCTCAAGGAAGCTCACACTTCTTTGTCACAGGCGTGTGGCCGTGCTCATCAGCCTCAGAAGGACAGCTCAGACAGAACACAATGCAATAAGCCTGGTATTTCTACAGAATAACCAACTTCCATGAACTTCACCTCCTAAATTCAGTGGTGCTCTCTATTCCCTCTATAAAATGCACTGGTGAAGCCCAGGGCGCTGGGAGATGACCCTCCAGTCTGCCCTGCCGCCACCCTCACGTCTCCTCCCACCAAGGAGGTTCCATGTTTGAAAAGAATTTGTTCCCACATTTGTTTATGCGGGTTTGAAAGTGAAAGTTAGTGGCACCGTCGTGTCCAACTCTTTGCAGTCCCTTGGACACAGCCTACCCAACTCCTCTGTCCATGGAATGCTCCGGGCAGGAGTACTGGAGTGGTTTGCCATTTCCTTCTCCAGAGGATCTTCCCAACCTGGGGATCAAACCCAGGTCTCCTGCATTGCAGACAGATTCCTCACCAACTGAGCCACTTCGGTCAGTCAATCAGTCAGTTCAGTCACTCAGTCATGTCCGACTCTTTGCGACCCCATGAATCGCAGCACGCCAGGCCTCCCTGTCCATCACCAACTCCCGGAGTTCACTCAGACTCACGTCCATCGAGTCGGTGATGCCATCCAGCCATCTCATCCTCTGTCGTCCCCTTCTCCTCCTGCCCCCAATCCCTCCCAGCATCAGAGTCTTTTCCAATGAGTCAACTCTTCGCAGGAGGTGGCCAAAGTACTGGAGTTTCAGCTTTAGCATCATTCCTTCCAAAGAAATCCCAGGGCTGATCTCCTTCAGAATGGACTGGTTGGATCTCCTTGCAGTCCAAGCGACTCTCAAGAGTCTTCTCCAACACCACAGTTCACTTACTTCTTATTAAAATCATATCATTTAAATAACTCATAAAAGATGAGTTCAAAAAGTGAGTTGTTTGTCCGAAAAACAAGTGGCATGCTTTGGGAAGTCCATTGATAAAGGCAAATTGTTAAACACAAACTATTGTTACATTCAGTATGGAAAAAGATCGTTGTGAAAACAAAAGAGATGTTTAAAGTCTATAATTTTTAAAATGGCCTTGATCCTGTATCACAATATTGGTAAAGGAGTGTACATTCATAAGATTTAAGTTAAAATATTAATTTTAAAGGTTTTTGTATTACAGTCTTATGTTTCCCTGTTTGAACTGCCTTTCTACGCTAACCAACCAAACACTGCTGCTGACTTCATCAGAGAAGAGTGTTTCTTCTATATCCATACACAGGACTGGCCCAGTCCAAGATGAAAATGCAGAGTCCCTTGTTCTAAAGTTAGCAAGTTCAGAATGGTTATTGCACAGTGTTAAATCCAGCACAGAGCCTTCTGAGCCTGGGGGCCTGTGTGTCTGCACAGGCAGGGGGCTGGGAAGGAGACATGGGGGAGGGTTACTAGCTCTCTGACTGCCTCTAGTGCCGAGGAGCTTCTCCTGGTGAGAGGCACCAGTTGTTGTGAATTACTGTTTGGAAGGTTTTTATCCTGAGCCAAATCCACTCTCTTTAATTTCTGGCCCCTGAAACAGTACAGAACACATCTAATCCCCTTTTCAAATATTTGAATAAATAATGCCAAAGCTTTGCCTTATCTTCTCTCCTTAATGAACTTTCTTGCATGGCAATATCCTTTTTAAACCCTCCATCTCATCTCTCTCAATGTCCTGTCATTTTTCTGACCCCTCCTAAAGGCTTGTGCCTGTCAACATTGTATACAAACTCCAAATTCCTAATGCGACGTGGGGGCTGCAGGGCTTAGGGACCCCCTCATTTGTGAGAGGAGTATGACCTTTCAGCTAGTGGCATCAAATACTATATGATAATTTTAAATAAAATAGATGGCATTCTTTTATATTGAACTTCTCAGCCAGAAAAAAACCCACTTTTTAAGCTTTTTCATGTTTTTATTATTAATATTTCAGATATCCAGAGAAGTCTGTAAAGTACCGTAGACTCACAGGCTCATTACTGAGATTTAATTGTTGACATATTTGCTGCTGGTCAGTCCCTTCCTTCATCCCCCTTCCCCTCTGGATGCTGCTTATCCCGTGTGCTCTTATTCTGTGTTTGTATAGTTGATTTTTATGACCCGAAGGTTTTAACTTTGTTATTATTTCTCTTTGCTTGGGCCTGTACGCGGGGTCTCTGTAGCTGTGCTCAAGATCTCTCTCCAGGGAGTGCTAAGTTGAACACTCTGGCATAATTTTTTAAGTTTATTAAAATTCTTGAACCTTGAAAGCATTATGCTAAGTGAAAGAACTAGACACAAAAGGTCACATATTGTACAATTCCATTTATATGAAATATCGAGAATAGATAAATCCGTAGAGACAGAAAGCGGATTAGTGGTTGCCAGGAGCCGGGGGTACGTGAGGGTGTGGGGTGACCAGCTGATTGATGGTATGGGATTTCTTTTGGAGATATTCTGGTGCTAGATGGAGATGGCAGTTGTACAACATTTTGAATTTACTGAATGTCCCCAGATTATTCACTTTAAAAAGAGGTACTTTTTTGTTATGTGAATTTCATATCAATAGAAAAACAAAGCCCATAAAATGATATTTAAATATTAGCATTGAGCCTTGCATATAAATATTGAAATCAGTAATGCAGTACAAGTAACTACTATGAGTATCGTTCACTACATGCCTAACTTCAAGTGCTGCTTTTTTCTTGGTAAGTGGGAAGGTGGTTATCGACAGTGGAGCAGCTCTTATAGAAAGTGTTTTAAGAACAAATTAAGTTCATGTAATACTTGAGACTGGTTTCAGTGTGCCCACAGCAGTGGTAAGTTCTGTACATTTTTAGAAATGCCTTAGGTACTGGTATGGACTCGTGCCATTCACTTAAGCTCGTCACTGGTTGGTGTGAGGCTGTACTCCAGAAATGGCAAAAGAACGTGGTTGGGTCAAACCCAGACAGTTTTTCTTTGGGGACACTCCAAAGGAATCTCTCCTAGACAGAATGTAAAAACTGCTCTATTGGTGTTTAGCCTGTTGACATTCATTTCCAGATAAAATACATCATTCCTAGCAGACGATGATGTTTTAAGAGACTGCTAAGACAAAGGGAATCTTTTTCTCTAAGTTCTGTGTTTTTGCAGGGATACAATCAGTGCCTACCAGGAAACCACACTGAGTGAAAATGGACCTTAGCACTTTGAAGAATTTGAATGATTCTGCAGGAGAAAGCGCTTTTTCAGTTGGAGTGGTTTAAGCTACAAGTAACAGAAAACTCTCTTAAAATGGTTTTAACAAGAAGGACTTCTGGAAGTGGAAGTGCAGAGAAGGGAAGGCTTCCGGGTTGCTCAGCATCTTACCAGCATCAGTCAGGACCCGAGCTCTTTCCTTGCTTAGCCCAGTTCTCCACAGCTTTGACTTTTTATCCCAAGGCTCATTACCTGCACTGTCCTAAGAGGCTGCCAGTCACAAAAAGCTCTGCGTGTTTCCTGCTTCATATTTGGCTTTTTGTGGTCCTTACTAAGGAGCAAGAAAGTTTCTCTCTTAGAACCTCCCCACAAACCTTTCCCCCTGTGCTGCTGTCCACCTTGGCTTACACCTGTCTGCCTAACCCTGAACAGGCCCTGTGGGGTGGGCACTGAGACCCCCCTAAACCCATTGTGGAGGATCAGCCACTGCTGGCCCCGTGGGCTTTTTACCCATCTTTTATCTTTTAAAATCGTTGTCTTTTTAAACTGTCTTCATGTAGACAGTCTTCAGAAATATTTATTGTGCTGTGTTTAGGTTATGCCATGGCAGCATAACATATCTTTCAAATGTTCTATTGAGGTGTGCTATTTGCAGCCCATTTTCAAAAGCAAGAAATATTAAAGAGAAGGAAAACCCAAAATATGCTACCCTTTGTGCTCATATTTCATGGGCAAGTACCTTGTCAAGATACTTGACAGAGAAGGAAAATCTAGGTTGTTTCTGCACCCCTTTTCTTGGGTTTTGCAGGCTGGTTAAGTTTGTTTTGAATAGGCAAGCCTGCTTTTCAGGTTGAGGTACCCTTGGTGCTTCATTGCTGATGGTGTTGTTTTGTTCCATTTCTTTAAGTGCATTTGGTATGCAGAAGTTCAGCCTTCATTATGTATCATAGATTTTCCCCCTGACTTTAAGCCATGACTCCTTTTGTTTGACTATGTAAAAAAAAATATAAGTCCCCAACTGTGAAAAAGTGATTTTTAAAATCACTTCAGCCTGCATTTTCTATCTCAGGTCTTAATTTAATCACAGTTCTTGAGGAAATGAGCCTAGGCAGTCTTAATTGAGTGTTTCTATGCCTGTGGAATTTTTTTCCTCTGTCGGCATACCAAAATTGAAATCTGTTGAGCTTCAAGTTTTTACCGCCACGCCTCAGAAGCACATTTTAGTCTATAATCCATCCCACATCCTTTCTTCTGCCCTGACTCCGATTCCTGACAGTTCCTTTTTTTTTTTTTTTGGCTGTACTCTAGGGGTTACCACCTGGTGGCCCTCAAGGCTTGGATATTCTCTACTGTATTTTGCCTGGCCTAGACAATGTTTTTAAATTTTGGAATTAGTTGCCAACATTTAAAAAGGAAAGAGTAGACATTAACATCCAGCTCTGGCTTGTCTTAGGAAAACCAGAAGATCTGAAAACAGCTGGACTTACAATCCTAATGGCAGAAAGTTCTGCTCCCTTCTCTCTGAATGATTTACAAGACCTGCTGGCCCTTGAAGACACTGGAGTGTCTGCCCCCTGCAGAGTGTTATTAGTGCTAGCTGGGGCTGTCTTGTTTTCTGACACACAGCACGTCATCTCTGCAGACCTAGATAAAGTTAGCTTAAGAATATTTTTCTGAGCAGAATACAAGTACGGTTGTTTCCTCTTGGATTAGGCTATTGATGTAAGGCTCTCTAGCTTTTTAAAGATTCCCATCTCCCATATATCTCACTGGAAATCAACAGCACACTTAGATATGACCTTGGACCAGAAGAATTCAGTAGATACCTAATTGGCCAGTTTAGGAAAAGATTTACTACCAAACCAGTAGAGTAGGAAGACCTAAAACCACTTCCTGTAAGAGAGGCAGGGCCATCTGTACTCAGGACTGACTATGGGTACCTAAGGAGACATGGACATCTCAGGGGGCCAGGCCGTGGTCAGTTGCAGCTGGTGCCTGCAGGAGCATCCCCTTTAACAACACCTACTGTGGGGTCACTCCTGCTGGGATTCTGTCTCCTGTACAGAGTCCTTCCTCGTTTATTAATTCGTTATTGATAGAGCTCATCAGGGCTAAACTCTGTCAATATGTGCTCCCACCTGACATGTAAAACTGCAGCATGAATGTACGTGCCCTATTCCTATGACCAGGTAATCAACACTGGCATTCTTCCTCAAAGGTGATTCCAGTGTCATCCTAACATCCCACATTCCTCTTGAGCATTATAATTTTGACCTAACTCCAAGACCTCTTTCACCCCCATCAGACGAACTCATTTAAAAACTCTAATTCACATTCCTTTAGGTTATCTTTAGGGAGACTATCACTCATTAGGTCACCATTTTCCCACTTCCGTACATCAGTGCTGCCCAGGGCTGAATATTCCAACACTAATGGTAGCCTCAGAGCAGATACACATCTTAAAGTAATGCTCTGTTCTTGGCTTTGTTTTTCTAGTCTGGTTTAGATGTTGATAGTGGAAAGTTCCATCACTGGAGAAGTGTGTAAATTGAAAGAAACTCTTTATGTTCTCTCAGTAGTAACTTATGACACTTTTATGATTAATAGGATTTTGTAGACCAGCAAGGTTGAGGAGTGTTTATAACATCTACTAAGGATTCCCAGGTGGTAAATGTTTGTTACTTGGCCCAACTGGGTAATCTGGATAGTCCTTAAAAGTGAAGCTAGCTAGTCCCCAGGGCCTTCCCTTCTGGTCCAGCTTCCTAGGTTGTTGCCACTTTGGACTCTATTTGAGCACTGTAGCTAGTAATACCTGGTAAAGTGAAGTTTCTGGGAAACGCTGGCCATTCAGTGGCTCTGTTGAGAGAGTATACTAATCACTTGATCAAGCGTCACGCACACAGGATTTTTTCACTCTGCTTTATTGACTGGTGTATCCTTGTGTTGTTGTTCAGCTGCTCAGTCGTGTCCGACTTTTTGCAACCCCATGGACTGCAGCACGCCAAGCTTCCCTGTCCTTAACTATTTCCTGGAGTTTGCTCAAACTCATGTCCGTTGAGTTGGTGATGCCATCCAGCCATCTCATCCTCTGTTGCCCCTTTCTCCTCCTGCCCTCAATCTTTTCCTTAAACTAGAACACTAGAAGAATAAAATAATACTAAGTGCTTAGTTAGATACTCAGTAAATATCTGTTGAATTAATGAATGATGGGTTCACTTAAAACATACCCTTGTACAGACTATAAAAATGTAGTCAAATTGCTGGCATGTGTTAGCAGCCAAAATTGGGGTCTGCATTTGTACTGTTTAGATTTATAGACTAAGCAGGATGGGCATTCCAGAGCTTTCTGTCTTCCAGAATTATGTCTCGGAAACCATAAGCTGGAATGCAGTCATTTTTTTTACTACATTACCCAGGCAAGAATGAATTCATCATTTTTATCTCACCATTTCTCATTAGAAGCCTAATGCCAATATCTCATCTAGAACACTGCCACGTTTCAGATTCTGCTAAACTAAGAATTGAATGCATATTTGAACAGTACACGGTGGGCCTATGGCAGATTAACTTTTAAGAGATGGAAAATATATATATTTGACTGACCTCTCAGCCAGTCAGAAATAAATCCTGTGTCTAATCCTTGCCCAAATGTCATTTGGTTGTGAACAGAGCCCCTCATTTGTCTTAAGAGAGCCTGCATATCAAATACCAAGCCATTGCGGTCTTTTCTGCGTCTCTTTTGTAATCCCAGGCAGTTGCATCTTGGATAAGGTGGATTGGTAAACAGATATAACTGTCATCCTTTGTCATTAGCATTCTTACCTTACTGAAATATCTGAGTTTTGGTTTTTTTTAAGTTTTGTTTCTGTTAACCATTTAGTTTGTGTTTGATTATGTTTCTATAATTTGTTCTTAAGTTTTCAACCTCTTTCTTCTTCCCAGTTGGCCTCACTATTACATCTAACGTTCAATTCTATTCTAATAGCCACTAGAAATTTTAACCTACCATCACTATACTTAAAAATAATTTCTCTTCTGTATCTGGGTGGGCAACTTGGATCATGACATTCCTGTTGCCTCACACCCTTTTTAGTTATTGCTTCTGATGGGTGATGGGTGTGTTTTCCTTTTCTAGTTCAGAATTTCCTCCAATTAAAAAAATTCCCTGTCCATAATGTGTATGATGGAAATAACACTTAATTGGACCAAGTGACTATTTCATTTTTGCTCTTCTTTGAAATATGTTTTTAGATATAGAAATAAGGATGAAAACTTACAAATAATATCCTTGTAAAGTTTCTTGAATGATTATTCTGCACTTTGGAGTCCAAACCTTCAACTCAGCCCGATTCAGTCCATCACCCACTCAGTGCTGCCTGGCTATCCTCACCAAGGACCTCCCTTCCAGCAGTGGTTGACTATTTAGCATCTTGGTTTTGTTTTACTTGTTCTTTCATAAAAATCAGGTGAATTCCCTGAGCCAGGTACTGTTGGTTCCTGAGGGACAGTGGGTAGGAATGCATTGGGTAGAAGGGGAATGCTACCTGAGGACAGCTATTTAGTAGAGACAGCTTACCTGACACCTTGCTGTAAGGATCAGTTCCCTGAAGTTATTGTAACCACTGGACTTTCAAAGCCACATGCATGGTCCCACTTGACCACATTTTTTTTTTCATTCCTCATTTTAGAGAATGACTGGCTCTATTTGTTAGAGGATAGAGCCATCCATATAGTGGTTCATTATGATGATGGCGAGTGGGTTTACACCCTGAGTGATGGGACATTGATCATAGCCCTGCCCTGGCGTAGTCCCGCGGTGTTAATTACGGGGTGTCAGTATTAGGAAGAAAAGCTAACACCTGGGAGTGCCGCTTATCCTGGGTCCCTGGTCTGAGGATGGTGGTGTCTTCAGGGACGCTCTCGGTTCAAGCCATGGGTTATTCATTGTACCCTATTTGTCACCATGGCTGCCCCCACACACAAAGCATAAACCATTCGCAAGCCGTGAAGTGGCCCATCTCCTCACCCACGTTGCCTGCTAGAGACATTTTCCCTAATATATCCGGATACCACAGCTTTGGGTTTTTTGTTTGTTTGTTTTTAGGTGGTCTTAAACACACTCGTCATTGCCCAGGAATTTTACTTGAGAATTTCTAAAACTGTCATTTAATGTAAACTAACTCCACTGTCTCCCTATTCTATTCCAGCAACACTTTCCCCCTGAAATTAACAAGATGAAGTCTTCACCTTAGAAAACATTGGTTGTTTGTTTTTCCTCAAAGCAGGAAAAAATACATAAAAGCACCAATAACCCAGTAATCCTCAAAGCTTGCTTTTTTATAGCTTTGACTGGGACCAGCTGGCGAGTGTTTTCAGTGTTGCGGCATCTGGAAAAATTTGGTTGAAGGACACGAAGATCAAAATGATGATGTGATGATGTTCTGTTATGCTGGAAAATGTTAGTCCCATTTCTTTCTAAAAGAGTCAAGGTGGAGAACACAGGGCTTTGTGATGTATGTTTCACTTCGCTTCTTCTCTTGGTTCACTCTTTGGATCCCCAAGGAGATCTTCGTAGAAACCTGGTAGTTGCTTTGCAGTGGCAAAATTGGCTTTTAAATAAATCGGAAGCTGTGCTGGCACCTATTCTTTGATGTAGGGGAGAGGACCCATACGTGAAAGGCACCAGCAGTGCTTCTTAAATCCCAAATTTTAACTGTCTTCAGACAGTAACTGACTGTTCTAAGGAGGCAGCTGTCTGAGCGGCAGCATGCACTGGGGTTGTGTGTACAAGCTCTGGAGAGCCAGACTGCCAGCCTTTGGGTACTCCCCACCCCCTTCCTAGCCATGTAACCTTGGACAAAGTGCTTCATCTCTCAGTTTCCTCTGTAAAATGGGGCAGATGCTAGTTCCAACCAGGCTGACTGCAAGGATTACAAGTTGATACACATAGAACATGGTAAATTTCAGTGAACATTTTATCGATCATTGATAAGAGTTTACAAACAGAACCACTTCATTATTGCAGTTTGCAGAATTCCTCAAAGTCGAACTGGCAACTGAGGGACATGATCAACCATTGGTCATTCGCCATCAATGAAATTAAAATCTCATTAAAAGGAACACAGAAAGACATGATTAATTGGGTGTTATTTGGAGGCTTCAGTATTCCCTGCGTGACTAGTTGCAGAATGCTTTCTGATTGTGAAAACATCAGGCTCTTAGCCAGCTGGGATCACTTCTGCTTGTGCCCTTCCCAGGATCTGATTAGAAGTTCAGTGATCATCTCCTTAATGATTGGTTTTATTAAATGACTGGACAGCCATGGACAAAATACACCAGTAAGAAAGAGAAATATTATTTACCTTTTGCCTCAGGATTAGCAAATCTTATTTTTCTCATAACTGCTTTGCTGCCATAGAAGTGTCTGTGAAGAGAAGTGATGTTATCGCAGAGTTTACAAGGGCTGCAGAATCTATACATCCGCACTCTTCTCACAGTTGGCTAATCTAAATCTGTTAATCCTCTTCTTAACATCCTGAAAGTATAAGATTATGATAAACCCTGGAAGGGGAAAAGAGGGCTTTAGTTTTGTAGTGGAACTGCTGTGGAGCTGGGAGCTACATTGTCTTCCCTTGAACCCTCCCCCCCGCCCACCCCCATCTTTTCAGCTCGGAATGGACTTCAGTTGCAGCATTTTATTCCATTTCTTCCAGTGGGTAGGAAAAGCCAGATCTGCCCAGAGTTAAGGAGATCTTGCTGCCTTCAACAGCCTTGGAATAAGTAGCCTTGACTTGTTCTCTGATACTGCACACACAGTTCAGTCTTGTTTTCCTTTTTCACTGCTGCCAAACATTCTTCTGATTTTTGTATTCCTTAGTGCATTACTGGTGATCATCTCTGAGTCAGCATCTCTTTCCTGGCCTCTCTTCTGTGTTTTGATTGCTTGTGCCGCACTGCAAGAGGGCCCTCCATGTCCTCCAACAAAAGGGTTCCTTCCCGAAGATAATCAGCAGTTTATTTACGTGGATAGTGAGCTACCTGTGCCTTCTAATAACCTGACCAGTGTTCCTTTCTTGTCTTTTCCTTTGCCAGAAGTGTTTCGTTTGTCTCCCTCTGATTTTTGTTCCCCAAATCAACACGCTATCTATTCCTCTTATTTTTTACTTGCTACCTGCCATAAAGTCTAAATCCATTTTGTTGGGCTTAGGTATCTAAGGCAGGTTGATCTCTGTTTATTAGCGATGGGGGGTGGAAATCTGAAATTCAATTCATTTTATTATGTTTCATGTACATGCAAAGAACTTGTGGTAACTGACCCCTTTATAAATATATAACATTTCTGAAAGGTTGCTAATCTCGTTCTGAAGTTCCACTATCATTGCAAGGACCAAAGCAAAAATTTCAGTAGTTGTTTCTTGGGTTGCTTTAGGTTGGTGTTTTTAAGCATACGAGTGATTTAATCCCCGTTCAATCCTTAGAGACCCAGCACATCCTCCCTGCAGGCTGTCTTACTTCCCCTGCCATTCTTTCACATAATTTCTGATAACAGCAACAAAAAGTATCTTTTTGATAATTATTTCGACTGATGCTGGCATTAACGGCAGTGTTCCTAAAGCATATGTTTAAGATGATCTCTGCTTTCTCCATCCCAAATGGGGTTGGAGTGTCTTAATATATTGGTGTATGTTCAACCAGATGGTGCTGGCCATGCACATATAACTGGTGAATTCCAGTCGAGAGAGATATTAGTGGGGTATTTGTAAGACTTAGAAAAGCTGTGACTACAGGTTCTGTGATCTGAATGTCTGGCATACTCTGTATTTTCTTTCTTTCCCCAAATACTGCATTTTACTTAATGAGTAAGTTAGAAGTTCAGGCCTGTTGTAACAGAGTCTTAGGCTGCTAAGAATTTTAAATGTAAGGTTGTTTTGAAGCTGTTGAATTTTTATGCTATTTCCTTTTTTAAAGTACCTTCTTATGATTTATAGTAGGCGCTGAACAAATGTCTTGATACCCCAAAGCATGCGAGTTAATACTTATTATTGATAATAGTAATACACTTTGGAGTCCTTGAGGCTATGTTTTACTATTTAGAGAGACATTGTTCCCTCTAAATTAATGTCCTTTATCCACCAAAAGTTCAGTAAGGCTACTGGTTTCAATAAGATGAGCTACCATGTAATAATATCATAACTGGTATGCTATGAAAATGAGTAATAAAGAAATATCAGAATGTCCTTCTGTAGACAATCTCAGATAAAGGATAAACAACTTCCTCCCGGTCTTGAATGATGTACAACAATCCTGCCTGAAGAAGAAAGGCTGGAGTTGATGTCCCTGGATGTCCCTCCTCACATCGGGACACAATGTCAGATGCTTTTCCACTGATACCTTTATTCATACAGTGTTTTGGTAAAGTACACAAATGTACAAACAAAAATGATCAATTCTGAAGTTCTTGCACTGGTTTTTTTCCCCCCCACTGTTTTTTTTTTTTTTTTTTAAATCTGTTTGTAATAATAGCTCTTCTCCATTACCCTAGTGGTAAGAAAACAGTAACAGGAAAGAAAAATGAAGTCCCTCTTAGGGGGGTTTCTTATCTGTTCAATTAGGGCAATTAACATAGCGAGATACAGTGATTTCTCAATTAATGAATCATTGGGAGGAAAAAGCTCCTCTATGTAAGGTTAGTTGCATTAAAACCCACATCCCATGCACCCAGGCATCTTAGAATGTATGAGGCAGAGCTGCCAGCATGAGAGTCCCAAGTTGGGTATTTTAAAGCTCACTTTAATTTATCTTAACCCAGACAATATTTTTTATTTATTAACTCCTTTCACAGTCTATGTGAGGACATCACTTTACATGAGCAGTAAATATGAATACTGGCTGTACATGTATAAAGCTTTTCATTTAAAAATGTATTAATAAGTTGTCAGAGCTTCCCAGGTGGCTCAGCAGTAAAGAATCCACCTGCCAATGCAGGAGAGGCGGGTTTGATGAAATGGCAACCCACTCCAGTATTCTTGCCTGGGAAATCCCATGGACAGAGGAGCCTGACGAGTTACAGTCCATGGGATCACAAAGAGCCGGACACAATTGAGTGACTAACACGCACACAATAAGTTGACATATATAATGATATTTTTAGTTCTAGTCAGCATGTCACTTGACTGTTAAGATATTTTTACTTTTACAAAGCCAAACCCAAATTTTATTTCTCCAAGCTTTCATAAATAATAACATCCCTCAATATGTATACTTAACATGATTATTACCTGCTGTCATGTTTAAAGCCCTGTTCCTGCAGCAGAAAGTCCGCACTCCCTGGTGGAAGCCTGGCATCAGCTGGCTCCTCACCTGTGTCTCCCCTCATCCCTGTTTTGCCGAAAGTTTTCACATTTGTCTGAGGTTCAAAGGATTTGTTAACAAAATAAGCCACTCATTATATATAAATAAATAATACCAATATTTATGAGAGAATTATCTAGCTTACTTTTAATATACTCAAAAGAGAAATAGACACAGCAGAGGATACATCACCAAATTAGGTTTTGACCACCATCCAGATTCAAACAGTGCGGGGAGGTCCCGTGTCACAGCACATCTGGAGTCCCAATTGGCAACAGGTCCCAGGCAGCGCATCCGCTCCGTGGGTGAGACTTCAAAGATGGCAGTTTAGTCCCGGGTTATAATCCCAGGTTGAAAACTGTCGTCATCATAAATCTGTGAGCAAATTGCGGCTCTGGTTTCATGTTAATGCTGTTTGTTTTGTCATGTAAAACTTGGAATATTGTTAAACCTGGAGCTTGGTTGGCCAGATCCCCTCCAGGGGCTCAACAGTCTCAAGATTCCTCATATCTTACCTGTGGTGCTGGAAGTCTTCCTGCTGGAAGTCAGCAGGCTGAAGCTCACAGTCAGGGCAGTGTCCAAGCAGGTTAGCAGCAAGGTCAGAGGCCTGCTCTGCTTTGTCTCTGAAGCCTGCTCTGCTGTGCTTAGTCACTTAGTCGTGCCGACTCTTTGCAACCCCATGGCTGTAACCCGCCAGTCTCCCTGTCCATGGGGATTCTTCAGGCAAGAATACTGGAGTGGGTTGCCATGCCCTCCTCCAGGGGATCCTCCCAACCCTGGGATGGAACCCAGGGCTCCTGCATTGCAGCGGGTTCTCTCTCTGGGCAGTGCCTCTGTGCCGTCCTCGCTCCATATTCCTACCTCACCAGCAGCGCTCATGTGCTTATTCCTCTATGAATCCACCCCACAGTAAGCAAGGCAAGGTTTGCAATACTTGCATTTGCATATCCCCTAAATCTAGCAGGAACACCAACTTAGGGTACACACTCTTGTAAGATTAGTTTAATAATTAGTTTAATAGCTGGATGCTTACAGTATACATACGAGAATGCACACCTGCTTTTAAGAAGTAATGGGTTTTAACAAGCAATAGCTTGAATGCTCTTGAACCCAACTTCTAACACGCTGTGCTTTCTCTCCCCAGCCTTTGCCCTATAACTCAGAGGAGCTGAGCTCTCAGTGATCTCATCAGCTCTTAATATGTCCTCATGATGAAATAGATGGCTGAAGGATCTTTGAGTTAGTACTTCTGCCCACCCCTCCCTGCCTTGAGACTCTGGAGGGTTGGAAACAGCAGAAATTAAAGAGTCCAGAAGGCTCTGAGTTTTCAAGTTGGGATGGGAGCAGGCACAGGAAGGCAGGAGAACACAGTCTGCGTCCTACAGTATACTTGAGGGAGAGGAGTCATAGGGCATTATTTTGACCATCTCGTATAATTAAAAGATGGGCCAAGTGTGAGTTCATACCCAACCTCCAGCCTCTGAAAGACCACAGGAGGCAGGAGTGAGGATGTCTCAAATTAAATGTGCTTTAATCAGAAGGTATACACCTGAATGCCTGAACTCCTTATAAGTTTAGTCAAATTTTAGGGACAGAGAGACTTCACCCCTTCCTTCCACAATAAAGGAGAATAAATCCATCTGCACTAGTTTCTAATGGCCCAGCCTTTCCTTCTGTGAAACAGATCCTATCCTAAGGAGAGATTAAGTCTCAAATTTAATTGCAGATGCCTAGAAGAGTTAACATGTTATCTTTGAAAATAATATACCACTAGTTTCTTTTCATTCATTCCATCTTGAGTTATGTATGCCTCCTTTGAGGCAGACCCTGTGCTGGGTATTGGGTGTACAGCAGTAAGCTAAACAGACAAGGAGCCTAAGCGCCTCCTTGGCCTTTGCCGCTTGGGGAGAGGGAAGGTTGTCAGGGAGGTAGGTGACTTCTGCAGGGTGAGATGGTCCTGTTCAGTGGAGGGTGGAGTTCTCATACAACAAGCTTTTGTAACTTCACCCTAATCAGCTCTGCTTATCTTCTTCACCTTTGAGGTGAGGTGATGTCAGCTTCTGATAACAGTGCTTTCTAATCTTGGCAGCCAAGTACTTGCTGATCTTTTCTTTGTTAACTTGTCCAGTGTCTGCTGGGGGCCAGGCCTAGTGCTGGATACTAACAGGAGATCTCAAGGTGACTGGTGGCGTCTGCTTTCAAGGAGCCTCAGCCTGGTCCCTTGTAAGTAGGGTGACCATGTCCTTTGTTTTTTAGGCCATGAACTAACCTAGAGTGAAGACTCGGGCAGCCCTTGTTTTGATTTCTTATTATTAAAGAAGATAACAATTCAGCCTTGCTCCGTACCACTCACTGGCTACTAAACCCTTACTTGAAAGGCTTTGGAATATAGCACGAGAAAGAAAAAAGAGACTTCAAGTGGTAAAGATAAAAGAAGTATCCTTCTCTGGGGCAGTGGCAGGAGATGTAAACAGAAGCCCAGCTCTCTCCTCCACTGTGTGGGTGGGCCCCCAGTGTGAGAACTGCTTGTGTCTGGCAGGCTGCCACCACGTGCCAGGCTCAGGCCTTCCGATTTCTCCTCTCTGTGCTCAGGCCAGGTGATTTGGCCTCAGTTGGCTGCATTGGCCTGTAATTTAAGTAGTATTCCTCATATCAGGGTGTTTACTGTCTCATTAATCTTAACTTTTCCAAAGTTTTTCCCAGCCCAGAAGCCACTGGGTTAATCATTAAGCCTGTGTGCATTTTATTAATACATGGCTATTGCAGAACCTCTTTATAAAACAGAGTAAGGTAAAGCGAGAGTGACAATAAGAAAAAATAAAAATCCATCCTGTGAAGTTCATTGTGTGATTTCCCTTTGGCATCTTTCCTCTGACTGATCAGAATTTTCCTAAAATTTATAAGATTTTACAAGATTGTAGAGATGGCTTAAAGACTTATACAGACTTAGGTTGTACAGACTTATTTGTGTGAGTGTTTTTGTCTTTAATCAAGGGATTATAGGCACCAAGAGGGAGACAGATCGTTTTTAGTCTTATACATACAGTACACTGGAGAGCAGTCAGCTTTTTGTCTTGGTTTGTGCTTAGTTAATGCAGGTGTAAGTCTTCCCTCAACAGTGGTTGTGAGATTGTCCTCAAATTCCCAGAGTATTTTCTTGGCTTCATGCTTTTGATACAGGTAGTCCTGTTAATATTTCCAGAATGTGCCTCTGGGTGTAAGACTCTTCTCTTGGAATCTAGATATCTAGCATAATTAAATAAAACCTTTTTGCTGTAGACATGGAAAAGCTTTTCTTAGTGCCTCCAGAAATCAAAGTTGGATGAATTTCCTATGTCTTATCTCTTCTCCCTTCTGTGATATCATTTCCTTCTTTTCTTTAATTCAACTCAGACTTGAGACTTACACGTTCACAAACCCCTAAGGGAAGAGAACTGAGGTATCTGAACAGTACAAGAAGCTCTGGGAGATTTTCCCAGGATGTAGGCAGATGCTGCCGGAGCTCTGTCTGATACCTGTATAAATGTGTTATTCATTGGCTACATGATCTAGAAGATCTAATACACACTCTCAGAACATTTTTCTTCTTAGATGAAGAAATGCCTAGGGTTCCTCATAAAAAACTTTTGGTTCTTTGTAGAAAAAAAGCCTTCAACTTAGAAAAGCCACACTTGTTTTTGTGGAACCTCTTAATACTTTGTCAGAAAGTGGCTATAAAAAGACTACCAAATATGAACATGGAAGGATGTCCTATTAAGGGAATGCAATTTAAAACTATGGTGGAACTTCACTACGCATTAATTAGAATGGCTAAAATTAAAATGACTGATTGTACTAAGTGCTGGAAAGTGTGTAAGAAACTGGATCTCTTTTGTACACTGCTGGTGGCATTATAAAAATGGCACAATCACCCTCAGAAGCATTTTGGTAATTTCTTTAAAAGTTAAATATATATCTACCATCTGATCTGAGCTTCCCTTGTGGCTCAGCTGCTGAAGAATCTGCCTGCAGTGTGGGAGACCTGGGTTTGATCCCTTGGCTGGGAAGATCCCCTGGAGAAGGGAAAGGCTGCCCACTCCAGTATTCTGGCTTGGAGAATTCCAGGGACTGTGTAGTCCATGTGGTCGCAAAGAGTCGGACACGACTGAACGACTTTGACTTTCACTTTCACCATATGATCTAGCCATTCTACTCCTAGGTATCTACCCAAGTGAAAGGGAGACATATGTCTATACAAAGACGTGTGTATGAGTGTTGATGACAGCTTTATTTTTAATAGCAAACCCTGGAAACAGTCCTAATGTCCATCAAGAGGTGAACACAAAAACAAACTGTCATATACTCGTACAATGGAACACTTCTTAGCAAAAAAAGAATTTTTGATACACCTGCAACATGGATAGATTTCAAAAGGATTATGATGTGTGAGAAAAGCCAGACAAAATGAGTACAGACTTTATGACTCCACTTGAATGAAATTTCAGAAAATGCAAGCTAATTTACAGTGACAGAAAATGGAATAGTGGTTTCCTGGAGAGAATAAAAGGGAGGGGTAATGGGGTTGATTATAAAGGGTCTGAGGAAATTTGGGGATGTGAGGAATATGTTGATTATCCTGCTTGTGTTGATGGTTTTATTAGCTTATAACAGCCTGTCAAAATCCACCACATTGTACTCTGTAAATATGTGCAGTTTATTGTATGCCACCTGTACTTCAGTAAGACTGTTACAGAAAGAGACAAAGGCCCACCCCCGAGTCGCTTGCATTAGTGTCAGAGAAGATGGTAATAAATATTTGGAACAAGGATTATTAAGGTTATTAAGGACATGACCCCATAAGAATCTGGTAAAAGCTACACGCCCTTTCCCCAGTAATGTGAGGACAAAATTTTGCCTACAATTTAGAGGGTTCCAATATTAAAAATCCCAGGCTAATAGAATTCCAATTTTTTTTTTTTTTTTTAAAGAACTAATGTCCTTTCAACAACTGTGTCTCCTAAGCAGTAATCCTCTTTTCTTTTCCAAAACAAATAGATAAATTCTTATCTTTATCCCAGATGAACCTTGGGTATTCTTGGCAAGCACGACTTTAAAGTTTAGCCATTCTTCACAGTGAACTATAAACAGAATGGTACAGCACCTCTACCAGCTAAATGAGGCTGCAGTTTCATTGATTATACCATTTCATTGCTTTCAAAATGAACAATAATAACATAATGATTATTGGACACTTTGATTGCCACGCTGTGGTCCAGTTCATAAAACTATACCTTAAGCACAGTAAAGGAAGTTCAGGATAAAAATATCAGGTTTATTATTATATTTTAGAGGACACATTCAATACCAGCCACTTTAGCTATTCCATACTGTTTCTGACTTTCCCATTATACCAGGATAATAGTAATTAACTGGAATTTGCCCAAACCTTAATGAGACTGGCAAGTGGATTTCTGTGTCTATTATTTCCCCATAATCCCTTCCTGCTACATGTAAATAATAGTAATACTCAACTCTGTTTAAAATTGTGATGTCAAAGGTTGCTTGCTTATAGTACCTGTAACATTCCTAAAATCTCTTCTAAACTACTGCTTTTTCCCATCATCCAGGATCCCAATTTTGAGCAAAATGCAAAGAAAAATGTCATATGATACACTGATTTCCCCCCTTTTTCCTGAACATTTCATTTATCATTTGTACTGTCCTAAAATTTCAATAATGAGAACACCTTCTGAGATGATTGTACAATGTCTATCCATGGATAGAGTCCTAAGTTTTCCCAGGGAGAAGACTCAGAGCATACGTTTGCATGCAGGTGGTTTTTTGAGGAGTACTTTCATGGTTGACATCTGTGAGGGACTAAAGGAAGTAGAACTTTGCAGATGGAAGAATTAAAACTAGGATTCAACCACAGCCAAAGCCTTTGCTAATCCCATAGGAGCTTTGGATCAGAGCTGACCCTTGGAATGGTCCTGCCTTGAGGCACTGGGGCCTTTCTGCCCTCATGACCAGTCCATGGACGCAGGCTGCCTTTGGGGAGAGACAGCACACTTTGGTGAAGGGAATCTCCAAAGAGGGATGAAGCTGAGACTCATTAGCCACGAGAAACCCCTGCAGATTGCAGGACAGTTGCCTCGTTCCTGAAGAGAAGGCCTGGGCAGCACCTATGGCGCTCACTGCTGTGGTCCTGCGTGGACCCATCTGGGGACTGTTCCTCCAGGAGCAGGCGCTCTCATTTCCCAGGGAGCTGGACCAGGGAAGGTCAGTGGTGTGACCTTTGGTCCCTACTGTGGCAGCTGGCCTTGAGGTCACGCCGATACTCACCATGTCCATCCTCTACTACCCACTGAGGGTTCTCTTTGTCTGGGGACCACCTATGCTAGTCTGGCTGGTTTACCTGGAGAGTGAGCTAGGCTCTCCTCTGAAAAAAAGGAGTGAAATTCAGTCAATCTTGGTGGTTCCTTGTGGATTAAATAGAAGGAGATAGAGATGAGAAGAGATAAATCACTGCAAATCTATATTAAAGGCAAAACTGTCGGAAATTGCAGACAGATTTGCAGACAGATGAGAGGTAACAGATGAGAGAAATAGGTCAAGATAAATTCTGGGTTCCAGTTCAAGATGTTGACACAGGAGGATGCTGAAATCAGCCATGGACACACTGAATCTGTAGCTATGTGTGGGATAATTTCCTTTGAAAGAAACCCCCAAGTTAGCTGGGCAGCTCCTTCATATCGGGCAAATGAGAAAAAGCCCACATTGAAATGAGTGTAAGGGGCTGAGACACAATTGTGCCCTAAGCATGCCCACCATGGCATGATGTCCCACATTGGGAGGGAACTCACTCCAAGCTTCTCCCTGAGGAGGGTTTGAACCCCACCTCTAGCTCCCCAGCTTTTAAGACCTGCACCTGAGAGATGAGCCCCCAACCCACCTAGCTTTGAAAGCCAAAGGGGCTCGTATCCCCAGAATACACAAGGCTACGGTGGGCTGAGCAACAGCTGTCAGTGGGCTTCTGGGGACTCCCTGTGGCTACACCCTGGGCCCGGCATGTGGTGATGGATGATTAGACCTGATATGGGGCTCACACATAATATATACATACATAAAAAATATATTGTACACCTGAAACTAATACAGTATTATGTGTCAATTACATCTCACTTTTAAAAGAAACATGGCCAGTCTTTATCATTTTTTTTACTCAAGTATAGTTGATTTACAATGTTTTGTTAATTTCTGCTGTGCAGCCAAGTGATTCAGTTATACATATATATACACTCTTATATTCGTTTCCGTTATGGTTTATTCATAGGATAGTGAACATAGTTCCCTGTGCTGTACAGTAGGGCCTTGTGGTTTATCCACTGTCTGTGTAATAGTTGGCATCTGCTAACCCCAGCTCCCAGTCCATCCCTCTCCCACTGTCCCCGCCACCCCTTGGGGGTCACAGGTCCGTTCTGTGTCTGTGCGTCTGTTTCTGCTTGTGGACAGGTTCATTTGTGCCATATTTCAGATTTCCACACAAGTGACATTACATGGTATTTGTCTTGCTCTCTAACTTACTGCACTTAGTATGATCATCTCTGTCCATCCATGTTGCTGCAGATGGCATTATTTCGTTCCTTTTATGGCTGAGTGGTTTTCCATGATGGAAAACTACTCAGTAGATAGCCATGTCTATCCACTGCATCTTCTTTATCCATTCCTCTGTTGATGGACATTCAGGTTGCTCCCGCATCTTGGCTGTCGTGACTAGTGCTGCAGTGAACACAGGTGGGTGTCTTTATGAACGGTGGCTTTTTCTGTGTATATATGCTCAGGACTGGGATAGCTGAGTCATACAGTAGTTACAGTTTTACTTTTTTGAGGCACCTCCATACTGTTTTCCATAGTGGCTGCATCAACTTATATTCCCACCAACAGTGTAGGAGAGTTACCTTTTCTCCATACCCTCCCCAGGATTTGTTATTTTGTAGACTTTTTAATCATGGCCATCCTGACTGGTGTGAGGTGGTCTTTCATTGTAGTTTTGATTTGTATTTCTTTAATAATTAGCAATGCTGAGCATCTTTCCATGTGCCTGTTGATGGCCAGTCTTTAAAGTCATGGTTGCCTAGGATACTCAGTATTCATTTGGGATGAGCCAAGAGTTAATTGATTTGCTTTGGGAAAATAAACTAGGTTGCTGCTTAGGAGACACATTTGTAGAACTCCTAAGATATGAATAATTCTTCTGTAAGAGGGTATTAACCCAAGATGTTTAGAACCTTAGAACCCTCTGTTTTGACACTAGTGTCAGGCACTAGGAACGTAGCAATGAACAGACAAAGTTCCTCCAGTCACTGGAGTTTCTGTTTTTGTGCCTTGTTGGCGGTGAGGTGGTGAGTGAAAAGCTGTATCCAGAAGTTCATAAATATATAGCAGGTCTGGTGATGATAAATACTATGAAAAAAATTCTAGGTAAAGAAGTAGAGAGTGGGCTGTGTAGGGGTATTGATAGGGTAGCCAGAGACATGTGAGCAGCAACTTGGAAGGGGGAGTTGTGGAGAAGCAGAGAATGGCATGTACAGAGGGTCTTGAGGGGAAGCTGGCTCTGAGCACCTGAGAAGCAGCCCTGAGGCTGCTGTGGTTGGAGCAGGGGCAGCTGGAAATGGAATGATGTGGGATGAGGTCAGACGTGGACTGGGAGGCTTCCTCCTTATAGACACTGCTTTTTTACTCTGAGCTCTAAAGCTGGCAGGGGACTTTGAATAGAAAAGTCACATGCTTTAATTATATGTTAGAGGGCTCATCTGATTGCTGGGTGGAGGTCAGACCTGAGCGAGTGGGATGGGAGCAGGGAGACAACAGGTTATTGTACAAATCTAGAGAAGATGGTGGAGGTTATACTTGTGTTCTAGCAAGTCGTGTTTCTCACGACTTGTGAGGTCGTGAGAAATTATCAGTTTCTGTGTAGGTGGATATGTGTCTCATATACATATGAAACATATGAGACATATATATATATATATATGACATATATGGCTTTTCCAGTAGTCATGTACGGATGTGAGAGTTGGACCATAAAGAAGGCTGAGCGCTGAGGAATTGAAGCTTTCTAATTATGGTGCTGGAGAAGACTCTTGAGAGTCCCTTGGACAGCAAGGAAATCAAACCAGTCAGTCCTACAGGAAATCAGCCCTGAATACTCATTGGAAGCACTGATGCTCAAGCTGAAGTTCCAATGCTTTGACTACCTGATGTGAAGAGCTGATTCACTGGAAAAGACCCTGATTCTAGGAAAGACTGAAGGCAAGAGGAGAAGAGGGCGACAGAGGATGAGATGGTTGGATGGCATTGCTGACTCAATGGACGTGAGTTTGAGCAAACTCTGGGAGATAGTGAAGGACAGGGAAGGCTGGCATGCTGCAGTTCATGGGGTTGCAAAGAGTTGGACACAACTTACTGACTGAACAACAGGAATGAATGCATGTATGTCCAAGTTAAACCTTTTGCGTAGAAGGCTAAGATTTTATCTGAGTTATCAGTATATAGTGGGGAAATCACTATTAAAAAAAAACACAATTTCAGTACTTGGTGGTAGAGATGTAGAGGAGAGTGAGGGTTGCAGAACTTTTCCTGGGAAAATTTTAGGGTAGGAAATGGGAAAAAAAACAAAAAACAAAAAACTAGGGAGGTAGGTGAAGCTGGACCGTGGAGGGTCTGATGGACCACATTAAAAACTTGAGCTTTATCCCAAAGTTGATGGGAACAGTTCAAAAGTATTACCTAAGGAGGCAACATGTTCCATTTTATGACTTAAATTCTCCAGGTAACTCTGGTGTGAGAAACGGGACTCTTGAGAAGTTTAGACTGAAGGCAAGGAAACCAGTTACGATTTGCATGTGTCCCGGGTAGAGGCAATAAGCTAATGTTTATTACGCACTTGCTACACATCCTGCACCATTCTAAGCACTTTGTTACTAACTTAATCCTAAGAACAACCCTATTAGTAGGCACCGTTACCATCCACCTCTTACAGACGCATAACTTCTAGCACAAAGAGGCTAAGGAAACTTGCCCAAGTTCATGGGGCCACACAGCTCTAAGGAGGGGGATTTGAACGCAGACACCCTGGCTGGAGAATTCAGGCTGTTGCAGACTGTGCTGCACTGCATCTCCTGAAGATAGGAGCCCAGACATTTAGAGAAAATTATAGGGCAGATCTCTTCCTTTGTCCCGAACTGAGTTGTTAATTAGCCACAACTTTGCATTAGTGTTACAGCAGTATCTCAGAAACCCAGCCTCCCAGCCTCTCCTCTTCTCCTTATTTAGGGCTTCAATTCTCTTTTGGCACCCATGTCTCTGTCTTTGTAATCTCATGCCACCTTTCTGTACCCATGCAACCTACAGGGTGTGTCTTTGAGTAAAACATATTATGATGTTATTATCATCTTGTCAGGTAACCCAAGTCTGTGCCCTTGTCTTAGAATTTCTTGCTAGGGGAATACATCAGCTTTGGGGTTCATTTGGTGTGCTTTTCCCCAAAGCTTTTGTTTGAGGATAGCTCCAATTAAGTCACCTCCATTAGAACATCACTACTATATGAGATTAAGGTGAAACACACTAGCATGGGGGGAGAAAAGTTCACGTTTTGAATAATCACTCAGAATACAAACACAAACTGTAAATACTCGTTATCTAACTGTGATTTTGCTGTCAAAGTGTGCAGAATTTGAGTAGTACAAGGAAATTATGGAGAAGCTAGTGTCTGGGAAATGCCTGACTTAGTTTGCCAGAGAGATATCAACTCCATTATCCCCTGGGACAGTCCTATTTCCTTCTCTGTTAGATTCACGGGAGTATTGAACATTAGCATCCTTCTCCCATGTGGTTAATGTTATTATTACAGCTTTATAAAGGACAATACTTAGGCCAGATGTTATCCGAGAGAGCAGACAGAAACTTCTAGCCCCGATAGAGATTCAACCCTGAAGTGTGATGCAGGGACACAAGAATAGGAAACAAACAAAAAAAATAGACTGTTCACAAAAAGGTGTCACGTACCCCAGTGTAGGCAAGAAGGCCTCAGTGAGTATCACCTGTGTCTTGTGTGGTCAAGACACAGAGAAAGCACCAAGACCAAAGACAGTGGGCTGGGGAGGAGGGAACGGACAAGTTCAAGGAGTAACAGAGTCTGCCTCAGAAACTAGGCGCGTGAGTCTTGGGAAAGCTGAGAGGGGTCCGAAATGAGTTGACAGTCACTGAGTTCAGGAACCTCCCCGCCGCCCCGCCTTTTTTTGTTTTTGGAAACTAGAGTATCTTAAAACATGAAGTTTCAGCACATACTTGAGGAAGTCTAAAGTAACACCCAGCCCTTCCTTCTCAGCTCACGTTCCAGGTAAGGAGCATTTTTTTACTTTAGAACTCCAGGTGCAGTCAGGAGAAGGGAGAAAACAGTGACACCCATCTTTTTAATGAGCATTGCTACTAGAAGAGAAATTAGCATCACCCTGAATTTTATGTGATGTCAGTTAAATGAAGTTATTTTGTAGCACTTTACAACAAATTAGAATCAACTAAATTGAAAATAAGCCTAGCAGCTGGGATAAGTAATCAGGTAAGTGGCCAGTTTTGCTATTTTTGCTTTGAGCAGAAGACAGAATTTGAATTTCTAATGTTCTTCGAGGTGCAGGGTTCACAACTGGGGATGTGGTTTCTGGGACGATTGTTTAAGATGCCAGCAGCTCAGTGTTGCCCTCTAGGCTATAGCCTGCTTCTAGCCACGTTCCTTGGAAACTGGCCCTAGTGCAGATGTGTGTCCACCAGAGAGAGGGCTGTGAATTAGTGTAGGACGCAGCTCTGCTTTTGGCGGAACGTTAGAGAGCAGACTGGAAATAGATGACCCAGAACAAGGCAGTAAATCATCTACATTAATGGAGAGACTCTAATGAAAGGACTGAAATTCATGTGGAGACTTTATGGCCACTCATGAAATCAGCTCAGATCCAAAGAACTATTAGAACACTTTTATGCTTTAAAAAGAGGGTGACTCTGTTCAGTTGCTGCAATCTGTATATAGTCAGAACGCCCTGACATCATCAGTACTGGCTTTAGTGGGCAGAATTTTACAGCAGAGCTTTGCACTCCATGAGCTGGTATTTTTTGTTGATTAGCAGATGATTTTTGTATCTGAGATAAGTTTGGGAAACTGTAGAGGAAGCCAAAAGAAGATGGAGGTTGGTGGCTCAGGATCTCTATGTGATATATGTGTACATTTGCTTGTGTGGGCAAAAACATGGGAGAGAAAAAGATGAATGGGGGTGAGGGGTGTTAGCACAAATGAAACTTTGTCAGTTACTTGGGAGTATTAAGAGGTCAAGATGAAGATAAAACGGTGTTTGCAACGGTTTATGAAGAGAAACAGGCCATAGTGAAGATTTAATTTTCTTTTTTTTTCCTCTGCAGCAGATGGATTAAATGAAACTATTCAGTCAAAAATCCATGTATCTAGGTTGTTTTCAGCCTACCTTAGAGAAAAATAAAATTTGCACAGATTTTTTTTCTACTTAGAAACTTTATACTTGAAACATTTTTCTCAAAATATCTGTATGTTTACTATTTTTCTCTTAAATTTTTTCTTCAAGTATTCAGATAACTTTTTAGATGGCTGATTATTGAAGCAGCAGGGGATTTTCCTCTTGGAAAATAAAAATGATGGACAGGACTTTCTTAATTTCTTCAATACCAACTTCTCTTTCTTTGACCAACAGCACGTACTTGACATTCAGCTTTATACTTTGGGTTTGGAGGTAGAAGGAGCAAGGTGTTAAATTTTTATCAGCATCATCTCATGAGAATCCTGTTCATAAACAGGACCCTCTGCAGGGAAGGCTGACTTCTCTATGAAGCATCATGGCACCACAGAGAGCAGGACAGATCTCTGATGAATCTGGCTATTACTAAAAACGTATCTGCCCTGCTGAGCTCCAAATGGACAACCTTAGTGCTTGGCCCTGTGCACCCAGCTCAGGTGTTGCTCAGGGTGGTATCACTGCTTTGACAGATCGCCATGCTCTGAAAGCACTAAGACACATGCCTGAGTTGTGGAGGGTATCCACTGTATTTTATTACTTTGAGAAAAATGGGTGCAGAGAACTGAGTGAATTTATAGGGACAGGAGTTCAAAATGCTGACCTATTATTTCCAGAGAAAGCAGTTTCCTCTTTGTTTTGAACTGCCCCGTCCTGGCTAATACATCTCTTATTAATGAGTGTTGAGAAAGTCCAGGTAGTGGAAACACTGGGGGCTACTATCATTTTCTACTTTCCACTAGTAAGTAATTTCTCTTTTATTGTAGAAAATGTGGGACCAGTGTATACTGATTAATTGATGCACTGAAGATGCAGGTTGTGGTAGAAAATGTCTTTATGAGAGTAATTTGGTCATTTATATGGACTTTGTAATGTCTGTGAAAGAAATTATTTTGCAGGTTATTGCATCATTAGTCAAATTTTCTGAAGCACTGATGTGAAAATCCAGTGTTATTGGAAATAATCTGGACACTTTTTCTCTGTGTTTATATTTTACAGTGGCTGCTAATTTACAGAAGATTGTAGATGATCCCAAAGCTTTAAAAACATTGACATTTAAGTTGGTAAGTGGAAAGTTACGGAATGAAGGTAAAGATTTCGCCATGCTGTGCCAACAAGTAATAGTAATGTCATTTAATAACCTGTTCCATAATTCTGTTGTTGGTTTTGGGGGGTAGGGAAGTGGGAATCCATTTTTGGATTCGTTATTTGGCTGGTCAACATGAGAAATTTTTTTTTTAATTAGAATATAATTGATTTAGAAGGGTGTGTTAGTTTCAGGTGTACAGAAAAGTGAATTGGGAAACAGCAAAGTGAATCAGTTATACATATATCTACTTCTTTTTTTCAGATTCTTTTCCTGTATATGTCTGTACAGGGTATTGAGTAGAGTTCCCTGTGCTATACAGTAGGTCCTTACTAGTTATATATTTTATGTAGTGCTCTTGCCTGGAAAATCCCATGGACGGAGGAGCCTGGTAGGCTACAGTCCATGGGGTCGCTAAGAGTCAGACACGACTGAGCGACTTCACTTTCACTTTTCGCTTTCATGCATTGGAGAAGGAAATGGCAACCCACTCCAGTGTTCTTGCCTGGAGAATCCCAGGGACGGGGGAGCCTGGTGGGCTGCCGTCTATGGGGTCGCACTGAGTCGGACATGACTGAAGCAACTTAGCAGTAGCAGCAGCAGTGTGTATATGGCAGTTTCAGTCTCCCAATTTATCCGTCACCTTCCCTTTCCCCACTGATAACCATAAGCTTGTTTTCTACATGTATGACTTTATTTGTTTTGTAAATAAGTTCATTTGTACCATTTTTTTAGGTTCCACATATACATGGTATCATATGATATTTGTCTTTCTCTGACTTACTGTAACTCATTATGACAATCTCTATATCCATCCACATTGCTGCAAATGGCATTATTTTGTTCTTTTTTATGACTTGGGAATACGTTCTAATCATGACTGGAAATTTCCTCTTCCATAAGTGTGGTTTGTTCTTTTACCATCATATCTTTAACCATTTGAGAAGTCTTGAAGTCTGTACCCTTTTGCTTCCAGTTTGTACGGCAACTTGACCAGAAAGACAAATTAATCTGAGTTTGAAGCAACACTTTTAACAAACCTTTTCTGAAGCAAAAGCCAAGTGGTCCTAACTTTTAAAAATGGAGGCCGATTGTTGTAGAAATGGTTTAAGTAATTGGAAGCGATTGTAGAACTGCCCTCTGAAAGCTAATGAACAAAGACATGACGTTTTAACTCCACATTTCAAATCACAGTAACAGATTCTCATGGAGAGGAAATATTCCAGCAGTTTTTCTGCACTGGTAGATTTTAGGTTTATAAATAGGGTGGCCACAGAGATACAGATATGGAGCATTCTGGGGTCTTTGTGAAACTAAGAGCCTGTGATCCTGGCTAGAAATGGAGAGAAATCCAACTAGTCAAAAGTGATGCTTTTCTGGAAAGTTTTTGCAGACGGTATAGTAAATGACAAATTTTTTAAACTATAAATTAATCTTAGCAAGGGCCAGCCAGAGTGCTAAGCAGTTTAAGATCTAGATGACCAACACTTTGCTGTGCACAACATATTAATGGTCTTTTTTATTTCTTGTGAAAATTTAATGGAAAATGTGCATGGCCAAAAAATGCTAAATGATTCGTTACAGTAAATGTTAGCCTAGTGCTAATTAACTTTCTGGACCTTGCTCCTCATCTAATTTCAGATGGCCAGGCTGGGTGATAAAAGAAAAACACAAGGATTTTCACAGAAAGAATTCAGCTGAAGAAATCAATTTTGTTTTGATAACAAAAGAACATTTTAGTCAGACAAAGAGTGAGAAATTAACAAATTGGAAACTTTATCTTCTAGCTTAGGACTCTTCTTTTCACTTCTGTTATGTTTCTAATTCACCTGCATCTTGTAAACATATTTCATTTATATGAGGATATATGGACGAGAAAAATGGCACCCCGTGTCTGCATTTCGAGTCAGAATTAACGTTTATTTATTTTTTATTCTGCAAAAAAAGAAGTTACAGCATATAATACCTCCAGGACATTTTCCAAACTTTGAACACGTAAACCTAGGGACAAGAGATTAAAACTTTTATGCTGGTGTATTCCCATTGTCTCTAAATTCACTTACCTATAAAATAAGAGTGGCTACCCCAGCCCTTTCACAGTACTGAAAGTGAAAGTGAAGTCGCACGTTCGTGTCTGACTCTCTGCGACCCCATGAACTGCAGCACGTGAGGCCTTGCTGCCCATCACCAACTTCCGGAGTTTACTCAAACTCATGTCCATTGAGTCCGTGATGCCATCCAACCATCTCATCCTCTGCCGTCCCCTTCTCCTCCTGCCCTCAATCTTTGCCAACATCAGGGTCTTTTCACATGAGTCAGCTCTTCACATCAGGTGGCCAAAGTATTGGAGTTTCAGCTTCAACATCAGTCCTTCCAATGAACACCCAGGACTGATCTCCTTTAGGATGGACTGGTTGGATCTCCTTGCAGTCCAAGGGACTCTCAAGAGTCTTCTCCAACACCACAGTTCAAAAGCATCAATTCTTGGGCACTCAGCTTTCTTCACAGTCCAACTCTCACATCCATACATGACCACTGGAAAAACCATAGCCTTGACTAGATGGACCTTTGTTGACAAAGTAATGTCTCTGCTTTTTAATATGCTGTCTAGGTTGGTCATAACTTTCCTTCCAAGGATTAAGTGCCTTTTAATTTCATGGCTGCAATCACCATCTGCAGTGATTTTGGAGCCCCCAAAAATAAAGTCAGCCACTGTTTCCACTGTTCCCCCATCTATTTGCCATGAATCCTTAATTCCAGAATGCCCACAGATACTTGACTGGCTCTCCACTGTCCTTTTCTGAAACTCAAACAATGTGGCTAAGGAAGTACACCCCAATCAAACCTCCTTTAGATCCTGCTCTGCCTTTCTTTACCCCACCCCCCATTCATTCATTTTTTTCTCTAGTCCTGTTCCTATTTTCCTCCACTGACCCTTTGAATGTACTTTTCCATCTTACTAAAATTTCCTTGTCTCCCAACTTTACCCAGCCTGGTCTCTGACTCACAACACCTAGGCACGTTCCAGTTTTCTGCTTTAATTTCACTTATCCAGCAAGCTCTTTTGGACATCCAATTCTGGTCTTGGTTCTCCTCCAGTATTCTCTCTCTGGAAGGTTATATTATAGTGAAACTTTTAGGTTGGTGTATTTCTCTCCCTCAGTTCTAGTCTTGTTACAGCTCAAGCAGGCAGGATTTCTCGGCTCCTGTCTCATCATAGCAAGGGTTTGAAACAACAGACTGGTTACAGTTCAAGTTCTTGTATTAAATAGGATGAAGATGGCCAGCCCTGAAGGAGTGGCAATGATGCCTCTTGACTTCCCTTTTTATACTCCCTGTCTTCCCTTTTTATACTCCCTGTCTCCTCCTCTTGGTTCATGCCCTGTGCAGAATGCAAATAGGTACACTCGAGGACAATCAGGGAATGGGACATGTCTGGGCACATGCAAAATAGTCATTTTACATATTCATCTAGATGGGTGTGGACTGAGTTTTGATTGACAGTTGCAAGTTGCACAGCAGGCTCTATTACTTATGTCTTTCCCATAATTCAGTCTGTTATAATCAAATGTATGTATGTATAGAATGTTTATGAATCCTTAACAGACTGCTAGCTGCCTAAGGTTACTTGACACAGCTGTGCATGTGTGCATGTGCTGGAGTTGGAGAAGCCCCTGTGGTTAGTTTGTATCCACTGTGTGCCTAGGGCCTACTTGCAGGAGTTAGAAAAATCTCTTGAGGTTCTTTTTGTAGCATATCTGTGAGCTCTCCTGGGCGTTTCTGGGGTAGGGTTTAGAGATCAGCTTGCATCCTTTTTGGCTAGGTCACCTTCATCCCTCATCCCTTAACTTTCTACCTAACAAAATTGTGTAGAATCTTATTTGTGTCTCTAATGTACATCTAGAGGCCCTTCTGTCTTGGATCTCCTGGACATGGAACAACAGACTGGTTCCAAATAGGAAAAGGAGTACATCAAGGCTGTATATTGTCACCCTGCTTATTTAACTTACATGCAGAGTACATCATGAGAAATGCTGGGCTGGAGGAAGCACAAGCTGGAATCAAGATTGCCGGGAGAAATATCAATAACCTCAGATATGCAGATGACACCACCCTTATGGCAGAAAGTGAAGAAGAACTAAAGAGCCTCTTGATGAAAGTGAAAGAGGAGAGTGAAAAAGTTGGCTTAAAGCTCAACATTCAGAAAACTAAGATCATGGCATCTGGTCCCATCACTTCATGGCAAATAGATGGGGAAACAGTGGCTGACTTTATTTTGGGGGGCTCCAAAATCACTGCAGATGGTGATTGCAGCCATGAAATTAAAAGACACTTATTCCTTGGAAGGAAAGTTATGACCAACCTAGACAGCATATTCAAAAGCAGAGACATTACTTTGTCAACAAAGGTCCGTCTAGTCAAGGCTATGGTTTTTCCAGTAGTCATGTATGGATGTGCGAGTTGGACTATAAAGAAAGCTGAGTGCTGAAGAATTGATGCTTTTGAACTGTGGTGTTGGAGAAGACTCTTGAGAGTCCCTCGGACTGCAAGGAGATCCAACCAGTCCATCCTAAAGGAGATCAGTCCTGGGTGTTCATTGGAAGGACTGATGTTGAAGCTGAAACTCCAGTATTTTGGCCACCTAATACAAAGAGCTGACTCATTTGAAAAGACCCTGATGTTGGGAAAGATTGAAAGCAGGAGGAAAAGGGACGACACAGGATGAGATTTTTAGATGGCATCACTGACTCAATGGACATGAGTTTGGGGTAAACTGCAGGAATTGGTGATGAACAGGGAGACCTGGCATGCTGCAGTCCATGGGGTCGCAGAGTCGGACACGACTGAGCGACTGAACTCAACTGATCATAATTAAAATACATCAGAATAACACAAGCCTCATTTTAAAAACTTGAGCCATCATTCTTTTCTTTACCTTTGTTTTGATTCCTGAAAACTAAGATTGTGACCTCAGCTTCATGTCCTCTTTTGAAGTCTCTGTCAAAATCCGTTGGCCTTGCCTGTAGAAATGACAGGAATCACTGCTGTTTCATGTGCATCCACTGTTTGCAGAACAGAGCATGAAGTATTTTACATCATTTCAGTTAATTTAGTCCTCATGATCCCCCAAGATGGTGATGTCATTGGGTCCATTCCATGTTTGGGGAATCAGAGGCTCTGTGAGGTTAACTTGCCCAAGATCATATGGTGCAAAAGCTGGGAGTTCAACTCTGGTCTAGCATCATGGCCCCATGCTCAACAACTGTTCAGTCTTACAGTCAGGACCTCGCACCCTTATGGTATTACAGTTTTCTGGTTCTTTACGGATTCACCTTTTGGAGGACTGGACACACACTGGTTGAGACCGGATCTCCTTTGTCCCTTAAGCAGAGTAATATCGGCCTGTCTGGTGCAGGAGACCTGCAGGAGAAGCATGCAAGTCTTCCTTCTCCCTTATGGCTTGAGAAGGCGGTAATGTGCGGCATTCCCGGTGAATGAAAAGTGATGGTTTTTCCTCAAAAGATAAAGATGTTAAATAAAGCCAAACTCAGGAATGACCTTCTATTTCTGTCATTTAACTTTCCATCTAGCTCTAGTTAGTTAAAGCCTGAGAAGGTTTTCTTTGTGGTTCTCTGTTGCCAGCCAGTTTGAGACCCACTTGACACAGCTCGTTTGAACTGCTTTTTGGCTTAATCGTCTGTGGGACACTTAACATCCTGGTAAAACCACAGAGATCCAGTCTGGTTATTTAGATCAAAGTGTTTTGGAAGCATTTTTCCTCCTAAGCTGCTACTGCTTATAGTCCTGTCAACTGTTCATCATTTTAATCTCAGTGCTTTCTTTGCTTTCTAAAGGAGAATGTCAGGGACCTGAAAATGATGTAATTATTAATACTGTGGTTCTTCAACTGGCTGCACAGTGGTTTCACTCAAGGGATGGTGAGGACACTTTAGAAAATTACTCATGCGTGGGTCCTATTCCAAATAGCCTAATTGTTCTTCCTGCAGCCTGGGCTTTGGGAACTTTGAAAGCACCCTCTGGTGGTCCCAGTGTTTAGCCAAGGCTGGAAAGCATGTTGTATGTGGACAACTCATTCTCCAGTCTCTTTCCTCTTAACTCCCACCGCTATTAAGAAATATTTGGCTCAAGCTTAAAAAAGTGTCTCTTGTATATCTGTGTATATATTTTAACTTTAAAAAAAAATGGCCTTGAGGAGCAAGAATATTGTTATTTAAAGAAATACATTCACTTTTTTTCCTCCACCCAGTGAGATCTCTAGCTTCATTTGACAGGAAAGATAATAAGTGAAGTATGATTTTCATTGTTGGCACTGCTGGGAACTGGGAGATCAGAAACCTTTTCACTTTCAACAAAGCAGTTCAGGCATAGAGGGCATTTCAGCTCAAGTAGTACGTGCTTTGGGTTTGACATTATCAGTATGGTTTTATTGTTGTAAGCCTTGAGGCTAGTTTTCATAAATGTTTTTTAAGTCATTTTTTAATTTGCTACCTTGCAGTTGTGTAAAGTAGGTAAGTCTTGCTGCTTTCAATGTAGAATTTTTGAAACTGCGTTAGTGACAATACAAAATATTTAATTTCCCCTTGAAGATAGAACTGGAGAAAGAAATAGCAACCCATTGTTGCCCAGAGAATCCCATGGACAGAGAGAGGAGCCTGGCAGGCTACAGTCCATGGGGTCGCAAGAGTAGGATATGACTTAATGACTAAAGAGAGACAGAGAGAAGATAGAACACAAATTGTAAGTACAGCTGACCCTTGAACAACATAGGTTTGAACTGCATGATCCAATTAGACATGAATTTTTTTCAATAAACAGGTAATAACAATCTGTGGTTAGTTCAACTTGCAGATAGAGGAACCATATTTAAGGAGGGACAAATGTAAGTTATATGTGGGTTTCTGACTGCTTGGAGGGCTGGCACCTCCAACCCCTCCATTGTTCAAGGGTCAACTATACATGTAATTAACACCCAACTGGTACCCACATGAGCAGTATGAACTTAGTTTCTAAAGTTTACTAACGTGCATTGCAGATAGCAATTTTTTATTGACGTCTAGTTGATTTGCAGTGTGTTAATTTCTGCTGTACAGAAAAGTTATACATATACTTCAATGTTCTTTTTCATTGTGGTTTATCAAAGGGTACTGAATATAGTTTTCTGAGCTATACAGTAGGACCTTGTTGTTTATTCCTTCTATATATAAAAATTCCTTCTATATATAGAAGCTTACATCTGCTGAATCTGCTCACCCCAGCCTCCAACCCTCCCCCAACTCATTGTCCCTTGGCAACCATCAGTCTGTTCTCTATATGCCTGATTCTGTTTCTGTATCAAAGATACGTTCGTTGGTGTCATATTTTAGATTCCACATATAAGTGTTACAGTATGGTGTTTGTCTTTCTGACTTCGCTTAGTATGATCATCTCTAGTTCCACTCATGTTGCTGCAAATGGCATTCAGTTCAGTTCAGTTCAGTTGTGTCTGACTCTTTGCGACCCCATGAATCGCAGCACACCAGGCCTCCCTGTCCAACACCATCTCCCGGAGTTCACTCAAACTCATGTCCATAGTTCATTCTGTCTTATGGCTCAGTAGTATTCCATCGTGTATATGCACCACATCTTCTTTACCCATTCATCTGTCAGTGGACATTCAGGCTGTTTCCATGTGCTGGCGGTTGTGAATAGCAGTGCTCTGAACCTAGGGGTGCAGGTATCTTTTTGGATTAGAGTTTTGAGTGGATTTGTACCCAGAAGTGGGATTGCTGGGTCACATGGTAGTTCTATTGTTAGTGTTCTGAGGCCCTCCATACTATTTTCCATGGTGGCTGTGACAACAGCATAGGAGAGTTCCGTTTTCTCCACACTCTGTCTAGCATTTGTTATTTGTAGGCTTTTGAATGATGGACATTCTGGCTGCTGTGAGCTGGTACATTTCTCTAATAATTGGTGATGTTGAACAGATAGCAGTTTTATATGCATTTTGGTAATTAATGGCCAAAGAGCCTGATTTATCAAGGCTGAGTGATTAAGGTGATATTTCCCAAAGTACACGTAAAGCCAGGACTCAAATGATATAAAAAGTAGCTGAGAGTATTAACTTACTCCTCCTGCTGAAAGTGTCAGTTCAAGAAGGTCCATGTAGCAGCTCTGTGTCCTATTCCGTCTGAAACAATGGTTCTGCAAAGTGTGGTCCTCAGACGGATAGTGTCAGCTTCACCTGGAACCTTTATAAAAATGTGAATTCTGGGGTTCCATCCCAGGCCTGAGGAATCAGAATCTGGAGGGAATCAGGCACAGGAACCTGCGTTAACACACTCTGGGGTGATTCTGATGCTAAAGTTTGGGAACCATGGCTCTAAAGGAAAGGGACGCTAGGGTAAAACAGAGGTTCTCAAACTCCACTGACTCACCTGGGGAGCTCAGAAAATCCCAGTGCCTAGGCCACACCCCAGACCAGTTCAGTCACAACTTCTGGAGTGGACATGGGCACGGGTATGTTTTCAAACTCTCCTGGTGGTTCCAAAGTGCACCCAGGCTGGCAGTGGAGGGAATTCTTAGGATTGACGTTGGACAGCCACATCTTAAGCTCCTCTACACGATGAAGGCCACACCTGCTGGTCTGGTGGGCACGTTCAGGAATCAGAGTTCAGACACTTGAGTGACAGTGGTATTACACCACCACGGTAAGTTCCTGATAGCGTGTACATTTTCCTTTGAAGTGGAGGTTCTTGAAACGTGGGTCTTGAACTTCTGGGGTTCCTTGAGACTTCTATTTTAAGGGATCCTGAATGTTCATAAGAACACTAAGATGTTACTTGGCTTTTTCCGTAGTGTTAACATTGGTGTAAAAGCCACTGTGGTCAAACCTAGTAATGTTGGCAGAAACCAAAGCAGAAACATCAAACTGTAGTAATAGCCATCATCTTTAAAGCACTCACTCTATCACTCCGTAAATAAATAAAAATTTAAAAAGTGCAACTGGCTTAAATCCCCACTTGAGAACACATCTTTTTAATATTCTGTGCGATGAGATGGGAAGCATCTCTTCAGTACTTAAGTGTGATGGTTGTCTCTAGGGAAAGCACTGGTGAGATTGAGTTGTGAGCCAAACTAGCTTTTTTTTTTTTTTTCATGGAACATCACTTTTACTTGGAAGAACAGCTGAGAAACATTGGCTCTTCAGACTAGGGATCTGGCAGACATTTGTTTCAAAATGAACCCAGTAAGCCTGACACATCAAGGAAAACAATGGACAGTATTTGTTGTCAATAAGAAATTTCACATTTCAAGCAAAAAACAGGATTTTAGAAAACTTGTATCTGCCGTAGTAAGTTTGACAGACACCCACAACCCTACCCCCAGTATTTAAAGCCTTATCCGATGAGATTGGTAATAATAATGTATTGATACTGTGTAATATGTCAACATTTGGAACATTTGCTAGCTCAGTGATGCTGAAAAATTATACATGGGTAAAAGATCCATCAAAATAGACCAATGTTTACCATAACATTTATGAAAAGTTTAACATGTTGGTTTTACATTTTATATTGCAACTAAGCTTTATGAAAATAGCACTTGGAAAGTTTTGGCATAGTGACAAATGATGTCCACAATTACTTGGAAAGGCTATTAAGATACTCTCCCCTTTTCCAACTAGATATTTGTGAGAGACCGGATTTTCTTTGTATACTTTAAGGAAAACAGCAGTGGAGTGACTGCGCATGCAGGTGTGAGAATCTGGCCATTTTTATTAAGCAAAACATTTGAGATTTGAGAAAGTGTAAAAAGCAGTGCCACTCTTAATTTTGTTTTGGGAAACTATTAGCATGCAGTGGGCTTATTTCTGTGATGTTTAATGAATCAGTAACTGAATACTTTAGAAACACCTTTTATTTTCTAAGACAGTAAATACAACATAACCTAAACATATTTTGTTTTAATATAGATTCAATACTTTAACATTACTAAAAATATTTTTATTGAAGTTGATTTACAATGTGTTAATTTCTGCTGTACAGCAAAGTGATTGAGTTATATATACACACACACATTCTTTCCTATTATGGTTTATTATAGAATACTGATTGTAAGCTCTCTGCTATAAAGTAGATCCTTGTTTTTCTACATGTAGTAGTTTTGCTAACCCCAAGCTCCCAATGCAGCACTCCCCCACCTCTCATTCCCCTTGGCAACCACAAGTCTTTATGTCTGTGAGTCTGTTTATGTGTTGTAAATGAGAGACTGGAACTGGTATCTACAATGGTGGGAATGGGATTGCTGGATTGTAGGGTAGGTAATTCCATGTTTGCTTTTCTGAGAACCCTCTGTACTGGTTTCCACAGTGACTACGACAACTTATATTCCCACCAGCAGTGTAGGAGTGCTCCCTTTCTCCATACTCTAGCATCTGTGGCTGTTCTGACTGGTATGAGGTGGTTCATCATTGTAGATTTGTTTTTCTCTAGTAATTAGTGATGCTGAGCATCTCTTTGTGTGGTTATTGGCCATTTGTATTTCTTTGGAAAAATCTCTATTTAGGTCCTCTGCCCATTTTTTGATTGGATTTTTTGTTTCTTTGAGTTCTTTGTATACTAGAAATTAAACCCTTGTCGGTGGCGTCGTTTGCAAATATTTTACCCCGTTCCGTAGGTTATCTTTTCATTTTGTTTATGATTTTCTTTACTGTGCAAAAGCTTCTAAGTCACATGTGTTTATATAAATATTTAATATTTCTAAGTACAATAAATACAATCCACGTGGACATATCATTTGGAGTTCTTGATAAAGTTTGAGAACTGCTGCCTTAAGGGTTTCTGGTCTCTTTTGTGGAGATTTCAGTATCATTTGCTTGTTGTCCTCATGATCATTTTTCAGGCCACAAAGAGGTAAGGATTTAAGAGGATTTGAGGCCTCTGATTTAAGAGGCTTAAATCAGAGCTAGCAACATGGAGGAGGGAAGGCTGAGTGTCCTGAAGCAAAGCCAATCACCTGGCCTGTGCCTCTTTGCCAGGAGACAGAACCTAGAATGGGACATGACCTCACTGTACCCACATAATCACTGCTTTGGTTACACAAATTCTCACTTTCATTAGTCTTCACCACAAGACTTAGTTTTTATTTCTAGCTATTTTCAGCTCCTGCTAGTCACAGCTAGATACAGCTTTCAAATGCATGGATGTGGCTTCACACTTGTTAAAAGCAACAGTTTGGCCTCAGATGTTTGTCAGTTTTCTACACAGGTCATCTCTGCCCCCATCAGTGAGCTGAGGAAGTGCTGTTAGCAATAGCTACAAGGAGAGAAGAAGGGAAGGTTTAGAAAGATGTCAAGAAACAGTGGTAGTACGAGAAGAATGGTCGGGTGGCAGGGGAGGGCGGGGTGGTGGTGGTGGTAAAGGTCACAGTGTTGGTGTGATAAACACCCACCAGAAATCTCAGCTGAGAAGCCGTTTCTGCCAGTGCTGCTTTGTTAGCAGTGATAAGGAGAGCTTCTGATCTTTCTGCCCCTGGCAATGCAAACAATGAAAATTGTACTTTATCTGTCAGTTGAAACTAGAGACAGGCACAAAGTAAATTATTTAAATGTTATCTAATATTCCTACTCTTTACGCTATGGATTTTCTTATTAAGCATAACTGCTCACACTGAATGTTAAGGATAATTATTTCAAATATTCAAGTTATATGTTCTAATTAGCTGCCTATTTTAAAGGAAAATGCTGGGGTTGGCAAAGGGCTGAGTTCTGTAGTGTTTTGGAACGGTGCTAAGCGGCTTCACTGTGAGGATTGGAAAGGGCTTTGGACCCTGGGAAACTAGCTGTTTTCACCATTATTTAGCAGGCGGTCAGCCAAGAAAAGGTTCCTATGTCCCTTTGGTAATTAATTGCCCATTCCCAGACATTCAAACTTTTCTCACCCCACTTTGTGGTGCTTACGTAATGTCCAGTTCTGATTTATGTACTGTAGAGGCAATTTAGAATGGTGGTCTGAGTACTCTGTGTGTCTATAGGTTAGTTCCTCAGTCGTGTCCGACTCTCTGTGACCCCATGGACTGTAGCCCACCAGGCTCCTCTGTTCATTAAATTCTCCAGGCAAGAATACTGGCAGTGGGTAGCCATTTCCTTCTCCAGGAGATCTTCCCAACCAGGGATCGAACCTGCGTCTCCTGCATTGCAGGCAGATTCTTTACTACTGAGCCACCATATAGGAAAGGGAGGTAAAGAGGAGAATAAGTTGTCGATTAGGGCCAGTGAGAATTTTGATGGGCAAGGGCTTATTTACAGTTTCTTTGAATTTTGACATGATAAAATACTTTGCATTCTGTAATCTGGGCCAGTTTTAAGGCACTAAATATGTCCTAAAGTTTTACAAATTCTGTTATAGAAAAAAACATATGGTACCTTTCCCTGTAAAAAGTACTCATATTTAAACAACAGTTGTCTATCATGAGCCATTCTACTACTTGGTGACCTTTTTTTCCTGACCAGTTTGACAGAGATGATGATTTTGGTAAAAACCAACTTACCCTTGAGTGTGGCCTCTTAGATCTCTTCTGCTCATTTTCATAATAGTCTTTTAAAAGTAGGCATATTTAAAACTACATTTTACATAGTAGTTGTTGAGAATGTGTATGTACCTTCCCGGCAGTCCTGTGGCTGGCTCACTGGCAGTTCCATTTCATGGGCAGCAAAGCCTCTCGCCTCTGTCCTCAATGGGCTTGATGATCAGATTTCTCAGAGCAGTTGACACCCAGGAGTCACTGAAGAAAGGGATTCTTAGCATGTCTGCTGGCGGAGATGGAACCCCTGGCCCCATAGACTGCACATGGACCCGCCTTCCCACGAACAACTCCGTAAAAGGCCGCTACCAACCAGCCGGCACTGAGGCTTTCTTTTTACCTTTTCAGGCTTCTGGCTGTGATGGGTCGGAGATTCCCGACGAAGTGAAGCTGATCGGGTTTGCTCAGTTGAGTGTCAGCTGATACCTGTCCCTTGATGTCGCCCTGATCTGTCATGCCTCCCCTCGCCACACCCTCCCTCCAACCTTTCCTGCCACTTCCTCCCACCCCCTAGCAAAATCAGAGGATTGTGAAGAGGCCGGCTTCAACGTAACGGGATAAAAGAGTATTTTTTTTAAACTTAACAACACTGAGTTCTGCTTTATTCTCTAGCAACCCACAGTATGAGAACAAGCAAATGCCACAGCTGCACGACTGTTGCTCAGTTTTTCAAAATCTATTTAATATCCTCAGCAACCAATTTGGATCTCCCTTAAGTGAAAAGAAGCTGAAACACTCAGGTGGCCCGATTTATTGGCAACAAAAGGAATCTTTTCTATCAGAAGCCTATTTCTTCTCTCTTAGTTGTCCTTTCTGTTATAATACTTTAATTGTACATCTGACAATACTGCCTCTTATGTTGTATTTAGAAATTAATATACTTATAAAATTAAGATTTATTAGCCAAACTTGAATTCTAGTTTTAAAACTGACTGTGAATTTTATTTTTCATATATTTATGCATTACACACCTTAGCTATAAGAAAGAAAAAAAAAGTTTTTGATTATATATGCTTCCTGCAGTTACTCTTGTTATTTCAACAAAAAATTTCAGGTCTATCTTTCGAGTATTTATAACTTGTGATTTTTGAAATGACTGAATTAGGAACTAGGATGCTTACTCTCTTGGTTTGCCTGAAAACCAGTTCACAATCTGATTGTCTCCTGGGAGAGGGAGGTGCCTTGTGGGAAAAAAAAATTCATATTAAGAATGTGCCTGAGGCTGCTTTACTCTGGAATAGTCTCAGATCTAAAATTTCCTCTACATAAAGTGGCATATGTAAGTTTTGCTTCACTGGAACGTTTAGGATGCTCTATAAAATGGCGCCATTCTGTTAGATTGCTAATTCTGTACCCACCTCTGATTTGATGTCTCCTGAAATGATAGAATCTGTCGTTCCAAAGGCGATAAACTTGAAAAATACCAGAATCCGTGTTTTACTTGAAATTCTGCAGAATACCCAGATGGAGTGAAAAATAATAGAAAGGGTTTTGTGCAATGACTAAAAGGTAAAACGCTGTTAAGTTTCAAGAATACATACTTTCAACCCAAATCGCCCTCTGCTTGACTATACATTATGGAATAGTACACCATCAGATTTTCAAAATTGGAGTCTAAACTTTCAGGGTAGTGGCTCCCAGATGGTACCATTTGCTCTTTCCTAGCTAACCCTAGATATGGCAGCTCTTTAATGTACTTTAAAAAGCAAATATATATTACTAAGGAAAAAAGTTATTTATAATTGCCTTGTCATAATTGTTAAGGTGTTCTAGAGCCATTTGCATACAACTTAATGTAATTTCATTCCATTCTATTGTTTACACAACAATTACTCAAAGATGACTGCAGAGGTAAAAGGACAATAAACGTGTATTGTTGCACAAAGAGAGAGCGTGGCATTGTCTCATTCCTCCCGCTGCAGTGACATTTAGCACTTTCGTAAAAGGCCTAGTGAGAATTACCTGGTGAAAAGTGCCCTGGAGGAAGACTAAAGCATCCAGCTAGTCGCGGAGAATCAGGTTTGACAATTAGCTTGACAAAAAGAATGCGAGACATTCACTCTCAATGTAGACAGTCTATCTTTACGTCAAAAACAAAGGGCTGCCACAGACAAGTGGGAAGAATTCCTTCCAACCACTAAGGCCAGAACGGTTAGGGGACTTGGCCAGGGCCTTTCACAGCTTCTTGGCCTCCTGACATCTGCTGCACAACTTGTGGCCAAAACAGTGCAAGAAAAAACCCACACATTCTATTCAGAGTAAAACATACATGAGGAACTATATAGAACTCTGTTTTGCGATACATTGATGAATAAATGCTTAATTTTTTTATGCTCATATTCCCATATGTTTTCTAATGGTATTTGAAGGAGCTTATATACCAGATACCAAGATAAATATTTTTTTCAAGTACATAAATTAAGATGAAGGGTCAGTAAGAACTGGCTACCAAGATAATTGCAAGTGTAAAATTAGGGCACAGAAGCTCATGACGAGGTCCTAGTCAGTCAGCACACAGCCTGGGATTAGAGCTCCCAACCCACCAACGGTGAAGAGTAACATCGTTTCTCCTTCAAGTAAGGATGAACGCTGATTTTTCCTAGTACTAATGCCTGGAATGAAATTCTTCTAGGAAGTTCGAGTTATGAATTTAGAAACTTAGAAACTCTCAAAGCATTGACCCATATATTCCAGGTTTTGAACACTTACCCTTTCCAGTGCTTTCTGTGGGGGCTCACATGCAGGGTATGTGATAGGAAGTGCTGGTCAGCTAGGAGCTGAGATCATGATCCAAGCAGTTGCTCTCACGTGTGGTCTAGAAAGATACAGCAGTTAAAGTTGGGTGGAATGAGTAGGGTACATTTCCTTTAGGCAATCCTGTGTGACTATTTCTCCTAATCAAGCTTTTGATTAAACATGACACATTGTGATTCTGCTCACTGGCAAAAACCTAAACTTCGCTAAACACAGATACTTGGCATTATTTATTTGGACAGCTCACATGCTCTGGCAAACAGGAGGGTTTACACTTCTTCATAAAATCAAGGGACTCATTTCATACAAACAAAATCTGTCCAGCGTCCCCTGTGCTCCGACTGTGGTCAACTTGCAGAGATCTAAAATGGAAGGACATTATCATCTCATTTTAATGTCCATATATTGTTCTTATTTGAACAACCTGGTTTTCTGTATATAGGACAACTTTCAGAGACACTTCTAGACTGTGTGTGAAAACAATCTTTTTCCAAAAAATTATTCTTGGAAAGTTAACCCATTTTCCTATGTGTTACATATCTTGCTGCTGCTGCTAAGTTGCTTCAGTCATGTCCGATTCTGTGCGACCCCATAGACGGCAGCCCACCAGGCTCCCCTGTCCCTGGGATTCTCCAGGCAAGAACACTGGAGTGGGTTGCCATTTCCTTCTCCAATGCGTGAAAGTGAAAAGTGAAAGTGAAGTCGCTCAGTTGTGTCCGACTCTTCGCGACCTCATGGACTGCAGCCTACCAGGCTCCTCTGTCCATGGGATTTTCCAGGCAAGAGTACTGGAGTGGGGTGCCATTGCCTTCTCCCATTACATTTCTTATATGCTGGTAAATATGGTAGCTCTTCATGCCTCTTCATGTCGGAGTAGGTTGAAGTAGTAGTCTTTTGGGGAAGAGTCAAGAATTCCCTCAAAAAACAAATCTAATCCCATATAAAATCCTAGCATAGGAATTTTTTTTTTTCAATCAGAATTTTCACTCATCTCAACAATGCACCTGTGACCTGTTTCATGTTAAGCAACATACTTTCCTGGTTAACCTTCCAAAGTTAAGTTGGCAAGCAGAATCTACAAGTAATTACAGAGATGGTGAAAATAACCAATTAGCACTGGAGGGAGGACTTTGCCAGAAATTAGGATTCATATTTGACAGTAAATGATCTGAGGTCTTTTTTTGCCCTAGAGATATATTGGATAAGAGAAGCTATTGCTTAGGCCCATTGAATTTGTTATAGTAAAGTCATGATCAGCTTAAATTTATCCATACCTACAGTAGAAGTATAGAGAGCATACTTCTGGCTTATCCAAAAGTGGCTTTATCCAACTATGATACAATTAAAGGAACTCAAACATACCCTCATTTTTCTGTTGCACACATTTGTCTAATCTACCCATTTCATACTCTCACCAGGATATTAAAGGGCAGGGTTGGGCGTTAAGTGGTGTGCCAAGGTGGGTGGTGCTAAAACATACCCTTCGGGCCAGAATGTCCCAACCTAGAAAAGAGGTCTACCACTAGGCAGAATTGCCATAATCAGATGGTTTTCAAGTGACAATTTCCATTGCATATTGGCATGAACTAAAATTTTAAGTAATGAGGTTTGATCATAAGAGTATTCCCTTTAAGTGGATAAAATACTTCCTGGAGTTAGGTATTTAGAATGTGTACTACCAAGAATGAGTAAACTGTTTAATGCATATAAAGAGTGGAGACTGTAAAGGCATATGTTTAAAATATGACTAAATGACTGACTCCCTCAGGGACCTGAGATACAATATCAGTTAACACCCAAAACATCACAAAAAAGGAACTGGCACTCCACTGGAATAGACAAGCCATAAAAAATAGCAAAAAGTACCTGTTTCCAAAATGTCTCAGTGATTGCCTCAATGCTTTTTTACCAGAGAGAAAAAGCATGGTCCAATAACAATGCTGCTTCTTTACCTGTCTTCTTACACCTTATTCAACAACCCTAACCATGGCTAGTTCAGACACCTAAGAACAGAAGACAAATTGGCACAATTAGCTTATCAGGTACTGTGCATCTATGCCAAGCCAATGGATGCTTGAAGAAAAGTACATAATACTTCCCCTACATGAATTACAGCCTACAAAATGAGCATCATTAGCTGAAGGGGTTTATTGAACCTGTATAATTTAGCTCATAACTCAAAGGGCAAGGAATATTATTAAGAATTACACTCTTATGCTATTATTTGAATTTGTTACAGAATGAAGAAAGGTCAGTAATAGAATAACGATTCCTGTAGTGTATTTATCGCTTATGTAGAATACTGGCTTGAGAAACCAAGATTTGTATTTTATCACAGAAAAAACCAGCTTATTGTTTAGGTAGACCGTTCAGTAAACTAATGAGTCTATAAGAGGAGGAGATCAAGATGGTGGAGTAGGAGGACATGGAGCTCACCTCCCCCCATGAAGACATCAAAAATGTGAGCAGTTCTCACTGGAAACAAACTAGAGACTGGCAGAAGGAGTATTCAGCATCCAAAAGGCTGTAAGAAAGATCCACACAGAGTCGGGATCAGGAAGGGAAGAGAAGCAATCAGGGCAGGACCTGTGCCCCTGGAGGGGAACACAGAAGAGGAGGGGGCTTACACCCTTCCTGGGGAGTGAGGAGTTTGAACCATGTATCAGACACCCCATCCCTGGGATCCAACACTGGAAGGAAAAGTCTCATGGCAGGTTTGAATATCAGTGAGACTGACAGTGGGGCTGTCAGAAACCTAGACCACTCTTAAGAAATGCACACACACTCTTACTCCCTCAACGAGGCAGAGGAAGCAGACTGAAAGGACCCCAGACTTTGCCTGGTTTTCTGTAACTGCCCTTGTGCAGGCCCAGGCCAAGCTGAGCACCCACCGTGGTTCCTCTTGCTCTGCATAGCAGCAAGCTCCATACTAAGCTGCAGAGCAGCTCCATACTAAGGCAAAGGCTACGGCAGCCAAGGTGAGTGCCCAGCTGTCAGGAACAGAGTCGGCTCAGACCTGGCAAGGCATCCACCCTGGTGGTCACAGGGGTGAAAGGTCAGTGCTCTGGCCAGAGGTGGGATCACTCCAGCACATGCTGTGGCCCCTCTTGCTCCACAGCACAGCTTCCCACTAGAGCAAAGGCTGCTGCTGCTGGAGAGTGCTTTGCCATGGAGGATGGTGCCAACCTGGATCCAGCACTGTACCTGAATAGGGAGAGGGTGACCATTATCGGCACCTGCAGAGGCAGCAGTCTGGAGCTCTGACTGGCATGCATGGACCGTGCCAACTCACACCCTGGCCTGCACAGGGCACATGCTCCAACAGTGCTCCCTTATGGGGCAAAGGTGCCACTGCTGGGAGGGGGAGAGCACACACTGAGGGAACAGAAGCAGCTCTGACTTGACCCTCGGGGCTTCTGGTGTAGCAACTTTGGACGCGCTCCTATCCCTTGACAGGATGCTGTTGGCTACTGAGCAGAGAAGTCCCCCTCTCGCATCTGGCTCTAGCTCTAACCCTCCCCCATCTCTGCCATCTCCAGCTCCACCTCCTAGCAATAGTGATCACTGCCAGCCTACCCAGAGGAGAAATGTGACTCGAACGCACTTCAGACACAGCTCACCCATCAAAGCCACCAGGCACATGCAGACTGCACAAGGATGCTCCCACACAAGGACACCCCATTCAGGACCAGGATAGGTAACCTTTATCTAATTTCATAGAGAAAAAGATAAGCAAAATGAGAAGACAGAGAAATTTGTTTCAAATAAAAGAACAAGAAAGGGGAAAAAAACCCTGAAAACCCGAATGAAACAGATACACAATTTACTAGTTCAGAGAATTAGTAATAATGTTAACTGAATTAGGGAAAATAACAGATGAACATAGCGTGAACTATAACAAGGGACTGCTGCTGCTGCTGCTAAGTCGCTTCAGTCATGTCCGACTCTGTGCGACCCCATAGACGGCAGCCCACCAGGCTCCCCCATCCCTGGGATTCTCCAGGCAAGAACACTAGAGTGGGTTGCCATTTCCTTCCCCAATGCATGAAAGTGAAAAGTGAAAGTGAAGTCACTCAGTCGTGCCCGACTCTTAGTGACCCCATGGACTGCAGCCTACCAGGCTCCTCCATCCATGGGATTTTCCAGGCAAGAGTACCAGAGTGGGGTGCCAGTGCCTTCTCCAAACAAGGGACTAGAAAGTAAAAAAGAACCAATCAGAACTAAAGAATATGATAAATGAAAACACACTAGAAGGAATTAACAGCAAACCAACTGATACAGAACACCTGATCTGGAAAATAGAATAATGGAAATCACTCAATTAGGATAACAAAAAGAAAACAAATTTTTGAAATTAAAACAGTTTAAGGAACATTTGGGACAACATCATGTGTATCAACATTGGCATTATTAGGGTTCCAGAAGGAGAAGAGAGAGCAAAAGGGGTTGAAAATGTATTTAGTGAAGTTATGGTTGTAAAGTTCCTGAATCTGAAGAAGGAAACACATCCAGGTACAGGAAGAACAGAGTCCCAAACAAGATGAATCCCAAAAGATTCACATCTAGGCATCAAAATTAAAATGGCAAAAGTTAGTGAGAGAATTCTAAAGACAGCAAGAGAAAAGCAAGGAGTCACATACAAGGCAACCCTCATAAGGCTATGAGAGATTTTTTCTGCAGAAACACTGCAGGCTAGAAGGGAATGGCATAACATGTTTAAAGTGTGGAAACGGATAATCTCAGCAAGATTATCATTCAGAAGAGATAGAGTTCATCAGTACTAAACCAGCCCTAAAAGAAATGTTAAAGGGTCTTTTATAAGTAAAAAAGAAAAGGTTACAACAAGAAGAATCTATAGGAAAGGAAAAATCCTACTAAGTAAAGAAAAATTCATAGTAAAGATTGTGGATCAACCACTTTAATAAGCTAGGACAAAGATTGAAAGAACTGTAAAATCAACTATAACTACAAAGTTAAAAGATAAACATGATGATATAAAATATGGCATCAAAAATACAAAACATGGGGGAGGGGAGTAAAAAAACGTAGATCTTTTAGAAGGTGTTTGAAGTTAAATGACTTTAAAACAAGTAGATAATAGGTACATATCAACATATATGAGCCCCATAATAATCACAAATCAAAAACCTACAGCAGATGCACACAACCTAAAGTGAAAGGAACACAAGCATACCATTAAAGAAAATCATCAAACCATAAGGGAAGAAACTAAAAGAAAAACAGAACAGAGAAGAACTATAAAACAACTGGAAAACAATTAACAAAACGGCAGTAAGTACATATCTATCAATAACCATTTTTAAATGTCAGTTGACTAACTGCTCCAATTAAAATGGCTAATTAGATTAAAAGATAAGATATACTGCTTACAAGAGACTCACGACAGAGCTAAAGGCACACAAAAAATAAGGAGATGGAAAAACATATTTCATGCAAATTGAAATGACAAGAAAGCCACAGTAGCACTAGTCATACCAGATAAAGTAGACTTTAAAGCAGTCTACACAATTAAAATAAATATAAATAAAACACAGTCTACAACAAAAGACAAAAACAGAAGGACATTATATAATAATAAAAAGATCAATACAAGAAAGGAATAAAACATTTGTGAACAGCTATTGTAAGAGCACCTAAATATATAGAGCAAATATTAATGGACATAAAGGGAGAAATTGACAATAATGCAATAATTGGGGAAGATTTTAATACCCCACTTACATCAGTGGATAGATCAACCAAACAGAAAACCAATACAAAAACAGTTGCTTTTTTCTTAAATTTTTTTTAACATTTAATTTTATATTGAGGTGTAGCTGACTAGCAGTGCAGTGACAGTTTCAGGTAAACAGTGAAGGGGCTCAGCCATACACATGCATGATCCATTCTCCCCCAAACTCCTCCCAGACTTAGAGAACAAACTTATGGTTGCCTCTACACACTGCTATATTTAAAATGGGTAACCAAAAAGGACCAACTGTATAGCACATGGAACTCTGCTCAATGTTTTGAGGCAGCCTGGGTAGGTGGCAAAAACAGTAGTTTAAAATGACACATTAGACTAGCTGGACTCCATAGATGTTTACAGGGCATTATATCCCAAAACAGCAGAATATACACTCTTTTTAAATGCATGTGGAATGTTGCCCAGGATATATCATGTCCTATGCTACAAAACCAGTCTCAATAAATTTAAGAGGATAGAAATTCTATCAACCATCTTTTTCCTGACCACAATGGTATGAAACTAGGAATAAATTACAGGAAGAAAAATGGGAAAAACACAAACACATCAAGACTAAACTACATGCTACTAAATTAGATAAGTGATAAGGACCTACTGTATAGCACAGGGAACTCTAATCAATACTCTAATGGCTTATAGGGGAAAAGAATCTTAAAAAAAAAAAAAAAGAGTGGATACATTATGTGTATAACTGATTCACTTTGCTATACACCCAAAACTAACACAACATTGTAAATAAACTACACTCCAAAAAATGAAAACAAAACTCCAGACCAAGTAATGAGTACATGAAGAAATTTAAAAGGAAATCAGAAAATACCTTAAGACAAGTAAAAATAAAACACAACTTTCCAAAATCTATTCGATGGCAGCAAAAACAGTTCTAAGAGGGAAGTTTATAGTGATACAGGCCTACCTCAAGAAACAAGAAAAATTAGAAATAAACAACCTAATATAACTTGTAAAGTAATCTGTAAAAGAATAAACAAAGCCCAAAGTCACCAGAAAAAAAAAAGAAAAAAAAAAAAAAACCAAAACAGTTTCAGAGAGAGAATGAATAACAGAGAAACAAAAAAATAATATAGAGGCCAAAAAAAAAAAAAAAAAAAAAAAGATCAGTGAAACTAAGAGCTGTTTTTTTTTTAAAAGATAAAATTCATAAGTCATCAATAAAAACACAGGATCCAAGTAAACTGAAAAAGAAATGAGTCAATATAATGGAGATAAGATGGGTAAGTTTCTAGAACTATACAATCTTCCAAGATGATTGTAATCAGGAAGAAACAGACAATCTAAACAGATCAATCAATAGTAGTAACCCAATTAAAAAATACCTCCCAGCAAACACAAGTCCAGGATCAGACAGCTTCACAGGAGAATTGTACCAAACATTTATAAAAGAAATACCTTTCTCAAACTCATTTTTGAGACCCTCATACCAAAATCAGTTCAACATCCCTGATGAAAAGAGATGCAAAAGTCCTCAAAGAAATATTAAGCAAACTGAATTCAACAATACATTACAAGGATCATACACCATTATTAAGTTGGATTTATCCCAAGGATACAAGGGAGATTCAAGCTCCACAAGTTAGTCAATGTGATATGTCATATTAACAAACAGTTAAAATCATATGATTATATCAATTGTTGCAGAAAAAGTATTTGACAAAGTTCAACATCTATTAATGATAAAAACTCTCAACAAAGTGGGTATAGTGGGAATGTACCTCAACATAATAAAAAACAAACCACATTATACTCAATGGTGAAAAACTGAAAACATTTTTTCTAAGATCAGGAACAAGGAAAGGATATCTACTCTTGTCACTTTTATTCAATATAAGAGCAATTAGGCAAGAAAAATCTAAAAGGCATCCAAATTGGAAAGAAAGAAGTAACACTGTCACTATTTGAAGATGACATAATACTATATATATGAAACCCTAACAAAAACTATAAGAACTAATAAATGCATTCAGTACAATTGCAGGATACAAGACATACAGAAGTCTGTTGTTTTTCTATACACTAATAATGAACTTCCAGAGAAAGCAAGAAAATAGTCCAGTTTAAAATCACATGAAATATAATAAGGCACCTAGAAAGAAACTTAACTAAGGAAGTGAAAGGCCTATGTTCTGAAAACTAAAACATTAGGGACAAGTTGAAGATGATACAAAAAAATTGAAAGATATTTCATGTTCATAGATTGGAAGAATTAATATTGTCAAATGTTCATACTAACCAAAGCAATCTACAGATTTAGCGAAATATCTATCAAAATGCCCAGGGCATTTCTCACATAAGTAGAACAAATCATCCTAAATTTATATAGAACCACAAAAGTCCCCAAATACCCAAAGAAATGTTGAGAAAAAGAACAAAACTGGAGGATCACACTCCCTGACTTCAGACTATACTTCAAAGCTATAGTAACTGAAACAGTATGGTATTGGCACAAAAACAGATGTATAGATCAAGGGGACAGAATAAAGAGCCCAGAAATAAACTCACACAGTTTGGATCAATTAATCTACAACAAAGGAAGCAAGAATTTACAATGGGGAAAAGACAGGCTTTTCAGTAAGTGCTGCTGGGAAAACTGGACAGCTACATGTAAAAGAATAAATTAGAGTATTTTCTCACATCATATACATAAATAAACTCAAAATGGATTAAAGATCAAAATGTAAGACCAGAAACCATAAAACTCTGAGAAGAATACACTGAACAATCTTTGACATAAACAGTAATATTTGGATCTGTTTTTAAGGTGAAGGAAACAAAAGCAAAAACAAACAAATGGGACCTAGTTAAACTTAAGAGCTTTTGCAGAGCAAAGAAAACCATCAACAAAATGAAAAGTCAATCTACTGAATGAAAGAAAATATTTCCAAATGACATGCCTGATAAGGAGTTAATATCCAAAATATATATGAAGAGCTCATACAATTAAATATTTAAAGAAGCAATTAAAAATGGACAAAAGATTAGAACAGACATTTTTCCAAAGAGATATATGGATGGCCAACAGGTACATGTAAAGATGCTTAACATTGCTAGTCAGAGAAATTCAAATCAAAACCACAATGAGATATCACCTCATACCTGTCAGAATGGCTACCATCAAAAAGTATACAAATTACAAATGTTGGTGAGGATGTAGATAAAAGGGAACCCTAATATAACATTGTGGGATGATAAATTAGCGCAACCACTAATGGTTGTGCATATGGAAACCATAATGGATATGCACTATGGTGCATATCCAAAGAAAACAAAACAATAATGTGAAAAGATGCCTGTTCATAGCAGCTTTATTTATTATAATAGCTAAGATATGGAAGCAGCCTAAGCGTCCATCTATAGATGAATGGATAAGTGGAATATTAGTCATGAAAAAGAACAAAAATTTGCCATTTGTGGCATATGGCATTTGTAATAACTTGGATGGATCTGCAGAGTATTATGCTTAGTGAGATATATAAGACAGAGAAAGACAAATACTGTATGTTATTCAGTTCAGTTCAGTCGCTCAGTCGTGTCCGACTCTTTGCAACCCCATGAATCGCAGCACGCCAGGCCTCCCTGTCCATCACCAACTCCTGGAGTTCACTCAGACTCACATCCATTGAGTCAGTGATGCCATCCAGCCATCTCATCCTCTGTCATCCCCTTCTCCCCTGCCCCCAATCCCTCCCAGCATCAGAGTCTTTTCCAATGAGTCAACTCTTCGCATGAGATGGCCAAAGTACTAGAGTTTCAGCTTTAGCATCATTCCTTCCAAAGAAATCCCAGGGCTGATCTCCTTCAGAATGGACTGGTTGCATCTCCTTGCAGTCCAAGGGACTCTCAAGAGTCTTCTCCAACACCACAGTTCAAAAGCATCAATTCTTTGGCACTCAGCCTTCTTCACAGTCCAACTCTCACATCCATATATGACCACAGGAAAAACCATAGCCTTGACTAGATGGACCTTTGTTGGCAAAGTAATGTATGTTATTACTTGTATATGAAATCTAAAGAATAAAATGAATGAATATAACAAAACAGAAATAGATTCACAGATATATGGAACAAACTAGTGGTTGCCAATGGGGGGAGAGAAAGCAGGAGGAGCAAAACAGGGGTAGGGGATTAGAGGTACAAATATTATGTATAAAATAAATAAGCCCCACAAGTATGCTGTACAGCACAAGGAATACAGTACAATATTTTATAATGACTTTAAAAGGACTACAGTCTATAAAAATATTGAATCACTCTTATACACCTGAAACATATAATGTAAATCAACTGTACTTAAATTTAAAAAGTAAATTAAAGTGATATAGAAGATAGAAGAAAAATACAAGCATGTCACATATTGGGATACCAATGCTATTGTGGCATATTTTGGGAAATGCCTGAATTTAGATACCACGCTCTTATTTTACCATTCTAAAATACTATATGAAGCTTGATCATATACATAATCAAATTTGATTCACATGTTAGTCCTGTGGTAATGTGTATTTTTACACTGAGGAACAATTTAAGATCTATTTCTTATTGTGGGCTGTAGTCAAAAAGATGAAAAGTCACTGTTTTAAGCTATTTTAAATATTTGTTCTTGATGTTACTTGCAGGCAAAATCAACTCTGATGAGCAATTTAAATCATCTCATTTAATCTCAAACTACTATATTGATTAGGTTTTAGTATCCTGTCTTAAAGATGAAAAAACTAGGGCTCAGAAATACTAAGTTGCCCAAGATAATACAGTAAGTATTGTAATATAAAACAGGAATTTGAATACAGGTATACCTGGTTCTGGAGAAAGCAATGGCACCCCACTCCAGTACTCTTGCCTGGAGAATCCCATGGACAGAGGAGCCTGGTAGGCGGCAGTCCATGGGGTCGCTCAGAGTTGGACATGACTGAGCGACTTCACTTTCACTTTCATGCATTGGAGAAGGAAATGGTAACCCACTCCAGTGTTCTTGCCTGGAAAATCCCAGGGACGGGGAAGCCTGGTAGGCTGGCGTCTATGGGGTCACACAGAGTCGGACACGACTGAAGCGACTTAGCAGCAGCAGCAGCAGCATACCTGGTTCTAACGCCCACTTTCTTAACTGCTATATCCGACAACCTCCCTCCATAATACAAAAGCCCCCTTATTGCAGGTTTGTTCTGGGCCAGGCATTAAACTGAAGACTTTTCCTACCTTACTTTGCTTAGGGCGTGCAACAACTCTAGGAGATCAGTTTCATTATCTGCCTTTTATAAGTGAGGAAACAGATATACTAAGATCTTTAGTGACCTCTCCAAGGTCAGCCAGGTAGCAAGTGACAGAGAACTGAATCCAAATCAGTAGACTCCAAGCATTCCTACTATGATCCCTTAGAGAGTTACCCAAGGGCAAATCAGATTTTGTGGGTCCTTAAGTTTATACAGGTTGGGGTAGAAAACTAAAAAATTTTCTGTGCAAAGTTATTCATAGAAAATTAGGTAGTCTTGCAAAGGCACCTGAAGATTAGTCCTGGTAATTCTTCCCCTAAGCCATAGATGTTGCACTTGCTTTACATTCATGATTTGTATTGTAACTAACTTTTATGTTCATTAGAGCCTTTTGGGATGTGGCTTCCAAACTCAGCAAGGTAAGTACAATTTTCCCAAGATCAAAGAATCAGAAATAGTTGTTTGAGAAGGGACAGTTTCAGTTTGATTCTTTATCTTAAATGTCTTTAAAACCCTAAAATTAAAAAAAAATTACATCCTTTGGTAATAAAATATCAAAACCAAAATGGCTTCTGCTCAGGCTTTGTTGCTGACTGTCAGCGTGACCTCACCCAAGTTCCATTTCACTAAGCTTCAGTCTACTCAATTTTAGACTGGGGGGGGGGGATTAATTAGTTGATCATTAATTTCCTTTCCAACATGAACATTCTAGGGACCTAATTGAGCAGAGGAACGAATAAACCACTGGCTGCTTGAGTGAACTTGCCATCCATTCAGCTGTAACAGTTGAGCTGTTGGTGAATAGGGTTTTTGAAATTCCAATCAGCTAATTAGCATCTTTTGTTACAGCAAAGAGTTGTACAGGGAATCAGGACACATCTACTAGAGGTTTAAAAGATGAATATGTTAATTAACTTGATTGTGGTGATTATTGCACAATGTATGTGTATATCAAAACATCAAGTTGTACCTTAAATATATATACTTGTCAGTTATAGCTCAATAAAGCTGGGGGGAAAAAAGAGGTAGAGGGTCATAGCTCTACAAGGCAGCTTTATTGCTTTCTGATTATTTTCCTGGAGCCTCTTGAGAGCTGATGCATCAGTGTGGGAAGGAGACAGCACAGTCTTCAGGCTGCAGGAAGCCATCAGACAGTTCTGGGCTCCATACCTATCTTCATAGGCATTTTTTCTCAATGTTATATTAACCAGGGGACATGGTCTTAAAGTATTATCTAAGTTTCTGGGATTATACCCTAAGCACACAGCACTCTTCAAGGGCCATTCCTCCAAGCTCTTTCCTTCTCCACAGAACTCCCCTTAAAGGAAAAGGGGCAGAAAGTGTGGTAAAGGGAGAGGCAGGGAGGGAGACCCCTAACAAATGATCCTAACCACGCATCCTGTCAAACCTGAATAACTGCAGCCATGGCGTCCTCAATGATCCTAGGATCTAAGTCAAAACCAAAGTCTAGAAGTTGCATATTCCCAATATCTCTCGCATGTTTGTTCTCTGACTTGTTAATATTAAAATTATTTTAAAATAGTTACCATTGACTTCCCTGGTGGCTCAGACGGTGAAACGTCTACTTGTAATGCAGGAGACCAGGGTTCGACCCCTGGGTTGGGAAGATCCCCTGGAGAATGAAATGGCAACCCACTCCAGCACTCTTGCCTGAAAAATCTCATGGACAGAGGAGCCTGGTAGGCTACATACAGTCTACGCGGTCGCAAAGAGTCGGACACGACTGAGCGGCTTCACTTTCACTATTGCTAAAAACAGTAACCTGCATAACTATATTCCAGGTGCTTTTCATACATATTATACCACCTTATAAGCCAAGCAGACTTGCCTGTGTCCACCTTATGGATAATGGAAACGAAGTTCATAGAAGTAAAGTATTAACTTACCCAAGGTCAACAGCTAATAAATAGCAGTACTGGAATCTGAACATGCCTGTATCTTCCTATCATATCACTTTGCTTTCCCTGTATTGCTTATAATGTTATTTGATTGCCTTTCAACCCAATAAATAGAGTATAAGTTTCTCATAGGAGCTGTTTCAAATGAAGCTTGTAATATTAAATCATCTGGTACAGGCCCTCATTCAACATGTGTTGGAAAATTAAAAAAAAAAAAGTCCAACAGGAGAAATATATTGTTGAAAATCAATGACTGCAGTCAGACCAACAAAGAATTCAAGCTATAAAAAGTGCAAATGGTAGTTACAGGCTGATCATGAAAAGGACAGTCTGACTGGGAAGTCGCATTTTCAAGCTATTCCTCTATATTGGCAGCCTTTCAAAGACACAGAACTCCTAAATGCATTAGTATAAGGAAGGCTGTGATAACACCACAGTCAGCTGTGCAAAATGAATTTAACAGTGATTGACAGATAAGTAGACTTGAAGTAGCAAATTGCTAAAAAGATCAGCCCAGAACTGAGAAACACAGAATGATACCTCAGTGTGGGTTAAGAGAGAATGAGTTGACTTCTCCATTGCTACTGCCACTTTAGGGGAAATCAGTCAATTTTCTTAAACTTCTGAGAACCAGCAGGGATATCTATACCAGATAAGGTTAAACTTCTCCTTGAAGTATCACCTGGACAATGCTCACTACCATAGAACATCACCTTTGAGTCTAAATCACTTCTGTATTCTGTATATAGTTCTTTCACTCCATCAGAAGGATTTCCAGGTGGCTCAGTGGTAAAGAATCTGCCTGCCAGTGCAGGGTCAGGAAGATCCCAAGGAGAAGGAGACAGCAACACATTCCAGTATTCTTGTCATGGAAAATTCTATGGACAGAGGAACCTGGTGGGCTATACAGTTCATTGGGTTTCAAAGAGTCAGACACAACTGAGCATGCGTGCATGCATGCACGCACGCACGCACGCACGCACGCACACACACACACACACTCCATCAGGAAGACAGGAGACTGGTTTTTAAACAGTGATATAATGTTGGGCCCTTGGTAGAGTTCTGTAATTTTCAGGAAACAGTTTTGGGTTGCCTCTGAAAAAGAGAATCAAAAGTGTCTGGGCTCCATTTATGCACAAGACTTTGCTTTTACTCATACTGGACATCGCTAATCAATCACCAATATCTTCTATTGAACCTCAGTATTTTTCAACACAGCAATCTAGACAACCCTGACTAATTAGGCACTTGTGAAGTAAGCTAAGTCATAAAAACAAGAGCCTCATGCCTATTTTATTAACAACTTTGCACACAAAACTTAGAGTATTTATTGTTGAATGAATGAATGTTATGGCTGACATACCAATTCTCTCAAATCTGGACTCATTGATCATATTTCTTAGAAGATCACAGGATTTCAGAATCATATGATCTAATCTTGCAATCATCTTTGGAATCCAAGCTTTCTAACTGCCAGCACTGTATTTCTTATACTCCACATGAAAAGAAATTCCCTTAAACTCCTTTTAAAGAAGGAGTTATCTTGAAAATAGAGAATAGATAGTTTTCTGAGTGGGTTTTGGAACATTTTAATCAGAGAGCATATATTAAATGCAAGGTGATCCCCAAAAACCCCTAGTCTGGAATATACATATAAGTACACAGGGAGGTAATTTGATATATAAACTTAAAGTTTCAACAAATCACCTTGCAGCTTTCAGCTGCAGGGAAATGATTAATTTAACAATAACTGAACAAGGGAAAGTTCTCTACACCTATTTCTATGTTGAAGGCTGTCAAAGCTGTGTATTCATTCCTTGTCCTTCACTTTGCAAACTGATGCCTGTTGACTAAAAAAGATGTACAACTTGAGAGTTGTGAATTAAGTTTTATTTGGGGCAAAATGAGGACTGCAGCCCAGGAGACAGAACCTTAGGTAGCTCTAAGAGACTGCTCCAAAGAGGAATGGGGGAAGGTCAACATATAAGATTTTGGTGAAGGGGAGTTCAATGTAATCAAGTGCTTACTTTACAAAAGGTTCTCTACTAGTCACAAGGAGCTGATGTCACCACGAAGGGATTTAGTGATTTCTTAGATATGAAGAGATGCAAGGGTTGGGATCATGAAATTAGTTCCTGAAAATGTTTAACTATCTAAAGACTTGTTCCACCAGATTCCTTGGAGCATAGAGTGCATCTCTCCAATACCCCTGGAGTTCAGACTCCCTCTGGGGGTGTTGAAGGTCAATAGCAGCAGCAGGGCAAGGTTCAATTTCCCCAGAGGCAGATGGCAAATGCCCTCGTTGTTGTTGTTCAGTCACAGGCAAATGCTCTTGGAAGTGCCAATTTGTAGTTGACATGTCAATGAGGTGGTTGTATTTGGAACGCCAACCTCAAAAGAGCCCTTTGACCAAAGTCAATCCAAAATGAGGAAAGAGAGCCAAGTGTTCATCTGTGATGACTTTTTCCTCAAACATATTATTCAAAGAGCATCATTTTGTCCACCTGCTCAGAACACATGAGGATGAGAGTGTAGATTTCAGTATTTTTTTTCAACTTCCTTTTCTTAGTTAGATATAAAGCTCCTATTACCTTACACTGATCTTGAGAAGACACAGTCACTGGTCTACAAAAAAAATTCTTCCGTACAAGTTGAATCGTCTGTCTCCCTTTCCCCAGTCTTGTTTTCTTCCACAGATGCCCTTGCTGTCTTGGGAGTGTCAAGGACAAACTGGCACTTGCCAAGGGCATTTGCCATCTGCCTCTTCGGGGGTTGAATCCTGTGAGGCTGCGGCTGTTGACCTTCGACACACCCTGAAGGGAGTTCAGGGTGGAGAAGGAGGCACACTGTGCTCCAGGAACTCTCAGTTCAGTTCAGTCCTCGGTCATGTCCAGCTTTTTGTGACCCCGTGGACTGCAGCATGCCACGCCTCCCTGTCCATCACCAGCTCCCAGAGTTTACTCAAACTCATGTCCATTGAGTCAGTGATGCCATCTGACCATCTCATCCTCTGTCATCCCTTTCTCCTGCCGCCTTCAATCTTTCTCAGCATCAGGAAATCTTTAGATAGTTAGATATTTTCAGCAACTGATCACATGATCCCAATCCTTGCATCTCCTCATATCTAGAAAAGCACTAAATACCTTTATGGTGACATTAGCTTGTTGTAACTAGCAGAAAGACTTTTGTAAGATAAGTGCTTAATGGCGTGAACACCCCTTCAGCAATATCATATATATTGACCTCCCCCTACTACCTCTTTGGAGCAGTTTGTTAGAGCTATCTGAAGTTCTGTCTCCAGGCTGCAGTCCTCATTTTGCCCCAAATAAAACTTAACTCAAGACTTTCATGTTATGCATCTTTTTTAAGTCGACAGGAGTAGGAGCAGAGAACTAAAGATCCTTCACTTGTCCAAGGATGATGGCTCCCATCATCTCCATGACTTCTCCTCTATGTTCTCTTGACTTCAGCCTCACTGGCCTCCCTCTAACAGAGCAGGCACTGCTTTAGCCATTCCTTCAGAAACAAGATTCTCCCAGATCCCCTTGGCTAATTCTCTCTTCTTCTCTAAGTCTTTGAATAAACATTACTTTCTCAATGAGGCCTTCCTGAACTCCACATTTAAAATTGCAACCTTCAACCCAATTACCCAGCACTCTTAATCCCCTTTACTCTGCTACTTTCTCCGCCAAATAACACATCACTCTCTAACAGTCTATAAAATGTACTTATTTGGTCTAATATATACTCTCTCATTCTGTACTCCGAGGTTAAAGATCTTTGTTTTGTTTACTGATGTTTTTTAACTCTCAGAAGAGTACTAAGGATATTATACGTTCTCAAATACTTGATGATGAATAAATGAATGAATTCTTTAGAAAACGTCTTCAGAAAAGCTGTGAAACAAAGCAACAGCTCAGAGGAGCTAATCACAGATGCTGTGTTCTGGAGCTTTTTATGTTCTCTTTTCACTTAGCCTCAAATTTTACTAATTATAAATTTGTTTGACATAAGGGATGTTATCTTTTAAAATGCAAATACTGTGGTATTGGCCTTAAGGATTGTCAGTTACAAACACATCATTGTGAATCAGTTTGAGTTTAGTCTCTCTCCCAGTTTCTAATGGATACTAGCTTCCTGACGAGGAAAAGAATGACAGAGGAAGCTAGGACATTTGGAAACACAATGATTTTACTGAGTATGGACATCCTGGGTGGGCACCAGAGTGTGTAGATTTAAGGCAATATAACAGGGCTCAGCCTGGAGAGATGGGAATGGTAAAGCCACATTTACATATTAATGTTTAGTTTCTGTGATGATCTTTTCAAAATCCCTCCAAGAAAAGTTTGTTTAGATCAATGACCTCCTCCCTTAAATCAATAAATTCTGTAGGGCAAGTAGAACCTACTTCCCAAAATAAACCCAGCAGGAACTTGTTTAACCGAGTAAATGGGAACAGGAATGGGCATTTGGTTTCCTGGAGCTCTCACTGTGTCTCTTGCCAAGAGGCTAAAAATGCTTATCAGATTTGCTTCATCTAGAAAGAATGGCTCTATGTTTCCCTTGCAGCTCTCTACAGGCTGGTCCAGCTGATTAGCACTCCAGATTTCACTGCCCAACATTGTGGCACTTCCATCATTTATTTGGCCGCCATGAATAACATCAATATTACAGCCTACACAAACATCACTTTATGGCTATTTTATGACTGTTAGATTGTTGATGGTCAAGCTGTTTTCAGAGTCAACACATCATCCCTTAGTGTCCAGAGGTCTCAGATCCAATCAAAGGCCTGAACCAAACCAACTTTGGAATAATGGTGAGGGCTGTGTGGGGCTGGTATGAGCAGTGGTGCATTGAACTCAAGCTTAAGTTTGTGGCCATTAAAGTTATTCATATTCTCAGGCTGCAGAAGTTTAATCAAATCATTTTCCTCCCACCTTTCTGGGATACCAAATGATCCTTTGTAGCACAATTTGAGACTTGAGAAAACAAAGGACAGGATGAGAAAGCTATTGACTCTTACGGCACTGTGTCCCTGTGAGCTAAATGGAGCTATGTCTACAGAAAAGCTAAAAATTCCTCTACAGACTCTTCTGGATTAAAAGTCTTCTACAATAAATAATAATAATAGCTACCATTTACTGCATGGGCACTCCTTGTCAAACACTGTATATGTAACATCATATTTAATCCTCATACTAGCCTGAAGGATGGGTGTTATCTTTTGTTCTACAGATGAAACAAATATCTCATTGGATATCTGCCCAGGCTCCCAAAATATGAAAGGGTCAGAATCAGAGCACAAATCAGTTGCCTGAGCTAACACACATGTGCTTCTTTACTTTATTATACTGTCCCCAAAGAGGAAGCATGAAGGGCATGTGGGTCTCCTGGCTCTGTCTGTAGAGAGAGTATTTCAAGATATTTGTTTTACATTTTCCCCCTTAGAGCATGGTGTCAGGTTTTAGACTGAGAATTCCCCTGTCTCTGTCATCTTATCAATATCTGAAACCAAGAGAGAGGTTGTGGGCTCCACCTTTTCCTCCACCTTTTCCTTTTCCTGGTTACCCACCCGGGTAACCAGCTGCCCACAGGAAGCACACATTTTTTTTTTTTTTTTTGCTGCTCAGTGCCGTAAGCAGCACATGGAAAGACCTGCAGGTTATACCGGGAGAGTGAAATCACCAAGATGGCAACCTAAGTCATTCCCGACTCTGCTTCCCCTCGCAAAAACAGCAAGTCTTCATGAACAAGACTGCATTAAGGGAACCCTAGAACAGGGGTGTGAGGCAGAAGTACCTTCCTGTACCACCAAGACCAAGACAAACCATATTAGAAGGATAAGAACAGTCACACAGTCCTGCACCGCCTCCCCCTCAGGTCAGCACAGCACCCTGCTGAGCGGTCTTCCCGGAGTCTCTGGTTCCTCCAATGGGAAAAGAGATCCCATGGGTTTCAAACAGCTACCCCAGCGCTGAGGGGCACTTTGTGGGATTGCATGGAGCATCACTGGGATCTGACTACAAGAGAGAAGTGGGAAGGAACTCCCCAACACCAGTCCACGATCTTGGCAGATGGAGCTCATTACCACCCAGAAACTTTGATCCCCTGCAGACCCAAGTTGATAGTCCACTCTGACCAGGGAACCCACTGGGGTGCACATTTCCCTGCCTTTGATCCTCATATAAGTTTTGCCAGTCTTCTAGTTTGGTTTGCCTACAACCATGAAAAAAGCTGAGTCATAGCCCAACACACTGGGGATAGTGTAGCCTGACCTCATCTGGCCAGAGGGCCTAGTGACAGCACCTAGAAGCTGTGTAGTCCAGGACTGTTCTAGCTGAGAGGTGAGCGGGAGCTGACTGCCCACAGAGCAAAGTCAACATGGGGGTCTTGGAAGCTCCTCTGATATGCCCATGCAGAAGATTCATTCAGTTAAGGCCGAGGGTAGCTCAACCCCTTCCGACCAGAAAGCCTACTTGGAAAAAATTGGAGAAACCTGAAATAGCCCCTCTCTCTTCCACCAGACTAGGAAATGAAGACCCAGCAGCCCGACCTGCTGTGGAAGGTGTTTCCTAGTCTGATCTGTCAAGAAGGGTTGGTGACAACACCTGAAAGCTGCATAATTCATCAGTGTTTGAGTTAAGGAACTGGCAGCATGGCCGATAGTGCAGACTGAAGCTAGTGACCCTTTTTGGCCATGGAACTCGGGGCATGGATTGGCTTAAGAAAACAAAGACTTTTACCAGTTTCAGATTTTCTCTTCTGATGCTACAGGGCAGGGAAACAAATTCATAGCCATGCTCATTGCTGTTTCCACTCATTGCCTTTAGCCTGCCTGGCCAAGACCTAACTAGAACATGTGGGAAAGCTGTGGGAAAGCAGTGTAGACCATACAACAGCCCTGCCCACACTGACACTTGAACAGAGAGCACTGTTTATGGCTTTCCCTATCTACAGACTAAACCAAGAGGCACATCTGACAAGGTATTCAGTGCACACTCCTGCCTAATATGAATCTCCAACAATAAATATTACAGACCCTGGGGCCCATCTTACTGCCCTGCCATAGCAGGAAAGCCAAGGTATAGCCCCATCTACTAATGAGTATGAATATAAATACAGGAGTTAGCCCTAACCACCTAGAAAGCCTGACTAGAGAATTCAGGTAACCATGGAGCCCATCCTATAGTAGAGAACCAAGTTACCAGTACTCAACCAAACAGAGTGCCTATCTCTGATCAAAGAGCTTTAAAAGTTGCTTTATTCGGGGTGGGGGGGGGGAACGCAAAAAAAAAAAAAAAAAGGTAGGTCCCACCTACCCAAGAATATTACCAGCAAACACACCCACAAACCCAAACTGAGCTGACTAGTGAAAATCTGTCTCTGCCAAAGCAAACCTGTAGTATCTAAGTACTCAAATGTGCAGATGTGGACATAAGAATTCAAGGGTCACAAAAGAATCAGGTAAACATGACACCAAAGGAAACAAATAAAGCACCAGTAACTAATGCTAAAGAAATGGAGATTTATGCACTTTCAACGAATTCAGAATAATCCTCTTAAGCTTAGCAAACTACAGAAAGATTCAGACAGTTTAGCAAAATAAGAAAAATAAGGCAAGAAGAAACCAAAGGAGTTGGACAAAGAAGTAGAAACCAGTGGCGGGGGGGGGGGGGAGGGGGAACCCAGAAACCATAGAGATGAAAAATACAGTAATAAACTCAAGAATTCAATAAAGGGTTTCAAAAGCAGACTTGAAAATGCAGAAGAATTGGTGAGATGGAGGATAAGGTATCTGAAATTATCCTATCAGATGAACAAAAAGAAAAATAAGAAAGAATGATGAAAACTTAAGGAACATCTAGGACACAATTTTTTAAAAATATTCATATTATGGGATTTCCAGAAGCATAAAATCTAAAAGGACATAAAGTATATATAAAGTGATAATAGCTGAAGACTTCCCAAACCTAGAACCAGAAGCTAGAAGCATCTACCTGCATGAGGTAGGGCCTCGTAACAACTGGGCTGGCAGACAGTGACACCTCCCAGACCACCCACAGCAGTCAACCTGCCACAACAGACTGACCCATGTAGTCCACACAAGGCATATCCCAAGGGCATATAGCTCTGGTGACCAGAGAGTGTGCTGCTGGTACCAATAGGATGTCTCCTACAAAAGGCCACTTCTCCAAGGTCAGGAAATGTAAAGCTACCAGATACATAGAAATAAAAACAGCCAGTTAGGTAAAATGAGATAATAGAGGGACATGTTTCAAATGAAGAAACAAGATAAAACCCCAGAAGAACAACTAAATGAAGTACATATAGGCAATCTACTCAATAATTCAAGGTAATGACTGTAAAAAAAATCAAAGTACTTGGGAGAAGAATGGATGAACAGAATGAGAAGTTTTTAAAGAATTAGAAAATATAAAGAAGAGCAAGGCAGAAATGAATAATAACTGAAATGAGAAATACACTAGAATGAATCCACAGTAGATGAAAAAACACAGAGGAATGGATCAGTGAGCTGGAAGAAAGAGAAATGGAAATCACTGAAGCTGAACAAAAAAGAAAAAAAGAAAGAAATGAGGACCGCTTAAGAGACCTTTAGGACAACATCAGGCATAGCAACACCTACCTGTAGGGGCTTGGAAGGAAAAAAGAGAAGGACAGAAAATACATCGAAGACATACTATCTGCAAACTTCCCTAACCTGGGAGAGGAAACAGGCATCTAAGTCTAGAAAGCACACAGAGTCCCAGACAGAATCAACCCAAAGAGGACCATACAAAGACACGGTGTCCAAAACTGTCAAAATTTAAAGGCAATGTGAAGAGCAGCAAGGGAAAAGCAACAAGTTCATGTACAAGGGAACTCTGAAAAGGCTGTCAGTTGACTTGTCATCACAAGCTCTGTAGTTCAGAAGGCAGTGGCATGATATAAAGTAATGAAAAGGAAAACCTATAGCAAAGAAAACTCTACCCAGTAACCCATTTAGATTGAAGGAGAAATCAAAGTTTGACAGACAAGTGTTCATCACCACCAAATAAGATTTATAAGAAATATTAAAGGGACTTCTCTAAGCAAGAAAGAAAAGGACACAACTAGAAACATGAAAATAACAAAGGAAAAAGCCCATTGCTACAGGCAGATATACAGTTGCTGCTGCTAAGTCGCTTCAGTCGTGTCCAACTCTGTGCAGCCCCATAGACGGCAGCCCACCAGGCTCCCCCATCCCTGGGATTCTCCAGGCAAGAACACTGGAGTGGGTTGCCAAGATATACAGTAAAAGGTTATAGATTAACCACTTACAAAGCTAGTAGGACGGCTGAGACAAAAGCAGTAAAGTCATTTACACATCTGCAATAGGTAGTTAAGGGATACACAAGACAGGAAGATGCTGGATTTCCCTGGTTAGAACTCTGCATATTCACTGCTGGCACCTGGGCTCAATACCTGGTCAGGAAACTCAGATCCCACAAGCCACACACAGTATGGCCAAAAAAAAAAGACAAAAATATGTAAAATGTGATGTCAAAAATAATCATGGAGGGTGGGGAGTAAAAATGTGGGGATGTTAAAAGATCTTTGAAATTGAGAGATATGCAACTTAAAATAATTGTGTATGTAAACCTCATGACATTCATAAATCAAAACTTGTAAAACACAATAAAGATAAAGGATTCCAAACACAGCAATAGAGATAGCTATCAAATCAGAAGAGAAGAGAATAAAAGAAGGGACAAGAAAGAACCCCTAGACTGACAAAATGGCAATAAGTATCAATACATATCAAGAATTACTAAATGGACTAAATGCTTCAAACAAAGAAAGAGTGACTGAATGGGTACAAGGACAAAACCTATATTTATGCTACCTATAAGAGACTCATATCAGATCTAAAAACATACAGTCTGAAAGCAATGGGATGCAAAAAGGTATTTCATGCAAATAGAAATCAAAAGAAAGCTGGGGTAGCAATACTACCAGGCAAAACATTTTAAAACAGACTGTAATAAGGGACTAAGAAGGACATTACATAATAATCAAAGGATCAATACAATAAGATACAACAGTTACAAGTATATATGCAGGCAATATAGGAGCACCTAAATACCCTGGGTGGCTCAGTGGTGAAGAATCCGCCTGCCAAGCAGAAGACACAGGTTCAATCCCTGCAGTGGAAGATTGCCTGGAGAAGGAAATGGCAACCTATTTCGGTGTTCTTGCCTGGAAATTCCATGGACAGAGGAGTCTGGCAGGCTATGGTCCATGGGGTTGCAAAAAGAGTTGGACATGATTTAGAGACTAAAGAACAACAAATACATAAAATATTAACAGATGTAAAGGGAGAAACTGGCAGTAACACAATAATTGTAGGGGACTTTACCACCCCACTTGCAATGCACAGATCATTCAGGCAAAAAGTGGAAAAAAGAAATCAAGGAAACACTGGCATTAAATGACACATTTGAGCGAGTGGATTTAATACTTCTAAATAGACCATTCCGACCAAAAGAAGCAGAATACAGTTTTTCAATTACACATGGAACATTTTCCAGGATAGAGAACAAGCTAGGCCACAAAAACAACTTAGGAAATTTTAAAAAGCTGAAATTATATAAAAGCATCTTTCTGACCACAACGCTATGAACAGGAAAAAAATTGCAAAAATAAACAAGTGGAGGCTAAACTACATGCTACAAAACAACCAATGGAGCACTGAAGAAATCAAAGGAAAAAAAATTTTTTAAATCAGATCAGATCAGTCGCTCAGTTGTGTCCGACTCTTTGCGACCCCATGAATCGCAGCACGCCAGGCCTCCCTGTCCATCACCAACTCGAGTTCACCCAGACTCACGTCCATCGAGTCAGTGATGCCATCCAGCCATCTCATCCTCTGTTGTCCCCTTCTCCTCCTGCCCCCAATCCCTTCCAGCATCAGGGTCTTTTCCAATGAATCAACTCTTCACATGAGGTGGCCAAAGTACTGGAGTTTCAGCTTTAGCATCATTCCTTCCAAAGAAGCTGGGGACAAATGAAAATGAAAACAACAATCCAAAATCTGTGGGACACAGATGAAAAAGTAGTTCTAAGAGGCAAGTTTATAGCGATACAAGCCTATCTTAGGAAATAAAAAAAAAAAATTCAAACAACCTAAACTTACATCTAAAGGAACTAGGAAAAGAACAGGCAAAACCCGAAGTTAGTAAAAGGAAAAAAAATATCATAAAGATTAAAGTGGAAATAAATGAAATAGAGACTAAAAAATCCATAAAAAAGATCAGTGAAACTAAGAGTTGGTTCTTTGGTTCCCTAAAGAACTAAAAACAGAGCTACCATGCTGCTGCTGCTGCTATGGAGAAGGCAATGGCACCCCACTCCAGTACTCTTGCCTGGAAAATCCCATGGACGGAGGAGCCTGGTAGGCTGCAGTCCATGGGGTCGCTAGGAGTTGGACACGACTGAGCGACTTCACTTTCACTTTTCACTTTCACGCATTGGAGAAGGAAATGGCAACCCATTCCAGTGTTCTTGCCTGGAGAATCCCAGGGACGGCTACCATATGATCCCGCAATTCCACTTCTTGGGGTTATATCTGGAGAAAAACATAGTTTGTAAGGATACATGCACTTCAGTGTTCATTGTAGCACTATTTACAATAGCCAAGACATGGAAGCAGCCTAAATTTCCATCGACAGAGGAATGGATAAAGAAGATGTGGTACATATATACAATGCAATATTACTCAGCCATTAAAAACAAATGAAATAATGCCATCTTCAGCAACACGGATGGACCTGGAGAATATCATACTAAGTGGAGTAAGTTACACAGAGAAAGACAAATAGCATATGATATCACTTATATGCAGAACCTTAAAAAAATGATACAAATTCACTTATTTATAGAACAGAAACAGACTCATAGACTTAAAAAACAGACATGATTATCGGAGGGGAAGGGTGAAGAGGAGGGAAGATTGGGAGTTTGGGATTGACATGTATACACTGCTATATTTAAAACAGATAACCAGCAAGGATCTACTGCATAGCACAGGGAAGTCTGCTCAATATTTTTTAACAACCTAAATGAGAAGAGAATTTGATAAAGAACAGAAGCATGTATGTGCATCACTGAATCACTTTGCTGTACACCTGAAACACACTGTTAATCTACACTCCAATGTAAAGTTTTTAAATTAATAAAATAAAAATTAAGAGTTGGTTCTTTGAAAAACTAAACAAAAGTGATAAACCTTTCACCAGACTCATCAAGAAAAACAGGCTGCTACTGCTACCAAGTTGCTTCAGTCGTGTCCGACTCTGTGCGACCCCATAGACGGCATCTCACCAGGCTCCCCCGTCCCTGGGATTCTCCAGGCAAGAACACTGGAGTGGGTTGCCATTTCCTCCTCCAATGCATGAAAGTGAAAAGTGAAACTGAAGTCGCTCAGTCATGTCCGACTCTTCGTGACCCCATGGACTGCAGCTTACCAAGCTCCTCTGTCCATGGGATTTTCCAGGCAAGAGTACTGGAGTGGGGTGCCACTGCCTTCTCCAAAGAAAAACAGGGAGGGGCCCCAAATCAATAAAATCAGAAATGAAAGAGAAGAAGTTACAACTGACACCACAGAAATACAAAGGATCACAGGAGATTATTGTGAACAACTATATGTCAATATCCTGTGAAATGCCAGGCTGGATGAATCACAAGCTGGAATCAAAATTGCTGGGAGAAATATCAACCACCTCAGACATGCAGATGATACCACTTTAAAGGCAGAAAGTGAAGAGGAATGAAAGAGCCTCTTGATGAAAGTTAAAAAGGAGAGTGAAAAAGCTGACTTAAAACTCAACATTCAAAAAATGAAGATCATGGCATCTGGTCCTATCACTTTATGACAAATAGAGGGGGAAAAAGTGGAAACTGTCAGATCTCACTTTCTTGGGCTCCAAAATCAATGTGGACGGTGACTGCAGCCATGAAATTAAAAGATACTTGCTCTTTGGAAGAACAGTTATGACAAACCTAGACAGTGTATTAAAAAGCAGAGACATCACTTTGCCAATAAAGGTCTTTATAGTCAAAGCTATGGTTTTTCCAGTAGTCATGTATGGATGTGAGAGTTTGGTCCATAAAGGAGGCTGAATGCTGAAGAACTGATGCTTTCAAACTGTGGTGCAGGAAAAGACTCTTGAGAGTCCCTTAGACAGCAAGCAGATCAAACCAGTTAATCCTAAAGGAAATCAACCCTTCCAATTCATTGGAAGGACTGATGCTGAAGCTCCAATACTTTGGCTACCTGATGCAAAGAACTGGCTCGTTGGAAGACCCTGATGATGGGAAAGATTGAGGGCAAGAGGAGAAGGGGATGAAAGAGGATGAGATAGTTGGATGGCATCACTGACTCAAGAGACATGAGTTTGAGCAAACTCAGGGAGAGAGTGAGGGACAGGGAAGTCTGGTGTGTAGCAGTTCATGGGGTTGCAAAGAGTCAGACACCACTAAGTGACTAATAACAACAACATATGTCAATAAAATGGACAATCTAGAAGAAATAGATTCCTAGAAATGTACAATCTTCCAGGACTAAACCAGAAAGAAATAGAAAAACACGAATTGATCAACTATCAGCATTAAAACTAACTCATTAAAAAAAAAAAAAGGCAAAGCAAACAAAACCTCCCAACAAAAGTCCAGGATTGGATGGCTTCACAGATGTATTCTATCAAACATTTAGAGACGAGTTAACACCTATCCTTCTCAAACTATTACAAAAAAAATTTCAGAGGAAGGAGGAAGACTTACAAACTTTTTCTATGAAGCTTGCATCACCCTGATACCAAAAGCATAGATATCAAAAAAAAAGAAAATTACTGTCTGATATCACTGATGAACACAGATGCAAAAATCCTCAACAAATTAACAACTGAATCCAGCAATGCATTAGGGTGATCATAAAATATGATCAAAGGGGATTTATCCCAGGGGTGCAAGAATGGTACAATATCTACAACTCATGTGATACACACTGCATAAAAAATTGAACAAAATACTAGCCAGAGCATCCAGAGCCCCATAGGAACTGAACTGGCAACTAGCAGCAAATCCACAGAGAAGGAAATGGCACCCCACTCCAGTACTCTTGCCTGGAAAATCCCATGGATGGAGGAGCCTGGTAGGCTACAGTCCATGGGGTCGAGAAGAGTCAGACATGACTGAGCGACTTCACTTTCACTTTTCACTTTAATGCATTAGAGAAGGAAATGGCAACCCACTCTAGTACTCTTGCCTGGAGAATCCCAGGGACAGGGGAGCCTGGGGGGCTGCCGTCTATAGGGTCACAGAATCGGACCCGACTGAAGCAACTTAGCAGCAGCAGCAGCAAATCCACTCTAGCGGCTAAGATGGATCTTACACTCAATGCTATAGAGTATTGTCTGTTTGTGCTATACATATATCCTGCCACATAGCCAGAAGATGACATCTTCTGACAAGTTATTAGCCTCCCGATTATAACATCTCAGGATGTATACCTTTTATTCCTTCTTTGCAACACTGAGTTATTATGTTGTCTATGATCTTTCCTTAATTAAAGACAATTTTTAAAGAATCAAGTCTATTGATAGATTATGCATTCTGTCCAGCCAATGCCATGGATCAGCATCCCCATATTTCCTCCTTTCCTGCTAGAGGTGACAGGTTACAGCAAATTGTATAATGGCATAGGAGAGTTTCCATATAGTTGGTTTCAACTCATTGCTGGTATCTATTTTTCTCTTTTTCACTGACATGCTGATCTACTGGATTCACAGAGGCTTTCATCAGAGACTTGTATATATAAGCGCTTACACAAACCTCATCACATCTGGAAGGTTCTGACTTCATTTGTAAATCATGCTTTTCACCTTCTGGATGACGTCCTTCAGAGTCTGCCTTACCATAGATATCCTTTTATCTTTCCTTTAAACATGGTAATTTATTTAGGTTCATATATCCTGGTCAATATTTATAGTTTCCATTCATGATGGTGATATTCACATTCCTTAAATCTTAAGGCCTTAATTATTAATGGCTCAACTCATCATACAGACTACCACATGCTCGTTGACTATAGTTATGGACAGTATTTCACATTGTGGGATAGAATTGGAGGCTTGTTAAAAAATCCCTCCTGCTTTGAAGGCAATGGACCACTCAGTTACGTGAGGATGACAAGAAAGCAAAAGTCATGTAGGAAATGCTTGTAAAAATGAAAAGTTGTTCAATATAGAGTTCATAAAGACTGAGTAGATGACTGCCCAGTTGTTAAATACTTTTGATAAAGAAAGATAATCTACATATGTTCAGCCAAGAGGCATAACAATTGAACAGTATTATTTGAAATTCAGTACTGTTGGTACAGCTGAGGAATGATCACAATGATAGGTCAAGGGAATGTGATGTGAACACCAAGATTTTAATTAACTTGATGGACAGCACTTTTGATATGTTTCAAAGTTATAATTATACGATGTTCTATAAAAGGAAATAACTGCCAAATATTTAGGTCTATCACTGAAGATTAATTTTGAAATCTTATTTTCCTTCCTTTTTCTCCATTTTTCTCCACTTCCTCTGTAAAAGAAGATTTAACAAATACCTTCATAAAGAAATGTCATGTGTTGTAACAAATGTTAGGAAAATAAGGTTTGCAAAGTCATTCTATAAGCTATTTATGTAAAATCAATAAAAGCTGATTATGAATGTTAAAAATTGAATAAAATAATCTCATCTGAACAGATGCAGAAAAAGCTTTTGACAAAATTTAACATTCACTTATGATTAGCTCTTTATATTAACTCTGTGAAGTGGTAACACACCTCAACACAATAAAATCCATATATGAGAAGCCCACAGCTAACATACTCTACAATAAAAAGCTGAAAGCATTTCCTCTAAGATCAGGAACAAGACAAGAATGTCCCCTCTCCCCACTTTTATTCAACACAGTATTGGAAATCTTATCCACAGCAATCAGATAAGAAAAACAGGAAAGAAAGAAGTAAAATTGTCACTGTTTTCAGATGACATGATAGTACACACAGAAAATCCTAAAGACATCACTTTAAACACTTTAAAAACAACTAGAATTCAATGAATTCGGTAAGGCTGCATGATATGAAATTAATATACAGAAATCTGCTGCATTTCTATACACTGATAATGAATTGTCAGAAGTTTTTTTTTTAAAGTCTCATTTATCATATAAAAAAGAATAGGATACCTAGGAATAAGTCTAATTAGGGAGATAAAAGTACTTGTACTTGGAAAACTATGAGACATTGTGAAAAAACTGAAGATGACAGAAACAGATGGAAAGATATATAATGTTCATTAACTGGGAGAAATAATATTATTAAAATGTCTATTTCCCAAAGCAATCTACATATTCAATGAAATTTCTACTAAAATACCAAACATGTTTAACATAATTAGAATAATTCTAAAATTTGAATGTAAACACAACAGACCCCGAATAGCCAAAACAATCTTGAGAAAAGAACAGAGCTGGAGGTATCATGTTCCCTGGCTTCAGACTATAACAAAGCTACAGTAATCAAAACAGTATCAGTTCAGTTCAGTTGCATCTGACTCTTTGTGACCCCATGGACTACAGCATCCCAGGCTTCCCTGTCCATCACCAACTCCCGGAGCTTGCTCAAACTCATGTCCATTGGGTCTGTGATGCCATCCAACCATCTCACCCTCTGTCCCCTTCTCCTCCCGCCTTTAATCTTTCCCAGCATCAGGGTCTTCTCCAGTGAGTCAGTTCTTCACATGAGGTGGCCAAAGTACTGGAGTTTCAGCTTCAGCATCAGTCCTTCCAATGAACACCCAGGACTGATCTCCTTTAGGATGGACTGGTTGGATCTCCTTGCAGTCCAAGGGACTCTCAAGAGTCTTCTCCAACACCACAGTTCAAAAGCATCAATTCTTTGGCACCCAGCTTTCTTTATAGTCCAACTCTCACACCCATACATGACCACAGGAAAAACCATAGACTTGACTATGGACCTTTGCCGGCAAAGTATAGTGCTGGCACAAAAACACACAAATAGATCAAAAGGAAAAGAATAGAGAATCCAGAAGTAAACTCACACACTTATGGTTAACTAATCTATAACAAAGGAGGCAAGAATTTACAATTGGGAAAAGACAATCTTTTCAATAAGTAGTGCTGAGAAAACTGAACAACTATAGGTAAAAGAATGGAATTAGAATGTTTCCTCACATCATATACAAAAATGAACTCAAAATGAATTCAAGTCCAAAAGGTAAGACCAGAAACCATAACATTCCTTGAAGAAAATATAAGAATACTCCTTGATATAAATCATAGTAATATTCATTTGCTTCCTAACACAAAGGAAAACAAAAGCAAAAGCAAACAACGAGGATCTAATTAAAGTGGCAAAGGAAACTATTAACAAAATGAAAAGACAACCTGTAGAATGAGGGAAAATATTTGTAAATGATGACCACAAAGGGGTTAATATCTAAAATATATAAAGAGCTCATACACAACTAAATATTAAAAAAGCAAACAATTCAACCAAAAATGGGCAAAAAACCCGAACATTTTTCCAAACATACTGATTGCTAATAGGAACATGAAAAAGATACTTAACATCACTAATCAGAGTAATGCAAATCAGAATCACAATGAAATACCTCCACACCTGTCTGAATGGCTATCATCAAAAAGGACCACAAAAAACAAGTGCTGATGAGGATGTGGAGAAAAGAGAACCCTTGTCTACTGGAAATTGGTGCATCCATCGTCAAAAAGGATAAGGAATAAACTACCCACTCCAGTATTCTTGGGCTTCCCTTGTGGCTCAGCTTGTAAAGAGTCCACCTGCAATGAGGGAGACCTGGGTTCGATCCCTGGGTTGGGAATATCCCGTGGAGAAGGGAAAGGCTACCCACTCCAGTGTTCTGGCCAGGAGAATTCCGTGCACTGTATAGTCCATGGAGTTGCAAAGAGTCGGACACGACTGAGCAACTTTCACTTCTTCACTTGTCAAAAACAGTATAGGGGTTCCTCAGCAAACAAAAAATAGTACTAAATAATCCAACAATTCCACTTATGGAAACATAAAAAGTTTAGCATAAAAATCACTAGCTATGATAAATAGCAAAAGTTAGAATCTATAATATAGTAATGGTAGTGTACAATAAAATTAAACACTAAAAGTGTAGTGAAGTCGCTCAGTCATATCCGACTCTTTGCAACCCCATGGACTGAAGCCTACCAGGCTCCTCTGTTCATGGGATTTTCCGGGCAATAGTACTGGAGTGGATTGCCATTTCCTTCTCCAGGGGATCTTTCCAACCCAGGGATTGAACCCGGGTCTCCTGCATTGTAGACAGATGTTTTACCGTCTGAGCCACCTAAAACTAAAAAAGCCTTCTTAGTTACATGTAATGTAAAAATATGCAAATTTTAACAACAATAATCTAAAATGTGAGGGGTAGGAGAAGAAAAAGTGTAAAGTTTAGGACTTCAACTGAAATGAAGTTGTTATCAATTTAAAATCAAGCATTATAATTTTAAGATATTTTAGGTAATCTTCATGGCAATGATAAAGTAAAGACCTGTAACAACTGAACAAAAGAACAAGAAAAAGAAGTCAAAGAATACTGATGCCAAAAGACATCAAAATATGCAAAATGATGGCAGGATAAGAAACAAGGAACAAGGGATCTACAAAACAATCAGAAAACAATAACAAAATGGCAATAGTAAATTCTTGCCTATCAATAGTTACTAACATATGAAATTCTCCAATCAAAAGACACAGAATGGGGCCTCCCTAGTGGTCTAGTGGTTAAAAATCCATCTGTCAATGCAGGGGACATGGGTTTGATCACTGTCCTAGGAAGATCCCACACGCCACGAAGCAACTGAGCCTGTGCATCACAACTACTGAGGCCCCTGCCTAGAGCTGGTGCTCTGCAGCAAGAGAAGCCACGGCAACGAGAAGGCCATACCTGCAACAAAGAGCAGCCCTGCTCCACACCCTTCCCTCCCCGATTCCCCTACCACAACTAGAGAAAGCCCATGCAGCAACAAAGACCCACCCAAATAAAAATAAATAAATAAATCTTAAAAAAAAAAAAGACAGAATGGCTAAATAGATAGGAAAACAAGATCCAAAAATATACTACCTTATAGAGAGTCCCTTTACCATAAAGACATAAACAGAGAGAAGGGATGGAGAAAGACATTTCAAGCAAATGGTAATATCCCACTGTCTATAAATAAGGCAGGGGGAGCTATACTTACATCAGACAAAATGAACTTTAAAAACAGTTTTTCTTAAAAAAGGCCATTATATATTACATAATAAAAAAGGTAAATAACAACATCATGTTATAGCAATTGTAAATATCTGTGCACCCAAAAAAGCACCTAAATGCATAAAACAAAACTAATAAAGCTAAAAGGAGAAATAAACATGAATACAATAACAGTTTGTGATTTTAATACTCTACTGTCAACAATGGATAGATCATTCAGAAAGATAATAAACTGAATTTAAACATTACACACCAACCTAGATAGCATATTAAAAAGCAGAGACATTACTTTGCCAACAAAGGTCCATCTATTCAAAGCTATGGTTTTTCCAGTAGTCATGTATGGATGTGACAGTTGGACTCTAAAGAAAGCTGAGCACTGAAGAATTGATGCTTTTGAACTGTGGTGTTGGAGAAGACTCTTGAGAGTCCCTTGAACTGCAAGGAGATCTAACCAGTCCATCCTAAACAAAATCATTCCTGAATATTCATTGGAAGGACTGATGCTGAAGCTGAAACGCCAATATTTGGCCACCTGATGTGAAGAACTGATTCATTTGAAAAGACCTTGATGCTGGGAAAGATTGAAGGCGGGAGGAGACGACAGAGGATGAGATGGTTGGATGGCATCACAGACTCAATGGACAGGAGTAAGCTCTAGGAGTTGGTGATGGATAGGGAAGCCTGGCGTGCTGTAGTCCATGGGGTCGCAGAGAGTCAGACACGACTAAGCGACTGAACTGAACTGATCAAATAATATAACAGACATATATAGAACGTTCTAGTCAACAACAGCAGAATTCATATTCTTAAGTGCAAATGGAACTGTTTTTTAGGACAGCCCAAATGTTAGGCCATGAAACAATTCTTCAAGCAAACTGAAATCATAACAAGAGGTAAACTGGAAAAGGTTCATATATGCATAGAAATTAAACACTTTACTGAACAACCAACAGATTGAAGAGGAAATTAAAGACAGTAAAGTTTTGAGACAAATTAAAATGGAAACACAGCATACCTGACCTTATGCGATGCAGAAACAACAGTTATAAGAGCAAAGTTTGTAGCAATAAACACCTACACTAAAAAGCAGGAATGATCCCAACAACCTAATTCTATTCCTTAGGAACTAGAAAAATAAGGTGACCTCAAGTTAGCAGAAGGAAGGAAATAAAGATTAAAGCAGAAATTAAGGAAATAGAGAACAGAAGAATAGAAAACATTAAGCAAACTTAAAGTTGGTTCTTTGAAAAGAAATAAAACCGACAAACTCTAAGGTAAACTAACCAAGGAAAAGGAGAGAAGACCTAAATCAAAATTGTAAATGAAAAAGAAGACATCACAACTGATATAAACAGAAATAAAAAGAATCATAAGATGCTACTGTAAACAACTATATGCTAACAAACTGGATAATCTAGAAGAAATGGAAAAAATCTTAGAAAACATACAACCTACCATGACTAAATCAGGAATAGAAAATTGAACAGACCAATTACTAGGAAGGATATTGAATCAGTAATCAAAAACCTCCCAGTGAAGGAAAACCCAGGACCAGACTGCTTCACTGGTGAATTTTACCAAACATTTAGAGAATAATTAAGATAAAATTATTCTCAAACTCTTCCAAAATATTGAAGAGGGAAGACTTCCAAACTCACTTTACAAGGCCAGCATTCTCCTGATAATCAGATATCCTGATATCTGATTGACATCAAAGTCAGATAAGGACACTACAATAAAACTATGCCCAATAGTTGCAAGAAGTCTCAATAAAATACTAGCAAAACCAAATTTAGCAGTACATTAAAAGAATCATTCACCTTGATCAAGTGGAATTTATCCTGGGATGAAAGGATTGCTCAACATATGCAAATCAATGTGATACATTACATTAATAAAATGGAAGAAAAGAATCATATGATAATCTCAATAGATACAGAAAAGCATTTGACAAAACTTAACATCTGTTCATGATAAAAAAACACTTAACAAATTAGGTCTAGAAGGAACATATCTCAACATAATAAAAGACCACAAATGACAAGCCCACAGCCAACATTATACTCAATGGTGAAAAGTTTAAAGCTTTTCTTCTAAAATCAGGAACAGGACAAGTGTGCCCACTCTCATCACACCTAATCAATATAGAACTGTTAAGTCTTTGCTAGAGCAATTGGGAGAGAAAAATGAAGGTATCAGAATTGGAAAGGAAGAAGTCGTACTGTCTCTATTTGCAGATGACATGATTTTATACATAGAAAATCCTACAAATTTCACCAAAAACCTGTTAGAACTCATCAGTGAATTTGGTAATGTTGCAGGGTACAAAATTAACATGCAAAAATCAGTAGCATTTCTACACACTAACAATTTTATGAAAAATATGTCAATTCCATTTATAATAGCATTAAAAATGATAAAATACTTAGGAATAAATTTAACCAAAGAGGTAAAAAATTTCTACTCTGAAAATTACATTTTTATTGATGAAAGAAATAGGAGACACAAATAAATGGAAAGGTATTTATGTTCATGGACTGGAAGATTAATATTGTTGAAATGTCAGTACTACCAAAAGCCATCTATAGATTCAATGCAATCCCTGGAGCTTGGGATTAAAATATACACACTACTATATACAAACAAAATAGATAACCAAAAAGGACCTATGGTATAGCACAGGGAACCACACTTAATATCTTATAATAAACTGTAATGGAAAATAATCTAAATATATTTATATTACATATAAATAAAAATTTTATATATCTATATGTGTTCATATATACAAACACACCTGAATCACTTTGCTGTATATCTAAACCTAACAAAACATTGTAAATTAACTATATTTCAATAAAAATTGAGAAATAAGATTTTAATGACACTTTTACAGAAACACAAAAAACACTTCTAAAATTAGTATCTTAAAGTATTCTAAAAATATCACCAAAAACCCTGAATAGCCAAAATAATAAAGAAGAACAAAGAAGGAGGTATCACACTTCCTAATTTCAAGCTCTACTATAAAGCTACAGCTTTATAAAGTAGATCAGATCAGATCAGTTGCTCAGTCGTGTCCGACTCTTTGCCACCCCATGAATCGCAGCACGCCAGGCCTCCCTGTCCATCACCAACTCCCGGAGTTCACTCAGACTCATGTCCGTCGAGTCAGTGATGCCATCCAGCCATCTCATCCTCTGTCGTCCCCTTCTCCTCCTGCCCCCAATCCCTCCCAGCATCAGAGTCTTTTCCAATGAGTCAACTCTTCGCATGAGGTGGCCAAAGTACTGGAGTTTCAGCTTTAGCATCATTCCTTCAAAAGAAATCCCAGGGCTGATCTCCTTTAGAATGGACTGGTTGGATCTCCTTGCAGTCCAAGGGACTCTCAAGAGTCTTCTCCAACACCACAGTTCAAAAGCATCAATTCTTTGGCGCTCAGCCTTCTTCACAGTCCAACTCTCACATCCATACATGACCACAGGAAAAACCATAGCCTTGACTAGATGAACCTTTGTTGGCAAAGTAATGTCTCTGCTTTTGAATATGCTATCTAGGTTGGTCATAACTTTCCTTCCAAGGAGTAAGCATCTTTTAATTTCATGGCTGCAGTCACCATCTGCAGTGATTTTGGAGCCCAGAAAAATAAAGTGTAACACTGTTTCCACTGTTTCCCCATCTATTAAAGCTTTAATTAAAGGAGTGTGGTAAGGGCATTAAAAAAACACGAAGAATCCAGTGGAACAGAATCCAGCACATACCTAATAAATAGGCACAGAAGGAACATATCTCAACATAATAAAAGCCATAAATGACAAGCACCTGGCCAACATCATAAATCATACAAGGTCAAGTAATATTTGACAATGTTGAAGCTGAAATTCCAATACTTTGGCCACCTGATGTGAAGAACTGACTCACTAGAAAAGACCCTGATGCTGGGAAAGATTGAAGGCAGGAGAAGAAGGGGATAACAGAGGATGAGATGGTTGGATGGCATCACCAACTCAATGGACATGAGTTTGAGTGAACTCCGGGAGTTGGTGATGGACAGGGAGGCCTGGCGTGCTGCAGTACATGGCGTCGCAGAGAGTCAGACACGACTGAGCAACTGAACTGAATATTTGACAATGGAGCCAAGAATACTCAATGGAAAACAGAAAGTCTATTCAATAAATGCTGGTGGGCAAAGAGGATAGAAAATGAAAGTGAAGTCTCTCAGTCACGTCTGCCTCTTTGCGACCCCATGGACTGTAGCCTACTAGGTTCCTCCGTCCATGCAATTTCCAGGCAAGAATACCGGAGTGAGTTGCTATTTCCTTCTCCAGGGGATCTTCCCGACCCAGGGATTGAACCCGGGTCTCCCTCATTGTAGGCAGATGCTTTACTGTCTGAGCCACCAGGGAAGTCCCAAAGAGGATATTCACATGTAAAGGAATCAAATTTGACCCCTATCTTATACCACTCACAAAAATTAACTCAAAATGGGTGAAATACTTAAATCCATTAAGTACTAAGTAGTAAGAACTGAAACCATGAAACTTCTAGGAGAAAACATAGCAAAAAAAGCTTCATGATATGAGTCTTCTTAATATGTTTTTTTGAAATCATACCCAAAGTACAAGCAACAAAAGCAATAATAAAAATGTGGGACTACATCAACTAAAAGGCTTCTGCATAGCAAAAGAAACTATCAACAACATGAAAAGAAAGTCTATGGAATAGCAAAATATTTGCAAACCATGTATCTATTATTTATAAAATATAAAAAGAATTCATACAATTCAGTAGTAAAACATTGAGTAATCCAATTTTAAAATGTGCAAAAAAACTCAAAATATGTTGTTTTTTTTTTTTTTCAAATAACGTATACAAATGGCCATAGGCACATGAAGAGGTACTCAATATAACTAGTCATTAGAGAATTGCAAATTAAAACCACACTGAGATATCACTTCTTTTTTTAAAATTAATTTCTTTTAATTGGAGGCTAATTACCGTATTGTAGTGGTTTGTGCCATACATTGACATGAATCAGCCATGGGTGTACATGTGTTTCCCATCCTGAGCCGCCCTCCCACCTCCCTCCCCATCCCATCCCTCAGGGTCATCCCAGTGCACCAGCCCTGAGCACCCTGTCTCATGCATCAGACCTGGACTGGCGATCCGTTTCACATATGATAATATACATGTTTCAATGTTCTCTCAAATCACCCCATGATAATAATCACGATTATTTTGACACCTTTCTTTGATACGTCAAGAGTTGTTTTAAGTGTGTTCTCTGCAGCAGCCCCTTGCAGAGCCACCTGGCAGGAGGGCCAGTGCCATGGGCTTTAACACATAGCTTCTTACTTCCTATGGGGAAACAACTTTGACCTGCATGTCAGCTTTTTTGATGTGATAAAAACCAATACTCGTAAACATTTTACTAAGTGACTTTTTAATTCCAACTATATTAAAGACAATGTCCCTGCTTAAAAAAAAGAAAAAAAAAAAGATATCACTTCTTATAATGGTCTTTATCCAAAAGACAAGAAACAACAAATATTGGTATGGATGTGGAGAAAAGGGAACCCTGAGTGATATTGGTAGGATTTTAAATTGGAGCAGCCACTATGGAAAACAGTACAAAATTTCCTCAAAAAATTAAAAATAGAGCTATTATATGATCCAGCAATTTCACTTCTGGGAATATATCCAAAGAAAATGAGAACATTAAATCAGATATCTGTAGCCCCTAGGTTCATAACATTATTTACAGTGGCTAAGACATGAAAACAAGCTAATGTCCATCAACGGATTTGGATAAAGAGGATGTAGTATTATAGAAATACAATGGACTATTAGTCAGCCATTAAAAACGAACAGATTCTACCATTTGTAACAACACAGATGGACCTTGAAGGTATGTTAGTTGCTCAGTTGTGTTCTGCTCTTTGTGATCCCATGGACTGTAGCCTGCCAGGCTCCTCTGTCCATGGAATTCTCCAGGCAAGAATACTGGAGTGGGTAGCCACTCCCTTCTCCAGGGTATTGTCCTGCCCTAAGGATCAAACCAGAGTCTCCTGCATTGCAGGCAGATTCTTTACCATCTGAGCTACCAGGGAGTGAAATAAATCAGCAAAACAAACACTATATGAGTTCACTTATGGAATCTAAAAAACAAACATACCGAACTCATACAAAAAGATCAGAGATCAGGCTGGTTATTAGAGCGGGTGGTGATGGGGTGAGGAGAAGGGGTAAGTGGGAAGAAATTGATTAAACTGTACAAACTTCCAGTTATAAGTAAGTACTAGGAATGTAAGCTACATGATACAGTTAACACTACTGTATGATATATAGGAAATTTGTTAAAAGAGCAGGTCCCAAGAGTTCTCATTACAAGGTGAATTTTTTTTCTTTTGGGATGTTCAGTCACTTCAGTCATGTCCGATTCTGGGTGACCCCATGGACTATAGCCCACCAGACTTCTCTATCCATGGGGATTCTCCAGGCAAGAAAACTGCAGTGGGTTGCCATGCCCTCCTCCAGGGGATCTTTCCAACCCAAGGACTGAACCCACGTCTCATGTCTCCTGCATTGGCAGGTAGGTTCTTTACCAACTAGCGCCATCTGGGAAGCCCCTTTAGTATATCTATGAACTGATGAATGTTAACTTGATCTACTGTTATCATTTCAGAATCTATGTAAATCAAATCATGTTATACACTTTAAACGTTATACTGCAGTGCATGTCAATTATTTCCCAATAAAACTGCAAAAAATAGTTGAATGAATAAAAAAAAGTAGTGGATGTTTGATGGGAGACCAAAGGGTTCACATGAAAAAGAATTCACTGGGTTGTGTATTTTACTAATTTAAGAAGAGTACGAAACTTTGTTTGGAAATAAAAAATGTTACTCTTTGTCTAAGGTCTACAGTTTCCTGATCACAATTTTTGTCTCACTTTTCCATGAAGACATGATGTTCTTTTGACAATTTTCAGAGTTAACCTTTCTATTCTCATTTAGCAAAGCACCCTCACCATTCATCCTTCCAAGCTTTAAGGAATAAAAGGTCAAGCAGATGAGGCAAAGTCTCAGATTGTTTCCTTCACAAAATGAACCAAATGTTTTCTAAAGCAAGAACCCGGAGAGCCGTCATTAGTGGGTAGCGCTGATATGGAGATTAGGGGGCTCATATCTCTTTAAACATTTTCAAAATAGATTAATGTGAATGAACATTACAATTCTGTTGCCAAATGCCTTCAGGTGTGTGAAAATTAATAATTTAGGTAAAAATTGAGAAATCTCTCAGATAAACACTTCTCTTTGATTGAACACAGAGCAGATATAACAAATTACAGTGTGCTATAATTTGGAAGGGCTTCTTGAGAAGACACATGTCTTTAAAAATTAAGTATATGTTCAGCTTTAATGGTAAACTTTATAAGTACTCATGCCATTGAGTAGCACAGAAGGCAAGTTGAATTAGAAAGGCTATAAAACAAGACACGAACAAATGAAAATATAAAGAGTCAAAGTTCTCACTTTTTTTCTGTTCCCATAAAATGCCCTGGATCTGTTTGATTGTTTCTTGAAGAGTTTCTTTACTCCATATGCTTCTCTTGGTATTTTTTATGTGGTATAGTTGCCACAGGGTGCTTTCCTTTACTATTGAACCAGATATAAAAAACAATCCGTAATGAAAACCACAAAAGCCCACAACTCAGAAATGAAGCATATACACTTCCAAGTATATTAATTTTACTGAAAAGTTACCTAAGTACAATATTTCTCGACTTCAAATGGGCAAACTAACCCTCTGGTAGCGAAAGACTTTTCTCGAGTGAAAGCATTAAGCCTTTTGTCTGTGACAATCCTAAATGGAGAACACTGTTCACTTATTTTATTCCCACTATCCTAGCCTGGAACCAGGACTTTGTACATCTTGGTGGATATATACTTCTGCTATTACAATGTGTACAGCCAAGAATTATGTTTATAACAGTGCCTAAACTGAGTGCCAAGAACCGGTGATGCTTTAAAAGAAACTGATATAGTGAACTTTAGGAAATACAGAATACCTAGCCAGAAAATCTCTCCATTTAACTAAAAGGAACATTAACGTTTAGGATTTTCAGTTCTGACTAAAAGAGTAGGAAAATAAAAAATTCTAAACTGGAAATGCTCTACCATAAACCTGCTTTTCTGTTAAAGATATTTTGCTAGAATCATGCATAAAGGGAATCGAAGCTAGACACCTACTTTTTCCTCCACAATCTCAATTACCAATAGAGAACCAAAGCAAACTTTGGAAACGATATAAATTATTCACATAGTAATTGAGTTTTTCCAAGTCAATTATGGGCTAAACTAAACAAGCAGACACCCAACAAACATTTGTCCATTCCTCCTTTTATTTGCCAACAGTGAAGACCCAAACTAAGCTCTTTTAAAAATGTTTTCCCTATTTCTGGCTCTGAGAAAAACAGATACATTATAATATCTGAGAGCTTACATTCAGGAGAACATTTCAACAGAAGCCACGAATGTGAGAAATTCTACGCTCCAGTCACGTCTGTTTGCATATGGAGAAAGCAGGGCCCAGAGAGATGAAGTTCTTGGCCTGTACCGCACACAGCTTGGTAGTGGCAGAGCCAAGACAAGAACTTAAATAGCTTTACCTCCAGGCTCACGATCTTCCCATGGTGTCATGCTGCCACAGATGCTGCAGCCTTAACTATCTATCCCTCCCATACTACTCCAATGATTCTCTGGGCTTCTATAAATGCTAATTCATCTGAGGAATTAGTAAAGGGAATACTTCAATTATATACGAAGGCAGTGTATGATCATGCATCAAGTTAACTGCAATTCTTTCAGAGTCCTGAATGACAGACCACTGAATGAACCCCCACATTGGCCACTGGTACCTGGTCAGTTTACAATTGACCTGCTTTTTATAGCTGATTACATGGTAAACATTTTTCCTTTTCTTTTCTAGCTTTGAGGTGTAACTAACAAAAATTATATGTGTTTAAGTCTGCAACTTGATTCTTTGATAACATATACCTTGTGAAGTGAGCTACGTGGTAAGCATCTTTATGCTGGCTTAGGTGAAATTATAATTTACATAATAATTTACTTATAAGTAAAACCAGCATAAAAATGCTTACTATGAAGCTCAATTCACAAGGTATATGTATATCAAGAATGCTTAGGAAACACTACTATGAATAAAACTAGTGGAGGCGATACAATTTCAGCTGAGCTATTTAAAATCCTAAAAGATGATGCTGTTAAAGTGCTGCACCCAACATGTCAGCAAATTTGGAAAACTCAGCAATGGCCACAGGACTGGAGAAGGTCAGTTTTCATTCCAACCTCAAAGAAAGGGGGTCAGTTTTCATTCCAACCCCAAACTACCACACAATTGCACTCATTTCACATGCTAGCAAGGTAATGCTCAAAATCTTTCAAGCTAGGCTTCAACAGTATGTGAGCCAAGAACATCCAGATGTACAAGCTAGATTTAGAAAGGGCAGAGGAACCAGAGAGCAAATTGCCAACATCTGTTGGATCACAGAAAAAGCAAGGAAATTCCAGAAAAACATCTACTTCTACTTCATTGACTATGCTAAAGCCTTTGACTGCATGGATCACAACAAACTATAGAAAATTCTTAAAGAGAGTCTAAAGCCTTTGACTGCATGGATCACAACAAACTATAGAACATTCTTAAAGAGACAGACCACCTTACCTGTCTCCTGAGAAACTTGTATGCAAGTCAAGAAGCAAGAGTTAGAACCAGACATGGAACAATGGACTTGTTCAAAATTGGGAAAGGATTACATCAAGGCTATATATTGTCATCAGGCTTATTTAACTTATATGCAGAGTACATCATGCAACATGATAGGCTGGATGAATCACAAGCTGGAATCAAGACTGCCGGGAGAAATATCAACAACCTCAGATATGCAGATCATACCACTCTAAGGGCAGAAAGCAAAGAGGAATTAAAGAGCCTCTTGATAAAGGTGAAAGAGAAGAGTGAAAAAGCTGGCTTAAAACTCAGCATTCAGAAAACTAAGATTGTGTCATCCAGTCTTGTCACTTCAAGGCAAACAAATAGGTGAAAAGTGGAAGCAGTAATAGATTTTATTTTCCTGGGCTCCAAAATCACTGCGGATGGTGACTGCAGCCACGATATTAAAAGACGCTTGCTGCTTGGAAGAAAAGCTATTACAAAACCTGCTGCTGCTGCTAAGTTGTTTCAGTAGTGTCTGACTCTGTGCAACCCCATAGATGGCAGCCCACCAGGCTCTCCCATCTCTGGGATTCTCCAGGCAAGAACACTGGAGTGGGTTGCCATTTCCTTTTCCAATGCATGAAAGTGAAAAGTGAAAGTAAAGTCGCTCAGTTGTGTCCGACTCCCATGGACTGCAGACCACCAGGCTCCTCTGTCCATGGGATTGTCCAGGCAAGAGTACTGGAGAGGGGTGCCATTGCCTTCTCCCATGACAAAACCTAGACAGTATATTAAAAAGCAGAGATATCACTTGGCCAACAAAGGTTATGGCTTTTCCAGTAGTCATGTACGGATGTGAGAGTTGGAGCATAAAGAAGGCTGAGTGCCAAAGAATTGATGCTTTTGAACTGTAGTGCTGGAAAAGACTCTTGAGAGTCCCTTGGACAGCAAGGCGATCAAACGAGTCAATCCTAAAGGAAATCAACCCTGAATATTCATTGGAAGGACTGATACTGAACCTCCAGTACTTTGGCCACCTGATGCGAAGACCCAACTCACTGAAAAAGACCCTAATGTTAGGAAAGATTGCGGGTAGGAGGAGAACAGCAGAGGATGAGATGGTTGGATGGCATCACCGACTCAATAGACATGAGTTTGAACAAATTCCAGGAGATAGGGAAGGGCAGGAAAACCTGGTGTGCTGTAGTCCAATGGGTCACAAAGCGTTGGACTCGACTTAACGAATGATCAACAATTTCACAAGGTTAAACCACAAAGAACTTACTTTGTTAAAAAATATTATTGATTCTAAAATGACAGCACAAAGAAGAAGAAAAACATCTTACCAGACACATTCTCATGTACAGAAAGAGTCTATTTATTTTTGCTTTGGAAGCTCAGTTATGCTTGTTTAATGTAACATGTTTATACTAAGAGAGCAGTTAATATATTAGTATCCATTACATTCCTGACAGGGAATTGAGTGCAAATAAATGGGACCTTAAGGAGACTTCTAATTCCTGCATTTATGCTTAGTCCGGGAGCCAGAGAAGAGACAAAGCAATGTGCAAAAGTATAAATATGCCTGACTCCTAGTGGGGTGATGTTCAGATGCCGTTTTGGCATCAACAAGCTAGTTCAACACATACAGATGTTAAAGACTTTTGTTTGTAGCATTGAAGCTTCTTTCCTCCAATGCACCTGTGCCATGTCTGGTTGTTTCACTAGCTGAGTGGCCAGTTTTCTTAAGCTACTTTATGTTTTTTTAAAATTTTATTTATTTTAATTGGAGGCTAATTACTTTACAATATTGTAGTGGTTTTGTCATACATTGACATGAATCAGCCATGGGTGTACATTGTCTGTATCAGTTTGCTAGGGCTTCCATAATATACCACAATCTGGGTGGTTAAATAATAGAAGTTCATTATCTCGCAGTTCTGAAAGCTGCTGCTGCTGCTGCTAAGTCGCTTCAGTTGTGTCTGACTCTGTGCGACCCCACAGACAGCAGCCCACAAGGCTCCTCCGTCCCTGGGATTCTCCAGGCAAGAACACTGGCGTGGGCTGCCATTTTCTTCTCCAATGCATGAAGGTAAAAAATTAAAGTGAAGTCGCTCAGTCATGTCCGACTCTTCGCGACCCCATGAGCTGCAGCCTACCAGGCTCCTCTGTCCATGGGATTTTCCAGGCAAGAGTACTGGAGTGGGGTGCCATTGCCTTCTCCTGTTCTGAAAGCTGGAAGTCCTAAATCAAGGTGTCAGGAGGGTTGGTTCCTTCTGAAGACTGTGAGGAAAGGATCCATTTCATGTCTCCCCTAGCTTCAGAGAGCCTGCTGGCAATCTTTGCTGCTGCTGCAAAACTCCAGTCTTTTTCCTTACAGGGCATGGCCATGGGATGATATTCTGGCCAATGAGATGTGAGAAGCAGCACTGAGAGCAGGTTCTGGGCAACATCCTGTTGAAAGCGGCTTTCCCTCCTCTTTCTCTGCCTCCCTTCCCTTCAGCTGGAATGGGAGCGGAGTAGGAGCCAGCTTCAACCTTACAGATGAGGGCAACACCTAGGGCAATGATTTTCAAACTTTGCTTTCTGGATTCCTTTACACTCTTACAAATTGAGGACCTCAAAGAGTTTTAACTTATCTATTGATATTTAGTGATGTTTAAAATGAAGTGAAAACATTTAAATACTTATTCTGAAAACACCAATACAGTATACTAACACATATATATGGAATTTAGAAAGATGGTAAGGATAACCCTGTATGCGAGACAGCAAGAGAGACACAGATGTATAGAACAGTCTTTTGGACTCTGTGGGAGAGGGAGGGGGGCATGATTTGGGAGAATGGCATTGAAACATGTATAATATCATATATGAAACAAATTACCAGTCCAGGCTCGATGCAGGATACAGGATGCTTGGGGCTGGTGCACTGGGATGACCCAGAGGGATGGTATAGGGAGGGATGTGGGACGGGGGTTCAGGATGGGGAGCACGTGTACACCCGTGGTGGATTCATGTTGATTGGCAAAACCAATACAATATTGTAAAGTAATTAGCCTCCAATTAAAATAAATAAATTTATATTTAAAAAAATAAAACTGAAATGATCATAAAATAAATAAATAAATAAAAATCACATATTCTTTTCAGAAAAAAAAAACTTATTCTGAAGTAACAATCAATCTATTACATGTTAATGTAAACAAAATGTTTAGTGGAAGATAATACATGAAGCAATTCTGTTAAATGTGTGGCAGGTGTTTTACTGACATTTTTGTAAATCTCTTTAAAGTCTGACAATAGAAGACAGCTAGACTCTCATATTCTGTGTTTAATTTATTGTTGTATCATATGTCATGTAATCTGTGGAATATTTCCGTGCATACACATGAGAAAATGAAAATGACAAAATGCCTTCATAGTCTTCCGAAAATAAGTTCTTATGAAAATAAGATCACTGATTAAAAATATAGAAGATGACACAATCAGATGGAAAGATAAATTCATAGACTGGAAGGATGTTGTTAAATTGATCAGACTATCCAAGGCAAACTACACATTCAATGCAATCTCTATCAAAAAACCAAAGGTATTTTTCGTAGAGCTAGAACAAGTAATTCTAAAATTTGCACAGAAGCAAAAAGACTCCTAATAGCCAAGGCAATCTTGAGAAAGAAGAACAGAGTGGAGGGATCATGCTCCTTGACTTCAGACCACACTGTCGACACAAAACTACGGAAATTAAAACAGTGTGTACTGGCACAAACCACGAGGATCAGTGGGACAGAAGAGTCCAGAAATGAACCCACACACTTACAGTTAATTGATCAAAGCAGAGGAGGCAGGAAAGCATATTGGGGGAAGGGGCATCTCTTCAATAAGCAGTCTTGGTAAAACAGGACAGCTACATGTAAAAGAAAGAAATTAGAACATTTCCTCATACCATATACAAAAAGATATTCAAAAGAGATTGAAGACCTAAACGTAAGACCGGAAACCACAACTCTTAAAGAAGAACATAGGCAGAACACTGACATGAATCATAGCATTGTTTATTCTGTCTAAGGCAAAAGAAATAAAAGCAAACATGAACAAATGGAACCTAATTCAACTCAAAAGCTTTTGCACAGCAAAGGGAATCAACAAAAATACAACCTGCTGAATGGGAGAAAATATTTGCAAATGACATGATCAATAAGGAGCTATATCCAAAACATATAAACAGCTCATACAGTCAGTCAGTCAGTTCAGTCGCTCTGTCGTGTCCGACTCTTTGCGACCCCATGAATCGCAGCACGCCAGGCCTCCCTGTCCATCACCAACTCCTGGAGATCACCCAGACTCACGTCCATCGAGTCAGTGATGCCATCCAGCCATCTCATCCTCTGTCGTCCCCTTCTCCTCCTACCCCCAATCTCTCCCAGCATCAGAGTCTTTTCCAATGAGTCAACTCTTCGCATGAGGTGGCCAAAGTACTGGAGTTTCAGCTTCAGCATCATTCTTTCCAAAGAAATCCCAGGGCTGATCTCCTTCAGAATGGACTGGTTGGATCTCCTTGCAGTCCAAGAGATGTGTAAAATAGAGATTTTTTTAAAATAAGGCATACAGATGGCCAATAAGCACCTGAAAAGGTATTCAGCATCACTAATTGGAGAAAAGCCAATCAAAATCACGAGATCATCTCACACCTGTCAGAATGGCCATCATCAAAAAGACCACAAATAACAAACATTAGTGAGGGTGTGGAGAAAAAGGAACCCTATTACACTGTTAGTGGGAGTGCAAATTCATGCAGCCACTATGGAAAACAGTGAGACGGTTTCTCAAATAACTGAAAATAGAAACTACCAGGAAGATCAATCAGGATGGCAAAGTAGGAGGATGTGGAAATCACCTTCCCACAAACACTTCAAAAATACATCTACATGTGGAACAATTCTCACTGAAAACTAACTAGAAACTGGCCAAGAGACCAAGACTGTAAGAAACAGCCATAAAATCAAGTACAAAGGGGCAAGAAATGACCAGGTTGGAACCTGTGCCCTTGGGAGGGGACTCAGAGGAAAAGTGAGATTACTCGGGAGGGGAGCCACCATGGTGAGTGAGTAGTTTAAGACGCATACTGGGCACCCCAGTCTTTGGGCTGAAGCTGTTCTGCTTGACCCAAAACCTGGGTGGCAGTATTAATAATAATACTGAGTGGTGTCTGCTCTGTCTCCCAGGAACCAGAGTGAAGCCGTAGGCCCACCCTAGGAAAGGCATGAGTCCAGATCCCTTGGGGCTAAATGCTGCTGAGTGGATCTTGTTTTTCACCTGCAAGGATGCCCTGCTGGGGCCTGTAGCCAGGCCAGTGCCTCCACTGGCCTGGGCAAGGTAGCTGGGCAGACTGGCTGCAGGCCTGGAGAGGAGCCTGTGTGGAGTGAGGCTAGGGGCCCACTATTCCTGCAGTCACGCAGGTTATGCAACCACCACTTCCACTGGCACAGACATCCTCTGTGGCCTGGCTGCACTGGTCAAACCGGGTAAGTAGGACCTCAAACATGGCTTGGAGGCAGAAGAGCTCAGGTTCCCTTTGGTGCTCTGGATGGCCCAGGCCCATGCTCAGCCCATCTAGCCGGCTGGAGGAAATGGAAGGGTTTTGGAGTTTCTGGTAGGTGGGAAGATGAGCCCCCTGGACTGGTTGGAATGCTGGTGAAACTAACAGGAGGGTGGTAGGAAGCTCAGACTCCACTCAAGAGAAACACATGCATGTTTGCTTGCTGCTGAGATAGGGCAGAGAAGCCAGACTAAAAACTCCAAGGTGGCTGCCTGATTCCCTGTGATCAGCCCTGTGTGCACCCCAGCCTGAGCCCAGTGAACTCTTTAGCCCAACGTAGTAAGGCACAACTCCACACTGAAGCAGGAGCCATCATGACAAAGAAGAGAGCTGGGCCCTGGGACGCACAGGCAACTCAGACCTAAAGTAGCATCTAAGCAGGATGATGGCAGCCCTTACTGGTGCTCACACAGACAGCACTTCAGAAACATTCTTGATCTCTGATGGCAGCTGGACCACCACAGGGCATGCACCAACACATGCCAAGTTCACACAGCTCTGCCTGCCCCACAGTGCAGCTCCACACCAGGGTGGGGGTGGCAGATGCTGAGGGAGAGATCAGATGTGAGGGATGAAGACACTCAGGCCCGAAGCACTGTCTGAACAGGGCTGAGGAAGCTACTACTGGTGCTTGCATAGGCAGCACATCAAAAGCAGCCTGGACCATTATCTGAGGCTAGACCACCACATCCCATACCTTGTCACAAGCTGAGAGCCCTCATGGTCCTCATGCTTCAGCACTGCTCCTGCCAGGGCCAAGGATGCCGGTGCTGGGATGGAGGGGAGGTCACATTTAAAGAGAGTGGAGCCAGCTTGGACCTGACCCTCAGGGCTTCTGCTCCAACAATTTGAGACCAGGGCCTGGATCTTCCTTTGATAGGTAATGACCCCTGAGCAGAGGGGCCTCCTTGCCTCACCCCTGGATCTGGCTCAAGTACCCCTCCATCTTCAGCCCCACATCGTACCAAGGTGATAGCTGCCAGCACACCCTGATGTAAGATGTGACTTGTGTTCATGTCAAATCCAGATCTCCTACCAAAGCCACTGGGCACAGGCAGACTGCATAGGGATGCTTCCACATATAGACACCACTACAAGACTGTAACTGTTAACTGTTTCACCTAAATTCAGAGAGACAGAGAAAGTTAAGCAAAATGAGAAAACAGGAAACTAGTCTCAACTGAAAAAACAAGAGAAAAATCCCTGAAAACATAATGAAACAGAAACAAACAACTTACCAGATAAAGAGTTCATAGCAGTAGTAATAAGAATGCTAACTGAATTAGAGGAACACAGTGAGACTTTTAACAAGGAACTAGAAAATATTAAAAACAACCAGTCAGAATTGAAGAATACCATAACTGAAATGAAAAACGTACTAGAAGGAATTGACAGCAGAACAAGGGATAAGGAGGAATGCAAAAACGACAGCACTTCAGAAACATTCTTGATCTCTGATGGCAGCTGGACCGCCACAGGGCATGCACCAGCACATGCCAAGTTCACACAGCTCTGCATGCCCCACAGTGCAGCTCCACACCAGGGTGGGGGTGGCAGATGCTGAGGGAGAGATTTAAGCTAAAATATCTTAAAATATCTCTGGGATAATACCAAGCATACCAATACTCCCATTACAGGGGTCCCAGAAGGAAAGGAGAGAGAGAAGGGGTAGACAGAATATTTGAAATTATGGCTAAAATCCTCACAAGCCTGAAAAACTACATTTAAGTGCAGGAAGCATAGAGTGTCCAGAACAAAATGAATTCAAACAGACCCACACCAAAACATAACAGCTAAAATGGCAAAAGTTAGAGAATTCTAAAAGCAGCAAGAGAAAAACCAAAGTCATGTGCAAGGAAGCTCCCTAAGGTTATCAACTGGTATCTTTACAAAAGCTTTGCAGGTCAGGAGGGAGTGCTGATATATTCAAAGTGCTGAAAGGGAAACATTTGCAGCCTAGAACACTTTACCCAGCAATACCATCATTCAGAACTGAGACAGAGAGAAAGAATTTCTCAGACAAACAAAATTAACAGTTCATCAATACAAAACCTACCCTAAAAGAAAATGTTAATGGTCTTCTCTAAGCAGAAAAGAAACTGCTCTAACAAAAAGTAAGGATCTAAGGAAAGGAAAAATTCTATTAGGAAAGGCAAATACATAGTAAGGGCTGAGGCTCAAACACTTAAATAAGCTAATATGAAGATTAAAAGACAAAAAAATGTAAAAGTGTAACTGCAAAAAATAATGAAGGGATAAACATGAAGATACAAAATATGACATCACAAAATGTGAAGGAGGGGAACAAAAAAACATAGATCTTTTAGAATGTGTTTGAACTTAAAGTAACAGTCTAAAATGAGTAGATATAGTTTATAGGTTAACATTTATGAACCTTGTAGTAACTACAAGTCAATACACTACAATACTAAACTAGAAAGAAAAGAATACAATCATATCACTAATGAAAATCAAACTACAGCGAAATAAATGAACAGAGAAGAACTAAAAATAACCAGAGAACAAGCAATAAAATAGTAATAAGTACACACTGGTGAATAATTACTTTAAATGTCAATGGACTAAATGCTCCAAAAGACATGGGGTGGCTGATTGGATAAAAAAACAAAACCTATCCATACGCTGCATACAAGACATTCATTTCAAAGCTAAAGACACACACAGGCTAAAAGTGAAGGGATGAAAAAAAGATATAAAAAGACAGCAGTAGTAACATTCACACCAGACAAAATAGCTCTTAAAGTTTATAATAAAGACAAAGAAGGGCATCATATAATGACAAAGGGATCAATACAAGAATCAATACAAGAAGAGGGTGTTATACTCAAGTATGCATCCAGTACAGGAGCATTTAAATATATAAAGCAAACACTAACAGACATAAAGGAAGAAATTCACGATAATACAGTAATAGTGAAAGTGAAAGTCGCTCAGTTGTGTCCGACTCTTTGCAACCCCACGGGCTAAACAGTCCATGGAACTCTCCAGGCTAGAATACTGGAGTGGGTAGCCTCTCCCTTCTCCAGGGGGTCTTCCCAACCCAGGGATCAAACCCAGGCCTCCTTCATTGCAGGCAGATTCTTTACTAGCTGAGCTACAAAGGAAGCCTGCAGTAATAGTAGGAGGCTTTAATATACTACTTATATTAATGGAGAGATCATCTAGGAGAAAAAAGTCAGTCAAGAAGGTCTTAAATAAATGACATAAATAATGTAAATAAAATGTAAATAAATGACTTAAATAAATAAATGACAAAATAGACCAGTTACACTTAGATATCTACAGGATCTTCCATCTAAAACACAGTAGAATACACATTCTGAAGAACACACTATGTGCACTTAAAGGATAGATGACATGCTAGGCCATGAAACTACTTTTGACAAATTTGATAGCACAGAAATTATATCAAGCATTTTTTTAACCAGAATGGTATGAAACTATGTCAATTACAGAAAGAAAAATGGGAAAGCACAAACCCATGGATACTAACAACATTCTATAAATACTATAAAACCATTGGATCCCTGATGAAATCAAAGAGGATATCCAAAACCACCTTGAGACAAACAGAAATGTAAACACAACTTTCCAAAATGTATCAGTTCAGTTCAGTCGCTCAGTCCATTCGGACTCTTTGCAACCCCATGTATTGCAGCCGCGGCACAACAAAAGCATTTTAGGAGGGAAGTTTACAGAAACATAGGCCCGCCTCAAGAAAAAAGAAAAACTTCAAATACACAATCAAACCTACCATCTAACTTTCTACCATCTAATTTCTAAAGAAATTAGAGAAATAACAAATGAAGCCCAAAGTCAGCAGAAGGAATAAGATCAGAGAGGAACTAAATAAAATGGAAACTAAAGAAACAACAGAAAATGATCAGTGAAATTAATAGCTGTTTATTGGAAAAGATAAACAAAATTGACAAACTTTAGCTAGGATCTTCAAGAAGAAAAGAGAGAGGACCCAAATAAACAAAATAGGAAATGACAGGAAAAATAACCACCAACACCAGAGATACAAAAAATCTTAAGAGAACGCCATTCACAGTTATGTGCCAACAATTTAAACAACTTAGAAGGAATGTACAAATTTCTAGAAACATTCAACCTTCCAAGACTGAATCAGAAAGACAATTTGAACCGACTGATCACTAGTAGTGAAATTGAATTTGTAATTAAAAACAACTCTCAGCAAAAAAAGGCCAGAATTCTATAGCTTGACAGTAACTTGTAACAAAATAGAGCTAATATTCTCAAACTATTCAAAAAAATTGAAGAGGACAGACACTCCCAAATTCATTCTGTAAGTCCACCATTATCCCAATACTCAAACCAAAAAAAGACAACACCAAAAAAGAAAAAAGAGAAAGAAAATTACAGGCCTATATCTCTGATGAATATGATGCAAACATCCTCAAAATATTAGTAAACTGATTTTATATATAAATATATACTGGTATATACACACACACAATATACAAAAAGGATTATACATCTTGATTAAGTGGGATTTATTTTAGGGATGCAGGGATAGTTCAATATTCACAAAAAAACATTACACACCAAGCCAACAAAAAGGATAAAAATCACGTGATCATCTCAACAGATGCAGAGAAAGCATTTGACAAAATTCAATATTCATTCATGATAAAAAAAAAAACCCTCAAAAATCATGTAAAGGGAACATATCTCAACAAAATAAAGTCCACTTATGACAAATGGACTAATACATCCACAGCTAACATACTCAACGGTGAAAAGCTAAAAGTCTTTCCTCTAAAATTAATAGCAAGATAGAAATGCTCATGCTTGCCACTTCTATTTAACACAATATTGCCAGTCACAGCAATCAGACAAGAAACAAAAGGCATCTAAATTGGAAAGGAAGAAGCAAAACTGTCACTATTTGTGAATAACATACTAAGTCTTTCACAAAACAAAAACTGACAGAATAAATGAATTCTGTAAAGTTGTAGGATGCTAGATTAATATACATAAATCTGTTGCTTTTCTATGAACTAATAATGAACTATGAGAAAGCAAAAAAAAAAAAAAAAAATCCAAAACAGTAACTTTTAAAATTGAATTAAAAAAAAAAAACAACTAAGGAATAAAACTTAACCAAGGAGGTGAGCCATCTATACACTTAAAACGTGTACCCCAGTGTTCATCGCAGCACTGTTTATAATAGCCAGGACATGGAAGCAACCTAGATGTCCATCAGCAGATGAATGGATAAGAAAGCTGTGGTACATATACACAATGAGTATTACTCAGCCATTAAAAAGAATACATTTGAATCAGTTCTAATGAGGTGGATGAAACTGGAGCCTATTATACAGAGTGAAGTAAGCCAGAAAGAAAAACACCAATACAGTATACTAACGCATATATACGGAATTTAAAAAGATGCTAACAATAACCCTGTGTACGAGACAGCAAAAGAGACACTGATGTATAGAACAGTCTTATGGACTCTGTGGGAGAGGGAGAGGGTGGGAAGATTTGGGAGAATGGCATTGAAACATGTATAATATCATGTATGAAACGAGTTGCCAGTCCAGGTTCAATGCATGATACCGGATGCTTGGGGCTGGTGCACTGGGACGACCCAGAGGGATGGTATGGGGAGGGAGGAGGGTTCAGGATGGGGAACACATGTATACCTGTGGCGGATTCATTTCGATATTTGGCAAAACTAATACAATATTGTAAAGTTTAAAAATAAAATAAAATTAAAAAAAAAAACACTATAAAACATTGACGAAGGAAACTGATGGTAAAAAGGGAAAGATATCCCATGCTCTTGGACTGGAAGAATCAATATTATCAAAATAGCTATACTATACAAAGCAACCTATAGATTTAATGCAATCCCTATCTAAATACTGAGGACATTTTTCACAGAAGTAGAACACATGATCCTAAAGTTTATATGGAACAACAAAAGACCCCACATTTCAAAGCAATCTTGAGAAAAAAGAACAAAGCTGGAGGTACCATGTGCCCTGACTTCAGACTATACTACGAAGTTACAATATTCAAAACAGTATGGTATTGACACAAACCCAGACATATAGATCTATGGAACAGAATCGAGTCCAGAAATAAACCCACACACTTACAGTCAATAAATCAACAAAGGAGGCAAGAATATACAATGCAGAAGACGGTCACTTTCATAAGTGGTGCTGAGAAAACTGAACAGCTACATGTAAAAGAATAAGCTTAGAGCATTTCCTCACACCAATACAAAAGTAAACTTAAAACTGAGTAAAGATCTAAATGTAAGATCCGAAGCTCTAAAATTTCTAGAAGATAACATAGGCAGAGAACTCTTAGACATAAATTTTAGCAATATTTTTTGTGGTCTCCTAAGGCAAAGGAAATAAGAGCAAAAATGAACAAATGGAACCCAATTAAACTTAAAAGCTTTTATTCAGCAAATGAAATCTTTGACAAAAATGAACAACCTGCTGAATGGGAGAAAGTACTTGAAAATGATATGACAAATAAGGAGTCAATATCCAAAGGATATAAACAGGTCATACAATTAATTAAAAAAAAAACTTGATTAAAACATAGGAGGAACTCAAAGAAGACATTCAGATGGCCAACAGGCACATGAAAAGATTCTCAACATTACTAATCATGGATATGCAAATCAAAACCACAGTGAGAAATCGCCTCACACCTGTTACAATGCTGCTGCTGCTGCTGCTGCTGCTGCTAAGTAGCTTCAGTCGTGTCCGACTCTGTGTGACCCCATAGATGGCAGCCCACCAGGCTCCCCCGTCCCTGGGATTCTCCAGGCAAGAACACTGGAGTGGGTTTCCATTTCCTTCTCCAATAAGTGAAAGTGAAAAGTCAAAGTGAAGTCACTCAGTCATGTCCGACTCTTAGCAACCCCATGGACTGCAGCCTACCAGGCTCCTCTGTCCATGGGATTTTCCAGGCAAGACTACTGGAGTTGGGTGCCATTGCCTTCTCTGACCTGTTACAATGGCTATCATCAAATCCTGGAAATGGTGTAGTGAAAAGGGTTCTCAGTGTTGATGAGAATATAAATTGGTGCAGCCACTATGGAAAACAGTGTAGAAGTTCCTCAAAAAACTAAAAATAGAACTATCATCTGATTTAAGTAATTACACTCCTGGGTATGCAAAAAAAAACAAAAAAAAAAACCTTGAAAACACTCATTCAAAAAGATATATGCACGCCAATGTTCATAGGAGTGTATTTACAATAGCCAAGATACAGAAAAAACCAAAGTGCTGTTGACAGATGACTGGATTAAGATGTGGTATATATACACACACAATGGAGTATTACTCAGTCACGGAAATGAATGAAATTCTACCATTTGCAACAATGTGCATGGACCTAGGCTGCTGCAGCCAGCACAGCAGGTAGGGATTGAAAGTGGTCAATGCATAGTTTGGGAAAAAGAAACTAGAGACAGAAGTAAAGTTTTAAAGATGGGACTGGGGGACTCAAGACCTCTTGGTCAAGAGCCCTGTTGCTTGGAGCCGCATCACTTTTATTTAGTGTCTTGGCAAGCAGAAAGCATATGTTGTGTTACAATGAAGTCAGCCTCCTGTGTCCCTGGTCACGTCTCCCATTTTATTGATTACTTTAACCTATCTTTGTTATTTTCTTGTACAAGGGCTCTCACCTAGCCGGAGGTCATAGACCGACATATGCCTTGGGAAAACATCTTCACGTGTGCACAGGCAGTGCTCTGAACTTGCACTGACCTGGCGTTCCAAGGTCCACACTATGTTTTGCCTTAGCTTAGCAGGGCATGACAACCCCAACTGATCAACCCAATGTACTTTTATTTGGGTTATGCTGTATTGCTATATTTTGCTTTTATTCTTTTCCCATGGTGATTTTTTTCATGGCTTAGCCAGAGCAACAGGCAGCTAATTATTAACCCTGGCACTAGGCAGCCCATGCTTACTGAGTAAGTTACGCTTATTGAAATAAGTCAGAGAAAGACATATACTGTATGCCATTACTTACATGTGGAATAAAAAAACACATATATATAGGAAAACAGACTCAGATACAGGGAAGAAACTAGTGGTTACCAACAGGGAGAGGGAGGGACAAGGCACAAGATAGGGATAGAGGATTAAGAGGTAGGAGATACTAAATACAAAAAAGCTACAAGCATATATTGTACAGCACAAGAAATATAGCCAATGTTTTATGATTATTTTAAATCGAATATAATACATAAAAATTTTAATTAGTACATTGTATGCTTGAAAATACTATGTATCAACTATACCTCATTAAAATTATTTTGATATTATAAACCCTTGAAACTCTCAGGGATGCCCCAAAAGTCCTTGATTAAGACATCGAGAACCACTGCTGAGAACGAGAGAGACTAGAGTCCCAATATAACTGCATGGAACAGAACATGCTAATCCCCATAACCAGACCACCTACCAACATATACCTTCATGTGAATTATAAATAAATCTCCCATCTTCAGTTAGCCACTGTACTATGATCTCCATTTATGCCATCAAACCAACATCCTAAAACAATCATTTGACTGGCAGGGTTGTTTTTCTTAAGACAGTTAAGAATGAAGTGATATTTCTCATACAAAGTGTGAACTAAAAGTGGGATGTAAACTGCAGATTTAGAAAGCCTCCACTATCAAAATAAATGGGAGGAAGTGCCTCTCCTTATGGAAGTTAGGAATGTTCCCAAGCTTTCAGATCTGAAGCGTGCCTCTTTCATCTTGTCTGGTCCACTTTGCTCACTTAGGATACTTGCTGGCCCAGTAGGTAAATAAGTCCATGAAGAAAAGGAAAGTTTTTAGTAGAAAATTGATGTGATCAGAACAATGCTCAGAAAGATCCATCTCACAGCCCTGGACAAGTGGACTGGAAGCAGAGGGGCTAGCACTGGAACAGCCAGGCAGATAGAAGGTGCCCTAAGAGTCTGAGTGAACTCCAGGAGTTGGTAATGGACAGGGAGGCCTGGCGTGCTGCGATTCATGGGGTCGCAAAGAGTCGGACACGACTGAGCGACTGAACTGAACTGAAGACTCTAGGGGAATAGTAAGTCAGGATTAAGTCAGTGGAGAAGAGGAGGAGGGGAACGGATTGAAAGTATTCATGCCTGGATCACAGGTCCTACACCGCAACAGAGAGCCATGGCACAGAGCACAGGCCAGCTCTGCACACAGAATATTCCTTAGGATGACTTATCTTCAGAACCCTGCCTGCTGGTCCGGATCATATCAGAAGATGCAGGATCCCTTTAAGTCTTTTCCAAAGCTGCCTAAAGCTGATCCCATGTTTCTCTCCCCGTAGCTGAATCAGTCCATTCTCCACCTACCCACACCAAGGGATCTGAAGCAGGTGGCACACTTGGTCACATCTTACCTCATAGGTGGCAGCAGTAAAAAGAACTGCCCCTCTCAGGCTGTCTGCATTATAAGCTCACCGAAAGTTCCCACCTCCCAGTCCTGAGGAGGGAACAAGGGGGTCATTGCCCTTACCTGGGTCCAGGACATCCTTGGTGGTTCTTTGAATTTGTCACAGGTCCTCCTTCCTGCAATCTGGAATGAAATATTAGTGTGCTCAGCAGTTGGAAGGATAAAAGTCAACTGTACAGACTGTTCACAATCTACCAGGTACACCTTTAAGTGCCTTATATATGTGAAGTTGTTTAATCCTCACAACCACCTTTTAAGACAGGTAGTAGTATTGTCCCCATGGTACAGATGAGGGACCCTAAGCACGGGATATTGAATAACTTGCTGAGACTGTATATCTAGTAACTAAAGGGCTTGGATTTAAACCAGGTCATCTGTCTCCAAAAGCCTGCATGCGGTCTTAACCGTGACATTCGACCATCTCAAATATGGTATCCAGGGATCAAGCCTGGGTTCCAGAGGATAGTCGTTCCCAAGAATGTGAGAAAAAGAAAAGGCAGGGAGGATTTGATATTATATTCACAGCACCTAATACCCAAGCAAACAGAAGTGGAGGGAAAAATCAATTTGATTCTTTGTGCCTTTATAGCACACGCCCCAATTCATCAGATCTCCTGTGTCAGAGATAGGATGGAATTGAATGCAAGTCTAAACTGATGAGTCTGGACTGCTGGACTATTGGTTTTAAATCCAATCAGGAGCTCTCATTTATAGCCTGCTGAACATCTGGAAGAAGTATTCCTGGTTCTAGGTTGCTACTGGGCTTCTAACTATGAAACAGAGCAGGACCCTATGGTTCTTTCCCTGACCATGTTTTCCCACCTGCCTTCTGTCTGTGAAAAAAACTTTAGCCAGAGAATAAGTCTAATCAGAGAAGTGAGAAAATGCACAAAGGAAAACTGTCCAACAAGAATAAATAATAATAGTTTAGTCACTAAGCACAGTTAAGGACCTTTAGTTCCTCCTCAAGGGTTACAGATGATATTCTGAGCCATATCCTGTGAGCTGTCTTATGGGTTCTGAAACCCTACCAGATGAAAGCAGTTAACTGACTACATGATGACCAAATCGAAGCCATGACATAAACTACTTCATTTTACACAGTTCTGAGGCCCCAAAGAAATGGGAACAAACCGACCCTGGAACTGAAAATTAACTGTACTTAAAACAATCAAGTTGATGCTGGTCAGACCACTGATGACCAATTTCAAGATGACTATCTGAGCTGACTGTGCTATTTCTGCATGTAGTCCTCTTTCCATCTATAAAAGCTCTTGTTGACTGACAAAGTGTGAAGGGAGTCAGCTTTTGGACAGGAGTCTGCCCCCCATCCCCATGCTAGCATCTGAAATAAAGCAAACTTTCCCTTCCACCAATCTTGCCTCTTTATTGACTTTTGAGTGGTGAGCAGCCAGACTCCACTTTCAGTTACAATTACACACTCAAAAACGAATCTCTCACCAGGGCCAAGCCCTCAGCGTGCTCACAGCCCAGCCTGTGTGCTCTGAGGACACCAGCAAAACCCTCTACTCTCTCTCCACCGAAGAGCTGCCTGATAGCCAGGGTCCTCAAATCTCTAGGTTTTATCAGTAGATGAAATAATTTGGCACAGTGGGTCAAAGGCCAAAGGCCAGTGGGTGTTTTCCTTCCAGAATGATCTTGAGTTACTTGCTGAATCCATGTTTACGCCCTTAGCAGCCAGGCCAATTTTCTACATTTTAAAAATACTGACTCAAATCTTAACAACACTCATATCTTTTCCTCCTGCAAGAGACAGAATTTCCTTTCTGGAGTTTTCATGAAACCCTGACCATACTTTACTTTAGCACTTACTAAATCACCCTATTATTGATTGTTTAAAGAGCTGTTTTTCTACCAGATTATGAGCCTCTCTAAGGCAACTGTAACCAAACCAGGTGCTTTTTTGCTTGACAAACAGCAAGCCCACACTCTGATACTGAGGTTTGCAAGTGAAGTTAGGGTCTATTTACAAGGCAGCCAAGCAAGGACACAGGAGAACAAATCTCAAAATCAGCCTGCCCCAAGGTAAATTGGCTCGGGGTTCTATGCAGGTGTAACCAGGCTACAGGCCCATACATGTTCTAAGGGCAGAGTTTGAGGTTCTTTGATGTCAAAGGTCATCGAGCTCAAACACTTGTGTGCGCCCAATTGGAGGGTCCGTGTTGCTATAACCCTAATATCTACACATAAAATTGATGCTAAAATCAGCACCAAGATTCCAAAAAAGCATCAGTGGGATATGCAGAATAATCACACTTTTAACCAGTTCATCTTGATCAAGACACAGCTGACTTCAAGTTCCCAGAAAACAACACAGACAAACATCTTATTGTTTATGTGCCGCTGGGAGGACAGGCAAGTCTTCACACAACCTTCATTAGTGAAGGCAGGTGAAATGGATTTCACTAATTATTACCCACAGTTTCACAAAGACTATGCTCCATCTATCTTGGAGGCTCTGTGGCTTTATACATAGTAGGTTCCACAGCTAATGAAAAAAAGAATGAAAAGTGAGAATGAGAGGCAGATAATGGTGTTCAGACCTTTATATGATTCAAAATGTCCTGAGAATAACCCTCCTGTCCCCCAAAATCTCCTTCCTGGCCCTGCTTCTTTCTGTATGTGACTTTCTATCATAATTAAGGAGCTTTGAAAACATAAATAGCACTGGGAAAATAATTCCTCAACCCATAGCTATTAATATAAGATGGAAATATTTTTAAAAGGTGATTTGTGGGGTAGAGACTGTGAAAGATTGGGCTGTGATGATGCCCACACAGGTTATGTCAGGCAGAAGGGAAAAAGCCAGAGATGGTAAATGTCTCAGTAGGTGGAGGGGAAGAGTAAGGGGAGGGGATGAGGGAATTTAAGGCAAATTTCCTTACATCATAATTGTCTCTAGAGCTAGTAGTCCAGAAAGTAAAATATTATTCTGCATATCTCATTGATGCATTTCTGGAATCCTGGTGCTTATTTTCATGTCAATTTTATGTGTAGATATCAGGGTTATACCAACTAATCTAATTCTCTTGGAAATGTGGGACAGAGTGAACCAAACTGTTGAAGTGTATAATTCAGCACTTTCAAGGCCAAAGCAAATGCTCCTTAATTTTTTCTGAATAAATTCACTAATCAATTCACTGGATGAGCCACATTTCCTTTTCACAGCCAAATTCCAAACAGCATGATGATTCTTCAGTTCCCATTGGTAGTTTAGCCTGGATTGGGTTATGCTATATGACTTTGTGGCCTAGTGGGCACCTGGAGACCTCCATGACTGCAGGGACCTGGAAAAACAGAACATGGAGCTGCTGTGCGCTGGAGATGGGAGGCTCATTTCTGCAGACTGCCTAGCCACCACTTTCCGCCCACTGTCATTTGCTTCTCCCCCTCCCTGTTGCTTACCTTCAGGGTCATTTACTCTTCCAAAGCCACCTGCTCCTCCTTGCCTTGGAGTTTCTAGGTGCCAGCTCTCTAAGGTTTGACCTCAAGACCTGCCAACTCGGAGCTGGGATGGCATTTCCCATCTGCAGCAAAAGCCATTTCAAAAAGCAGAGTGAGAGAGCCCTGGGCTTCTCACATCTTCCTTGATGGATGTGTTTGTGGCTGCAAAAACCAATTACTGAAGCTCAGCTGTAAGAAATGAAATGTATTTAGTCACAGGTAAAGTTCATGAACACGGTATTAGCTGCAGAATGTGTGTGGTGGCATCTTTTACAAATGAATGCATAGCCTTGATCCTGCTCCTTTTACAAATAAGCCATCTTCAGAGCGATACTGACGGCAAAAACAGAAGTGAGTCTATTGTCCTGGCAGCCTCAAAGCTGCTCAGAATAACGAACTATGGCGCATAGCACTTTATCTTCATCAGAATTTTCCTCTGCTTGTTTATAGCATCTGACATGCCCATATTCCCTTGGGATCAAACGGGCTTATAGCCCGGCAGGACAAACTCTTTCCTCCACACTTTCTGGTTTAATATTTGAAGCTGTTGCACCAAAAGAAATTTAATTTATTTTTATTCTTAATTTAATTTAATTTATTGCAAAGAGAGAACGCAGAAAGCAGGTGAGGGCACATACAGCTACCAATCTGACTCTCCCAGCACCAGTCTGAAAAATGACTGTATGCTCTCTTTCGACTACCCCAGAATGATGATTTGGGAAACCAAGGACCAAACTATCAGACTTAGTTCCCCTGTTTACCCTAGATACAAACTTTGGTGAAAATTTTTTTTTTTTTAATTGAGAAAGCAACATTTCACAAAGACTATGCTCCATCTATCTTGGAGGCTCTGTGGCTTTATACATAGTAGGTTCCACGGCTAATGAAAAAAAGAATGAAAAGTGAGAATGAGAGGCAGATAATGGTGTTCAGACCTTTATATGATTCAAAATGTCCTGAGAAATTGTGCTTCCCAAGAGAAGTTAAACCTGGCAGACTACTCAATATCAAATGTTACTCTAGGTAAAAAAGAAAAGCTCTTTAAAACCTAAAAGGACCTTGAAGAGGCTTTGAGAAGCCAGCCTTTTCCTCCTTGGTTTGCCTCCCAACAGAAGGGTCGTGGACTTACCAGGCTGAGGGCTGGTTTCCACTGCCAGCTCTCTTATCCATACTGCTGGATGGTACTAGACTAATCCTACAATATTTTTGAATTGCTTTTAACCCTTTGTTCTTTACTTTCTACTTGGAGCCACTATGGAGATTAAAAAAAAAAAATGTCTGAAGAAGTTTAAACTTGAAAAGAGAATGTTAACGAAACTTTGCAAATGCTTGCAGAGACCTTCATCCACTCAATTCTTCTCACTTTTGGCCAATGTGTCAGTGCTTCCTTTGCTGGGTGGGAAAAAAAGCTTGTGTGTTTTCTTGTTCTCCCTCTAGTCTCTTCAAAATTCCATCTCTATATGAGTAGACTTTTTATGAGCTCAGGTGGTGTCTAGCCCGTCTTTCCCAGGATAATTAGTCAACCTGGATCCTGAAATCCACACTCTCTTCTTTCCCTCCAAGACTCTGCTCCATCACATTGTATCCTCCCTGGTATCTTCAGTGTCTACTCCTGCCTTGTCTCCCCTTCCCAACTGCCTGCAGACATGTACACACCTGTGCCTGGGAAGCTCTCCCAAGCTATCCTGCTACTGTACTTCTGCTTTTCCTTACCCAGACTCTTGACCAAATGCCACCCAGTATCCGCTTCCTGTAACAGTAATGCTAATAACAAGAAATGGTGTTATGGAACCAGGTTCATTTTGCCTGATGTACAGCAAGCTAAAATGCTAGGGTATCAAGCTCTGCGGCAGAGGGGGTTTATTCACAAGGCAAGCCAAGCAAGGAGATGGGAGACAGTCTCAGCTCTGTCTTCTAGAAATCAAGTGGCATGGGACATTTATGGGATAAAAAATAAAGAATCATAATGGTCTGGGGTGTGCAAAAAGGTGATTAGGAAAATGCGCGGTCATCATTGTTGTGCACAGGCTTACCTAAGCTACAAGCCTCTGCATGTTTAAAAGAAAAAAAAAATAAAGGCATTTAGCATGATCTGAGGGTGGAGTTTTTGGCTCTCTAACATCCAAAGATCACTGAGCATACACTCACGCATGCCCAGCTGAAGGGTCAGTGGTCTTATCCAGTCTTACCCAGTTCAGTTGGAACCAGACACAGCTGACTCCAAGTTCCTGGAAAACAACTCAGGCAAATATCTTATTGTTTAGTCTACTTTCCACCTGGAGGACATGCAAGTCTACTGTAGATGACATTGATTAGTAAAAGCAGGTGAAATGGATTTGATGAATGACTACTCACAGTTTCAATGATAAATAGCATTTGAGTGCCTACTCTGTGCCTATACATTAGGCAATGTATATACATTGTCCTTTAGCCTCACAAAAACCTCGAGAGTTAGCTGCTATTTTTATCATTATTATCTCCATTCTAAAGATGGAGACATGGAGGCATAAAGGAGTTAAACAACTTGCACAAGATCACACAGCAAGCCTGGAGACTCAATTGAAATCCAGGTGGTCTGCTCTCAGGACCCTCAGTTTCCACCACTATCTTGTACCTCTCTTTTGTTCTGCAGTCAGCCCTCCCAGCATTCTGAACCCATAGGCAGGAAGAGCACTGGTCTCATAAGAGCTGAACCCACTGACATTATCAATTTCTCATTCTCATCAATCTTTCTGCAGTATCTGACGTGGTTCATCTTCTGTTCGCATCTTCTTTTTGACCCTCTTCTCTCATTTGGCTTTCGAAGCACCGTATTATTTAGTTCTTATCCATTCTCTCTGACCTTTATTCTCTTCACTAGCTCCATTTTCTGCTCTTAATAATTACAAATATGCCAAGTTTTAGTCATTGAGACTTTGCCACTATCAATAGAAAGTCGCTCACCCCATGTCTTCGACTGTGTTAGCTGCCAATGAATCTTAGTTCTATAGCTTCAGTCTCATCATCCCTCCTGGCACCAGGCTTGAATGTCCAACTGAATGGGGAACTTTTCCACTAGATTGTATCACCTCTATTTTAAATGCAGTATGTTAATATAAATGAATCATATTTTCTCCAAGTTGCTGGAGCATTGTTCTTCTCTGCTCTTTTTCAAATGGTGCTATTACTTGTCTAGTCACTGGGCTTAAAAATGTGGATGTCATCTCTGAAGGCTCCCTTCTTGTCACCACTTAGCATTATCTACTCAAAATTAAGTCTTTTCAGTTCTTACTTTCATGATGAACACAACTTTCTCTTCTATTCCATTCTCTTTCCAGTGTCAGCACCCTAAAAGATGTCCTTATTAGCTAATGTTTATCCTACAGTTTAAGACAGTCTTTGACCTTCTTGTCTCTCTTGCAGACCCCAATCCATATGGCTGGCTGCCAAAATGTCATCAATCCAAAACACTATTTGCATCACATTATAACCCTGTTCGTAAATCTAAAGAGGCTTCCTATGAGAAAAGCCCAAACTCATTAGCCTGGCATTTAATGCCCTCTCTGCTGCTGCTGCTGCTAAGTCGCTTCAGTCGTGTCCGACTCTGTGCGACCCCATAGACGGCAGCCCACCAGGCTCCTCCATCCCTGGGATTCTCCAGGCAAGAATACTGGAGTGGATTCCTCCTCCATTGGAGGAGGACATTTTCCCCTCCAATGTCCTCTCTAATTTGACCATAATTGGCCTTTCCCATTTTCTGTCCTCTACTCCAAGTCAGTTCTGCCTATATCCAAATATTTTCAGCTCACACTTGTGTCCACATCATGGCTTTCCTTTCCTGTGGTGATGCCCTTGCTTTTCACAGACTACTACCCTTTCAGGATTCAGCTTTGGTTCTTGTTTCTTCAATCAATATGCTATGACCACATTCTCCTAGAAATGATCTCCTTCCTCTGAATTCTACAGTAATGATCATCTATGTTATCAATTTAGCACTAAGCATTTCCTGCCTATATTTTCATAGGATATGATCTCCTTGCCAACTTTTTTTTTTTTTTAACACATTGTGCAGGTGTTAGATCTAGGTACTAAAATAGGTATTTTAAAGTCATATTTTAATAATATATTGAGAATTCGGTATTTTCTCAGGGCTGTACAGATGAAGCAATTGAGTCTCTGAGAAGTTAAGTAAATTGGCTAAGGAAGCTGCTAACATGAATCTAAGCAGGGATTTTAACCAGGGAATAAGACCCTGAGGCCCATTCTCTTTCTGTTGCAGCATACCATGTCCTTTCAGCTGCCTGGAGTGCAATGACCCAATTTTATATCTTTTTGTATATTTCATGGTACCCAGCAAAGGTCTTGAGTATACTGCTCAAAAATGTTTCTGTTTGAAAGATGTGCTGCCAAAAAATAAAATTACCTGACATAAAAAGCATTGATCCTCCATAGGAGCCCCACTGTCAACACAGGGAAGAAGGAGCCTGGATCTGTCATAGCATCCTCCTTGTCAGTGGGCAAGGCTGCAGCCACAGTGGGTTCTATTAACTTTGTGGGCATGAACACACAGAAGTAGGGCTAAAACCTGAGCTAGTTACCAGCAATCCACTGTGGGCCCAGGGAGGCAGCTCTGTTGGGTTCTCCCTCTGGCAGATTTTGGGACCAGGACTTTGTACATGGTCCTGAGTCTGTGGGTTCAGGAGATGCAGCTCCCGTGGATTTATGTGCTGGTGGCTTTATGAGCATGCATGCATCCAGTAACTTCATGAAAAAATTTGTATCACACCAAGTCAGCTAAGCTGCTACTGAATTCATGACCCACAGAAATAATGAAATAATTAATATTTGCTGTTTCAAGCTGGGGGGGGGGGGGAACCTCCTTGCAAACAAAAATCCAGGACTGGGGAATTCTACCAAACATACAAAACAAACAAACAAACATACTCTCAAACTCTCGAAAAAGGTTAAAGAGGAAGGAACACTCTCAAAGTCGTTGTATGAAGCTACCAAAACCCTGATAACAAAACCAGACAAAGATACTACCAAAAAAGAAAATTACAGGTCCATATCACTAAGTATTTTTTTAAAAAGTAAGATTATAGCATCCAGCCCTATTATTTCATGGCAAATAGAAGAGGAAAATGTGTAACTAGTGACAGATTTCCTCTTTTTGGGCTCTAAAATCACCACAGATGGTGACTAGAGTCATGAAATCAGAAGACAATTACTTCTTGGCAGGAAAGCTATGACAAACCTAGACACTGTGTTGAAAAGCAGAAACATTACTCTGCCAACAAAGGTCATATAGTCAAGGCTATGGTCTTCCCAGTGGTCACGTATGACTGTGAGAGCTGGAACATAAAGAAGGCAGAATGTCAAAGAATTGATGCCTTTGTACTGCGGTGCTGGAGAAGACTCCTGAAAGTCCCTTGGACAGCAAGAAGATTAAACCAGTCAATCTTAAGGGAAATCAACCCTGAATACTCATTGGAAGAACTGATGCTGAAGCTCCAGTATTGTGGTTATCTGATGCAAATAGCCAACTCATTGGAAAAGTCCCTGATGCTGGGAAAAACGGAGGGCAGAAGGAGAAGAGGATATCAGGGGATGAGATAGCCGGGTCGCACCACTGATGCAATGGACATGAACTTGGGCAAACTCTGGGAGATGCTGAGGGACAGGGAGGCTTAGGATGCTGCAGTCCATGGGGTCTCAAAGAGTCAGACGTGACTGGGCAACTGAACAACAACATCACTGATGAATATAGATGCAAAAATTCTCAACAAAATATTAGTAAACTGAATTTAACAACACATAAAAAGGATCATATGCCATGATGAAGTTAGATTTACTCCAGGGTCACAGGATGGTTCAACATATGCAAATCTATGTGATACAGATCAGCAAAAGACAGATCAGCAAAAGACAAAAGCCATGTGATCATTTCAACAGAAGCAGAAAAAGCATTTGATAAAATTCAACATCCATTCATGATAAAAACTCTTACCAAAGTGAGAGTAGAGGAAACATATCTCAACATAATACAAGTCACTTAGGACAAACCGCAGCCAACATAATACTCAATGGTGAAAAGCTGAGAGCCTTTTCACTAAAAATCTACAACAAGACAAAGATGGCATTTTACCACCTCTATTTAACAAAGTATGAGAAATCCAAGCCACAGTAATCAGACAAGAAAAAAAAAGTATCCAAACTGGGAGGGAAGAGGTAAAATTTTCATTATATGAGATGACCAGTACTCTATGTAGAAAACCCTAAAGACTCCACACACAGAAAATTATTAGAACTGATAAGTAAATTCAGCATGGTAGCAAGATACAAGGTTAATATACAGAAATTTGTAGAATTTCTCTATACTAACAATGAGATACAGAAAGAGAACATTAAAAAAAACCCTTTTAAAATCACATCAAAAAAATAAAATACTAGGAATAAACCTAACCAATGAGGTGAAAGACTTACATGCTGAGAACTATAAAACACTGATAAAGGAAACGGAAGGTTATTTAAGGAAATGGAAATATATCCCATGCTCTTGGTTTAGAAGACTTAATATAGTTAAAATTGACATACTACCCAAGGCAATCTATAGATTTAATGTGGTTTCTATCAAATTACCATGACATTTTCCACATAACTAGAATATATAATCCTAAAGTTTATACAGAACCACAAAAGACCCAGAACTGTCAAAGCAATCCTGAGGAAAAAGAACAAAGCTAGAGGTATCACCCTTCCAGACTTCAAACAATACTATAAAGCTACAGTAATCAAAACAGCATGGTATTGGCACAAAAACAGACGTACAGATCAATGGAACAGAATAGAGAGCTCAGAAATAAACCCACACATCTTCAGTTAAAGGAGGCAAGAATATATAATGGGGAAATGACAATCTCTTGAGCAAGTGGTGTTGGAAAAGCTGGACAGCCAAATGTGTTAGAACACACCCTCACATCATACATAAAAATAAACTCAAAATGGCTTAAAGACTTAACTATAAGACACAACACCATAAAACTTCTAGAAGAGAACATAGGCAAAATATTCTCTGATGTAAATTGTAGCAACATTTTCTTATATCAGTCTCCCAAGGCAATAGAAATAAAAGAAAAAATAAACAAATGGGAATTAAAACTTACAAAACGTTTGCACAGCAAAGGAAACCATAAACAAAACGAAAGGACCACCAATGGACTTGTAGAAAATATGTGCAAATGATGTGACCAACGCAGGATTAATTTCCAAAATATACAAACAGCTCATACAACTAAATAACAAAAAACAAACAACCCAATCAAAAAATGGGCAGAAGACCTAAACAGACATTTCTCCAAGGAAGACATATAGATGGCCAATAGGCACATAAAGAGATGCTCAACACAGTAATTACTAAAGAAATGCAAATCAGTGCTACAATCATATACCAACTCACATCTGTCAGAACGGTCATCTCAAAATGTCCATAAATAATAAATGTTGGAGAGGGTGTGGAGAAAAGGAAAAGTGAGCTCTCCTACATTGTTGGTGGAAATGTAACTTGGTGCAATTGCTTTGGTGCAAACACTTTGGAAAACAGTATGGAAGTTCCTTAAAAAACTAAAAATGGAATTACTATATGACCCAACAATCTGACTTCTGGGCATATATCCAGAAAAGACAAAAGATCTAGTTTGAAAAGATAGAAGCACCCCCAGTGTTCATGAGGGTGTTATTTATAATAGCCAAGACATGAAAGTAACCTACATATCTATCAGCAGAGGAATGGATAAAGAAAATGTGGTACATATATATAATAGAATTCTACTCAGCCAAAAAAAAAGAATGAAATAATGCCATTTGTAGCAGCATGGATGGAACTAGAGATTATCATACTAAGTGAAGGACACAAAGACAAATACTATATGGTTTCACTTATACATGGAATCTAAAAAAATAGTACAAAGGAACTTATTTACAAGAGAGAAACAGGATCACAGGCACAGTACACAAATTAATAGCTAGGAATGCAAGAGAAGGATAAATTAAGAGTGGAGAATTATTAAAGACAATCTCTTTAACAAGTGGTGCTGGGAAATCTGGTCAACCACTTGTAAAAGAATGAAACTAGAACACTTTCTAACACCATATACAAAAATAAACTCAAAATGGATTAAAGATCTCAACGTAAGACCAGAAACTATAAAACTCCTAGAGGAGAACATAGGCAAAACACTCTCTGACATACATCACAGCAAGATCCTCTATGACCCACCTCCCAGAATATTGGAAATAAAAGCAAAAATAAACAAATGGGACCTAATTAAACTTAAAAGCTTCTGCACATCAAAGGAAACTATTAGCAAGGTGAAAAGACAGGCTTCAGAATGGGAGAAAATAATAGCAAATGAAGCAACTGACAAACAACTAATCTCAAAAATATACAAGCAACACCTACAGCTCAACTCCAGAAAAATAAATGACCCAATCAAAAAATGGGCCAAAGATCTAAATAGACATTTCTCCAAAGAAGACATACAGATGGCTAACAAACACATGAAAAGATGCTCAACATCACTCATTATCAGAGAAATGCAAATCAAAACCACTATGAGGTACCATTTCACACCAGTCAAAATGGCTGCGATCCAAAAGTCTACAAATAATAAATGCTGGAGAGGGTGTGGAGAAAAGGGAACCCTCTTACACGTTGGTGGGAATGCAAACTAGTACAGCCACTATGGAGAACAGTGTGGAGATTCCTTAAAAAACTGGAAATAGAACTGCCTTATGATCCAGCAATCCCACTGCTGGGCATACACACTGAGGAAACCAGAAGGGAAAGAGACACGTGTACCCCAATGTTCATCGCAGCACTGTTTATAATAGCCAGGACATGGAAGCAACCTAGATGTCCATCAGCAGATGAATGGATAAGAAAGCTGTGGTATATATACACAATGGAGTATTACTCAGCCATTAAAAAGAATAGATTTGAATCAGTTCTAATGAGGTGGATGAAACTGGAGCCTATTATACAGAGTGAAGTAAGCCAGAAAGAAAAACACCAATACAGTATACTAACGCATATATATGGAATTTAGAAAGATGGTAATGATAACCCTGTATACGAGACAGCAAAAGAGACACTGATGTATAGAACAGGCTTATGGACTCTGTGGGAGAGGGAGAGGGTGGGAAGATTTGGGGAAAAAAAAAAAGAAAAAAAAAAAGAGTGGAGAATTAACAGATGCTCACTACCATATACAAAATAAACAACAAAAATTCATTGTAGAGAATTATGTACAAATATTCTGTAATAAACTATAAATGAAATAGAATTTTAAAATGAAGAAAATAGATATATACATAAATATGTATAACCAAATCACTTTCCTGTACACCTGAAACTAACATAGCATTGTAAATTAACTATGCTACAATTTAAAAAATCATTATTAAGTTATTAGTTAACTTATGGAAAATTGATACCTTTATTTTTGATGTTGAATGTTCTATCCCAAAACAAGTTATATTTTCCTAGTAGTTAAAAAAATTTTACTTGCTCCTCTTAAAGGATTTTAAAGTTTTACTTATAAAGATTTTATATATTGTTAATTGCAGCATGAAATTAAAAGACGCTTACTCCTTAGAAGGAAAGTTATGACCAACCTAGATAGCATATTCAAAAGCAGAGACATTACTTTGCCAACAAAGGTCCGTCTAGTCAAGGCTATGGTTTTTCCAGTGGTCATATATGGATGCAAGAGTTGGACTGTGAAGAAAGCTGAGTGCCGAAGAATTAATGCTTTTGAACTGTGGTGTTGGAGAAGACTCCTGAGAGTCCCTTGGACTGCAGGGAGATCCAACCAGTCCATTCGAAAGGAGATCAGTCCTGGGTGTTCTTTGGAAGGAATGATGCTAAAGCTGAAACTCCAGTACTTTGGCCACCTCATGCGAAGAGTTGACTCATTGGAAAAGACTCTGATGCTGGGAGGGATTGGGGGCAAGAGGAAGAGGGGACGACAGAGGATGAGATGGCTGGATGGCATCACGGACTCGATGGATGTGAGTTTGAATGAACTCCGGGAGTTGGTGATGGACAGGGAGGCCTGGTGTGCTGCAATTCATGGGGTGGCAAAGAGTCAGACATGACTGAGTGACTGAACTAAACTGAACTGAATGTCCCTTCTAATTATTAACTTTACACCTATCATTTTTGTGTTTAATTTTAATTTTCAATTTTCAGTTTAAATTATAAAATGGGATCTTTACTTCCATTATATTTTCTACCTAGTTCTTGTTTATATTCTGAAGACTGTTAACTTCTGTATATTAATTTTATGGTCAGAAATCTTATTGAAATCCTCATTGTTTGTAGGCAATTTTAAGTTTATTCTCTTATATATGTCAGGTATAAATTATACCATGTATATTTAGTTTTATCCCTTACTGCCTAGTTTATATATATATATATATATATGGTTTATTTTTCATCTCTAATTTTTTAATATATGCAAAAAATTTTAAATTATAGTGATGATAATGAAAATATTTGTTTTATCTCTAAATTTAATGGGGATGATTTTAGCATTTCTGATGGCCTAATGATAGGCATATTTTAACTAGTGAAGGAAACAGCCATCTATTTCTAGTTGATTAAGATTCTTCAGCATCGCAAATGGACTTTGAAACTTAAAAAATGCATTTCCAGAAAGGCTAGAGGTGTTTATATGATTTAGCCACTCTTAGATCTATTACTATGGGGCTTCCCAGTAGCACTAGTGGTAAAGAACCCACCTTCCAATGCAAGAGACATAAGAGACACCAGTTCCATCCCTGGGCCAGGAAGATCCCCTGGCAACCCATTCCAGTATTCTTGCCTGGAGAATCCCATGGACAGAGGAGCCTGGCGGGCTACAGTCCACAGAGTTGCAAAGAGCTGGACACAACTGAAGTGACTTAGCATGCACACACGTGGATCTATTACTATAGCCAATTACTTAAATAGCTTTCCTAATATTGAAAATTCCTACATTACTGGAAAAATCTTAGTTGGTTTGTATGTCATTTTCTTATAATATGGTGATTAGGTCTGCTATTATTTTATTTGAAAGTATTTTGCATTGATAATCATAGGAGACATTGCCCTATAGAAATTTTATCTTTGGAAATTTTTGTTAAATGTTGGTATTAATTCCTGCATCATAAAAGAAACCACTAAAGTTTTTCTTTTCCTTTACTATAGAATTGTTTTGTCAAAATTTGTTAGAAATCTATCACAAAATCATTTGATTTTGGTCTTTTGGGGAGTAAGATAGGGATGGCTCTTTGAAAATTTTTTCTATTTCTTCTATTTAATTGATATGTTTATATAGTTTATCTGTACTTGAATTTGTTTTGATATAAAACTTACATTTACTTAGCAGAGTATTTGCTTTATTTGGATTTTTTAATTTAGTTGACTATAATTAATACTGTTTTATGATGCCTGTAATTATTTCTGTAAATATAACTCCTTCCCACTTATTCCATACTGTCTGTATTTGTACTTCCTCCTACTTTTGATTACATTTGTTATGAGCATACCTACTTTATAGCTCCCAAAACTGGATTTTGTATTTGTATTATTGTTTGTTTAACTTACTACTTTCTATGTTTACCTTTATTGTTCTGTTCTGCTTTCCTTTGATTTATTTTATCTTGTTGCTCCTTTTTTAAACTCTTCTGTTGGATATTTAGTGGATTTGTTTTTATTCTACTTTTATTAATAACTACTGAAGTCCTTGTATTTTCTTCTGAGTGCTGCTTTATCCAATCACATGAAGTCTGACGTGTAGTACTTTTTATTATTTTTTTCCCCAGATACCTTAGAAAGCATTACTATGAACAAAGCTAATGGAAGTGATGGAATTCCAGCTGAGCTATTTTAAATTCTAAAAGATGATGCTGTGAAAGTGCTACACTCAATATACCAGCAAATTTGGAAAACTCAGCAGGGTCACAGGACTGGAAAAGGTCAGTTTTCATTCCAATCTCAAAGAATGGCAATGCCAAAGAATGTTCAAACTACCACACAATTGCACTCATCTCACACGCTAGCAAAGTAATGCTCAAAATTCTTTAAGTTAGGCTTCAACAGTACGTGAACCGAGAACTTCAGATGTTTAAGCTGGATTTAGAAAAGGCAGAGGAACCAGAGATCAAATTGTCAACATCCTCTGAATCATCGAAAAAGCAAGAGAGTTCCAGAAAAACATTTACTTTTGCTTTATTGACTAAGCCAAAGCCTCTGACTGTCTCGATCACAACAAACTGTTGAAAATTCTTAAAGAGATGGGAATGCCAGACCACCTTCCCTATCTCCTGAGAAATCTGTATGCAGGTCAAGAAGCAAGTTAGAACTGGACATGGAACAACTGACTGGTTCCAAACTGGGAAAGGAATATGTCAAGGTTGTATATTGTCACCCTGCCTATTTAACTTATATGCACAGTACATCATGTGAAATGCTGGGCTGGACGAAACACAAACTGGAATAAAGATTGCAGGGAGAAATATCAATCACCTCAGATATGGCAGATGACACCACCCTTATGGCAGAAAGTGAAGAGGAGCTAAAGAGTCTCATGATGAAAGTGAAACTGGAGAGTGAAAAAGCTTGCCTAAAGCTCAACATTCAAGAAACTAAGATCATGGCATCCAGTCCCATCACTTCATGACAAAAAGATGGGGAAACGATAGAAAGTCATGTATGGGTGTGAGAGTTGGATGGTAAAGAAAGCTGAGTGCTGAAGAATTGATGCTTTTGAATTGTGGTGTTGGAGAAGACTCTTGAGAGTCCCCTGGACTACAAGGATATCTTACCAGTCCATCCTAAAGGAAATCAGTCCTGACTATTCATTGGAAGGACTGATGCTGAAGCTCCAAATACTTTGGCCACTTCATGTGAAGAACTGACTCCTGGAAAAGACACTGATACTGGGAAAGATTGAAGGCAGGAGAAGAAGGGGATGACAGAGGATGAGATGGTTGGATGGCATCACCAACTTGATGGACGTGAGTTTGAGCAAGCTCTGGGAGTTGGTGATGGACAGGGAAGCCTGGCATGCTGCAGTCCATGGGGTCACAAAGAATTGGACACAACTGAGTGACTAAACTGAACTATATATTAAAATCATATTGAATAAAAATACTAAATGACTTAACAAAATGTTTAAAATATATTTTATATGCTTTATATTTTCTGACAAATTACCAAATAGATTGTATAGTCTGATCTTAACAAATATTAATTTCCATATTTCTTTAATCATTCTTATATATCTATACAATATAGTTATATGAAGACTGGACAATGTATATAAAATATTAAGTTATTGTATCTAGGTAGTAGTAGTAATGGGTTTAATTTTCTTCTTTATGCTTTTCTATATTTTCTGATTATTTACATTTTATTTTATAATCTCTAAATACATAATTATTTTTTCTAAAAATGAAAAAATTTAAAGTTCATTATCTAATAATTTGACACTAAATAGTTCAGTGTCAAGTTTTCTTCTTTAATTTTCCTCTTTATGCTTTTCTATATTTTATTATTTACATTATATTTTTTTAATCTCTAAATTTATTATTTTTTCTAAAAATGAAAAAAAATTTAAGTCCATTGTCTAGTAAATTGACACTAAAAACCTGGCAACAGTTAATGATAGGTCTCCTTATTACCTGTCTTATACCCCCAGCGTTCTGAGTAGAGTTCTAGAAAGTATTTGGTTTTATCCCCTGGAGAAGGAAATGGCAACCCACTCCAGTATTCTTGCCTGCAAAATTCCATGGACCAAGGAGCCTGGTAGGCTACAATTCATGGGGTCGCAAAGAGTCAGACACGGTTGAGGGACTTCACTTAAGACTTTGGAAAGGAAACTCAATCACTGTTCTCTCTTTGTCTCTCTCTATCTCCCTCCAGGCTTCCCTCTGCCTCCCCGGAACAGGGAGGGCTGGCTTTTTCCTAGGGTTCCCTCTGGCCTCAAGGCCCAGTGCGTGTAGATTTCTTTGACCTATGAATTTCTGTAGCTGCTAAGAATTCCTCACAGAATAGCTCCCCGAGGAACCGGGTGTTCTTTTTCTTCCTTTCATTCACTCCCTAGTCTTTGTTTACTTGGGAGACATGAACATTCCTTTGACTAAAAACCTGTCAATTTTGCTTTTCAGCTCCTTCAATAGGTAATTTAACTGTCTCATTAGTGTTTTTAGTGTGGATTTTACTAGAATCCCTTTTGAGTTTTTGTTGTCCTTTTACCAGTTGATGTGGAGACACAAGCTGTCATTATAAAGCCTCTTAAGAAATTAAAACCATTTCTCTGAAACAATCTCCATAACAAACTCCCAGGATTTGTGTTTTACATCTCAGGCAGAACTTCTCTATGATTAAATTCTTCATTTGTCAGCTTCTGAGGCTGAAATGAAGTTTCTTAAAGCTTCGGTTATATCTCCAATTTGAAGAGGGGTGTCATGAAAGTACTTGCAGTGTGTGGTTTTTGTTTTTTAGATTGATTTTAGCTTCTTCTTTTTTTTTCTTTTTTTAAAGATGTGGCTATTTCCACAATGGTTTGGGCAATTACATAATCACTGAAGGAGAAGAATAGTCTAAAAACAAAACTAGGCAAAACAAAATGCAGTCTCTCAAACCATTAATTTCAACTTCTCGCAATATAATTTGAGGCTGAGGTGATATTCAGAGTAAAAACCTATAATTTTGTTGTAAGTGTATTATACTCCTTTCTCTTGTTAAATTTCTATATTCCATTTCTCAGTGAGTTCTTAAGGCAAGTACTATATTGATTAGGTTTTCGTATCAAATCTACTGCTACACTGAGATAAAGCTGACCTAGCTGATAAAACCAAAGACTTCCTTCTTTTTATCTCATAACCAGAGTCAATCCTAGGAAAAAATGTCAAGTAGGCACAGAATGCCACTGTCTCTCCTCCTATTTTGGTCCTTACCAGAGGTCTTCAGCAATAAACTCCAAGTGTCTGTGTTGACATGGATAACCCCTAAAGAAAACACTGCCCACAGGCTGCATTTGCCTGGCAGATACATATTTTATGAGGCCTACTCAGAGTTATTGAGTGCAGCACTTTTACCGCATCATCTTTCAGGATTTGAAATAGCTCAACTGGAATTCCATCACCTCCACTAGCTTTGTTCATGTGATATTTTCTAAGGCCCACTTGACTTCACATTCCAGGATGTCTGGCTCTAGGACAGTGATCACACCATCGTGATTATCTGGGTCGTGAAGATCTTTTTTGTACAGTTCTTCTGTGTATTCTTGCCACCTCTTCTTAATCTCTTCTGCTTCTGTTAGGTCCATAACATTTCTGTCCTTTATCGAGCCCATCTTTGCATGAAATGTTCCTTTGGTATCTCTAATGTTCTTGAAGAGATCTCTAGTCTTTCCCATTCTGTTGCTTTCCTCTATTTCTTTGCATTCATCGCTGAGGAAGGCTTTCTTATCTCTTCTTGCTATTCTTTGGAACTCTGCATTCAGATGCTTATATCTTTCCTTTTCTCCTTTGCTTTTTGCTTCTCTTCTTTTCACAGCTATATGTAAGTCCTACGCAGACAGCCATTTTGCTTTTTTGCATTTCTTTTCCATGGGGATGGTCTTGATCCCTGTCTTCTGTACAATGTCACAAACCTCATTCCATAGTTCATCAGGCACTCTATCTATCAGATCTAGTCCCTTTAATCTATTTCTCACTTCCACTGTATAATCATAAGGGATTTGATTTAGGTCATACCTGAATGGCCTAGTGGTTTTCCCTACTTTCTTCAATTTAAGTCTGAATTTGGCAATAAGGAGTTCATGATCTGAGCCACAGTCAGCCCCTGGTCTTGTTTTTGCTGACTGTATAGAGCTTCTCCATCTTTGGCTGCAAAGAATATAATCAATCTGATTTTGGTGTTGACCATCTGGTGATGTCCATGTGTAGAGTCTTGTCTTGTGTTGTTGGAAGAGGGTGTTTGCTATGACCAGTGCATTTTCTTGGCAAAACTCTATAAGGCAATGCCAAAGAATGCTCAAACTACCACATAATTGCACTCATCTCACACGCTAGTAAAGGAATGCTCAAAATTCTCCAAGCCAGGCTTCAGCAATATGTGAACCGTGAACTTCCAGATGTTCAAGCTGGTTTTAGAAAAGGCAGAGGAACCAGAGACCAAATTGCCAACATCCGCTGGATCATCGAAAAAGCAAGAAAGTGCCAGAAAAACATCTATTTCTGCTGTATTGACTATGCCAAAGCCTTTGACTGTGTGGATCACAATCAACCATGGAAAATTCTGAAAGAGATGGGAATACCAGACCACCTGACCAGCCTCTTGAGAAATCTGTATGCAGGTCAGGAAGTAACAGTTAGAACTGGACATGGAACAACTGACTGGTTCCAAACAGGAAAAGGAGTACGTCAAGGCTGTATATTGTCACCCTGCTTATTTAACTTCTATGCAGAGTACATCATGAGAAACACTGGGCTGGAGGAAGCACAAGCTGGAATCAAGATTGCCGGGAGAAATATCAATAACCTCAGATATGCAGATGACACCACCCTTATGGCAGAAAGTGAAGAGGAACTAAAAAGCCTCTTGTTGAAGGTGAAAGTGGAGAGTGAAAAAGTTGGCTTAAAACTCAACATTCAGAAAATGAAGATCATGGCAACTGGTCCCATCACTTCATGGGAAACAGATGGGGAAACAGTGTAAACAGTGTCAGACTTTATTTTTTGGGGCTCCAAAATCACTGCAGATGGTGACCGCAGCCATGAAATTAAAAGACGCTTACTCCTTAGAAGAAAAGTTATGACCAACCTAGATAGCATATTCAAAAGCTGAGGCATTACTTTGCCAACAAAGGTCCATCTAGTCAAGGCTATGATTTTTCCTGTGGTCATGTATGGATGTGAGAGTTGGACTGTGAAGAAAGCTGAGTGCCAAAGAATTGATGCTTTTGAACTATGGTGTTGGAGAAGACTCTTGAGAGTCCCTTGGACTGCAAGGAGATCCAACCAGTCCATTCTGAAGGAGATCAGCCCTGGGATTTCTTGGGAAGGAATGATGCTAAAGCTGAAACTCCAGTACTTTGGCCACCTCATGTGAAGAGTTGACTCATTGGAAAAGACTCTGATGCTGGGAGGGATTAGGGGCAGGAGGAGAAGGGGACGACAGAGGATGAGATGGCTGGATGGCATCACTGACTCGATGGACGTGAGTCTGAGTGAACTCCGGAAGTTGGTGATAAGACAGGGAGGCCTGGCGTGCTGCAATTCATGGGGTTGCAAAGAGTCGGACACGACTGAGTGACTGAACTGACTGACTGACACAGAATTAACAATTGCAAAATGTCATATAAAAATTCAAGTATCAGAATCTCTTAGAAAACTAAAAAATGTGGTGTACAGAACCTTGAGTCTTACAAAATAGCAGCTCACTTCTTTTTCATTTTTAAAATTTTTATATATTTGGACAAACAAAAGTTTCATATATTTAGGCTATACAGTGTGATGTTTTCATAGAAGCATACATTGTAAAATGATTACCATAATGGAGCCAGTGCAGGGAGATCAGCCACCGCCGGCACTACCTTCCCAACGAGTAATGAAACGAACATATCCATCATCTCTTACATATATGTTTTGTGTGTTGTGTGTGTCTGGTAAGAACCTTTGAGATCTATTTTATTTTTTCTCAATATAAGCATTTATCTATACACTTTCCTCTTGGAACTGCATCTGTTGCATCTCATAAGTTTTGGTATGTTGTGTCATCACTGTTCTTTGTCCAGAGATATTTTTTGTCATTTTCAGCATCTTTGACTCACTCTTCAGAGACATGTTGTTCAACCTACACATATTTGTGAACTTCCTGTGTTTTCTCCTGTTATTGATTTCCAGTTTCAGACCATCATGATCCCTTGGACTGCAAGGATATCAAACCAGTCAGTCCTAAAGGAAATCAACCCTGAATATTCATTGGAAGGATTAATGTTGAAGCTGAAGTTTTAAAACTTTGGCTACCTGATATGAAGAGCTGACTCACTGGAACAGACCCAGATGCTGGGAAAGATCGAAGGCAAAAGGAGAAGGGGGCAGCAGAGGATGAGATGGCTAGATAGCATCACTGATTCAATGGACATTAATTTGAGCAAACTCCAGGAGACAGCAGAGGACAGAGGAGCCTGGTGTGCTATAGTCCATGGGGTTGCAAAGAGTTGGGCATGAAACAGTAACTGAACAACAGCAACTATTGTGATGGGAAAAGATACATAATATGATTTTAATCAATTTTCCTAAATGTGTTAACTTGTTTTGTATCCTATTATTTACCTTGGAGAATGTTTCGTGTGCACTTGAGAAGAAAGTGTATTCTGCCACCAGTCTGTAAGGTGTGTGCTGAGAAACCTGCTGATACACTCATGGGGGGTTCTCTTGTATGTGATGAGCTTCTTTTCTCTTTCTGCTTTCAAGATTCCATCTTTATTTTTCGCAGTTTTATAATAAAGTGCCTCAGTGAAGTCTTCAGGTTGAACCTGATTAGAGACTTTTGAGCATCATACACCTGGATATCGATTTCATTTCCCAGATTTGGGAAGTTTTCGGCCATTATTTCCTTAAATAAGCTTGCAAACTGTTTCTCTTTGTGCACCATCTAGGACTTCCATATTGTGAACATTGTTTTGCTTGATTTTGTCCCACATGTTCTATGGGCCTTCATTCTTTCTGCCTTTTACTCCTCTGGGTATTCTCAAATTACTTGTTTTCAAGCTCACTGATTCTGTCTTCTACTTGATGGAGTCTCCTATTGAAACTCTTGCATTTTTTAGCTCAATCATTGTATTCTTCAGTTCTAAAGCGTTTGGTGATTTTTTATGTTTTCTCTTTATTGAACTTCTGATTTGTTTTTGTATTTTGTTCCTAATTTTGTCAAATTGTTTATCTGTGTCTCTTGTAGCTCTCTGAGCTTCTTTAGGACAATTATTTTGTTCTTTGTTGGGAAATCTGGGGATATCTATTTTCTGTGGTCAGTTACTGAACATGCATTGTTTTCCTCTGGTGGTATCATGTTCCCCTGACTCTTTGTGGCCTTGTGTAGTTGTTTGCACATGGAAGAAGCACTCACCTCTTTTAGACTTTATGGGCTGACTCTGATAAGAAAAAACCTTCCCTGGTCGGTGGGGCCATGCTGGAGTGTGCTGTCACCCTGGGTCTGGTTGTGAAGGGTGCGAAGTGGATGAGTGAGTGGTGGCACAGGGTGCAGGGGACTGTGCTGTCTTGTCGGCTCAAGTCGCTGGGGTCTCCAACATCAATAACTGCTTGATTCTTGTCAGCAAGAGCTGCACGGCTTCCTCCATGGCTGCAAGGACTGCTGGGATCCTAAATGGTGCCTCCAGGTTCTGTGTGGTGGGAATGGGGAGGCTGCAGGGGTGGCTGGAGCCCATGGTGTGCATGCATTCAGCTGCAGGGGTGGCTGTGGTGCCTGGGTGGTGGCAGGGTTGACAGCAGACACACTCACAGTGGCAAGGGCAGAGCACTGGCAGGGCCTGAGGTCAACTACAGACGCAACAGGGGCCAGGGCTGTCGGTGTACACTTGTGGGGCTACAAAGGCCAGAGCATGGAGGCCAGTGACAGGGTCTGGGGCTGGAGGCATGCAGGTGTGGGTGCCTTCATGTGTTACCTGTGGGCACTGGTAGTGCAGGCCAGCGACAGGTCTGGCTCTGAGCCCTGAAGCAAGTGCATAGTCCTGGACTGGCACTGCGCATGCCAAGAGCTGCAGAAACAGGCTGGCTGCGGGTGGAGAGGTTGTGCCAGATCCCAGGTCTCAGCTCTCATACAGTGGGTAGGGAGGAATTCCGGCAGCTGGAGTCTGTGAATGCTAAAATCTGGGGGTCCTTCAGCAGTGAAAGCTGCAGGGGCATCTGCATCGGCTGTGCTGGCTGTCAGCTTTCTCAGTGGCAGAGCTGTTGTGTTCCTCTGCAGAGCAGTTTCCTGAGCTCCGTGTCAAGATCCTCGGTGGTAAAAGCTGTGGGGGTCCATAGCATCCACCAAGGTTGTTGAGATTCTCAGTGATGAAGGCTGATGGGGTCCTCCTCTGCAGAGGCGGCCACTGGGAACTCCCAGCAAGCGGCTGATACTTACACCCTGCCCTCTTTTGTTCATAGCTATCTCCAGATGTCTCAGTATGCTTGTCTCTGGGTGGCAGTGCCCCAGTAGTCTGGGGAAGCTGGCCACTGCCCCCGCTTTTCTTTTTTCAGGGAGAGTTCTCTCTTGGGGCTGATGGGGGAGGGATACAGGCAGAATGAAACTCTTCTTCCTACCCATTCTGTGTAGTTATTCCCTGGTTGTTGCCCCACTGTGTTGTTGCCCCACTTAAGAAGTGAACCCTGTGCTCTCTTTATGAATGAACTATCCTCATTCATGGATGTGCTTACGTGCTCAGTCGTGGCTGACTCTTTGCAACTCCATGGACTTTGGAACCTGCCAGGTTCCTCTGACCATGGAATTTTCCAGGCAAGAATACTGGAGTGGGTTGCCGTTTCCTTCTCCATCATTCCTGGATAGCTGACTGCTGTTCTTTGTGGGGGGACCAGAGTGGGGTCTCCTATTCTGCCATCTTGGTGATGTCACTCACAGACCTCTTCCTAGGCTGGCCATTTGTTCTCGCTGTCTATGTTGGTACAGTCCCCACCACTCTTTGTTGTTTTATACCTGTTCCCTCTGTCATCTGTTTACACAACTTTTCATTATTCCTGTATGCATTTGAGTCTGTGTCCCCTCCCCTGAAGCAGAAACTGATTAAAACTTAACTTTAAGGTTGTGGTTCTTAAACTGTAACACATATCAAAATCATCTGAAAGATTTGTTAAAGCATTGATGGCTGGGCTCATTTAGTAGGTCTGAGAATGTGCATTCTGACAAATTCTAGGATGATAGAGATAGTGCTCTTCCAGGGATCACACTTGGAGAACCACTGCTTCAAGGTATTACTTAGATTTTCATTCACTCACTCATTCATTCAGTTCAGTTCAGTCGCTCAGTCATGTCTGACTCTTTGCAACCCCATGAATCGCAGCACGCCAGGCCTCCCTGTCCATCACCAACTCCCAGAGTTCACTCAAACTCACATCCATTGAGTCGGTGATGCCATCCAGCCATCTCACCCTCTGTCGTCCCCTTTTCCTCCTGCCCCCAATCCCTCCCAGCATCAGAGTCTTTTCCAATGAGTCAACTCTTCGCATGAGGTGGCCAAAGTACTGGAGTTTCAGCTTTAGCATCATTCCTTCCAAAGAACACCCAGGACTGATCTCCTTCAGAATGGACTGGTTGGATCTCCCTGCAGTCCAAGGGACTCTCAAGAGTCTTCTCCAACACCACAGTTCAAAAGCATCAATTCTTCAGTGCTCAGCTTTCTTCACAGTCCAACTCTCACATCCATACATGACTACTGGAAAAACCATAGCCTTGACTAGACAGACCTTTGTTGGCAAAGTAATGTCTCTGCTTTTGAATATGCTATCCAGGTTGGTCATAACTTTCCTTCCAAGGAGTAAGAGTCTTTTAATTTCATGGCTGCAATCACCATCTGCTTTATATTTATTACAGAATACTTTGTATTGAAGATTCATTACTGATGAAATATATATGATTCTTGATAATCAGGCAAAATTTTAAACTTTATTATCTATATGTGCATGGTAAGTCACTTCAGTCATGTATGACTCTTTGAAACCCTATAGACTGTAGCCCACTAGGCTCCTCTGTCGGGATTCTCCAGGCAAGAATACTGGAGTGGGTTGACATAACCTCCTCCAGTGGATATTCTCAAGCCAAGGATCAAACTTACGTCTCTCACATCTCCTGCATTAGCAGGCAGACATGCTCTTTACCACTAGTGCTACCTCCACCTGGGAAGCCCCCTATTATGTATACATATATATATGTGTGTGTGTATAATATATATATATATATATATGTATGTATGTATGTATATTTCTAGCTGTGACAGTGCTGTGAAGAGTATATAGTGTGGTTTCTTTGAAGAATGACATTAAGCTAACTTATACCAGTCTTAAGGAGGCTTGGTCTTAAGGAGCCAGTCTTAAGGAGGGCTTGGTAAGGTTAGAGGGGACCTTCTTAAATCACAGGAAGAATATCTGTGAAGGAAGGCAAAGCAGTCTCTTGGATCTAAATGATGAATCTCTGATGGGGATTTGAGAGACTATGGGAGATATTTCAGGTTGGGATACTGCCCAATCATCATTCCAAGGAGCCAGGTGCCTATTCTGTTGACTTCTGAGGCTGAACGTTTCTAAAATTTCAGGGAACAGAGCCAGGAGAGAAGGAACCAACAGTCCTGGCAACCTGATCCATCAGTCCTAATGAAGTGGGTTACACAAGGAGCAGTGGCCAAATTATTTTGAGATCCTCCTGTTTGGTTGGAAATCCCAGTGGCATGTTAGTAACTCGACCCAATTTCTCTCTACTCCAGTTTCTGGAGCTCAGAGCATTTCCAGGGGGTGGGGGAGATAACTTGCAAGATCAGATCATTATAATTTCAGGCTCAGCTCACCTGAGCCTCTGCCCTGGCTCATCATGGAAGCCATGGATGCCAGTTTCTCCTCACATATCCAGTCTCATCCCCTTCCTCCCACCTGGGCTTGGTGGCCTCCCATGCCATCTGTAGATTCTCCTTCTGTGCCATCTGAAAGCTTTATTATTTTTTTTTTTATCTTATAGCCCTTTTTTTCTTATTCTCAGATGTCTAAAACACTTTTTCTTTGCCTTCTGTTTTTCCTTTTCCCTTTTTGCTAAATCTATAAACAAGAATACCTTCTACTTCAAAAACACTCTTCTATATTTCTTCTTGAATTTCTTCATCTATTTTTTCTATTTATACATATAAAGTTTATTTGCAAATAAGAATATCTAATTCTGATCTCTAAGCCTTTGTTTTTACTCTTTGAGAAGACAGAATGATTTTTGACACTGTTGGCTCTTTTTGAGACTGATTTGTTTTCTGTCCTTTCATTATTCCTTATACATTATCTGATGCCTTTATTTTCTAATACAGCAGTCATATGAAATTTTTTAAGGTCATTTTTAGTTCTGAAATAGGAATATAATAAATTTGCTCCTCTTCTACATAAATTTTTATTGAATCCCCAGCTTTAATTGTGGTTGCTTTCATAGCATCATCAAACTCACATAAAAAGACATGTCTTCACTTTACATTTTACAAACTCTCTTTCTACCTTGCAAATTAACTGTATTGGTGCTACCAGTCAATTTCTTTTTTTTTGTGTGATTTTATTCTGGACTCTTAAAGTGAATTCCTAAAAATGAGTCCTCTCCTAAAAGTGTGTCTTACATGCTTTAAAAAAAACATTTAACTTTAGAGGTTATTTTTATACCCATTCAGATTTTTTCTGAGGTGATAGAATCCTTATGCAATTTTTCTTGTTGAAGAAAACACAGCAGGGCCTTAAATAATTTTCTTCTTGCATTTCTTTTGGGGTTACATGCATTTCACAGGTCTGATCTTGTGTCCTTCCCAATTCATATCCATGCATTCTCTTTCCAAGACAGATATCATGGATCTTCCTGTATCTGACTGATAATGTAAAACTTCACCCAGAAATAAGCTTCCGTGGTTCTGGAAGAGGTGCAAGTCCCAGTTCTTAGTCCTCTTGTATCTGGTAAAATTTTCTGTCTCTTTTCTCAAATATGATATTTGCCATTTTCTTTTCTCAAGGTCTAATAGCACTGACAGTTTTGAGTTTTGTTTCCTTATTTTTCCAATTTAGGTAATTTTTATTTATTTGGTTAAGATTTCCATTAACTGCACTCTTTTAACTCCTTCAGTTGTAACTCTTTGCCTTACTGAAAGTACTGTGTCGTTTCCTGCTCCTGTGTTTGAATTTCTATTATAGCCTGTCCGATTAGCTCTATTTTCTTTTTTTGTTGTTGTTTTTTAATGATTTTATTTATGGTTGTGCACGGTCTTCATGCTGCGTGGGCTTTTCTCTAGCTGTGGCTCCTCTTGTTGTGGAGCATGGGCTCTGGTGCCCACAGACCTCAGTTCTGCGGCTCCCGGGCTCGAGAGCCCCGGCCCAGTGGCTGTGATGCATGGGCTCAGCTGCTCTGCCACGTGTGGTCTTCCCAGACCAGGGGTGGAACTCACATCCCCTGCTTTGGCAGGGGGGCGATTCTTTACCACTGAGCCGCCAGGAAAGCCCTCAGGCGTATTTTAGACTAGTTTTCCACGCTCCTATCTGGTGAGAGAGGCCTGGGAGCCAGGAGTCCTCAGCCACAGTGCTGGCTCTGCCATCAAAAGCTCTGGGGCCTCTAGCGAGCGCCTGCCCCTCCCTCAGTGTCTGACTCTTTGCCCACCAGGTTCCTCTGTCCATGGGATTTCCCAGGCAAGATTACTGGAGTGGGTTGCCATTTCCTTCTCCTCTATTTTCTTTGATAATTTTCTCAGTGTTCTTAACTTTTCTTTCTCCTCCATAAATTTCGAGTGGAGATACATCATTATTCTCTGATAACTTGTAATGCATTCATATAATCTTAAATTATATTACTGCTAATCTTTATGTTGACATGTTTTCATTTACATTTCTTAAACTGTCAAAAACAAGAAAAACATAAGGACTTTTGACTCTTGTCTACATACACTAAGTAATTTAGCAAATTCTTAGTTCTCATCTTTTAAAAAATACACTCTTGTATTTGCTATAATATCTGAACTCTTTAATTCAGATTATTTTCAAATCACTATTTAGTATCATGTGTCTTAATTTCTATTTTTGAAATATGTGTTTAGTCCTGTAGTCATATTATAACAATTATTTTATTTAATATTTTTTAAACATATCCAGTGCTTACCATCAAGACTTTAAAATCATGAATTCAGTATTTTATTCATCTCTAGAACAACTAGAATATATCTTTATCAAGGAACTTTAGTCAAAATACCTGGGAATCTCTTACTGTTAATTTCTAAGAAAGATAACTTGCATATGAATAAATTTTTCACCTTGAAATCTCTACTAGGTGGAAAGAGTCTAGATGTTTATCAGCATGGAGTTAGTTAACTATACACTGGTCCATCAATACAACAAAATACTATGACTATGATACTATTTTTCTTTCTTTCTTTTTTTTTTTCTGCAACAGAGTCCATAAGACTGTTCTATACATCAGTGTCTCTTTTGCTGTCTCGTACACAGGGTTATTGTTAGCATCTTTCTAAATTCCATATATATGCATTAGTATACTGTATTGGTGTTTTTCTTTCTGGCTTACTTCACTCTGTATAATAGGCTCCAGTTTCATCCACCTCATTAGAACTGATTCAAATGTATTCTTTTTAATGGCTGAGTAATACTTCATTGTGTATATGTACCACAGCTTTCTTATCCATTCATCTGCTGATGGACATCTAGGTTGCTTCCATGTCCTGGCTATTATAAACAGTGCTGCGATGAACATTGGGGTACACGTGTCTCTTTCCCTTCTGGTTTCCTCAGTGTGTATGCCCAGCAGTGGGATTGCTGGATCATAAGGCAGTTCTATTTCCAGTTTTTTAAGGAATCTCTACACTGTTCTCCATAGTGGCTGTACTAGTTTGCATTCCCACCAACAGTGTAAGAGGGTTCCCTTTTCTCCACCCCCTCTCCAGCATTTATTGCTTGTAGACTTTTGGATCGCAGCCATTCTGACTGGTGTGAAATGGTACCTCATAGTGGTTTTGATTTGCATTTCTCTGATAATGAGTGATGTTGAGCATCTTTTCATGTGTTTGTTAGCCATCTGTATGTCTTCTTTGGAGAAATGTCTATTTAGTTCTTTGGCCCATTTTTTGATTGGGTCATTTATTTTTCTGGAGTTGAGCTGTAGGAGTTGCATGTATATTTTTGAGATTAGTTGTTTGTCAGTTGCTTCATTTGCTATTATTTTCTCCCATTCTGAAGGCTGCCTTTTCACCTTGCTAATAGTTTCCTTTGATGTGCAGAAGCTTTTAAGTTTAATTAGGTCCCATTTGTTTATTTTTGCTTTTATTTCCGATATTCTGGGAGGTGGGTCATAGAGGATCCTGCTGTGATGTATGTCAGAGAGTGTTTTGCCTATGTTCTCCTCTAGGAGTTTTATAGTTTCTGGTCTTACATTTAGATCTTTAACCCATTTTGAGTTTATTTTTGTGTATGGTGTTAGAAAGTGTTCTAGTTTCATTCTTTTGCAAGTGGTTGACCAGATTTCCCAGCACCACTTGTTAAATAGATTGTCTTTAATCCATTGTATATTCTTGCCTCCTTTGTCAAAGATAAGGTGTCCATATGTGCGTGGATTTATCTCTGGGCTTTCTATTTTGTTCCATTGATCTATATTTCTGTCTTTGTGCCAGTACCATACTGTCTTGATAACTGTGGCTTTGTAGTAGAGCCTGAAGGATACTATTTTTCAGAAAAAGAAAGAAAAGCTCTCTGCACATACTATGGAAAGATCTCAAAGTTCTAACAATGATGAAATGAAAACATTATGGCACACTGCATATCCGTGTTCATGGCAGCACAATTCACAATAGCTAAGAGGTGGAAGCAACCCCAAAATCCATCCATGGATGAATTAACAAAATGTAATAGAATATTATTCAGCCTTTAACAGAAGGAAATTCTTATACATGCCGCAACATGGAGGAATCTTGATGATATTAGGCTAAATGAAATAAGCTTGTCACAAAATGATGCTGTATGATTCCACTTATATGAGGTATCAAAAGTAGTGAAATTCATGGAAGTAGAGACTGAATGATAGTTGTCTGGTGCTTGAGGATGGAGAGAGGAGGAAGTTGTTTAATAGCTATAGAGTTCAGCTTTGCAATGAAAAAATTCTGGGGATTGGCTCCATAATAATGTCAATTCAGTTTTCATTCCAAACTCAAAGAAAGGCAATGCCAAAAAAAGTTCAAGCTACCATACAACTGCACTCATTTCACATGCTAGCAAGGTAATGCTCAAACTCCTTCAAGCTAGGCTTCAGCAGTATGTGAACTGAGAACTTTCAGATGTACAAGCTGGTATTTAGAAAAGGCAGAGGAACCAGAGATCAAACTGCCAACAATCATTGAATCACAGGCAAAACAAGAGAATTCCAAGAAAACATTTACTTCTGCCTCATTGACTACACTAAAGCCTTTGACTGTGTGGATCACAACAAACTATGGAAAATTCTTCAAGAGATGGGAATATCAGACCACCTTACCTGTCTCCTAAGAAACCTGCATGTAGGTCAAGAAACACAGTTAGAACCAGACATGAACAACAGACTGGTTCAAAATTGGGAAAGGAATACATCAAGGCTGTATTCTGTCATCCTGCTTATTTATATTTATATGCAGAGTACATACATCATGTGAAATGCTGGGCTGGATGACTCACAAGCCAGAGTCAAGATTGCCAGTAGAAATATCAACCATCTCAGGTATGCAGATGATATCACTCTAATGGCAGAAAGCAAAGAGGAACTGAAGAGCCCCTTGATGAGGGTGAAGAAGGAAAGTGAAAAAGCTGCCCTAAAACTCAACATTCAAAAAACTATGATCATGGCTTCTGGTCCCATCACTTCATGGCAAATAGATTTCTTGGGTTCCAAAGTCACTGCAGATGGTGACTGCAGTTATGAAATTAAAAGACGCTTGCTCCTTGGAAGAAAAGCTATGACAAACCTAGACAGCCTTATCAAAAAGCAGAGATATCACTTTGCTAACAAAGGTCCATATAGTCAAAGCTATGGTTTTTTCAGTAGTCATGTACAGATGTGAGAGCTGGACCATAAAGAAGGCTGAGAGCCAAAGAATTGATGCTTTTGAATCATGGTTCTGGAGAGACTCTTGAGAGCCCCTTGGATAGCAAGGAGATCAAACGAGTCAATCCTAAAGGACATCAACCCTAAATATTCATTGGAAAGACTGATACTGAAACTCTAACACTTTGGCCACCTGATGTGAAGAGCCAACTCACTGGAAAAGACCGTGATGCTGGGAAATATTGAGGGCGGGAGGAGAAGGGGACGACAGAGGATGAAATGGCTGGATGGCATCACCGACTCAATGGACATGAGTTTGAGAAAGCTCAGGAGATAGTGGAGGACAGAGGACGCTGGTGTGCTGCAGTTTATGGGGTCACAAAGAGTTGGACGTGACTTAGCGACTGAACAGCAACAGCATTACTAAACTGTACACTAAAAATGGTTAAGATGGTAAATGTCATGTTGTGTTTTTTCCACAATAAAATCATCATAGTATAGAGTATGAAAACTTCAAGGTAAAAATGCTGCTGCTGCTTCTAAGTCACTTCAGTTGTGTCTGACTCTGCACAACCCCATAGACGGCAGCCCACCAGGCTCCCTCATCCCTGGGATTCTCCAGGCAAGAACACTGGAGTGGGTTGCTATTTCCTTCTGCAATGAATGAAAGTGAAAAGTGAAACTGAAGTTGCTCAGTCATGTCTGACTCTTAGCAACCCCATGGACTGCAGCCTTCCAGGCTCCTCCATCCATGGGATTTTCCAGGCAAGAGTACTGGAGTGGAGTGCCATTGCTTTCTCCAAGGTAAAAATAAATGGGTTCAAAATATAGATGGATTTGTAGTTACTTGAATTTGCACAAATGGTATGATATACATAGGAATATATCAATAGTGTGCATACTCAGTCACTCAGTCATGTCTGACTCTTTGCAATCCCATGGACTCCAGGCTCTGCTGTCCATAGAATTTTCCAGGCAAGAATACTGGAGTGGGTAGCCATTTCCTTCTCCAGGGGATCTTTCCAACCCAGGGATCAAATCTGTATCTCTCACATCTCTTGCATTGGCAGGTGGATTCTTTTACTACCAGCACCATCTGGGAAGCCCCATACCAATAGTAGTCCTAAGTGGGTAGAATTTGGAACCTGTAGATGTGGGAATCAGCACTGGGAGGGAGATTTTACACTGGAGAGTTGTTTTATATTCCATTTTTTAAACCATGAGGCTGTACTACTAATTCATTAAAAATAAAATGAAGAAACTCAAACAGTGAATAGATGGTGTTTATCCTCCCCAGAATCCATCTCACATTTCTCAGTAAGACAGGTTATGTGTCTGATAGAGTCCAAAATATTTCTATTTACCAATAGAACCTATTTACTGACTAATACGCAGAATAATGACTGCCTCCTCATCCTAGAACCTGTGACTATGTTTCTTTCCAAGACAAGCGGGAATTAATTGTGGATGGAATTAAGGTGACTTAAGATAAGGAGGTTATTCTGGATTATCCAGTGGGCTTAATATCATCACAAGTTCTCTTACAAGGGGAAGAGAGGCAGGAGAGGGAGACAGAGGGACATGATGGAAGACTCTACCTGCTGTTGCTGGCTTTGAAGATGGAGGAAGGGGCCACAATCCAAGGGATGGGGAGGCCTCCAGAAGCTGGAAAATGAGAAGGAATGGAGTCTTCTCTAGAATTTCTGGAAGGAACCCAGACCTGCCAACACCTTGATTTTAGACCAGTGAGACCTGGGTAGGACTTCTGACCTACAGGGGTACAAGATAAAAAACTTGCTTTTTGTTTTTGAAGTTTGAACTTCTAAAAATTTATTTATTTATTACTGAAGTATAATTGATTTACAGTGTTATTTGAGTTTCAGTTGCACAGCAGTGATTCAGATATGGGTATGTGTGTGTACGTGTATACATACATATATATATATGCTTTTTCAGATTCTTTTCCCATATAGGTTATTACAAAATATTGAGTATAGTTCCCTGTGCTATACAATAGGTCCTTTTGTGTATCCATTTTATATATACTTGGGTATCTGTTACTTTTAAGTCATGAAGTCTATAGTCTTTTGTTACAGCTCTCACAGGACACAGTGACTGTGGAGTGGTTTGAGGGCACAAAATTACAACTCTGATTAGTCTCTCTAGAAATTTAAGTGTTTATTCATTTTATGCCAATTAAATTTGGACAAAGATGAATAGAAAAAAATTCCAGGGATATTGGCACATCGTCATCTATTCTTGCCTGGAAAATCCCATGGATGGAGGAGCCTGGAAGGCTGCAGTCCATGGGGTCGCTAGGAGTCGGACACGACTGAGTGACTTCACTTTCACTTTTCACTTTCATGCATTGGAGAAGGAAATGGCAACCCACTCCAGTGTTCTTGCCTGGAGAATCCCAGGGACGGGGGAGCCTGGTGGGCTTCCGTCTATGGGGTCGCACAGAGTCAGACACGACTGAAGCGACTTAGCAGCAGCAGCAGCAGCAGCATCTATTCTTTAATTTAGGAAAGAAAACTGAAATCAGAGGGATTCTATCCCTTTGAGAATAACATCACATTTTCCTATTCTCCTAATTGTGTGATTTTACCTCTTTCTTAATCCTTGGGTGGGGGGGGGGGGGAATGTGTCACTACTCAATCAACAAATAGAAAATACAAAGGAACAAGAATCACCTTGAAATTAAATACAAATCAGGACATGTCTAGGTTGGAATCTTTTTTCACAAATTGAGCTAATTTGTAGTTTTTCCTTGGTGTCAGACACAATGCTTTAATTCCGAAAACCTTATCAAATAGGAATGATAGTATCCCCACTTTATTGATGATAAACCCAAAGCTTAAAACAGCTGAATAATTTTTCCGAGATACTCAGGTTTAAACCCATGTCTGTTGACTCAGAGCCCATGTTCTTAAGCACCGAGGTTCCCTGCTCTTGCACCCTACTTCCTTTCCTCCTGGCTGTCCCCAGAAGCTCTGCCATTCGCATCTTGCTTCTCTAACACCTGGCCTCTCCCTATGATGTATTTCTCACCATAGATTTTATCACGTTATCTTTTTCCATCACATTTAGTCTCTGAAATCGTTGATCCCTATTTTGCTAATATCACCTCTACTCTTTACTGCTTTCAACATAGATTTAATATACTATTGTACTTTCAGTGTTCGTGAGTGAGTGATCGTGCTTTGCTTTCTTTGTTTGTTTGCTTGTTTTTAAGTCTGATCATTTAAAATAATTCTATATTGAAGCTTATTTGCCCTTTCATCTCGATTCATAGAAACATAGGAAAACACAAAGTAAATACTTTCTAATTTTTTCCTGTTTCCTGTGTCAGATTCCCTCTCTCACTCAAATTCATGGCATCTTTTGAAGTCTCTTGGGTTCTACATTCCACAGAAGAGAAGATAGCTCTATTAGTACAAAATGTTAAGAACTAACAATTCCCCAACTTCCATATGGAGAGTGGAGGCATCTCCCCAGTGGATCCTGACTTACAAGGACCACCCAGGTCTGAGTCTAACCAGCATGATCTAATGAAGCTTTCCTGAACTAAAAAAAGGACTGTGTACTGCTTCCTGCTCTTCTGATTCAGTGCAAAGCAATTTGTCCTTTCATATTAGAAGTTGTTTGCACTTTTTCCTCTTTAATTTTGTCAAAATTTTAGCAGAAGCATGAAAAATATAGTCGCCAGAGTGCATTAATTACTGAAGCTTTCTGTTTATATGCCTTCTTGAAGCCTACTTCACATACAGCAATTTCATTGACCGTCTGTCTGCTTTCAGCCGTTGCCTCATTGCCCAACAGGACATCTTTAAGGACATGGGGAAAGAAGGAGTGATGAAGTTTCTATAAATGGATGCACACTGTGTGTGTATGCTCTACTCTGTCTTAGCATTTACTAATATACCTTTGAGGTAAGGATCCACGTAGGACAAAGGGCCCGGGTAGGTGTCTCTTACTCCCCCTCCTCCCCTCCACTCCTCTCTCCTGCAGGGCCAGGCTCTTCTGACTCACAGGGTGCAGTCTTCACTTGCCACTGTTATTTTTACCACATGCTCTTGTCTGGGCTTGGTTTCTAGACAAATTCAGACTATCAAAACGTTGATAGTTCTTCTTGCTTTTTCGTGCTCTCATTACCTTGTAATTCACTGTAACCTTTCATTGTTCTTGCAATGAAAGTGAGAAGAGGGAATGAGGACCACTCACAAAAACCAGAAGTCAGCTCCAGGAAGATAATCCTTCTCATCTTCAGCAGGAGCTGCCATCTCTGAACACCACTTTTCCATCCCTAGCTACTTGCTCTATTTTCTCTTATCTTCCTCTTCACTCCTTTTTCCATTTCCATTTCTTCCTCTTCTTTACTCCTTGTCCATTTCTTTCTGAAGCCCACGTAGGCTCTGTCCTCACAGCAACAAAGATTTTCTGTGTTTAGGTGGCAATTCTGTTCTGTTCCCTATTGCTTGTCATCTTGAATTGCAGGCCTCTGAAACTGGCACTGGTTGCCTGTCTCCCATTCAGCACCGTGAGCACTCTGCTTATATGTAACCCCCTTTCATCCTAAAGGGTGCACATGGTGTTCCTTCCAGGAGGTCCTGCTGTACTCTTTTCTCCATCCTACTGTGCTTTTCCCGACTGTAGGTTATATTCAGATGATTTACTGAGCCTCATCTGTAACCTATGATTTCTATATACTCACTGAGAACCTTCTGTATCCCTAAATGAAAAGCACTTGGCAAGGAGTTAACCTTATCTTTCCTTTGCCACAATTCTATTTCATGCCTGTGTCAATGAAACCAACTCCTCAACTGTCTGCTCCTTTTACTGAACCATCCCATATGTCACAATATCTTCTTAAGAGATCATAGAATCTCTGATCCTTAGGATTGAAAAGGATCTTAAACTAATTTAGTTATATATAATGACATGAGGATAAAATGACATAAACTTAAACAATTATGATGTGAAATTAAATATACAATATGACCTTGTGAGTGTGTGTATGTGTGTGTGTGTGTCCTGAAGGACGCAGACATCACAGTGGTAACAGGGTTGTCTGCGGGTGGTACAGTTACTGTCGTTATTAACCTTCTTTCCTACACTCACATTTTCTTTAATAAGTAATACAATAAATAATAGGAAACACTGGAGAATCATTTTTTTAATTCCAAGGGGACATTTTTTCCACCTAGAATTCTATACCAATCAAATTAATTATCAATAGCACACTAGAATGCAGACGTGTCAGACATGAAACCACTGAAAAATTTATCTTCAATTTGTCCTTTTAGGAAGCTCGGTGAAAATGATTACAAAACAAGGGCGTAAGCCAATGAAACAGAAGACATAGGATGTAGGAAACAAACAAACAAAAAAAACTGAAAAAGTCTTTGAAAAAATAACTATTAATAGGAACGGGGACATGAAAATAGTCATGGAAAGAAATCACCTTAGAAAGAAAGGAAAGCCTGAAAGGGAGAGCTTTTGTTTTGCTTTTTCCTTAGGAAGAAATAATTACGAAGAAATTAGCTCTGTGTCCCTAGATGTCATTTTCAATGGATAGAGTCAGTCACATGCTTAGTCATGCAGCATGTATTATGTGTCACAGGACTTGCTGCTCAGAACAGAGAACTAAAAAAAAATCTGTTTTTATGTAGCATAAGAAGATAATGGCTATTATCTCCTTTAACTGCCCCCACAGCCCATTTTACAAGTGAAATCTTTTCTAATTCAGAGGCTTTGCTCAAGGTTGCCAATCAACAAGTGCCAGGGGCTGACACTGAAACATGGACTTAAAGCCTGTATTGTCTTTCCTCTGTTCAAAGTTTTTTGTTTCTTCTTTGGGTGGGGGTGGGAGAAAAGTCTTTGCTAGGAAATCTGCTTTCTTAGAATTGTATACTTAGCAAAAAGGGTGAGGAAAAGAATTTTTAAATCTCTCCTGGCTGACCATTTTGCAGACGATGTGTCTGGATAAATCTGCACCTGATCATCTATGACAACCCGCTCTTGTACAGATGGGACGCCCAGCAGATGATGCTGTGGCCCACAGCCTGAATTACTGCCGCACTTCCCAAAGTGTCTGCTCAGCACAACTGCAAGTGGGAAATAAACTTGTAAACCATTGTCAGTGATGTAGCTCAAAGACTTTATATACTGAAATATCTTTAAAGTTGTTTTTCATTGCAGTCTGCCCTTTTTCAGTGGGCAGAATTCATTTTCTCTTTAAGTGTGCTCGGTGAGGGCAAGACAGAAGGTGAAAGGAAGATGAGGGTCTGATTTCCTGGTGTCCTGTGTGAAATATTCAATACACTCTCTTCTTCAAAGTAAGGATCACTCTCTTTTTTCCTTTCTTCACCTCACATGCCCTCACCTCACCACACCACACAAAACACCTTCTCCAATAGTCTGTCACTCTCAGGCAAGCCACTCCAAGGTACCAAAACTCTGTATCCAACTGGGAAAGACTTGCTGGGTATGGACAGGTGTGTGGCCTCACTGGTGTTAAGTTTGGCACAAGCCCCCAGCCAACCTCAGGTTAGGTTAGCACAGGAGTTTCAGGTTTCAACTCTGCAAACCAGGAACTGCCTGGGTTCTAACCCCCAGCTGCATCTCCACGAAGCTCTGTGACTCTAAACAAGCTATGTAATTTCTCTGTGCCTTGACTTTCTCTAAAGTAGGAATGATAACAATAGCCCTTTCTTTGTAGGATTTTCAGTTCAGTCCAGTTCAGTGACTCAGTCGTGTCCGACTCTTTGTGGTCCCATGGACTGCATCCCGCCAGGCTTCCCTGTCCACCACTAACTCCCAGAGCTTACTCAAACTTGTATGTCCATTGAGTTGGTGATGCCATCCAACCATCTCATCCTCTGTCATCCCCTTCTCCTCCTGCCTTCAGCCATTCCCAGCAGCAGGGTCTTTTCAAATGAGTTGGTTCTTTGCATCAGGTGGCCAAAGTATTGGAGTTTCAGCTTCAGCATCTATTGATTTCCTTTAGGATGGACTGGTTGGATCTCCTTGCTGTCCAAGGGACTCTCAAGAGTCTTCTGCAACACCACAGTTCAAAAGTATCAATTCTTCATCACTCAGCCTTCTTCTTTAGAGTCCAACTCTAACATCCATACATGACTACTGGAAAAACCACAGTTTTGACTATATGGACATTTGTTGGCAAAGTAATGTCTCTGCTTTTTAATATGCTGTCTAAATTGGTCATAACTTTTCTTCCAAGGAGCAAGGATCTTTTAATTTCATGGCTGCAGTCATCATCTGCAGTGATTCTGGGGCCCCCCAAAAAAATAAAGTCTGTCACTGTTTCCACTGTTTCCTCATCTATTTGCCATGAAGTGATGGGACAGAGAGTGTAACAGGCAGGAAGGCCAGGGGGGTCTCCAAAGGGATGAAATAGGCTTCTAGACATTTTTCTCTCTCCCTTAAGTGGCAGGAGGAAACAAGTATTAGATTTTTCCCCCCTTTCTCTATATAAATTTAAAAAGAGGGTTCTCTTAAAATTCTATGTTGCCATGATGACACCTGGCTCCAGCTGAACTTAACTTTTCTCAACCTTGAGCTAACCAATGCATTTTTTTAATGGAAACGTTTATCTTAAGCTTTGTTAATGAACTATGTATTTATCCTAGACTCTGTCTTTCTTCAAGTCAGTTCCACCTAAAACTCAGAACCCACTTGACAAATCTGTATGTTTTACTCACACATTGTTCTCCTAATCTATGTTAATGAAACTATATATTTACTTAGAAACCTGCCTTTCTTCAAGATTCATGTCAATCAATTCATGGCCCGGGATGACTCACCTGGTGCCAATGTTCTCTTAAAATGCATGTTGTAGGTGTTGGGCCTGGTGCCAGTCTCTGAGTTGTGAAACATTTCCTTTCTCTAATTAGCAGAATCCTATATAACATCTGGCTAAAGACTAGCAGTGGGGCACTCTTTATGCCCCCTTCTGATGTCTATGTCAGAAGTCTTCTCTATTTCTTTTATACTTTAATAAAACTTTATTACAAAAAAGCTCTGAGCAATCAAGGCTTGTCACTGGCCCCGGATTGAATTCTTCTCCTCCAGAGGCCAAGAATCCCAGCATATTTCGTGGTTGAGCAATAACCTTTCAGGACCAGATGCCATGATCTTAGTTTTCTGAATGTTGAGTTTTAATCCAACATTTTCACTCTCCTCTTTCACTTTCATCAGGTTCCCCAGGTGGCACAGTGGTAAAAAATCCACCTGCCAATGCAGGCGCTGCAGGAGACTTGGGCTCAATCCCTGGGTTGGGAAGATCCCCTGGAGGAGGGCATGGTAACCCACTCCAGTATTCTCATCCGGATAATCCCATGAACAGAGGAGCTTGGCTCAGCTACCGTCCATGAAGTCGCAAAGAGACACGACTGAGCCGCTAAGGACACGTGCACAGATGCAAAGTGAGGTCGTATATGTAGAGTACAACTGTTAAAGCATGTGGGTGATGGGGGGGAGGGTAGCAGTTAATCAACTTTCTTTTCTCCTGCCATCCTAGCCTCAAAATAACATGCCCTAGGATTTCAACAGATTCCCAGAGTATGATCTGTCTCCATGTAATTGACTCTGGATTTGATAAGCAATCAGTTTTCATTCTCAACTCTTCTCCCTGATCAGACACCATGTCCTCTTTAGAAACACACTCAGCTCTAAGGCCTCAGGTCAAGTCCCCTGACCCTGCTGGCACTAAACCAGCAGACTCCAAACACTTCTTTCCTGTCCAAGAATGAGCACCTTTTTCATTCTATAGCTGTTCCTCCCCTGGTACTTCACAAAACTGCTAACTTGGAAATCTGTGGCAGGATGCTGGCAAAAATTTGTTTGGTAACTTCCTCAAACTTATACATTATTAAGAGTTTTGAAATGGCCAAATGAGGTTTCCAAAAGGAAAATATTTTCTCTTCAAAGCCAGAAAATTGCAACTATTGTTCTATGTCAGCTGTCTGGGCTACTGTGTCTTCAGCTTGAACACAACAGATGATTCCCCGATTTACAAACCTCCTCCGTGGGCCTCCAGGGCAGTCTGAATCCTCTGGGTTTGCTAATTGGGGATTAGGAGGTAAACCGGTGTCCAAACTGCTTTTAACCTACAAGGACTCCGAAAACCAAAACCAACAATACCTGTGAAGGAAAGGAAACCTACCTTTTCTTTAAAGATTGGCGCTCTGCCAGAATCCAGCCTAGGCCTGTCTCTATCTTCCTCCGTTTCTCTTTCCTCTACTCTTCTCTCCTCACTTTACACACATTCACGGCTTAATAACCAACTCTAAACGCACAGACCTGTGGGAGAAAGGTAGCCCCCACCCTCTCCTTCCTTTCCAAGGAAGAGGAACGCTCACCTCAAGAATGGCGCCCCGCCGTGAGTAAGCAGAATGATGGCGTCTGCAAAGACCAGTTCCCTGGGAGACTCATGGTTTCTTTCTTTCTCTTGGCTTAACTGTTAAAGACCAATTGGCCGTCACTGGGGAGGAGAGGCTTGGAGCTTTGGCCCCTTGCTCTGCCTCTCCTCTCCGTGCAGCTGACCTGGTCCGTTGCTGCAAGGCCTGCCACTTTAAAGTAGCCCAGGCCTCGCCCTGCTGCTGCTGTTGACTTCCGTCTTCCGCCGGACTTTCACCTTTCTCTTCACTCTGATTGGCCCCAGGTGTAGATACTTAATGGCAACCCACTCCAGTACTCTTCCCTGGAAAATCCCATGGACAGAGGAGCCTGGTAGGCTACAGTTCATGGGGTTGAAAAGAGTTGGATACAACTGAGCGACTTCACTTTCACTTTCTCTCTGAGCTTCTCTCCTTTTCTCTTTCTGCCATAGGGCACCTGAGCTATGGCAGCTACTAAAGTTGGGTCCTTGTTTGGTTAAGCAAAAGGACTTGGGGACAAACACCATTTAAAATATTTTTCTTTAAAGTTTGATTTTCAAATGTCCTTTTTACTGCTCGTTCTTTCTCCCTCTGGATCTGATGGATGTTTTCTACTTGTATTTTGCATGAAACAAATGGAAAATTATTAGCTTAAAAGAATATGGTTGCAGTGGAAACCTCTGAGATTTTTACTTCCTAGCATCCATTCGCTTTTTTCCAGGAAAGAGTTATCTAGTTTATCTCTGGGAAGCTACCCTCTTTTCTACCCTCCTATTCTTGGGGTGGGGCTCCTGTTTGCTGGAGCAAATGGCTCAGTCCTAGGTGATGAGTATTGCCCAGTCCTGGCCTCAGTGTTTCAGGGAGCACAAACCAATGAGACTTTTTTCTGAAACTGTTAGAAAATGGCTCTTTTCCACTGGACTTGAGATGGGAAGATACGATGTTAGAACTTTGACAGCCATCATCAATCACAAGGAAACAGACCGCCTGAGAGTGGAGCCAGTACACAGGATTATGTTAAGATATGGATGGAAAGGTACCTTGAGATTGAGCTACAGGACAGAGCATCCCTGCAGACAGCTCCACCTTTGAGTTTTTCATTTACAACCCATTAAATTCTTTCTTCTTAGGCCAGTTTGGATGAGATCACCCATCACTTAGAGCTTCCCTGGTGGCTCAGACGATAAAGAATCTGCCTGCAATGTGGGAGACCTGGGTTCGCTCCCTGGGTTGGGAAGATCTCCTGGAGGAAGAAATGGCAATCCACTCCAGTATTCTTGCTTGGAGAATTTCATGTACAGAGGAGCCTGGCAGGCTACAGTCCATAGGGTCGAAAAGAGTTGGACAGGATTGAGTGACTAATACCTTTTCACTTTTACTTTCTTTTCACCCAAAACTTAACAAGGGAGACTGCCAATTAAATAAGAGGGGTTCAATTCTAGTGTCTCTTGTTCAGTTTCCCAGTCTTCATCATTTAGTTTTGGGGTCCATGTCCACTTTAATCACAAGGGGGGCTGTGATTTTCTTTGGCCACTGTTTCTTGGGCTTTCATCTTTCCCACGTACTGTGAATGAAGCAGGGTCTGAGTATTCCTGGATTGCCTGGTGACAGTATCTTCTGGATACAACCAAAACGCCATTCCAACTTGATAATTCTTAGATTCACTTTTTCAGACCAGTCTTTCAGCTCTTACATTAAGATCTGTGATCCATTTTGAACTAATTCTTGTGTGTGGTGTGAGATATCAAGTAAAACCATTTTGTTGCTGAAGATATCTTAGTGTTGCAGATCATTTTTTTAAAAACAGGATTTTTCTTTCCCTATTCAATTGTCTTAGTGAAACCATTTACCACAGATTGGGACCTGAACCCATGTGCTGGGACTTGAATCCAGCCAAAACCCAGTTTGGGACTTGAACTCACATGGCTGGGACTTGAACACAGCCAAAACTCTGCCTGGGACTTGAACCCATGTGGCTGGAACTCAAACTCAGCCAAAACCTTATTTGGGACTCAAATCCACATAGCTGGAACTCAAATCCAGCCAAAACCCTGCTTGGGACATGAACCCACATGACTGGGACTCAAACCAGAACTCATGGTACCTGGTTTTAGGACCTAATGAAGCTCAGGTTCTTGATGTCTCATCACAGAAAGAGTTCAGTGAGAGACAAAGTGATAGGTAAGAAGTAGATTTATTCAGATTCAAAGAGAAGCACACTCCATAGAGTGTGGGCCATTGCAGAAGATGAGTGCAGCTGTGAAATATGGTGTGGTTAGTTTTAACAGGCCGGGTAATTTCATATGTTAATGAGTGGGAGGATTATTTCAACTATTTTGGGGAAGGGACTGAGATTTCCAGGATTTGGAGCACCGCCCACTCCTTGGTCTTTTAATAGTGCCTTGGAACTGTCATGGCACCTTTGGGTGTGTCATTTCACTTGCTGATTGAAGATCAAGGTCTACTCTTGTCTGGTCCCATTTGATTCTAATCAGTTTATGTTGTGTCCTTGGGCTATGTCATTCTTTCAAAAGTTGTGCCCTGCCCCTCTTCCTCCTGTTACATTAGCACCTTTGTTGAACATCACTGAATCATAAGTGTGAGCCTTTATTTCTGAACCCTCAATTCTACACTACTGATCTATAGTTCTATCCTTAATGTCAGTGACAAATTGACATTTGCCAAGGGCATTTGCCAGGCTTCTCAGATGGTGCTAGTGGTAAAGAACCCACCTGCCAATGCAGGAGACATAAGAGATGTGGATTTAATCCCTGGGTTGGGAAGATCTCCTGGAGGAGATGGTTGCATGGCAACCCACTCCAGCATCCTTGCCTGAAGAATCTCAGAGGAGATTCTTCCTCTGAGGAATCTCAGAGGAGCCTGGTGGGCTACAGTCCATAGGGCCGGCCACGAAGAGTTGGACATAACTGAAGTGAGAGACTTTATTTTTGGGGGCTCTAAAATCACTGCAGATGGTGACTGCAGTCATGAAATTGAAAGATGCTTGCTCCTTGAAGAAAAGCTATGACCAACCTAGACAGCATATTAAAAAGCAGAGACATTAGTTTGCCAACAAAGGTCCATATAGTCAAAGCTATGGTTTTTTCCAGTAGTCATGTATGGATGTGAGAATTGGACTCTAAAGAAAGCTGAGTGCCAAAGAATTGATGCTTTTAAACTGTGGTGTTGGAGAAGACTCTTGAGAGTCCCTTGGACTGCATGGAAATCAAACCAGTCAATCCTAAAGGAAATCAGTCCTGAATATTCATTGGAAGGACTGATGCTGAAGCTGAAACTCCAATACTTTGGCCACCTGATGCAAAGAACTGACTCACTGGAAAAGACCCTGATGCTCAGAAAGACTGAAGGCAGCAGAAGTGGGCGTCAGAGGATGAGATGGTTGGATGGCATCACTGACTGGATGGATATGAGTTTGAGTAAGCTCTGGGAGTTGGTGATGGACAGGGAAGCCTGGCATGCTGCAGTCAATGGGGTCGCAAAGAGTCAGACATGACTGAGCAATTGAACTGAAGTGACTTAGCAGCAGCAACAAGAGCATTTGCCATCTGCCTCGGTAGGGATTGAATCCTGTGCTACTGCAGCTCTTGACCTTTGACACACCCTGTAGGGAGTCCAGGGTGGAGAATGAGGCACATTGTGCTCCAGGAAAACTGGTGGAATGAGTCTTTAGATAGTTAGATGCTTTCAGTAACTGATTTCATGATCCCAACCCTTGTATCTTTCCACTTCTGGAAAAACAGTAAATTCCTTTGTGGTGACATCAGCTTCTTGTGACTAGCAGAAAAGAAAACCTTTCATAAGATGAGAGCTTGATTGCATGAATTCCCCCTTCAACAAAATCACATATTGACCTTTCCCTCCTACCTCTTTGGAGCAGTTTCTCAGGGCTATCTGAGGTGTTGTCTCCTGGGCTGCAGTCCTCATTTTTCCCCAAATAAAACTTATCTTGCAACTCTCACGTTGTGAATCTTTTTTAAATTGACATGACACAAGTACCCCACCATATTGATTTACTTTGTATTAAGTTTTGGAATTGGGTGATGTAAACCTCATTGGAAGGATTGATATTGAAGCTGAAACCCCAATACCCTGGCCACCTGATGCAAAGAGTTGACTCATTTGAAAAGACCCTGATGCTGGGAAAGATTGAGGGCAGGAGAAGAAGGGGACAACAGAGGATGAGATGGTTGGATGGCATCACCGATTCAATCGACATGAGTTTGGGTGAACTCCGGGAGTTGGTGATAGACAGGGAGGCCTGGAGTGCTGTTGTTCATGGGGTCTCAGAGAGTTGGACACAATTGAGAGACTGAACTGAACTGACTGAAACCTTTCAGGTTTTTCCTTTTTTTTTTCTCCTTCAAAATTGTCTTCGCTATTCTGGGTTCTTTGCATTTCTGTGTAAATCTTAGGGCCAGGTTGTCAAGTGAAAAAAAATGCCTGCTGGAATTTTTGAATATTGAATCTTCTAATTCATGTACATGAAATGTCTCTTTGTTTTTAAAGATCTTGATTTATTTCAGTAATTCATTGTAATTCTGTTTACAGATCTTGCACTACTTTTGTTAAATTTATTCCAAGTCTTTTTGATGCTATCATAAATGTTTTTCTTAATTCCAATTTTGAATTGTTCCAACTTTATATCTTTTAAAGTCATCAAGAGACAAACAAATACTTATATAGGCTGTTACTAGTTTCCATTTCTTTCTGTAGAACCTCCTCAACATCTGATGCCATTTTCTATCCTTGAGAAAGACTTTAGTATTCTTGGAAGAAAAGACTGCCAGAAAAGTATCTTGGTTTTCATTCATCTAGGCATGTTTTTATTTCATCTTTATTTCTGAAGGATAGTTTTGCTGAATATTGATATATTCACTGACTTTTTTTGTTTTGTTTTTTTTTTTTTTAAGAATTTTGAATGTCATTGCATTGCCTTTTGGTCTCCACTGTTTCAGATAAGAAGTCAGCCATTCATAATACTGTTGTTCTGAGATCTCTCTATTAAAGTCCTGCATCGACTATTGTGACTATGGTCACTCTATTCTCACCAACTGGAACTGCAACTTCAGGCGAGCAGAGCAACTAACTTTACTTGCAGAAATGCCAATTAACAATAATGCTACTTCTGAAATAGTCTGGTGAAACATGGATTTTCACATTTTACTCCAAATAAAGCTAGCACCCTCCAGCAACAAAGCTCTCACTTTTCATGACTAGCCTTACCCTGCAAAATTACATTGACTGAGCCATCCCAGGAATGAAAGCCACAAATGCCCTCTGTTCTTATATACAGTTCTAGCAGATTTTTGTGAAGCAACTTTCCTCAATTTGTTGTTTGCCTTTAGTCAATTTCCAGAACCCTGAAATGGGTGTTTACAAGAATTAAGTTGACTTTTATAGTTGTTTTTTGAGAAAAGGATTTGCCAACCTCTCCACTCTACCATAAGCACTGGTTGTCTGATTTGAACTGCTATTATTTTATCCACTTATGAATATACTCATATCCTTAATTTTCTTTGAATCAATAGGAAATAACTGTTGGCCAAAATCATTCCTTTGTAACTGTTGCTGCTGCTAAGTCACTTCAGTTGTGTCTGACTCTGTGAGACCCCATAGATGGCAGCCTACCAGGCTCCCCTGTCCCTGGGATTCTCCAGGCAAGAACACTGGAATGGGTTGCCATTTCCTTTTCCAATGCATGAAAGTGAAAATGAAAGTGAAGTCGCTCAGTCGTGTCTGACTCTTAGCAACTCCACATACTGCAGCCCACCAGGCTCCTCCGTCCATGGGATTTTCCAGGCAAGAGTACTGGAATGGGGTGCCATTGCTTTCTCCATCGTAACTATATAAAGGCTTTAAAGATTTGGAAACTCCCAGACAATCTGCTTGTCATAACACCCACCATACTCAACAGCAAACTATCTGTTTAATTATCCTTAACCCTCACTAAACTGTAAGCGCTGTTACAATAGGGAGTATGTGTCTTTTGTTAATGAGCTATATGCCTAGCACAATCTGATGTATTAAGAGGTGCTTAGACTTAAAATATTTGTTAAATAAACAAGTAAATTTCCCCTACCCTGTTGAGGTAATAGGGAAGAGCCGAGGCAATGTAAAAAGCATTTTAACTACAATTCTATGCTTAAATAATTAGTCACTGGGGGTCTTCTTTGTTTATAGGAAAACAAAATGCTTTGTTCTCAAAATAAGTGATCTTTAGTTTTTTAGAACTTTATTCCATGAGCCCTCAGTTGGTATTTGAAAGTACTTAGCCCATAGTTGGGGCTTCCCTGGTGGCTCAGATGGTGAACAGTCTGCCTGCAATGCAGGAGACCTGGGTTCAATCCTTTGGTTGGGAGGGTCCAGACCCAGGTTTGATCCTTGGGTGGGGAAGATCCCCTAGAGAAGGGAATGGCTACCCACTCCAGTGTTCTTGCCTAGAAAATTCCATGGGCAGAGGAGCCTGGTGGGCTACAGTCCATGGGATCGCAAAGAGTTGGACACGACTGAGCGACTAGCGTGTTTACTTTTCACAGCCTGTAGTTACAGTTTTAGGAAGACAGTGTAACAGAATGTAAAAACTAGGATGGGGAATTTTGATTTGCCTTTGTCAATGGCTGCCTGACAAATAAGTGACTGAATGTTATTCTCTCTGGGCCTTCATTTTCTCATTTAAAAATGGGTCGCAAACATGACCAAATAGAAGTATCACTCATCAATATTGTTCCACTGTTAGAATCCCCAGAGTTGAGAGGTGATAACCTATACTATTAAAAGCTCCAGTGGTAAGATTTTTGTAGTCAGCTAGACTGGTAAATGGATGGCCTTTGAGAATTGCTGAACTAGATGCTCTCAAAGGCCCCTTTCAGTCCTGAACTTATTTGCTTCCATTCCTCTCAACACAAGTGAAACTCTCTTTGGGTTATACACCTGCATCACCCCAGACCTCTGAGTGAAAAGGTAAGTCTTTGAAGATGTAGTTTATTCAGGCCGAAGCAAAGACAGTCTCTGACTTGTTTCTGTGTAGTTACTCGAAATGTTGGTGCATATGAAACAGGAATTGGGGAAAGGAAACTTACACCTCCTTTGGCTGACGGACAATTGATACAGGAGGAGAACTGCTAATTGTCTAATAATGGAGGCTGGTAGGGTATTTTGCTCATTTCATTCTTTCTGAACCTGCAAGTGAGCAGCTGCTACTGTCTCTTGCATTTCACAACTTTTAGAAAAGCAGCCCTTCCCAGCATGAGCTTATTTCAAAATAAACTGAATAAGGCTTCACATGTAAAAAGGCTGTTCTGGGTACTGTGAATAGGACTCTTCTCAACCAACTCCACAGACTGTTTTCCTGGGAATAGAATAAAGTAAACTTTGAGGAAAGGGTGGCAAATAGCTGCCCAGACCATGAAAATGTTCCTGCTCAAACACAGGCATTTCATCTCTTTTGGTCTGTGAGAAATAAAGGCCCACCTAGGTCCCTAAGAGGGAAGTTGAGAACCCTGTGATGATCTGAAGAGGCTGGTGCTCTCTGTTTCTAGAGGAGTGCTTCCGCTAGATGCCAAAACTCAGTATTCCCCTTTTCATGGGGAAAGCTTAAGTGCATGGAAGAATGACTACTCCCAAAGCACCAGAGATGTGCTCTGATCTGCAAGAGAACCACAGCCTGCGCCTTCCTCACAGATCCCAGTGAACTTACTGCTTGCTCTGATAGATAACAATGCTAGGTAGCAATTCAATTTAGAAATTGAAAAAAATAATTTTCACATATCAATTTATAACACTAAGTCTGTGATTCTCAGTCTTCTTACAATGATGTCACTTTGTTTGACAGAAACGTCTGACAGTAGCAGACATTTTAACTAAATTATAATATGTTCCTCTGCAGAAATGCAATGTATCCACTGAAAATAGAGCAGAACAAGACAAATGTTTGTAACTTTAAGTAACAAAGATAAGATTCCAGATAGCACGGCAAATATTACTAACATGTAAAAATAAACACAGGAGAACTATTTGAAGGAAACATAGAATAATAATAATTGCATTAGAATGGTGTGATTAATAGCTGATTTTTTTCAAACTTTCAGATAATTTTTAAAAACTAAAATATCACGGTGATTAATGAAGAATAAATGCTGTTGAATGAAGATCATCCATTGATCTAAGCAGCCACCTATACTTCCCTGTTTTCCTCTTCCCCATAAAATCCTTTAGTCACAGTGACAAAGGAAGGGACATGAGTTCATATAGGGAAAAAGAGTGATGGTGTGAGTGATTGGTGGTGTGAGTCGATTGCAGGCTTAGAGTGAGCCTGCAATCCCAAGCTTAGGTGATTTAGGGATGCTGGACTATGGTCTAGCATCTGTAAACCTAGACTATGGTACTGAGTATAAGAGCATCTGTTTCAAACAATATTGACCAACTGTATTGACAAGGAGGAACTCTGATAAATGAATGCTGAAAGTGTTACTCCACCTGCTCCCTCCATCTTACACTTAAGTGGTCATCTATACCTGTTCTATTTGAATCCAAACGTGGCTCTTCACTCTAATCCAATCCCCACTGCCTTGAATATTCCACTGCCACTAGCTATCTGCTTTAAAACCTTTTCAGTTATTCCCTATATTCCACGGAAGCCACCTTCTAACATGCTTCAGCTATACCTAGCACAATAATTTTTGATGTATGTTAAATAACAATAAATATTTGTTGAATGAAAAAGCATTCCTTTATCAGTAACTATGTGAGTGACAGAATGAATCTATGAACTGCCAGTAATCGTTTTCCAGAATAGTAGAATAAGGACCTCCGAAAATCTGCTCCTCCATGAAAAGAATGTAACTATTGGGGGGGAAAAAAAAAACTCTCACTGTCAAACTTTATCAGAGCTCCATAAATAAAGTCTTGCAACAATCTGAGGAGTGTTTATTTAAGAAATATGGCTGGACCTTTACCAGAACAGCAAGTTCTGTGGGTTTTTAATTTTAATCTTATCCACCTCCCCCTAGCTTTGCAATAGTCTTGAAAACAGCTATGGAAAACTGGAAACCAGCAGCCCAAAAGCTGCTAGAAGAAGCATGATGGGTTTGGAACTCCTTAAATACCCTGCTAACTGGAGAGCTGTCACTATTTGATATTTGTCACTATCACTCCCTAGATAGCTCTAGGTTGTACCTGCCTTCTAAGGCAGAGAATGAGTATCTAACTATCTCTTTCTCCACTGAAAATGGTAGGTAGGTATTTCACTTATTAATTAATCCAGGCCCGTGGAAATCCCAGGGTCTAATCTTCGGGGTCCAGGCCGTAGTAATCCTATAAAATTTAATGCAAAACAAAGTAGCATTTCTGGCGTGGGTATCAGAACCAACTGAGAATAATTTTAAAGCAAAAGTAAGCAAAGCAAAACAAACAAGCAAGCAAAAATCAAGCTGATACACAAGAGAATGTGAATTGACAAACACATTACCTTAGAAAAAAGCACGACTGACAATTGCCTCTGGGGAGCCTCCCCGCTCTCTCCTTTTTCTGTACGCTCAGCTGCAAGAGAATTTGCTGGAAAATGGACTGAAATCCATAACACTTACTTTGCACGGTAGCAGCAAATGCAGACACATCGGTCAACATAAAATGAAAACAGGTGTGACCCTTCCCTCACCTTCCACCTGACCTGAGTGGCTGCTTTCTCTTCTCTTCCCTTTCTTCCTGCTCTTTGCTCCTCATTTCCTTTTAAAGTTTTCATCGTCTCTGTTTCTGACTCTTCTCTTTTGTCACCTTGGAGTCATTTTCTCCTCCCTCCGTTTGACTTGGAAATAAAAAAGCACATGCAAAGCCTTTGCAAAGTGTGCTGTGTGTTCCTATTGAAAAACATTTATTTGATTTGTGGCTACATCTGATCTAGGTTGCTTCCAGATGCAAAGTAGAGGTACAGCCCACCCTCCAAGCCAACCCAGGATATAGCAGTTAAAAATATTGCTGGATGAGAGTTTCTGCCTGAAAAATCTGGTTCTCTTTATTTTTTTGCCACTTAATATTAAGTAATGCTGATGGATGTTCTGAACCTATTTCTTTGACTCTGTCACAGATTCAAAGACTGATTCCCCAGGTATCTCCATACTCTTTGGGCTGCATGTTCTGGACTCTGGATTTTTTTTTTTTTTTTCCTATGCTGACTTTTAAGCACTTTTAGCACTGACTACCCTTTTGGTCTTGGATATAATGCTACTTGTAACCTTTAAAACCAGCATTTTCCCCTCCTTTGTTTCCAAAATTCCAAATGGAATCGAGAAGACTATAATATAATGGAAAAAAACATTTGGACTCCAGTCAAAAGACATAGAGTTTGAATACTATATTTCTGGTTATCAATCTTTGACACTGGACAAGTCACTTACTTTGACTCTTGGATTCTTGGTCTCCAAAGTGGTACCCATAATAAATACCAGATTCCTCATTTAGGAGGGACCACCTAGTTTCTGATTTCATGCCAAAAAACTTCCTTTCTCCCACACTACACATTGTTCCTCCTCAGATTACTAATCTGAATGGCCATATTCCAAGTTTAGGCTACATTTATGCCGGTTTGGGGTCACCGGTGGCAAATGTTTCTCTCTCTGATGCTTTCCTTCTGCTCCTGTTGTCTCCATACTTCATAACAGGAGACCTGTAGCCTGGTTGTTCCAAGGACAAGCAGCATCAGCACTGAGAGCTTGCAAGAAAATAAGAACCTTGGGTTATACCCCGAGCTATTAGCCTGCACTTTAGCAAGACTCCCAGGTAATCACAGGCACGTCACAGCCTGAGAAGCACCGCTGTAGACCACGCACGTCCCCCATGCTGGTCTTGCTCCAGCCTGCTGTTTCTCTCCCACAGCTATGCTGCCTTTAGCTTGAATGGTGTCGCAGATGGAGGGGCATAGTGTTATCAATACCATGCTTTGCAAGTCAGCTCAGATATTTCTGTCGATAAAGTTTGAAGAGAAGCTTATAGTGGTGAAGTTACCTTTTCCTAAAGGAAATGTGAACTAACATACGTTGAAGAAAACCATAGAAAGGAATCACAGTCAGGTACTACTAGTAGCGGAGTTCATGAGGGTGGCTGGAGACAAATCCCAGAGGGCAGAGAGGGCTTGCCTTTTTAATGAGCTTGCGAGTGATGGATGCCTCTCCAGAGGATCCTCTACTTCTAAAAGGGAAAAAGGATAATTGAACTTATAGATCGTTCTCTCCACTTCACAGAAATGTGTGTGAGCTCTGAAGGAGAGAAGCTCTATTAAAGTTCCCAGTGAGTTGGGCTAGATCAGAGTGAGTGGGGTTATAGATTTTTGACTTGCACTTCTTATTAATATTCATTAGATTTGGGTATTATTGAATCAATGGTGGTTTATTTCAAAAATTTCTGGATCTTTTACCTGTACTTTCGTGTTGTTTAACTATTATCTTAAGATCTTTTTGTCTTTTTCTATTCTCTTCCTCTACAGATTTCTCCTTGTCTTTATACTAAGTTGTCATAATGGGTTACTCAAAGAACATTTTTCTAAAGCAAAAAAGTAAGTAAAGCAAAACAAACAAGAAAATCAAGTTGACACAGAAGAGAATGTGAACTGACAAGCATGTTACTTTGGAAAAAAGCGTGATTGGAAACAAACAGTAAACATATATATGGTGGGTACTGAATTAAATGCAAATCTCATGTAAAATGGAAGTTTGCAAACAGACCAGTGATAGACACAGGGTAGAGAAGGGTACTGATCACAAAGAGCTGTGAGAGAATTTAGGGGGCAAGTGGTGATTGCAGCCATGAAATTAAAAGACTTTTACTCCTTGGAAGGAAAGTTATGACTAATCCAGACTGCATATTTAAGAGCAGAGACATTACTCTGCCAACAAAGGTCCGTCTAGTCAAGGCTATGGTTTTTCCAGTGGTCATGTATGGATGTGAGGGTTGGACTGTGAAGAAAGCTGAGCCCCGAAGAATTGATGCTTTTGAACTGTGGTGTTGGAGAAGACTCTTGAGAGTCCCTTGGACTGCAAGGAGATCCAACCAGTCCATTCTAAAGGAGATCAGTCCTGGATGTTCTTTAGAAGGAATGATGCTAAAGCTAAAACTCCAATACTTTGGCCACCTCATGTAAAGAGTTGACTCATTAGAAAAGACTCTGATGCTGGGAGGGATTGGGGGCAGGAGGAGAAGGGGACGACAGAGGATGAGATGGCTGGATGGCATCACTGACTCGATGGACGTGAGTCTGAGTGAACTCTGGGAGTTGGTGATGGACAAGGCCTGGCGTGCTGTGATTCATGGGGTCGCAAAGAGTTGGACATGACTGAGATACTGAACTGAACTGAACTGAACTGAATGAACGGTCCTGTATCTTGACTATGATGGTCGTTACTGGAATATGTGCAGTTATCAAAATTTATAGAACTGTATACTTTAAAAGGGTAAGTATGTAAATTATATACTTCCCTCACAATAAGAATGTGGGGGAAGTTACAATCTGAAAACAAATTTAAAAATTAAAATAATGACAGCGTGTCGCATAGGACGTGGGTGGGCGTGGTTGTATATGTTCTTACCTGCGAGGGGCAGCTGTATTGGTTAAGAACATGGCCTGAGAGCCAGAGGACCTGAGTTCACCCTGGAACTTTATAACCCTGGAAGTTATAAAATTCTCTGTTGTCTCAGTTTCCTAACCTGTCAGCTGAGCCAGCATCTACCTCATGGGGGTTACTGTTAGGAATAAACAACAACAAAGATAATGACAAAACGGGAATGGGAACTGAAAATTTAAGGCTTCGCAATGGGAGAAAGTCTCTAATGTTTTCTTTTTCCTCACCTCATGCTTGGTGGGGTCATCCTTGTCTCTGCTGAAAAATAGTCTTCATCACAAAACCCCCACACGTAAGTCTGCCCAGCCTGCCATATCAGGCAGCCACTGCTGAGGAAATGCTCTGGAATAAACCTCAGAGAGAGAATAAATCACCTCTCATGCCACGCTCCCTCCAGGTGAGGACTGAGGTCATTGCAAAAGGCATAACAAATAGTCAACATAATGTACCAAACTAATAGATTCTATAAGGAAAACTAAATGGAAAATTTTTCTTGAGCGCTAGGCACCTCTGGCTGAAGAGACAGTGGAGCCTGTGTTATTATAGATGTAGTTGAATCAATAATACTTTTTCATTCATTTCTTTTTCATTTCACAAAAAAGCCTCTTTTAACCAAAGAGGTAAGGAGATATTATCGAGGGCAATTTTTCATGCTCACCATGGATTATATTCTGAGATACCTCATTTTTCTAAATAGCCTCATTTCTGGTTTTTCCTTTCTTTCAGAGATGTATTCAATTCTCTTCCAGCAGCATGAATTCATCTGGAAAGCTATGACAATCAATTAAGTAAATGAGAAAATAGAATGCTTGTAATTATGATAATCGAGCTATATGAAACCCATGCTCTTAGGCCTACTACCCACACATCTTTAAGCAATATATTAATTAAGCTTTGGATAATTGTTACAATTAGGATCAAGCTTTTATCAGTTTTAAAAATCACTTTGAGAAAAATGAAATATTTTAAAAATACATGCAGCTGTCGGTTTTTAATGCAATTCATTATTACGACTCCATTGTCATTTCCCTGGCTGCATGGAGACAATTCCAGGATGCTTTTCTGATGTGACTTTTCATTGACAAGTGGAGGAATTTCATATGTTGCACCTTTTTCAGATGTTTTTCTCTTTCTCTAAGCCAGAGGTTGGCAAACTTTTCCTGTAAAGAGCCAGATAATAAATATTTTAAGCTTTGCAAACCAAGAGGCAAAGTTGAAGATACAGGAAAGTACTTATATAACAAGCAACACATTTTTTTCAGTTTGTGTATTGATGGTTTGAAAACATAATAAAATAATGATTGAGTATATTTTTAATTTTTTTGTAATACACATCTACTAATGAGAAAAGTGGAAATCTTCCTGTTGAGATATTTTGCTTAGTTGGGGTTCAATGTTAGTTTCTCCTATTGATGAGTCATTGCAAATGTTTACTGTGAATCCATTCTTAGTCAGCTGTGGTTCACAGAGTGTAGCTTGCCAATCTCTACTCCCGATCAATGTTCTCAACTATAGGGTGCAAGAGAATCACCTAAAGGGCTTATTAAAACATAATGCTGAGACACAAGCCCGCTTTTCTGGGGGAGCCCAAGAACTGGCATTTCTAACAAATCGTTATTTGTCACTGATGCTCCCAGTCTGAGACCATACTTTCAGAGCACTGCTCTTGATGTTGGTCCTTGTAACAAGTCACATTGGTTCCACATGTATTTGTTAACATATGGTATTTGTTTTTCTGACTTCACTCTGTGTGACAGATGCTAGGTCTGTCTACATCACCACACATGATCCAATTTCATTCCTTTTTATGGCTGAATAATAGTTCACTGTATATATGTGCCACTCTTTGCAGGGCAGAACAGAGATGCAAATGTGGGGACATGGGGACACAGAGTGGGAAGAGGAGGGTGGGATGGATTGAGAGAGTAGCACGGACATATGTATAAATATATGTTACCATGTGTAAAACAGATAGCTGATGAGAAGCTCCTGTACAGCACAGGAAGCAGCTTGGTGCTCTGTGATGACCTGGAGGGGTGGGGGGGAGGTTCAAGAGGAAAGGGATATATGTACACATATAGCTGATTTACTTTGTTGTACAGCAGAAATTAACACAGCACTGTAAAGCAATTATACTCCAATTATAAAATTTTTTAAAAGTCACATTGAATACAAGTCTTAATTCATGTTTTTATGTTCTACTCACATTTCAACTCACCTGATAGACTTTACCTTTTGAGCTATTAGTCTCTTGCTTGCAAAGTCAGGTATCAGCAATCAGCACCTACTTGTTAGCTGCAAAGAATGCCTGACTGATATTTTTCCAGTCTCATCAAACTTTTAAGAGTATGCAATATTCCAAAGGATACATGTGTGTGAAATGTAAGGATGACACTTTAGCCTTGGATTTGACATGTCCTGATTCACTGCACATTATCAACATAATGCTCTTTGGATTTGAATTTGTTGGCATGTTTAACCATTACATTTAACACAGACTTATGTAAAGTTGCCAAAGGGCAAGGAAGATAGTAGTTTCCTAAATCCTGGAGTAGTCCATAGCCTACTAAACCAAGTCATCTCTGAGTTGACTATCAAGTTGCTATGGGCTCTTGTGCACAAGCTCCAAGTGATTTGAACTGTCACTGATATTGAGGTTGTGAGGAAGGTTAACGAGACAACAGGACATCAGCTAATCCCAATAATCACATCTCGCCAAAGAGATTCTTTCAGAAAAGAAGCCAAGTGGAAAGTCTGTTCTGCTTCTGTTTATTTGTCCCCATGGTTTAAAAAATCAGCTTTATGGAGCCATAATCTTCCTCATGACAGATGGGCTTATACATTAGCATCGTGCTTTCAATCAACACTTTACATTTCATAAGGAAGGTGAAGAAACTGAATGTAAAGACATTTTCAGCATCTATTTTTCAGTTTTATAACACTGATACAAAAAATAGTATTCTGATTAGCAGCTTGATTGGCAACCCATGTAACCCTAAGTTGTACTACAAAACTGGAGAGTGCACTTTTACAGACAATTACATTTGGTGAAACAGTATGTACAATTTTGACAAATAAATACATAAATACAATCATTCATATATAACGACATACCTAAATGTCAATTATCATCAACAAGCGTTTCTAGTAAATTGCTTCTTTCATTCACAAGTTACTTTGTTGCTTATAAAAACTATCTTCACCTTTACAGAAGAAATTACATAATCAATTCCCCCCTAAACCCACATATTAGGAAAGGTAGAAAATGAATCCCAGATGTTTTATGGAAATATTTCAGTCTTTTAATAGAAGAGATTTGATTGAAAAACTCCTTCCTTAGCTTCTCTGTAAAGAGTTTCTTTTCCCCATGTCATGTCACACAAAGGGGTTTTGTTCTTCTGAATTTATTTCAAATTGAAAACGATCTTCATTTTTTGATTTTGGTTTTTAAAAATACAATAATATATATTGAAACTGACATTTGCTCCAATATAAGAAGACACAAAGCCACACAAACTAGCCACCAAAGACAGATTCCCCCCCCAAAAAAAATTTTTAATGAAAATTTAAGAGTATAGACATGAAGTATTGATATCTTTTGTTATCTGATACATAATGAACAAAACAAGTGGGGGACAGTGAGAAGGTTTTCCTAAAATTGTCTGAATTGACTTCTGGTAAAATGCTGTCTGAAACACTATTTTATGTCAAAGAAATAATAATAAGTTTAAAAATGGCTTAACAAATCACTGATTTGTTAACTAATACTAATTTGGCCAGTGTCATAAAATTAGCAAAAGTAGAAAATTAGAGCTTTTTCCTGATCACTTGATTTAAACATTTTTGGAACATTCAAAAAACAAAGGGCAACCATGCTTTAGGCTATTGAAACTGGACAAATGACCTTGCCTCACCAAGTTCCATGCAGAAGGAAATGTACATAGCAAGCAGATTCTAGCAATACATACAGCTGGGAAGAAGAAAAAAATGCCTTTTAAAATATATACATATGGTTTTTGATGAATATTTACATGTTTGTCACATGGGTACTACTTAGCATAAAAAAGTTAGGAAATAGTTCTTTAAAACATGATTCTCGATTTTTGCTCCTTTTCAAGACTAGGGCTCTATTCATAATGTACTCACACACACTTATAAGTGACCCACAGATGTATACATGTGATGTTTATAATGTGCAGTTCCTTAACACTGAAGGTGGCTCGACTGAGCACAAGGTAAACGCAAGACGTTGGCATAAGACTGGGCCTTGATTCGACTACATGATGGACAGGCAAACTAAGTTCAGAGTTGTGAGACTTTTCCAGTGATTGGAACTCACAGCAGTTGCGACTTGGGGGTTTGAGGGTGGCTCACCTTGTGCTGATCCATCTTTCTCCAGGCTACCTAATGTTATTATCTAATCAAACTCAGTGGTCCTGCTGACTTGAGATGAAGATGTATTAAGGGACAGGAAGGTCTGTCTCCTATTAGGTTCTCTTGGGCTGGAGATGAGAGATTCAGTGTTTTCAAGAAATAAGCCTTGATTTCCATTTGTACATTTCATCTGCTTATTTGCTATGAACTCCCAGAGGGGCTTGCAAAGGGCAGGTTTAAAAAAAAGGTATACTCTTTCAGTTGTGGTGCTTTCTTTGAACAGAAGCAAACAGAAGTTTTCTAATGAGTGCTGGAAATGTGCAATGTGTGGGTTTGCTGAGTGTCTATTCTTCTGCCAGAGGTGGACTACCTCTGCCAGGCTTCAAAGTTCTTACTGAGAACCCAGACCAAATGTTTCCTGAGATCTAACTGGATGTGATACATTTTGCAAAGCGTGTGCTTCAGTGACTATAATGTACCTGCAGCCAGAGGCTCCTCCCTCAAGAAAGGCAGCTGCCTTTCCTGTCAGCACCCTGGGATATCAAGGCAATGCACTGAAGTAATAACTTATTCATTGAAACCAGAAGAAATGACAGAGAAATCGAAGCCTTCCCAAACACCTAACATATTCAAGGAAAAGTCAGTCTTAGAAGAATCAGGTGCACTAATTGTTATATTTGATCTGTATTTTGGCAGATATTATACTACAATGATGTTACTACTACTGATGACCATCATGGCAATTATGTAGTTATTTTAACATTTAGCATAATGCATGATACACTGCTTTAAGTAGCACCTTTAAAACTAAGGATCCCCAAATATTTAGCAAATGCAATTTGCTCTCACAGCACCTGTAAGGTAGGTGTTTTTTCCAGCTGTTTTATAAATGAGTGTATGGAAGCACAGCAAAGTGAAGCTGCAGGCTTACATGATTCACATGATGGCAGCCATAGAACCTGAACTCAAGCTTCCCCACCCTTCCTTCCCATAATCCTCAATCACAGAGCTTCCAGAATACCCCTGAACAGCATTGCTGTTAGAGATACTTAAATGTATCGGATGTTAAAGAGATTGCATCTATCAACAGTAGACCTAAATCCTTCAGTAACATTGCTCCCTCCTCAAATATTTTTTCATGAGCTTTGTAAATGTATGGAAGGGGCATTTGACACCAGTGCTAAGCTCATGCTAATTACAATGCACATGTAAATTTCTATTTTTTCTCCGTGTCATTTATCATCCTTCTGGCCTCCTACCGACATTTCTACACATGTGCCTGTCTGAACCAGAAACTGTAAAAGGTATTTAGTGACATTGTACGGAAGGAAGCAGGTGAAATTACATTTGGCAAAGTCTCCTTGGAGGCACCAGGTAATGTTTGTTCTGAAAGAGCAAAAACAAATCTCCTGTTTATTTTTTAAGTAGCATTTTATATACATTCCACCTGCTGACCAGGTTTAATCCTTGGATCAGCAAGCAGAGTTGTCTTCCAAACAGAGAGAATATTTGATTCTCAAGTATAAATTTCCATTTTACTTAACTGCAGCCTCTCTACCAGTACTAAGTTCATTTCTTGGTGGAACTGGAAATACTGTACACATTCCATGGCAATATATGTAAAAGTTCAATGTAACATCACATGCAGTATGAATCATCACATCCAGTGTGTCTCCCTGACTGTGCTGTTTCTGAATTGTTTTTGATAAAGTGTTATTTACTTTTGCAGAAAGAATATGAAGACATTACAATGAGTTCCAGTTTCCCAGAACCAGATTTTTTTTTTTAATCTCAGATGCACAGTATGTAAATCCTAGCCTTCGTTAGGAAGTTGCTTTTTGAGATAAATGCAGTACCTTAGGACCTGAGAATGAAATCTGGCCTTGTAAACCCATGTATTATTTCTATGAGCATAGCTTAACGTGTGGAAATTGGCGATTCAAAAAAGGAACTAGGATTGGGAAGAAAAATACTTTTTATAAACCCCTTCACCAGTTCATTTCCCTTGGTTACACCTGTAAAATACCTACACCCTAAGCCTCATCTCTTAAAAAAGAAAAGAAACACATATTTACATTGGTAAAAATCCTAACATCTGAGATGTTTCTTGCTTGACATGTCATTCCAGATTCTGTGCATTTCTTCTGGAGAGATCTGATGCACGGTGATCACTCGGCGGTACCTACACAAACTATAGGCCATTTTCCAGTGATTGAAGCCACTGTTCTGGAAAGGATGGATGCCCAGCTTTCGAAGACACAGTCCCACATACACATCCTCCAGGTGAAGCAGCCTGGTGTGGAGTGAGGTCTTGTAAATGAGCTCAGCCACATCAGCTGAAAAGATATAGCCGGTCCCCGAGCAGAAGGGCGGGTAGTTGCTGTCAGGGTACAAATCCCTGGGCATATACCACTTACTGCGGACATCTCGGATGGGCCCTCCGTTGATGACATAGCCAGTAAAATACCTTCTTCGTGGCTTGGTGGAGGGTTTTAAGAGTTTGTAAATAAGATTGTCCATGTTGACAAAAATGTCGCTGTCTGTTTTCATGACATACTTGGCTTTCGCACAAAAAGTGGCCACCCATCTCATCCCCATCAAGGTTTTGAGGGTAAGGTTATGGTAGGAATCAATGAAGTCCTCCACGATGATGTCGTGAAAGATTTGGCTCTCTTGCTCCACCATCTGGTTGAGAACGGGATCGGCGTTCTTGCCCAGGAGGAACAGGGTGGCTATCTTGATCCCTTTGAAGTTGTTCTCGTCGCCCCAGGTCTCTCGGATCGCCTGGCGGGCATCGAACTCTTTATGGGTGGTGCTGATGAGGATGACAAGGAAAGGAATGTTTTTCTCACATTTGGTGGGCTCGTTTATCAGAAATTCAAAAGAATGGGGGTTTATAGGTCGAGTTCTTATGTTGCCAAAGGTGAAGTTTTTCCTTGCAACCGTCAGATGGCTGAATGGCTTGGAGCCCGTGTAGGAGGAAGTGGGGCGAGTTACGCTCAAGTACCAGAGAGCGCTGGCCCAGCACACCACGGTCAACACGTACAAACAGGAGACCTTCGAAGCCATTGTCCCGAGAGCACGTCTATTCCCAGTATTGAAGAGTATGCCTTCTCGGCATCAGTTTCTTTTCGTCTGGCAAAGGTTGCATAGTACTAGGAACTTTTAAAGTTCGACAGATCAGCGTGAGTGCAGGACTGTCCATGGGCCTCAGTGGCTGTCTGGCATCTCTGTATTTAGTCTACTTGCCTCCAAACCTGAAGCAAGGGTCCAGCCTCATCAATCTTCCTCTAAACTCTGCAAAATCAATAAAGTACAGTTGTCGTTCAGATTTATTTAGTCATTTCACATCCTCAGATAAACATAATGAGCCTGTAAGAATGACCCATGCTGATTAAAATAAACATAGGCATGCATTTCCATCAGTATTGAAAACTCCCTGACACAAGCATTCTACCTTTCTTTCCTTGCTGGAAGGTGTTTATGGATATTCATACCTCCGTGGCATTAGCAAATATACTATAAAGATGAATGTGAAGGAAACAGAATATTCGTAATTGTCATAAAAGATTCCCTCTTCACAAGAGGCCTTCTTTGCAGTTAAATACTTTTGATGATAAAGTCTTCTTCTAACCAGGGAAGTCTCACACACAGTCTCATATTTTCTCAAGTCTAAGTTATTGTTTGTTTGACTCTGATGAAGTAATCATTCTGATGAGGTTAATCTCAACATCTCCTGGCTTTCTCTAGCTCCATTCTTGAAAATGGATTGCCAGTAGAAAATCTCTGCTGATAGTATCTCCCTTGCCTTTGCCTTTTAGAAGTCATTCCCAACTTCTCCTCACTTTCCCCTTTCTTTGGGTCTCACAAATATTACTTCCTCATTCTTTCCATGACACTTCATACGGAGAATATCCTTACTCCTCATGCACGGAGACCGTGGCTCTAGTGACCTCCAGACAGTGAGCAACATTCATTTTGGAGCTGATCTAAATGGTACCGCTTTTTGTGGTTTTTAACAATTCACCCTTACGTCTCCTTGGTGAAATTATACCGTCTCCTTTGTAATTCTTTTTACTTAGTTACACTTGCCTATAAACACAGTGGGAGTGTAGTAAGAGAGACCATGGAGCCTGGGGGCCAGAAATTCAGTGATGTGGCAGAACTCTTTAACTGGTGTTCAAATTAAAATGTTGCCCTTCAAAAGCCTAATCCCTTCTAGACCTTCAGCTGCTAGCATGTCAGTTATAAATATATGCCAGGTTACAACATCCATTCATGTAAATAATCATCTCTTCCTTCTTGGTTACAGCAAAATGTGTCTTAGAAGACAGAGACAGCAAATAATGGAAATCAGTTTCACCAAAGTCTGCTTCAAAGAAAACTGTGCTCTTGGATGTATAGACTGTATTGAAAGAACTCAGGCAGGAGGAGAAGGGGACAACAGAGGATGAGATGACTGGATGGCATCACCGACTTGACGGATGTGAGTTTGAGTGAACTCCAGGAGTTGGTGATGGACAGGGAGCCCTGGCATGCTGCAATTCATGGGGTCACAAAGAGTCGGACATGACTGAGCAACTGAACTGAACTGAACTGAGATTACAGACTGAAAATCATTTTTCCAAGCACAATAGTGATAATGAAATGAAAAGACCTGATGGGCAACAGTGGAGGCAACACACACCTTCTTGTCTATGCCAAGCACTGCTGTGAGTATATGATACGTATGAGGCCAGCAATAACTCAGTGTAGTTATGGTTCTAACTAAATGAACATCAGAATGGCTTCAAGCAGCATGACTCCAGGCACAGTCAGGCCTCCATCCAACCCATATTAAACACTCTGTAAACATAGGCTCCAGTATCCCTGGCCTTCTGGAGGGAATTTCTGCTCTAAGTTGCACTGAAGGTGATTAAAAAAAAAAAAAAAAGGTGAGAAGTACAACAAGCTTTGAAACTTTAAGCAGTAAGTCAAAGGAAGTGAGAGAAATCAGCAATAGAGAATTTAGTAAAGGACTTCTCACCTTGGGATATACAGACATCGCCTCCATTTGAATGCCACAGGGATGTGAGTGAGTCTCAAGATGGGACTAGAAACCAAACTTTCTCCACCACTGTCCTAGCCTAGGATCTGATTCTTAGGAGCTTGCCTTTATCATCATATATGATGATATAAGCCCTTGTCACCTTTCATACTTTTCTATTAAACTGTGAGCCACCTATCATTGAGCTGTTAAGGGACTACCCAAAAGCATCAACTGGAAGAGGCTTCTATCCAGTTCTCTTCTGGAGTCACTAATCAAGCTATCAATGGAGGGGTGGGTTAAGAATGGGGCATGTGACATGCTGGAGAAACAGAAATAGAACCCAAATGCCTCCTCAAGGAACTCATAATCCAGGAGGAAAGACTTCAAGTAAATGATTAGAACAGTGGGATAAACATTTTCATCATAAGGCTAATGGAATACACAGGACAGCTGGGCTGACGGACAGGGCCTGGGAGACCTAGGTATGGTCCTGCAGAATGTGCAGAGTTCTGCTCCAAAGGGCACCATTCTCCTTATACTGCAAAATCAATCCCACTCCTCCATCTCCACCCAGAGTTTAACAAAGAGGTTGCCTTGGGGACAATGGCAAGGAAAGCTCAGAAAAGCTATCCAGTCTGAATCTTCAAGGACATCTAGGAATTATCTGGATGAGGGTTGGGCATTTTAGGCAGAGGGAACAGCACATGCCAAGTCAAAAAGTGAGAGAGCCTGTCACATGCCAGGACTGTAAAGGAAGAGGAGACAGTGATGGAGGTGGTACTTACAGAGACAGGCAGGGGGCAGATGGTGAGTGGCACTCAGAAACTGTTTGAGCTGAGGAGCTGGTTACCCATCTTTGCAGTCTAAAGGGTGTAAGGGAGGATTTTTACCTTCCCCAAATCCTGTGCACTGATTTTCAAGAGCAATTCATTCCTCCACATAAAGGATATCTATCTCCCATAGTTCTATGCCCCAGAAGAATTAGTGAAAATTCATTTTATCTGGTAACTTTCTGCTAAGATTTTCTAGCAGAAGAGACTCCATAAATATAGGTACCTGAGCAGTTTAAAAAGAGCTAACAGAGGGAGAAACAGAAGAGGAATAGGCGAGAACATGAAGTGAGTACATGTATTTACATACATTTTCATAGAAGAATGAGCATTCTTCCCTATTCAGCTAACGAACATGATGCTTCTTACCACTTATTGTAGGTCTCATTTAAAAATGTATATAGTGCACCAGGGGCCTCTCTGGTGGCTTTTCAAGATGGTGAAGAATCTGCCCGCAATGTGGGAGACCTGGGTTTGATTTCCTGGGTCAGGAACATCCACTGGAGAAGGGAACAGCTACCCACTCTGGTATTCTTGCTTGAAGAATTCATTAGACGGAGGAGCCAGGGGGTTGCAAAGAGCCAGACTCGACTCAGCGACTAACAATTTCACTTACTTTGGTCTTCCCTGGTAGCTCAGCTGGTAAAGGATCTGCCTGCAATGTAGGAGACCCCAGTTTGATTCCCCGGTCAGGTAGATCCCCTGGAGAGGAGTTAGGCTACCCACTTCAGTATTCTTGGGCTTCCCCAGTGGCTCAGATGGTAAAGAATCCACCTGCCATGCGGGAGACCTGGGTTCAGTCTCTGGGTTGGGAAGATCCGCTGGAGGAGGGCATGACAACCCACTCCAGTATTCTTGCCTGGAGAATCCAATGGTCAGAGGAGCCTGGTGGGCTACAATCCATAGCGTTGCAAAGGGCTGGACAGGACTGAGTGACTAAGCACAGCGCACAGTACACCAGGCACTGTGCTGCGTGCTGCATTTGATGTCATGGATTTCATAGAACTTTCTTGCTCACAGTGTTCCAAGAGAGGGATTTTCTCCATTTTATAGATGAGGGGATGGCAACTCAGAGATACTAAGTAGCTTGTTCAAGACCACACATCAGGTGAGTAACCAGGCAAGTAGTCTCCCCAAGCTTCCTGAGGCCTGTTAGGACTACAGGCAAAATCCTTGGCACAGGAAAGCCCAGGGTGGAAGGGAGCATCTTGGGCTGCTGTCCTCCCAGAGACACAGGTTTATTTTCTTAGATGTGTGTCCATCGCTTGAATTTTTTTTTCTTAATTCATTTTGGTTTGCTACACATCACACCACATCAGTTCTGTGGGGCTCCCCAATCAACAAAAAAATTCTGATTTGCAAAGAGCAGATTGAAGGTGAAGATGCTGGGGGTAGGGGTACCAGCTGTAGATGTTGAAGAGGTTCAGAAATACTGTAGTTTCTTTTCTCTGAAGTCCTGCAAAAACACACACACTGAAAGAATCACTCTTTCTATTGACTTTTTGTTTTTTTTCAGACAAGAACAGAAGTAGGCACAGTGCTACATCTCGGTCCCCCATAAAAGAGAGGCTTTGAAATGGGAAAAGAAATCAGCCAGAATCTAAGGAGTAGCCAAGGATACTGTGGACCCACAGCAAGGGGTGCTCAAAAATGTCCTTTTTGCTCATAACCAAACAGATTTCCCAGGTGGTCAAGCAAGCACAGAGATATGCCTCTGGACCAGAAAGAGTAATATAAGTAAAGAGAGGAGAGAGTAGCCTGGTGCATTGAAGTCTAAAGGGTAATTTCCTGTATGTTGGATGAAGTTGTTGGTAACAGGCCAGATGCTCTTGTTTTACTCCTTGAGTAACTTGCTCTGTAGTTTACTGTGTCTCAGTGGCCTTGGGTGTAAAATAAGGGCAAAAATAGCATCTGCTTTGCTTCCAAATCCATTATAGGTATTGAATTGCTGGGGAGAGAATGCTAGGCAAGCAGATGATATTGGTATACAAACAGCACGTTCCAATGGGGCGAGGGGCTTCTGTCAGTCCATGGGTTCAGGATTTGGGATCCAAGCACATGTATTGATCGATTCTTCTAAATACGTAGGATTGCCTGTAAAGATTTTCCTGCTAGAGAACTCTATTTTCTTCCTGGAAAACTCAAGGCTGAAAGTCCACTGAAAAGTTAAGAAAATTCATCAGCTTAATAGTTCTGGGGAAGGAGTGAGTGGAATCCTCCAGACAGCAGAATCCTCCAGAGAGCTCCTTCAGTTTTACAAAATTGAAACAAAACAAAACAAAGCAAATCCCTGTTTAACAGATACCTTAATGGTATAAGTAAAATAGCAAGTGGCACAGATAATATTTGTTACTCCTTTTAAGCATCCTTCCTTCGTGGCTCCGATGGTACAGAATCTGCCTGCAATGCAGGAGACCTGGATTCATCCCTGAGTCGGGAGGATCCTCTGGAGAAGAGAACGGCTACCTACTCCAGTACTCTTGCCTGGAAAATCCCATGGATAGAGGAGCCTGGTGGGCTACAGTCCATGGGGTCACAGAGAGTTGGACATGACTGAGCAAAGAGTCGGACACGACTGAGCTACTAAACTGAACTGAACTGAGTGACTAACACAGACTATAAGGACTGACTACACATTAACTTGTCATCCATTAAATGCAAATCCCTCCATGTAGAAACATTTAAGTACAATATTTAAAAGATTCCCACCCACCCCCACTCCGGGGCCTTTCTGTATCACAGGTTACCTTCATTCACAGAACTTCTGTAACCATCCACCTTCACGTTTCAGGAAGTTAATGGGGCAGAATTTTCAATTTGAGAGGCACATGTTTCTCCTAGAAATTGCATCTTGGATAGTCTGTTATTTTGAATAACTTATTGTTTTTAAGTCTCTGAATTTGTGAAAAGTTCTGTTGTATAGCCAGAGGTCAGTCCTAATAACAAGTGGGTAGTGTCCCTTGGGTGATGTATGCATGGTTTGGGTGCCACGTTCATGTCCTCCATCATAGTTCAAGCAGGCACAAGTCAACTCTGACTTCCTAAACCTCAGTTAGCACTGAGCTGGTTTCACAATTATTTTGGCTGCCCTGCACCCACGGGTAAGCTGCTAAGTCACTTCAGTCGTGTCTGACTCTGTGCGACCCCATGGACTGCAGCCTACCAGGCTCCTCCATCCATGGGATTTTCCAGGCAACAGTACTGGAGTGGGGTGCCATTGCCACAGGTAAGGGGTCCCAGCAAATGGCCTGCTTTCATGTCCTCTGTCTTAAGGAATATAACAGCTCCTTCACTGGCTCAGCAGAGATGCACTGAACACCTGCTGATGCCAGGCTCTGTTTTCTAAGATGGTAAGATGGATGGAGAGCTTACTTTCTAGGAGAGGTAGGCAGATATTAAACACATGATAAATGAAGGAAAAAATACGTTCAGATAGAGATACATGCTGTGATACAAATAAAGTGATGCGGCGGGGGATGGAGACTGAACAGCGCTGCAAGGGGACAGGGCTACTTTGGTTAAACTGGTCAGTCTCTAAGAGGGGGACAGTGGAGTTGAGAATAGAAGGTCTCAAGTATTTCTGATTTAGTTCTTGAGTCTTTTACTAAGTTTTTGTTTCTTTGCTTGGCTCTTTGGGATAAATGCTTTCTTAGGAACATCTTTTTGGTTTTTGATCTCTGCCCTTCTCTTATTTTTTGGCTTCATGTTCCTCAGCTATGGCCTTTCCACACACTCTTGCAAATGTCCTACATGCCTAGAGATGTAGGTTAGCTACTGTATTCATTGGCTAGGGATTCTGTGACAAATAAACACAGAGTAGGAACTTAAATGAGGTACGTTTATTGCTTCACAGTCCTAAAGGCTGGAAGTCTGAACAGATGTTGGCTGGGTTCACTTCTTCCAAGGGCTCTGAGGGAAAATCTGTCCCATGGCTGTCTCCTAGCTTTGGGCATATTGTTGGCCATCTTCGGTGCCCCAGGGTTGTAAATGCATCACCCAGATCTTTGCCTTCATCTTTCCTTGGCGTTCTGCTTGTTTGTGTCTCTGTGTCCAAATTTCTCCTTTTTATAAGGATTGTCTGTGCTCATACTCAGTCGTGTCTTGGCAACCCTTTGGACTGTAGCCCACTAGGCTCCTCTATCCATGAGATTCTCCAGGCAAGGACACTGGAGTGGGTTGCCATTTCCTCAGGCAGGGGATCTTCCTGACCCAGGGATTGAACCTGTGTCTCCTGCATTGCTGGCGGATTCTTTACCCACTGAGCCATCAGGGAAGCCCCTTTATAAGGACACTAGTCGTATTAAATTAGGGTTCACCCTCATGACTTCATTTAAAAACCCTGTTTCCAAACAAGGTCACCTTCTGAGGCCCTGGGCTAGGACTTCAGTGTGTCTATTTGGAGAGACATAATCCCATTCATAACTACTTTCCTGGGTAGCAAGAAAATGAAATATTTTGCTCCACAAGAATTCACTACTCCACACATTTTATTTTCTTGATTTAAGCACAGAAATTCTTGGGGTTTAGTAAATTAACTTTAAAAGGATGAACGATTTGTAACTGTTACAGCATTCAAAGGACGATGGAACATGCGTGTGTAATGGGACACAAACTTTGGTTTGCTTTTACATTAGAAACAAAGCTAGCTCAGATTATACGTTAAGAGCACGTGAAGAATATGACACAATTTGTTTATCTTACTTAAGCAGCCTTTTGTTCCTGCCACTTCTCTTTCCCTGGAACCTTCCTTAAAAACTAATTAGTTGAGAAAGCTAAGTCAGGGCTGTGGCGAATTTTCCAAAAGCTTGGGGGCCAACAGTTCTTGAAATACTGATCTGGCTTCTAGAAAATAAGGACAATTCTCCAGTGTCACCTCAAATTAACAGCATTTTTATTCTTCAGAACAAATTTTGAATATTTAGAGGCCATGGAGGAGTACAAAAATGGTCTTAATGTTAAAATCTACATAGTAACTTTAAATTCATGGTGCAGAAAGATAAACCGGTTGAAAAGAAAAAAAGCCCACTTGTAATTAGTTAAAATAGAGGAATGAAAACAAGACAAATTCAGAGAGAGAGAGAGAAGGCTAAATACTAGTGCTTATAAAATGCTCTTGAAATGAATGCGAAGCTGGCTGTACAATGCATCACGGTAGTGAGTAGGTAAGAGATTCGTTCTGAAAAGTGTTTTGATCTCAGATAACTTTGCTCACAGCCAGTGAATCAGTGAAATCAAAGAATCTTCGCTCTGTGGGGAAATTCAAGAATTCAGACCGCAACAGAACTAATTGATAAACGAGCCCCAAAAGCCAGAGAGTCGACTCAGCTGCATTAATTTAGCGAATGGTTATCTTGATGCCATGCTCCCTCCCTTCCTCTCGTTCTTATAATTATGCTCTAAATAAGCACAGGAGAGGAAGAAATAAAGCACTATTAACACCAGATAATGGTCCTTGAAGGCAGAATTTCATAAACCATTATGTTATACAGCTTGCTAACTTATTATCTTTCCAAATCACAGAGGGCTGGCTTTCTCTCCTGGCCTTTTCTCTCAAGTAAGCCTCCTTGGCCGTGGAAGGCAGCATAGCCATACAAGCTGAAATCCCTGAACACTCGTAGTAACTGTAACTGTTCTGACTCTTCTGCCTCAGGAAGACAAAGAGCTAATTTGTTCCTTAAAAAAAAATTAATTATGAAGCCTTTCAAGGAGACCCCATAATTGAACTTAGCCAACAGATCATTTGCAACGAGGATGTGGCAGAAAGCAAAAGGTAATATTCATCATGACTTGGCAGTTGAAAATCATTTCTCTCTCAAATCTGGAAGAAATTATTTGAACCTTTCTTTCTTCAGTTCAATATACCTTGAAATTTATTGCAAAGGGCCTTTATAAATCCCTGCACTGAGAAGAATGGGGCCAGCTTGAAAGAGGAGTACTTGGGATGAGGGTGCCTTTGTGTGGGCTTAGGGCTCTTGCTATTCTGAAAGCTACACTCTATTTCACTGCAGAGAAAGTACACTTCAAATTAGAAGGGAAGATTATAGCTTTCTTCAAATCAATGTGTTGCCCTAGTTCTAGAATTCAGGAAAATTTTAAGCATTGCTACAATCCTCTCAGGGAAAAATGAAAATGAGGATATCTCATTATTTTAAATAAATGCTTGGCTTTCCTTTGCAGTGATGGATATTCTGTCTCGACTGCCTCATATGAGACACATTTTTAAAGATGGGCAGAGCGATCACTTATTTAATCACAGGAGCCTGGGAGGCCGGTAATGCGGTTGGGCCTCAGATAGGGCGTCTCTACTGGGAGAGGAAACGCTGGGATGTTTTATTACAGATTTGGAAGAGCACACGAGGAAAGACATCCTGCTAATATAAACAGCAGCTGGGAGAATTTAAAAATGATGAGCTATGTGATACCAAAAAGAGTTTTCACTTGGCCCATTATTTTGGGGGGAAGCTGACAAAAATGGGTATTTTTAGAAGCTAGAAAGATGTTAGTGTATTGCCATCTAAAATTTACAAAGTCTAAAGAGCAATATTTCTTAGATAGCTCATGACAGACAGACGATATTATTTTAGGTCATATTTCAAAGAAAGATATAAGTACCATAGCCACTGATAATATGTGGATGAGAATTTGCAATTTTTATTTTCCTTCCCCCCTTTTCTAAACTGAATGCCCCTTTATGCCATATCACTTCACCAGAATACATAATAGCCCCACATAATCTCATGTAGACGCTGTCAATGGAGATTATTCTCCAGGCAGGCAGTCTTACGGCGCTAGAGGTGCTGGATTCGACTCCCAGGTTTTAGTCATTGCTTCTGAACTCAGTGCATCTCTCTGCCTTGTTTCCTCATCTGTTCAGTGAGAATGATAATATCTGGATATTCTTTTCAGGGTCAGTGTTAAGGATCAAATTTCAAAAATTATTTGAAAGTAATTTGTAAGCTGAAGACTGCTACATGAATTACAAGTATCATCACTGTTAATATAAACATGATAAAGACGAATCCTGAGAGGACTGTCTAGAAAAGGTTTCCTGAGCAATGATCGGTCAGTGCATCTTGAGTATGTGGTGCAAAACCAATTTTCTTACTTGGCTGTTGCCCTCAAAAGCTTGGTGTTTCCAGATGATTCTTTTCATAAGAAGTTTCAATGTCATTTTATAATACCTATATTAAAAAGGTCTTGCACTTTTGAAAAAAAAAGAGAGGGAGAGGAAGTTTGCAAGTTGGAGAGAATGTCATTATTGGTATTACTATTGGCACTAATGTGAGATAGAATTAAATGTTATCAAATAGGACTTGAGAATATGAAAAATCTACCAGATTTTATTAGCCCTTTGAGTAGCATTTACATAGCCATAATTAATATTCTATGTACATGAAGATAGGCTGAAATGACTATGTCGTGATTCTTTTCCAGATGCTTAAGACAAAGTCAATACAAAATTCATGATTTTTTTCTTTATTAGGTTGTCAAGGTTTTTACTAGAACTTAATGGAAAGATGAAGAAGGTCTATACAGTCAGTCAAAACAAGACCCAGAGCTGACTGTGGCTCAGATCATGAGCTCCTTATTGCAAAACTCAGTCTTAAATAGGAAAAACCACTAGGCCATTCAGGTATGACCTAGATCAAATCCCTTATGATTATACAGTGGAGGTGATGAATAGATTCAAGGGATTAGAAACGGTAGAGAGTTCCTGAAGAACTATGGACAGAGGTTTGTAACATTGTACAGGAGGCGGTGACCAAAATCATCCCCAAGAAAAAGAAAAATAAGACAGCAAAGTGGTTGTCTGGGAAGGCTTTACTAATAGCTGAAAAAAGCAGAGAAGTGAAAGGCAGGGGAGAAAGGGAAAGATATACCCAGCTAACTGCGGAGATATAGAGAATAGCAAGGAGAAAAGAACAATGCAAACAAATAGAGAAAAATAACAGAATGGAAAGACTAGAGATCTCCTCAAGAAAACTGCAGATATCAAGGGAATAATTCAGGCAAGGATGGGCACAATAAAGGACAGAAATGGTATGGACCTAACCGAAGCAGAAGAGATCAAGAAGAGGTGGCAAGAATACACAGAAGAACTATACAAAAAAGATCTTCATGATCCCGATAATCACGATGGTGTGGCTACTCACCTACAGCCAGACATCCTAGAGTGTGAAGTCAAATGGGCCTTAGGAAGCATTACAATGAACAAAGCTAGTGGAGGTGATAGAATTCCAGCTGAGCTATTTAAAATTCTTAAAGATGATACTGTGAAAGTGCTGCAGTCAGTGTCAGCAAATTTGGAAAACTCAGCAGTGGCCACAGAACTGGAAAAGGTCAGTTTTCATTCCAATTCCAAAGAAGTTCAATGCCAAAGAATGCTTCAACTACTGCACGACTGTACTCATTTCACATGCTAGCAAGGTAATCTCAAAATCCTTCAAATTGGGCTTCAGCAGTAGGTGAACTGAGAACTTCCAGATGTACAAGCTGGGTTTCGAAGAGGCAGAGAAAACAGAGATCAAATTGCCAATATCCGTTGGATCATGGAGAAAGTAAGGTAGAAAAATACCGAGCTCTGCTTCATTGATTACGTGAAAGCCTCTGTGTGGACCACAGTAAACTTTGGACAGTTCTTAAAGAGATGAGTGTACTAGACCATCTTGCCTGTCTCCTGAGAAACCTCTATGGAGGTCAAGAAACAACAGTTAGAACCAGATATGGAGCAATGGACGGCTCCAAATTGGGAAAGGAGTACGTCAAGGCTGTATACTGTCACCCTGCTTATTTAACTTCTATGTAGAGTACATCATGCAGAATGCCAGGCTAGATGAGCCGGCCACAAACTGAAAATATCAACAACCTCAGATACGGGCTTCCCTGGTGTCTCAGATGGTAAAGAATCTGCAGCTGCATTGCCTGCATTGCAGGCAGCTGCAATGCAGGAGACCCAGGTTCAATCCCAGGGTCAGGTCGAGAAGATCCCCTGGAGAAGGGAATGGCAGCCCACTCCAGTATTCTTGCCTGGAGAATTCCATGGACAGAGGAGCCTGGCAGGCTACAGTCCATGGGGTCGCAGAGTCAGACACAACTGAGCTACAAACACTTTCTTTCACTTTCAGATATGTAGATGCTATCATTCTAATAGCAGAAAGTGAAGAGGAACTAAAGAGCCTTTTGATAAAGGTGAAAAAGGAGAGTGACAAAGCTGGTTTAAAACTCAACACTGAAAAAACTAAGATCATGGCTTGCGGTCCCATTACTTCATGGCAAATACAAGGAGGAAAAGTGGAAGCAGTGACAGATTTTATTTTCTTTGGCTCCAAAATCACTGCAAATGATGACTGCAGCCATGAAATTAACAGATGCTTGCTCCTTGGAAGGAAAGCTATGACAAATCTTGACAGCATATTAAGAAGCAGAGACATCACTTTGCTGACAAAGGTTTGTACAGTCAAAGCTATGGTTTTTCCAGTAGTCATGTGAGAACTGGATCATAAAGAAGGCTAAGTGCTGAAGAATTAACTGATGCTTTTGAACTGTGGTATTGGAGAAGACTCTTGAGAGTCCCTTGGACTGCAGGGAGATCAAACCAGTCAATCCTAAAGGAAATCAACCCTGAATATTCAGTGGAAGGGCTGATGCTGAATCTGAAACTCCAATATTTTGACCATCTGATGTGAATAGCCAACTCATTGGAAAAGACCTTGATGCTAGGAGAGATGGAAGGTAAAAGGAGAAAGGGGTAGCAGAGGATGAAATGGTTAGATAGCATCACCAACTCAATGGACATTAATTTGAGCAAACTCCAGGAGATAGTGGAGGACAGAGGAGACTAGTGTGCTACAGTACATGAGGTTGCAAAGAGTTGGACACAACTTAGCAACTGAAAAACAACACTGGAAATGTACTATTACACAGTAAGTCATCACTGTGACACAACTAAGAGACAACCAGTTTTCATCATCAGAATCAGCTTTATGAATTGTTCCATCGTCACCCAAAGGAACCTCTGGGTGACAATGATGCTTTTTTTTGGCAGAGTAGCTTTTTAACTATGTGCTTCAGTCCCTGGGTTGGGAAGATTCCCTGGAGAAGGGAACAGCTACCCACTCCAGTATTCTGGCCTGGAGAATTCCATGGACTGTGTAGTCCATAGGGTCGCAGAGTGTTGGACATGATTGACTTTCACTTCTGTTTCTGAAATCCTGTTTTGTGTACAATATTCTTATTGTTTAATTTAGTTTTGTCTGCATTGGGTCTTCGATGCTGTGAGCTTGCTTTCTCTAGTCCCGGCAAGTGGGAGTTATTCTCTAGTTGCTTCTCATTACCGTGGTTTCCCTTGCGGAGAATGGGCTCTAGAGTGTGTGGGCTCAGGTTGAGGTGCGCAGGCCTTGTCGCTCTGCAGCCTGTGGGATCTTCCTGGGACAGGATCAAACCTGTGTCCCCTGCATTGGCAGGCAGACTCCCAACTACTGGACTACCAGGGAAGCCCTATAATATTCTTAATTTAGTACCGACTGGCCAATCAGATGGAAGTGCTGATGTTTCTTTCATTCTCCTTCTCAGTCAACTGCCTTGGTCCTTCACAGTCCTTGCCTCTGCCAATCCTCAGCCTTGCTTCTCACAGTTCGTTCACCAAACCCTTGCTCAGCTTCATCCTCACCAGACACTCTTTTATGCCTGAGATTTCCATTTCTACACATTTTCTTCTGTTTACAAGTTCCTTTTCGCTGAAGATTCTTATTTCCCCAACGGTTAGACAGCCAGCCTGCTGATATTCATTCTACTGCCCTGTTGAACTCTTCACCACAATCCGCCTTACCTATACAGCTCTACAATCTGTTTGACTCCTCTAGTTTGGATTCCATAGGCAGGGTTTAGAATATTTATCTTCCCCATGGGCTTTTGGTTCAGTTCTCACTTGAGTATCATTTCTCTTTTCTCTCTCCCTACTGCATAAATCTCCCACTGTTGCCTGTCATCTTTCTTCTGACTCCTGTGCCTTTAAATATTGTGGGGTAAGGTCTGATTATCAAAGAGACTGAGACAGTTTGTCTCTTGGACAAAACACAGGATTGACAGTCGACATGAAAAGATTCTAACTGTAGCTCTGCCATGAAATCTCTTTGGAAACCTACCCCCATCCCCTGGACAACTCTCTCTTAATTTAAAAACTGCATTATCCTGGAACTTCATGGTGGTCCAGTAGCTAAGACTTTGAGCTCCTAATGCTAGGGAACTGGGTTTGATCCCTGGGTGGGGAACTAGATCCCACATGTTGTAACACAGAAGGTCCTGTATGTCATGGGCAGCCAAATTAAAAAAAAAAAAAAAAAAAGTGTTTAAAAAAATTTGCATTAATCCTCAGTGATTGGAAATCCTGCCACTAGTCCATGTTTTCTCAGCCCATTTGGTGAAGGACTCTTCCAGATTTGGTGTTTTCAGCCTCTCCATTCCCACTGGCTCCTCTTTTGTTTTCAGAAGTGCTTATCTGCCTTTGCTTAAAAAAATGACAAGAGTAAGAGCAAAACCTTCTCCGATATCACATTAAATTAGCAGTACATTTTTCTCCTTCATGTCATATCCAGAGCCCCTAAATGAGTGCTCTTGCCTGTTTTCCTCGATTTCCTCATCTGTTCAAGTCTTGCAATTTATCAGCATGCCCGGTGCCGCCCTCCCCGCTCTCAGCTGCCTTTGACATTCTTGGTCCCTCTCTACTTTCAGCTTTTGTCTCGGCTTCCTTCTTATTCATTCCTTCCTTCTCGCTGCTCAGCTTTCCGGTGGTCCTCTGTGTTTTTTCCTCTGCACCTCTCCTCTGTCTGTTCTTTACACTCTGCAAACCAGTCCCTGGGCCTCCCTTTAGTCTCCTCAGCATGGGGAGCTCATTCGTTTGAGAAAAGGCTTCTGCTGTCAACCTTCCAGGAGTGCTCTCACCAGAAAGGTGAACCAACTTTATCTGTCTTCCCATTTTCAGAACTGTTTTATTTGTAGCAAAGCAGGGAGACATGTGCTTTCCATCTGCCTTTTGCTTCCCCCTACCCCCACTGAAGACAATTTATTTCAGAATGTAAGTGTCCGAGTCCAAGTTCTTAAACAGGGAAGTCTGTACCACAGACAAACTCAACAGGCTAGGATAGGTTTTGCTAATGACAACAAGAAGTAAAAAATGATTCTGTGCTTCCTGTCCACCTACATATATGAGAGGTTTTACTTTTCATTATATTTGAGATGTCAGGCTGTTTCTGAAACTGTTAAAATGTTGTAAAGTCCTATTCAAAGCGTGTTTTTACTTGGCCCATTAAAGATGACTTTTCATGAAATTCTGAGGCAATTTTTTGTTTAAGGACTGCATTTTAATAGTCATTTTTTCAGTAAGTCATAGACAAATGGCACCGGTGACTTTTCTAAGAGATTTCAAGCTATTTGCTTTCCTTTTCCTTTATTATATAATTTGAAAACCCATCAGACAGTTTGAAAGTTTTACAAAAGTAGGATTTAGGAAAGGTCTTTACGTATAATTGGAAACAGTCATTTGTGAGAGAAAATAGTCTTGGAAAAAAATTTCACTTGCCATTGAACATTATGTTTCTTCAGTCAAAACTAATACCATTTTCATGAGTGGGTAGATTCTCAGAGCACATCATTATTAAGATTTGTTAAATCAAAATTATCACTTTAAGTAATTATTTTGAAATAACATTTTAAACAGTAGTCATTGCTTAGTAGTTTCTAGGACTATACTAAGTGCTTTACAAATAACTATTTGTTCATCTAGTTGACGTATTTAGAAGACACACCATTGCTTCCCCACCTCTACTCACATCATGTTCTCTACAGTTTACATAAAACCTTCCTAACAATTTTCAGTAGCGAAGACTCCATGCTTCCCATGCAGGGAGTCTGGGTTCAATCGTAGGTCAGGAAGCTAGATTTCACTTGCTACAACAAAGACTTCACATGCTGCAACTAAGGATCCATGTGCCACAAGTAAGATCTGGCACACATAAATCAATGAATATTTTTTTAAAAAAAGAAATGGGTATTCTTGTTCCTATCTTATACAAGAGGAAAAAGACCCAAAGAGATTAAGCTTGCTCCACCAGCATCTTATAGCTAGTGATTAAACCTGGATTTAAACACAAGTCTATTAAACTGTCATGTGGGGGTCCATACAGTGTATTCTGCATTTTACTTTTTACATGGTAGTCAGATTTTAAAAGTTTGTTTTCATATTTTCTGTAATATAAAAATTATCTGTGGACTAATGTGAGAAATAGGGAAAACTGATTCAGAAGTGCTACAAATCTTAACATGGCTTTAAGGGTTTTTCTGGCCCTGAGATCCTGAATTTTATAATGTAGATGTGTAGTTATTATTTTTTTTAATGAGAACTGGAGAAAGGATGAAGGACTCATCCCCATTTACAAGGCTACTCCCTTTACAATATTTAGATATCTAGAAAACTAAACCAATAACGATGCTTAGAGCGCATGCAATTCAATGTCAAAAGGAAATAGTTGCTCTTAAGGGATATTTTAATTAAGCTCTGAAGGCCAGATGAGCTACTTATTCATCTCTACCATAACGAAGCAGTCATTTTTATCTCATGGAGAGTGTAAGATCTGGCATCTGAAGCTCTGTTACTTACTAGCTATATGACTATAATCAAGTCAAGTCTCCACTTACGGCAGATTTGGTAGATTAGCTAACTGATTTCCCATTCCAATCCCCCTTTAGCTTTTCTTCCAGGAAATAGGTCATCTGTAATAGAAGATGAAGTCCAGACTACATTTCCCAGGTCCCTTTACAACTAGGAAAAACACATATAACTTAAACTCCACCAATCAGAAGCCTCTGGGCAAGACAAAGCTGCAGGAGTGAGCACCATAAGATGGCAACTGCTTTCTAGTTATTTGGATTGACTGGAAAGCACATGGAGTGACAAAGTTGTTTCTTCTGGACCACTGTGATGGAATTTCCTCCAAATGTGAACATCGTAGGAGTGGGCAGAGGCAGGGGCAGCCTTGCTGCATCCCCTAAAAGCGCTCCAAATAACTGTCAGGCACTGTATGGGCTGTGTTGTTCATGCCCTGCTGTCTGGCTGGTTAGGAGCCAAACCTGAGTCTTGCCCTCCCGGAGATTGCACGAACTACCTAATACTCCTTGACGAGTTCCCTTCTTTTTAACCTGGTTAGAGTGGACTCTGTTGTCCGTTACAAAGAACTCCAGACATCATTCAACTTCTTTAAGTATAAAATGAGATAATGATAATCTAGTTTTGATTAGAGGTACATGGTTGTGAGATACGGTAAGCTTTAAAATGGCATATACATTTTAATTTCTGTTATTATTAATTGTTGGCCACTCACGTTTTGCTGGAGAGAACTACCAACCACCACAAAATAAATCAGTCCCTGCTGTATTCATCTGGAGAAATGCTACAGAGCTTTGCCCATGTGAGGTGCAGCCTTTTGAATTAAGGAATATATTTGAAAACTCTATTTTCCCTCTCCATGCTGTCTAAGAATGTATAGTATGTGTCTTTGTGGACTAGATGTCACCTGGCCCTCTTATTGTGATATTGCTTAGGAAAAAATATCCTGGATGACAACTGATTATTTCTTTATTTCTCTTGTGCCCCTTTCTCCAGGGTCAATTCACAAAACTACACAGCCTTCATTTAAAAACAGGACTCCAAAAATGTACTGTCAAAAATTGCTGAAAATTCATTTGGGTCTTTTTTTGTGAGGTGTTAATTTTACTTATATAATTATACATGGCATCATACATGTGTCTACTTTTGAGTCTGGAGACGTGCTGACAACTTATTTTCTGTCCTTTTTTTTTTTTTCTTTCTTTTTTTGGTACTAAAAAGGACCATTGTATTTTTGTTTGCACTTATTCATTATATGTGACAATTCCATGATTAAAATGTATAAATGTTACATTAAGTATACAAATTGAAATGAAAATCCCCTACCTTTAAGGAGCTTATAGCTATATTAATTATAATCTAGAAGAAATAAATAATTAGTTATGCTACCTTAACTGAAATAGTTAACTGTTGATGAGGCTGACTGGGTTAAATTAATGGAAGAGACAACATTTTACTTAGATTAAAATTTTTTTAAATGGACTCTCAATAGAAGAAACACTGGTTGTGGGGCAGAGGCATTCAATGATAAGACGAAAGCACTTGCAAAGAAACAAAGGTGTTAAATTGTTTGGTTTGTTTGGAGAACAGGGAGCTCTCCAGTATGGCACATTCTTGGATTCATGATAGAGTGCAGTTAAAATTAAGAATGCAGAGGAAGTCATTGCTCAGGAGTATATTTCTTCCCCACCATACCTTTTATCATTTCTTCCTCTTCAATATACTTTCCTAACTTCACTGTTGATTGTATTTTAGGTTGACTGTTTCATATGGCTGCTGCTGCTGCTAAGTCGCTTCAGTTGTGTCCGACTCTGTGCGACCCCATAGATGGCAGCCCACCAGGCTCCTCCGTCCCTGGGATTCTCCAGGCAAGAACACTGGAGTGGGTTGCCATCTCCCTCTCCAATGCATGCAAGTGAAAAGGGAAAGTGAAGTCACTCAGTCGTGCCTGACTCTTAGCGACCCCATGGACTGGAGCCCACCAGGCTCCTCTGTCCATGGGATTTTCCAGGCAAGAGTACTGGAGTGGGGTGCCATTGCCTTCTCCGCTGTTTCATATGGAAAACCCCCTTAATCCAAAGACCAGTTTCTTTGTTTTTTAACTGCGTCTCTTTGATAAACTGTAACTTCTATGAGGGCAAAGATTTTATCTGGCTTTATCACTATTTTTATTACTCTCATTATTATGTCTGTCTCTATCACTATGCCTAAGCATAAAAGCACAGTGCAAGAAATACTATAGTTGATAAATAAATAACTGCTGAGTAAATGGCTTCTAGACAGCCATAAACAGTAATCTATCATCCAACAGGAGCATCAACAAGAGCCCTTTGCTGAGGTGTCATAGATAAGTGGACCATATTCAATAGCAAGTATTTATGTGATGTGTAAAGATACAGAAGAAGGTGTTTTGTAGTCTGAGTGTTAACTTTTCCCATGGTAGACCTTTTCATTATGCCATTCAAGGCAAATTTTTGCTTCTGACTGAATTCTTGCACTCATGGCTTAGTTATAATGATTCTAGATTAAATTTCTGGATAAAAGATAAAGTTTCTGTAGGTGACAATAAAATATATACAGACAGTAACTCTGCATTAAGAGAAATTCAGGAAACAAAGAATTTGCAGCTTTTCTGGGTGAATATCTTGCAAAGTTTTCCACAAGTTGTCAACTGTCAAATCCTTGAATTATTCTTTCTGGAATGTCTTTCTGAACTGATTTTTTATAAATTATCTGGCTTGCTGTGGTGGTCATTTGTGATTACATCTATCTTGTCCAGTTACAGCAGTAACATGTGTAAATTGGATCTCTAAGGAGTGATAAAGTGATGCAAATAGTGCTTTTCACCTTGGGTTACCATAGCCACAGTCATTATTTGCAATCGCTACTGTGCTGTGTTCTTCTATGAAATCCCTTAACAAGATGCTTCACCTCATGTCACATCCAAGCTACTGATAAGAATATATTCATTGAAAAGTTTGGAGCTGACATCATTACACTGACAAAATTCCCCTTCCACAAAATTATTTTCAGAGCTATTGTTAGGTTGATTTTAATATGCTTGGAAATTCTTGATAGAGACCATATGTTGCCAGATTCAAGAGGATAAGTTTCACTCTGAGTAACAGGAGTGGGGTGAAGAATAACCCTCTAATGACTGGAAGGTTTTCAAGGCATGAAGCACAATAGCAGCAATGTGCTCCCCCGTTCCCTGGGCATATGTCAGTCTCAGAAAACTAGCAAAGAAGCGTTAGTCTCTGGGGAGCTCCAGGGCATGGTTATTGTGGCAGTTGTTAGAAATCAAGATGATTTATTTTCCATTTGGCTCAGAGAGCTAATCGAATAAGTAAATTTCTGCTATGAGTAATGCATTCTCCTAAACGGAGGAGGTTTTTCAAAGTACTGCCTTATAACGAGAGGTATTCCAATATATTACTGTTAGGGTTGTATGACGCTAAAGGGTGGGAAACACTGCGTTAGATGAGGTTATTCAGATTGATTCACTGCAGGACGGCTCACGGCCTTCACTACATTCTATTTCTTTGGGAATCTCAATACAGAGACATAACATGACTCACTGAATTCTGTTATTACTAGGAGCTTCTTGGCACAGTTAGGGATGCTATGGTCTACTGGACAGTTAAGATGCTCCATGACTTCCTTTTTGGCATGGTAAATGTCTATCACCATTTTTTGATACAGTATTTCTTGTTTCTTAGAAAAAAAGTTATCTATAAAAAGGCAGACTGGTCACAGCCTTTTGGTTACTTTATGGGGTGAACATAATCCTATTAGAATTTCTATTTTTTTTTTTAAATCTTGTTAGCCTAATGCCTTATTACTCTTAATTTTCTTAGCTTTTCTCTTTCTAATAGTGTATTTTAAAGCTTTATTGCTTTGGAGAAAGCTTTTTTTTTCAGAAGCAAAAAATAAAAATAAAAAAAGATGCATACTCAAGACAGAAAATTTAAAGGCTCAAACTAAACAAAAAGAAGAAAATGAAACTCACCCATAATACTATCAAGCAGATATGAGCACTGTTGACAAGCAGATGTAGATCTTTTCTTTATTTGCATTTTATGTATTTTCATTTATAAATATAGAAAGATGTTATGTGGACATTTTCATATGCTTTTCTCCACTTGGCAAGCAGCAGCAACACTTTTGCATGCTATTACCTGCTCTCACACCACTTCATTTTCAATGACTGCCATATTTCATTTATGAAATCACTTTTCTGCTGTTGGATGTTTAGTCTTAACAAGCTTCCTGTTCTTCCCTAGTTCACTCTGCTAGCATTCACAGAAATTGCAGTGATGTGAATATCAGAACAGATGACAGTGTTCTCAGTTCTTTAAAGCCTTGTCCTAGAAACTTCACATGTCTTAATTGCCATGTCAGAGGATAAGGCACCGACAATGATCTGCCACCTGGAGTCCCTGAAATCATACTCACGGTGCTATTGATGGTCATAACTTCCCAACCTGGCTCATCAATCTTCAATTACAGCTTATTCCCGGGCCACTAATATTTCAGAGGAACAATACAAGCAGTTTATGGGTCAAATCCACAGAAAAGCACTAAGTCAATTCCTGTGGCTCTTGGGATGAGAACTGTATGGATCTAAGGGTCCTTACGATGGTAGCATGAGACAGTTTCCCCTGTTTTGTTTGAAGTCTTCCAGGTTACTTATAACAGAGCTTGATCTGGAATGAATGCCCAAATCACTTATACCATAGATAATACCTTCAGTACCACAGAAACAATTATTCAAAGGCTAAAATCATCATATCCCAGTAGTCTGTTCAGTAAGCCAACTTCAATAGTGATTTGAATTAACTGTTAAGTGCGGGAGACCTGGGTTCAATCCCTAGGTTGGGACAATCCCCTGGAGAAGGGAAAGCTACCCACTCCAGTATTCTGGTCTGGAGAATTTGATGGACTAACCCAAGTAAGACGGTAGGTGTTGCAAGAGGGCATCAGAGGGCAAACACACTGAAACCATACTCACAGAAAACTAGTCAATCTAATCACACTAGGACCACAGCCTTGTCTAACTCAACGAAACTAAGCCATGCCTGTGGGGCAACCCAAGATGGGCGGGGCATGGTGGAGAGATCTGACAGAATGTGGTCCACTGGAGAAGGGAATGGCAAACCACTTCAGTATTCTTGCCTTGAGAACCCCATGAACAGTATGAAAAGGCAAAATGATAGGATACTGAAAGAGGAACTCCCCAGGTCAGTAGGTGCCCAATATGCTACTGGAGATCAGTGGAGAAATAACTCCAGAAAGAATGAAGGGATGGAGCCAAAGCAAAAAGAATACCCAGCTGTGGATGTGACTGGTGATAGAAGCAAGGTCTGATGCTGTAAAGAGCAATATTGCATTGGAACCTGGGATGTCAGGTCCATGAATCAAGGCAAATTGGAAGTGGTCAAACAAGAGATGGCAAGAGTGAATGTCAACATTCTAGGAATCAGCGAACTGAAATAGACTGGAATGGGTGAATTTAACTCAGATGACCATTATATCTACTACTGCAGGCAGGAATCCCTCAGAAGAAATGGAGTAGCCATCATGGTCAACAAAAGAGTCCAAAATGCAGTACTTGGATGCAATCTCAAAAATGACAGAATGATCTCTGTTCATTTCCAAGGCAAACCATTCAATATCAGAGTAATCCAAGTCTATGCCCCAACCAGTAACGCTGACGAAGCTGAAGTTGAACAGTTCTATGAAGACCTACAAGACCTTTTAGAACTAACACCCAACAAAGATGTCCTTTTCATTATAGGGGACTGGAAAGCAAAAGTAGGAAGTCAAGAAACACCTGAAGTAACAGGCAAATTTGGCCTTGGAATACGGAATGAAGCAGGGCAAAGACTAATAGAGTTTTGCCAAGAAAATGCACTGGTCATAACAAACACCCTCTTCCAACAACACAAGAGAAGACTCTATACATGGTCAACACTGAAATCAGATTGATTATATTCTTTGCAGCCCAAGATGGAGAAGCTCTATACAGTCAGCAAAAACAAGACCAGGAGCTGACTGTGGCTCAGATGATGAACTCCTTATTACCAAATTCAGACTTAAATTGAAGAAAGTAGGGAAAACCACTAGACCATTCAGGTATGACCTAAATCAAATCCTTTGTGATTATACAGTGGAAGTGAGAAATAGATTTAAGGGCCTAGATCTGATAGATAGAGTGCCTGATGAACTATGGAATGAGGTTCGGGACATTGTACAGGAGTCAGGGATCAAGACCATCCCCATGGAAAAGAAATGCAAAAAAGCAAAATGGCTGTCTGGGGAGGCCTTACAAATAGCTGTGAAAAGAAGAGAAGCGAAAAGCAAAGGAGAAAAGGAAAGATATAAACATCTAAATGCAGAGTTCCAAAGAATAGCAAGAAGAGATAAGAAAGCCTTCTTCAGCGACCAATGCAAAGAAATAGAGGAAAGCAACAGAATGGAAAAGACTAGGGATCTCTTCAAGAAAATCAGAGATACCAAAGGAACATTTCATGCAAAGATGGGCTCAATAAAGGACACAAATGGTATGGACCTAACAGAAGCAGAAGATATAAAGAAGAGATGGCAAGAATACACAGAAGAACTGTACAAAAAAGATCTTCACGACCCAGATAATCACAATGGTGTGATCACTCACCTAGAGCCAGACATCCTGGAATGTGAAGTCAAGTGGGACTTAGAAAGCATCACTACGAACAAAGCTAGTGGAGGTGATGGAATTCCAGTTGAGCTATTCCAAGTCCTGAAAGATGATGCTATGAAAGTGCTGCACTCAATATGCCAGCAAATTTGGAAAACTCAGCAGTGGCCACAGGACTGGAAAAGGCCAGTTTTCATTCCAATCCCAAAGAAAGGCAATGCCAAACAATGCTCAAACTACCGCACGATTGCACTCATCTCACACGCTAGTAAAGTAATGCTCAAAAGTCTCCAAGCCAGGCTTCAGCAATAGGTGAACTGTGAACTTCCTGATGTTTAAGCTGGTTTTAGAAAAGGCAGAGGAACCAGAGATCAAATTGCAAACATCCACTGGATCATGGAAAAAGCAAGAGAGTTCCAGAAAAGCATCTATTTCTGCTTTATTGACTATGCCAAAGCCTTTGACTGTGTGGATCACAATAAACTGTGGAAAATTCTGAAAGAGATGGAATACCAGACCACCTGATCTGCCTCTTGAGAAATCTGTATGCAGGTCAGGAGGCAACAGTTAGAACTGGACATGGAACAACAGACTGGTTCCAAATAGGAAAAGGAGTTTGTCAAGGCTGTATATTGTCACCCTGTTTATTTAACTTATATGCAGAGTACATCATGAGAAACGCTGGACTGGAAGAAACACAAGCTGGAATCAAGATTGCCGGGAGAAATATCAATAACCTCAGATATGCAGATGACACCACCCTTATGGCAGAAAGTGAAGAGGAACTAAAAAGCCTCTTGACAAAAGTGAAAGTGGAGAGTGAAAAAGTTGGCTTAAAGCTCAACATTCAGAAAACGAAGATCATGGCATCTGGTCCCATCACTTCATGGCAAATAGATGGGGAAACAGTGGAAACAGTGTCAGACTTTATTTTTCTGGGCTCCAAAATCACTACAGATGGTGACTGCAGCCATGAAATTAAAAGACGCTTACTCATTGGAAGGAAAGTTATGACCAACCTAGATAGCATATTCAAAAGCAGAGACATTACTTTGCCAACAAAGGTTCGTCTAGTCAAGGCTATGGTTTTTCCTGTGGTCATGTATGAATGTGAGAGTTGGACTGTGAAGAAGGCTGAGGGCCGAAGAATTGATGCTTTTGAACTGTGGTGTTGGAGAAGACTCTTGAGAGTCCCTTGGACTGCAAGGAGATCCAACTGGTCCATTCTGAAGGAGATCAGCCCTGGGATTTCTTTGGAAGGAATGATGCTAAAGCTGAAACTCCAGTACTTTGGCCACCTCATGCGAAGAGTTGACTCATTGGAAAAGACTCTGATGCTGGGAGGGATTAGGGGCAGGAGGAGAAGGGGGCGACAAAGGATGAGATGGCTGGATGGCATCACCGACTCGATGGATGCGAGTCTGAGTGAACTCTGGGAGTTGGTGATGGACAGGGAGGCCTGGCGTGCTGCGATTCATGGTGTTGCAAAGAGTCAGACATGACTGAGCGACATTCACTGAGAATTCATATCTGTAGACTGACCATATAAGTTCTTGTCAGGAATGCCATGAGGGAGCCCGGTGATTGAATTTCACTGATCTAAATGGAACTCTTATACTATGCATGTTATTTTCGGAGGATAAGATCCTGACTGCCTTTCATCCTATTTTCTCTAAGAAGCACCTTGAAGTAATCTTTCACATAAAGGAGGTCAAATTGGACTAGGAAAAACCTTGGCTCTCTCTACAAGTCAAATGTTGATGAAGAAGTGCAGCAACAAACTTTTAGTTTTTAATTCCCAGGATTTTGGAATTTGCCAGTAATTCTGAAAAACATTTTAAGGGATTTGTCTCAGGAGGCAGTATTGTGAAATGTTAAAACTACAGATCATATAGTCAGATAACTTGAGTTCAAATTCTGCCATTTACTAGCTGTATCACCATTCTGCAAACATTTCTTCAGCTGGAATATACGAAAAGTGTATCGACACCAGATTCATGAAAATTAAATGAAATAAACATGAGGAAAACACTCAGTATCTGTCTTGGCACACAGAAATGCTTAACAGATACTATTACTAGTTATAATATTGAGAGAAAATTACAAATATATTTAAGTATTTTAATATAATTTATTATCAGTAAGGATGTTATTATTGTCTCTTTTATGTGTGGGTGCTGCGCTAATTCTGGGGGATAAAGCATTAATAACATACTGTCCTCTAAGAAAATAAAGTCTAGAGAGTAGCCACCTGCAGTTTATTTCAATATAGTGTTGTAAGCAATGAAATGAATGGTGTAGAAGTAGGTATAAGATGTGGAGATGCATTGTTCAGTGTAGACAGATATAGGGAAGACCTAGTGGAGTCACAGGGGGCTTCCCAGGTGGCTCAGTGGTAAAGAACCCACCTGCCAATGCAGGAGATGTGGGTTCGATCCTTGGGTCGGGTAGATCCTCTGCGGAAGGAAATGGGAACCTATCTATGGACAGAGAGGAGCCTGGTGGTCTCCAGCCCATGGGGTGGCAAAAGAGTCAGACTTGACTTAGAGACTAAAACAATGATGACAAAGTGGAGTCACGTGGCATAAGCGGTGAAATTTTACTTGTGGGGCATCAGCATGAGTCACTGAAACATTTCGTTTGCTGCTTCCCACTGGAGCTTTCAACCTGGGCTTAAATCACAGGAAATGAAGAGCGCTCAAATATTCTTGTTTTATTTGTTTTAACTCTGAGCTTTCATTGTCTGACAGAAGATGTGAGAAAACAATGCTATTCTCTGTACAAAACAACTTTTGAAATATTATATATCTTTAGATAGCCTAGTACACGGAATACATCTTAATTCATTTTTTTTTTCCAGCTTCTTTAACATGTACCACAAACCACATTCTATTCAAGTGTTTAAAACCCTAGACGAAATCAAGTTAATAGTTTCTGGTGTTTAATTAAGCAAAAACAAGCAAAGAAAAAAAAAGTTATATTTTAAAGGAAACATATTAGGTTAAGGAAAATTACTTAAATACATTAGCTGTTCATCCTTATTTCCTGTGGCTTCCCATGTTTTTCTTTCTCCCTGAGATATTCTCTTGGCAGCAAATACAGAATTTCAAGATCTATACTCACTGTAGACATCTGGATTTCTTATACCTTTGTCAGGGGCATTTTACTCTCCTAATTAGGACCAGGGCTTCAGTGGCTGCAGGCTAAAAATCAAGCCCAGTATAGCTTCTCACACAGTGTGAGGAAAAGGGGGAGGGTGAAATGGGCCTCCAGTCCTCATTAGATGCCTGATGTATTTTATTTGTACATTTTGCAGAAACTGCTTGGCAAGTGTGGCAATGCCACTGTGGCCACATCTGCTAACTGGAGAATGTGAAAGAGTAGTCCTATAAATGCAGGGTCTCTGGGGGATTTGCCAAATTGGAGGTTTAATCCCATTGTCTTTCTAATCCGAAAGGCATAAAAAGACACTGTCTCAAACTGTGGTCTCCTGATACCACCGTGGCTTATAACGATTAAATGTCAGATGTGAATGAACCACAAAAGCCAACCTTGTCTTAAGGATGAAGACCTTGAGTGGATCCATATTGTGTTCTAACCCTGGACAGAGGAGATTGCTGCACAGTAACTTTTTTGAAACGCTTTAAAAAAAAGCTGTTCAAGAAGGTTCTGAGTATTACAAAGGTATAGAGTTGACCCTTGAAAAATTCAAGGGTGAGGGGTGCTAACCCTTGGGTAAAACCCAAAATCAATGTATTGCTATCTCTGCCTCAAAAACAAAGAAAATGTTAAAAACAGTTTGATTCGATGAATCAGGATTCAAACCCTAGTGCTTGTGATTTCAAATATAATGCTCTCTAACTGAATACAAACTTTTCTACACAGTTCAAGATCTGTAAAATGAAAATATAGTATATTTGCTGAAAAATACCCACATGTAAGTGAACCCATGCAGTTCAAACCCTTGTTGCTCAAGGCTCAAATGTATTGATATATCAAGTTGCCATTCTTGGTAAATAAATGACAATTCAGGTAGTGGCAGAGTTTCTTAACTTGCATAAAAAAAAGATTTCAATGTTGAGTCACTTCATCACTACATTTTATAGGGAGAAAGTCTGTAGAGAGACGAACCACTGTGACTCAAGTAAAAGAACCAGTGGTATCTACAACTAGAACTCAGGTTTCTGACTGTATCAAGAGCCTTCTCATTTTCTAGAAAAGAGACCACATTATGCCTTTCAAGGATGGACAAGTCAGGGTAAGTCAGTCTTCTTCTGTCTTCCTGCCTTACGCACTTCAAAGGATGTTCACTACGAAGATAACATCATTATTCAGACAGGGCTGATTCTCTCTAGAAAAAAAAAAATCTAGGCTTCACCTGAGTGGTATCTATTTGTTTTTAAGTTTTCCACTGTGGGCACAAATGTTTATATGAAAGATCATTACACTTACTAAGTCATTATACAAAATGGCGGCTTCTTGTAGTCTGAGAAGTTATAACGATTGATCCTATGGCCACAAGAACACCATTGCCCTGAAATGATTCCCGCCCTCTCTTTTTTTTTTTTTCAGTTCTGACCGGTATTAGAGGGTATTTTTGAAATGGTGACCAGCCCAGCACACCCTAATTTGTCTGGCAAAGTTCTCATTTTAGTTAATAATCCACTCTACAATCGAGTTCAGCTCTTCACTGATATAGAAGTCCAACATTGAACTTGTTTTGTTAAAAATTCTGATTTCATCCTTATAGTCTAAATTTCAATGTTGGAAGTAGTCTTAAAAGATGATTTAAGACAATCATCTACCCCAGGGATAAATCACATATTAGATATGAATATATCTTAGGAACTCCAGGAAGACCTTCCAGAATCCCTTGGGGATTTGTACTAAAATCTGATCATGTTCATTTAAAGATGTCATATTTCATGTACAGACTAGCTGTTCCTATAATTCCAGCATGTGTCTTCCAGTTTTACACCAGGACTTCTCTGGGGGAAGGCGGTGTTGTGGGAGAGTCAAATCAATTCTCTTTTAGAGTATTTATATGAGGGTAAATCAGTAACTGTCAGCTTTCCTTTCCCCAGATTAGACATGGTCTTTTCAGTGGTGGGGAGAAAGAAGAGCTTACATCACACATAGCTGTTCCATCATTGCCCAGAATTACTTTTCCATGAGCAAATCAGGAAATAGCTCCTTTTGGGTAGCAGTTTTCTTCTGACTCATTGGTATTGAAACATCTGCAGTATCTTTCTAAATGTAGTGTGTGTGTGTGTGTGTGTGTGTGTGCGCGCGCGCCCCCGCACGTGCCACTCTTAGTCACGTACAACTCTTTGCAACCCCATGGACTATAGCCCACCAGGTGCCTCTGTCCACAGGATTCTCCAGGCAGGAACACTGGAGTGGCTTGCCCTTTCCTTCTCCAGGGGTTCTTCCTGACCCAGGGATCAACCCCGCATAATTTAAGGACCTGGATTTCCTTGGGAGCTTCTCTGTATGATCTACAACAGTCACTGGCACCTCTGTTCTTGCTTTTGTGAAATTAATTTCCAAGTCTGGGAGTTTTGAGCTCACCACCTTGCAAGGAGAGATGGCCACTGCCATGCAGTTTAGGCTCTGAGCTGCAGGCTTGGAGAAAGCTGTACTTCACAAGGACAAAGAAGCCAAGGAGGGGAAGGGGGGCATGTTTATTTTCACTTTTCTCAGACAACAGTGGGAATGAATCTAGACTCTGGCAGGACACCATTAGGTGCCAAACTGCCACTGTCATTTGCATAATGTGTAATCTAAGGTGTTGATTCATCTCAGATAGACAGGCATGTTCAATGAGGGGAGGTGCAATTACCCATCACTCCTCTGTCTGCCCTTTAAGAAACCAATCACATTGCTTCTCTCCATCAATTCCACAGAGGCAAGGACCTTTCTGCGCCACTGAACTTGCTTCCTGTCTCTACTGAGCACACTGACTAATGCTGCTAGCTGTTTCCTGCGGCTGCCTCTGATGCCGTGAGTGCTCTGCTGCTCCCATGCAAACGAAAGGAACAAAACCGTCATTAGCACAACTGGGTGTTTGGTGTGCATTTTGGTTTTTTACTTTATTTTGTAAAATTGCATCCCATCTCTAAATGGGACTTACCTTTTGAAAACTGAAGTATACACATTTAGAAAGTGTTGTGCTGTTAAAACGGAACCACTTAATGTTAATATAATTACAGAATAACTGATTCTAATAGACTGTTGCAGTGGGCATTTGGCATAGAATTTGGTTTTAGAGATCAGATATACCCACTCCATATTCTTGCCTGGAGAATCCTATAGACAGAGGAGCCTGGCGGGCTATAGTCCATAGGGCCACAAAGAGTCGGACACGACTGAAGTGACTTAGCATATGTGTGTTTTTTCATGTTTATGTAGTAGCAAATGCCTTTGTTTTAACAAATGAATCCTCTCATTTTTATAAAATTCCTTTCATTAACTATTTAGTGAGACTTGTATTTTTAAACATACAGTGGTCAAAAGGGAGACTTATAGCTCTGACTTTTGCAACACTGTCTTAACTTGTCTGTCCTATTTCCACTACACAGTAATGATGTTTAGTGCCCTTGGTGACCAAGGGTAAGATGCTTCTATATCCCTTCCACCATAAACAAGCTCTAAACATTTATACAAACATTATAAATATTTTATAAATACGTTTTCTAATCCTCAAAGTTTTAAGAGGCATTTCTAATTCCTTTTGGTTGAATCATATAAAATTGCCAGGTACATAGCTTAAAAATGATTGAACATCAGCAGCTTCATATGGCTCAGTCCCACAGCTCATGATTCAAACTCAAGTCAGGAAGGATCTCAAGCTAGCCTTTCTTCCACTATGCCATGCTGCTGCCTTATTTATTTATATTCCAGGTTGCTTCAAGCATGTAGTCTAATACATATTTCATATTCCATATAACATGTGGATGATAAATATTTGTTGACTGACTTTTCAAAAACAGATTTAGAGGAAGCATAGATCTATGTTTTACAACCATTCAGCAAAGTCTTAAGTCTCAGTTTTTAGCCACTGTAAAGCTGGTAGTTATTAAGGACTATTAGATATGATCTCTTAAATCATTAATTCTCTACTTTCTACATATGGTACAGTTTCCCAAAGTCCAAATAGCTATCACTAGTAATGGGCTCTTCATGAAGCAGGAGAAATCCTGCATCACTGATCTCTCCTCTTGTGTTTTCTTCTGCCAGCAAGGCTTAGCAATTTCACAGGTTTTACGAAATAACTGAGAAAGACTTAGATACTCTTCAAAATATCCTTCCCCTTTCTTTCTCACTCTATTAACATCTCCTTTCCACACTTTCATTTTCTTCCTTCTCTAACACTCTTTTTTTTCTAGAGATAATCCTTTAATCTTTTGGCCACAGGTGTTCAGCTCACATCCTTATATTGACCATTTTAAGAACAGATCTGCACATCTTAGAAGAACCCAAGTGGCTGTCATAGTGAATATGTCCGAAAGATGAGTTTTGAGAGCAAATCATTGACTGCACAATTTATAGTGTAATTACATAGTAATTACTCAATTTGCTGTGAACACTGAATCCTCTCCATGGGTTTTAAACAGATGTCACAGCAGATGCACCACACTGAAAGGAGAATTTCTATTAACTGCAGCAGTAGTTGGGCAGATTATTTTCAATGGTGCTGCATTAAATTGGTAGCAGAGGGTACTGTTAGGAAGGAGGATTCAGACTTCAGACAGGAGAGGGACAGAAGCTGCCAAACATGAGAAAGTTTCTATGAGTAAGTGTGTCAAATATAGCAGCAGCATTTCAAAGGACTGATGGATACGTGGCTTTGGGATTAACAGTTATTGATAGCAGTGATGGAATTTTGGAGAGAACGTCTCAGTGTGCAAAATTATTTCTACCTATGTTACCTCATTTGATTATCACCAGAATCCAGGATGTAGGTACGGTGTCCTGGGGCTCAGAGGTCAGCCAGGTTCTTACAAGGGATGTGAAATGGAACCCAAACCGGAGCACAGACTGCCTGACTCCCAAGCTACTTCTCTTAGCATCACACCACTGCTTCTTCAAGCGTATAGTTCAGTCAGTCAATCAACTGGACTATGCACGTGTTTATAACCAAACTGGCTGACTTTTTGATTTGTGAATTTAAAGTCAAAGTGATTAAATCAGTTGTTTGTGAAAATACAGATTAAGAAGCCCTTGTTTATTTTTATATCAGTCTCTTGGTTTTGGTAGTATTTATTTTCAAATAGCTAGTTTGAAATCAATTCTTTGTGCAATACAGGAGATTGCCAGGCATCCATTCTTCTTTTCAACTGATTCCATAGTCATTCAGGAGAATCACCACTGGTAGCATCATCTTCAAATACTGTATGGAGAACAGTGCACTATCCTGATACTGATGCTTTTAAATTGTGGGCGAGTTTGAAATAAAAGAACGTACAAACTCCTCAGTGATAACATTTCACTGACAGATAGGATAAACTTGAATATGTCCCTGAGTTTCCTCTCTGACCAACACTTTTATGTTTTTTAAGCATGAACTGATCCCTGTTCCATCTCATTCCAGCTGAATATCTTTCCTCATTCAAATCCGGACAACAGAATGTTTGCTCAACAGCCTGCCCACTACTGACCCCCGCTCCCTGGTGTGTGAAAAGGTCTCATTAAGTTTCTTAGTAAGGCTCAGCATTCAGGAGGCGGCTCAAGGGGGGAGGGCTCCAGAGCATTTACTTTTCTGAGTCCTTGAAGGCATCTCCCTGGGGCAAGACTTCCAGACACAGGTGGTGACGGGTGACAGTGACAGGGAAATGATCTGATTGTCTGTCAATAGGACTCCCACACACATGTCAGCTCTGGGCTGGGAAAAGCTGCTGCTTCTCTTTCTCCTTCATAAAAAAAGATTCTCAGTGCTCTCCAGAGATCTCTTTCCCTTTTTCTCGCCTCCCAAAGACTCTGTGGCGCTTGCAGCCCCTTCTTCTGCCTCCTCCATTTTCTCACCGGAATGATGGCTGCCCCACCCTCACTGTGCTGTCTCCCAGCTCACCTCTCTCCCCACTCTCCTCTCTTCTGCTGGGGATTTATACCCACCTTTGGAACACTTTCCCTCCTAGGGATCCTCTTGCCAACATTTTCTGTCCTGTTCTCTCACCTTCCTCCTGAAACGAAGTAGGACCCTGTGGGGCTCCTGGCCACAGAGGCTTTTCTGCCCTCCTCCCCTGCTGTTTCTTGTCTATAGGGAATAGACTCCAGCCTCCATGACCTTCCATGAATCCCAAAGGAAGATTTAAAGAACTGCTGTTAATCAGAGAAGGGACGGGATGCTGAGACAAGGGAGGAGCAGCCAAGAAACAATACTGCAGCCTTGAGACAAGGTCCTGGTTCCACCTCCAGTTCAGCTCAGTTCAGTCGCTCAGTCGTGTCTGACTCTTTGCGACCCCATGGACTGCAGCACGCCAGGCCTCCCTGTCCATCACCAACTCCACCTCAAGGGATACACATAAAATACCCAACAAATGGAAGATGTTAGCATTCCAGAGAAGATCGCAAATTGGTAATCTCAAGAAGCTCATCGGGAGATCACCTGAGGCAAGATTAAGGGAACCAGAGCAGCTCCTAAAGAAACCACCTGAAGCTACAGAAACAGAAGATATTAAGAAGAGGTGGCAACAATACACAGAAGAACTATATAAAAAAGACCTTCACGACCCAGACAACCACGATGGTGTGATCACTCACCTAGAGCCAGACATCCTGGAATTCGAAGTCAAGTGGGCCTTATGAAGCATCACTATGAACAAAGCTAGTGGAGGTGATGGAATTCCAGTTGAGCTATTTCAAATCCTAAAAGATGATGCTGTGAAAGTGCTGCACTCAATATGCCAGCAAATTTGGAAAACTCAGCAGTGGCCACAGAACTGAAAAGGTAAGTTTTCATTCCAATCCCAAAGAAAGGCAATGCCAAGGAATGCTCAAACTACTGCACAATTGCACTCGTCTCACACGCTAGTAAAGTAACGCTTAAAATTCTCCAAGCCAGGTTTCAACAGTACGTGAACTGTGAACTTCCAGATGTTCAAGCTGGTTTTAGAAAAGGCAGAGGAAACCAGAGATCAAATTGTCAACATCCACTGGAAGACTGAAAAAGCAAGAGAGTTCCAGAAAAACATCTACTTCTGCTTTACTGACTATGCCAAAGCCTTTGACTGTGTGCATCACAACAAACTGTGGAAAATTCTTCAAGAGATGGGAATACCACACCACCTTACCTGCTTCCTGAGAAATCTATATGCAGGTCAAAAAGCAACAGTTAGAACCTGACATGAAACAACAGACTGGTTCCAAATTGGGAAAGGAGTACATCAAGGCTGTATATTGTCACCCTGCTTATTTAAGTTCTATGCACAGTACATCATGAGAAATGCTGGGCTGCGTGAAGCATGAACTGGAATCAAGATTGCCAGGAGAAATATCAATAACCTCTGATATGCAGATGATACCACCCTTATGGCAGAAAGCGAAAAGAACTTAAGAGCCTCTTGATGAAAGTGAAAGAGGAGAGTGAAAAAGTTGACTTAAAACTCAATATTGAGAAGATAAAGATCATGGTATCTGCTCCCATCACTTCATGGCAAATAGATGGGGAAACAATGGGAACAGTGAGGAACTTTATTTTTGGGGGGTTCCAAAATCATTGCAGATGGTGACTGCAGCCATGAAATTAAAAGACGCTTGCTCCTTGGAAGAAAAGTTATGACAAATCTAGACAATTTATTAAAAAGCAGAGACATTACTTTGCTGACAAAGGTCCATCTAATCAAAGCTATGGTTTTTCCAGTAGTCATGTATGCATGTGAGAGTTGGACTGTGAAGAAAGCTGAGTGCCAAAGAATTGATGCTTTTGAACTGTGGTGTTGGAGAAGACTTTTGAGAGTCCCTTGGACTGCAAGGAGATCCAACCAGTCCATCCTTAAGGAAGTTAGTCCTGAATATTCATAGGAGGGACTGATGCTGAAGCTGAAAGTCCAATACTTTGGCCACCTGATATGAAGAATTGAGTCATTGGAAAAGACCCTGATACTGAGAAAGATAGAGGCAGGAGGAAAAGGGGATGACAGAGGATGAGATGGTTGGATGGCATCACCAACTCTATGGATATGAGTTTCAGTAAGCTCCAGGAGTTGGTGATGGACAGGGAAGCCTGGTGTGCTGCAGTCCATGGGGTCACAAAGAGTCTGACATGAATGAATGAATGAACTGAACTGAACAAAATAAAAGAGACTCAATAAAAGATGGTTATTATCTTGCTGATTTTTAAGATACAAACTGACTCCAATAATTGAATTGAGTTCAACCCAGGGAGCAAAATCCAGTTTTGATAGAAGCAGCACTCTATTTTTGGTAAAAAAAGGTTCTTCATGTCATCATATACAGATTGTGGCAGTCATTTGTGAGGGATGTCACAGGAAATTTATAATAATAGTCACCAGGTGCTGAAATTTGGGGATGATGATTTTGGACAGGCAAGTGTAAATGTAAAGACTTGGATTTCAGTCCTAGCCATGTATTAAGTCTTAGAAACACTGTATAACCTCCATCAGTTCGTTTTGTAATCTGCAAGATGAAGATGCTATAGAACCCACTGTGCAGGGTTGTTCCTAGCTCAATTAAGATCATGTATGCAAAGCTCATGGCACAGGACTTAGCATGCAGTAAGCACTCAATGAAGGCTGCCCATTACCGGGTTCCACTTTTCAAATTAGAGCAGATTCAAATGCATTCTTACAAAAATATTGATTTTACTGCCTTGCCGTCTGATTTACTTTCCTGCAAGGGGTGTGGGCCTGGATGGGAGTGGAGTCTAAGGGAGAACGGATATGTGTATATGTATAGCTGAGTCCCTTTTCAGTTCACCTAAAATCATAACTAACATTGTTAGTTATGCTACACCCCAATACAAAATAGAAAGTGTTTTTTTTTTTTTTTTAAATGAAGAAAGAGGTGTGGCTGGACTACCTTGTTGGGAGTATGTGATGCATGAGAGGTTCATCTCCTATGTGGACTGTGATAGGAAGTATATCAGGAACCATTGTGGTGGCTTTCACATCAACTATATGACGACTGCCTATCATATTTCTGGCCATTGCCAATGCCTATAGACCACCTGGTTTACAGGGTGGTGTTCATTAATTTATAAGGCAGTTCGTCTTGTGCTAGACTTATTTCACTAGGGTCCAAGGGATATTTTGTGCTATTAGGAAAGACATGAAAAGCCATTTGTTGGATCTCAGGTAGCTTGTATTGGTGAAGGAGGATTTGTTGACCATTTCATGTTACAGGGTCTTTTTCAAATCCTGGAAGTAAATGGTTTACGCTAATTTATTTGTCTAACATCTATAGAGGAGTACTTTTTGGCTCTGGGCTGGGTGCCAGGGAGCCAGAGATATGCTGGCATGTCAGAGGCTGTGAGAAAGTAGGGGGCCTTGCACACAGCAAATCAATATTGAGGTGACTGGGAAAGAAGTTCTTCATCATAAATGTAGCAGAGAGTTAAGAGTAAGCTACCCTAGGAGGCAGGGGAAGGAGCATCCACTCTGGGCTGTGACACCTTTGCTGCCTGGAGAAGTCTTTTCTGTCCTCAGGGATCCCTTTGTGCTGTGTCTCCAGGGCTCAGTGAAATCCACCAGGAATACCTGTCACAAAGTCTCAGGATGGGGCAACCTTGTGATGTGGCCAGTCCTAACCCAACTTCCACCCTTGGGGACTTCTTTTTTCTCCCTTATTTTTTAACCTAGGAATTGTGTAATTTCCTGATTTCCATTCCAGTGTGTTCAGTGGCTAAGGCACAGCTTGAGAAGGACTCTGGTTACAGCGCATCCAGAGCTATCAACAAACACAGCATCAGCAAAGACAACTCCTGCACAGCAGCCCTGCAGAGAAGAGGAAGGGTCAGGTCTGTGGCCAGAGAGAGGGCAGGGCGAGTGTTATTTGCACCGCACAAGCCTGGCTCCCTGCTCCTTAGCCCCGCTCTGTGTATGGGTGGGTGGGTAGGCATTGCCTGCTTCCTGTTGTTCTTCACTCTCACTGAAGTATCTTCTAGGCCAATCCAGCTAGCAGGTCAGGGGGCACTGAGAGGGCCTGGTCCAGGAGCACAGTGGCTGAGGAGCTTGTCAGATTCTCCACGGACTCTGTGTCAGCCTTTAGGAGTGGAAGCACTGCATTGTGACTAAATGAACCATCTCAGTTCCTGCTTCCTCAAAGAGTCATCTGTGCTAGTCCACGTACCTCACTCTGGCAGGTGAATGAGCAAACACCTACCTGCAGGGCCATCTTGAGCAATGAATGAGAACACCTGTGAGGCACCGGGCCTGGGGAAGGTGTACACACCGCGCTGGTGTCTGAGCCTTGGCCTCTGTGCAGTTTATCACATTGGTGTCCCTGGGGCCTGGGGTTGTGCCTCTGAAGGTGAAGTGTGATGGTTATGGTGGGGAGGACACTTGGTAGACCACGGTACAAAACTGTGTGCTTTACTGCCCAATATTCCTGTGCACTACTGGCATCCCTGACTCTCACCCTATCCCTGAACTTCATCCTTTCTCTGGGCTCATTTAGTACCAGACCAGCACCTCATTCCTCACCTTTACCTCACTCCTGACAGGGCATCTCCTAATCAGTTTCCTTAAGGTTCTGTGAAGGTTTGGGACTCAGAGACCTCCATAGGGGCAGAGAGAGGTGACAGCCACTCAGCTGAAGTGTAGGTACCCAGTGTCTCCTGGGTCTCCTCTCCTTCACCTCTGGCTCAGCTGCCTGCGGAGTTGTTCTAGAAGACATCCATCAGAAGCCAAAGGACACTGGCTCCTGCCCTTGCTATCAGTTCCTCTTCCTGGGGCTTGAGAGGCCTGAGGGGAAACCTTACTGGTTTTCAGGCATAAGCAGAGTGTGCCGTGAGCCCTGGAGGGCGGAGTGGTAGAGTGGAGAGAGTATGGGCCTGGGAGTTGAGGGACAACCCATTCCCAGCTGTGTGCCCAAGGCCATTCTACACAAGGCACGTAACTGAGACATGGAACCAGATGCAGATGGACCTGCAACTCTGCCCAGATTAAGAATGTTCAAAAAAGCCCATCTTGAGGGAAATTGCAGGGCCCCCATCTTTAAGTAAAAAGAAGCGCCTAAATTAATGCCTTAGCTTGCAGGACTGAAAGAGAAGGAATCATCGGGTAATAAACACTCGAGTTTAGCTCTGAGTTAGTCACGGTCCAAGATTTTTATCAGTATTTCATTTAAAAAGAAAAATAAAACAAACGCCAACCTCACAGTGAACACTGAATTGTTGTTTAGTTGCTCAGTCATGTCCAACTCTTTGCAACCCCATGGACGGTAGCCTACCAGGTACCTCTGTCCATGGGATTTTCCAGGCAAGAACATTGGAGTGGGTTATCGTTTCCTTCTCCAGTGGATCCTTCCTGACCCATGGACTGGACTGAATCTACTGCATTGGCAGGCAGATTCTTTACTGATAAGCCACTAAGGAAGCCCTGGATACTAAATTACAAGCTGGATAATACATCAAACAACTTAGCAATGTCTACAGAGGTTAGAGAGTGGATCCAAGTGCTACTGCACAGACCCTCTGCACAAGCCCAGGGCAAAGACAGAGGAGCAAATGCACAGTCAGCATTTCTCCAGTTGATATAGGTCAAGGGCACTGTACTTCCTGAACTACTGCCCTGAGTTAGGCAAAGAAAAGGGGTAGACTGTCATTCAGAAGCAGAAATGAAAAGGATGTCCCAAGGGAAAAATTATTATGGTGTACTCTGAATATGATGACATAGAATTAGCAAGAGACTTGTCTTCTACTGGCAGCCTGTCTCTAGAAAACTACTTTGACTCATAGCAGAGACAAAAAATAGAACACAAACCTTAAAATTAATACTTATTTATGAGCTTCCCTGGTGGCTCAGTGGTAAAGAATCTGCCTGCCAATGCAGGAGATACAGGTTCGATCCCTGATCTGGGAAGATCCTACATGATGTGGACAGACTAAGCCTGTGAGCCACAACTACTGAGCCTGTGCTCTACAGCCCGGGAGCCACAGCTCCCGAGGCCCATGCGCCCTAGAGCCCTTGCTCTGCAATAAGAGAAGCCACTGCAGTGAGAAGCCTGTGCACCGCAACCAGAGAGTAACTTGCACTTGCTGAAACAGAGGAAAGCCTGCGCAGCAAGGAAGACCCAGAACAGCCAAAAACAACTAATTATTTAAAAAATTAATACTTATTTAAAGCAAGGAGATGAAGGATTTGGGACAATATTTTAAGGGTCCCAGGCATGAGTAGGCACAAGTTCTCGAGGAGAATGAACACCAGGGGAACCCCAGGTGTGAGTAACAAGAAGGGCCCTGCTGTCCTTTCTCCTCCCCCTTGATCTTTCCCTCCCCTGGCCTTCCCATTTGCCATCTTTAATTTTCCCAACTCCTTCCTAGCTTCCAGGGGCCTCCTCAGTCCTGCCTCAATCAAATGAAGACAACCTCCCATTAGAACCTGAGTAGTTTATCTGAGAAGGAATCTACCTTAAGCTAATGGGGGCTGATACTGACAGTGCTTTTGGTAACATTTACATTTCAACAGGAAGTTCTTTAGGGTCTTATTTGAAAAGAGTGAGTTAGTTCAGTTCAGTTCAGTCCCTCAGTCCTGTCCGACTCTTTGTAACCCCATGAATCGCAGCATGCCAGGCCTCCCTATCCATCACCAACTCCTGGAGTTCACTCAAACTCATGTCCATTGAGTCGGTGATGCCATCCAGCCATCTCATCCTCTGTCGTCCCCTTCTCCTCCTGCCCCCAATCCCTCCCAGCATCAGAGGCTTTTCCAATGAGTCAACTCTTCACATGAGGTGGCCAAAGTACTGGAGTTTCAGCTTCAGCATCATTCCTTCCAAAGAACACCCAGGACTGATCTCCTTCAGAATGGACTGGTTGGATCTCTTTGCAGTCCAAGGGACTCTCAAGAGTCTTCTCCAACACCACAGTTCAAAAGCATCAATTCTTCGGCACTCAGCTTTCTTCACAGTCCAACTCTCACATCCATACATGACCACTGGAAAAACCATAGCCTTGACAATACGGACCTTTGTTGGCAAAGTAATGTCTCTGCTTTTGAATATGCTATCTAGGTTGGTCATAATTTTCCTTCCAAGGACTAAGTGTCTTTTAATTTCATGGCTGCAATCACCATCTGCAGTGATTTTGGAGCCCAAAAAAAGTCTGACACTGTTTCCACTGTTTCCCCATCTATTTCCCATGAAGTGATGGGACCGGATGCCATGATCTTCGTTTTCTGAATGTTGAGCTTTAAGCCCACTTTTTCACTCTCCACTTTCACTTTCATCAAGAGGCTTTTTAATTCCTCTTCACTTTCTGCCATAAGGGTGGTGTCATCTGCATATCTGAGGTTATTGATATTTCTCCCAGCAATTTTGATTCCAGCTTGTGCTTCTTCCAGCACAGCGTTTCTCATGATGTGCTCTACATATAAGTTAAATAAGCAGGATGACAATATACAGCCTTGACATACTCCTTTTCCTGTTTGGAACCAGTCTGTTGTTCCATGTCCAGTTCTAACTACTGCTTCCTGACCTGCATATATGTTTCTCAAGAGGCAGGTCAGGTGGTCTGGTATTCCCATCTCTTTCAGAATTTTCCACAGTTTATTGTGATCCACACAGTCAAAGGCTTTGGCATAGTCAAGAAAGCAGAAATAGATATTTTTCTGGAACTCTCTTGCTTTTTCGATGACCCATTGGATGTTGGCAATTTGATCTCTGGTTCCTCTGCCTTTCCTAAAACCAGCTTGAACCTCTGGAAGTTCATGGTTCACGTATTGCTGAAGCCTGGCTTGGAGAATTTTGAGCATTACTTTACTAGCGTGTGAGATGAGTGCAATTGTGCAGTAGTTTGAGCATTCTTTGGAATTGCCTTTCTTTGGGATTGGGATGAAAACTGACCTTTTCCAGTCCTGTGGCCACTGCTGAGTTTTCCAAATTTGCTGGCATATTGAGTGCAGCACTTTCACAGCATCATCTTTCAGGATTTGAAATAGCTCAACTGGAATTCCATCACCTCCACTAGCTCTGTTCATAGTGATGCTTTCTAAGGCCCACTTGACTTCACATTCCAGGATGTCTGGCTCTAGGTCAGTGATCACACCATTGTGATTATCTGGGTCGTGAAGATCTTTTTTGTATAGTTCTTCTGTGTATTCTTGCCACCTCTTCTTAATATCTTCTACTTCTGTTAGGTCCATACCATTTCTGTCCTTTATTAAGCCCATCTTTGCATGAAATGTTCCCTTGGTATCTCTAATTTTCTTGAAGAGATCTCTAGTGTTTCCCATTCTGTAGTTTTCCTCTATTTCTTTGCATTCATTGCTGAGGAAGGCTTTCTTATCTCTCCTTGCTATACTTTGGAACTCTGCATTCAGATGCTTATATCTTTCTTTTTCTACTTTGCTTTTTGCTTCTCTTTTTTTCACAGCTATTTGTAAGGCTTCTTCAGACAGCCATTTTGCTTTTTTGCATTTCTTTTCCATGGGGATGGTCAACATTTTTTGCATTTCTTTTCCATGGGGATGGTCCAAAGAGTGAAGGGGATGCTTATTTCACAAGTTCACATGCCATTCAAATGCCTGGTATCTTCACAGGGAGGAGAAAGGATGGTTAAGTTCCAGATTTCCCCAAAGCACTGCAGGGGGCCTGCTGCCTCTTCCCGCTGTAGATCAGGCCCTCATCTAAGATGAGGTCATGTATTTCTATCGCCTTCCTTGACACTGTTGTCTGCTCATGATGCTTTCTGTCACTTTGTGGGGAAAAGACCAGGTCTGCCTTAAACATAAGAGCAAATGTTTATCTAGTTCTCACCATGTTCAATCAGTTTTTTAATGCCTTTATGTTTATTACCTGATCTAGTTTTTACAATCAACACAGGTGGGTTATTCTGTGCCCATTTTAAAGATCAGGCATTGAGTGATTTGCCTAAGGTCTCAGGGTAAGTAAAAGGCAAAGTTAGGTTTCAAACTCAGCTGTCTGGCCCCTGGGCTCAGACTCTAAACCATGATGTAGATTGTATTCCCAGCAACTAGTATAAAGCCTGGAAATCAATCACTATTTCTGCTTGTCTTTGTATATCCCTATGATGATTAATTTTATGGTTCAACTTGGCTGGACTGTGGTGCCAGATACTTGGTGAAACATTATTCTGGATGTTCCCATGAGGGCATTTGGATGTGATTTACATTTAAATCAGTGGACTTTGAGTAAAACAGAATGTTGGCCATAACAGGGGTGTTGGGAGGTGGGGGTGGGGGAGAGGTTCATTCAATTTGATGGAAGTCCTGAACAGAATAAAAGGCTGATCTTCCTGAAGCCAGAGGGAATTCTCCAGCACTGCTTTTGGACTTCATCTGCACTGTTGACTGATCCTGGTTTTCCTGATTTTTCAGACTCAAACTGCAAATCTTTCTTGAGTTTCCATCCTGCTGGCCTCCTCTATCAGATTTTTGGACTTAGAAAGCTTCCACAATCACTTAAGCCAATACCTAATAATGCTTTTCTAATACATACACATCTCTGCTTAATTTGATAACTAGTTCCTTCAGGCTAGGTCCCAGGCCCTCTTTTATTCTCAGTTTAAGTTTTGCCCATTCTTTAAGCAAGTTCTCTACTCCTTGGTCTCAGTTCAGTTCAGTTCAGTCACTCAGTCATGTCTGACTCTTTGTGACCCCATGAACCACAGCACACCAGGCCTCCCTGTCCATCACCAACTCCCAGAGTCCACCCAAACCCATGTCCATTGAGTTGGTGATGCCATCCAAACATCTCATCCTCTGTTATCCCCTTCTCCTCCTGCCCCCAATCCCTCCCCTCATCAGGGTCTTTTCAAATGAGTCAGCTCTTGGCATCAGGTGGCCAAAGTATTGGAGCTTCAGCGTGGTCTCAGTTGCTATCTATATTTATTCCAATAACTTTTATATTCACACTCTAGCTCAGATGTATCCATGGAGCTCCAGACCAATATATCCAACTGTGTTGCTGCTACTGCTGCTAAGTCACTTCAGTTGTGTCCGACTCTATGCAACCCCATAGATGGCAGCCCACCAGGCTCCCCCGTCCCTGGAATTCTCCAGGCAAGAACACTGGAGTGGATTGCCATTTCCTTCTCCAATGCATGAAAGTGAAAAGTGAAGTCACTCAGTCGTGTCCGACTCTGTGCGATCCCATAGATGGCAGCCTACCAGGCTCTCCCATCCATGGGATTCTCCAGGCAAGAACACTGGAGTGGGGTGCCATTGCCTTCTCCATCCAACTGTGTATTTGACCTATTTTCTTGGCTATCTGGGCGGCACCTGAATGCAGCATGGACAAAGGTAAATTCATACCCTAGCAAGGCTCATTCTCTTTTAGGGTTCCCTATTTCTATGAAATGTGCTTGTAGATACCCGAAACAACAGGAGCCATTGTTAACAGCTCTCTTCCTTTCATTTCTGTACTTAATCATCACCGTGTCCTGCCAATGTCACTTCAGACATTTCTCATATTTTATGACTACTCTCCATCTCCACTACCACCACCATATCCAAACTTACAGGTATTTCTTATCTTGACTCTCCTATGGTAACTTTTCAAGTGGTTTGCCTATGCATTCCAGCCATAGTGATTTTTCTAAAAAAAAAACAAAGATGATCATATTCGTTGCCACTACGTGTTTGAGACCATTCAGTGACTTTCTCTTGCACTAGGAAGAAGGCCAAATTCTTAGCATGGCTACATGGCGGTCCCAAGGCTCTGCATGGTCTCATCCTGCCTCATTTTCCTCCTTGATCTCTCTACTCCTCTATTCTTACTTTCTCAGTTCCCAAAAAATGCTTCCTCATATCACTGGTCCTTTGCATATACTGTTTGTTTGTTTGTTTGTTTTAATGTGGGACATTATTCCCAATCCCTCAACTCTCATATCAGAAGTCACTACAAAGGGGAAATTATATTTCACGTAGTCTCTTTCAGGCAGATTTTTTGTTGTTGTTGTACAATCTTATGAAATTAATTTAAATTAATAAGAATAATAATAGCTAGGATTTACTGAGTGCTGATCAAGTTCCAAGTGTGAAGCACAGTGCTAAAAATTTTATAATCATTATATTTAGATCATTATCTCATTAAAAATACAACACAATTGTGAAGTAGATAATATTATTCTTTACTTTTATAGATGAAGAACCTGAAAACCTGGGTGAGAAGCTGAATGTACCTTTGGTAGTCTGATGACTTGCTGGATAGGTGGAGTATATATTTGGAGTGAGCTGGGACTAGATCTGTGATTGATCAGTACTGTTATCGGACTGCCTGGCATGTAGAATATGTCCAGTATCTACTTGCTGATTGAAAGAATGACGAATATTTGAATGAGTAATGAACTAGGACACATTTTAATATGGAAACTAACTGGGTATCCCTTTCATTCTCTACCCTAAGTTAGTTGCCTATGAGATTATTTTCAAAATTCTAGTCGGTTGCTTGCCAATGAGAAAATGGCATTCCCAATACTAGATATGATTTAGAGACCCTCCATTCTTCATTTTGATGACCATCTGCTTCATTTCCAAATAAGACTCCCAGTAAGGGGTGATTTTTTGGTTGTTGTTGTTCCCGTCATTTGGGGCTTCTGAAATAGAGGGAGTCACAAAGATATGCACAAATGTGCACACATTGTATTAGGTAAGTCCACACCAGCTGCTATAACAAACTCTAAATTTCCAGCCTTAACACAATAGGCGGTTCTCATTCAACCTAGTGACGCTATTCCTGTTTGGCCAGACAGCTTTCTACCTAGTGATTTAAGAGCTCTGACTTGCTCCATCCTTGAGGGCATCAGACTTTTCTCATGCAGATGTCAACAGGGGAGGGCGGGCATGGAGCAACCTACCTCCTAAAAATTCTGGCCCCAAAAGGAAACATGTCACTTCATTTGTTTTCCATTGTGAGAAATTCATCATCTGATCACACCCAACTCTAAGGCAGGCAAGGACATACTGCTGAGTTATATGCCCAAGAAAAAGAGAGGAAATATATTTGAGTAAGTTACCAGCCATCTCTGCCCTATTTCTATCCCTATAATACAAAACAGAGAGATTCTATAGGATTAGTATCCTAGAGTATGGAAGACGAAGCTTAATTTTAATGATGGATATCTGGAAAGACCTGCAAAGAAGGGGATTTTGGGTAGATCTTGAAGAAGAGGTAACTTTTTAATAGAAGGAGATCCTAACAGGCATAACTGACTCTGGTACCAAAAATGATGAGGTTTGAAGTCAGGAGGGAGTAGGCAATGAGAAAAAATCTCAGAGTCAAGTAGAAATTATTTTAATAATCTCTTTTTCCTGAACTCCTCTATAACTAATTAAATAACAAACAGAATTACCCCCTCCACCACAAGTATCTTAGTCCCTAATGTGAAGATATGAAATAATTAGAGGGTGTGCTGTGTAAGAATTTTAATGTCATGGAAAACTTCTATTTTCAAGACGGCACTAATTATACAGGATAAGGTGAAACAAAGGGAAGATGTACAATTAGCGGAGCACAGCTTATTACAACCAGCTCTGTTTAGATATGTAAACATAAGAAATAAACCAAGGCTCTTCCAGATATGTAATAAGTTGAGAGTGATCTGTATTTATCTTTTAGAGGACAACTCTGGAGATTACAGAAATGCAGGACATGGCCATTTTATATTTAACCATGGTGATGGTATAGGGAGACTTTTGCATTCTAGACTTTTCCTCTCTAGTGGCAGAGATAAATAGAAGGGCCTTGGGAGGGAGAAGACTGTCCCTTCTTTGGTCTGCCAGTCACTGGCTGGGTGATCACAACCTTTCTAGGTTACTTCCTCCACGGTATGGGGATAGTAATACTATATATGAAAGCAATCGGCACTGAGATTGGACTATATTAGGACCCTGTTTTTATTCTAGATCCATTTCCCTTCCCTCCTCTGATTTTTTCTTAAGCAGGATTTCATTCACCTCAATAAAAAATCCTTAAGACTGTAAGGACTGTACAAGAATGACTGTAATATAAGATGGATGTACTTCCTCTAAATCGACCAAACTTCAATAAAGGCAGTTATAATGTCAGTGGCTCTATCTGAGCAGTGTCAAGGATAAAGAAATACCTTAGTTGTCAAACCCCAGGAGGGTTGACTCAGCTCGTCTTTTCTTCCAAGGAAGATAAACTGCATCTCATGCAATTTGCTTTTTGCTAAGGGGTTCTCGTTTTGGTTTCAAACAAGCTCTTCAGTGCAAAAGACAATCTCTCCTACATATACATTAAATGGGCTATGACGAGGCACCTGAAAATGTGGGCTTTTCCCTAGATTCTGTTGCTGGAATATTAGAAATGGATATGAAAACTGAGACCTTAAAAACTGTACGATATTACACATTATTCAAATGCAGAGTGCTGTGGGCTGCCCATCCCAAGTCACAGCTCAGTTTTGAATGGCCTACACACCCAAGTGCATCTCAGCACTGACTGAAAGGGTAGAGGCCCTCAGCTTCAGGGACTGCATTAGGATTGTACTATCATATCAATCACCCACATGCCAAGTTCTTGATAAAAATTATCATAATCCAGAAGCGAAAGATAAAGTATGAGAGTTTGATTTGTGTAAGCAAATCAAAAGCATTTAGACTCAAGCTACTTGATCTATCTTAAAGCCTTGCCAGGAATATAAATACAAGAACAGCCTTAGAACCAGAACAGGCAAGAGTTGATAGAGTAGAAACTAAAGATTATTTGCTATTTTTTCCTGATTTACTCTAATCCAGCCATACTGGCTTTCATTTAATTCTGTGAACTAGCCAAGTTCAAGGCCTTCTGTCTTAAAGCATCTGTAAATCATCCCTCTGGCTCTTCAGAGATGCCGTTTGTAATAGGCAGGATTGTTTTCCTTAAGCTATGCTAACAAACGACTTCCACATCTCAGTGGCTTAAGACAATACAGTCAGTTGTTTCCTCACGCTACATGCTACACGGCCAGTGTGAGTTGGTTGAAGGAACTCTGTTCCTTGAAGTCACACAAGATCCAGGCTAAGGGAGCAACCACATCTTGGAACACAACACTTATTAGACTGCCTCAGGGAAAGGGGTCTACAGAAGCAACACTTAGATGCTCCGATATGGAAGTGACACATATTTCTGTGCACAACTGATGAGCCAGACCAGATCCCATGGTCCATGGAACCGCGGGCAGACTAAGGCGATGCAGTCCTATCGTGTGCCTGGAGAGGGAGGGGAACCGCTCTCTTGACTCTTACACCCTCTGTGACCACTCCATGAAGCAGTTTCTCACTCTCCACTGCCTTAGCATCCCTTTTGTTGTCCATAATGCTTTCCCCAATTTGTAACTGTATTATTTATTTACTTTCTGTTTTAGTTTTAGATGTTTTACCTCCATTGAACTATAAGATCTCTAAGAGGGGGACTTCCCTGGCGGCCCAGTGGTGGACTCCGTGCTCCCAATGCAGGGGGCCTGGGTTTGATCCCTGGTCAGGAAACTAGATCCCACATGCCACAAAAAAGAGTTTGAATGCTGCAACTAAAGATGTCACAATGCCATAACTAAGACTGGCACAGATGAGTAAATGAATGAATAAATACATCATACATCCCTACATCCCTAAGGGGAAGGACCATGTCAACAGGCTAATTCCATGAAACAGTTCTCAAAAACAGTTAATCAACCTAATATATTTAAATACTGAATCTAACATTTGTCTTCAACTAGGAGAATCCTTGTGATACCGTCACGTCTCTGTTGCCATCCTTTGTGGCTGTGGACTATCACCTCTCCATCGCCCCTTATCACGGGATACTCCCTCTGTACAATGGTGGGGGCCAAGACAAAGACAAACGGGGTGTTCTTTCAAATGCTGTTAGCGATTGGAAAACTCTCAGCTAAATCCTTACAGGAATCTTCAAAAGTGGCGAAAACCAGCACATTCAGTACACACTGCTGTAAACTTTGTAAATACTGAAAAGAAGAAAGGAATGTGGTGAATGTGCACTGTGTTGAATTTACTTTCGGCAAATTATCTCGTAGAGAATTAGTTCAGAGCTATCACCTTGCCCTCCGCTCACAGTTGTGCTTCGCTGTCAAACTCAATCAGTATTTAAAAGGCATTTCGAAATAACTCTTCACTTCAGGTGCCAGGAAACAGTTTGTTTAGAGAGATTAAGTTACTGGCCCACATCATAGAGGTGATGGTGGGAAAGGTAAAATTATGGTTCAAGTTACCTCTTGCCAGTGTGGTGCTGTGGTCCTTCTTTTTCTGAGTCATACTCCAGGAAGGCTGCAATCATTTTTATAAACTTAGCATGTTATTTACCACAAAAAGTTAGTGTATAAAGAAATATTCTGAGCATTTATCTTTGCTTTTTATAATTTTAAATAAAAACATTGTTATGATTACCTATTTTAGACACTTTTTATAACTATACCATCATTTTCTATATGAAATTCTATTATTGTCAAGTGAAATGAGAAATAATTGAAGTACAATTGCCTGTGGGACAAGGTTACCTCAGCAAAGAAAATTTAAGAATCAGTTAGCTATGACCTTGGAGAAATGGATTTTTAAATAGGCATTGTCTCAAGTCACCTAAGGCATCTCTTTATAGTTCCCTACAATTTCATCTTAAAAGAGGCCATCACTAAAATCAGTCAAAGGTTTCATAGACACTTGTGAATATGAACTTTTAAAAAAGGATACTTTTTTGAGCTATCAATTTTTTCCTCCTGCAGATATTTATGGCAAGGTTATTTTACAAACCATAATAGGTAAACATTAATAAGAAAAATGAAATTTTTTCTGTACCCATTAGTTCTTAGATGTTGATTTCTGATTGTACAGAATTGCTATTATTTTTCCACAGTGATGGGCTACCTAACTGAGCAGTGTATCCTCCTACCTGTTGGACCAACCTTGCTGTGTTCTCCTTACTCCAAGTGCAGGGCACACAGGATAGTCTCAGCCCGTCTGATGAGGAGATCTGCAGTGGCTCATGCCAGGAGAAGCTGCTGCTTAGCAAACTGAAGTCACCTAGGTGGATAAGAAGAAGAAAGAACACTTTAGGAACACTGGAAATTAATCAGGCTCAGGGGAATGAAGGCAGAATACTATCATATAAAAAGAAAACTTTATATTTAGGCTATAAATACAGTACATAGAAAGGCAAGTAAGTAAGCACTGAATAGATGTTGATCAAATAAAAAATAATAATAAACAAATGATCAAATAAACATCAGAGCTGGTCTTTGGATTGCAAACCTATATGCCTACAAGACCAGACTGGTAGGGTAAGTGAGGGAGCAGACTGGGTTTGAGACATCAGGGAGAGGTGGAGCCATGCTCAGCTGGTGAACACACATCCCATCTGAGGCCACAGCCATGGCTCAGGTCTGCCTGGTATCTTCCATTGATGCCATAAGGAAAACTAGGCTCAATAATGCCATGACTTCAGGTTCTCAAGGGAAGACAGAAACACAGAGTTTTATGTGAAACCTTTGGAATTTATATTTTAAAATTCAATTAAACAAAACAAAACTTTGTGCAGTTCAAAGAAGGCTAAAGCCAAAGCCCACAGGAAGCTTAGGATTAGCTCCTGAGTAGCCATGAGATCTAAGATGTAAGGCAACATCTTTAATTTCCAATGATGAAGAAGGATCCAGAGGGTTGAAGCCACTGTGCAATGACACTCAGCTAATTAGTGGCAGAGCTGGGCTTTCTAGGTATGAGTGTTCTCCCTTTTATTTATGACTCATGACCACTCTAAGACTGGCTGAATCTGATCAGACTTTTTTACATAACAGACTAGGAGCCAACCAGAAGTTGCCTTTAGGGTATCTGACCCTTGGGTCTCAATCTGTATTTCTATAAATCTTCATAATGAGAGGTACAATTTTCTCTCCTCACCATTCACATTATGGAAGGATTTCTGGGTAAAGTCAAGTGACTAAAATACAGTGGTCCCTCAGTGTAGCCGGATGTGAAGAGTGGGAGAGAGTTATGGGCACAGGCACCACTGGGTCCCATTGGATCCATCTACTGGTTCCAGTTTCTGCTAAAAGCCACTGTTTATATGATACGTGGTATTGTGTGATGGTTAAGAGCAAGAGATGGGTTTAAATATGGACTTAGCTGCTTATTGTGATATAAGCTCTCAAAGTTCCATGTGTAAAAACAGTGATAACAACAGTACCTGAATCATAGAATTGTACTGAGGTTTAAATGAATCAGTGCATAGAAAGTGCTTAGAATGGTACTGAGATAAGGTACATACTCAGTAAATGTTTGCTACGATTTGTATTTAATGTCAGTATTTACTGAATGCCTACTGTATGTTAATTTACTTCCGTTTATTATCTGTAATCATCACCCCAACTCTCTGTTTCATGTTGTCACCTTTTCAAAAAGGAAAATCAGGACTTAGGGAGAGTCAGCTTCTTGTGTAATGACACCCGGGTAGGAGTGGAGCCAAGTGTTTGAACGTAGGTCTACTGAGCCTAGCTACTTTTTAATGCACTACTCTAGTGCCTTCTCTGGAGAAGGCAATGGCACCCCACTCCAGCACTCTTGCCTGGAGAATCCCATGGATGGAGGAGCCTGGAAGGCTGCAGTCCATGGGGTCGCTGAGGGTCAGACACGACTGAGCGACTTCACTTTCACTTTTCACTTTCATGGATTGGAGAAGGAAATGGCACCCCACTCCAGTGTTCTTGCCTGGAGAATCCCAGGGACGGGGGAGCCTGGTGGACTGCCGTCTGTGGGGTCGCACAGAGTCGGACATGACTGAAGCGACTTAGCAGCAGCAGTAGCAGTAGTGCCTTCTCAGTGTTCCATTGAATATACTATTCAGATCTTTAAAGAACAGATAACTAACTCTGCTCAAACATCAAATACTTATCAAGTCAGGTACCAAAGCAAAGGAGTCTCAAAGCAAACAATGAAAACACTGCAATGTGTAGTAACTTGCTGCCTTAAGTGAAAATGTATAGTTCTAGATTAGAAGCGTTCCACATGACTATGAATAAGACATGAGACCATGTGGTCCATTTTCAGCCTAAACCAGCCCTCATTTTTATCCTTTAAAATGTTAGGGCTCTTAATAGATTATATGCTTATTATTGATAAATCTAGTTCCATGGAGGTAGCTTTTAGGAAACACATATTGAATGTCAACATAGGGAAAATAAGACCTGGAAGATTTCATTCTAGCCCATTAAAAAAAAATCCTTGCTTCTACAGATTTTTTTTTATACATAGTGCAATAAGATATAAACATTTATTAAAGTATATGGAGCATTAATATGAAGCATCTTATATAAAATATTGAGTGAAGAAAAGGAAGGAAGCAAGAAATATAGGGAACAAGCAGCTACCGACTGCTAACATGTGCCAGATCCTATACCAGGTTATTTATATATACTGTTATTTATATATTAGTATTTAATGAACACAAATTAATAAAGGTAGGGCCAAAATACATGTGAAAAATGTATATACAGCCAATTCAACTTTTTAGGGTCAGATATTTCAATTTAAACCTTAAGTCTTACTTAGATATAACTCTTTCTAATTTTTTTTTTAACAGAAAATGTTTTAAAAATAATTTTAGCCAAACAAGGACAGGAAAGGAGGGTATCTTTTAAATTAAAATCAGTTCTGGGAAAATAAAAGCTAGGAAACACACAGAGACAAATTTTCTCTGCTTTCAGAAAAAGTTAACATTATCCTAAGAGTTGACATCTATTCTCAGCAATAATACAGAAAATAGAAATGCATTACACAAAGTCAGATGAAAAATATAAGCCACTTTCTTTCTTTAGTCTGATTTCTAAAGTACAATTTCAGTATATAAGTTAGAGTCAACACAACTTTCCAGAATATAAAATGCATCCACATTCAAATGTTTTTAGAACACAAAACAATATTTCAAAGTCTGATAGAAATGAATTTGTTCATTATCTACTCTTTTGGATAACTGCCATTATTACTATTTCTCCTTGGGCAGATAATTGAAAATTACTATATAAATTGTTGTGTTTTTCTGGGAAAATAGCCTAGACTCAAAATTTGTCACCCACATTTTAATCTAAGTTATAATTTTACCAGGCTTAAAAATTATAGTTACTCTAGTACATTATTCTATTACACCTCATTAATATCTTTTCTTCTTTTTATATTCACATGGCAAAAAGGAATTTTGCCAATGCCATTTATTCCAAAGAGTCCATTCATTTTGTTTTGTCTCCACACCAAAGTTAGCTATGAAGTATTTTAGTGATAGAATAGTACAAATAAGATAATAAAATATTTGGACATGAGATTTAGTTCCTCCAGTTTTGCTACAGTCCTCTTTATGGCAGCAAAGTAATTTACAGTGTGAATTTCTAATGGCAGCATCTGGTCACAATTTGATCCTGGTTTGTGTGTGGTCTGTCTGCAATCAAGGACTTGAAAAAAGACCCACAGAGCAAAAGAGAAAGCACCACTGAGCTGCCCATTTATTAGCTTATCAAGATATATTCTGTGATTCATGGGGAAACCAAGAAGAGGTAATAGTTGATGTACTTTGTTAATGAATTTAAAAGAAAGAACAGAGGGTTTTCGTTCTCTAATCTCAACAATAATGAGCCTAATTTTCCTTTTCTCTTGTCACAGGTAGAATCCTTGGGAAACAGACTTTGAGACACTCATGTGGGAAGCTGATCAGAACATGTTCTCAGAAGCCACACCTATTTTGGGATAAGAGGAAAAGGAGGAAGGGGAGGGAGAGGTTTACTGTGATATAGGCACAGCAGAAGCCTGAGACCAGCTCACAGGGAGCTCGGGAACCAGGGGGTTAGCCAGCACATGTCCACTGTCCTGGAGCTGGCTCCCCTGGGCTTGGGCAGAGCGGGCTTCACACAGCTTTTCCCAATTGTGTGGTAAATGACATCATATTGATACTTTGAAATTGGAGGTATGTATGTGAACTATTTACAACACAGTACCTGGCTAATGCAAACAATCAGAGCTCTGTCACTTCCCATTCCCAAATCTTCAACCTCCGTTAAGAAAGACTGAGGTACACATCTCAGTACTCAAATCCATGTGATAAGTTCTTAATTGCACATGATGCTACATAGAGGGAATGACGGCTATATTTGGATGGCTAGGTTCTGGATGGCTATAACTTCTCTAGGCTAGGTCTCCTCTGTTCTACCCAGAGTATCATTCTAATCCCAGGATTTCAAGTCTCACTGCATTATCAGGGTCTTTACTGTTGCCTTCTGGAGAGAGGCAACTAGCTCCCATAGAAATGGAGTCATTCCTATGAGATAGAACGTGGTGATATGACTGCCAAGGCCCAAGTGACAGACTTATCAGAGGAGTAAGTTCTGACAATGATCAAAGAACATCCTAAGTCTAATACTTAGAAAAAAAGTCAATGGAAATGACTTTATTTAAAAATACTTGGGAACTTCCCTGTCAGTCCACTGAGTAAGACACCACACTTTCACAGCAGGGGGCACATGTTCAATTCCTAGTCAGGGAACTAATCCTGCATGCCTTGCAGTGCAGTGAAAGAAATAAATAAAATAGACATAATTTTAAAGTACTGCCATTTCTTTACTTGCAATTATGTCAACCCTACCAGTAGAGAGATAATCACTACACCATGTCTTTGTTTAATGAAGTCACACAATAAGGTGGGAGAAGATTTTAAATATATGAGCCAAGCCACACAAAGATTTTGGGATAAAATCATTCCAGTTTTTTAAAAATGGAATTCCACACAAAATGAACTAAGACAATTTCTGTTTGCAAATAACAGTGTTTTTCGGAAATTCAGAGAATTGGTATGAGAGAATTCATCATTAGCTGGGGTAGCAGAAAAATGTAAAGGAACCATCCTGAACAAAGCTACACATCTATTAAAGTTCTTTCTTCTTTTGAGCCCTTTACTCAACAGCGAAAGACCATAACGGAAGATTCAGAATTTGACAGATTACAGAGAAACTCCTCTTCTCAGCTTTGCCCCTTATATTTTACACCCACACTAATTCTTAGCACTTTGGCAATTGCAAAAACACCTCTTAGGCATCCAATTCAGGGAAAAAACAAAACACTAGCCATCAAATGCAGAAGAACCTGTCATGATTTTAGTACATGAGGTTAGACTTAAGGAGACACAGTCAGAAAAGTGTGGATGATCCTGAAATTCAGTGATTAAAAAGTAACTCAGTATTGACTGTATCTATTTTCCAGCACCGATCACATTTCTGTAACAGGCATCAAAGCAATCAGGATGTGAGGTTTCCAACAAATGCCCTGCTGCTACTGCTAAGTCGCTTCAGTCGTGTCCGACTCTGTGCGACCCCATAGACGGCAGCCCACCAGGCTCCCCCGTCCCTGGGATTCTCCAGGCAAGAACACTGGAGTGGATTGCCATTTCCTTCTCCAATGCAGGAAAGTGAAAAGTGAAAGGGAAGTCGCTCAGTCGTGTCTGACTCTTCACGACCCCATGGACTGCAGCCCACCAGGCTTCTCCGTCCATGGGATTTTCCAGGCAAGAGTGCTGGAGTGGGGTGCCATTGCCTTCTCCGAACAAATGCCCTATGATGACATAGAATCACTGGTTGCAAACTCAGTCTTATACATCACAACTCAGTACAGGGCCTACCACAGGGTAGGAACTTAGCCTCTCTCAGCAACTTGGACAGGGGAGCCTGGCGGGCTGCAGTTCATGGGGTAGCCAAGAGTCGGACATGACTGAAGCGACTGAGTGCACACAACACCTTGCTCGAAGATGAAAGACAGCCTAGCCACGTTTGGATTCTCTAATCAGCTACTTAATTCCTCTCCTATAGTACCCATTGTTTCATTCAACAAAACTATGTGGAATGTTTTCTATATTGTGGTATTCTAGGAGAAGCTGAAAATATAGAGGAACTCATATTCTTCTTGAGACAGATAAAATTCAGACAGTACAGTAATGGAGCTACTAAAGCACAGAGGAGAGACCTTGCACTGTAACTGCCTTTGTCTTCTGTGTGATCAAATGCCTTTTTCTCTCAATAGGTGCTCAGACTATTAATAAATAAGAACAATAACTTCACTTGACTGAAGAATATGAATGCAACTAATGTTTCAATGTTCAAAAAACTAAGATCATGGTATCAGGACCCATCACTTCATGGCAAATAGAGGGGGGAAAAAATGGAAACAGTGACAGATTTTCTTGGGCTCCAAAATCATGGCAGATGGTGACTACAGCCATGAAATTAAAAGACGCTTGCTCCTTGGAAGAAACGCTATGACAAACCTAGACAGCGTATTAAGAAGCAGAGACATCGCTTTGCTGACAAAGATCTGTATAGTCAGAGCTATGGTTTTCCCAGTAGTCATGTATAGATGTGAGATTTGGACCATAAAGAAGGCTGAGCACTGAAGAATTGATGCTGTAGAACTACGGTGTTGGAGAAGACTATTGAGAGTCTCTTGAATAGCAAAAAGATTAAACCAGTCAATCCTAAGAGGAATCAACCCTGAATATCCATTGGAAGGACTTATGCTGAAGCTGAAGCACCAATACTTTGGCCACCTGATGCTGGAGAAGACTGAGGGCAAGAGGAGAAAAGAGTGACAGAGGATGAGATGGTTGGATGCTATCACCAACTCAACAGGCATGAGTTTGAGTAAAATCTGGGAGATAGTGAAGGACAGGGTAGCTTGGCATGCTACAGTCCATGGGGTCACAAAGATTCAGACATGACTTAGCGACTAAACAACATCGTTTCTGTTAAATAAACGGGAGACTGTGAGGCTGAAGGAATGTAGTATGGAGCCTTAAAAACAATCCGATCTTTCCCTGATTTTAAGCTGGAATGCATCTGAGTTAGTCTTTCAGTAGTTCAACAATATTTTCATTTTCCTTTTATGTACAATTCACAGACTAGGTCCCGGGGATATGAAGAGCAATGAAGAAAATTCAAGTGGCTTTCCCAAAAATCTGATATGTTATGACCCTTTCAAAAGTTTGATATAATTTCATGATACTTTTCAAGAATATAAATGCTCTAATTTATGTCTATTTATGAAATGTTAGTCTATATAAATGAGTTACTTCACAAATGATTTCGGTAGAAAGTGAATTTGTAACAGGCAAAACAAAGCAATGGGATGGATCCCTGTTTGAATTTGGTGTCAAACTTTTTAGCTACAATTTTAGGTCTTTAATTTATGGATAGAAAAAGCTGGTTCTGAAAATTAAGAACAGTCCAGGGCATATGTGCAAAGGAATTCAGCAAAGTTTGCATATTGACTGAACCAACTACTGCCTTAGCTGGACTTGCACTGCATATCTTGCAAATACTGTTATAGTAAATCATTCCATATAAGCTCATGGAATTTGAACATGTCTTCTGGTTTTGACACAGACTGTCTACAGCCGGTTAACAACAATGAGCCTTGAATATGACCCATCTGTGGGCAATTGCTTTGCTTTTTTTTCCTTCTTCTTTTTCTATAGGCGTTTTATTCTAGATCAGTATTTTTAGCAATGGGTATGGCGTCTGCCACTAGAGACAATGGATGAGACAGTAGGCCAGCATCTGTACAAATATTTCACCACCATTAAAAACCAGCAAAACAAAGCCAACAGCTTAAAGTATATGCCCTGCAGACGGTTGAAGCAGCAACAGCATCCTTTAATTCAAAGGGTAGCATCTTGACCTGACATGCACCTGGAGAATGATCCTCCTCCTCACTTCAGTGGTTCTCCATCATCCCTGGGCACATGTGGGGCAGACACTCACAGCCATATGGACCAGGAAGAGGCATGATGGAGGTTCTGCAGCAGCACCTGCAGAGGGTGGGAGGTGGGAAGTTCCCTTTGCCCTGATTGAATCATACTCAGTGGGGGTTTCTATATTCCATGATCAATATGACTTAAAGTTGTGGCCTGGCAAGCAACAGGCCCAGTATGGGAAAAGTGCATCTTTCCCTCGGAAGTATAAAGCTTCACCCTAGGTTTTCACACCAGGTTTTTATTGATGGATACTTAGATGTGAAAGGAAAATGCACATCTGTTACTTCCAAACTGGGCACATTTTCCTCACTAGACCTTTGAAAGGAATGGGGAGCTAGGCCTGACACTGTGAAAGTGTTTTCCACGCCTTGGCTAAGCTGTGAAAGAAATCCACTTAGAAATGTTTTGAATAAACAGGGTATCAGTTAGGACACTTGTTAAAAAAACCCACAAGTTCTTTTTGGAAAACAAAGATGGGGGAAGCCTATAGATTAATGATGTCATAGAAAGACTAAACACAAACATCAGACACTCAAGAAATAGGTTCATAAGAAGCGGCTTTGTAACTGGGCAGGGTCCTATGGGGCATTCCTGGACAGACACCTCTTCCAGATCCTTTGCTTTAGTTACTCTCTGATGTACCTAGATAATAAGTGTCCACTGCACACTTCCTGAATTGTTTTATGGATGCTAAAACTTCCACCAAGGAGAAGAGATTAACTACTTGATCACCATAAGCATGTGGCCCCCAGACCTACTGGTACCTAAGTAGTTATAATGTTAACTCCTATTACACTACCCTGTTACCTCATCATGAACCAATTAGAATTGTGTCTGAGCTGGTCACATACCCTTGGGTACCCCTTGCCTAACCTGGCCTTTACAAATGCTTTAAAAAAATTTTTTTTTTAGATTACACATTTAAGCAACATCATATGATATCTGTCTTTCTCTGTCTGGCTTACTTCATTTAGTATGATAATCGCTAAGACCAACCATGTTGTTGCAACTGGCATTACTTCATTCTTTTTTATGGCTGAGTAATATTCTGTTTTAATCTTTTAAAATGATACAAATGAGCTTATATGCAAAACAGAAATAGACCAGAGACATAGAAAACAAACTTATTTTATTCAAAATAGAAGAGAGAAATCAGAAGAAGGGGAAATAAATTTAGAGTTTGGGATTAACATATACATACTATTATATATAAAATAGATAACCAACAAAGACCTACTGTATAGTACAAAGAATTATACATAATATTTTTTAACCTAAAAGGGAGAAGAATCTGAAAAATGGTACGTATATATACAACTGAATCATTTTGTTGTACATCTGAAACTAACATGTTATAAATCAACTATATTTCAATGAGGGGGAAAAAAAGCTTTGCTAAAACTAATAGGGGAGTTTGGGTTTTTTGAGTCCTAGCTATCCCAGACTCCTTGTATGATGCCCTACAGTAAAAGCTGCGCTTGACTTCACCACACTTGGTGTCAGTAGACTGGATTTACTGTGTGCAGGCGAGAGGGCCCAAGTTTGGCTCAGCAACGGTTTCCAACCTGGTATTCTAATACTCTGATTAATGCTATTATTTTTCAAGTTAAAAAAAATACTTTATACAATAACAGCTTTTTATACTTCTTTTTAAAATTATTTTAAATTCTATCTATTTGTTTATTTTTGTCTGTGCTGGGTTTCTGTTGCTCTGCAGACTTTTCTCTAGCTGTGGTGGAACTAGGGAAACGCTCTAGGTGTGGTGCGGAGGCCTCTCTTTGAGGCGGCTCCTCTTGTCGTGGAGCTCCGGCAAGGGCTCTAAGCTGGGTGTGCCTCAGTAGTCCTGGCGCGTGGGCGCAGTGACCGGGGCTCACGGGCTCTAGAGCACTGGCTCAGTAGTTGTGGTACATGGGTTCAGCTGCTTTGTGGCATGTGGAATCTTTCTGGACTAGGGATTCAACCTGTGTCTCCTGTATTGGTAGGTGAATTCTTTACCACTGAGCTGCCAGGGAAGCCCTATTTTTCAAGTTTTGAGATCTCGACTCTCCCGCTCACCAAGGGTCCTGGAAGCCACTTAACGCCTCACTCCTTTAACAACAATATCACCTGGACTGCTTGCCGTTCTCTGTTGCTGGGACCTTGTCCAAGGTTTAGGTAGCCCACCCTAGCACTGAGAAAAGGATGAGTGAGCTACATCCTCATGTTTTCTCCCTGTGTTGTTATTTTTTTTGCCTGATTTCTTCCCAGGAGGAAGTTGCACATTTTAACCAGATAGATATGAGGAAAAGAAACTGTTTTTCTCCCAAGATAGCAATCAAGGACCTTGGGCAATATGTGCAGAATTTTCTGGAATTCTATTAAAAATTATCTGATAAACTGCCTTTGGGTCTCTGCATTGTTTCCTTTGTGTGGGGTGGGATGTGGGACCAACTAGGCTTAGCAAGCTTAGCTGGATGTTACTTAAACTTTAGGCAGTAAACAAAGACGTGCTCTGTAGTGCACAGATGGCTGGAATGATCAATTTGAGAGCTGAAACTTACCATAAGAATTACCTGGTTCTACCTACATTCATTAAACTCGGTGTAATAGTAGCCCCAAAGATATGGTACCTTAAGTAGTCCATCTGTTCCCTCTATTAAAACCTTCTTGGTCTAGCTTCTAAAAACCAATCAGTCTACTTTTCTCTTTGAGCGAAAAATAAAACAGATATTTTGAGAAAAGTCACAAATCATCACCACTGTATATATACTCTTTGTAATATTACATTTTTTTCCTGGGAAAAAAATGATAATAAATACAAAAGGGATCTGTGAAATATGCCTCCATTAAAGTAAAATACAACTCTTTTATCAGGTTAAATGCATACCTATAACGGCGTACTTCTCCATGGAACTGTGATACATGTGACGGAATGAGAGTGGAAATGGGTCACACAGAGTATACTTTATTATTATTATTTTTTTAAAGTGTATCCCTTGGGGGAGTTTTGGATAAATGGACTGAGTGTTATTTCATTTCCAAGGTCTTTGCTCAGGAAGCCAATGAAGCCAAGTATGCAGAGCAAAAGACATCTGCTCAAGGTCAAAGAGATGGGTGAGCTGCTGCGAGATCTCACTCCATTCCCCACCCCCAGACAAGGCCCTGCCAGGTCCACAGACTCCAGCTCATTTCCTCTTGTTTGTTACCTGGCAAACTGAAGATATCTGCAATCATGCAGAATCAAACAGCGTATTTTACCAATCAACAGAGCTCAGTACACTGTGAAATCTCTAGGATGAGAGAAGACACCACACATGCCCACACTATACCACCACCACAGCAACAGTTTTTATTTTTGTAAAGCAATTATCAACTTATGTATAAATGATTACAGTATCTGAGATCCAAGATCTCTGGAAAAAATCAGATATTGCAATCAAAACATAATTGAGCTATTTTGGAACAGAAAGCCTACTTGCTCTTCAAAACATATAAATATCTAAAAATTAAACAATGACCCACTTAGAGCAGAACTGCTTCACTGAGATTTTTTAAGGATACATTTTCTGTGAACTTCCCTCCTTGATGAAAAGTTTCTATAGTTTAATACTGGAATTTCCCAACCTGGGATGAATGTGTATCTCTGGGTGTATGTGTCTCTATGTGTATGCTGGGGGGTGGGTGGATGTGGTCAGTAACGATGAGTTAATTTCCTCAAGTGATCTGATCTGAAAATCCATCTGTGATCATTTACAGCCTAAAAGAATAATGTCCTGTACATGTAGGCACTATTATTTTTTCAAATGTGGACATATGCTTTCATAAGAAAAATGCTAATTCATTTTAAAGCGTTGTCAACTTCTTTGTAAATTTTTGTTATTACTATTTTTTAATTTCATGGAATAAAAACATAGCAATTACCTATAGGTAGCTGCAACATTTTAAATGTTAAGAAGGAGTTCTTCTGGAGTAGATGTGCTGAGATAATGTATTTCAAGAGTTACTGATAAAAATACTTACAATAAGGACTTACTAGAGATATAAAGTAATGGTGATATGATAGATACAATGGATTTTCAATTATGTATGAGTCACATTAGAAGAATCACTAAGCCATTTGGTTATATTAAGTCTAAATATTTAAATCTAGCCTCAAAATTAAACACTCAGAAAACAATTAACAGCCATTGCCACTGGGAAAAGGAATGAGCTTGTGAGCAGCTGGTGCAAAGGTCCCTCTTTTTATTCTCTACACATCTATACTGTTCAAATTGTTTACAACAACCATAAATTCAAGTCTTCCTTTTATATTTTGAAAAATAATTAAAAGGTATAATTGAATCACTCTGCTGTACAGCAGAAACTTAATACAACATTGTAAATCAACTATACTTCAATAAAAAATATAATAAATTTAAAACAAACACGAAAGCAATTAAAAGGAAAGCAACCACATAAAATGAGATCAACAGTCTCTTTGAAGACCAGTGAGGTGCTGGCTCTGTCCCCTAAACACCCATTCTCTTGCCCCAGGCTTGCATTAGGAACAGAGAATTGCTTCTCATTCCCTGTAACTTTGGAGGCTGGTCCCAAGTTGACAAACATCTTTACCAGATGCTGCGCCCTGGGCTGCAGGCTTCAAATGGAGTCTAAGAGCTCCCAGGGAAGACTGTGAGCAAGCTCCATAACACCATGTCCGTATGTTTGGGGGTCACAGGACTACAGTATATTCCCACCCAGCTGGATTTGATTGTGCAGCTGCCTATGGGTGCAGAGAGGAAGATTGAGTCTTGCCTCCTCCGACCAAACAAGTGCTGGCATACCCCAGGGAGCATGTGTGAAATCCTAGTCTGTCGTACACCAAGAGGAGATTATAGCTGCCTGATCCATGGTGACTTCTGCCCTTAATAACTCTACGAGAGCTGGTATTCAGTGTTAGGGATGCATGCAATCATGCAATACTTAATGCGTTTAGATTCAAAAAGCCGTAGCAAATTCCATGCAACACTTGCTAATATGCTAAGTTAATCTAAAATATTTTCAATTCTGTCCAAAAAAATACTGCCACGCTAAATTACCTCAAGTTAAGTAATGTCATGTTGTATTATGGCATGACATTCAGGTAGCTCACTGTAACAAATAAAAACATTTATATCCTTTACGGAGATTTCATGAAAAGCAGATGCACTCTATTTTTTCCCTAAGGAATTTAGTTCAATTTTAGTAATGCATATGTGAAGTGGATAAAACACTACAAATAAAATATTCTGGCTTTTATTTTATGTATAAATTAAACCTTGATATTTTAAGAATAGTACAGGGGAAGTGAATTATTTAAACCTAAAGCTCACATTTTCATTTCTATCTGTCATATCTACATAGATTTTCCTTATTCATTCAATGGGAGGAAAACAAAATGGGGTGATTTTGATTGATTTTTTTAAAAATTTAGGACCAATATATACTAACTGGCTTTGTGTTCACACACACACACATGCATATACATATATACACACAGACTATATATATATATATATACACACATATATATATAGGTATGAGAAATATATCTATATTGGAGAAGGAAATGGAAACCCATTCCAGTACTCCTTCCTGCATGGAAAACCCCATGGACAGAGGAGCCTCGTGGGCTACAGACCAGGGAGTCGCAGAGTCAGACCCGACATAGTGACTAAACCCCACCACCATGTATACACACACACATAGTTTTTATTACTTTACTCTTTCAATTCTTTCTCTCCCCCACAACACCCCCCAACCCATATATATATATTCAGATCCGATTTTGACTATATAATCTAGCCAAGCATGTGTGGACCAAGAATGCTGCCTGTCACTTCAGTGAACAAAGAACATCGTGGCCATCAAACCTCCAGCTATTGCAGCCACCTCTGATGGTGCACCTTGGGGAGAACACAGGAGGGAGTTAAACTGGGTATTGGCCCTAGATACTTAAGGTGCATATCAAAGGAACACTTTAATGAAGCCCAAGCTCTTAGATTTTTCCATACATAGAAAATCACTAAATTCATTGACTTGAGATATTTGTTTTTTCTTTAATTAGCAGTAATCTTTTGATCTTCAACTTCCCCCCACCCCCAGAAAGTTTCTGTATATCTTAGCTCCTCCCTAATCTCTTCAGAACAGTCCCTCAGAGCTATCTGAGAAGCTGGATCCCAGGCTACAGTCCTCAGTAAAGTCCTCAAATAAAACATAATTCTCAACTCTCAGGTTGTGCATTTTTTCCAGTCTTTGTCAAGTATCCAGTGCATAAACGCACTGTTCATATGGTTAAGTGGCTGTTTCACCTTTTTTCTCCTTTATGGATTTTTGTCACATAGAAACAACCCTCAATGAATATCAGTGAGTGGCTCTTCTGTGATAGTTTTTCATGTATGGTTTCTAAATTCAGGTCCAGAACATGCCTCCTTTACACAAAGGCTTTCTCTAGACTCCATCTCTCAAAGCTAAATGAGCTGAGGGCCGCTAGCTAGTTTAGGGCATAAAAGCTGTGCATCTAAGCTCTTCCTGGTCTAGAAGGACTTGTCAAGATTAGGTCTCCTTCATAGAACTGCCCACTCTCAAGCACAAAGACAAGGATCAACAGACTCCTTCCTTTTGGTAACTCAACATAAACTTCTCTTTTTTGAGGGTGAAAAAATAAGCTTAAATGTTTCCAGAAAAAATTTCAATACTAAGGAATAATTTCAAAGTCTCAACGATCTATGTTAGGTAAGGAAGCTGAGTTGCTGATAATATTTTTAGTGTATTTACTACTTGCATTTTAGTTTGGAACTTGTAAATATACATCTTTATGTTTTGCTGTGTTGTGGAGGAGGATTTAGCAGGAGGCTTGTGAATAAGGTGTAGTGATAATGAGTCATGGGGAAGGAAGGTACAAGTGGCTTTTTTCCCTTCCTAAGCATCTGATGTAATGGTAAGAAAAGACTCCAGAGGTTGTTTGATCATGGGAATAGATAATCTTGAGGTTCCAAAGTTTAAAAGGAATCAAACAAGCATGCTTAGCACCAACCACCCTCGAAACTGCTTTAATGCCCAGTGCTTTACCTTCTGGACTTCCTGTCTCAATGATTTTATGTCCATGAAATAAAATAATGGGAAAAAATTCAGCAGGATGGAAACAGAGTTAATCATGAAATGGTATCATTCCCTCAGCATGAACTTTTTCTCTTCATTCAACAAATGTCTAATGAGAAAAGATTTGTATTGGGCCTATGGGCTTCCCTGGTGGATTAGATGGTAAAGAATCCACCTGCAATGCAGGAGATGTGGGTTCAATCCCAGGGCTGGGAAAATCCCCTGGAGAAGGGAATGGCCACCTTCCAGTATTCTTGCCCGGAGAATTCCATGGTTAGAGGAACACGGCGGAATATAGTCCACGGGGTTGCAAAGAGCTGGATATGACTAACTAACACTATTCTAGGCACTTGGGAACACATTAGTGCACAAAACAGATGAAAATCTCTGCTCTGGTGAAACGTATGTTCTAGGGCAAGAAACTACACATGCACACCATGTGTATATACATAATGGGTTAATAGAACTTTCACTGAAGTCAAACAGAAATTGTATTGAAACTAAGAGCCACTGTCTGCGGGTCTCGTACACACTTTAGATTTCATAAGGTAATTAAATTGCCCTTTAACATTCGCTTTAAACTTCCCCCCCAACCCAATTCTTAATGAGATTACAATCTCTTCATAGTTTGACAAGAGCAGGAACCAAGCACAAGGAATAGAGCCATAAAGAGTCATTTAGAGTGTTCTACAAAGCGAGACTTCTCCAAACTCAAAATTGGGTTTAATGATGTGGATGGAAACAATTGTTCAAACTCTCTCTTTACATTTGCTGGATAATCACTTTTAGCAAAAGTTAGTAAATTAAAAAGAAATCTTCCCAATATATTTGGCAATTTTCCTTTATTTCTGCAAATGATGGTCTGCTTTTGAGAGTTTTGATACATTTCATCATCAGTGAGACAAATGCTAGGATGTTTCATTCACAATGAAAATTATTACAGAATCAAGAGGCTGCATCAAGTGCCATATTAGGGAAAAGATGTCTATGGCAATGTAAATGAGAGTGCATTCATTGAAATCATAGAAATGGAAAGCCCTTTGAAATTTTTCTTTACATAAGAGTGCCTCTAAATAGATAAAAACTCATGTGGCATTAAAAAAATATTTGTTGAAGCCTGACTATAAGTTGGGCTTCCCTGGTTGCTCAGCTGGTTAGAATACACCTGTAATGTGGGAGACCTGGGTTCGATCCCTGGTTTGGGAAGATCCCCTGGAGAAGGGAAAGGCTGCCCACTCCAGTATTCTGGCCTGGAGAATTTCATGGACTGTATAGCCCAAGGGGTTGCAAAGAGCAGGACACGACTGAGCGACTTTCACTTCATTACTATGAGTCAGGTATCGTATTACGTATTGGGAACAACTAAGTCATAGGTCATATTCTCAAGAAGCCAATTGCAAATAAGGGAGTCAGAAATATAGACAATCTAACCATAAATCAATTTTATAATGATGGCATATTTAAGGTGATGTAAAAAAATTGCCAAGATAATCCTATTCCATGGCCTCTTGAAAATGCTCCTTCAACTCCTTTATCGACCATGCTCACTAGAGAAAAAGCTTTATTTTTACTAATTTCTGCTTAATGTTTGGCACAATCCATAAGGTTCTTCTGTTTTACATATTCTCAAGAGACAAAGATAAAATATCTGGTTACCAAAAAAAAAGAGTCTGACAATAATTTCTTTATAAGACCCTTCATGTATTTTAGAATAAATTATTTTTTGAAAACTATTTTAATTGTTAAATTTACTTAAATACCATCACTTTCCAGCAAAGGTTTTAGGGGTATAAAGTAAAAGATATAATCATAAGACAAATAAAAAAGAAATAGAAAAATGGACCCATGTTATAAGAAATCAGATAAGTTAACCATAAGAGTTACTGTTATTAATAGTTGGAGGCTTATTTAGATTTGCATTTGAGCTTCCTGGCAGACAGTGCAAAGATGAAAAATGTGACAAATTAGTTACATAATTTAAATAATGGAAAGAATAATCACGCCAATTTTTCAGGGGAGATCAAGTTATTTTGACATTAAAATCTAGAATAGTTTTTACATGGAGAGAGAAGATTAAATTATAAAATGGCCACTATCCAAATACTGAAGCATATTTCATACAACCAGTCCAATAAAATCCAAGGACAAATATTAAAACAAATTTAGTGATGGCAGTTCCAGAAGGAAGCGGATCATTATGATATAAACACATGGCTCAGGATATGAATACATGGATAGATCAATTGCCCTCCATTTTCCCCCAGAGCACTCTTTCATCTGGCATTGGAAATATCTGCATTGCCAACAAGTCAAGGTTAATTCTTTGGAAAAAAACCTTGGAGAGCTGGCTTCCTATAATGCTGCTTCATGGTAGATGGATGGTCTATAAGCTTTGAAATTTAGTTAGGACTGTTAGTTTACTGTGAACGATGAGAGAACAAGCCAGCCTGGATCTTTGCTTGTACAGGATATAGAAGCCCTTCCATCTTAACACAGAAATGAGCTGACAGAAATCAGGATTCTCCGGAGACATAATGTGGACTGATTCTAAGATTTGAACAAAGATCCCAAATGTTAACATAGAGCACAGAAAAAAATGCTTTTATGGGGGAATTCTTTTTAAGATGGATATAAGAAATTATTTCAGTTAATTCAGGCAAGTAAATGGGCAATGGAGCCTTAAAAAGCAAAATGACTCTAAGAAGGACAAAAAGAAAGCAATGCACATGCAAAATAGAGTTCTTCAAAGGCTCCCTCCCCACCCTAACTGAAATTTTCAAAAGGGAGCCTTGGTTTTTTCTTCTTATTTCTGTTCTATAGCACTATAGCATCAAACTGTTTCTTTCTTTCCTAATAATCTTGGATCTCTTTGGATAATCTTTTAATTCTCTTTACCATCTATCTGCTACACAGGTTCTTAGGAAAATGCAAATTACATTTTGTCAGTGGAATTTCAACCCCAATACTCAGAAAAGTGAAGGAGAGCTGAGTTTGATGGTAGAAACCTGGCTCTGCTTATCCCAGTGCTCACTGATGCTGCCTCTTAACCGGGTTACCCTTCCACTTCCCACGTTTATTTGTTCTTGTTCAGAACCCATTGTTTGCAATCAGAGAGCAAGCAAGTACTTGAGGCTCTGAAAGCTATTTTATATCAATCCATAGATAATTTTAAAGGTGGAAAAGGAAAGTCATCTCCTCTTTATCTTGATATTCGTAATTGGAGCTCTGTGAGACTGTTTACCTTCCATCTTCCCCGGAAGCCATGAGATGAAAGCAAGGTGCGAAACAGCAGAGTCTTTGATCATTTTGACTTTGTGGAACTGGGTGGCCAGGATGAAAGTCCACAGTTGATCACATTAGTGAATTCCCTCTTAAACTTTTTAAAAGAGAGAAATAAAAAGGATTTGTCCAACAAATAGCATGTTAGAAAAACAGTGGCAATGAAGTTGACCTTTCTGTTATATCAAAGGGACCTTACTAAGTGCCTTATGGATAAACGTCAAGGTTGAGGAAAATAACTGCTACACAAGAAAGCTTTTTGCTTATTTATTTTTTCTGTTGGCTTATTTAGAGAAGCTCAAAATCTTAAACTACCAGTTAAATTGGGTGCCTGCTAATGAGAAAATTTGCAACATATAGTTTATTAAACGCTCTGGTTCATGTTACACAAGGTATAACAAAGGAGCTGGTACTCCTACTAGTTTTCTTTTTTTTTTTAATGCAATGGTAAATCAACAGAAAAAAAAAGTTTTCTTTAACTTTATTAACTGAGGCAATGTATTCTAGCATGTATGTTTGTTTATTAAAAACATCAAATTCAACCAGATTTATCTGAATAAGACACATTCATTAGGTTCACTGCAAAGTTTTAGTTTATTCAGTGATAATAGAGCTGAAAAAAGTCATTGAGGTGGATGAGTAACAAACACAGGAGAACAAATTTCTGTTTCAAGAAAATTAGAAATATTTCTCAGCAGTTAGAGACAGACCTCCAGAATACGAGGAGGATGGGCATTTGACGCAGCAAAAATTGCATAACATGCCCACTGAGGCTCCATCTTCCTACTGAAATATCTATGGCGGAGAATTTTCAAATTTGGGGAAAATCTCACTTGAAAAACAGGCTGGTTTTGAAGTAAAAAGGGAAACAGCTAAGAGGTAAAGTCTAAGGCTGATTTCTTCATCTTTCCCCTAGTGGGATGAGAGTGAAGAAACCGTACTTAAAAGAGGAAAGAAGTTCAAGGAATTGAGAGAGACAGAGACAGTTTGTAGCCTATAAAGAACTAACATTAAAAAAAAGATGAATGAATATCCATCATTCAGATGTCTGTCAACTTGATGCCATGCAGGTCAAACATCAGGATGGGAGTTAAATTCTTCATTTCTAAAAATAAATGATAGAGGATATCTGCTTTATCCTTGGAGTCTTCAAAACATTGATCATTTAGGTTATTTACACTGGAGAAATTTTACTTACCACCTTACTTTTATAGTTTGTCTTTTCCCTATACATCTTGCCTCTACAACTAGATTGGAAGAAAAGCCAAACTAATCATCTTCTTAGCAGCAATGTTAGTTCCACCTGCTCCCCATTCTTTCCGGACTTTTCCTTAGTAAAAGGATTTTGCTCCCTTCTGTACCCTTCACATACTAGAAGCTAGAAAGGCAGATTCTAGCTTCAAATGAGTCACTGAACTGAGCTGCTCCATGGTGGCCTCATTTCCTTTGTCAGTGATTAGGTTAGGCAGGCACACTTGATTTAATCCTGACTGTGAGACTTGAAAGAAGATCCGCTGAGGGTTTCTGGGAATGGGGTGTCTTCACCCTGAGAAGGAGGTATTCTGAGTATCAGTTCAGTTCAGTTCATTTCAGTCACTCAGTCGTGTCCGACTCTTTGCAACACCATGAATCGCAGCACACCAGGCCTCCCTGTCCATCACCAACTCCCAGAGTTCACTCAGACTCACATCCATCGAGTCAGTGATGCCATCCAGCCATCTCATCCTCTGTCGTCCCTTTCTCCTCCTGCCCCCAATCCCTCCCAGCATCAGAGTCTTTTCCAATGAGTCAACTCTTCGCATCAGGTGGCCAAAGTACTGGAGTTTCAGCTTTAGCATCATTCCTTCCAAAGAAATCCCAGGACTGATCTCCTTCAGAACAGACTGGTTGGATCTCCTTGCAGCCCAAGGGACTCTCAAGAGTCTTCTCCACACCACAGTTCAAAAACATCAATTCTTCGGCGCTCAGCCTTCTTCACAGTCCAACTCTCACATCCATACATGACCACAGGACGAACCTTTGTTGGCAAAGTAATGTCTCTGCTTTTGAATATGCTATCTAGGTTGGTCATAACTTTCCTTCCAAGGACTAAGCGTCTTTTAATTTCATGGCTGCAGTCACCATTTGCAGTGATTTTGGAGCCCAAAAAAAGAAAGTCTGACGCTGTTCCACTGTTTCCCCATCTATTTCCCATGAAGTGATGGGACTGGATGCCATGATCTTCGTTTTCTGAATGTTGAGCTTTAAGCCAACTTTCTCACTCTCCTCTTTCACTTTCATCAAGAGGCTTTTTAGTTCCTCTTCACTTTCTGCCATAAGGTGGTGTCATCTGCATATCTGAGGTTATTGATATTTCTCCTGCAATCTTGATTCCAGCTTGTGCTTCCTCCAGCCCAGCATTTCTCATGATGTACTCTGCATAGAAGTTAAATAAGCAGGGTGACAATATACAGCCTTGATGAACTCCTTTTCCTATTTGGAACCAGTCAGTTGTTCCATGTCCGGTTCTAACTGTCGCTTCCTGACCTGCATACCGATTTCTCAAGAGGCAGGTCAGGTGGTCTGGTATTCCCATCTCTTTCAGAATTTTCCACAGTTTATGGTGATCCACATAGTGAAAGGCTTTGGCATAGTCAATACAGCAGAAATAGATGTTTTTCTGGAACTCTCTTGCTTTTTCCATGATCCAGCGGATGTTGGCAATTTGGTCTCTGGTTCCTCTGCCTTTTCTAAATCCAGCTTGAACATCTGGAAGTTCATGGTTCACGTATTGCTGAAGCCTGGCTTGGAGAATTTTGAGCATTACTTTACTAGCATGTGAAATGAGTGCAATTGTGCAGTAGTTTGAGCATTCTTTGGCATTGCCTTTCTTTGGGATTGGAATGAAAACTGACCTTTTCTAGTCCTGTGGCCACTGCTGAGTTTTCCAAATTTGCTGGCATATTGAGTGCAGCACTTTCATAGCATTATCTTTCAGGATTTGAAATAGCTCCATTGGAATTCCATCACCTCCACTAGCTTTGTTCGTAGTGATGCTTTCTAACACCCATTTGATTTCACATTCCAGGATGTCTGACTCTAGGTCAGTGATCACACCATCGTGATTATCCGGATCGTGAAGATCTTTTTTGTACAGTTCTTCTGTGTATTCTTGCCACCTCTTCTTAATATCTTCTGCTTCTGTTAGGTCCATACCATTTCTGTCCTTTATCAAGCCCATCTTTGCATGAAATGTTCCCTTGGTATCTCTAATTTTCTTGAAGAGATCTCTAGTGTTTCCCATTCTGTTGTTTTCCTCTATTTCTTTGCACTGATCACTGAGGAAGGCTTTCTTATCTCTTCTTGCTATGCTTTGGAACTCTGCATTCAGATGCTTATATCTTTCCTTTTCTCCTTTGCTTTTTGTTTCTCTTCTTTTCACAGCTATTTGTAAGGCCTCCCCAGACAGCCATTGTGATTTTTTGCATTTCTTTTCCTTGGGAATGGTCTTGATCCCTGTCTCCTGTACAATGTCACGAACCTCATTCCATAGTTCATCAGGCCCTTAAAGATCTAGGCCCTTAGATCTTATCTATCAGATCTAGGCCCTTAAATCTATTTCTCACTTGCACTGTATAATCATAAGGGATTTGATTTAGGTCATACCTGAATGGTCTAGTGGTTTACCCTACTTTCTTCAATTTAAGTCTGAAGTTGGCAATAAGGAGTGCATGATCTGAGCCACAGTCAGCTCCTGGTCTTGTTTTTATTGACTGTATAGAGCTTCTCCATCTTTGGCTGCAAAGAACATAATCAATCTGATTTCATTGTTGACCATCTGGTGATGTCCATGTGTAGAGTCTTCTCTTGTGTTGTTGGAAGAGGGTGTTTGCTATGACCAGTGCATTTTCTTGGCAAAACTCTATTAGTCTTTGCCCTACTTCATTCCATACTCCAAGGCCAAATTTGCCTGTTACTCCAGGTGTTTCTTGACTTCCTACTTTTGCATTCCAGTCCCCTATAATGAAAAGGACATCTTTGTTGGGTGTTAGTTCTAAAAGGTCTTGTAGGTCTTCATAGAACCATTCAACTTCAGCTTCTTCAGCGTTACTGTTGGGGCATAGACTTGGATTACTGTGATACTGAATGGTTTGCCTAGGAAAGAAACAGAGATCATTTTGTCATTTTTGAGATTGCATCCAAGTACTGCATTTTGGACTCTTTTGTTGACCATGACGGCCACTCCATTTCTTCTGAGGGATTCCTGCCCGCAGTAGTAGATATAATGGTCATCTGAGTTAAATTCACCCATTCCAGTCCATTTCAGTTCGCTGATTCCTAGAATGTCGACATTTACTCTTGCCATCTCTTGTTTGACCACTTCTGAGTACACATCTTCTCTTTTACGCTGTCACCTGTTGATGTGTCTGTAAGCAATGCCTGCAACCACGAGCAGGGAAAATGGAAAGATGGAACGAATAGGAATCACAGTTCCAATGGATGTGGATGAATTGACCAATCCTGGGCTTACTTGACTTCCACACACGCGTGGTTATCAGAGATAATAAATTCCCTGAAAGCACCTTAACTGATCAGTTTCTAGTCCCTTCAACTACACTAGTGAGTATGCAGCTTCCACTTCTTTTTCTTCCTCATCCTCCAACTCTACCTACCTATCATTTATTTATCATCAATCTATAATTCTGTTCTCCTGTCTTAGTTTCATTTCTGAAAGTCTTTCTTTTCAGCTCTTAAAATAATTTATAATTAATCTCCCTGTCTGTAGCACTGGTCTCTGACTACATCCAGCAGACTGCAACCATCCTGCCTTTTCTAGAAGGGAAATTAAATCACATTATCCTTTCACTTAAATTCTTAAATAGTGTCTTATTATTGGGAGATAAGAAAGCCTTCCTCAGCAAGCAATGTAAAGAAATAGAGGAAAACAATAGAATGGGAAAGACTAGAGATCTCTTCAAGAAAATTAGAGATACTAGGGGAACAAACATATCATGAAAAAATGAGCACAATAAAGGACAGAAACGGTATGGACCTAGCAGAAGCAGAAAATATTAAGAAGAGGTAGCAAGAATACACAGAAGAATTATACAAAAAAGACCTTCATGACCCAGATAACAACGGTGGTGTGATCACTCACCTAGAGCCAGACATCCTGGGATGCCAAGTCAAGTGGGCCTTAGGAAGCATCACTACAAACAGAGTTAGTGGAGGTGATGGAATTCCAGTTGAGCTATTTCAAATCCTGAAAGATGATGCTGTGAAAGTGTGGTACTCAACATGCCAGCAAATTGAAAAACTCAGCAGTGGCCACAGGACTAGAAAAGGTCAGTTTTCATTCCAATCCCAAAGAAAGGCAATGATAAAGAATGTTCAAACTACTGCACAATTGTACCCATCTCACACACTAGCAACCTAATGATCAAAATTCTCCATGCCAGGCTTCAACAGTATGTGAACTTTGAACTTCCAGATGTTCAAGCTGGATTTAGAAAAGGCAGAGGAACCAGAGATCAAATGGCCAACATCTGTTGGATCATTGAAAAAGCAAGAGAGTTCCCGAAAAACATCTACTTTTGCTTTATCGACTATGCCAAAGCCTTTGACTGTGTGGATCACCATAAACTGTGTAAAATTTTTCAAGAGATGGGAATACCAGACTACCTGACCTGCCTCCTGAGAAATCTGTATGCAGGTCGAGAAGCAACAGTTAGAACTGGATGTGGAGCAACAGAGTGGTTCTAAATCAGGAAAGGAGTACGTCAAGGCTGTATACTGTCACCCTGCTTATTTAACTTCTATGCGGAGTACATCATGAGACATGCTGGGCTGGATGAAGCACAAGCTGGAATCGAGATTGCTGGGACAAATATCAATAACCTCAGATATGCAGATGACACCACCCTTATGGCAGAAAGGAAAGAACTAAAGAGCCTCTTGATGAAAGTGAAAAAGGAGAGTAAAAAAGTTGGCTTAAAACTTAACATTCAAAAAACAAAATTCATGGCATCTGGTCCCATCACTTCATGGTAAATAGAGGGGTAAACAATGGAAACAGTGACAGACTTTATTTTTGGGGCTCCAAAATCACTGTAGATGGTGATTGCAGCCATGAAATTAAAAGACGCTTACTCCTTGGAAGAAACATAGACAACCTAGATAGCATATTAAAAAGCAGAGACATTACTTTACCAACAAAGGTCCATCTAGTCAAGGCTATGGTTTTTCCAGTAGTCGTGTATGGATGTAAGAGTTGGACTATAAAGAAAGCTGATTGCTGAAGAACTGATGCTTTTGAACTGTGGTTTGGAGAAGACTCTTGACAGTCCCTTGGACTGCAAGGAGATCCAACCAGTCCCTTCTAAAGGTAATCAGGCCTGAATATTCGTTGGAAGGACTGATGTTGAAGCTGAAACTCCAATCCTTTGGCCACCTGATGCGAAGAACTGACTCACTGGAAAAGACCCTGATGCTGGGAAAGATTGAAGGCGGGAGGAGAAGGGGATGGCAGAGGATGAGATGGTTGGATGACATCACTGACGTGAAGGACATGAGTTTGAGTAAGCTCCAAGAGTTGGTGATGGACAGGGAAGCCTGGCGTGCTGCAGTCCATGGGGTTGCAAAGAGTTGGACACAACTGAGTGACTGACTGAACTGATTACTGGGAATGGTGACTATAAGTCCAAACTATTTTCATGTTTCAGGGTATTCTATAATCTGGTTCTTCCCAAGTTTTCTATCCTGGAGTACTCTTTTTAAGGTATTGTTTAGCTGGCTCCTATTCATCCTTCAAGACCCAGTTTAAAAGCAAGAAGTCCACTCTGCAGTACAGCTGATCCATTATGGTCAGTGATCACTCCCTCTCTGTGCCACCTCAGTATCTTGTACATAATTTCATCAGAACTTTCATTACTATGATATTGTAATTGTTTATAAACCTAACTTCTTCAATAAACCACAAACTCTTGAAGCCAGAGACCATGCCTTATTTACTTCTGAATCTTTAGAGCTCAATCCAGTGATTTGCTCATAGTAGCTGTTTAAGAAATATATTGTGATTGATTCTAGAGGGAGGTCTTCAGTGCAAAGGTGGGACATTTTAACTCAAGAGAGCTTAACTATCAGCCTGAGAAATGTATATAGCATCTCTTCTATCTTTACCTTGAACTGATAATGCCTACGTCATAATATGGGGGAGATCAATGTCATAATCACCAGGATCCTGTCAATGAGATTAGAATAAATTATTATTTTTTTTATTTGCATTTTTTTTGGAAAATGATTCAGGAGTTCTTGATAAACACTCTCTCAGAAGTAAAAAAAAATTGCTTTAAATAATGACCTAAGTATGACCTGTTCAACAGATCAATACATAAAGAAGTAGTTACTGCGTGTATAAGATCCAGTGATCCAAAGGGGAAAACAATGTGATTTTTATCCCCATTCACAAGGAAAAATACAAATTTGGCTTAGGGTATATCATATTGTTCACAGAAATAAGGCAGCCTGATCCATGCTCACTTCATGTGGAGGTAATTTATGGCTTTCTGCACAAAATGTATGAAATGGATTTATTACACGACCCTCTGGGCATATGTGCTTTATATTAAAGGACTGATCAAATGATCATATTGACAGCCAAGTGAACCAAGGAATAAAATTCTACAGCAAAAATTCCTCATAATCATTCTTCAGAGACTACTCAAGTAGTCCCAGTTCAAGCAGAAGTCAGTATATACTGAAACCAGATTTTAAATTTAGAAGACTTCTCTGATTTTAGAATCTGCCTAATTTTGACCTGGAAAAGCCTACAGGTTAAAGCATAGTCCCCCGAGGAAGGTCACCCAGGTAGGAATCCTACTACTCACTGGCTGTGTACCCTTGATAGAGTTCCCTGAGCTTTCATTTCCCCAAGTGTAAGAGGGGGTGATGGTAATGCCTATCTATAGAATTGTCAAGAGGATTTAAATGCGTTAATGTGTGTAAAACACACTTAGAACACTGGCTGGCACATAGGAAGTGTTAGGCAAGTGTTTGATGGATAAACAAGAATTTGTATTCATCTCCTGACACAGCTCCAGCAAATAATCTAAAGTGGGGATCTTTGCATTTATGCTACATTTACACAAAAGGGCAACTAGAAAAAAAATAATGTAGCTAGGAAAAAGGGGAGGCACTTAAGAATTTAGTTAGGTCAATACAAATCATAATCTCAAAGCTCTGGTTAGGCATTTCTGTAATTAAGGGAAAGGTAGAAAAACTGCTATTTAAAACATCTCCTTATAGAATAAGGATTTGCACAATCTGACAGGAAAAGGAAGAACACAGGGCTGATGGAAGGAGCTAACCAGGATTTGCTCAAGAATGTGGACACCAACCCTATTCAGGGAGGGGTTGAGAGAGATGGGGTCTTTCTACTGGAGATATACTTTTCCTCCTCTGTATCAGTTTTAAATCCTTGCCTCTGATGTTGTCCTTGAGAAGTGTGTGGTTGTATGGGTCAGGGAGCAATGGGAATGGGGGCTAGGGATGGGTGGTTCAACAACAGTCTGTTAGAGATTTAAGAATAGGAAAGCTTCAAGGAGGGAGAGGGGAGATGGGATGAATGGGGAGATTGGGATTGACATATAGATACTATTGATACTATGTATAAAATAGATAACTAATGAGAACCCACTGTATAGCTCAGGGAACTCAGTGCCCTGTGGTGACCTACATAAGAAGAACAATTCAAAAAGAGAGAGGATATATGTCTATGTATAGTTTATTCATTTTGCTGCAGCAATAGAAACTAACACAACATTGTAAAGCAACTATACTTCAATAACAATTAAAAAAAAAACATAAAAAAAGGAAAGCTTGCCCATAGCTTATCCAAGTGGTGACATCTTAGATGGAACCAGACTCACAGTGCTCATCCTGGCCTCGTAGTACCAGTGGGCAGAGGCATTCAAGTTCGCTCCCATCGCCCTAGTTGACCCCAAGTGGGGTGTTAGTCTAGACTGAACATCTCAGCTTAGGAGAAATAGTTTTTCAGGAAAAAAAGGTGCTACAATCTCAGCTGAGACCAACTCACTGGGTGGAATTGGATTTCCCAATCGGTAGGTTAAAATGGTCTTAGCAGATGTGCAAAAGGAGCAGGAGTCAAACCTGAGTGCCAGGGAGCAAGCCTGGGACTGAGCGTGCCTTCAAGGGGATACCCCTGAAAGGACTGACTTTCTTCTAGTGATTTATTGTACTAGATGATGGTCTGATGAAGTACAGAGTTAAAAAGAAATCCCTACCTCTTTCGGAATTCTCTTTAGTTATTGCTAACTCCAGAGAAGTCTGAACCACTCGTCCATACTTCCATGGTGGTGGTTGTACAGAAAACAGAGGAGGAATGCAAAGGGAAGTGGGCCCCACCTTCACCCTTCTGTTTGCATCTGTGTAGATTGTAGCTGTGTAGATTCGATACCATCTGTGTCTATAATTTCCACACTGTAACCACTTGGCACAGAGTGATTCTTGATTCATGGTGAAGCTGGGAATTACAGGAGCAACAGGGAATTTGGAGAAGCAGAGGTGGAAAGCTCTGAAGGGATTTACAATGACATTCACCTTCCTCAATGTATACTACAAGAAAGGGTCTTTTTGATGTTGTGGTAATAATATGTTTTATTACCCAATAATAAAATAGCTGTTTTCTTTGAAAAAACCTTTTCAATAGTATTGGTTATTATTACCATCACCATCATTATTATTTGGACTCTATCATTACTGAGCACTTATGTGGCAGGTACGGTGCCAAAGGCTTTATTTACACCCTTCCATTTTATCCTTAAAATATTATGCCCATTTTGTTGGTGAGAAAATCAAGGCCAGAGAGGTTAAGAAACACAATAGCATTGCAAAGTTAGTGACAGAGTCAGGATTTAAACCCAGATCAGTCTGACTTGAACAAGGGTAGTAAGAATGCAGCCAACATAGAAAATGAACACATTAACTACCAAACATCGTTTATTTAAAGAGAATCAAATAATGCTGTAGAGCTTCATTATCATTTCCCCATATTTATTTAATTTTACCTTATAACCTCCCTGTAAGGCAAGTGATGTATAACTCCTGTGTAGCAGACGAGGAGCCCAAGACATTGTGTGTGAACAACTAACCTAAGGTGAAACTGACAGGTAGGCTTCCTGGCTGAAAATCCTCCTCTTCCCACTCGTCTGCACTAATAGGAACGATCTAGATTCAACAGATCTTTTATGATGTCGAAGCCCATCCAAATTCAAAGAGGCAGACCTGCCATTGCATCTGTGTTGATTTAATAGCTATAGTGATTCAGAAAAGCTGACTAGTGGGAATGATTGGAAATGAGCAGGGGAAATTGCTTTCAATGTATCACTCATGAATCAATGGTTCTTGCTGATTTGAACAGTTGGAAAAAACTTTACTGATATGAAATTGGAAAAGCAGTTGTGGAGAAGCCCTGAGGCTGAACAGAGCTTTGTCAGCCTTCACAGAGGGCTTTTATCTTCTCATTTGACTTCATGAACAGTGAGCACAATGAAAACGGATGCTACCTTCTAAATGAGAACTCAGCAGCAAGAGGGAATCTGAAGTTTGGCCCCTGAATTCATAAGGAAATCTTTACATGATTCCTTTACATGGTAAGGAAATCTTTACATAAACAATTCTAGATCCAAGCACTTCTGTTAAATGCTCAGTGAAGCATGACATTCAAGGATTTTATACATTTGTTCCAATTAGCTAGTTGATTTACTCCAGCAATAGGAAATAAAATATTTCTAATAATATGATATAAAGCAGTGCACTGTGGTATCGATTAATGAAAATTATACTGCATTCTCATAGCTTCTTAACTATAACACAGTGAAGAACCTGACTGGAATGGCATGTGAACTCTTTCTAGATGACCAAAGAGAAGTTCTGTCCCGGCAGAGCTGTGTCACTATCAGCTGAAATCTGAAAACAAGGACTAAGGAAAATAAAAGCTGCTCGGGAATGATAACCTGGTACACAAAGCCCTTTTTGGAATCTGCTTCTTTGTTGATAATCACAGGCTGTGTGGCTAGTGGTTTTCACTCTGTTCGGCACTGCTGTGACCATGACCACTTCCCCCAGATCCTTCATTTCTGCTATTAACAGATTTGGTCCTCTGGCTCAGATTCTCCCTTTATTATTCAGCTATGGAAATTCTGACCTTGACGTATACCAAATGGCAATCATTACCTAAAACAAAGTGCTTACTTTTGGGTGAAAGTGAAAGTGTTAGTCACTTAAGTCATGTCTAACTCTTTGTGATCCCACGGAGTGTAGCCCACCAGGCTCCTCTGTCCATGGAATTCTCCAGGCAAGAATACTGGAGTGGGTTGCCATTTCCATCTCCAGGGGATCTTGCCAACCCAAGGATCGAATCCAGGGTTCCTGCATTGCAGACAGCTTCTTTTACTGTCTAAGCCACCAGGATAAGGCCAATTATATATTGTTTTAACACACGAACTTCCTCAGGGCCACAGATTATGTTGACCATGTGGTATAAGTCAGAAGTGCACAGGAAATGAATGGGCAGACTAATACATGTTGATGATTCAATGCTTCTTATACCACGGTAATAAATATTGTCTTTAAATACTGCATTTTAAAACAGCTTAAACAAAACAAAACAAAACCTTAAACTGCCATAAAAACACTAAGTCCTCATTCACTCAAAGCACTAGTTAGATACAAGAGGGTGACCACTTCTGTTATCACTATTCACATGTGGTTTTCACACTGTCATACTATCAATAACACTGTGTCCTACTGTGCTTGAAATGCACTGTAATCTCCTTTCTATACATCATTGTACATAGGCTTTCTAAATATTTACACAGTCCAGGGAGCCATAATTTTTATTGTCAGAGATTTATCACTGTATTAACTTTCCAAATTTTGTCTCACCACTCTTAATTGTTGAGCATTCGGGTTGTTTCCGGTTGTGTGCTTTTACAAATAAGGTAGTTATAAACATCTTTGAACAAGTAGGCTTAAAAGCTACTTTCTTTAGATAATTCCTCAGGGTGGGGATACCAGCTCAAAGGTCATGATCATCTCATTTAGCTCTTGCAGCTCCGAATGCTCTCTAAAAATAACGTGCTAATTAGCATGGCACCTGGGCAACTAAATCCTATTTTCACCTTCATGAATGTTTATACCGTCATGAGAAAAAGGATATAGCTTCAGAGCTCTCCAAAAGCAACAGGCTATGAACATTGTCTGCAGCTGTGCATGCCCACAGGACTCCTCAGAGGCACATATTAATATGTCTCCTTGTGGTTGGCCATCAATCTGTGGGCCCAGCGACAGGGGCCACCATGTATGACAATGTGCTCCATGCATTTGAGCTGGGCTGCTGGAATTCAGTACTTGGGCATCTTGGGGAACAGAGTCAGGGAGCAACGGAGTTTAAGAAGGAAACTGGCTAGATAAGGTGGCTTGGATTACTCTCAGCTAGGAATTCCTCATGTCATCTTTTTCATGCCGATTTACATCTACCATTGCTGGTTACTCCTAAGACCGACCCTCTCCTGTTGCCACTGCTAATGGTCATGCTTATTTCTGCTCTATGCAGTCATCAGCCCCGGCTTCTGCCAGAGGTTATTAGCCTGGAAAAACTGCTTTTAAATCTAATGAGATGGGTGGTGTCCTTAAGTCAGAGGAAGTTAATGACCACAGAAACTTTGCTGAATTTCATTTCCTCTGACTGCAGGACTTGGCATTTGAAACCAAGATTAGCTAGAAGGGCATATTGTCTCTTTGACCTCTATTCCTGACCTCGCCAGAGTCTCTGTGCAGCCATCTGGGCGGGATCAGACAGTTTCTTCTCCATCCCCACCCCATGCTAAGCAGTCACCTCACCCTTAGTGATTATTTGCTCTTAAAGGCATCAGTTTTGTTGGGGATAAGAAGATGAATTCCCAACTAGCTTCACAGTAAGAAAATGTGTGGCAAATGATTAAACTTTCTTCTTTCAGATTCCAGAAAAATAACTCCCACTCTGCTGGTGGAGGCATCACATAATGACTCAGAGGCAGGCGTTAGCGGGAGGTGGGAAGGGAGTATAATGGATCTCACACCTCACTTGGCTCCAGCGAATAACAATTGCATGGACTCTCAGCTTTTACCATTTTCTCTCTCATCATCATCAGATGCAGTTGACACAAAGATAAATAGAGAAATGGCCCCTGGTGGACCACTAACGTTTGGGATTTTTTTCCTCTGTTGAGTTCAATGATTAAACCTCATTGAAAAAGGTATTACATTTTTTGGACCCTCTTTATTCTTTCTAATCACTTTTCTTTTTCTTTCAAACTTAACTTGTTTAGTATGAGATGGGGAGGAGGGTGGGTATAACTGAAGATAGAAATGGTAAACTGAAAACTCTACCATATTTCCCCATGAGTGCCGACCTACAACACACAGCCTGCTCCTGTTTCATGTTCTCCGCCATCCACTATAAATTACACATCCCACCAGCCTCTGCCCATAGCTTAGGGGGAACTCTCCAGTAATCAGAGGAGTCACACAGTCAAAAGCTCTGTTATTTAACCTAAAATGTTTCTTTCTTTAATGTATTCTTATTATTCTCTCTTTATGGTTACTGTTAAGATAATTTCATGATCTTGTAAACAGAGCTTTTAAAGGGACTTGGATAGGTACCATAATTAGATTCGCCTATTTAGGAAGGCTTCACAGACAATTTAAGTTTTTAGAAATATATTTAGAAAAATACTTGCATACTTTTCTACTGAAAATCTTTAAGTGCATGCTCTGTTAAAATAAATTTCCCTCCAGGAGTGGGGAAGGGTTTATAATTACTTATTTATGGAATAATTAAGATAACATACTACATTCATTTGGATGAGCAGATCCTTTCATAGTGCTGTTGTATCATCTAATATTGCAATTCTTTGATTCTGAACGTGTGTACATTTTTAATTTTTCTTAATTGTTCTGAAATTCACATGAGAGACTACTAACCATTTTTAATGGAACAATGCAGTGTCATTTAGTATATTTACCATGTTATACACCATGACCTCTACTGACTTTGGAAATCTTTTCATTATCCCAAAAGGAAACCTTTTACCCATTAAGCAGTCACTCTCTGTTCTCCTCTCTCTTCAGCCCTTGGAACCACCAAGGGCTTTCTGTTTCTCTGGATTTATCTACTCTAGAAATTCTATAAATGGAATCAAACAGTATGTGGCCATCTAAGTCAGGCTTCTTTCACTCAGCATAATGATGTCAAGGTTGGTCCACGTTGTAGCATGTATCACTACTTCATTCCCACGTATTTTCTTTTTTAATATTTATTTATTTATTTTTGGCTATGCTGGGTCTTTGCTGATGTGGGCTTTCCTCTAACTGTGGCCAGCAGGGACTATTCTCTAGCTGCGGCGTGTGGGCTTCTCCCGTTGCACAGCACAGGCTCTAGGGCATGCGGGCTTCAGTAGCTGCAGCTCCTGGGCACGAGCGCACAGGCTCAGTAGTTGCGGCACACGTGGTTAGTTGCTCTGTAGCATGTGGGATCCTCCCGGACCAGACATCAAACCCATGTTTCCTGCATTGGCAGGTGGACTCTTCACCACTGAGCCACGAGGGAAGCCACCCTTGTGTGCTTTTCACAGCATCTGACTCGTACATTTCCAGACTCTAATGCTTTCAAGCTAATGTTGGCTTGAAAAATAACTGCAAAGGTAAGCAATCCATGGGGTCATACTTCATAATCAGGTTCTAGAAAACCGAAGTGTTATAGAACACACAGGTTTACCCAAGAGCTACAGGATGCCTCCCTCCATCACACGGCATCACATTTATCGAGCCACTCTGCTGTTACTAAAAGAAATGAAGAGCCTATACTCTTTTAGAGATCTTCAACTCTGAAATGCTTTTTTTTTAATTTGAAAGAAGTTTCTTCCATAGTCTTCAGTTGTGTCATTAACATACAAGAGCACAATTTTTTAAAAAAATAATTTTTAATTGAAGAATAATTACAATGTTGTGTGTCTACTGAATATACATATGGGAAAAACCAACACAGCAGCTTTTGTGGTTGACTCTGAAAAGCCCTGGTGCATCCTGTCAATGACCATAAGACTGACACGTCCACTCTAACCCAGTCTGCCTGTCAGGTCAATAACACCTGTAGAGCTAAAATAGAGTGTAAGTCCATCACTGAAACTTCAGCATGGATCACTTTTCTGGTTTCAGAAAAGTGGCATTTTGTAGGAGCAGGAAACAATTCCAGGGGACAACTAAGCTTCCAAAGTACAGCAATTTAGTCAATAAGTCAGGCTTTATCAATGAAGTGTGCATTTGTAAGAAAATGTCAAGATGTACTAACAAAAAGATGTGAAAGAGTCCCTGGGAGCTTTATGGGCGTAGAATTGTTGTTGGAATTGACTATTTACTTGAAAGTGTTTGACAATGGAGAGCTGCATAGAGATGTCATCATGATAGATGTCTCCTCTTTGTTAGTGAGTTCTTGCAATTTTAGTGAGCCTTGCAGAGTACAGAATATGCTCTTTAGAACATGATTACTAAAGTTGATTGTTAAAAGCAGTGCTCTCAACTTTTTGTACACACAGGAAAAGATTTTAGCACAGCACGTTAGGGTCAACGGTCAAAGCTCATCGTGACTGAAGGTGACTGGAACAGAGGTTCTGGTCACTCTGGATCTCATGAGTCATCCCTTGGGCTCAGAGTTCAAGATTTCAGCACACCAGCTTGGAGGCACTTATATGTAATGTGATATTATCCATAAACATTTTTCATTCAAGATTCTTTTAGTCACAGGTAGTCTGTGTTAGGAAAAACTGCTTTGAAAACTAGCTTGCCTTTCTTGAGGTACTATCTTAAATATAGTGGATGAAACATGGCAAAGATAACAAATGAACTCTTTCGTGATGTTTTCCTGAGTCACTTTGCAACTTGTCTGAGATCTGTGATCCACATAGTGAGACAGACCTTGGTAGTTAGCAAGCAAATACTTTTCCTAACATTTGCGTTGACATTTTGATATACATTTTAAAAAGCTGAATGTTTTAAGATGTGTGATATTAAGTGGAAGGGATTACATATGTGGTAAATTCTTTTAATAGCTTCCATAATTCTCTGAACAGATGGATCCAACTCTCTCATCCAGTGATTACTCTGAAATTAATAACAGTTATGAGTTTGAGTGGCACTGTGAGAACAATACAATATGTGATGCTCTGGTTCTTACCGTTCTTTTTGATGGTTGTTTTCATAAACAGACATTCATATTTGGCCCTGCCTGCTGGGCACTAAACCACAGAGTCCCTGGACACATGAAATGACCAGTACCTACAAATGAGGAGAGGTTCTAACAGCTTCTCTGAGCATGCAAACCAAGGGACTTGTATTTCAACAATGCTCCATGTAGTAGCTCTGATCAATAAATACTAAACAAAGAAAAAATGCACACTGATCAGGACTAACTGCATCAGAAAAACAGGAAATCACTGTGAATATATTCTGTGCAAGCTGAGGAGCCTTTCCACAATAGAAAGAAAATGGAACTCTCATAGCAGGTAACTTAAATAAATCTGTTGGTCTTAAAATATTTACCAGCCTGAAATAGTTCTACTACCTTCCTGAGTCTGCCATTCCCTTCTCATCATGCAGATCATTAAATTCAGATAATCTACATATGGCAAGCAATTCCAAATGGCTCCAAATGTCTTTCTTCTGCTATGTAGCTTGTTTAAAAAGATTGAAAAAAATGTGTGGAGAGAAAGAAAAAAAAACCTGAACATGATGGCCAAATACTTCACTTATGTCTGACATCTAGTAACATTCAATGAATGAATGAAGAAAAGATGCATTTCTGCTGGGTAAATCTCTCTTAATGTTCCTCTGGACTCTCAGGTGAGAGTATACCTGCACAGATCTAGCCGCCTCCCAATTCTGTGACCAAAATCCTTTCATTAGATGTCACTGTTAATTGGTAAGTGTCTCCTAAGGAGATAAACAAAGATGGGTATAAGAATCAGCCCAAGTACCCTCGCTTTCCAAGGAGGTAGCACAGACTTGCTCTGGTAGGCCCACCCCTCAGTCTAGCAGAAAGGGATAAATTAGAGAAAATAGTTTAACATTTTAATCAATCCCTAGAGAATTTCACTCAAAAGGATTTGCCACCCCACTCATTTGACACTCCTTTATAAGCGTTCTTTTCCTTATGCGATCCATAAGAAACCATAAGATTCTGCTTATTAGAAGGACACAAATTACTTTAATGCCGAAGTTCTCTCCAAATCCTAAGACAAGGAGAGAAAAGACAAAATACTGAAGTAGCTGTTGGGTCTCGATTTTACCTGCTAATGGAAGAAGGATACAGACTCTTTTCCTTGTATGCAGTATAAGTACAACTTAGTTCTGTTTTTCCACACAATTTATGTATTGATAAGGAAGAATGTTCAAACACTTCAATCTTAGAGCAAAAAAAAAAAAAAAAAGACAGGAAGGTGAAAAGTATAGTGTGGGTCATAGGGAAACAAGACAATGGATACAGAGGAGTTGACAGAAGGGAGAAGCAGGGAAAGGAAAAGGAGAAAAAATGCAGAGGAGAAAAGTAGAGAGAAGTAAAGTAGAACGCAAGCAAGTAAAGCAAGTAAATGGTGAACTGATTTAAAGAGGAACACCTGTTTCGTTTATCCTTCAACTACAAATATTCATCCACCAAATGCCTACGTTTTTCGGGGTCCCTAGCTTTGGTATTTAAAACATATGGATTGGATGAATGGACAGATTATCCCCACATTCATGCTTATTCTAGACCAGTGGTTCTCAGCCTCAGAACTACTGACAATTTGGGTCAGATGATTTTTCTGATGTGGAGCCTGACTTATGCATCACAGGACGCTTAGCAGCATCTCTGGTCTTCACCCACTACATGCATGCATGCATGCTAAGTTGCTTCAGTCGTGTCCAACTCTTTGCAACCGTATGGACTGCAGCCCAGCAGGCTCCTCTTTCCATGGGATACTCCAGGCAAGAATACTGGAGTGAACTGCCATACCCTCCTCCAGGGGATCTTCCTGAACCAGGCATCTAACCTATGTCTCTTGCACTGCAGGCGGGTTCTTTACCACTGAACCACCAGGGAAGCCCTCACCCACTACATGCTCCCAGTCAATTGTGACAAAAAAAGTATCTTTGTTTATTGCCAAATGTCTCCTAAGGCAAAACTGCCCCCGGTTAAGAACCACTGTTCTAGGCTTATGGACCCACTCAGTGCTGGAAATATACTTGGTAATTAATGACAATATACTGGATAGACATCACAATAAAATGTCTTTTTAAAAATTGTTCTTAGGAAATTATAAATGTCCTCTTTTGGAGGAATGCTATAACAGTTTCATACAAGGTTTTATTTTCTCTAAGGAAAATAGTTTTGTTGGTAGATACAATGATTCATAATGATCATGAGCATTAATAGATGATATACTACTGAATGTCATCAAGTTTCATGTTCATATTATATATGTAGTTTACCTGTTCATTTTAATTTCTGTTATTACAAAAACTATTATAAACTCTGTTTTCCCCCAACTCAACTCTACTGTATTTTCCAAATTAGATCCGGTATGTGCCTGAAATTCAGAAAAATTCAATGTGATTTTAATTCTCTCTTACTCTTCTTCTCTCCAGCAGATTCTGGGAAGTTACTATGATCAACTTTTATTCCATATAAGAAGACAAGTTGATGTATGGCAAAACCAATACAATATTGTAAAGTAATTAACCTCCAATTAAAATAAATTTTTATTAAAAAATTAAAAAAATAAAATAATAATAATAAAAAAAAATAATTGTCTCAGCTGAGGCCCAAGGCTCAGAAGGCTTTATCTGAGTCTCTTTCTGTTTTTTTTTTTTTTTTTTTAAAGATCACTGCTGCTGCTACTGCTGCTAAGTCGATTCAGTCATGTCCGACTCTGTGTGACCCCAGAGACAGCAGCCCCCCAGGCTCCCCTGTCCCTGGGATTCTCCAGGCAAGAACACTGGAGTGGGTTGCCATTTCCTTCTCCAGTGCATGAAATTGAAAAGTGAAAGTGAAGTTGCTCAGTTGTGTCCAACTCTTAGCGACCCCATAGACTGCAGCCTATCAGGCTCCTCCGTCCATGGGATTTTCCAGGCAAGAGTACTGGAGTGGGTTGCCATTGCCTTCTCAGTTTTCAAAGACAAAAACAAGCCAAATAATACCAGACTTAAGGTGCAGAGGCAGAAGATATTAAGAAGAGGTGGCAAGAATACACAGAAGAACTGTACAAAAAAGATCTTCACGACCGAGATAATCACAATGGTGTGATCACTCACCTAGAGCCAGCCATCTTGGAATATGAAGTCAAGTGGGCCTTAGGAAGCATCACTACAAAGAAAGCTAGTGGAGGTGATGAAATTCCAGCGGAGCTATTTCAAATCCTAAAAGATGATGCTGTTAAAGTGCTGCACTCATTATGCCAGCAAATCTGGAAAACTCAGCAGTGGCCACGGGATTGGAAAAGTTCTATTTTCATTCCAATCCCAAAGAAAGGCAATGCCAAAGAATGCTGAAACTACCGCACACCTGCACTCATCTCACATGCTAGTAAAGTAATGCTCAAAATTCTTCAAGCCAGGATTCAACAGTACGTGAACCATGAACTTTCAGATGTTCAAGCTGGATTTAGAAAAGGCAGAGGAACCAGAGATCAAATTGCCAACATCCGTTGGATCATTGAAAAAGCAAGAGTTCCAGAAAAACATCTACTTCTGCTTGATTGACTATGCCAAAGCCTTTGACTGTGTGGATCACAATAAGCTGTGGAAAATTCTTCAAGAGATGGGAATACCAGACCACCTGATCTGCCTCTTGAGAAACCTATATGCAGGTCAGGAGGCAACAGTTAGAATGGACATGGAACAACAGACTGGTTCCAAACAGAAAAAGGAGTACATCAAGGCTGTATATTGTCACCCTGCTTATTTAACTTATATGCAGAGTACATCATGAGAAATGCTGGGCTGGATGAAGCACAAGCTGGAATCAAGATTTCCAGGAGAAATATCAATAACCTCAGAGATGCAGATGACACTACCCTTATGGCAGAAAGTGAAGAGGAACTAAAGAGCATCTTGATGAAAGTTAAAGAGGAGTGAGGAAGTTGGCTTAAAGCTCAACATTCAGAAAACTAAGATCATGGCATCTGGTCCCATCACTTCATGGCAAATAGATGGCGAAACAGTGGAAACGGTGACAGACTTTATTTTTTGGGCTCCAAAATCACTGTAGATGGTGATTGCAGCCCTGAAATTAAAAGATGCTTACTCCTTGGAAGAAAAGTTATGACCAACGTAGACAGCATATTAAAAAGCAGAGACATTACTTTGCCAACAAAGGTCCGGAGAGTCAAAGCTATGGTTTTTCCAGTAGTCATGTATGTATGTGAGAGTTGGACTCTAAAGAAAGCTGAGCGCCGAAGAATTGATGCTTTTGAACTATGGTGTTGGAGAAGACTCCTGAGAGTCCCCTGGACTGCAAGGAGATCCAACCAGTCCATCCTAAAGGAAATCAGTCCTGAATATTCACTGGAAGGACTGATGCTGAAGCTGAAACTCCAATACTTTGGCCACCTGATGTGAAGAGCTGACTCATTTGAAAAGACCCGGATGCTGGGAAAGATTGAAGGAGTAAGGAGAAGGGGACAGCAGAGGAAGAGATGGTTGGATGGCATCACCAACTCAATGGGCAGGAGTTTGAGTAAGCTCTGGGAGTTGGTGATGGACAGGGAGGCCTGGCTTGCTGCAGTCCATGGGGTCGCAAAGAGTCGGACACGACTGAGTAACTGAACTGAACTGAATTAAGGTGCACAATAGCAAGAGGAATTCAAAAAATTCTCCTAAATATTACTCCTAATTGTCTTAAGATTTAAATCATGTTTGTCACTGTAGACTCTCAGATATTTAGAAAGGAGAAATTGAAGTTGCATAGTGTCCCATTTCACAGACCAGGAAACCAAGGCAGGGAGCTGATGAAAAGTAATTCATGTGTTTGTTAAGGAGTATGTTGGATACAGAAAAGCACTGCTGCTTAATCCACACGCAGGCTCTGACCCAATTTCCACTGAGCTTATCCAGTGCCTCTGATGGGGTCAGTGATGCACTGGCTCATTCACCCGTGTTCTCTAATCTACTGCTCAGAAAGCTGTGTGTCATCAGTTCTGTCATTCACACTTCAGAGGAGAGAGGTTTCGTAAGGTAATGTAATTTTCACAGGTTCGAGAAAGTCAGTGTCAGGATTGGGATGTGGACAGGGTCTTCTAATTCTAGGATTACGGCTTTTCCTCTATACTGTGTTAATTTCCATGAACGGATGGTTGGGGCAAAAAGGGGTGGAATTTTCCCCACAAAACACCCCCCAACATGCTTTTCATGTCCAGAATCCCCCATCATTCACATCTATGTTCTCATCATGTGAATGACATAAACTTGCAAAGATGGGAGAGATAACATCTGGGTCTGGAGGTGCTGAGGGTAACTACAGAGGTCAGAAACATCTCTGGAGGTGGGAAGTGTCTGAGATACCTGTAATTGTGTTTGTGTGTGTCCAGAGTTACATAGCCATCTCTTTGTACAGCTGCTTAATACATTTTCTGATGTTCTTTTTGTACTCTGGTTTCTTTCATTTGATTACAGACACCTAAAGGATAAGGACTCTGTTGACGGTTTCTCTTGAGTCTTTTAACAGTACCTAGAGCAAAGCTGCGGAGAAGGCAATGGCACCCCACTCCAGTACTCTTGCCTGGAAAATCCCATGGACGGAGGAGCCTGGAAGGCTGTAGTCCATGGGGTCGCTGAGGGTCTGACACTATTGAGCAACTTCACTTTCACTTTTCACTTTCATGCATTGGAGAAGGAAATGGCAACCCACTCCAGTGCTCTTGCCTGGAGAATCCCAGGGATGGAGGAGCCTGGAAGGCTGTAGTCCATGGGGTCACTGAAGGTCTGACACTACTGCGCAACTTCATTTTCACTTTTCGCTTTCATGCATTGGAGAAGGAAATGGCAACTCACTCCAGTGTTCCTGCCTGGAGAATCCCAGGGATGGAGGAGCCTGGTGGGCTGCCGTCTATGGGGTCGCACAGAGTCAGACACGACTGAAGTGACTTAGCAGCAGCAGCAGAGCAAAGCTGTTTTAAGTTTCCTAAGATGCCTGTGAATACTACTAAATTATAAAAAAATCCAATGTTGCATGATCTTACTTATAGTCTAAATAGCAGGGAACTTGGGGAATGCTCAAAATAGACTATTTAAAAACTCCCTTGGTAAAACAGTGCTTGAACCAGAGGAAAGGAGACCTTAAAAATTAGAATTCTGCTTAACACTGTACCTCACAGCCTTCCTTTGAATTGATTCTCCTCCTATTTTTGTGTTTTGGTAATGTTATATTCCATGTCACTCATTTATAGCATGCTGGAGTCTCATGCATACATGCACGCTCAGTCGTGTCCGACTCTTTGTGACCCCATGGACTGTAGCCCACTAGGCTCCTGTGTCCATGGGATTCTCCAGGCAAGAATACTGGAATGGATTGCCATTTCCTCCTCCAGGGGTATCTCATGAGCTAATTAAAAATAAATGTTTTGCAAGTATGTATGTTATAAGTTGATGGTAGGAAATCTAGAAATTATAGAAAAGTATAAGAAAGAGAAGAATATCATCCATAGCTCAGGGATAACTACTATATCCCTGGTTTTGGGTACTCTAACTTTGAGTTTAGTTTCCATATGTATATGCATATATAATCTCTCTTTCTTCAACTGTGTGTGTGTCTCTTTCTCTCTTTATATGTGTTTACTTTAAAAAATTGCACTCATCTCACACGCTAGTAAAGTAATGCTCAAAATTCTCCAAGCCAGGCTTCAGGAATATGTGAACCGGGGACTTCCTGATGTTCAAGCTGGTTTTAGAAAATGCAGAGGAACCAGAGATCAAATTGCCAACATCCGCTGGATCATGGAAAAAGCAGGAGAGTTCCAGAAAAACATCTTTTTCTGCTTTATGGACTATGCCAAAGCCTTTGACTGTGTGGATCACAATAAACTGTGGAAAATTCTGAAAGAAATGGGAATACCAGACCACCTGACCTGCCTCTTGAGAAATCTGTATGCAGGTCAGGAAGCAACAGTTAGAACTGGACATGGAACAACAGACTGGTTCCAAATAGGAAAAGGGGTATGTCAAGGCTGTATATTGTCACCCTGCTTATTTAACTGATATGCAGAGTACATCATGAGAAATGCTGGACTGGAAGAAACACAAGCTGGAATCAAGATTGCCGGGAGAAATATCAATAACCTCAGATATGCAGATGACACCACCCTTATGGCAGAAAGTGAAGAGGAACTCAAAAGCCTCTTGATGAAAGTGAAAGTGGAGAGTGAAAAAGTTGGCTTAAAGCTCAACATTCAGAAAACAAAGATCATGGCATCCGGTCCCATCACTTCATGGGAAATAGATGGGGAGACAGTGGAAACAGTGTCAGACTTTATTTGGGGGGCTCCAAAATCACTGCAGATGGTGACTGCAGCTGTGAAATTAAAATAGGCTTACTCCTTGGAAGGAAAGTTATGACCAACCTAGATAGCATATTGAAAAGCAGAGACATTACTTTGCCAACAAAGGTTCGTCTAGTCAAGGCTATGGTTTTTCCTGTGGTCATGTATGGATGTGAGAGTTGGACTGTGAAGAAAGCTGAGTGCCGAAGAATTGATGCTTTTGAACTGTGGTGTTGGAGAAGACTCTTGAGAGTCCCTTGGACTGCAAGGAGATCCAACCAGTCCATTCTGAAGGACATCAGCCCTGGTATTTCTTTGGAAGGACTGATGCTAAAGCTGAAACTCCAGTACTTTGGCCACCTCATGCGAAGAGTTGACTCATTGGAAAAGACTCTGATGCTGGGAGGGATTGGGGGCAGGAGGAGAAGGGGATGACAGAGGATGAGATGGCTGGATGGCATCACTGACTCGATGGATGTGAGTCTGAGTGAACTCCGGGAGTTGGTGATGGACAAGGAGGCCTGGCATGCTGCGATTCATGGGGTCGCAAAGAGTCAGACACGACTGAGCGACTGAACTGAACTTTAAAAGATGAACTGGAATTATATTCTTTACAGTTTATACTTTTATGCAACATTATATCATGAACATTTGAGCATTTTTTTGTAAACATACCTTTTACTGGATAGAAAATATACCATCATTTGTACATAGTATAATTTAACTGATTTCATACTGCAAATATTTAACTGGTTTAAATTTTTTGTCTCAAGTAACAGCATAAAGAATTTCCTTATTTCCAAATCTTAATCTGTACCTATATTTATCTTCCTTCTTACAGAGTTCCAGAACTCACATTACTGGTTATAAAGGCAGAAACATTTTAGGTTTTCTGGGAAGGTTAAATTTCCTACTACAAATTACACATGGGAATGGTTATCTAAAGGAACCTCATCAGCATTAAACTGTATCATTTAAAAATTAGTGCTTCTGCTCTGAGAGGCAAATGATAATATCCTATTACTACTTTAATTTGCAATTTTGATTGTTAGTGAGTTTGGGTTTTAATAAATTTATTAATGTAATTAAGGAAACCTACTTCATTAGCTTAAGTTCAGTCTTAAGAATAAACAGAGAGCTACAGAAGCAAATATCCAAAGGCCAATGATTTCTTCAGTTTCATATAGAAAAATAAAATTCTGAGAATGACAACAGCAAGGAAAACTGTTCTTCATTTTTTCCGTAATATTCTTATTTTAATATGGGTTATAGGTGCTTGCTGGGATCAGGGTATAAAAAAGGTAGGGGACTTTGGCTCTTTAATCCATGTTTATTGTAATGCTAACAAATATTCAAATGATGATTATAAGAATGATTGTTAGAAAGTCTGAACATACTAGCTCACATAGTTTACTGTAACATGGGATTCTTTTCTTCAATTTTTAAATTATTTTTTGTTTTACAATGTGTGTTGGTTTCTACTACACAACATGAATCAGCCATAATTATGCATATATCCCCTCCCTCCATCCTACCCCTCTAGGCCATCATACAGCATCAGACTGGGCTCCCTGTATTATACAGCAACTTCTCACCAACTATCCATTTTACACACAAGAGTGTGTATATGTTATGCTACTCTCTCCATTGGTCCTGCTCGCTCCCTCTCCCGCTGAGCCCACAAGTCCATTCTCTATGTCAGCAGCTCCATTCCTCCCCTGCAAATAGGTTCATCAACACTACTTTTCTAGATTCCATATATGTGTGTTAATGTATTTGTTTTTCTCTTTCTGACTTACTTTTCTCTGTATAACAGCTCTAGGTCCATCCACCTCACTAGAACTGACTCAAATTTGTTCTTTTTTGTGGCTGAGTAATATTCCATTGTATATATGCAACACATCTTCTTTATCCATTCATCTGTCGATGGACATCTACGTTGCTTCCATGTCCTGGCTATTGTAAATAATGCTGCAATGAACATTGGGTACAAGTGTCTTGGAATGTGGTTTTCTCAGGGTATATGTCCAGTAGTGGGGTTGCTTGGTCATTTGGTAGATTTATTCCTAGTTTTTAAAGGACTCTCCATGAGAAATTACTTTTTCAGTGATTTTATTATTACCCTGCTTAAACAGTCACATGGTGGTTCAACAAAAGAACAACTGAACACTGCTGCTGCTAAGTCGCTTCAGTCGTGTCCGACTCTGTGCGACCCCATAGACGGCAGCCCACCAGGCTCCCCCGTCCCTGGGACTCTCCAGGCAAGAACACTGGAGTGGGTTGCCATTTCCTTCTCCAATGCATGAAAGTGAAAAGTGCAAGTGAAGTCGCTCAGTCCTGTAAGTCTAGGCATAAGTAATAGTCTTTCAATAGTTCAAAAAATAGGACACTATTTCAATTTCAATCTGAAGCATGGATCTTTCAACTGAGTATTCGGAATAGCTAGCTATCAGTTTAAGGGGAAGGCAATGGTACCCCCCCTCCATGGACGGAGGAGCCTGGTAGGCTGCAGTCCTTGGAGTCGCTAGGAGTCGGACACAGCTGAGCGACTTCACTTTCACTTTTCACTTTCATGCACTGGAGAAGGAAATGGCAACCCACTCCAGTGTTCTTGCCTGGAGAATCCCAGGGACGGGGGAGCTTGGTGAGCTGCCGTCTCTGGGGTTGCACAGAGTCGGACATGACTGAAGCGACTTAGCAGCAGCAGCAGCAGCTATCAGTTTAACCATACTTTCTGGTGTGGATTGGGACCTTTTTATGTCAGAAGAATAAATCTCCTCCAAGTTACTAGATTGATAAGAATAAATGACCACCTGGACTTGGGTATGGTTTCCCCAAGTTGTTTTACTTTGGAATCAGCTAACAAGTATGCAAAAGAGTGGTAAAAGATAAAAAAATAAATAAATAAAACAAACACATGATTGGATATGGTTCCCACTGCCTTTGAAATTCTTTCTGGAAATACTGAAGTATAGTACTTTAGCAGCCTATGAGGAGTGATGAATCTGCTAAAGGAGCCTAGAATTTTGTGCTCACTGAATTTTGTAACCTTTGCTTAGGAAAGTTCATGCAGAATTGGAGAGTCTGACCACTACCATATAGGCAACACCTTGTTTTTCTGCAGTTAATTTCTTCTTCCTTCTATTTTTCACTTATCATTTGGCCTAAATAAGGATCCAAACCTAACATGCCTCTGCTGCATGTGACTTCCATTATTTCATGCATCTTCTTATGCAATTCTTTGTAGAGTTTATGGTAAATCATTTTAAAGTGCCAGTTATGGAAACATATCCATGAACTATAAATTTAATATCATGAAAATGCACAGTAAATTAGGGCAAGGTAAACTTGATACTAATGTTTTCCTTATAAATAACACACACATACACATATATGTACCATACATATATATGTAAATATTATATGGTTGAATTATACCTTCAAATATAATATTATATATATATATATATATATATATAATTAAAAGTTGCTTCTAAATTACCTGGTTCTAGAATCCATTCTAAATGGGCAAAAAATTATTCTATGAGCTAAAATTTATATATAGATAAATTCATTAATTGATTTATTCATCCTAAAAACACTTATTGAGTTAATATTTGCCAACTGCCCCATTCATTCATTCATACCTCAACACAACACACATTAATTCCTCCTCTCCTCAAATCAATGCACTATGCCACAGTGAACAGGCTATTGTCCTTTCACTAAGAAGCTCAGAGAAACTTTTGCTAAAACTGATAGTAGAGGCTTCAGATCGCCTCTGTCTAGAAGACAATTTTTTTTTTTTTTTTGGCTGGGAAAATTCTGCATTTAAGAAATTAGGAAACATTTGGACAGCTCTATTAAGTGATAATTATCTTTTGACAGGTATCAATAAAATTTAATCAGTATCACTGCATATGTTTAGATGAGCTTTAGAAGAGTAATATATTTGGTAAGTTATATATTTGCAAGTGCTAAAATGTTTAGGAGATTAATAAGGAAACATAAAACTAGACTGACCTTTAATCTTGTAATTACAAATGGAAATGCATATGTAGCTAATCAAAAGGTCTTGTGCTGCATATCTAAAAGTAAGTTACCTTACTGATTCACTGGGTCTCCAAAATTGAGACTCTGTCTTAGAGAGCATTTCTACTTCCACAAGTTGTAAGCCATTCAGGGTTACATGATAATGGATAGCAGTTAAACACAGGGCTTTCTAGTTACACAGACTTGAGTTCAAATTCTGAGTTAGCCATTTATTAATAGTGTGACCTAGGGTAGATATTTAACCTAAGCCTGCGATTTCCTTGTTCATAAAATAATAACAGTCACTTTCCATGGTTGTTATAACAACTAAATGAGATAATGTATAAAAAGCTTCAGTGACACTTCCTGGCACTGAACAAATGCTTAATACATAGCACTATTATTACACAAAATATCATTATGACTTTCTTCTCAGGTCAGCTTTAAAAAATAACCAATTTTAAGAGCACGTCAAGATACTGTGTTGTTCAGGGCTTCTAAACCAACTCATCTAGGGGCTTACTTTGTAGCTTGTCAATCAAGCAACATGATTCTGATTATCCAGTTTATCAACCTAATGTCTGGGACTAGAAACTATGCCAGCCTTTTTGGTTTCCTCTGTCAAATATTAATGAGCTATTTTACATAGAAAAATCCTTTCTGTCTAACAGAGAGTTGAGCTATTAATAAAAGGTAGCATAACTTCCATGCACTAAGTTATTGGTAAAGCTCTGGCAAGCAAATCCTAAGCAGAACCATCTTTCTCCCATTTTTATTTAACTATTGGTTAAATTATTGATTTCCAGGTTCTGATTAAAAACTGCCTGGCCAAATTCCAAATATGAGTGAGACAAGGACTCTCCAATGAATGCTATACTTCTGGGCTTTCCCTTTGACTTGTTGTTTAGCTGTTAAGTTGTGTCCAACTTTTTTCCAATCCTGTGGACTGTAGTCTGCCAGGCTCTTCTGTTCATGGGATTTTCCAGGCAAGGATAAATAGAGTGGGTTGCCATTTCCTTCTCCAGGGGATTTTCCTGACCCAGGGGTGGAAACTGTATCTCCTTGTGTTCGTAGGCAGGTCCTTTGCCACTGAGCCACCTGGGAAGCCCTTTCCTCTGATTACTCCTCATTTTAACCTGGCCTCTTTCCATTCCTTCAATTTGTGTACAGTAAGAGGTGTTCTAAGAAGAAATGTCTAAGAGGTGTTTCTAAGAAGAAAATCTGTTGAAGGTGGCCATGTGAAACCACTTTAGTCATCTTTGCTACAAATTCATGCATACATGAAAAAATATATTCAAATGACAGCTAAGGAGTATATTTATTCACAGCATGTTGGAGATATCAGTTACTCAGAACCAGAGCTATTTGACTGTAAAAAACAGACATATTTAGGATTGTATGGAAAAAGGGAGAAAATAAGTCTTTATGGTATTTCCAGTATAGATAGGTACTACAAAGACACTTCCACGAGTTATCACATTTAGTTCTCACAAAGATCCTGGAATGTATTATTAGTCCATATTTTTAAGTCAGGAAACAAATAACTGAAATAAAATGCTTTCCCAAGATTGTAAAGCCAACAAGGCGTGGAACTATAATTTGAACACAGAGCTAATTGCAAAACCTATCCTTATTGCACTACTCAATGCAGAAAACAGCTTGCTTCTCCAAAAGGACTTATCAGTTCTTAATAAATGTTTACTGGACCCCTAGCTGCTGTCAAGGATGGGGCTGGGGAGAGGCACAGTGAAGGCCCTGGGAGATCGAGCTTTTGACTTAAGGAACTAAACATCTAATTGGGCATTTATAAATTTCTCTGACATCCTAAATTTTCTATGTCCATTTACAATACTCAGAATTCACAGAGTACTTCATGGCCTAATTAAAAGGGGCCCTGATGTAAAAAATGATACACTTTTAGCATAAAACTTAAGAGAAAATCTTTGTGACTCTGGCTTAGGTAAAGATTCTAGACTTAGTACTAATAGCGTGATCCTTGAAAGATGAAAGTTGGTAAATTGGATTTTATCAGGATAAAAACTTTGCTCTGAGAAAGACACTAAGAGAATGAAAAGACCAGCCACACATAGAAGGGGAATATTTTCAAACCACAACGCCAACAAAAAACTGATATCCAGACTATATAAAGAACTCTCAAACTCAGCAAGGAAAAACCCAATTAGAAATGAAACAAAGATTTGAATGGACATTTGGCCAAAAAGGATAGGATATACAAGTGGAAAATAAGTACATGAAAAAATATATAATCTCATTAGTCTTTCAGCTCAGTTCAGTCGCTCAGTTGTGTCCGAGTCTTTGTGACCCCATGAATTGCAGCACGCCAGGCCTCCCTGTCCATCACCAACTCCTGAAGTTCACCCAAACTCACCTCCATCGAGTCGGTGATGCCATCCAGCCATCTCATCCTCTGTCGTCCCCTTCTCCTCCTGCCCCCAATCCCTCCCAGCATCAGGGTCTTTTCCAATGAGTCAACTCTTCGCATATTAGTCTTTAGAGAAATGCAAATTAAACCTACAATGAGATATTATTGTATCCCTATTAGAGTGGCTAAAACAAAAACTAAACAAGCAAGCAAAGAAAGAAAGAAACCCTGACAACAGCACTTGTAGAGGAAGATGTAGACCAACTGGAACATTCATGCACTGCTGGTGGAAATGTCAAATGGTAGTCATTCTGCAAAACAGTTTAGCAGTTTCCCACAAAGTTAAACTTATACTTATCATATGACCAGGAAATTCTACTTCTAGGTATTTCAGATGAAACGAAAATTCATGTTAACACAAAACTCTGAATGCATTGTTCGTATCTGCCCAAACCTGGTAACAAGCCAGGTTCCTCAAACAAGTCCCTCAGCTGAGGAATAGATTAACTATGGTATATCCATATAGTAGAATACTACTCAGGAATAAAAATAAATAAACTATTGATATCTGCAAGAGTATTTACCTCCCTGCCTATCTATTTACCATATGTACTGCATTTGGATGAATCTCCAATGCATTATGCTAAGGCAAAGAAGGCAGACTCAAGGCTACTGTATGATTCCATTCATACCATATTATGGAAATAACAAAACTATAGAGATAGAAAATAGTTCTGTTCTCTGTTATGGATGGGGAAAGAGTTAAATTACAAAGGGGCAGCAATGGATTTTGGGGAGTATAATGATGGAACTATTTCGTATGTTAATTGTGGTGGTGCATTTGTCAAAACTCATAAGAAATACATGCCACAGAGTGAATCTTATTGTACACAACTTTTTAAAAGATGAAAATTAAATTTCAAAATAGTGAAAAAAGAAGACACTGAGATTTAGGAAACTCGGCAACAGGCTCTACTCTTCCCTAGTTAGCTTTGGAGGAAAGCAGAAAGCATCTGCAGGGACTGGGGTCTCACTCTAGGCTTATTTCTCGCGTCTGTCACATCTGTACTCTCCAGAGCTGTGCAGACCAAAGTGACAGTTTACAAGGTCTGGGAGTTCAGAGGCTTCTTTTGTGTCTAGTGGGGTTGGCCTGGGATCTCAGAGCTGCTAGACTGCCTGTCCATGGGCACCAGGTACCCTCAGGAGAACCTAAGTAATTCAATGCAATTTCAAATACAATCTTTTTTTTTTTTTGCTGCCACTTAGCTCTTTAAAGATAGATTTAATAGAAAAAGTTCTTATAATAGCTAATCCTTTAAAGGTGAGAAAATTAGGCAATTTTGGAAGTATATTACCTTTCTAAGCTGACTAGGATCCTGTTAAGCAATAATTTTCTAAACGGAATAGCAAATGTAACAAGACTCTAATTTATGATTAAGACATTAGTAAAAGCAAACAGGATCCAAAGGCACCTTGGCTATTGTTAGAATCTCCCCACACTCACTACCAAGTGCTACCAAACTTTGCAATTTCCAAATGCCTTTCATGTACTCCAGGGAACTTTAAGTGCATTTTCAAGGTAGGGAGATTTGAGGGGTCTGAGAGAGTCGCTGGTGACACCACCAAGGAAAAGATGAATTTATGAACTTTTCGGAGGCAAATATCTACTATACACACTGGGAATAACCTTTATTTTTCCAAGTGTCAGTCTGAGTAGCTAACATTTTAATTTATGGCCTGATATCTTTGAGAATAAATGTGTTCCTGTCATCAAAATAACTGCCTCTCCTGTGAGTGGAATTTGCAATTGCACCATCATTCCACATCCTCTAACCCAGAGAGGATGTGTCTTACAAGTTAGCAGGCTTTCCTCAGAAGGCGATGTTGTAGACACTGAGAGCGGAAGTCTTTTTACCCACCAGTTTTCAGACCACGATGGCTAATTTCATTTAAGGAAAACAAACCACCACCAGTCAGAAGCAAAGGTTCGTAATCCTACCATTCAGGGTAAAGATTTTAGTTTCTGGGAACCACGGAGTGAATAAATTATTACAATGTTTAGAAACTTCTTCATATACTTAACAAATGCCTTTCTCATTAGAACTGTAAAGATTAATAAAACTTTCTCATATAATTCTCCTTTTGAAAAGATTCTAAATTTACCCCATTTAGCTGGAGAAGGGAATGGCTGCCCACTCCAGTATTCTTGCCTGGAGATTTCCATGGATAGAGGAGCCTGGCGGGCTACAGTCCACGGGGTTGCAAAGAGTTGGACAGGACTGAGTAACTAACACTTTCATTTTCACCTCATTAAGGCCAAGTGTAACTGAAATGCTCATTTTTCTCCTTAACCTGGCAAGCTGGCAAATACCCAAAGACAGTCATATGACTACATCCTTGTTTGCTTTCTCTGGTCTTTGTAAGGCTCAGACTACCCAGGCTTCCCTGGGGGACACCCAAGCAGCCGGTCTTCTGGTGTGGATCAAGATTCAGTGTAGAAAGCCATTACTTATTTTCACATCTTCATGTTCTAATAAATCTGGGGCTGAAGGAAAGCAATATGTGGAGTCTTTCCTTATTTGCATTCATTATTTGCTCTACTATGTTTTGGGCCCTTTAGCTAATTTGGAATGAATTGAGGAATAATTATTTTTCTTTTTTTTTCTTAAAAGTATGTTTATCTAGGAATAAAATTATAAAACTCATTAAACTCTCAAAGTGTGTTCACTTTACATATTTATAAAAGCATACTCAAGATGCATAAATAAAAATGAGTGTTTTTTGTATTTATGCCAACCTAATTTAGACCTTTATAAAACAATAACAGGGTAAGGTTATTTCTGAGACTAACCCAATCATGTCTTTGGGTTTCACTATGCATCTGCATGCCTACACCTGGGTATGCACTTCCTTCTCAGCTGTGTAGGCAACTGCTACATATTTAATGTAGATTACAGCACTATTTGGAGCTCTTACACCTGAAAAAAGAAAATGTTTATACTGTTAATAATTCTAGTGAAAAGTATAAACTATACTATAGAATTAAGAGGGAAAATGAGAAGTCAACTTTGGAATATTGTAATCTATTTAGGATTAATTTATAAATATGATAATGGGGATTAATGCTGGAACCCTAATGATTCTTTGGAATTCAGTGATGAAATAGAGCAGAGGAGTTTTGTGAAGGAAAGGAGCACTGGATATTTAATGTGGACTACAGTGCTACTTGGAGCTCTGACACCTGCAAAAAGGAAAGTTTTCTATTGAAACAAATCTTGCTATTGAAATGAGGTAACTGTATGCATGAATACAAGGTATCTCTTCCCATAACACTCAAAAATGGAGTGTTTTATATTCCGTAACTTTTAAGCTAGAGTGATTTCATTTTCAAAAGCATCTCCTCTACTTCCATGTAAATGACTCTTGGCTGCATTCTATCCCAAACCTTTGGCCTTCATGAAAACTCATCAGGACTAGGATCCTTTGTCTTCAATGATGTGGGTGCAGCTTCTATTTTCCTTTGTTCCTCTTAAGACTATTTAGTACTTTTCTTTAGGGGCTAATAAGGAATCCAGTAATCAAAAGACTTTCTTTCTTTAAACATAGATACACTATGTTTCTATTTTCACACCTGAATAGTTTTCAAAATACTAGAGTTCTCAAAATGCCTCTGTTGGACACAGACTACTGAGAAGGAGGGGCAGACCACAATTTATCTTCTCTCTTGTCTCAACAGATGCTGTCCACTTTGTTTAAAACATGCAGTTGTTATGTTCATTCCAAATGGTTTATTTACTCTTTTATTGATAAGCTTATTAAACCAAGTTGTTCCTTTTGCCCTTCCTATCACTAATAATAGAAAAAGGCAACTAAAAGTGGAAAGGAAATATTAGTTTCCCCCATCTTTACTTTCATGAATATTTTCAGCACTTATTTTATTTCAAGATAAGAGTCTGCTGACTTATCCACTTATGGCATTTTCGTAACAGCTAGTATCATTCTGTAAACCTAGGTACTTGGTAAACATTTGTTGTTTTTAATTATTTTAACCACAAATGCAGCTTAATTATTATGAAACCTAGAGGTGACTTTCCGAATATATAGTAGTAGTTTCTATGAAGAAAATAATGTATTTTATTAACAGATTTAATTTCACTACATGGCTGTTGAGTTTTTATTCACCCTGTGGGCAAGAATGATAGCAATTGTTTTAAAGTCACAACTCCAAGAGTTCTTTTTGGGCTTGAAAGCAAACATTTCTTAGTAAAAGATGAATTCTTACAGAAGAAAGAATTTTGCCTTTGGGATCTTATTGGTTTTCTCACTATTTCAACTTTAAGCTAGCTAAATTGAGCCACTTCTGAAATCCTTCACACAAAATGTTCAACCTAAATTCCTCTCTTGCCTCTCAGGTAAAATTTGGTGGAGTTCATTCTTCACAAAGGAGCCTGGATACATCTCAAACTCTGTACGTGAAGGGTCATCAGCCCAATTAGCACATAAATCATTAAGCAAGAAATAGGCACCCCACTCCAGTACTCTTGCCTGGAAAATCCCATGGATGGAGGAGCCTGGTAGGCTGCAGTCCATGGGGTCGCTAGGAGTCGGACACGACTGAGCGACTTCCCTTTCATTTTTCACTTTCATGCATTGGAGAAGGAAATGGCAACCCACTCCAGTGTTCTTGCCTGGAGAATCCCAGGAACGGGGGAGACTGGTGTGCTGCAGTCCATGGGGTCGCTAAGAGTCAGACACGACTGAGCAACTTCCCTTTCATTTTTCACTTTCATGCATTGGAGAAGGAAATGGCAACCCACTCCAGTGTTCTTGCCTGGAGAATCCCAGGGATGGGGGAGACTGGTGGGCTGCCATCTCTGGGGTCGCACAGAGTCAGACACGACTGGAGCGACTTAGCAGCAGCAGCTGTGTTAAATTTTACCTTTTCACTAGATAGTTTTTCAGTTCAGACTTCCTTTATAGTCACAAAGCCATTTCTTTCTTTAAAAATGTCTCAAGAATCCTAGGGCATTTGATTGACCTGAGAGGCAGGAGAAGTGGTCTGCCCCAGAGGAAAAAGATCCATTTCCATCTTTTTGAAAATTTTTGAAGTTACAATCTCAGCATTGTCACGAGGATGTACATTTTCTTTCAAAAGATAATTGCAACTACAAAGGAATGGAGTAGAAGAAGGAGTAGTTCTTTTTAGAAACGCCTATTCATGACATGCTGCTGCTAAGTTGCTTCAGTTGTGTCTGACTCTGTGCGACCCCATAGATGGCAGCCCACCAGGCCCCCCCCCCCGTCCCTGGGATTCTCCAGGCAAGAACACTGGAGTGGGTTGCCATTTCCTTCTCCAATGCATGAAAGTGAAAAGTGAAAGGGAAGTCGCTCAGTCGTGTCTGACTCTTAGTGACCCCATAGACTGCAACCCACCAGGCTCCTGAATCCATGGGATTTTCCAGGCAAGAGTACTGGAGTGGGGTGCCATTGCCTTCTCCGATTCATGACCTAGTAATGTGAATTTCACTGATACTGTTTTAATGGATTTATATGAAAATATTTTAAGTCACAATTTTCACTTAAATATCAGTTGACACATTATTGTGCTAAGAACTATAGGGGGAAAAATGAAACATTTTGAATCCAGAACAAAGGGGGTGAAAACTACTGAGTGGGGATTACTGAGGTGTTTGCTTTTTAATTACCTGCTAACCTGTGCCTTTCTTTACTACATGTATATTTTTTAGACTATTAATAGTAAAAAGGAAAAGTTGAATCTGATAATTCCCCTCTCATCTGGGCTTCTCCACGCCCTCAAAATTCCAAGTTGATTCACTAACTAACATGTATTGTGTACCTGCTGTGTGCTAGACATTGTGGTGGTGAGTCAACAATGGACAAGGGGCAGATTGATTAGAACTTGGTATTCAACAGACATGAGAGCCCATGAGATCTGACCCCATTCTTAAATCTGTGTAGAATAAATGTCTTGGTTGAACGCATTTGTAGGAATCAGAGACTTTTTAACCTGTGATGTTGGGTGTAGAGAGAATCAATTTCTTATCTTTATTTACAGATGTTGAACTTCCTTGTTTGGAAAAGACTTTAACCTCTGAACAAAGAGCCAAAAAGATGCTTGTGAAATGACAGAGGTTTGTTTCGCTTACCCTAGCTAGTTACAAAGCTATGAAGCACTTGTTCACGGCCTTGGGTTACCATACAAGACCTCTTTCAAGCATCTCTTCTTTCTGTTGCTTCTACTTCCCCTTGAACATCCAGTGGACAATGGAGAAAAACACTCTGATTTATAGTATTACCAAACAACACCATGAGAATGAATAAATTTAAATTAATACATACAAAGAGAAAAGGAAGATATAGTGAATCCACTGACTTGAAATGCATTCTTCCTAGCAACACACGTTCAACCTGTAACTGTATTTCTTTGATAAATGCGTCCTTTAAAACAAAAACAAAAACAAAAACAAAAAACACATGCTGTTTCCCCAAGGCAGAAGGACCTGATAATGACAATAGCAACACTGTTCTGATGGAAATGGTGCTTTGTATCAATCCAGCATCATATGAAAATCTATCTTTTGCTGCAGAAGAAAAAAAACTGCTTCTGAACTTTTAACTTGAACTTTTTTTTTTTTTTTTTTAATTACAGAGAAGGTGCTGAAAACAGGCTAAACGACCACTAGATGACCACTGTTTCACTATTCTGTATTATTTTCTGTTACATTTTCATCCGGAAAAGTTATCTAGAGCCCTGGAACAATGTCGCTGAGGAATGCACAAGCAACCAGAGGTTGTTCTCAGGGAACTCGGCCAAATCGGCACACATGACATCGAACTGTAAAGCTCTTGGCACTCCAGTTCAAATACACTGCATCCCAAACCCTTTCTTGAGTGCGTGGAGTGAACTCTTTATACAGCGTTCACACAGTTAAATTAAAGACAGTGTATTATGAAAGTCAAATGGTGACATCGTTCTCTCTTTTTTCCTTCTGTAGAACATTAAATGATCATATGAGACTTATTAAGCATCCTAATTTACAGATGGTAAGACATAAGACTAGAAATAAGGTAGCTTAAGAAACTACTGGAGATGTCAAAGGCTTAAGTGTCACCTGCTATTCTTTAGATTGGCTTACTTACAAGAGGCTTAATACATGTATAAGGCAAAATTAACCTGCCAATAGAAGATAATTTCCAAATGACTGAAAAGGAAGATGCCAAGAACTGAAAAAAATCCAGCAGTTCATTTTAATCTCAGAAAAAAGGGTGACTGTGGCATCATGGGCCTGATTTCTAGCAGGTCCTTCCTGGCCCTTTAATGCACAGCAATGTCCTGATTTCCTCTGTGTTCATCATGTTACAGGCAGTAGGCCGGCATGATGATTACTACCGTGAGACCCAGCTTCCGGCATCGGCGCCAACAATTCGCCTTCCCGTACCCGGGGTCCTTATCCTCTCAGAGACTCACAAAACTGCCACTGTCATCATAATTCTGGGCACGTTAATATTATAAATTGTGACCTCTAGACCAAAAATAGTTCTCTTCATTTATTATGAAAGAGGATCTTTTACTTTCATTAGAAGCTTAAATAAGTGTAAGTCTCCCCTCTCTAGTCTAGGACGAACACAGCAAAAACAAATCTTTGAGGCTATTAATTTTGTGTTTAATTTTTCATGTGACAAACTAAGGATGGCTATAGCCTTAAATGAATTCTCGAGTCCTTCTCAAATGACCTTCTTGGCTGTTAATCAGACTTTCAAACTAGTACCCTGGGTTCAGACTCCAGTGATGAGAGAAAAAGTTGGGCGAAATAAATCCAAGAGCACAATCATGTATTTTTCATTCTGTGCTTTCCCAGGAGCAGTTCAACTTAAGTAAACAAACCCTCAAAATGGTGCCTCAGCTATAATAACATCCTAATAGCCCTAGATGGACACAAAATCAATGCAGATCTATAGACATTTTGAGTTCTCCCTTTATAACAGGATATGCACTTTGTAAGGTAAAGGAGTAGCTTATTACAGATGGGGCTGCAGATGTCCTGAGCACGTTAGCATGCTTCAGTGTTTCCCCATGTGGTTGCCTCTTGTTTCCTGTCAGGTTGGAGAGAAATGCCAGCAGCTCAGGACAGCACAGTGGAAAAAAGAAGCACTTTGGTCCTGGGATTCAGCCTTGACCCTGCCAACTACTGGCTTGCTCCAAACAACCAGCTCTCAGTAGGGGCTTCTTTGACCTCCATTTTCTCCTTTTTTCCTTTCTATGATACCTTATGGATGCTTCCATTTTAACATTTGCATGACATTAGAAAAACATGGACTTCCCTGGCAGCTCAGTGGTAAAGAATTCACTGGCCAAGCAGGAGACCCAGGTTTAACCCTGGATCAGGAAGATCCCCTGGAGAAGGAGATGGCAACCCACTCCAGTATTCTTGCCTGGGAAATCCCATGGACAGAGGGGCCCGGTGGGCTACAGTGACTTAACAACTACAAAACAAGAAAAATAGATGACTATCCTTCAGTAAGATTTCCCTGTGTTCCAAATGAAGTGATTTACGTACAAATTTATATACTAGAACTTCATGCAGGTAAGTAATACTATCCTCATATTCCAGTTTTTCACAAAGCACCAGGCTGTGTGCTGGGCATTCTTTCCTCCCTGTATAGTCACAGTACAAGGCTGTACATTATAAATGAGGAAACAGAGGAAACTGCAACCCAGGAAAGTTAAGGTCACTCAGCTAGTAGACAGACAACATGTGATCTGAACCGGTATCCAAAGCCCGTACTCTAGCCATGGTCATACTCTCCTGCTCCCAGAGACTTACATATCTGTCTTTTGCTACTAGTCTGTGGGCTCTTTGAAAATGGGGACAACATTTGAGTCACTCATTCTCTGTGTGCCTTACACAACGTTGGAATTGAGCAGTTATATACAGTTATATTGCGCTCATCTTTTCAAAAAAGCTTTTACTTTCTCTGCCTAAAGCAAAAAGCCCAGCCTCTAGCGTCAGTTGGCCATTAAGGAAACATTTCAGGAGGGCATCTTTCCTGGAGGAAAAATGCTGCAAGGCTGAGAGCCTACCACACCTACCGCTTCTCTCTGTACAGAGTGGCCACCCACAGACGCCCTGGGCCCAGGTGGACATGTTTGTCTCAGGCAACACAATTTTCCTCCAACTCGGCTGACTAGGTCAGAGATCTAGGCCTGGCCATCTCTAGACTGGCTTGTGGCACCAGAGATAACTTGCCTGACAGCCTGTGTAGTAACTAAACTAATCAAATCCTCTCCCTGAGAGATTACATGCGAGGCACACAGAGAAGCAAGGGGCTGGAGTCACTGACTGGCCCGGCAGAGGTGCTGGTGCACCGCCCACGACAGGCCTACAAGGCAGCTGAGCCCACCTCCTCGGCTTCCTCCCTTCTTTTGCATCTCTACCACTGAGAGCGTCTCAGAATATCTCAGAGCCAGTTGCTGAGGCAGGGTGGAGGAGGGGCCAAGGGTTAAAAAACTGATGAAAACACATGATCCCAAGCTTTAAGGAGCTATGATCTAATGAGGCAGACAGAGATGTTCATAGGTGATTATAATCCAAGAGTAGATAGCTTGGCTGGACTGGACTCTGCATCCAAGGGCTCTCTAAAAGGGGGTCCTGGGATATCACTACCCACCTTCATTACAGGTCTACTTGACAGCTGGGAGTGGAGGGAAAGAAGAGGAAGGGAAAAGGGTGGAATCTGGGAAGATGGAAAAGAGAAAACCCATTATAATTCTGCTCCCATTTGAATTCATATATTTCAGTAATTGCCTGCAGTGCTTATTAATGTCATGTTTAATAAAAACTCTGAGTATATTTTGAGTGAGTTTGGTGCTGAGGGACAATTAGTAGATGAGTTACAGGACTGCATCAGGAAGTGGGGACCGAGGATGACTTCTTCAAGCCTGAGCTGAGACATCTGCTCCTCTCCTTCATCTGAGGGGGGTGAAATCACACCCTGAATTATGAGCTGGCTTTAACGCACCCTGGATGTCCCAGTGCTAGACCTTCCCCACAGTTAGAAAGTAAATAGGGAGCCAAATCAAATCAACCAGACTGACCTTTGTACATGTACAAGGCCTGGGTAAGGGGACCCTTTTTTTCAGATTATGATGGAGAAGGCCATATCCTTCCAGAAACTTAACTGATCATTCTTTTCTAGTCTGTGACCAAGCTACCTAAACAAAAACTTGAGTTTGCTGAAGGGCAGCTTTGAGAAACAGTGGCTCTTGCTCCTCTAGTCTCCCAGGGTGATGGGGGTTGCTCAGCTGGGCCGTAGTATAATGGTTTTGATTGGATGGGTAGACTAGGGTTTTATTTCACACAGCTCATTATTATACTGAACTGAATGGCCACAAAGGCAAATTATGTCCTTCAGCCTAATAACAGCTGACTCTCTGTGAATGTTTATGGAGTAGCAGGCCCCTTAAAGCTATGCTTCTTCTTTATCATCTCCTCTGAGGTTGTGAACTATGCCTATTATTTAGTCTGATATTGCAGATGAGGAGGGAGATACTTAAGGAAATAACTAACTTGACCCAAACAACGTGGTGGTTAGTGGTGAAGACATGGGATTTGAACCCCCTCCTTTGGACATAAGAAATCCTTCTATTTATTGCCCCAATATTCTGCTTCCCAACATTCAAATGAAGCATTTCATGTGCTTACAAAGAGAATGGGAGTGAAAACAATACATGTCGTGTTTCTGGAATAAATGCCAGTAAATTGGTCAGCCCTTCTGACTGATTTCTGTTCAAGCACCAAGATTTTCTTGGATATCTACATGGTTGCTTTCTCTTCCCACTTCTGGAATTCTCTTATAGTGATTTTTTTTTTCATCTCTGCAGAAATTTTCTAGTTGAAACACAACAGTGGAAAGGAGTGATGTGAAATAATTTCTTACGCTGCCCCAGCTTAGCTATTCACTAGTTTAGTCCACAAGTAAAGCAATGCATATTTCAAATGCCATCCCCTGAGTAGCCACAGTCTTCAGCTTCAGCCTGCTGAGCCAAAATTAATTAAGAGATGAATATCATAATAGAACAGTATTGATCATAGCATATTACTAAGAAGTGTTGGTCTGTGTTAATTTACATGATTCACCATCAGCACTTGGTATATTTACATATAGTTAGCACAGGTATTTTGTCTGCATAGACAGATATATTTTTGAGTGGTGGCAGAACTCACCTCAGAAATGATCCATATATTCAATTGCTTGTACCTTTTGTCTCTACCCACACCCTGCCCACCACACACACACACACACACACACACACACACACACACACACACACAAATACACACACTGCTGGCCTCACCGCTTCCATATTGGCTACTTGAAAACATGTATAGCCTTTGAAAATATGAATATTTGGAAGAAACAGAAATGTTGGCATAAATGTAGGAAGCATCCTGGGGAACAGACTTAGGGTGGATGCCTGGGCAAATCCAACCTTCCTATAAACTCCCTTTCTGCACAATGATCTGAGTATTTCTCTTTTATTTTCGTGCAGGCTAATATGCTACACTGCCTGCCATTTCAACAATCAGAAATTCATTAAAAAATAAACAGCCTCTTTTAAAAGACAAATTATCTCTTTGAAAGTTAGGGGGCTGTTGGTCATTTATCTACTTAATCAAATTTTCTCAAATTTCTTTTTATACCATTTATTTCAGACAAATTGAGTTTAAGAATGTGAGTTTTGACTGAGCACTGGGGAGGGAGGAAGTATATTTTCTATCCCAGGCTCATCCTTGACTCCAGGAAAGGGAAAAAATTCTTTGTCTTCCCTCCTCCTTCAGAGGGCTTTATGGGGACATTCAACTTGCACAACTCAACTGGCTGATTTTTTCTATTCCATATCTTAGATATGTTAAGGATTAAAGAGCCTTCTGTGGACTGGCTTGGCAGTTAACCCCTGTGTGTGTGACACACGGTTTCCAGAGGGAACCATGCTCTGAAAATCGAACATCTAAGCTGCAAACCGATCTTTGGGACAGAACTGTTTGAAATTGGGGACTGTGTGTGCATGGCTTCAGGCTGTCTCTCCCCTCCACCCCACAGTACATTCATCAGACACTGACTGTTCAAGCATGGAAATGCTTATCAAAACAGACGGCTCGAATGCAGAGCATGGCTCTGTACACAAAGCTGAAACATCTGGATGAACTGTAGACTAAGCATGCTACTCCAGATGTCTTAAAATAATTAGTAGGGCAGGCTATACATTTCTATGATTGATTTTGTTTTCTTTTTGGTATTGAGCAGCCCTAGTCTTTGTAACTGCAATGTTCCTTACTAAAACCCACATTTATTCCAGAGAGGCAGGGTGCATTGAACTCAGTGGGTGCATTAGAGACTGGGGGGAGATTAGTTCTGGGTTCTCTTGTAAGATGCAGACTTGGTGTAGATCAGGAAAAGGGGAACGAGGTGAATGGCCCGTCTGTATAAATTCCTTTTTATCCTTTTCCTCCCTTTTGGCACTCTACTCTGAACCAGAGGCTTGATCTCAGTTCGATTCCAGCTATTTTAAGCCTCTTAACTTTCTGTCCTCTTTCTAATGTGTGTCCTGTGAAGCCTGATTCAAAAGCAGGATGTACTCTATTGCAGTTTTTCTCAAAATGAGATCAAGAGCCTCAAGCAGAGAAGCACATTGACTGTTTAGTGTGAATGCTGATTTCTAGGTCCCACTTGATCTTCCAACTCAAAGTCTCTGGAAGACCTGTCCTGGGAATCTGTCTTTTAAATAAACTGTCCAGGTAAGTCTAGTGCAGGCTTAAGAGAACTACTGCATTATAGCCTTGTTCTGATTGCTTCAACTAATGAAACTTTCATTTCAATGGTATTAACCTAGAGAATTTAGATATCAAAGCAATGAAAGAAAAGTTATAAGTCAAAATATCAGGGTGCTTCTAAAAATGTAATGCAAGCAAGTTAGGAACTTGGTCATTTATCACAGATACTTGCTTTAGAATCTATTTTGAAGTATGTCGGGCATTCTTCTCTCTGAAATCTGATTTCCATCTAAGATCAATAAGGGAATATTTATATTGCCAATATGGTGACCATTTATTATTTGATTTTTAGAAAATCCTTGCCTCTAAGCAATTGACATTCAAAACAAATCACTCCTTCATTAGCCATAATAATGCTTTATTGCCTTTGTTCTGAAGTATTCATTTTATTTCCATTATCCCTATTGCATAAAGCAGGCACAAAACCAGCAGAGCCCAGTTTATCACAGGCAAATTGAACAGAGAGACTAAGTGAATATGATTTGCTGGGTTTCCCTTTCAGATTAGCAACCAGAAGAGTTCATCTTCTCTAAGAGCCCTCAGTTGGTCTGTGGGAAGCAGTTTGAATGAAGAAGGTCTGCAATATAGAGCTACAACTCTTCCAAAATCATTGTTCAGCTGATTTATTGCAGTCGAACCAATTACCAAGTGAGCTGTTTGGCGTCGAGGCAAACCACTTGGTGAGGAAGGAGCTTTTCCACGTTTTCAGGGGAAGGGCAAAGGGAGAATTACAGAAACAGTGAGGACAGAGTGCATTTCAAAACCTCCTCAAGAGAGCTGGCTCTGAGGAGGTTCTGAAATACAGACAGACACAGGTGCTCCTAGAGATGGGAAAAGCTTCACCAGGCCATTTCTGGCGTCCAAACTCAACTGTCTACATGGAGAATGGGAGGTTAAATGAGTGGCTTACAAACCTGGAACCTCACAGCCAGAGCCGAGGTTTCACATCTCAGCAGCTTGTGTGGTCGGGTTTCCTCTGCTGGTGGTGACTCTCCTAGCCTCAGAGGGCTGTAGGTCAGTGGCTGGAACACACTGAGGGACAGGTTCAGGGTATTCCTCAACTCTGGACAACTGTGAGTGGCCTCTGCTATCACCGTAGTTTTCCTGTTTTTTTTTTTTTTTTTTCCCCCTCCTGATTTAAAATGAGTGCTATTCTTTCTTATTGGAAATGTAAATTTCATAAAGAGCTGGCCATATCGTGGAAACTCAATATATCAATCAACTTCAAAATAAAATAAGTGCCACTCACCTTCCTGTTTCAAATTCAAGTATTTAGTTGCATTTGGATTCCATGAAATGGCTCTTGTCTATAATGCAATAGGATCTCCACTGATGCTGATGGGCTGCCTGGCACAAGGTTCTTTTCCAGAATCAGCCTTGGGCCCACGGTTAGGTAGATTTCCTAATATTTACCCTGAGAGTCAGGAGTGCTGAGGACAGTCAGTCTGCTTGCCTTCAATGACCTCCTCTCTCCTGGCTCCCTCAGGAAGCATCTCAGTTCCGTTTATCTCAAATTAAGCTCCTCTGCTTCCGTTGGTCACAGCAGCTCCCCGAATGTGAGTGCCGAAGAGCCGTGTGACAGAGCCATCAGGCCTGCTGTTTCCAGCTCTTGTGGGGCTCTAAGATGAAGTCTGTTTGGTATTCAATTTAGAGCTTTGTTCACCTAGGCGATATTAATTTCTCTGAACTGGAATGCATTTATCCTTTCAGGCCAATCTTATCTTAGAGAGAAGCCACTAATTGTGAAATTAAAGGGTGGTTATTATTCTCCACCAGTGGCAAAACCCACACTTTGTTAAAGAACAAACAGAATATTACTTTATGGGAAATTTACAATAAACCTACCCAAATGGTATATATGGGTTGACGCATGGCTATAAAAGCAATGTGCTTTATATATTCACGCTGCCTTTATATAATTAACACCAGGCATTCTTCTTCCGTTTGTAAGTACATCAAAATTTTTGTCGCAAAAAGTAGAAATGTTTTATGAGTGTTTAAATATACACATAAAGGTTAAAAACATTGTTCTCTGTATTTTAAAAATGCCTACAATAACTCATCTTAAAATGTCTACCGAACATAATACCTATAATGCTGTTCTTTGTTTCCACTCTTTATCTTGAAAATGCTTCCATTTTCAAGTTAAACTCTCACTGCATCTTTAAAAATCTTTTTTACCATGTAAAAGTTCTTTATGTGTCAGAAAAAAAAGGGTTAGACAATATGACTTTCAGTAGCTAAGACTCTCATGGAACAATGCAGTGTTAGGCATAAGTGTCTGATTTTTCTGCCGAGGTATAAATGAGACTTTATAAAGACAGAGTTCATTTTTGGCCTCGCGGTTTTTGTCCTATGGAAGCATAATACATGCAACCCTAATTCTGTCAGCTGCTGCCTGGTTCCTGGGTCTTGATTATCTCCTTCCCTAGTCTTTGCTGTGCTATCTGTAGACATCTACCCAACCTGTAGGTCAGAAACTCGTCACATGTTCCAGTGGTCCCTTAATTAAATCTTGTGATATTCCAGGAATTAGGTTGTTCGGGGGAGAACTTGAGTGTCTAAGTTAACTTCTGAAAACAGAAGTTTCCATTTTTTGAACATCTCATTAACTACTCTCTGCTTCCTCCCACGCCCTCGCTTCCATCAGCTCCCCCAAAACAGATAGCTTCTCATAGTCCAGAATGGTGCCTACCAAGCAGTCCAGTGTTCTTACGAGAATTTACTCTTGTTTCTGAATTGTCCACAAGGTTAGGGCCCCATTATATTATTATTATTTGGTCATACGGTGTAACATGTGGGATCTTAGTTCCCCGACCATGGATCAAACCCGTGCCCCCTGCATTGAAAGCACAGTCTTAACCACTGGACTGCCAGAGAAGTCCCAGGGCCCCAATATCTTGGTAATTCCTACTTCCTTAAGGTTTGGATGGATTCTGATTTGGAACAGACATACTAGCAAGTTCCTGGTCCAAACTTCTCCTACAACCAGACTCCTTCCTCTATTCTCACTTCAATGCACCCCACCCCACATTACCAGCACCTGGGAAAACATACTGGATGGATCTGACTCTCTGCTGCCTCTGCCTGGTCTCACCTGGTCCTTTTTGGGTCATTTACTCAAGCACTTGTTACCTTGCATCCTGCAAGCCTAGAGAAAGGGTTTGCCGGTATTAAGATACCATTTTAAATAACTCATCAGTGTCTAAAAGAACCCCAACACTTTTCCCACATGAATGTGTAAAGAAAGTTTCTGTGATCGCTATTTTTTAGTACTGTGCCAAAACATGATCCCAGGAAGCTGATTTACACTAGGGCAATCCTTGTTTTGAATGAAGTTTTATTTGAACACTACCATGATCTCTGCTCATTCAGTTATATGTGGTTTATATCTGTTTTTGTGCTACACTGGCAGACTTGAGTAGTCATGACAGAAACTGTACAGCTCACAAAGCCATAAATAATTACTACCTGACCCTATATATAAAAAGCTTACCAAACTCCACCTTATACTCATCCATAACTTCATCTGTTTGTTTGTATCCTAAATAGACTCCTACCTGAAGGACTAGTACCTAGGTACCAAGATGTCTACTTTGTTGAACTCCAAATTATTTTCACCAAAAGGGACAAAACCTATTTCAAATTTGTGACATCTAACTAAAGACACTGGCACACATGGGGAGAAAACCTCCAAAGCTAATCAGCTCAAAGACTCCTAGAGGAAATTTAAAAATGCAGACTAGGATGGAGGCAAACTTGAGATAAATTATTTACAATTATTGTAGTCCATAGGAATTCAGAAATACCAATTCCACTTCTCAGTTAGTGTTCTCTTTGCAGTTCATTTATTCTGACCACACCCTACTGCAAGAAAAATTCAGCCTCACTGGAGTGGAGAGAAAATTGACATTGATTTTCTCCCATTAAATAAAATATTACTTAGGCATACTTATAAATGGTTATATCACCAAGGCTTGCAAATAGAGAAGATAATTTTTTTTTCTTAACCTCATTTGCTACACTGAACCTGATAGAAGGAAAGTAAAAATTTCTCATGTAAATCAAATGACTAGATATGCTGACATTTTGTTGCACAAAGTCATCCTACAAGGTTACACATAAAACTACTACATTGCAAATGGCAGAAGGAAGGGGTTTTACACCCCACTGTGCCAAGTTTTACTTTTTTTCTCTGCACTGATTAAAATAAAGGAGCCATCACTGTCAATAGGCAGACTCTGCTACCTTGCTTTTATCAAATGCAAAGAGGTGTAAATACAAATGTAAAGTACAAGTAAAGATCACGACTCACTGTCTGACAGCAAAACTATTAAACATAATCAAAGACTCAGATGAACTCACATTGCCTTTCAACACATTGCTAAAGAATCCTTTTCACTGTAAAATTAGCATAAAATGTCACAGTTCTGACACTGCTGTTGAAGAAACTTGGTTTAAGGCATTTAAAACAACTTTAAGACTTCAAATGAAGAGGAGTTACTCACCAGAGAATAAGTCACATGGCATTTGGCCTGGACACAAGGCTCCTCAAATTGTAATCAGTAACTGATTAAAAGTTGATCTCTCAGGGCGTTAAAATCCAAAATTTTAGGGCACTTGTTGATTAAAATATATAGTTTGTTGAATGAATGCAGGCTCATACATACTAACAACAAAATCAATGTTTGTTGCTGCTTATGAAATACAAAGACAATGATTTATTCTCAGGAAGTCAGTTGGACCATGAGGTAAGGTACATGGGTTCTATATTGAGAAGTGAAAATCCTGCCCATGGTGTAGGATTCCATCATCAGAAGTGAAAGGAACAGATGGGAAGGAGGATGGGACCTGCAGGTACAAGAGAACAGATATGAAATCCCAAAGTTTCCTGAGTGTCAAGAGCTTTCCTATTTTCTGCTAATCAGTCCTTTAAAGGCATGTGTCTTCAAGGTCAGTGTTACAGTATATTAAGCTATGAAAAGGCTGTGATCCAAAGGATTTTTATGATTAATAATATGAGTTCTGTGAAAAGCTTCATCTTGACTATTTACATGTTGAAGCTAGACTTCTAAAACCAGCTCTTGGCCAGCCTCACAAAAATACATGCAACTTAGTTCTGTCTGGCTTGGGGGTGTTTTATACATGCCCTCTGGACTCTACATTCTTTTTTTTTTTTTAAATGTTTCATCAGAGAAGATTTATTTTTGCCTCTGAGAGTACAGCTGGGTGTTTTAACATGTCAGGATAACCTTATTTTAATCAGAGATGAAGTTGATTTGAAGCTTGGTTTTACTTTATGAAGAACTTATCTCTCTAGGTTCTCTTTTTAAAAAAAAAAAAACAAAACATTTTTAATTGAAGGATAGTGGCTTTACCCCTCTGGACTCTAGGTTCTGAAGCATCAGCTATGTTCACTCGCCTCTCCATGTATACTTAGCATAGAACCTGGAACACAGCTGTTGCTTAATAAATGCTTGAGGCACACTGAAGACAGCAAGAGCGATTCTCATCACTTATTATTAAGTAGTGTGAGATCACAAGGATAGAGATGCTGATCTGTCCAAGGAAGACTGGCTTTGGCTGGCAATATTCACTCAGCCCCAGCCCAGCAAGTTTGACCTCAGGCTTTTCTCCCATGCACTTCAAAAAAGCAAGCCACAAAACGCTGTCACTTACTGTGGGATCCAGTGTGACTAACTGATAGAATTCTGGCCTCATATCCTGATTTCTGTATTTTCCTCCGGCTCCTTCAAATTTGTGGTCCATTAAGTTTCTCCTTCCGAAATTCCGGGCCATAGTTGTCCAACTTCCCCACAGTCGTCCACTTTTCACCTTCCCTTAGCTGTGGTGCTTTCTGCGACCTCAGCTTAAGAAGACCCTGTTCTAACCTCTAACACTTGGGCGTCTCCCAAACCCTAATCATACTCTACTATACCAAGGAGGAATTCTGATCTCAGAAAAAGCCTCAGGGAAATACTTTAATTTTTGTTTCCTTCCCTAAAATCCTTACGGATCTTTGAGAATTTCTAGCAAAGGTGGGAGTGGGCGCTCTTTTCCTCTATGATAAATTCCCAGGATTTCAACCCTCATCTCAGTGGATAACTGAAGGCTTGCCTTGGGTGATCTGCATGCAAGTACTTCTCACCCCCCAACTGCCAATCTTTAGAGCAAAGGCTGAACAGGTTATTTATAACTTAAAGGGGTACTGAGTATTATTTAACACCCTCTGTATACCATATTGTGCTTCCTCTGCTCTTCCTAAAGAAATCATATCATGGGACTATATTTATTGCTTAATTTTCTTTTTTGTAACACTTTGATAGCTACTTGGGAGCAGCTTTTTTGTTTTCCTTATTCATTGTATTCCCCAGAATATTAACAATAAAACGTGTATACAAAAGGACACCAGGAATGCTTAGTAAATGTAGGAAGAGAAAAAGTACGCATTTGCAGCTATATCAAATCTAGTTTGGTAAAACAAATATTAAACTATTAGACTGAAATGAGACTTCTGACCAGTTTTTGTGTCTAGTTTTAATAGTCATTATCAGAATTACGTATGTATTCTAAAATCCTGTAAATGCAAAATAAATAACCTCTTTCTACCCCTCCCCCCACTTCTTCATCCTTTGATCATCTACAATTTCTTTTCTATTGATGCTTCCCAGTCTCCATGACTCTTGCCTCTTGTGATCCCAAATGAAATTACACAAGAAACTATGTCCCTTGCTCTAAGTTTCTAAGATGTTTGTGTGGATGTTTTTATTTCATTCATTTAAAAAATATTCACACTTAGGAGTAAGAATGGGTAAAAATGGAAGTCAGAGGAGCCTCTCTTCAACCTCTTCAGCCTCTGGTTGTTCTTTCTCTCTGCTTGCAGTGGTCTACTGTTCTTAAGATGTTTGGTGACCTCATCTAGTTCTGACTCTCTCTCAGACTCTAGTTCTCCTTACAAAATCTGCTCTCAGCCTAGTTTTGTTGGAAATATCCCAATCTATGAATTAGTCATATGATGTTAATGGATCACAGCAGCTTATGGCATTTTCTGGCTCAGAGGGATTTGCATCTTGATAAGGGGCAGTGCCCTAACCCTGAGGATCAAATTGCTAATGGCAGAATTGAAGTCTTTGGGAACGGCATCAAGGGTCAGAAAGCCTTCCAACCCTTTCAGATTGGCTGCCGGCTCTAAAAGTGCAGAGAACTTCTACTCCCACAGCGCCATCTCCCTTTATTACCATAAATAATGAAGAAGTTATTTTCTATATAAGTCCAAATGCTGACACTGACCCTGCTGAACTCATTATAAAGGGGAAAAATGTCCACATAGTGACTCCAAATAATTTTGGATTTGGTGGAGGGGAAATGAGAAGCAAGGAAAGCAGGAAGGAAGAGGGAAAGACCGGAAAGGAGGACTGTCAACACAGGGAATGAAAGAAAAATCTCTTTAATTTGTATGCTGTTATATTATCAGATATGCAGTAGGCATGCATTTTAATGCCACTTCTGAAATCAATTGTGTGTGCTAATTTTTTCATACAATAAAAAAGGAGATTGATTTACGATCTGTGGGAAAGAAGACTTAAAAGACATAACAAATTTAGGGGCCACTAAATGTAATGTGTAAAAACTGAACAACAAATTTCATAATTGAAGCTCAGTATCTTAAATTAGTATGTAACAAGGAATACTAATTTTGGTACACCGAGGCCTCAGTGCTATCTACAAGTTATTATTAATCGAAGTGTATGACCAAGATGTTACTGCTAAGAATAGTGGGAAAGCAGTTCTATAGTCACATATTTTTGAAGAAAATCAATAGGAAATGGATTTGTTCAACTGCAGGAGAATTCAGCTGCATTCATTGAACTCATGACTCTTTTTGATCTTTTTGAAAAACAATAAATCACACACTCACAGAATACAGTGCTGGCCTTGCGTTAGGTCACGCATATCCTCTTAGAGACATGGTCAAAAGGCTTGAGAGGGCTTGGAAGATGATCCCATACCAAATAAATCAATACAGTGAGTTTGCAAATGCATGTTACTGCACTGACTCTTAAGTTTCTTAGTGAAACTTTGAAACTTAATAAGGTCTCATTTTATTTGTCTTTTAAAAAGAAAAATTAATGCAACAATTGGAAAGATGAGTTAAAATTTCTTTTAAAGTGAAAATTTCAGTTAATTGTATATCATGAATTTTATAGATAGTCTAAATCAAACAGAACAATAAAGATAATGTTCATTAATATGAACTACTTAGGAAAGGAATTAATCTGTCCCTTCTATCTTTGAAATGACTGCCACTTACTAAATCATCTTTTACTCTACTTCTCTATCTCTTCAAACAACTGATAAGATTTAGCAGATAAGATACAGATTAAGACTGTGATTAGATACAGTTAGGAAGACATAGGAAGATGTAAGTTATTAGAGAAAAAAAGACATAGAGGGTAATATGAGAACATATATACGCACAATTATTGTCCACTGTGAAAGACTAGAATAATAGAGGGGAAAAATATTTAAATCACTAATTAATAAACAGAAAACTCAAGAAAATAGTTGGGAATCCAGAACAGGAATTTCTCACACCCTACAGCCCAACAGTAAAAAGGAAAACCCTCTCTTCTTGCTGGGCAGGAGGTCAGCTAATGAGAGCGTCACAACTCAGCCAATGAAAAGCCACACTATACTTCAAACTTTCAACTCCTCCAATGGACTCTTTGTTTACCACGGTCCTCCCAACTTCCTCTCCCCTCCTCTAAAAAAGTTCTCCTCTCCTTGCTGTGCGGGGACTCACACGTGGCTAGTCAAGGTTGCATACTTCAAACTGCAATATTCTGCTGATCCCAAATAAACCCATTTCTGCATTTCTGCAGGAGAAATAACTGGCAGTCTTTCTGTTTTAGGTCAACACAGTGCAATCTGTACCCATTAGGTAGGAAATAGCCAAGCCCTAATGCTGAAGTCAACTGTCTTTCATACTACAATGGATAAAGACTACTATTAAAGCTATTTTGGAGCAACCATTCATCGGACAGTGAGGTCCAGAGCACCGATCCAGTGAGCTCTTGATAGGAACTAGATCACAGCAAGAATGGGAGATGCACAGAACAGGACTGATGGATTAAATTACCTTAGTAGAAACTTCCAGAGTCCTTTCTGAGTCTGTTCTCTTTGCCTCACCTGGCTGAGAGATATCAATTTCTCAGTAAGGACAATTGGAAGTATATATCAGCTCTCCACTCTTTAGCATTAATATTTTGTGGGCATATAATTTTCCTTACCACATTATGGTACTCATATAGCTTCAATAAGTTCCTGAGTTGCCTTCACACAATACTGAAATACTCCCTGTTGCCAACCTTGTTATAGTTTGATACCTCTTCTCCATTATTGCAATCAAGATTTTTGGTTGCCATATAATCAAAGAACAGATTTCTTTAGAAGTCTTATTTCTGAAAGAGTGAACTTCAGGCTACAAAGATGATTTAGTGTGATTTAAGAGGTAGTCATTTAACAATGATGCCCCAGGTCTGGAGGCCTAAGGCAGTGGGTATGGTCCATCCTGACAGGGAGAAATATTCTATCACTGTATCAGCATTATTTAAAATTGACCGTGTGTGGTCATAATTAAAAAAAAACACTTTTAGTCAATTTTATAGTTTTTAAAATTGTCTTTAAACTCTGAACCCCCTTATTGCCTGCATCTATGATGGACATTCTCAGTATATCACCACCGACCTGGGTATTCACTTTCTGTTTCTCTTACCAGATTGCAACTTCTTTGAGGGCACGAAAGAGATGTAAATTACCTTTGGATAATAGAGCCTAAAATTTAATGGATTCTTAGTATCGGTTTGTTGAAGAAAGGAATTTCACTTATTATGATCCGTTTGGTGACACACAACCAAACATCCAGTTTACACTGATATTAACAACACTGCAGATACACTGAATCACAAGAGAAATTTGGTTCACTGACCCAACAATGTTCTCAAATACCCACTCTTTTTTTCCTCTCCACTCTGCTTTCTGGGGTGTCACATCACCCACACAGACAAAAACTGGCTTCCAGTAACTCTAAAGACGACAAAAGTCTTCCTCCATGACTGGAGAAACCCAGGAGTAATTCTAGAAACATCTTCATAAAGGCAAGGAGGCTTGATTTCCAAATCTTGCTCTCCATTCTCATTGTTCTGGCCTGGGTCACGTGCTTACCCCTGAATCAATGGCTCCTAGAGCCAGGGAAGAAGCGAGCTCCTCCCAGAAACTGGAAGGAAGGCTGGAGTGTGTACCAGGGGAAGTGGGCATGGAGGTTGAGAAGGCCTGACAGTGCCTACCCAAGGGATAAAGTATAATAGGTTGTATATTGGGGGATGAATGCAGGCTTTCACTTGGAACAGAGCTTATGATATTGGGCAAAATCTAAAAATAATCAGCTGCATATGAACCATTTCTAAACAAATTTTTATTATTTACATATTTGATTATTTGTATTGCTAGTATTTTATTTTCAGAATATTTGCATGAAACTGATCTTATCTACTCCTTGTTATCATTCAGAGGGCTAGCCAGGTAAGATATTTCTACTCCGTACCCTTCTTATTCTAATTTATCATATGGGCTATTCTTGTAAAGTATTTGCAAAGTATTGAAAAAATAAGAAAGCTATTTATTAGCATGCTATAGTAATATTGTTTTACCTGCCACATTTGACTTTGACTAAAAGGAAGTCCACCAGAGTTTTATTGACGATTATTTTGCATCCAAGTGACAAAAGTAATTTTCATATATTGAGGTATGGGCAAGACATTCTGGCTCATATATGAGTTATCTTGAATTTTATGCTGACTAAAACAGCCTATTTGTGGACTTTCAAACATACACTGTACATCTGCCTTAATTATTAAAGAAAAGGACGCACTGACCAGAAGTAAAGAAAATCCATATTAAAAATAAAGAGTAAATGCCTCCCTCCCTGGAACAGCCATGCGGGTTCTCCTCCAGTGATAAGACTCCCTTCCCAGGTGCCAAGACCACACTGACTCACTGGTAAGTGTTGGTCTGTTTTTGCTGAAACCTTGAAGAAATATATCCATGACTTGTTTAATGTTCTTTGTTCTGACAAGATATAAAACCATGTTGAAAACCATGCTTCCCTGGAGCAGTTTCTTAGAGTAACCTGGGAAGCTATCTTCCAGACTATAATCCTCAGTTTGGCTCAAATAAAACTCTTCTCTACTTTTACTATCGATAGTTTAATATTTTTGTTGACAGAAGTTAAGAATGCCAAAGAAGCCAAAGACATCTCACTACAAGGTGTTTTCACTGGTGTTCAAGAGCAGTATGTACTAACATTTCTGGAAAAAAATTAGGTCAAAGAACTCAGGAAATTCTACATTTATACATTAAAATACATGTTCCACTGTCAAGCATGAAGTTAGGAAGACTGTACCTGACATCCATCTTTACTGTTGGCAAAAAGTGGATCCCTCAGAGAAGCTATTAAATGTGTTCCATTTACCCAATCTGACTAGCCCAAAATACATTGATTTACAAGGTTTCCCAATGGAATCACTTTTAATACAATGTGGACTATAATAAAAAGGCTGTTTCACTGTTCATTCATTCCTTCAGTTCACAAATATTTATTGAACTCTTACTAAAGGGTTAATCTTTGGAATGACAAGGAGCTTATAGTCTAGTTATATGGAGGCTGATAATAAACACAAATATATAATGTGAAGTGGAGAAAAGCACTTAACATATTCTATATATGAAGAAAATAAGGTAGGTTAGAACCAGAAGGGAGAAAATGCTAAATACCTGGAAAGGATGTAGTTGAAGGGAACACAAATCATGTCCCTACATTTTTCTTAACATGGGAAATAAAGCCATTTGGACCACAATCCTTTCAGCAGTAGCTTTCAGGAAGAATTCTTAGCTTTGGCACTATGGACAAATGTTTTCTAATTCCTATCTCTGCCATCTGACCCCATGCTTTCTTTATTTGGATTAAGGAAGCTACTACCTCTTATGGATGACTCTTTGATTTTTTATCTTAGGGAATTATTTAAATTTTCATCACTATATCAAGCTGTCCTGTAAGTTACATCACAACTATATGTGAATCATAAATTTAGAAATTACAGTTGTTTAGTAAAGTCGGGAACAACTTAATTTAAAAATCTCCCCATTTGCTAGGATGCAATTTAGAATCAGAGCTATTTTATCCTTCATTGCACACCCCTAATTGTTATAGCTTAGGCAGCTGAAAGAAAAAAAAAATCAATCCAACCTTGAGTAAGAGGGCAGGAGGAATAAAATCTGGACTGGAATTAACCATCAAGAAACTTAAAAATATAGAATAGGTTGAGCTTAGGGAGACACACTATTTCACATCTAAGCATAAAGGAAGGGCTACTTATAATACTGTCTTAATAGTTATACATTTCAATCCAAGAGCTATCACGGGAAACCTGGAAAGACAGTGAATGTCAGAAAATGGAAGATGTCAAGGATACACAGAGTTCAAAGGCAACTGTCTCTTCGTTTCAAATATGGATAAGAGTAGGTCCCACAATGGAAAATACACAGACAACAAGGCAATCAGAAGGGAGAGTTTGACTTTTCTCTGAAACTTCTAGCTATTCTGAAAAGCTAAGAAATCTTGAGGTGTTATATGAAATCTCTCTTTTCAGAGGTCTGAATTATAACCCTGTTTGTCTAGACAGGGATTCTTAAGTATTTTTTGGTGTATCCATATTACGCGTGTTTCACATAGAAGATATTAGGGGTATTTGAGGCTGAAAGAAAAAAAAAAAAAAGTGCATCACTGTAGTACCTTCTTTTCTAGGAAAATATCACTTGAGAAAAGCCAAACATGAAATTGACCCTAGCTTCAGGGATTTGCAGAGTAGGTCCAGTCATTCTCTTTGTGTCCATCATGATGTCTGAGTTTACTGCATTTTAAAAATGAATTTGATCTTACCACCTAATTTGAATTTTTCACTCATTAACCCATACCCATATATATTTAACCAAGGAATCACGCAATATTTGTCTTTTTGTGATTGGTTTATTTCTCTTAGCCTAATGTCCTCAAGGTTCATTCATGCTGTAGCATATGTTAAGATTCCATTCTTTTTTAATGCTGAATAATATACCATTATATATTCACCATGTTTTGTTTATCCATTCATCTGTTGATGGATATGAAGGTTGCTTTCACCCCTTGACTATTGTGAATAATTTCACAGATTTTCTTACCACCTGGTATATGTCATTTTAGAACTCAAGTGCAAGAGCTGAAAGCTGATGCTACTGTCATTACAAATTCTTCTCTGTAGTTTTCCCTTTCTACTGAAGGCTTCTTGAGGTGAGCACAGGAAACATGGGATCCCACACTCAGGAATCTTAGCTCAATGATTTAGGGGTTTGTAATCATGAAGCCTTTATGTGTTAATTCACGGCCTCTCTAGTCTAAGAAAGACAACTCATTTAATCAATCACCCTATGTTTAAATTGCCTTTCCAAAATTCCTGATGAGTATTTTTCTGACCCATACTGGTAACTGCAATGATGGATGAAGTCTGAAGCACAACTGCCATCTTTCGACTGCCCTAGCAGAGAATTCTTTTTCGAGCTAAACTGACATGCAACTTGGATTGGCTCTACTCTGCTATGTAATGAGTGTTTGTGTCTCCCCTCAATCCCAAATTCATACGCTGAAACTCTAATGAGATGGCATTCAGAGATGGGGCTTTTGGGAGGTGATTAGGTCTTGAGGGGTGGAATTCTCATGGTGGGAAAAGAGAGCTGGCCCTCTCTGCTCTCTGCCATGTGAAGATACAGGGAGAAGATGACCAACAGTAAACCAAGAAGAGTGTCTTCCCCAGACATCAGATCTGCTGGCATCTTGATCTTGGACTTCCCAGCCTCCAATACCATGAGAGGTAAATTCTTGTTCTTTAAGCCCCTAGTCTATGGTGCTATGTTGTAACTGCCTGAATGAACACATACGCTTTGGATTCATGAAGAACGTATCATAGACTCACCGAATGTCAAACAACCTGGAAACAGTCTCTTCCAGGCACCTCTGAATTATAGGCTCATTTCACTTCCTTGAGGGAAACTCTTCAAATCTCTGAAGATTGGACAATATTATGTCTTCCCTTCTTCTGGCTAAACACTGCTGGCTCCTAAGATCCCTTTTCAACTGAAGGGGTTGTGGACCCTCTGCCCTTCAAGTTGTTCTTTTCTAAGCCTACTCCAAGTGACCTGTATTTCATTTAAACTCTAAGACCCAGAAATGGAACTTATATAGCTCTTTATGCTAACAATCATCTATTGATCTACACCTTTTGAATATGATCATTTGTCCAGCTATGAATTCAATGACTACTGATGAAGAGCTCAGGCTCTATGGTCAAGAAGATCTAGATTTAAAGCCAAGCTCTTTTCAGTTATGTGATACAGGGAAATTAATCTCATTAAGCCATTGCTTCCTCATCCATTTAACAGAGATTACCTAGTATGTATCTCACATAGAATGCAAGCTAAAGTACTTAGGACAATGCCTGGCACACAGTAAATTCTGAATTAATCTAAGTTTCTGTAAGCCCATACTTTCCCATCTATTCAAATTGCCATTATAAGAGGCAAGGAGATCTAAATAAAGGGGAAAATAATGATTGGAATAATAGATCTTTTCATTTGCATTACTTATAATGATACTTTTATCAAAGCAAAGAGTTGCTTATCATTAGTTGCTTCAGCCCTGTAAAAAAGATTTGTTAGAATGAGTTACTAGGTTTTGTTCAGTTTGGAATCCTAAAATCTGAAATTTATTCTAGCTGAATTCATGCACTCTTTGAATTTATTAATCCAGTTCAACAGCAATCTGGTAATTCTTTTTGAGCAGTACAGTTTAACTGAGTTTTAGACTGCTCTCTCCTCATACCATCAATACTACCTTGAACCTCCAATGCCTTTTGAAGGAGGAGTCCTACATGTATTGCAGTGACAACAAGGGTTGACAAATATTTTACAGACATGCTGAATTATCTTTTGAGATAATCCTTTTAGCACTTGGCTACACTGTCGTGCTAGTCACATTTTGAATGATACAGAATTTTATTTGTCTTAAACATGGCACTAAAATATATTTTGGGGGTTGAATTTTCATATCATGTGTCTCAAAAGACATGGTTGGATATGAAAAGCACGTGGATGATATGAAGGCAGTCAGTCGGCTATGGGTCAAGTTCTGGAGCTTTTACCCATGGATTCTGTGACTTGGACAAAGTATTCTCCTTATGCTACTCTTTGGTCTCTCATAACTAAATGGAAGTACTGATACTAGCTACTTCAGAGAGTTGCTGTAAATGAAAGAATTATATGAAATACTTAGGGCTTCTCTGGTCGTCCAGTGGGCAAGACTTCTCCTTGCAAATTAGGGAATGCTGGTTTGATCCCTGGTGAGGGAACTAAGATCCCACATGCCACAAAGCGACTAAACTCCTGTGCTGCAACCACTGAGCCTGAGCCACAACTAATGGGCCCACACTCTGGAAACTGAGAGCTACTGAGCCCATGTGCCCCGACCACTGAAGCCCGCACACCCCGGAGCCTGTGCTTGCAACAGGAGAAGCCACTGCAGTGAGAGGCCCTGGAACTGCAACTAGAGGGTAGCCCCTACTTGCCACAACTAGAGAAAGCCTGCACACAGCAGCGAAGACCCAGCACAGCCAAAAAATAACCGTCTTATTCCTACATTTTCTTTTTCAAAAGGCATAGCTTGTAAATACTTCATAGGATAATTGTAAGATGAAATGGGATAATACAACCAAAGCACTTGGGACAGAGTAGAAGCTCAGTGAATGGTCATTACTTTTTCCCCCTCCTGTCCTCAACTCTTTTTTCATCCTTCACTAATACGTACCTTTATCTATCCATACCTGTAGGAATATATGTAGGAGAGATGTATTTATTTTTGCACAACTAGCTTTGAGCCAGTGAAAATGCTTCTGCAATATTATGCTGTGCTGCATGCTCAGTCGCTACAGTTACGTCTGACTCTTTTTGAGACCCAGTGGACCACAGCCCTCCAGTCGTCTGTCCATAGGACTCTCCAGGCAAGAATAGTGGAATGAGCTGCCATGCCCTCCTCCAGGAAATACTATGCTACATATTATGGAATATAAGCAGTCCCTGCTAAGCTAGCAAGGGTAGAGACAGATCGAAACTCACACGCTCATTACTCTTGCTCTGTGGTTGGCCCTTTGATATGTTCAGCTGCTACTGGGCCAGAGGTCTCTAGACAGTCTATTGGAATTTCATTTGCTAAATGCTGGAGATAGCAGAGACCAAGGAAATATAATAAAAAAGGCATGGCTCCTAGAATTTATTGGCAAATCCAAAGAAACAAAAAAGCAAAATTTGATATAACCAGGGGCTCTTCATACTCCTGTTTTCCACCTTTGCCACATGCTGTCTAGCTAACCTAAGCTATTTTTCAGTGTAGTTTTGGAAATCAGAGGGGGGATTTAATGCCTTGCTTGAGCATGCTTTTGTTTGGCTCAGACTGATTTATATTTAAGACTGTATTCCTTTCTTCAAAGAACTTTGTTAGAATGAGTGTTTAAAAATATAAAACCTTGTGCAAACTCAGTCACTTGAAAAGAGAGCGAGAAGATGATGGCAGCATAAGCAGAAATGGAAGAGAAATAAAACACTTCACATATTAAAAATAGAAGAGGCGGAAGTGGCCGCTGTTAATGAGGTATTTGAAAAAAATCAAGCAAAGAAAGACGGATGGAAAAACACACACACACACACACAAAATGGGAAGAATCAAAGATGCAGACACAACACAATAAAAAGAAGTCAACTCACTTTGAGTATATTGTCTGTTTTCTTCTTTTCTATTATCTGCTTGATTTAATAGCAAAGAGGTCCAGCAGTGAAACTGGAGGAACTGGCTTGTTAAAGAAGGAGATTTTAAAAGAGAGCCTTTCATAATTCATATTCCATTCTCTAAGATCCATATTTGAATGCTTCTAAAGAGGAATCACTGTGGTTGTTAGGGCAGCCTGTGTTACTTTCCATGACCTCAGGAATAAATGGATTGTGCCTTCCAGACCAAGGACTCACATGGTTCATGGAACTCTCACTCAAATAATTAGTTTTTTGCTGATGTCTGAGTAATCTCTGAAGTTTTCCCAAACGTACAGGCCATGATGACAGCAACTGAAAAGTTGCTTTGCCTCAGAGCAATAATGGCCTGGAAACTGGGTTAACTTGATGTTACAGTCACAGCCACAAGCAAATAAACTTGTAAACTGGTAGAAAATGAGATCAAAGACTACTGTTCCTTTTTTTTCCTTTCATCCCTGTTTGGGTAAATAATGACTGGGCCAACATATGTTTGCTTTTTTTACTGACTGGGTTCCAAAAAATATTTACAGGGGAGTTTATTCTGTAGAACAGTCCCTGGATTCATGTTTCTGAATATCTGTAGTCAACAATAATTCTTGTAGACCCACGAATATGACTCTTGGATGTCAACAAACCAAAGTGTGAAATGTCCTGTCTGTGCACAAGAAGAAGTGATGTTGCTTAAGAACTGGCACAGCCTGGGCTCTTTTTTGATTCCCTCTATGACCTTGAACTTGCACTGCCTGCCTTTTACTTTCCTGGACTGGCGAGCTGGGTAATACGACTTACTTTAAACCAGGAAATGGCAATATGCCAGGTGCCCTTAGGTGAATTTAGTCCAATAACATCACCATGTCAGTGGCCTTTGCCCAGCACACGGGGAGAAGAGGGGAGGACAGAGTCTCCTGGATCCTTTCAATCACCACAGAAGCTCCCCTCACACCCATCAGAGAGATGATGTAGCACACCATTAGCTGCGTTTGTGGGAACCTGAGCCAAAGATTAATGGGTTCTAAAGATTGTTGAGCTCCAGAGTAGCATGCTGTTCCTTCGTTCTCATATTTGTTCACTAGCAACTAGCTTTGCACTCTTGGCAAATCATTTGAAATCTCTCTGTGCCTCTGCTGTTAGTCTGTACAATGAAGCTAGTATGTCTTACAGGACTGTGGCAACCAAACTGTATTGGATTGAAAGTGTTTTGGAAACTTAGGAACTATTTAAGCAAATGAGACACTAAGAGGTAGGTTACTATGAAGGTTAAGAGCACACTGCAGCCAAAATTCCTGGATGAGAAACAGGCAGCGTGTCATCCATGTAAGTGAATGTGTAAGTGCCCCATTCACAGACTCTGTTAATAAGAAACTCAGGTTTTCTTCCCACTCTTGCCCAACAACTCTCTTAAAGCTGCCCTCATTGGGGTCACAGATAAGCCTCCTCATGGCTAGATTCAGCAGACCTTTTCCAATCATCTGGTATAAAATGGGAACGAATAGTTCCTAATAATAGTAGGTGCATATCTTTATACATTTGTCCAAACCCACAGAATGCACATCAGAAATGAACCCTAATGTAAACCATGGATTTTGGGTGATAACTCTGTATCGCTGTAAGTTCATCAACTGTAACAAATGTACCACTCTGGTGGCAATACTGATAGTGGGAGAGGCTGTGCATGTGCAGGGGCAGGGGATATGTGGGAAATCTCTGCACTTTCTGGTCAGTTTTGCCATGGATCTGACACTGCCTAAAAAATAAAGTCTACTAAAAAAGAAAAGAAAAACAGTATCTATCTCACAGGGTGTTATGAGGATTAAAAATCTATATAAAAAGCATATATTATACCCAGACAGCTTATATTACTCAACCAGCTTGTATCCAACCAGTCCATCCTAAAGGAAATCAGTCTGAATATTCATTGGAAAGAATGATGCTGAAGCTGAAACTCCAATACTTTGGCCACCTGATGCGAAGAACTGACTCATTTGAAAAGACCCTGATGCTGGGAAAGGCTGAAGGGAGGAGGAGAAGGGGATGACAGAGGATGAGATGGTTGAATGGCATCACTGACTCGATGGACATGAGTTTGAATAAGCTCCAGGAGTTGGTAATGGACAGGGAAGCCTGGCGTGCTGTGGTCCATGGGGTCGCCAAGAGTCGGACACAACTGACCGACTGAACTGAATATTATACCCAACATAAACATTCAAAAAAGGTCAGAAGAGTTTTCATGAATCTCTCAAAGAATATTCTTTTCTTCCTCTTTTTGCTTTCATTTAATTATCTTGAATGAACTGATTCATTTGCCTTCCCCCTTTTCTATCTGTTTCTCCCTACTTCATTCAATTATGGGTGTCCCACCAAACTGACCACATTTTAGTTCTACACAAAAACATTAGGGATTTATAAAGGAAGCAGCTGTTTTGCTAAAGTTACAGCCACAGTATTATCAGATTCAGCAGTTTCCACACCGGCAGCTTATTTCCAGGTGAAGCTAAACCCTTGCCAATGGCAGATCTTCCTATGTGTCAGCTTCACTGCTGTGGAAAGGCTCTGCTGCTGCTGCTGCTGCTGCTGCTGCTAAGTCGCTTCAGTCGTGTCCGACTCTGTGCAACCCATAGACAGCAGCCTACCAGGCTTCCTGTCCCTGGGATTCTCCAGGCTTGCCAGGACTTAATTCAAGCCACCTGCTGAAGGTTGAACACCAAGTGTCTGGAGTAAGCGCTATGAATCCAAAGAGAGTCCGTGTCAATTATGTCAGTATTACTCACAACTCTCACTGTTTTATTATTATTATTATTTTAATATTGTGTGACAAAATGAGATTTGACAAAAAGTTTTACCATGACATTTTATAATATCAATAAACCTCATCCACATGAGCAATTTACAATTTTATGCCTCACTGTATTCTACTTTTGGCTACATGGGCTGTGTGGTCTGAATTTACATAAATATTCAGATAATAAAACATCTGTTCCAATTAAAGGCATTTTGCATTTGTCTTATCACAATCGTATCAGGTCTGACATTGAACTTAAAGAGTTTTTGTTCTTGGCCTTATAAGAAGAGCATTATGTAAGCTACAATTCTATGTATAAAAACACTGCCCTTCCTGCTGAGCACAGTGAGACTGAACAAGTGTTTTTACCAAATCCTTGCAGGTCAAAAGGAAAATGAAAGTTTGCTGAGTAAGTTTTAAGGGCTGAGGAAGGGGGAAAACAAAAATCTTAGGGAAAGACAATTGACAGTCAGGGCTAAGGGGCCTGGGAACAAATCCACTTAAGGGTAGAGAAGCAACCAACAATCACCCTTCTGACTCTGAGGCATTAATCAGCCCATGGTTTTCTATAAGCAGAAAAGAAAGAGAGAAGGGCCTCAAGATGGAAGCTTTTGGTTTTAAATCATGTTTTGTAAATGGGGGATGTCTGCAGTGAAACAGACTGATGTTCCTCAGAGAGGGTGTACTCAATTATCCCTGGAAAATAGTCATAGGAATTCCAATGATTTTAAGAAGGAGCATTAGGCAGAGATACAATGTTGCAAAACAAAAGATGATGGAGTTACCAACTCATTCTCAACAACAGCAACGACAGGAAGCTACAAGTGAGTAACCTGACTCCATATGGTGAGAGGATCCTTCAAACAGCAAGAAGGAAGGGAAAGTGCCTGGTTAACCTTGGGTGTGCTGATCTTGGGGGTACTGAGGAGATGGAACTTGTAAACAATGAATGTGCAAAGGAAGTCTGATGCACAGGGCAGGTGTTCAGTATGTAGTTCAGAAATAAAGGAAGCTGTGTGTAGCATCAGTAGAACAATACTAGCTCCCACTTATTGACTCCTAATTAGCCGTCAATTTTTGTTAACTTAATGAGTCATTTGACAGATGAAAAAAAAAAAAAAAACACACCAGCTTTCAGAGAGATTAAATATTCACCCAATTTAATACAGCCAGTTGCCTGTGCAGCTAAAACTCTAACCTAAGCTTGATTATAGAACCAGACATCTTAATCCTTATGGTTTAGTGAAGACTCTGCTCATAGGAGCCATTTTTTCATGGGTTCAAGTTCCCAGCCTACTACTTACTAGCTTGAGTGACTTACACAATCTCTTACGACTCATTTGCTTGTCTACAAAATGAGGATAATCCTGGTTGCTATGGTCTGTTCACATTCTTCTTTCAAATTCATATGCTGAAGCTGTAACCCTTAAATGTAATAGTATTTTTGAAATGTAAGGTTTGGGAGGTGGTTAGGTAATAGGGTCATTAAGGTGAAGCCCCAATGATGGGACTAATGTCCTCATAAGAAGAAGAAGGGACCTCTTTCTGCCATGTGAGAATACAGGGAGAAGGCAGCTTCTCTGCCAGGAAGAGGGTTCGCAACAAGAACTCAATCATTCTGGCACATCTGTGATCTTGGAATTCCTCCAGAATTGTGGGGATAAAATGTTTAAACTATCTCCTTGGTCTGTAGGATTCTGTTAGAGAAGCCTGAGCTAAGACCCTAGTGCTTCCTTTCATGGGTGTGTGTGAGTATTAACTGAAATAGTATTTGGAAAGTTCTGAGCGACTGAACTGAATTGAACTGAACTGAGTGTATGCTAAGTATGGTGTATGGTAACTACTCTGTAAATGTGAACTATTAATATCTTTAAAAGCATCAGCTACTGCTTATGTGTGATTTTCATGTGAACAAGAGCAAAATGACCCATTTTTGACCAAAACTAATATTTGGAACATCTTTCTAGATGCTGAGCTTTATTCTCTTGTTGTTGTTTAGACACTCAGTTGTATCCAACTCTTTGCGACTCTATGGACTGCAGCATGGAAGGCTTCCCTGTCTTTGACTGTCTCTCAGAGCTTGCTCAAATTCATGTCTACTGAGTTGGTGAAGTCATCTAACCACCTTGTCCTCTGTCATCCCCTTCTCCTCCTGCCTTCAATCTTTCTCAGCATCAGAGTCTTTTCTAATGAGTCTGCTCTTAATATCAGGTGGCCCAAGTACTGGAGCTTCAGCTTCAGCATCAGTCTTTCTAATGAATATCCAGGACTGATTTCCTTTAGATTGGACTGGTTGGATCTCCTTGCTGTCCAAGGGACTCTCAAGAGTCTTCTCCAACAACACAGTTCAAAAGCATCAATTCTTCGGTGCTCAGCCTTCTCTATGGTCCAACTCTCACATTCATACACGATTACTGGAAAAACCCATAGCTTTGACTATATGGACCTTTGTATTCTCTTACATGTTAAATAATAACACTTACATTTTCTATATATGACGTCTCATGTGGAAACCCATGGACAGACACTAGGGAGGCAGTGCTATGTGATATGAAGGGCATGACATTTGGAGCCAGAAGACCTGCTTCAATCTCAGCTCTGAGTGGCTGTGTACCCTTCAACAAACCAGTTGTATCTTTAAGCCTCACTCTGCCTTGGTAAAAGAGTTCGGAATAATACTCCCTGTCAGACGATGATAGGTTTTAAAGTATTTCATAAACTGTAAAGCACTGTACAAATATTAGTTATTATGTTAACACCATGAGAATGTTTGAAAAAAGAAAACAACACGTCGCTAGTGAAATCTGAAGAGCTTTTTAATTTGGGAATTGTTGCCAACACCATTAAGAACTTAGACACACTGTACTAAATTTAGCTTAAAACAAACAAAAAAATGAAATGTGATTCAACCCCCCAAAAGATGTATCTCATTATACATGAAGAAAGGACTCTGAAATAGAGTCAGAGAAACCTAGAGAGGAACATTGTGGACACATAACCCAGAAGTTATAGTAAATTAGAAGACAAGAGTTGCGTTTTTCCAATGTCATGCAGCATTGAAAAGGGGAGTTCTATTTTAGGCTTTTATCAAGAGACAATGGACTCCTTTCTTCTTTTTGGAGCCTGAACAATGCGGGTCTAGCACCCTTCTGGGTACTGCAGGTCAGATACAAGAGCCAGAATGCCTCACACACACCATCCATACACAGGAGTCTGTCTTTGAAGAAGAAATTGGTCTAATTAGAGACCTCAGTGGGGGCACTCGGCCACCACCCACAGCTTCGTCAAACCAGTGGATGCCCCTCCGCTCTTCTCATGCTTTTTTTCCTCAAAGGGATTTTGCCTGCTTCACCTCTGTACGTGACTTTTTTGGATCAGCTTGAATCTGATCTGAATCTAAGTATACAGGAAGCAGACTGGACAAAGAGACCATTGAGAATACATTGGAAACGATGGAGGAACATGGTGACTGATCAAAATGAATCGTAGTATTTGGTAAAGCAACATGTTGAAAAAATAAACCCGGACCTATAGTTCCCAAGGAGTGGGAGTAAAGGAGGGAAAGATTGGGAGTTTGGGATTAGCAGATGCAAACTACTATATATAGAATGGATAAACAACAAGATCCTACTATATAGCATAGGGAAAACTATATGCACTATCCTGTGATAAGCCGTAATAGAAAAGAAAATGAAAAAGAAAATATACATGTAACTGAATCACTTTTCTGTATAGCAGAATTTAATACAACATTGTATATCAACTATTTCAATTAAAAAAAAAAAAACTCTAAAAAAAAGCTTGAGATAATAGGGAGAGGGGAAAATATATGGATCAAATGATTGTTACTCTCAGAGGAAGTTTCCATGGCTGCCCCTGGTGAGGTGCGTCCCTACACACAATTCCAGGCTGTCACCCTCCTCTTCTACTAATGAATACAAACACTGAGCCTGTGACTCAGGGGCCCACACACCCCTACTTTCCAGAGCTCTTCCCTCTCTGGCATCATCCTTTTGTCCACTATTTGCACCTGCCATCTTACAGCAGAGAAAGGGTAGTGGTGAGGGTGTAAAATTACGTGTCTTAATCAGTTGAATCCCTGGTGTATATTAAGACAACATCCTCTATCATTCTTTTCAGCATGTGTCACCACCTGCCCATTCAACAGGTATATTCTCTACTGATTCTTATGTGGCCCTCTAAGTGGGCAGGACTGGACTTCAGTGACCCTCTCTCATGGTCCAGGCCTTTCCCTTTAAGCTCTCTTTTCTCATAGCCACCAAGTCCAAGCCTCTTTCCTTGGGTCTTTCTAGTGCATGCAGCCATGAAATTAAAAGATGCTTGCTCCTTGGAAGAAAAGCTATGACCAACCTAGATAGCAGAGACATTACTTTGCAGACAGAGGTCCCTATAGCCAAAGCTATGGTTTTTCCAGTAGTCATGTATGGAGGTGAGAGTTGGACCATAAAGAAGGCTGAGCACTGAAGAATTGATTCTTTCTGACTGTGTTGTTGGAGAAGATTCTTGAGAGTCCATTGCACTGTAAGGAGATCAAACTAGTCAATGCTAAAGGAAATCAACCCTGAATACGCTTTTGAAGGACTGATGCTAAAGCTGAAGCTCCAATACTTTGGCCACCTGATGCGAAGAGCTGACTCATTGGAAAAGACCCTGATGCTGGGAAAGATTGAAGGCAGGAGGAGAAGGGGTGACAGAGGATGAGGTGGTTGGATGGCATCATTGACTCAATGGACATGAGTTTGAGCAAACTCCAGGAGATAGTGAAGGACAGGGAAGCCTGGCATGCTGCAGCCCAAAGAGCCGAAGAGTTGGACACAACTGAGCAACTGAACAACAAGTATAAGGATAAGGTATGAGTAACTGATGAACTACCTAGTTAATTTCTCCAAAGAACACACTGGTAAGTTAAAATGAGAGTAATGAAGAAAAACAAATAAGGAATTGAGATAAAAATGGTATTTTTTTTTAGCATACTAATCCAGAATACTTAATTCCCATTAAGATATTTTCTGGAATAAATGTTAAATATCTGAGCTCCATTTCAGTGCCAGGATAATTACTACAAACTTCAGTAATAGAAAGATTGAAAACAAACTACTTAATAAGAGATGAGTTATATGCATCCAAACAGTAAAAGAATATGCAGCCATTAAAAATGATACTATAAAAATATTAAATTATATGGGAATACCATATCCTAAAGTCTAAGATACACATAGTTTGCTGTTTGACATTTCTGAAATTGGGAAGTATCTCACAGTCAATCTTGAGTCAATTCAACAGGTACTAAGCAGATGAGTAAGTTGTCACTTATTTTGCCTGGGCATGCAAGTGTGTGTGCGTGCATATTCAATTGCTAAGTTGTACCCAACACTGTGACCTCATGGACTGTAGCCTGCCAGGCTCCTCTGTTTACAGGATTTCCTAGGCAAGAATACTGGAGTGGATTGCCATTCCCTTTTCCAGAGGATCCTCCCAACCCAGGGATCAAACCTGGGATCAAATCCACATTGGCAGGCGGATTCTTTACCACTGAGCCACCAGGGAAGCCTTAGCTGTATGTTATCTGTTTCTGTTATCTGTGTGCCACTTCAGTTGAGCTATTTGTAATAGTACCACCATATATGTTTCATTTTTAACGTCTGCACTTCTAATTGTAATTTTAGTTGTCATTTTAATTGTCTACAAATACACTTTGATACTACTTTGACATGTAAAATATTGTGTGCACAGAAGATTGTGTCTGGCTGCATATCAGATGATACAATTAAAGGCACTAAAAATAGTCAAATCTTAGGAATACAGGACAGAATTTTCCAAGCCAGGAGAAGCTAGTCTGGCTGATTCATACAGCATGGAGGACCCTCACTCAAGCACTAATTTATCAAAAGCTTCTGACTGACTTTCAAGAGAAGCTGTTTAACTTTCATTTATTTATAATACACGTAAGAAAACAACAAAACTAAATAGAGTGAAAAGAAAACCTATATGGCTTTTGGGGTCTTTTGATTTGCCTCAAAAATTTAATATCAACCCTAAGAGTGGGGAAACATCAAGATAAAGATCCCATGTTATGAGAAGTGTCATGTCACTGGGAAAAAATGCAGAACTATTGATGGCCAGCAAAAATGTATGACTATGAATGATGGACACCACATTCTTTCATTTTTTCCCTTACGGAATGGAAATGTCCCTAAGATTATTCTATGCCTGTCCCACCACTGTAATTTGGAAGTAAATAACTTTACTTATAGTTTAGTAGGTCCACAGATAGAAAAGAAGTCTGCCCCACAATGAAACATACCCAGCTCACACCTACTTGATTTAGGTGATTTACACAATGAGACTTAGGACTTCTGAGCCAATAATCCTTAGATGTAAGTTTTACGCTTACACTGATGGTATGATAAGTTGAGACTTGGGAGGATATTGGGATAGGATATAGGTTGGATGTGAATTTTGGGGGGCAAGAAGATGGACTGTGGTAAGCTGAAAAAAGATGCCACTCCCCCCAAATGTGTATTTTCTTTCTAATCCTCAGAACCTGTGAATAATACCTCATGTGGCAAAATAGTGATTATTACCTTAGATGGCAAAAAATGTGATTAAATAAAGGATCTTGAGACTAGGTGTTTAGCTTGGGTTATTTTAGTGGGCCCTAACATTTTCACAACTATGCTTATTCAGGAGGGGCAGAGGGAATTTTGAGATAGACACACACATACAGTGGAGAAGGCACTATGAAGATGAAGGCGGAGTTTTGCAAGTGACATAGCAAAAATCCAATGAACAGCTGCATCCTCCATAGGCTAGAGGAGGCAAGGAACAGTTTCTGCCTAGAATCTCAGGGGACAGTTCAGTCCTGTCAAAAGACTTGATTTTAGACTTCTGGCCTCCAGAACTGTGATATAATAAATTTCTATTGTTTTAAATTATCAAGTTTGTGGTAATCTGTTTCAGTAGCCAGCCCCAGGAAATTAATGCAAAAGACAGGGGCATATAATAGTATGGTATGGCATCATCAGGAGTTATGAAGGAGAAACTGTTAAAAAAAAAACATGTAGCACAAATGTGATTTTAATTTTAAAGTAGAAGAATGAATAAATAAACAAAGAAATGCATATGGAAGATAATATGTCTTGGTTTGCTTGGGTTGCCCTAACAGAGTACTATAAAATAGGAAGCTTGAAAAACAGAATTTTTTTTTCTCAGAGCTCTGGAGACTTGAAGTTCAAAATCAGAGTGCAGCATGGTTGGCTTCTGGTGAGGGCTCTTTTTCTGACCTGCAGTTTTCTTCCTGTGTCCTCACAAGGGGAAGAGACAGACAGCTCTGATTGCTTCCTCTTCTTACAGAGACACTAATCCTGATAGGAGGGCCCCACCCTCAAGACCCCATCTAAAACTAATTAACTCCCAAAGACCCTACTTCCCAACCTCATCACACTGAGGGTGGGGTGTGATTAGAGCTTCAATTTTGGGGAGATGTAAACATTCATCCTGCAATACCATATAACATGGTGTTCTAGGAAACTGAGAATTTACGTGATATTTAATCACATTCTTTCATATGTATAAAGTGTGGTATAAACATTTAACCCTTTGCTGATATGAAAGGAGCCCTTAACCTTGAATTGATAATTAGACCTATTCAGGGTGGGGAATATAGTACTCTGTAGGAAAGAACACAGGCAATTCTCTTGCTTTATAGGGATTAAAGGGTGTGTTCTGAAAGAAAGAGTTCACTGCCATTCAGAAGTGAAACATTCTTTTTTCGTTGTTAATGGTGTCAACTTTGGATTTAAGAAAATTTTTTAAAATTTCCAGATAATCCAAGAATCACTAATGATAAGGAAATATGGCTTTGATGGGAAGGGATTAAAGGAATGAAAGAGAAACAGAAGGGGAGGCTGAGGAAGAAGGGTAAAGACAGGAGTCCCAGGGGGGCCAGTGGTATGATAAGGTCCACTGCCAGGGGACAAGGCTGAGCCAGCGTGCTAAAGGCATGACCACTACCTACAAAGAGGCACTTAGATCCCAGGAACACTTTGGAGCAGGTCTGGAGAGCAGGCTTAAAGGTCTCTGGGTGGGTACTTGACCATCATGCCTAGCAGTTACCAAAAGTCCTTGTCCCACCACCATGAAGTGACTTTGGGACATGCCTGGGTACTTTAAAACTGAAGAGGACCTTTGGGCCTTGTGGGAATGGTGAAGACAACCTTTGACTGCTGTACCGCACAGTTAAAATGAAGTCCTCAACTTGGAATAAAACAGGATGAATGTTCTTTTTCATGTTTTATTTTGACAGTAAATATGTAATACTGTAAACAGTACAAAAAAAGAAAAAGTAAAGTCCTATGAAATGACATAAAAGAGGAGTCTATATATCTACCAAAAGCCATCTGTTGAGTATCTTAAAAGAAGGATGAGGTAAACTTATCAATGGCATCATATCATAGGTAAAAGACTAGTTGGCTGGTCAACCAAGTGCTTAGCCCAGCGTTAGTTCTCTGAGCCCTGGGACTTTGAAATTAGGAGAGGCTGAAGATTAAGTGAAAACAGAAAATGAACTGGAAAAGTGAGAAAAGCTGATGGAGATAATCACCTCTACCTCCCAAAGAACAAAGCTTAACTCCATCACTTACAAAATTTCCCTTCACATTGGCTTTGGGGCTTTGTGTTGTTAATGATATCTCTTAAGCTCAAAAAAAGTATAGATGCCTTGTGATGGTCAGTGAGCTTCTGGCCTAGAGCAAATCACTGTGACTTAATTGTCTGTTACATGGTATAGAGAGATGGGTTAGATGTTTATGATGACACAGCTTTATACCTGCACTCAATCAGTTGGTTTGTAAAGAACATACATCTTCTCTAACCTTAGTTAGAGAAGGGTGAATGAACATGTGACACAGAAATGATGGAGTGCCTAAATCAAAGAGATATTAATGTCAATTAATACAATACGAATGTCAATTACATGTAAATAACAATGAATTTAAAGATACCTGCAATTCTTGTAGACTGCATTCAGCCTTGCAGAATGCACTGGGTGCAGTCAGATAGAATGAAAGACAAAACTGCCTCTGCCACATACTAGTTCTGCTAAGTTAGACATGTTATTAACCTCTTGGAGTCTTGGTTCTTTTGACCATAAATTGGGGGATAATGATATTTATCTCAAGGGGATGTTGTGAATGTTAATTAGGTAAAGTATCTAAAGTGTTTAACCCAGTGCCTTTGTAAATCCAGTCCCTGTTGTTCTTTGATCTGCATCACCAAATATGAGCTTTGTCAAATTGCAAGTCTACAAGGGAAAAAGGCTCTGGGGCAAGGTGGTTTCTCCTGTCATCATTAAATCATGCTTACTGTTTACTCTTAAGATGAGTCTTGGCTGCTGCTTTGTCTCAGGCAGGGCAATGTGCCTGGACTAGTGGAGACCAAGCCAGGAGCAATAGCGGGGCTGAAAATTCATGAAAAGATAAAACTGCCACAAAGAAAGAGAGGAACAGGTAGGGAGCAGGGATGACATTATTAACTTGCAGCACAAGGCCTCTGGGTATGAAAAACATAGGCGCTGCTTCAAGCAATAATCACAAAACTCACAAAGGAGCTTGAAATTCTAGAACTACTTGGAAGTAGTAGACCTAAGCTGGCAAAGCAGGCTGAAAAAATGATGTCCTGAGATGAGCACCATGGATAGCTCCCAGGGAAGTCATTTTTTTTCCTCCCTGAGGAGGAGGCAACTAAGAAGTACTCAAACCTGTTTCATGGAGAAGCCAACATCTCTGCCTTAAAGAATCAAGATCTATTAAGGCATATTTGATCCCTAATATTAGAAGAACTTTTTACCCATTCGATATTCCTAAATATAAGTCAATTCAGTTCAGTCGCTCAGTCGTGTCCAACTCTTTGCGAACCCATGGACTGCAGCACGCCAGGCCTCCCTGTCCATCACCAACCCCCGGAGTTCACCCAAACTCACGTCCATCGAGTCGGTGATGCCATCCAGCCATCTCATCTTCTGTCGTCCCCTTCTCCTCCTGCCCTCAATCCCTCCCAGCATCAGGGTCTTTTCCAATGAGTCAACTCTTCACACGAGGTGGCCAAACAAAGTACTGGAGTTTCACCTTTGGCATCATTCCTTCCAAAGAACACCCAGGACTGATCTCCTTTAGGATGCACTGGTTAGATCTCCTTGCAGTCCAAGGGACTCACAAGAGTCTTCTCCAACACCACAGTTCAAAATCATCAATTCTTTGGCGCTCAACTTTCTTCACAGTCCAACTCTCACATCCATACGTGACCACTGGAAAAACCATAGCCTTGACTAGATGAACATTTGTTGGCAAAGTAATGTCTCTGATTTTTAACATGCTATCTAGGTTGGTCATAATTTTCCTTCCAAGGAGTAAGCCTCTTTTAATTTCATGGCTGCAATCACCATCTGCAGTGATTTTGGAGCCCAAAAAAATAAAGTCTGACACTGTTTCCCCATCTATTTCCCATGAAGTGATGGGACCAGATGCCATGATTTTCATTTTCTGAATGTTGAGTTTTAAGCCAACTTTTTCACTCTCCTCTCTCTCTTTCATCAAGAGGCTTTTTAGTTTCTCTTCACTTTCTGCCATAAGAGTGGTATCATCTGCATATCTGAGGTTATTGATATTTCTCCCGGCAATCTTGATTCCAGCTTGTGCTTCTTCCAGCACAGCGTTTCTCATGATGTACTATGCATAAAAAATTAAATAAGCAGGATGACAATATACAGCCTTGACGTACTCCTTTTCCTATTTGGAACCAGTCTGTTGTTCCATGTCCAGTTCTAACTGTTGCTTCCTGACCTGCATATAGGTTTCTCAAGAGGCAGGTCAGGTGGTCTGGTATTCCCATCTCTTTCAGAATTTTCCACAGTTTATTGTGATCCACACAGTCAAAGGCTTTGGCATAGTCAAGAAAGCAGAAATTGATGTTTTTCTGGAACTCTCTTGCTTTTTCGATGACCCAGTGGATGTTGGTAATTTGATCTCTGGTTCCTCTGCCTTTTTTAAAACCAGCTTGAACATCTGGAAGTTTACGGTTCACGTATTCCTGAAGCCTGGCTTGGAGAATTTTGAGCATTACTTTACTAGCGTGTGAGATGAGTACAATTGTGCAGTAGTTTGAGCATTCTTTGGCATTGCCTTTCTTTGGGATTGGGATGAAAACTGACCTTTTCCAGTCCTGTGGCCACTGCTGAGTTTTCCAAATTTGCTGGCATATTGAGTGCAGTGCTTTCACAGCATCATCTTTCAGGATTTGAAATAGCTCAACTGGAATTCCATCACCTCCACTAGCTTTCTTCGTAGTGATGCTTTCTAAGGCCCACTTGACTTCACATTCCAGGATGTTTGGCTCTAGGTGAGTGATCACACCATCGTGATTATCTGGATCATGAAGATCTTTTTTGTACAGTTCTTCTGTGTATTCTTGCCACCTCTTCTTAATATCTTCTGATTCTGTTAGGTCCATACCATTTCTGTCCTTTTTCGAGCCCATCTTTGCATGAAATGTTCCCTTGGTATCTCTAATTTTCTTGAAGAGATCTCTAGTCTTTCCCATTCTGTTGTTTTCCTCTATTTCTTTGCATTGATCACTGAAGAAGGCTTTCTTATCTTTCCTTGCTATTCTTTGGAACTCTGCATTCAGCTGCTTATATCTTTCCTTTTCACTTCTCTTCTTTTTATAGCTATTTGTAAGGCCTCCTCAGACAGCCATTTTGCTTTTTTGCATTTCTTTTCCATGGGGATGGTGTTGATCCCTGTCTCCTGTACAATGTCACAAAGCATGGCCAAGAGGAGCTACCCCATGCCCAAGGTGAGGGGCTGTGACCGAGAGTGCCAGGCTGCAACGGTGCAGGAGCGGCCAAGAGGAGCTACCCCATGTCCTAGGACAGAGGCGGCACCTGATAGGAGCTACCCCACGTCCGAGGTCAGGGGTGACGGTGGAGAGGAGCAAACCCACAACCAAGTAGTGGCAGCTGCTCAGGCGCAGAAGGGCCGAGAGGAGCTATGCCACTTTCAAGGTCAGGAGGGGTGACTTGTCCAAGGTAAGGAGCAGCGGCTGTGCTTTGCTGGAGCGCCATGAAGAGATACCCCACATCCAAGGTAAGAGGAACCCAAGTAAGATGGTAGGTGTTGCGAAATGGCATCAGAGGGCAGACACACTGAAATCATAATCACAGAAAACTAGCTAATCTGATCACACAGACCACAGCCTGGTCTAACTCAATGAAACTAAGCCATACTGTGAGGGGCCACCCAAGAGGGATGGGTCATGGTGGAGAGGTCTGACAGAATGTGGTTCACTGGAGAAGGGAATGGCAAACCACTTTGATATTCTTGAGAACCCATGAACAGTATGAAAAGGCAAAATGATAGGATACTGAAAGAGGAACTCCCCAGATCAGTAGGTGCCCAATATGCTACTGGAGATCAGTGGAGAAATAACTCCAGAAAGAATGAAGGGATGGAGCCAAAGCAAAAACAATTCCGAGCTGTGGATGTGCCTGGTGATAGAAGCAAGGTCCAGTGCTGTAAAGAGCAATATTGCATTGGAACCTGGAATGTTAGGTCCATGAATCAAGACAAATTGGAAGTGGTCAAACAGGAGATGGCAAGAGTGAGTGTCGACATTCTAGGAATAAGTGAACTAAAATGGACTGGAATGGGTTAATTTAACTCAGATGACCATTATATCTACTACTGTGGGCAGGAATCCCTCAGAAGAAATGGAGTAGCCATCATGGTCAACAAAAGAGTCTGAAATGCAGTACTTGGATGCATCTCAAAAATGACAGAATGATCTTTGTTCGTTTCCAAGGCAAACCATTCAATATCATGGTAATCCAAGCCCATGCCCCAACCAGTAATGCTGAAGAAGCTGAAGTTGAATGGTTCTATGAAGACCTACAAGACCTTTTAGAACTAACACCCAACAAAGATGTCCTTTTCATTATAGCAGACTGGAATGCAAAAGTAGGAAGTCAAGAAACACCTGGAGTAACAGGCAAATTTGGCCTTGGAGTACGGAATGAAGCAGAGCAAAGGCTAATAGAGTTTTGCCAAGAAAATTCCCTGATCATAGCAAACACCCTCTTCCAACGACGCAAGAGAAGACTCTACACTTGGACATCACCAGATGGTCAACATCGAAATCAGATTGATTATATTCTTTGCAGCCAAAGATGGAGAAGCTCTATACAGTCAGCAAAAACAAGACTGGGAGCTGACTGTGGCTCAGATCATGAACTCCTTATTGCCAAATTCAGACTTAAACTGAAGAAAGTAGGGAAAACTACTAGACCATTCAGGTATGACCTAAATCAAATCCCTTATGATTATTAAATATAAGTCAGCAATATCATAATAACTGGACACAACTTTTCAGAACTGCTTCTTCCTTGGAGAGATCTTCTCTGACCTTAATTGGTTTGACTCAGGGTTGCCCTTCATTCTTAGAGATCCTGAACAATTTATGGATCTAAAAGGAAGGTCCCCACCTCCCTTAACACTAATACAATGTTGGCCTTTAGGGTTAGTGGTGGGGCAATTATAGAATGTTTCAACTCTGGGAGGTCATGAGCGTGGCTCCCATTATAGGGCCATATTTAGTTCAGTCCACTAGAAAGTCTAGCCACGCTATTGTTAAGAGTTCATAAAGGGATAGATATAAATTCTGTTCTACTCTCTGTGTACCCTAGGGAAAGTCATTTGGTCCTTCTTAGTGTCATCTCAAAGATAAAGGAATTGAACTGTAACATCTTAAGGGAGATAAGAAGTTCCATTATGAAGAAGTAATTTGGTTTACAATGATTTGTTCAGAGACTCCAGAGATGCAAAATATATCCCCGAGGAAAAAGACAACAGCTGAAAAGGTATATATATATAGGATCAGGAGTCAACCAAGCACTTTCAGAACCACAAAAAATTAAGGTATTTATCATTGGCAAGGGAATGAAAGAACCATACCCATAATGTGTTTGGTTGCAAAGTACTATGGTATCTCAGAACTGGGACACGTCTTCTCAGATATTTTATACCAGAAATTGGTAGAAACACCAAGGCTTTATATAAGAGGTTTGAACTGACTATTGTCCTTCAAGTTTCAAGGCATCTAGATGTCAGAATGTAGGGTTTTATGAACTTTAAAATGTTTGAAGGGCAGCATATCAGAATATAGGAGACGGCTGTGGGCTAAAATGACTCTGCTGGGCCACACAAGCTTTGAATTACAAGAACACGTCTCACAAAGCAGTGTTTGCTGATGGACTTTTGTGATTCTTGGAACAGAGTCTCATTGTAATTTCTGAATACTGAAACTGGGGCTCTTTAGTTGTTAGTTTCTCCAACCACTGGATGAAATAAGACCTTGTATTTTCTGGAGCAGAGATTCTCTAAGTGAGGTCCTTGGATCCCTGTATGTCTCTGATATAATTTTAGGAGGTCAATAAGATCCTTTCCTCTCCAACTACTTGTTTCTGTGGGGCTTGATTTTCTTCTAAAACTTCAAACAAAATAATCGATCACAATAAATTGATTGCAAGAGCAGATATGAGAATCCAGTTCTTTTCTATTAGGCCAGACAGTATTGAGATTTGCTAAAATATAAAACTATGCCATCACCTCATTAACTTGTTTAGGAAAATGTAATTATTTTCTTTTAAAAGGAAACTATTTCTTTTTAATATATAATGACTTTATTCCTCCTAAAACTAAACAAAAATGTTATACATCTTTCAATTTTAATATCTATTATGGAAAAATTCATAAATACAATTCACACAATAAAAAGCCCTTTGGGAGGCTTCGATAATTTTTAAGAGGGTAAAGAGATAAAAATGTCTTACAGCCACTGTCTCAGAGGCATCAGAATTCAAGTGTTTCTGAATAAGTAATCAGTCTTTTAATAACAGAGTAAAAGTGATCAAAGATTCTTGCTTTCTAAGTTTCTATGAGATGTTGTCTGGGAGATATGGGGGTTTAGATATTTACTTGGTTTGATGTACAGTGACCCATCTGGCACGTGAGGGTCTCCCTTCAGGGTCTGGACTCTCTCCACCCTGGATTGGCTTTGAGCTTGGGAGTAAACCTTGAGAGAGAACACTAGTGAGGATCATACTGTTCACCTACATTTCCACTTCTAGAATAACCCAGTGATGAAAGTGCCCTATGCTAAAGTCTTTGACTGTGTGGATCACAACAAACTGTGGGAAATTCTTTAAGAGACGGGAGTAACAGATAATCTTACCTATCTCCTGAGAAATCTTTATATGGGTCAAGAAGCAACAGTTAGAACCGGACTTGGAACAACTAACTGGTTCAAAATTGGGAAAGGAATACATAAAGGCTATAAATTGTCACCCTGCTTATTTAACTTCTATGCAGAGTACATCATGTGAAATGCCAGGCTGGATGAAGCACAAGCTGGAATCAAGATTGCCGGGAGAAATATCAACAACTTCAGATATGCAGGTAATACCATCCTAATGGCAGAAAGAGAAGAGGAACTAAAGAGCCTCTTGATAAGGGTGAAAGAGGAGAATGAAAAGACTGGCTTGAAACTCAACATCAGAAAAGATCATGGCATCTAGCCCCATCACTTCCTGGCAAATACAAGGGGAAAAGTGGAAGCAGTGACAGATTTTATTTTCTTGGATTCCAAAATCACTGTGGATGGTGATTGCAGCCATGAAATTAAAAGATGCTTGCTCATTGGAAGAAAAGCTGTGACCAACATAGACAGCATATTATAAAGCAGAGATACACTTTGCCAATGAAGGTCCGTATAGTCAAGGCTAAGGTTTTTCCAGTAGTCATGTACAGATGTGAGAGTTGGACCATAAAGAAGGCTGAGCACCAAAGAATAGATGCTTTCGAACTGTGGTGTTGGAGAAGACTCCAGAACATCCCTTGGACTTCAAGGAGACCAAACTAGTCAATCCTAAAGGAAATCAACCCTGAATATTCATTGGAAGGACTGACATTGAAGTTAAAGCTTCAGTACTTTGGCCACCTGATGTGAAGAGCTGACTCACTGGAAAAGACCCTGATGCTGGAAAAGATCGAAGGCAAAAGGAGAAGCGGGTGGCAGAGGATGAGCTGATTGGATGGCATCACTGACTCAATGGACATGAATTTAAGCAAATTCCTGGAGATAGTGGAGGACAGAGGAGGCTAGCATGCTGAAGTCCATGGGGTCGCAGAGAGTTGGACATGACTAAGCATCTGAACAACAACAGCAACAACAGAAGTGCCCTGCAGCAGGCATGATCGGATTAAATGAAAAACTTAGGATAAATGCAAGGAAAATCTGTTGATATTAGTGAGAAATATTACATTTTAAAATATTATCTTTAGGTAACTGATTGAAGCTTTATCACTTAATGTATCAAATACAAACATTCTCTGTCAATATTTCACTGGTCTGCAGTTTACAGGAAACAATAAACAATACTGTTAAGCTTTATCTTTGGAGCAAAAAGATTTATGAGGATGGAAAATCTCAGTATAAGTTTGGCTAATTGCGATGAATTCCAACTAAATGTATGAAAATAAATTTAGAATGGAAATACTTTCAAATAAAATATTAAAAGATGAAATTTTAATGCTTTGGAATATACTTCATATTTCCAGCTAACCCATAATGGACTTTTATATATATATATATATATATATATATTACTGGACTTACTAAATGAAAGCAAAACTCTTGCTTTGCAATTTTGAACAAGTTGTTTAGTTTTCTAGTTAACACTACTATCAAATAAGGAGAGTACATCAATAATCATCAGTTTTAACATAAGTAGGTTTCTTAAGTATATTTTGTTCTCAGGTAATAAAACATGTCACCCGCTGCCTTATAATTCTTTTTGTTTACCCTTTAAACTATTTTTACTATAAGGTTCAAAGGCAAGATTCATCACAATCTTAGATCAATCATCACAAAATGGTGAATGGCGACATCAGTTCAGTGACATTTTATAGAAGACCTCAACAATATTATAGAAAACTACAGTATTTCAGGCAAGAGTAGAATTTTTACCTTTAAAGAATTTAGATTTTTTAGTAAAAAAATTTTTTGACTCACTAGCTCATTGAGTATGTTCTTCCCCACATTGTGCTGGGCTCTCTTGGGGGTGGTGGGGGTGGAGTAGAGATGGAGGTGAGGGATAGAGGTAATTCTTGGGCCAGTTCAATTTTTACTTATCTGGTTCACTAATATTTGTGTCACATGATTTAAGAACTCGTTTTTTGCTACTTCTGGGTTTTATACAATTTTAAACAACTCTTTCTTAAATTTTCTGGTTCCCAAAGCAGTGGGATAAAAACTTTGTCAAAGAGCATGCTAATTCAAAGCCATAGACTTATAGCTTATCTACCATGGTACTATATTTTAAGTAACCAATTATTATTTAAAATTACGGTTTCAGTGGCATTAAGGAAGCATAGGAGTCACGAACTCTGTATGATTACAAAGAACTGGGATTCTCATTAAAGGACATAGAAAGTTAATTAAAAGCTAATTAAATGAAAAATTTCAAATATCTGATATTCTCTACTTATTCAGTACATCTGGAGAATTGTAAACTGTGATCAATGACAAGTAAAAGACACAAGTCTTTCTCTTGGAATAATCTCAGCCTCTTTGAGAAAAAGGGTCAAATGTTTATATAATATAATCCACTCACATCACATCAAAAAGAGGAAGAAATACTCAGTCTGTGATGTATTGTACAGATTCATTAACTTCAGAGAAGCTGTGCAGGGAATTCTCTAATACAAATGGAATTTATATTTACATTACAGTACATCAATACTGTAGCATACATCAAAGCTTGTGATTATTATGCAAAGATTCCAAGTAAATAAGTACTGGTAATACAATTAACATCTGAGAAGAGTAATTAGTAAACTTCTTTTTCTCTTTTACACAAAACAGATTTCTTATTTTCAATAAAAGCAACATAGAATACTGGGCTTCTCTGACAGCTCAGTTGGTAAAGAATCCGCCGGAATTGCAGGAGATCCTGGTTCGATTCCTGGGTTAGGAAGATCCCCTGGAGAAGGGATAGGCTACGCATTCTAGTATTCTTGGGCTTCCTCTGTGGCTCAGCTGCTAAAGAATCTGCCTGAAATGAGGGAGACCTGGGTTTGATCCCTGGGTTTGGAAGATCCTCTGGAGAAGGGAAAGGTTACCCACTCCAGTATTCTGGCCTGGGGAATTCCATGGACTATACAGTCAGACTCTATACTATACTAAAGAGTCAGACACGACTGAGCAACTTTCACTCACTCAGAATACTACATCCAAGGGTAATATATCCATGAAGAAGGCAATCAAAATATCAAAAAAGAATTTACCATTATCAAAAGATGAGGCATATAAGTCTACCCCCAAAGGGATGAGAAGTTGAAAATAATGTAACTCATATGACAAACCCACCCTGGCCTGCTCTCAGCTACGCTGGTAGCTCAGCTAGTAAAGAATGCACCTGTGATGCAGGAGACCCCAGTTGGATTCCTGAGTCAGGAAGATCCACTGGAGAAGAGATAGGCTACCCATTCCAGTATTCTTGGGCTTCCCTGGTGGCCCAGATGGTAAAGAATTTGCCTGCAATGTGGGAGACCTGGGTTTGATCCCTGTGTTGGGAAGATTGCCGGGAGAAGGGAACAGCTACCCACTCTAGTATTCTGGCCTGGAGAATTCCATGGACTATACAGTCCCTGGTGTCACAAAGAACCTCTATTTTACTATAGGACTGAATTTCATCTGTCTACAGGACCAGGGAAGGGTGTGTGTGTGTGTGGTTGTCTCTCCCTGGAAGCTGTCAGCCCTGAGATGTGTCAGTCACCAGTAGATCTCTGAGAATGTACTGATTCCCTCTTCTGCCCTGAGTAGGATCTTTCAAGTCTTGAAACCTTGGCTTGGGCCCTGGCACTATGCAAAGCTTTCCCCGATTTTCTCCTCCCTCCCCCATTTTGACTTCTGATTCTTGTCCTACCAATTCCCAGCTGCCTCCTAGATTCTAGTTCCCATAGGTTGTTGCTCATGCAGAAAACACACACTGTTATACTTCCCTTAAGATACACCTGTCGCTTTCTGACAAGGGATGAATTCTAATTTATACTGTCGTTTTCTGCTTCTGCCTTTGTCTGTCCACAAAAATAATTTCTACAATGGAGAATGATCAAAGGCAGTACAGACAGTGAGAGACACAAACTCTCCCTTTTCTGCAACGCTTCAGCTGCTCACAAACTGTCTCCCTTTCTTTTGCTTTAACTGTACATAAACCTGCTGAATCCTTTTCTGTTGTCCTTAGCTCCTCCAAGTAGGAGCTATGATCCTATACGAAAACTTCCTGGTTGCATGAAATAAATTGTCTGTAACTCTGCATTTGCTCCAGCACATAAACTAAATTGTCTGTAACAAGAGTGTATTTTCAATGATGAATCACACCTGCAGAGCACTTTGTGATTGAAATGACAGTGAGAAGAGGGAGAAGGAGAGAGAGGGCAAGGTGTGGGGGGAGGGGGGAGGGGGGAGAGAGAGAGAGAGACAGAGAATGCTCAACAATAACAATGTATGCTCAGTTGCTCAGTCGTGTCTGACTCTGCGACCCAATGGATTGCAGCTCATCAGGCTTGGACTGCAGCCCATCAGGCTTCTTTGTGCATGGAATTTTCTAGGCAGGAATACTGGAGCGGGTTGCCATTTCCTCTTCCAGTGGATCTTCCCAACCCAGGGATTGAACCAGAGTCTCTTGTGTCTCCTGCATTATCAGCAGGCAGATTCTTTACCACTGAGCCACGTGAGAAGCCCCAACAATAACAAAGCACAAACAGAAAGTTAATCTCACAGGATGGCTCCAGTGAGGATGGCTCTTCAACACATCTTCCAAGTGGATGGTGTATTCTTCACTCCCCCTCTCTAGAGTAACTTTTAGAATAATGTGCTCCCAGTACACAAAAGGCAGGGACTGCCATTTCAGAAAGCCCCATACAATACACTTGGTCAAAAATAGCCAGAAGTTTAAGAATGGCAATATGGAGGGTAAATGGGCAGCAGAGAAATTTTCTCTAGAAGGAAATTTAAATAATACTACTCCAGTGCATCATTTCCAAAACCAAAGTGTGTCTGTAACAGCACTGCATATACTTATTGGGTAAGTGGGAGAATGAGTAAGTGAGCAAGTGAATGGGCTGAGAGCCAAGAATTCCCAGGAATTCTGTGTACTGTCCTTGGAATTCTTCCTTAGTGACTATGCCACTGTGTATAACAGCCTTTTTATTTTTGTTGTTGAACTGCACAACAGGGATTCACTTCATGGATACCCTGCAAGTTGAAGGATCTGAGTTGTTTTAATGCAAGTGGTGTCTGAGAGTGATTGAGTTTAGTATCACTTCAGTTCAGTTCAGTCACTCAGTCATGTCTGACCCCATGAACCTCAGCACGCCAGGCCTCCCTGTCCATCACCAACTCCTGGAGTTCACCCAAACTCATGTCCATCGAGTCGGTGATGCCATCCAGCCATCTCATCCTCTCGTCCCCTTCTCCTCCTGCCCCCAATCTCTCCCTGCATCAGGGTCTTTTCCAATGAGTCAACTCTTCGCATGAGGTGGCCAAAGTACTGGAGTTTCAGCCTCAGCATCAGTCCTTCCAATGAACACCCAGGGCTGGTCTCCTTTAGGATGGACTGGTTGGATCTCCTTGCAGTCCAAGGGACTCTCAAGAGTCTTCTCAAACACCACAGTTCAAAAGCATCAATTCTTCAGCACTCAGCTTTCTTCACAGTCCAACTCTCACATCCATACATGACTACCGGAAAAACCATAGCCTTGACTAGACAGACCTTTGTTGGCAAAGTAATATCTCTGCTTTTTAATATGCTATCTAGTTTGGTCAGAACTTTCCTATAGTATCACTTATAGTCATCCAAATAGAAATTGAGAATAATTTCCAGTATCCAGATGTCAGGCATGATGTAGGTGAACTATTCAGATAATTGCATTGTTTATTCAGATGTTTTAGCTGGTTATCTCCATAATATACCCTCTACCAGCAAAAAACAAATAAGTGAGTAAATTAATAAGTAGCTCATATAAAACCACAAAAATAAACAAAAAGTAATTTTACCACTAAAAAGCTAATTCCTAAATAGCAAATGTTGAGATAAAACAAGTACTATTTTTATCAAAATGGCCTATCCTGATATATCGTCAGAGTTGCATTCATAATTAAAAAAACTCATTAAAAAAATCACATTTTAACCACAATGTCAGAATGGAAAAGGAAAATAGGTGCTAGAAGTTTAGGCTTGGAGAAATACTGTTGGTTTTCATTCATGAGTTTCAGTATGCAGTTGTATTGACAGTACAATTCATCTGGCAAAGCGAGAGCAGAAGTACAGCTCACTTTGGCCAAGCACTGTGGCTACTTCCCATTCACCAAGGAAACTGTCAAGCAGACACCTTACACGTTCTCATCACCTTTATCACTCACTGTTCTGATAAGAACCAGGTCTCTCAAACAGAGCGGATTTGCACAGTGTTCCTTTATAGGTAAGAGGTAGGGAATAGGATTCTAACAAATAGTGATCACAGAAATGAATCTCATTCTTTTAGATTCAATAAGTTTATATTAAATTAATTATGTGACATGAACTTGAGTGCAAAAAACATATTTGTAATCACGTAGTGTTTAAGGAAATGGCAACCTACTCCAGTGTTCTTGCCTGGAGAATCCCAGGGATGGGGGAGCCTGGTGGGCTGCCGTCTATAGGGTCACACAGAGTCGGACACGACTGAAGTGACTTAGCAGCAGCAGCAGTGTTTAATATTACTCTTATAGTACACCAAGAAGAAATTCACTGGATCTGCCTGTATATCAAATGTTACATTATTTGATAAAATAACTAAAGTAGCAAAACATATGTCATTTAAAAAAATACCTCAAAATGGTGCAACTAGAGATTAATATACTAAGTGAAGTCATAAAGAGAGAGACAAATACCATATGATATTACTTATATGTGCAATCTAAAAATGAACCAATCTATGAGACAGAAACAGAGAACAGAGATTCACAGACACAGAGAACAGACTTCTAGTTGTCAAGAAGGAAAGGATTAGGGAAGGGATGGAGTGGGAGGCTGGGGTTAGCACGTGCAAACTACTATATACAGAATGGATAAACAATAGGTCCTACTATATAGCACAAAGAACTATATTCAATATCCTGTGATAAACCATCATGGACAAGAATTTAAAAGTGTGTGTGTGTGTGTATATACATACATACATACATACATATATATATTTGAATTGCTTTGCTATACAGCATAAATTAACACAACACTGTAAAGCAACCATACTTCTATTTTAAAAAAAAATCCCCAAACCAACATATACACACACACACACAGGATGTGGGTCACACACACACAAACACACACACAGATGAGGTCACTCCCAACAGGAAGTGATACTTTTTTTCTAGAGTTTGAAATGGAGACCACCTTACCCTTCAACCAAAAAACATTAGTTAAAGCAAAGTTATGGAGCCTGGTATAATTTCAGACTTCCTCTGAGTAGGGATGCTTTGACAGTGAAAATCTATATATGTATACATGTGAAAACATGCTTGAAAGATGTATAACACAGATAACAGATTTGTTGGGATGATGAAATTGTGTTTTCTGATGTATTTTCCACACACTATACAATTTTTATGTCATAACAATAATTAATTATAAAATGAATTGGAATTCATTTTTAACTTCCCAGTTCAATTAGTCCTCTTTCCAAGAAAACTTTCATAATATCTTATTTATATATTATTTTTGGAATTTGTGCATGTTCTAGAGTTACAGTTTCCAGTTTGCTTATAATAAGCTAATAAGCTGTGCATTAATTTGGTCCTAGATTTTGGGGATGGGTATAAGAATTTGTAAGTAAATTCTGGATGTTGTTAATAATAAGTCTTTTAACTAAAATTTGGGAATGCAAATACTTGTTTTACTATTCTGCTCAGAAAGGATAACAATTGCCATGTGCATACGTGCAAAAATCATGGAGCTTCCTTCTCCAATGACTAACTTTTATCTAATATTTTCACATGGGCATTCTTTATTCTAAATGGTCACTAATTTCACCCTTTGATGTAGTATTTTTTTTTTTACAGAAAATTATCAATTTGTTATTTAAACAAATTTAACTCCCAATCTACTACTTTCTTAAATCTTTGTTACTAGAGATGGGTCATTCCCATCAGGAAGTACTACTTTCTTCTAGAGTTTGCAATGGAGACAACCTTACCCTTCAACCATGCAATCTTCATGGCTCAAAGAAACCCATCTGCAATAGAAACCACAACAGGATCTGGAAGAACAACAAAAGGGAAGGGACCTTGATGCAAGTCCAAGCTTTTCCAAGTAAGCACAGAGTAATCTAATTTGTTAGAGATTAATTTGATGTAGCTAGTGAGCTTGTACACAGCCACATGCAGGTTAAAAGTTATATACAACGACCACGTGCTTCAACATTTGAAAATCAGTTAATATAATTATCAACAGCCTAAAATAGAAAAATCACATCATCATATCAGCAGATATAGAAAAAACCATTTGATAAAATGCATGTTCCATTCATGATTAAAACTCTCAGGAAACAAGGATTAGAGGGGAATTTCCTTAACTTATAAACAATACCCACAAAAATCCTACATCTAAACATTATATTTAATGGTGAGAAACTTGAAGTTTTCTCACTAAGATCAGGTACAAGACAGGGTGCCCCCTTTTACCTCTCCTCTTCAACACTGTATTAGAAGTTCTAGGGAGAAGGCAATGGCACCCCACTCCAGTACTCTTGCCTGGAAAATCCCATGGATGGAGGAGCCTGGTGGGCTGCAGTCCATGGGGTCGCTAAAAGTTGGACACGACTGAGCGACTTCCCATTCACTTTTCACTTTTATGTATTGGAGAAGGAAATGGCAACCCACTCCAGTGTTCTTGCCTGGAGAATCCCAGGGACGGGGAGCCTGGTGGGCTGCCGTCTATAGGGTGGCACATCGCACAGAGTCGTACATGACTGAAGTGACTTAGCAGCAGTAGTAGTAGTAGCTAATGCAATAAGATAAGTAAAGGAAATAAAAGGTACACATATTTGAATAGAATAAATAAAAATGTCTTTGTTGTCAGATGACGTGATCAACTATACAGATAATTTAAAAGAACTGACAAAAAATCTCCCAGAACTAATAATGATTATAGCAAGTTTGTAGGATAGGATGTAATTACATAAAAAGTAATTTCATTCCTATATACCAACAGTGAACAAGTGGAATTTGAAACAGGCCAGATGATACAAAAGGCTAAATACAACTTGATTGAATCTCTATAATATTCTGGAAAAGGTAAAACAATAGAGAAATTAAATCTGTGTTTGTCAGAGGCTGAGAGTGGAAGAAAAAGACTGAGTACAAAGGGACAAGGAACCTATTGGCATGATGGACATATTCTGGGTCTTGATTTTGGTGGTGATTAGTTTGATACATCAGTATCAATCAAATTTAACATTTAAAAGGAGTGAATATATCATGTTTCAATAAACATTCCTTAAAAAACAGTACTGTTTACATTAGCACTACAAATATGAAATATTTAGGAATTTGTAACAAAATATATGCAAGATCTAAGTGAGGAAAACAATAATACTCTGATTAACAAAGTCAAAGAACTAAATTCATGGAGAGGTAATACATGTTCATACTTAATATCATCAAAATATCAGCCCTTCCCAAATTTATCTATAAATTCAATTGCAATCCCAATCAAAATTACAGAAAATTATTCTATAGGTATTAACAAACTGATTCTTAACTTATATGAGATGCAAAAGACCCAGAATAGCTAACACAATATTCAAGGGAAGAACCAAGTCAGAAGGCTGATATTACTTGATTTCAAGACTTAAGACAAAGCTGCAATAATTAAGACAGTGTGGTGTTAGCAAAAGAATAGACAAATAGATACATGGAACAGAAGAGACAGCCCAGACCCCCATACAGATCTTTGACAAAGAAGCAAAGGAAATACAATGACGCTGCTGCTGCTGCTAAGTCACTTCAATCGTGTCTGACTCTGTGTGACCCCATATAGTCGGCAGACCACCAGGGTCCCACGTCCCTGGGATTCTCCAGGCAAGAACACTGGAGTGGGTTGCCATTTCCTTCTCCAATGCAAGAAAGTGAAAAGTGAAAGTGAAGTCGGTCAGTTGTGTCCGACCCTCAGCGACCCCATGGACTGCAGCTAGTTTTTTTCAACAAATGTTGATTGAACAACTGGACATCCACATGCAAAAACACAAATCTAGACACAGACATTATACCCTTCACAAAAGTTAATTCAAAATGGATCACAGACCTCAATGTAATACATAAAATTATCAAACTCCTAGAAGGTAACTCCTAACATATTTTAAGGTGAAAATCTAAATGACCTTGTGTATACTGATGACTTTTTAGATATATCACCAGAGGTATGATCCATGAAAGAAATAATTGATAAGCTGGGCTTCATAAAAATTAAAAACTTCTGCTCTGCAAAAAGACACTGCCAGGAGATTGAGAAGACAAGTCACAGACAGTGAGAAAATATTTGACAAAGTCTATCAGATAAAGGTCTATTATCCAAAATACATAAAGAAATCCTAAAACACTCTAAAATAAGAATAAACATCCTGACTTTAAAAAAATAGTCCAAAGACCTTAACAGACACCTCACCAAAGAAGAAATATGGATGGAAACTAAACATATGAAAAGATGCTCTGCATCATATGTCATCTGGGAAATGTAAGTTAAAACAACAGTCAGGATTCACTAAGACGTATTAGAATGGCCCAAATCCAGAACACCAACATCACCGAATCCTGGTGAAGATGGGGAGCAACAGTAACTGTCATTAACTGCTGATGGAAATGTAAAATTTCCAGAGACTTTGGAAGACTCTTTGGTACAGAGACCTTGGAAGACAACTCGGCAGTTTCTAAACAAGTTCTTATCATATGGTTCAGCAATCACACTCCTTGTTATTTACCAAAAGTAGCTGAAAAATTTGTGCGTGAAAAACTTGCACAAAGATGTTTACAGCACCTTTATTCATAATTGCCCAAACTTGGAAGCAACCAAGACATCTGTCAGTTGGTGAATGGATCAATAAACTATGGTACATCCAGACAATGAAATACTATTTAGCATTAAAAAACAAATTAGCAACCAAGCAGTGAAAAGTCACAGAAAAGCATTACATGGATATTAATTAAGAGAAAGAAGCCAACCTGAAAAGGCTGCATGCTGTATAATTCAAACTATATGACATTCTAGAAAAGGCAAAACTATGGAGATAGTGTCAGACTTTATTTTTTTGGGCTCCAAAATCACTGCAGATGGTGACTGCAGTCAGGAAATTAAAAGATGCTTACTCCTTGAAAGGAGGGTTATGACCAACCTAGATAGCATATTAAAAAGCAGAGACATTACTTTGCCATGGTTTTTCCTGTGGTTATGTATGAATGTGACAGTTGGACTGTGAAGAAGGCTGAGTGCCAAAGAATTGATGCTTTTGAACTGTGGTGTTTGAGAAGACTCTTGAGAGTCCCTTGGACTGCAAGGAGATCCAACCAGTCCATTCTGAAGGAGATCAGCCCTGGGATTTCTTTGGAAGGCATGATGCTAAAGCTGAAACTCCAGTACTTTGGCCACCTCACGCGAAGAGTTGACTCATTGGAAAAGACTCTGATGCTGGGAGGGATTGAGGGCAGGAGGAGAAGGGGACAACAGAGGATGAGATGGCTGGATGGTATCACCGACTCAATGGACGTGAGTCTGAGTGAACTCCGGGAGTTGGTGATGGACAGGGAGGCCTGGCTGTGATTCATGGGGTCGCGAAGAGTCGGACACGACTGAGCAACTGAACTGAACTGATGGAGACAATAAAATCAGTGGTTGCCAGAAGTGGAGTTAGTAGCAGAGCAGAGAGTTTTTAGGGCAGTGAAACTAGGTCTGCATGATACTGTCATAGTATCATACTGTCACAAGCATTAAAACACTCGTTTAAACCCATAGAAGGTACAACAACAGGAGCGAAGCATAGTTTAAACTACATACTTGATTATGAGGTATCAATCTAGGTTCATCAGTGGTAACAACTGTATCACTGATGGCAGATGCTGATGACGGAACACACTATGCACGTATGGGGGTGGGGAACACGTGGGAAATCTTTGTACGCTCCTCTCCATTTTCCTGTGAACCTAAAACTGCTCATAAAGCTTTTTAAAATTTTGTTAAAAAAATTTTTTTTTATAAAATAGCAGAAAGAAAGCACAAAATGTAAGACGAAGGAAGGATTATTCAAGCTAAAGTTTAGGTTTCTAAGGCAATGTGCTTCCAAGGCTGTTGGTTGGCTGCGGTCTATGATAGGGCTGGTTGTTGTGTGATTCTGAATGTGAGGTGCTAGTTGCAGGCAGGTGGACTCACTGGATTCCACATTATTTTTATTCTCGTTTCTTCATCTCACTTGTTAATCACATGTGTTGGCTTGTACTTTGAAACCATCTCTTAGATATCATTTCATTCTGCAGCATATTTGGAGGTTTAAAATACAAACAGTAGATCACCTCAAGTAGGTGAATCCAGGTTTGGGATTCTATTTCCTTGATCTCTTTCTGTTTTCCCACTGACCCATTACTAAAATTTTGATTAAAAGTTGGAAATTGACCCACCATTGAAAGCCATAAATGTTCAGAAAGGAATGTTTATGAAAGGCTTAAAAGAAGTAAGAGATGAAAGCCAAAAAACATAAAGTGAACACTGCAAAAATGTTTGTATGGATGCAACTAATAAGCTTTACATTTCTGAGGGAATGTTGAATATTTTTAAAAATTATGATTTTTATTAGTAATGTTTAGGCTACTTCTCTAAAACTGGTGGTGAGGAAAATTCTTACCACTTGGAAATCTCTTACCTCTTTCTAAGCCTAAACCTGCTACCAACTGTCAGCAGGATTAGGCTTAGGAAGAAAAAAAAGAAAAAAAACAGTAATTTTATTTTAACCCTTAAATCAACAAAATCCTTCGGTAACTAAGAATACTTACCTATATCACCCTTTTCTACCTGTACTGCCATTCATTCATTCACTCGCTCATTTTCTCATTACAACGTTTACTGAACATCTGCTACTGCCAGATACTGAAGTAGGTGCTGGGAGTATAAATGATAATCCAAACAAATAAAATATCAAGTTATCAAATGCAACCATGAAAATAAAAGAGGGATGTGACAGAGTGTGATTAGGGTTCTGTTGGACTGGATAGTTGGCATCTCTGCGGAGATGAGGTGTAAATGGAGATGTGACTGACAAGTAATTAGTTATGGGACACTTGGATGGAACAGCACTCCAAGCAGGAGCAATACAGTGCTAGGGCTGTAAAGGTGGGAAGAAACTGGGGATGCTCAAGGAAGAGAATAAAGGCAAGCTTGGCTGAAGCACAGGACCAAGTAGAAGATGTGGAAGAGATGAGTTTGAGGGAGACAGGGCTACATCACATGGGGTCTCGTAGGCAGTGCGAGGCCTTTGGATATGATTCTAAAAGCTGTGGGAAACACAGACGGCTCCACTCAGCAGGACCCCTACAATCTCATCTGCAGTTAGAAGACTGGAGACATCAGGTGGCTGGGAGGCGACTGTCTTAGTGCAGCCGAGAGATGATGGTGTCTGACGTGGGTGGCTGATGCCTGAGGAGATGGGTATGGAGTGGATGAATTTGCTGTGTGTATTAAAGACAGATTCAGTGGGGACTGATGGTGGATTTGATGGGGTGAAGGATACTGGGAAGAGAGGAGGAAAGGGTAATCATGTTAAATAAACATTGAGTGTCAGCAAAGTATTCCCAACTTTCCAAAACTAATGGGCAACAGAGAGCTGCACCTGCTTGAACTCCAATGAAGTGATATCTGGATTGCATTAGGTACATGCATTTTATACTGGACATTAATGCCCAGGAGGTTGGTCTACCACCTGCTGAGAAGGACCCACAGACAAAGTTTTGCATAGTTTTAAGAGGCAGGCAGGGCCAGGTCCTGACAAACTCCCTCAGGGCCTTTGCCGCCCCGTGGGTTGCTCTGGGGCACACCTAGGGGTTTCACTGCTGAAGAGCCATGGCGTCTCTGCCAGCAAACAAGTTTTAAATTAGATGTTCTCTTTGGCCACTTCCAATTTTAAAATTCTCTGTCTTAAAACCCCACTGGGTCTATTCTAGGAATCTTGAATATATAAGTCCTAAGCAAGATATAGTCATAAAAATTCTTCAGGTGATTTTTACTGTTTCATTCCTACACTTAATTCTGGAATTAAAAAAAAAAATGTGTTTTGGTTTAGTATTTACAGTTCTTTTGAAGTGAGAGCAAGTAAGTCCTTTTGCTTGAATTTTAAGTCTACCATTTATACCTGGGACAAAACTATTTTCTTTAGAGGTACATAAGCCCTAGTTGGAAAGCCCTAGTTTCCTTTATTCTAATAAGCAAAACGTTTTTTTCTTGCAGGATCACCCCTCCTGGGTGGAAAACACATTTTACCTACACTTACTTACATAGACTTACATAGGCCATTACTGAACATGTGCTGTGGGTCACATACTGCATTATGATAAGTGATCTTCACATATAAATGTATTTAATTCTCAGAAGTAGAAGCAGTTGATATATTCGTCCCACTTCACAAATGAGGTAACTGAACCCTAGTGGGTGACAGAGCTTGGATTTCAGGTCACTTCAGGCCCCTCCTCAGCCCAGGCTCACCCCCAAGCCCCAGGTGGACTCCTCCAGCTGTTCCCAGCTGTGACCTCATGTGCAAGCTCACCACACTTTTTATACTATTGGAGGCTACAATCTAAAATTTTCAAATTATTCATAACTCTGCCTCATTAAAATTGGCTATCAAAGCTGGATATATCTTCCTAAATAAATATTAACACAATTTTCACATATGCCAACCCCCAGGGACTTTCTGAGCCCTCGGGCACCAGTTAGAACAGTTCCTACTCTACCTGTGGCCTCTATGAAAGGCTGGTTTCTTTTCCTGGTCACCCTTCCTTCTCTCACTTTCTCACTGTATCCAAAATTCAGCAGAAGTCCACAGGGCACAGAGCTCAGAATGTATTATCTGGCTACCAGTTTTTAATTTTCCTTGGAAAGTCTGAAGAGCTCCTGCGACTCTGGGTTACATCTGGGCTTGTTAGCCTTCCTGCCGGTGGCACCATTCAGCTCTGGGCTGAAGCCAGCTTCTGGCAAGAATGTCTCCTTTTGTTTCTCAAACACACATTACCATATACTTTGCTGTGTTGATGAGCAACCTCGTTACTTGCTCCTGCTTTTTGGTCTCCAGGTCACTGAAGGGTAGGAGATGATCAGGAGGAAAAAACCCAGAAAAACATTTATCCTGAGGTCCCTGGATCCCTGAATTCACAGAATTTACTAAACATCAGTGTTACATAAATATTTTCTTAAGGTTCATATTACTGAATGGAGAAGAGTTGATGCTTTTGAACTGTGGTGTTGGAAAAGACTCTTGAGGGTCCCTTGGACTGCAAGGAGATCCAACCAGTCCAGCCTAAAGGAAATCAGTCCTGAGTATTCATTGGAAGGACTGATGTTGAAGCTGAAATTCCAATACTTTGGCCACCTGATGCGAAGAGCTGACTCATTTGAGAAGAAGCTGAAAGACTAAAGGCAGGAGGAGAAGGGGACGACAGAGGATGAGATGGCTGGATGGGATCACCAACTCAATGGACACAAGTTTGAGTAAACTCTGGGAATTGGTGATGGACAGGGAGGCCTGGCATGCTGCAGTCCATGGGGTCACAAAGAGTCAGACATGACTGAGCGACTGAACTGAACTGACTGAACTGAATGGAGGAGAACATACATTTTAAGGCAAAACAGACAGTAACCTTTGCTGCCTTCTAAGAGGTTAGAGGGAAGTGGTGATATTGTTTCTATTACTTTGGATATAAATCCCTATTTCTCTCTCTCTTTCTCAAAGATATTGATGAGGGAAGGAGACATGAGAGTGGGGCACAGCAATGAATTTTGTGTATATAATGCGAGTCTTGAACCTAACCTGGGTCAGTGGCTGCAGGCAGTTGCCCTGTTCTGCATGAGTCAATTAAGATGACCCCATGTTGTTTTGTTTTCCTCCAGAAGAGGGAGCTGTGCCACGGGGTAGGGGGAGGCTGACCTGAGTTGGCAGAACTTGCATTTGACCAAATGTCTGAAGTATCACTTTAAATTTCTCTTGTGATGGGCACCCTTTCCATCTCCTCACACTTTTATATTTAAAAAAAAAAAAAACTTTTTATATTTTAAAATCTTTCTATGTGCTTTATTGTTTGTCATATTTGGTTTGATTTGATTTGCTCTTTTGTGGCAATCCAGGAAAGAAGGGATATTATATCTAAGATACAGTATAGACCAAGGACACTGCGTGTGGGATGGTGAGAAAATTCACAAACTTAACAAATTTAGGAGATGTGGGAGTATAAAAATAAAGGTGACTAAGAACAATGTAAGCCATCCTCTCTCCACCAGCGTTCCTGGCATGACTGGAAAGAATGCGAAGACTTCACTAAATATGATGTTTGAACCAAATGCACTTAAGTCTCAATAGATGGGGTGCTCAGCTGATATCTAGAAGTCATTTTAACCAAAGTAACTACTATCTTAAAACTATAATTCAGATTTCATCGATTCATGTTCATACTTATTGTGGTAGCAGAGTAAACAGCCTTCCAAAGATGCTCACACTCTAAACTCTGGAACCTGGGAAACGCTGGGTTAGAGGATGAGGGAGATTTCAGGTTGCAGTGGAATTAAGGCTGCTAATCAGCTGATTCAACTTGAAAATAGGGAGATTATTTTGGATTATCTGGGTGAGCCCATTGTAATCACAAGGGTCTTTAAAAGTGGGAGAGAGAGGGGCAGAAGCAAGCGTCAGGTGACATTATGAGAGAAGGACTCCACACCATTTCTGGTTTCCAAGGTGGAGAAAGGGAACATGAACCAAGGCATGCAGGTAGCCTCTAGAAGCTGGAAAAAGCAAGAGAATGGATTCTGCCCTAGAGATTCCAGAAAGGAACCCAATCCTGCCACCATCCTGATTTTAGCCCATGAGACTCATGTTGAATTCTAACCTACAGAACAGTGTAAGATAACAGATTTGTGTTGTTGTAAGCCACTCATATGGCAGCAAAAGTATATCTGTATCAGTTATCTATTACCACATAATAAACTACCTGAAAATGTAGTGATCTAAATAACAGTAATCATTTAGTTTGCTTCTGAACCTACAATTTGGCCAGGATGCAGGAGGGGCAGTTTTTGTCTCCGTTCTACACACCACAGGCCAGGAGTGTGCTCTCAAGATGGCTCACTCTCACGGGTGAGTAAGTGGTAGCTGTTAACTGGGAAGCTGGCTGGGAGCTCAGGTGAGGCTGCAGGCTTGGGGACTCATTCCCTTCTCACATGCGTCTCTCCACAGGCTGCCTGGGTTTCTTCACAGCACGATGCAAGATGATTGTGAGATCAAGCAAATTGAGAAAACAAGGGAGAAGAACAAGGCAGAAGAGCAGGATATCTTTACGACTGAGCTTGGGAAGTAACACAGTTTCACTATGTCATATACTACTGGCCTGTTCAAGCTCAAGGGGAGGGGACCCAGATTCACCTCTTGATAGGAAGTAGCACATTTCTAGTGGAGTATGAAGGCAGGAGATATTAATGAGGCCATCTTAGAAAGCTGCAATCTGCAAACCTCACGCGTGAAATCTCAACCTTGTGCAATACCTTCCAAAATTATTTCTGGAAGCCCACAGTATGTATCTCTGTGTGCCTGTGTGTCCAGTTGTGTTTGACTCTTTGTGACCCCATGGACTGTAGCCTGCCAGGCTCCTCTGTTCATGGGATTTCTCAGGCAAGAATACTGGAGTGGGTTGCCATTTCATCCTCCAGGGAATCTTCCTGACCCAAACATCGAACCCACATCTCCTGTGTCTCCAGCATTGCAGGGGGATTCTTTACTGCTGAGCCATCAGGGAAAAAGTGTATATCTCATGAGTATTTAAAAATAAGCTACGTATTTACCACTGAATATATGCAGTTTTATTTCTTTTGCTCCGACGCTGATTTCTGAGTACAGCTATGTCTTCTGGATAATGGAAGGGCTGTTGTTCCCTTTTTCCCACTGCACCATCACTCTTAGGAACCCAATGCACAGGATGTGCACTGTGCTCAGTCACTCAGTTGTGTCTGACTCTTTGCGACCCCATGGACTGTAGCCTGCCAGGCTCCTCTGTTCATAGGGATTCTCCAGGCAAGAATACTGAAATGGGCTGCCATGCCCTCCTCCAGGGGATCTTCCCAACCCAGGGATCGAACCCAGGTCTCCCGCATTGCAGGTGGATTCTTTACCATCTGAACCACCGGGGAAGCCCAAGAACCAAATGCACAGGATAGGCTATACAAAAGAAGAACGGCAGCTTTGGTCCCTCTGCTTTTGGTGTTACACTGTTAAGGAACACCCACATGGACAGTATTTCTTTAAGAAGCTCTTCAGTCCCTTATGCAAATGAAATCTAGCAAATCAAGACCTAATTGAACGCCAAAGTAAATATATTAGCTTCAGAATAACAGAATTAAAATTGAGATAGCCTTTGCCAATTTTTATTACTGGAGGTACATAATCCCACATAGCCTTAGTTGATTGGCAATTATAGTAACTAAGGTCTCATCTGCCTTCTTTGCACAATATCTTAATTTCTATCTTTTTTATCTGTAAGAAAAAGCTTGGTTGAACAACAGATATAATAGGTTAAATGGTATATCCCATGATTTATAATTGCCCCTCCTTTTGGGCTTTTTCTTTTCGAAACAAGGGCCTACAATATTTTGGACCCAATACCAAATGGCTTCAGCCTTCAGACTATAGAAGATGACTAATGAATGGGTTCTCTTGCCTGAAGTCAATGCTGTCCAATAGAAATTGTCTTCAATGAGAATGTGCTGTATATCTGAGCTGTCCAGTATGGTGGCCATTAGCCACATATGGCTATTAATATCATATGTGGTATTTGAAATGTGGTTACTATAACTAAGGAATTGAATTTTTAATTTGATTTCATTTAATTTAAAGGTAAACAGCCAGATGTGGTTAGTAGCTACCATACTGGAAAAGTATAACTCTAAATGATGGAATCTTAGTGTGGCTCTCAGGTCTTCAGTTTCTGAAAGCGCCTTCATAGCCAAGGAAGGTGTTTTGAAGCAATCAGAGCCCTATGAGATATGTGGGACTATAAGGCTTTTATATGTGGCTATAATTCTAGTTGTGCTGCTGGATTTAAAGGCATGAGAAGTTCAACAGGACTCTGGCTTTGTTTCTGAACAGTTTTATTTTGTAAGAAAACAAAGACATAGCTATGTCAATTATCTTGTATACATGGATCTCATAGACGCTTTTATTAGAAAGAGCATCTAAATTCCTCTCCCAAGGCTCCCCAAATCTTGCTTTGATATTGGCAAAGTCTGCCTCATGCCTATATCACCTTTCTCTCAATTTTTCAAACATGATAAATAGCTCAGCGGAGTCCAAAAGAAGAGTTCTTCAGGGTTTAAAGCTGAGACAAGTTCTTATTTTGGGTCAGTTATAGTTACCAATAAGTCAGCAATTGCAACAACAATGCTGTGTAACAATCAACCTCCCAAACCCAGTGGCTTACAACAGAACCAAGTACAGGCTGGCTAGGTTCAGCTGATCTAGGCTGAGTATAGCTGAGTGTGCCTCCAGGCTACAGGATAGGTTCAGGTCCATGTATTCCAGACCTGTATTCATAAATATGGGAGAAGCTCAAGAGAGAAAACACATTCTTACACGCACATTTCAAGGTTTTCCTCAGATCACATAGACTGACATCCCATTGGCCAAAGCAAGTCAATAGCCAAGCCAAGCCTCAAAGGGTGCGAGGTACACTCTTCCCACGATGAGGGCCTGGAGAAGATTTTGATGTAGAATATTACTATGAGAGAGTGAAGAATTAGAGCCAGAAATTTAATTTATCACACGTACATCAGACTCAATCTTTCCATCTCCCTTCTCTATGTTTCTGTCTGTCTGTGTCTCCCTGTCTCTCAAACATGCACACACACACACATTTTTGGTAGAGATAACAACATCAACATTAAAAAAAAAACCCAAAACCCCTTTCTATACCTGGAATGCTTTCACTCCTCTTTTTCACTTCCATCTTTGGGCAAGTTTTTTTCAATCATTTTTATAATGGTAAGTACCTCAACAAATTTAGTTATCTGGAAAACTATTAATAGCTTACTGTGATCTTTAATAACTTTTTGATGGTCTAACTGTGATGTGGTACAAGACGTCTTGATGCATCAGTGTTGTTACTTTTTACTTTTTCTTAAAGCCACTGATGTTTAGTTAAAAACAAACCAACTAATTTAGTCCCCAATCTCTCTGAAATTATTCCACTTAGAGCTCTATGGCATCTGTCTAGAATAATTCTGGTTTAGTATAAACCAGTAAAAAATTTTAGGGGCCAACTTTTTAATATGAAAATATATTGCTATTTTTAAAAGTAGATTAAAGAATAAGATAGAACATACTATTTATATAAGTAAATATGTGTGTTTATATGTCCTTAGAAGGGCTAAGGAAGGCAAGATTACCTCTAGGGATAGGTACTAATTTCTCATTTTCACTGTATCCTTCATATACTATCATATCATTAGATCATTATTAAGCAAGAATTATTTTTATGACAAAAATTGTTAAAAAAAAACCCATATCATTATATCTTGAATATTTTGACAGGCTGTTATAGCTGGCAGTATAGAAATAAACTTCATATTTCCATGATTTATGATTTTCTTAACAGAGGTGAGAAAAAAATGTGGGTGCTTTTGAGGGGTCAGGAGGTGTCTTCTGGGTTCAGTTGGGGTGTTCATTTGCTCTGCTCTAGTTTCAACTGTATTTATCTTTAGTCCTTGATTTCTAAATATCTCTTCCTGTAAAAGGATCTGCTCTGGTAACCATTTCTAACTGCTCCAGATTGAGTTCAGCTTCCCATACAGAAGTCACTTAGAGAAAAAGTGACCAGGAGTTTCTGTTTTCTTATGAAAATGCATTGTAGTCTCTGTAGCATCATTTTGTGTCACTGTAAAATGAATTGTAGCCAGGAAACAGATGTTACCTATTCTAACAGCAAAAGCTTCTCTTTGCATCATTCATATAGTTCTCTTTTTACTTTAACATAATCTCAACCTTCAAAACCAACTCTCAAAGAGAAAATATTATAAGACACAAATAACCCAGGACCAGGCTCCTCCTGGGTCACTCTGGGACATGTCAAGGTTTCACAAATCAAGGTCAGAATGATTCACAGAAGGCAGTCCCCTCACTCTGGCCATTTGTATCCTTTCTGGGCATCTTATTTTAAGGACAGTGGTCCAGAAGTTAGAGCAGGTCCTTTGATTTCTGAGTTTGAAACTTGGCTCTCTCCATTACAATACTGTATAATCTCTCACAAGCAACTAAAGCCTTACTGAGCTTCGTTTTGCCCTGTTGCAAAGTACAGATAAAAGTGACATTTCCTCACTGGGTCCTGTGAGTTTGCAATAAAGGGGCATGTGAAAGCACTTAGGACAGTACTTGGATGGTAGGGGGCCCGCAATAAAGCTTTATCTTCTAACGCTTCTCTCAAAGAATTAGTACAAATCTACCATGTGAATCTTTGCTCTCTAAAAATGAATAGGAACAAGTATAGCATTTTACTTTATGACAAAACCTATGAGTGTCTGGGATCTAAGCCAGATCCACTTCTGTAAGTTACATGAGTATCTCACAACCACAGGAGAGAAGCAAGAGCAAACTTCATGACACATCTGTTTTATAATGCTTATTTTGTAGATTTTTCAGATGTCATAGAATATATACATGATTGAGTAAAAAGGGGCTAGGATCCCTGTTTCTGACATGAAAATCACTTTTAAAGGTCAGATTTAAAACACTATAAATCATGTAACATCGTTTCAATTTTATTATAATGTACTTCAGGGAATTAATCTGATTTTCTGAAATATTTTGTCGGGAATAGCATCATTTTTCACCTTCCAGGGTTCTCGCTATATTGAATTACACATCATCACATAATGTTACCAAATTTTATTTTCATATTATATATTATACTTCTAAAATCAGTATCTGGAACATTTAATTCCTGTAAGTGGGAATTTGCTCATTAAAAATGCATAGAATGTAAAACAAACCGATGACTATTTCATCTATATTGCACAATACCTTCGTTTGCCCTTCAACATATATGCACATTATTTTAATCACTCTTTCCTGGAAATTGAAAATAGAATATTGCTTCACTGAGCAAAACATTTCTCAGAAAAGATAATATACTGCAGAGACATAATACACAATATTTGATGGATACAGGAATGGATATGAATTAGACATTAAAAACGGAAATATTTTCTCTTTTGCTCTGGTTGCTTTTTCACGGAGTCTTTGGTGAGGGATAAAAGGAAGACTTTTGGCTTATGGCACGTTGGGTTAGTAAGTAGCCTAAGGATTCTCAGGGAGCCACTAAAAGGGAACTTCCTATAGAGAGATGACTATATCACAGTGATTCCTACAAGTCACTGCTATGGAGTTTAGTTCAAAGAATTGCAGGTCCTAATTATGAATGCACAACTTTTATTCTGCACAAATTCTGAAAAGCCTCAACTCCTTTAAAAATAATAACTCAGGTTGGTAGTTGACAGGCCATATTTTAGTGGGCATAATTTGAAATGGATGAGAAATTATCACAAGTGTTAACAGGTTCAAATGCAGTGCAACAGTAGAGCGCCAAAGCTCTAACAAAGGACCTGAAAGAGGTTTGATACAACGTGTTGATGTCTGCCAAATAGCATCTCTGCTCAAAATGTCTGGCCAGAAAACTTTTATGTGAAATAAAAAGCATAACTGAATGTGAGTCCAAGAAAAAGACAGCCTTGTACACTGCAAGTAATTTGTAATTATCAAAACCCACAGATTTTTATTGTAACTAATTAATCTTTGATCGAGGATAACTGCTTCAGAAAAAATAAAGGAACACAATGAAGTCAGAAGCTCTGAAAGCTTTTTTCAATTTAACAACTCCTAGGGGGAAAAAAAAAACAGATTCACAAACTAACTTATTTTTATGATTATGAAACCCAGCATTCATTACTATGTCAATGCACTTAGAAAGGAAACTTTATGACTGTCATAGGTATCTTCATGGGAACTCTTCATATTCTTACCATGCTGATGGCTTTGGCTACTACAAACATGATTATCTGTGGTCTCTTTCCCTACCGGATGCTACACCAGAGACCCTCAGTTAGTCACTCTACCACAGGGAGTGCAAAGCTATTCCTGATGAATTCCTTCCCATTCACAATCTCTGGTGGCCCAACTCCTCATCCTCTAGAGCAAGGGTAAGGAATCAGTGCTTTAGTATCTGCTATCTCCATGCCCCTCCCGCCCCAGACACTTAAGAATCTCCATCCAGCCAGAGTCCTGGTAGGACTCACGGTACTCTGGGGGCCTTGCCGAACTGTGTGACCTCTGCTTGTCCTTTTCCTAACGAGGCTTCCTTTTCTTTTTGGTTTGTTTTCTGTCATCTATAAGATGAAGACAAACATAGTGTTTATCTCATAAAGCTGTGAATATTAAAGTCGCTGGGCACAATCCATGATACAGGCTAAAATTTCAAGGAATTATGATGATGATAAAAGCAGATATAGAATCTTGATTCTGAGAAAGGATAACCTATTGAATCACGGTGCTCATGTTTTGGTTTTTTTAGGGTCATTTTTCAGAGTACTTTTTACTACTGCAGTCACTATTTTTTTAATTTTACTTTTTTAACACCAAAAACATTTTGTTTTGAGTTGTAGCTAATTAACAATATTGTGATATTTTCAGGTGAACAGAGTCACTGTTACTTTTAATATTTACGATCATCTCAAAAAAGACTGCTGTAATGAGTAGACAACCTAATTTGAATCAATTATTTTGCATAATGTATGTAATCAAAAAGCTTTAAGGGTCTATTTACCAATAAATACTTTTTTTTACATTGAAGAAACAAAGCATTGCCTCTGTGACTACAAATGCCATGCTTTCTTGGAGATACATTCTTTTGAACCCCTCTTTCTTTTCACCCCTACCCCTTGATAAACCTTTGGGATATCAGTGACAACTGGAAATCAGGCTGGTTCCTGATTTAGCCCATGGGTCCTTTTCCACACTCTACTGAGAATCCAAAATGCTTTTTGAATCTATGTGAGTTATGACAGTAAACAAAAGTTCCATTACTTTATTATTTCTTTTGTTTTGCTTTGAATACATTTTTGACTAAAATAAAGTTTAGAAATGCATCCATTGAGAGTTAAATGTTAAGTCTCAGAAAAATACACATTTTTCTAGGCATATCAGTTCTCAAAATTGTTACTTCAAAAGGGGATTATATTTTTTACATGAGCAACAATGAAGATAATACTTTTGAATGAAGAGAAATTATTTTTTCAGATTATTTCTTTAGCAATGACAAACTATGCAGAAAAAAATCAAGATGTTCCAGAAAAGCTGACATTTCCCCTACTGGTTTTTACACTAGCTAATGTGATATTTGATAAAACCTTCTGCGACAAAAGCCGTATTAAACTTTAATTAAAATTTTGTCTAAAATACAGTTTTATAACTTGCCTTTCTAAATTAAGTGTACTCAACGTTCCCTAATATTTTTTGATAGTCTAGATGCTACAGTGGTTACAAATAATTTTTTTGTGAATTTAATCTTACTTTTAAAGATTTGGGCAAAGAAATTACAGCAGATTACATATGTCCTTGTGATGGTATATTTGAGAGATTTACTTCAAGTTTTGTAAACGTTGCCTATTCACCTTTTTAGGTCATTTACCTTTTCACTCAAAACCACTGTAGATCACATGCTGGTTAATTATAGTTTTAGCTTTAGTTAAAAGATGTTTTTAAAAATCAGGTATAGTGGCAAAAATAATCAACAACAAAACACAGGTTTTAAGTCCATCAGCAACTTTGCTGTGTGCTGTGCATAGCTGCTCAGTCATGTCTGACTCTTTGCGACCCCATGGACTGTAGCCCGCCAAGCTCCTCTGTCCGTGGGGATTCTCCAGGCAAGAATACTGGAGTGGGTTGCCATGCCCTCCTCCAGGGGATCTTCCCAACTCAGGGACAGAACCCAGGTCTCCAGCATTGCAGGTGGATTCTTTACTGTCTGAGCCGCCCGGGAAGCCCAGCAGCAAATTTAGCAAGCTGATATTCTGTAAATGATGCTTTACAGATCTATCCTTATAAAGATCTACTTCTATTAAACAGTCATTATTTTTTAATTTTGTGAAAAATAAAAGTTATTACTATTATAAGCACAGTAAAGGCTTACATCTAAATGAGAAAAAAAAAATCCAGATCTCGGCACCGTCATAGTAACTCTATGGTATATTATTTCCCCCATAACTACAAATGTTAGAAATACCATTTGGCTTCTGATAAATACCTAAATATAGAATAAAATAATTTCAAAGTTATTTTAAAGCTAAGAAGAATCTTTTTTAAAGATCTCTTTACTCTCTCTTCATTTTCATTCTTAATATTAAAGATGGATTCTCTCTGGGGTTTGAAATTCCACAAATAATATCCTTAGAAGATTCATTGTGTATTCAAAGATAAGCAGAGAAAAACACAGCTCTATTGAATAGACCCCAATTCTTGTCTTTGACCATGTTATGGGCCTACAGAATCAAAAATACAAATGGTTAAGGCCAAAGACTTACTGACAAAAGCTTCGTTAGTTTGTTTTATGTGTGTGAATGATCATCCTCTAAAATTTATTTCAATAAGATTTTCTTAGAGTGGTTTACCCTGAATGAACTTATCAAAGTCCTACCCTTCATGTAACTTTCAGAAGCTCTAAAATAAAAGCCAATGAGTCCATTTTACTTTTCTTTCTTCCCTAATACAGGAAGGCAATGATCTTGGGGGCTCATCCCGTCTCTCCCTGCATTAACTTTGAATTTGTAAAATAAGGGACTTAGAGGAACATAATCTCTAATGCCCTATTTTTTCATATTTTTATGAAATCTAAATCCATTTACACACTAATGGATTGCAGAATAGAAAGCAGATGACCTGAAATAAGTGCTTTAAAAATCATTTCCTATTTTTTCCTCTTTATTTTTCAGAACTTTTTTGAACCCAAAAGTATGGCTTAATGAGCCATAAATAAAATTCAAACCACGAAACTTTGTGTTGCTTGTAAACAAATCCACAATGACCAAGATGTTTCAAAGCACTTTCCTTATTTCCATAAAAACTACTAATTTGCAAAACCATATGACTAAATAACATCACTAAAGCCCTTTGAAACTGTAAAGCTTTCTAAGACCAGCCCAGGAAAAACAAAGCAGGAAGAAACAAACATGGTCTTTAAAAATTTCAGTTAAGAAATGTGATCATGATACCCAGGAAACAAACATATTTCAATGCTGCATAATTTAATAATTTTAAAGCTTTTACCTAGAAGATAAAGCAAGACTGAAATCACATAACTTAAATGTTTCTGAAGCAAAGTTAATGATATTTATAGGTGAAATATCAATTCAATTGGTAAAATGATGTTTTCCTATGTTCAATTTGATTTAATCCACAGCAACTTGCCAGTATTTTGGAATCTCACACCTGAACCATCCTACTGAAGCAGTATCTCTTATGAGAGCAATGCATGAAGACTGCTACCAGCAGCAATGATTGCTCAGTATTATTAAGACCTTAACTGTGTTCAAGGCACTATACAAAGTGATTTATGTGCATTATCTCATTTAATCCTCCCAATAACCCAATATATTATGAAGCACTAGGCCTGATTTTGGAGAAGGCAATGGTACCCCACTCCAGTACTCTTGCCTGGAAAATCCCATGGATGGAGGAGCCTGGTAGGCTGCAGTCCATGGGGTCGCTAGAGTCGGACATGACTAAGCGACTTCACTTTCACTTTTCACTTTCATGCATTGGAGAAGGAAATGGCAACCCACTCCAGTGTTCTTGCCTGGAGAATCCCAGGGATGGGGGAGCCTGGTGGGCTGCCGTCTATGGGGTCACACAGACTCGGACACGACTGAAGTGACTTAGCAGTGGCAGTATGCCTGATTTTATAGATTACAAAACAGAGGCCCAGAGATATTAATTCAATCCCTATTATTATACATACTAACTAAACTCAGATTAAGCAAATCAAAGATCACTGTTGTCAACATTTTTTAATCTCCTAGTAAAAGATATTAACACTTTCTCCTTCAAAGTGTTAATATTTATAAAACCCTGCTGTACAACACTGTTTGTACTTATATTCCCATTTATATCAAGAGTTCAACATGTGTCTCAGTATACTATGGAAAACCTATAAATGTGGATGATATTCTTATCTTTTGATCCCAGCTTAAAGTTGCTCTACATTGACCTTGACTATGAACTCACCGGACCAATTATTTCAATGAGGGGTGGGCAATGTAGGGAGAACCTCTAGAACAAAAACATAACATGGTTTCTATTTTCAGAGACAAACACAACGTAGGAAGAAGGATGAATCTGATGGCATGGAGCTAACTGTTATATGTGTGAAACAGGATGTAAAGACAAGGGGTTGAGGCAGTCAGAGAGCTTTAATGAAGGAGGTAGAACAACATAATCAGCATGGGAACTATCATTTATTGAGCACCTTCTACATGTAAAACACAGTGGTAGGTGTTTTATATTCACATTCCTCCCACTAACCTTCAGAGAGATGTACTATTTTCTACACATGCCAGTGAGACTAGAAAGGTTAAATAATTTGCCTAAGACCACATGATCAACAAGAAGTAAAGCTGGGATTTGAACATTGCTCTGTCCAATTCCAGAACATAGGACAGGTTTTGAAATATGGAAATAAGAATGTGGCAGAGACAACTTTTTTTTGTTAATTAATTTTTTATTGAAGGATAACTGCTTTACAGAATTTTGCTGTTTTCTGTCAAATCTCAACATGACTCAGCCATAGGTATCCCATTGTTCATTGCAGCTCTATTTACAATAGCTAGAACATGGAAGCAACCTAGATGTCTTCTGACAGATGAATGATAGAAAAGTTGTGGTATACATACACAATGGAATACTACTCAGCCATAAAAAAGGAACGCATTTGAGTCAGTTCTAATGAGATGGATGAACCTAGAACCTATCATACAGAGCGAAGTGAGTCAGAAAGAGAAAGATAAATACTGTATTCTAACACATATATATGGAATCTAGAAAAATGATACTGAAAAATTTATTTACAGGGCAACAATGGAGAGACAACTTTTTATTTGCAATGTCCATTCTCTCCTTCTTTAGAAACAGAATCCTCAAATTGTCGCTGGGGACATGGATGCCAGTTAACACCTACTTTCCTTCCTCTCTCTTTGTAGGCACTATGTGGTCATGTTCTGGTATTTCAATCAGTGGAACATCAGCTAAAAGATGGAGGCAACTTCCTAAAAGAGAATGTATACAAGCTTCACTTCCCCTGGCTCCTTTCCCTCTGGGTGGAATGTGGACTTAGTGGTGGGAGCCAGGAGCCCATCTAAGGTCATGAGATGAAAGCTGCATGTGGAGAATGGGTTGCGGGGAGAGAGAGGTTTCTAACACCATGGGGTTGTGATATCAGCCCTGTAATCATTATATTTTGTTATTACATAAGAAAGAAATAGTTTTTGACTTAAGTCACTGTCATTTCATACTGGTATTCCTCAGGGCTTTGTAACTGAGATAATTCATTGTATACAGCTACACAGGATAAGAGGCAGAAGCAGTATAAACATAAATGTATTTGGTAAAAAAAATTAAGGCCAAGGGTATATTTGATAAATAGCAGGAAATATTCTTAGATTTATAGAAAGGTCAGGTTGTGAAGGGTTTCCTTGATCAGACTATGGATGTACCTTTCAGTAAACAAGAACAACTGAAGATTCTGAGCAAGGGTTTGTAGATTGATTCATTACCTCCTCCATTCAGCAAATATATGTTGATTTTCTATCCTGTGTGATATAGGAAGAACCGATTTTAAAGAGTAACCATTGATTAAAGATAACCAAGAATTAACCATTTGGATAATGACTGGTAAGAAATAGCCAGAAAATAGAAAAGAAGGTTAGGAGAACCTGAATACAAAGGATATCTGCTAGGGAATGCTGATCTACAAATTAGAAACTTTTACCACTGAGAATCGAATTCAGGAATAAGAGAGAAGATGGAAGGTTACTGGAGTGCATAGGACACAGCTTAACTCTGACTTGGATGATTAGAGAACACATTCTAGAAGTGAGGCTTAATTTAAGACCTACAGAGAGATTAGGGGTAAATCAGATGAGGAAAGAAAAGTGACAAGGTAGGAAATCTTCTGAGCAGAGGTCAGGTCAGACAGCACAGCTCATTCTGTCAAATGAACAAAAGCAATCAGTAGGGTCAAAACATAGAAAGTGTCAGGGGATAGTTGAAGGACTTCCAGATGAAGTTTTCTAAAAAAAGAAAATTTAAAAGACAGAAGCAGAGCGTTAAGGTCCAAATCTTCAGCAATAGAAACACTAATTGGCTGAAAAGAAAAAGAATAGATGGATGTGCTATATTAATGAGGGCTGCAAATTCTTTGTCATTCTTTTCATTAAATGATAGAGTCTATGGTCCCTTACCCGGCATCTTGGCTGCCCCTTGAACTGATAACTTGCTTTTACCAACTAAATGTAGTAGAAATGACGCTGGAGCATTTTCAGACCTAGACCTTGGCAAGTCTTGCAGTTTCTATTTTTGTCATCTTACAGGCTACACCACCATTCCTGATACTTTGATGGAAAGAAAGGCCCAGCAAATCTTAACCAGTTCCAGTCACCACAGATGAGACTCCAAAGATGTAAATGAGGTCAACTTGAATATTTCAGTCCCAGTTCAAAGTGTAGTGGAGCAGTCGTGTCCGACTCTTTGCAACCCCATAGACTATACAGCCCGCCAGCTCCTCTGTTCATGGGATTCTCCACACAAGAATAAGGGAGGGGATTTCCCTGCCATTCTCCAGGGGATCTTCCCAATCCAGGGACTGAACCCAGGTCTCCTGCATTGCAGGCAGATTCTTTACCATCTAAGCCACCATGTTAAAGCAGTCCCAGCTGAGCTCCTAGTAAATACAGCTACATAAGCAATCCCGGAGAAGGCAATGGCAAGCCACTCCAGTCCTCTTGCCTGGAAAATTCCATTGTCGGAGGAGCCTGGTAGGCTCCACGCGACTGAGCAACTTCACTTTCACTTTTCACTTTCACGCATTGGAGAAGGAAATGGCAACCCACTCCAGTGTTCTTGCCTGGAGAATCCCAGGGACAGGGGAGCCTGGTGGGCTGCTGTCTCTGGGGTTGCATAGAGTCGGACACAACTGAAGTGACTTAGCTTTTGTCTCAGCCATCCTACTAGCTTTGTACGTGGTTAATCTATAACCTTTTACTGTATATCTTGGCAACCCACTCCAGTGTTCTTGCCTGGAAAATCCCAGGGATGGGGGAGCCTGGTGGGCTGCCGTCTATGGGGTCGCAGAGTCGGACACAACTGAAGTGACTTAGCAGCAGCAGCAGCAGCAGCAAGCAACTCCAGCCATTATCACATGGAAAAGAAGAATCACCCAGCTTAGACCCGCTGACCAAAAGTATTGTGAAGAAATTGTTGTTTAAGCCCCTGTGTTTCGGGGTAGCATGCTACACAGCAGGAGCTAACTAACGCAGTGGAGGAAACAGAAATCTAGGAAGGCTGGAGATAGACTGGTCATGTGGCGCTATGAAAGCAGAGGAAAGAGACATCTCAGTTAGGGGACAATCTACATCACCAAACACTGTAAAGAAACCAGACAGCATCTTACATTTAGAAAGTATAGGCATTATCCATACTGCCAATTGTTGGTGTTCAGTTGCTAAGTTGTGTCCAACTCTTTGTGACCCTATGGATTGCAGCACACTGAGCCTCCCTGTCCCTCACTATCTCCCAGAGTTTGCTCAAGTTCACGTACATTGAGTGGGTGATGCTATCCAACCACTGCCAATTAGCAAGGTGGAATAGCTGAACTTGTTATTAATGTATTCAGTCTATGGTGGTGATTTAGTCTCTCAGTTTGGTCTGACTTTTGCAATCCTGTGGACCGTAGCCCGCCAGGCTTCTCTGTCCATGGGATTTCTAATGCAAGAGTCCTGGAGTGGGTTGCCATTTCCTTCTCCAGAAAATCTTCCTTACCCAGGGATTGAAACTGCGTCTCCTGCATTGCAGGCAGACTCTACCACTGAGCCAACAGGGATTCCATCTATAAAACGGGCATTTCTTTTTGTTACCTACTGAATGAAGCATCACTGTGAGAATTCCTTTTCTCCAAATTACGCCACTGCTTTCAGAGGGGAATATATATAGATAGAGCACACTGAAGAACAGTCCTTTTCATTATTTGCCACTCTTTTTTTAAAAGAAATATTTTAGTATTGAAGTATAGTTGATATACAATGGTGTGTTAATTTCTTATGTAGAGCAAAGTAATCCATTTAACATACATGAATTCATTTTCATATTCTTTTCCATTATGGTTTATCACAGGTTACTGAATATAGTTCCCTGTGCTATAGATTTGGACTTTGTTGTTTATTCATTCTATCAGTGTATATAATAGTTAGCATCTGCTAATCCCAAACTCCCAATCCATCCCTCCCTCTTTCTCCCTCAGTAACCACAGGTCTGTTCTCTGTCTGTGAGTCTGCTTCTGTTTCATAGATAAGTTCATATGTGTCATATTTTACATTCATTTATAAATAATATCATATGGTACTTGTCCTTCTCTTTCTAACATTATTTGCCACTCTTCATAAAGCTGCTGCTGCTGCTAAGTCACTTTAGTTGTGTCCGAAAGCTGGATGAAGCCCAATGTTCTACTGATTTATCTTTTCAAGGTCACTCAAGTTCATTCATAATTTTTCACTAAGGGGATTAAAGAACAGATGAGCCCAAGGGTTTGGGTCTTTTAAATATTTGGTGGCTCAGACGGTAAAGCGCCTGTCTACAATGCGGGAGACCCGGGTTCGATTCCTGGGTCGGGAAGATCCCCTGCAGAAGGAAATAGCAATCCACTCCAGTACTCTTGCCTGGAAAATCCCATGGACAGAGGAGCCTGGTAGGCTACAGTCCATGGGGTCGCAAAGAGTCGGACACGACTGAGCGACTTCACTTTCACTTTCCCTTTCCCTTTCTTATGCTTAGAGAGACTACCATGCTCATTAGCATCTAGTACAACATCTATGAATATCTTTTTTGTCTGTCTCCCACTTATTTTCAAGTCAGTATTCAATTGGGAGTCTGACTCTCTAAAAATAAAGCCTTTGGAAATGACTGGGATTAAATAACCATTTAGTCAAACTCTCTGCAGGGTTTTGCACCAGGACCTTGGACATTCTTGGGCTGTGAATTCTCATTTGGTTTACCAGCATCTCAGTGCTCCCAATGAGAGCCTCAGATAATTCAGCTGCAAGTTCAGCAACTCCTTATGGGGCTCTTGCTTCCTTAAGAGCTGTAATTCCACTTATCAGGCTGTTAGTCTGCACTCCTGAAGACTTTCTTCTTTTCCTTGGCTCATCAAACTTCTTGAAAATTGGCCTGAATTGCATATCTAGGGGACTTGAAAGAAGAGCCCATCTCATGAGTTTTCTCCTGGCTTACCCACAGGCTATGATGTCTTCACTGAGTTAAAATGATTTAAAAAAAATAAAGATATCTTATTTTAGAATCATTTATTTATAGTTATCAACCAGATGACACTTGGTATTCGATTTTATGATCTGGGATAATTTTAAAACTCTTGAAAATTTCTATTATTTTAAAATTATTATTAATTAGAAATACATCCAAATCCATTAAAGTGAAAATATCTGTTAAAGTGCAAAGAAAGACACACACTTTATACTATGGGGCACTTACAAAGCTTATACCACCTATATTAATAATAAGCAAACTTTGATTTTCAAACCAACTCAAAGAGGGAAAAAAGTGGGAATTGTGCTGAGTTCTAGATTTTTAAAAATGAGTATGCATGCCCTTTTTCTTATAAAGCAATATATTCACATATACTGATGTTACAAAAGTTATGCCATATGGATATGATGCAAGGTAGACTCTAAGTGCATGATTAAGCAAATTACCCCGAAGGCTAGGGAACAGAAAGGCTCACAGACCAAATTAAGATATTTGAATTACTTGGTTCATTAAATGAATTTAAATACATAGCAAGAACAAAGAGGCAAAATATGTGACAAGAACAGTGCAAGCTGAGCAGGAATTTTGGGATACAGTTAAAGGGTTAGCCTGATGAGCAGCAATATGTTTTATCTGCCAGGGTGTATGTCATTAAACAATGGTCAACTTAATGACCTGCATATGGAGCATCCCATACACTTCACATGTACTTAGCATATGATACAGAAGAGGTGCTTAGTACATACATGCTTTACTTACTTTATTCATGACCAATTTGTCGGATTGGTAACTAACACCTACATCTATATCCATGTCTACAGGCCTTACAGTTCTGCCTATTTTACATGCTGTATGCTGTGCTTAGTCTCTCAGTTGTGTCCAGCTCTTTGTGACCCCATGGACTGTAGCCCTCCAGCCTCCTCTGTCTATGGGGATTCTCCAGGCAAGAATACTGGAGTGGGTTGCCATGCCTGGAGGGTTGTTCCCTCCAGGGGATCTTCCCAACCCAGTGATCGAAGCCAGGTCTCCTGCATTGCAGGTGGATTCTTTACCATCTGAGCCACCAGGGAAGCCCATGTTTCGTATACTACTATCTTATTCGTTATCTTTAGCTAACACAATTTATAAGTTTTGCCTACACCTTATAAATACATTAAGTTACTCATATCCATCTCATTTTCTTGTATTCCATAACAGAATTAAATATTCTCAAATACATAGAACTCATATTACACATTTTTTAGTAAATATGTATTGAACATCAACTATGTACTAGGCAAAATTCAAGTGCTGATGATACAGCAGGGAATGAAAGAGCTTTTCTAAAGAAGACATACAGATAGCCAAAAGCACATGAGAAGATGCTCAATATCATTAATTGTGAGAGAAATGAAAATCAAAACTACAACGTGGTATCACCTCACACCAGTCAGAATGGCCATCATCAAAACGCTACAAATAATCACTGCTGCAGAGGGTGTGGACAACAGTGAACACTCCTACATTGTTGGTGGGAATGTAAACTAGAACAACCATTATGGAGAACAACATGGAGTTTCCTTAAAAAAACAGTATAGAATTATCACAGGATCCAGCAGTTTCATTCCTGGGCATATATCTGGAGAAAACCATAATTCGAAAAGATACACGCATCCCAATGTTCACTGCAGCACTATTTATAATAGCCAAGACACGGAAGCAACCTAAATGTCTATCAACAGAAGAATGGATAAAGATGTGTTCAGTTCAGTTCAGTCGCTCAGTTGTGTCCGACTCTTTGCACCCCATGAATCGCAGCACGCCAGGCCTCCCTGTCCATCACCAACTCCCGGAGTTTACCCAAACTCATGTCCATCGAGTCGGTGATGCCATCCAGCCATCTCATCCTCTGTGGTTATATATATACAATAGAAGATTACTTAGCCATTAAAAACAGAATGAAATAATGCCATTCGCAGCAACATGGATGAACCTAGAGATTGTCATTCTGAGTGAAGCAGGCCAGATATAGAAAGACAATAATCATATGATTTTACTTACATGTGTAATCTAAAAACAGGTACAAATTAACTTATTTACAAAACAGAAACAGAGATGTAGATAAAGCAAACTCATAGTTACCAGGGGGGAAAAGGCGAGAGGGAAAAATTGGAAAACTGGGATTGACATATATATGCATATATTAATATATACTCATATATTATACTCATATACTCATATATTAATATAAAGTAGATAACTAATAAGGACATCCTGTATAGCAGAGGGGAATGTACTCAATACTCTGTAATGATCTATACGGGAAAAGACTCTAAAAAACAGTGGATATATGTATAACTGATTCTCTTTGCTGTACACTTGAAACTATTGGCAGGCAGATTCCTTACAGTGGAGCCACCAAGGAAACCCCAAATCAACTGTACTCCAATAAAAATTATTTTTAAAATTTACATTTCCCTAAACAAAAAATTCTGCTTGTTCAACAGAGAACAAAGAAAATCTTCTAATGTATTCTAAGTGGTCAAACCTTTTTATTTATGGCAATGCTAGGAGGAGGGCATGGCAACCCATTCTAGTATTCTTGCCTGGAGAATCCCCATGGACAGAGGGAGCCTGGTGGGCTACAGTCCATGTGGTTGCAAAGAGTCAGACATGACTGAAGTAACTTAGCACACAGCACATACAATCTATTAAAATTTTTTTTTTCATAAAATGACCTTTATTTTATTCGTGTTAACTTTACTGAATGTGGAAAAATAAAAGTTAACCCATTTTGAGTAGGTTTTCATGGCAAAAACAAAGTGAATACACAGTTAAAAGAAAATATAACTTTTCAATTGGACCGGTAGGCAATATAGAGAAACATAACACTTGTAGATGGGATGTTTAGGAAAGAGCCCCCATTCCGTGTGGGAAGGATTAAGTGGGCCAAAGTCAATTTTGCATTCAGTGTACTTTGAAACAAAGTTATATTGATGCAAATATAAAGCTAAGTTCTAACTAGTTCTGAAGAACGAAAAAAAAAAAAAAACAACAACCAAATAAGACCTTAAACTACTTGTGAGAATTCTAGGCTTTTTAGAATGTAGCTATAATTACTTAAAAAGATACTAGAACAAAGTTATTTACTAGTGAATTTATATATAGATTTCTTTCTGTGTTCGGCTCTTCTGGCATTTTATGCCATTTAAAATAACGGAAATGGTGATATTTAGGTATTCTTATTGTTATTTCAGTTCTTTGAAAAAATCTGAAATTTGAATAGTTTTCATGTGACAATTTAGTTAGAAAGTGCTAAACTTTTATATAAACAAAGGTACATCTGCTGAGAAAGCTTTCTTCCATATGTAAATCATTCATTTCCAAAAGGAAGAAAACAATGGAAATCAACAGAGCACAGCTTCTAGTGCCCAAATAATTCTTACTTTAGTTCAAAGCCTTTCTGAAAAGTAAAATCTCCATCTGTAGATGATGAACCTAAACAAAGATAAGTTGGTAATACATTCTTTGAAACACAAATTGCAGCTTTCACTCAATAAAAACATTTCAGCTCTTGCAAATAACAAAAACTTGTTAAAACAATCTCTAAAGGTATCAAATAAGGCACACAGTTGTTTCAAAATGGGAGTGGAAGGAAAGTACTAGGGGTTGGTTTATAATTATGTTCTCACTCTTGCCTAAACCCTTTTAGATTCAAAGGGTTTTATGCAAGAACTAGAAATTGTGCACCAAAAATATACTTGAAACTCTAATCATTAATACTCCTTGCTTTTTAAAGATCTCACTTTGAAAAACATTATTTCATTTTCTTTAAACATCTTCAATGACATAAATCAAAGTAAGATCCTCTATGACCCACCTCCTAGAGTAAAGGAAATGAAAACAAAAGTAAAAAAAAAAAGTGGGACTTGATTAAACTTAAAAGCTTTTGCACAGCAAAGGAAACTATAAGCAAGGTGAAAGAAAACCCTCAGAATGGGAGAAAACAATAGCAAATGAAAATAACTGACAAAGGATTAATTTCCTAAATATACAAGCAGCTCATACAACTCAACACCAGAAGAACAAACAACCCAATCAAAAAGTGGCAAAAAGACCTAAACAGACATTTCTCCAAAGAAGACGTACAGATGGCTAACAAACACATGAAAAGATGCTCAACATCGCTCATTATTAGAGAAATGTGAATCAAAACTACAATGAGATATCACCTCATACTGGCCAGAATGACCCTCATCAAAAAGTCTGCAAACAATAAATGCTGGAGAGGGTGTGGAAAAACAGGAACACTCTCGCACTGTTGGTGGGAATGTAAATTGATACAGCCACTATGGAAGACGGTATGCAGATTCCTTTAAAAACTAGGAATAAAACCACCATATGACCCAGCAATCCCACACCTAGGCATACATGCTGAGGAAACCAAAATTGAAAGAGACACATGTATTCCATTGTTCACTGCAGCATTATTCACAATAGCTGGAACATGGAAGCAACCTAGATGTCCATCGACAGCTGAATGGATAGAGAAGTTGTGGTATATATACATAGTGGAATATTACTCAGCCATAAAAAGGAATGCATTTGAGTAAGTTCCAATGAGGTGGATGAACCTAGAACTTATTATAAAGAATGAAGTGAGTCAGAAAGAAAAGATAAACACCGTATTCTAACACATATATATGGAATCTAGAAAAATGGTCCTGTAGAATTTATTTATAGGGCAGCAATGGAGAAACAGACATAGAGAACAGACTTATGGACATGGAGAGAGGGGAGGAGAGGGTGAGATGTATGGAAAGAGTAACATGGAAACTTACATTACCATGTGTAAAATAGATAGCCAACAGGAATTTGCTCTATGGCTAAGGAAACTCAAACAGGGGCTCTGTATCAACCTAGAGGGGTGGAATGGGGAGGGAGATGGGAAGGAGTTTCAAAAGGGAGGGGATATATGTATACCTATGGCTGATTCATGTTGAAGTTTAACAGAAAACAATAAAATTCTGTAAAGCAATTATCCTTCAATAAAAAATAAATTAATTAAAAAACATCCTATTGGTTATTTTTTTTTTCATTTTTATACTATAAATAGTTTGTTAAATTTGAACATTATAATTAATTTTACCTAGTAATTATATTCATTGGAATATTAAGGTATGCTTATTCATATTTTATAGTTAATTTTTATTTGGCATTTTATAATGTTTACATATTTTCATGTTAAATATTTATTTTCACTTTTTTATATCATGGATTTTTAACATTCAGTTATAATTTTTGTCATTTTTCTCTTGTATTGCATCATTGGGTATATTTCACTCAAGTCATAGTTAATGGCTTTGAATATTTCCAAATCTCCAAATTTGAGAGTAGAATTAATATGCAAGTAGAGTAATGTGGTTCTTTGGATGTTTGTGTGAGAAGATAATCAGGGAATTCAAATATTCCCAAATTTTAACTCTCATTGGCTTATTACTAAACTCATGATCTTCCCCCATTGTCTGTTCCACCAGCAGTCTTTTCCATTAGCTGCTAGCAATGCTTCCAGTGGTTGTAAACAAAAGTCCTGGCATTGTCCTTCATGAACTTGCTCTTTTCTCTTGTTTTACAATAATTGACAGCAAATCCTGTTTACACTAACTTCAAAATGTATCCAGAAATAGGTCACTTCTTATCACCTTTACTGCAAATACCCTGGTCCAGGTCTCCATCATTCACTCTGGATTACCACGTCCTGGCCTCCCTGCTTTCACTCTGGCATCCCTACAACAGCAGGAAGTTCCTCTTAAATGTCAGAGCAGATCTCATCACTCCTCTGTACCAGGTCTCCAATGAATCTCCATGTCTTTTGAAGTCTGGAAGTCCTTATAAGGAAATTAGCCTTCATCCCTTTCTGAAGACTCAGTAAGAAAAGTAAAGTTTACTATATTTACCCATATTTTCACTTACCATGTTCTTTCTCCCTCCCTGCTGCTGCTGCTAAGTCGCTTCAGTCGTGTCTGACTCTGTACCACCCCATAGACGGCAGCCCACCAGGCTCCCCCGTCCCTGGGATTCTCCAGTCAAGAATACTGGAGTGGGTTGCCATTTCCTTCTCCAATGCATGAAAGTGAAAAGTGAAAGTGAAGTCGCTCAGTCGGGTCTGACTCTTAGTGACCCCACGGACTGCAGCCTACCAGGCTCCTCCGTCCACGGGATTTTCTCCTTTTATTGTCTTCTTTCTGATTAGAGAAATTTCTGTAGCTATTCTTTTAATGTAGGTCTGTGGTCACAAGTTTTCTTGGTTTCCCTCACCTGAGAATGTCTTAATTTTCCCTTCATTTCTGAAGGATACGTTTTGCTTAATACAGGATTTTGGGTTGGTAGTTCTTTTTTTCCCCGAGCATTTAAAAATGCTGCACTATTTTTTTCTGGCCTCCATGGTTAAATAAGGTCATTTTCCTTGGTGCTTTCAAGATTTGGTGGGGGGGGGGGGGGGGTTGTGTGGGGAGGGTGTCTTTATATTTGAGAAGTTTGAATGTTCCTTGGTGTGGATTCCTTTAGACTTTGGGGGTTGATCTGCTTCTTGAATTTATAGGTTTACTTTTTTGAGGTCAAATTTGGGAACATTTCAGCCATTATTCTTTTGAATATTTTTTCAGTACTACCTACTTTCTCCTCTCCTTTTAGGAATCTAATGATATGGATATCAGATCTTTTACCTTAATTATAGGTCCCTAAGGCCCTATTTTTTTTTTTTTTTTAGTCAATTTCTTTTCTATTGTTCAGATTGAGTAATTTCTGTTGTTCCATCTTTCATTTCACTGATATTTTTTTCTCCACTGCCCGCTTCGTTCTAGTCTTGGGCCTATCTTCTTAGTTTTAAAATTTTCAGTTATTGTATTTTTTCAGTTCTAAAATTTCCATCTGGTTTTTCTTTACATTTTCTATTTCTTCACTGAGATTCTGCCTTTTTTTTTTTTTTCATTTAAGTGTGGTTCATAATTGTTTGTTGAAGTATTTTCATCATGGCTGCATTAAAATTTTTGGCAGAAAATTCTAATATTCGGTCAATCTATTTTAGCATCTATTGATTGTCTTTTTTTAGATATCTCCTGGTCTGAAAATGGTCCTTTGCTAGAGGTGCTTTTATTCTGTTCTTTTTTCACTTAAGGGAGTGGAAGCTCAGACAGGCTTCAAAATACACCTTTGGAAATAGGACTGAGAGGTGAAACTAGAATCCAAGTGTGTCCGACATAAAAGCCAGGCTCTTAGGCTTTCAAATTACAGACAAATAAGTACAATGCAGTTCTATTTTCACAAGACAAAATGTACAGCTAGATATTTCCAGCATAGAAAAAGTTTAAGAGTAGACCTCAAAATGCTGGCTTGTATTTTTTATGAATATAGTATTTGGGTGATTCACATTTTTGTCTTCTGTGTCTTTAATTATCTACAATAATCACAATTTAATCACCTGATTTTGAATGAAGCTCTGAATATCTCATGTTTGTTTAAAATTATTTAAAGTTGTATTTTTGAGGTTTTATTTCTCATATGAATAGTCACAAATTAGGTGCTCTAAAAGCAACTCACTTAAATCTTAAAAATATGAAATTACTTTTCCCTTCTAAAAGCTTACTTGCAGGAAGTAGATTTAATACATTTTTGTCAAGCAGCAGATTTGATATCTGTTTATTTTCTCATAGTCTTTATTTTTAATATCAACTTTGCAGCTAAATTTATTTAGAATTTAGATCACATTATTTTCAAGCTAGCATTCTTGTAACAAAAAAATTAAAATATTTCATGGCTCATCTATTCTTTCATCTTCTTTTCTTTTTTCTTCTACAGTCAGTATTTAAAGTAGCAACAAAAACCTTTGCAATGATAATGTTTTTTTCTAATAGACTTGAATGACATGGTATATTTTCATATCATGTTGCCATGACTACCAAACCCTTTAGCTCATCTTCATTTAAATATGTTCACTGTTAAATTAGAGATGGAGCTTAAGCAATTCAGGATACTCTGTAATTTTGTTTAAAACACTGGTTATATAATAAGTCCCAAGTTCACTCTTTCAAAAGAATAATGCAACAGAGTTGCTGACTATAGAACATCTATTCTGTTTCCTAATTCCTCCAGAGGCAGTTTGGAAAAAAGAAAAAAGGCCAACACTTATCTAAGAGAGCTTTTCAAGTTCTGTATAGGAATTTGACACTCAGATACAGAGCAAAATTTATGAATATCATTAAATAAATCTGAAGGCTTTTTCTAAATTCCAAGATGTCTGAGTTGACATCAAGACCTCTTAAGCACACCCACATCAGAATACTGAAAAATGCTCAAATGGTAACAAATGTGTCTTCCTGACTGATTTAAAAATGTCTGTCTAGACGAGGCACCCCTTCATCCTTTCTCTGTGTGAAGATGAGATTGCTGCACACTGCAGGAAGCCCAGGCTGACTTGCTTAGAGGTGAGCTTTGCAGAGAGACGACGCAGCGGCCCTAAATGAAGAATAGTCAGCATCCCAAAATTTATACTTGGTCACCACTTTTCTAGGAGCCCCATGTATTAGGGAATGAAGATAATTTACTTGTATGTGTGTGTGTGTGTGTGTGTGCGTGTGTGTGTGCATGTCTTAATGTGTGCAGCTATGTTGGAATGAGCCATTACGGGACCAACATAAGAATTTGTACACTCTGGATTGCATAAATACTATTTTTTAAAGACATTAAGCTTTGAAGAGGAGCTTGATTTTATTCAAATATTGTTCTTTCCAATTAAAAATAAAAGCAAAATCTTTAAATAACAATATACCAAGGAGAAAGAATTGATTTGACCCTGATAACTTTGGTTTGACCTTTAAAGTCATATTCATTAAAAATTTTATGGAATTAAAGCACAAAAATATAGATTCTTCTAATGGCTAATCAAATAGAAATACACATGAATTTTCTAATATCATGTTTCATTTATTATTATTAAAATTTTAAATGCAATTTTGCCTAGTGCTGTGGCAAACAGATGGGGAAATAATGGAAACAGTGACAGACTTTATTTTCTTGGGCTCCAAAATCACTTCAGATGGTGATGCAACCATGAAATTAAAAGACGCTTACTCCTTGGAAGAAAAGCTATGACCAACCTACACAGCGTATTAAAAAGCAGAGACATTACATTGCTGACAAAGGTCCATCTAGTCAAAGCTATGGTTTTTCCAGTAGTCACGCATGGATGTGTGAGTTGGACCATGAAGAAGTCTGAGTGCTGAAGAACTAATGCTTTTGAACTGTGATGTTGGAGAAGACTCTTGAGAGTCCCTTGTACTGCAAGATGATCCAACCAGTCCATCCTAAAGGAAATCAGTCCTGAATATTCATTTGGAAGGACTGATGCTGAAGCTGAGACTCCAATACTTTGGCCACCTGTTGCGAAGAGCTGACTCATTTGAAAAGACCCTGATGCTGGGAAAGATTGAAGGCAGTAGGAAAAGGGGACGACAGAGGACGAGATGGTTGGATGGCATCATCGACTCAGTGGACATGAGTTTGAGCAAGCTCTGGAAGACGGTGAAGGACAGAGAAGCCTGGCGTGCTACAGTCCATGGGGTCACAAAGAGTGGTCATGACTGAGTGATTGAACAACAAAGTGTATAGCACAGGGAACTATATTCAATATCTTGGGATAAGCCATAATGGAAAAGAATATAAAAATGTATATATGTGTATAACAGAGTCACTTTGCTGTACAGCAGAAATTAACACATTATAGATCAACTACACTTCAATAAAAAATTTTTAATTAAAATTTTAAATAGAGGTTTTTGCTTGAATTAAAACTGTAAGATGAGATTCTAAATAAAATATAGAATAGAAGGCACATGGCATGCAGAATATGTTTTTATTAGTAAACCTAATTTTGCATAAAGTCTTTAAATATTTTTATTAAAATGGGCTTTTCATAAATCCTAATGCACTGTTTAATCTTCCTGCCTCAGATTTCTCTCAAAACAGAATATTAAAAATAATTAACAAGTCAAAGCAGGGAAAGAATTCTAATAATCCTCCACTTTACATTCCAGGATCACAAACTGATGGTCACTACTTACTGCAAACGACTCCTGATCTTATTTTGATTTTCAGTAAAGCAAATCAATAATAAAATAATTAAAAGTGACTTTTTCATTTAAGTGAAGCAGGCAGAATAAAATACTTAACTGGTTTTAGAAAGCAAACAAAACAGTATGCATTCTTATTTGGTTTAATTTTGCTGGAGAGACTGCATAAAATAAAACCCAAACTCTTTTCCTTGGCCCCTTCCTCGCTCTGTGCATCTTCTCTAATTTTCTAGCTTCAGCAGCCTATTCCACTCTTTAAACATGACAAGCTCATTCCTGCCTCTGGGGCTTTGTACCTGCTGAGGGGGAACTTCCTCAGATCTGAACAGCTCTCACCTCAAATGATATCTTTTAGGTCTTTCCTTGAGAGTCTTGCTGCCCTCTCCAGATGCTCTAAAAATTATTTTAATAATTTTCTAATTTGTCTGCTTATTTATTTTTCTGTGTTTATTTTCTGTTTATACTACATAGAATAATGGATAAGTTTCTTTTAGCACCATGCCTAGCATTGTATCTGACACACATTATGTGCTCAATAAATATTTATAGACCGTCTGACTCTCAGGGTGTTACAAGGAAGGCTCTGTGACAGTCTGATTTTGGGTAAGAATATTTGCATAGTCATTTTACAACTTATCAAGATTTCCATGTACCTTATCTTGTGATGTTCTTAGACATGTACATAAATTGAGAGGAAATGAAGGTCAGGTGTTGTTATCCTAATTTCTACAGTTTAGAGAAGGAAGTGGCTCTGTTGTGACTCCTCTCCAGTGGTGTGGTTGATGGTGAGTTCTTGCTTTTCATTGTCATTTGTCCACTGTTCACTTTTCATGAGCCCCAAATGGCTATGATGAAGCTGATGGGGCAGCAACACATGTACCACAGATGGCTTTGCGGACTCTGTTAACAGATCCACCCGCATCTGGTACCAGTGCTACCTGATCTGACCACCAAGCTGCTGCCGCCACCATCAGGCACACTCACCTTTTCCTTTTCACATTAATTCTGCTTAGAATAAAGGGAAAAAAGGCTATGGGCTTAAAGCCACTGGATCTTTGTTAGTATTACAAACTACTATTGAGAAAACTTCTCAAGCATGGCTGGAGAACCATCAAGGCTTAGGCTGAAAATTGGGAGTAGGTATTTTGCCTGAAAAATGATTTACTTTATTGGACTAATGGAATCTTCAGGCTAGAAATCAGCTCTTCTAAGTGAGAAATCAGCTCTTCTAAGCTCTTTCTAAAATAAAGAATAGAAAGACCCAGTGATCCAAAGAGATCACTTCACGAGTTGGTGGGAGACAGGGCTGAAGGCAGACCGTTGCCCTCTTAGACGCAGTCTATACAATTTATGCCTCTTTTGAAATTAAATCTGACACTGGCTAATTTTTAAGGGCTGGAAGTATGAAAACAAGAACAAGATAAAAACCAAAATAAATTTTTTAAGCCATGATGATACTAATAAATCTAACAAATATATATAAATCAGTGATTCACTTGACAATTGTTTACTCCATGACTATTTTATCGTAGGCTCTATTCTTAGACAGTGGGGTTACAACAGAGAGTATAACAGCCTTTCTTTCTCATGGTCAAATGGTGAGGCCAAGCAAGTGTTTAATTTCAACGTATGTTACTAAATGCTATGTTAAAGACCAGAACCAGGGAATGCAGAAAGATAGCATTCAGGAAGGGTTATCAACCCATGTGGTGGTGGCAAGGAAGGGTTCCTGGGAAATACTGCATCTGAGCTGATATCTAAAAGATGAGCAAGAAATAGTTGTGTAAAGATGCAAAATGTTCCAGGCAGAGAGAAGAACATGCATAACAATGTGGATGCATTAATGTATCTTCCCATTCACCATGGCCAAAACACAAAGTAAAATAACAATTATTTTTATTCTTCTGTGATTTTTCAAATCACAGTTCCCTGTGTGGAATCACACATGGCACTTCAGTATGTGGATCACCTAAGATGTATTTCTATCAGCACCATCACTTTACAACAGATTCAACACCCTGGAAAAGTGGGTTACAGTGAGATTCCCCTGACTAGAACTATACAGGAGCAGGGCTTTATAAACGCCTTTGAAGAAGGCCAGGTTCACATTCATCTGGATCACCCCACACCTTCCTCAGAAAGTCTTTGGTGCCTACCACATCTATGTATGGGCTTCCCTGGTGGCTCAGCTGGTAAAGAGTCCGCCTACAATGAGGGAGACCTGGGTTCTATCCCTGGGTTGGGAAGATCCCCTGGAGAAGGGAAAGGCTACTCACTCCAATACTCTGGCCTGGAGAATTCCATGGACTGTATAGTCGATGGGGTCACAAAGAGTTGGACACGAGTGAGCGACTTTCACTTTCATCACTATGTAATTAAAAATAAGCACGTTAAGAAGATACTGTGCCTGATAACATGAATACACTGTCACAAATGAACAATACAATTTTATTCTCGCTCTAACTGCCTTAAAGCATTCAGGGCATCTTTGTAAATTAACCACCCTGAATATCAAAAGCAAGTAAATTGTTTTTCCCCAAATCTGCATGTTTATAAATCATCTTCACAATAATCACAATCGTCATAAATTAGAATTTTCCCCCAAGAACAATCAGGAATAGATGTTAATTAAAACCAATGTTGAATGCTCTGTAAGTTTTCTTTCAGTCTTTGATCAATTGATGCATTCATTTCAGATATTTGTCAAAATCTCACATTTCCAGCTTTATCAAATCAGGCAGAATAATTTTGAGTCTATATATTGCTCCTTTCTTTCATTTAAAAGTAATTATGGAAAGCCATCAATTTCCTGAGCCATCCATTTTCTGCTAGGTACAAGGACACACTAGGTTCCTATCCGCAAGGAATTTACAGGAAGGGGAGAGTAGAGGTGGAGGAGATGTCAGGGAAGAGGGCACTTGTGCCATAGCGGAGGGGATCCTTTAGGCTCTGCATCCCAGAACTACTAAATTAGCACCTCAGGAGGGTTTAGCCTTGAGACTCAGTATAAAAAAAGCAAAACAAAACGACTCGTTAGGTTAACCCCACACATGTTCAAGTTTGAAAACCTTTTCTTTGGCAGTATCAGATGTCATTGAGTTTCAAGCAAACAAGCAGGATGAGGGGGTTAAGTTTTTCAGGAGAAGTGCCCTGGTAGACATGTGGAGGGAGACAGGACATTTTAACTTTCCAACGCAAAGTGGATCATTTTGATCAATTAAGGGCTGAAGGATGGGCTGATTCACAGAGATGAAATTACATTTAGAACTCAGATGAAGAATTAGCTTCATATCTTATTTGATAATTTTAACTAGTTGAAAGTTCAACATTTTATCTTTTTGTGAAGGCTTGTTGATTGGGTCAAATAGTTAAAATATCAGGTAACAAAAGCGATAATGAATTGGAGCCAGGTAAGCACAGACAGGGAGGGCATAATAGTCAAAGCAAGAGATAAGGAGAACGAAATCTTGGGCAACAGGAACTGCATGGTAAGACGGGAGTATTAACAACAAGGGAAATGCTAAAGGACTTGGTCCTCAATCGGATGGAAAAGATAGGTAGCACAAGAGCTGTGACTTTTTTACATGAAAATTCATTATTCTGGAATTATTCAAATATAGGACCAATTCAAAATTATTTACCTTAATGAGATCACTTTACAGAATGCTTCAATGGAAAACAGAAAAAAAGAAAGCACAGTTCAGTGTCATCCTTCACTGCTCTGAAAACCAGCTGTACCAATGACAGAGTTTCTGCATTGGCCGTGGATTCAGGGCTGGCTCCTCTTCTCTGGGCCCCTCCACGCTGTGTGGCAATTGTATGCTGTGCACCTGCCTCTTACATGGTGCTGTGAGCGTATGACAGTAAGACCCACGCTCTTCCTCTGTTGCTACAGTGATGCGCAGAGAGTAGGCCCCCCAGTTTTGGTTTTAGAAAACACAAACTGATTAACTGTGGTGCTGACTGGAAGTAGCACTTTCCAGCCTAAAATAACTGCCAGAGAAGCCCTACTGCATGCCTTTGCTTTCCACGAGGGCATCCCTAAATACACTGTCCTCTGGCAGTATCCTTGTCCCCGGAAATCCGCGTGAAAGGTACTTGAGGCAGTCACACAGTTACTTAGGATACTGAATGTCCTGTCAGGGAATAGATTGGATGTGAGAGCCCCTGTGTGAACTGCACCAGATGGCTTTCCAGATGTTTTTCTTGGTCAACAGCCACCATCAGTTTGACTTTGGAGACATGACCTGGGTTTGCCCTTGGTCCTTCAGATTGCATTCTACAAAGCTTTTGCATAAGAGAGTGAAAGGACTGCAGGCTGGAAAGATTCCAGTTACATTTGCTTCACAGAATTTAAAGACAGAGGAATTTTGAAAGCTTTATATTTGCTTTTAAGATGCAAGTTGCTAACATTCTCCAGTTTAAAACAGTTCTAGAATATTAGCCCTGAATGGGACCTGGAAGACAACTCAGTTCAGTCCTTATATTATAAATGAGCAAACTCGGTCCCACACAAGCTGAGTGAGGTGTCTAAGGTCTGTGGCTCAGGACTTGACTGCAGAGTTTGAGAATCAAGCTCTTGGAGTAATTTGTCTAATATGCAAGGATTCTCCTTTAGACTTATTTTGATGAAGTGCATATTTTCCTTTCTCATTTATACCTATTGTACATTTCTTCTCAAATTCCTTCTATTTCTTTGCTGCTCACCTCTATTTTCTCAGTGATTTACGGTTAATAAAGCTCAGTAAATGGAATGACTCTACCATAAACCAGCCAAAATCATTATTGGTTATTTGGAGAACACCAAGTCCATTTCTATGTAAATCAATTATGTCCATAATGTGTACAGTGAAATTGAGAAAGACATTTCTATGGTCCATAATGTGTAAAGAGAAACTGAGAAACTTCCATGGTTCAATGAAAATGACTACTCAGTGGGACTGATCTTGAGTTAGTGGAGAACATTTGTAGCTACCACTTGTTTAAACGTCAGGACGGTGCTAAGCCTTTCACATGTTATCTTCATATTTAATCCTGATGGTGAGCATACGAGGTAAGATTATCCTGCATACGAGGTAAGATTATCCTCATTGTACAAATTAATAAACTGAAGATCAGAAATTTAACTTGCCAAGGTCATATCATTAAAAAGTCAGAGAGCTTGGATGATGATCTGGGACTCGAATATTTGTGACTTTGTAGACCAGCCCCCTCCCCATAAGCATCATGGAAACTCCTGAGAAGCCCAGGAGTTTTCTCAATGGTTTCATGAAGAGTGAGAGGGTTTGGAAATATTTCACAATGGAAATGGTTTCAGACTCTTGGGGGTCATTAAAACAAAGAGGAAAGAATAATTTGACTCAAACTCCGCTTGATCCAGGAGAAAATACCTACTATTTAAAGCAGATTTGGGGGATGGATGGAAAAATACTGTATCCAGAGGTGGCAACTTCACTCCTTGAAAGCGAAACAGTGTGATCGGGTTACATCACGTGGCCCTCTCCCGAGCTGTGTGCTAACCACAGTGGAGTCCGCTGGATCTCTCCTCCTCACTCTCATTCCGTCCCCTAACTTTCTGGTAGTGTCTGGTAATGCCGCACTCCTTGTCATAGCCTTTGTTGTCATGTTTTATGTCTTCAGGTTAGACAACAACAGCAAAAACCTTGCAATTATAAATTTTAAAAATAATTACTTAGCTTTAGGATTTTTAAATGGCTGAAAACATGCATAGAAAAATCATAAAAGTAGTATATTTCTATGCATTATATTAGACTTCTGCAACTATGTGCAACTTTGTATTATATTCATTTTGATTTTTTATATTTTATTTCATCAGAAATGTAATGAGATTTTCTTAATGCTCTCAGTTATTTGAAAAAAGTAAATTCTTCACCAGTAAACAGAGAAGATATGATAAAGTTCTCCAAGTCCAGATTCTAACTCTGCCCCTGACATTTTCTGTTTTGGCTCAGTCTTGGCTGAGACAAATCTGAACTTCTTAGGATACCTGTTTCACTCACTAAAACCTACATGAATCCTAAATATCTAGCTCTTTCAGAATCAGTGAACTAGAGGATACTGGAAAAACATTTAAACTACATAATAACACAGGACAAAAAAAAAAGAGGAAAAAAGTTTAATTCCCACATCCCCTTTAAAAAGCCCTCATCCAGTGACCTGAATGCTTCGGAAACCTGGTCATTTACTTATTCAGTCATTAAAAAGGTTGCCTGCCCATCTGCCCCTGTGTACCACGCAAACCACTCACAGATGTTGATGTGTGCTTATGAGGGCAGGCAAAGCACTGAGTGTATGTGGGGGAATGGGGGGCGAGAGAGAGACATGAAGAGGGATCAGATCTTCATTCTTTTTCTGGATTTTAACAACAACAACAAAAACCATCTAAACAAATTGACTTGTGAATGTCTTTTTACATATCAGCCTTTTTACATACAAGGGCTTCCCTTGTGGCTCAGCTGGGAAAGGATCCGCCTGCAACGCAAGAGACCTGGGTTCGATCCCTAGGTTGGGAAGATCCCTTGGAGAAGGGAAAGGCTACCCACTCCAGTATTCTGGCCTGGAAAATTCCATGGACTGTATAGTCCATGGAGTCGCCAAGAATTGGACACGACTGAATAACTTTCACTTCACTCCTGAACTGTAGAAACAGAAACTCCCTCTTCTTGGGTTTTGAGCAATATGGTGACTCTAAATCCGATGTGTATTTATAAATCTTCCCTACATCCAGAATAAAGGTTTAACTTTTTATGTGATATTTTTTCATTCACAAGGTATTTATACAGAACTAATCCTTCATCAAAAGTGTGTGCTGGGATGAATTACCAGAGTGAGGAAAGAAAGCAATTAGCATTTAGAAAATGCCAGGCTCCAAGGTTTCACCAAAGAACAATTAAAAAAAAAAACTGTAATTTAGGCACTAACATGGTTTATGAAGTAGAAAGAGCTCATATGCTTATGAATTAGTAAGACCAACAGGAGATAACACATTCTATCCATAAAGGGCAACTAAGAAAGAAGTCTGTGCTAGTTGTCACAAGGAAATTAACAGGGGTACTTGGTCTAGAGAAAGTTGAAACACTTATTTTTAAAAGAACAGCCTCTCCCCCCAAGATAAACATGAAAGCTAAAAACAACTAACATTTATTGAACATATAGTATGAGTCATTCATTGAGGTAAGTGTTTTAGAGACAGAGACACTGAGCAGGAACAAGTGTGATCCAGTTTTACAGATGAGAAAGCTGATGCTCAGAGATGATGAGTAATTTTGCTCAGTGTCATCCAGCTAGTAAAAGGCAGAGCCAAGAATGACAGATTCTGAGACCCACAGTCTTAACTACTAGAAGCTCTGAAATCTCAAGATCAGGAAAATTCTTAGTTCTATGAAAGCCTGAATTAAGACAATATGCTGGGGAAAAAGAAATATAATTGCATAAGCGAATGAATAAAAGAATGGGTATAAAAAGGTTGGAAATACTTGAAATTACATATAATTAATATAAATAAAAATAAAGATGAGTCTTTGGAAAAACAGAAATAGAAATACATGCATTCCTATGAATATATTCCTATGAATTATTATGGGCTAAGGTGATCAAAAGGCATAAGGTTCCAGTTCTAAAATAAGTCACAGGGGTGTGAGGCACAGCATGGTGACCATACTTCATAACATGTATTGCACATCTGGGAGCTGCTAAGAGAGTAAATCTTCAAAGTTCTCATCACAAGAAAAACATCGTAACTATATGTGACGATGGATGTTAACTCGACTTACTGTGGTGATCATTTTGTAATATGCACATATTGAACATTATGCTGTACACCTGAGACTAATATAATGCTACATGTCATTTATATCTCAATTTAAAAACTAAAAAAAGATAGAAAGCTCACCTCTGTCAAAAGAAGTATATTTATTGCTTATTTTGCGACAGGAAACAAATCTATTTAATATAGCAACACAAAAACTATGTATTACATGAAACAGATTCCTGATTCAATAAGCATATTTAATATATTAGTGGAAAGTTTATTCAGAGAACAGTTATAAATCTATAAATTAAGCTTTCTTTCAAACATTTCCAGTTTCTATTACCATTTGAGCTACACGCTGCTTGGTGCACTGTGATTGAACACTGTTCGCTTTATCAGCTTATAAGAAGGTAATGAAAGTGAGAAAAGGAAAAGTCATTATAAGAAGCCCAGTAAACATTTTATGAATTTTTGAGTTAAAATATCTCACTGTGCTGAGTCTATGAAGAAAGCACTCATTTGATTCTCTGAAAGTAATTTTTTTTTTTTTTGGAGGCTTATTGAGTGCTGAGTACAGGAAGATGAGTAAGATGTGGTTGATGTTTTAAGGAATTCCCAGTGTAGAAGATGAAAGTGGAAGTGTCAGTCGCTCAGTCATGTCTGACTCTTTACAATCCCTGTAGTCTGCCAGTCCCTGTAGTCTGCCAGGCTCCTCTGTCCATGGAACTTTCCAGGAAAGAATACAGGAATGAGTTGCCATTCCCTTCTCTAGAGGATCTTCCTGATCCAGAGATCAAACCCAGGTCTCCCACATTACAGGCAGATTCATTACCATCTGGCCACTAGTAGAAGAAGATAAGGGGTGAAAAATAAAGGAAGGTATGATAATCAGATCACATAGATAACCTAAATTCAGATTGTGGTTCCTCTACTTTCTAGTCATGCACAACCTTGGGAAACTTATTTAGCTTTTCTGGGTCTCAGTTTTCTCATTCATAAAATGGGGACAACTGTCAACCATTTCCAGCTGCTGTTATTAGACCCATGATGGATAGAGAACAGAGCAGGAAGGAAACACAAAAAATAAATAGCCTGATTATCTAGCTGTGTGAAGGAAAACATCCCAGAGAAATGAGAGCTGAGAGAATATGGACAAGCTTGGTGTTAAGATGAATTCAGGGGAGAAGGAGCAGTGAAAACAAAGGTAAAGGGCAGGAGACCATTTGGAGGCATTTAGCAAACAGCCCCAAGCAGGTATGTCTGGATGCTGTAGTATGAAGAATGTCTGCAGTGACAGAGGGGTTCTGAGGCCAGAGCCTGGCAATCTTATAGAGCCACACTAATAGTCTGAATCCTGTAAGTCAGTGCCTTCCAAACAGTGCTCCCTAGAGCCTTAAGGTGAAAGGTTTTGTGAGACTGCCCCAGGCATTGTAAGGAGAGCCTCGGGTGGGTATGGTGTTGGGTTCCCTCCCAAGCAGAGCAAAACTGCTTTTATCTCTTTTATATGCCATGCTTTCATGTGCAACTTTTGTTTGAATACAAAGATCTGCTCCTTAAAAAGTATTTGAATTTAAAAAATGATCAAGGATGGATAAATAAGGTTCTACTGTACAGCATGGGAACTATATTCAATAACTGTGGATAAACTATAATGAAAAAGAATATGAAAAATAATGTAACTATGTATAATTTTACATCTTAAAGAGATGGGCATACCAGACCACCTGACCTGCCTCTTGAGAAATTGGTATGCAGGTCAGGAAGCAACAGTTAGAACTGGACATGGAACAACAGACTGGTTCCAAATCGGAAAAGGAGTACGTCAAGGCTGTATATTGTCACCCTGCTTATTTAACTTCTATGCAGAGTACATCATGAGAAACTCTGGGCTAGAAGAAGCACAAGCTGGAATCAAGATTGCCAGGAGAAATATCAATAACCTCAGATATGCAGATGACATCACCCTTATGGCAGAAAGAAAAAAAGAACTAAAGAGCCTCTTAATGAAAGTGAAAGAGGACAGTGAAAAAGTTGGCTTAAAACTCAACATTTAGAAAACTAAGATCATGGCATCCAGTCCCATCACTTCATGGCAAATAGATGGGGAAACAGTTGCTGATTTTATTTTTTGGGGCTCCATAATCACTGCAGATGGTGATTGCAGTCATGAAATTAAAAGACGCTTACTCCTTGGAAAGAAAGTTATGACTAACCTATACAGCATATTAAAAAACAGAGACACTACTTTGCCAACAAAGGTCCATCTAGTCAAAGCTATGGTTTTTCCAGTAGTCATGTATGGATGGATATGAGAGTTGGACTATAAAGAAAGCTGAGCACCAAAGAATTAATGCTTTTGAACTGTGGTGTTGGAGAATCAGTTCTGAATATCCATTGGAAGGACTGATACTGAAGCTGAAACTCTAATACTGTGGCCATCTGATGTGAAGAACTGACTCATTTGAAGAATCTGATGCTGGGAAAGACTGAAGGCAGGAGGAGAAGGGGATGACAGAAGATGAGATGATTGGATGGCATCACCGACTCAGTGGACATGAGTTTGAATAAACTCCGGGAGTTGGTGATGGCAGGGAAGCCAGGCGTGCTGCAGTCCATGGGGTTGCAAAGAGTCAGATACGACTGAGCGACTGAACTGAAGTGAACTGACTGACTGATATATAACTGAGTCACTTTGCTCTATGGCAGAAATTAACACAACATTCTAAATCAAATATAAAACAAACAAATAAATAAATATCCACTGACAGTTTGACCAAGGAAGAAATATGATCAGGCGAAGAAACACAAACTGGAATCAAGATTGCGGGGAGAAATATCAATCACCTCAGATATGCAGATGACACCACCCTTATGGCAGAAAGTAAAGAGGAACTAAAAAGCCTCTTGATGAAAGTGAAAGTGGAGAGTGAAAAAGTTGGCTTAAAGCTCAACATTCAGAAAACGAAGATCATGGCATCCGGTCCCACCACTTCATGGGAAATAGATAGGGAAACAGTGGAAACAGTGTCACACTTTATTTTCCTGGGCTCCAAAATCACTACAGATGGTGACGGCAGCCATGAAATTAAAAGACACTTACTCCTTGGAAGGAAAGTTATGACCAACCTAGATAGCATATTCAAAAGCAGAGACATTACTTTGCCAACAAAGGTTTGTCTAGTCAAGGCTATGGTTTTTCTTGTGGTCATGTATGGATGTGAGAGTTGGACTGTGAAGAAGGCTGAGGGCCGAAGAATTGATGCTTTTGAACTGTAGTGTTGGAGAAGACTCTTGAGAGTCCCTTGGACTTCAAGGAGATCCAACCAGTCCATTCTGAAGGAGATCAGCCCTGGGATTTCTTTGGAAGGAATGATGCTAAAGCTGAAACTCCAGTACTTTGGCTACCTTATGCGAAGAGTTGACTCATTGGAAAAGAATCTGATGCTGGGAGGGATTGGGGGCAGGAGGAGAAGGGGATGACAGAGGATGAGATGGCTGGATGGCATCACTGACTCGATGGACGTGAGTCTGAGTGAAGTCTGGGAGTTGGTGATGGACAGGAAGGCCTGGCGTGCTGAGATTCATGGGGTCGCAAAGAGTAGGACACGACTGAGCGACTGATCTGATCTGATCTAATTTCTTTAGGAAAGAGTATAAAATCACTTGGTAAGGAAGTCAGTAGGGCTATGCTCTAGATTTTAACAGTACTGGGGTTGGTAGAAGTTATGAGTGATTACATGCCATGCTGAGAACCAGGCAAAGCTCTCAACAGCATAGGTACTGCCCTTTGGGGTTGCCCTATTAATCTCTGCAGATGGTTTTGGTTGTTTTGGAGAGGGTGCTACTGGCATACTGGCAACTAGTAGGTGGAGACCATGGATAATAGACACCCTGCAATGTATATAGTAGTCCCTATCTGACCTGGCTTTCACATATGCATGAAGGTAAAATATCTGGGTATAATTAACAGAAGCCTGTAACCTAACTCTTTTTATACAAAGTAAAACACAAAGTATTTCTGGCATGGTTTTAGTATATGCTGAAATTTATCAAGACTGGAGTTGCTGTGTGAATGGAGTAAATATTGTATTTTACTCAGTTTTTAAGAATTTGCCAGGAGCTGTTCATTATTTGAAAAATAACTTCACAAGGCATTTGAGTTCCCAGGATACTCACCCTTAATAGCCAGCCTTTGGAGCTCCAGACTCACTATGAGCTTCCACTGAGTCTAGTGCTGGATAGATGCAAGTGTCTGATTACTTCATTATGTCACCTATGCAGTTGTGCTCCAGGGTATTTATATATATTCCCCTTACACCACATGCAGGTTCCCCTGGTGGCTCAGACACTAAAGAATCTGCCTGCAATGCAGGACACCAGGGTTCTATTCTTGGATTGGGAAGATTCCCTGGAGAATGGAACAGCCACCCACTCCAGTATTCTGGCCTGGAGAAATCCATGGACTGTATAGTCCATGGGGTCATGAAGAGTCAGACATGACTGAGTGACTTTCAGGACACTAGATTCAGGGCATTATGTCTGTTCTTTAGTCTGTGCAGGTAGTTTATCTTGGGAATTTCTTTGAGGCAAATCAAGACGTCTCATAAAATATTTGCAATAAAAATGGGGCTTGGAGTATGACACAGTTGAGAGTCAACGGGTCAAAGTAACACAAAAGCATTTTTCAAGCCACTCAGTCTCTTATACTATGGTAGATTGGGAATCAAGTTCATTTCTTGATTTGACTTTAACCTTTCCAAGCAGAGGAAAGGTTTATTCACATGCTGTAGAAAATAATGGCGGGTATAACACACTTCAAAGGCAAGAAGAGGGGCTCGTTTGGGCAAGATGCTTCAGGTCATTGCATGTCTACGGTCTGGGAAAATATACTTCTAGTATCAAGTCCCACCCCAGCGGCTTGTCTTGACAGCAGTCAAAAATAATTTCAGGAAGTGATGTATTAAACTTTTCTTTTTTGTTTTGGAGGCAAATAACTTTCAATAATCTATTCACATATGTTGTAGACATTTAATCACAAAGATGCAACTATTCATTACAGGCCAAATTGCCCAGCATTTAAAAAGAGATAAAATATAAATTCTTTCAGAAAACTACATCTTAAAAACCAGACAAATCTTGATTTTCTTCTTCAGTCCTTCCTCTCTTTGAACTAACATTTTCATCAAGTTGTGCCAGTTCACCAATAATGTATCTGCCAGCATATTATTTATATATGTTCAATGGATGTTGTGGACTTCTTTGCATCCACCTGGGCCTGTAAACAGCTGAACAAACTGAGATCAGGATGGACTAGTTGGTAATGTCATATGTTTGTTATTCTTTGACACAAGGTTCTCAGGCAGCTGCATCAAAATGCTTTTTAGTCCAGACACGGCCCCACACTTACTAACTGGGAATTTTTATATTACAAATATATTTCTAAGTGTTAGTCTTTTGCTTACATAAAATAAACTGGAACACTATTTTTGTTTTTCCAAAGAAAATGAAGATGTGGATCTATAATGGGATAGGAGGCAGGAGAAGGAGAGATAGAGACCATGCTTTCTACTCATTAAGTTTCCATTAATAAACTAAAATAAATTCTTGCTTTATAGCTCTAATGGGTATTTCTGAACAGCTGGTTGGCAGGCACCATCTTAATAATAAGTAAAAAATATTTGATTCACAGTCCTAGAGGCCTTGAATACAAATGTAAATTTCTGTCCTCTTAATACCAATATTAGTTGTGTCTAATTTATATGCAATCCTGTTATTGGTAGATTATGTAGGTCCTGAGACCACTTACTACTGTTCACTGTGGTGGTGTCTTTAATTAAAACAATAATTTCCATGGATAAATAAAATAGCAAAGCTTAATTTAGAACTAGTTAATATCCTACTTCCAATTTATCTATTAGGATTAATTGTACAAAGTAAATATTATAATAATCAGTCATTACTTTTTAATCTTTCTTCAGTAATGTAATGTAATGAGGGGAACAATTCTTCTGATTATTTAAAGGTCCTTAAAACTGGTTTACCCCAAAAGGCTTTTCTAGATAACTAACTATATCATAATATCTAACTATATTCTAATTACAATACAAATATCTAATGAAATAATTCTGAAGTAGACAATTCTTGGGACTTTTAAGAATTCAAATTAGGCAATTTGGTATTTTGAAAAAATGCATTTGTTAGACCTTTTTTGAGCTCTCAATATAAGGATTTTAGTCTTAACTTATAAATATGTATTTGAAAAACATTCATTCTGAGCAAGACATTGCACAAGGTGCTAATCTTGTACAAGTGTATCTCTCAGTGCTGGGTTTACTGGGAGTCCTTGGGAAGAACTACAGAATCTAACCTGATTAACAGCACTTACTCTTTTCAGAGGATCACAGATTCTAACAAGCATCACCTGAATCCTTTACAAGTGTCAGTTTCTCTTCTATCAAGGTGTAACTAATTTCTGCCTGGGAGAGCATTTTTTCTGTCTTTCAGCATTCTCCACACCTCACGTTAGTAAGCACAGTGCCTTAGTTTACCATTTATGGCTCACAATAAGATGATCCAAACGCTGCCTTTTCATTCATTTTCCCTCCTCTTCTCTCATATTCTATGCCATCACCTTCGCCATGAAGCCTTCTCTGAGGTCTCTTAGTACAAAGGGATCTTTTCTCTCTTGATCCTCTGTAACATTCTCCTATGTCCCCTTCTTCAGTTCAGTTCAGTTCAGTTCAGTCGCTCAGTTGTGTCCGACTCTTTGCGACCCCATGAATCTCAGCACGCCAGGCCTCCCTGTCCATCACCAACTCCCGGAGTTCACTGACTCACGTCCATTGAGTCTGTGATGCCATCCAGCCATCTCATCCTCTGTCGTCCCCTTCTCCTCCTGCCCCCAATCCCTCCCAGCATCAGGGTCTTTTCCAATGAGTCAACTCTTCGCATGAGGTGGCCAAAGTACTGGAGTTTCAGCTTTAGCATCATTCCTTCCAAAGTAATCCCAGGGCTGATGTCCTTCAGAATGGACTGGTTGGATCTCCTTGCAGTCCAAGGGACTCTCAAGTCCCTTTCTCAGTCCCCTTCTTAGGAACCCCTATTTTTGATCTAGTTTTCTAATGCTTCATGTGTCCATATTTCCCAATTTCTATCTGTTTTGTTTCTGGAGGGCTACACTTTTTCTGTGTGTACCCTTATTAGACATCCCCTCCAAGCGTGCACACACACATACTTCCTCTTTCTTTCCTGGCCCATTCTCAATAAAAAACTGATGTTTTAAAGAAGTTCTCTAAAAAATTTAATTTTCAGATGCATTATTTAGTATCAAATATTTTCTTAAAATCTCAATTTCCATGATGACAGTTTCAGCATCATACTGAAACTATTACATCCTCATCAAGCTTTAGGGCCTTTAGAGTTTGAAATTAAAAAATGAGACAACATACCAAAGAAAGTGTAACGGATGTGTGAAAGTGAAAGTCGCTCAGTCATGTCCGACTCTTTGTGACGCCATGGACTATATGCCAGAATACTGGAGTGGGTAGCCTTTCCCTTCTCCAGAGGATCTTCCCAACCCAGGGATCGAACCCAGGTCTCCCGCCTTGCAGGCAGATTCTTTACCAGCTGAGCCACAAGGGAAGCCCAACAGAGGTCTACTGCTGCTGCTGCTGCTAAGTCGCTTCAGTCGTGTCCGACTCTGTGCGACCTATAGACGGCAGCCCACCAGGCTTCCCGTCCCTGGGATTCTCAAGACAAGAACACTGGAGTGGGCTGCCATTTCCTTCTCCAATGCATGAAAGTGAACAGTGAAAGTGAAGTTGCTCAGTCGTGTCCGACTCTAGCAACCCCATGGACTGCAGCCTACCAGGCTCCTCCGTCCATGGGATTTTCTAGGCAAGAGTACTGGAGTGGGGTGCCATTGCCTTCTCCAACAGAGGTCTAGGTATGATTAAATTAGTAAACATTTTTAAATGTGACAATAGTTTCCAAAATTCCACTGACAACTTTAGGCATGTTCCATTTAGTGACATTTATAGCATGTGTTCTGACTGACTGCTACTCATGCCTCACCATTTGCTAAGTATTTGGAACACAGCCCCATACCGACCAACGTTTGCTTCAGTTTCAAGTCACAGGCTCACTTTTCCCCACTCTGATGTTTGCTTGAGCAGATTACTGGGCAATACAGAGAAGAAAATGAGCACCCAGTTGTCTCTGTAGGGTTAACGGAGCTTATAGTTGACTCTAAGATCAAGGCATTTTATGAAAAAAAACAAAACAAAACTGTATCAACTAAACAAACAGAACGAACACTGAAGATAATATGCTTATAGGTGAAGTTAAACTTTGTGTAATTCTGAAGTTGTGAGAATGTATTTGTCTTGGGGCCACTGAAATCATTCACATATTTCACTGTCACTACTTTAAAAAAGTAGTTCTAAAATTTGTTTCATTTTGTTTCTATCATTGTCTAAAACATGAAATAAAAGAGACACACCCCCCAAAAAGAAGTGTTACTTATACTGCTTTCACAGGGAAATAGAAATGTACTCTTGAAGTTGTTATAATCCTTCACCTCAGAATCTGCATTCTTCTTTAAAGGGAGGGTTTCAGTAGAAAATTCATAAGAGATTTTAAAAAATACAAGTTTTTGACATTATGTTGGATAGTTTTTGAAATATTCATTTCTCTCACATAACTAATTCTCTCACATATTAAACTACTACATATAAAATAAATGACAACGTATCACTGCATAGCACAGAGAACTATATTCAATATCCTGTAATAAATCATAATGGAAAAGAATATGAAAAAGTATATATCTCTAACTGAATCACTTTGCTGTACAGCAGAAACTAATACAACACTGTAAATCAAATATAATTTAATAAACCCCCCTCCCCTCAAACTGTATTGCCTTTATTTTTGAAGACAATGAAGATATATACTTTTATCCTAAAGTCATTTTGAGGAAAAATATTTAGTACTTAGGACATTTGGAATACAAGGCGATGTTATATTTTATGTGCCAAACTAAATGGATCACAGGGTGTTCAGATATTTAGTTAAACACTATGGGTGAGTCTGTGAGGTGTTTTTGGATGAGAATAACAAAATCTGTAGACTGAGTAAAGCAGATTGCCCTCTGTAATGTGGGTGGGCCTCATCCAATCAGCTGAAAGCTTAATGAAACAAAAAGTCTGGCTACCTCTCAAGTAGGAGGGAAGTCCTCCTGCCAGACTGTAGCTAATACATTGATCTTTATCTTTTCCTGCTTTTGGATTTGAACTGAAAATGATGTCTTTTCTTTTTTTTCACTTTCAGTCCTCTGGTTTGTTTTTCTTTTTTTTTTTAAAAGAATTTTTATTGGAGTTGATTTACAATGTTATGTCAATTTCCAGTGAACAGCAAAGTGAATCAATTATACATATACGTTTATCCACTCTTTTCTATTTTTAGATTCTTTTCCCACATAGGCCGTTACATATTAAGTAGAGTTCCCTGCGCTATATGGCAGGTTCTTATTAGTTATCTATTCTATATATACTAGCATGTGTGTGTGTGTATATATATATAATTTTATCAATCCCAACTTCCCAATTTATCCCTCCCTCCTTATGCTCTGGTAACCATAAGTTTGCTTTCTATATCCATAACTCTACTTCTGTTTTGTAAATAAGTTCATTTGTATCCTATTTTTAGATTCTACATATACTTGTCTTTCTGTCTGATATTTGACTTACTTCACTCAGTATGACAATCTCTGGGTCCATCTATGTTGCTGAAAATGGCATTATGTTGTTATTTTTTATGGTCAAGTAGGGCTTCCCAGTGGAGAAGGCGATGGCACCCCACTCCAGTACTTTTGCCTAGAAAATCCCATGGATGGAGGAGCTGGTAGGCTGCAGTCCATGGGGTCGCTAGAGTCGGATATGACTGAACGACTTCACTTTCGCTTTTCACTTTCATGCATTGGAGAAGGAAATGGCAACCCACTCCAGTGCTCTTGCCTGGAGAATCCCAGGGACGGGGAAGCCTGGTGGGCAGCTGTCTATGGGGTTGCACAGAGTCAGACACGACTGAAGTGACTCAGCAGCAGCAGCAGCAGCAGCAGCAGGGTTTCCCAGGAGGAGCTAGTGGTAAAGAATCTGCCTGTCAAGGCAAGAGACACTAGAGATGCAGGTTAGATCCCTAGGTTGGGAAGATCCCCTGGAGTAGGGAATGGCAACTCACTCTAGTATTCTAGTCTGGAAAACTCTCTGGAAAAAGGAGCCTAGCAGGCTACAATCCACGGGGTTGCAAAGAGCTGGACACGACTGAGAACTGAGCACAATACTCCACTGTGTCAAACTGATTTTTCTTGAGCCTCCAGCCTGCTGGCTTTCTAACCAGAAGTTTTTTTTTTTTTTTGAAGTTTGAAGTATAATTTTATTTTATTTTATTTTTTTTAAATTTTATTTTATTTTTAAACTTTACATAATTGTATTAGTTGGCTCTCCTGGGTTTCCAGTTTGCTGACTGTAGCTCTTGAGATTTCTCAGCCTCTGTAATTACATGAGCCAACTCCCTAAGATAAATCTTTATAATAGTAAATATAAATGTCACTATGGGGGGACATATACATATGTGTACCTCCCGTTGGCTCTGTTTCTCTGGAGAACCTTAATACACACAATGAAAACTGAAACGTGGAAACACTGACAGAAGATCCCTTGTTACTATCTAACTTGATTTTTAAAAAGTCATTTGATTAAATACATATATATATATCCTGAAAAGTAGTGAAAGTGAGTCCCTCAGTCATGTCCAACTCTTTGCAACCCCATGGACTATACTGTCCATGGAATTCTCTAGGCCAGAATACTGGAGTAGGTAGCCTTTCCCTTCTCCAGGGGATCTTCCTAACCCAGGAGTCAAACCCAGGTCTCCCTCATTGCAGGCAGATTCTTTACCAGCTAAGCCACCAGGGAAGCCCTAGACAGAATCAACTGTTGATCATCCTCATAATGTGTTTTTCAAAACATAAAACAGTTAAATTAGAGATCCATCCCCTTTTCCTTAACTTGACTCAAGGCAAATTACAATAATCTAGTCATTGACATTTCCCCACAAAATTTATACACACTTCAAAATCAAGATGTTTAAAAGTTAATAGATTTCATATTTCATAATGAGAAATTCTTTGACTTGTAAATTAAACTTCACAGATAACTGCTTTGTATTTGCAGGGAATAGCGATTTTAAAGAGACCACATCCTATATATGTATACACACACACACATATACAATGGAATATTTCTTGTTTAGTCACTAAGCTGTGCCCCATTATTTTGCAATCCCATAGACTGTAGCCCTCCAGGTTCCCCTGTCCATGGGACTTCCCAGGCAAGAATACTGAAGTGGGTTGTCCTTTCCTTCTCCAGGGGATCTTCCCAATGGACTATTACTCAGACATAAAAAAGAACAAAATGCTGCCATTTTCAGTAATGTGGATGGACCCAGAGGATAGTATGCTTAGTGAAATAAGTCTGACAGCAAAAAACGAACACTCTACATAAATCACTTGTATGTGGAATCTAAAAAATAAAGGGATGTATACAACAAAACAGACTCACAGATACAGAGAACAAACTATTAGTTACTAGGGTGTAGAAGCAAGCAGGGGCATAAGATAGGAGTGTGGATTTAAGAAACACAAACTGCTATGTATAAAATAAGCAAAAAGACATGTTAATAGCAGAGGGAAATATAGCCATTATTTTGCAATAACTTTAAATGAAGTATAATCTATAAAAATATTGGATCACTATGTTGCACAGCTGAAACTAATTTGTAAATCAACTATACTTCATTTTTTTAAAGTTAAAAACTATATTCAATAACATCTGAAACTTCATTCAAAAAAAATCAAGTATCAAGCTAATCTTGAAATGATCTTTCAATTTATACTTTGAAAATAAATTTTGCTTATAATACCTTTTACTTACTTTCATGATTATAGATCCTTTCAATAGACAGTTATATCACCAGCCCTTATTAGAATCTTGTGACATAATAGAGGATTAAACAGTAAAAATTCCTTGTCTTCACTGAATTTTTGTTCTTTCAAGGAGTGGAGAATACAGACCAAAATGAAAAGGAATTAGTATATTAGAGAGAGAGATATCATGATAGTACACAAAAAGCAGCAGCAGGAGAAGGGCAGTGGCAGGGCAATGTGGGTGAGATAGCAAACTTAAACAGTTAGAGGAGGCCTCTTGGAAGAGTTGCCATGAAAGCAGACTTGAAGGAGATGAGGGAGTGATGCATGTATATATCCTTGGAGAGCATCTCAGGCAAAGGAACTGCAGGTACAAAATTTCTGAGCTAGAGCTGGTGAGTCCTCAGGCCATCGAGGAGGCCGATGAAGCTGTGGTGAGGTGCACAATGGAGAGAAAAAGAGGAGATGAAACCAGAGGTAGGGCCTTGCAGACCATTTTTACAGTCTTTAGCTTTTACTCTAAGCAACATGGGGAGCCACTAAAGGGCTTTGAGTAAAGGATTTACACGATCTCAATGATGCTTACCAGGACTGCTCTATTTGCTACAGTAGAGAGAAGAAGACATTAAGTAGCAAGGCGGAAGCAAGGAGACTACTAAATGGGCTACTGCAATAAGCTACGTGAGACAGATGCCTTTCCATATTGGTGCCAAGTGAGCACTGATCTTTGCAGATGATGTACTTGGTTTTTCCCATTAAGGAACTGGGGAGAGAGCACTGCCTACTTTTCTGAAGCCAACTCTCAGAGACTTTTCCTGAATGTGTAAAATAACAGTGTACTTTTTGTTTTGACATACTTTTAAAATAATTGCTTTAAAAAGAAGCCACAACCACTCATGGCTGAATTACTAAAGAATACTAAAAAATAAGCCATTTATATACAAAAGGATGTACTTCTGGGCAAGCATGGAGGTGATAAATATTTTCAAGGGGATGAGCCATGCACTAATGAGGTGGGAGGAGTGATTATAATAACAGTTTCATTTGAACTGTACCACAGAGTTTGTTTTTCTTTGTTTTCATTATGATGTTTATAAAAAACTTAGAGTTTTTTTTTTTTTTCACTAGAAAAAATATAGGACCAAGTCTACACTGAACAGAGCTGATTTTGTGTGCTTTTGCAGTTTCCTTACACTTCCGAAAACTTGAAATTTTCCATTACAGACAATGTTTGAGAGGGAGAGAGGTATATGTCATCCTTTCTATCTTCAAACTCACCCTGACACTAAATTATCTCACAATGTAGCTTCATATTACAGTATTGAGCCCATACGTTGAAAGCTGCTGATTTCTTTCTTTTGTGGCTTTTATATAACCTGTGGCTAATTCATCCTTTGGTTTCACATTTGAACATCATAATAACATGGATGAGAACTAATTCTTGAAGCATCTGATCCCTGTCTTTCCAGAGTCTCTGTGGCTTGAAAGAGAATTCGAGAACAATAGTTCTCTACCAGGGTGGCTTTGTGCCCCAGGGGACACTGGGCAGTGTCTGGAAACATTTTAAATTATCAGTTTTGGGGAGAGGATGTTTTTGGCACCTGGTGACTAGGAATTCTGCCAAACATCCTACAGGGCACTGCACAGGTCCTTTGGACATAGAATTATCTAATCCCAAACATCCATAGTAGTGAAATTGAGAAACCCTCTTCTAGAAAAAAAAGCCGAGAAACACGTGAATGAGGTGGATGGCATTCTCAGTGGATAGAACTTCTTCATCAGTTTGAAGACATCAAACTGTACAGGCCAGTCCTCCTGGGGATAGAGTGAGTTAATGCTCCTCCACAAGGGGCTTTTCCATAGAATAACTCAAGCAGCACTTCAGCACCTGCCACAGTATATATTACAGAAACTGCTCTGTGCTTTAATGAAATACAATATCTAAATAGCATCTTAAATAAAATACTAATGAGATTTCACACACTGTAATTGAGGGATCAAGGGCGATGACATGGCTTCCCAGATTTAAAGGAATATTTCACCACTTACTCAATTAATTTCTTTTGTAGCCTGAGTGATGATGGTAAGCATGCATCCTGGCTGGAGGACTTAAGTCCCAATACACAGTGAAGAAAATACAGAGATTATGACATATCCTTCTTTCTTTTCATTCTAGTTGATCACATACACACCTGAAAGCTACAAATTGCATTAACAATGACAAAATATCAGGAATAATTCTTCAAAGGTTATTTCAGTTCAGTCACTCAATCGTGTCCAGCACTTTGCAATCCCATGGACTGCAGCACGCCAGGCCTCCCCATCCCTCACAAACTCCAGGAGTTTACTCAAACTCATGTCCATTAAGATGGTGATGCCATCCAACCATCTCATCTTCTGTCGTCCCCTTCTCCTCCTGCCCTCAATCTTTCCCAGCATCAGGGTCTTTTCAAATGAGTCAGCTCTTCACATCAGGTGGCCAAAGGATTGGAGTTTCAGCATCAACATCAGTCCTTCCAATGAACACTCAGGACTAATCTCCTTTAGGCTGGACTGGTTGGATCTCCTTGCAGTCCAAAGGACCCCCTAGAGTCTTCGCCAGCACCATAGTTTATTTTATTTTTTAATATAAATTTATTTATTATAATTGGAGGCTAATTACTTTACAATATTGTATTGGTTTTGGCATACATCGACATGAATCTGCCACAGGTATACACCTGTTCCCCATCCTGACCCTGCCCCCCACCTCCCTCCCCATACCATCCCTCTGGGTTATCCCAGTGCACCATCCCCAAGCATCCGGTATCATGCATCGAACCTGGACTGGCAATTCGTTTCACATATGATATTATACATGTTTCAGTGCCATTCTCCCATATCATCCCACCTTTGCCCTCTCCCACAGAGTCCAAAAGACTGTTCTATACATCTGTGTCTCTTTTGCTGTCTTGCATACAGGGTTATTGTTATCCTGTTTCTAAATTCCATATATACGTGCTAGTATACTGAATTGGTGTTTTCTTTCTGGCTTTCTTCACTCTGTAAAATAGGCTTCAGTTTCATCCACCTCATTAGAACTGATTCAAATGTATTCTTTTTAATGGCTGAGTAATATTCCATTGTGTATATATGTACCATAGCTTTCTTATCCATTCATCTGCTGATGGACATCTACATTGCTTCCATATCCTGGCTATTATAAACAGTGCTGCAATGAACATTGGGGTACATGAGTCTCTTTCAATTCTGGTTTCCTCAGTGTTTATGCCCAGCAGTGGGATTGCTGGGTCATAAGGCAGTTCTATTTCCAGGTTTTTAAGGAATCTCCACACTGTTCTCCATAGTGGCTGTACTAGTTTGCATTTCCACCAACAGTGTAAGAGGGTTCCCTTTTCTCCACACCCTCTCCAGCATTTATTGCTTGTAGACTTTTGGATCACAGCCATTCTGATAGGCGTGAAATGGTACCTCATTGTGGTTTTGATTTGCATTTCTCTGATAATGAGTGATGTTGAGCATCTTTTCATGTGTTTGTTAGCCATCCGTATGTCTTCTTTGGAGAAATGTCTGTTTATTCTTTGGCCCATTTTTTGATTGGGTTGTTTATTTTTCTGGAATTGAGCTGCAGGAGTTGCTTGCATATTTTTGAGATTAATCCTTTGTCAGTTGCTTCATTGGCTATTATTTTCTCCCATTCGGAAGGCTGTCTTTCACCTTGCTTATAATTTCCTTTGTTGTGCAGAAGCTTTTAAGGTTAATTAGGTCCCATTTGTTTATTTTTGCTTTTATTTCCAATATTCTGGGAGGTGGGTCATAGAGGATCCTGCTGTAATATATGTCAGAGAGTGTTTTGCCTATGTTCTCCTCTAGGGGTTTTATAGTTTCTGGTCTTATGTTTAGATCTGTAATCCATTTTTAGTTTATTTTTGCAACACCATAGTTGAAAAGCATCAATTCTTCAGTACTCAGCTTTCTTTATAGTCCAACTCTCACATCCATACGTGACTACTAGAAAAACCATAGCTTTGACTAGACGGACATTTGTTGGCAAAGTAATGTCTCTGCTTTTTAATATGCTGTCTAGGTTGGTCATAACTTTTCTTCCAAGGAGCAAGTGTCTTTTAATTTCATGGCTGCAGCCACAGTGATTCTGGAGCCCAGGAAAATAAAAATCTCTCATTGTTTCCACTGTTTGCCCATCTATTTGCCATGAAGGGATGGGACCAGATGCCATGATCTTAGTTTTTTGAATGTTGACTCTTAAGCCAACTTTTTCACTCTCCTCCTTCACTTTCATCAAGAGGCTCTTTAGTTCTTCTTTTCTTTCTTCCATAAGGTGGTGTCATCTGCATTTCTGAGGTTATTGATATTTCTCCCGGCAATCTTGATTCCAGCTTGTGCTTCCTCCAGCCCAGCGTTTCTCATGATGAACTCTGCATATAAGTTAAATAAGCAGGGTGACAATATACAGCCTTGATGTACCCCTTTCCCTATTTGGAACCAGTCTGTTGTTCCATGTCCAGTTTGCTGGACGGTTGCTCCCTGACCTGCATATAGGTTTCTCATGAGGCAGGTCAGATGGTCTGGTATTCCCATCTCTTGAAGAATTTTCCAGAGCTTGTTGTGGTCCTCACAGTCAAAGGCCTTGGCATAGTCAAGAAAGCAGAAATAGATATTTTTCTGGAACTCTTTTGCTTTTTTGATGACCCAACAGATGTTGGCAATTTGATCTCTGGTTCCTCTGCCTTTTCTAAAGCCAGCTTGAACATCTGGAAGTTCACGGTTCACGTATTGCTGAAGCCTGGCTTGGAGAATGTTGAGCATTACTTGACTAGCATGTGAGATGAGTGCAACTGTGCAGTAGTTTGAGCATTCTTTGGCATTGCCTTTCTTTGAGATTGGAATGAAAACTGACCTTTTCCCGTCCTGTGGCCACTGCTGAGGTTATTTATCAAATTTGTAAATGGGATAAGGCAGTCCAGAAAATTCCCCCTCAACTACCTTATTTCATCAACCCTCAGGTACACTGTATTGTCACTTTTTAACCTTTCTGAAACAAGGTTTATCTTACAACGCAATGCATAATGCAGGCAGCCAGCCAGGGAGCAGTCATGCTGTAGCTATGTGAAAACCTTCTGACAAGATAAAGAAAATGTCATCATCCATGTATCATTCATTTGAGAAAACAAAGGTGGTTCCTTAGAAGTCAGTAAACAGAGGCATAGTCAATATTTTCTGGCCACAGTAAGACTTACGTGAGTCCTGAAAGAAGGATCCAGACCCTCACAGATTGTGTTTTGCAAGATCCTTTATAGGTATTAATTCACATAGCCCCTTTATGAATTATTCTAGAAACAGTAGGCAAGTAATTAGAATATGGAAAGTAGTCAGGCCCCTGAGGCCTGAAAAGCCAAATCACAATAAGAGTCTTTTCTCAAGATACCTTTGCCAACCTAGCAGAGAGAGCAAACTGTTCCTTCTACTAAATCTCCCTTGAACTGTTTGCACTAACATTCTTTTCTAACCTACTGGGCTGTTTCTGGCCCCTCAAAACATAGCTTCACACCACAGTACCCATCATTGTTCACATTTCCATAGAGCCACACAGTGGGAGGGAAGACAAAATAACAGCTAAATTTAATTTCTTCTAATAACTTCTAAGGTCTGCACCTTTGACTTAGGAACGGCTTAGAGGTAAAGAATCCTCCTGCATAGGAGACACAGGAGACATGGGTTCGATCCCTTGGTCCGGAAGATCCCCTGGAGAAGGAAATGGTAACCACTCCAGTATTCTTACCTGAAAGAAGCCTCAGAGACAGAGGAACCTGGAAGGCTACAGTCCAAAGGGATGCAAAAAGTTGGATATGACTGGAGCGACTAAGCAAGCAAGCAAATGAGGAGTGCTCCAAATACTCAAGTGACAAAGCCCACTTCCCAAATATGCTGCATAAATTTAAAATTTCCCTGTCACGGAGTACTGCTATGTTTATGAAATCCCAGTTAGTTTACAAAATAAAAATACCATCTATCTGGAGCTGGGCCAATGATATGTGGGGCAGTAGTATGCCAAGGGCTTGTTGGAGCCCAGGGCAGACCTCCCTCCAAATATGCCTCAATGGCAAACTGATCATTTTGAAAGAAAGTTACTTAAGAAACATCTGATGCAAGAGGGACACTCTGACTCTCCCATCTGTCTCCCTGAAGGCAGCAAATAAATCTCTCACGTGAAAGGTACACCTCCTGCATCTGGAGGTAGAAGGGACACTCTTCACCAGAGAGAGAAACTTTGGGGCCAAGTAGTCTGTATAAGCAAGCCTTGTTGATACTTAGTGCTCAGTCGTATCTGACTCTTTTGCAACCCCATGGTCTGCCCGTGGAATTCCCTAGGCAAGCATACTGGAGTGGGGATCTTCCCGACCGAGGACTGAATCCTGGTCTCCCACATTGCGGCAGACTCCTTACTGTCTACGCTACTAGGGAAGCCCAAACAAACCTCATTACTTCTTTAGTTTACTACTCGAAGCCCAAATTCTAGATTCTTCACTAATTAAGCACCTGAAGCCTCTTTCTTTGTCTTGTTAATTCCTCACTTACTGTTTATTTGTCTTAAAAATATAAAATCTGTCTTCTCTGGTCACTTCTTAGGTCCCATTACCTTGCACATGAGTTAAAATGTATTTCTTTTTCTCTTGTTAATCTGTCTTGTGTCTATGTATTATGAGTCCAGCCACAAGAACTCAAGAGGGGTAGAAGGGGGAATTTCCCCCTCTCTGACAGGCTGTTTTCAGAAAATAACCTTCCTGGGGAAGACCAGACTCAGAGAAAGAAACAGGCTTCTGGGAACTGGGATAACAATTGGAATTAGGTACCACTCACTGCTGGAATTGGGGAACCATCATTACTGGTCATCATTCTCAAGCAGGAGCAGTTGAGGCTCTGGTTGCAGGGTAGAAGCGAAGCTGTTTTCCCTCCACTGTAGGAAGAAAGAAGGAGATTTTCTCTCTCTGAAATGCCCTAAGATTCAACTGTTGCTGATCTGACACACTTATCAACTCACTAGTGTCTCCCTGCAAAAGAGCATAAGTAATACACATCAGACTACAGAAATACTTTACAATAAAATGGTTGATACAATCTCTTCAGAAATGTCTCTCTGGCTTTATCATAGGCTGGCAGTGGAGCAAGAAGAGAGAACCCAGCACAGGCACACTTCCCTAAAATCCACCGAAAACAATATTTTCCTTTACATTTTTTCCTTCGGCATCTGTACAACTGATGCAAATGTCTGAGGAAACAAAGTCATCAAGAAAGTGACAGAGAAATAATAAGTAAAACAAATATTACACAACGTGGTAGGACAAACTTTGAATATGCATAGTGACAGTTTTTAAAGTTTCCCTTACTGTTTATTTTGATAAAATTTCAATGTTTTTATCTAGTAAGAGTTCACAGTTGATGTTTTCATCTAACTGGTCAATGAAGAAATGGATAAATTTCTAGAAATATAATCTCCCAAGACTGAACCAGGAAGAAATAGAAAATATGAACAAACCAATTACCATCAATGAAACCAAATCAATTAAAAAAAACAACAAAATCTCCTAACAAAAGTTCAGGACCAGATGGCTTCCCAGGTGAACTCTATCAAACATTTGGAGAAGAGTTAACATCTATTCTTTTCAAAATTTCCAAAACATTTCAGAGGAAAAAATGCTTCCAAATTCATTTTATAAGGCCACCATCACCCTGATTCCAAAACTAGAAAAAGAAATAACAGATACAGAAAATCATAGGCCAATATCATTGATATTGATACAGATGCAAAAATTCTGAAAAATATTAGCAAACTAAATCCAACAGTACATTAAAAGGATCATACACTATGATGAAGTGGGATTTAATGCAGCGATATAAGGATATTTAATATCTGGAAATCAATGTGATACAGCACATTAACATATTAAAGAATGTAAATTATATGATCATTTCAATAGAAGCAGAAAATGCTTTTGTCAAACTTCAGCATCCATTTATGATAAAAATTTTCCAGAAACTGGGATTCAGGGAACATATCTCAACATAATAAAGGGCATATATGAAAAAAACAAACCTACGGAATGGGAAAAAATATTTGAAAATGACAGGGCAAAATAGGGTGTTAATATCCAAAATATATAAACAGCCCATACAAGTCAACATAAAACAAACAACTGGATTAAAAATGGGCAGAAGACCTGAATAGACATTTTTCCAAATGTCTGTTGAAAGATACACAGATGGTCAATAGGCACATGAAAACATGCTCAACATCATCAATCATCAGAGAAATGCAGATTAAAACCACAATCAGGTATCACCTTACATCTGTCAGAATGGCTGTGATCAAAAAGAATACAAAACAAATGTTGCCACACACCTACAGTCAATAACTCTTTGACAAAGCAGGCAAGAATACAACATGGGAAAAAAAAAAAAAAAGACTCTTCTGCAGGTGGTGTTGGGAAAGCTGGAAAGTCAAATGGAAATCAATGAAATTAGAACACTCCCTCACACAATACACAAAAATAAACTCTAAATGGGTTTAAAGACTTAAATATAAGACGTGTGTATCTGTGTGTGCTAAGTCGCTTCAGTTGTATCTGACTCTTTGTGACCCTATGGACTATAACCTGACAGGCTTCTTTGTCCATAAGATTCTCCAGGCAAGAATACTGGAGTGGGTTGCCATGCCCTCCTCTAAATATAAGGCATGACACGATAAAATTCTTAGAAAAGAACATAGGCAAAACATTCTCTGACATAAATCCTATCATTTTTTTCCATAGGTCATTCTCCCAAGGCAATAGAAATGAAAACAAAAATAAACAAATAGGACCTAATCAAACTTATAAGATTCTGCATGGCAAGGAAAACTATAAACAAAATGAAAAGACCACCTAAAGACCTGGAGAAAATACTTCCAAATGATGTGACTGACAAGGGGTTAATTTCCAAAGCATACAAACAGCTTATAAACTCAATAACAGTAACAACAAAACACCCACCAATCATAAAATGGGCAGAAGATCTAAATAGATCTTTCTCCAAAGAAGACATGAAAAGGGCCAATAGGCATATAAAAAGATGTTCAACGTCACTATTATTAGAGAAATGCAAAACAAAACTATAATGAAGTATGACCTCACACTTCTCAGAATGATCAGCAAAAAATCTACCAGTGATAAATGCTGGAGAGGGTGTGAAGAAAAGGGAACTCTCTTACCCTGTTGGTGGGAATGTAAATTGGTGCAGCCACTATGGAGAAAAGTATGAAGGCTCCCTAGAAATCTAAAAATAGAGTTACTGTATGGTCTAGCAATCTCACTCCTGAGCACATATCTGGAGAAAATTCTAATTTGAAAAGATACATGTAACACAATGTTCATAGTAGCACTATTCACAATATCCAAGACATGGAAGAAACCTAAAGGTCCACCAACAGATGAATTATTGAAAAAGATGAAGTATATACATACAGTGGAATATTACTCACCCATAAAAAATGAAATAATGCCACTTGCAGCAACATGAATGGACCTAGAGGCTACCATATTAAGTGAAGGAAGTCAGACAAAGATATATGATATCACACGCAGAATCTTAAGGAAACAATACAATGAACTTATCTACAGATTCACAGGCATAGAAAATAATGTATAGCTACCAAAGAGGAAAGTAGGGGAGGGGGATAAATTAGGAGTTTGGGATTAGCAGACACAAACTGCTATATATAAAATAGATAACAAGAAGGTCCTACTGTCAGTATCTTTTAATAAACCATAATGGAAAATAATAGGAAAAGAATATATGTATGTATAACTGAATCATTTTGCTATACATCAGAAACGAACACAACATTGTAAATCAGCTACAATTGAAAAAAATTAAGAAACAAATAACAAATGTTAGTGAGAATATAGAGAAAAGGGAATCCTAGAACACTGTTGGTCGGAATGTAAATTGGTTCAGCCACTGTGGAAAACAATATGCCAGTTTCTCAGAAAACTAAAACTAGAATTACCATACGATATAGCAATTCCATTTCTGGGGATATATATACCCCCCACATGAAAACACCAATTAAAAAAGATACATGCACCGGTGTCCACAGCAGCACTATTTATAATTGCCAAGATATGGACGCATTCTAAGTGTTCATCAACAGATAAATGGATAAAGTAGATACGGTATACATAATGGAATACTGTTGCTGCTGCTGCTGAGTCGCTTCAGTCGTGTCCGACTCTGTGCGACCCCATAGACTGAGCCACCCACCAGGCTCCCCCATCCCTGGGATTCCCCAGGCAAGAACACTGGAGTGGGTTGCTATTTCCTTCTCCAATGTGTGAAAGTGAAAAGTGAAAGTGAAGTCGCACAGTCGTGTCCGACTCTTAGCAGCCCCATGGACTGCAGCCTACCAGGCTCCTCCGTCCATGGGATTTTCCAGGCAAGCGTACTGGAGTGGGGTGTCATTGCCTTCTCCGAATGGAATACTACTCAGCTATAAATAAGAACAAAATTTTGTCATTTGCAATGACATGGATAGACTTCAAGGACATTATGCTAAGTGAAATAAGTCAGACAGGGACAATATTGTCTGATATCACTTGTACGTGGAATCTAAAAAATACAACTAGTAAATACAGCAACTTAGACTTACAGATTTAAAGGACAAACTAGTGGCTACCAGGGGGAGAGGGAAAGCAGAAGTAGCAAGATAGTGATAGGGGATCAAGAAGTACAAACTACTGTGTACAAACTAAGTAAGCTACAAGGATATATCGTATAGCACAGGGAATGTCACCAATATTTTGTATTAATAAATGGAGTATCATTTTTAAAAATTTGTGAATCACTGTGTTGTCCATCTGAGACATACTGTTCAAATATACCCTCAATAAAAAATGTTTAAACAATTTTAGCCTTTCATGTAGTAAGATTTCAAAGTTGAAGTTTTCCTCTGACTGGTCACATGTCAAAAGGCTTCTGTATAACCACACACACTGAACTACTCTATAGTACTTGTAGTACTTGCATTGCAACTCTGAGTCAAAGAAGCATAACAGAACAATGGTTGACAAGGCCAAAAATTAAAATATTATAAAATTATAAACAAATACTACATTAAATAGCCCACAATATTTTCTAATTAAAGCTCTTATACCAGCTCCACAATTTCATCCATTCAGATATACTTTTTGTCTCCATCTCTGATTTGGTTCTTTCATTTTTCCAAATTGCAATCAAATTCCAAACCACAGAACTCTGGACTTTTTAGAATGAAATAATGAACAGTAAATAGTACTGATAAAAATACCTCAAGAAGAAAAATGACAAATGATTCCTATGTTTACAACTCTGGGCAAAAATCTGGAAAACTATCTTAAAAAGATAAAAGTAAATTAGAATTTGTTGCTTCTTAGCAACCAATTTTATAATATTATCATGTATTCTTAGGGTTGAGTGGGACTTTTGGGATTATCTAGATCAAACTCCAATCACTTAAATCCGTATAGCATCCAATGACAGCAGCCATTCAGATTTTCTTTAAACGCCTCAAATCTCCTATATACTATTCTGTTGATGAACAGGCTTCATACTTCATAGGAGTAAATAGCTATCATCAGGCAGGAAATGCCTTATCCTCCTATGATGAAATGTATCCACCTATTCATACACTTTGCCAGTGATGTGCTGGTAAAATGTTTCACAAACAGGAGGCATGAAAAATAAAAGCCTTGATTTGTATCATTTGCTGATTCCCATGGTGAAAATACCTATGTCAGGCTGTCTAGCAGTGTAGTTCAGAAGAGGTGCACATTATCTATTCTCATGAACAAATAGTCCTTCCCTTTTGTTACTTTGATAAAGATGTTCTGTCAAAGGCCACTCCCTCAACTTTAGCTCTGGATCCAATTCCCCCTTATTTTCTCAAAACTTCACGCACAGATAAACATCTCTCTTCTGAATCATCAATTTATTTATTAATATTCCTGGAGGAATTTTCCTCCCAGTATCTATCATGATATGTACAGTACAGCATTCTCTTTTATTCTTTAAATAGCACTCATTGCAACTTGATAGTTCTTATATGTTTAAATTTTTAAATGTATTCATATTCTCCCTCAATTAGAATATAAGTCTTACATGTTCTGGGACCTTTTCTGGTTTGCTCACAGCTGTATCTCCAGGACCTACAATAGTTCTAGGCACACAGTTCATACTCAACAAATAGTCACCAATTTATGGAAAGAATAGGAAACTTCATAGTACAGTTGTTGGGTTTTGTTAGAACTTACTGCTAGCAATGTCTTCTTTATGTTGATGGGGATGAGCCTTCGAATGTTACTGGCTTCAGATATGCTAATTAAGATAAACGAATAGAGTTCCCGTGTTGATTCTCTAAAGAGTAGGGAAAGGACAGTGTATGCATAAATCATCAAACACCTTCACCAATTACTTGAGGGAATCATACAAGTTTGAAAGTAATGAAATACATACTCATCTATCCTTATGTTATACATTCTTATAACATACACCATGTTAATTGAAATTGCTGTTTATTGATAAATGTCCTGAGCATTAATGTTAAGGAAGGGTAGAAAACCCTTATTACTTGTTCCTTGGTTATAACTCCTGGTAAATGAGTTATGAGATATCCAAATTTAATGTCATATATTTCACATTAGAAACTAAACTTAACTGATACGATTTTATATGGATTCCAGGCAGATGGTCTGTCTTAAACATTTTGATAATGATTACAGAACTTACCAAAATGACCTCTACTCCCTTTTGCCCTGGACATATACATCTTTTAGCACTGATACTGCCCCTTACCAGACTGTTATGAAGGCTTCCCTGACCTATCCTTAGTATCCCTGGTGTTAAGTCCCTCATTGAGTCTGACTCTTTGTGACTCCATGAACTGTTGTGCACCAGGCTCCTCTCTCCATGGAATTCTCCAGGCAAGGATACTGGAGTGGATTGACATTCTCTTCTCCAGGAGGTCTTCCCAACCAAGGGACTGACCCTGGGTCCCGACCCCAGTCCAATCCTTAAATTTTGACCCTTAAGACTTCTTTCCTGGGCCCTCTGTTTTTTACTCTCTACACACCCTCTCCTGTAGATCTCAGCCAGTCCTGATGTTTCAGTGAAAAAAAGTGGACAATTCCCCAGATCTCACTCTCCATTCCAAATCTTTCTTGAGATACAAAATTTGCAAAACCAAATGCCTATCAGATTTTGCCATTTGAATAAAACAGGTATCTCAAAGGAACAGGTTCCCAACTGAATATAACTTCTTTCAACTTCCCCTTCCAAGGTGGCCCTAGTGGTAAGGAACCCCCTTGCCAATGCAAGAGACATATGAGATGCTAGTTCCATCCATGGGGCAGGAAGATCCCCTGAAAGAGGGCACGGCAAACCACTCCAGTATTTTTGTCTAGAGGATTTCATGGATAGAGGAGCCTGGTGGGCTGCAGTCCATAAGGTTGCAAAGAGTCCGACACAACTGAAGCAATTTAGCACACCAACTCCCCCAAGTACTCTTCTAATCCTCCAACTCAGACTGTCTCAGAGAATGATACCATTCTCTACCCAGTTGTAAAGCCATTTTCTCCCCCATCGTAAACCTTTATCAACTCATTCTGAGTTGCCTCTTCTCTTCTTATCTACCTCACTAGAGGGTGAGCCCAATTTTCACTGAGGTGAAGCACCCAGCAGTATACTTAACAAACTTAAGTTCTCAGTAAGTATTTATTGAAACTTACTTTTCTCTAAGGTATTAGAGAAAAGACCCATGAATCCTTTGAGTATTTCATCCTTCTCTACAGTCAAGACACTTATATCTATTTAGGCAAGTGCCAAATTGAGTATTTATTAAGTGAATGTGGTCAAGTTCTGTAGAGGTGATACACTATAATCAGTTTTCTCTTTGTGGCACCAACAATAAGCTTTAGGACGGCTAGTCCAGTGTAAGTCACAACTTTCAAATATGCCAGTTCAATGCCTGAATGCCTTGTCATTATTCTCATTTTTGATGCCTTTTTCTTTCCAATTACATGCTTGAAGCACAATACAATGAACTATAATTCTTATTCCTTAATATCATACTGGTTTAAATTTAGGTTCCTTAGAATTTTAAGGGAAATGCATACAGAAGAGGATTGAAAGGTTATTAAAACTTCACAATAAAAGTCAACACTGCTAAGTGCAATTCTAAAAGAAAAAAGTCAGACCTTAGAGATTTCTCCATTCAGCAATGAGTTTTATAATTAAATTTGTTGTGGTTACTTCGCTTGTGTTTGCTCTTTGTTATAATTTCTCCTTGAATCCATCAAGTAATTAAACCCAAGTGTTGAACTTTAAGGAAAATTTTTGAATGATCAGCTTCTCAAACTGAAACTGGGCTCTATTCTAACCTGGACAGGGTGAGAGGATACCATTTGAGTGGGAAAATTGTGGCAGGAGGAAAAGTGTGAAGTGGTTTTCAGTCTGGAGATCTCTAGCACATTAGGAAGCCAATGTTCTTCCCTTACATAAATCTGGAAGGTGTCTATGGAATGAGAATTGAAGACAACTGTAGTGTTATCTTGGAGAAGGCAATGGCACCCCACTCCAGCACTCTTGCCTGGAAAATCCCATGGATGGAGGAGCCTGGTGGGCTGCAGTCCATGTGGTCGCTGAGGGTTGGACACGACTGAGTGACTTCATTTTCACTTTTCACTTTCATGCATTGGAGAAGGAAATGGCAACCCACTCCAGTGTTCTTGCCTGGAGAATCCCAGGGATGGGGGAGCCTGGTGGGCTGCTGTCTATGGGGGTCACACAGAGTTGGACATGACTGAAGTGACTTAGCAGTAGTGTTATCTGAGTCCACTAGACTGTCTACATATACTAAGGTGAGACCACTGTCTGTGTTATCAAGGGAAGAGGAGCTCCAGAGTGGCTAGTCCAGTGGAGAAAATATTTTGACTCTTTCTAAACTAAGTACTGTATTTATGTGAAAGAAAATATTAATGGGTGAGCATGGATATTTATATATGCAGGCATTTGTATTAGTTCACTAGCATTTGATCAGGTATTTAAAAATCTTTTGTAGTGACTAACTCACAAACTACATTGTCAATTTTCATAAGTACTAGACAATATAAAATCAGTCCTAATAACAGCTTTGACAGGATTTAATAAAGCATACACAAGAGACTTGTAATTTGCACAGGCTAATTTACACATGTGTATAACTGAGAAATGAATTTGGAAGATGTTAGTTTCCCATCTGTACCACACAGAGAAAGATGGGAAAAAATGGTTTACCAACTGTCAACAATCAGTTTTAAGTGTATTCTTATCCCAAAATAAAATTTCCAGTGTCCAAAATACATCTTCTAAACTCTCCTTGCAAAAGTGGTATTTTATTTCCATTTCTATATAAGTGTCACAATATGTTGATTTTCAGGAGCTAAGTTACTTTTTCTGGAGACTGCATAATCAAATTTAGTTAGTGCTGTTTGTGGTTAAGAAAGAAAAGACAGTGATTTGGTCAGGTCACAGGCATGGGGTATTTCTTTACTTTTATTTTTTACTGTGAATTCTTGAATACTCACCTTCTTCCACTGAGTTTCTAATTTCTACTCTCCTGAGTTATATTATGGATCGCAACATACACCACCTTGCCTTAGGCTTTAACAACTCTCAACACTGTTTAAGTTGAGAGTCTAGATTACACAGCTAAGTCATCTATTACTCTTCCTACTCTAACTTAAAATCATGTATGGTCAATCATTTCTGCCAGCATTCAAATGGGATTTGTGTAGCTCATTGGGTATGATCAAAATTGTTTAGAATTAAGTAGGCTTGAACAAGATATTAGTATAAATTTCTGGGTAATAAGTATAGTTCCAGATTTACATGATAGAATACTATTTTCAAGAATATTAATCAATTCCCTTGACTCCCTTTACTCATGGAATTTGTTCACTGATTCTGATACAGAGGCCCTCTCTACCTTGTTCCATTAGAGGCAATGATTGCTAATTTAGTAGGGAGTTACTTAGGGTAGGAAGAATATGAAAGGGGTCATTATAGAACCTGAGAGTCAAAATGACAAAACCTTAAGCTTAAAAAAAAGGGGGGAGTGGTGATCTAGGGATAGATAGAAGAGAGAAATTTTTGATGCAGATTTCCAGAGTTAAATTTTCAGCTTCCACTTCTAACTCATTCCTGAGCTGGGAGAAGCGGGAAGTAGAAAGGCTGGAAACATTTCACGGGGTCTGATGTCAGGGTTCAGCTTGACCAGCCAGCATCAGAACTGACCAATAGCAGAAATGGGTAATAAAGAGCTCTAATGTCTGTGCCTCTCAGTTCCAAGAGAAGGAGGTTGATAATATAGACAATACTCTTACTACGTATCCACTAAGTGCTATTCAGTCTAAGTGCATGATGAGTATCAATTCACTTAATCCTCACAGGAATCCTATAACAGGTACTATTATAATTATTTCAATTTTATAAAAGAGGAAATGGAGGGACAAAAAAATGACATGCCCACAATCACTCAACAAATAAGCACCGAAGCCACAATGTCAACTGGCCAACCTGACTCCGAAGGCCACACTCTTGACCACCACTCTACTGCCCTTTCAGAAGGGTCCATTAGTAACCAGCTCATGTGTCATCTGGCAGGAGTGGTACCCAAGACTACTCACCAGCCCCACAGATGCACTGTGCCTTCAGAGCTCCCATTTCAGTGACCCAAGATAATCACTCATAAGCCCTCAAGAAAGCATTTTGGGACTCTGGATAACTGGGAGTGGTAATAAACTGGGTAAAGAGGGACTAGATGGAACCAACTGATGAACTGCCACCAGGGCAATGGCATCAGTGACACACACAGCTTTTGCTTACTAAAATAGTTTTAGATCCCTTAATTCTCTGGGTTTTAAGGAGACTCGAACATAGATTCCTAACACTGGATGCAGGCACAGCTCAGCACATGGGAAAACCAATTAGGAGCCTGAGCCTGCAGCATCTCCTGTAAATTACCTGGCAGAGGATGTTGGAGCAGGGCAGGGAAGCTGAGCCTGCAGACTTCTAAAGCTCCTGCGTTTCAGAGGCCTGACGATTTCAGGGAGATACTGCTGCTCTTTCTGCAGTTTCTATCTTTTAATGTTGGCAGCTCAAACAGATTCTGGGATGCTGGAGTGAAGCTACTTATTAAAAAATAATTAACAGGGAGATCACACAGGCAAGGCTGAGTTTTAACAAAAGAGCTCACGAAATTTTCAGGGTTTCAAAACTGCTATATGTGAGCCTGAAGCCTAAAATTAACAATACATAGCAAATGAGGCAAAATGGTTAATGTCCACATTGGGCACAGATGGGTAACTGCCTGCTGTTTTGAATCCTAAAGTTTCTTAGACCTTCTTGTGTTAAATACTTTTTGAGAAATAAATATGCAAATAGTTACACAGATTAAATTGACTGGATTTAATTTTGGAAGTCTACCAGGGAGTCTTCTTCATATAATTTTACTATTGCTAACATTTATATATATATACATTACATTTATTATATATATATATATATAAACATTTTTTAAAGTCTCATTTGTAAGTTTTTCCCTCAATAAAAAGGAAAGACATTCTCCACAAATCCTTGGCAGGTGTAGACATCCAGCTATTAATGAAGGTGAGGTGGTTTCCCATTTTCTACACCCAGAAATATACATACACATATACATGCTCATACACATATACAATACTTCACTTTTCTTATGATCTGACTTTTGAAGCCAAAAATGAATGAAAATGTGGCACAAAGTGATGAAAGAGAGGCATACATAGGGTTAAATTTTATTGTGCTGGGTGCTCAGTCTCTTCGGTCATGTCTGACTCTTTGTGACCCCAAGGACTATAGCCCGCCAGGCTCCTCTGTCCATGGGGATTCTCCAGGCAAGAATATTGGAGGCAAGAATACTTTGTTGCTGTACCCTCCTCCAGGGCATCTTCCCAACCCAGGGACTGAACCCACATCGCTTACATCTGCTGCATCGGCAGGGGGGTTCTTTACTACTAGCGCCATCTGGGAAGCCCCAATTTTATTGAGTACTTACCATATATAAAAACTATGACAGTCACTGAGGATTAATATGAACGAGCCATAGGTTTGACCCCAAAGAGCTTCTAGTATGGAGAGGACACAAGGCAAGTAATGCTAGGGAGACAGAGAAATAGATAAGGACTATGCGCTAAGGACAAAACCAGGTGTACCACATTTAGGCACAGGTAAGCCATTTAAATGGGGAAGGCGATGGCACCCCACTCCAGCACTCTTGCCTGGAGAATCCCATGGATGGAGGAGCCTGGTGGGCTGCAGTCCACGGGGTCGTGAAGAGTCCGACACGACTGAGCGACTTCACTTTCACTTTTTACTTTCATGCATTGGAGAAGGCAATGGCAACCCACTCCAGTGTTCTTGCCTGGAGAATCCCAGGGACGCATCATCACCAAGGCAGGAACCTCATCTGACACCGGACTTTTAACAGCAAATGACATGCTGGAACTTTAAGAAGACTATCAAGGGATTCATTTTAATGACTGAATATACATTTCAAAACAAAAGTAGCTGCCATTTATTGAATGCCTACTTTACATTCAGTTTCTCTAATTCTCATAATCTTGGAAACTTGTTTTACAGGCAAAAAAAATCTAAGCTTCAGAGAGGTTCAGGGACTTACACAATGTCACAGCAGGATAGGGACAAGCTGGAATTGAATTCTAGGTCTAGCCACAATTCCACACTGCTAAAGTAAGAACGGGCCTGTCCGGCCTTGGCTCTCCTGATCCTCTTTTCTGTAGCCAGGGCCACTTTTTTTCCCCAGGCTGTCTGTTTTGACATTGGCTGCTTTTTCATTTCTGAACTCTGAGCTGTTGGTAGATTATCTCACTCTTGGCTGTTGAAACGGTGCTGGATACAGCTTCGATCAATGGCTTCAAGGCTTTGCTTCCCCCCAATATGCTCAGCAAAGTGTTGGCTTCCTGCTTTCCTTGTTAACCCCTGGTGTGGCGCTTGTTGGGTTGGTCGACCCCACAGCCTTCTGTCTATCGTGAGCATTCAGCATTCTCTGCCGGATCAGTGGTGTGGGGCGTGCTGGGGCAAAGGGAAGGGGTTTATTCTACTCCCTTTGGCAAGAAGAATTGCTTCTTTGTCGAGGTTAGAGTTGCAAACAGATGCCCCTTTGTGCGGTGTCATGATACTTCCTGGGTAATGCCATTAAATGTGTCCCCGGGCAGCAGAAGCTTAGGGCTCCTTGCTGAATTACCATTTAGCTCCCACTGGTCTGTGAGCCTTCAACTGTTTTGTTCAACTGCACTATTGAACTCCGCACACGATAAAAGCAGGATTCTTATGAACTGGATCTTTGACAAAAAGAGTCAAAACTCGAATCCTTGACAAAAACATATCTGTTTTGTTCATACTGTGTACGTGAAGTCCAACATAACATATACCTGACACATAGTAGGTGCTCAATAAATACTTACGGAATAAATAAACTCGGAGAAGCCATTGGTATGTGTTGGTCTGTGTTTTGGCAGATATCTCTTTTTTCCCCTCAATGAAAAAGCATAATTATTTATGCTGACAGCGTAGATTAAAAGATAATTTAAGTGATTCCAATTAAAAGAGGTATAAATGTATAGGGAAAGTAATGAAGATGTAGGTTCAATCAGAGGACATTTTGTGGTGTAGTTTACTATCCTGACTAATCTCTACTTCTTTTCAGAGAACTAATAATCATAAATAAAGTGGCCATTTTACCCTTTCTCTTAAACATATACACAGCCCTTTTTCGTTCTTCCAGGAATACATTTACTGCTGCTACTGCTAAGTCATGTCAGTCGTGTCCAACTCTGTGCGACCCCATAGACGGCAGCCTACCAGGCTCCTCCGTCCCTTGGACATGCATATAAAGCTGATATGCAATTCCTAGAAGAAGCAACACAATAAGACAAAAACTAGAGAGCAACTTTATTGTGAGTTCCCTAGTAAAATTTCACTGCACAAAATACTAGAGTACTCTTTTCATTTAGAATCTCAGGACAAATCACCTTTTTGGAAAGAAAAAAATGGGTCTTACAAAGGCTTTGAGAAATCAAGCCTATCACTGGTTTTCCTTAGGAATTTTTTTCCAAAACACAGAAAAAATAGTAAGAGCCATTTATTACATGGAAGGTAGAGATATTTTTTTCTCTCGTTTAGTTAGTTTTGGTGAGGAGCTGGCTTAACTCTAGTTAACGTATTTTCATTTAGACTTACTTTCAAAGGGAGAACGTCTTTCCACTGACTTCAGCTTGATTTAATCTCCAAAAATGGAAAGAAAAAGAAAATGTGCTTAAGGAAAGTAAGGGATCCAAGAAACATGGAAACTACCAACTTGGCTTAAGAAGAAATAAAAAATCTGAGCAGATATATCACAAGTAAACAAATTAAATCAGTTTTCGAAGGATTTCCAACAAATACAAGTCCAGGACCAGATGTCTTCACTGGTGAATAGAAGAGGGATGTATAGATCATTGTGGAATATGGACAGGTGAGATTATTTCATGTAATAATGAAATATACTTATTTCAGGTATATACTGAGGACTTATACTGTATCCTAAAAAGTGGGTAGAAATTGATCACAGATGGAAGGGGTAGAGATATTACTTGCAAGTAAGGATCAGAATGAGTGGACATGGAGAGAAGATAGATGAGACAGTGAGGACTTTATTAAGTGTAACACTTAAATTGTACATGGAAAGAAATTAAGATCATATATATATTTTAGAACCAAAGAAATGTAGTCCTTAAATGCTGATGTGGAAAGTTTGGACATTATCCCACATGCAGATGGGATCTATTAGAGGATTCAGAGTAAGGCTATACTATTATAAGAGCAGAATTTTAGAAGGTAAATTTAATTGTATTCAGGATAAACTGAAAATACAGGAGGTCACAAGAGGAAGATGATTGGTTAGGAGGTTTGACAGTAATCCAGGCAGGATTATCCTGAGGCTACAATGATTACACTGAGACTGAAAGGATTATATGGACATGAAATTTGGTGACTGATAACTATAAGGGATGAATGAGATTAAAAAAATCCTTAGATGATTTCAAGGTTTCTAAGATGGAAAGCTAGAAGGCCAGTGGAAACACTACAAACCATGGAGTAACTGGAAAGAAGAGTTAGATCTGCGGGCATGAATGTCCAATGGGACATTCAGAGTTTGAAATTCCAGAAACAAAGCAGCGTAGAGATTCCCTGCAGGGCAAACATTCTGGACAGAAAGTAAAAACAGAATCTGGGTCAGGATATGTAGATTTCTAAGCCATTGTACGGGACACTTGTAGTACTCTCTCAAGGGGTCTCAAGTTTTAGAGATACTCTGGATAAATTATTTAAAATAGTATATCACAGCACTATTTAATGAAGGAACTCTTTGCCTTGCCTGTTGATTTTGTGTATTCCATCTAAAATGATGAGGAAAAAGAGATGTATTATGAGATGAGAAGTGTGGTCACTGAGTACAGCCACAGGGGTAAACTGCTCCTCTTCTGAATGATTATTTTCATGGGCGTCCTTTCTTTACTTATCATGCCTGGCTCAGTTTGAAGACCTGGCAGAAGACGTAAGAAATATAAGCTAAGTAGGAAATATATATGCAAACGTGTGAAAATCTAGTTGGATTTTCAGGAAAACTTGAGAGTGTGTTTCAGGTCCCACTCGGCCCATCATGCCAGCTGCGCGGAGTGAATTCACAGGGAACATTGTCACTTCCTCTCTGAGGTGCACACTGTGGGTGGCTGAGACAGTTCACATCCAATTGCAACCTGGCTTACCTGGGAGTCTTCAGAACAATCTATTTAATAAATGCAATTTTCTGGTTTAGAAAGTAAGTGAAGACACTGAGTATCAAAAGCAAATACAATAAGGCAAACTAAACTAGGATAAATAAACCTTACACTGATGTTTTCAAAGAAGAAATCTCTAGAATACGTTTGAGGATCCAATGACACAACGATGCCTATTGAGTGAATGAAGAGAAGACAAAACCTTAAACTTTTAGGTTAAGACCTTAGGGAGGATGCAAAACAAACCCACACAAATCTGTTAATAAAATCCCCTAGCTTTCAAAAGTCACTGCTGCAAAAATGTTACATACATTTAGCTAGCAAATTATCACTGACAACCCTACAGCTATTCCTTTCTTTCCTGGGCATTTTAACTTCTTTTTTCTTCTCACAAGGCTGAATGTGTCCTCACTCATTCTCAGTGAATGGATGGCTTCAGAACTGTGCCAATTCAGACTTGTTTGGTAAATGCATTTTTACAAGTATCTGATTTTTCATTGCTGCAGCTAGGGGTTTAAGTGGATCACGTAATGGTGGCTGAAGTCAAGGTGGAAGACAAAGCAAAAACAACAACCAAAAACTCACAGAAGGGTAGGTAGTCTCAGTTGTGTCAGCAGCTATACTGCAGGGTTAGACCAAGAGAATGCCAGGTAGGCAAGAGAAGGCAGGGGACAGGGAGGAATGGTGATAATAGTTCCCTTTTGCTCCCTGCACCCCAAGGAAGAGCCCCTTTCTGACTGACTTAGATTGAGGTAAGCCTGGCAGACACCACGGGTCATGCCCATGAGGAAGCGCAGGGTCTAAAACAAGAGTCTACAACAAGGAGACTATTCTGCTTCTTTACCCAACCTGTGTGGTCTACTTAGAACCGCTTTCAGATCATTATTAGGCCTAGGGTGACCCTCATTGGCTTTGCCGTAGCCTTTCACAATGTATCTTTGAAAAATCTAATTCACTTTTTGCATCAAACCATTTCTTTCCACCAAGCCTCATGTGCTTTTCTATAAAAATAAGGGATGAAAAGAGATAATCTTTAAGCTTTCTTCCAACTGTAACCTTCCATGATTTCAGAAAAGCTACAGAAAACTGTTCATGAGGAAAGCCAGGTATAATTTACCTGTAAGTTACTTCTACAGCTTCATTCATGGTTTTTGAAGTCATTCTCCCAATGGTGAACTCACACAGATATTTCACAACTGTCGCAAGTCCCCAGTTATACATTTTTATTGGCAGTGGTCAAAGAGAGAACAAGTACAAACACTACTAAAACCCTGGAAGCATCATGATACTTGTTGACAACTTAGTTCGCAGTGAAGCAGTGCTTCTTATTTCTGATAATGTCCACAGTTTTCTCCTGAGCTTATCATTGGGTATTTAAATTTTGTATCTTGCTTGCTTCACCCCATTTCTCCAAAAAGCTATTAAGTGACTTTTTAGAGAAGAACTGCAAAATATTGTCAAGAATTTTCAACATTATGTTTCATTATAGCCATTCCTTTAAAGAAAAAAAAATTATTGGAAGATCTGGAAGAGCTTTGAAAAATAAATCAGGATGATAAGCATATGGTGGCCAGTTCAGCAGGCAGCTTTTCTTAAATAACTGTGGATGGCTGAGTTCAATTCAACTCAGCCCCTAAAGCCTTGCCTGCTTCAATAGGAGTTTTGCTTAAAGATAACAAGAGAAGAGAATTATGGTGAAAGATAAAGAAAGCTCTTGGCCTAGTACTCTCTGTAGGGCTGTACTCAGAATAAATGGGAAACATATTGGAAAATATTCTCAAAGTAAAGTTTCGAATATTCTCCATAAATATTCAGCTGCAATTAGGCACTTCAGGTAAACATGGCTCTGAGTCTGAATGGTGCTATAGCTTAGATAACAAAATCAATATGGTAAATTCAGGAAAGAAGACTCCTATTTGGAAGGGCATAGAAAATCTATTAAGAATATATTAGTCAGAATAAAAGCCAGTAAAATATTTTTAAGATCAGTTCAATACCTTGAAAGAGATTTATTTTAGTTATCTTGTGTATAGCATCTATGGGGCTTTTTGTTGGAAACTGATGTAAGTCAAATCAATGACAGCACTCCTCTTAAGACCCCTAGAACTAGGATCCCCAACCCCCGGGTCACAGACTAGTCCTAGTCCATGGCCTGTTAGGAAGCAGGCTGCACATCAGGAGATGAGTAGCAGGCAAACAGCGAAGCTTCATCTGTATTTATAGCTGCTCCCCAAGGCTCACATTAGCACCTGAGCTCTGCCTCCTGTCAGATCAGTGATGGTGGCATCAGATTCTCATGGGTGTGAACCCTAAATAATGTGCTTATTAAGTATTAGTCGCTCAGTTGCATCCGACTTTTTGCGACCCCGTGGACTGTAGCCCACCAGGTTCCTCTGCCCATGGGATAATGTGCTTGAATCATCCCAAATCATTCCCTCCCCCACCATCTGTGGAAAAATTGTCTTCCACGAAACCAGGCCCTGGTGCCAAAAAGATGGGGACAACTGCTCTTAGAAAACAGCCTTCTCCCCTTTTAAACCAGATAAGGATTTTTTTTGGTTCTTTTGGTTTGTTTAGGTTTGTATCCTACCAGTAAGAACCTGTTCTCCCTCATTTGAAACAGCTCGATTAAATTCATTTATAAACATTCTTACTTTAGGTTCAACTACTATCTGACTTTTGACCATTCACTCCAAAACTGGAATGCCAACGACTGTCCACTTCAGCCAGTATCAAAACAAATAGTGAAGATGATAGAAAATAATTATTGTAAACAGTTTTAAACCCAACCTGCACAACTGTGAACACTAGACTCCGGTGGTTATTTTGTGCTCTTTTATCTTCGGCTTTAATTTGTGTTTTGCTCCTTTCCTCTCTTTCTGCATAGATAATCCCACCCAGTTTAGAGACAATGACAATGTCTATACACAAAAGCGGGCTTCCCTAGTGGCTCAGCTGGTAAAGAATCCGCCTGTAATGCTGGAGACCTGGGTTTGATCCCTGGGCTGGGAAGATCCCCTGGAGAAGGGCACGGCTACCCACTCCAGTATTCTTGCCAGTATTCCATGGACTCTATAGTCCATGGGGTCGCAAAGAATCAGACACGACTGAGTGACTTTCACGCTATACATAAAAGAGCCGTGGAAGTGATGGCAAAACAGTTCCAAACAAGTGCTGCAGTTCTCGAATTCACTTTGCACAAAGAACTCTAACCATAAATAATTTCCACAATAATACAGAGCAGTGTGCATATGACACCTGAGATTCTCAATCTGTGTTGATCATACTGCCATACACCTGCATCTTACACATTTGTAAATAAAGTTCAGTTCAAATGAACCTCATGAGAGGGAGGCTGCATTACATTTGGAAGAATTAGGTATGTGTGGGAATCTCTTTCATTAGCATGACGACTGCAGGGAAAAGGGTTATGGCATGTTTGTTTAAGTCTTGAGAAATCTGGCATTACTGCTTTTTTCTTTCCCTGTTTCTGTCATCAGGTTTCCTGGGTCACCATTCCAAATTTAGGTTTTGGTATGATCACCCCCATTTCTCCATAGACAACTTCAACATTTTTCTTTCCCTTGCCTCTATCATTCTCAGAGATAGAAGCATGAAGCTGCAAGTCATGCAGTGCATCTATACGGCCAGGAATGCCAATAAATGGACAATGATGTAACCATGGATGTCATGGATTTTGATTCAATCCCAATCTGTATGTCACTTACAAATGTAATTAGTGGCAGCAGAGATAAAAAGAATATATCAATAATATCTGGGTCATCAACAAGCAGTAAAAAGAACAACCTTTGAATTTCTCATTCTTAATGTAGACAAGTCACTTTCCCCTAAATTATCAAAGAGATTTAATGCATTCCCTGGTGGCTCAGATGGTAAAGAATCCACCTGCAATGCAGGAGACCCAGGTTCAACCCCTGGGTCAGGAAGATCCCCTGGGAAAGGAAATGGCAACCCATTCCAGTGTTCTTGCCTGGAGAATTCCATGGACAGAGGAGCCTGAAGGGCTACAGTCTATGGGGTCACAAAGAGTCGGATAGGACTGAGTGAATAACACATGCTACATTAAACATTAGTTTTATATATGCTATTTATATATATATCTGAGAATTTTTGAAAAAGTATGTGCACAAAGCTCACTGCCTAAAGGTTCATTTTCTTGTAACTAACCCATTTCATGGTTATAAGATATGCCTTTAAAATACTATAAACTGAAGCTCCAACCACCTCTATAATGGGTAGATTCCTCATATCCTTACATATAACTATAACCTTAGATTCTTGTGTGGTGAAATGATACAGGATGAGCCCTCTGAGAGCACTCCTTGGGTTATACATTTTACACATTAATAGTAATTATTCATTTGTACATTTTCATGCTTGTCTATTGCATGTCTAATGTGAGCCAATATTTTAGGTATTAGAAATACAATAGGAGCACAAACATGAAGCCCTTCTTCTCGTAGAGCTTCTATTCTTGAGGACTGAGTCAGATAAAACAACTGCCACAGCAACCACAATGACAACTCAACAAATAAAAATATATTGAAAGTCGCTTAGTCATGTCTGAATCTTTGCGAACCTCTGGACTGTAGCCTGCCAGGCTCCTCTGTCCATGGAATTCTCCAGGCAAGAATACTGGAGTGGGTGGCTGTTCCCTTCTCCAGGGGATCTTCCCAACCCCAGGATCGAACCCAGGTCTCCTGTACAGCTGGTGAATTCTTTACCGACTGAGCCACCAGGGAAGTCCAAGAATACTGGAGTGGGTAGCCTATCCCTTATCCGGGGGATCTTCCTGATCCAGGAATTGAACCAGGGTCTCCTGCATTGCAGGCGGATTCTTTACCAGTTGAGCTACCAGGGACAAATAAAACAGAGAGAATGAGCATAGAGAGTGCCATTTGGTGCCATTTCCAATCAGGTGGATTGAGGGACAGCTTACCTAATAAGATGACATTTGAGTAGACAGTTGAATGAAGGGCTTAGAAAGAAGACCGATAATCAGGGAAAGAAGGTTTATCTTCTGATGGGCTGTATTTACACAACACTAATCCAACAACAAGGCCATCAAAAAATACAATTAAGTCAACTATTCGGTCTAATACTGCTGTTGCTTAGTTACTCAGTTGTGTCCAATTCTTTGTGACCCCACAGTCTGCCAGGCTCCTCTGTCCATGGGATTTCCCAGGCAAGAATACTGGAGTGCACTGCCATTTCCTTCTCCAGGGGACTGAACCCGTATCTCTTGTGTCTCCTGCTTGGCAGGTGGATTCTTTACCACTGAGTCACCTGAGAAGCCCTAATAAACATGGACAAAAAGCCCACGTTCTAATAAACATGGACAAAACAAGTAGTCTGTAGTCTGCGTATTTCACTCTATCAGTTATTTTTGTGGTATATAAATACAAAGTAAGATACAGCTTTAGATTCACTGGCTTTGAGCGCAAAATAAAATCCCTGGCTGGAGCTACTAATGGTAAATCATCTTTAATGATGATCATTCTTTTTTATTCTAGAATTCCAGCAGCAAGTGATAAGCCCAGGGGGTAGCTGGAAACAGTGACTGCTCTTGGATTCTGTCTCCCCAAGTCTGCAGTGAGAGTAAGCAGCTGTCACACACCAGGAGAGATGTCAGCAGACTAGGTGGGGCTCACAGCAGTCGCCAACTCACAGAGAAGCACTGAGTGATGTGAAACTTAATAAATCATTCTGCTGCTTCATGGAGAATGGACCCTCCGGAAAAAGAGTTAAAATGGGAGGATCAGATGTGTGAAGGGAATCAGGAGTTCAAGTTGCAGATGCTTGATAAGTATGTTGAGAAGGCACTTGGATATCCATGCAAGACTAAAGTTTATGGAAAATGTCAGTTTGGAGATACAAATATTATAGCCATGAGAACATAAATGGCATCTAAAGCTACAGCTCAGATATGATTACCGTGAATAGAGAATAGATAGGAAAGAGAAGGAAGCCCACCACCACACTCTGGATGACTCTGATATCTGCAGATTTGACAAGAAGAAGCAGTCAGCAATGAAAACCAAGGCCAGTCACATTCCAGGGAAACCAGGAGAGTGTGACACCGGGAAAGGCAAACCAAGGGAAGAAACTGTGACAAGAAGAAAGAAATGTCCATTTGTGTCGAGTACTGCTGCAAAAATGAGTAGTTATAATAGCAGTGTACTAATGATGGCAACATAGTAATAGTTAGCATATATTACACCCTTATTATCTGTCAAACATTGCTTTGAGGGTTTATATAGATTATCCTGTATAATCCTCACAATACTCGTGTATAGTAGGTAGTTACTGTCATAATTTTACAGATGAGGAGACTATGGAATAGATTATTAATAACTTGCCCCTGATGCTGCAGTTTCACTAATGGATTTAGGAAGATGGAGACGGTTGATGACCTTAGAGCTGTTTCAGAAAAGCACCACAGAACCTGGAATGGTTTGCAGAACAAATGGGAAATGAGAAAGTAGAGGCTGTCGGTACAGACACGCACACAGTTACTACACTTGGCACCCAGAATATTCAACAATTGATGGCTATTATTAAAACAGTGCTGATAATATTATTATTTTTTTTTGCAATTATTCTTTCAGATAACTGTCTTTTCTGCTGAACTAAGCACTCTGAGGGCACACTTTATATTTTTTATCTCTGTTACTTAAGGCTTTACCATGGTTTCTCTCATCTGTTCGGTGTTCAATTAGTGTTAACCTGGGTTAGGATAAGGAAGAGGTTAATGGAGGAAATTAATTTGGGGATGGCTTTATAGATAGGTAGAGTCTGAAGAGATAGGAAGGTTAAGTATAATATCACCAAAGATGTTCAGACCACTACTGAGCTCAGTATGTAAAATTTTATGAAATGTTAAGTAAGTAATTTGTCCAAAATGTTCATTTATGGGATAGGTCTATCTGTCTGGATCAGAGATTCAAAGCTCAAAGGCCGACAGAGACCAGGCTGCAATGGAAATGAGTGAAATGAGCCAGTTGTAAGTTTTAGAAAAAGATGATGGGGGCATATTGGAGAGAAGCCAAAAATCAGGCTTTTTTTTCTTTTCCATAAAATCTCCCTTAGTTTCAAATGCTAGCATCTAATTTAACTTTTCGATAACTGTTCAGTGTAAACAGAACACACCTGTGGAGTGTACTGGCCCAAGGGGCACTCATTTATCATTTCTGGTCTGTACAATGTCAACCAGCTAATGAAAAGAATTGTTTTCAGAGGAAAAATCAGTCAAATTTTCAGTAAAACAAGTAAATTGAAAGACTTTTTGACATTTACCATAATTTTAAATAGCAGGACAGCTCAATGTTTAAAAATAAAATTCATAGGAGAAAATATATATTTCAAGGCCTTCAAAGAGATTAAAACAGAAGCATAGGTCTTAATTACTATCTAAAACAAATCTGCCTGAAAAGTTGTATGATCCAAGGAAAACCCAATATATGGGCATGGTGCTGGGAATCACTGTATAGTGTATAATGTATTATACTCCTCCCCAGTTGAGGTGACAGCCTTAGGCACCATTCACAGAAATGGCAGGCATGAGGTCAACTTCTTACAAAAAAAAATCTACAGTCAGGTAAATATTTTATAACTGCTTGGCACTCCTCATAGTTCACTGTCTAGATCAAACGAATATATTTAGAGAGATTCATCTGGAATATCATTTTACACAAAGTTATGGTCTGTTGCAATGCTGACAAATAATAGTCTAATCTATATTTATTTTAAAAGATTTTTTTTATCATCTTAAATTACAATGTATCCCAGGTAACCTCAAACAAAGTTTTCTTTCATCCACTTTCACATGTCACACAGTTTTCCTGATGAGGCTTTTGGCATTTGACATCAAGTAAGTGTGGAACTGAGTGTTACATGCAGGGACCAGCTAATTTTTCAATGATTTGGATGTCAGCTAAATTATTTCTTTTGATCAGGTAGTAGAGTGCTTTGTTATCTGGAGCCATAGAATTATATATCATTTATATACAGACCAAAGAAAAAGATTACATATCCTAAAAAACCCAGTACTATTGAATTTTTCAAGTGTATTGGTGCTGCAAGGTTACTTCGTTTTCATGATAGGAAGCTAGTAAGAAGCTGATTAAACACACTATTGTCTGTTTATCCCTCTATCTAAGATTATAGTAACTGCTTAATACATAAGTCATGCATTAAATTGTCAATAATAGAACATAAACAAATAGAGAATTTCAACCTGCTTACAACTTTACTGTGAACAAGCAAGAAGTAGTTCCCAAAAGAATAGGCTTTCTTTCTTTAAGGTGTTTCTGTTTTGACTGAATAATGTTTATAGGTTTGTTACTTGATGTTTAAAAATAATTTCAATAAGACTCGAAATTCAAATTAAGGGTGCAAAATGACTACTAACATGCAGACTAAAAGTTCTCAAACCACAGATAAACGAAGTATCAGACATCTAGTACAGCACTGGGAAAACAGATGCACGAAATGGTTTACAACGTGTAACTTTCTATCTTCTTCTCTCCCAGAGAGAATGTATGTCTTGGAAAGAGCTAATATATGTAGACTTCTTATTTGGGTTCCTTTCCACTTGAAATCATTTTTAACCACATGTAAAACGTGCCTTGTTTAGAAGTTCAGACTTGTGAGAATATTAACTAAGCACAGCTCCTTGCTCTCACCACAGGCAGGCCGATAGAATTAACAAAATATGATCAATGCCATAGAATGTTAGAACAGAATTATTAGACCAGGAAATTGAGAATTATATACCAAGGGAAATTTTTTAAACTACATTTTAACAGTGAAAATAATCATTCAAACAATCTGCATTTTTAATCCTAGAAAATAAAGAGCAAGTATGTGGCTATTTCTTCTATTCACATAAATGACAAGTATTTTGGCACCAATAGTTCCTTTTCTTCGGGTATTTATGTCCTGATTAAATCTCCATATTTTTAATGATCAAATCAGTACCTTGGATGGTACTTTCTACAAAAGCACTGGTTTCAGAATATGGTGCCCTGATATACTCTACAGAAGATCTAGTTCAGAGAAATACTAATAATTTTGGTTAAATAGTGAATGATAACACATATAAACTTTTGGCTATGAGTTTATTTTTCTGCAATATTTTAAAAAGTTAATACATAATAAAAATTCAAACAATTTTGAAAGAAAAATTCAAACTACTTTCCCTAATTTCAGTTGTCTTCTGAAAAAATATATTGTAATTTAAACTTTCTCGTTTATTCTTCTAGCATAAGGAAGGAAAAATAGAAAGAAGGAAGCAAAGAAGGAAGAAAAAAGATGCATAAAATTGAATTATTCTGTACAGTCCTTAGCATTTGGCTTTATTTGCTCTATAGTATATATTGGAACCCTTTCTCTATTTAGATCTTTTTTCTATAGTTTATTATGAGAATTCTTAAGTATGCAGAAAAGTATAAACTTTGATATACTAAGCAGCCATGTATTTCCATATTAATTACAACTCCTAATATTTTGCCCAATTCATTTCTTCCGTCTTTCAATTATCTGTCTCACTTTTTTTTTTTTTTTCTGAATCATTTCAAAATAAATTGCATGTATCATGACACTTCATTCCTGAATGCTTGCAGCTTAAGAACATTATCCGGTGCAGCCATTTTGGTATTTAACAAAATGAATAATTCCCAAGTATATTTTAATATCCACAACTACTAAAGTGTCTGCAATTATTTTCTGAATATAATTAATAAATTCTTTGGTGGAGGGACTTGTATTTAATGAAGAATTCCACCTTGAATTTGATGTAAAATCTTTTAACTTGCTTATTGTCTAGAACAATGCTCCCCTACACCTTTTGTTCAAAATAAATTGCACTGGCTTCATGAAGAGATCAAACTGGTTGTTTCCTCAGAATGTTGCTCAATTTGTTTCACTACTCACCCAACTTCTTATGACTAACCAATGTGCCTGCATTCTGAAATTGAAAACCATGCATTTAATCTTGTTTGATTCTTAAAACAGTCTTCAGTTCAGTTCAGTTCAGTCGCTCAGTTGTGTCCAACTCTTCTCGATCCCATGAATCGCAGCACACCAGGCCTCCCTGTCCATCACCAACTCCCGGAGTTCACCCAGACTCACGTCCATTGAGTCAGTGATGCCACCCAGCCATCTCATCCTCTGTCGTCCCCTTCTCCTCCTGACCCCAGTCCCTCCCAGCATCAGAGTCTTTTCCAATGAGTCAACTCATTCCATGAGGTGGCCAAAGTACTGGAGTTTCAGCTAGAGCATCATTCCTTCCAAAGAAATCCCAGAGCTGATCTCCTTCAGAATGGACTGGTTGGATCTCCTTGCAGTCCAAGGGACTCTCAAGAGTCTTCTCCAACACCACAATTCAAAAGCATCAATTCTTCGGTGCTCAGCCTTCTTCACAGTCCAGCTCTCACATCCATACATGACCACTGGAAAAACCATAGCCTTGACTAGACGGACCTTTGTTGGCAAAGTAATGTCTCTGCTTTTGAATATGCTATCTAGGTTGGTCATAACTTTCCTTCCAAGGAGTAAGCATCTTTTAATTTCATGGCTGCAGTCACCATCTGCAGTGATTTTGGAGCCCAGAAAAATAAAGTCTGACACTGTTTCCACTGTTTCCCCATCTATTTCCCATGAGTATAAAACAGTCTTAAGATATTAATAATACTAGTACATCTATTTTACTGATAAGAAAATGGAGGCAAAAGAAGTGAACTCAGTTCTCGATGGTCACATTTTGTCTTCCCTGTTCTTCATATGTGAATCACATATATGTCTCACATAATTTCATTGAGTATTATAACATTTAGGGTTGGAAAAGTCTTACTTTTACATAGAAGAAAAAGAGGTCCAGACAGACCAGTAGCATGATATGCCTTGCTGTTGTTGTTCCATTGCTAAGTCGTGTCTGACTCTTTGTGACCCATGGACTGCAGCACAGCAGGTTTCCCTATCCTCCACCATTTCCCAGAGTCTGCTCAAATTCATGTCCATTGAGTCAGTGATACCATCCAACCATCTCATCCTCTGTTGCCCCCTTCTTCTCCTGCCCTCAATCTTTCCCAGCATCAGGGTCTTTTCCAGTGAGTCTGCTCTTTGCATTAGGTGGCTAAAGTATTGCAGCTTCAGCTTCAGTCCTTCCAATGAATATTCAGGGTTGATTTCCTTAATGACTGACTAGTTTGATCTTGATGTCTAAGGGTCTCTCAAGAGTCTTCTCCAACATCACAATTTGAAAGCATCAATTCTTTGGCACGCAGCCTTTACGGTCCAACTCTCACATCCATACATGACTACAGCAAAAACCATAGCTTTGACTATACAGATCTTTGTTGGCAAAGTGATGTCTCCACTTCTTAATATGCTATGTAGGTTTATCATAGCTTTTGTACTCTTGTAATTATTTAGTACCTAATTTTCAAATGTAAAAAGCACTTAATGGGCTGGTGTCACTGGGGAAGGTCAGCTGGCTTTTCACAGGGTTGTACTCATATGTGTAAATCTGCCATGGTACAGAATACTTACAAAGTGTGATGTGCAAGGTCATTTTAGGTCACTGTACAAACAATTTTTTTGTAGTTATTTATTTTAATTCATGTTAGGGAAATAATATAACTAACCTCAGGTATTTTTCTTTAGCCAAAGGTTCAATTAAAAATAAAGATGAGTTATTTTAAAGTCAACTTAAAGAAAAATGTTAAGAAAATAATGGGGCAGAGGGTATATAGACCAAAAAAAGAATCATGATGATGGAGGGGAATGACTCCATAAGTCATAGAGGAGTTCTGTCTTCTGGGGTGAGCTCATACTAACCTAATTCATGTACAAAACCAGAGTGCACATTTATTCATTTATGATGAGAAAAGAGTTGTATGCACAATAACTCTCTTATCTGTGTGACATGCAAATTATCTGCCTATAGGCAGACCTCAAAATAAAAACAAGAAAAGTTATTTAAATAATTCTTCAGTTTAATAACTTCAGGTCAAGTATGACTTGGGCTTCTTGGGTAGCTCAGCTGGTAAAGATTCTGCCTGCAATTCAGAAGACCCCAGTTCGATTCTTGGGTCAGGAAGATACCCTGGAGAAGGGAATGGCTACCCACACCAGTATTCTTGCCTGGAGAATTCCATGGACAGAGGAGTCTGGCAGGCTACAGCCCATTGGGGTCACAAAGAGTCAGACACAAATGAGTGACTTTCAATTTTACTGCACTTTCAAGTACGTCTAATTCATCCGTCTTCAGAACACTACTGGTCTTGGCAATGGGATCTTTACATCAAAGCTTCACTGTCCAAAATCTCCTATTGCTTACATAGCACAAAGACATGACAAGCTGACCAATTCTCTCTTCTGGTGGATTAGATATGTTCACATCCAATATGGTTACTGCAGAGTTGTGCCTGAGAAGATAGTTGCCTTTTTAAGGACTCGTAACATATCTCTGTGCGAATCTACCATCTGTTGTATATACCATAAAACTCTGAGAAGTTATTTTTACTTGTTTTATGTCAATTCATGGTTGTCTCTAAACACAAACAATTGTTACTACTGATCTTGGTTTCAATTGTTGGCTTCCCATCTCCTTACTCTGTGCAATCTCTTCTATATCACTTAGCACCATCCAAGTAATTTTCTCAGAATAAATAAATTTTCCCACATTAAGGAATCTGATAGAAAAATACATAATAAGTAAAATATATTCCCTTACTGCTTAAGTAATACAGTGAAATTAAAACATAGTTAACTTCCTATCAAAGTTCCCCAAAGTTTGAATAATTTTCCCAGTTATCTTTGCTTCCTCTACTTTCTTCACTGTTGTTGCATTTACCTGGTTCAGTGGCATTAGAGATACAAGAGGATTTTGATTATTTATACTCATTCAATGGATTGAAAAGTGAGGACTGTCAAATCCATTAGCTAGTTTTTCTTTTATTTGCACCATTCTAGATATATCTTGCAGGTAGCTGTGGATCCGGGTTAAACCTGGGGGCCAGGTATGTCCACCTTCAAAGTTTCCGTCTTCAAAAGGTTGATCACATATTCAGTTATGTTTAGCGTACGGCTTACAGGTATAATCTGAGATTTGACTGAATGGCATTGCATGGCATTGCAAGCCAGATTTCCAAATTAAAAAGCAACTGTCTCAGCTCTGTCCTTCTAAAGTTTATTCTCACAGACTTAAAAGGTGCTAAAGTGGAATCAATTTGTGTAATGATGTACAAATGGCCACCTCCACTAAAATAGTTTTTGTTTATCATCTTCACTTTACAATAGGATACCATGTTAGGAAAATCATTTGGGGTCAAATACAATGCATACTGTTAGGAGAATGAAAAGATAATCCAGGACTGGAATAAAATATTTGGAAATCACATATATAATAAAAAAACTGTTCATCAGAATATGTAAAAGATTCTCAAATATCAATAATAAGAAAACAACCATTCCGATTTTTAAAAATGAGCCAATGAGATAAAACGAAACTTTACCAAAGAAAGAACAGATGCAGATGGAAAATAAGCACATGAAAAGTTACTCAAAATTACCAGTCACTAGAAGAACCTAAAATCAAATCACAACATACCACCACACACTTATTAGAAAGTCCCTCCCAAGTATTTGTGCAAGAGAAATGATACATAGATCCACAAAAACTAAAAATTCTGACAATACCAAATGCTAACAAGGATGCAGAACAGCTAGAACTGTGCATTGCTAGTGGTGGGAAGACAAAGTGGTACAGCCACATTGGAAAATGGTTTGGTGGTTTATTTTTTAAAGTTCAGCATGCACTTATAAGACCCAGCCATTCCCTCCCAAGTATTTGTGCAAGAGAAATGAAGATACATACATCCACAAAAACTGGTATACAAATGTGAATACTAGCTCTATTCATAATTGCCTCAAACTAGAAACAATTCAAATGCTACAGCCGGTGAGGGTGTGGTGAAACCGTGGTATATTCATATGATGGTATACTACTCAGCACATGCTGATATATGCAGCCACACAGATCAATCTCAAGAGCATCATGCTAGAAGAAAGAAGTCAAACTCAAAAGGCTACATACTGCATGATTCCATTCACATGGCCATTCTGGAAAACAGCCATTAAAAAGAATACATTTGAATCAGTTCTAATGAGGTGGATGAAACTGAAGCCTATTATACAGAGTGAAGTAAGCCAGAAAGAAAAACACCAATACATATACTAACGCATATATATGGAATTTAGAAAGATGGTAACAATAACCCTGTATACGAGACAGCAAAAGAGACACTGATGTATAGAACAGTCTTTTGGACTCTGTGGGAGAGGGAGAGGGTGGGATGATCTGGGAGAATGGCATTGAAATACGTATAATATCATACATGGAATGAGTCGCCAGTCCAGTTTCGATGCACAATACTGGATGCTTGGGGTTGGTGCACTGGGACGACCCAGAGGGATGGTGTGGGGAGGGAGGAGGGAGGAGGGTTCAGGATGGGGAACACATGTATACCTGTGGTGGATTCATTTTGATATTTGGCAAAACCAATACAATATTGTAAAGTTTAAAAATAAAATAAAATTAAAAAAAATTAAAAACTGCAAAATATATTTTCTAAAATATTTTTTATTCAACAATGAGCAACTTTGTGTCCTTTCTTTTTCCTAACCCCTCTGCTGCCATTTCACTTGAGCTGAAGATTGTTCCCTTCAAAGGGAAATTGCTTGGAATTTACAGCAACCACTGCCATGGCTTAGATTTCTAAATTCCTTTAAAAAAAAAAAAAAAAAGATTTCTAAATTCCTGATGTGGAAAAAAAAAAAAAAAAAGGATCAAGGAGTCTAGAAGTTGATTTTTCTGTCATCCAGGTCATTTCTAATTTATATGATCTGGCTAAAAAGCAGAAAACAAACATTACAAATGTCTCTATACTTATTGATTTATACAGCCTCACGTTAATTTGTCACATTCAGAGATAATTTAGAAGTCAATAATTAGTTGTTACAGAAGATGGAGAAATTAAATGGGGGAAGGAAACAAAATCAGTCTCCAAAGATTAAAAAGACGAAAATTAATCACAAGCAAAGTACAGAGAAACTATATTTTGGAATGAATCATGCCATACCATTATAACACTAAAGCTCTCTTTTGACATGGAAAATAAAGAGTCTTAGAGGATTTTCCTTCTGATGTGAAAATATAAATCAGCCTGTGGGTTGGGTTGGTCTGAAGTTTAATATCCAATTTCTTTCTCTGACATTTAGCCTTTTTATATTTTTATTTTATTGATCAAATAATCACAGTATATAAGCACAGATATCTGCTTTGTACTACCCTGTTAAATACTGATGTTTAGTTAAATGTTTTAGCCTATTATGTGATATTTAGAAAACACTTCAAACAAAGGAGTTACTAAGCTGTTATAAAAGGATCAAACTGGTGAAAGTCAGAATGACTGTGGCCAGGTTGGCATTGCCTCAAAGGTTACCCATCCATTTTTATTTCTATGGCATTTTGTGGCCTTTCAACTTCCAGACTGGTCTGTACTTAAAAAAAATAAAAAGTACACGACTTGGATTTTAAGTTGTTTAAAATAAAAAGATGGACGGTTTTATACTTTTCTATTTTATTTGTACTTTAGTCTGCAGAACTCCAAAATTTTTCCAAAGTTCAAGGTACCTCCACGACAAGTTATTTATAGAAAAGAAAATAAAATCTATATTCCTCATGATGCATGTCTGAGATTTATTCTCCAATTAGGCTTGGCCCTCTGTTCCTTATGGAATGAAATTTGGCCCAAGGGAACGGTAAATACTTTATGCTGATAGAAAATCACTAGCTGGTTGATCAGTTGGGATTGACCAATCTTTAGATAGCTACTCAGTAATTTTTTAATGAAATAGGTAATTATAGGCTATTTCCTAGTAATAAATACTAAATGTTCCTCATCAACATTCTTCACACAGTTTAATGTAAATAGGACTTCACAAATGAAGCAAACAGGACTCTGTAAGAACAAATAAACTAAAAGAAATAGAAAAATACCTCCAGACACTTAACTAAGAGAGAAAAATTCTTCCAAATCCCTTACCCAACATGGCAAACCAAAGAGTGAAGCATACCTATTTAAAGCCACACTTGAAAAAGAGACTGGAACACAATATAATATGTGGATATAAAATGTAAGTTTACATTTTAGAGTTAGACTGACTTAGAGTCAAATTCCAGCTCTTATTTAATCATTGTTTGACCTTTGCAAGGTACTGAGCCTCAATCTTCTCCCAATAAAATGAAGATCATATCTAAGTCACAAGGTTGTTTGGACATTAAAATTATATGCAGGGCTTTCCTGGCGGTTCAGACAGTAAAGAATCTGCCTGCAATGCAGGAGACCCCAGTTCGGTCCCCGGGTTGGGAAGATCCCCTGGAGAAGAAAATGGCTAACCACTTTAAAATTCTTGCCTGGAGAATTCCATGGACAGAGGAGCCTGGTAGGCTACAGTCCCTGGGGTCTCACACAGTAGGACACGAATGCAAGACTTTCACTTTTCATAATTATATGTAAAATGTTAGCACAGTGCTGGCACGGAACACAAAAGAACTGGTGCTTTGTTTTCGTTTTACTTATAATTACGAGTGTTTAGTTGCAATTTCTTTTTTAGTTCTGCACTGTCCTGTCTTGTTTCTTGAGAAAAATCATAAGGAAGTATATGATAAAAAGATGAAGATCCAGTTTTTGCTTTTGAAGGGAAGGTAGGAAAGGTCAGGGGTCAAAGGTTAGAATTTCATTACTCCACCTTTTTAGCAAATCTAGGAGAAAAAACTTGGTGGTGAGCAAACAATTATCCTCTGCGTACCTGTCAACTCTGTTGCCAATTATTCTAGTGTTATTATTTTAGTGTGAGGTTTCACTTTTCTTGGAAAAAAACTCTAGCAATTATAGGTTTTAAAATTTTGTTTGGAGAGGTCTCTTTGTTTGAGGTATCCTTACCCCATTGCGTCTTGACATGTCCAAATTACACACATACTTCAGAATAAAGCTCAAATGATTATTCTGCATGAATACTTCCCAATACCCTTGTAGAGTATCTATTTTTACATTACTGGTGTTCTGACAGCAGTTAGTACTATCAGTGAAACACTGCTGTGTGTTATTGTTACTTGAGTGCATGTCTTATCTTCTCTAAAATGTTATGAGTGAGTAGACTTCATCCTCGTTGTTGTTGTTCAGATACTAGGTCATGTCCAACTTTTTGTGACCCCATGAAAAGCAGCATGCCAGGCTTTCCTGTCCTTTGCTATCTCCCATCATTAAATCAGTGATGCCATGCAACCATCTCATCCTCTGCTGCCACATTTTCCTCTTGTTCTCAATCTCTCCCAGCATCAGGGTCTTTTCTAATTAAGTCAGCTCTTCACCTCACATGGTCAAGGTATTGGAGCTTCAGCATCAGCTCTTCCAATGAATATTCAGAGTTGATTTCCCTTAGGATTGACTAGTTTGATCTCCTTGCTGTCCAAGGGATTCTCAAGAGTCTTCTCCAACATCACAGTTTGAAAGCATCAATTCTTTAATGCTCAGTCTTCTTTATGGTCCAACACTCACATCCGTACATGACTACTGGAAAAAACATAGCTTTGATTATATGGACCTTTGTCAGCAAAGAGATGTCTCTTAATGTGCTGTCTAGGTTTGTCATAGCTATTCTTCCAAGGGGCAAGAGTCTTAATTTTGTGTCTGTAGTCACTATCTGCATTGATTTTGGAGCCCAAGAAAATGAAATCTGACACTGTTTCCACATTTCAATTTGCCATGAACTGATAGGATCAGATGCCATGATCTTTGTTTTTTGAATGTTGAGTTTTAAGCCAACTTCTTCACTCTCCTCTTTCACCTTCATCAAGAGGCTCTTTAGTTCCTCTTCTCTGTCATTAAAGTAGTATCATCTGCACATCTGAGATTGTTGTTATTTCCCCCAGCAATCTTGATTCCAGCTTGGGATTCTTCCAGCCTGGCACTTCACATGCCTAATATAAACTTACTGTTACATAACAGTCATAAATTGGTATTTATGAATTTATGATCTATTAATCGCAAATAGCAATGCCAAAAATGTTCAAATTACCACACAATTGCACTCATCTCACACGTTAGCAAAGTAATGCTCAAAATTCTCCAAGCTAGGCTTCAATGGTACGTGAACCGTGAACTTCTAGATGTTCAAGCTGGATTTAGAAAAGGCAGAGGAACCAGACATCAAACTGCCAACATCTGCTGAATCATCGAAAAAGCAAGAGAGTTTCAGAAAAACATCTACTTCTGCTTTACTGACTGCTCCAAAGCCTTTGACTGTGTAGATCACAACAAACTGGAAAATTCTTCAAAAGATGGGAATACCAGACCACCTTACCTGCCTCCTAAGAAATCTGTATGCATGTCAAGAACTAAGAGTTAGAACTAGACATAGAACAACAGACTGGTTCCAAATCAGGAAAGGAGTATGTCAGGCTATATATCGTCATCCTGCTTATCTAACTTATATGAAGATTACATCATGTGAAATGATGGGCTGGATGAAGCACAAGCTGGAATCAAGACTGCTGGGAGAAATATCAATAACCCCAGATATGCAGATGACACCACCCTTATGGCAGAAAGAAAAGAAGAACTTAAGAGCCTCTTGATGAAAGTGAAAGTGGAGAATGAAAAAGTTGGCTTAAAGCTTAACATTCAGAAAACTAAGATCTGGCCCCATCACTTCATGGCAAATAGATGGGGAAACAGTGGAAACAGTGTCAGACTTTATTTTTCTGGGCTCCAAAATCACTGCAGATGGTGCCTGCAACCATGAAATTAAAAGATGCTTGCTTCTTAGCATATTAAAAAGTGGAGACATTAACTTTACCAACAAAGGCTCATCTAGTCAAAGCTATGATTTTTCCAGGAGTCATGTATGGATATGAGAGTTGGACTGTAAAGAAAGCTGAGCGCTGAAGATTTGATGCTTTTGAACTGTGGTGTTGGAGAAGATTCTTGAGAGTCCCTTGTACTGCAAGGAGATCCGACCAGTCTGTCCTAAAGGAAATTAGTCCTGAATATTCATTGGAAGGACTGATGCTGAAGATGAAACTCTAATACTCTGGCCACCTAATGCAAAGAACTGTCTCACTGGAAAAGACCCTGATGCTGGGAAAGATTGAGGGCAAGAGGAGACGGGGATGACAGAGGATGAGATGGTTGGATGGCATCACTGACTCAATGGACATGAATTTGAGTAAACTCCAGGAGTTGGTGATGGACAGGGAAGCCTGGTGTGCTGCAGTCCATGGGATTGCAAAGAGTCGGATGTGACTGAGCAACTGAACTGAACTGAACTGAATAAGAAATAACTTTGTATTTCCAAAACAAATAGCTACATATTTTTTCAATATAAGTAACGTTGTTTAAATATTAAAAATATATTTGGGAAGAATCAAAAGATATTATAGTCTTTGATTGCTTTATCTTGACTCCATTATTTTAGTTCATGCTCTACGGTCATATTATTTTTTAACTAATATAATGGATGGTGCATTATTTCATTTTGGATCAGAATAATACTGACTGCTCTAGATTCTATTAACGCTAGATACCTTAAAATGTCACCAGAACACTATTCTTGAACACCATGCCTTTGTATATTTTAGTGTTGAATGTTTAATTTAGCAAAAAAAAAAAAAAACAAAACCATTTAGTTCACTGAATCTGATACTGTCAATTTTAAAGATACATCTCTTTTCAGATATTAAAGTGTACAAATATGTGCATCTTACATCTATGAACTATAAAACAAAAAATGCTTAATAGTGGTCCATATTAGGATGCAAATTACAGAAGAGTCAAATCATGAAGCCCTAAACATAACAATAATAAATTATAGATAAAATTTCCTCTGTAGGTTTGGTTAATTAAATGTCTCAGCAGTGACATCACATACTCAGGCTTTTAGCATATTTCCCCAAGGCCTCAGCTTTTGTCCTCATGCTTGAGCTACTGTGGCTGTCAGACGGCCTGCCCAACTTCTGGCACCACTGGTTCATCTAGCCACACATTCAGAAACGTGTTGTCCGTCCCTGTCTCTTTCTATCAGCAGAAAACCTTTCTCAGAAGTTACCCCCGCACACTCCTCCTCATAGTTCTTTGGACAGAATTGAATAAAGAAGGTTAAGTTTCAAACCTCCAGGGCTGAAGATAGCATCCTCTTTTTTGAGAACCTGGACATGCGGAGAAGATGGCATGCATAGTTTTGAGATGGTTCTAACAATAATGGAGGGGTATCTATCTGTGTAGATACCAATGTATTCACTATAGTTTATTTATATATCTGCTTATGTAGGTATTTCTAAAGCCAATTGTTTGCTAAAGTAATATGTTTGCTTGAATTGTTTACCTTTATAACTTGAAGCTGTTGTATTTTATTTGAAATGAAAAGAGAGGTATCATGGGGGAAGGATAAATTAGGAATATGGGATTAACAGATACAAAATACTACACGTAAAACAGATAAGGAACAAGAATTTACTGTATAGTATAGGAAATCAGATCTAATATCTTATAATTACCTATAATGGAATTTCATCAGAAAAAAGTAATTGACTAAGTACCCCTAAAGTTAGTCCAATATTGTAAGTCAACTAAACTTCAATTTTTTTTAAAAAAAGGAAGTCTCATGATTTGTAGGAGAAAGACTCATCACTGACTACTTTCATCTTAGAAACTGCTCTGGTCAAGTAAATTAAATTTAAAAGTAAATTGATTTTTAATTTATAAAAATGTAAAAGACAGACACTATATAAATGTTACAATTGCAGCTAGCATTAACTAGTCTGCTTAATATGCCAATCCATTCACTATGGAAAGAAAATTCCCTTCAACTTGATGGTGAAAGGAGGTGAAACCTGGTTGAGGTTCTCTAGATGATGACAATGCAAAAATCTGTTTTTCTAGGCTGATTAATGTCAGTACTACAAATTGATGAAGAAGACATTTCCTCAGAGAAATGAGTTGATAGCCCTTGAAAGCCCATTAAATATATGACAAAGAATAAATTAATTAAGATCACACTAATTAAAAAATAATATCAACCATAGTCTGGATGATATGGTGAATATCAGTATCATTCTTTGAAAGATTTTTAAAAGAATCATATTTAAATACTAACTTAAGTATTTAGCTAAGTTATAAGCATACATATCATTAGTTGAAAACATAACAAATACTAATATATAGTGGAGACCTTCTTTTAGACAGAAGGGGTTGATAGAATGATGTACCTTGGGTATCTGCAGCAGAGAAACTGCCCCAGAGAAACCTTACTCTGGATCTTTACCGCCGGTCAGTCCTAGTCTCTCACATTTGTCTCCTCATAAGCCATATTCTCCGTATTCCCAGTACAGGCTGCTAGATCTCTCACATTTGCACTGAAATATTTCTATAGAACTTCCTACTTTTCCTTCTGTTCATTCTCCATATTCCATACTGCAGAACAGCAACTGTTTAAACTGATACAGTAGATTCATGATATTCATAGTAGTTCAGATCTATAAAGTTGCTGTGCTGTGTGCTGTACTCACTCACTCAGTCACATCCAACTCTTTGCAACCCCACGGACTATAACCCACCAGGCTTCTCTCTCCATGGAATTCTCCAGGCAATAACACTGGAGTGGGTTGCCATGCCCTCCTCCAGGGGATCTTCCCAACTCAGTGATCAAACCAGGTCTCCCGCATTGCTGGTGGATTCTTTACCGTCTGAGCCACCAGGCTACAAACAATGAATTAACAAATATGGAACAACTGCTCCTAGAGGACATATAGGGTTAGGTTCTTTCAATCCTCTGGTCAACTGATTGACACATGACCTTGTTTTGTGTGGGTTTCTGTTTCAGTTCAGTCACACAGTCACGTCCGACTCTTTGTGACCCCATGGACTGCAGCACACCAGGCTTCCCTATTCAACACCAACTCCCGGAGCTCACTCAAATTCATGTCTATCGAGTTGGTGATGCCATCCAACCATATCATCTCTGTTGTCCCCTTCTCCTGCCTTCAATATTTCCCAGCATCAGGGTCTTTTCTAATGAGTCAGTTCTTCTGTTTTGAGTCAGTCAGTGCTTCTATTTAAAGATCCCTTATTTAATATGTGTTGTTGGTTCATTACTACCAAATTCATGGTTACAGCACGATCATTTATACCTGAATGAAGCTTATCTAATACATGGATTTTCTCCACAAGACATATCACAGCTTTCTTGCACTTGGAAAACCCAGATAGCACTTTAGTACCTTGATTTAGGGGTCATTTTAAGCAGCAAAATCACAAATAAAAAGCATAAAAATGAACAAAACGTGGTTCTAAATACACTGTGAAAAAGATACTTGTTTACATTATGAGAGCTACAACAGGAAAGCAGCATCACCTTGTTTGACCTCAGCTGAGAACCTGTGTGTAGGGTAAATTGAATTTTTCACTATTCTGCACATTTCCGCTAATAACCATGAAGCTCCTCATATATTCATTTTGGGGTACAAATAAATGTTATTAGCAAGTAAGTGCAGAGAAGGCAGTGGCACCCCACTCCAGTACTCTTGCCTGGAAAATTCCATGGATGGAAGACCCTGGTAGGCTGCAGTCTATGGGGTCGCAAAGTGTTGGACACGACTGAGCGATTTCACTTTCACTTTTCACTTTCATGTATTGGAGAAGGAAATGGCAACCCACTCCAGTGTTCTCGCCTAGAAAATCCCAGGGACAGGGGAGCCTGGTGGGCTGACGTCTATGGGGTCACACAGAGTCGGACACGACTGAAGCTACTTAGCAGCAGCAGCAAGTAAGTGGATATGCAAATACAGAATCTGTGAATAATGAGTGACTATACTTTGAATCATGCAATGCCCTACTTCAAACTTTTAATGACTTCTCATTTGACTCAGAAAAAGAAAGAATCCCCAATCCTTACCACTATCTACAAGGACCTGACAGCTTGACCCCAGCCTCTGTCCAAGTCTTCTCCAGCCACTTCCTTCCTGCATACTGGAATTCAGCAACAGGGTTATTTAGCAGTCTTTGGACATCCCACTATTTCCCCAGCTGAGGCTCACACACACTTTTACATTTTACCTCCTCATTAGAAAGTTCTTCTTTTCTTCCTCTCCTCCTCATCCACACACACACATCCCTTTATCTCCTTCCACAATTTTTTCCTGTCCATCAGATCTCAGTTAACATCTCAAAAAGGATTTTTCTATCCATCCAATTTCAAGTAGGTCCCTCTGTTATTATCCCTTATAGCAGGGGTCACTAACCTCCAGGATCTAATGCCTAATGATCTGGGGTGGAGTGATGTAATAATAATAGAAATGAAATGTACAATGAATGTAATGTACTTGAATCATCCTGAAATCATTCCCCCACTTTTCGGTCTTCCAAGAAGATAAATTGTCTTCTACAAAACTGTTCCCTGGTGCCAAAAAGGTTGGAGACCACTACCTTATAACGTTCTCCTTGATCTTTTCATTAGCTTAGTACAATTAGTAGCTAGCAATCTATTAGCTTAATGCCCATCACTCTTTTTGGACTGCAAGTTCCCTGAAGGCAGCCTATTTGATGACCGGTATTCTTAACATCTGTGTGATCACTGAAATCCCTGAATAAATATTAATATTAGCTACCAACTGACTGACTTATTGAAATGAATAGTACTTTAAAGGATCAACTGTTTTTCACTACACACAAATTTGGCAATTGATGATGGTGGTGGGAAAAATTCACTTTTGTAAGACTTAAACCACTCACTGGGGCTTCCCTGGTACCTCAGCTGGCCAAGAATCCACCTGCAATGAAGGAGACTCCAGTTCAATTCCTGGGTTGGGAAGTTTCCCTGGAGAAGGGATAGGCTACCCACTCTAGTATTCCTGGGCTTCGCTAGTGGCACAGAGGGTAAAGAATCCACCTGCAATATGGGAGACCTGGGTTCGATCAATGGGGTGGGACGATCCCCTGGAGAAGGGAACGGCTACCCACTCCAGTATTCTTGCCTGGAGAATTCCATGGACAGAGGAGTCTGGTGGGCTATAGTTCATAGGTCGCAAAGAGTCAGACATGACGGAGTGACCAAGCATAGCACAGCACATACCATTCATCAAACCTAGACTTACTCCAGAATTTTGAGCTGGTGACATTCGTCTGCAATATATAACACTATGACACAACATACAACACGAAGCTAAATACTGTGGGCAGAAGCTTGCCATCACACAGGCAGCTAGCTCGCACTGCAACTGCACTGCTGTTATCAACAGTAAAGACCACGACTACTATAGCTGGGGAATAGGGTGCAGAGAACAGGATACAGTAAAAGTACCTGATATCAAATGCTTATTTTAAATGAAGACTTTCCTTCTCTACTTATCCAAAATGTTTTTCAGTCTCACACGCAAACTGAATCATTTAACAAATATTTACTGAGTATAATCCATCTCCAGACCCTGAGCTAAACATTGAGGATAGAATATATTATCAATAATTCACTAATATCACCATGCAATATCACAAGAAACAATGTTATTTCTGTATATTGGGATCTCTGCACATAAGCGTACATAGGACAATATCCACAGAGTACCTGGAAGATTCTACATTATCACTTAGCTGGAACCAGTTAATTAATATTACCTCTTAATTCGTCTCTTTATCCTTCAGGCTATACGTTCTCAACGATAGTGTCAGTAATTCAAAAGCACAGTGCAATGTACATGTGGGTTTACCTTAAAATATTTTCAAGGACAGAAATGTTCTTCTAAAACACAACTGTCATGATTAGGCACTCCACCGGATGTTCAATGATTGAAATAGTTCTGGTCCCTGCCCTCATGCAACTTAGTATCTAGTGTAAGGATAGAGGCAGCTATTAGACAATGATTATACATAAATACATAACTGCAAACTCTGGTAAGTGCTAGAGAGTAAAGTCAAAATTCTATGGGGGCAGTCAGTGGGGAGGGGATAGAGGAAAACAAAAATATTTCTGAATCAGAGTGGTACTTACGTGTGCGCGCTAAGTTGCTTCAATTGTGTCCAACTCTTTGTGACCCTATGGACCATAGTCCATCAGACTCCTCTCTCCATGGGATTCTCCAGGCAAGAATACTGGAGTGGATTGCCAGGCCCTCCTCCAGGGGACCTTGGTACCTGTGAGAATCATCAAAATCCAGGTGTGTTTTAAAGCCATGGGGGAGGGTACTTTCTCAGTAAATAAAGGTAGGACTCAACAGAACTAAGCCAAAAAATTCTCACCAGTACCCAAGGCATCCAAAACTGGACTGTAGTATTTCAACATCAATGGGTTTCTCTGGTGGCTCGGATGGTAAAGCATATGCCTGCAATACAGGAGACCCGGGTTTGATCTCTGGGTCAGGAAGATCTCTTGGAGAAGGGAATGGCAACCCACTCCAATAATCTTGCCTGGAGAATTCCATGGATGAAGGAGCCTGATGGGCTATAGTCCATGAGGTCACACACTGACTTTCATTCCAGTATCATTTTGCTCTAAAACTCTGAAAACCTACAGCACCTGAAGAGGAAGAAAAAAATCAGCCTGCTCATCCTTAAGCTGATTTTTTTGTTAAGACCAGATCCATTTCTAGAAAAATATCCTTAGAAAATAGTAATAATGGAGATTGGTGAACATTTGCATTGAGCCAGGTTTAGCACCAACACTTTATACGTATTACCTCATGTGGCTGCGCTATTTTGGTGAGATATTTTGACACACAGTGTCAGATTATACACCTTTGGGTCACTTTACCATTTGGAGAGGACTTTGAAGTTTAGAGAAGTAAGTTACCCCCAGGTCATAGCCAGTAAAGGGTACAGTTGAGACAAGAATCCATCCCCTGAAGATTCCACAACCCAGAGTTTTCAGTAATTTCAATAAATCACCTGAAAACTGAGATTTCCCTGCCATTTTCTTAAGGGGATATGTATACAGTATATATAGAATGTGTGTTTGTGTGTGTGTGTGTGTGTGTGTGTGTGTGTGTGTAAGAGAGACAGAAAGAGAAGGAGAGCATGCTGAATTACAGCTATCAACATGTCATCAAGTGCTATGAAACTGAGGTTTCAATATAAAGCATTAAAAGGAATCACACTTAAAAAGCTACAGTTCAGTAGCTTGGGGTAAAGAATTTAAACAAAATCGCAATGCTGAAAACCCAAAAATTAGATCTAAAAGATATTATTCTAAAATTAATTCTAGAGAGGGGGTATCTATCTATGTAAGGTTTTTTTGACACAGATACAAGTGTCTCAAGTTTACATAAAATTTTATTTTTTCCTGACATTAAACAATAAATAATTAAAATATAAGTGTATTTCTACTAGCTTTGAAGTTAGAGCCTACTATATTTGAAATCATTACGGGATCATTTATTATAATGCAAAGCGCAAAGAAATTTTTTATCTGAATCTCTGAAGCATTTTAACACTAATGCCGTAAAAACAATTTTACTTATTCAATTTTTAGTAGTGAAAAGAAGCAATGAATTCTAAGCCAATACTGGGGAAGGAGGACAAAAGAAGGACATTAGGCTATTAGGGACATTATGAGTTTAATCCTCACATGCTGATGAAGGAAAAGGGAAGAAATGAAAAGTACCCTACTGGTTTAGAGCTTGAGAGTGGTAATAGAGTTTTAAAGCCAAATTCTATAAAACATTTATTGTCCCCCCTTTTGCCCTTCCATTCATTTGTCCTTCTACCTCTATCCCATGATTAGACTCTGTAAAATTTGTGGACTTCTAATTGTCATGTTATAAAAATTTGAATGCATAAAAGTTTTGTCATTTATTAAAGACTTTTTTCCCTGTGTACTTTAATTTAAATATATTAACTATTTTAAGAATCTCAGTTGGTTTTCCATCGGTGTATTATACTCTTAAGCTGTACATGAGTAATAATACCCAAGTAACACTGAATACATCTAGGGACTGGATACTGGTCTAAATACTACCATTCTCTCCTGAAAAGAACAAAGAACCTTGAAAAAAGGCTGATTTCAGAAAGGGGGTTGGAAGAGGAAGTGTTCAAAGAATGATTAGGACATATAGAAAGGACATAAAAGCCAACATGAAAAAGATGATGCTGTGAAAGTGCTGCACTCAATATGTCAGCAAATTTGGAAAACTCAGCAGTGGCCACAGGACTGGAAAAGGTCAGTTTTCATTCCAATCCCAAAGAAAGGCAATGCCAAAGAATGCTCAAACTACCGCACAATTGCACTCATCTCACACGCTAGTAAAGTAATGCTCAAAATTCTCCAAGCCAGGCTTCAGCAATATGTGAACCGTGAACTTCCTGATGTTCAAGCTGGTTTTAGAAAAGGCAGAGGAACCAGAGATCAAATTGCCAACATCCGCTGGATCATAGAAAAAGCCAGAGAGTTCCAGAAAAACATCTATTTCTGCTTTATTGACCATGCCAAAGCCTTTGACTGTGTGGATCACAATAAACCGTGGGAAATTCTGAAAGAGATGGGAATACCAGACCACCTGATCTGCCTCTTGAGAAATTTGTATGCAGGTCAGGAAGCAACAGTTAGAACTGGACATGGAACAACAGACTGGTTGCAAATAGGAAAAGGAGTTCGTCAAGGCTGTATATTGCCACCCTGTTTATTTAACTTATATGCAGAGTACATCATGAGAAACGCTGGGCTGGAAGAAACACAAGCTGGAATCAAGATTGCCGGGAGAAATAGCAATAACCTCAGATATGCAGATGACACCACCCTTATGGCAGAAAGTGAAGAGGAACTCAAAAGCCTCTTGATGAAAGTGAAAGTGGAGAGTCAAAAGTTGGCTTAAAGCTCAACATTCAGAAAACGAAGATCATGGCATCCGGTCCCATCACTTCATGGGAAATAGGTGGGGAAACAGTGGAAACAGTGTCAGACTTTATTTTTCTGGGCTCCAAAATCACTGCAGATGGTGACTGTAGCCATGAAATAAAAGACGCTTACTCCTTGGAAGGAAAGTTATGACCAACCTAGATAGCATGTTCAAAAGCAGAGACATTACTTTGCTAACAAAGGTTCGTCTAGTGAAGGCTATGGTTTTTCCTGTGGTCATGTATGGATGTGAGAATTGGACTGTGAAGAAGGCTGACCACCGAAGAATTGATTCTTTTGAACTGTGGTGTTGGAGAAGACTCTTGAGAGTCCCTTGGACTGCAAGGAGATCCAACCAGTCCATTCTGAAGGAGATCAGCCCTGGGATTTCTTTGCAAGGAATGATGCTAAAGCTGAAACTCCAGTACTTTGGCCACCTCATGTGAAGAGTTGACTCATTGGAAAAGACTCTGAAGCTGGGAGGGATTGGGGGCAGGAGGAGAAGAGGATGACAGAGGATGAGATGGCTGGATGGCATCACTGACTCGATGGACGTGAGTCTGGGTGAACTCCGGGAGTTGGTGATGGACAGGGAGACCTGGCGTGCTGTGATTCATGGGGTCGCAAAGAGTCGGACACGACTTAGCGACTGATCTGATCTGATCTGATCTGATTATAGTAATAGCTTCAAGCAAAGGCAGAGGGTATTGCAATGAGAAACAGAATATTTACATAGTGTCAAAGCAGCTCCCCATAAGATGTTTATTAATTACAAAGGGGAAAGAAAGTAACTTTAGAGTCGAGAAATCTGGCATGACACCGCCTTCATTAAAGATCAACATTAACATCAACCATAAAGGAAAAAGTTGACACAATTTGCTTCCTGAAGCACCGAGAATGCTCACCTTGAATCTAATCATGAGTAACAAAGCAAACCAAATTGAGAGGGATTCTACAAAGGACCCATATGCTTCAAAAACACAAGCCATAAGGAAGCACTCTGGTGAAAAGAAGATTAAAAAGACATGACAACCAAATACACGTGATTCTGCAGTGCTTAGAACAGAAAACTTTCTTTTGTTACGAAGGAACGTACAATACTGGTGAAATTTTAAAAAGATCTGTAGGTTAGAGAATGATGCTGTACCACTGTTATTTTTCTGATTTTGATAATTTTTTGTGTGTTTTACATTATGTAAGACAATGTCCATGTTTTAGGAAATACATGCCGGAGTATTTTGAAAATGGAGTATCATGCCTATAACTTACTTGCAAAAGGCTCAGAAAAGTTTATATATGCACACATATACATGCATAAAGCAAAGCGTAAGATAAAATGTTAATATTTTGGTATTATACATGAAAATTCCTTGTGCTACTTTGCAATCTTCCTACGAGTTTCAATTTTAAAAATTTATAAATATAGTGTAGTCCAATACACTTTTGGAAATTTTGTGTTAGAGAAAATTATGGAAGCATTAACTATGAGGAATCTGAAAAGGTGGAACAGAGGTTCAAAGAAGAGTTTTTCATGGTGGGACAGGTAATAGGAAGAAAAAACTTCCAAAGTATTTCAAACTAACAAACTAGCAAAGTATTTCATACCTTTGCTTCCATTTGGTTTTTTGTCATGGTAAAATGTGACGAGTTTTCACTTGGATTTAATAAAGAGTAAATAAGGGAAAGCCATGAACTAGTAAATTACAAAAAAAAAATCTTAATTCAACAGCAAAAAAGCAGATAAAACACCATAAATGAAGAGAAATCCATTACAACACTGCTTTTAATTATGTAGGCTGAAGCATGCTAGAGGCCAACATGGGTGGTCCTGTCTTGAAGAGGAAATCAACAGGCTGGGCTGGCTCCCTAATCACAATGTGGTGAAGATTATGACCTGCTGGACTCCACTTACCTCATTAATTAAGTGAATTAGGCAGCACAATTCTTAACTTCTAGCTAAATTTCTATGATTTTGTATCTCCCAAATTACAAATGATAAATGAATGTGTTAATTCGAAATGTGGGCTACACTATTTCTCCAATAAAAGTCTGACAAAGGTTTTGCTGCGTTTCGCTTTACTGTGTTAGCAAGGATTCAGTTTTTAGTTTCAGTATATATGGCAGACACTCCTTTGGTCTACCTAACAGCCTGCACCCTTTTTTTCACTGCTAACGGAGCCCTAATTTTGTATAATTGAGGGAGGAGTAAAGGGATTCACCCTTTCATACAGTGAGAGTAGATTCTCTTCCAGCCCTAGAGGCTGAGTCATTTGTTCTAAGCAACCAAAGGGAACTCTGTGCCTCTTTGCCAATGATGGGTTTAAGGGCGGAAAGTGAAAGTCATTCAGTTGGACTCTTTGCAACCCTACGGACTATACAGTCCATGGAATTCTCCAGGCCAGAATACTGGAGTGGGTAGTCTTTCCCTTCTCCAGGGGATCTTCCCAACCTAGGAATCAAACCCCATGTCACTCCTGCCAAAACAATAAAGGTAAGTTTGCTGAGACAGAGAGACTCTTAAGTATTTTCTTTTCAGGTAAAAAGAGGGAAACACACAAGGTGAAAACATTCATGTCCCCTCCCCATTATTTTTCCTACTTTTAATGTGGTGGTGTGTGATGAATGTGATGGTTAGTGCCGAGTCAACCATCTTATGACCATGAGGCATTAAGTTTAAAATGGAAATGTCAACATGTTGAGTGAGCAATAGAAAAACAGAAATAGAAAAATCCCTGATATTATAGATTGAATGTTTGTGTCCTCTCAAGATTTATATGTTGAAATTCTACCACCCCCAATATGATGGTATTAAAGGGTGATTAGATTATGAGGGTGGGACCCTAGTCAATAGAACTAGTGTATTTATGAAAGGAACCTCAGAGAGCTCTCTTCCTCTTCTGCTATGTAATGACTTAGCAAGAAGACAGTCACCTAAGAAGCAAGAAGAAAGCTCTCATCAGACACCAAATCTGCTAATGCCTTGGTCGTGGACTTCCCAGCCTCCAGTACTATGAGAAATGGATTTCTGATGTTTACAAACCACTCAGACTAGATATTTCCAATCATTTTATTGATGTACACTCACACACCCACAAGCAAACACTTGCTTAATAGATCCCTTAAGAACAGTTAGAACTGGACATGGAACAACAGAGTGGTTCCAAATAGGAAAAGGAGTTCATCAAGGCTGTATATTGCCACCCTGTTTATTTAACTTATATGCAGAGTACATCATAAGATGCTGGACTGGAAGAAACACAAGCTGGAATCAAGATTGCCAGGAGAAATAGCAATAACCTCAGATATGCAGATGACACCACCCTTATGGCAGAAAGTGAAGAGGAACTCAAAAGCCTCTTGATGAAAGTGAAAGTGGAGACTGAAAGTTGGCTTAAAGCTCAACATTCAGAAAACGAAGATCATGGCATCAGTCCCACCACTTCATGGGAAATAGATGGGGAAACAGTGGAAACAGTGTCAGACTTTATTTTCCTGGGCTCCAAAATCACTACAGATGGTGACTGCAGCCATGAAATTAAAAGACGCTTACTCCTTGGAAGGAAAGTTATGACCAACCTAGATAGCATATTCAAAAGCAGAGACATTTCTTTGCTAACAAAGGTCCGTCTAGTCAAGGCTATGGTTTTTCCTGTGGTCATGTATGGATGTGAGAGTTGGACTGTGAAGAAGGCTGAGCGCCAAAGAATTGATGCTTTTGAACTGTGGTGTTGGAGAAGACTCTTGAGAGTCCCTTGGACTGCAAGGAGATCCAACCAGTCCATTCTGAAGGAGATCAGCCCTGGGATTTCTTTGGAAGGAATGATGCTAAAGCTTAAACTCCAGTACTTTGGCCACCTCATGTGAAGAGTTGACTCATTGGAAAAGACTCTGATGCTGGGAGGGATTGGGGGCAAGAGGAGAAGGGGACGACAGAGGATGAGATGGCTGGATGGCATCACTGACTTGATGGACATGAGTCTGGGTGAACTCCGGGAGTTGGTGATGGACAGGGAGGCCTAGCGTGCTGCGATTCATGGGGTGGCAAAGAGTCGGACATGACTGAGCGACTGATCTGATCTGATCTGATGTGATTAAAAAATTTTTGGATATAGTTTGCAAAATTGCCCTCTAGATCTGTCATCTTTCAACACATACAAGAGGTCTGTTTTTCCACACCTAATTCCTCAGCATATCCAATCAACATTGTAATCATTACTAGTAGGAAACACTAAATATTCAGTCCCCTTTTATTTTTCATTATCATTATCGTTTAACATTTTCAAGAGTAACTATAGTATTTCTTTGGTAAATACCCATTTGTCCATTATTCTATTTGAATGCTTAACTTTATCGTATTAATTGCAACTTTTAAGTGTTTAGTAGCAAACAGAGCAGGAAGAGCACAACCTTCATATCCAGGAGACCTGGCTTCAAATTCTGGCTCTGCTGTTTACTAATTGTTTAACTTTGTGACTAGTAAAAATTTTTCTAGATGTTAGTTTCATTGCTTATGAAATGAGGATAAAAAAGTACCATTCTCGTGGATTTCTTAGAATTATTAGTTAATACATTTAAAGCCCTTAGAATATGGCCTAATATGCAATAAGCACATATGAGAGCTAAGTATTATTATTACTAAAGATATTATTTTGTCCTAAATCTTACTAATATCTATTATTTGCTTTTTTAACTCTTTAAATTGTGTCATATGTGACACACAAAATTTTACATTTTGGGGTGAACAAATCAACAATCTCATTTATCATTTCTGGCTTTGGTACAATGCTTAGGAAGTTCATTCTCAGCCTGATACTTATTTTAAACTCTTATGTTTTCTTTCAGTATATGTATATTTTCATTTTCACATTCAAATTAATCTGGAACTTATTTAGGAGTAATCTGTGGGTACAACTATATGTCCATCCATCCATCATCTACCAACCTACCATTTGTTGGCCAATTATATCAGTTTAATATACTAAATATTTCATCCTTTTCTAATAGATTTAAAATATGTTTATGACATTCTCAATTTGCATTTGAACTTCATTCAGCTTTTGGATATTGCATTATGCCCCAATGAACTATATAAATTCCTTGAATACTTATTATTTCCACACCATTTTAATTATTAGAATTCTATAATATATTTTAACAAGCCCATATGCATTAATTTTGTTTTTTAAATTTTTAACTATTTTAATATTTATTTTGCTGGACAGATTTTTAGATTCACATTTTTCTCTAAGAATTCTGCAGTTCCCCACAATCCTTAGATGTCCATGAAGACTTTTTTACATTCACAAATAGATTCAGGGTAAACTGATAACTCTTAAATATTTGCATTTTCCATCCAGTTTTGCTTTTTAATGTCTGTCCTTGAGATTTTGTCATTTTCTTCACAGAGGCTTTGCCTTTCCTTTTAAGTATCTTGCTAGATTTTTCATATGTATAATAGTTATTTTAAATGGGAGATCTTCTTTTTCCATTCTCTTTTACACTGATATTATGAATGATATATACAAAGAGGCACTGGATTTTCATGTAGTCAAGTATGGTCAACTTACTAAATCACTTTAGAAAGTGCTGATTTTCTTAGGTTTTCCTCAGTGGATAATCATGTCATCTATAAATAACAATAATTATGACAATTTTGTCTCTTTATTTCCAACACTAATACATTTATCTATTCCTGTTTTATTTCATTTGCTAGAACTTCTAGAAAAATATAAAATGATAATAGAATTAGTGGGAGTTTGGTCTTATCCTTGCCTTTAGTGAACATGGTTTTTGACAGATTACAATTTCAAGAAAAGGCACATTTATTTTTAATTTACTAAGAAATTTCTTGGAAAAGAATGTTGATGTCCTCATAATTAATTAAAAATATCCTTAATGTTGAATTATTTTTTAAATTCTTAGATTTTTTGCATACAGTAAATACTTCTGAAAATAAAAACTGTATTGAAGCTCTGCAATATCTTAACCTATTTTGATTGCACCTCCCAAAAGATAAAAGTCCTGAAAGAAATAAGTTAATTGCCAATTACCAGTTCTGTCAAAACCTAGGCTACCCTCTAACATATCTGGACAGATATTCTCAGAGGAACACTGCTTAAGAATATTTTTTAAACATTTTTTCCACCTTTAGAGGTTTTATTTATTTTTATTTTTAAATTGGGGTATAGTTGTGTTACAATGTTGTGTTAGTTTCTGCTGGACAATGAAGTCAGTCAGTCATATGTATACATATATCCCCTCTTGGACTTTCCTCCCACCTGCCCCCATCTTTTTTCCTTGTGGAAGAAACACGTATCTATTATGTTTAAAAGTTAGAAATATAAACAAGACAAATAGAAGAACCAAAACTCTTATGGTAATAAATAGGAGACAGTTATCAGTCAATATGAGACAGGAAGGAAGGAGGGCAGGGCACGAGCTCTAAGAAGAACTGGACACAACAAAAACCAGTTAGAACCTACCAGGCTCAAGATGGTGGCAGATTTATTATACACTTATTATAACTCATTACCATGTTAAATTACACACCCACAGGTGCCATGACAGTTTTGCCTACCAGAAAGGCAAAAAGTTGGCAGTGGCCCACATCCTGGAAATCCCCAAAATAATTAGAACAATGAAATTACAAGCACATAAAAACTAACCATTACCACACCTTGGGACTGCTCTTGCCTTTGAGGCAGTTTGCATTCTGCCAATATATGTGAATAAAATACATTAAATAAAATTATGTATTATCCTGCTTTCTAAATAGGATAAAAATAGCAGTTATTGTAGAAAGTATAAAAAGAGGGTTTAGAATTACTCAAGTTGGTAAATCATAAATTTTCCATGACGCTCTGTCAGAGTCTAACAATCAGTTCAGTCGCTCAGTCATGTCCGACTCTTTGCAACCCCAGCACACCAGGCTTCGCTGTTCATCACCAACTCCCAGAGCTTGCTCAAACTCATGTCCATTGAGTCAGTGATGTCATCCAACCATCTTATGCTTTGTCATCCCCTTTTCCTTCTGCCCTCAGTCTTTCCCAGCATCAGGGTCTTTTCCAATGAGTCAGTTCTTCACATCAGGTGGCCAAAATATTGGAGTTTCAGCTTCAGCATCAGTCCTTCCAATGACTATTCAGGATTGATCTCCCTTAGGATTGACTGGTTTGACCTCCTTGCAGTCCAAAAGACTCTCAAGAGTCTTCTCCAACACCACAGTTCAAAAGCATCAATTCTTTGGTGCTCAGCTTTCTTTATAGTCCAACTCTCACATCCATACATGACTACTGAAAAAACCATAGCTTTGACTAGACAGACCTTTGTCAGCAAAGTAATGTCTCTGCTTTTTAATATGCTTTCTAGGTTTGTCAGAGCTTTTCTTCCAAGGAGCAAGCATCTTTTAATTTCATGGCTGCAGTCACCATCTGCAGTGATTTTGGAGCCCCCAAAAATAAAGTCTGTCACTGTTTCCACTGTTTTCCATCTATTTGCCATGAAGTGACAAATACTGGACTGATATTTTTCTAGGGAAAAAGTATTTTTTAAATTTTCCCTTTATAAAATTCACACACAAATACTACAGAATATCTGAAAGATAGCAAAAACATTCAATATTTTTGAAAAGCAAGTAGACAGGATGCAGGGTGCTTAAATATAAATATTAGACTTCAAGACACCTGCTCATTTACCCTATGTGAAACAAGTGTGGAGCCCAGTATATTCAAGGTTTTAATGGGAATTAGAGCATAGAGGATTATCAGAGAACAGGTTAGTTTGCACTATGGAATTCTATGCTGATTCATAATGCAAAAGCACAGTGATCAAGCTCTAGGATAAAGTGTATTTTGTCACTACAAAAAAGGGCAGGGGGCAGTAATATCTATTAAAACCAGTTAACTCTAGGTTTCAAGCAAAGATTCTAAAAGGTTAATGTCTCATTAGGTCAACTATTCATAAATTAACTACCTAGTGATAAAAGTTACAAGCTAGATCATTCACAGATTGGCAATTTTCTTAAGAGCCCTTTAACAATGAAAGATGGATTTGCATTTTGTTTTAGGATGAGGTGAGTTAATTCTTTTGTTTATCCACAGTCTATCAGCAACCACCTAGAAGAGTCTTATTGCTAATGATTATATAAGACATTTTTATCGGCCTTCTCCCAATAATGTCTGAAACTAAGGCAATACGTCAACAGGCCACTTGTTCCCTTTTCTGAATTAAACAATCTGTTAGTCTTTTCCACCAGAGAAGAAATATGATGGATTCTACTTCTCAGACTGCAAATGATTTTTTTGAGTCTCCATGTCTGAAATGTTTCTGCTTAAATCTGACAAGGGGAAAAAAATAACTTTCATAAGGCAATGCCATGCTTAAGGTTAAAACAGATCTGCTGCAGGGGCACCAGCCAAATTTTCCCGCTGCAGCAGTGGAATATGAGAACCAAGAGGTGGATATTAGATGCTCATTTTAGAAGTCATGGGTTTCAAACATTAAAAGATTAGGCTTCACAAGGTAAAGAAAATTGCACTACGGGAAACTGCAGGCCTGTGAGCTTGTTTGGCGAAGGTGGAACTATGTAACCCCAGGGCACTCCTCTACGTCAAATTTGCTTGATACGTTGAAATTCTCACAGATATTCCTCTTACTACAGGCCACCCCATTTCTTATCTACAACTCCCAGGCCATGTCTATGTACCACAAAAATAATCTTAACATATAAATATATAACAGATATATTTATATGTTAAGGTTATTATTATTTTTTTTGATGAAAGTGAAAGAGGAAAGTGAAAAAATTGGCTTAAACTTTTGGTTTAAACATCTGGTCCCATCATTTCATGGGAAATAGATGGGGAAACAGTGGAAACAGTGGCTGACTTTATTTTTTGGGGCTCCAAAATCACTGCAGATGGTGATTGCAGCCATGAAATTAAGACACTTACTCCTTGGAAGGAAAAGTTATGACCAACCTAGATAGCATATTCGAAAGCAGAGACATTACTTTGCCCACAAAGGTCCATCTAGTCAAGGCTATGGTTTTTCCAGTGGTCATGTATGGATGTGAGAGTTGGACTGTGAAGAAAGCTGAGTGCCGAAGAATTGATGCTTTTGAACTGTGGTGTTGGAGAAGACTCTTGAGAGTCCCTTGGACTGCATGAGATCTAACCAGTCCATTCTAAAGGAGATCAGTCCTGAGTGTTCATTGGAAGGACTGATGTTGAAGTTGAAACTCCAATACTTTGGCCACCTAATGCGAAGAGCTGACTCATTTGAAAAGATCCTGATGCTGGGCAAGATTGAGGGCAAGAGAAGAGGACAACAGAGGATGAGATGGTTGGATGGCATCACTGACTCAATGGACATGAGTTTGAGTAAACTCCAGGAGGGGTGATGGACAGGGAGGCCTGGCGTGCTGCAGTCCATGGGGTCACAAAGAGTTGGACACGACTGAGCAACTGAACTGAACTGACCAGGTTTGGTTCTTATTTTCCACTTGAAATGCTATTAGAGGAAATCTTGTGGTTATAGATATTTAACCAGGCCTGCCTTAGTGACAGTTCCTCCTTGGAACAGGGGAACTTGTTAGTCCCCTAGGGCTATATATTGATACATTTGGATAGTGAACATTTCAGAGCTGGTACCTGTACGTAATTTTGATTATGAAATAGTAAATCTCTCTCTAGAAGCAGAAATCCAGGAAAGGATGTGGAGATAGGTTTTCTATAAAGAATATGCATGTTCCAGTGTACACCAGAGAAGTCACTACGACTTATCACAAAGACAAGCTCATTGACGTTAAGTACAGTTGAATTTTTCATTATCTGTAGTCTTCCCACTTAAAACAAACCATCCAATATGTTGACATTTATATGGTTCAATCTCTCCATGCCGGAAAAAAAAAAAAAATCCACAGAAATAGGGTCAATAGGGTCTTTCTCATATACAACCCTTTCACAAGTTATGAGTTAATGTTAATTAAGAGAGCTATTGTTGCCTTATTTTTCCTTTATATTTTTAAAATATATCCTCATCATCTCAGAAAAATAAAGTATCTGTATGAATAATCATAAATTTTTGGAAAAAGTCTAGCGCTCCATTTTTTCTTTCAAATGAAACAGTTCTTACTGATTTTTGATTTGAGCTTCTCTGGTGGCTCAGTGGTAAAGAACCTGCCTGCCAATGCAGGAGACACAGGTTCTATCTTTGGGCCAGGAAGATCCCCTGGAGAAGGAAATGGCAACCCACTCTAGTATTCTTGCTTGGGAAATCCCAAGGACAGAGGAGCCTGGTGGGTTACAGTCCATGGGGTTGTAGAAGAGTCAGACACAACTTAGAGACTAAACAGCAACATTTTTGATTTGTCATTTCTCCTCTTTTATCTTCACTGTTTTGTTTGGCTTGTATTGTCTCTATTTCTGGCAAAAGAGTGGTCCTACTGGACCTCCAGTGCCTTCATTCCACATCTATTTCTCTATCATCTCTCTCCTCATTTATCCCATTATTGTAAACATTGTGACTGGTCACTCAACATCCATTCCATTCCTTTCCTACAAGAGAAGAAGAAGTGCAATTGGGGAGATTAACATTATTGTGATTGGCCTTTGGGCATTCTATCCCCCTGGAAAGTAGTAAGTAAAAGAAAAGCATGTGATACAAAAACAGACAACGCACAAGCTTGTGACCTCTGAGAAAATCCTCTCTGACTCTTACTAAAGAACAGTTCAAGTTAATCTCTCTTTTGCCTTCTTGACTTGAACAAGGGAGTATGTAGCAGCCACTGAAAGTCATTCTAAATCCAAGAGAAATCAGCTTCAAGATGAAGACATTCTTGATGGAGAGGAGAGAGATACAAACTCTAGAATGTGAAAATATTACTGAGTTGTTATACCCATCCTATTTTATGCTCTGCTTTCTTATTGCTACAATCTGCTTGGATTGGTCTGTTATCGATAGTCCAAAGGATCCAAACTGCCACACTTCACCCTATATACTTCCAATTAGACCAATAAAAGCTGTCACATTGATAAAGACTGTTGCCAGTGGGAGCTAAGTTTTTATTTCTTCAGTTTCCCTTTATGTCATGAAAACACAGATGAAAATAGATTCTTACTGGTTTCTATGTCTGCACAGCTATTTAGCTTGGATATAAATTTCCAAAAATATTTACACAATAACTGGTTGTATCAAAATAATCACACAGACAGTAGCCATGAGGTTATAAATATAGTATAGTAAGTCATGGGTCCTGTTTTCAATAAGCACATTTAGGATGGGAATGGGCAATAATATTTGTTCTCTAACCATAGATTACTCTAGGATTCTTAGAACTCAGTCCCATCACTAAGTCAATGAGGGTCATTCACCTGCCAGATATGACTGAATTCATCTAGAGGATATGTGTCACTTATATTAATGTGAGGGAGTGATTCTGGGATAATGATATTAGGAGGCAGTTATTAATCTCAAGATCATTATCCTTTAAATCTACTTCTATCATAGATAGGGGCTGTCTTCAGAATGGTTAACATTCTATCAGGGTTATTTCAATTCTAATATTCTGCCATTTCTCATCTACGGATCTGCACACATGTGTGCTCAGTCATGTCCGACTCTTTGCCACCTCATAGACTGTAGCTCAGCCAGGCTCCTCTGTCCATGGAATTTTCCAGGCAAGAATACTCGAGTGGGTTGCCATTTCCTCTTCCAGGGAATCCTCCTGACCTAGGGGTGGAACCCAGATCTCTTGTGTCACCTGAATTGGTAGGCCGATTCTTTCCCAGCTGAGCCACTGGGGAAGCCAGCTGCCCTGTTCCTTGGGGAAGCTATGGATCTGAGCACTGTCTAAAATTCTTCAGGGCCTGAAATTCAACGATAGTCATTTTTAGACCATTTGATTAAGATAAGCCTTCATTTAGCTAGTTATCTTTCCTATTTATCTACTTATATGTGTATATAATTACATTACAAATGCTAACTAAATAAATAATACAAAACTCTGAAGGCGATCAGAACATCCCCAAATTTGCCATCCCCAAATACTTTTTCATATGATTATTTTGAGCTCAAGGAGACTGAGATTCAGGAAGGGCTCCCTGACCTCCCCCTTTATATCAATAAGTAGGGCACACATTTCCCATGAGAAAGATGCCCTCTCTCTACAGGAAGAGGAGAAGATTCTTTTCACTGGGGACAGAGAGCTGACCCTAAGATGAATCTGTACAGATAAACCTACTAAAATAATCCTTATTTTCCATTAGTTTCCCTCATATATTTCCTGGTTGCTTTTCCACAATTTACTCCCCTTTTCCTTCACTTTGTCACATCTCCATAACTTATCATTCTTTATTAAAATGGTATATAAGTTCTCAAGCCTACCTGCTTATTTATTTCTTACATATGAAGGATTCTGTGTACATAAAATAATATTAACATTAAGTAAAATCTGTACGTTTTTGTCTGTTTGTCTCTCTTTTGTCAGTTTAATTCCTAGGCCCAGTCTAGAACATAAGAGGACAGAGGAAAAAGCTTTTTCTCCCCAGACCTCTCAGCTTACCAAAAATATGACTCTACATGACTCTAACATTTTCTCTTGAAAACTCTGATTCAGATTTAAAATGGAAGCAACTAGAAATTTTACTTAAAATTAATTAAAAATTCATTCTGATCATTTGAGGTCTAATGTGGCCCTTTAAATGTCTGATTTGATGATTTGTTTTCTATCACATATTTGCCATCATGTCAACAGGGTAAAGATGAGAAACAGAAGTGAACATGTACCTTAACAAATATTTAAGCATCACATCTTATACTTTTTCTTATCACTTAATAACAAATGAATGGTTTAATTGTAGAACTCAGTAAATTCAGGATGAGTGTTATACATACAACCACTTTGGAAAGGGATAGGTTATAGAATCACTGGCAGATTAAGCACATATACATAATAGTAAAATTCAGACCTTAATTTAAAAGATGAAGAATTCAACCTCAGATATAAGAATTTCAACTCTCTAAGGTAATCAAGGCATCTTATAACTCTAAAGACAAATTAATTTAAATCTCAACAAATACTAAGCTATGCTATAGGCCAGACGGATATACATTATGAAAAAAGCTTTAAATGCCTCCCATGGGGAAAAATAACTTCCTGGATCCCTATTAATGAAGCAACTTCTCCTATGAGTTATCCATTTATATTTGTTTAATTTTATTAATTTACAAGCCATGGTCGTTAATTTCTTTTTTTGTCTTAGGTACCAGGTAATCATAATATTAACAATTTATATATTTTGCTACACCTTATTTAATTTACATGGGCAGTTAGACATATCAGCATGTTGGAATGCCTTCTTTTCATAATTTTGTCTATGGGAACACTGTTGCATAAATCGTCTGCACTAGAAGTAGCCATGGGTGAAATGGCTTTTCTTATTAAATGTCACAAGATTTAATGTCACAGTATAATTGGGATGGAAGGATAACTGCACTAAGCTCAACATGTCTTTTTCTGCTAACACATTATTAACCCACAGGAGTGTTAAAATATGTTTAATAAAGGCTCCATTCACATGGAAATGGTTGGCACTTGCTAAAAGTTACACTATTTCACTGCTCAGCCCTAAGAATTTCTAATGGAATTCATAGCAAGTTTGATTTTTCAAGTGAAATTATATTAGAAGTCCACACTAAAAAATTCAACATTTGTTCCTAAATTATAGTTTTAAATATAAAAATATTTATTTTGTGCTTGAAGCACTAGAGCATTCTAGTATTAATTGGCAGTTTCAAAGTTCATGCTTAAGAAGAATGCTGATAGAACAAGTAACAAAGCCAATAACAGTAACAAACAGTAACAAACTTTCTGATAGAAAGTCTTCTGGGTCTGTTATTGGCTTTGTTACTTGTTCGCTTGTCTGGACACACATACAAAAGTCCTGGGCACACAGCTAAGCTTACATGTACTAACCTCACTCTCAGTAAGATAGGGTCATATGACTGAGTTTGGACCAACGACTCATACAAACATGACCCATAACAACCTGCTCCACAAATCTGTATGTACTCTCTCCATTCGCTCTGCTTGAAACAGGAGAGGGCTCCAAACCCTGATGCTTGCTGAATATCCACACTGGACTATTAGTGAGCAAAAACAGGAAAATTATACCACTAAATTTCTGAGGATGTAAATGAAATGGCAACCCACTCCATTACTCCTGCCTGGAAAATCCTATGGACAGAGGAGCCTGGTGGGCTACAGTCCTTGATTGAGGTCACAGAAGAGTCGGACATGAATTAGCGACTAAACACCAAGAAGTGACTACATTTAATGCAGTTAGATCATTCTGATTTTCTCTTCTTTTTTCCTTCCTTCTTTCATTTTTTTTCCCTTCTATCATTCTACACAGGGTAGAATCTACCAACTGAAGAGAGAAGGAAGAAAACATCTAATAATGTTTTGTTATCATTGATACAGCCAATGACTTTGAGGAAGCTAGTTAATTTTGTTGGGCTTCTTATTCCCAATCATTAGCCCAAGGATACACACTCAAGCATTTCATAAAATCATAATCCACAGTGCCTTTTGCAAGAAAATTCCTCTGTCTCCATGTGTTCATGCAGAACCTGTTCCCTCAATGCTAGAGATTATAAGAGAACCTTTATTGTCTTTAAAGGTGCTAGTGCTAACCCACTCCAGTACTCTTGCCTGGAAAATCCCATGGATGGAGGAGCCTGGTAGGCTGCCGTCTATGGGGTCGCATAGAGTCGGACACAACTGAAGCGACTTAGCAGCAGCAGCAGCAGTGCTAACAGTCTACATCATTATTTCAAAATCTAAGCCAGGAATTTACAATACTGTTCCTGGTGAAATTTACCTGTAAAGAAGTCTCACCACCCCACTGTAATTTCAGCACATTCACATCTGTCTTACTTTAAATAGAGTGCACAAGTTCTCATCACTGAGCCTACTTTTTCCCAGTCTTTTCTTCTCAAGGCTAAACTACATCACACCAGTCTTTTAATCTTTCCTCACAAATGAGTTTCAAAACTTTAAACAGTTTCAACTTTTCTCTATCTCTTTTTCATAAGCCATAGTCACATAATTGATCTATTTGGTGGAAAAGGAAACTGAAGCAGAAAAGAAATCCAACCAACCAACTGTTTACATAGACAAAACTACTTTTGATTGAAGGCTCCATTTTTCACACAGTTTTTATGGCCTTAAAAAGGATTCTGAAATATATAAAGGAAACTTGTAATGAGTGTGTTTAAGAGAATAATTTGTACAGGTTTAAAGTGTTAGATATCTATGCATATTTTACAGTACAGTTAGTTTGGATTTAAATTAGTTATAATAGTAGATTTTTTCAATTCAACTAGGCACATGCCCCGCAGGTTTCTATCATTAAGTACACTTGATCAGACCACAACTGCACTTGATTGAAAAACTTAGAGGCATGAGATTTGCCCTAATTTCTCTTTGTAATTTTCTGCGTAGCGAGAACTCAACACACTCATTTATTTGGAAGAATCCCTGGTGACTCAGATGGTAAAGAATCTGCTTGCAATGCAGAAGGCCTGAGTTCAATCCCTGGGTCAGGAAGATCCCCTAGAGGAGGAAACGGCCACTCACTCCAGTATTCTTGCCTGGAGAATTAAATGGACAGAGGAGCCTGGTGGGCTAGTCCATGACGTTGCAAAGAGACAGATACAACTGAGTCACAACACTTTCACTTTCAGAAGAAGCAAAGTGAATTAGTGTAGAAGATCGTATCTTGGAAATTTCTAGACAATTTAGTCTTATAGGCTTAAAAAAACAGTAAAACTTCATAATCTTAAAGGGAATGGGGAAGGGGACTCAACCAGCAATTCAGGATCCACTAATAGAGCCATACAACTGACTTAACAAATGCACACGCAGTTGTCACTCCTGTCCTCTTACTGGAGCTGTGGAGACAAAGGCACTAGCATCCAGATCCCACTTCACTCATTTATTAACTCTATAATTGAATATCTCTGATCTCCAAATTTCCTAAATGACAAACTGAGGATAATGATGTTTAACCGGCTCTATGGTTCTGAGGTTTATATAATGTACAGTGGACAAAGCACTTACCAGAGTACTTGGCACATAGTAGGTAGTTGGAGTGAAAGAAAGATGGTAGCACATTCTTCGCCACACCTCCCATCCAACAGTGGAGTCTACTTCTCCCCACCTGGAATCTGGGCCTCTCCTGAGACTCGCCCAGGTGAGAAGAATGCAGCAGCAATGCTGTGGTATAATCTCCAAGGCTGGGCCTTAAGAGATATGCAGCTTTCACGCACATGCTGGAAATTCAACTTCTTTGAGCCCAACCACCGAGCCACGACAAGCCAAGCCACATACAAAAGCCATGAGGGGGAAACGCAAAGAACTTGGTTTGACAGCCACATCTCCAGCACCAACCATGTAAGTGAGCCATTTGGATACTCCAGGTCACTCAAACTTCCAGAGAACTGCAGCCCTAATCAACCCTAAACACTAAAGGAGAATCACCCACTCACATATGCTTAGTCAATACGAGAGATAATAGTTTTGTTTTCCCAAGTCACAAAGTTTTAAATGGAGCCTTTAAGTTTGGGGTAGTTTCTTACACAGTAATAGCCAAAACAGGAGCAAAAATTGGAGCAATTATTATTTTTCTCCAATGATGACTGAAAATAGCATACACTGGAGCTTCTGTGCTCTACTTAGAGACCTTAGGGTCAATGTATCGTATACCACAGCTCACTACCAAAATATTGGGGAAGTCATAAATAGGGGACTTGACCAAAAAAAAAGAAGAAAAAAAAAAGAAAAGAAAGTTCTTTAAGAGAACTAGTGCTTTCTTTCCATTGCAATCTTGTTCTTGTTGTTTAGTCACTCAGTCATGTACGACTCTTTGTGACCCCATGGACTGCAGCACACCAGGCTTCCCTGTCCTTCACCATCTCCCAGAGCTTGCTCAAACTCATGTCCATTGAGTGAGTGATGTCATCCAGCCATCTTGTCCTCTGTCATCCCCTTCTCCTCCTGCCTTCAGTCTTTCCCAGCAATAGGGTCTTTTCTAATGAGTTGGCTCTTTGCATCAGGTGGCCAAAGTATTGGAACTTCTGCATCAGCCCTTTCAATGAGTATTCAGGGTTGACTTCCTTTAGGATTGACTGGTTTGATCTTGCAGTCCAAGGAACTCTCAAGAGTCTTCTCCAATACCACCGTTTAAAGCATCAATTCTTCAGCACTCAGTCTTCTTTACAGTCCAATTCCCACATCCATACGTGACTACTGGAAAAATGATAGCTTTAACTAGACGGATCTTTGTCAGCAAAGTAATGTCTCTGATTTTTAATACACTGTCTAGGTTTGTCATAGCTTTTCTTCCAAGGAGCAAGCATCTTTTAATTTCATGGCTGCAGTCACCATCTGCAGCAATTTTGGAGGCCAAGAAAATAAAGTCCGTCACTGTTTCCATTGTTTACCCATCTATTTGCCATGAAGTGATGGGACCAGAGGCCATGATCTTTTTTGAATGTTTCTTGAATGTTGAGTTTTAAGCCAGCTTTTTCACTCTCCTCTTTCACTGTCATCAAGATGCTCTTTAGCTCTTTTCTTTCTGCCATAAGGGTGGTGTCATCTGCATATCTGAGATTATTGATATTTCTCTCTGCAATCTTCATTTCAATTTGTGCTTCATCCAGCCTGAAATTTTGCATGATTAACTCTGCATATAAATTAAACAAGCAGGGTGACAATATACAGCCTTGACGTACTCCTTTCCCAACTTGGAACCAGTCTGTTGTTCCATGTCTGGTTCTAACTGTTGCTTCTTGACCCGCATACAGATTTTTCAGGAGGCAGGTAAGGTGGTCTGGTAATCCCATCTCTTGAAGAATTTTTCACAGTTTGTTGCATCCACACAGTCAAAGGCTTTAGTGTAATCAGTGAAGCAGAAATAGATGTTTTTTCTGGAATTCCCTTGCTTTTTATATGAGCCAACAGATGCTGGTAATTTGATCTCTGAATGCTCTGCCTTTTCTAAATCCAATTCTAGATTGCAATCTTTACTGTACTGCATATCTGTTCATTATATCACATACCTGTGAGTTCTTATATGACTGTAAATTGTAGGACCAAGGAATGTTTGCCCCAAAATCAGGTCTCATGATCTCTGTACAGGGTACAGTTCTTAAAGACTCACTTGTTCTTCTTTGCTTACAGCCTTTGCAGATTTATACTCTCCTTTTGCCTCCCTGCGCCTTGTCCCATTTATTTTGGTGGCCATCATAGACCTAGCACCAAACTTATTTATCTGCCCTCATTTTCTTTGTAGGCTTCCTATGTCTTCCTTATGGTATTTTTTAAAATTTCTCCCCATGCTGTCTCTCTCTCCCCCCCATCCTTGACCTTGATTAGCTGTATCCCTAGAATCTATTAAATCTAATGAATATCACTTTTAGATTTTCAGTCTTGGCCCCACTGGGAATCATTGTTGCCATGCCCATTGTGGTAACAGATATGATATTATCTTAATTGCAGGTATATAAATGCAAAGTACCTTTTTTCCTTAGGGCACAAATGAAAGAAAATTATAGTAATTTACAAAAGAAAATGGTTATGTGTTTCTAGGTAAATTTCCTAATAGAGGTGACAATATAAAAATATATAACTGTATATTCAGTAACCAATCACACTCTTTGTTTTTGATATAAAGCCAAGCTCCTGAATCCTTTGAAAGTTCCTGCTTCCAGAGGAGCAAATTCTTGTCAGCCCTGGTGGAGTTTGTAATCAAATATAATAACATGGGAACTGCTAAGCAATTAATTACCACGGCATGCTTGGCATCAGTACATTCAAGTTGTTCTGCTATGGGGAGCTACCATTTCTTCACCAAAGAGGCCATACACAACCAATTTAGGAACAGAGCAGCTGCTGTGTATTTGTAATGTGAAGAAAATGATTACTGTATATTATATGATTTCAGATTTTTTGCATGAACAATATTCTCAATTTAGGAAATTTCCTCTTAAACATAGTAATTATTTTAATTATTTCTTCTCTGGCAATTTTTCTATTGAAATTTTCTCACTGTGTTTTTAATTGAGATAACTCAATTAAGCCATAGAAATGTTAAATTATTCAAAATTGTAGCAGTTTTTGTTCTACATGAGTTTGAAAAAAATTCTTTTCTTAAGTCTTCAGTTTGAAGAAATGTTTTTCATATTTATTCCTCAGCTGTTTCTCAGCTGTCTGGATCTACATGATGACACGGTGCAGTCTTTGCATTTCACCAGAGCACATTCTCAGTGAAGACAATTTAAACTGCAAAGAAAGGGGATTCAACCTGAGAAAACTAAGGAGGTAAGAATCACCTTTAGAGGCAACTGGCTGCAAATATAGATGTCAAGAAGGAGGCAAAGAAAGCAGTCCTAATAATTCATTAGTATTATGGGTAGACACATTTTGATAACTCGCTTGTGAGAGGTATGAAGAAAGTGGCTGCCCAATGAAGTTCCTTTTATTTTTACATTAGTGCAGTTCAATTTATAAAGAATTTGCATACCTGTTATCGCATTCAGTTCCTACAACAACCCTGTGCTCATCGAGGCCAGTAATAATAATGTTTTCCCTTTTCTACCTGTAAGAAAATTGAGATTCCAAAGTGATTTCTGACTTTCCTAATATTATTACTTTCACTAAGAGGAAACCTAATCCATGACTATTAAGACAGAGCTAGTAGTTATCTGGGTCTTCCATCTCTTGAGGGCTGATCCTTCTGCTACATTCTTCTGTGGCTTAAATTTTGAGACATATAAAGTTGTGAGTGTAGGTAAGTAAAGTTCAGAAATCACATGAAAGATTACATCTTTCCAATGCTAAAGAAGAACTAGAATTGGTTATCTTAATAGGTTGATTATGTAAATATTTCTTTATTAAAATCTTGATGACACATGCCCTGAAAACTACAGCTTATATGTAATCCCTATTTACTGTCAAGTGGAAAGTTGAGGAAGCTTTCCAAAGAGGAGATCTAGCAATAGTACCATTTTATATGACTGTGCTAATTATTGGTATAATAATAATTACTATAATTAATATAATATTACTATAACAATGTAAAGTATTATACTAATTATAATATAATTAATAACATTAATAATGTGGTGACTTTCCTCCCATGGATGTGAGGCGTAGCCAAACAAGAATAATTCTTGCTAAAGGAATATTATATCTGAGATGCTGCTTACCTTATCTGCCTACTTTGTGACAACCATTATTTGGGACCAACCCAACCAAAGAGTCATCCCTGAAAATATATTGATTTAAAAAAAAATTGTAAAGGCAACTATGGCAACTATGGGCTGAGAATTACAGTGAAGAGTCAAAAATAATTGAGTCTATAACTAACTATAGGTAACATATATATGGTTAAAGTAATATTCTCCATAAAATTTATGGACATCTTTAAAAAATACCCAGTAGAAATATTTCTCAACAGATTAGTATCAGTATGATACTTTTATCCTTGATCATTGATCATTTCTGCTTGTTGTGACCCTAAACTGATATATATAGTTGAAGGTCATTTCCTAATAGCAAGGCCTATCCCATAAATTGCAGATTATCCAGCAATTCAAGTCTGCAGTAGTTTACCATAAACTACATATTATTTTATAGTTCTTTGATTTTAAATTTGCACTTGTTTGAAAAGAAAGTCTTGGCCATATTTCTAAAGTGACTTTCCTTCCTTCAGTATGCTTTAGAAGTTGCTAATTATGTGCTGTTGATTACTCTGAAATTCTCCATTTGGGTACTATGGTCCTCTGTCTCTCTCTTCTCTTTGCTGGGCGCTCATTTATGCAAGCTGCAGCCTCTATAAACTACTGTGTCTCCAGTCGACCTGCCATCTTATGCTTGGCTGCTTCATGGCCCTATGGGAATGGGAAGGATTTTCATAGTTCCTGGCTATTTTCAAGAAAGAGGAGTAACTTTCAGATTAGTCTCTGATAAAAATTAGTCTGCCTCATTCCAGATAGTCTATGCCAGTGTTTTTAAAATTGTGCTTGGAGACCTATGGGTCCTGAAACCTGTGAAGAATATGAATTCATGCTTGAAATTTTATATATAAGTGATAACTGGGTTTTGATATGAGACATGTTCCTAATTCTGTATCATGATCAAAAAACTTTGAAACTACTCTTCAATATTGTTTAATGTATAATATATTAAGTTTAATGTATTATATATATAATATATTAATGTATAATATATTAAATATTGGCAGATATTTGAGATTTTACTCATTTTTCATGCTGTTTACTGTGGGTATCTGTGTTGAAGTGAATAGTTGAAACAACTTTATAAGAGCTGCAATAAAATTATTTTACTTGGTATTGTTGGTCAAAGACTTCTCAATATGGACAGCCTGTTATGTGAGAAGAACCCAGGCTTCTGGGCTGGATGGATGGCTTTTGGCTTCTAATATATTTCTATCACTTGCTTAACTGAAGGCCTTGGGTAAGTCACTTAATTTCTTTGAGTCTCAAGTTTCCTCAAATGTAATACTGTACATTTTCTCAAATGTAATACCGGAATAATAATATTTATCTCACATAGTTCATTTAAGAATTCCAGAAATGCACATAGAGCAATCAGCACAGTACCTGTACACAAAATGTAGTCAAAAAATCAAAACCTGTAGTTCTAAGCCTGGAAGCTATTTCAGTAATACTGGTTTATGAGAAGTATAAAACTGAGTAATGGAAATATTGGGGAATATTACATCAGTATCATGTTACAGTCAATGTGACTAACAGAACAGATTTTTAAAACACCTGAATTCAAATTGTCCTATATAGAATTGAGACAAAGCGTTAACTAATCTCTATAACTTAAGCATTAACCATAAAGGATCTAGTTTTCCTCCACAGAGGTCAAAACAACATAATCTGACAGTAAGATAATCTAGTTAGATAAGAAAATAAATGTTAAAGTTACTAAATTCTTCCAATATATCTATCTATCTTGGAGAAGGAAATGGCAACCCAATCCAGTATTCTTGCCCAGAGAATCCCATGGACAGAGGAGCCTGGTGGGCTATAGTCCACGGAGTTGCAAGAGTTGGACATGACTTAGCCACTAAACCACCACCACCATCTATCTATCTAAACTCAATAGAAATGGAAACATAATTTCATGTAGAAATTTGTACATGAGTGTTCATAGCAGTGTTACTTATAAAAGGCAAAAGTTGGAAATAACACCTTTTGAATGGATGAACAATTGATTAAACAAAATGTGGTATGGCCATAAAATAGAACATTGTCTAAAAAAAGGAATAAAACACTGATACACGCTTATATGAATCCCCTTGAAAAAGTTATGCTAAGCAAAATAAGTAACTCACAAAAGACCATGTATTACATGATTCCATTGGTATGAAATGCCCCAAATAGGCAAATCTCCAGAGATAAAAAGTAGAGTAGTGGTGGTTTAGGTGTGGGAAAATTGGAGAAAGAGGGTATAATAATGAAAAAGTATAGGTGTATTTTTCAGGTGATGAAAAGGACTGAAAATTGTGGTGATTATTGTACGACTCTGCAACTATTATAAACCATTGAACTGTACATCTTAAAATGGTGAATTATCTGATTTGTGAATTATATCTCAATAAAGTTGCCACAAAAATAGGGGTTAAACATTGGGAAAGGCTACAAAAGCTATGAAACCATAATACTTTACAGCACTGGTCGCTCTCAGTATCACAGTGGCCTTGGACTCATAAAAAAGGGGTGATTGATTCTGAGATGTTGCCACATCGTGACTGTTTCTCAGGGTTTTGCGATACTTCATCCTACTTTGGTTTTGCAGATCATTTCACTCTGATCATACTTGTAGAATTTTTCTTAAGAATTCTTATTATCCTCATCTGGCTCTCTCCAAACAGAAAAGAAAGAAATAATGCATCAAGTAACACAAAACTAGATTGGTACCTTACAACATCAGATGCTTACAAGGACATACATCATGGAGACACATTTCTGCTATATACAGATACAAGTGAGATAAATGCTCCATTTTTGCCTATTGCTGTCTTTTCCATATCTATAATTAATGATCAAAAACCAAGTATTTAATATCCTGAATACAACTAACTTTTCCACAGGAGTAACCTGTCAGAAATGGGGAAAAAAAAAAAAAAAAAAAACACATGTGCAGTTATAGTGCATGAGAATTACTATCAATTTTGTGTAGCAATAATAATTTTAACAGTGAAGCAGGGTACATTGTGATAAAGAATATGATCTGACTTTGTTTAAGTTTTATGTAAAATGAAATGTTCTAATACAAACTGCAATATAGTTTGGTGTCATGTAACAAAAATATTTAATTTGGGGATATTCTTATGCCATGTGGGAAAAAACACCCACAAAAATCACAGCTTTATCCAACACATCCATCAGGAAAAACTGCTCATCTTTGGCCACCTATGCAATATGAAGACTAATATATAACAAAACTTGTAATGGACTCTTAAATGTGTTGTACAGATGAAGATAACATCATTGAAAACCAAAAGCAGAAATGTGATCTGCCTGTTTTTGATTTTGTTTTTTTCATAAAATGGCATCTCATTATTTTTTACTTCTTTGATTATTCTATTTCTACTTATGGATGACTTATACTCTAGACCCTAAAAGTCACACAAATCATAATGAAAAAGCATGAAGTCTGTTCATCAAAAAATATTATTATAGTAATTTGCCTCCAATTAAAAAAAAGAAATAAAAAATTATTATAGTAATTTCTCAATCAGAAAGAATTGAGTATTTTTCAGCTAAGAACCAGTATCCAAAGCAAATGCAGAGGCAACTTCGGTTAAATTGAGACCTGGGAGCTGAGGAATCCTAATTCCACTTGCTGTTTGGCTCACTTTGAGCAAGTCATCACTCTCTGAGCCTCATTCTTCTCATTTGTTAAAAAAAAAAAAAACAAAAAAAACAACTTTTGGAACAGATGGCCTCAATCCATATACAACAATTTTTAAAAGCTGTGTCAGTCTATGATTTTGTGATATGGCACTGGATAGTCCAATAGATTAACAGAATGTATGTCCTTTCTACCACATTTTAATTAAGTCATCTTTATAATAGTATCTTTTTACTCCTAACAATTTTAAACACTTATGATTTTAAGCCAACAAAAATGGAATAACTGAAGCCAGTTCAGGTATTGCTGCAATGAGGCCTATTATATATGTAATAAATACCCAAAGTTAATAAAGAAAACCGTATTATACAAAAGACTAATAGTGGACACATCACCTGAGAATGTGTTATAAAAACAACAGTTCACTACAGTTCTCCAGGATAGACTGAGTTAATGATGTGAGTCTATATGAGTCAATGACATTTTTTCAAATATTGCTTTTGAGGTGGGGTTTTGTTTTGCTATAATTTTCCTCTTCATTGTATGAGTACTGTTCTTTATTGGTGATGAAACAAAGTCTGTGTGACACCTAAATGAAGCAATTTACATTGAATCTACCTGCCAGTCACACTGGTTGTCTCTCCCTAACTTTGATGAGTTAATAATATGGACAGTTCCTTGGAATATTAAAATAAGTAAATATGTTCTATAATATACAGTATGATACACACACACACACACATACATATATACTAGATACAGAGTATATATGAGGCTTCCTTGATGGCTCAGCAGCAAAGAATCTGACTGCAATGTAGCAAACCACCTGCAATCCCAATCTGAGGGACACGTGTTCAGTCCCTGTATCAGGAAGATCCCCTGGAGAAGCAAATGGCCTACCCATTACAATTTTCTTGCCTGAGAAATCCTAAGGACAGAGGAGCCTGGCAGGCTACAGTCTATGGTGTCACAAGGTCAGACACAATTTAGTGACTAAACCACCACCACCACAGATTATATGTATACAGTATATATGTACACACATATATACCTACATACATGTGTGTGTGTGTACATATGTGTGTGTGTGTGTATATATATATATATATATATATAGAGAGAGAGAGAGAGAGAGAGAGAAAGAACATATATGCAAAACTAGAACTGAGCATCTGAACATAAAGGTGGCTTACGTTGATTGATTTCATTTAGTTGGCCATCTATTTCAGCTTTGCTTCTGTTTTCCAATAACAGGATAAAAGTAATTCCATCTGTCATTCTACATCTAAATGCCATCTGTTAGAATTGTCTAGTTTGTATAGGCAGCTCTCAGTAAGCAGGCCTATCTGATATCCTAACTTCTTATCACTATTTACTCCTTCACATTAGTATCAAGAAATCCAGTGAGATTTAAGTTTCTGAGCACACCTCACAGATGCTAATTATTTAGGGAGACGAGAAGTTGTTCTTAATATTGAAAGAAGACACTACTGGACTTTCATTTTCATGCATTTTTGCCCTGGCAGCAGAGACAGTGATCTCGTGTATCGATCAAATAGCTGCTTCAATTTGGAATCAAATTTTTCTCCCAAATGAAACTGCAGAACCCTATGGCTTTAACTTCAGCAACACCTCATTCTGAAACAGTGCCAGACGACACATGGTAATGGCCTTGCAAACTGGAGTTGATTCAAGGAAGACAGGTGATGTGGCAAGATAGGGAAATCCCATAGCTCCCTCATTGTCTAAGACAGAACCAGATCTTCTTCGATGTCAGTTGGCAGTACTATATCATACTAATTTTACACATTTTACACATTCTGTACCTGAATGATAGCTATAGCAATGGAGCATTAGAAAGCTGCTGCTGCTGCTGCTGCTGCTAAGTCACTTCAGTCGTGTCCAACTCTATGCGACCCCATAGACGGCAGCCCACCAGGCTCCGGTTAGAAAACTAGAAGGATATTAAAGGCCCACTCAAACAGGACAATGAACACACATTATCAACATTAGTGGGTAATACTCTGGAACACTGGTCACTAAAGCTAGAGTTTTATTCTGCCACTCACTAATTATGTACCCTTGGATGAATCATACTTTCTCTAGTTCTCATTTTTATCATCCTTAAAACAAGGAGTTGGATGAACTCTAAAGTGCTTTTCAGGACCAGTGGACATTCACATAATTTTTTATAGCTTGCAGAATATTTCTACAAATCTTAGGCCATTTAATTCACACAACTCTGTTACTTATCAAATTACTATTTTATAAATAACAGCACTGAGGTCTACCCCAAGAGAACTTTGCAATAAATGTGTCACCCAAGTTTCCTTTAAAATTACTGATTGCTGTGGACAATAATGTGATCATTTTAACAAGTTACTAAAGTATATTATGTTCCTATAATATTTTCTGTTAAGTTTTAAATTATATATTAAAAGGGAAGAAAATGAAGGGGCAGAGAAATGAGGTCGATCTCGATAATATCAATCATAAAAATTCTATCATTTATTGAACATTTAAATGTGGAATACACTATACTAAGGATTATATACAGATTACTTCTAATTCAACTATCCTTCAAGGGTATAGTAATATTTTTCTTGTTTCGCAGATGAGAGGAATAAGAATCGGAACATTAAGTACGTCTTCAAAGGTTATGCAACTGCTAACAGGTAGTCATGCTTGGAACAGATACAAATAACTCCAAAGCTGGTGTTCTCTCAACTAGAACACACTGTCTCTCATTTTCAGTCAAATGAACACGTATGTAAAAATACAAGTATACGCACAGTCCACTGTTAAGTCCAACAGGTAAATCAGGCACCTAACACCTTAGGTACTTCTTGTTATAAATGGCGTACTCAGCAAATGGCTTGTCATCTTCTCTTGTTTCCATTCCATTCCCCTCAATAGATGCTTAAGGCAAGGCTGTAAAGTCTTAGTAAGATGAACACATTCACAGAATTCTATGCTCTTCTAGGTTAAAAGTAAGAAATGTAATTTCCCTCCTCAGGAGACCAAATTGCAAGTGCATACACTAATTAACCATTACCAACTGATATATGTTACACGACTGAAGGAGACCAGGAGTTCTGCACAATTATCTCTTCTAGGAAGGCTCCTCAGAGCTTTTCCTTCTCTTACATAACAGCAGTATTAAAGTTAGAAAAATTGAAAAGCTTAAATCCCTCTCTAATGAATGAAAATAACCATTACAAGCATATGTAACACAGAAAGAGACAGATAGAAAGAGTTATCAGTCTCTCTGGAACAGGTCTTTGATATTTTCAAAAAGGTAAGCAAGTTTCGCTTTTATTTTGCCAAAATGCACAAGCTTATACGTATCTCAATTAACTAAGTACTGAATACTTTGGCCAGTGCTGATTCTTTGGAAAAGACCTTGATGCTGGGAAAGATTGAGGGCAAGAGGAGATGGGCACAGAGGATGGGATGATTGGATGGCATCACTGACTCAATGGACACGAGTATGAGCAGCTCCGGGAGATCATGATGGAAAGAGAAGCCTGGCGTGCTGCAGTTCATGGGGTTGCAAAGAGTCAGACACAACTTAGCGACTGAACAACAACAACATATTGGTGGGATTTATGTTGAAAATTATATTTCTAAATTGAACAATTTATTCTTTTTTCTTCTTCCCCATGGTGAAGTCATCAGTGAAAGACATTGACTATTGCTAGGAGTTTGCTAGGAGTTTTCACAATGTTTTAAGTTTGGGCTGCAGTGATTCTCCAGTTTACTTTTCTAAATATAAGAGAGAATAAAGAGTTGATGTACATACATGTGTGGATAAAGCTACAATATTTCAACATATTCTTGGGGAATCTGAAGGCTTTCCTTACCTATGAGTTAACAGGACCATCTTCACTGTGAATGGTTTTACTTCTAAGAAGAATTATTATGGCAAAACAGATAAATAAGATAAAACATGATACAGGTTTTATCTACAGTTTTAACTACAGCAGACAGCCATAATGACTAACTTTAGTATATTTTTGCCCTATAACCCTCAGAGACTTTTAAAATCAGCTTTGGCCCCCTGGTGTACCTTCCATTGTCATCTTTATCCACCCTGCTCCCCAACATGGGCACCTGCCCTATCTCCCTTGCTCTGCCTGGAACTCCCAGCCTGCTGCATCCTCCTTATGCATGACTTTCAGCCCCATCTTTAAAGTTCAGAGCAAGGAGCTGCCTACACCTATGTTCCTTATCCAAGTTTTAAATAACATTTGTAATGCAAGGCTGTGAAGGCATGAGATTAAATGACTATTTGATTTTTAGAAAGTTTAAGAACACCCCCCCAAAAAAATGTGTTTTGATGTGATAACAAATTGGGTTCAATCATACACATCAAATCATACTCTAGTCATGCCACATCAGGAAATATATGCATTATTTTACTCAGTCATGGAATTTTAGTCAATCAACTAATGCAGAATATTATTTACAACAATACTGTCTTGAATGAAAAGAGATGTATAGAAATTCACAATATACCCAGCAAAAGCAGACAACCTACAATTTATTGAGCACTATTCAGTAGCGACTTGTTTCACATCCAATCGTCTAATGCCACCCAAGCATGAAGTTGCAAAGTCTATCATTTTGATACCTATACTATATAGTGTCCTAAAGCAAAAGTTATCTTCACCCAAGTGAATCATGGGCTTCCCTGGTGGCTCAGAGGTTAAAGCGTCTGCCTGGAATGCGGGAGACCCGGGTTTGATCCCTGGGTCAGGAATATCCCCTGGAGAAGGAAATGGCACCCCACTCCAGTACTCTTGCCTGGAGAATCCCAAGGAGGAAGGACCCTGGTGGGCTACAGTCCATGGGGTCGCAAAGAGCGACCTCACTCACTTTAAGTTAATCATACTTAACTGAGTTCTTCTATCCTTCTACTCTTCTTCTGTTGTACATCTATAATTAGATGGATATTTTGGGGGCAGCTAGGTACATAATAAGTGCTCATTTTTATCTCAAATATGTGTAGATATAGTGCAAAATAGTAAGTGGAGAATTTCATTTGTTTGTTTCTTGCAATTTAATCCCTTGAGTGGTTCCTCCATTCTCATGGCTTCAGCCTATCTCCTCCTGGTAACTTCTCAATTTATATCTCTGATACTTTCTTCCCTCCGTTTCCTCAACTTCAGTTTTTCTCTATTGCTTTAAATTCATCATTCTTGTAAGCTTTCATGTCAAACTCCCATATCTGGCTTCTCCTCCTAAAGTCACTATGGTTGAACCACACCACCCATCATCCAGGCTGGGGACCCTGACGCTGCCCTTAGTGAATCCCCTGCTTCGTCCCTACCACCTCATGCTGCTGCATTTTATTTCAATTGCTTCTTCCACCTATTTATTCTTTTCTACTATCACCAATTCATGTTAATAGTTTTACTTCTGATTAATTTAAAAACACACAAGTGTACATATTTATTCCCTGATCTATTTAAAAATTTCAAATATATCAACAAAGTTGACCTATGGGTCAGATCAAGTGACTGCCCCACTTAATATCCTCCAGTGTTTCTCTAAAGGAAAAAGGGTTTATGATGGTGTTTGGTACCCCTCACTGTGTACTTATTAAGTCTTCCCTGGTGGCTCAGAGGTTAAAGCGTCTGCCTGCAATGAGGGAGACCTGGGTTCGATCCCTGGGTCAGGAAGATCCCTGGAGAAGGAAATGGCAACCCACTCCAGTATTCTTGCCTGGAGAATCCCATGGACGGAGGAGCCTGGTGGGCTATAGTCCTTGGGGTTGCAAAGAGTCGGACACGACTGAGTGACTTCGCTTTCACTTTCACTGTGTACTTAACCTCATCACCTAGTCCTCTGCCTCCTTACCTTATTTACTTCATCTAATTCACCTCCTCTGCATGTTACTGTGTTCCCAAATCAGAGCTTTTGGACAGCAAGTCTTAACTCAAAATACCACCCTCACAGTGAGACTTTCCAGTCTACTCTAATGTTTCTACCTTTTCATATATACTTCCTAGTAACGTCCTAATCTTCTATTGATATAGCAATATCTAACTTACTTATTCAATATCACGGTAATCCAGCCTATGCCCCAATCAGTAACACTGAAGAAGCTGAAGTGAATGGTTCTATGAAGATCTACAAGACCTTTTAGAACTAACACCCCAAAAAGATGTCCTTTTCATTATAGGGGCACCTGCTGCTGCTGCTAAGTTGCTTTAGTCGTGTCTGACTCTGTGCGACCCCAGAGATGGCAGCCCACCAGGCTCCGCCGTCCCTGGGATTCTCCAGGCAAGAACACTGGAGTGGGTTGCCATTTCCTTCTCCAATGCATGAAAGTGAAAAGTGAAAGGGAAGTCGCTCAGTCGTGTCCGACTCTTAGCGACTCCATGGACTGCAGCCCACCAGACTTCTCCATCCATGGGATTTTCCAGGCAAGAGTACTGGAGTGGGGTGCCATTGCCTTCTCCCATTATAGGGGACTGGAATACAAAAGTAGGAAGTCAAGAAACACCTGGGGTAACAGGCAAATTTGGCCTTGGAATACAGAATAAAGCAGGGCAAAGGTTAACAGAGTCTTGCCAAGAGAATGCACTGGTCATAGCAAATACTCTCTTCCAACAACATAAGAGAAGACTCTACACATAGACATCACCAGATGGTCAAAACCAAAAACAGATTGACTATATTCTTTGCAGCCAAAGATGAAGAAGGCCTATACAGTCAGCAAAAACAAGACCAGGAGCTGACTATGGCTCAGATCATGAACTCCTTATTGCCAAATTCAGACTTAAATTGAAGAAAGTAGAGAAAACCACTAGACCATTCAGGTATGACTTAAATCAAATCCCTTATGATTATATAGTGGAAGTCAGAAATAGATTTAAGGGACTAGATCTGATGACAGAGTGCCTGATGAACTATGGAATGAGGTGCATGACATTGTACAGGAGACAGGGATCAAGGTTATCCCCACAGAAAAGAAATGCAAAAAAGCTAAATGGCTATCTGAGGAGGCCTTACAAATAGCTGTGAAAAGAAGAGAAGCAAAAAGCAAAGGAGAAGAGGAAAGATATAAGCATCTAAATGCAGAGTTCCAAAGAATAGCAAGAAGAGATAAGAAAGCCTTCCTCAGTGATCAATGCAAAGAAATAGAGGAAAACAACAGAATGGGAAACACTAGAGATCTCTTCAAGAAATTAGAGATACCAAGGGAACATTTCATGCAAAAATGGGCTCGATAAAGGACAGAAATGGTATGGACCTAACAGAAGCAGAAGATATTAAGAAGAGGTGGCAAGAATACACAGAACTGCACAAAAAAGATCTTCACGACCCAGATAATCATGATGGTGTGATCACTGACCTAGAGCCAGACATCCTGGAATGTGAAGTCAAGTGGGCCTTAGAAAGCATCACTATGAACAAAGCTAGTGGAGGTGATGGCATTCCAGTTGAGCTATTTCAAATCCTGAAAGATGATGCTGTGAAAGTGCTGCACTCAATATGCCAGCAAATTTGGAAAACTCAGCAGTGGCCACAGGACTGGAAAAGGTCAGTTTTCATTCTAATCCCAAAAAAGGGGCAAGGCCAAAGAATGTTCAAACTACCACAAAATTGCACTCATTTCACTAGCAAAGTAATGCTCAAAATTCTCCAAGCCAGGCTTCAGCAATATGTGAACCATGAACTTCCAGACGTTCAAGCTGGTTTTAGAAAAGGCAGAGGAACCAGAGATCAAATTGCCAACATCTGCTGGATCATGAAAAAAGCAAGAGAATTCCAGAAAAATATCCATTTCTGCTTTATTGACTATGCCAAAGCCTTTGACTGTGTGGATCACAATAAACTGTGGAAAATTCCTAAAGAGATGGGAATACCAGACTACCTGACCTGCCTCTTGAGAAATCTGTATGCAGGTCAGGAAGCAACAGTTAGAAGTAGACATGAAACAACAGACTGGTTCCAAATAGAAAAAGGAGTACGTCAAGGCTATATATTGTCACCCTACTTATTTAACTTATATGCAGAGTACATCATGAGAAACGCTGGGCTGGAATCAAGATTGCGGGAGAAATCTCAATAACCTCAGATATGCAGATGACACCACCCTTAAGGCAGAAAGTGAAGAGGAACTAAAAAAGCCTCTTGATGAAAGTGAAAGAGGAGAGTGAAAAAGTTGGCTTAAAGCTCAACATTCAGAAAACTAAGATCATGGCATCCGGTCCCATCACTTCATGGGAAATAGATGGGGAAACAGTGGAAACAGTGTCAGACTTTATTTTTTGGGGCTCCAAAATCACTGCAGATGGTGATTGCAGCCATGAAATTAAAAGACGCTTACTCCTTGGGAAGAAAGTTATGACCAACCTAGATACTTTGCCAACAAAGGCCCATCTAGTCAAGGCTATGGTCTTTCCAGTAGTCATGTATGGCTGTGAGAGTTGGACTGTGAAGAAAGCTGAGCGCCGAAGAATTGATGCTTTTGAACTGTGGTGTTGGAAAAGACTCTTGAGAGTTCCTTGGACTGCAAGGAGATCCAACCAGTCCATCCTAAAGGAGATCAGTCCTGGGTGTTCATTGGAAGGACTGATGATGAGGCTGAAACTCCAGTACTTTGGCCACCTCATGGGAAGAGTTGACTCATTGGAAAAGACCCTGATGCTGGGAGGGATTGGAGGCAGGAGGAGAAGGGGACTAAAGAGGATGAGATGGCTGGATGGCATCACTGACTCGATGGACATGAGTTTGAGTGAACTCCGGGAGTTGGTAATGGAAAGGGAGGCCTGGCGTGCTGTGATTCATGGGGTCTCAAAGAGTCGGACATGACTGAGCGACTTCACTTTCAAAGTTTATGCAGGCACGAATGAATGAATAAATGAAGTCTGATCAACCAGATTATGGTATATATCTGGTATATACTAGATACCAATCTCTATTGTTTTACATTCTCTCTTTTTAAAGTTGAATAGTTTTTATTGCAGTTATCCTGAAACACAAGTGTTATGCTGTGGACTTTGTGGGTAGTACTTGATTTCAGCATCAGTCTTCTGGACATTAACAATTTAATTTCACATATGCTTCTTCAAATAATGTCAGGATCATTTAGGTCAGGTTGATTTCATAAAATAGCATGGTATAAAGAAATTTGTAAAATTACATTCAATTTTGGCCATTAATGAGCCACTTTAAATGATCTAGAACTGTGGTTTTTAATGTTTATGGTCATGGATTTCTTTGATAATCTATTAAAAGCTTTTAGTTTTACTTCCAAATCACTTTAAAACTGGAGGAAGGTAGTTAGCAGTTGTAAACACAATGCAAAGATTTTACAAAAATAAATAATTAAATTAGTCAATGGAGACAGAATAGGAAAAAAAGATGGGGAAAAATTAAGCTCAGGATAGGGCTGATATACAAAATGTACACCTTCAAGCTCTGCAGAGTTGATTGGAGATGGATTCCAATTTTGTTGCTGAGCTTATCATTCAGAGGATTATGGTTTTCAATAATAAATGAAAGTAAAATTCTTTATCTTTTGCTATTAGAAAACTGTCAGTATTTTATATCTATAATAAAAATTTAAAGTAGGTTATGGCAACTTTTTCCAAAATAATATATTATTTTAATGCAATCCAATAAAAATCCCAATGAGTGGTACTAATGTCAGAATAGGAAGATAGATTAATGGAATGAAATAAAAGTTTAGAAATAGAACCAATTATATTAGAAGTGTTGTGATAAAATTGGGATATTAAATTTGTGGACAAAATGTAGATTATTTAATAAATAATATTAAAATAATTACATTGTGTTTTTTTAAAGAATAACTTTTCAATCCCTACCTTACACCTTGTAACAAAATAAATTTTGATTAGGTTAATTTTGAAGTAAAATCACAAAACAGTTACAAGTAACGTGTACTTTTATTAACACTTGCGGTAGGGAAGGCTCTCTTAAATAAAACAATAAAGACCAAAACCATAAAAGAAAAGACTGAAAGGTCTAGTTACATTAAAGAAAATGACACCATATTTAGAAAATGGATATATATATATATTTATACATGTACCCATATATACATATAGATATAGATACATGTATAAATACATACATACACACACACAGGTGGGGGTGGGGAGAGTGAGAGTGAGCATGAAGTAAATGTGAGCTTACAAATTAATAAGAAAAGCTTCAATAGCAAAACAGGAAAAAAAATGACATAAACAATTCTAATTCTTCCCTGAAGAAATTCAAAGGCCAATAAATACACAGAAGCATTCAAGTTCCACAATTCTCAAGTGAAATAAACTACTGAGATGACATTTTATCTCATGAGATAATGATTAAAAAATGAGATGATGGTTAAAAAATAATAACCATTGTTGGTATAGCTATTGTTAACTGATGTTCTTATCAACTATTGTGGGCTCAATGTCACCAGTTATTAGAGAAATGCAGATCAAATCTACAATGAGATATCACCTCACACCAGTCAGAATGGTCGTTATTAAAAATCTATAAACATTAACTGCTAGAGAAGGTGTGGAGTACAGTTCTACACTGTTGGTGGGAATGTAAATTGGCACAACCACTATGAAGAACAGTATGGGAGTTCCTTAAAAAACTAAACACAGAACTACCATATGATCTAGCAATCCCACACTGCTGGGCATACATCTGGAGAAAACCATAATTTGAAAAGATACATGCACCCCAGTGTTCATAGCAGCACTATTTACAATAGCCAAGGCATGCAAACAAGCTAAATATCCATCAACAGAGGAATGGATAAAGAAGATGTGGTGTGTGTGTGTGTGTGTGTGTGTGTGTGTATGTATGTATATATAGATAGATAGATAGATATGCAATGGAATAATACTCAGCCATAAAAATGAAGGAAATAATGTTAATTTCAGCAACATGGATGGATCTAGGGATTATCATACTAAGTGAATTCACTCAGAGAAAGATAAATATATATCACTTATATGTGGAGTCTAATAGAAAATGATATAAATGAATTTATTTACAAAATAGAAACAGACTCACAATTCTTAAAATTAAACTTATCTTTACCAAAGGGGAAACATATGGGGAAGTGATAAACTGGAAGACTAGGATTGACATATAGACACTAGTATACATAAAATACATAACTAATAAGGATCTGCTGTATAACATAGGGAACTTTACTCAATATTCTGTAATAACACATATGGGAAAAGAATCTGAAAAACAACGGACACACACATCCATATACACACACATACACACATACACATACATATATATAGGATTCACTTCTGCTGTTCACCTGAAACTAACACAGCATTGTAAATGATCTGTACTCCAATGTGTATGCCAAGTTGTTTCAGTCGTGTCGGACTCTCTGGGACCCTATGGACTGTAGGCTGCCAGGCTCCTCTGTCCATGGGATTACTCGGGAAAGAATATTGGAGTAGGTTGCCATGCCCTTCTCCAGGGGATCTTCCCAACCTATGGATTAAACCCATGTCTCTTATGTGTCCTGCATTGGCAGGTGGGTTCTTTACCATTAGCACCACCTGGAAAGCCTATACTCCAATAAAAATTTTTTTAAAAAGGGAATGTAAACTGGTTCAAAATTTCAAGAAAGCAATTTATCAGTATGCATAAAAAGTCTAAAACTGCACTGGTTCTAGGGAGTTCTGCGGCATTTAATACATATAATTTGTCAATTATGCAAATATAAGTGGATGATAGTATATAAGCAATGATAGTATTTTTTTTTCTTACAGTTTAATTAACATAAAGATTAACATTTATGTAGGAAAAGAAGACAGGAAGTATACTTCACAATGTTATCAATGCTAATTATGGGGTTTGGAGATCTCAGGTAATTTAGATTAGCTTTCTATTTGTGTGCCCATGTTTTGACTAGAAGCCCTACTTGGAAACAGTCATATCTTTGGATATAATCCTGGGAAGGGTATTTTCAGAAGCACAGTGGGTTTCCTAAGCACATTTAATATGTGGCAGTTAAGAAGAGCAAAGCATATTTAAAGAAGTGCAATGACTTCATCGGTATCAGTGAGCACATACTCATTAGCGCCAATTTCTGGTTCTCCAATGTTTAACAGTGAACCTAACTTTCATCTAATGAGCCTTTGTGATGTAACATGGCAGGTATTTCTCTCACTCCACAATGGGACTTGTTTACAAAGGACAGCAAAATAATTCATTAAGACTCTTTCTCCAATTATTCTCACAAGGTTGTGGAAATTTTGTTTTGAAGATAACATAAATACATTGAAATACTAGAACAGAAAATCTGCAAATACAATAATTATTGGTGAACAGTTCAACATCAGCTGCAGAAATTCAGCCCTAAGTTTTAAGGACAGGATTCAAATAACTCTGTGAAGACCATACAAATTTAAAGACAATAGAGTTTATGTTAAGACAATTTTGTTTTAATTAAGAAAGTCAATACTCTGAAGAAAATGCTTTAGATTCTTGAAGCACCTTAGGAAGTTTCTTTCCCTACTCTACAATTAAGAGGCCAAATCAGGTAGATTTAAGAATTTAGGCCCAGAGCTCCTACACTTACTGTGTGACATCCTGCAACCTACTCTGTGTGCCTCAGTTACCTGATTCATAAAATAAGGATACTAAGAATGGCAAGTTCATATCGGTTTTATGAGGACTAAAGAAGTGAATGGGAATTTGATATGTATCACCTAAGGAGAACAAACCATGTTTGAAAAAGTTGTGGCAAAAAATAAGCATTCAATAAATAACCAATAAAATGATAAATCTGATAAACTGAAAATTAAAATATATATCATATTTAATATTTAGTCAACATGACAAGCTTCCTTGGCATGCGGTAAAGTATTTCAAAATAAAAATAACATGCATAAAGACATAACAACTCCGGCAGCCCAGCACATAATACAGTGAAGATCAATGAAGTGACAACAAATAATAATTGAGTAATTGGGAGTTTAGAGGCAAGAGTAGTAATTAAGACTCCTTAGAAAAGGTGTGGTTAAAATAAGCCCTACAAACAGAAATGGGATTCAATTTGCTCAAAAGAAAGTAGGAGTAAAAGATGTCTAAAATTTGTAGCTGAAGCAAATCCAATTTTGTATAGGATTTATTTTTCTGACTTCTCTTTTTCATCCTCTGTGGGATTCCATTTGTGACATTATTTTTTGCTATCAAAGAAGCAGCTCCTTGTGTTTTCTTTCTTTATAAAAAGTTATAAAAAATTTCAAACATATACACAAATGGAAAAATAATACCATGAACTCCCATCTTCCTTAACTCAGCTTCAAACTGGCTATCAACATTCTGTCATTTTTACTCCATGAAATGTATTGATTAGCATATAACTTCAAACACTGGACTCTTTGTTATGACCAACTTTCAATGTGTAGTTGAGAGGCATCCATAAAAATATGACTTTTTTTCATTACTGTGTTGCATGCCCCCAAGGGACTTCTGGACTTTGCTCACTGCTTCCTGAAATGAGGAAGGATTAAAGGAGTCTGTTCAAAAGACATAGTCTCCCATAAACTGGAAAAATATTTTCAAGCAAACATTTTAAAAATTGAAGTAGAATATGTACATACATACACACACACACTGAAAAATGCACAAGTCAAAAAGATACAGCTTCATTACTGAGGACTCCAAGACAATATGCTATAAAAGTATCACCCACTTCAAGAAACAGTCCAAAACTGAGACCTTCCCTTGTGCTATGCTAGGTGTTACTTTTTGCCAAGTATAAAGTATCTTGGCCTCTCAACATAGACCAGCTTTGTCTGTTTTTGAGATCTTCATACACACATACACTACACATTCTTTTGGCCCTGAACAACAACTTCAGTTGGCTTAAAACTATGACCCTACTGGGTTGGGGGCACTGAGTATAGCAGTGCATGCCTGGGATCTTCTGAGGGAGGTCACCATTATCTTCATTACCTCCACCATAGTTTGGGCCCAGGTAAATAGCAGGGAGGGAACACAGCTCCACCCATCTACAGAAAATTGGATTAACCCATCAATCAGAACAAGACCCAGTTCCCCCCTCAGTCAGTCTCTCCCATCAGGAAGCTTCCATAAGCCTCTTATCCTTCTCCATCAGAGGGCAGACAGAATGAAAACCACAATCACAGAAAACTAACCAATCTAATCACATGGAACACAGACTTGTCTATCTCAGTGAAGCTATGAGCCATGCTGGGTGGGGCCACCCAAGACAGACGGGTCACGGTGGAGAGTTCTGATAGAATGTGGTCCACTGGAGAAGGGAATGGCAAACCACTTCAGTGTTCTTGCCTTGAGAGCCCCATGAACAGTATGAAAAGGCAGAAAGAGAAGACACTGAAGGATGAACTCTCTGGGTTGGTAGATGCCCAATATACTACTGGAGATCAGTGGGAAACTAACTCCAGAAAGAAGGAAGAGACAAAGCCAAAGCAAAAACAACACCCAGTTGTGGATGTGACTGGTGATGGAAGCAAGGTCCAAAGCTGTAAACAGCAATATCGCAAGGAACTTGGAATGCTAGGTCTATGAATCAAGGCAATTTGGAAGCGGTCAAACAGGAGATGGCAAGAGTGAACATTGACATTTTAGGAATCAGCAAATTAAAATGGACTGGAATGGGTGAATTTCACTCAGATGACCATTATATCTACTACTGTGGGCAAGAATCCCTTAGAAGAAATGGAGTAGCCATCACAGTAAACAAAAGAGTCCAAAATGCAGTTCTTGGATGCAGTCTCAACAATGACAGAAATCTGATATCTGTTCGTTTCCAAGACAAACCATTCAATATCATGGTAATCCAAGTCTATGCCCCGACCAGTAATGCTGAAGAAGTTGAAGTTAAATGGTTCTATGAAGACCTACAAGACCTTCTAGAAATAACATCCAAAAAAGATGTCCTTTTCATTATAGGGGACTGTAATGCAAAAGTAGGAAGTCAAGAAATACCTGGAGTAACAGCCAAATTTGGCCTTGGAATACGGAATGAAGCAGGGCAAAGACTAATAGTTTTCCCAAGAGAATGTACTGGTCGTAGCAAACACCCTCTTCCAAAAATATGAGAGAAGACTCTCTACATGGACATAACCAGATGGTAAACACTGAAAACAGACTGATTCTATTCTTTGCAGCCAAAGGTGGAGAAGGTCTATACAGTCAGCAAAAACAAGACTGGGAGCTGAATGTGGCTCAGATCATGAACTCCTTACTGCCAAATTCAGACTTAAACTGAAGAGAGTAGGAAAACCAATAGCCCAGTCAAGTATGACATAAATCAAATCCCTAATGACTATACAGTGAAAGTGAGACAGATTTAAGGGACTAGGTCTGATAGACAGAGCGCCTGATGAACTATGGATGGAGGTTTGTAACACAGAAAGACAGGGAGCAAGACCATCCTGAAGAAAAAGAGGTGCAAAAAAGGAAAATGGCTGTCTGAGGAGACCTTACAAATAGCTGTGAAAGAAGAGAAGTGAAAAGCAAAGGAGAAAAGGAAAGATATACCCATTTGAATGCAGAGTTCCAAAAAATAGCAAGGAGAGATAAGAAAGCCTTCCTCAGTCATCAGTGCAAAGAAATAGAAGAAAACAATACAATGGGAAAGACTAGAGATCTCTTCAAGAAAATTAGAGATACAAAGGGAACATTTCATGCAAAGATGGGTTCAATAAGACCTAACAAAAGCAGAAGATATTAGGAGGCGGCAAGAATACACAGAAGTCCACAAAAAAGATCATGATCTTCACGATGGTGTGACCACTCACCTAGAGCAAGACATCCTGGAATGAGAAGTCAGGTGGGCCTTAGGAAGCGTCACTACGAACAAAGCTAGAGGAGGTGATGGAATTCCAGTTGAGCTATTTCAAATCCTGAAAGATGATGCTGTGAAAGTGCTACACTCAACATGCCAGGAAATATGGAAAACTCAGCAGTGGCCACAGGACTGGAAAAGGACAGTTTTCATTCCAGTCCCTAAGAAACACAATGCCAAAGAATGCTGAGACCACCACACAATTGCACTCATCTCACATGCTAGTAAAGTAATGCTCAAAATTCTCCAAGCCAGGCTTCAGCAGTACATGAACCGTGAATTTCCTGATGTTCAAGCTGGTTTTAGAAAAGGCAGAGGTATCAGAGATCAAATTGCCAACATCTGCTGGATCATCAAAAAAGCAAGAGAGTTCCAGGTAAACATCGATTTCTGCTTTAGTGACTATGCCAAAGCTTTGACTGTGGGGATACCAAAAATTGTGGAAAATTCTGCAAGAGTTGGGAATGCCAGACCACCTGACCTGCCTCTTGAGAAATCTGTATGCAGATCAGGAAGCAACAGTTAGAACTGGACATGGAACAACAGACTGGTTCCAAATAGGAAAGGAGTATGTCAAGGCTCTATATTGTCACCCTGCTTATTTAACTTATATGCAGAGTACATCATGAGAAATGCAGGGCCGGAAGAAGCACAAGCTGGAATCAAGATTGCTGGTAGAAATATCAATAATCTCATATATGCAGATGACACCACCCTTATGGCAGAAAGTGAAGAAGAACTAAAGAGCCTCTTCATGAAAGTGAAAAGAGGAGAGTGAAAAAGTTGGCTTAAAGCTCAACATTCAGAAAACTAAGATCATGGCATCCAATCCCATCACTTTATGGCAAATAGATGGGGAAACAGTGGAAACAGTGGCTGATTTTATTTTCTTGGGCTCCAGTATCACTGCAGATGGTGACTGCAGCCATGCAATTAAAAGATGCTTACTACTTGGAAGGAAAGTTATGACCAACCTGCTGCTAAGTCACTTCAGTCGTGTCCGACTCTGTGTTACCCCATAGATGGCAGCCCACCAGGCTCCCCCATCCCTGGGATTCTCCAAGCAAGAATACTGGAGTGGGTTGCCATTTCCTTCTCCAATGCATGAAAGTGGAAAGTGAAAGGGAAGTCACTCAGTCGTGTCTGACTCTTTGCGACTCCATCAGCTGCAGCCCACCAGGCTCCTCCATCCATGGGATTTTACAGGCGAGAGTACTGGAGTGGGGTGCCATCACCTTCTCCAACCAACCTAGACAGCATATTAAAAAGCAGAGATGTTACTTTGCCAACAAAGGTCCATCTAGTCAAGGCTATGGTTTTTCCAGTAGTCATGTATGGATGTGTGAGTTGGACTATAAAGAAAGCTGAGCATGGAAGAATTGATGTTTTTGAACTGTGGTGTTGGAGAACCACTCTTGAGAGTCCCTTGGACTGCAAGCAGATCCAACCAGTCCATCCTGAAGGCAATCAGTCCTGAATATTCATTGGATGGGTTGATGTTGATGCTGAAACTCCAATACTTTGGCCACCTGATGCGAAGAGCTGACTCATTTGAAAAGACTCTGATGCTGGGAAAGGTTGAAGGTGGGAGGAGAAGGGGATGACAGAGGATGAGATGGTTGGATGGTTCACTGAGTCAATGGACATGAGTTTGAGTAAACTCTGGGAGTTGGTGATGGACAGGGAGGCTCGTGTGTTGCAGTCCATGGGGTCGCAAAGAGTCAGACACAACTAAGCGACTGAACTGAAATGATGACACTACTAAGAGTTCTTTTAGCCTTTTACCTTCAATGGAAAAAGAGCTTGTGTTTCTGTGTTTACTTTTCCTAAGAAATCTTCATTCTATAAATTCCTGGAATCCTTGGTTCCATAAATTCTATTAGATTTCTTAGAAATCTTAATTCTAATTTTCATCTCCTTGGCCTCTTGAAACTTTTGAAAGCCCACATCACCACATTCTGCTCCACCCCTAAGCCCGTGGGACTTAAGAATCAGAAAGTATCTTGACCTGAAAAGTGGGGGGAAAAAACTCCAAGTTCACTTGAATGCATTTTCCATCTTCATAGGCTCTTAGTACCCCTGTCCCTGGATATCTTGCTTGCTCTGCAATGCCTTCAGACACTTAGCTATTTTTTTATTACATTATTTTGCTACTGCAGCTGTTCTTAGAGGGGAGGTTAGTTTAATAGAAACTATTATGTCATGGCTGGGAGCTGACTCTAGTCATAGAACTCACAATCTGGATTTATGTCTTAAATTTAAGCAGAATCATGTGAGTGTGAAAATATTGCAAGGGAGGAGCAGAAAAATCCATAATTTTTCATCAGTTTTAAAAACATATGACATAAAAAAATTAAGAATCACTGCTGTAATTTCTAGGAGCCCAAGAGAGTATAAAAAAATGTTGGCAGATTGGCAGGAGGTAAGGAAAAGAAATTACTGCTGTGGATACTTCAAGTGGTTCATTAAGGTCTCACAAATTGAATATATATGATCAATACTACAGATTTTCAGGGTATGCTATCCCAACATTTGCACTCTGACATCAGGATTATTTTGAGCTAAAGGCCACTGGAAAGAAGCAAATACACAAACTTTCTGTCCTCCTTCCTACCAGGAAGAACAGGATGATTCTTCATCATCTGAGGCAACTCTAGATTTTTATCAGCCCAGAGACAGTGATGAGAGGAATCTACGCAGCCAACATCACCAAAACAACCCTTATCTTCCACCTGCTTCCTATGTATTTATCTTTCCGCAGTTTGTCACCCTCCAAGAACCTAAACCCCTTTTCCTTTGTCTTGTCACTCCTCTAAAAATATTGTTCTTTGTCCATATACTATATAAACCCTAAGTGCTAACCACCTTTTGAGTTTTCCTGGGTGTATGTGTAATACGCATGTTAATAAACTGTGCTTGCTTATCTCTTGTTAAATTGTGTTCCATCAGCTTATTTTGAACGCCCAGTCAGGGAACCTGAGGAAATAGAGGAATTTTTTTTCTCCCCTACTGTTTTGTTGACCCAGATAGGATGCTTGAGACATCCCACCTACCCCAGAGGTTACAACTAAATCTTAGAACTGACCAAACCAGCAAGAGGTAAGAATTCTTACCAAAATCAGCCTCTAAGATTTCAGTCTGTAGAGTTTACCTGAAAACGGTAATAAAAACATGTTTTCCAAATTGAGATGAGCAGCAGAAAACATTTCTGTGAACTACTTTGGTTGTATGTGGCTTTGGCCATTTGTTATTGATCCATTCTTGGGTAGCCACAATTTCCCTCTATCATTGTCTTTTGTCATAAGGTGGAGAATCATAGGCATAGGGTAAAATCTGAAAAGCTTGTTGTTTGAATCAGCCTCACAAACTGGCGAGTTCATAGTTCTCACCATAGGGGAGTCATTTCGGACAAAATTTTGTTGTGAGTCACCAACTACAAAAAGAAAAAAAAAACAAAAAAAAAAAACCATGAGATCTTCCTTCTCTCTTGCTTTTTGTCTTGAGAGCTGGGCTAGTATCCAGGGCAAGTGCACTCTCCCTGACTTTTATGCTTGCTGGGCAGCATAGGTTGTTGGGCATGCATCTGTAGGTGGCCATCTGTCAAGCTTGGGACCTAAGACATACCCCTACCATGAATGCCAGCTCTCAGAGGAATTTGTCTAAATAAGGGGGTCTCAATTCACAAGGGATATTTGCTGTCTTTTCCCTGCATTGCCTTGTCAGTGCTAGGAAAATCTCATCTCTGTATATTCTACTAGCTCCCATAGATTAATGGGTTGTGAGTGAAGTGTCCCATTTTTCTGGAAGCTCAGAGATTTCTAATTGCCTGTGGCAATGAAGTTTTTGCTTTTCTTTATCAATGCTATCTTTGGGTGGGAGTGATGTTTTTGGATTATTGGATTATTGCATTTGGATTATTTGTATTCATTCTAGAGACAGCTCTATCCTCCATGGTGTTGACTTAAACAGTCACAATCAAGAAATTGAGTTACATTTCATTTGGTGGGAATGTTAAAGACTTCAAGCCTGGAAGACAGCTTCTCAGGTGACCCTGAGAAAAAGGATTCAAGGAGTCAGGTTATAAAGAAGTTTGTAACAAAGGGGTGAAACAAACCTTGTGTGCACCAGGACCCAGAGACCCCACAGAGACTGGCCAGAAGTATGTTTGAGTGTTTCTTGCGAAGGTATGTGTCAGCAGCGGCCTGCCGCAGGAGCAGGGGCTCTGGGTGCAGTAGACCTGGGTATGCCATAAGCCCTCTTGGAGAAGGTTACCATTAACCCCACCATAGAGCCACAAGAACTTACAGAGGACTGGGGAAACAGACTCTTGGAAGGCACAAATAGAACCTTGTATGCACCAGAACCCAGGAAAAAGGAGCAGTGACCCCACAAGAGACTGACCCAGACTTGCATAGGAGTGTTCAGGAGTCTCCCACAGGGGCGTGGGTCAATGGTGGCCTGCTGCAAGGTCAGGGGCACTGGAGACAGCAGTGCTTGATCTTCATTACCTCTACCACAGTTTGGCCTCAGGTTGAACAACAGGGAGGGAACACAGCCCAGCCCAGCAACAGAAAATTGGATTAAAGATTTACTGAGAATGGTTCCACCTATCAGGACAAGATCCAGTTTGCCCCTCAGTCAGTCTCTCCCATCAGGAAGCTTCCATAAGCCTCTTATCCTTACCTATCAGACAGCAGACAGTCTGAAAACCACAATCACAGAAAACTAACCAAGCTTTTCACAAGGACCACAGCCTTGTCTAACTCAGTGAAACTGAGAGCTATGCCATATAGGGCCAACCAAGATGGATGGGTCATGGTGGAGAGTTCTGACAAAGCATGGTCCACCAGAGAAGGGAATGGCAAACCACTACAGTATTCTTGCCTTGAGAAACTCATAAACAGCATGAAAAGGCAAAAAGATAGGACACTGAAAGATGAACTCCCCAGGTCAGTAGGTGCCCAATATGCTATGGGAATTCAGGGGAGAAATAATACCAAAAAGAATGAAGAGATGGAGCCAAAGCAAAAACAATACCCAGTTGTGGATGTGACTGGTGATGGAAGGAATGTCTGATGCTGTAAAGAGCAATATTATATAGGAAACTGGAATGCTAGGTTCATGAATCAACACAAATTGGAAGTGGTCAAACAGGAGATGGCAAGATTGAACATCGACATTTTAGGAATCAGTGAAATAAAATGGACTGGAATGCGTGAATTTAACTCAGATGACCATTATATCTACTACTGTGGCAAGAATCCTTTAGAAGAAATGGAGTAGCCATCATAGTCAACAAAAGAGTTCAAAATGCAGCACTCGGGTGCAATCTCAAGAACGACAGAAAGATCTCTGTTCGTTTCCAAGGCAAACCATTTAATATCATGGTAATCCAAGTCTATGCCCTGACCAGTAATGCTGAAGAAGCTGAAGTTGAACGGTTCGATGAACTAGAAATAACATGCAAAAAAGATGTCCTTTTCATTATAGGGGACTAGAATGCAAAAGTAGGAAGTCAAGAAACACCTGGAGTAAAGAAAGAGATGTTTATCTGGAACTCTCTTGCTTTTTCGATGATACAGCAGACATTGGCAATTTGATCTCTGGTTCCTCTGCCTTTTCTAAAATCAGCTTGAACATCTGGAAGTTAACGGTTCACATATTGCTGGAGCCTGGCTTGGAGAATTTTGAGCATTACTTGACAAGCGTGTGAGATGACTGCAATTGTGCGGTGGTCTAAGCATTCTTTGGCATTGTGTTTCTTAGGGACTGGAATGAAAACTGTCCTTTTCCAGTCCTGTGGCCACTGCTGAGTTTTCCAAATTTACTGGCATATTGAGTGTAGCACTTTCACAGCATCATCTTTTAGGATTTGAAATAGCTCAACTGGAATTCCATCACCTCCAATAGCTTTGTTCATAGTGATGCTTCCTAAGGCCCATCTGACTTCTCATTCCAGGATGTCAGGCTCTAGGTGAGTGGTCATGAAGATCTTTTTTGTGCACTTCTTTTGTGTACTCTTGCCATCTCTTCTTAATATCTTCTGCTTTTGATAGGTCCATACCATTTCTGTGCTTTATTGAGCCCATTTTTGCATGAAATGTTCCCTTGGTATCTCTAATTCTCTTGAAGAGTTCTCTAGTGTTTCCCATTGTATTGTTTTCCTCTATTTCTTTGCTCTGATCATTGAGGAAGGCTTTCTTATCCCTCCTTGCTGTTCTTTGGAACTCTGCATTCAGATGTTTATATCATTCCTTTTCTCCTTTGCTTTTCTCTTCTCTTTTTTTCACAGCTATTTGTAAGTTCTCCTCAGACAGCCATTTTCCTTTTTTGCATTTCTTTTTCTTCAGGATGGTCTTGCTCCCTGTCTCCTGTACAATGTCACGAACTTCCATCCATAGTTCATCAGGCACTCTGTCTATCAGATCTAGTCCCTTAAATCTATTTCGCACTTTCACTGTATTATCGTTAGGGATTTGATTTAGGTCATACCTGAATGCTCCAGAGCCGCACAGCCCCTAGACCATTCAGGTATGACCTAAATCAAATCCCTTACTATTATACAGTGGAAGTGAGGTGGCAAGAATGCACAGACCTCTACAGAAAGATCTTATGACCTAGATAACTACGATAGTGTGATCACTCACACAGTGTCAGACATCCTGGAATGCGAAGTCAAGTGGACCTTAGGAAGCATCACTATGAATAAAGGTACGTGAGGTGGTGGAGTTCCAGTTAAGCTATTTCAAATCCTAAAAGATAATGCTAGTCCTACACTCAACATGCCAGGAAATTTAGAAAACTCAGCAGTGGCCACAGGACTGGAAAAGGTCAGTTTTCATTCCAATTCCAAAGAAAGGCAATGCCAAATAATGTTCAAACTACCATACAATTGCACTCATCTCACACACTAGTAAAGTAATGCTCAAAATTCTCCAAGGTAGGCTTAACAGTAATTGAACCCTGAACTTCCAGATGTTCAAGCTGGATTTAGAAAAAGGCAGATGAACCAGAGATCCAATTGCCAACATCTGTTGGATCATCAAAAAAGCAACAGAGTTCCAGAAAAACATCTTCTTCTGCTTTAGTGACTACACCAAAGCCTTTGACTGTGTGGATCACAACAAAGTGTGGGAAATTCTTAAAGAAATGGGAATACCAGACTACCTGGCCTGCCTCCTGAGAAATCTGTATGCAGGTCAAGAAGCAGGAGTTAGAACTGGGCATGGAACAACAGATTGTTTCCAAATTGGGAAAGGATTATGTCAAGCCTGTATACTGTCACCATGCTTATTTAACTTATATGCAGAGTACATCATGAGAAACGCTGGGCTGGGTGAAGCACAAGCTGGAATCAAGATTGATGGGAGAAGTATCAATAACCTCAGATACGCAGATGACACCACCCTTATGGCAGAAAGTGAAGAAGAATTAAAGAGTCTCTCGATGAAAGTGAAAAGAGGAGAGTGAAATTTGACTTTAAAGTCAATATTCAGAAAGCTAGGATCATGGCATCAATCCCATCACCTCATGGCAAACAGATGGGGAAACAACAGAAACAGTGACAGACTTTATTTTTGGGGGCTCCAGAATCACTGCAGATGGTGACTGTAGTCATGAAATTAAAAGACACTTGCTCCTTGGAAGAAAAGCTATGACCAATCTAGACAGAGAAGTAAAAAGCAGAGACATTACTTTGCCAACAAAGGTCCGTCTGGTCAAAGCTATGGTTTTTCCAGCAGTCATGTATGGATGTGAGAGTTGGACTACAAGGAAACCTGAGCACTGAAGAATTGATGCTTTTGAACTGGTCCTGGAGAACACTCTTAAGAGTCCCTTGGACTGCAAGGGGATCAAAGCAGTCCATCCTAAAGGAAATCATTCCTGAATATTCATTGCAAGGATTGATTCTGAAGCAGAAACTGATACTCTTGTCACCTGATGCAAAGAACTGGCTCATTGGAAAACACTCTGATGCTGGGAAAGGCTAAAGGCAGTAAGCTTAATGAGACAAGACTTAGTTGTAAGCAAATTAGTCCTACTTTGATTATTTTTGATAGAAAGCGGGAAGACTGATGGAAATTCAATGAAAAATTATAACCAATCTTTATAGATGTTCATTATCTTTGAGGTAATTTTATCTCTTTGTAAACTAATTTTGCATTTTGTGCATTTTGTCAATAATTGAGCTTTCAATTTTTCTCTCATCCCCTTGAAATGAAGTTCCCGAGAACTAAAACCTGACTCTCCAGATTTCTCCAATTGCTACTGCATGTTCTCACTCTACTATCTAAGTACATTTCAAGCCCAACATCTAGAAATCTTGACTGACTGCATTCTGGATTCAAAAACTGGGTTAATAGTTTGTTCCAACCATTAAACTCTGTTTTTCTTGTGTTTCCACAGAAATGAATCTCATAAAATGCCTGAATGATCACACAATATAGAAACCTAACTTAGGCAGGTTTCCTATTTTCAGTTGCATCACTGCCTTCAGCAATGAGACATAACTGCTTATCTGGATGGACCTATTTCCTGGAATAAGAAACTGGTTTGGTAAGATATGGAATGGTGTGCCCCATTTGTTCTTTTCTGCTTTTTCCAATTCATGTTTTCTCACCCTTTGCAGATCCTTTATCTCACAGCTTCTTAATCAAACCTCTGATTTTTAATATACAAAACTTAAAATTTTGAATGGAGAGTGAAATCCACTGACCTAAGGATTGTTTTGGGCTCAGGGTACGTGAAACAGATACACACAAACAAACCCTTCCATCTTCTCCCTCTCCACCAGGACGGGAAAGGTGATTCTTAATCATGAGAGAAAACTCTAGATTCTTACCAACCGAGAGACAGCATTGATAGGAATGTTCGTATCAGTTCAGTTCAGTTGCTCAGTTGTGTCCAACTCTGCCACCCCGTGGACTGCAGCACGCCAGGCCTCCACCAAACCTCACTAAAACAACTCTTACCTTCCATTGGCTTCTCTCTGAATTTATCCTTTCACAGTTTGTTGCCCATAAGAACCTAAACCCCTTTTGTCTTGTCATTTCTCTGAAACTTAATTTTTTTTTATTTTGTTCAGATGCTGTATTAATCTCAAGTCCTAACTACCCCTTTGAGTTATTCATCACTGAGTTCTTCCACATGTATGCATATAACACACATTAATAAGCTCAGCTTTTCTCATATTAAGCTGTTTTTATCAGCCTAATTTCTTGAGCATTAGCTGAAGAACCTAACTGGATAGAAAGAGAAATTTTTATTTCCTTATGATACCAAGTACATTTTTCCAAGTATACTGATATTATCCCAGATGATGTTCAAACTATCTGAAGAAATGCAGAATATTTAATATATATTTAATATATAAATATTTAATATTATATTTATATTTAATATTTAATATATTAAAATGTTATATTTTAATATATATATTAAATATATATATATTTAAATGGACCTTAAAAGTAGAGTAAGGTAAAAGTTATAATATTTCTAAAATTATACTAGGTGCATCATAATATACCCTTTAAAAAACACTTCCTCAGTCTTCTATTAACAACACCCCAGAAAGGGGGGTACTTGATTGCTTTTAACAACAGAAAAATGACATTGACAAGCAAGAGAGAAAGAGGAGAGAGGTGAGAAAAGGGAGCAGGCAGGGAGGGAGGAAGACAGAAGGGGAGAGAGAGAGAGAGAATTTCTTAAATTTCTTCTCAAGCATACCTAATCCTGAAAGTGATGGATAGATCATAGAATTTCCTCCTTAATGTAGAGAAGATTCTCCTTTTGCAACTATTACATGAAGCTTGCAGTCATACGGTAGAAAGAAGAAATGACATGGGAAACCAAAGAAAAGCCTGCTTCTTGCCATGTAAGGGATAGTGGGGGCGGGGGTGGGAAGTAGGAAAAAACAATGATAAAGGCACTAGTGTCAGACTCCTGAGCACTATCTTGCTCCTTTAGCCGATGATGCAGGCGTGTTACAGAAAATTAAGACAACACTAGGAGCAGTTATTTGGAGAAGGCGATAGCAATTGGAGAAGGCGATGACACCCCACTCCAGTACTCTTGCATGGAAAATCCCATGGACGGAAGAGCCTGGTAGGCGAAGAGTCGGACACGACTGAGCGACTTTGCTTTCACTTTTCATTTTCATGCGTTGGAGAAGGAAATGGCAACCCACTCCAGCGTTCTTGCTTGGAGAATCCCAGGGACGGGGGAGCCTGGTGGGCTGCCGTCTATGGGGTCGCATAGAGTCGGACACGACTGAAGCAACTTAGCAGCAGCAGCAGCAAGAGCAGTTATTAGTCTTGACTCCCTGATGCAAAGAACATAGTGTGAGGGCTGCCTCAATCAAGTCATCAGGGTGAGATGGAATAGCCAAGAACAGAGTCCATTCTAGACTCCTGGCTCTTCCCACATGGCAGGGATGCTGACTGAGAGCCTCAAAGAACATGGTGAAACCACAACATGTATTTGAGAGCTGCCCAGGGATCATCCCCGGGCTTTGATACACACAGGAGAGATTAGAGAATGGACGTGCCATTCTCTAACTTCAGCACATGTCCCCGTAGAATGTCCAGAAAGGGCTTGGATGCGTCATTCGTTTGTAGACTCCTGCCAGCACAAGCCCGAGGATCAGCAGGGGCCTGGAGGACCCCGGCTTCCCAAGGTACTAGATCACCTCCCATAGCTCACATACCATCTGAGGAAGAATCAGGAAAAAAGAAAATAGTGAAACTACACAAGTTTTCAAAAAACAGTTAAATTTAGAGAAACTAATTATTGGCTCAGGCTATGTTTCAGTTAATGTTACTATATCTCTACTTGCTACTCCTTGGAGGCTAGTGAAAAGAGATACGAGCCATTTTATAGAATAAAGGCACTGTATTTTTCTGGCACATCTGAGTACACTGTGAGTACATTTATGACCCCACTGCAGTATTAACCACAAAGTCAGTTGCATAATACTTATTACTACTGCTAAAACAATAGCATATCCAGTCTGAAAACCCATGGTAGGCAATGACACTCATTTTTCAGGACCATTTGAAAGGTTTTTTTTGCTCTGGGGTGAGTTTGGAGAGAGTGAAATTCTCACATTGCCTAAAGGAAGAGGATTTTAGCCAGGTTCCAAGATAATTACACTGGTCAACCAGCTCCAGGACATTAACAGCTGCTGTTTTAATCACCAATGAGATGGTTAGTTTCGACAATCTGGGAGGTGGACCAAAGGACGTGGCCTTGGTTCTCCTTTCACTTTTCATCAGTTCAGTGGAGAAAAGCTATCCTTCTGTCCTGATGCTCTCGCTCTGCAGGCTGCTGATAATCTGTGGCAGAGAGGGACCCCTGCACTGTCACCAGGAACACACTTGTCCAGGAGGAAGCACACAGGATTTAACGGTTAACAAACATTAACGTAACGTAGACCTAAGAAATTATTCCTGTCAATCTGATTTGTAGGGCCCACTTGACTCCCAAAGGACAAATTCTTCAATAGAAAGGGTAGCTACCTTCTTGATGGAACAGGTAATTAAGAGGATATGACCTGTGCTTGACCCTTGAGCTGGACCTGGGCAACTGGAGGCTCCCCAGCCCCTCCCCTGCCCTTGCAAGGTACACTTTGCCTAGTGTTCCCACAGGGGGAGCTGTTCCAAGGACACAGCCTTGAGAGTAAGGCGTGCTTGAGACCACCTGCTCTGAATGAATGCATGACTGAACCTAGTTAAGGTGTCTTTCAATCTTTTAAGATTCAGCTGGGCAAGTATGACAATTTACTCATCTTGCGACCACCCAGGAAAAACCTCACAATAAGTTTCTTTGCTTAATGAACCTGCCCCTACCCCTCTGAAGTGGCCTGCCTCTTTCTTTACTTTCTCTTTGCCCTCTGTGTACAGGGACCGGTTTGTAAACTAACACGCTTACGGAAATATTTGGAGTGTGGCTCCTCAAACAATTTGTAGCTCCCTTTATGGTTTTCCCAAAACCTCTGTGTTTCCGAAATTAATGTTCTGATTTAATAGATGTTACATTGGTCCTGCAATATAGCTAGGTCATTACTTTGTTATTCATGACTTTCACTTGATATAATTGCATGAATGGCACAGGAGGCTTGGCAGGGCTGGAAGCAGAAAACACCCAGTTCACAAGAACCATGAGATTTAATGGTGTCCAAATGCATCTGCTTGAGAAATATTCTAAAGCAACAGAAAATCCAGCAGAGATATTTAGCCTCTTTCAGTGCATTCAAGGCAAATACATTTTCTGTGAGTTAAAAACCTCAGTGGAAGAATAAGAGAACGAGTATAAATTGCTGACTAAATTAATAACAGAGCAGTCAGTTGGGCAAGCATGATTCTAATGATTATTGGCAATTCATTCAAACATTTCTAAGGCATAATGAAATGCCCTTAAATATTTTGTATATACCTATACTACAGCACATAATATATTATAGTGAAAGTATTTACTTATATAGTGGTTTCTATTGGTAAATGCAGGAAAGTTTTGGGCTGGACCTATTTTAAAATCCTATTACAGTGTTGGAATTCAATCAATATTATTAAAAGATAACAAATGATCCTTTACTCTGTAGGAATGGAAAACCTTTAAGATGAATTAAATTGAAATACTATGGAATAAATTTAAATGTTTATTAGGATGAAATGTTTTGTAATAAACATAATGTATTTTCTATTGAGCCTAGAATGAGGTGAATGAGGAAGATGAGCATAATTTATAACAAGAGGTTTAAAAAGATCTTTCTGATGGTCTCCCCTCCCCCCTTTTTTAAATGTGAATATGTATCAGTGTCTCTACAGATCTCCCTCTTTAAACTTGAAGCCTCCTCTCATCACTGAAAGGCTGGAAGGCTCCTAGGTAAACCTCTTACTCTATCTTCATCTGGGACCATTAGTATATTCTTCAAACAAGATTACAGAGATTTGATGAACAAAATCCAATCTTTCCCTTCCCACCCAATAAGCTTTTAATCAGTTGAAATGAAACTAATATAATTGAAAAGCAATGACAATTGCAAAATCTTATTAATATAGTGATGTCTATTCAGGCCCAGTGAAGAGTAGTTTGCATTTCTATAGGTGGTTGGGTGGGGAGGGTGCTGGGGCTTCAGTCTCCTTGTAAAGGTAGATAATTTCTCACTAGGGTTAAAATGACCTTTTCCTCAGAGTCCCAAGGCTGGGGAATGACATCAGGAAAGATACCAATAGAGTCGGGCCTTCCCTTCTAAGATTAAGAGAAGGAAATAAGAAGGGGGCAGTTAATGCTCATTAGACAAGAAAAGCCAGAGAAAGGAGACAGTGTTGGATGGATGGACTACTTTTAACGCCTTAGTTTTATTTGAAAGAAACTGAAACAAAGCATGATTCTAAAGGCGTATTTGTTTCAATTTCATCATCTAAAAAGATTACAGGGATTTCTCTGGTGGTCCAGTGGCTAAGAATCCACCTTGCAATGCAGGGGACACAAGTTCAATCCCTGGTGGGGGAACTAAGATCCCACATGCCATGGAGTAACTCAGCTCACATGCCGTCACTATCGAGCCCACACACCACAACTAGAGAGTCCGCACACCACAGTGAGAGATTGTGCATGATGCAACCAAGTTCCCACGTGCCGCAACTAAGACTGGAAGAAGCCAAATTAATAAATAAATATTTAAAAAATGAAAAGATTACACATTTTACTGTCCTCTTACTGTTGTTCAGCCGCCCAGTCATGTCTGACTCTTTGCGACCCCATGAACTACAGCCCTCCAGGTCTCCCTGTCCCTTACCATCTTCTGGAGTTTGTCAGAGTTCACATCCCCTGCTTTGGAGATGCCATCCACCCATCCCATCCTCTGATGCTCTCTTCTCCTTCTGCCCTCAATCTTTCCAGCTATCAGGCTCTTTTCCAATGAGTTAGCTATTTGCATCAGGTGACCAAAATACTGGAGCTTCAGCATCAGCATCAGTCCTTCAATGATTATTCAGGGTTGACTTCCCTTAAGATTGACAGGTTTAGCAATCCTACTGCTGGGCATACGCACTGAGGAAACCAGAAGGGAAAGAGACACGTGTACCCCAATGTTCATCACAGCACTGTTTATAATGGCCAGGACATGGAAGCAACCTAGATGTCCATCAGCAAATGAATGGATAAGAAAGCTGTGGTTACATATACACAATGGAGTATTACTCAGCCATTAAAAAGAATACATTTGAATCAGTTCTAATGAGGTGGATGAAACTGGAGCCTATTATACACAGTGAAGTAAGCCAGAAAGAAAAACACCAATACTGTATACTAACGCATATATATGGAATTTAGAAAGATGCTAACAATAATCCTGTGTACGAGACAGCAAAAGAGACACTGATGTATAGAACAGTCTTATGGACTATGTTGCAGAGGGAGAGGGTGGGAAGATTTGGGAGAATGGCATTGAAACATGTATAATATCATGTATGAAACGAGTTGCCAATCCAGGTTCAATGCACAATACTGGATGCTTGGGGCTAGTGCACTGGGACAACCCAGAGGGATGGTATGGGGAGGGAGGAGGGAGGAGGGTTCAGGATGGGGAACACATGTATACCTGTGGTGGATTCATTTTGATATTTGGCAAAACTAATACAATTTGTAAAGTTTAAAAATAAAAAAAAAAAATTAAAAAAAAAAAGAAAGAAAACTGCTTTAACACTAGTTGCACCTAAAAAAAAAAGATTGACAGGTTTGATCTTCCCATTGCCGTCCAAGGAACTCTCAGGAGTCTACTCCAGCACCATAGTTCAAAATCAGGTTGATTATATTCTTTGCAGCTGAAGATGGAGAAGCTCTATACAGTCAGCAAAAACAAGACCAGGAGCTGACTGTGGCTCAGATCATGACTCCTTACTGCCAAATTCAGACTTAAATTGAAGAAAGTAGGAAAAACCACTGAATGGTCATTCAGGTATGACCTAAATTAAATCCCTTACAATTATACAGTAGAAGTGAAAATATATTCAAGAGATTAGATCTGATAGACAGAGTGCCTGAAGAACTATGGATGGAGGTTTGTAACATAAATAGGAGGTGGTTATCAAAACCATCCCCAAGAAAAAGAAATGCAAAGAGGCAAAATGTTGTCTCAGAAGCGCTTACAAATAACTAAGAAAAGAAGAGATGTGAAAGGCAAATAAAAGGGAAGATATACCCATATGAATGCAGAGTTCCAAAGAAAACCAAGGAGAGATAAAGCCTTCCTCAGTGATCAGTGCAAAGAAATAGAGGAAAAGAAAAGAATGGGAAAACTAGAGATCTCTTCAAGAAAATTAGAGATACCAAGGGAATATTTCATGCAAAGATGAGCCTAATAAGGACAGAAACAGTATAGACCTAACAGAAGCAGAAGGTTTTAACAGGTGGCAGGAATACATAGAACTAATATAAAAAAGATCTTAATGACCCAGATAACCACAATGGTGTGATCACTCACCTAGAGCTAGATATCCTGGAGTGAGATGTCAAGTGGGCCTTAGGAAGCATCACTACAAACAGAGCTAGTGGAGGTGATGGAATTACAGCTGAGCTATTTCAAATCCTAAAAGATGATGCTGTGAAAGTGCTGCATGCAATATGCCAGGAAATTTAGAAAACTCAATAGTGGCCACAGGACTGGAAAAGGTCAGTTTTCATTTGAGTTCCAATCCCAAAGAGAGGCAATGCCAAAGAATGTTCAAATTACTGCACAGTTGCACACATTTCACACGCTAGCAAAGCTAGGCTTCAGCAGTACATTAACCGAAGACTTCCAGATGTTCAAGGTGGATTTAGAAAAGGCAGAAGAACCAGAAATCAAATTGCTAACATCCATTGGGACATAGAAAAAGGAAAAGAATTCCAGAAAAACATCTACTTTTGCTTCATTGACTGTACTAAAGCCTTTGCCTGTGTGGATCACAAAAAAACTGTAGAAAATTCTTCAAGAGATGGGAATACCAGACCACCCTCACTGCCTCCTAAGAATTCTGTATGCAGGTCAGGAAGCAACAGTTAGAAGCAGACATGGAACAACGGACTGGTTCCAAATTGGGAAAGGAGTATGTCAAGGCTATTGTCACCTTGTTTATTTAACTTACATGCACAGTACACCATGTGAAATGTCGGGGTGAATGAAACACAAGCTGGAATCAAGATTGCAGAGAGAAATATCAATAACCTCAGATATGCAGATAACATCACCCTTATGAAAGAAAGTAGAGGAACTAAAGAGCCTCTTGATGAAAGTGAAAGAGGAGAGTGAAAAAGCTGTCTTAAAATTCAACATTCAAAAAATGAAGATCATGACATCCAGTCCCATCACTTCATGGCAATTAGATGTAGAAAGAATGGAAACAGTGACAGACTTTATTTTCTTGGGCTCCAAAATCACTGCTGATGGTGACCACAGCCATGAAATTAAAAGACACTTGCTCCTTGGAAGAAGAGCTATGACTAACCTAGATACCATATTAAAAAGCAGAGACATTACTTTACCACCAAAGGTCCATATAGTCAAAGCTATGGTTTTTCCAGTGGTCATGTGTGGATGTGAGAGTTGGACCATAAAGAAAGCTGAGCGCCGAAGGATTGACGCTTTTGAACTGCGGTGTCAGAGAAGATTCTTGAGGGTCCCTTGGACTTCAAGGAGATCAAACCAGTCCATCCTAAATGAACTCAATCCTGAATATTCATTGGGAGGACTGATGCTGAAGTTGAAGTTCCAATATTTAGCCACCTGATGTGAAGAGCTGACTCAATGGAAAAGACCCTGATCCTGGGAAAGACTGAAGACAAGGGGAGAAGGTGATGACAGAGCATGAGGTGGTTGGATGGCCTCAATGGACTCAATGGACGTGAGTGTGACAAGCTCTTGGAGACGGTGAAGAATGGGGAAGCCTGGCGTGCTGTGGTCTGTCAACACAACAACTGAACGACAGTTCATTGAACAACTGCTGAACAATATCAGCAGCAACTGAACAACAATAACAACAGTTTGAAGGCATCAATACTTTGGCGCTCTGCCTTCTTTACGGTCCAGCTCTCATAACCACACGTGATCACTGGGAAGTCCATACCCTTGACTATACGGACCTTTGTCGGCAGATTGATACCTCTGCTTTTCAACACACTGTCTAGGTTTGTCATAGCTTTCCTCCTAAGAAGCAACTGTCTTCTGATTTCATGGCTGTAGTTACAACCTGCAGTGATTTTAGAGCCCAAGAAGAGAAAATCTATCACGCTTCCATCTTTTCCCCTTCTATTAGCCATGAAGTAATGAAGCCGGATACCATTATCTTAGTTTTTTTAATATTTAGTTTTATCTTTCTTAAGCCCATTTATGGCTTACCATAAGGCTTGACAGGCTGAGAAAGAATTTGCAATATAATACTGAGAAACTACATGAAAATACATTTCTTTTAGTCAACACCCTGTTTCCTCAAATTGTAAAGTTGACTCAAGAAGGTTTGAAAATTGTGAAGAACTGATCTAACTTGTTCCTTTTAACAATTTAAGTTCAGTTAAAACAATTCAGGTCCACTATTTTTCAATCATGTACTATCAGTCATTTATGTAAGGTTAGGAACTTGAAGGAAAAGAAACAATATATACAAAAAATTGCCTAGCCTTGCCCTTTACGAGTTAGTTTTCAACAACATATTATGTAAAGGCTATAGGAACTTGAAAGATAGAGATATTAAATTCTAATCTCTGACCTCTATGAGTGGAAGAGACAAAGAAAGCAATCATTACGATAAAACAGGATAAGCACTATGATAAAATAAGCCCAAGGTACTGTAGCACCAGGAAAAAAAGAATTTCCAATGCAAATAAATTCTTTCTTTTCTCAGCAGTGCATCAAATGTCCAGCTACAACAGTTTGTATGAAAACCTCCCTATTTTTGAAGACTTTAACCCAGAGGTTATCAATTCTTACTGAGCAACAGCATCACTTGAGAACATTTTGAAAACATACCTATATATCTAGACTGTTCCAGCTAGAGAGATTTCTAGAGATTTAATTGCTTTTTAGGGTTAGAGACAGAACACCAATATTTAAAAGATAAGAACAAAATACAAGTCCCCAACTGATTCTGCTGCATGGTTAAGGCTGAGAACCACTTCTGTCCAGATTTCTCTGGTTATTATGCAAAATTTTAGAATAGTTCAGGGCAATGGTTGCTTTCTACAAAATTTCATTTTAAGACAAGAAAAGATTGAAAATAGGGTTCTGAAACCAAAATTGGGGTCACAGGGTTAAACAAATTCAGCATAGGCCATGTAACATTAGCAGAGGAAGGCAAAGTCGAGCTGCAAATTAAATTCATTCTTTGAAGACTTATTAGTAGGCAAAGAAAGTCAATGAGCAATGTAGAAAATGATTTAAGCCCGCCGCTGCCATTTTATCTAGGGGCAAGCTCTGTCAAAGACTATTTAGTGCTTCGCCCTATTACCACAAACTTATCACCATCTGTTCCTTTTGTACATCCCTCTCTTTTGGCTGAAAGGAAATGCTTCCCACTATATTATTAGGTTTCTTATTATACACATTCCATCCTGTGGCTTGAATATCATAGTTGTACAAGAAAAAAGCAGCATTTTTGCCCTCCAGATGTCCCCATAACTCTCAGTACTTGATTTTCAACTTCTGGGAATTCCTTGAAACATATTCAAATGAGAAAAAAGATTATGTTAAAGATTATGAGTATACCTACATGCTGACCTAGGCTATTTTGTTTCTCCACCTCCATCAGGATACCTGTTGTGATTTTAAGAGTAGTCTTATTAGAACATCTGATTTCAGTTGCTTTGTTTGCTGGAGAAAATATGTTTATTACCAAAGCTGAAGATATCTGTGCTTCATTTTCAAATATGAGCTTTTTTCTCCCTTGAAAAATGGCAAGGAAAATTTTGCTTGAATATACTGATACAAACAGGAAAAATCTTGACTTAATGCTTATTTAGACATCATTCTGGTGGCATTTTAAAATTCAATTTCTCATCAGAGAAATAATGGTAATGGAGAGAATGCAGATTCAGAGGACTCACATAAATATTACAACCTATTGCCACCATAGCATTTTAATTTGTCCTTGGATAAACTTAGAATTTTTCATTAACTAAGTTTTCACATCTGTAGTTGTATCAAATCTTCCTCATTTCATTGAGATAATTTGATTATGTTCTCTTTGCCAGGGAGGTAGGCCAAGTAATATCTGAATGGCCCCTTCCATAACTCAATGTTGTGCTTTATAAGCATACAGGACTGATTACTCACATGCTAATATAATGCTCAAAACTCATAAAAAGAGAAACAACTGATTCACTAGTATTTCTATTGCTTGAAATCTATAGCAGATAACATGACAAAATGGGCAGAAAGAGGAATATGTTTCAAACCAAAGAATAAGACAAATCTGGGAAAAATTTGTCGGGTTTGCTTAAAATTAAGATAAGCAACCTACCTAAAAAAGAATTCAAAAGTTGTCCACTCAACAGGAAACAAATGGATAAACACAGTGAGAACTCTGAGATGGTCTTACTCATTTGAGATGTACCGAAGTACCACACAGAATTTATACTGAACTGAAAAATACACTTGCAGGATTCAACAGCAGAGTGGATGAAGTAGAAGAATGAATTAGTGAAGTGGAAGAAAAAGCAATGGAAATCACCTGGATAGAGCAAAACAGGTTTTTTTTTTAAAGTGATGATATCTTAAAGGAACTGTGGGACAACATGAAATGAAATAATTATTGCCTTATACTGGTCCCAGAAGGAAAAGAGAGAGAAGAGGCCAGAAAAATTATTTGAAGAAATAATGGTAGAAAACTTCCTTAATATGGGGAACGAAACAGTTATCCAGATCCAGGAAGCACAGAAAACCCCAAACAAAATGAACTCCATGAGAACCAGATCAAAACACATTAAAAATTAAATGGCAAAAGTTAAGAAGATAGAATATTTTTTAAAATAGTACATCAGTATTTATTTATTTTTATTATAGTTTCTTTACAATACTGTGTTAGTTTCAGGTATACAATAAAGTGATTCAGTTATATAATATATAGAATACATTTGCATATATGTGTGTATGTGTGCATGCTCAGTCACGTCCAACTCTTTGTGACGCCATGGACTGTAGCCCACCAGGCTCCTCTGCCCATAGGATTTATCAGGCAGGAATACTGGAGTGGGTTACCATTTCCTTCTCCAGGGGATCTTCCTGACCCAGGGATTGAACCCACATCTCCTGTGTCCCCTGTGTCTCCCATCATTAAACCAGCCTTAAAAAAAATGTTAAAGCAACTTCTCTAAACTGAAAAGAAGAGGCACTAATTAATAAGAAAATATACAAAAGTAAAACTCTTACTGGAAAAGGCAAATATACATTAAAAGTAGTGGATCAATCACTTATAAGCCAAGTATGAAGCTTGAAATTCAAAAATAGTAAATGAAACTAAAATTATATAGAATAGTTAAGAAAGCATAAAATAAAATATGTAAGAGCTGTTATCAAGAACATAAAATGTGGGTAGGGGAGTAAAAATGTAAATTTTAGTACATATTAAAAGTTAAGTTGTGATCAACTTGAAAGAGAACGCCATATACATAGGATGGTTATGTGAACCTCATGGTAACCACACACACACACAATCACACACACATACACACAAATTTATAGAAAATATATAGAAGAGAATGAAACAGAAATCTCAATATTACACTAAGGAAAGTCAGTAAACCATAAGAGAAGAGAGAAAGAGAAGGACTACAAAAACAGCTCCAAAAACAATGAACAAAATGGCAATAATTATATCCTTATTAATAATTACCTTAAATTTAAATGGAGTAAATTTACCAATCAAAAGATATACAGTGGCTGAATGTATGTTGCCTATATATTTAAGAGACAGAGGTCAGAAAAAGGACACACACAGACTAAATGTGAGAAGATGGGAAAATACATTCCATACCAATATAAATGAAAAGAAAGCTGGTACAGCTATGCTCATATTAGACAAAACAGACATTAAAACAAAGACTGTAATAAAGGACAAAAAAGGGTAGCATATAATGATAAAGCGGTCAATCCAGCAAGAAGCTTCATCATTTAAAAATGTATATGAAACCGTTTGAGCACCAAGATATATAAATCAAATATTAATGTACCTATTGGGAGAAATTAAAAGCAATACAATAATAGTAGGGGACTTCAAGCTCCCACTTAAAACAATACATAGATCATCCAGACAGAAAATCAATAAAGAAACATTGTCTTTACATGACACATTAAACTAGATGAACAAGAGACATATATATATAGAACATTCTACGTAAAGGAGCAGGTTACACATTCTTCTCAACTTCACATGGAACATTCTCCAGGATGGATCACAAGTTAGGCCCCAAAACATGTCTCAATAAATTCTAGTATCTTTTCCAATCACCATAGTGTAAAACTAGATATCAATTATAAAATGAAAACTGTAAAAACCATATAAACATGAAGATTAAACAACATGCTGCTGAACAACCAATAGGTCACCAAGGAAATCAAAGGAAGAGTCACAAAAAACCTACAGACGAATGAAAACCAAAAATACGACATTTCAAAATGTACAGAACGCAGTAAAAGCAATTCTAAGGGGAAAGTTCATAGTCATCAGGCCTACCTCAAGTAACAAGAAAAGTCTCATATAAGAAATCTAAATTTATGACTAAGAGAACTAGAAAAAGGAAAACAAAAGGAAATAATAAAGGTCAGAGTAGAAATAAGTAAAAGGCTAAATAGACAGAAAATGAAAAATGAAACTAAGACCTGGTTCTTTGAGAATATAAATAAGACACAGCTACACTAACCAAGTTAAAGAAGATAGAGGGCTTAATAAACTTAAAAAACCTCAGAAATGAAAGAGGAGAAGTTACAACTCACACCACAGAAATGCAAAGGATCATAAGAGAATACTATGAACTCATATGTCAACGAATTAAGACAACCAGGAAGAAATTTCTAAAAACATGCAATCTGCCAAGACTGAATTCTGAAGAAATAGAAAACTCAAATAGCCTGATTACTAGTAAGGAGACTGAATCAGTGATCAAAAATCTTCCAACAAACAAAAGTCAAGGACCAAATGGCTTCACCGGTGAACTCTTGCACACATTCAAAGATGATTTGATATCTATTTCTCAAACTCTTCCAAAATAGAGAATAAAAATCATAAAACCATCTCAATATATGCAGAAAAAGCACTTAACAAAATTCACCAACCATTTTTGCTAAAATGTCTCAACAATGGTGTATAGAAGGAATGTGCCTCAATGAAAAGCCATATATGACAACCCACAGCTAACATCATACTCAAGAGTGAAAAGCTTAAAGTTTTTTCTCTAAAATAGGAACACTACAAAGATGCTCACTCTTGCCACTTCTATTCAACATAGTACTGGAAGCCCTAGCCACAGCAATTAGCCGGGCACTCAAATTGGAAAGGAAGAAGTAAAACCATCACTATTAGCAAATGACATGATACTACATAAAGCAAACCTTACAGACTTCACCAAAAAAACTGTCAGAACTAGCAAATTTAGCAGAGTCATAGATACAAAATCATTATGGCATTTTTATGCACTAATAATGAACTCTCAGAAAGGCATTTTTAAAAAATTTTCATTTACAACTTCATCAAAAAGAATAAAATACCTAGGAGTAAATTTAATCAAAGAAGTGAAAGATCTGTACATTAAAAACTATATGATGCTAATGAAAGAAACCGGACACACAAAAAAGTGGCAAGATATTCTGTGCTTGTGGATTTGAAGAATTAATATTAAAATGTCCATATTTTCTAAAGCAATCTACAGATTCAACATAATCCCTATCAAATGCCAATGGCATATTTCACAAAAGCGGAATAAATAATTCTAAAATTTGTATAAAACCACAAAAGACTCCAAATAGCATCACCCCCAAAAAAAGTCTTAAGAAAGAACAAAGCTAGAGGTTTCCTGCACTCACATTTTAAACTATACTACAAGGATTTAGTAAACAATACAGTATGCTATTAACACATAGCCCAACATGGAATTAAGAGTCAGAAATAAACACACTCATATATAACAATTAATCTATGAAAAAGAAATGAACAATGGAAAAATAACAGTCTCTCAATAAATAGTACTGGGAAAATTTGGACAGAAACATTAAAAAAAAAAAAAAAAAAACTAGACCACTATCTTACATCACTTACAAATACTAACCCAAAATGAATTAAAGACTTGAGTGTTAGACATGAAACAATAAAAAATTTCTAGATGAAGACATAGATGGTAACATTCATGACATCTGTGTTAGTTTTTATGGTTCTGACTCCAAAAGAAAGGGAAACAAAACCAAAAAATAATAGATGGGATTCTATCAAACTAAAAAGCTTCTGCACAGTAAATGAAACCATCATTAAAATGAAAAGGCAACTTACTGAATGGGAGAATATATTTGCCAACCCTATATCTGGTATGGAATTAATATCCAAAATATGTAAAGAACTTATACAACTCAACAACAACAAAACTAATCCAATTAAAAACCAGGCTGCTGCTGCTGCTAAGTCACTTCAGTCGTGTCCGACTCTGTGCGACCCCATAGACAGCAGACCAGCAGGCTCCCCCGTCTCTGGGATTCTCCAGTCAAGAATACTGGAGTGGGTTGCCATTTCCTTCTCCAATGCATGAAAGTGAAAAGTGAAAAGTGAAAGTGAAGTCGCTCAGTCATGTCTGACTCTGTGCAACCCCATGGACTGCTGCCTACCAGGCTCCTCCGTCCATGGGATTTTCCAGGCAAGAGTACTGGAGAAAAACCAGGCAGAAAACCCAAATAGACAATTTTTAATAGGACATACACACAGCCAAGAGGCACATGAAAAGATGTTCAACATCTCAAATTACTAGGGAAATGTGAATCAAAATGAATGAGACATCACATTATACATATTAGAATGGCTGGTCAGGTCCATGAATCAAGGAAAATTGGAAGTGGTCAAACAAGAGATGGCAAGAGTGAATGTTGACATTCTAGGAATCAGCGAACTGAAATGGACTGGAATGGGTGAATTTAACTCAGATGACCATTATATCTACTACTGTCGGCAGGAATCCCTCAGAAGAAACGGAGTGGGCATCATGGTCAACAAAAGAGTCCGACATGCAGTACTTGGATGCAATCTCAAAAAAGACAGAATGATCTCTGTTCGTTTCCAAGGCAAACCATTCAATATCACAGTAATCCAAGTCTATGCCCCAACCAGTAACACTGAAGAAGCTGAAGTTGAACGGTTCTATGAAGACCTAACAAGACCTTTTAGAACTAACACCCAAAAAAGATGTCCTTTTCATTATAGGGGACTGGAATGCAAAAGTAGGAAGTAAAGAAACACCTGGAGTAACAGGCAAATTTGGCCTTGGAATATGGAATGAAGCAGGGCAAAGACTAATAGTTTTGCCAAGAAAATGCACTGGTCATAACAAACACCCTCTTCCAACAACACAAGAGAAGACTCTATACATGGACATCACCAGATGGTCAACACCGAAATCAGATTGATTATATTCTTTGCAGCCAAAGATGGAGAAGCTCTATACAGTCAATAAAAACAAGACCAGGAGCTGACTGTGGCTCAGATCATGAACTCCTTATTGTCAAATTGCACTTAAATTGAAGAAAGTAGGGAAAACCACTAGACCATTCAGGTATGACCTAAATCAAATCCCTTATGATTATACAGTGGAAGTGAGAAATAGATTTAAGGGCCTAGATCTGATAGATAGAGTGCCTGATGAACTATGGAATGAGGTTCGGGACATTGTACAGGAGACAGGGATCAAGACCATCCCCATGGAAAAGAAATGCAAAAAAGCAAAATGGCTGTCTGGGGAGGCCTTACAAATAGCTGTGAAAAGAAGAGAAGCGAAAAGCAAAGGAGAAAAGGAAAGATATAAACATCTGAATGCAGAGTTCCAAAGAATAGCAAAAAAAGATAAGAAAGCCTTCTTCAGCGACCAATGCAAAGAAATAGAGGAAAACGACAGAATGGGAAAGACTAGGGATCTCTTCAAGAAAATCAGAGATACCAAAGGAACATTTCATACAAAGATGAGCTCGATAAAGGACAGAAATGGTATGGACCTAAAAGAAGCAGAAGATATTAAGAAGAGATGGCAAGAATACACAGAAGAACTGTACAAAAAAGATCTTCATGACCCAGATAATCACGATGGTGTGATCACTGACCTAGAGCTAGACATCGTGGAATGTGAAGTCAAGTGGGCCTTAGAAAGCATCACTACGAACAAAGCTAGTGGAGGTGATGGAATTCCAATGGAGCTATTTCAAATCCTGAAAGATGATGCTGTGAAAGTGCTGCACTCAATATGCCAGCAAATTTGGAAAACTCAGCAGTGGCCACAGGACTGGAAAAGGTCAGTTTTCATTCCAATGCCAAAGAAAGGCAATGCCAAAGAATGCTCAAACTACTGCACAATTGCACTCATCTCACACGCTAGTAAAGTAATGCTCAAAATTCTCCAAGCCAGGCTTCAGCAATACGTGAACCATGAACTTCCTGATGTTTAAGCTGGTTTTAGAAAAGGCAGAGGAACCAGAGATCAAATTGCCAACATCTGCTGGATCACGGAAAAAGCAAGAGAGTTCCAGAAAAACATCAATTTCTGCTTTATTGACTATGCCAAAGTCTTTGACTATGTGGATCACCATAAACTGTGGAAACTTCTGAAAGAGATGGGAATACCAGACCATCTGATCTGCCTCTTGAGAAATTTGTATGCAGGTCAGGAAGCAACAGTTAGAACTGGACATGGAACAACAGACTGGTTCCAAATAGGAAAAGGAGTTCGTCAAGGCTGTATATTGTCACCCTGTTTATTTAACTTATATGCAGAGTACATCATGAGAAACGCTGGACTGGAAGAAACACAAACTGGAATCAAGATTGCCAGGAGAAATCTCAATAACCTCAGATATGCAGATGACACCACCCTTATGACAGAAAGTGAAGAGGAACTCAAAAGCCTCTTGATGAAAGTGAAAGTGGAGAGTGAAAAAGTTGGCTAAAAGCTCAACATTCAGAAAACGAAGATCATGGCATCCGGTCCCACCATTTCATGGGAAATAGATAGGGAAACAGTGGAAACAGTGTCAGACTTTATTTTTCTGGGCTCCAAAATCACTACAGATGGTGACTGCAGCCATGAAATTAAAAGACGCTTACTCCTTGGAAGGAAAATTATGACCAACCTAGGTAGCATATTCAAAAGCAGAGACATTACCTGGCCAACAAAGGTCCGTCTAGTCAAGGCTATGGTTTTTCCTGTGGTCATGTATGGCTGTGAGAGTTGGACTGTGAAGAAAGCTGAGCGCCGAAGAATTGATGCTTTTGAACTGTGGTGTTGGAGAAGACTCTTGAGAGTCCTTTGGACTACAAGGAGATCCAACCAGTCCATTCTGAAGGAGATTAGCCCTGGGATTTCTTTGGAAGGAATGATGCTAAAGCTGAACTCCAGTACTTTGACCACCTCATGCGAAGAGTTGACTCATTGGACAAGACTCTGATGCTGGGAGGGATTGGGGGCAGGAGGAGAAGGGGACAACAGAGGATGAGATGGTTGGATGGCATCACTGACTCGATGGACATGAGTCTCCGTGAACTCCGGGAGTTGGTGATGGACAGGGAGGCCTGGTGTGCTGCGATTCATGGGGTCGCAAAGAGTCGGACACAACTGAGCGACTGATCTGATCTGATTATCAAAAGACCAATAACAAGAGTTGGAAAGGATATGGAAGAGAATGCTCACACTGCTGGTGGGACTGTAATTCATGCAAAATATGTAGGACCTATAGGAAATTCATTTTAATGACCGCAATCCCTGAAGCCATAATCCATATGAAGAAATACTGCTATGCTATGTACAAATCAGATATATGATTGAGCTTTTAAAGAAGTACAGGTGAGTAAGGAAAAGGAACATATTTCTTAGGAAAGATACCATGAAGCACAGTTAAGTGAATAACATATATGGATTGATTACTGAAAGCAATGCCTTATTGCTCCACCATTCTAAAGCTTCAGAACATGGTTCTGGCACTTTATACTGATGTTGATGGTGAAAATAAAAACAAGTGTGCTTGTTTTAATTAATATATCACTATTAATTTAGTCTGAGCTTTCCATTTTGTAAATAAGTATCCTGAGAAACAAAGAAGGACCTTTTTCAATGTAACTGACATTCTTTTGCTATTGTATAGTCACTAAGTTGTATCCTTCTCTTTGCGACCTCATAGATGGTAGACCACAGGCTCCTCTGTCCATGGGATTTCCCAGGCAAGAATACTGGAGTGGGTTGTCATTTCCTCCTCCAGGGAATTTCTTGACTCAGGGATCAAACCCTCATCTCCTGTGTCTCCTGCATTGGCAGATGGATTTTCTTTTTACCACTGCATCACCTGGGAAGGATAGGTATCATCATACAAATTCAGGAAGAGGATTTTCATTTATGGTGTTTATTACAAGTACAAGATTATGTAGAGATAATTACAGAAGATTGCAGGGGTAACTGAAAGACAGAGATACACAAATATATATTTCATGTGTATCCTAGAAATTAAAAACATGAACTCCTGTTTTTGAAATATCTGGGAAGCCATGAAAGTTATAATAATGATAATAAAATTATTTATTACATTGGTTTACCCATCTTTGTTCTTTGTATGTGGCAGATATATATGAGTGAGATAATTGAGTAAGCCTAGAGATGAGCCCTGGGTGTTCTTTGGAAGGACTGATGCTAAAGCTGAAAGTCCAGTACTTTGGCCACCTCATGCGAAGAGTTGACTCATTGGAAAAGACTCTGATGCTGGGAGGGATTGGGGGCAGGAGGGGAAGGGGATGACAGAGGATGAGATGGCTGGATGGCATCATCAACTCGATGGATGTGAGTCTGAGTGAACTCCAGGAGTTGGTGATGGACAGGGAGGCCTGGCATGCTGCGATTCATGGGGTAGCAAAGAGTCAGACATGACTGAGCGACTAAACTGAACTGAACTGAACAGACTGTCTATTTAAAACTTCAATTAAGAGGTGATTTGGAGAAAGGCATTGTTAGTTTTGTGTTTCAGAAAGTCATTTCATAGTATCTGTCATGATATTCTCATATACAAGATAGAGATGTATGAGCAGAATAATAATCTGGTTAAGCAGATGTAAAGCTGGTTGAACCACTGTATGAAGAGTGTGAGATTAGTGGCTCAGTTTTACGTTGGCAAGAAGACCTCTGTTGGTGTGCCAAAGAGCTCTGTACTCGGCTATGTCTCACTGAACACTATTATGAATGACTTGTATGAAGACATAAAGGCAATACTGTCATATTTGCAGATCTCACATATCTAAAAACTGTAAAACAACCAAGATCTAAGTAAACTGACAGGCTGGCGTGATGGGCTGCCAATGACAGAAGTGCATCGGCTTCTCAGAGAGACCATATTCAAGCTTAAACCAAGAAAGCAGTCAGCTTTTAACAATCTAATCTGTGATGTAAAAAGAATAAAAGCAATGCTAACAATGCCAATTTTTATTTAAGCCCTTATTATGTATAGGTACACTTCTACATGTTTTCCTGTACGTTTAGTCCTTAAAAAAGGGCAGTGAGAGAGTTTCATTCCTACTTTACAGATGACAAAACCAAGGTCAAGGGAAGGAAAGTTACTTTCTGTAAGTCACAGAGCTTACAGAGTTCTACTCTAAGTAGATAAGAGGCAAGGATACAGCCTGGGGCATCTAATTCAAGAAGCACTATGTCACAAATCCTATACTTCGCTTTCAAAAAAAAAAAAAAAGAAAACTTAGCACAGGTTGCTAAGGGTGACATTTTTAACAGCCCATAAGTGAAAATTTTCTTTGACAGAGAGTTCAACATGAGGCATCAGTATTGCCAGAATGGTTAATGGCATCTCCAGCAGCATATATCTAGAACAAGACAGATAACATTCTTGTTCTTCCATATGGTGTCATCCTGCTTCAAACTCACTCATGATCTAACTTTATGTGCCCTGAATTTCCTGCTTTTATATTGACACAGATAAAGAAACTTAACACATTAACAAACAATAATATAAAACAAAATATAGCATAATTTGAGCTCAAAATATATACTTTTAAAAATTGAGCAATATTTCAATAAATCACATTGATAATAAAGTGAAATCGAAACCTGTAAATAGTCCATTTATTTATTTTTTCAATCACATTAATGTACAAATACCACATAGCCTATTGAGCCAAAGTCATTTGGGTGAACTGGAACAATTTTCATGTTTCTCAAACAGCCAGACTTTCCTTTGACAATTATTTCATTTGATTATACAGTTTCTAATTTTCCTTTTTAATTGAATGCTACCAGTTCACTGATACTAAGAAAAAAGGAGTTGGACCTACATTTAGTGGATTTCAATCCACTCTGAATAGCTCTTAATAATTTTAATAGATTTTAGTTTTGAATTTAAATTTATGGTTAGATTGCTTAATTCTCCACCATCTACTTTTTGAAGCTTTATTTAAATGCTAAATACCCTATATATTGTTAATACAGTATTACTACATAAATTAAAAGCTTATATTTTATGGCACCAATATAGAAATTTATATGTTTTCTCTAATATTCTGAGGACTGATGAAATTCAAGTTTTTATTCTATAAGTAAAATAATGTTTGGAAGCAAATTCATAAAGATTCTAGAAGCAAAATAAAATTCAAGTAATCCTTTCAACTAGGAAGTTGTACTACATTCCACTTTGCTTCTCTTATATATGTCCATTTTTTTCTCACTTATAAACAACAGAAATATATTTTTAACAATTCTGTGGACTGAGAAGTCCAAGATAAAGGAAGTGACTCATTAGTGTAGGATATAATTACTTGAGATATATCCTTATTTTTATAAACTTGTAGGTCAAATAATTTATACAAATAGAAAATGAACTCTAACAGAGAGTTCAGACTACACACAGGATGCACAGAAGCTTCAATTCTTGATATGTACCTTGTCAGCTTGTGTTTACCTTCAATTTTTTTTTTCCCCCTCACTAATCAACCAATAGTCATGCTCCACAAACTTCCAAATTATTGGAATGGGTTATTTTTGAATCCCATTCCCTTATACGATGAACTTCAGAAACTATACATTAAGTGGAAAATTAAGTACAATTGTCTATTTTTAAACATGAAGACAATGCTAATTACAATTCTCCAGATAAACATACATAATTATAGTAATTACAATTCAACAATAACTCACTGGTACTTACTATTATAAACTCATAAACTATTATTCAGTACCCTATAAAATTCAAATTTAATTGAAAGTGCTAGTTTAGCATAATTCCCACAAGCCATCATCTTTAATATTCTGGAATGAATGAGGTTTTGGTTGAGCTATTAATTGATACTGACAAGCAATAACCACTGGAATGAAACTGCAATTATGAGTGGCAATTAATCACATTTGCTGTCATCTCTAGTGTCAAACAAAATTCAATAATATTTTAAATAGTTTTTAAAAGTTTATATCTTTTATGTTTCAATTCACTAACTGGAAACCAAAAGCAGTTTTCTGAGATAATCAAATAACATCCAAAATATGTCAAACATGTAAAATATGAACACTGTATTTCTTACCTCTAAAAGCTTTTCTTTTTTTCCCCCCAAATTATTTTCAGGATAAATCTTTGTCTTTGCAGACTAGTAAAAGCACCTCATTTCACCTTCCACTTGCCTTAATTCAGTACATCATTTTGACTCATAGATCACCCTCAGACACAGCAAAAATTGCACATGCAGAAGAAGTTCCTGAGAGCAGGAACTTCAGTAAGCATCGTTAAGGACTTGAGATAATTTGACAGCGAATTTTTAGAAGCTTCAATTGATCAATGTCTCTTTGAATCGGGGCAAGGAGGCAGCAGGATTTAATTTCTTTTCCCCTCATTATTTCTAATTAACAGGACAACTAGTGATGTTCTTTGCTGTAACCTAAGGCACGCATACCCCAGCATCCTTCACCAATTGACCAAGTCTGTTCAAAAGCCGCTGGAAGTTTCCTTTTGCTACCAAGGTTATGACCTCAAGAGTGAAACGAATGAATGTATTTGCTGTAAACTGAGCTAGGCCATCTACCAGATGATCACATAAACGGCAGTGTTAACAACACAAGATCTAATCCCAGACAAATGAAAACTTGATGCAAGGTGGAGACTGTGACCTCACTAAGTGGATGTGTACCAAATATTCAAGCAAGCACAGAGCCTCAACTTAAATATTCATAAATCCCAATCCTTGGTTGGTTGGTGAGATATAACTATAATGTCCTGTTTCCTTTTACATGCTTAGAGTTTATGGCAAGTTTATTGTACTGGGACAGTTAATCCTCAACAACGAAGAAAGGAAGTAAAGCATCTATTTGCTCTAAACTCTGAATCTGAAACATGTTTTCTGGAAGGGTTTTTCATAAAGCTGAAAATGTCAACAACTTAAAAATGGATATGCCCTATAATTAAAAATCTTGAATAGGTATAGCAAACTTACCTAATTAGAAATATTTCTAAATGCATAGCATTTGTATATTTTTCATAGAATATTATTAAAGTGAAGAGACTTACTGCAAGCAGACACTTAAAGAAGGAAGGAACATTATACTAATTGCATATACTGATTAATAATGTTCATGGAATGACCTTCATTTTAATTATTCTCTTTTTACTTCTGTTTCAATGAATTGTATTTATGCTCATTATTGACTTACAATAACATAATGAGTGGTCAAGGCTAGATTTCATACTGTTTTCAAACTGCATCAATGTAATTTGACCTTTTCTGTTTTGTTATTTATGGTTCTGACACAGTAGGTTATGATATCTTTCTGTCTGTGTCTTTCAAAAGTTAAGTTTACTCTGATTTTGGATTCATCTCTTTCTCTTTGTCTCCTATTGTGCTGCCAGGGAAGCCCATTCATAACTGCAGTTTTATAAGTCTCTGAGTTACTCTATTAGCAGGTCAATTATTTTCAGTTGTCTGGAGTTACAAGTTTTGCCTAACCCATGTTGGCCGGTATACTACAAAGAAAGCTTGCTTAAATTCAGAGTAGTGCCACAGGAGTAGTACTGAAAGTCTTATGGTTGGTTACAACTGCTAGTTACTACTGACCTTCAAAGAATCCAGGTGAAAAAGCCTGTTCCATAGCTTGGAAGTTGGGGACTTGGTAGTCTCTTAGTCATGTCCAATGCTTTGCAACTCCGTGGATCCGCCAGGCGCCTCTGTCCATGGAATTCTCCAGGTGAGAATACTGGAGTGGGTTTTCTTTGGGGACTTAACTGAATCCTAATCCATGCACCAGATCAGACCCCATGAGCTCCTAGAGGAAACTTTACAGCACATCTCTGTGTCAGGTGCTCTGGGTAAGGTTCAATTGAGCTTTATCTTCTTTTCTAATTAGGTACCAATTCTGCCTTTGTTTTCCTATTGCCCTTCCATCAGAAATACAGAAGACTCACGGAATATTTCTTTACCATTCGCTAGGGGTAAAGACGGAGAAGGCAATGGTACCCCACTCCAGTACTCTTGCCTGGAAAATCTCATGGACGGAGGAGCCTGGAAGGCTGCAGTCCACGGAGTTGCTGAGGGTCGGACACAACTGAGTGACTTCACTTTCACTTTTCACTTTCATGCATTGGAGAAGGAAATGGCAACCCACTCCCGTGTTCTTGCCTGGAGAATCCCAGAGACGGGGAAGCCTGGTGGGCTGCCGTCTATGGGGTTGCACAGAGTCGGACATGACTGAAGCGACTTAGCAGCAGCAGCAGCAGCAACAGCAGTGGTAAAGAACCCAGGTGGCGCTAGTGGTAAAGAACCGGTGTGCCCATGCAGGAGAAGTAAGAGATGCAGGTTTGATCCCTGAGTAGGGAAGATCCCCTGGAGGAGGGCATGGCAACCCATTCCAGAATTCTTGCATGGAGAATCTCATGGACAGAGGAGCCTGGTGGGCTATGGTTCACTGGGTCGCAAACAGTCAGACAAGACTGAAGTGACTTAGCACTCACACACATGCACAGAGTATAAATTTCTCTTTGCTGTCTCCAAGCCTATCAAACTCCAGGCTATCAGAAGTGATATTTAATAAAGAGACTTAAGGGAAGTCCTGTTCCTAGGTGGTCTAAGCTCCAGTCAAGTGTCAAGTTACATGTTTGGGAAGGTGCATGTCTAAATGATGTGAGATTCCTCCACGACAAAACTGTGGATATGGATTTATACATTCGTGTTCATGCAGAAACATTCACAGAGTGCAGATATAAGACATGATTACACAAAGAATTCTTCTGTGCTTTCTGCTTAAGTTCCTATTTGCTGTGTTAATGCCTCGCATAGAAATCTCCTTGCCTGCCATGGTGAATTTCTTTTACAGTGTCTTGGAGAAATATACCGCTTGAAGAGATAGAATACTTCCCTTCACCAGAATGAGAATTATGTAACTGAACAGATTCCAAAATAGTTTTAAAAGAAAATTATTGTGGAGGATGTTATTATGTGTGAAAAGAGAAAGTCTCTACCTGTGAAATTAAATTTAACAATTGAACCAAGATTCAAAAATTGAACAGGTTTCTTTGCAAGATTTTCTTAAGACTTTGACTTGCTAATGTGTACTGAGTGTCCAAGAAGGAGATTTAACAGCCACATTTCCCAAGCTCACTAGAAGACAGAATTCTTGTTTTCAAAACACTATTAAAATCTCTCTAAATAATTAAAGAAGCAAAGAAAAACCTAAAGAACATAGTTTTGAATGCTAGGATGTAATTTTTTGCATTCCTTTTTTGACTTAACTGCTAAGAAGCACAAAGCTAAATAAACCACTCAGAGTATCCAAAGTATCTCTTTAGTTAACATAATTATATTGCATTAAAGAGCATCATACTCTTATTGTTATCTACTACAATATCTTGGAAGCAAATAAAGCACAAATGCATGAAACTTTAAAAACACAGGTGTATTGAAAACACTAAAAAACATGCATTATAAGAGAGTTTTTTTTCCAAAAATCAATTTACTCATCATTGGCACTATCATTTTACTTTATTTCAAATACAAAACTTCAAGAATGATCCCTTTGTGTTCAAATGATTCAGGCTGCTTAATACATCCTTGAGATGGCCTTGGATTTATCAAAATCAAATAAAAATTACATGCATAATAAAAGGCAACTTCTATATTCAAATCAAGGGATTACATTCATTTGAACACCATTTGAAAAAATAATCAGGTCTTATTACCTACAGTCTTACAGATTAATTATATTTCTTATTTTTTAAGTTTTAAAATAAAGCTTCCTAATCGCCAAAGTCACTGTCCAAATATCAATTTTATATAACCACATTCTCTCCAGTATATATATATATATATTCAGATCCCATTCAGGGAAGGGAAAATCAATTCACTTTAATTCAGTTTCTTCACAAGTGGTTTCTCAAACCTGTGTCCATATAAATCACCAAAGAGTTTGTTTAAAATGTAGATTTGCTGGGCCAGTTCCCAGAGATCCTGACTCAGGAAGACTGCCTGAGGTCCTGGAATCTCCATCTCTGAGAAGTACCCCCAGGTGATTCAGACAGTGGCGCCTGGTCTAGTACTAAAAAACTGCTGTTGAAGAGCATGTGGCCAATGGAGATCAATTTTAGTTGTATTTAAACTCAATTGCCCTCCCACTCCAAGAAGGCATAGCCACTGGCAGTGTTCGGGAAAGGACTTATGGGTCACTTAGAAATTCAGCATAGAAATGCCCACCTTTCCTTATTTCATAAACCTCTCTAGCTCCTATTTCATCTACACTTGAGCTTGCTTTGTTCAGCCACTACAAATGTGGCTTCTAGTCCCAGTAATGCTATTAAATTGTATGGCCAATTAGCAAATCTCATAACTTGTTATTCAAATAGTAGATGGTATTATATTATTTCAAAAGTCACAATCCCCTTTATAAATTAGTGAATTAGGGGTAAACCTCAATTTTTCTTTTTATTTTCTAGGTTATTTTATCTAAGCCACAGGTTTTCAAAATGAGCTTCAATTTTTTTGTGATAACCTAACACCTGTGTCTTTCACAGTAGACCACAAATTGCCTCCATTTTCTTTCAGAAATAAGAAGAAACAATAAACATTAAAACAAAAAAGTGACTGAATGCACTGAGGGTAGTTCACCCCTTTTCCCTGAATGGATAAAGTAACTGAAGGTAGGTGCAACTCTTAGTTTGCAAAAGATTTAGACTGAATAGTATACAGACTCTTGAGAGTCCCTTGGACTGCAAGGAGATCCAACCAGTCCATTCTGAAGGAGATCAGCCCTGGGATTTCTTTGGAGGGAATGATGCTGAAGCTGAAACTCCAGTACTTTGGCCACCTCATGTGAAGAGTTGACTCACTGGAAAAGACTCTGATGCTGGGAGGGATTGAGGGCAGGAGGAAAAGGGGACGACAGAGGATGAGATGGTTGGATGGCATCACTGACTTGATGGATGTGAGTCTGGGTGAACTCCGGGAGTTGGTGATGGACAGGGAGGCCTGGCGTGCTGTGATTCATGGGGTTGCAAAGAGTTGGACACGGCTGAGTGACTAAACTGAACTGTGAAAATGATGCCAGGAAATAGCTTTGATACTTTCTTTCCAAGGCTGAAATTTCAATACACTCTCTTCTTGGCTTCTCGTCAAGCCTGTGAGGTCTGTTTACATGGAATATAAGAGTAGTCACCGTTCGTTTGTTTGGGGTAAGTTAAAGAAACCAACACGTGCCTTTTGTCTCCTACAGGAGCCACCAAGGAAAAATAAGAGGCATCTGTGAGTGGGGGATGGAGTATGGTCCCTGATCAGCTTCACTGTCAGAGTCACAGCAAGGGCTATAAAACACAGGTTCTCAGCTCCTATATTCTGCCCTCTGAAAAGGAAGGAAAAAACCGGTTGCCCTGAGTTTGCCAAATATTTGTTTGTTCTTAAAATCCAAGATAAAGTGTTTCTCTGTTCTACTGGAACTTTTAGAGCTGAACAATTTAGATATTAAATAATAAAATAAACATAAAATTTCAACCAGGTAGAGTAAGTCTATTCTGTAGCCAAGAATTTTATTACTGTGCATTAAGATGATACAGTTTTAGTGGAGAAGGTAAAAAAATACCCATAACTTTTTATTAGGAAAGGTGAAGTCCTTGGCAATCAAGGCTACTTGGTTTGTATTTGTAATTAATAAAAATATACAGATAAAGTATTTAGATGAAAATGTCATCGATCACATAATCCATTTTTAACCTCACCTTAAAATTTACTTTGTGGTATATGAACAAAATTTTTAATTGTGTGTGTTATGTAGATAACTAGCTTATATCATCAGTAATTCTGGCAGTAGGTACATATTATTATTCTACAATGTAAAAGCAATCTACAATGTGTAACCAAATGGCTTATTTTACAGGATAGACTCTAGAATTATAGTTTGGCTCTGGCCCGACCCCAGGGCACATTTCTTTATTTCTCCAGTCCTTTTCACCTCCCCAAGCATCAACTATAAAACAGGCATAAGATTACCCACAGGAATATTGTACTTAGTAAGAGATAAATCAGTTTTTCCACAAGAGAGTTATTATTCCTAAATGGCACCCTGAAGAGAGAAGCATACCTAGAATATTCACACTTTATTGAAGTTGCAGTGAAGGGAAATTTCACAACCAAGGGCACCACCGACTAGTGACGAGGAGAGACAAATAGTCTACTCACTACGTCTGTTTTGGTCATGCTTTGGTGAATATTCCCTCACTGTCTTAGCTCCAGACTTTAATAAAACAGATTCTTGAGTTTACATATTTTGGTCAAAGTAAAATCATTTTTTAAAAGAGTAGAATTTGAGAAAGACTCTGAAAAGACCTCGTTAGTTTACTTTAATCTCCCTGTAGTGTCCTTCAATAATTATATTTTTAATACTTCAGCTTGATGCTTGACAGTAATTGTTTCCAAGAAATTGTACATTCCCACTACATGCATTATTGATAAATACAGATAAACAGAGTGTTTTCACATTACAAAATTTTCAGTGCTTTGTTCGATTCCAACAAGAGCGTTTGGTCTCTTCTATTCCACTGCAGTTGGCATAATGGTAAAGAATTTGCCTGCCAATGCAGGAGACACAGGAGATGCAGGTTTGATCCCTGAGTCAGAAAGATCCAATGGAGAAGCAAATGGCAACCTGCTCCAGTGTTCTTGCCTAGGAAATCCCATGGACAGTGGAACCTGGTGGGTTATAGTCCATGGGATTGCAGAGTCAGACACAACTGAACACACACACACACACATTCCATTTCCTTCTCTGTACTAAATTTTACACATGATGATTAAATCAGTGTTCTTTCCATCTAACCTCTGAGTAGATGAATATCCCATAATTATGATTTTAATATATTCTTGACAATGTTGCTGATTCCTTTCATATGGAAAGAGATTTCTATTCATTACTTGTCCCTCTGACTATAGATAAAAATGTGAAGCTTTAGGAGTTATGATTATAAAAACAGCAATTCACAAACAAGTGGCATTTGACATTGGGCTCTTCCACGTTGTCCCTGGGATCCATGGAATAATCCTTGGAAATTCCATCTTGTTGAAATAATTCATATATGAGTGATGTCAATAGCTGCAGAATGGTGCAACATGTATTTAAAGAGCCTGGTATTTCATTATCCTCATGGAGTCGTTGTGCATGGTGGTATCATCAAAATCCATTCAGACTCAGCTGATTATTCAATACACTTTCGAAGGATCTCTTTCTCCTTTCATCCTCAATGCACTCCCCAAGGAAACAGGATATATCAACACACCATATGGTAAGTGGAATCAATCACAGCATCATATTGTATTTTCTATCACATGCTATTTGACAATATGACATGCTCAAGTTCTTTGCTGACGAACACTATAACTCTTAATATAGGTCTGTTAATATTGCTTCCTTCTCTTCCCCTCTCACAGTCATTGCTATTAGCCTATTTTTATGTCTGAATAAAATCCTGGGTTTCTTCCTGATGCAGCCTTTTTTTTTTTTTTTTTTATAACAGTGTATAAAAGTAAAATGTAAGCAAAAAGATGAAATAGCTCCAGATGTGGTAATTCAGTGACAAGCAGTTGAGCTATACACGGGTATGAAGTAAATGGCCATAAAATATTGAATTTTACTGTATCCTAGACACATAGTAGAACAGAAACAACAGGGGCCCTGCCATTCTTTCTCAGCTTATGACTGCTAGTGAGACCAAGGGGGAAGTGATTTCTGCACTCAGAGAGATAAGCACCCTCACTTCATGATACTGTGGTGAGATTTACGTAAGGTAACATGCGTAAGGTTCCCAGAGCTGGTGCCATGACAAAACATTACACAATATCTGAGACCTGTCTGTTCCCACGTTCTCCACCCCGCTAAAGCTCCCCTGAGATTTCCCAGACATCAGATAGAAATTGTAACTTTAAACATTGAACCGTACACATACTAGAAGCTTTTTATGCATCATATTGGCATAGTTCACTTAACTGAAATGTAAGTCTATCATACAAACTTGTATTTGTATATCACTCAACACATAATGGCATTTCTGCATTATTTATTTTATGATGGAAAACTCAGAAAGGAGGGCTATGGTTGTTACTGTGTGTTTCACTGCCTTTTATCTTATATGCTATTAATTAATAAAAGTTATGTGATGAATTGCATGATCATTTTTATGATGACCAAATGGTAAGATATAAAGGAATATTATGAAAGAATACAAGAAATTAGCTCAGTTGGCTAAAGTTACTAAGTACCTTGCAAGCAGCAAAAGATAATTTTACTGGTAGTATAGTTTTATAATTTGGTAAGGGAAAATAAAGAATAGGTTTAAAATAATTTTTAGGCAAAAGGCAAAAAATCTTTTATTGAAGATTTGCTATGAGTTTTAGGGAATAGCAATGAAAACCAAGTATGAAATCTAAATTTATAAAATAGTATACATCCTCATTTCACATACTTATTTTTCTTCACACCAGCCCTGTAATAAGAGGCAAAGGAAAAGAAGAAAACCACAAGGCTCGATAAAGGACAGAAATGGTATGGACCTAACAGAAGCAGAAGATATTAAGAAGAGATGGCAAGAATACACAGAACTATACAAAAAAGATCTTCATGACCCAGATAATCACGATGGTGTGATCACTCACCTAGAGCCAGACATCCTGGAAAGTGAAGTCAAGTGGGCCTGAGAAAGCATCACTACGAACAAAGCTAGTGGAGGTGATGGAATTCCAGTTGAGCTATTTCAAATCCTGAAAGATGATGCTGTGAAAGTGCTGCACTCAATATGCCAGCAAATTTGGAAAACTCAGCAGTGGCCACAGGACTGGAAAAGGTCAGTTTTCATTCCAATCCCAAAGAAAGGCAATGCCAAAGAATGCTCAAACTACTGCACAATTGCACTCATCTCACACGCTAGTAAAGTAATGCTCAAAATTCTCCAAGCCAGGCTTCAGCAATATGTGAACCGTGAACTTCCTGATGTTTAAGCTGGTTTTAGAAAAGGCAGAGGAACCAGAGATCAAATTGCCAACATCCGCTGGATCATGGAAAAAGCAAGAGAGTTCCAGAAAAACATCAATTTCTGCTTTATTGACTATGCCAAAGCCTTTGACTGTGTGGATCACAAACTGTGGGAAATTCTGAAAGAGATGGGAATACCAGACCACCTGATCTGCCTCTTGAGAAATTTGTATGCAGGTCAGGAAGCAACAGTTAGAACTGGACATGGAACAACAGACTGGTTCCAAATAGGAAAAGGAGTACGTCAAGGCTATATATTGTCACCCTGTTTATTTAACTTAAATGCAGAGTACATCATGAGAAACACTGGACTGGAAGAAACACAAGCTGGAATCAAGATTGCTGGGAAAAATCTCAATAACCTCAGATATGCAGATGACACCACCCTTATGGCAGAAAGTGAAGAGGAACTCAAAAGCCTCTTGATGACAGTGAAAGTGGAGAGTGTAAAAGTTGGCTTAAAGCTCAACATTCAGAAAACGAAGATCATGGCATCTGGTCCCATCACTTCATGGGAAATAGATGGGGAAACAGTGGGAACAGTGTCAGACTTTATTTTGCTGGGCTCCAAAATCACTGCAGATGGTAACTGCAGCCATGAAATTAAAAGACGCTTACTCCTTGGAAGGAAGGTTATGACCAACCTAGATAGCATATTCAAAAGCAGAGACATTACTTTGCCAACAAAGGCCTGTCTAGTCAAGGCTATGGTTTTTCCTGTGGTCGTGTATGGATGTGAGAGTTGGACTGTGAAGAAGGCTGAGCGCCGAAGAATTGATGCTTTTGAACTGTGGTGTTGGAGAAGACTCTTGAGAGTCCCTCGGACTGCAAGGAGATCCAACCAGTCTATTCTGAAGGAGATCAGCCCCGGGATTTCTTTGGAGGGAATGATGTTAAAGCTGAAACTCCAGTACTTTGGCCACCTCATGTGAAGAGTTGACTCATTGGAAAAGACTCTGATGCTGGGAGGGATTGGGGGCAGGAGGAGAATGGGATGACAGAGGATGAGATGGCTGGATGGCATCACTGACTCGATGGACGTGAGTCTGAGTGAACTCTGGGAGTTGGTGATGGACAGGGAGGCCTGGCGTGCTGCGATTCATGGGGTTGCACAGAGTCAGACACGACTGAGCGACTGATCTGATCTGATCTGACAAGCATAAAGAAAACTACAAGTATATATATATGTTTTGTGTGTGTGTGTGTGTGTGTGTGTGTGTGTGTACAAGGAGGAAGACAATAGGCAGATTATCTGCGTAACACTGGTTCCTAAAAGAGCACTGATTTTGAAACAATCCTTTAGGGTTACCTTGGTCTGTTTATCGGGCTATCGAACATGGGTTCATCCAGTCATTACCTACCAAGCACATCCTCAATGAGCTGGCACCAGACCAAGTACTTCTCTGCTTGGTAATGCTGTCTTTCTTCCCAGTCCCTCCTCATTACAGACTGGGAGCAATGTTTAAATTATTTAACAACTTGTACAGCATAGGAACTAAGTATTCAGAAAGAATACGTTGTGTTTACTACCTTAAATATGTTGCCAAATTTCATATACATTATTGCCATTTATTTACTTAACCACTATGCAGGAAGTACCATTCTTATTCCCATTTCACGCATGAGAAAATTGAGATTTAGAGACATCATTTCCTCAAAGTCTTATTATTTGTAGGTAGAAAGGCCAGGATTAGAATCTAGGCCAGTGATGGGAGGTCCTAATAAACAAAATTCAAAAAAAGAAAAAAATCCATAACATGGGGAGTCAGGGTACCATTAAAATGCCTGATAGAGGCCCTTACTTTTTGACATTTTATCTGCACAGTTGTTGACTAAATGTACCATATAATTATGTCTCTCCTATCTGTCCTTTTGCCTTCTTTTCAATCATTGGGAAAACTGATTGCAAAATTTGTTTTCTGCATTTCTGAAAATTGCATCAGCTTAAGTGTTTAGAAAAAATGCCTTGATGATTAAGAGCTTCATATCCATAGTTATAGTTCTGAAATTGTAAGTTTAAATTGTGCCAGAGAAAACGATCTGGTTTATACTGAAAAATGAACCATGGCAGGAAAGCAGAGCAATCTGGGGCTAACAGGGATCGTATCTCTTGTCTGGTCCAACCTTGCCATTTTATAGATGAGGAAGGAAGGCCCAGAGGGTTCCTGACTTTCCAGGTCCCTCTGTCAGGCGCAGCTGGGAGTGGATCGTGGCTCTAGGATTCTGCATACTTTCTCGGAGGTACATAAAATAGAACGCCTGACAAGGTCAGGCTCAGGGGACAAGGGTCCCCTGAGTCCAGGTTTTGACACTAAACAGCTATGTTCTCTTTAGAAGGTCATTTATGCTCTCTGAGTCTCATTTTCCTGGTGTGAAAAGAAAAGTTTCTTACTATGTAATCTTTTTCTTTGCTTTTAGCTTGAATATTTTTTTACCCTGCATTTCATTACATCATAGCTCATCGGGTGATGTTAGCTAGACATCGTTACTCATCACCTATGCTTCACCCGCCACCATTCTGATTCACAATGCAAATACTGCCCTCATTTGCTTTCCTGAGATGAACAGTTTTTATGCTAAGATCTAAGTTTTGTTGTGGAGTTGGTTAGCCTTGAAACCTTTCAAAAAATCTATTAGGGTAGCTTAAAAATTCTCTGTATAGGGATTATATATCTTAATAATGATTATACAATAAATATTTGATGATATGTTTTGGTCATGTAATCAGGGATAAGACAGTAACCCCCTTAAAGATGTTTAACAACACAATCAATTATTGAAGGCTTGATTAGGACTGTTATTAAGGAATAAGAAATGAGAGATAGAGGTGACCAGTAAAGAGATTCAAGGACTTGAAGCACGTATCTGAAAACAGCAAATATATATGGTACGACTAAAACATAAACAGACTATCTTTCCTGGAAACCCATGCTGTTTTAATATTCTTTGTCATTCTAAATGGTTTTTCCAAAGGGAAAATTTCAGTAAGGGCTCACTAATGCTCTTGTAGAAGGTCAAATCCATATCTGAATGAAGAAATACATTCCAAACTCCACTAAGAGTCTTGACAAATTTTTTTTTTATTACAGTTGGAGTGCTTATATTGTAATATTGGTCCCACTGAGGAAAGAGTATTAATAATAGTAGTAGTAATAATAACAATAGTGGTATATACGTATACTGTGCTTACTGTATGATAGGCACTGTTTTAATATATATTGTATATTCACAGACAAAACTTTATGTTGTATATTTATTTCATTTTATCTGCTTATAATCATGCTAAGTAGTTTACATAAGTTTTACAAAGGTATTTTATTTTTGTATTCTAAATAGGTTGTTTTATTTATTTTCATTAAAACTTACACATGCAAAGTTGTATGCTTATGGGTTTCCTAAGTTTTTATATGAAAATATCTTTGTCTAAACTGCTGTGCTTGCTATATCCCCTAGAATCTAGAAATGTCAGAACTGAAGGGGACATTGGTAATCATATTCTCAAGGAACCGTCAGCACTAACAAAATGAGAGTCGAGGCAAAGCAGGGTCCAAGACGTGCAAAGACTCTCAAGGTCACCCGGGTAGGGACAAAGTTGGATCTGCCTCTTTATTTTTTGACTTGGAGGAAAATTGATTTACAACTTTGTGCTTGGTTCCTGCTGCACAGCAACATGAATCAGTCATAATTGTCCTGGCCCTCTTGAGTCTCCCTCCCTTCCCTCATCCCACTCCTCTAGGTCATCGCAGAGATCTACTTCTATTCACTTCCAGCACTAAAAATGTTCCATTACTAGCAAAATCCGTGTGGCTACGAGATGCTAGCAGTAACTAGCAATGAAGGCAAGGTTTTAAGAACAACAAACAGCCTCCTCACAATAAGTCTATAAAACCTTGGAACATGACAGAATTGTTCCACAGTCTGACTATAATACTGGGAAAAGGAATAACTCAAATAAAATAGCAAAGCTATAATGTAAGGACCCAGATCTGACAACATGATGACCCTTCTCCAGTGTTCCTTCCAGAATGTTCCCAGACCCCCAAACAGGGGAGGCATGCTTCTCATAAATCTGTATAAGTCTGCATAGGTCACCCCTAATTTTGAATGGGGACACTGTTAACCCATATGGTACCTTTGTGTGAATTTAGGAAAAGGTGCCTTCTCTCCAGGTGAGTGGTAGCCCCTTAGGCAAAAGGAAATGGCAACCCACTCCAGTATTCTTGCCTAGAGAATTCAGTGGACAGAGGAACCTGGTGGGCTGCTGTCCATGGGGTCACACAGAGTCAGACACAACTGAAGAGACTTAGCATGCATGCATGCATCAGAGAAGGAAATGGCAACCCACTCCAATGTTCTTGCCTGGAGAATCCCAGGGACGGCGGAGCCTGGTGGGCTGCCGTCTATGAGGTCGCACAGAGTTGGACACGACTGAAGCAACTTAGCAGCAGCAGCAACAGGCACAAGAAGAGTTTGTGCTGAGGAAAATGCACCCCTCTTCCAGGAGGATGCAGACACCCCCAGGGCACACAGTTTAGAGATCTGACCAATAGCTGACTCTCATCCCTTCCTGCATTCTTGGCAGGATGCCTTTATGCAACACACAAACTCCACTCCATTTGGTGATCTTGCTTTTGGATCTGCTGTCTGTTTCATGACTTCCTCTGGAGATTAGAATAAAATGTTGTGGTTGTGGAGTCCTCCATACAGTGCCCATTAAAACGTATATGACCTCTCTCTAGTCCCAGAGGATGTGATCCTTTCCTCTTTATTTAAAGGCAACACCTCCATCAATGCCTTCTTACCTTACCTCCTACTGTCTTACTGAGCCCATTTTTTTGCTTATTTATTATACCTTTACCTTTTCCTCCTTTTCTGTATCCTGACTCCTTCCCTGCTCTTAAGTATTCTGGCAAGCTGTTCACCAAAACTCTTCTTTTCTTACCTCCTAGGCTCACAAGTAGAGCACATTTTCTATCCTTCCTTATAGTTAGGTGTGTGTTATGACTAAAGTCTGGCAAATGGGCAGGTGGACAGAACAGATAATCCATGTGTGTGTCTAGCCTACAAACTCCCTGTACAATCATCCATGTTCTCCATCTTTTCTTTTCTTGAAGCAGTAGAAGAGCCCTATACACCATGGTCAGTAGATCAAAGATACATGGGTTCCTGTTCAACTGTAGAGCTGAACCTCACTCCAGTCCTCACAGGACTGTAACAGAGGTGAGAGAGTTTCAGGTGGTAAGTCACTGAGACGTTGCAATTGTTTGCCACAATAGGTCACCAGGGCCCGACTTGGTAGGGTTTGGTGAAGAGTCAATAACCCCTAAATTCAACAACATCATATCTTCTCACTCTATGACCAAAGACATCAAGACTTCAGGATAATGAAAAATAGCTTCAGCTTTTCAAACTTCAGGAGATAACCATGCAATCTCTACTCTTCCACACTGATAATATATAATTGACTCAGCTATTTGGGTTTGAAATACCATCCCGATTACTGTACAAGAATACTTGGAATTAGTTTTGTGTTCTTGGTCATACTGGTACTGTTTACTATTAAAAGAAAAGTAAGTTTCCAGAGATATACTGCATTTCAGATCACAAAATTCAGTATGCATGCTTTGAACTCCATGACACTTCCCTTTCCCTCAGGACTCAGACTTTCATCTAAGGATAATAAATGTATTTAATAATTTTTTTTCAGAAAGTGTATGCACTGCACAAAATTACTGCATTATCTGAGATTATCTTGCCTATTTCATCTGCTTTCTCCCACTTCCTCCATGATTAGAACCATCTTCTGTGATTAATTTTGAGTAGATGGTAAGATATGTAGATTCATAATAAAGAAGAAAACATTACTGTAGATAATTCAAGACTGGAGTTGAAAATTGAGACTCAGAAACCCAAAACCTTAAAAACTATTGAAAACATATCCAATGGAAAGGAAGGTCTGATAGATCATTCATCAGCACAAAGATGAGGAGTATTGAAGAGTATTTTTCAGATATTTTTCTTTTGGAACCACTTCTGTTCTGAAATAGCTTAATACAAACACTAAAACAAAAAAAATTAAATTATGAGCTTTAATGCTAGTAATATATGAGGATATAATTAGGTAGGGAGAAGAAGTACATTTCTATAAGGTTTTCAAATCACCTAGATTCACAATCTCTGACTATATAACATAGTCACTGCTTGGCATTAATGTCTACTGTGAGTGGACCCCAGACCACTTAAGTGTGAGAATGATGGTATCACAGGCAAGGAGAGAAGCTGGTTGTCACTTTCTAGTGATAGGTTCATGCTAGGGGTGGGGGAAGCACGTGTGCTGTGTTTGGCTAACTCACTCCGCCACCATGTCTAGGAATGAAGCTGAGAGCGAAAGACAGTAAGGGGAGGGGATAATTATTTGCTAATATGAAGGAGTGATCACATCAGTGTTTTTAATGTTTAGATCCAGACAGTAGGGACCACATCTGAGAATACATAAAACATTTGTAAATTTAAGGCAGCAGGGTGCAGTGGAAAAATCTGAGTGTCATAAATGCTGGGGTTTGCTTCTAGTTCTCTCTCTTTCAGAGCATCCTAGGAAAGCTATTTGCAGATTATGAACTTCTCTGATTCTGTTTCCTCCTATGTAAAATAGGGATATTTAATAACCTGCCTCGACTTCGTGAGCAGCACATACTTACACATACATGACTGGTTTTAACTACTATGAATAACTTACATTGATAACAAGCATTACTGATTCATTTAATACAACTCTCTGAAGGACAGGAAAGCCTGGCAAGCTGCAGTCCATGGGGTCACAAAGATTTGGACATGACTTAACTGAACAATACAATGCTCTAAATATTTACTGACAGGTTTATGCCGTAGTATTGAGTTAGAAACTATAAATAACTCTAAGAAGCAGCTGGATCTTGAAATCAAGGAGATTACAACTATTGGTGGATTTATACCTTTGGGAAACAAATACTAATATAAAAATCATAAATTATTCAGTGTGAACATGGGTTGTAGATGATGAATAACACAAAATGAGAGGTAGGACTGAACTGGATGAAATAGATTTCTGAACAGGAGATACTAAATGTTACTTAGGAAACAAAAGACAAATAACAATGATAATAATAATAAAGCCCATTTAAGTTTTAGATATACCTTGCCTTTTAGATTTACCTTAATCCTAGAAATTTAGTTGGATAGGTTTGGCTATGTGTAACAGAAAACCTAAATAAGAGTAAGTTAATTTCAGATTAGCTTCCCTGATGGCTCAGTTGGTAAAGAATCCGCCTGCAATGCGGGTGACCTTGATTTGATCCCTGGGTTGGGAAGATCCCCTGGAGAAGGGAAAGGCTTCCTACTCCAGTATTCTGGCCTGGAGGATTTCATGGACTTTACAGTCCGTGGGTCTCAAAGAGTCGGATACAACTGAGTGACTTCCAAAAATTCAATTTCAGATTTAAGATGAAAATTTCTCTCTCTCTCTCACACACACACACACACACACAAGGTATGGCATCTTCTCAGTGTCAGACCCCAGCTTCTTCCTGTCTGACGCTATCTATTTCCCAGGACACTAATGGCTACTACAGCTTCAATCATACATCTACATTACAGGTAACAAAAAGGAGGAAAGGACCAAAAAGGGCCTGCTCCACTTAAAAAGACATTCAAATTCTATTTACTTCTCATTTTCAGTACTTAGTCATGTGGTCATAGGTTTCTTGGAACTGGAGTCTTTAAGCATTTGTTAGAGTGAAAAAAGAATGAATATTGGGTCGCTGGTGGGCATAGGAGGGATGGGGAGTCTCGGCTAAGCTTGATTTCTGTTTTCTTTCTCCTTCTCTAGGCAGAGGATTAAAAACATGCCCCTAGAACACAGTGGGCAGAGAGAAAGGGGATCTGGGCTCCCACTCCAGCTTTCTCACTAATTAGGTACAATTGCTGTCTCTCTCTCCACTTCCTTTTCTCAGCTGTAAAATGAGAGCTAGCCCCTTTAACTGATCGAAAACTATAATTCTATCATGGGTAAAAGCAGACGGAGAGAGCCGGACCCAGTAACTTTATAAAATGGAAAGGGTTCAAGAGTTTAACACTTAAAAGATTAAATTAGATCACTGATCTAGAGAAAGGTTTACAGATCCAGAGTCATAAAGAGAGAGGTCTTCCTCTCTCTTCCTCAGGGATTTCTGACCTTGGTGCACACAGCCAGTGAAAACTGTCATTTAGAGGTTGTTGATTTGATGCTTCACGAGGCCCTGCCAGCAGAAAATTTCACCCAGCAAAGATGGCTGGATTCAACTTTTTGGCAGGCAGCCTAGGGAAAGCTGGCAAAGAAGTCATAGTACTTTGACTCCTCTTCTGGTATGGCCACTCACCCCTCTGGGGCTTTCACTCAATCACTTAATTCTTTGGGTCTCAGTTTTATTAAATGCAAACTTTTGTTTGTTTGTAGGAATCACAAGAAAATAACGTAGAGAAACAGAGGTCTCTCTTCTTCCTACTTAGGGATTTGACAAAGATTTCATTGTGTCGATGGACCAGACAAAATGACCACTGAATAATCTGGTAAGACATCTGGCAGCTCCCCAGGTGGAGGTTTTTGTAATAGCAAGAAAAGAGCATCAACAGCAGGATGACATCTGAGGCAGAGCAACGCTGTATGGCACTGACAAGAGCCAACACAGCTATAGCCCAGCTGTCCAGGTTAGTAAGAGATCATTGCCAGCAGCCTGTGTGCTCAGTTCACGGAGTCTTAGTCCCAGAGTCCAGGACTGATGCTGAATGCTGGGGCATGGCCAGATGAACGAGGATTCATCTTCACCTTTAGCAGGCATGGCCCAATGCAGAAATGCTCTGGAGAATTGACCGCTGTTTTCGGGTGCTAAGAATGCTTTACACTCCTCTACGCTGGTGATGTTGGAAGATGCTTGATTGCGCCACAGGGGAAGATGTGAGTGGTAGACAAAGTTCAAGGTCAAAAACAAAATTATAGCAGTGTCATGGAGAGGGCTGTTCTAAATTAAGCAGGAATCTAACACTATAAATTGGTGAAGTATCTGAATGCCAGAATTATATATGAGAGTTGCGTCAGACCTACATTTCAATCCCCTCTGTGTACTGAAGGATTTGGCTTCCCTGGTGGCTCAGCAGTAAAGAATCTGCCTGCCAATGCAGGAGACATGGGTTCGATCTCTGGGTCAGGAAGACCCCCTGGAGAAGGAAATGACAACCCACTCCAGTATTCTTGCCTGAGAAATCCCATGTACAGAGGAGCCTAGTGGGCTACAGTCCATGGAGTTGCAAAAGAGTCAGACATGACTTAGTGACTGAACAACAATCAGTTCAGTTCAGTCACTCAGTCGTGTCCAACTCTTTGCGACCCCATGAATCGCAGCATGCCAGGCCTCCCTGTCCATCACCAACTCCCAGAGTTCACTCAGACTCACATCCATCGAGTCAGTGATGCCATCCAGCCATCTCATCCTCTGTCATCCCCTTCTCTTCCTGCCCCCAATCCCTCCCAGCATCAGAGTCTTTTCCAACGCATCAACTCTTCACATGAGGTGGCCAAAGTACTAGAACAACAATAGTGAAGGATTAATTTAACCCAAGAGTGGTCCTTCCCTTACCCTTTGCTACTGGGAAGTTATCTCTGCCTGACAGGAGTATCTGTTTGCCTAGGAGCTTTGGTCACCAGATAGTCTAACAATGTGATACATTGGGCTTAGGAATCACAATCTCTCCCTCTGGAGGAATTAGAAACTAAAAGCATTATCCATAATCTCCAGGAGGGGTTAGAGACTAAAAGTTACCACGTGTGGCAGTATATGATTGAACCTTAACAAAAACTCCAGGCATCAAGTCCAAAGTAAGCTTTCCTGACTGGCAATACTATAAGTTGAGTTATGAAGTCTCACAGAGTAAGTAGGAGGAGGGAATAGCTTCCAATACTCCAGCGGGGAAGATGAGTGGAATCCTGGGTTTGGACCCCTCCCTGACTTTGCCTTATGTTTCTTCCTTAGACTGGTTCTAGTTTATATCCTTTTACTGTAATAAAATAGTAATTTTAGCTATAGCACTTATTTGAATTCTAAGTTATTCTAGTGGATTTCTGAACCCACAGGAATCTGTGGGGACTCTGAATTTGTAGCCAGCTGGTCTGAAATGAGATGGTCCTAAAGACCTCTAAACTTGTGTCCAGTTTTGAAATGAGAGCAGTCTTGTGAAGCAATGTTCCCTTTGACTTGCTGTTTGGCCCCCTCATTTCAGTTGGTATCAGATGCCTATAGACTGGGAGGCCTGTGCCCGTGAGTGTGAATAAATCTGGCTGGGTACCTCTCATTTACAATCCCCAGGTCAGGGTCTACTGGACCAACCATAAGGATGGTTGGTCATCCATAAGGTCATCCATAAGGTCAACCAACCATAAGGATGGTTGACAATGTTAATTGGCCATTTAAAAGCCACTGTTCTTTTCTTGACATTTGTAAGGGCAGACAATGTACCCATCTGGCCAGGCGTTAGACCAAATCTGGTCAAAGTCAATCACAACAATTCTGTTTTCTGCTAGTGTACTACAGACACTTTTGAGGCACTGCATTAGCCTTGAGATATTTGAGGACGTTCTTTCTAGGTAAGAAAAACAAACTTGCATTTGCTTACAGCAAGCTCTCCATTGCTTGTATCCAAATACACTTATAATAAGTACAGCCCCTACAGAAAGAAGAAAGCGGTGAAGCACCATGTTCGAAGTCACGGGTTGGACTGATACTGTTTGCTATTTTCCTGACTCCCAGTCAGCACCTTTTCTAGTACTCCTTTTTTTCCCTAGTCTGTCTCTTATCCTATGAATGATGATGAGTTAAATGGTCAGCTTCCCATTTTGGACGAAAATGAAACAATCTTTCAGGTACAGGAACCCTCAAAAAAACTTAAATGATCAATTTTCTTCTCCATAATTTTTATTTTCTTATTTTTTAAATATACATTTTTATCTTTTTCTCTCTTTGTTGTTGCTATTCAGATGCCAAGTCGTGTCGGACTCTTTGAGACCCCCATGGACTGCATCATGCCAGGCTTCCCTATCCTTCACAATTTCCCTGAGTTTGCTCAAACTCACATCTATTGAGTCAGTGATGCCATCCAACCATCTCATCCTCTGTCACCTCCTCCTCCTTTGGCCCTCAATCTTTCCCAGCATCAGGCTCTTTTCTAACGAGTCAGCTCTTTGCATCAGGTAGCCAAATTATTGGAGCTTCAGCTTTAGCATCAGTCCTTCCAATGAGTATTCAGGATTGATTTCCTTTAAGATTGACTGGTTTGATCTCCTTGCTGTCCAAGGTACTCTCAAGAGTGCTCTCCAGCGCCACAGCTTGAAAGCATCAATTCTTTCACACTATGCCTTCTTTATGGAGCAACACTCACATCCGTACATGACTATTGGAAACACATAGCCTTGACTATATGAACTTTTATCACCAAAGTGATGTCTTTGCTTATTAACACACTGTCTAGGTTTGTCATAGCTTTCCTGCAAAGGAGCAACTGTCTTCTAATTTCATGGCTGCAGTCACTATCTGCAGTAATTTTAGAGCCCAAGAAGAGAAAATCTGTCACTACTTCCACCTTTTCTCCTTCTATTTGCCATGAAGTACTGGGGCTGTATGCCATGATCTCAGTTTTTTGAATACTGAGTTTTAAGCTGGCTTTTTCACTCTCTTCCTTCACCCTCATCAAGAGGCTCTTTAGTTCCTTTTTCTAAAAGTCTTTTTAGTTTCTTTTTCCTCTTGACTTTGCCCAATTTCCATCTCATCACAACCACATATGTATTCATATGTGGTTCCTAAATAAGCCAATACCATTCATACTGAAATCACTTTATCTCACCCACCAAAACATTAACACTTTTAAAGAACTTCAAGTTTGTTAATCTGATCATACAGCTTTTGCTCAAAATGAATCTAGGTAGGCCTTGATACAGGTCCATGTATCCCTTGCTCAAAATTAATTTTTCTTATTTGATTTAAATAGTAAATTTACTGCATTTATAAATAATTATTATACAGATTTCCTTGACCATGATCTCAGTTCAGTTGCTCAGTCGTGTCCAACTCTTTGTGATGCCATGAATTGCAGCACACCAGGCCTCCCTGTCCATCACCAACTCCCGAAGTTCACTCAAACTCATGTCCATAGAGTCGGTGATGCCAGCCAACCATCCCATCCGCTGTCGTCCCCTTCTCCTCGTGCCCCCAATCCTTCCAGGCATCAGGGTCTTTTCCAATGAGTCAGTTCTTCAATGGAGGTGGCCAAAGTATTGGAGTTTCAGCTTTAGCATCAGTCCTTCCAGTGAACACCCAGGACTGATTTCCTTCAGAATGGACTGGTTGGATCTCCTTTCAGTCCAAGGGACTCTCAAGAGTCTTCTCCAACACCTCAGTTCAAAAGCATCAATTCTTCAGCGCTCAGCTTTCTTCACAGTCCAACTCTCACATCCATACATGACCACAGGAAAAACCATAGCCTTAACTAGACGGACCTTTGTTGGCAAAGTAATGTCTCTGCTTTTCAATATGCTATCTAGGTTGGTCATAACTTTCCTTCCAAGGAGTAAGAGTCTTTTAATTTCATGGCTGCAATCACCATCTGCAGTGATTTTGGAGCCCAGAAAAATAAAGTCTGACACTGTTTCCACTGTTTCCCCATCTATTTCCCATACAGTGATGGGACCAGATGTCATGATCTATTTATTTACAAAAACAGACACCCCTATTCTAGAGGATAAATCCCACAAATTAAAATATCTCTTACTGACCTTGCTGAGAGCATAATTAGTATATAGTTTTCTTCCAAAAATGTCTGAATTAAATAACAACTAATAAATCAATTACTTTTTAGTCTAATTTTTTTTTTAATTTTATTTTTAAACTTTACAATATTGTATAAGTTCTGCCAAATATCGAAATGAATCCGCCACAGGTATACCCGCATTCCCCATCCTCAACCCTCCACCCTCCTCCCTCCCCTCCCCTCCCTCTGGGTCGTCCCAGTGCACCAGCCCCAAGCATCCAGTACCGTGCATCGAACCTGGACTGGCGACTCGTTTCATACATGATATTATACATGTTTCAATGCTATTTTCCCTAATCTCCCCACCCTCTCCCTCTCCCACAGAGTCCATAAGACTGATCTATACATCGGTGTCTCTTTTGCTGTCTCGTACACAGGATTATTGTTAGCATCTTTCTAAATTCCATATATATGCGTTAGTATACTGTATTGGTGTTTTTCTTTCTGGCTTACTTCACTCTGTATAATAGGTTCCAGTTTCATCCACCTCATTAGAACTGATTCACATGTATTCTTTTTAACGGCTGAGTAATACTCCATTGTGTATATGTACCATAGCTTTCTTATCCATTCATCTGCTGATGGACATCTAGGTTGCTTCCATGTCCTGGCTATTATAAACAGTGCTGCGATGAACATTGGGGTACACGTGTCTCTTTCCCTTCTGGTTTCCTCAGTGTGTATGCCCAGCAGTGGGATTGCTGGATCATAAGGCAGTTCTAGTTCCAGTTTTTTAAGGAATCTCCACACTGTTCTCCATAGTGGCTGTACTAGTTTGCATTCCCACCAACAGTGCAAGAGAGTTCCCTTCTCTCCACACCCTCTCCAGCATTTATTGCTTGTAGACTTATGGATCGCAGCCATTCTGACTGGCGTGAAATGGTACCTCATAGTGGTTTTGATTTGCATTTCTCTGATAATGAGTGATGTTGAGCATCTTTTCATGTGTTTGTTAGCCATCTGTATGTCTTCTTTGGAGAAATGTCTATTTAGTTCTTTGGTCCATTTTTTGATTGGGTCATTTATTTTTCTGGAGTTGAGCTGTAGGTGTTGCTTGTATATTTTTGAGATTAGTTGTTGGTCAGTTGCTTCATTTGCTATTATTTTCTCCCATTCTGAAGGCTGTCTTTTCACCTTGCTAATAGTTTCCTTAGTTGTGCAGAAGCTTTTAAGTTTAATTAGGTCCCATTTGTTTATTTTTGCTTTTATTTCCAATATTCTGGGAGGTGGGTCATAGAGGATCCTGCTGTGATGTATGTTGGAGAGTGTTTTGCCTATGTTCTCCTCTAGGAGTTTTAGTTTCTGGTCTTATGTTGAGATCTTTAATCCATTTTGAGTTTATTTTTGTGTATGGTATTAGAAAGTGGTCTAGTTTCATTCTTTTACAAGTGGTTGACCAGTTTTCCCAGCACCACTTGTTAAAGAGGTTGTCTTTAATCCATTGTATATTCTTGCCTCCTTTGTCAAAGATAAGGTGTCCATATGTGCATGGATTTATCTCTGGGCTTTCTATTTTGTTCCATTGATCAATATTTCTGTCTTTGTGCCAGTACCATACTGTCTTGATGACTGTGGCTTTGTAAGAGAGCCTGAAGTCAGGCAGGTTGATTCCTCCAGTTCCATTCTTCTTTCTCAAGATAGCTTTGGCTATTCGAGGTTTTTTTGTATTTCCATACAAATTGTGAAATTATTTGTTCTAGCTCTGTGAAGAATACCGTTGGTAGCTTGATAGGGATTGCATTGAATCTATAAATTGCTTTGGGTAGTATACTCATTTTCACTATATTGATTCTTCCAATCCATGAACATGGTATATTTCTCCATCTATTAGTGTCCTCTTTGATTTCTTTCACCAGTGTTTTATAGTTTTCTATATATAGGTCTTTGGTTTCTTTAGGTAGATATATTCCTAAGTATTTTATTCTTTCTGTTGCAATGGTGAATGGAATTGTTTCCTTAATTTCTCTTTCAGTTTTCTCATTATTAGTGTATAGGAATGCAAGGGATAAATTTTTTAATAGCAAAAGCTTAATTTAAAAATCTCCTATGGGATTTTTTATAGCTCTATTTCCACACCAAGAACTTTGAACTCTCACTTAAAATGTTCTGTTCTGCTGTATGTTTTAAATGTAGAGTGTAACATTAAGAGTCAGTATGTATGTAAAACATGTCACTGTCAGTATTAGAACCTATCTGACTTTCTGTCGTTTCATGTTAAAAAAAAAGAAAAAGCCTAAAGACCAACTTATACACAGATCTCTAGGATGTTACAGTACTGAAAGGATTCCACCTACCCTATGTAAGCCATGCCTTTCAAAAACAAGATAGAAGAAGCAGAATTCTACTTTGTGGTTGTAATTTTCCATCAACATCCTGGTGACATCTTTGAGAATAAATTGCATTTATATAAGCAGACCAGTGATTACTAAAGTCATTCAAAATACTCTTCTTTTATAAAAGCATTCTGCTGAATTTACAACTCATTTTACTGGCATAAAAATAAGTAAAGCTTCTAAGTCACTATATATAGTTTTGTCCATAACAAGAAACTGTGCCAGTGCTTTTTCCTTCTTCCAAATACAGATATTTTCAGGTGGAAAAGACAGACTGACTTGCCCACATTTTAACAGAACACGCATACAGCCAAACCACCATCTGGGTTCCCCATCGCAGAGCTGCGTATGTTCCCTAGGGTAACACCTAGCAGAATCACATCTTAAGCCTTGTTTTAAATCTTGAAACTTGTGTTAGCAAAGGAAACTGAATACCATTGAAACTGTTGAAAATACCAATAGAATACAGATAAATTATGAAAGGGCCGATCCTTCCTTCCTCTTTTATCACAGCAGTCAGGAATAGCATCTTACAACAATTACATAAGATGGTAAGTGAAACGTGTTTGTCTCACATTTCAAAGGGGTACAAAGGAAAATGGGAAGCAATAAAAGCAGCAAAAACGGTTAATAGTCTGGATTAATTCAAACACTGATTCAGAAGAACTTATAAAAAAGCATTTGATGTCTTTTCAAAATATCCCTCAAGTTTTAGTGTCAGTGTTAACATGGCCATAAAAATAATGGAGCTCGAGTGGTTCCTTCCAGGACATCAATCACTGAATTGCAGATTCAGGACCAAAAGCCTCGTGTTATGACCTCTGAACCCAATTCTATTTCCACAAGATCACTTGTATTTTAAGGGAATGAGTCATATTAAAGAGATTCACTACTATGGAAATTCAATCATAGGTTAATTAGAAATAATGAGTTAAAGAACTGCAGTCTTATTGTAGCCACAATAAGAATTTGGTGAACTGGGAAATATTCATGGAGGGTGATACAATCATTACATGGAAAAGTCTAAGAGGCCTTTTATAAATGTTCTGCAGGTCTATTGCAGTTATTATAGAAGAATCTGTCAGTAAGGATAAAAAGAGAGCTGGGGATTTGAGGTGATTTCTAAATATTTCAAACTTTTCCAGATGTCAAACTGAAATACTCATATTACTCTAGAAAAATCTAAATTACTTCAAATCTGCATCGATTTCAGTGTGTACAGATAGTTTAAATCTTGTGTGAGACATATTCAAATACCTACAAAAAAGACGTGGGACAGGGAAAAAGCCAACACACAACTTTCACAACTTCAAGTTACCCAGAAAAAAATTAAAATTTTCATCTGATATTGTTTAAATATAAGTTGGTTGCTATAAAATAAACTAATACTTGGGGATGAGAAGGAGAATACAAACGAGAGAAGCATGGCTTGGACAGGCAGCAGTGCCTTCCATCAGAATGGGTCAGAAAGGCTAAAGTTGACAGTGCATCCTTCTGATCATATAATCAAAGCAAAGGCACAAAGGGGAGTATAAATTTTTCTACCTTAAAGGAGGGATACAGTTTAAGAAAGCAAAATAAGTAGTATATTTGAAAACTGAGGCCTCAGAACACAAGCTTCAGTTTAAAAAAAAAAAAAGCACATATCTGAAGAAACTATTAAAAAATAAGAACTATTAACTATAAAAAATGGTAGTGCTCAGCAAAAATGAATAATCCTGTTTTAAAGTAAGTTCAGAATTTCACGCAAACAGAACATGACTAATGCTTTTATTTGGAGTTGTTTTAATAATTGATTTATAAGTGCCAAGACTGAAGACTGATCATTTCAATGACTTAATATTAACATCCATTGCTGCCATTTGGTTGGTAGTCTTGTTTGAATGAAGACACTTCCTATTGCAAGTATACCTGCTTCCTCTTTCTCAAGGTTTAATAGAGAAAATAAATTAATTCTTCAGAATTAGATTTAATGGGAAATGATAAAAAGTAAAACTAGGTTTAAGCACTTTAGAAATAACAGACACATGTCAGGTAAAACACACTTGTCCACTGAATAGAGCTAATGACATAAAAACAAGAAAAACCCCACAAAAACCAGATAGTGATGCCAACTGATATTAATCTAACCTAAGACATAACAGAATACAAAGAACTATACAAAAAAGATCTTCATGACCCAGATAACCACAATGATGTTATCACTCACCTAGAGCCAGACATCCTGGAATGTGAAGTCAAGTGGGCCTTATGAAGCATCACTATGAACAAAGCTAGTGGAGGTGATGGAATTCCAGTGGAGCTATTTCAAATCCTAAAAGATGATGCTGTTAAAGTGCTACACTCAGTACGCCAGCAAATTTGGAAAACTCAGCAGTGGCCACAGGACTGGAAAAGGTCAGTTTCCATTCCAATCCCAAAGAAAGGCAATGCAAAAGAAGATTCAAACTACCGCACAATTGCACTCATCTCACATGCTAGCAAAGTAATGCTCAAAATTCTCCAAGTCAGGCTTCAACAGTACATGAACTGTGAACTTACAGATGTTCAAGCTGGATTTAGAAAAGGCAGAGGAACCAGAGATCAAATTGCCAACATCTGTTGGATCATAGAAAAAGCAAGAGAATTCCAGAAAAACATCTACTTCTGCTTTATTGATTACTCCAAAGCCTTTGACTGTGTGGATCACCAGAAACTGTGGAAAATTCTGAAAGAGATGGGAATACCAGACCACCTGACCTGCCTCCTGAGAAATCTGTCTGCAGGTCAAGAAGCAACAGTTAGAAACAGACATGGAACAATGGACTGGTTCCAAATTAGGAAAGGAGTATGTCAAGGCTATATATTGTCACCATGCTTATTTAACTTCTATGCAGAGTACATCATGTGAAATGCTGGGATGGATGAAGCACAAACTGTAAGCAAGATTGCTGGGAGAAATATCAATAACATCAGATATGCAGATGACACCACCCTCATGGCAGAAAGTGAAGAGGAACTAAAGAGCCTCTTGATGAAAGTGAAAGAGGACAGTGAAAAAGTTGGCTTAAAACTCAACGTTCAAAAAATTAAGATCATGGCATATGGCCCCATAACTTCATGGCAAGTAGATGGGGAAACAATGGAAACAGTGACAGACTTTATTTTGGGGGGCTCCAAAATCACTGAAGATGGTGACTGCAGCCAGGAAATTAAAAGATGCTTGCTCCTTGGAAGAAAAGCTATGATCAACCTAGACATGTAATAGAAAGCAGAGACATTACTTTATAAGAAATGTCTGTCTAGTCAAAGATATGGTTTTTCCAGTAGTCATGTATGGATGTGAGAGTTGGTCTATAAAGAAAGCTTAGTGCTGAAAAAAAATTGATGCATTTGAACTGTGGTGTTGGAGAAGACTCTTGAGAGTCTCTTGGATTGCAAAGAGATCAAACCAGTTAATCCTAAAGAAAATCAGTCCTGAATATTCACTGGAAGGACTGATGCTAAAGCTGAAACTCCAATACTTTGGCCACCTGATGCGAAGAACTGACTCATTGGTAAAGTCCCTGATGCTGGGAAAGATGAAGAAGGGGACGACAGAGAATGAGATGGTTGAACGGCATCACTGACCTGATGGACATGAGTTTGGGCAAGCTCTGGGAGCTGGTGATAGACAGGGAAGCCTGGCGTGCTACAGTCCATGAGGTCACAAAGAGTTAGACACAACTGAACTGAAGACATAACAGAAAGTGAGGATGTGGGTTTTGCATAATTGAGATTAGAAGAGCATGATCCATAGCTTTAATACTTAAAGCGAATAAACATGAGAGTTATTACAGGAAGAATGCTAAGGCACTACATAAATAGCCTCGAGCATGCCCATGTATGCTAAGTTGCTTCAGCTGTGTCTGACTCTTTGCTACCTGAGAGGAGCCACTAGGATCCTCCATCCATGGGATTCTCCAGGAAAGAACACTGGAGTGGGTTGCCTACTCCAGGGGATCTTCCCAACCCAGGGATCGAACCTGTGTCTCCTACACTGGCAGGCAGATTCTTTACCACTAACACTAAATAGCTTCCAGCAGCACCTCTCAGACAATGTACACATGAATCAGTTCGGGATTTTTTGAAAATGCAGATTCACCTTCCATAGGTCTAGAGTGGGGTCTGAGATTTCTCTGTCTCCATCAAGCTTCCTCCAGGACAGAAGTCTGCTGCTAGTCTGGCATTCACTTTTAGCAGTAGGGCACTATTACATGGAGGAGGCACAGGTGGAAGTGCTTTTCTGGCCCGTGCGTTCAATGAGCTAACTCAGAATTGAGATAACCTCAGCAATTTCTGTTCTAAATGGTTCTCTTGTTTACTGATTTCACCCTAGGGTGCTCGTGCTCCCAGGAAAGAGAGTAAGGGGACTTTTAGGACATAGGAAAGCTGAGTAGGGTTCTACAAACACCAGACCGGAGAAATGACTGTTTTGTGACCTTTTTAATGTGTTCTAATAGATTCTACTTGTTCCTAATAAATGAAACCTGAATCATATTCAATACATCCTTTCTCCTTTAAGAGATACAGTTGATTTCTAACAGTTGGAGAAAGAGAAATTCCTTATTGATTTGATTATTAGACAAGGTTCAGAAAACAGAAAATAATGACTTTCCCCAAAGCTATTTGACTTAAATTTAGTTTGAAATTATATCAGATTACTTACCATTTTCATTTATATTTTATGTAAACCAAATGATGTTATCTGTGCTTCAACTCACCTTCTGATCATCTCAAAAATAAAGCTGTAAAAATAGAATGAAGGCTATTTTTTGCTTAACTACAAACAGCTATGCAAGAGGAGCATGGATATGGCTCTGCAAATCATTCAATTTCTGCATATTTAAATGATCTAGAGTTTATGCTGTAATGTCAGGGAATAGCCAGCGCTATTCTGTCCTCTCACAGAGTATATTAGTACCATAAATCATATCAGGTTGAGGTTCAAAATACATCATTTTTTAAAAAGAGGGCAATCTGTTTATGAAAAGTAATGCATTGTTCTGGTTTACTTGAGATAATGAATAATTTTTGTTTAACCTTTACTTGAAGTGTATACCTGTACCACTCTGGGAAATTACAATATTTGCATATTTGGATTTTTGTTTTGTCCTTGGAGGTCTCATTTGGCTGCTCTGAATTGAATTATATAAAGTTTTTTTCACCGATAAAGCTAACTCTGATCTAGTCCAGATCTTTTTTAAACAGAAAAAGAAATGACTATATTCTATTTAAGCTCTTTTTGGAATTCTAATCATGTTTATAGTATTGGGAAAAGACTAGAGACTGATTAATTCATATGAGCTTCAGGACATTAACCTACGTTTGTTACTCTTCTTGGACAGCTTTCATTTGTCATTGATTCTTAGCATGGTATCTTTAACAATTACCAAAAAAAAAGCAGTGTATTTATCTTTATGCCACTTTTAGATTAACTATTATTTTTTACTTTATTTATTTATTTTTGGCTGAGCTGTCTTTGTTGCTGGGCAGGCTTTCCTCCAGCTGCAGTGAGCCGGGGCTATTCTTCGCTGTGGTGCGCAGGCTTCTCATTGCTGTGGCTTCTCTGGCTGTAGTGCACAGACTCTAGGGAGCATGGGCTTCAGCAGTTGCGGCACGTGGGCTCAGTATTTGTGGCTCCATGGCATGTGGAATCTTCTTGGACCAGGGATCGAACCTGTGTCCCCTGCATTGGCTGGCAGATTGTTTACCACTGAACCATAGGGAAAGCCCTATATATTAAGATAGAATATTTCTATACAGAAAGTATAATCAATGTTGCCTGTGGATTCCTTTTTTCCCAGTAATAATAGTTTGGAATACAAGAAATATTTGTCACATAGATTTTGAGGTACTGTTAGACCTGATGAATAAATTACACTTACATTCTTTCATCTAGCATCAACCGTTTTACCTATCAGGGCTCTAAAAGCAGGGTGTAGAATTTTTGTGAAAGCTGAAAAGCCTCAGTTAAGTATTTTAAGAAGTTTCTGCTAGAAATCTCTTCAGTTTCATATTTAATTCAGCAGTTTCTATGATTAACATAATGTTCTAAAATACTATTTGAATTATACACGGATGAACTGGAGTTATTTTCTTTCTAAATTTTTCATACTGGTGAGCAAAGCAAACCCAGCCTGGAGAATGACCAAAGCTGCCTTCTGCAAACAATGTGATAAAATCAGGGCTCCACCTGATGGGGGTGGGGGTGTGGAACTCTGGGGATGTGCTCACTAATGAGTTAAAGTCTTAAGTAGTCAACTCAGTAACAGAACAAAGAGCGGAAGAGCATTGAGATAAGCCTACAATAACACCCTTCATGTATTTTCACCAGTACTACGGGTTTTATATACTCGAAAATGTTACAATTTGCAAGACTTAAATATATATATGTGTACAAATATATATATGAGAATACATATATATGGATGCACACTTTAAAAACACATACGGACAGATACATGTGCTGTGCACTTAGTCGCTCAGTCATGTCTGACTCTTTGTGAACCCATGAATTGCAGCCTGACAGACTCCTCTGTCCATGGGGATTCTCCAGGCAAGAATACTGGAGTGGGTTGCCACGCCCTTCTCCAGGATTCTTCCCAACTCAGGAATCAAGCCCAGGCCTCCTGCTTCGCAGGCAGATTCTTTACCATCTGAGCCCCCAGGGAAGCCCACAAATACTGGAGTGGGTAGCCTATCCCCTCTCCAGGGGATCTTCCCTGACCCAGGAATCGAACCAGGATCTCCTGCATTGTAAGGCAGATGCTTTACCAGCTAAGCTACCAGGGAAGCTCTAGCACAGATACATACATATGTGTATATATGCACACATATGTAGTTTCCTCAGTTGTGTGGTTTTTTTTTTTTTAGTTCTAAAAATCTTTTCTTACTTCTCCAGTATCGAGACACAGCATTAAGTCTTAGCATATCTGCATTAATATGAAGTAGATAAGAGAAGCAAGAAGCTGGATACACAGGTAACTTCAGAACATGTATCCAGGAATTTAAAGAAAAGTTTGGAAAGGGTTTCTGATTCCTAGATATCACAGATTTGATTACTTTGGACCATCAATAGAAGTAGAAGGAGGGAAACAATTTAGACAGGTGACAAGTAAAGGTCGTTAAGGTTTTGAGGTAGAGTGGAAAGAATCTGTTGATGTTTGGTAATGGGGTAGGGGAGGGGCTTGGAGACAGGGAAGGAGAGGAATTAGAATGCTCCTATATTTTGGCTTGAGCGACTGAGTGGGCCATTGTTCCATTTATAGAAATAAGGGAAGAGAGAATTGATGGGAAAACATGTATAGGTAATTAGCCACTGTCTCATCTAATCCTGAAGCTCCAATACTTTGGCCACTTGATACAAAGAACTGACTCACTGGAAAAGACCCTGATGCTGAGAAGATTGAAGGCAGGAGAAGGGGATGACAGAGGATGAGATGGTTGGATGGCATCACCAATTTGATGGACATGAGTCTGAGCAAGCCCCAGGAGTTGGTGATGGACAGGGATGCCTGGTGTGCTGCAGTCCACGGGGTCGCAGAGTCAGACACAACTGAGTGACTGAACTGAACATTTGATTTTAAGTTCTTTTCTTTATTATATCTCTTCCTGCTAACACTTCATTTGGTTCTCTCAGAGACACACTGCATATATAGATACTAATTTTTTTTCCCCTCTATCTTCTGGTTGACCATGTCAGCCTTCAATTACTTCCATTAGTGATCTGAGATTCTTGGTAGGCTTTTAGAAACTCAGGTTCATCCAGAAGTAAGTAAATCAAAACTACCTTCCAAAATAGGGTGTTGACAGTGCTGAAGGAAAAGGGCAGCTAAAATTTTCACGTTTTCTGCACCTTTGCTGGGTGGACTCCCAATTCTTTAGTCCCTGCAGTCAGGGCAGTAGGGAGCAAAAGCTTGGGTGTGGTGGGTCTCACAGGATTCTTAACACTCCTGGAGTCCTCCTCGTGCAAAAGGGACCAGAAATGTTTTATTTTTCTTGCATATTTTCCTTTCACATCTCCTTACTTTCAACACAGAAACAAATCCTTTTCTCTTAACACTAGAGCTGTTTTCTTTAAGGGCTGCAGGAAGGCAGGAAAGGAAGGGAAATGAGTGACCCTGAAGGATGATTCAAATGCAGTTCAGGAGATTTTATGGAGCAACATTAATGATGATGAGACTACCTATCTTTCTTTTTACACACTTACCACTTTAGGACAAATATACTCTTTTGCAGTCTACTTTACAAAAAATAAATTATGTCTTTTTTAATAACAAACATCTCAGTTGACTTGATACCATTTAAAAATTCTTTGATTATCATATTACTCTTCCTTTTTCTTTTATCCTCTTTCCTTCCCTAATTTCCTTCTTTCTTGTTCTCATTCTCCTTCCTTTTATCTTCTGTCTCCCCTCCTTCCTTCCTCTTTCTTTCTCCTTTTCTCTCTTCCTGGCATTTTAGAAACTGCATATATGGCATGAATTGCAGTATCTAATTGTACTGCTGCTACACTGAACAAGTTTTGTTGAGCAAGACATTTTCAAAATTGGACTTTTTGACCTTGCATCATACTTAAATGCAAAATACACTTTGACCCTTGCCCTTATTATTGTATTCTATAATAATAAGTATTATCTAACAGAAATGATGTAGACATTATCCTTTTTTAAAATACAGACAAAAAATTCCCTAATCTAATTGTTTTGAAAACACACAGCGCTGGCTAAATTTGGGGGGATGAAAAGGTATGCCTCTCCTTCATATCTCTGCATTTTTGTGTTTTTTGTTTTCTTCCCAGACTGAACAATTTCAAAGCACTAAGCTGCTTCTATGACAAGAGCTGGCCAGTACAATGATGAAGCACCAAATTAACTTTGTCAGCTGACCAAACTTGATTTTCCCTGAGATTCAGTCTCCCAGCTCTAATGCATTTCTGAAATTACATTACAGGTTGCACCTCAGAGCCAGGAAGACCAGATGGCCATGGTTTTTCCATAATGGGATGCTGCACTGTTTAAGTTATAGACTGGAGAACTCAAGGGACCAGCAATTACATCACATCCCTATGGATGTACAAAGTTCACCCTTTGCTCCATGGCCTTACTGCCAATTTATCCCTCTCCTAAGTGGAAGTCTCCTCTCATACAAAAACCAAACCAAACCAAACCTGTAATTCTATGATTTACTTTGATTCTTTATACTCTTCAGCTGCTTACTTTAGGATAATAGGATAATCTCTCTTTTTTTTTTCTTTCCTTTTTCCTCTGTTTCCTTGATGACTTGTATGATAGAATAGGACTTATGATAAAAACACCTTAGGTTTGTTAAGGACCATGATCCTTGGGGTCGGACCTGGGTATGAATCTGGATCCACCCATTGCTAGATTTGTAATCCTCTGTAAGGGGTTAAGTATTTGCAGTCCTTAATCGAGAACATCATAACTGATTCATAAAATTGATATCCTTCTTTCTTTATTTGCCAGTCTAGATTTGATTACTAAATCTGTAGGAAAGGAAATGCTAAGGTAAATATAAGATATCAATTTCTTCACACACATGTATTTTCTTTTTGCATTTGTGTTCATAGTTGACAGAGAAACTGGGGGTCCCACAGGTAGGTCATGAGTTGCTCCGTTATTCTCTAGGGGTTTCTCTTGATGATTCTCTATGGTACTCATTGTATCTGTACATTCCTAATTTAGAACAAGATTTTTAATTTTACCATAGTTCAAAGAGGATTTTCTATTAAAAATGCTTAGTCACAGAAATATTTGCAACTTATATATTTAACATATAGGAACAAGACAAAAACTCTCTATTCTCTAATTCTCCAAAATTTCAACATCCTCACCTTTATTCACTCTTCTTTCAAAATATCACATCCCTTCATTTAAAAAAGAGAAGCAAACACATAAATTTTATATTAAGCATAACATTTATATGATTATTATTTTAATTTTTATCCTTTTCCAAAAAGTACAATAAGTAAATAAATGGGAAATTTGTGTGTATGTGTGTGTGACCAAGGTGTGAATTAAGAAAATATATAAAGTATGAACTGAGAACCATGTTTCACTTGATTTCAAACAACAAATACAAAAAGATTTATCTTATAAAATAAATCTAGGTTATAAAGAATTGCCTATAAAAAGATTCTTAGTATTTTATAGAAAATGTTTGAATAGGGCTTAAAAAAAGAATATTTTTAAAGCCATTGTATGCTACATGGACTTGACCATTTCTTTACCATTCTGTAGTACTGAGTTAAACTGATAAACAAGAAAATAAATGGATGGTGAACCAGACAGTCTTATCTTGACTGGAGAAACTATTTATGGAGGAATATAAATACTAAAAGCCAAATAAACTGACATATTATATGAAAACGTCTCCAAAGAAGTAATACAAACGCTAGTAAACACGAGAAAATGTTCAACACTGGTAGTAAGCAAAGTTAAATGAATCACAAAAATAATAAGATTCAAATAGCAATTTATATATTCAAATTGGCAATCTAAAATAAAATTACAAAGACTGCATGAGACCAAAATATTCACTACTTTTAAGAAGACGGGTGTTCAGAACATTTGCTTTACATTCTTCCTTTTAAAAAAGAAACTTCTTCTCCCAAATAATTTAAAGGTTTTATGCAAAAAAGTTTAACATTAAACGTTAAAAGTAACCAAAATATTCACAATAAGTAAATGGCTAGGCAAATTAATATACCTTGATAAATTATAAGATATTATGTGATTATTAAAATTAGGCATTTTTAAGGACTGAGTGCATATAGTAATAGTAACCAAAAGTCATGATCCATAATTATAGAGGATAATACTACTTTCATTATTATGTTAAAATATGCATAGAAGAAAGACAGGAAGAAGTACAAAGACAGTAACAATTCTATCTAGATGGTGGCATCACGGTGTTTTAGTTTCTTTTTTACAAAACCCACATTTTTACTTTTTTACAACATGTATTATTTTTATTTTAGTGTATTTATTACTTATTAAAAGTAAGCCACACACCATTCAAAGAAAAATACTGGATTAGACTTTCCTATCCTGGAAGTAGGCCTCTGTGACTGACTTTAGCAATGCAATCCCCAAACGGTAGCCCTACTCTCACCGTTATGGCTGATCATTTATTTGGGTTCATCTTAACACATTATAAAAAAATGAGTTATAGAGAGGTACCATCATCCCCTTAATCTTTTCCAAGGTGACAAACATACATAGAAATGACCATCAATTTCCAGACATGATTTTTCTCCTGTGTTCCTCTTCCATTTTCCCTGTCATCTTCATTCTAACCCATCCTCAAATAGATTTATGTTGAGGGTCTCCAGAGCCAACCAGAAAAGCTATTATCTAAAACTATAACATGACACTGAGAAGATCTATTACTTTGCCATGCAAAGCTTTGGATTATTATTTTAAAGTTAATGTTCATTTTCTATGTGAACATTTGATGTCTGTGTTTGGTAGGAAAAAGCACATAAAGCAAAAATAATTAAATGAACAGAAAGAAATGATAAAAACTTATGATAAAAAAATCTAAAATACATGAAATGGTTAAAAAATCCTTTCTTGTTTACATATGATTCAATCAACAACATTCAACAAGCATTAGTATTCCTACTATGTACCCCTGTACTGAATATTCAGGTTAATCTACCTAAGCATTTTGTACACAAAATTAATTTTCTATTTATCAGAAGATCTCCAAAAAGAATTAAGCTTAAAATGTAGTGATTAAATCTGATTTGCCTTAAAAAAAAAAATAGATGCTCAATTGACAGAATAATTAAATATTGGAAAAGATGTCCTGTCAAGGTGGTGAAATGTTGAGAGTTGTAAAAATAAGACAAATCTTCAATAAAGATGGACGTTCCCTAAGTGCAGTGTAGGCTAGAAGGTGATAGCTGATGCAGATGGTTTTTATTTTCTCTTCCATCATTGATTCTCACATTTTTTAGTAGCTATTTCACAGCCTAACTTAAAACTAATATCAAATATCAAAGAAAACTAGTCATTCAGTCCAATCCAAAAAGACTATTACAATTTTATTTTAGAAATGATTATAGCAGCATGTATTATAGTGCATTTGTACAAAGCCCCTTCATTCTTTCTTTCCTTTAGATGTTTAGTAATCACCTTTTGGATTCTAAGCATTGATCTAGGACTCAGGAAATTAGAGAAAAGCTATGTCCTCATGACATGTATGTTCTAGTTGGGAAAACAGACTAGAAAAGAGATAAAAATTCATAACAATCAGGCACTGTGAGTATAAGAAATAAAAATAAAGCCAGGTAAGAGATGGAGGGAGACAAGGTACTATTGCAATTGCACTATCAATAGTCAGCAGTGAGAGGTAGTATCTATTTGAGAAGGTGAAATTTGAGCAGAGGTCTAAACAAAATGAGTGAGCAAGCTACGCAAATATCTGAAGGAAGACAGTTCTAAGCAGAGACAATAGCACGATGGACATCAGAGATCAAATGGGCTTTCATGTTCAAGGAAGGAATGGACAAAGGAGAGGCTGGCAGGAACTAAGCTCATAGAAGAAAACAGGGGCTAAATCAAGGGAAGACTCACAGGCCATAGAGTAAAGATTCTGGATATTATGTTATTTTAAGGACTCCACTAGAGAGGTAAGAGGAGAGTGACATGATATGATGGACAATTTAACAGAATTGCCTTAGTCACTATATGAAGAATAAACTTGACGGCAAGGGTGGAAAGAGGGAGACCCCATGAGAGGCTATGGAAATGATGCAGGTGGGGACTTATCTCAGTGGTTGCAACAAAATGTGACAGTAGGAGCAAAAAAGTGGATGAGAGGTACTTAGATTCTAGATATATTTTAAGATATACCCAAGAGAATTTATTTAATGACTGGATGAGAAAAAGAGAGGGGGCAAAGATTATTTCAAAATAATTTGGCTTGAGCTGCCAGACTGATGGAGTTGCTATCAACTGAGATGGGGATAACGATTGGTGTTCCCCATGCGGGAGGATATGGAATGAAGTTTTAGATATGCTGACTTTGAGACTTCTATTAGATGTCCTACTGGAGATGTCAAGAGATAAATGTCAAGAATGTGGCATCAACACTTCCCTGGTGGTCCAGTGGTTGAGAATCCAGCTGCCAAAGCAAGGGACATGCGTTTGATCCCTGGTCTGGAAATATTCCACATAACATTAGAAAATTAAGCCCATATCTCCCAACTAATGAGCCATTTCTCCCCAACAAGACAGTCACTGCAATTAGAAGTCTGTGTGCCTCAACAAGAGAGGTGCTCACAACAACTAAAGAAAGCCTGAGTCCAACAACGAAGACACAGCACAGCCAAAAACAAATCAATTAATTTAAACAAACCAACCAACAAACAAAAGAACGTCGCATTGGTGTAGAAGTTTGGTCTGGACATATTAATTTGGAGGCTGCCACTGCATAGACTTTTGTTTGTGCCCTCCAAGAGTCTGTTACCCCAGTCCTGTGTAAGGTCTGGCGGCTCTAGGGTGGGTTTAATGATGACCTCCTCCAAGAGGGCTTAAGCCATACCCAGGGCTATTACACCCAGAGTCCCTACCGCTGCAGCAGTCCATGGCTGACCCATACCTCCGGAGGAGACACTCAAACACAGTTCTGGTTCAGTCTATGGGGGTCTCTGGGTTCTGGTGAGCACAAGGTTTGTTTGAACCCTCCAAATGTCTCTGGTGGGTACAGGGTTTGACTCTAAATGCAATTTAGCCCCTCCTTCCATCTTCCTGGGGCTTCTCCTTTGCCCTTGGATGTAGGGTATCTTTTTTTGGTGGCATTCAAGATTTTCCTGTCGATGGTTATTCAGCAGTCAGTTGTAATTTTGGAGTTATCACAGGAGAAGATGAGGGCACATCCTTCTACTCTGCCATTCTGGAGTCAAACCAGTCAAACTTTTCCCTTAGGAAGGATGAATTCACTCACTGGCCCTAGAGATCACTTCTCAGCTCTCCTGGCAATTCACTCAATGTCACAGTAACCTCAGTCTATGCCCTAACCAGTAATGCTGAAGAAGCTGAATATGAACGATTTTTATGAAGACGTACAAGACCTTCTAGAACTAACACCCCAAGATGTCCTTTTCATTATAGGGGACTGGAATACAAAAGTAGGAAGTCAAGAAATACCTCGAGTAACAGGAAAATTTTGCCTTGGAGTACAAAACAAACCAGGTCAAAGGCTAACAAAATTTTGCCAAGAGAATGGACTGGTCACAGAAAACACCTCTTCAAATAACACAAGAGAAGACTACACATGGACATCACCAGATGGTCAATAGGAAAATCAGACTGATTAGACTGTTTGCAACCAAACATGGAGCTCCTCGATACAGTTAGCAAAACCAAGACTGGGAGCTGACTGTAGCACAGATCATGAACTACTTATTGTCAAATTCAAACTTAAATTGAAAACAGTAGGGAAAACCACTAGACCATTCAGCTCATTCAGTTCATTACAGTCGCTCAGTTGTGTCCAATCCTTTGCGACCCGAAGGACTGCAGCATGTCAGGCTTTCCAGTCAATTACCAACTCCCAGAGCTTACTCAAACTCTTGTCCATCGCATCAGTGATGCCATCCAACCATCTCATCCACTGTCGTCCCTTCTTCTCCTGTCTTCAATCTCTCCCAGCATCAGGGTCTTTTCCAGTGAGTTGGTTCTTCGCATCAGGTGGCCAAAGTATTGCAGTTTCAGTTTCAATATCAGTCCTTCCAATGAATATTCAGGACTGACTTCCTTTAGGATTTACTGGTTGGGTCTCCTTGAAGTCCAAGGGACTCTCAAGAGTCTTCTCCAACACCACAGTTCAAAAGCATTAATTCTTCAGTGCTCAGCTTTATAGTCCAGCTCTCACATCCATACATGACTACTGGAAAAACGATAGCTTTGACCAGATGGACCTTTGTTGGCAAAGTAATGTATCTGCTTTTTAATATACTATCTAGGTTGGTCATAACTTTTCTTCCAAGGAGCAAGTGTCTTTTAATTTCATGGCTGCAGTCACCATCTGCAATGATTTTGGAGCCCAAGGAAAGAAAGTCTCTCACTGTTTCCATTTTTTCCCCATCTATTTTCCATGAAGTGATGGGACCAGATGTCATGATCTTAAGTTATCTGAATGTTGAGTTTTAAGCCAACTTTTTCACTCTCCTCTTTCACTTTCATCAAGAGGCTCTTTAGTTCTTCATTGTCTGCCATAAGGGTGGTGTCTTCTGTGTATCTGAGCTTACTGATATTTCTCCCAGCAGTCTTGATTCCAGCTTGCGTTTCCTCCAGCCCGTCATTTCACACAATCTACTCTGCATATAAGTTAAATAAGTAGGGTAACAATATACAGCCTGGACGTACTCCTTTATTGATCTGGAACCAGTTTGTTGTTCCATGTCCAGTTCTAAATGTTCCCTCTTGACCCGCATACAGATTTCTCAGGAGATAGGTCAGGTGGTCTGGTATACCCATCTCTTGAAGAATTTTGCATAGTTTTTTGGGAGCCACAGGGTCAAAGGCTTTGGCATAGTCAGTAAAGCAGAAGTAGATGTTTTTCTTCAACTCTCTTGCTTTTTCGAAGATCTAGCAGATGTTGGCAACATGATCTCTGGTTCCTCTGCCTTTCCTAAATCCGGCTTGAACTTCCAGAAGTTCATTGTTCATGTGATGTTGAAGCCTGGCCTGGAGGATTTTGAGCATTACTTTGATAGCATGTCAGATGAGTACAATTGTGCAGTAGTTTGAGCATTCTTTAGTATTGCCTTTCTTTGGGGTTGGAATGAAAGCTGACCATTTCTAATAATGTGGCCACTGCTGAGTTTTCCAGATGTGCTGGCATATTGACTGCAGCACTTGCTTTTGGAAATAGAAAAATCATCTTTTCAGATTTGAAATAGCATCAGCTTTTCGGATTTGAAATAGCTTAACTGGAACTCCATCACTTCCACTAGCTTTGTTTGTAGTGATGCTTCCTAAGGTCCACTTGACTTAGCATTCCAGGATGTCTGGCTCTAGGTGAGTGATCATACCATCATGGTTTTCTGGGTCACGAAGATCTTTTTTGTATGGTTCTTTTGTGTATTCTTGCGACCTCTTCTTAATATCTTCCGCTTCTGTTAGGTCCATACCATTTCTGTCCTTTATCGAGCCCATCTTTGCATTAAATGTTCCCTTGGTATCTCTAATTTTCTTGAAGAGATCTCTAGTCTTTCCCATTCTATTGTTTTCCTCTATTTCTTTGCGTTGATCACTGAGGAAGGTTGTCTTATCTCTCCTTGGTTTTCTTTGGAACTCTGCATTCAGAAGACTATATCTTTCCTTTTCTCCTGTGCCTTTAGCTTCTCTTCTTTTCTCAGCTTTTTGTAAGGCCTCCTCAGACAACCACTGTGCCCTTTGCATTTCTTTTTCTTGAGGATGGTCTTTATCACTGCCTCCTGTACAACGTCAGGAACCTCTGTCTATAGTTCTTCAGGCACTCTGTCTGTGAGATCTAATCCCATTAATCTATTTGTCACATTCATGTATAATCATAAGAGATTTGATTTAGGACATACCTGAATGATCTACTGGTTTTTCCTACTTTCTTCAACTTAAGTCTGAATTTGGCAATAAGGACTTCATGACCTGAGCCACAGTCAGCTCCTGGCCTTGTTTTTGCTGACTGTGTAGAGCTTCTCCATGTTAGGTTTCAAAGAATATAATGAATATGATTTCAGTATTGACCATTTGGTGATGTCCATGTGCTGAGTCTTCTCTTGTGTTGTTGGAAGAGGGTGTTTCCTATGACCAGTGTGTTCCCTTGGCAAAGCTCTGTTAGCCTTTGTCCTGCTTCATTTTGTACTCCAAGGCCAAATTTGCCTGTTACTCAAGGTATCTCTTGACTTCCTACTTTTGCATTCCAGTCCCCTATAACAAAAAGGATATCCTTTTTGGGTGTTATTTCTGGAAGATCTTGTAGGTATTCATAGAACTGTTCAACTTCGGCTTTTTTCAGCATTACTGGTCAGAGCCGTAGACCTGGATTACTGTGATAATGAATGGTTTACCTTGGAAACGAACAGAGATCATTCTGTCATTTTTGAGATTGCATCCAAGTGCTGTATTTTGGACTCTTTTGTTGACTATGATGGCTACTCCATTTCTTCTAAGGGATTCCTGTCCACAGTAGTAGATATAATGGTCATCTGAGTTAAATTCCCCCAGTCCAGTCCATTTTAGTTCGCTGATTCCTCAAATGTCAATGTTCACTCTTGCCATCTCCCTTTTCACCATTTCCAATTTGCCTTGATTCATGGTCCTAAAATTCCACGTTCCTATGCAATATTGCTCTTTACAGCATTATACTTTACTTCTACTGCCTTGTCACATTCACAACTGGGTGTTGTTTTTGCTTTGGCTCCAACTCTTCATTCCTTCTGGAGTTATCTCTCCACTCTTCTCCAGTAGTATATTGGGCACCTACTGACCTGGGAAGTTCATCTTTTAGTGTCATACCTTTTTGCCTTTTCATACTGTTCATGGGGATCTCAGTGCAAGAATACTGAAGTGGTTTGCCATTCAGGTATGATGTAAATCAAATCCGTTATACAGTGGAAGTGACAAACAGATCCAAGGGATTAGATCTGATAGAGTGCCTGAAGTACTATGGACAGAGGTTCGTGACACTGTACAAGAGGCAGTGATCAAGACCATCCCCAAGAAAAAGAAATGCAAAAGGGGAAAATAGTTGTCTGAGGAGGCCTTACAAATAGCTGAGAAAACAAAAGACGCAAAAGGCACAGGAGAAAAGAAAAGATATACCCATTTGAATGCAGAGTTCCAAAGAAGAGCAAGGAGAGATAAGAAAGCCTTCCTCAGTGATCAGTACAAATAAATAGAGGAAACGATACAATGGGAAAGACTAGAGATCTCTAAAATTCTCTGAAAATTAGAGATATCAAGGGAACACTTCATGCAAAGATGGGCATAATAAAGGATAGAAATGGTATGGACCTAACAGAAGCAGAAGATATTAAGAAGAGGTGGCAAGAATATATGGAAGAACTATATGAAAAATATCTTCATGACCCAGAAAACCATGATGGTGTGATCACTCACCTAGAGCCAGACATCCTGGAATGCAAAGTTAAATGAGCCTTAGGAAATATCACTTATGAACAAAGCTAGTGGCGGTAAAGAAATTCCAGTTAAGCTATTTCAAATCCTAAAAAATGATGCTGTGAAAGAGCTACACTCAATATGCCAGATCTGGAAAACTCAGCAGTGGCCAAATTATTGGAAAAGGACAGTTTGCATTCCAATCCCAAAGAAAGGCAATACCAAAGAATGCTCAAACTACTGCACAATTGTACTCATCTGACATGCTAACAAAGTAATGCTCAAAATCCTCCAGGCCAGGCTTCAACATCACATGAACAATGAACTTCTGGAAGTTCAAGCCGGATTTAGGAAAGGCAGAGGAACCAGAGATCATGTTGCCAACATCTGCTAGATCTTCAAAAAAGCAAGAGAGTCGAAGAAAAACATCTACTTCTGCTTTACTGACTATGCTAAAACCTTTGACCCTGTGGCTCACAAAAAACTGTGCAAAGTTCTTCAAGAGATGGGTATACCAGACCACCTGACCTATCTCCTGAGAAAACTGTATGCGGGTCAAGAGGGAACATTTAGAACTGGACATGGAACAACAAACTGGTTCCAGATCAATAAAGGAGTACGTCCAGGCTGTATATTGTTACCCTACTTATTTAACTTATATGCAGAGTAGATTGTGTGAAATGACGGGCTGGAGGAAACGCAAGCTGGAATCAAGACTGCTGGGAGAAATATCAGTAAGCTCAGATACACAGAAGACATCACCCTTATGGCAGACAATGAAGAACTAAAGAGCCTCTTGATGAAAGTGAAAGAGGAGAGTGAAAAAGTTGGCTTAAAACTCAACATTCAGATAACTTAAGATCATGACATCCGGTCCCATCACTTCATGGAAAATAGATGGGGAAAAAATGGAAACAGTGAGAGACTTTCTTTCCTTGGGCTCCAAAATCATTGCAGATGGTGACTGCAGCCATGAAATTAAAGGACACTTGCTCCTTGGAAGAAAAGTTATGACCAACCTAGATAGTATATTAAAAAGCAGATACATTACTTTGCCAACAAAGGTCCATCTGGTCAAAGCTATCGTTTTTCCAGTAGTCATGTATGGATGTGAGAGCTGGACTATAAAATAAGCTGAGCACCGAAGAATTAATGCTTTTGAACTGTGGTGTTGGAGAAGACTCTTGAGAGTCCCTTGGACTTCAAGGAGACCCAACCAGTAAATCCTAAAGGAAGTCAGTCCTGAATATTCATTGGAAGGACTGATATTGAAACTGAAACTGCAATACTTTGGCCACCTGATGCGAAGAACCAACTCACTGGAAAAGACCCTGATGCTGGGAGAGATTGAAGACAGGAGAAGAAGGGACGACAGTGGATGAGATGGTTGGATGGCATCACTGATGCGATGGACAAGAGTTTGAGTAAGCTCTGGGAGTTGGTGATGGACAGGGAAGCCTGGCTTGCTACAGTTCATGGTTTGCAAAGAGTCAGACATATCTGAGCAACTGAATGGAACTGCATAGACAGTATTTTATGACATATGACAAAGAAATTACCCACCAATGAATGCAGATATAAATGGAATCAACGATCTACCCTTCAGGTATGACAGCATTTAGGATTAGAGAGATGAGGAGAAACAAGCAATAAAAACTAAAAAGCCAAAAAGCATTGAAATAGCAGGAAAACCAAGTAGTATACATCCTGGGGGCTAGGTGAAGGATTTGTTCAATAAATACCATATAATCTATGTGCTAAATCCTCTCGACAGGTCAAGTACAATGAAAACTGGGAAGTGACATGGATTTCAATGAGGTGGAGACCACTGGAGACATGGACTAGAGCAGTTTCAGTGGAGTGGTAGCAAAGAAAATCCAGTCCAAATGGGATCAGGACACAAAAGCAGATGAACAGGGAGTATAGGCAATCCTTTGGAAGAGTTTATTGAGGAGAGAAGCAGATTGAGAATCAAGAGCACAAAGCTAGAAAACAAGATACCTAGGAATTCTATAACTTTTTATGCTTAGAAAACAAAACAAAAAGCTGATAGCAACAATTACTGGAATAACAATGGAATAAGGTTTCTCGTCTGTACTTTCCCGTTCCACAGACCTGCAGTGACTGTAGAAGAATGAGCCAGAAAATCTGCATAGTTCATAGTTCTATTTCACAGGGGTTCATGCAAGAGTATTAGTTAAGGACATTCTATATGTTAGAAGATCCAGGCACAGAGACAGTAAGTGACTTGCCTAATGCCATACAAACACAAACAGCAAAGTAGGATTCAATCTGTGTTGTCTGGCAACAGGGTATACACTCTTGACATTAATCAATATCGCCTCACTCATGGAGTTAACATGGTTCCTCCCCAACTGATCATGGCAAGTGCTGAGAAGGAAGTAAGCAGGGGAATAAGACAGTGAACTAATGGTGGATGGGCCACCTTGCATGGCCTGTTTTTTTCCTCCAGGCACCACATAAACATAAAGATAAAGAGGAGCCAGATTTACAGAGGCCTTAGGATTGAGTCTGTCTAGTGAAGGCTATGGTTTTTCCAGTAGTCATGTATGGATGTGAGAGTTGGAATGTAAGGAAAGCTGAGCACCAAAGAATTGATGCTTTTGAACTGTGGTGCTGGAGAAGACTCTTGAGAGTCCCTTGGATTGCGAGGAGATCCAACCAGTTCATCCTAAAGGAAACAAGTTCAATATTCATTGGAAGGACTGATGTTTAAGCTGAAACTCTAATACTTTGGCCACCTGATGTGAAGAATTGACTCATTTGAAAAGACCCTGAAGCTGTGAAAGATTGTAGGTGGGAGGAGAAGGGGACAACAGAGGATGAGATGGTTGGATGGCAACACCAACTCAATGGACATGAGTTTGAGTAAGCTCTGGGAGTTGATGATGGACAGGGAGGCCTGTTGTGCTGCAGTCCATGGGGTTGCAAAAAGTCGGACATGACTGAGCGACTGAACTGACTGGCTGACTGAGGATAGAGTTCCCCAGATAAAAGAAATGCAAAGTTCCACCTGTAAAAAAAAAAAAAAGCAGAGCTTTGCTTGAAATAGAGCAGAGGCCAGCTCAGGCAGCTTGGAGAACAAAGAAAGTTCAAGGAGAGACTATAGCAAATGGGTTTGAGAGACAGGCAGGGGCTAGATCCTGATACCCTATGGATCACAGAAAGCAGTGTGGCTTATATTCTCAGTACAGGGTGAAAGATCATGTTTACTTCAAAGCTGAGAACAAATGTATGGCCCATCTCTCTACTGCAGATGGTGTATTTTGCAGCATGCTATTTCTTTCCTAACCTTATAGCTGATTTAATCCTATCTTTCTTATTCAATTCTTCCTTAACCTAAAGTTTAAAAAGGACATCAATTTCTCAAACTGCTTTCTTTTTAAAAAACAATTCTGAGAATACCTTCATACAAACATATTTTTTAAACTGTTTTGTGTTTGTGTGGTGGGAGTCTGCAGATTCTAAATTCGAAATGCGCTGCAGGCAGTTAATCCTAAAAGCCACTTGACCATGGAATGCCTCAATTTCTTCAATTTTTAGAAATGAAAAGTACAAGGCTGTAGGGAACAGAATAGTATCATGAGTGAAAACTACTTTTTAAACTATATACAAATGTACACTATTATAATTACTATTGTGCTATAAAGTATCATCTAATATGGGGTCAGCACCAAAGAACTGATGTTTTGAACTGTGTTACTGGAGAAGACTCTTGAGAGTCCCTTGGACTGCAGGGAGATCAAACCAGTCAATATTAAAGGAAATAAACTCTGAATACTCTTTGGAAGGACTAATGCTGAAGCTGAAGCTCCAATAATTTGGCCTCCTGATGCCAACAGCTGACTCACTGAAAAGACCCTGATCCTGGGAAAGATTGAGGGCAGGAGGAGAAGGGGGCAAAAGAAGATGAGATACTTGGATGGCATCACTGATTCAACAAATATGAACTTGGGCAAACTCTGGGAGATGATGATGATTAAGAAAGCATGACGTGCTACTGTCCACGGGATCACAAAGAGTGAGACACAACTTGGCTACTGACAACAACAACAAATATAGGGTCAAATCAATATTTTTTAAGAACACACTTGTGTTTGAAAATAAAGGTCAATTATTTGTGGTTTTCTAAAAAGTAATTGACTAGTCAAAGTCATCGGAATAAATGAATCTTTTATAACTAAATGACAAATATGATCTTCACTTTTAGTGTGGCAAAGTAACCATAAATTTATTACCCTTTTTACATTCCTGTAAAATAAAGGTATACATCATGAAATAAGGAAACTTATTTATAACAAATTCAGATGACCAATAATTCAGATGACCATTACATCTACTACTGTGGGCAAGAATCCCTTAGAAGAATTGGAGCAGCCATCATAATCAACAAGAGAGTCCAAAATGTACTACTTGGGTGCAATCTCGAAAACGACAGAATGATCTCTGTTCGTTTCCAAGGCAAACCATTCAATATCACAGTAATCCAAGTCTATACCCCAACCAGTAATGCTGAAGAAGCTGAAGTTGAATGGTTCTATAAGGACCTACAAGACCTTCTAGAACTAACACCCAGAAAAGATGTTCTTTTCATCATAGGGGACTGGAATGCAAAAGGAGGAAGTCAAGAGATACCTGGAGTATCAGGCAAGTTTGGCCTGGGAAACAAATGAAGCAGGGCAAAAGCTAACAGAGTTTTGCCAAGAGAACGCACTGGTCATAGCAAACATCCTCTTCCAACAACACAGGAGATGAATCTACACATGTACGTCACCAGATGGTCAATACTGAAATCATATTCATTATATTCTTTGCAGACTAAGATGGAGAAGCTGTATACAGTCAGCAAAAACAAGACTATGAGCTGACTGTGGCTCAGGTCATGAACTTCTTATTGCCAAATTCAGACTTAAATTGAAGAAAGTAGGGAAAACCACTAGACCATTCAGGTATGACCTAAATAAAATCCTTTACTATTTTACAGTGGAAGTGAAAATAGATTCAAGGGATTAGATCTGACAGACAAAGTGCCTGAAGAACTATGGACAAAGGTACATAACATTGTACAGGAGCCAGTGATCAAGACCATCCCCAAGAAAAAGAAATGCAAAAAGGCAAAATGGTTGTCTGAGGAGGCCTTACAAATAGCTGAGAACAGAAGAGAAGCTAAAGGCACAGGAGAAAAGGAAAGATATACGCATTTAAATGCAGAATTCCAAAGAAAATCAAGGAGAGATAAGACAGTGTTCCTCAGTGATCAATGCAAAGAAAGAGAGGAAAACAATAGAATGGGAAAGACTAGAGATCTCTTCAAGAAAACCAGAGATACTAAGGGAACATTTCATGCAAAGATGGGCACAATAAAGGACAGAAATGGTATGGACCTACCAGAAGCAGAAGATATTGAGATGAGGTGGCAAGAATATATGGAAGAACTATACCAAAAAGATCTTCATGACCCAGACAACCATGATGGTGTGACTACTCACCTAGAACCAGGCATCCTGGAACTTGAAGTCAAGGGGGCCTTAGGAAGTATCACGACAAACAAAGCTAGTGGAGGTGATGGAATTTCAGTAGGGCTATTTCACTTCCTACAAGATGATACTGTAAAAGTGCTACACTCAATATGCCAAATCTAGAACAAATCTGGAAAATTCAGCTGTGGCCACAAGACTGGAAAAGGTCAGTTTTCATTCCAATGCCAAAGAAAGGCAATGCAAAAGAATGTTCCAACTACTGCAAAACTGTAGTCATCTCACACACTAGCAAAGTAATGCTCAAAATTCTCCAAGCCAGATTTCAACAGTAAATAAACTGAGAACTTTCTGATTTTCAAGCTGAATTTAGAAAAGCAGAGGAACCAGAGCTCAAATTGGATCCAACATCCATTGGATCACAGAAAAAGCAAGAGTTTCAGAAAAACATCTACTTCTCCTTCACTGACTATGCCAACAGCTTTGACTGTGTGGATCATAACAAGCTATGGAAACTTCTGAAAGAGATGGGAATACCAGACCACCTGACCTGCCTCCTGAGAAATCTGTGTGCAGGTCAGGAAGCAACAGTTAAAACCAAACATGGAATAACAGACTAGTTCCAAAGTGGGGAAGGAATACATCAAGGCTGTATATTGTATCCTGCTTATTTAGCTTATATGCAGAGTACATCATGCGAAATGCCAGGATGGATGAAGCACAAACTCGAATCAAGATTGCTGAGAGAAATATTAATAACCTCAGATATGCAGATGACACCACCCTCCTGGCAGAAAGCAAAGAGGAACTGAGGAGCGTCTTCATGAAAATGAAAGAAGAGAGTGAAAAAGCTGGTTTAAAATTCAACATTTAAAAAACGGAAGATCGTGGCCTCCTGTCCCGTCACTTCATGGCAAATAGTTGGGGAAACAATGGAACAGTGACAGACTTTATTTTCTTGGGTTCCAAAATCACTGCAGATGGTGACTGCAGCCATGAAATTAATAGACACTTGCTCCTTGGAAGAAAAGCTATCACAACCTAGACAGTATGTTAAAAAGCAAACACATTACTTTGCCAACAAAGGTCCGTCCAGTCAAAGCTTTGGTTTTTCCAGTAGTCATGTACAGATGTGAGAGTTGGACTATAAAGAAAACTTAGCACCGAAGAACTGATGCCTTTTAACTGTGGTGTTGGAGAAGACTCTTTAGAGTCCCTTGGACTGCAAGGAGATCCTGTCCATCCTAAAGGAGATGAGTCCTGAATATTCACTGGAAGGACTGATGCTGAGGCTGAAACTCCAATACTTTGGCCACCTGATGCAAAGAGCTGGCTCATTTGAAAAGACCCTGATGCTGGGAAAGATTGAAGGCGAGAGGAGAAGGGGATGACAGAGGATGAGATGGTTGGATGGCATCATCTACACTTCGGACATGAGTTTGAGTACGTTTGGGATTTGGTCATGGACAGGGAGGCCTGGTGTACTGCAGTCCATGGGGTCGCAGAGAGTCAGACGTGACTGAGCGTCTGAACGGGACTGACAAATGAATAGCTGAATAGTAAATAATTAGTTTAGAGAATTAAATGACTCCATGGTAGTTAATTAACTGGCTTTATTCTTGAGCAGAAATAAAGAAATTTAAATTAAGTGTCTATATTGGAACCCTTTAAGGACTGTGTACTGCATAAGTTCGTGCTAACAAAAGAAGACAAGGTGGAAAAAAGATAATTCATAACTCACAATGAGCAATTAATTTTGTAATTATTTGCCTGATTCACAGTTCAGTATGAAGGCCATACATGAACACCTGACAGAAGCATAGCTTTGTTGTCTAAGGTAAAAAAGCCTATATATTTTATGTGTAAGAATAGCGATTTTCTTATTTTATATAAACAAAATTTTAAAACCCATTATAGTGACAGGAATGCTAAACATAGAAGAGATATCCATAATCTTAACCTACTTGACAAACAAGAAATCTCCCGCTGTTTCACCACAGCTTAGTCCCCCACTGTAATAAAATCAGCACCACAGCAGGGTAGCGCTTGAGCTCTAAAGTACAGTAACTGCAGTACTCATTGAGGAGCAACAGCTTACAGAAGATGCTGTGGCTGGCCCTGAGAATTCAGCAATTATGTGTAGAAGAAAACTTGCAAATAAAGACTGTCAGAAGTTCTCCCCCTAGAGACGGAAACTATCTCATTACATGCCTTAAGTCAATTATAACACTGGTTGAACATTTCCCTAAAACAATTTTGTAGTAATTTTTACTATTACTGGGACATATGCTAGGAACAAAGTCAAAAGAAACCAAAATACTGTACGTGAACACTGCTCCTCATTTACACAAGTGGGATTTTTTAACACACACGTGAAAACATGGAAAACATAGAAGCCACCTTGTGGCTCAGGCGGTAAAGAGTCTGCTTGCAATTCAGTAGACCTGGGTTCGATCCCTGGGTTGGGACAATCCCCTGAAGAAGGAAATGGCACCCCACTCCAGTAATCTTGCCTGGAAAATCCCATGGATAGAGGAGTCTGGCAGGTACAGTCCATGGGGTCGCCAAGAGTCGGACACGACTGAGTGACTTCCCTTTCACTTTTGAAAATGTAAGATTTAGGCATAAACAAGAGGTAAAATTATTGTTTTATATTATTTGATTTTGAAATCAAATTATTATACACAGCAGTTTCATGCAACCATTCAGAGGATTGCTATTATTGATATTATTATTGTATATAATATCTTTCAAGTAGAAAAAAATGAGTTGAATTTTTAAAAAAATATAGAGATATATATAAACCATATATGTATATATATGTAAACCGTATATATATATATAAGCTGTATATATATGCATATATAAACTACATATATATGAAAATATGGACAAATGACAAACTGCAAAAAGTTTGCAATTCACATTATGAATCAAAGGCTAATTTCCTTAATGTAAAAGATACTTACAAATGAATAAGAAAAGGCTAATAACTCAATTTTCAGTGCTTCAAGAATATAATAAACATTTCTTAGGAAAAAGTCAAATATTTCTTAAACATATGAAAATAAATTCAGTCTCATGGATAATACAAAAGGCAAATTAGAACTACAACCAAAAATTTAGTTGGCAAATTTGTTTCTCATATGGATATAGGTTACTAATTTTGAAACTGCTTCACATCAAACAAATAGCTAAATAGATGGTGGATGGTAGCAGCCTGGTTATTGGAGAGAGAAGTTACAGATAAATAAGAAAGGAAGACTAGAATAAACCCTTCACTATTTCATTTAAGTCTGAGACATGAACACAAACACACATTTACATTCATATATGTATGCTGCTGCTGCTAAGTCGCTTCAGTCGTGTCTGACTGTGCGACCCCATAGACGGCAGCCCACCAGGCTTCCCTGTCCCTGGGATTCTCCAGGCAAGAACACTGGAGTGGGTTGCCATTTCCTTCTCCAATGCATGAAAGTGAAAAGTGAAAGTGAAGTCGCCCAGTCGTGTCCGACTCTTTGTGACCCCATGGACTGCAGCCTACCAGGCTCCTCTGTCCATGGGATTTTCCAGGCAAGAGTACTGGAGTGGGTTGCCATTGCCTTCTCCCATATATGTATGAGGGAGAGATAAATAATTATAGATACATTACTCGATTCTGTACACAGAAAGGGCACCATTAACCCTTGAAAAGCAACAAACTTACTCAATGCCTCAATCTTCATTTCTAAATCCTATTCTCCACTGAGGAAACCAAGAGTTCTTGGAGAAATGACTGATTCTAGGTCTAGGCAGGGAAAATATGAGATAAGCCTAAAGCATTTTATACTAAAACACAGGATATACTCAACTAACAAAAGCTTAGGGCTGTGTCTAAGGGACATGGGAGTCAACTTGAAAAAGCTCTCAATGACTAAGTCTGGAAGAATCTGAATAAGAAAATAAATAAACAACATACTGTTATGTTCTTGTTCAGTTAAGTCATATCTGAACTTGTGACTCACCAAGCTCCTCTGTAGGAGCTGTAATCCACCAGGCTCCTCTGTCCATGGGATTTCCCAGGCAAGAATACTGGAATGGGTTTGCCATTTCCTTCTCCAGGGGATCTTCCCCACTCAGGGATCAAACCCATGTTTCCTGCATCAGCAGGCAGATTCTTTATTACTGAGCCACCTGGGAAGCCCCATTATTAGATAACACCCCAAAGCATAAAATGTACATGAATCCATACTGATATGGATGTGACTGAAAAAATAAATGATGAATAAAAGAACAATATAGTATCTTTGCAATGTTCCTATAAATTTAAAATTATTTCACAATCTTAAATTTATTACAAATAATGTTTATAAAGATATTTCATAAATAGAAATGTCCTCAACATTTTGCTAAGTATGCTGAAAAACTGAATAAACAATATAATTCCTATTTAGAAAATGTAAAGGAAAATATATCAAATTAAACCCCTCAAATCTACAGCAAACATTTTTTTTTCCTCTAAGAATGACAAATGTTAAAATGTTGGTAATCCTGAGTTGTTCAGATTACAAAGAGGCAGTTTCACAGAGACACATGGAGGTAGAGGTGCAATTGGCATGAAGTATCTCTTGGAGGGCAATTTGGCAACATATAACAACTGAAAATGCACTTATTATTTTACTTAGAGGGTTTCCTAATAATTTTTCCTACAGAAATCTTTGTACATATGGAGAATGCCCTATGCACATGAAAACTCACTACAGCAACTTTCTAATATCCAGTGCTTGCAAATAATCTAAATGTCCATCATGATGACTAGAGTATATCCACCCAATAGAGTACGACATCAGAGAAGGCAATGGCACCCCACTCCAGTACTCTTGCCTGGAAAATCCCATGGACAGAAGGGCCTGGTGGGCTACAGTCCATGGGGCTGCTAGGAGTCGGACACGACTGAGCGACTTCACTTTCATTTTTCACTTTTATGCATTAGCAGCAGCAGCAGAGTACTACATAGCTGTTAAAGAGGTTGATTGTTGTTGTTGACCGGATGCCATGATCTTAGTTTCTTAAAGGCTTTATATACACCGATATGAAAATTCCTCCAAAATACATTGTTTAGGGGAACAGCAGTAAGTTGCTAATGGTCTATTTGGCTTGATTACGATATATGTGTACGCACGCTCTCTCTCGCTCGCTCGCTCTCTCTCTCTCGCTCGCTCTCTCTCTCTCTCTCTCTCACATACAAAAACACAGACACTCGCACACATGTATAAGAAACTGGTTAAAAGTGTCTTCTGGAAGAATAACTGACTGATGGGGATTGAGAACTATAGGTGAGTTAATTTTACTGCACATAGTTTTGCACTTAAATTTTGTGCATAGAGTATCTACTTTCAGTTCAGTTCAGTCACTCAGTCGTGTCCAACTCTTTGCGACCCTATGAATTGCAGCATGCCAGGCCTCCCTGTCCATCACCAACTCCCGGAGTTCACTCAAACTCACATCTATCGAGTCGGTGATGCCACCCAGCCATCTCATCCTCTGTCGTCCCCTTCTCCTCCTGCCCCCAATCCCTCCCAGCATCAGAGTCTTTTCCAATGAGTCAACTCTTTGCATGAGGTGGCCAAAGTACTGGAGTTTCAGCTTTAGCATCATTCCTTCCAAAGAACACCCAGGACTGATCTCCTTTAGAATGGACTGGTTGGATCTTCTTGCAGTCCAAGGGACTCTCAAGAGTCTTCTCCAACACCACAGTTCAAAAGCATCAATTCTTTGGTGCTCAGCTTTCTTCACAGTCCAACTCTCTCATCCATACGTGACTACCAGAAAAACCATAGCGTTGACTAGATGGACCTTTGTTGGCAAAGTAATGTCTCTGCTTTCGAATATGCTATCTAGGTTGGTCATAACTTTCCTTCCAAGGAGTAAGCATCTTTTAATTTCATGGCTGCAATCACCATTTGTGATTTTGGAGCCCCCCAAAATAAAGTCTGACACTTTTTGCACTGTTTCCCCATCTATTTGCCATGAAGTGATGGGACCAGATGCCATGATCTTAGTTTTCTAAATATTGAGCTTTAAGCCAACTTTTTCACTCTGCAGGTCAGGAAGCAACAGTTAGAACTGGACATGGAACAACAGACTGGTTCCAAATAGGAAAAGAAGTACGTCAAGGCTGTATATTGTCACTCTGTTTATTTAACTTCTATGCAGAGTACATCATGAGAAACGCTGGGCCGGAAGAAGCACAAGCTGGAATCCAGATTGCTGGGAGAAATCTCAATAACCTCAGATATGCAGATGACACCACCCTTATGGCAGAAAGTGAAGAGGAACTAAAAAGCCTCTTGATGAAAGTGAAAGAGGAAAGTGAAAAAGTTGGCTTAAAGCTCAACATTCAGAAAACTAAAAACTGAAAAACTCAACATGATCTTTCCCAAAATTTAATTAAATTATTTCATAAAGTAAATAAAGTTTTAATTAGTACACTGCCAATAACTGAGGAGACATTTTTTACATGTTAGAGGTTTTAACAGCCTTAACTAATTAATTAGCTATAAACTGAATAAAGTTAGCAGTTTATAGTCATTGGGAAAGATATTACATCTATCCCGGATTAGAAAATGTTGACCCAGCATTTTCATGTTATACAGAAATCACTAAACAGTGGTTACCCTGCTATGCACAATAGATCTGCATCCTTTCTATGGTGGTTAATGGGTATGTGGATTGCAAAAAAGGTCATGGAATTTTCTCCTTAAGGGGAAAGGGAATAAGTTTAGTTTAGTGTTGTGATTTGAAGTGGAAAAATGATATAAATTTGTCCAACCTTTCCATCTATGTCAGAAGTTTTACACTTGGTCATCTACAGGGTACTACAAGCTGGACTAGCTTCAGGAAAGTCAGTGTATTCCACGAATTGGGTCAGGTTCTACACCACTGAGAGGGTGGGTGGTATAACATATAATTACATAATACAATATATATGATATATATTAAGCATATATATCACATTAGATATATTTAAATATATAATATATAAGATATATATATTTTATATAAACCTAGATAGCATATTGAAAAGCAGAGACATTACTTTGCCAACAAAGGTCCGTCTAGTCAAGGCTATGGTTTTTCTGGTAGTCACGTATGGATGAGAGAGTTGGACTGTGAAGAAAGCTGAGCACCAAAGAATTGATGCTTTTGAATTGTGGTGTTGGAGAAGACTCTTGAGAGTCCCTTGGACTGCAAGAAGATCCAACCAGTCCATTCTAAAGGAGATCAGTCCTGGGTGTTCTTTGGAAGGAATGATGCTAAAGCTGAAACTCCAGTATTTTGGCCACCTCATGCAAAGAGTTGACTCATTGGAAAAGACTCTGATGCTGGGAGGGATTGGGGACAGGAGGAGAAGGGGACGACAGAGGATGAGATGGCTGGGGTGGCATCACTGACTCGATAGATGTGAGTTTGAGTGAACTCCGGGAGTTGGTGACAGGACAGGGAGGCCTGGCGTGCTGCAATTCATGGGTCGCAAAGAGTCAGACACGACTGAGTCACTGAACTGAACTGAACTGAAAGATATAATTTTAGCTTGTCACTGGAAAAAATCACATTTGATATGCTGAGTTGGTGAGGGTAAAGACAAATGTTGGTGACCTACTGGTACAATCTATGGAGGGCAATTGACATTGCATAGTAAAAGTTTTTAAAATGTTCACATCCTATTATCCAGAAAATCCTACATATATATTAAGAGCGGTCATTGCAGTATTGTTCATAAAAGTCTGAAAATACCTTTAAAATTCTCTGTAATAGTGACTGACTAAATAAATGATGCTACACTCATCCAATGGACCATGGGGTCATGACAAAGAATGAGATAGCTCCAGAAGCAACAAAATAAAATATATTCATGATAGCTACATTTCTAAATAAGAAAGTATAGGTCATTTTGTATATAGGGCTAATTTATGTAAAAGTAAAAGGAATTCACATAAATGCTTACAGATGAGTGGATATTTCTGGAAGTACACAAGTGAAACTTCTAACAGTGGTTGTTCTTAGAGAAACTGAGTGACTGAAGACAAGAGTGAGAGAGAGAGTTACTTTTCACTCTTTGGTAACCGGAGTGATATGTCTTCAAGTATGAGATTATCATTCCCACCAAAGAAGTCATTCTTCTGGGGTTGGGACATTCTTTCTAAAAATCTAACACAATCTTAGTTTTAATAGTAGGAAGCAAATGAGATTAAATTGGGACTACATTTAAGCCTAGAGACAAACAGAAGAGGTTTGGTGTATGGATGTTTGTGGAACAGTAGGTGTTTTCTAGGGAGAGTCACGGTGACTTGATGGCATGTGAAGGGAGGAAGGGTTAAGGAATCACCAACACGAATATCCCTGGTTTACTGTGCTTTAGGTTAATTCTAGACTGAAAATGTCTCTAAAGGGCATACAGAGTTTTTCCTACAGGAAAGTGCTATCTTGATTTATAGTATCTACCTACTATATATCCTGTAGGATGTAAAGGCACACCTGAAGGACTCCAGAGAACTCTACTATTGATAATTTGAAAAACAGTGAAAACCATTTAAAATCTCATATCAATAACAACTGATAAATACATTTTATTTTGAACTCAGGGAGATCAAATGAGACTTAATCTGTTCTTTTCCATATGCACTGTTTTTCTACTTCAAATTCTAAAACAAACAAACTGCTTAGGTTTCATCAGAAAGAAAATTTTAAAAACTGCTAATTGGTAATGTACTTTAATTTGTTAATTTAGTACACAAAAAACGTGGAAAACATATTACTAGGTAATCTTTCTCCCTTCTAATCAAATATGTCTCTGGATAGCAACAAATTAGCTCAACATTGAAATCTGCATGAAAATCTTAGGGCCTGGCTATGGAAAATTCTAGAGAACAGAAAATTTGCCAACCTGCTAATTAAGCATTTTTAATGAATAATGCTTTTAATTGCAAGTGAACACATCTGGGAAACAAGGCAAACCAGAGGAACATATGATTGATCAAATCTGGAGAAGAATTTATATATTTAGCTTTCCCCCTCAGACCTGTCCTCCAAGAGGCTAGGTACTGAATTACTCTTTAGAAAAAATGCCAAAACCTTATCTCATAAAAGTTAGATTGCCATTTCCTTTCTAGAATCTTATGGCAGAATTCAACTGTAATCTGTCATTATGGTGGTACAATGGTCATATTAATAACACTTATTTAATTTTGGCCAACATTTAAGTAACTTTACCATTCAAATCTCATGTATATGAGTTAGGAAACAAACAAAACTACTGATGATTTGTTTCTATTCATCAATTTACAAGACCTAACATTGCTTGGTGGCTAGAATAGACCTAAATAACACGTTTGATTTTGTTGTAATAAAATAAACATACATGAATTATATGTCTTTTAAGACATAAATTGGTCTAAAAATGAAGGGAGTTATGAAAAGCAAATTCTAGGAATTACATAAGATTGTAGCAATTAAGATTTCAATGTGATAACAGCAGATGTAGGGAAACTGAAGGATTGAGTGCCCTCGTAACCTGATGGTGGCAGCATAAATCGGGGCAATGTGCTAGGAGACGAGAAGAAATTTGGCTATTTGTGGTAGCTGACTTAAAAATATTCAAATCTTTTTACTCAACAACCTCAGTTCTAAGACTATTTAAAGAACCAAGAGACTATCCTGTCTTACAAACTGGCCAGAATGCAGACAAAGATGCTCACTGCAGCATTATTTCTAATAGTGAAAAAACAGAAATAACCATAAATTCTAAGATTTGGATAATAGTTAAATTATAGCATATATCTAAGAGGAAATCCATACAGTCATAAGAGTACTGCTTCTGAAGCACAACTGATGGGAAAGTTGAAAAAAATAGGCTACAATTTTGGATGTATTTGATTCCATTTTTCATAATAATTCTTTTTTTTAATAAAAGGAAAAGCATCATAAAAGGAAATATAATGACATGATTATGTTCATTGGCTGGAATTATGAATACTTCATGTGTTTATTTTACTTGAAATTTTATACATTTTCCAAATATTCTAAATGACCATTTCTATTAAAATAAAACTACTGAGTTTTCAAAGTAAAAAATTTCAATGACTAAAAAGTAACTTACTATATTCAACAAGCCTAAAATTAGGTTGGATTTTTCAATTTTACTTTTAATATACCAACATCTGGCTAATATGTGGAAAACATATGGTACATATAAAATACCCTTACAGTATCTATGTTGATTAGCTAAGATTTTCCATATCAGAAACAAGAGTAAAATGACAGTTAATATAATTGCGTATCTTAGTATATGTATCTAATGAAAATACAAATATTTTTCAGGTTGGTATTATTCAGCTTGATAGAACAGTTACAGCAATTATAGAATAACTTTTAATAACTTTTCTAGCAGGGGGCTATGTCTCAATTTCTCTGTGCATTCTGCAACTCTGATCTATGCTTGGTCCCACTGTTTCTAACTGATTTTCAATGGTGTGGAGCTAAAGGAGAAATGAGCTGAGTCCATACTCCGTTTAAGTGCCCATTTACATGATGATTTGTAGCCTCATATAAAATGATGATGCTCTTGGCCACTTGACATGCTACATGCTCTAAATTACATTAAATATTTGTATCTGTCATTTTTCACCCAAGGAGGAAAGCCTGCTTTGCCACAAGTCCTTTACAACTCATTACGTGGTCTTCCTTTCATAAGAACTTCACTGGGGATCAAAATTATGGCCTTTGAATAGCTTTCTTCCACATAAGACTAATTACCTTATACAGGAATCAAACCTGTAATTTTAATTTCATTAACACTATATTCTAGCTGATTTAGCTGACTCCTATTACTTATTAAAAAACCAGCAAATGGAAAATTATTTTCTTAAGCTAAATGTAAATTCACACCACTCATTTTATTATTTTCAGTAAAAGGTTTACAATAATGAAAGATATTGAAGTTATTAGACCCTCTCTCATGCAGTTTGGACTCTTACAAGGCATAAATGTAAAAATTGATTTTAGAAAACAACTGAATAAGAAAAAAAATCTTTAGGGTGTTAGCGTAAAATGTGATAGAGGTAAAATAAGTACTGAATACTGAATATTCCTTCAATCTATATAGGTAATAGAGTGCAAATTATTGGTAAGAAATCAGCATTCTATAGCTGATATAAATGTATCAACTTGGGAACTAGTTTCATAGTGTTTTATCTCTATCTGAATAATGGGTGTCTGTGTTACACTAAGTGAAAATATAGAACAAAATCTCATGATTTGTAGTCAGTCAGCCAGTCCCTCACTTTTCATTTGTTAAGGTTTCCTCGGTGTGCGGAGAAGGCAATGGCACCCCAGTCCAGTACTCTTGCCTGGAAAATCCCATGGACGGAGGAGCCTGGTAGGCTGCAGTCCACGGGGTCGCTAAGAGTCGGGCAAGACTGAGCGCCTTCACTTTCACTTTTCACTTTCATGCATTGGAGAAGGAAATGGCAACCCACCCCAGTGTTCTTGCCTGGAGAATCCCAGGGACAGGGGAGCCTGGTGGGCTGCCGTCTATGGGGTCGCACAGAGTCGGACATGACTGAAGCGACTTAGCAGCAGTAGCAGCAGGGTGTGCTAACTTGCTATAATGTACTTGAAGGAAAACAGTTAATGCCTGATCTCTTCTGTTCTTACAACCTTAACCTTTCTCCTTGCCCCAGGAACTTATCTTTTCCCAGAAAGCCACATATGATCAAAGTCCTATTGATAGAGGCACACTGCATCCTCTGACCAGGAAACCGCATGGCAAGGAGAATTCACAGATACTTGGATCAAATGGGATTATATTGGTACAATAAAATAGCTTTTATAGACTTGAGCGCCACACAATCAGAGGTATGGTTCACAAAATTGGAGAAAATGATTTTCTTCTAGGACTGTTTGGGACTGAGCAGTAGGCTAACATCTGGAAACACCTGCTTTGCTTATGTAAATCAAGCATTGGGATATCTGTGCAATTATTCATAAACTCCTGTCAAGGAACGTAAGAGTGCATAATGATAGTAAATGACAGAAGCTTATGTCCACTACAAAGCTATTTTAAAGTTTCATTTTTAGTTGTCTGGTGACTGTTGAATCTTTTGAGAAACTGCCAGTTCACCTTAATTACATTAGATAATGCAATTCATGGGTTGTTTCTAGGCTACTGGTCTCCTCACTATAATGGGAATCAATGCAAAAATAAAAAGCTTACTTATAAAATAGGAAATAAACAGTGCATAAAAATTTCAGAAAAGCAGTTCTTGATTACATGGGCAGCACACTAGCTGGCTAGAATTGGTTAACAGTAAAATTTACTTAAATAACATTTGCAATATTTTAACTCTTTCTAGACTGAACAACGCTTTGAGAATATTTTCTTATCACTCTTATAAATGAACAGTGTCTCCATTAGAAAAGACAAAAGCTTGCTTTTTAGATGATCCAGCGTGGCTGCTATTGTTAACCCTGAAAGGATAAGGCAGCTTCTGCGTATTGGGTTATTTCTCATAAAATGCACAGAATAAAGCCATCAATAATAACATCTTAATGAAGAAAATAATTTTCCTCATGTTTTAAAAAAAGAGAAGAAAATTCAAGGAGAACATTCCTCTTTGTCTCCATTTCACAAAAACAATTATTCAATTATTTATCACATAACTATTATATGCTGCTCTCTGTTCTGTCAGATACATAGATTTTTAAAAAAATATCAAAACAACGAATTCTTGTCTTTAGAGTGTTTACGGTCTTACAGTAAAGCTAGTCAAGAAAGCTAATGTGAAAAGGAATATTTGGATGACATACAGGATGAGTGGGTAACCTATATAGAGTTGTCACAGTATTGAAAAAATGAAGTAGGTTATGAGAGCAAGTAGAAGCTAAGTTCTCAGTGTGTACTGTGGACAAAGAATGTTGACTTTCATATCAGTAAACAAAGGATACTGCAGTCATCAAGCTATCGGCCTGTGTGTGTGTGTGTGTGTGTGTGTGTATGTATGGGGGTGGGGGTGTCCCGACTGTGTACCTTGAAGGAATTCAGGATGGAGAAAAGCAAGATACTGACCCTAGATAGTTAAGGTGCATATCAAAGGAATGATTTCTATGAGCCAAGACCCTTGCATCTTTCCATACATTGAAAACCTTACTAAATACATTAATTTGAGATGCCTTGTTTTCTTTAATTAATGTTAATCTTTTAATGCTCCAACAATGTGTTTTGGTTTTTTGTTCCCCCAAAATTCCTATCTATCCTGGCTCATCCCTTATCTCTTGGGAATGGTCCCTCAGGGCTGAGAAGCTGTCTACCAGGCTTAAGTCCTCAGTGTAAGAAAGTGAAGTCGCAAAAAAATAAAATAAAATAAAATAAAAAAAATAAAGATCAAAAAAAAAAAAAAGAAAGTGAAGTTGCTCAGTCATGTCTGACTCTTTGCGACCCCATGGACAGTAGCCTACCAGGCTCCAAGATCCATGGGATTTTCCAGGCAAGAATACTGGAATGGGCTGCCATTTCCTTCTCCAGGGGATCTTCCCAACCCAGGGATCAAACCTGGGTCTTCTGCATTGCAGACAGACGATTTATCATCTGAGCCACGAAGTCCTCAGTAAGTTCCCCAAATAAAACGTACTTTTTAACTTTAAGGCTGTGCATTTTTTTCAGTCCACAGAACAATTAGATCATTATGGGTACAGCATAAGAGGTGTTTGTACATGAGTTTGACAGGGCTGTGATAGGGGAAAAAAAAAAAACAAGCTACAATAGGTTAAAAGTAAGAGCTGAAGTGATATAATTATTACTTTGTGCTGTGAACATTCTTAACATTTCACATGTACGCAGTCATTAAATCTTTTCAAAAATAATACCTTCTCAGTAATAATATTATTTCAAACATTTTACAGTTGAGAAACTAAAGGCGCAGAGATGACATGACTTGTTAAAGGTGATGCAGCTAACCACTGAAACTCGAATTTAAGCTCCCTTTGACACTTTCTTCAGAGTTCAAGGTTAGAGTGGCAAACATGGCCTTCTCTATCACAATAAAGTTTGGAATTAATACTGAGGTTGATATGCCAACACTGAAAATATTTAAGCTAAAAATAATTTCAAATCTGTATTTTAGAGAACTTTCGTAGGCAGAAATAGTAATGATGTTTGGAAGGAGAGAAGACACTGGCAGGGCCATCATTAAAGAAGTTTTTGTATCAGTCCAAACAAGAAATAATAAGGGCCTGATAGAAGGGAGAAGGCAGCTGACAAATGTCCCTTGGCAGAAAAAAAATTCTCTTGAATTTTTCCGCATATTGAACAGAATCTTCTCATTATGTATAGTATTTCAAATATTTAAATGGGGGAGAATAGAAAGGATATAAACTTGGCAAAAGGGAAAAATCACAAATGGCAACTACTATTAAAATTAATTGTAAGTAGAAGGTCAAGGGCATTCAGCCAAATCTTTGCTTCAGGATAGGTATTGCTAGAACATGTTGAATACATAGGCACATCTGGAAAATGTATGTAGTTTGTTTTTTTGTTAAAAAGCTGGTTTTTAAAAGTCAGTTTTCTATCAGAATATCATTTAACCATATAATATAAAGGTCTACTGCTGCTGCTGCTAAGTCACTTCAGTCGTATCCGACTCTGTGCGACCCCATAGACGGCAGCCCACCAGGCTCCCCCGTCCCTGGGATTCTCCAGGCAAGAACACTGGAGTGGGTTGCCATTTCCTTCTCCAATGCAGGAAAGTGAAAAGTGAAAGTGAAGTCGCTCAGTCATGTCCGACTCTTAGCAACCCCATGGACTGCAGCCCACCAGGCTCCTCCATCCATGGGATTTTCCAGGCAAGAGTACTGGAGTGGGGTGCCATTGCCTTCTCTGATATAAAGGTCATTTAATATTAAATATTATTTAATTATTATTTTCTAATTTTAAATGTACTACTCTTAAAAGTGATACCTTAAAAAAAAAATGCTTGTTCAGGAAGGTTCAAGAGATTCAGTAGATAAATATACCTTGAAGAAAGTACAAAATTTAAGTCATCATGCATGTTATACTAAAATTTTTAGATGAACCTGCTTCGTGATAGATTTACTTTCTCTAGGGGAATAAAATCAGTGAAAGTAGTAAGACCAAAAACAAAACCAACATAAATATCCCATCCTAATAAAGAGTAATGGAGGTGGTCTTATATTCATTGTAATAAAAAACAGGGAGTACACATCATCCTTGAAACAATCATCTGTTCACAGAGGCGCTCCTCAGCACTTTGACTTACGCTTCACTGTACCTGTATAGGTACAAGCTCAGCGGATGCTTGATCTCTGTGACTACACGGACCATCACTAATCAGTGGCCCATCATAAGAACTGCTTTGTAAGCTCAAACCTAAATTTGAGGACAATTTGAAGTGAGCACTTTTGGCATTTCTTCAAGGATGCTTGATTAGCGTTAAACATACTGAATGAAATAACATTTGCAGTGGATGTGTACCTCAAACCTAGAGCCATCTAGCTGAATCAATGGATCTCCTTACATCCAAAGGAAAATCGCTCATGCATTTCTGTATTATCAGAGCTATAATAGGTTAGCTGAGGCTGAAGACATTAATCACTTTTGCTCCTAAGTATTATTTTGAATATTAAATATAATGTCCTTGAAGGTGGTAATGTGTAAAATGAACATATGAATGACAATATTGAAAATACTCTAATTGGCTACTAAATTATCAAAATATCTATGTTCTTGTATTTTTCACTAAATTTTTAATGCATTTTTAAGTTAAAAAACAGAAATCCCAATGATGATAATGATTGAAAGATGATAATTATAAAAGAAATATAGCAGTTTATACTTATTAACCAGGTACTATGTGCCCAGGCTACTCATTTTACATTTTATCTTTTCTTCACAACAACTTTACGAAGTAGATTTCATTATTAGCCCCATATTAAGCTGAAACTCCAGTACTTTGGCCAACTCATGCGAAGAGTTGACTCACTGGAAAAAACTCTGATGCTGGGAGGGATTGGGGGCAGGAGGAGAGTGGGACAACAGAGGATGAGATGGCTGGATGGCATCACTGACTCGATGGACGTGAGTCTGAGTGAACTCTGGGTGTTGGTGATGGACAGGGAGGCCTGGCGTGCTGCGATTCATGGGATCACAAAGAGTCAGACATGACTGAGCGACTGAACTGAACTGAACTGAACTGATGGGTGAAAAGACTATGGTGTGTAGAATTTCAGTACTTTATCCATATATATCCACAAGTAGGAATCAGGATTTATCTACTTAAAAAAAAACAAAGTCTACCTTGATCAGTCATCATTCTATGCAATTTACATTATTTGACTATAAACAAACAAACATAATACTAAACTTCAGTATTCAAAGCAACAGATATTCTGCTTGTCAGTTATTGGTGTTATGTCTTAGTCTTAAATGTACTCATTTATATTCAGCTCTGTGACTATGAACTTTATTTCTCCTTCCCACATGACTCCCAGTTATATTCTTTCAATAGAGGACATTAAAGAGAGATTCAAAGGCATCATGAAGAGAGAAAATACAATCCTTGTCCTGTTTCCTGCAGCAAACTGTCGCTGGTTGACTACCATGTTCATAAAAAACATATGTTTAAAAACTGTTGTGATTCTTCTCATTAAATTCCAAACTTTTACAAAACTGGGACAACTGATATCCTCTTTTATATATGATTAAAATATCTATAAAAGGTAGTCAGTAAAATACATATCAACATTGAAAATTTTCTCAAAGTTTAATAGAAACCATGTATGATAGGGAAGAACAAGGAGTATTAGTTTACAGCAACAGTAGAAATTAGACTGAAGCAGATGTGTACATTTATTAGCTAACAATATCTTTCTGTTTTTCTTTTATAAACAATTAACTCTTTACTATAGACATTTTCAATATGCACAAAAAGAAAAAAAAAAAGTGGTATAATTACCCTACACATTACACATAACCTAGTTTCAACAATGCTAATTTTGACTCATCTATTTCACTTTTACTTTTTTTTTCACTTTATTTAATTTTTTCTGAAGTTTTCTTTATCCCAGAAATCATATAAGTTAACTTGAAATCCTTCAATATGTGTCTCTAAAAGATAATCATTTAAAAAAATAATGGTCCCTTTAAAATAGGGCTTCCTAGGTGACATAGTGGTATAGAGCCTGCCTGCCAATGCAGGAGACACAAGTTTGATCCCTGTGTTGGCAAGATTCCTTGTAGTAGGAAACGGCAAAACACTCCAGTATTTTGCCTGGGATATCCCATGGACAGAGGAGCCTGGTGGGCTACAAGCATGGCATTGCAAAGAGTTGGACATGACTGAACAACTAAGCATGGACCTTTAGAATACCTAATAATATTAAACATAATTTATTCATGTCTTCTAATACTCAGTTGATGTTTAAGTGTCTACTTTGCTTCAGAATGGTTTCTGCTGTTGATTTGTTCAAGTTAAAACACACATACGGTCACACTTCCACTTGTAACTAACTATTCCTCCTTTCCTCTGCTTTATTGACTATGCCAAAGCCTTTGACTATGTGGATCACAATAAACTGTGGAAAATTCTGAAAGAGATGGGAATACCAGACCACCTGACCTGTATGCAGGTAAGGAAGCAACAGTTAGAACTGGACATGGAACAACAGACTGGTTCCAATAGGAAAAGGAGTACGTCGAGACTGTATATTGTCACCGTGCTTATTTAACTTATATGCAGAGTACATCATGAGAAACACAGGGCTGGAGGAAGCACAAGCTGGAATCAAGACTGCCAGGAGAAATATCAATAACCTCCAATATGCAGATGACACCACCCTTATGGCAGAAAGTAAAGAAAAACTGAAGAGCCTCGTGATGAAAGTGAAAGAGGAGAGTGAAAGTGTTGGCTTTAAGCTCAACATTTACAAAACTAAGATCATGGCATCCGGTCCCATCACTTCATGGGAAACAGATGGGGAAACAGTGCAAACAATAGCTGAATTTATTTTTGGGGGGCTCCAAAATCACTGTGGATGGTGACTGCAGCCATGAAATTAAAAGACACTTATTCCTTGGAAGGAACGTTATGACCAATCCAGGCAGCATATTAAAAAGCAGAGACATTACTTTGCCAACAAAAGTCCATCTAATCAAGGCTATGGTTTTTCCAGAAGTCATGTATGGATGTGAAAGTTGTACTGTAAAGAAAGCTGAGTGCCAAAGAATTGATGCTTTTGAACTCCAGTGTTGGAGAAGGTTCTTGGGAATCCCTTGGACTGCAAGGAGATCCAACCAGTCCATCCTAAAGGAGTTCAGTCCTGGGTGTTCACTGGAAGGACTGATATTGAATCTTAAACTCCAATCCTTTGGCCACCTGATGCAAAGAGCTGACTCATTTGAAAAGACCCTGATGCTGGGAAAGATTGAGGGCAGGCGGAGAAGGGGACGACAGAGGATGAGATGGTTGGATGGCATCACTGACTCAATGGACATGAATCTGGGTAGACTCCCAAGAGTTGGTGATGGACAGGGAGGACTGGCGTGCTGCAGTCCATGGGGTCGCAAAGAGTCAGACATGACTGAGCAACTAAACTGAAACCGATTCCTCCTTTCATGTTCCTTTTTGTACCAGGGGGCAGAAATTACAATTTGAAAAAGAAGCTGTGATACCAATATTTCTAGTGCTGCGATTCATGGGGTTGCAAAGAGTCGGACACAACTGAGCGACTGATCTGATCTGATCTGATCATTAAATATGATGAAGAAATCAGGTCATTTATCCTGTAAAATTGCTTTATTTTATACATGGTTAATTGCTTCTTCATGTGTCATTTAACTTGTCCTGTGCACTACTGCTGCTGCTAAGTCGCGTCAGTTGTGTCCAACACTGTGCGACCCCATAGACAGCAGCCTACAAGGCTCTGCTGTCCATGGGATTCTTCAGGCAAGAACACTTGAGTGGGTTGCCATTTCCTTCTCCAATGCATGAAAGTGAAAAGTGAAAGTGAAGTCACTCAGTCATGTCTAACTCAGCAACCCAATGGATTGTAGCCTACCAGGCTCCTCTGTCCATGGGATTTTCTAGGCAAGGGTACTGGAGTGGGTTGCCATTGCCTTCAGATTTTTTTTGAACTGGTCATTAGGTTTAGAGATTTGAATAGATTCCTTTTTAATTTTTTTTTTATTTTGTTTTTTGTAAGAGAGTCGGACACGACTGAGCGACTTCACTTTCACACATTGGAGAAGGGAATGGCACCCCACTCCAGTGTTCTTGCCTGGAGAGTCCCAGGGAAGGGGGAGCCTGGTGGGCTGCAGTCCATGGGGTCTGGAAGAGTCAGACACGACTGAGCGACTTCACTTTTACTTTTCACTTTCATGCACTGGGGAAGGAAATGGCAACCCACTCCAGTGTTCTTGCCTGGAGAATCCCAGGGACGGGGGAGCCTGGTGGGCTGCCGTCTCTGGGGTCGCACAGAGTCGGACATGACTGATGCGACTTAGCAGCAGTAGCAGCAGCCATACACAGTACTGTGAAATCTTCCAAACAGTTAAGAAAGAACAATAGCAATTGTACTCAATTTTTTGCACTGAATATAAATATATTAATTAAAATATGAACATGTGTATTTGTATAGTTATTTATTTACAATATAAACATACACAAAACATTATATAAATTTATAAATACAAAGGCAGGTTTTTTTCATAAATGTATTGTTGCTTTAATATTTATTAATTTATTTATTTTTCCTTATGAACAACAGAAATTTATTTTTCACAGTTTTGGAGGCTAGAGGTACAAAATCAGGGTAGCAGCATGGCCAGATGAGGGCCCTTTTCTGAGCTGCAGACTTCTGTCCTCTAGAAAGTCTCCTTAATATATATTAAGGCCCTTAACTAACATTTTGGCCCTCTCTCTTTTATTGATTCTAATATTGCTATTTTAAGTTTTAGTTTTTCATCCACTCTCATTCTTCAGATGATCACATGTTATCTCAGGGCTTTAAATACTGTCAACATACTATTGATTCCAAAATTTGTATCTATATTCCTGATTTCTCCCTGAATGCCAGATTCATATAGCTAATTAACATTTCTACCTAAAATGCCAAATTCATACCTTAACCTTAGAAGGTGCAAAACTGAGCTATTACAGTTTTACTCCATAGGACTTCTCTTCTCACTGTCTTCCCAATCACAGTTAACAACTCAGTCCTTGGTGTTCAGGACAAATTCCTGTACACCATATTTGACTCTCTTTGCTCCTAGAAAGCAAAAGTTAGTAACAGACTTGCAATCTGTTTGTTACCTTAATCCATCTGAGAAAGAAATGGATGACCTGGTTGACCTTTCATATTATGTAATTAACAAGACCTAATAAGAAGATGCTTCACAAATGAAATGACTCCTGTGCAAGCACTGTATCACCTACAGTATTTAAACTTCTCCTGTTAAATCTGAACCAGAGTATTATGTCCTCAGGCATGAAAAGATCATTTTATGGAGAGCTGTACTCACAGCTTCATACCTTTCCGATGGAAAAATGCTTGGCTTATGTTTAGCTATGACCTGTAACCAAGAATTACTAGTAAACTTGATAGTGGATAAGATCTGTAACTCATCTTGAGTCTGCTTTGACAATCTGACCCTTAATTTTATCACACTGTCCACAACTGACAGTCAACACCTTCTACTGAATCTACTATCAAAATTTACCTTCTATTCTCCTACTTCTCTCTATTTCCCAGTGTATCTACATCTTCTGTCTCCTGGACTATTTCATTCATTTTCCCAGTAGCATCCTTACCTCTGCTCTTGAGTTCTTTCATGTAGTTTTATACGTAACAGTCAGAGTCATAATTCTTAAAAAATGCAAATGGATCATGTCAATCCTTTGTTCTAAACCTTTCAAGCCTTCAGTATTGGAACCAAGTTCCTTTCAAAGAACAAAGCCCTATGTGATTTACTTATTTCCTCCCCCTTTTCTGACCTCATTTTCTGTTGCTCTTTCCCAGACTCACTCTGCTCCAGCCATACTGGTTCATTGACCAAACCAGGTACTGTCTCATATCACGGTCTATGCAAAGGCTAATGCTTTCTGCATGAATTGCTAACTGTCTTATTTCCTTAAGGACTTAAAAGAAACGTCTCCTACTCTAAAAGGCCTTCTCTGGTCATCTTAGTAAAACTGTAACTTCACCTTCAGTATTTCCTATCCAATCTCCCTTTTGTTTTTTTAATCTTTAACAATCAGCATTGCATTATGTGTGTATATATATATACACATACACACATATGTAGAGTATATATATGTATACTTTATATATATGTATATATAAAGTATATCAGCATACGTTAATATAACATATATTCTCCTTAAATATTAATTATCTCTTTCCTATAACACTGTAAGCTTCTTGAAAGTAGGGATTTTTGTTATCTGTTGTATGCCATATTATTTGTTATTTTCAGATTCCTAAAAAGTGCCTAATACATAGAAGTGTTCAACACTCTTGACTCTAAAGCGCATTCTTGGGAGCGGGGAGTGGATGAGTTCTGGGTAGCTGTGGATCAAGCCTCGATTGTGTGCTCAAAGTCCAAGCTGACTGAACACCTCATGACCAAATACACTGGCTCTGTAACTGGTCCTTTCCATCTTGGGGAGTCCTACGATTTTACTCTATTTCCCTCTTGAAATTCCTAATCCTATTTCTTGAGTTTGACACTGGAGCATCTGTGAGTGTTAACAAAATCAAAAAGAGGAGTTTGGAAGGCGTTTTTCAGATGCTTACAGGCTTAATATAAGTCTATTGTTTTCAGATAACTTTCATTAGCTCTGTCACGTTTAAGAAAATTATTTTTCCTCTTGTGTTTCCATTCTAAAATTTAAAATATTTATTTTTAACAGTTAATACAGTCACATGGCTCCACATTTAAAAAATACAAAATGTATTCAGTGAAATGTTTCCCTCTCATTTCTTCATTTTAATCATCTCCTTTCTCTTCCAAAGTCACTGGCATAATCAGCACACTGTATAATCTTCTTGATATACCTTTTACACACACACATAGACCCACCATATCCTTTTTTATTTATACTTATACAAATGATAGCATATCACACACACTGATCTGCACCTTGCTTTGTTCACTTCATGTATTTCGGAGATCTCTTTGTTTTAGTGCATAGAGAAACATACATTCTTTTTTTATGGCTGTATGCATTACATTGCATAGATGTACCTTCCTTTAGTTAATTAGCCAGCTATCAATGAAAACTGACTGGCTAGTGCTTATTTCCATGGTTAAGGTATAATAGGATATAATATCTAGTTCTAAGCAACTTATAACATAGTAGGATATGGACTATAGGCTAGAATTGTATCCATTCCAATTCAGTGATCTGAACAGTCTCCAGGAAACAAGTATCACTAAATAAATAAGGCCAGCTAAATAACTGTAGATACTCCATCTACAGGCTTGGCACAAAATTAGGAAACTTCATTATGATTCTAGTACAGCTTCTAAATAAGAGAGTATTTTAACTTCTTCATGATGGGTAGCAATTAATCCGTTATGGAATTGTACCCACAGCATATTAATCCACGGAGCCAGAAAGTTCCTGGTGATGACACAGCACTTCTTCTGCTTGGTGGTATTGCTAAATCTGTTCTTTTTCATCAACCCACCAATGTGCATTTATTGAACATTGAATATAGGCAGAGTACCCTGACTTCAAGGCTTTAAAGATAAGCTAGAAAGATGAATTTAAACTATGAAAAGGATCCCTGGAATTTAGGACAATACATAGATCTGTTTCAAAAATAGAAGCTATGAACAAAATAAACAAAGTGCACTAAACAATTTAACACAATTTTATAAGTGTTACCAAGCAAACAGGCACCCAGGAATATGGCAAGAGAGAGCTTATATGATTTTTAAAATTGGAATTCAGATTTAAAAAAGTACTCTGGAGCAATGATGACATTGATGAGTGATGATATTATGAAGACTGAATGGGCTTTTGAAGAAAATAAATGGTGGGGGGGGGTGTGTTTTGGTTGCCATGAATTTCTTCGAAGTGAAATAAGTTACATTAGGAGAAAAGTAAATGAACTGCTTTGGCCAAATCATACAATCTGTGTCAGGAAGCAGTAGGTGATGATGCTGGAAATGTAGGCTGGAGATCACGTTGACTTGAAAGAGTTTTTAGTGCCAAGCTACTATTTTTGACATTATCACATAAAATGCATCAGCTATTGGAAGTTTTAAAGAGTGTAATGCAATAAAGACTCAATAGTAAGCTTTTTCATTTTTTGCAAGTGTTGGGGAACCAATAGTAGCCTGGGTGATAGTCAAGTGAAGGGAAACTTCAAGGCAACCAGAAACTCTACAGACCTTGACTTGAAGAACATGTGCCCTTGAATTTTCTACAAATAATCACTTATGAATACCCATCAAATCTATTCACTATTTGCAAACACTTTTAATAGTGGAATCAAGCCATAAGACTGGAAAAAATGAAAGATGATGCAGAGAATTTTTAATAAGAAGTTTAGTGGACAGTGTGGCTTCCTAGGTGGCTCATTGGTAAAGAATACACCTGTCAATGCAGGAGATGCTGGAGATGTGGGGCCAATCTCTGGGTTGGGAAGACCCCCAAGAATAGGGAATGGCAAACTACTCCAGTATTCTCGACTGGAAAATGCCATGGACAGAGGACCCTGGTGGGATAAGACTGAGCTAGTGACTGAGCATGGATGTCAACAGCATCTTTCAAAGTATCCTGAGATAAACTACATGTTGTTGTTGTTTACTCGGTCACGTCTGACTCTTTGCAACCCCATGAACCGTAGCACACCAGCCTTCCTTGTCTTCACCATCTCCTGGAGCTTGCTCAAACTCATGTCTATTGAGTAGGTGATGCCATTCTACCATCTCATTCTCTGTCGTCCCCTTCTCCTCCTACCTTCAATCTTTCCCAGGATCAGGGTCTTTTCTAATGAGTTAGTTCCTCAAATCAGGTGGCCAAAGTATTCACTTCAGCATCAGTCCTTCCAATGATTATTCAGGATTGATTTCTTTTACGACTGCCTGGCTTGATCTCCTTGTGTTCACTTAGCCTTCCTAAGTGAACAGTGCAAAGAAACAGAGGAAAACAATACAATGGGAAACGCTAGAAATCTCTTCAAGAAATCCAGAGATACTGAGGGAACATTTCATGCAAAGATGGGCACAATAAAGGACAGAAATAGTATGGACCTAACAGAAGCAGAAGATCTTAAGAAGAGGTGGCAAGAATACACAGAACTATACAAAAAAGATCTTCATGACCTAGATAATCACGATGGTGTGATCACTCACCTAGAGCCCGACATCCTGGAATGTGAAGTCAAGTGGGCCATATGAAGCACCACTACAAACGACTAGTGGAGGTGATGGAATTCCAGCCAAGCTATTTCAAATCCTGAAAGATGATGCTGTGAAAGTGCTGCACTCAATATGCCAGCAAAGTTGGAAAATGCAGCAGTGGCCACAGGACTGGAAAAGGTCAGTCTTCATCCCAATCCCAAAGAAAGGCAATGCCAAAGAATGCTCAAACTACTGCACAATTGCACTCATCTCACATGCTAGCAAAGTAATGCTCAAAGTTCTCCAAGCCAGGTTTTAAGTGAACCGTGAACTTCCAGATTCAATCCAGTCCAAGCTGGATTTAGAAAAGGCAGAGAAACCAGAGATCAAATTGCCAACATCTGTTGGATCATAGAAAAAGCAAGAGAATTCCAAAAAAACAACTACTTCTGCTTCATTGACTATGCCAAAACATTTGACTGTGTGGATCACAACAAACTGGAAAATTCTTAAAGTAGACAGGGATACCAGAACACCTTACTTGCCTCCTGAGAAACCTGTATGCAAGTCAAGAAGCAACAGTTAGAACCAGACATGAACACCACACTGGCTCCAAATTGGGAAAGGAGAATGTCAAGGCTGTATATTGTCATCCTTAATATTTAACTTCTGTGCAGAGTACATCATGCAAAATGTCAGGCTGGATGAAACACAAGCTGAAATAAAGATTGCCTGGAGAAATAGCAATAAGCTCAGATGTGCAGATGACACCACCCTTATGGCAGAAGGTGAAGAGGAACTAAAGAGCCTGTTGATTAAAGTGAAAGAGAAGAGTGAAAAAGCTGGTGTAAAACTCAACATTCAAAAGACTAAGATCATGTCATCCGGCCCCATCACTTCATGGCAAATAGATGGGGAAACAGTGGAAAACAGTGTCAGACTTTATTTTCTTGGGCTTCAAAATCACTGCAGACGGTGACTGCAGCCATGAAATTAAAAGATGCTTGCTCCTTGGAAGAAAAGTTATGACAAACCTTGATAGCATATCAAAAACCAGAGACATTGCTTTGCCAACAAAGGTCCATATAGTCAAAGCTATGGTTTTTCCAGTAGCCATGTATGGATATGAGAATCTATATGTTATAAAGTATTAATTAAAATTCTAAGTCATTACATTTTTGTTGTTGTAGTTTTATCCAGGAAATATCCTGATCATTATAATATATCCCTAGAATACTCTGGTTGCTTTTCCTGAGATGTTCCCCTTCTCTTCACTTGTTTTTCCCCTGGAGATTCGTGATCCCTCTGACTACAATAAGGCATTGTAGTCATCCAGTTTTCTTTATGGCATTTCTCATAATTGTACCTATGGATATACTTGGCTTTTTAGGTGGCGCTAGTGGTAAAGAACTCTCCTGCCAATGCAGGAGATGCTGGAGATACAGGTTCAATCCATGTGTCAGGAAGATCCCCTGTAGAAGGGAATGGTTACCCACTCCAGTATTCTTGCCTGGCGAATTCCATGGACAGAGTAGCCTAGCAGGCTACAGTCCATGGGGTCACCAACAGTTGGACACAACTGATCGACCAACAGACACACATACTCAGAAATAGTTGTCAAATATTTTGTTTAGTGTATATCTCCCTCCAGCCATAAAATTCAAAGATGGTTGCTCCTTGGATGAAAAGCTATGGCAAACCTAGTTGGCATATTAAAAAGCTGAGACATCACTTTGCCAACAAAGGTCTGTATAGTCAAAACTATGGTTTTTCTAGTAGTCATATACAGATATGAGAGTTGGACCAAAAAGAAGGCTGAGCACCAAAAGAATTGATGCTTTTGAATTGTGGTGCTGGAGAAGATTCTTGAGAGCCTTTGGACAGCAAGAAGATCAAACCAATCAATCTTAAAGGAAATTAACCCTGAATAATCATTGGAAGGACTGATATTAAAGCTAAAGTTCTAATACAAAGGCATCTAATGTGAAAAGTCAACTCATTGGAAAGGCCATGATGCTAGGAAAGATTGAGGGCAAAAGGAGAAGGGGGTGAGAGAGGATGAGATGGTTGGATAGCATAACTGACTCAATGGACATGAGCTTGGGCAAACTCTGGGAGAGGGTGAAGGATAGGGAAGCCTGGTGTACACCAGTCCATGGGGTTGCAAAGAGTTGGACATGACTTAGCGACTGAAAACATCTCCACTACTAGAATGTAAGCCTTCACCACCTTATTCACTACCTAACACAAAGGAGACTTTTAGTAAATGCTCCTAAAATAAATGAATGAATGAATGAGTGAACCATCCAGAATCCTTTGTCTATTCCTTTTATTGTAAGAAAAATGAAATACAGAAGTGATATTAGACAAGTTTATTTCACTAGGATGCTTATAACTTCAAAGGGATCAACACTATAGAATTCAGAGTGGAAATGAGCCTCTAGAGTCTTGCTATAAATGTCACGTGTAATTCATTCATGTACTCATCTCAAACATAACACTACTTTGAAGGCTAAATGCCAAGAAATAAGCAGTCACTGCAAGGTAAAGTCCAAGGTATTTAATTACTCCAAAAGCAGTCCAGTGGTGGCCCAAACTCATTGACATTCTTTTGCTGTTGCGGATGAGTGAATTAACATTTCTGAGAGCTGCCTTTAGGGGCAAAATGGTTTCCAAATATTGAAAAGTTCTAATTGATTTTATATTTAAGAGGCAACTATAAACTATAATGTTTGAAACACTGGTTTGATCTTGAATATAAAATGTATTGCTATTTCTTATTTTGGTTCATTGTTGTCTTTTAAATTTTAACTTCAAGCTAAAATCAAGGGAAAAATTTTTAATAAACTCAAATGCTTAAGTAGAAAAAACTGAAAATTTCAGATTTGAAAACTAGAAATACTTATATTAGTTACCTAATGTATTCAGTTCAGTCCAGTCACTCAGTCATGTACGACTCTTTGCGACCCCATGAATCGCAGCACACCAGGCCTCCCTGTCCATCACCAACTCCCAGGATTCACCAAAACTCATGTCCATCGAGTCGGTGATGCCATCCAGCCATCTCATCCTCTGTCGTCCCCTTCTCCTCCTGCCCCCAATCCCTCCCAGCATCAGAGTCTTTTCAGTTTTACTAAAATATTACAATATAATTATAATGCTATATTAATATAAATGTTTTTATATTTAGTTAACATACATTTTTCTATTTGATTTCTTTTATTATTTAATAGATATGTTATCAGAAAGAAAAAACAAATTAGCTCAAAATATCCACTTTAAAAAGGTCTTTTCTAGTTTTGTAAATTCAAAGTCCTTTTCCATTTGCTATCACCATATAATATGTCATGAAGTTAGTTAAAAGGACAATAATTTTATAATTACTGTACTTTATTAAAATATATCATGTAATTAACATCACTGACTCCTTACATGTCAATTTTTAAAGGATATCCTATTATTCTATGTTAGGAATTCATCAGCAAACCAATGAAACAATCTTATTCAATTTAGAGTTGAAAGTTTCACTATCCCAGATAGCATGATAGACCAACCATCAATTAAGGGTTGCAGTTCAAACAATTATGAAAGAGGCTATAATCACCTTTTGGGGAAAATCTATTGCTACAAATCATTCTTCAAAAGATTCTTCTATTGCCGCCCCAGGAATAAGTTACAATCAACAAGTCAGTTGAAAGCTCCAAAAACATTAGCCAAGATGATGAGCCATATTCTTCTTTTAGATCTATGTATTAGCAATGTATTCAAGAATTACTATGCTCACACATAAAAAATGTAGCCATGGGTAAGCACTCTTGCCTTTACAGGAAGCACAATATGGGCATTTTTTTCCCCTCCTATGTCAAGGTCTGTCTGGGATCCAAGTGTGGCATAGAATCTCTAGATGTTTGTAGCTAATCTAGAGATGTATATAGCCAGATAACCCAATTACGGTCAAATCAAGAGAAGATCCCAAAAAACAAAAACAGAAAAAGATAGTTTTCTCCAAAGATCATATCAATGGCATTCCAAAGGAATTTTTCCTGATTACTTATCACTTAAAGTGATGAAATAAAACTAGGCATATTAAAGCCATGTTTTGGAAGTGCCCCTGAAGAAGGTTAACTTGTCATTTTCTGGTCATTATTTAACTAGCATTTTAACAAGTCCTAAAATAAAAGTATTCTTGCTTTTTATTCTCTACAACTGATAGTTTGGTAAATAAACCCATCAAGTTCTCAATTTGTTAAGACTGACAGAGGCTGAGAACACCTTTGTAAAACGGCATCTTCTATGCCAAGAGTTCTTAAAGGCTTTTAGCAGAAATTATTAAATTGTTCCTGTGAGGCTATTGTGACATTAAGTGGATGTTTTTCTTCAAAAAATTCAGATGCGAGAAGGTGAAATGATGTTTCCAAAGCAACAAAAAGCCATTTTTCGAGTGTCAAATCAAAAACTTGAAAGATAGTCGAATATTTCCTTCAGCTGGGAGTTTAAACTCTTCCTTCTGAGCTTCTGCTCTAGGTCTATCTTGTGCTGCCTCTCTTTCACACACACACACACACACACACACACACACACACACACACACACACACTCTTGACCTCTCCTCACCATCTCGAAGCCAGCCATGTATTCTCATTTGCTTCACTCATCTCCTCCACCCAACTTGCTGCTTTTTCTTGGCTAAAAGTAAACATAATTTCTTTCATCCTTTAAGAGCTTTGAGATGTTTTGACAAAGGGTTATTTTCTATCTCTGTTTCTATAAAGTTTATGTCTTGTGCATTTTTGAATATTGAAGGATTAAAAAATGATGCATACTTCTGTGCTTATAACAACTAAGAATGGTTTTTGATGCAATTATAATGACTAATTCAAATAAAAAGCTTCAGAAAAGCTTTTATTTCTAAGCAGTCACTTCCAGTGTTGTCAGATTCACAGTCAAATATAACAACTCAACTCTCTTCCTCTTAGCAAAATGTGCCAATTTTTTCTTCTGAAAAGATTTCCTTCTACTGCTAAATCCTTTAGTCTCATAATACTAAATATACCAAGATTACTATCTAATTATTCTGACTGACATATTTCTCCCTTCTGGGAAATGAGACAAATAGTACTACCTTTTAAAAACTCATTTCTGACACAATGCCTTCAAGGAACATGTGGTGATGTTTATCACAGAATATAAGATCTAGATTTCATTTAAGATTGTTCCCATTTGAAACATAATGATGGGAGTATCAAAGAATAAACGGTAAAAGCAACAGGCAGCTACAAATTTTTGTTTGCTAACAAATTTATCCAAATTGTGGAGTTGACAAAGAAAAAGGCAGGTAAATAAAAAGCCATGAGGATCTCATCATGTTGCAATTATGAGAGCTACATAGTTCCTTTAATATAAAATGGAAGCAAAAATAAATATAAAAGTGCAATCACCAAGTCAAAATTCCCTTAAAATTCCCCACATCTTACATGCAGACTGAGTAGACTGATTTGTAATTTTTTTAAATGGAGACACAACCTTCCTTTCCTTTTTAAAATGTATACACACTTGCGAGAAGTAATACATTGATTTAAATTCACATGAAGTTATAGAAGACTGACAGTAGATCCCTTCCTGAGACCAGTTTTTAAAAGAGGCAAGATGATGGAAATCTGAAAAGAAAAGGGAGAAAGAGATCAAGGAGCAAGAGGCTGGCCTTAAATAGGAATCTGATCTCCTTCAGAAAGTTCTTTACAATCAATCCTGAAATTCCATGTAACTGCCACCATCTATCACATCAACTTTAACACTCTTTCCTTATTTGTCTCCCAGGATAACAACCCATCCCTTTTCTTAGATTAGGATGTTTTTCCATTCTTTGAATGTCTAACCTCCCATTGCTTTAAAAGCACTTTTTCTGATATGCTCACTACATAACCTAAAAAAGATACTTTAAAAAACAAATTCTAGGTCATAGCAGAGGGAGCAGGAACCAGAGCTGAAAGCACCGATTTTATAAATCCCTGACTTCCGTGTACCTTTTTATTAACATTTTAACAGACGTGTATTGAATCACTACTTATGCTACGTTTTAATTCTTGCAAACTTTAAAAAGAAAAAATCCATTAAGGGAGCTATTGAAGAGGCTACCAAATATTGACAGGCTCAACTCTTCACCCTAGGATAACCCTGCGTTTCTGCTGGCCTTTTGAGAGCCGAACGTCACTGTGCCCCAGAAAAAGGCTTGACGCATTAATAAAATACAAGCTTTGGTGATGTCCTGAAGAAAACTTGATTCTTCTACATGTCAAAGCTGGGCCTCATTTTGAAATCAGAGCAGATGGAGGAGCAAAGAGGAAGAAGTTGCGTACTCCTGAAGTGAAGCCACACACACTGAATCTGAGTCTTTGAAGCTTGTCAGCACTTCTTAACAAAGACAGATTTCAAAACATTATTCAAGTACCTTTAATGCTGAGCTGAAAAACTCAACTTGTCTAGGATACTAATTCTTAACAGCACAGACGGTCACTGTACCTGGTGGAGGAAACAGAAATACCTGGATACACCATAATCCTATGCTTTCTTTCTCAGTCAATTGAAACTGTTTTCTGGAGTCATTAGTGGCCGTGGTAACCCAATGCCTCCTCTCCCAACCCCATCAGGGTTTTGTCCCTACAGTCTTTTAGTCTCCTTAATTTTTTTTTTTTCCCTGCATGTGGCACCAGGGGGCCTCCTTTTCTTAGCCCAACCCTCTTTACAAAGCTTTAAGGATAGACTCCATCCGGGTTTTCCTCTGACTTCACTTTCTCTCATTTTAACTATAGGCATGGCCTGAGGCTGACTCCTCAATTCACACTGCTTCTTTCCTTCTCTTTTGTCCCTTAGAAATTAAATCCAATCTGGCCTGCAGCAGAACTACAAAGGAGGAAGACTGTTTCCAGCAGCCAAATCCTCCATCTCAGTAGTCAGTGATGGGTGCCTTTTAGCATCTTGCTTGAAACAGATTTTAAATTCAAAATGTAGCTTTTCTTGGAATACCATAGGCACCCTCAAACTATTCCCTCTGGGGACTGGCTCACTCTTTGACCTCCCTCAAATCTTCAGCCTCCCCTGACCATCCTCTGTAATATCACGATCTGCTACCCTTCTCCCTCTTGGCTGTCCTTACTGTGCTCAAATTGGTGTTTTCCTATAACAGCTGCAACTTCTGACATGTATATACCTTACTGATTATATTTATTAGTTTTTTTAAAATTATTGTTTTATCCTTATAAAATATATGCTCTATTTTGTTCACTGATTGGTCCAGAACAGTGACCAGCACTTAGTAGGTGATTAATCAGTATTACTCTAATTGAGTTGAGAAACTTCCCTATGCTATCCACTTCTTTTTTTCTTTTTACTGCCAACAGCCTCATCCAGGTTTCCTCTCATGGTAATTAGCTAATTAGCATGCTAATTACATTTCCTATTCCCCTCTCTTTAATCCATCTCCTTTACTGTTGGCTGATTTTCTTCTTCAAAACTCACATTTATCTTCTCATTATCCTTCTCAGAAACCTTGACTGTACGACCAAGTCCACATTCTTCTGGGACTTGAGGCCCTGCCCACATGAGAACCAACCCCATCCAAACTCATCTATGCCCACACCTCAAATGACTCTAGTCAAGCTGGTATTGGTTTTGTTCATTAAAGAAACATTCGTGGACCTCCGACTCCTAGACCCTATGTTGCATAAAACAAAGTTCAGTCAGTTCAGGCAACTGAGCTAGAAGAATATAAGTTTAAACAAAAGCATTTATGCTGCAGGGAGGAAGCCAGTTCTGGCTCCAAGTTGAACTGTTTCTTTGACTTTCTTTTCTTTACTTTTATTATAATCATACAGAATGGCCTGCCTTGGAGAATCCTGCCCCTCGGCCTGACTGTTAAACTAAAGTGCCTTTGTTCAGAACCCTGTCCACTCCACCCGTGGATGGCAGGAAGGAAGAAATGAACACATCCCCTGCCTGAGGTATGCCATTCTCAGAGACATTTGCAAGATTAATGGCCTTTTTACTTGGCTTCCTTACCTCCCCTCATCTCTAATTTCTAAAAGAATCTGACATCCAGACTCCAAGAAGATGGTTATTTTCACGGGCTAAGCCTGCTTATCTTCTCGGTCTGCTGGCTCCCTGGTTAAAATCTCTTCCTTGCCTCAGCACCTCATCTCTCGGATTCACTGACCTGTCGTAGGGCAAGCAGAGTGAGCTTGGACTCACTAACATTTGCGTTAAAGAAGAAACTGAGTCCTCAGAAGACACACATGTGGCCGACATCAGTACACGATGTCCCCATCACTGAAATGCCTCTCCTCTGCCTTTCCTGATTTGGGGAAACAAGTCATACCTATTCGTAAAGATTTAATTTCAATGTACTCTGTGACGGATGCCTTTTAAATGCCATCATATCTTTGACTAAACACACGCAATAAATGCTTTGTCCTTCCACAAATATTCTAAAGTTTCTTTCCTTGCCTTTCTTCTCATCTAAAGAAAACACTAATTTAGACTCACAGACTTCAAGAAACAGCTTTTATGGTTGCTGGGGGGAAGGATGAGGGGAAGGAATAGTTAGGGATGGGCATGTACACACTGCTCTATTTAAATGGATAACCAACCAACAAGGACCTACTGTATAGCACAGGAACTCTGCTCAATGTTATGTGATAGCCTGGATGGGAGAGGAGTCTGGGGGAGAATGGATACATGTATATGCACGGCTGAGTTCCTTTGTGGATCACCTGAAACTATCACAACACTGACTGTTAATCAGCTCTGCTGCTGCTGCTGCTAAGTTGCTTCAGTCGTGTCCGACTCTGTGCGACCCCATAGACGGCAGCCCAGCAGGCTTCCCTGTCCCTGGGATTCTCCAGGCAAGAATACTGGAGTGGGTTTAAAAAGTCTAACAAAAAGAAACACTGATTTCTAGACTCCATAGGACTCTCCCATCCCAAAGTGCTTCTCCCATGAGTGCTTCTCTGTGCCTCAGAACCTGGATCCAAAATGGGAAGAGAAGCTTGGAAAGGGATCTGAACCTCTAGGGAAGGGGTGAAGGGCTTGCACTGTGGATTGCTGAGAAAGCTGCTGTCCCCAAATGGTGCAATCTTTTTACAGCCATCTCTAAGCACTTCAAGGTCTCACCACTTCTCCTCTTGACATGAAGGTTGTTAAGTGATGAAGTTTGTGGTTTCTGCAGCATTATGCTACCCCACTGTTAGGGGAAGCACACTGACTGAAACCGCCCACCCTGGTCAGGCACCATAGAAACCATCTGCATGAATTGTTTTACGACAGGAGGTCCTGGTAAGGAATACGGAACTAATAAGCCACCACCAACCAGAAGAGTTCAGGAAGAGTCAAAAGGAGACACCACATGCCCAACCACCTCCCAGAATCCTTCTCTCTGGCATCCATCTTGGCTGAACAAGGTGTGCACCACCAGGAAGGACTCTGAGTCAGAATGATTGGCTAAAGACAACCCAGAAACTAACCCCATCACCATAAAACCTGAGACTGTGAGCCATGTGGCAGAGCTGTTCTCCTGGCTTCCCTTACCCTACTGCTCTCCACCTGGGTGCCCTTTCTCAATAAAATCTCTTGCTTTGTTAGCACATGTGTCTCCTCGGACAATTCATTTCCGAGTGTTAAACAAGAGCCCATTTCGGGTTCTGGAAGGGGTCCCCCTTCCTGTCACACTGCCACTAATGCTTCTGAGGTTCTTGATCCAGAATGCTCTCCTAAATTATCCTCCTCATGTTACTCCTTCCTGCTTCTGAATGTCTACGCTATTTACTATGATATATATATACATTAAACAATCTAGAATTTGACATTATTTGTCTTGAGTTTTGGGAGTTTTGGGGGGGAAGGGTGCCATATATTGATCATTGTGGAAATTCTTAAAGGCATAAATTATCTTTCCCTCAATAGTAGTTGCCAAACTTTGCTAATCAGTAAGGCCATCAATAGCATATTCTTTTAAAAATCAGATTCCAAGACCCAGACTCCAATCTGCAAAAATTGTAGCACTTGTCTAGATTCTAAGGAATTCATATTTTCAGAAAGCTCCCCAAATAACTGTTATAATCAGCCAGCTATGGGTATCCCTGTTATATATATAAATTTTCCTTGGGATAGATAGTAGCATAATCTCAAAGCACCTTGTGACCTGAAAATTATTTACTCTTTAACTATTAAAAATTCATGACCAAAGCCTCTGATTTCTACATAGTATTGTTTCACCTAGGTTTCAGATTCTAGTACTGATTTTGTGACTACCATGTAATATTTTAAAAATTTTAGAATTCAAAACACCTAAAATTTCATCACATATACATACATATTTTATATGGGAACAGCCATTCCAAGCACATATTTGTAGATTCTAAGTTTTCTTTAACATAATATTATGTTAAATACTTTGTAAATGTCATCATTCTTCAAAGTAGTAAAAATAATATTCCACTGAGATAAAGGCACTAATTAACTTAATACCCCACTTTTGGTTTTCGTTATTTATCATTCCCCTATAATTTTAAATATTTTTTAATTGATACCTGTGAAATAAACAATTCATTGATATAATTGAATTATATTTTATCTATTTAGAAATACTTACTATATTAACAAAATATACATATCACTCTTTTTTAAAATGTTCTAATACTTGAACATTTTGTCCAGGTTGTTTTCTTATTTTTGAACTTTTAAGACAATCCTTCATAAATGACACTATTGAAAGTCAGTCTCTGTAAGAGACTGACTCTGTAAAGTCAGAATCCGTACATTCTTGGGGTTCCTATATTTTTGCCCTAATTTCCCTATTATCCTGTTTTCAGGGGGTACTTTCTAACATCAGCCACACTACAGGGAGGAAAACTGTAAATATTATAGTACAGATTCAGTGTTTTTAAAAACAGGGCTTATAGGTCCCTTATTGAAGAAGACTCTTGAGATTCCCCTGGAAAGCAAGGAAATCAAACCAGTCAATCATAAAGAAAATCAATCCTGAATATTCACTGAAGGACTGATGCTGAAGCTCCAATACTTTGGTCACCTGATGAGAAGAGCAGACTCATTAGAAAAGACTCTGATGCTGGGAAAGATTGAAGGCAAGAGGAGAAGGGGATGACAGAGGACAAGATGCTTGGATGGCATCACTGACTCAATGGACATGAGTTTGAGCAAGCTCTGGAAGATGGTGAAGGACAGGGAAGCCTGGCCTGCCACAGTCCATGGGATCACAAAAAGTCGGACATGACTGAGCAACTGAATGACAATGATAATAGAGTATCCTGGAATACTTGTTAAAAGTGAGGAATCCTGGACACTTCAAATTACTCAGACATTTAAGTTTGGAGTCTGAGAGAAAGAAATTTAAATAAGAACTCCACGTTATTTTTATGCACACTAAAGTTTGAAAAAAGTCTTCTATACACCACTATATCAATGACTTTGCCATCTAGATTTAAGATATACCCAGTGCCAACAGACCTCTTATTCTACTTCTTTATGAAATTTGTGTGTGTGTATTATATATATATATATATAAATTCTGTGATCACTAACACAAAATAGTTCTCTTTCCTTCCCACCTGGAGCCTCCTGTAGTAGAATGCGCCTTTTTATATCTTCACATTTCTGTCACTGTTCAGATTCTGTTTTGTACATAAAAGCTGCTCATACCTATTAGTTCTTTAACTTTTAAACCAGATCTATACTCCATTAAATAGGTTAGTCTTGAATATTACAGAAAACTATTTACATGATCTAATTTCCTTATTTTTTTCCTTAAATTAGAATCCTCATTTAAGTGTCTTCAAGACTTTGTTAATAGATTCCTACAGTATTTAATATAGGGCTATCTACATAATAACAATATAGGGTCACTGAAATTCTGTAATATGTCAGATGACAAAGACTCTCTTCCTTGACCAAATCTGGGTGAGGATTCTCTGAATCCTCTTCTCAACTAGGCTCTGACCTTGGGGTCTCTCCTTGGTCTGCTTAGTTCAATTCTAGCAAGAATTCTGCTGAGTCAGTTTAGGGACTCTTCCTATGGTATCTTTCATATTAGATCAGCTTCCACACACACACACACACACAAACACACACATACACACACCCATATCTTCTCTCCCTGACCTGCCTTCAGCAAGAATCCTGTTGAGTCAGCCTAGCAAGAATTCTTCTGGCCTTGGTAATTTTCCATCCATCCACTGATCCCCACTTTGCTCCTAGGCTATAAATCTCCCACTGTCCTTGTTGTATTGAAGGTGAGCCATTTCTCTTTCTCTTGCAGCAAAACTTCATTGCTATAGTCCCTCCTGAATAAAGTCTTCCCTACTGTCTTTAACAAGTGTCATGCATTTCTGTCCTTCACCCAGGCACCGTGCCATATTTCAGACAGAAAAATGAAAGGAGTAGTATTTACACAGGAGAAAGTCACATCCTAGTATGGAAGTCCATCTCATCAGAAATGTTTACCAAGTAGTACAATCAAATCTAAAGCATGCACTTGGCATACAGAAAAAATAAAACAAACAAACTGTAACTTAAAAGGACTAAAAAGAATCTTTCTTGTGGCTATATCTGCATGGCTGAATTTAACAGGATAGAAAAATTAAGAGTGCCTAATTTGATGTGGCCTGTATAAACACTGTTATTCATGTCAAAAAACTAGCTATAAATAACATCAAGCATGGCCTATTTTCATGTTGGATCCATAGAATACTCATATTTCATTTTTTGAAACAAAAATCTCTTTGATATACTCTGTATATGTTCATTTTGATGGTGTATTTTTAGAAAAGTCTTTGCCCACTATGACCTCTTTCTATCATGGAGAATAAAAGGTATACACAGACACAGGTGCATAAACCCTTAGGTGTACACACACGCTTATCTCATAAAAATGCATGACCACAGTGGATATTGCCAGGGGGAAGTTCAGATTCTTAATCAATGTCATTACCAAGTAAATGCCAAAGAAATTTCTAGTGGCTAAATATCCAGAGTTTTCTGGGCAGTCACAATTTCCTTATAAATTAATTAAATTAAAAAAACCTAAGACAATGAGAAAACACTACATAATCACTTGAATGGCTAAAATTTTAACACTGACAACACCATATGCTGGTAAGGATGTGGAGCAACAGGAACCCTCCTGCATACTGAATGCAAAATTATACAGCCACTTTGGAAGGCAGTTTAGAGATTTCTTATAGAACAAAACATACTTAAACCATATGATGTAGGACTCACACGTCTTGGCATATACCCAAATCAACTGAAAACTTATGTCCACATAGAACTTTGCAGATAAATGTTCATAGGAGCTTTTTTTCATAACTGTCAAACTTGGAAATAACCAAGATGTCCTTTAGTAAGCTACGGAAAACCAAACTGTGGTACATCTGTACAATGAATATTACTCAGCAATATAGAGAAATGAGCTGTCCAGCTACAAATAGACATGGAGGGGCCATAAAGCATATTGCTAAGAGAAAGAAGCCAGTCTGAAAAGGCTGTCTGCTGTATGGCATTCCTGAAAAGGCAAAGCTGTGGAGGCAGTAAACCAAAGGCGGCCAGGATTTCAGTGAGGGGAGAGAAGGGCCAAGAGGGGAAGCACATGGAATTTTCAGAGTAGTGAAGATATTCTATGTGATACACTAACAATGAAAATGTGTCATTATGCATTTTTCAAACCCACAGAATGCACAATACAGAGAGTGAGCCTTTATGCAACACGTTAAAAGAAAAATGTATCAATATTGGTTCATATCAATCGCAGAAATTGTACCATACCAATAAAAGATGTTAATAATGGAACAAATTATGTGTGCTTTTCAGGGAGGATATGTAGGAGGAGCTCATTGCAGTTTTCAATTAATTTTTCTGTAAAACTAAAACTGCTCTAACAAAAAATCTGTTAATCACTTAAAAAAAGAGCAAACTCTAAGACACAGAGGTTATAAAACCAAAGCAAAGCAAACCAAAGGTCCTGCTTCTACTGACAGAATTGTGACCAAAGGGTATTTATGCCCATCATTCATGGAAATAACACTGGACATCTCAGCTGTTACCTCTTAACCTTGAGGTGGTAACTGTGGTGGTACATGCGACAATACTGGCATAAGGCATAAAAGCAGCACCAGAGTAGCTGAGTCCCATCAGCCTGTATCCTCTAATTCTGCAATATTCGGTCTGGGTTTGAGTCAGGCCCCAAATCCGTCAAATGCTTACTCAGTTTCTTTTGAATGAGATAACCTAATTTTACCCAGACCAGACCAAATACGGAAGGGAGGACTAAAACTCTACAGTTACCTCAGGCTGCAGGGGCTCCTTCTATCCCTGGAGGAATATTTTGTCTTCTGTAAACTTGCCCAGATCCCTAGGAGAACAAGGAGTTCTGTGAAAACTGATGTGCCTATGTGGGTCCTCCAAAAGAGGACTTCTTTATCATTGTACAGATGGACATGGAAGGAAAACACTTGTTCAAGTGTCGTGATATAAAACACTGGGCAATCTTTAGGGAAAATGAACTTCATAGGAAAATTTAGAATGCAAAGTATCATTTTTTTTCCCTCTATGAAAAGCTTCTCTAAATCCACATTCTGATCACGGGGACATATAAAAAGCTGGGGATACACTTCAGAGTTTTCAAAAAAGCAGCATCTGTTGCTCCCCAGCAGAGCTCTTCTACACAGTGGTTTACAGATCTACTGAGATTCCATCCCTTCAGATGCTCCGGGGCTCAGCACCAGTTGTCTCTGGGAATGAGCAGCCTCTGCAGAGTACCACAGGGACATTACCATTTTCTGTGTGCCTGCAAGAAGGAAAAGGCCAAGAAGCACCACAAGAGAGAATCTTTGCTAACGATATTTTAATCCAAAGTGGCCAGACTGGTGCTTTGCAATTCCCACTGTGTCTACGTATCATCCAACTTCAAACATGAAGATAATATCTGCCAAGGAATTATTTCTGCACATACTCCACATGAAAGGTATAAAGCATGACCGACAACAAAGCTATAAATAAATTAGGAGCATCTTTAATACTTCTGATAGTATAGCCGAATTTTACACCACGGTTTCATTAATTTTCTAAGGTTACAAAAACCAAAAGTAGAAATTAGTTATTACCTTATAATGGAAACTTCTGCACTCGCCTCAAGGTAAAGCGACGGTGTCCTCAGGCAATCCCTCCTCCCCAGGACTCAGCAGTTCTTGAAGTGTCTCTACCAGGTCTAAAGGGAAAGAAAAATAGATAAATAATCTTCTAGGTGCACTTCAGCTAACACTCATACTCTGTTTCAGGTTATTCAGATTCTCTTTTTGCCATTTCATGAAATTTCCACATATCTTGCATCAAACTCTCTTGTACAAAATCGCACCCTTTACAGAAGACGTAATTTGACTGTGGGAATTTTCTTCCTTTGAATCAATAATCTCATCCATCTTTGAAAGGATGCCTTCTTTACCGACTGTAATACCGTATTAACTCTTTTTCAGCAACTACTAGACTTACTTTCCCTAGATCACAATTTTATACTTTTTGGTCTCCTTAGTAACAGCAAATGTTTCTACAAGAGAAGTTGAAAATTGTTAGACTTCTACAAGTCCTGTCTGTGGCTTTGCTAAGGCTGTTTTATTGCTTTACTCTGCTGTGAAATAAACTAACACATTTTGCTCCCTAATCTCCTATGTCTAATTTTTTTTTTCTGACCTAAAAATCCTTACCAGAGCCTTAAGTATCCCATCAAGTCTATAATAATACTGACTAGAGCCACTGAAAAAGTATGCTCTGCCAGCATGTTCTATAAGATAGCCTTCCATCACCACAAAGTTTCAGACATTCTTTTTTGGAACCAGCAAAGAAAATAAGCTGGCTTTGGCAGTCAATCATGGACTGCTCTAATTCGATGAATCCATTTTCTACAGGCTTTACTTGGCAAGCTCTTCCCACTGCCTGCAAAGTGACTAGTTCTTTGTAAACCTCCTTTGCAATTCTACATACCTTCTATATCCCCAAATGCTATATGTTATTGAAAATATATTTTAAAGAAGAACTTTTAGAGGATATATCTACTTTTGGAGATTTTTTCCTTTTTTTCACTTAAAAGTTTATTGAAATATAGTTGATTTACAATATTGTGTTAATTTCTGCTGTACAGCAGAGTGAATCAGTTATACATACATACATATATATATATATATTCTTTTTCATATTATTTTCCTTCTACAACCTGTCACACACATGTTGGTTACTCACAGAACTGTCTTGAAGATAAGGGAAACCAATGGTCACTGCTATGTAGAGCGTAGAGGAGTCAGGAAGAAGGGCTATGTTCCTAGCTCTGAAAATTAGGATTATTTAGGTTATTTATTATAATATAATAAGTTCCATGTTATTTATTAGTATATTGTAATAGTATATATTACATACATATATTATTTACATAATAGATTATTAACATTGGAGTTATTTAGATTATTACTGATGGGTTTCACTTTTCAAATGGAGGTTCATAGTACAAAGTTATAAATTGAGTGGTACTTCTGAACTCTACATGTAAGAATCTTGTTCTCTATATTTTTGGAATTCTTAAGAGCAAATGGTTAGAGACTGGGGAAGATAGGGCCAGTAAAACCTCCAAGAAGAGACACAGAATAGTTTTTTAAATAATATTGTCCTTCCTTATTACTCTTATTATCACAGACACAAAAAAAGCACATACTTCATGGTTACATTTAAATGAAGTTCTAGAAAGGACAGAAAAGAGGCTGTAGTAATAATCAGAACAGTGGTTATGAGAGATTAACTGGAAAGTAGCAGGAGGGAACTTTCTAGAATAATGTGAAATCTATATATTTGGTTGAGATAGTGATTATATGAGTAAATAGATGTGAAAAAAAAGAAAAACAACTATGAAGCCATGTCTATAAAATCTACATTTTATTATAAGTAAATTATACCTCCATTTAAAAATTGGACTCAAAGAGATCTCTAGATTTTGCAGTGATTTTGAATCAGAGAGTTTTTAAGAAGGAGTCACTACCTCTTTCCTGGTCAGCAAAAAACATTACATCCTTTCTTTCACTCAAGTATCCACTCAACAAAGATTTATTAAGCACAAATATATCCAGAGCTAACACAATGGCAGTGAGTTAGAGAAAAGAATGGCTAGCAAAATAGACACTGCTCCTATTATGGAGTTTAAAAGTCTGTCACCAGAAAACAGAAAATGAAAATGCACAAAAACAAGCAGTTATGGCTGTGGCATTGAGGGAAAGCCCCATGTTTTAACAAAGGACTTGCACCAAAACAGAATGAAGTATTTTATGCTAAATCCCAAGCTAATCTGAGCTGAAAATATTGGTGTGCGCTGAGTCATTAAAAGCTGTTAGAGCAATCAGACCAAAGCAAACCAACTAACATTTTTTTCTATTAATCCAACTCTATATATTCTTAAAGCTACTGAATCAAAACATCAAAACACTTTTCACACCAAATTTCATTTTGACATTCAATGTTTTTTTTAACAAACAAAATTTAGGTCTTGCACACCCTAGGGCATCTTATATATACAGCTGTCCATGAGGATAACATGGTGTTAAATAACTCTCTTTCCCATGAGCAAATCCCAGCTGGGAAGACAGGTGCATCTACTTCTGGTGACTATTGCCAGTGAGGGATTTACAAGCTCTCCTAACAAGGAGTATTATGCATATTCACACGAAACCCAAGCTTGTGACCGGTGCGGTACTTGATATACAAAGTACAACCAAGAATAGATCAGCATTCCAATATAAAATGTTATCAGGTCAACACAGCTCCCTCCCCAAACAATTTTAAATGAGGTCCCTTTATGGGCAATCCAATTTTTGAAACATACAAAAATTTTCCTTAGCCTAACTGGTATAAAAAAATCTCCTCATTCCTTTTTATTAAAGGTTTTCTAACCTGTTTGTCCCAAATTCTTTCCAAAATGGGAGGAGCTGTTTATAAGATGAAAAGATACAATTAAAAAGTGGAAAAAAAAAAAAAACATGAACCATATAAGTTACTGAATTTCTAAGCTTCTAAGGAGGCTATACTACTTATTGTATGAAACCGTCTAGAAGAAAATCAACGTGATTTTTTCCCCAAAGACTGCTTTAAGAGAAAACAAAGCCTCCCAGGTGGCTCAGTGGTAAAGAATGCGCCTGCCAATTCAAGGAGACACAGGTTAGATCCCCGGGTCAGGAAGATACCCTGAAGAAAGTGACCATTAAAACCCAAGGTAACCGGGACACTGGATAACTATCTCAATCGTGACAGCCATGTCACGTATCTTCAGAAAATATTGCCAGATTGCTGTCGAAACTGTGGATAGACACTTTAATTACTTCCTTACTCTCATCGGTGATAAACTAAAAAGAAATGCTCTACTGCTGAAAAGGAACAACAGTTCCTGTTTCTGTAAGTTTAGCCTATTTAATATTTAAGAAGTGTGTATATTTTGCCCAATAATACATTGTTTTTAAATCCTACATTTCATTTTTATTCCTCAAACAGTTGATAGCACAATGAAGTGTTTTCCTAGCATTTTAGTGTAGTTTTTTCCCTCCACTTTTCTAATTTTCAGTCTCCAATCTCCCTTGAGTTTTGGTTTCTATGCCTTGCTTTTGCCAGGGGGAATATCAGCTCTCTGTGTTCCGACTTCCTTAGTAGTTCTTTGGTATTCACTCTTACTCTAAGAAACACTTTAGGGTAAAATGTGGTATGTGAGCATGGGAGGTTTGAAGGAAACAAAATTCTGGCATTTAAGACTTTCTTATTCTCCATTCATTGGATACATAACTGTGGTGCAAAATCCTAGATGATGTCTAATGGTTTTTGCATTGCCACAGCTTCCTTCACTCTCAAAGATGTCACATAATGACATTTAGTCTGCAAGCCTGTATCCAGTGATAAGACAAGGTTTTCCTGTGTCCCCAGAGCAAATTTTAACAGCTCCACATTTAACAAATCTATTAAACCCTAAAATCTATCTAGCAGTAGTGAAACATCTTGAGAGAGGAAGTAAAATCTTTAGAACTAGTGACTTAGGACAGAATTTTTCCAGAGGTTCAATTTTAGGCATTAGCTCTATTGTGTATGTGTACTTCAGATAAGCTCCAAAGTAAGTAATCAGCTCCCAGTATGTGCCTGTCACTGTGCAAGGAACCAAGGACACATGAATAAAACATGGCTCTTTTGCTAAAGAGGCTTGTAGCCTAGCCAAGGAAGGTAAGGGGGCATAAACACATTACAAGGTAAGTTAGTGCCATTTAGGCTTCCCCTGGTGGCTCAGATGGTAAAGAATCTGCCTGCAATGCATAGCCCGGGGTTCGATCCCAGGGTCGGGAAAATCCCCTGGAGAAGGGAATGGCAACCCACTCTACTATTTTTGCCTAGTTTTGTCCATGGAGAATTCCATGGACAGAGAAGCCTGGTAGACTACAGTCCATGGAGTTGCAGAGAGTTGGATACGACTAAGTGAATAACACACACACACATGTGCCAAATGGAAACACACGACTAGGGGAAAAAAAATGTAGGTTGGACACTCAATTTCCCAGATTAGGTGGGAAGTACTATGATGTGTAAATCTTTTTTTTAATATTTGTGCTGAGTATAATATTCAGGTTGAATTTTCTCAAAAATGCACATGCCAAGAGGCTTATTATGATATTTTATGAAATAACATATATAACATTCTCAGTGCAGTATCTGATATGGAACAATTGTGAAGGAAGGGAGGGAGGGAGGGAGGGAATATTAAACACTCCTACTGTGAATTTGACTTATCATTATAACTCTTTTGGGTAAATCTTTCATGTATAAAACATCTGGGATTAGTTATCACAGTTCTCATTCCCCTAGAAGACATCTAACTCATTCAAACAGGTTGCTGGGTGTTATATCTGAGGGAAAGCTGTATATTCCGCTAAGACTAATGCTCACGTGGCTCACCTATCAGCCATTTGAGGGAGTGCTCAAGAGACAGATGAGCAGAGGAGAACTTCAGGCTTTTTAGAGAGGTCCATGAATAGGTCTGCATATCTGTCTTAGATATATGGGGTGGACGAATTGTGAAAGACTCAAATGAATCAAAAGAAGACCGGGTATCTTTAATGCAAAGGAGGCATTTACCAAGTATATCCTTTTTGGTTATCTGATTTTTTAAATGGCAATTTGAACTAGTTTACAACGATGTAAATTACAGATAACTCATAGAAGTTAAAGCAGCACTTATGCAAGGATATGCAAATTCCTTCTACTGGAGGGAAAATTCCTCTCCTCATACCAACTCTATGTAAAAATGCCAGTTTTGCATCTATCTGTAGATTCATTTCAACACTCCTGACTCAACTATGCACCTCTGGTGTTCTGAACTCTCTGCTGAATCAGTTGATAACATCTTATTAGTTTCCTCATTAATAGTGGAGTCAAATAAAATTTTCAAGTTATTTTCATATTTGTATAAAAATCTTGAGTTTGCTTTTAAACATTACATTTTAATAATATATTTATAATATTTGTATTTTGATTTTCCATAATAATAAAAGAAATAATGCAAGTACTTTCTGGGTCTTCTGGACCACACTACCTTATCACCATGTGCTCTCATATGAACCTAGTGTTCATGTCTGTAAACACAATCATTTGGGCATCAAGAAGTATTAATAGGAACACAGACAAAAAAGGACAACGATGACACTGCACGGAATTTCCACAAAATAGGGAGAATGGTCACTAAATAGGGAGAACTGTCACTATACTACACTGGATTGTACACGAGAATCTGTACATTAGCAAGCCCATGTCTTCTTCACATGGTGAACAGACATTTCATGTCCACAAAACGCCGCCTCTACATTAAAAAACAATATTGTGACATTGAATTTCTCATATTTAGAAATTTGTTTGCATTCATTTGTAACTATGTTTTGTAAGAAGTATAAGCATAAGGTATTTATGCCTGGCTTTATGTTTGCATATTTTTAAGTAACACTGAAAAAAAAATGATTTAATGCCAGGGATCACATAGAAGATTTTTGTGCTTCTTTTTGTTTTTCCTTAAAAAAGACTTTATAGGTTATATAAGTTTAAGAAACACTGGCCGACAACATTATGGAAAATGTATATTTCAAATTTTGCATTTGTGGAAATTTAGTATAAAGCTCTGGTGTCCTGAAAGAGATTATTTCAATCTCATGATCAACTTTAATTCTTCCTGACTTTCCATCAGACCATACACTATAAGAATAAAGAAGGCTCAAAATAAATGTCATTATTTTTTAAATCTAGTCCTAATGAAACTTTCAAAGTTCTCCTGTGTAGGTGTAAAATATCATTACCTCTTTGGATTTTGATGTATTATTAATTTGAGCTTAGTAATATTAGAATCAGACTATGATATTATTTTATTAGAAAAGACTGTAAGGAGTGGCAGATTTATGCTGTATCTATTTTAAACCCAAGAAGAAAGGAAATATACCAAATATGCATTGTGTAAACTATGGAATCATTTTCTACTCTTCTAAAAAACAGAAGAAATCTTGGGAAATTACAGCTAGGAAGGAAGTATTTTTTTTTCTATTTAAATAAAAAAAAATTTTTATTTACAATATTGTGTTCATTTCTGCCATACAACAATGCAAATCAACCATAATTATACATACATCGCCTCCTTCCCTAGCTGCCCTCCACCCCACTCCCCATCCCATCCCATCCCTCCAGGCCATACCTATTTGCAGGGAAGGAGATGCAGATGTAGAGAATGGACTTGTGAACACAGCAGGGGAGGGACAGGGTGAGACAAATGGAGAGGGCAGCACCAAAACACACACACACACACACACACACACTATCAGGTGTGAGCTGGACAGTTGGTGAGAAGTTGCTGCATGCATTCTGTGATGATCTGGAAGTATGCTTCAATTATTTAAAAAAACTTTTCTTTATGATATTATTCATTAACCGTTTATAGAACTCAGCCCCACCAGGGAAACCCTTAAAAGTCATGTATCCTGAGATACTTCTGGGGATCTAACGGAGTGTTCTCTTGAGAGGTAGAGAAGGAAATGCCAAATACGCAGTTAACTCTTCCATGAGACAGCACAAGTGCAGATTTCTAGATGTGGCTTTAAACTTGGAAAGGTAGGGTTCCGGTCCCACTACATGGGGTGGGAGCTTGCGGATTTTTATAGTTACTTTAGTGACTAAGGAAAATTCTCAGCATTTAGTAGATTAGGGGCATGTCCATTGTTTGCTTACTTATCCCTAGTTCCCAGCATACAGTAGACATTCAATAAATGAACCAATGATGTTTGTAGGTAAGAGGATTCAACTGAAACAGCAAGTTCACATTAGATTTTCAAAAACAGACTCAATTATAGCATGTGTTGCTCTATTATAGCAAAAACATCTTAGTGTTAACTGTATTTTAACTGGAGAACATTACTTCAGTTCAGTTCAGTCACTCAGTGGTGTCCAACTCTTTGTGGCCCCATGAATCGCAGCATGCCAGGCCTCCCTGTCCATCACCAACTCCCGGAGTTCACCCAGACTCACGTGCATCACGTTGGTGATGCCATCCAGCCATCTCATCCTCTGTCGTCCCCTTCTCCTCCTGCCCCCAATCCCTCCCAGCAGCAGAGTCTTTTCCAATGAGTCAACTCTTCGCATGAGGTGGCCAAAGTACTGGAGTTTCAGCTTTAGCATCATTCCTTCCAAAGAACACCCAGGGCTGATCTCCTTTAGAATGGACTTGTTAGATCTCCTTGCAGTCCAAGGGACTCTCAACAGTCTTCTCCAACACCACAGTTCAAAAGCATCAATTCTTTGGTGCTCAGCTTTCTTCACAGTCCAACTCTCACATCCATACATGACTACTGGAAAAACCATAGCCTTGACTAGATGGACCTTCGTTGGCAAAGTAATGTCTCTGCTTTTGAATATGCTATCTAGGTTGGTCATAACTTTCCTTCCAAGGAGTAAGCGTCTTTTAATTTCATGGCTGCAGTCACCACCTGCAGTGATTTTGGAGTCCAAAAAAACAAAGTCTGACACTGTTTCCACTGTTTCCCCATCTATTTGCCAGGAAGTGATGGGACCAGATGCCATGATCTTCGTTTTCTGAATGTTGAGCTTTAAGCCAACACTTTCACTCTCCTCTTTCATCAAGAGTCTTTTTAGTTCCTCTTCACTTTCTGCCATAAGGGTGGTATAATCTGCATATCTGAGGTTATTGATATTTCTCCCGGCAATCTTGATTCCAGCTTGTGCTTCTTCCAGCCCACTATTTCTCATGATGTACCCTGCATATAAGTTAAATAAGCAGGGTGACAATATACAGGCTTGACTGACGTACTTCTTTTCCTATTTGGAACCAGTCTGTTGGTCCATGTCCAGTTCTAACTCTTGCTTCCTGACCTGCATATAAGTTTCTCAAAAGGCAGGTCAGGTGGCCTGGTATCCCCATGTCTTTCAGAATTTTCCACAGTTTATTGTGATCCACACAGTCAAAGGCTTTGGCATAGTCAATAAAGCAGAAACAGATGTTTTTCTGGAACCCTCTTGCTTTTTCAATGATCCAGCGGGTGTTGGCAATTTGATCTCTGGTTCCTCTGCCTTTTCTAAAACCAGCTTGCACATCTGGAAGTTCACAGTTCACGTACTGCTGAAGCCTGGCTTGGAGAATTTTACTAGCGTGTGAGATGAGTGCAATTGTGCGGTAGTATGAGCATTCTTTGGCATTACCTTTCTTTGGGATTAGAATGAGAACTGACCTTTTCCAGCCCTGTGGCCACTGCTGAGTTTTCCAAATTTGCTGGCATATTGAGTGCAGCACTTTCACAGCATCATCTTTCAGGATTTGAAATAGCTCAGCTGGAATGCCATCACCTCCACTAGCTTTGCTCATAGTGATGCTTACTAAAGCCCACTTGACTTCACATTCCAGGATGTCTGGCTCTAGGTGAGTGATCACACCATCGTGATTATCTGGGTCATGAAGATCTTTTTTTGTATATTTCTTGTTGTATAGTGTATTTTTGCCATCTCTTCTTAATATATTCTGCTTCTGTTAGGTCCATACATTTCTGTCCTTTATGGAGCCCATCTTTGCATGAAATGTTCCCTTGGTATCTCTAATTTTCTTGAAGAGATCTCTAGTCTTTCCCATTTAGAATAAATACAAAGACATGTAACTGGGACATTTATTATTCTTTGTTTTAGCTTGTGGAGATAAGTAAACATCAATAAATATACAGTACACCTATCATTATATTCCACTGTGGATTTCCTTCATAGTGGAGTATTTTGCTATTAAACTAAGTGCTGATTTTTTTCAATTTCCTTTAGTTACATTATTCCACCATATTTAGGTAGCAAAGAGGACTTTCTCCATGCCTCAGGGTATGGTGATTCAGAGAGAACAAAGAATCATTATTTTGACCTTTGAGCAATTAATTTGACCTTTGTAAGTCAACAGTGCAGACAGTAGTCATTAAAACCATGGCTTTGAAACACAAGTATCAGCAGCCAGAGAGGAAAAAAATTCCAAAAGCTTGGATTTAAATATCAAGAAGCAAATCCTAGGGGACTTGGAGCAAGGGTTTACATCATAGAGCGGTGAAAAGCAAAAAAAACTAAGAGATGCCAGAAGAGCAGTTTTCCCTACAAAACAGAGAGGTGATAAAAATACAGATCATTTCTAGACTAGAAAAGGAGAAAGAAATAGAAAAAGGAGAACAAAGAGAGCACAGACAATATGGTGGCTCTATTTCCTGAACCTACTTTGGGGTTGAAATTCATGAGTGGGATGACAGAAAATACCGCAGATATTTAGTAAATATCGTACTAGTGACTTACACCACATCTACTCTGGACCTTGAGAAGAAAATAACCTTGTGGGTTACCCTTCAACAAACTAGTCAGCTTCAGTAGATAGAAAAGTCAGCCAGGCAGATCTAGGTAACGTGTCTGAGATGGACACCTGTCCTATCCAAGTTTTATTCACCTCTCACAACATGTGGAAGAAATAGCAGAAATTCTCAAGATTATGACTACTGAACTAAGAAATAATAATAGCTAAGAATCAGAGAGCCTAAAGGGTTTGGCACAAGGTAATTCCACAACAGAACAAAATTTGCAAGATGGGCAGCTCCAGTTAGGGATCAGATGGAGGTTGCTGCTAAATCTCAGAGGACCAGGCAATCAGTAAAAGCCGAACCGAGTTAAAGCCAAACCCAGCTGTAGGGCTGCAGGGGCAGAACTTAATGTTTCAATAGAACAACTTCCATGTTGTCAATGCCTGCAATTGTTGTTTAGTTGCTAAGTCATGTCCGGTTCTTTTGTGACCCTAGGAACTGAAGCCCACCAGGCTCCTCTGTCCATGGGATTTCCCAGGCAAGCATACTGGAGTGGGTTGCCATTTCCTTCTCCAGGGGATCTTCCCAACCCAGGATTTGAACTGGTATCTCCTGCTTGGCAGGCAGATTATTTACCACTGAGCCACCTGGGAAGCACCACTGTCTATAGGGCAGGCATTAAATACAACCAAGAGCACAGATGACAGAGACACAATCATAGATGAGACAATTTTGACTCTGAGACAATTTTGATTCTAGGACAATATCTCCAAGGTGTGCCTACAGTACTATAAATAATATCTAAGGCTGTGCTTCTAAAGAGCTTGTTACATCTGCCCATTGTAAAGAAATTCTTTATAATGGCATGAAAACTACTATCCCAGACCTCTAATGTTTTATTGCAAAGCAGGTTTTTGCTATTTTAAAGTTCTGTTTTATATATATTCTATTGTAATGTTCTGGGCCAACTTGCACAATACTCAAAATGTAACCAAACATCAATTCCATTTGAAACAGTAAATAGACCTTCCAAATGCCATTCACAGTTGTTAGTATCTTCTATCCTTTCACAATTTGTTTTTGTTGTTTACTTTTCCATCAGCTTACTGAAAAGGCATGGGTGGACAAATAGATGTACTTGAAACTGATGATTCAATGGAATGTGTATAAGGAGAAATAATAACTTTAAAATGTTGAATAGTTTTCACAATCACTCATTCTTGAAAACTACTATTAGACACCAAGGTACATTGACAAATGGTTTAATAGTTTCTCAGCAGTGGTCATCATAGAAGAATTGGTAATGCACTCTATTATTTTGTTAGACATTCACTTCTAGTGCCATTACAGTGCCCATAAAATGCTCTGATAACTTACAATCAGGATGCAACTAAAGTAATATATTACAGGCTTCGTAAAAATGTTTCTTTGGAACTCGCTTCCACATTATTATAGCATCTCACTTATCAACCTGCTTCTTTTGTCTAATCATCTCCTCTCGTTTATTCTTAAGACCCTTAAACAGTTTGGGCAGCTAGTTTTTATTTGAAGATTCTGGTTCTATCACTGTATATGGTTGATTATCACTTGGGCTGGAGCAACAGATGTGTGGCTGGGCCAAGGATGTGGGTGCAATGGGGAAAGACAGAGTGGGTCACATAATGTCAAGGACTTCATTTCATCCTACACCTCTACTCTACTTGCTGACTTTTTAAGCATCTTTATGTCCTTCTTCCTCTTTTTCCAAAGACTAAACTATCACCCTCCTCTCCACGAACAGGGTTTAAATCAGATCAACACTCAAAAGCACATGTGCTCATAAGTGGGCAAAATCTCAAACATAAAAAGAATTTGCCCATGTCTTAGCTTTTGCTCCTCCTATTGAGTTATGCATTAGGATTCTTTGATGACTCTTAAAACTTGAATAATTAACAAAAACATGGATGTGATCAAACAGTTTGAAGGTAATTGGCCAATCTGCTCCTTTTATCTTCTCTAGACAGAATTATTTACAAAACTACAATACTTACTTAAGAAAGACTTTCTGAAAAGTTAGATGAAGGTCTTTTTTCTTCTTTTCTTCACATTTGGTCACCCGCTTTTCTCTCTTTTTCCCTCTTTGCCTCCTCTTAATTTCTTTTTGATGATTCCATTTTTCAATTAAAATTAAATATGAATCACAGGTGATAAAATCAATCGCTCAACTTTGCTCAAAAATTTAAGGAAGCCACTATTTCAGTGAGAGGTATAGAGGATAAAATTTCAAATTTTTATTTTGAATGCAGTACCTATATTTTTATATGAGGAAATACCCTTTAGAATAGAATGTTTTATTAAGATACTAAGACCCTAAATGGTCGAAAGAATTTCAAAAGTGTCAACGGTATTCCCCCTTAAAGGCAAACGCCAAAAGCTGTCAAGGTTTAGCAAGAAGGATCATTTTTTTGTGTCTTCCAATATCAGTTGCTTTAAAGATGCAGGCCCCAGAACTGAATGCAACTTGAAGCCACAACCTAGGGGGAAAGATATGATATTTTCTGCACTCCTGATCATAGCAATAATAAATACCTATAACTATTGTCCACTGACATTAGAAAAATGCTCAATACATTTAGCTGTCCTGGCTGGCTGTGCTATTGCAGATAAATAACTTAGATCTGCTAACCTGAATTCTAAGCACTGTCCACAATAGAAGCAGGCCAACTGCATGAAGGTCATATACTGTTCTTTCTGATCGTAATTTGCTATCATGTGTTGTTACTGGTCCCCCAGGATTCCTATGCTGAAGTCTTACCTCCCAGGACTTCAGAATGTGACCTTATTGGGAATACAGCTATTGTCCATGTAAGAAATTAAGATGAGGTCATACTGGAGTAGGATGGGTCCCTAATCCAATATGACTGCTGACTTTGTAAAATGGGGAAATTTGGACACAGGCACACACACAAGGAGAACACCAGGTGAAGAGGAAGGCAGAGATCAGGGTGATGCAGCAGAAGCCAAGGAACAACAGAGAATGCCAGCAAAAGCCTAGAAGTTAGGAGAGAGGCATCAAACAGACTCTTCCTCACAGCCTGCAGAAGAAACCGACCCTGCCAGAACCTTCTCACACTTCTAGACTCTCATATATTGTGAGACAATAAACTCCTGTTGTTCGAGCCACTCAAACTATGGTACTTTCTTACAGCAGCCTTACCAAACTCATACAGCTGTTTAGTAAGAAGACACATAAAATCTGATGTGATATTTACAATGCATAGCACGTATATTTATTTGTTACTATGGGGAGATAAAATCTTCAATCATCCAGTAATTATATCTGAATTGGCAATTCAAAATTTTTAGAATCACTCTAGAATCACATTTATGTACTCCCTTTGGAGAGCAAACCACATGATGCATAATTTACATTTTAACATCTAGGTCAAAACCACATCAAATTTTAGGAGTCTACCAAATACTGAGCATAAGAACTTACAATGTAGCTTCAAGAGCCAATTCAATTACTGTTGACTGCCATTTCAACCTGTGTCATGTCATTTGTATCTGAGATAACTATAAGAGTAGATCCAGGTTTTATGTGGCCTGAATCTTATACAAGTTTAGGATCCCTATTAAAAAGAAAAGGAGATAAGACTAAAAGTCCAAAATTAGATTTGTATGTAATAGACTCACAGAAATGACAGGCCTTGAAGCTTAGCTTCGGTTAACCTCACTTTATATACACCTCTGGAGATAAGACATTGACGACACAGCCAAGAGACAATACAACCAGTTTCACAGGGATGAAGTGATGCTTATATCAACACAATTTTGTTAGATTATAACTGTGAAATAAACAGAAGTGAAACACAAGAGAAAAGAAAGACGATGATGACAAAAGATACTGCAAATGTTGTTAGATAAATCCAGTGGAATCGCATGTCAGCATTTCTCAGAAAGCCACTGTGCTATACAAAGAGTAAGACTGTGTCAAATGAGAAGGCAAACTGGGGGCCAGTTTGGCAACTTAATGCAAACAGTCAAAACAGCTATTGAAGTATGAACTAACTGACTGATGAGAAGTTTTTCATATTCCAGAGATATATCCCATATCCTCATTCTGTCACATTCCCATTTCCTTTGTAAAGTATTCAGTACCAAGCTTTTCAAGAGCCATCAACTTTTGCAATTTCATGTGTTTATGAAAGAAACAGAGACACATGCCTCTGTCCATTATAGTTGATCTGATCCAATGTCATCCCTCTCTGACTTCCTAGTAAATATCTACTTTCCATTCTGTGTCTCATATGGTTCAGTCCCAGACCTTACAATAATGAGTTGAGCATCCGTTAGTTTGCACTACCCTGCATTATGCCAGGATATTATACTCTTGAACCCATAAATATGTTACATAGTCTGAGAAAAGGAATGTCTCAAAGCATCCACTTTCCCCCGTTTCTTTTTTCTGTTTTTTTCGTTTCTTTTCCTTACATACAATAGCCTCTACTTATTTTTCTTCTAAATGATCCCTAAACTCCTCCCTAAGTTCTGGTTCTCTCCCATAGTCCCTTCTTCCTTTGATTTGCATAACTGAAGAACTAATCAAACAGAGTGAAGAGAAGGAAACTAAGAAAACTACCTTTACCTCCAGGTGGAAAGGAAAGGCTGGGGATACTCTATGCTGGTAATCCGTGTTTCTTCCCTTTTCAAAACTCAGATACTCTCAGATATTCCAGGAAAACCTCCCTAGTGACCACTGCCTCTTCTCTCATCACTGACTGACTACCCCATCTTCCTTTTCTTTTCTTTTACTACCACTATGCCTTTAACATGTTTATGTTACTATACTTATGATGGAATATACTGAATTCTTTTCAAAGTCTGCTTCTGTCAGTGTCCAAACATCTTGAAATCAGAGATTTTATATTCTCAGCACCAAGCACAATAATAGGTACAGAATACATTCTCATGCTTGCAGGAAAACGAACTATTTTTACTGGTTGTTCCCAAAGTGTCTATTGATTTGGTTCATGTTTCTTTACAATCTACATGATAACTGAACATGTGGTGTACTAACTTTTAGAGTGATTGGCATATAGTAGCTGCTCCATATTTATTGAAAAAATGAATTTATAAGATTTGAGTTTGTGGATAATTAACTTCTACAAAAACACTTTAAAGCCTTAAGTAAAAACCCTTTTGGCCTTCTAAATACAAAATGTGCCAATATACATTTCTTAATTAATTATATAATTAAGTTGCCAAATTCAGGCTAAATCATTTTTTGGCAATGTTAATGTTCCACATAGAAAAGGATTTAACATTCCTCCCCCTTTTTTTTTTCATGAAAACATATGAAGGACATTTAGATCATACGTATATGGCCATTTGTCATAAAGAATTCTGAAAATACTGAAATTTCAACATCACTGCAGGTTGTTGCCATTTTTCACCATTCCACTTAACAGCTGACAGATTTGCTCTTTTGATGCTGCCAAATAAAGACTATACTTCCATTACAAAAATGAAGAGTGAGGAAGAGCACAGCAAGCAACAGGAAGAACAAGGCAAAGCCTTTGAAACAGGAGGAACTTGGATAGTTCAGAGCAAGGTTACCTGAGTGCTTCCTAGACAACAGTGAAGGCTTGGTGGACAGGGGAAAATCTGTGTAGGATCCTTTAGACTATGATTAGAGGTTTGCATTTTATTCTAACATCTCTTGGGATGTCACTGAATGTTCAGCAGGTGCAAATCACCGATCTGGATCCACTGGACCCAAGGGGTAGAGCCTACAGTGAGACTGGATTTTATGAGAAACACTGGATTAGACTCATGAGTTGGGAAGGTGCTGAGATGGTCTGGAAAGGCATGGTATACTTGGGAACTACAATATTTTGCAAAGAGATTCCTGCTGCTTCTTGTTAACACTTCTTATATCTACTTTTATTCCATACCCTTCCAAACACACATATTAAGAAAGTAGGACTCAATAACTGAAAAATGTGTATGGATGAATTCCGACTTGAAGTACCATGACAACATTTTATCAGCATCAACACATAAAGATTGCCTAATTTGTATATTCTGTAAAGCTACAACCAGGTGTGCCAGAATTGCATAGTCAAATAGGTACTAATTAAATTTGAAACATTGTAAACATACTGAAACATACCAAAATACACACTAAAACACTCAACACATGAAATTAGTTAGTTTGTATATAACTCATCAGATCAAGAACCAGCAGGAGAACCCATTACAGAAAGAGTTCCCTATTACAGAGTACAAGAACTCTGAGCTTTCATGGTCAGCTAGCACTTTCTCCTACTATCCTTCTGGTTTTCTAACCTTTGGCTGAGGGCTCTGGGCCTCTCACTGAGAGTCCTTTAACTGGAGAGAATGCACAGGCTTGGCATAAATAGCCACCATGAAGGAAAGGCCATCCATAGTTTTATGGTGGCTAATGGACCATGTAAGGCATGCACCAAGAGTTTAAGGTATGCACAGTGCACTTTTACTCTTGCTTCAAAAGAAGTGTGTGTGTGGTATATTTATTAAGAGGAATGTAAATTCTGAACATATTGAATGATACCACCTTAGGTAGCTTTTTGTGATAAAGAGCAATCCTATAAGGAATTTGGAAAGGCTACCTCTGGTCAGTTTCCATGTGCCACCTTGAAGCCACTTCACTGTAGGCATTCAACAACCTATAGTTTTGACTGTAATCTACCCGAACTCCATTATCAGCTGGATTTTCCCAAAGCTCATTAGTTTCTGACTGAGCCTGCCAAAATCTCTGTTTCTACATCTGCTCTTTCAAATTTTCAACTGCAAAACCCATGTTTCATTTTCAATGGGAGTAATTTAGAAGATGGAGTTTGGTATATTGATTTTGTTTTGCATCTTAGCTAACTTTGAAGCGATGAAACTATCCCATCTACGAAAGGATAATTTGGATATAGGAACGTGTCTTCCCACAAAGTCTTAGTTCTATTTATGTGGCATAAATGAACCAAATGTCAATTTTTGTTTTCAAAATGCACATATATTTAATATGTGCTAATTAATTAGCAGGTCATGTTCAGAAAGAACATTTCCCACAGGCTTTTTCAAGAAAGGAACCTAAATAAGAAAGGGTCTCTTCATTTTGTTTACCCAGAATTCTGTTTATCTATTTTTAGCAGGTTCTTCTTTACTTTTTCTCATTGGACAGGATCAAGGAGCTGAAACTACATTATAATGAATCTCTTCAATCAGCCTGCTCTTTCCTACCCGTATAAAGGATAACAAAACAGCAGGCTGCCTAAAGTCATAAAGCCTATTTTCTATGTAGAAAAAAAATGAACCCTTAGGCCAGAGGCTCTGAATGCTTCTTTAACAATAGGTATATGAAACTGATCAAGCTACATGGAAAAGTAAATACATATTTTATTTCTAATTTTAGATTTACTCAATACTTTTCATAGTTCTTTAAATAGAAATTAGGTCCCAGAAACTGATGATTATCTCTCACAAAAGTAATATTTAAACAACTGGTGAATATAATCATAAGTAACTCTGTAAAATTTTCCACGTGAGTTGAATGGATTATGATAAGTAAGTCAGTAGACTAGGAGTGGGCTGTAGAGATTATGAGGATGGTGGCAACTTCAACTCATAAAGATGATTTTCAATCCCTCTCCAGCTCCTTCTGGTACCAACTGCAATTTAGATAACATGTTTTTTACAGCAGAAGACTCAATAACTATTATAGTTTTTTAAATAACCTCACATCACTCTAGGAAGTATTATTTAAAATCCAAATCGCTAACAATATTTTGATGAATTGGTTTACAAATATAGCTATGTATCTATATTGAATTAAAAATCTATTAATCTATATACAACTAAAATTAAGATACCCAGATTAAAATCTATCTTTGAATAAAAGAAAAAGAACATGTTCAAACTACTACTTCTATTTATATTTGAGTGTCAGAACCCTGAAAAATAAGTTAACCAATTTTTAGTATTTTCTGAATTGATCTGACAGCAGAAAATGATTAATGGTCCCATTTTCAAGGATGATTATACCAGTGAACTCAGTGAATCTTCTCGGTATTGTGAAATTAATGGCATCAAATAAACTTGCTTTGGGATAGAGCAGGAATCAGGTAGATGGACACTGAGTTTGAAGCTGGTGAGATGTATTGCCGAGCCCTTGGTCCTGGAACTCATGAATACACATCAGCATTATAGTTCAGAGGAAAGCTACTATGATGGGAGTTTATTTTTGAAAGTGGGCAAAATGAGTGTTCAGAAAAAAAATAACAACTCTACTCTTAAGACTCAACATTGTGGAAAGACAGTCTTTCATTGCAAATTCTACAGAAATAATTTTACACAATTTGCTATTAATAAGAAAATAGAGAATACTTGACAATTTGCAAAGGTGTTGGAGATTTAAAGGTTGCCATGTTGTGCTTAGTCGTTCAGTTGTATCCAACTCTTTGGGACTCCGTGGACTGTAGCCCGCCAGGTTCTTCTGTCCATGGGGATTCTCCAGGCAAGAATACTGGAGTGGGTTGCCATGCCTTCCTCCAGGGGATCTTCTCAACTCAGGGATGGAACTCTGGTTTCCCACATTGCAGGCGGATTCTTTACCTCCTGAGCCACCAGGGAAGCCCAAGAATACTGCAGTGAGTAGCCTATCCCTTTTCTAGGGGATCTTCCTGACCCATGAATGGAACCAGGCTCTCCTGCACTGCAGGCAGATTCTTTACCAGTTGAGCTACCATGGAAGCCTATCTAAAGGCTAACAGTTTTTAAATACTAGCAATAGTTCTTGCTTACCTGTTTTAAATTTTTAATAATTAGGTATATTAATTAAACTCATGCATTCATGTCTAAAAATGTGAATGATAATTAGAAACTGCTTTCAATACAGTTTCATCTTTTAAGGGAAATAACTATAGTTTAACAGTATGTTATCCAAGTCTCAACTCCATACAGATAATATTTTTAGCTGTTTTATTCTATAATGATTGCAAATGTCTCTTTAGATCACATTTTCAATACTATTAATAGTGATTTAAGATGCATTTAATTAAGATTTAGAATGTGCTCTTATCATGAACATATCTGCTCACATGTACTGCTTAATGCTTAAGTGTACTCACATACTGGGCTTCCCTGGTGGCTCAGATGGTAAAGAAGCTGCCTGAAGCGCAGGAAACACAGATTCGATCCCAGGTTGGGCAGATCCCCTGGAGAAGGGCATGGCAACCCACTCCAGTATTCCTGCCTGGAGAATTCCATGGACAGAGGAGACTGGTGGGCTATAGTCCACAGGGTCACAAAGAGTCGGATACGACTGAGTGACTAACACTTCACTAATGTACTACTTACTAGTTTGTACAGACTTAGCATAAATGGATAAAAACAATCTAATTCTAAACATGAGATTTCAAAATTACTTTGGCCACCTCATGAGAAGAGTTGACTCATTGGAAAAGACTCTGATGCTGGGAGGGATTGGGGGCAGGAGGAGAAGGGGACGACAGAGGATGAGATGGCTGGATGGCATCACTGACTCGATGGACATGAGTTTGAGTGAACTCCGGGAGTTGGTGATGGACAGGGAGGCCTGGCGTGCTGTGATTCATGGGGTTGCAAAGAGTCGGACACGACTGAGTGACTGAACTGAACTGAAATATGCAATAAAGATATAATACATACTAAATATAATAAATATATAAATTTAATTACATAAATTAAATATATAATATAAATATATTTAATAAATATATACTAAGAAATGCATATTAAATATTTAGGTATTATTCTAAATGTTTTAGAAGCTTTAATTTATTATATCCTTAAAACAATCTCCTAAAATAGATAATGTTGTTTCTATTTCATAGATAAGAAACTGAAACCTGAGAAGTAACTTACCTAGATTAACTTAGTAGCAAGTTGTGGGGCTGGCTTTTAAACTTCAGTAGGCTGGCTAGAGAGTTCACAATTTTTCTTAATGTATTTATTTTTAATTGGGGGATAACTGCTTTACAATATTGTGTTAGTTTCTGCTATGCATCAACATGAATCAGCCATAGGTATTCTTACGTCCCCTCCCTCTTGAACCTCCCACAATACTACGTGGTTCTCAGGATACCACGAAGTAGCTTATCTTACAATTTGGCTTCTGCAATTCTCTGGGTTGTAGAATGAGTGTTTCAGGTCATTTCAGCAACAGCAACACCAAGAGGACCTCTTTATGCCCAAACAAGTAATAATTATTCTGATCTAACACCAGGGAGTTGAACTAATTTTTACTTTATGCATGGACCTATCATAACTATCTACCTATCATCTACCTATCTGTATCTGTAGCAGTATTCTATTTATTTTTATTCTGACTCCAGTGCATGAATACATCTATTCCAGTATGTGAACATACCACCTTAAAAAAAAAAGTTCATGGTACTGTTGATGGATATTTGGGTTGTTTTCAAATGTTTTAACACAACAAATAATGTTGATATGAACTGTATTAGTTTCCTAGGGCTACTGTAACAAAGTTACCAAAAACAGGGAGGTTTGAAACAGAAATTTATTATCTCACAGTTCTAAAGGCCATCAGTAGGTTCATGCGCCTCTTGAAACCTTTAAGAAAATTCTTCCTTGACTCTTCCTGCTTCTGGTGGATTGCTGGCAATCTTTGACTTTCCATGGCGTGCAGCTGCATGACTCCTAACACACAGTCGTCGTCTTCCGTGTGTACTCATATTTTCCTTCTGTGAGTGTCATCAGTTATATCAGTTGGGTCCATGATAGTGACCTCCCTTTGACTCCCATGCAAATTTATTATTTATTTATTTCCAAATAAAATCACATTCTGAGGTACTAGAGATTAGGAGTCCAACATTTAATTGTTAAGTGATATAATTCAACCCATAACGAAATGTTTATACATGTCACATGTGTATCCATACATATATCTCCCCTCTCTCTCTCTCGCTCTCTCTCTCTATATATGTATGTATGTATATGGTGACCATCTTTTTAAACCCATTACCATGTTATATAAAATGGTGATATTAATCTAATAATATATAATTATTAATATTAGATACTAATCTAATAATTTTGTTATAGATATTTTATCCTCTCTTCATATACAACATAGTAATCTTTTTTCTAATCCCTTGACATTTGTTCCTTTTCATTTTATTCACTGGGTAGACCCTTCAGTGCAATGCTGGATAGAAGTGGCTATAGATGTATTCTTGCCTTGTTTCTGATCTTATAGAGTGAGTATTAAGAAACTGGAGCCTATTATACAGAGTGAAGTAAGCCAGAAAGAAAAACACCAATACAGTATACTAATGCATATATATGGAATTTAGAAAGATGGTAATGATAACCCTGTATGCGAGACAGCAAAAGAGACACAGATGTATAGAACAGTCTTTTGGACTCTGTGGGAGAGGGAGAGGGTGGGATGATTTGGGAGAATGGCATTGAAACATGTATAATATCATATATGAAATGAATCACCAGTCCAGGTTCGATGCATGATACTGGATGTTTGGGGCTGGTGCACTGGGATGACCCAAAGAGATGGTACGGGGAGGGAGGTGGGAGGGGGGTTCCGGATGGGGAACGCGTGTACACCCGTGGCAGATGCATGTTGATGTATGGCAAATCCAATACAATATTGTAATCAGCCTCCAATTAAAATAAATAAATTTATATTAAAAAAAAGAATTCTATCTTTAAGAATAATGTCAGAAATATTCTGTCAGATGGGAAAAATCATTCCTATTAGTAATATAACAGTTTTATTTTTTAATTCTGAAGAAATGTTAAATGTTATCAAGTTATTTTTCTGTATTTATTCAGAACATCTCATTTATTTTTTTAAATGTGATATAATATTGATTTAATTTTTGAATCTTTCATCATTGGAATAAGTCCAACTTGAGCAATATGTATTATAATTTTTATATATCATAGAATTTGGCCTGCTTATATTTGGATTAAGATTTTTGCATTTATGAGAAAGAGTAGTTTATAATCACCTCTTCGTATAATGCCCTTGTTAGATTTTGATTAGATTTGATTAGAAGACCATTTTGCAGTCTACTCTCAAAAGTAATCTATACAGAAAATTGCTTACCATAAACCTAAAGTCATGAAATATCTGTCTATAACATTATAGTCCTCAGACTGTGCAAATCAGTAGTCTACAGAATTTTCCCAAGATTGTCGTCCTTCTGGAAAGCTACGCTCTTAAGAGTGCCACTGAGCAATAAACGGCATCACTATCTTCCCTTTTTACCCCCTTTTGCTGTTGTTCAGTCGCTAAATTGTGTCTGACTCTTTGCAACCCCCTGGACCACAGCCTGACAGGCTCCTCTGTCCATGGGATTTCCCAGGCAAGAGTTCTGGAGTGAGTTGCCATTTCCTTCTCCAGGGGACCTTCCTGACCCAGCAATTGAACCTGCATCTCCTGCACTGGCAGGGGAATTCTTTACCCCTGAGACACCAGGGAAGCCCTTCTACCCCCTTACCACACTCTGTATATCTTCCCATTATCCCCAACTAACCATGTGTATTTGTTTGGGTGTTTATTATCTATTTTGTTCTACCAGAATGTAAACAGCATAAAACATGGTCTTTACCTTACAGCAGTACCGTAAACAATGTCTGTTATATACCACACATTAAATGCTGAATGAATGAATACATTAATCTCAGACTATACAGTCTAGATATTCTCTATGCATGTGTATTATATCAAGTTTAAAAGTATATGCTGAATTAATTTGCTTAATCGATTGCTTTTTTCGTGCTGTGAAAAACAATACTTTTGACTAACAAGATACAAGTGCCACACAAGATGGCATTGGGAGTTAGGAGTCAACGTATTTATCTGCTCATTATCTATACCACAGAATGGCCTTCTGCTCCCATCCTCTATAAGGAACACAGCCCTGCCAGTCATATGTCATCATGTCCAAACTCAGCTGACAGGACAAAACAAAGAAAAACTAGCCAACTGTTTATGATACAGGATTTACAAACGTGGGAATAATCACTCAAAGAAACAGGTAGTCATCTCTTGAGAAATCTTAATGGAACATTTTTGTTCTTTACTGTTTGTACTACTGAGTAATCCTATAGGGCTCAACATGGTTACTGAAGACTATGTATCTGTTATCAAAAGCAAGACCTGGGGGAGACTCTGCATCAGTAATAAGCCAAGGCAATACCTAGGTTACTGTATCTATTATTTTTTTTCCCCAAGAGAACAAAGACTAGTCATAGATTACTTCTGATAAAGATGTATGCTATTAATGTGAACCTGAGTGGGCCAATCAGCTTTATTCTTTTCCTTGCTAAGCATGCCTCCCTTCCATTCAGCTCTGCTTCCCCCCAACCCCCCCGCCCCCAGAATGCGAAAGTCTCCTATCCCTCCCTGTTGGTCATTAGATGGACAAAAGGAAGGAGTAGCTGATTTTGCATCCATCAAAAAGTCTACAGCTACAGCATGATGGTATCATGTTTTAATATCAAGGGATATTATAGTAGGTAATAATTATACAAATAAGGTACACAGCTTACTGAGGTCAAGTTAATAGCCTTTTTTTCCAAGACATTCTGCTTAAAATATTCATAAATAACATGCAAATTTTTCTTAATATGTGCTAATATATCTATATTTGATTTTCAAATTTATTGCTTCCTTTTTTTGATAACTGAGCATCTTCTTTTTTTAAAAAAGTACATATCATGAAACTGGGCCATAGGTAATACCTCCTTTGAGTAATTCATTGAAATATTTCTATCTGTCTGTAGGAGGTGGGGCTGCATTTAGAGGAGGGTGAAGCTTTCTGAAAATGGTGCACTTAGGTATGATTGGGAGCAATGTGTTTCTTGCCTTGAAGCAAAACCTGTGACTGACTTAGAAGCAGCAGATAATTTCTGCAGGCAATGTCATTGAGCTTCTCTTTCAGAGGTCATTGTGAGAAAAGCCCTTGGAGATGGAAAGAAATAACCTTACTGAAGGGAAGAGAAAAAAACTTCAGTCACATCTTCATTAAATTTGCCATTTCCCTTTAGGTGATATGAAGTAGGTTTTTTTTAAAACCACTTAGCACTATTCCTTTTTACAGTTCAATCTCAATTACTGAACAAATAATTAAAAATAATTTATACTTGCTTTTTGGAATTCTTTTTGAAATACATTTGAATATATAGATCTTTGATCCTGTCATAAACAAATACTTTGTCATATTAAAAACATATACACGCAAACAAGTTCAGTGGAATTACTTTTTTCACTTAAGGATTTTACTCTTTATTAATATATAAGTACTTCTTAAATATTTTCCTTTTCATATTCCAGAACGGAAAGAAAATCTTATATTCATACATGTGACTGAAATAGAGAAGTTAACAGGTATCTCCAATATAACTACTGGAATGTCTTGTCTTGAAAAAATGAGGTATTTATATGTGTGTGTGTATGAATCTATTTGTTTATTTATATTGAAAAGACCCTCCCTCTCAAGAACCATTTGAATATTTTAAAGTAGTAACTTATTTATGTTAACACGTAAAGAATTGAGAAGAATAGACCATAATGCCAATACAAATTTGAAAAATGTTCCTGTGATCAATTATGCAGTGAGCAATACGTGAATGAAATGCAGTGTCGAGTTTACATCACAACACTGTAACTACCATTTATTGCACTTGACATGTCACATCTATTAGACCATCAATTTCCCAAATGATCCTTTAACTCAATATTTCCATTCATATCCATGTCTGAGATTTGGAAGTGGAATTTAGGGAAAATTATGGCAACCCACTTCAGTACTCTTGCCTGGAAAATCCCATGGATGGAGGAGCCTAGTAGGCTGCAGTCCATGGGGTGCTAGAGTCGGACACTACTGAGCGACTTCACTTTCACTTTTCACTTTCATGCATTGGAGAAGGAAATGGCAACCCACTCCAGTGTTCTTGCCTGGAGAACCCCAGGGACGAGGGAGCCTGGTGGGCTGCCATCTATGGGGTCGCACAGAGTCGGACACGACTGAAGCGACTTAGCAGCAGCAGCAGGTAACTTAAAGTCACTCAACTAACACTCAGAAAAGCTACATTTCTAATTTAGTATTATCTGACTTCAACCCTGCCCTGCTCATAGCCACTATCCTAAGTGGCCTTACTCATGTTTCCATGGGATGGATTCTGATTCTGCTAAATGAATAAGGACTGGCCACCATTAGCACTCTCAATTTTTTTTTTTTCTATAATGAGGTTAGATTATATTTTTCCTCTTAATTGGAATGCCTTGGAACTTTCTGATGGCCAAATAAAATCTGCTGCAGGAAAGAACATTTTTATCTTCTTACAAGGAAAAAAAAAGCCCATTCTAAATATTATGTTTTATCCTTGTCTGAAAAGAATGATTATTTCATTGAGGCCAAAAATTTGCATTTCAATTGTCTTTATTTTCAAGTTATCTCCTTTAAGAAACAGCTGAAGCAGTGCAATAAAGGCATAATATGATTGTCCTCCTGATAGTCTAGGTTTTTCAAATAATTATTTCAAATGAAAAGAGATCCTTTTAAAAAAATCACATAGGACTCAGCTTCTAGTAATGAATTCCTCATATAAATCTTTTAAGGTAACTATGTTTCAGAAAGCCCATTTTTTTCAGTTTGACTTTTTCTTAGAAATAAAGATTAAAGATGGAATAATTACATTTCTCAGACCAGAGTAAGGCAGAGCTTTGAAAGGATGGCCCAGTCCCAAGCTTAGTTTGTCTTTGCTCATGCTCAAGGCCTCTTGGTTAGACAGAGCTTGCCAAAGACATGAACTATAGTTCCAAAGTGTCAGTCTTATCTTATAAATGCTGTCTTGATAGTACGCTTTCAGTGGATTACCATACCCATCTTGTTTCTCATTTAAATCAAATGTCTATATTACTGTCTATTTTTATGCCTTCTATTTGCCACTTCCACATCTTTCACTGCATTAGCCTTAGAGAACTTCCCAAAATCTTAAATCCACTTTTTTATATAATCTTAAAAGCACTGAAATTCATCAGTGCTGGACATTTGAAACAGGCTATTACTGCTTAATCATATCTGGATGTAAAGGATGTGATCATGGAATTTTCTTTCCCCCTTTTACTTAGAGGTTGTGGTAAGAATTATATGAATAATTCATGAAAAATATTTGAAATACTGTTAAGAATTGTTAAGTACTAATTATTACTATTAATTGTTGTTGCTGTTGTTCAGTCACTAAGTCGTGTCTGACTCTTTTGCGATCCCATGGACTGCAACTCATCAGGTTCCTCTGTCCATGGAATCTCCCAGACAAGAATACGGGAGTGGGTTGCCATTTCCTTCTCTAGAGGATCTATCCAACTCAGGGATTAAACCTGTGTCTCCTGAATTGGCAGGAAAATTCTTTAGCACTGAGTCATTATATATTAATAATAAACTATTAGGGAGACAAAACTGTATGGACTTATGTGCAAAACTTCACAATTCTTTCTAATAAACTTTAAAAGGTATTGCCTACTACTATGTTTCTAATGCTAGTAAGGGGCAAAAATCACAAAATTTAGGGAAAGTCTACACCTACCTTTTGATATCAGATGGTTTTCAGCTCCTTTCTTCCCTTCAGTGCTCAAATCCAATTCATCAGTGTCTAAGGACAAAGATGGATTTAAAATCCTAAAAGATGATGCTGTTAAAGTGCTATACTCAATAGGCCAGCAAATTTTAAAAACTCAATAGTGGCCACAGGACTGGAAAAGGTCACTTTTCATTCCAATCCCAAAGAAGGGTAATGCTAAAGAATGTTCAATTGCACAATTGTACTCATTTCCATGTTAGCAAGGCAATGTTCGAAATCCTTCAAGCTAGGCTTCAACAGTACATGAACTGAGAACTTCCAGATATACAGCTGGATTTAGAAAAGCCAGAGGAACCACATATCAATTGCCAACATCTGCTGGATCATAGAAAAAGAGAATTCCAGAAAAACACCCACTTCCGCTTCACTGACTACGCTAAAGTCTTTGTGTATATTACAACAAATTGTGGAAAATTCTTAGAGATGGGAATACCAGACCACCTTATCTGCCTCCTAAGAAATCTATATGCAGGTCAAGAAGCAACAGTTAGAACTGGACATGGAAGGATGGATTGGTTCTAAATTGGGAAAGGAGTACATCAAGGCTGTATATTGTCACCCTGCTTATTTAACTTATATGCAGAGTACATCATGCAAAATGCCAGGCTGAATGAATCACAAGCTGGAATCAAGATTGCAGGCTGAAAGCTCAGTAACATATGGCACCACCCTATGGCAGACAGTGAAGAGGAACTAAAGAGCCTCTTGATGAAGGTGAAAGAGGAGAGTGAAACAGCTGGCTTAAAACTCAACATTCAGAAAACTAAGATCATGACATCTGGTCCCATCACTTCATGGCAACCAGACAGCTTGTTGTTAAGGATGTTATGTTACAACCTAGTAGCACATACATATGTAAACATGTAGATATAAATTTGAATCACAATTTCACATTGCTACATTCTATTTTCTATTCTATTCTATACAGTAAATCTACACATTAAAAAAATCTGGTCACTACTAAATAAATTGTATAATCACCTAAATGCATCACAATCTAGAGTATGAAAAATCAACCAATCCAAATAAATGACAGTTTACCTCATTTAAAAGATTCCAAAATAGAACACTATACAACTTTAATTAACTAAACATAATAAAACATGCTTCGTATATTTTGTATGTAGTTGGCTTTATGGCTATATCTATAATACATCTCACACCTTTCCAATTAATCAGTAGCTGTTTGAGTGTTTGGCTCCAGTTCTAGATGTGGTCTCTGATTAGTCAAAAAGTGGTATTCAAATGTAAGCATGTGAGCTTACATCTGTGGTGCTCCCAGAGATCTGGACAAAATACAGATGGCCAGAGCTCTCCCTCAGAGTTACTAATTCAACTGATCTAGAATGAAGACCAGGGAACTATATTTAAAGCAAATTCTCAGATGCTACTGATGCTGTCATTCCAAAGTTCACACTTTAAGAAATGTTGGGCTAAGTTACTCAGGGTAACTCCAGGCCACGTGTCCCAGCGATTCATTCAAGATGGGCAGCTTAAGTTCAGGCCCATTCAGTAACAAACATTTGCTCAAGAAATGGGTGTGCAATAGATTTCAGACCAAAGACAGGTAAGGGCAGGAATGAGAATAGGTTCTGGAAAAGCAGCTCCAATCATGGGCCAAATGTGAGAGCCACTGTCCCTGCCTTTGATCTACTTACACATGGGGAACTAGGAGTAGAGTGACGATCTCGTAAAGCACCTGACGAGGACACTGACACACAGAGGAAGCAGAACCACGAAACAGAGAAATGGACTTGCTTTCTGAAGCACTTCTGAGTGTATTCAGTTAATAACACAGCCCCCTAGAACTCTCAACATTGTTTAAGCTAGTTCGAGTTGAATTTTCTTTTCCTTAGACCAAAAATGCATTGTAGCTAATATACCTATATCCTTGATGGAGCAAAGTATTTAAAATTCCTTGGAAGTATATTTTAAATCTTTATGCCTTTTACAATAATCTCTCTGAACTGAAATGTTGCTGTGGGAAATCATCACAAGTAGATCCAAAATTGATATTTTACCCTGCTGCCATTAAGGCGAAGGGTGCACATCACATTCCAATCAGGAGTCAGCACTTTGCATTCCAAGAAAAAAAAAAAATCATGGTTGCCCTGAATAATTGAAATCTCCCAATAAATAAAAACTTAAGCATTACATACTCTAATAACCCGTGACTTTTGCAAATATATTCTGCCAGTGTGCCTTGCCTTTTCATTCTCCTTATCAGTATATTTTGATGAACTGATGTTTTTAGTCTTAATATGGTCCTATTTATCTTTTTCTAAAATTCCTTTATTATTGGGATTTTTCTGTTTTCCTATTTAAGAAATCATTGCCTATTTCATGGTCAGGAAGACTTTTTGTATATTTTCTTCTCAGAGTTCTATTGTTTCTTTTAGTTGACTTGTATGTATGGTTTGAGTTAGGCATCAAATTTATTTCTCATATAGCCAACTAACAGTTTTTTGAAAAGATCATCTTCCTCCATTGCTCTGTATGGTCTCTTTGCTTTAAATTAGGTGATCATATATGTGTTGGCTGGACCTCATTTTCAAGAGAATGAGATGTGCTGTACTCCACAATTTTACAGATATTTATTAACAGTGTAGCATTTAGAGCGATCTATTACGAATTAAGAACTGAATTCTTCAAAATGAAGGAGCAATGGCATTTTTATTTTACTTCTCTATCTTGAAGTTCACCAAAATCAACTAAAAATTATATACATATATATATGAAATATATATCACATACTCATGTGAATATGAATAAGGAACTTGCTATTTCCCCCAAATGATATTAGGTATATTTTTCCAAATCTGGTGAAACTTGGGTTTAAGTCTGCATAAACACTAAAAAATAACCTTGATTCAGTTAGAATTTTCCCTAAAAGTAAATGTCAGCATTCTGACAAGTCTATTGCATGAACATATGTTTTAGAAGTTTTCAATCTAGGGCAATCATAGGACACAGGAAAGTATGGAATGTCCCATGCATGGAGACCCATGAGTGGATAAATTTTGATTTAGAAATGCTTAACTTAGGTACATGAAATTCTTGCAAATGGAATTAGTAAGTTGCAATAAGGCTTAGTATTTTAAAACTGGTTCTCTAGGGGGAGATTTCCCTGACTTATTCATGCTCTTTCTTTGATCTTAGGTACAGGAATGTATAACCTGCAGGCTCCTGTACATGCCTGTGGATCCTCAGGTGTGGATGAGGCCTGAACACTTCCTGGAAAGTGTAGGTATTCAATACATCTATGCTAACTTGATTGTTTTTAGCACAGTAAAAATTAACATTTATTGACTCTGATTTTATCATAGTAAAAACTGTCATCTCATTTCAGAGGGATGTTCTTAGTCGCAAATGAGATAACAGATGGGACTTTTGTTTATTACTGCAAAATCCTATTCAAAGGGGTTATCATTTCTAACATTGCTTTCCCCTTTTAACATATTCAGTTTTCCAACAAGGCTGACAATTAAATAAGCAGATGATATTTACAAGAGGCGTATGTCTAAGCATCTCTCCTACACTATCAATTGTATTTGAGAAATTGGCTTCTGAAATTTTAAAGCATTTTTCCTTCCACAGAGCTCCCCAGATTCCTCTTTGTTTTTAATGACAAGGTTGATTTTTTGTGTTTCAGTGTCACCAGGTAACCGAGTGCAAAGACACAGGGGAGGCTGGGATGGAAGTGGTGGCTATGATGGTTAATGTCATGCGTCAACTTGACCAGGTCATGGGGTACCCAGATATTTGGGTGAACATGATTTCTGGGTGTGTCTGTGAGGTTATTTCCAGATGAGACTGGCATTTGAGTCAGACTGAGTAAAGCTGACTGCCCTCCCTAACATGGGTGGGCAACATCCAATCCACTGGGGGCCTGCAGAACAAAAAGGTGAAGGAGGGGACAGTGTGGTCCCTCCAAGTGTTTGAGCTGTGTCATGAGTCTCTTCCTGACCTCTCACTGGGATCTTGTGCCATCTGTTCCCTGGTTCTCAAGTCTTCAGATTTGGACTGAACTATATACCACGGCTCTCCTGGATCTCCAGCTTGCAAACAACAGATCATGGAACTTTTCAGCCTCTGCAAACATCATGCGAGTCAACTCCTATACACACACACACACACACACACACACGTGTGTGTGTGTGTGTGTGTGTACAATGTTTACTGTGCTAAAATCAATTCAGCATACATATATTGAATGCCTACTACTATCTAGGCAATGTTCAAACCTCCCCCGCCCCCACGGAGCCATATATTTTAGCTTTGTTGATTGTGGTGGGCTTCAAGATAACAGAGCAAAACAACACTATTGCCCCATTATATGTATTTGTTACTGGTTGTGTTCTCTAGAGAAATCTGATTTCCGTCCCAGACTCTATGACTATTTGATATGGCTTTTCCAGAAGATTAGTCCTGATATTCCAAGCTAAGCTAACACTCCACTTGCAGGCTGTTGACTTGTTGGTGGTTTATACACACAAACACACACACAATATTACTGTCATTACTGTATACAATTACTGTGGCTCATCTGCAGTTGTAGGTTAAGAATATACAAATATAATTTAGACATGGTTATAACTTAATAAAAATTCAGTGCACATTTACAAAAACCTTAGATAATTTTGGATAAGCCTCTGGTGTAGATAAATAAAACTCTAACGTGCAAGATTCTAGTCTAGATTACTTTAAAAAATTGCAATTTGTATGCCAAAAAAGTAGACGCTGAAGCTCATTTAAAGTCAAGGTAAATTACATCTGTTACTTCAACTGATATATCAGTCCTATCATTCTGACAGAGAGGAAAATTCAATTAGTCTGACAGAAGTTCACAAAGAATTCCTGATTACTACCTCCTTCTTTTCACATGTTCTCAAAATGATCTGTTGTTAAAACTTCCACTGAGTTTAATAATAGCAAAAGTTTACCCCCTCACAAAAAATGGTTCTGAGGTCAACTGTTCTCCCACTTAAAAGAGAAAGTCAGTTAAACACTCAGTTGGCACTTCTCCAGTTTGCAGGCTGAAATGGTTTTGTATGAAAGTGACTTTGTATCATTTCAATTTTATACTGAACAGTTTTTCCTAAGTGACAAATGAAGTCTTGTTCTATGAACCGAAACTATGTGCTACTCATTTTCATTTCATCTTTGTCTTAAAATAATATAACTCTTGCATTAAAAAACTAGTGGAATATAAATGCAATAAAACACTGCATTTCATATATTCATCTAATTGATACTGAACAAATAATTTAGCAATTATAAAATTGGAGGGGCTGTCTAGAATTTGGAACTGAGGCTCACACTCAAAGAAAGAAGCTAAAAAGCAGGATATATATAATAGGAAATATCAGAACTATATAAAGAAACTCTACCCTAAGGCATGAATGATAAAGTGAACCACAGAGGCAATGTTGGGACAAACACTTTCAATCAAGGGGAGTAAGAATTTTGCTAGAAAGAGAGGATTAAAATAAACAGGAATAAATGAATACAGCAAAAATCTGTCTTATATAAAGCATTTGAAATATCTTTTAAAGAATGAAGGAAAAAAACAGAGGTAGGATAGTCTTAGTATAGACTCAGTACAGAAAATGAAAATTAGATGGAAATACAGTGTAAGATTGTATCAATGGGAGAAGGGCACTGAAGGGTTTACTGCACACCCTCAACCATGGCAAGCATACCCAATGATAAAGGTGCACCTATCAAGCTTGCTGAGGCTCACATCACTCTACTTCTTCCCTGTGAGTCTACATTCCCCAGGCAAGCAACCAACCTAATCCTGGCTCCCTATGTAGACTTTTCTTCAAGAAACAGGATGTGATGGTCAACTACCATTGGTTGATCTACTGGCATTATAAATCTCAATGTAAACAGGGATCCTCACTGTGGCTGCATATCAAAATCAGCTGGAAAGTTTTAACTATGTATTTCAGGACCATTCCAGACCAATTAAATCAGAATTGTGTCTAAGCATTGGCATTCTCTGCGTTATTCTCATGGTACTCAGGGCTAAGAAGCCGTGCCATAATTAAACTGGTAATTTGGCTTGAACATCAGCCTCCTGTCTCTTTGGTTATTGTTGTGTTGTCTCTTCATGATCAAATTCAATATGAACTGGAAAAATTGAGACTTCTGTATTTGCAAAGTTGAAGACTGCTCTCAACTTGCTACGTGAAGCGTGGTTTCTCTGAATCAGCAGCATGGGCACTACCTACAAGTCTTTCAGAAATTCAGAATCTCAGGGCAGCCCCAAGACTTACTGAATCAGACTTTGTATTTTAACAAGATTTTTGGTTGATTCTTTTTCCTATTAAAGTTTGAGAAGTACTGTGCACTGATGTTTCTCAAAGTACAGTTCTTACACCTGTGTATCTGAATGATGCTAGAGACGCACATTACTAAACTTCACCCAGACTGAACACACTGTGAGCCCGACTCCTCTGTCACATTTTTCCATTTCATCATCATAATTTTTCCAAATACTCCTGAGAGACACAGATAATTATGATCATGAACTGTTTACAAAAGATGAACTTTTTTTATAATTAATCAAAATAGTAAAAAAAAAAATACTAGAAGAGTGTTAATCTTTGATGAATCCATGCCACTTAGAAGTCAGAATGACAATAAAAGTCATTACTAAAAAGGAAGAGAAAAATATTTTTAAAATATATTTTCCATTAAAAATTTTGTCATGGAGTTACAGTTATGCATGCAGCTGGCAGAGGCTCTATTTAGAAGAAAATAAACCATCTAGTATTCATATGGAATTGGTCATTCTACCACAGCATTCTGAATAATGTATGAGGAATCCAGGGAAGATTAATTTGAATGAAGGAATATTCTGAATAACTTTCACTTTTTAACTCACATCAAAACTGAAAACAATATTACTGCTAACTCATTCATTCATTTTTGTTTATGTTCTGAAGGTTGCATGGTTGGGAGTCTTTCCCAGGAAAGGATGACAAGCCTTAGAAATTATCCAGTGCACATTCATTTTTCTTTCTTCTTTGATAGATAATAATTCCCTAAATACTCATTTTTTTTTTTTTACAGGAAGTGCTTCAGAAAAAGAGAGCTATCACTGTAGAATGATTTGATAACAAGCTTTGAAGGTATGATTCCCCCAAACATATTGTTTGATAGAATAACTGTGTTGAGGTTGCCATACCATGACCATTTTCCAGGAGAGTTCCTACTTTAAATCATATCTTTAATGTTTGTTTGCCTTAATGGATTACAAGATGCAGCTATCAGGAGGGGTCACTGCCATTATTTGCTAGAAGTATCAAAAGAAGCATGACTCTCTCCACCTTATACACTCTGGCAATCTCCCTTGTTTGAGCAGGATGAAAGCGTCTGACTGCTATTTTGATCTGAATTCAGGAAGCAAGGCAATGCAGCTCATGTTCTTCCTCAGTATCTCTGCTTCTGAATGTGTTTTCCTGGCAGATTTTCAATGTCTCTCTCCAATAAAAGTTAACAAATGTAAGAAAGAGAAGCCATAAATAGCAAAACATCCTATTTCAACAATATATAAGTAAAACAATTTATAGAGAACTAGATATCAGAATCAGAATTGTTCCAAATGGTCATTTTGTAAATATTACAAGACACCTTACAATAAAAAAAAAAAAAACAGATGTACTTTTTTAAAAATAATCAGACATCTAAATCCAATAGTCTGGGTCATTAAAACTAGAAAAGCATCTGGCTATATTCATTCATAGATCCTAAACCACAATGAGACATTAAAATAAGTAAGAATAAATCCAGTATACTAAATAACTAATAAGAAAGGGTGCCATCAAATCAAATCTTGAAGATTTCTAGATGATAACATATGTATAAGATTGGTAGAAAAAAGCATGTAAAATGTAAGAATTCACAAAACTGCCAGTGACTTTTTCAGAAGACCTATTAACAAACCAGTACTTGGGGCAGCAAGAATTGAGGAGCAAGACTGAATGATGGGCAGTGTAAGTGGGCCCGTCAACAACAAAGGATGTACTAACAAGTCTAATTCACTTGCTTTCAGAATGGCTGGTTCCAGAGTTTGAGCTAAAAATGAAAGAACAGTCCTTTAAAGCAAACCTGCCACCAGAGATTCAGACTATGGGTGAAGACAAAAGCCAAAAGTGGGGTCATGGGCCAGGAAAGTTCTCAATCTCTTCATGAGGCTGGGAATTCAACTACTCACAGCATATAATGCAAGAGTCCACGTGACCAATCACATGCACAACCTACTCATACAGCTAGGGAGCCTACAGTTAGACTTCAGATTGCTGGTTCCTGAGAGCCAGTAGAGAGAAATTAATACAGTTTGGCAACTAGTACAGATCAATCCAGACTCTATCCTTTATATCAATGACCAACTTTGTTTAATTAGCATTCTCAAAAATTAATCATGATCATTATTTTTAAAGGCTCAATTAGAAGGTTAAATAAAACAATGGCTGTGACTGGAGGGAAAAAATAGAGAAAACAAATTTTTAAAAACAAACCGAAAAAGATCAAGGTTAAAGGTCTGAAAAGCTCAATCAGGAAAGTATCTCAGAACACAATGCAAAGGGAAAGAAAAAATACAAAAGAAACGCTGTAAGACACAGAGGATCAATTAAAAATAGCTAGCAACTAGCAAAATGGTAATTCCAGAACAGAGCTATGAAAAAGATAAAGGAAAAAAATAAAGGCCAATATTAAAAAAATAAAATAAATTACCAGGGCACAACTAAATTAAGAACCAAATAAAGAAAAAAAAAAAAAAGCCATATAGGAACAATAAAAAAGTTATTTCCATAGACAAAAGAATCTCATATCAAACTTTTAACCTGTAAAATGAAATTTTAGGGAAATCATAGTGCAAATTCATAAGGCACAGGAGTGATGAATGAAAACGTCAACTCTTGTGCCCAGTTAAATCAGTATTTTGAATTCATGTTCATAATGTATTAAAAAATCTCAAACTGTTACAATGTATTGGCCTTAAATTTTTTCTTAGTGATGTCTGAGAAAATAAAACAAAATCCAAGATTCTAGAATACAAAAGATAAAAGAAAGGTATGCCAAGAGCTCAGGAAAATGTGTATTTAATTTCAAATAATTGTTTATATTGTAGTTGTAAAATATACTGCTTTTATTACATAAGGATTCATGAAAGAGGTATAATGGAAAAACATAATATAACTATTTCAATTTGGGAACTAAAATTGTAAACAATTAATGCAAAATCTGAAAGGCAATTAGTAGGGGAGAAGAAATAGGTAAAATTTTTGCTAAGCATCTTTTCTCATTCACAAGTGAGGTTATAGATTTAGGTTAGATGTTTCCATTAATAGCAGAACGTATGTTTAAATATTATCTGTGGAAAATAGGGGTAATTTTTACTAGTCAAAATAAAACTAGACTATGATGAAATCAATAAGATCAAAATATAGCTGTAACTTTAAATACTAATTCTAACATTACAGAGAGGGAAAAAGTTGGGCTTAAAGCTCAACATTCAGAAAACTAAGATCATGGCATTTGGTCCCATCACTTCATGGGAAATAGATGGGGAAACAGTGGAAACAGTGCCTAACTTTATTTTTGGGGGCTCCAAAATCACTGCAGATGGTGATTTCAGCCATGAAATTAAAAGATGCTTACACCTTGGAAGGAAAGTTATGACCAACCTAGACAGCATATTAAAAAGCAGAGACAGCATCTTAAAAATGCCAACAAAGGTCCGTCTAGTCAAGGCTATGGTTTTTCCAGTGGTCATGTATGGATGTGAGAGTTGGACTATCAAGAAAACTGAGCATAGAAGAATTGGTGCTTTTGAACTGTGGTGTTGGAGAAGACACTTGAGAGTCCTTTGGCCTGTGAGGAGATCCAACTAGTCCATCCTAAAGGAGATCAGTCCTAGGTGTTCATTGGAAGGACTGATGCTGAAGCTGAAACTCCAATCCTTTGGCCACCTGATGTGAAGAGCTGACTCATTTGAAAAGACCCTGATGCTGGGAAAGATTGAAGGTGGGAGGAAAAGGGGATGACAGAGGATGAGATGGCTGGATGCTATCACCGACTCAATGGACAAGGGTTTGGGTGGACTCTGGGAGTTGGTGACGGACAGGGAGGCCGGGCGAGCTGCGGTTCAGGGGTTGCAAAGAGTAGGACACGACTGAGCGACTGAACTGAACTGAACTGAACATTACAGAAAGTATATACGTATAACCCAAATCCAACAACCTAAAACAAAGTAATATATAAACTTGAAAATAAGAAAATTTAAAATGATATATGAGGAAAATATCTGTAGAAATCAAGCAGAGTTGATAATACTGGTATGAAAATTAGGATTCAAAGGAATTTAGTCAGTGTGAGTGAAGTGCTAGTCAGTCATTCGTGTCAGACTCTTTGCAACACCGTGGACTGTAGTCCGCCAAGCTTCCCTGTCTATGGAATTCTCCAGACAAGAATGCTAGAGTGGGTTGCCATTTCCTTCTCCAGGGGATCTTCCCAACCCAGGGATCAAATAAACCAAGCTCTCCTGCATGGCAGGCAGATCCTTTACTGTCTGAGCCACCAGGGAAGCCCTAAGGTTGTCTAAGAAGATATAACTACAAGACTTCATGCAATATAGCTTTCAAGTACAGAAGGAAAACCTGAGTACAAGAAAGATGACCAAAAAAATAATCATATTGAATACTACGAGTGTTAATCATTAACACAACTATCTCAGGTATCCATATATGAAGGTAAAACCCTATTCAAAGTTTAAAGAATTTGAATAACAAAAATGAATGACATTGATACATACATCAACATTATATACATATACATTATATGTATATATACTATATGTATAATACATATGCTATGGAGTCCATAATGTATACATAGTATATAGTATGTATGTATATGAGATATGTGATATCATAATATCAAAGGGCAGAAGAAAGGGGCAAAACAAGGCAATTTTTTTTTTTTTCCATGACTGCTTTTGAAAATTCACTCTGTGGGTCTTGGTCTTCCCTTGTCCTTAGATAAAATCTTAGGCAGATCTCCACCTTCTTTGGCCACTTTATGATAATATAAAGTCCTTCTGTTTCCTATAGATGGAAACACTGCAAGGGGAAAGGGTGACATAGTTAGTTTTTCTCTATTGACCCCACCTGAAGATACTGTCTCTCTTCCCTATATTAACTCAGTAGACTCCCAAGGCTCTTTGAATGTGGTGGGCAGAAGAAAGAAGCAGAGACTAGCTTCCTAAAGTTATAAGCTAGAATCAATAATTCCTTAGCTTCAGTTCAGTCACTCAGCCATGTCCAACTCTTTGTGATCCCATGGACTGAAGCACACCAGGCCTCCCTGTCCATCACCAACTCCCGGAGCTTGCTCAAACTCATGTCCATTGAGTCGGTGATGCCATCCAACCATCTCATCCTCTGTCATCCCCTTTTCCTCCCACCTTCAATCTTTCCCAGCATCAGGGTCTTTTCCAATGAGTCAGTTCTTCACATCAGGCAGCAAAAGTACTGGAGTTTCAGCTTCAGCATCAGTCTTCCCAATGAATATTCAGAACAAATTTCCTTTAGGATTGACTGGGTGGATCTCCTTGTAGTCCAATGGACTCTCAATGTCTTCTCCAACACCACAGTTCAAAAGCAGCAATTCTTCGGCACTCAGCTTTCTTTACAGTCCAACTCTCACATCCATATACGACTACTGGAAAAAACATAGGTTTGACTAGACAGACCATTGTCGGCAAAGTAATGACTCTGCTTTTTAATATGCTGTCTAGGTTGGTCACAGCTTTTCTTCAAAGGAACAAGCGTGTTTGAATTTCATGGCTGCAGTCATCATCTGTAGTGATTTTGGAGCCCAAGAAAATAAAGTCTGTCACTGCTTCCATTGTTTCCCCATCTATTTGCCATGAATTGATGGGACTGGATCCCATGATCTTAGTTTGGTTAAGTGCTGAATTTCACTTCTGAGTGTGCTTTGTGGGTTTTGTGAAGAGTATTCACTGCTTAGAATCTTTCTCTGAAATCCTCTGGTGCACTTTCCGGCTGCACGCTTAGGATGACCTCTCCCCACGCCCAATTCGGATTTTAGTTCTCAACAGTCTAAGCCTAGCCAACCCCTCAGAATTCCACCAAATCTCCAGGTTTCACTCCTAGAAATAATCCCAATGAGACAACCCCAGGGAACTCTCTGTGTATATCCAAAGGAAACATGCATTTCTTAACCAATCTTTGAGAAAGCAGTTATTCTCCAAATTATAGTCTTCTACTGGGCTGCCACAAGCAACTTCCATTTCTTGCAATTTGGTTCTCTCAGGCATATCAGTCACTAATTGATATGCATTGTTTGAACCTCCAAAGAAAACACCACACTTTCTCAGGTTTCTTTGAAACCTCCATCAATCTACTGGAGATTGGAGGAAAAGCACCTCCCTTTCTTAGTCATGTTGTATGTGGGGGTATGCCACAGCACTGCAACAAGTTTTTACAAGGAAATTCTCTCTCCAATCTTCAATTCCTTACCTATCCTCTTTTATAGCTAGAGGTTGACAATCTGCTCTGTAAGGCATGTGTAGGTGGTCTAACACCTTACTTTAGAACATGACAGAAGTTGTCACCTACTGTTTTCTGTCATTTTGATTCACTAGAAACTAAACTCATATCCCATTTAACATCTTGTTACACAAGAGGTTGGCATTGGAGGTAACAGGTCTACCCATGCAGACTATAATTTTCCAGTGTCTATCACAGATCAGACATCAGCATGAAGATGTGAATTTCTTCAGCTCAGGTCAAGGACACTGTTTCCCATGAGAGTCAAAGAAATCTGGGACAACAGTGGCATATGATACTCTTAAAGAAGGAACAGCTGAGTATTTGAGATTTAACTGTGGTCAAGAAGGCTGAGTGCCAAAGAACTGATGCTTTCAAATTGTGGTGCTAGAGAAGACTCTTGAGAGTACCTTGGACTGCAAGGAAATCAACCCTGAATATTCCTTGGAATAACTGATGCTGAAGCTGAAGCTCCAATACTCTGTTCACTTGATGTGAAGAACCAATTCATTGGGAAAGACCCTGATGCTGGCAAAGATTGAGGGCAGTAGGAGAAGAGGGCGACAGAGGATGAGCTGGTTGGATGGCAACACCAAATCAATGCACATGAGTTTGAGCAAACTCCGGGAGACAGTGAAGGACAGGGAAGCCTGGTGTGCTGCAGTCCACGGGGTCACAAAGAGTCGAACACAACTTAGCGACTGAATAACAACCAAGATATATGTGACACTGGGAAAATCGCCATTGCCTCCATTAGTTCAGGCAATAAAGAGAAAAGCAAAAATTCTTTCAGCACATGGATCAAGACCACTTCCAAGGCTTAAAATATAAGCTGAGTAGTAAATTCATAAATAAGGTGTGATCTTTTCAGTTTAAGGTCAGAGGATACAATTAGCCTTACTCCATGAGTATCTCCTTGACAAATATCATTTTGAATATGTGATTAGGGACAGAAATTTAAAAACTAAACTAGGCAGTGATTCCTCTCCCCTCCCAAACTGGAGAAGTTATCAGATCCAAATGGAAAACGTGTGCCTGCTGCTTCCAGCAGAATGTTCAACCCATTAAGTCTTCTTAACATGAAGACTGTTCAGATAGGAAGCACTGGAATTAAGTGTTCAGAGCTCTTCGTGTTTAACCAGAGAATATATCCGTAGTGGCTAAACACTTCACCCAACTTATCTCATTCAAGATTAGAAGGCACAAACAAATGCTCATTTATCCTAGCAGACTATAAGACAGCTTCAGACTCAGGGGAAGATTTCTAGAACCCTGTGTGTGGAATGTGCTCCACCTAGTGGGAGTTCAAAAATCTAGAACCTTCCATCCCTCAACAAGAGAGCCCTTCAAGAAGAGGAATTTAATGAAAATCTACTAAATATAACAGGGATACAATATAGACTGCTGTTTCATAATGCTACCAGGACAATCATACTGGTTTTCTTTTTTTCACACTGGGAAACGTATCTCAGTTGCATTATCTCTGTATTTAGTGTGAGTGATGGAGATTATATATCCAGAAGCCAGGATGCAGTTAACTGCAGGGACAAATTTCAGGTATAATACTTCTAAGTATCAAGATAAGAGTCAGGCTAATCATCAATGGTAACAAACTAGAGTGAATGTTCCCAAATCAGGGACTGCAGGATAAAAGCAAAATGGATGACTCTCAGAAGCCCACACCATGTCTAATACGGTGGTGCAGATTTTACCTGTATGTAAAGTGAGAGATGAAAATGGGTTGCATTCATTAACCAAGTATTTATTGGGTAAAGGCACTGTTCTAGGACACAGCAATGCAGTTTATGATTCAGTGGAAGGAGACAGATATTGAGCAAATATATTAAATAAATAATACATATGAAAGAAAATGAAAGTTATAATCTATATACCAATACAAAAATGTAGATTATAAATAAATATGTGGTGTTCTGAGTGGTTTTTAAGAGAAATGAAGTAAATTAAATCCAAGTAAGGGAATGGTTAGGGGTTATTTTTATTTGGTTGGTCCAAGAAAGATCCCTGAATAAGGACACAGATTAACGGAGACCTGGAAGTAAAGAGAGAACAAGTCATATACACGTCTGAGGAAGAGCGTAGTAGAGAGGGGAAGCCACACGTAAAACATGTGCCTGAGGGAAGACTATTCTTGGTGGGTGGAAGGATGGGCAAGGAGGCTAACCTGAGTGTAAAAAGGAGAAAAAAGGAGAAAAGTAAGGAGGAGTGGCCAGAGGCCAGATGGTGTAAGGAATTTCAGGCTTTGGTTGAGCACTGTGAATTTTGAATGAGTTGAAGGTTTTGAGCAGTGAAGTCACAGGAGTCATCTTCTAAAGGACTGTTCTAACAATGTAGAATACAGAGGGGCATGTGCTGGGTAGAGAGATTAGTTGAAGTGTTATTGTAGTAGTCATAATGGGGCATAATGATACTTGAACTGAGTGTGAGTATGTGTGTGTGTATAGAGATGGAGAGAAACAGAGACCAAGGCAGAGAACAGAACTCACATCCATCAGACAGAGACTATAGAATATTTTTCAAGGAATTATGAAACATTTTTAAAAATGAATCATTTATTAGGATATCAATTAGAACTCAACCAATTCTAACAAGTAGAATAGAAACAGACAGCATCTTTCAATCACAATGAAACTATACTCAGTAGACTAGAGTGATAGACTAGAACACAAAACTAACGCACTGGAAAATCTTTAAAGTCCTTTATATAACATTTTGCTTATAGCCTGATAGTCCTTACTAAACCAGGGTCAATCTGTAGCCAGTCTTCTTGTTTGCCCAGGTATACAGGAAAACTGAGAGGCTTACATTTCTCAGATATACATCTCAGAATAATTTTTCTCCAAGTCCAGGGCTTCTTGTGATTTCTCCCCACACTCTATCTCTGACAATTTTTTAAATTATACATCTTTAATTGCAAGCATGTATTTTTTAAATGTATGTCTCTTGGTAAAGCCTCTCCTGCTTCTTTCCTATTGTGTCACTCCAAGTCTGACTTGCCCTGTGCATACAAAGGCTGGAGTTCCACTGAAGGCCCCTTCACTGTGACTACAGAACAGGCTGCTGTCCAGTGGGAGTCTGCTCACATTAATTTTTAAAGGATAAACTATCAACAAAGGCCTTTCCACAATGACTACAGACATAATTTTTCAATCATGTATTCTCCGTGTGAATACAGGTTAGCTCTCTGACTGACATCTTTCCCACATCCATTATATTCAGTTTTTCCTAGTGTGAATTCTCTGGTGTCTGATACACACTCTGGAAGAAGACACTTCCATATTCATTTTATAGGGTTTCTCTCCAGTGTAGTTTGTGATATTGATAGGAGCAGAGTATGAGTCAAGGCTTTCCCACATAGAGACGTGTATGGTTTTCCTCAGTATGAATTCACTTTAGGTATTTGAAGGATGAAAAATTACTGAAAGCTCTATTGTGTTGCTCATAGACATCAACTTTCTCTCCCATGTGAGGATTCATGTCATGAATGAAGGGTATAAAATAGTATGTCACGAATGAAGGGATGTCTTAAATGATCATTTGACCTCTGGAGGTTGGTGGTTAGTCACTGAGTTGTGTCCAGCTTTTGCAACCCCATGGACTGTGGCCTGCCAGGCTCCTCTGTCCATGGAATTTTCCAGGCAAGAAGAGTGGAGTGGGTTGCCACTGCCTTCTCTAGGGGATCTTCCCAACGCAGGGATTGAACTCGGGTCTCTTTCACTGCAGATGGTCTCTTGTATTGCAGGTGGATTCTTTACCAACTGAGCCACTAGGGAAGACCCTAGTCCACATTAAAGATCTCACATTAGTGATATCAATTCTAAAGGAAAAGGAGAAAAGTGCAGCTGGAGTTCATATCAGAATATTCATATTGGGAAGATACACAAGAAAAAACTCTTTAGCACCCAAATGAGCAAGAGCATTAGACTTTCGCTGGATGACCTATTATAGAAAATATGCACAGAGGATAAAGATTTAGTACTCTTAAAAAGGTTGAGCCCAGAATTTGGCAACAAGTAATAAAACAACTAGATAAATCTTCTTCAGTAAATTTGTATTTGCAATTAAAATTAAGAAAAAGTTGTTGAAAGAACTAAAAGGAAAGTATCTCTCTCTACAAACTTGTTTTCAGTTTCTTAAATTTTGCTTTTCTAATTATACACTTAAAGCATTTAAAAAAAAAAGAAGTGTGTTGATCACCCACTATCAAAGTAAAAATTAATTTAAAATGGTTTTATTGAAATCATCGAAGAGGAAAGACTCATACATTATGTATCTTTGCTTTTGAGAATTAGTCACAATGTTTTCATTCTATTTTATAACGTAGACTTGTAATTTTAAGACCTACTCCTATTTTCATTACCAGTTCTATATCATAACATTTCCATTTGAAGAGTCTTTATTTTCACAGATTTTGTTGTTTGCTTACATTTAAGGAAAGGTACAAGGATGAAACATTTTTTAATCTCATAGACAAATAAGTGACTAGTTGAATAAATTTAGAACTTAATTAGAATTTAGAATCACAGCGCTTTCCCTCAAACTCTGTAGAACAGAAAAATAAATATCACTTCAATGAATTAAGTACAAGGAAAAAGAATGGGAGGAGATATTTACAGATTAAATTACATTTTAAAGATTTATTAACCAAACAATTTGTAAATGCAAATCCTATCCCAAATAGGATCCTGATTTGAATAAATCAAAAGTAAATGTATGAAGTTGGGATGACTGGTACACTGACTGGCTATTGAATGATATTACAGAAATACAGTTTTTTAGGTAGGGCAATGGACTGCAGTTAAGCTTTCAAAAAAGAGACTTTGTATTTTAGAGACATATATTAAAATATTTATGAAAGAAGTGATATGATATCTTAGAACTGCTTCTAAGCTCAGAGGGATGGTGGCTGGAGATACGAATGAAATCAGGTTGGCAATGAGTTGATAAATATTGAGCTGGGGAATGGGTACATATGGGTTTATTGTACAAATTTTCTCTAGTTATATATGTATTTGAAAGTTTTCATAATAGAACAAGAATGGGGAAAAGGCTAATTATAATTTATTCTTTTCTATAGTTGTGGAATAAAGATCTAAAAATACAGTTTCTTTGTCAAGAAAGGTGTTTTTTATTCACGATTTTCAGCCAGAATGCTTGCTGAATAGCTTTTCCTTAAATTCCAATATCCTTACTATTTCCACATCTTTATCTTTTAAAATTAACTCTATGAATTTTGTTAAATATCAAATTATATCTTTACCTATGAAATGATATTTATGTGTTTTAACATCATTTTAATATGTTTTTATTTCTCTGCCAATTCTATGTTGCTTTCCACATCATTTATCTTTTTTTCTGCTCAGTTAAATGTTTGTTATTATTGCATTCTGAGCTCTATAACATTTGCTCAGTTTCCTCTTGTATACTTTCTGCTCTTAATTGGTTTTAAAACATTTAAAATTTTTTCCATAACTTTACATTGCTGATCTCTCTTCAAACTTTGATTTGCCACTTGGATAGCTCCATTTTTTATAACCTCTTTTCTTTTATTTTTTATCTCTCTTCTTACACAGTCTATGATTTCCTCTTTTGTCAAAAAGGACAGAACAAATAGAATCTGAAATTTCTTGCTGCATATATAAAATATTTTTCAAGAAAATATATTTGTACTGATGGCCAATAAGCATTTGAAAAGATGCTCATCACTGCTAATTATTAGAGAAATGCAAATAAAAACCACAATGAAATACCATTTCACACCAGTCAGAAAGGCCATCATTAAAAAGTCGACGAATGATAAACTCTGGAGAGGATGTGGAGAAAAGAGATCCCTCTTACACCATTAGGAATGTAAACCGGTGCAGCCACTATGGAAAACAGTATGGAGGTTCCCCAAAGCACTACAAATAGCTACCATATGATCCAGCAATCTCACTCCTAGGCACATATCCAGACAAAACTATAATTCAAAAAGATATACACACTGCTGTGCTCATAACAGCACCATTTACAACAGCCAAGGCACAGAAGCAACCTAAGTGTCCATCAACAGATGGATAAAGATGATGTGGTATAGATTAATATACAATTAATCAAAGTACAGTGAATAAGTACTCAGCCTTAAAAATAAATGAAACAATGCTACTTTCAGCAACATGGACGGATGTAGAGATTATCATACTAAGTAAATGAGAAACAGAAAGACAAATAACCATATGATATCACTTATACGTGGAATCCAAATAACAACACAAATGAACATATCTACTAAACAGAAGCAGACTCACAGACACGGCCAAGCAGGGAGTGAGGTGGGGGAGGGAAGGATTGGGAGTCGGCACTAGTAGATGCAAACTATTATATACAGGATGGATAAACCACAAGATCCTACTGTACAGCATAGGGAACCATATTTGATATCAATGTTCATAGTTAATGTGATTTAAGCCAAATAAATTGATACATATTTTAACTAAATCACTTTATCATATAGCAGAAATCAACACAATACTGTAAATCAACTATACCTCACCAAAAGTTAAAAGAAAAATTAAGTCAGCAGATTAACAATAACAGAAAGAATATGGTTTTAGATGCTTTGGGGATCTTTATTCATAACTGCCAGAACTTGGAAGCAATCAAGATGAACTTCAACAGGTGAATGGATTAATCTGTGGTACATCTAGACCATGAGTATTATTCAGCACTAAAAGAAAATGAGCTATCAAGTGTCAAAAAGACACGGAGAAAACTTAAACACATATTAGTAAGTGGAAAAGCCAATCTAAAAGGGCTACAAACTATGTGATTCCAACTTGAAAAGGCAAAACTATGAAAATAATGAAAAAGATCAGTGATTGCCAGAGGTTGAAGAAGAGGCTGAGGATGAATAGGCAGGAAGTGGAGGATTTTTAGAGCAGTTAAAATCCTCTGGTGCACGTCATACATTTCTCCACACCCACAGAATGCACACCACCAAGAGTGAACTGGGATGGATTAATCAACTACACACTTTGGGTGATAATAATGTGTAAGTGTAGGGCTTCCCAGGTGGCTCCAGTGGTAAAGAATCCTTTTGTGTCACTGCAGGACACACAAGGGATCGCTGGTTTGATCCCTGGGTTGGGAAGATCCCCTGGGGAACGAATGGCAACCTGCTCCAGTATTCTTGCCTGAAAAGTTCCATGGACAGAGGAGCCTGATTGGAAACAGTCCATGAGGGTCGCAAAGAGTTGAACACGACTGAGCGCACACACGCAATGTGTAAGTGTAGACTCCTGGGTTGGGACCAATGACTCTGGTGCAGGGTGTTGATGATGGGGGAGTCTATATATGTGGGAAGGCAGGACAACTATGGGAAATCTTCACCTTCTGCTCCATTTTGCTGCTCTAAAAATAAAAGTCTATTTCTTAAACAATGATTTCCCTCTGCCTCTTGAATACTTCATTTTTTCATAAGCCCTCTTGAATTTTTTTTTTCATTCTTCAAAAGTGGCAAGGCTCTCTATGCCTGGTATTTCCCAACAAAGCCATAGGCTTTCTCATTTTCTACTTGCATACTGTAAGAGAAATTCTTTTAAAGCTCAGTCCAGAGGGCTTACTGCTCATACGCAGACATCCATGTATAAGAGTAGTGGGGCCACTGAGGCTGTGAATGATCCCAGCAGACCAATTTTACCTCTGCCTGCTTTCCTCTCTGTTTGCAGAAGCTTCTTTGTCAGGAGTTAGATTGGGTGATACCCAGCTTTCTTCCAGGTGCAGCAACAGTTGTCTTTCTTTGGATCAATCTCACTAACTTCCCAGTCAACAGAACCTCCCACTCAGTATCAAGATACTATGATTCCAGATCCATAGTTCCTGAAATTGAATTCCCCAATTCAATTTTATCATGGAAGTCACTAAAGTGCTAAGCCAAAATCACAGCTGTCGTCATTACCGCACATTTTCTGTTTCCTTTACTTTTCTTTTTTTTTTTTTCTGATTCTTTTTTTTTTTCTAATTTTATTTTATTTTTAAAACTTTACATAATTGTATTAGTTTTGCCAAATATCAAAATGAATCCGCCACAGGTATACATGTGTCTATTTCCCAGGTTTTGCACAACTACAACTTACAGGAATTCTGCTGATCCATGACAGTCCATAGGGTTGCAAAGAGTCTGACACAACTGAGCACACTTATACACAGTATGACTCATGAGGGCCCTCTGGGAGTTGCCAGATCAGTCTCTCAGGGCTTATATCTGCATACTTCCTATATGACAGTCCATCTCTTCTGGGCCAGTGACTTATGAGTAATTCCTTCTTTATTCATGCCGCATCTACCGTCATTCTAGCAGAAAGTATTTCAAGTCAGTGGAAGACTTACAGCTTATTCTCTAGTTTCCATTGTTGTTGCAGATTCCCCCCTATTATTATATTTCCTGGAAATTTTTCTTAGTATATGAATTACTCCTTTCCTAAAAATTCTCTAGCCGTCATCTTTTCTGGAGAGATTGACCACATTTCAGATGATAATTCTGAATTGCCTGAAACAGCAGTGTGCTTTGTCTGTCTTTTCTCAACAGGTGTCCTAATGACTTTAAACTGCTTCTGGTTGATCTGGAGACCCTTACCTCCACCATGGGCTTCCCTGGTGGTTCAGCTGGTAAAGAATCCACCTGCAATGTGGGAGACCTAGGTTCTATTCCTGCTTTGGGAAGATCCCTTGGAGAAGGGCACGGCAACCCACTCCAGTATTCTTGCCTGGGAAACCCCATGAACAGAGGAGCCTGGTGGGCTGCAGTCTATGGGGTCGCAAAGAGTCAGACACAACTAAGTGACTTTTACTTTTACCTCTAACACAGTAAACAGAAAGTTGTCAGTGATGTATTTTTATCACCTCAAATAAGAGAAGTCTCAATAAACAACAGAACATGAGGTCCAACTACTGTCAAGACAAATGATTTAAGGACTGATATCCTACAAGCAAAAATCTCTCTGAAGGAGATATTCTCAAACAATTGCTCTGCAATCATAACCTCTTACAGGCTAACCCACTTAGCTGCTCAGAGATGCATTTCTGCAACTTAATTAGTCCTGCTGAATTCATCAAAAAGTTATATTATTTTAAAATAAAAACTCTCAAGGGTCCATTAATGAAATTTTTCTATAGTAGGTGTTAGGTAATATTGTGATGAAATTTTACTAGGTTACAGTTACTAGAGAGATGCTCCATGGAAAAGAATCAAGGACTGGGAGCTTTATTTTCTAAGTGCTGTTCTCTGAGGAAAGTATTTATCCCTGACCATTTTCCCCCTCAACTTCTGCTATGTGAAGGGGAGATGATTCTCTCTTCAATTGTAACTCTTTCCGTCTCATTTTAGATAATTAATTATGCTAGCCACTCAGTTGACCATCAAAGCACATGGATTTTCTCCAGGCAGTAGCACAATGAACATGACAGTTTCATATGAAAGAATTCTCTGTTGTCCAAATATTACCAGCATTTCAGTTGTAAGAAATGACATGACAGGATGTCTGAAGGATAAGCAATGCATTAAGTCCTCTAATACCCTAAATTTTATGCTTGCTTTAGTAAGATCCTCAAAAAGCTGCACATTTACTCAACTTTCCTTCAGATCCCCACTTAAGTGCCTCCTCTGAATTATAATCTGGTGAAAGTCATCACTTTGCTCTGAGAAAGAGAGTAATACTATTAAAAGTAGCAATGATAATGTTGATACTGGTATTATTCTTCCTGAAGCTGGCTATTCCCATAACCTTCCCTCAATCCCTTTCTGACCTTAGCCAGTTAATGTCAATTCCATCCTTTCATCGGCTCAGACCAAAAGCTCTGCAGCCTTCACTGTCTCCTCTTTCCCTCTGATATGCCACCTGCAACCCTTCACATCTTGCTGCCTCTCACTTCAAAAGGTTATAGATGTCTCTACTTTTCACCACCTCCACTGCTTCCATCCTGATGCTAGCTTCTATTGCTACTCCCTCACCTGGCTAAGTCCAAAAGCCTCCCGACAGAGGAATCAGATGACTCTTTACAAATGTAAGTTAGATTATATCCATCTTCGACCTGGATTCTCCAGTAGCCTCATCACATTCAGAAGGCAACAGGGGTCGCAAAGTCCCAATGACACTGGTCCCTCATAAGCTCCCTGACTGTTGTCATTGTTTTTCAGTTGCTCAGTCGTGTCCAACTCTTTGCGACCCCATGGACTGCAGCACGCCAGGCTTCCCTGTCCTTCACCATTTCCCGGAATGTATCTTCTCCTCATTACCTTGTTTCTCCCAACTGGTTTCCTTGTTCCTCAAACACTCATGAACAGCCATCTGCTTTCCCTGCCTGGCCTTCTTTCCTCCTCCAGATACACTCACGCCTTCTCTCCAACTCTTCCAGGGAGGCCACTCCAACTATATTATTTAGAACTGAGACAACCCACACTCACTGTTGGCATTATTTAACCTCATTCCTATTTTATCCACAGATTCATGGTTTCATATCATACTATTCATTTTACTTAAATACTTTGATCATTGCCTGCCTCCTCCTAGTGTAATTCAAGCTCTCTGAAGGCAGGGATTTTGATCTGCATCTCCAGTGTTTAGAATGGTACCTTGCAAATAGCAAGCATTAAATAAAGACAGTGCTTCAATACATATGATACATTATTATGAAAAAAGATTACAGGCTAATATCAATTGCCTTTTTGTATTGGCCAGGCATCATCTTTATAGGAATTACTTATGTTCACAATTTTATGAAGTCAGTGGTTTTCCCTCCATGGGAGGAAACTGAGGTTCTCCACAGGAAAAATTTAACTGAGGTTACATAGGTATCAATGGCAGAGCTGAAAGCCAAACCCAGTGTCTTTGTCCTTTAAGTCTCCACTTTCAAATCACAACATTGTACTTGCTTTCATCAGAAACTCATTTGATACGTGTGTGTGTGTTTTAAGCGGAGAATACTGTTCACTACTTTGAGAAAGTTTCTCCCTAATGTATATCAATAGAAGAAATTTCTCTCAGTTCTCAAGAACAGACAAGCTATGTTTCTCAAGATACTTGGGTCATTTTTATCTTTTGGACACTATTAATTATGTAAATGTTTGTGTTTCCGTCTGGGTTGTTCATTAGGTAACTCAGAAAGAAAATGTAAGCTAAGTTTTACCATGTAACGTTGGGTGCTAATCTTAACCATGGCTTTATATTACCTTCCCAAAAGTCCCCATTCCCAAACACGTTTCAACTTCCCTTATTATGTATTTTATCTTTGTTGTATATGGTATTTATGTAAACATCCCATATACCTTTACAATGAAATGCCATGAAGATACATATATCTATTTAGAAATCAAATCAAAGAGTTGTGTTCTGGGCTGGGTAGATCCCCTGAAGAAGGAAACAGCAACCCACTCCAGTATTCTTGCCTAGCAAATCCCATGGACAGATGAGCCTCGTGGGTTACAGTTCATGAGGTCGCAAAAGAGTCAGACATGACTTAGCAACTAAACAACAAATAAACAACAACAAACATCTCCCTAAAAGAACATAAAGGTGTCTGTGGAAGACAGCAAAGAAAGGGAGGAGGCTTTTGTGGATGGAGAGGAGAGGATGGGGGAACCAGAGAGACCCAGGACAGCAGAGATGGACCCTACCTCTGTTAGCAACTCTGAAAAGTAACCCTTGTGAGGCTATGGGGAGCATCCATAGGCTAGATCTTAGGCAGCTGCAGAGAGAACACCAGGGTCCCCAGGTTTGCCCATAAGTGGTAAAGAACTGAGGGATTATGCAGCAGGGGAAATGGAGTTTCCCCAAAGCCATCTATTTAGACAATGATCTGGAAAAGAATGGCCACAGCACTCTGAAAGACAACAGAGCTGTGTAACCATCCTAGGGAAAGTAAGAATGCTGAAAGCAAAGAGGCTAAATTTTCCACCAGATCCTGAGGATCTGGGGTCAGAAACTGATTTAAATGAGAGAAAATAAATTTTTTTAAAGTGACATCCTTGCAAACCTTAGTTTGTGGACCTAAACATAATAAGCTACTTCAACTTCCTTTTGGAACGAAGCACAGTCAAACTAATCAATCAACCCAATGACAAATCAATACATCAACCAAGAAGAAAACATGCAAATACAGTGATATGAATTACAGATAAAAGAATTTGGAGTTCGAATGATATCATGTTCAAGGTTTGAAGTATAATCTCTAAATGATATTTAAATGATCTTGCTGTTGAGTACCCTGAAGGCTGAATTAAAAATCTGTTCTGTCAAATTTCTCTTTCCTACAAGATCTACAGTTTTGTTATATGTCTTAATGTAGGAACAACCAATAATTTTTCCAGCTTTATTGGGAAATAATTGATATGCATCGCTGTATAATTTTAAGGCATGCAGCATGACTGCTGATTTATACATGTAGTGAAATGAATGCAACAGGCTCAACTAACGATCATCTTCCTACAGATACAATGAAAAGAAAAGAAAGGGGAAAAAGAGAGGAAAAAACACAAATTTTTCTTGTGATGAGAATTCCTCAGATTCACTCTCTTAAAACTTTTCCTATATATGAAACGGCAGCATTGGCTACAGTTGCAACCCAACTACTTATACCTTTTGACCACAGTTTTCCAGCTCTCCCTCACCCCATCCTCTAGTAACTGCAAGTCTGATCTTTTTTTCTACGAATTTGGTAGGTTTCCCTTTTTTTTTAGATTCCACATATAAGTCAGACAGTATGTGTCTTTCTCTGGTTTATTTTACTTCGCATAATGCCTTCAGGGTGCATCTATGTTGTTGCAAATGGAAGGATTTCCACATATTTTATACTGAATAATATTCTTGTGTGCATGTTGTGTGGGTACACATGTACGCCACATCTTTATCCATTTACCTATTGAGAGCTGGTTAAGCTGCTTCCATGTTTTGGCTATTCTAAACAATGCTGCTATAAACATGAGGGTACATGTTATCTTTTTTGAAAAGATATCTTTGAAGAGATATCTCTTCAAGTTAATGTTTTCGCTTCCTTTGGATACATTCCCAGAAGTGGAATTACTGGATCATATGCTGGTTCTATTTTTAATTTTTGAGGATCCTCCACTGCTTTTCCATAACAGCTATACCAATCACAATTCCACCAACAATGTATAATGGTTCCCTTTTCCCCACATCCATGCCAACATTTGTTATCTCCTAACCTTGTGATGATGGACAATCCGAGAGGCCTGAGGTAATATATCATCGTAGGTTTAATTTGCATTTCCCCAATGACTAATATTCAGCATCTTTTCATACATCTATTGGCCTTCTGTATATCTCCCTTGGAGAAATGTCTATTCAGACCCTTTGCCCATTGCTACAATTATTTTGCTACTGAATTCTTTATATAGTCATCCCTTATCAAATACATGGCTTGCAATTTTTTTTTTCTAATCCTATAGGCTTTCTTTTCACTTTGCTGATTATTTCTTTGCTGTGCAAAAGCTTTTTAGTTTGAAAAACTCCCATTTGCTTATTTTAAATTTTGTTGCCTATGCCTTGGGTGTCATATCCAAAAAATCATTAGATCCCAGACCCACGTCAAGGAGATTTATTTCTCATACCATTACTGTTATTGTTGACATTTTTATGTTTTTATGATGTTAATTAGTGTTCTTTCACTCCCACACTAAGAGCCCCCTTCAGCATTTCTCATTAGGCAGGTCTGGAGCTAATAAACTCCCTCAGTTTTTGTTTGTTCAAGCAAGCCTTTGTCCTCCTCCATTTCTGAACGACAGCTTTACCATGTATAGAATTCTTGGCTTAAATTATCTTCTTTCAGTATTTTGAGTATGTCATCCTCATTCTCTCTTTGCCTGAAAAGTTTCTGTTGAGAAATCTGCCCATAGTCTTATGGGGACTCCTGTGTCCCATAGTCTTACAGGGACTCCCTTATGGGGACAACTCTTAAAATTGTCTCTGACTTCTGACGATTTAATCTTAAAGGGTCTCAGTGTAGCTGTATTCAGGTTCAAACTATCTGGGGTTTTTTTTTGGTTTTTTTTTTTGAGCCTTATGGATCTGGATGTCCATTTCTCTCTCCAGGTTTGGGATGTTTTCAGCCATTGTTGCTTTAAATATACTTTCTGTTCCTTTCTATTCTCCTTCCAGAATTCCTACAATGTAAATATGTTTTTTTTCATTCTGTCTCACAACCCTCTTGGGCTGTTTTCACTCTTTTTCATTCTTTTTGTTTTTGCTCTTCTAACGAAATAGTTTCCAATGTTCTATTGTCCAGGTTTGATCTGCAAGGAGGTCAAACCAGTCAATCCTAAAGGAAATCAATCCTGAATACTCATTAGAAGGAATGATGCTGAAGCTACAATATTTTGGCCACCCTGTGCAAAGAGCCAATTCATTAGAAAAGACCTTGATGCTGGGAAAGATTGAAGGCAGGAGGAAAAGGGGATGACAGAGAATGAGATAGTTGGATGGCATCACCGACTCAATGGACATGAGTTTGAGCAAGCTCCAGGAAATGGTGAAGGACACGGAAGCCTGGCGTGCTGCAGTCCATGGGTTCGCAGAGACGGACACCACTGAGCAACTGAACAATAACAATCTTCCAGGTGGCTAATTCTTTCTTCTGATAGTCTAGTCTATTTTTGAAACTATTAATTACTCAGTTCAGTTACTGTGTGTTCAAATCTTGAATCTTTTTTTTATGGTTGCTATTTCCTTGTTGAACTTTTATTTTCATCTTTGTTTTCCTACTTCCTTTTAGTTGTCTCTGTGTTTTCTTGTAGTTTGCTAAACTTTTTAAAGAGGATTATTCTGAATTATTTGTCTAACAGCTCCTAGATCTCCATTTCTTTAGGGTCATGACTCCAGCTTTATTAGTTTTCTTTGGTGGTGTCATGTTTACCTGAATTTTCGTGATCCTTGGTTCCTTCCATCAATATCTGCACATTTGAATGATCAGTCTCTTCTTCCAAACTTTTCAGGTTTTCTTTGGCAGAAACAACTCTTAACCAGTCAGCTCAGTTTGGGTTTCTGGGTGAGTCTGTTGATCATGTCTTTGGGTAGGGTGGGGGGGCGGCTGTTAACATTATGGCCTATTTTTTTGATGAGGCAACTGTTCAAGTTCTAAGGACAGGGAAAGGTGGGGGAGGGTGCCACTGGATGAGAACAGTTTGACAGGGCTGTTGGCATGGCTGCCTATCCAAGGCTGAGGATGGTTTCTCCATTTGTCTGGATTCTCTGGTCAGGCTTACTACATGGTTGGGACTGGGTACTACATTCAGTAGTAGGTGGAGTTTGGAATTAGCTTGCCTGTCCTGGCGGGGCAGCAAGACAGGACACAGTGCCTGAACAGCTCATCATTTGGGAACTTGTATCCAGCCAGAGTGTGCACGGAATCCCTGATCAGACACGGCCACTAATTTTGCTCTGCAGACAAGGGAAGTCACAAGCTGTGCTCTCTCCTCAAATGCCACTCTACAGAGGACTGCTGAATGGGCTGTGCAGCTTTGGGTAGTTTTCCTGCTTGGACACACTAAGGCTTATATTCTGTGGTGAGCAGGGCTATGAATTAGATTCCTTGCCCAGAGGGAGAAGTAGCCTAAAGCTGGTAAAGCTTTGCTGTCTTAACTCAAGCTGACCCACACCTCAAGTTTCCTGCTTAAACAGAGGCCCTGGTTTTACTCTGCAAACTGTCAGCTCTGCCTGCCCCTCTCTTGGCTTATCCACTGCTGGGCCAAACAGCTTCCAGGAGCTATTGTCTGCCTTTCTGGTCAGATGGAGCCAAAACTCACTCTTCACAGTAGATGAGGTTAAGTCACAGTTTCCTTAGCAAGGTGTGCGGGCAGAAGGGTGGGGACGGGCTCTCCAGGCTACTACCAATTTCTCAAGCTCCGCAGCTGGGAGTGGCCAAGGTCTATCCTCAGCCTTGGCCATGAATTAATGGCCAAGCATGGGACCATTCCTCACCCAGGACCTGCAGTACTGGCTCTACTCTGGGGCTGATCAGCTCTGCTCACTTACTCACTCATCCTACTGCTCAAGCACCGGTGGGCTGCGAAGCTTCCAGGATTTGTTGTCAACCCTGCTGTTCAGATATGGAAACACTCTCCACAGTGCGTGGTTTTGTGAGGAGCTGGGGTAGGAGCGGAGGAGTGGTTCTAGTCGACTCTCAATTCTCCACACAGTCTCTTCACAACCAATAATTTAATGTGAAATATTTTATTAGTTTAAGTCTTTGGTAAATAGTGTTACTATTATTAATTATGTATTTTCATGTCTGTATTCTGAATTTTCAAACATGATCACAGGCACTATTTCCCTTCATTTGTTAATGCAAAAAACTTAAATCATGGTTATAGCACATGGGGAACTGAATGACGATCACATCATGTTCTAAGTTAAAGTACATTTTACCATTAAAATAATCACATAAATGGCCTCCTGTATGTACAGAATAAACATTTTGCAAACTCATGACAGACTCTAGGGCCCTTCCAACTCCACTTCCAGTGTAATTCTGAGATATTATGTCTAAAATCTGGAGCAATTCCATTATTAAGCAGGAAGAGAACATTCTCAGAATGGAGGGTCACAAATAATAACTGCTTTTCCCACTGTTTTTTTCTCCCCCCGCCCCCGCTAAGGACAATCTGCCTTTGTTCCTTGTTTCTCTTAGGGACGTGGGATTGGAAAATGTAGCTATCATGGTACTGTCTTTTTTACCAGTGTTTCAAACTCTTTTTAAAGAAAATTGAGATCCATTGTCTTATATAGTACTTCTGAAATGCCCTATATTGATTTCCAGTTTACAAAAAGTATTGGCAAAAATAGTCTTTTAGGCAGAGTTCATTGTGACATTTCAAAGTTTAGTTTTAATTAAACAGCTGAACCAAAAATTATTAATGTTATAGAAAGGCTTTATAAAAATATCCCAAGTGATTAAAGTTTCAGGCCTAAAAACTTTTACTTATTCATTTATAGAAATTCTAAAGGAACTATGGCAGTGTAAAATGGCATTTTTGCTTTTAGTTTCTATGGTATGTGCCTTTTATAAATGTTAACATTTGTAATGTCATATTATAAATATTTCTGATATTCAAAAATAACTCAGAATTCATGTTAAAAAAGAAAAAGCTAAATTCTTCATTTTAAGGTCATTCTGTAACCTCATAAAAGTTTATGCTGAAATCTTCAATAATTCAGGGACAGACAAACTTTTTGTTCATGGTGGGTTCTTCAGCTCACTGTGTTTCATACCAGCTAAATCTAATCTGTTTCCTCCAGGCCAGAGCATCAGAATCCTACGGATATTTGTTCAGAAGCAAGGCTGCAGGATGGAATGTCAATGTACTCATTGCAACGTTTGGATTTTTGTCTAATGGACTTCTCAATGTTGAAGAACTCCTGCATCGATCTTAATCTTTCATAACAATCTCTATCTGAACCTCTTCTGTACAAAAACACTCACGATTATTTGGCACACAATTCAGCTCATCCTATCCATCCTACTGCAGCTAGACTACAAAGAGAAGCCAGTGAGGAAACAAAAATCAAAAGTTTAATGAAATGAATAGCCCACATGGCTTCAAAGAGAAGAAGCCTGGACTTAAACGGAGAAGGATGGATACATAATTTTTCCTTAACTTTATTGATAGGAGAGAAATTTCAGAATAACATGCCTTGGTATTGGAAAGAGTTAAGATTGGCACTTCTGGCCTTTAACAGTTGGATTTATCTAAACTTAGCCAATTCTTTTTGGCCTCAATGACATCATCTGAATCGTGACATAAAGGGTTGGACTACTGCTGACATTAATGGTTTATGATTCTAACAGTAAAAGTGATCATAATAACTTGGTGAGTATTAGTTATCATGAGAAAGTTATTAGTGATTTGTTGTTAGTGATCTACTATAGTTAACTATTCATGCTGTATTGTATATTTAGGCAAGTCCTTAAAAGTTCTCATCATAAAAAATATTGTAACTATGTGATGTGTTCACTAAACTTATTCTGGAAAACATATTATTTATACATATGGCTATACCTAATATATATGTATATAAAATCATGTTACATACCTGAAACATATCCACTGTTATATGTTGATTATATCTCAGCAAAGCTGGGGAAAAATGCTACTTTTTGCCAACAGCGCCTTGTGGGGAGAGCTCATAATCAATATACTGTCCCACTATTTTAAATAGACTCTGGTAATATAAGTTGAATTAAACTTTCTACCGGTTTTATCTTTTTTTACTGTGAGGTATACTTACAGAGAATACACGGAGCCTTCATAGAGTCTAATCAATAATTATTCAGTGACCACTAGTGTAATAATCAGGTTAGAAACAAAACATCACTGACACCCAGATCCCCACCCACATATCCTATTCCAATCACATCTCTTTCATCCTCATACAGGTAGTCATCACCCTGAACTTATAGTAGTAATTTTCATGTTATCTTAATCATGTTACCCCTGCATACTTGATCTAAACAATACAGCTTAGTTTTACTTATTTTTGAAATTTGGATAAATGAAACTATTTTCTGTTCCTTTCTGCTATACAATTTGATAAAGTATAATACTTGGAAAACTGACCCACAGCAGATCTTTCATTTTAATTGCCATTTCATATTCTACAACATGACTATATCACACTTATTTATCCATTCTGCGACTGAGGAACATTCAGGTTGAATCCAATTTGGGGATATATGAAACAATGATGTTATGAACTTATTTTCCCTTACAGCCTGCAGCACACAGCCATACATTTCTCTGGAACATATATTTCACGGTGGAATGCGGGGTCATAGATTAGGCGTACCTTAGCTGGTAATACCGCACCATTTTGCAAGGTGGTTTTGCCAGTTTCTACACTTACCAATGGTACATGCACATTCCTGAGAGCTCTGTCACTACCTAACTGTATATTACTTAGACTATCATACTCATTTGCTCTTCCATCAGTCCACTCATTCATTTGATAACTTCTAAGATTATCTATGCCCCAGTTTGCTAGGAACAAGGAATAGAAAGATGAATACATGAGACACTCTTTCACCGTGTCCATTATAAAATGAAATAATGATAAACAAATCCTTCATGCACGTCAGGATTTAAATTTCTATCAGCACCCTGGCTGGCGATAAACTAGGAATATGATTTTTCAGGAAAGAATCTTATTGCAGAGGTAAAGAATCTAAGGCATCATCATGATCATGATTAACATCATACTCAGCCTGGAGACGGAGAAGGCGATGGCACCCCACTCCAGTACTCTTGCCTGGAAAATCCTATGGACGGAGGAACCTGGTAGGCTGCAGTCCATGGGGTTGCGAAGAGTCAGACACAACTGAGTGACTTCACTTTCACTTTTCACTTTCATGCATTGGAGAAGGAAATGGCAACCCACTCCAGTGTTCTTGCCTGAAGAATCCCAGGGACGGGGGAGCCTGGTGGGCTGCCGTCTATGGGGTCCCACAGAGTCAGACACTACTGAAGCAACTTAGCATCAGCATCAGCCTGGAGAAATATCAACAACCTCAGATATGCAGATGATACCACCTTAATGGCAGAAAGTGAAGAGGAACTAAACAGCCTCTTGATGAAGCTGAAAGAGGTGAGTGAAAAGCTGGTTTAAAACTCAACATTCAAAAAATGATTCTGGCATCTGGTCCCATCACTTCATGGCAAATAGAAGGGGAAAAAAGTAGAAACAGTGGGGATTTTACTTTCTTGAGCTCCAAAATCACTGTGGATGGTGACTGCAGCCATGAAATTAAAAGATGCTTGCTCCTTGGAAGGAAAGCTATGGCAAACCTAGACAGCATATTAAAAAACAGAGACATTACTTTGCCAACAAAGGTCCATATAATCAAAGCTATGGCTATTTTCAGGAGTCATATATGGAGGTGAGAGTTGGGCCACAAAGAAGGCTAAGCACGGAAGAATTGATGCTTTAGAACTGTGGTGCTGAAGAAGATGCTTAAGAGTCCCCTGGACAGCAAGGATATCAAACCAGTCAATCCTAAAGGAAATCAACCCTAACTATTCATTCATTGGAAGGACTGATACTGAAGCTCCAATACTTTGGCCACCTGATGCAAAGAGCCGACTCATTGGAAAAGACCCCCATGCTGGGAAAGATTGAAGGCAAAAGGAGAAGAAGGCAGCAGAGGATGAGATGGTGAGATAACATCACCAACTGAATAGACATGAATTTGAGCAAACTCTAGGAAACAGTGAAAGACAGGGAAGCCTGGCGTGCTGCAGTCCACAGGGTCGTAAAGAGTCGGACACAGCTTAGCAACTGACAACAACAGCACCAGTTCAAGCTGCTTCACTTCTGTTATGTTGATTTGGGATGTACATATTATATGGGGAATAATATGCTTCTTCAATGTCACAGGAAACAACTCCTAGATAGTTGCTTTGCAGGGTGAAGGTGAAAGAGGAGAGTGAAAAGCTGGTTTAAAACTCAACATTCAAAAAACGAAGATTATGGCATCTGGTCCCATCTGGTCCCATCCCAGGTTGCATGTCTTACCCTGACAAATCACAAATCAAATGAATAAAAGGTACCTCAAAGCAGCAATAAATGGTATATTACACTTCATGTCAGAATAATATTTAATCGGTTCAGTTTTTAAGGAGTCTTTAATTCTGATTTCATTTAAATTCAATGGACACACTTTTCTGAGTGCTTCTGTTTTTACACATGCATCTAATTTGTGCACATAATTACAAAATTAGTGCATATAAGTCATGTACAAAAGCATTGAATCATTATAGCTTTGGTACTCAGATACAAATATACATTTGTGTGAATAAATGCGAATGAAAAATGAAGAAGAACCAAAGAAAATCTGGTGCTGAATATCAAATAAAAGACCATGCAGCAGAGCAAATTCTCTTATTCCCACACTAATTTGCCAGAGGAGTTAATTCTGATAACCCACTTCTGGCAGTAGTCTGCACAGCATGCAACTGGAAAATTATATATCATCTTAAGATGTATGAGAAAGTGAATTTTTCTCAACCTTATTACTACATTGTTCTTAATCCTTTAAAACCCATATTATCTGAGATGAATGCTTCCTTTAAATAGGTGGCTTTTTTCCCCTTTGGTGGGATTCATCTAATAGTCCATGGTGGGCCTTTGAACCTGGGCAGACTCTCTTGGTTATTCTGTGTAACTCATCACTGCATTACATCAAGAAAAAAATGAAAAAAGTCTGAATCACATACAAAATAACAACTAAAGCAGTTGCTGCCTTCAAATTTAGTTGAAAGTGGTAAATGGCAACTGCCAACGGAATGTATAAAGCTCCCAGTTTTGGATCTGCACTCAATACAGGACACAAACAGCAGGGTTCTGTCTGCCAGGGACAAATAAAGACTCTGCAGGCTTTGTCAAGTGCCTATCATCCACAGAGGTTGCCAGCGCTGTTTACAGTCACAAATACAAATTATTTACTGCAGCATATTAAGTAATAGGGTAGATTTATTGTAGCAGGAGAGGCTGATAAAACCACTGGCAAGATGTAGCTTTCAGAAGTAAACAAATTAACCAGAAGGAGCAGCTGGGTAAAGAAGTGCAGGCATATGTGTGTGCATTTGGTGAAAACGCAATGCTGACTTCAAAATGATGGGCAAAGAATTCTCTTCCTTCTTCTCTGCTCACCCCAAGGCACAGATTCTTAACAGGATACATTCAAATTTCATTGTCTATCTGCTGTTGGAAACTAGGTGTAATATACGTAAGTCTTCTATTACCACTCATAAGTCCACTATCCTTCACAAAGACCCTCTTGGCTATAAAGGAGACTGGCTGTTACAGAAGTGTATATTTTCATTGTCAGCTATAGAAAAATGAGCAGGGGATGAAAAGAGCCCTAGTGCTTCCAGACTGGCTTGTCTCAATCTAAATATGGCTTGCAAAATATTTTTGCTTCATCATTTTGGAAATCACTACACACACAACACACATTCTGTAGACAACACTTTTGAAAGTTTCAAGTTGGAAAAAAAAAGACTCTTCCTCGGATTACATAATTTTAATTATGTCTTCCTTCTGGCATTTTAGCAGGTGGCATTTCAGTGATCAATGAATCTCTGGCATCTGGGCTTCCCTGTATATTTTGCTAGTCTGCCAGTCCACTGTTCTAGAATTACATTATTGTCACCATCATTTTTAGATGCCTATAAAAACCAGGTCTTCTGGCACATTTATTCATTTTGTAGCATGAGCATTATCCCAAATTCTCTTATATCTTATTCTTAGGGAACAAAATAGGAAATTCTGTTCCAAAATTTTTTTCTTTTCCTATTTGATTCCACTTAAGACCCTCTCACTTACAGCATGTGTGGTACTCAAGACAGACTGGAAGAGACACATCAAAGCAAAAAACTAAAGGTGTCAGACACCAATAAATTGTCACGGAATGATTAGAGATGCCAAATGTGCCTGGGAAAAGGTGACACCTGGATATTTCAAACCATTCCCATCCTGCACACTGACACCTGGATATTTCAAACCATCCCCATCCTGCACACTGATACTTGGTGTATACCTTTGGCTTCTGTCTTGCTTGAAACATGTTGTCACGTCTACCACCTCATCTGATCTTCACAGTATTGTGAGTTTGGCAGAAAAGCCACTCATTCGATGTTTATTATCTCTTATGTGCCAGGCACTGTTCTTGGCACTAGGAACACAGAGAGAAACAAATTAGATGCTCCTATTTTAAGGGAAGGGGTTTATATTCTAGACATTATCACTGCCAATCTGCAAATGTGGAAACAGCAGTGCCAAGAATGAAAGGTCCAAGGAAGCAGCTGTAGGGATATAACTAGTAATCAAGTTTTTTGGGTCTTGTTTGTGGTTCACAGGTTACTCATAATCCTCTTTGAATTAGTACTAATTGCTGCAAAGAATAACAGTCACAAGCCTTGGGCAGAAATATTCAGTTTGTTTATCTGAAAGGAAACCTTCAGACTTGCTTAACAATGTATCATGTACACTTTTAAAGGCTCTTTCAGTTCATTTCAGTCGCTCAGTTGTGTCTGACTCTTTGCAACCCCATGAATCGCAGCATGCCAGGCCTCCCTGTCCATCACCAACTCCCGGAGTTCACTCAGACTCACGTCCGTCGAGTCAGTGATGCCATCCAGCCATCTCATCCTCTGTCGTCCCCTTTTCCTCCTGTCCCCAATCCCTCCCAGCATCCAAGTCTTTTCCAATGAGTCAACTCTTCGCATGAGGTGGCCAAAGTACTGGAGTTTCAGCTTTAGCATCGTTCCTTCCAAAGAACACCCAGGGCTGATCTCCTTTAGAATGGACTGGTTGGATCTCCTTGCAGTCCAAGGGACTCTCAAGAGTCTTCTCCAACACCACAGTTCAAAAGTATCAATTCTTTGGCACTCAGCTTTCTTCACATCTTTACAAGGATTTTAAATGATTCATTTTACTGGAGAGAAATTTGTATTTGGTTTAATACAAATTTTTCTTATTTGTATTTGGTTTAATGCACAAACTAGTCTCAACTGGTTGAAAGCAGAAAGAAAATTATTTTGCACCAAGTCCCCTTCATAAATCTCTATATATCGTCCTTCCTTTCTGGTTGCTTTCTGGTATTGCAGAGATCAGTCTGGTTTAATGTAATCACTCAGCCAGTTAAAAATTTCTGTCCTTCGTTCAGCTGAAGCTTGGACTCAACGCCCCCTTGTGAACAGGGGTGCCATCAACTTCTTTACTCCCCACCCTTGGCTATTCTAGGCTTTTTACCCATTAACAGAGCTGCCTCTGGATTCCTCAGGTTGGACTAGAGAAACAAAGAAGCAAAAATCCAATAGATATCACTTGACTGATAGATGAATAGCCTAATATCTTTTGATTTTAGATTGGTCTATATCAAATCTATTGATATTTAGATTTTGATATCTGAATGCTGCTTTTCATCTTCTAGAATGCTTTTGGGATTTTTAGATTGCTGTTGGTGGGGTTTTTCCAGCTATAATTCTCTGACATAAGTTGTCTCCTCTGGCTTACGCTTCTGTGCTTTTCCTCGGGCCCATCTTGCAATAATTTATCCCACATCACTTTCTCAGTATACCTCACCCCTAAACTCTTGGGTGGGGATCACTTCAAGATGACCTAAACCTGGCTCTCTTCTGTAGAGTCCACATCAGGCTCATGGGGGAAGCACATCTTTGCCCTGCCATTCAGTGGAAAGGGAGACCATCCCAGAAGCAGAGCTCCCGGCTCTACCACACGTGCTTAGTACCCACATACCAGACAGTGCACTGCCACACCATTAGGAGCTCCATCTCTAATTTTTTCCTTTGTGCACCAGTACCCAGAATGATGCTCTACTTGTAGTCCATTATATCATTCTACTCAAGAAGTACTGAATGACTTATTTTCACATTATCAAAGATTAGCACTTAACTATGTCTAGTAGGTGATATTACTATAAGTCATTTTTGATAATATTCTAACACCAAATGACATCCCTTTCTATTTCCTACCATAACTCTGCCTATGCCCTTCTTCTACTTTATGTATAAAGTAGTTGTGGAAGCTAGGACTTAACCCAGTGTGCATCATTTGTCCTTCAAAGAAGGTTTAGAGCAATGACTACATGTATTCTGAGACTGAGTCTATGTGTAACTACTAAGATGGACCCAGCTAAGACAGTTCATGTGATTTGCAAAGCCAGTCATCATGGAAGATATGGACTGCAATGGCCATGCTGGGCATGAGGTAATTTATATGTATTTCAAAATACTTTAGAGATGCAAAGGACATATCTGAGTTAGGCAGCACTCACTAGTCTTCACTGGGGCTAACCCCAGAATATAGTGAATTTTTTCTAGTATTTGGATCTGTCCTTGTTTTTTAGAAACGCACTATGTCTTCATACAAACAACCTGTATCATCTCTGATAACTCTAGGTTGAACTAGACATTTCTGAACTTAACTATTAGCCCCGCATTACTTTCAGTTCATCTAGTAAATTTACACTATTTCTGCTTTTTTGTTAATTTTTGTGGTTATCATTCATTAGTTGGCCAAATCATCTATCCATTATTCACCAGTTTAAGTGGAAAATCATTGACACTGACCTTCAGTGAGTATGCTAAGGGCACATTCTAGGATTTCATCAGATACTAATTTTGTCATTTCAAACAATGGATAGCACATAAGAAATACTGATGCTGATTCATGGAACACTTACATGAATTTTGGATCAATTCTCAATCTGTTATATATATATTTATATATATGTATTTATACATATATAATATACGTATTTATATAAATTTATATAAATACATATATATATATATATATTTTAAACACTGCTACAAAAACCTTCAGTTTGCTCTAGAGTTTCACTTGGAGTTATGTTCTAAGGGACAGATGAAACCCAGGTATCAGTTTGCTGGGAATAATCTTATAGGAAGTATCCTATTAGGGCTTCCCTGGTGGCTCAGACGGTAAAAGCGTCTGCCTGAAATGCTGGAGACCCAGGTTTGATCCCTGGGTCAGGAAGATCCCCTGGAGAAGTAAATGGCAAGCCACTCTGGTACTCTTGCCTGGAAGTTCATTGGACTGGAGCCTGGTGGGCTTCAGTCCCTGGGGGCGCTGAGTCGGACACAACTGAGTGACTTCACTTTCACTTTAAATCCTCAGAACAAATCCCACAGGAAAACAAAAAACAATATGTTTTGTTTAACTACTATGGTTTTAGAATTGTTTTAGTTCAGTCTGATAATCTCAGGTGATGTATGTAGCATTGTTGGAATCTGCTGGGAAATAACATTATTATCAGACTCATTGGTTTTGACACAGTCAGGCCCACGGGACTGTTTCTGATTAAAGGTGGTGAACAAGGTCAACAGTCAGTGAAAACAGGAAGTACAATCTTCACTGTGTGTTTCCAGAGCTGAAGAGACTACAACAGATTAACTCAGGTATGATTTAAAATTTTTCATTCTTTGAGTATGAATGATAATATGAATAAAGGTATTCTGTCCCAACATCCCCCTGCTGATCATCCCAGATGTTTCACCTCATATCAGTCCTCCACATTTTCTAAATTCCTATGGTACTTGCTTCTATTACACATTTTAGCAATTTAATGATATCTATTATTATCTCACACACAGACTCTGCTTATGGGCAGAGGAATATGTCTCATACATTTTCTGTATTTTTCATGGTGCCTAGTTTCATGCTAGACAACTAGAAGGCATCTAATAAATACTTGCTTATCAGTAGTATGTACAATACCAAACATTCTTAGGAAGAAGAAACTGGATTTAAATATTGTCTTTTGCAGGCAAAGACTAAGCACTAACATCAAGTAGGTGCTCCATGCTTTAAATAATTTTCCCAATTTTTCTGTGTGATCATATTTGAAAGCACAGTAGCTCCTAATACATTATATTCTAGGTCTTATTTAGTTCTTTATTTGATAAGATTATAGCTCTCCTTTTCATTTAGATACATTGCCCTGAACTGTGGTTAAGCTTTTTTTTTTTCCCTTCTAGAATTCTTAAACCAGAGTCCACTGAGTCACTTTCCTAATGATTTTTTTATCCTGGAAAAGTAAGAAAACCGTTAAACACATAGAATCATCTCATTCCTGCAGTAGGACACTGACAGCAACCACAGCACCCAGGGGCTGGGTGGTATCTGCCACTCACCAAAAGCAAACACATAATGTTCGCCAATGGAGTAACAGCCACCACGGCAACTGCACTTTTCAATCAAATAACCTGCATCTCCAAGCTCAGATGGGCAGAAAAGAGAGGAGGAGGAGGAAGAAAAAGTGGGAAAGTAGCCTCAGCTCTAGCCCTTGGTAAAGTCACAGCCTTGTTTATGAGAGAAAGTCAGGAACCACTACCAAGTACAAATTCCATTCTACAACTCACTTTGAGGTCACTGGGCTCTATGGAAGCTCTGCAGTATCACTTAAGGCAATGGAAAATTGGTTTTCTCTGGCTCTGAGGTGACTAGCTTCAACCCTGCTAAGTTTTCTTTAACCACCATAGAAAAGACATTTGTTCTTCTTTCTTATCATTCTTTCCCTTCACTTCAGCCCTACATCTCTACGTCTTCTTGCCCTCAAGGTTTTAAAGACAACGTTAGACTTTGCATCAAGTTGTTTTCCTTTTAAGTCACAGCTTCCACACCTACACTGAAGGAGAGAAAGTAAAAGAAAGTAGGAGTAGTCAGACAGCTAATTCACACATTTCTAGAGATCTGAACTTTCCAGAAGCACTTGAAAAGCACCAGGCCTCAGAGCTGTGTGCCACTTACGGCATCAGTGGCATGATGGAGACAAATGTGATTCCTGAAAATGTCTTCAACCAAAAGAGCATAGTGGCCACAAGGTGGAGGTCCAAAATGGAAATAAATCATACGCAAATTCTAAGTGAATACTAAACTATGACCCAAATCTGCCATTTTCAGGAGCTAAAAACTCTTCTGCTGAACGGCAAAACACACGGACTTTTGTAACCACAATAAATAGTGCTTACCATCAAGAGAGCATCAGAAGCTGCTACTGCGATATACTGATCATGCCATGGAATTCATATCTTACACTTATTAGACCAAGGTCTACACAATGTTCATTAGAGCACTGAGTCACCACTGCAATAGGAAAACCATCATTTTGCCAGAGAACTTAGTATTTGTTTGAGCAGTTAATACTTGGAATAATCATGACCATGAATTTTTGTGATTCACTGGGCCTAATGGGTTAACTAAAATCATGTAGCTATTCACCATGATTAGACTAACTAATAATGGTAAGACTAACCATTATTCTTGACGCCATCCTTCAATGGTGGGCCAATGAGTCCTAGAAATTTCAAGGAAAACCCTAAATAATACTATTTTCCTCTAATTACTTCTTAAGAGATCACAGATGCTAACTTCACAGTTGATTGACTATGTAAGTCTGGCCACATGATGTAACCACTCTCAGATGCAGTTTCTAATCTGTAAAAGGAATGGGGGGGTGGGAGTGTAAAATATATCTATCTCATTGGGTTGCTACAAAATTAAACAAGATAATTCATGTAAGACATGTAATGAACACTCAGGAAGTGTGGATTTCCTTCTCACTTGAAAAGCATTAAATGTATCAGTTCAGTTGCTCAGTCATGTCCGACTCTTTGCAACCCCATGAATCGTAGCACGCCAGGCCTCCCTGTCCATCACCAACTCCCGGAGTTCACTCAGACTCACGTCCATCGAGGCAGTGATGCCATCCAGCCATCTCATCCTCTGTCGTCCCCTTCTCCTCCTGCCCCCAATCCCTCCCAGCATCAGAGTCTTTTCCAGTGAGTCAACTCTTCGCATGAAGTAGGCAAAGTACCAGAGTTTCAGCTTTAGCATCATTCCTTCCAAAGAACACCCAGGGCTGATCTCTTTCAGAATGGACTGGTTGGATCTCCTTGCAGTCCAAGGGACTCTCAAGAGTCTTCTCCAATACCACAGTTCAAAAGCATCAATTCTTCGGCACTCAGCCTTCTTCACAGTCCAACTCTCACATCCATACATGACCACTGGAAAAACCATAGCCTTGACTAGACAAACCTTTGTTGGCAAAGTAATATCTCTGCTTTTGAATAAGCTATCTAGGTTGGTCATAACTTTCATTCCAAGGAGTAAGTGTCTTTTAATTTCATGGCTGCAGTCACCATCTGCAGTGATTTTGGAGCCCAGAAAAATAAAGTCTGACACTGTTTCCACGGTTTCCCCATCTATTTCCCATGAAGTGATGGGACCAGATGTCATGATCTTCGTTTTCTGAATGTTGAGCTTTAAGCCAACTTTTTCACTCTCCTCTTTCACTTTCATCAAGAGGCTTTTGAGTTCCTCTTCACTTTCTGCCATAAGGGTGGTGTCATCTGCATATCTGAGGTTATTGATATTTCTCTCGGCATACTTGATTCCAGCTTGTGCTTCTTCCAGCCCAGCATTTCTCATGATGTACTCTGCATATAAGTTAAATAAACAGGGTGACAATATACAGGCTTGACGTACTCCTTTTTCTATTTGGAACCAGTCTGTTGTTCCATGTCCAGTTCTAACTGTTGCTTCCTGACCTGCATACAAATTTCTCAAGAGGCAGGTCAGGTGGTCTGGTATTCCCATCTCTTTTAGAATTTTCCACAGTTTATTGTGATCCACATAGTCAAAGGCTTTGGCATAGTCAATAAAGCAGAAATTGATGTTTTTCTGGAACTCTCTTGCTGTTTCCATAATCCAGTAGATGTTGGCAATTTGATCTCTGGTTCCTCTGCCTTTTCTAAAACCAGCTTGAACATCAGGAAGTTCACGGTTCACATATTGCTGAAGCCTGGCTTGGAGAATTTTGAGCATTACTTTACTAGCGTGTGAGATGAGTGCAATTGTGCGGTAGTTTGAGCATTCTTTGGCATTGCCCTTCTTTGGGATTGGAATGAAAACTGACCTTTTCCAGTCCTGTGGCCACTGCTGAGTTTTCCAAATTTGCTGGCATATTGAGTGCAGCACTTTCACAGCATCATCTTTCAGGATTTGAAAGAGCTCAACTGGAATGCCATCACCTCCACTAGCTTTGTTCGTAGTGATGCTTTCTAAGGCCCACTTGACTTCACATTCCAGGATGTCTGGCTCTAGGTCAGTGATCACACCATCGTGATTATCTGGGTCATGAAGATCTTTTTTGTACAGTTCTTCTGTGTATTCTTTCCATCTCTTCTTACTATCTTCTGCTTCTGTTAGGTCCATACCATTTCTGTCCTTTATCAAGCCCATCTTTGCATGAAATGTTCCCTTGGTATCTCTAATTTTCTTGAAGAGATCTCTAGTCTTTCCCATTCTGTTGTTTTCCTCTATTTCTTTGCATTGATCGCTGAAGAAGGCTTTCTTATCTCTTCTTGCTATTCTTTGGAACTCTGCATTCAGATGCTTATATCTTTCCTTTTCTCCCTTGCTTTTCGCTTCTCTTCTTTCCACAGCTATTTGTAAGGCCTCCCCAGACAGCCATTTTGCTTTTTTGCATTTCTTTTCCATGGGGATGGTCTTGATCCCTGTCTCCTGTACAATGTCCCGAACCTCATTCCATAGTTCATCAGGCACTCTATCTATCAGATCCAGGCCCTTAAATCTATTTCTCACTTCTACTGTATAATCATAAGGGATTTGATTTAGGTCATACCTGAATGGTCTAGTGGTTTTCCCTACTTTCTTCAATTTAAGTCTGAATTTGGCAATAAGGAGTTCATGATCTGAGCCACAGTCAATTCCCAGTCTTGTTTTTGCTGACTGTATAGAGCTTCTCCATCTTTGGCTGCAAAGAATATAATCAATCTGATTTCGGTGTTGACCATCTGGTGATGTCCATGTATAGAGTCTTCTCTTGTGTTGTTGGAAGAGGGTGTTTGTTATGACCAGTGCATTTTCTTGGCAAAACTCTATTAGTCTACGCCCTGCTTCTTGAACAATGTCTGTTAAAAATTAAAACAGCAGTTTGGGCCATGCATTAAGGGAATATACCTCACACTCCTCACACCTGTGGCTGCCAAGATTGTTAATACAGTATTTGTGAAAGCCTGGTGAGAGATGAAAGCATATTTGAATGAACCCATAGCACCGTTAACTTTCTAGTGGCATTAAAGTGAGCTTCTGATTGATGGCTTCCAGCAGTGTTTACTGTGGGCATTACCCGAGGTTCCTAAGAGTGAGTATGTATTCATTCAAATGTAATAAATCTTTAACATAACTTATCTTTTTAAGATTCCATAGTTCATATAAATGGCTTTTACTGAGAACGCCCACTTTGCTTTTCTGCACTGACATCTATGATTTGGCATCTTTAATTTACTGTGGTTCTTATAAAAAGCACTGAAACAAGAAGAGGACACATGGTTAATTATGTGCCACTTGAAGAGAAATGTAACACACACGGAACAAAAATGACTTCCATAAAGGAAACATTATAATCTAATTGGTTCCTTGGACCTTATAAATTAGAGCTAATTAGCAAAAAGAAATTTTTGCATCTCAGAACGCTTATGTTGCCTGGCCAGAATTACATGGTCAGTCAATTGGCAAGTCAAGATTTAAGCTTAAGTCTTCTAGTTTAGAAGTTAATATTCAATATATCTGCTGTTCTCTCCAGATGCAATAAGAAGAAAACTAGAGGTGTTCTGGGTTTTCATGGAAATCGCCACAACTTAATGACCCAAGACTGGACAAAAAGAAATTGTCTTCACTGTTTGCATTATCTATAAGAAAAGCAAGGCTGTTCTTTGAAAACTTGAATCTTTCTCTTTTTCTTCAGTTCCTTTATTTAGTAAAAGAGTTTTATAATTTAACCTATATGAGGTGGTATTGTGAAATTAATCTGTAGAGCCAACTTGGAAACATTCATGTTAATAAAGATACCTTAAAACATGTACAACAGAAATATTCACATTTCAAAACAGATATTGGGAGTATATAATTAAGCACTAGACTGAACAAGATTACCTTCAATAAAAACTTGTTCTAATTTTTAATTAATGCTACCAATTCCTAAAGTCAGTGAATTACATGTAGTGCAAAACCTGTTATGTAGATAAAGATAAGATTTTAAAATCATATTTCAAAATGAAAAAAATCAATGTAAGCATAATGCTCAGGCATCAAAAGTAAGTTTTCCTCATTCCTCTTTCATAGAAATTGTCCTCTAACCTGAATGGTGTCTTATTTCCATTAACAATTACTGATTAGACAGGAAGAGGTTGGCTATATCTTTCCTACTCTATCAGATCATTAATACAGAGAGACTCTTTTTTCTCAAAAGAAACATAAGAAGTAAAACCATTTTAATTTTTAATAACTCTTCCTTTTCTGTCTCTTTTGAAAACATTTCCCAAGATTAAAATAACTTGTCATATGCTTGGAATGTCTAGAGCACAGTTAAAGAAATACAACAGATTGATGATTGAGACATTCCTATTATAAGTTTTATACCTGAATGCTCTTTAATCATTCTGAGAACAACTCCTTGCTGGATGTGTGCTACAGTAAATACCTGAATAAAAATGATTTTGGTAATGTGCTGGGGCAGAGAAATAAACTGAAGACCTAAAAGAAATATGCTGACCTTTTTAAAAAAGGTCTACAGAAGAGACTCACAGCTTTCAATGTTTCTAAGTGTCAGCCACAAAAGAAATACATCTCACATTTAGATCCAATACACACATACGTCAATATTACATCATCAAAGAATACTTCCCTTAACTACTGAAGTGCTGTTCTTATTAGGGAGAGAAAGTACTATGTTAAATGCAACAATAAGGGTAAATAAACTGAATATGGTTCTTCAGTTTAATCAACTACAAAAATAAATGAAATTAGAAAGAATGAGTCATCAGGAAAAAACCCAACAACTTTAGCTGTTCTAAGAAAGCAAAAATATATTAAAACAAAACAGAATAATACTACAGAGAGTTGATGTGGACAAGAAGACAAAGCAAAGTCCTAGTAAAAGAGCAACTTACATATAAATGACATAAAACAAAAAGACATAAGAACTATAACATTAATAGACTCGAAAAGATATGTCAGACAAATACAAAACTCCCCCAAATCTCCAGTAATATTAATATTTGAAAATACAGAATTTAAGGCAAAAAATACAGTACAAACATGTTATGTACTTTAAAAATGAGCAACAGATAAATAAGATGCATTCATCACAAATACATATGCATCTAACAATACAACTTCAAAATACAAAAGACTAGTAAAACAAAAAAAGCAGTGATAAATAAAAAAAATTTGGATTGAAAATTTTATCATGCTGCTCTCAGAAAATGTCATGCAAAAAAAAAAAAAAAAATTCAGTGATACAGACAACCTCAAATAGCTTTGCAGCCATTGCTAGTCTAGCCAGAAGACATATATGAAATTCTGTCAAATCAGAATGTACAATCTATTAAAACAAACATAAAATTTATAATATTGACCATTTATTAGGTCAAAAAATGCCTTAGAAATTCCAAAGAATGAATATAAAGCTGATAGTATTCTCCATTTTTTTTCCATTTTCATCTATTCCTTCTCTCTCTTTCTCTTTCTGTCCCTCCAGCCCTCTCACACTCATTCCATCTGTAAGTTTTATTGTGGCAAAATCTACATACAGAAAAGAAGACAAATCATAACTGTACACTCAATTAATGTCCAAAACATGAACAAATAGTGTAACCAGTCTTCCAAACAAGAAATAGGATATTACCAGAATCCAAGAAGCCCTTTTCTTGTCTGTTTCTAGATGTTAGCCTTCTACGAGGAATATTCTGATTTCTCATACAATAGATGAGTCATATAATACGTACTTTTTTGTATGATGTGTTTTGCTCAATATTATGCTAGAAGACCCATCCAGCTTGTAGCGTTCTCATTTCTTTCATTTTCTTCTCATATTTGAAAAATACTTCAAAATACCACAATATACTAATGGGCATTTGAGTTCTTTATAGCAATTTTCAGATCCAATGTTACAGAAAATATACATGCCTTTTGGTGAGGAGATGTACACATGTTCTTTGGCTATATATTAGGAATGTTATTGCTGGGTTATGAGGGACGCCTCTAATGGTAGAAAGCAAAGAGGATCTAAAGAGTATCTTGATAAGGGTGAAAGAGGAGAGTGAAAAGAATGGCTTAAAACTCAACATTCAAAAGATTAAGATCATGGCATCCAGTCCCATCACTTCATGGAAAATAGATTGGGAAAAAGTTGAAGCAGTGAGATTTTATTTTCTTGGGCTCCAAAATCAGTGTGGATGGTGACTGCAACCATGAAATGAAAAGACTCTTGCTCCTTGGAAGAGCTTGAAATCTATGACAAACATATGGAGCATATTAAAAAGCACAGACATCACTTTGCTGACAAAGGTCTATATAGTCAAAGCTATGGTTTTTCCAGTAGTCACATACAGATGTGAGAGTTGGACTATAAAGAAGGTTGAGTGCCAAAGAATTGATGCTTTCGAACTATGGTATTGGAGAAGACTCTAGAGTTCCTTGGACAGCATGGAGATCAAACCAGTCAATCCTAAAGGAAATCAACCCTAAATATTCAGTGGAAGGACTGATGCTGAAGCTGCAACTCCAATGCTGTAGCCACCTGATATGAAGAGCTGACTCACTGGAAAACATCCTGATGCTGGGGAAGATTGAGGGCAGGAGAAGGGGGTTGACAGAGGATGAGATGGTTGGATGGCATCATCAACTCAATAGACATGAGTCTGAGCAAACTCCAGGAGAGAGCGAGGGACAGGGAAGCTTAGCATGCTGCAGTCCATAAGGTCACAAAGAGCTGGACAAGATTGAGCAACTGATCAACAGCAGTAACAAGGGATGATAAAATTATGGAGAAGAAAATGGCAACCCATTCCAGTACTCTTGCCTAGGAAATCACATGGACAGAGGAGCCTGGCAGAATATAGTCCACAGGTTAACAAAGAGTCAGACACAATTTAGCAACTAAACAACGAGAGATGGTAAACTTAAGTAAATAATTCTAAACAATTTTCCAAAGTGCTTACACCAGTTCATATACTCTTACTGATGTATGAGGGTTTCATTTGCTTCACAGCCTTGCCAACACTTAGTGTGGTTTTTCTTTTTATAGGAATCATTTGGTAAGTATGCATGGTGTTCTGTTGCAAATTAAATTTTTGTTTTTGTTATCAATTTATTAGTTGAACATATATTTAAAATATTGCTTACTTGGATTGTTCTCCTTTTTTGCAAAGTGCTTATTTAAGACTTTTGCCCACTTCTACATTTGATTGTCTGTGTTTTGAGTATTAATTTGTAGAAATTCATCACATATTCTGGATATAAATCCCTAACTAATTAAGAGATATTGCAAATATGTTTTGCAATTCTATGAGTAGGTTTTTTTTAACCACTTAGAAGCCATTTGATAAACAAAAACTTGTAGTTAAAATGTAATTTAGTTTATTTTACTTCTTTTTCATTTTTTCTAAATGGTTAGTGCTTTTTATATGCTATTGAAGTAACCTCTGCCAATAACATGTCATGAAAAGTTTCCTCTATGCTTTCTTTTTTAAAGCCTTATTCTTCTGCCTTTCATATTTATTTCTAAAATCCATCTGGAGTCAATTCACCTCTTTTTTGTAACTTAAATTTTCTGAAGTTGGAGTATAGTTTTAGGTATTACCTTCAGTTGCAAAGTAAATATTGCATGGTGCCACCAATACAAAATAAAAACATAGATGAAACCTAGAAATCGTTTTTTAAACTTCAGTATTCTTTGAACAATGACATGCTGTACTGTGTGGGACTGGAAATCAGGTGATCTGTAATCTACCACAGCTGTCAAATGGAAGCTAATCAATTTCTGGATATCATTCTCCTCAGCCAAAATGTATACTTTTTTTGATCCAAAGTCCCTGCTAGATCTTTTCTTCTAGTTCTCGTTCTTTCTTCCCTCTTGAATACTTTTATGCCATCCTGCTTAAAGGCAAGAAATTGCCCCAGGTGCTCTCTGTGATTATTTTCAAATATTTAAATTATGCTCATGCTTAACAAAAACGATTTCCCCAAATACCATCATTTCTTACTCAACAGCTTTTTCATTTCCCAGTGTTTACTTGTATTCTTTTTCTTCCTTTCTGTACAGTCATTCCCCTTGCTATTCACTGGGATTGGCGCCAGGTCCCCATCAGATCAGAAAATCAAAGTGTGCTCATGTGTCTGAAATAAACTGGTGTAGTATTGATATTTGCATATAATCTATGTACATCCTTGCATATATTTAAATCATCTCTAGATTACTTACAATACTTAATACAGTGTAAATGGTATTCTAATTACAATATAAACGCTATGTAAATGATTGCCTCTGCACCAAATTCAAGTTTTGCTTTTTGAAAGTTTTCACAATTTTTTTCCCCAGATATATTTGACCTGAGCCTAGCTGAAACTGTGGATGTGAAATCTGCGAATACAATGGGCTGACCATACTTAACCAAACATGTTTATGTACTTCATTTATTCAACAATAATTTTTGAATACAGGCATAACTTGTTTTATTGTATTTGTTCTGTGCATTTTACAAATTGAAGATCATTCACTTTATGTTGAATTTATAAAATTTGTATGACTCATTTTATTGTGATAGTCCCTTTACTGGGTAGTTTGGAAAGGAACCTGCAATATCTCTAAGGTATGCCTGTACGATACTACCCTTTGGGCATTAGAATGTTTAATTTACTATGGATTATTAGAGTTTTTCTGGAAAAGAGATTTAGTTCATGATTCTTCATGGGGAAGTTCATTTAAATCACATTTAAAATAAGGTTTAAAATAAAAGAGACTGAATTGAACTATGTAATATATATAATATTATACATTTTACATAAAAAGGGAAAGCACAAGTAATCCAATAATTAAGTATTCCTGTAACTGTATTTATGTGAAGTAAATCCTTTAATAATATAACAAATTCAGTAAAGATTATCTGGTAAGAGCTCATCTTGCCTTTCACATGAACTTTTAAATGATTTCCTTAGAAGGAATAACAACACCTCAGCTTCTGACCCTTTCTGACCCAACAGTAATATCCCAAGAAACTGGGCTTATTATAATTTAAAAAATTATTGCTTAACAATAGAATTTGGAAAATAATTATTGCACTGTGATAGTTAACATTAACGACCCTCAGAAACTCAACATCCTCTAAGCATTCCTAATGTAATAAATTGGCTATATTTCAGATCACTAAAGGAATCTGGTTCCATCACTTCATGGGAAATAGATGGGGAAACAGTGGAAACAGTGTCAGACTTTATTTTTTCTGGCTCCAAAATCACTGCAGATGGTGACTGCAGCCATGAAATTAAAAGATGCTTACTCCTTGGAAGAAAAGTTATGACCAATCTAAATAGCATATTGAAAAGCAGAGACATTACTTTGCCAACAAAGGTCCGTCTAGTCAAGGCTATGGTTTTTCCAGTGGTCATGTATGGATGTGAGAGTTGGACTGTGAAGAAAGCTGAGCGTGGAAGAATTGATGCTTTTGAGCTGTGGTGTTGGAGAAGACTCTTGAGAGTCCCTTGGACTGCAAGGAAATCCAACCAGTCCACTCTGAAGGAGATCAGCCCTGGGATTTCTTTGGAAGGAATGATGCTAAAGCTGAAACTCCAGTACTTTGGCCACGTCATGTGAAGAGTTGACTCACTGGAAAAGACTCTGATGCTGGGAGGGATTAGGGGCAGGAGGAGAAGGGGACGACAGAGGATGAGGTGGCTGGATGGCATCACTGACTCGACGGACGTGAGTCTGAGTGAACTCCGGGAGCTGGTGATGGACAGGGAGGCCTGGCGTGCTGCAATTCATGGGGTCGCAAATAGTCGGACACGACTGAGTGACTGAACTGAACTGAAAGGAATTATTAAAATATAATCCTTTTACTTGATAATATTTATTTAATAATACTGAATAGGATAAAATATCTGCCCCTGATGTAATTGAAAGCTACTTTATAACTTACAGATATTTTGATATTTGCATTTGAAAGCTGGTTGCACCCATAATACATCTCAAGAGTTCTTACTGTATAAAAATTATTATAGTGGTAGAATGCTTACTTATCATGGTCAAAGGGACACAGGCATGAAATGCCGTCACTCAAAGGAATCCTTTCTAAGAAGAGGGCCAAATGTACCTTTAGTAACAGCTGGCACAAAATTAATAAAAGAGTGACTTACTGACATTCAGGATGATTTACATGTACTCGTAACAGCAAAAATGAGTTTATAAATTACCTGTGCATGGTTTGAAATCTGCTCTTTACTGCCACAATCCAGTGGAAATAAAAGGACAGCAATTAAACAAGCATCCTAATTATCATACACTCTGAGGAATACATGAACTGAGCGTCAGTAGGCATTCATTTACTTTCAGGCCAGGATGTGCTTTCTTTAAGCACAGTACAAGTCACTGCAGCATTCTGGTAAGACATTCTTGGTTAATAGAGAGGTCTTTGAGCAAACTGCACTGAGTGAACAATGAGTATGCCACCCAACATCAATTCTCACTGCAAAAAGAGGACTTTCATCACAGCGAACATGTTGATAAAGAATGTAATGCATTTTCACAATTTCAAAATCAGTCAAGATCGGCATATTGGCCAAAAGCATCCAGCCAAAAAAACAGGGCAAACAAGTTGTATTGAACGAGAAGAAACAAAACAATAAAACCGAACAACCTGCTAATTACCTGAAATTTCTCCAGTTTAATACTTGAACAATTGCTAATCTCAAAGTCGGGTTTCCCAGGTGGTGCTAGTTGTCAAGAACACGTCTGCCAACGCAGGAGATAAGAGACGTGGGTTATATCCCTGGGTCAGGAAGAACCCCTGGAGGAGGGCACGGCAACCCACTCCAGTGTTCTGGCCTGGAGAATCCCATCGACAGAGAAGCCTAGTGGGTCACAGTCCATATGGTTGCAAAGAGGCAGACACGACTGAAGTGACTTAGCATAGCACAGCACAATCTCAAAGTAGTCTGTTCCACACCTTCTATTTCTATCCATCTCTCCTTACCTCTTGGGACAAAGCAGAAAATAAAAAAAATTCTAATCACTTTTCATGAATAGAAGTTAACCTTTACATTAAAAAATAAAATAAAATAAATAAAAACCTCATGTTCTCTCTTCTTCCCAAGGTAATAGTCAACTGTTCTTCACCAACCTGGTTTCTAATTCTCTTTATTATACACTGAGCTGTCTCCCTCATGAACATGTTCAGTTTGTCCATAATTGTGCAGTGTTCTAGCCTGGTCATTCCAGTATAGGTGTGGTGGGGTGTCTATTCCCTGATCCCAGTCACTCTTCTTACACTCATCTTCAGAAGTTCACTGGCCACATCATAATATTGATCACATAACTCTCTGGCCTGACTCAACCAAAGCCATATCTGTGCAAACCAGTATCTGAGTCTTCTACATTTTTTTTTCTATTTAACCAAATCTCACTCATTATTTACAGGCCAATGCAACGGGTGGGAGGTCTTGCCATTATTCCATATTGGGCTTTTCAGAAAAAAATTTAATTTAAATTATACCATGAGAGCTGCAGTGCTAAGTGCTTCCTAATACCTTTCAATCATCTTCCAAAATCTCATGCCATGGAAATGTGACTAACTCTGGGACTTCAGAAATCCATCTTAATGAACCCACTCAAATATCATGAAAATATCAAGAAATTGGGCTTATTTCTGCCCATTCTGTTTTTTTCCCCTGTCCCTGAATTGCCAACTCAAATATAATGAAAATTTTAATAGTTCACAAGGGTCCGGTCACTTCCACCAGCACAATGATTAAGAGTCCTGCCACTAGATGTCTTGATCCATAATTCAAGTTTTGTGTTCTTGAAGCCATATTGACACAATAGAAATGATAAAGTAACAACACTATCCCCTCACAGGTTTTACTTATGAGGTTTCATTTAATTAAAATATATTAGTTACTAAGAAAGCATCTAGTAGGTCCAGTTACACATTCCTTCAGATAGTGGATTTCAGAATATATAATGCTTATCAATGGCTTTGCTTAGATGCATATTTCCAGGCTCCACCTGATTTGTTTTTTGACATTTTATTTTGAAAGTAGGTTATTTATTGTTCAGTTGCCAGGTTGTGTCCGACTTTCTGCCACCCCATAAACTGCAACACACCATGCTTCCCGGTCCTTCACTATCTCCCAGAGTTTGCTCAAACTCTTGTCCATTGCATTGGTGATGCCATCCAACCATCTCATCCTCCAAAGCCCCCTTCTCCTCTTGCCCTCAATCTTTCCCAGTATCAGGGTCTTTTCCAATAAGTCAGCTCTTCGCATGAGGTAGCTAAAGTAATAGAGCTTCAGCTTCAGATTCAGTCCTTCCAATGAATATTAAGGGTTGACTTCCTTTAGGATTGCCTGGGTTGATTTCCTTGGTCTCCATGGGACTCTCAAGAGTCAGCTCCAGCACCACAATCAATAGAAATTTGTTGTAGTTACTAAATTCAGAATTATAAAACTTCTGAATTATTTAGGCTAATATTTCATCATTCGTAAATGTGGTAATCAAGCATAGTTCATAATTTTTTCTAGAAATTACAATTATCATATTAGTGGAAAAATTAATTGTAGATATTTTAACAACTCCTTCCATTTAGCTCTCCTAATGAAATTGTTTATATTTTCATCATGTAATTAAACTTTGAGCCAATTCTTACTCAAATATATGCTGTCTGAATTTATTAAAAGCCAGTCCAGTTTCAGCTTTGTCTGAGAACCTTTTATATCCGAATTAGTGACAATCTCAAATCATTTATTGGTAACAACTCATTTATTTCCACTCAATTTCTTGCTTTTTATGAGATTCTACTCCAGTTGCAGAATTCAAGCCTAAAGTTCATAGAGTTTTAAAGAATCATTCAAACTTTTTAGTCAATGCTGTGTTCAATTAACCTGTGCCTAACAGGGTTTTAAGACATGCCTTTTCCTGTCTCAGTTTTAGTTAAGGTGTGAAGGCCATAGGTGATGTTGGCCAAGGAGAATTTTGAGAGTAGTAAGCGCCTCGTGTCTGCTAAAATTAGGGAGGAGGATTTTTTTTTAAGAGAACAGGTCTGGGAGTCATTTCCCTGAGGCAGAAGGGGCAAGGAGGGGCCACACTCTAACTCCAAGCAAAAGTAACCAAGAATTCTAAGAGAGCACTCAGAGAAATTGATGTGTATTCCCTGCAGTTATGGACACAGTGGATTGGTGAAAAGATCCTTCTGAAAAGGATCTTGCCAAAGAAGATAGCCTGCCAAGACAAGAGGACCCCGATTGTAAAAGTTTGTGGATGACACAGTGGAGACTGAAGCTGGGAGCTCAGGAGAAGCTGGGCAAAGAAGGGGTGATGTCCACCTCAAGGGAGCTGCAGAGAGAAAACCCACTACAAAATTATTCACAGAATTCACAAAAGTCCCCATGAGAGAGCCAGTTTTAAACATTGGTTAAGCTCAGAAAACACATAAACATCCTTCCCTTTGCTTTCTTTAAACTCCAGTTGTTGATTAATCAACTGAAATTATCAAACTGAAGATTAATAAAATTGATATCATCCTGCTGAGAACAGAGGAGCAAAAAAGGATGGCAGACTAATCTTACATAAAGTTTAAAAATATTAAATACTATCTGGGACCAAGTAGTTATAATTATTTAATCAAGATTACTTTGGTAATTTAAAGTGACTTTTGGTTCAGCCAGGACTGTTCCAGTGGCAGGAACATAAAGTCACTCACCTAGCAGATTTAAAGAAAGAGTGGAAGACAAAAACAATGATGATATCTAAATATATCCTATGAGATCTGCCTATTCAAATTGATTACACATATGTCCATGAAAAAAGGGAACTAAAAAAGTAGACAAGCAAAATAAAATTCTCACCCTGTATTAGTCACTAGCAAGTCTGCTAGAAGTTCCAGTTATTGAAATTCTTATTTAATTCAGTTCTGTGAAGTTTAGGTTGTAGTCACTATTTCCTATCTGTGACAGTAATCTTTTTGGATAGATTTCTTACCAAAAGCCAGGTATTCTAGTTGGCTCTTTGTCCAGTTAAGCTATTGAAAATGTGTATCCTGTTCGGTTCAAAATGGCCAAATTGCTACAGATTTTTTTCCCTCTAACCCTTTCCAAATCCCACTAAATTGACAGAAAAAGTGTACAAGAGTATAAATCTGCATTAGTGACGGAAACAGAACTGAGAGAGGAGATCTTCAGTGAATGAGCTTACAACAACTTTCTGAAAATTATGTATCTCTAGGGTGTATTCAGGGTGCAGGAACCCACAGCTGTCCCCCAACTTACGCCACTGAAAAATCCTAGAAACCTGTTGCATTTATTTATACCAACAGTGAAATATCAGAAAGGAAAAGTAAAAAAAAAAAAAAAAAAAACCCTCTTAAAATCATATCAAAATAAGTTAAAAAAATTTAGGAATAAACATGATCAAGGTGAAAGACTTATTTGCTGCTACTGCTACTGCTAAGTCACTTCAGTTGTGTCCAACTCTGCACAACCCCATAGACGGCAGCCCACCAGGCTCCCCCGTCCCTGGGATTCTCCAGGCAAGAACACTGGAGTGGGTTGCCATTTCCTTCTCCAATGCATGAAAGTGAAAAGTGAAAGTGAAGTTGCTCAGCCGCGTCCGACTCTTTGTGACCCCATGGACTGCAGCCTACCAGGCTCCTCCACCCATGGGATTTTCCAGGCAAGAGTACTGGAGTGGGGACTTATTTGCTAAGAACTATAAAACACTGATAAAAGAAATTAAAGAAAATTGAAAGAAATGGAAAGATATACCATTCTCTTGGACTGGAAGAATTAATTTTGTTCAATGGGCATACTACCCAAAGCAATCTACAGATTTAACATTATCCCTATCAAATTACCTATGACATTTTTTACAGAACTGGAACAAACAATCTTAAACTTTATATGGAACCATAAAAGACCCAGAATTGCCAAAGCGATCCTGAGGAAAGAGAACAAAGTAGGTGATATAACCCTCTCAGACTTCAGATAATACTACAAAGCTACAGTACTCAAAACATCAAACAGCATGATATTGGCACAGACAGACACATGGATCAACGGAACAGAATAGAGAGCCAGAATAAACTCCCACACTGCGGTCAATTAATCTTCAACAATGGAGACAAGAATATACAATGGAGAAAAGACAGTTTCTTCAGCAAGTGGTGCTGGGAAAGCTGGACAGCTGCATGTAAATCAATGAAGTTACAACACTCCCCTATACCACACAGGAAAGTAAATTCAAAAATGGTTTAAAGACTTAAATATAAGACATGAAACCACAAAACTCCTAGAAGAAAAACATAAGCAAAATATTTTGTGGTATAAACCATACCAAGGTTTTCTAAGGCTAGTGTCCCGAAAGCAAAAATAGACAAATGGGATCTAATCCAAATTAAAACTTTTGCACAGAAAAGGAAACCATAAACAAAATAAAAAGACCACCTACAGACTGGTAGAAAATATTTACAAACCATGAGACCAACAAGGGCTTAATTTCCAAAATACAGAAATAGCTCATACATCTCGATAACAAAAAACTAAACAACCCAATAAAAAATAGGCAGAAGACCTAAACAAACATTTCTCCAAAGACATACAGATGGCCAATAGGTACAAGAAAAGACGCTCATCATTACTATTAGAGAAATGCAAATCAAAGGTACCACCTCACACTGGTAGGAATAACCATCATCAAAGAGTTCACAAGTAACAAACACTGGAGAAAATGTGGATAAAAGGGAACCCTCCTACACTGTTGGTGATAATGTAAATTGGGACAGCCACTATTGAAAACGGTATTCCTAAAAAACCTAAAAATAGAGTTGTTATATGATCCAACAATCTCACTCCCTAGCATAAATTCAGGGAAAACCATATTTTGAAAAGATACTGCACCACATGTGTGGTGAAGCACTATTTACAATAGCCAAGACACGGAAGCAACCTGATTGGCCAATGACAGATGAATGGATAAAGAAGATGTGGTACATATTTACACAAAGGAATAGTACTCGGCCATAAAAGAATGAACCACTGCCATTTGCAGCAACATAGATGGGCTTAGAGATTATCACATTAAGTAAGTCAGAAAAAGACAAAGACCATATGATATCACTTGCATGTGGAATCTAAAATAGGACTCAGATGAATTTATTTATAAAACAGAAGCAGCTTCACAGACATAGAAAGCAAACTTACATTTATGAAAGGAGAAAAGGGTGGGGGATGGATAATATTAGGGAAGTTAGATAATACTAAAATGAGGTGTTAATTTTTAAAGAAAATGCTTTTGTATTTGTAATTTTATGTCCAAGTTATTAATAAAGGTAACATAATAACACTTTCTGACATGAAACTACGTTTTACTTCTTTGCTCTTCACTTCATACTTCTAAGAAACTAACTAGAGGGTGTGTATGTGAGTATATGTTATATATATTTTTTTTCCTAGCAAAGTGAGAGCTAAACAAGATAGAAGACGGTATAAAATTTCAGAAAGCAATGTCTGTAACCTAAAAGAAATCCCATAATGACAACTATGAAGTACGCCTAAAAAAATCAAACAACTCATTGTAAAGCAGTAGATCAAGGACTATGGGAGAGATCTCACTGGGAGGAAAGAGAATTACCTATATAATTGAAAAAATAAACAATTCTGAAGAATAAAGGAATACGCTTTTCCTATGAACCAGCAAACATATAATGGCAATAAAAAATGCAGGGAAAACTGAAAGCAGAACAATGAGTATTAGAATATGAAACAAGTATATCACGATTTTAAACAGTTAAAAGAAAACTAGAATGAGAGAAAGAGAATGAGGATGAGCCATCTGGCCTCAATACTAGAAATATGGCACAGGTGTTACTATATTATTTATACTTTAGAGAAAAAAGAGCTGCTTAAATTTTGTTTTATCTAATTTATTTCTATCCATGCTATAAATTAACACATATTCTGACCTCTAAGAAACAGAAGACATTTGATACATTCTAAGAGACCCTTGTTGCTTGTTTTGAAGATGACCCTTGATGGGGTGCAGGGTGGGGGAAGTGTTCAACTCAATTATTAATTTGTGCTACTACTGCTGGCCCCTGTGTTTCTAGAATTTCAGAGGGCTGTGGCTGACTGCACTCTGTAAAACTCAACTAACGAAGCCACCTGCATCATATTTACCTAATGCATCTCAATTAAATGAGAAGTCTGCCCTGTAACAACTATAAAAAAGTTTCTGCCAGACATGGTCATGGCAGTCTGCCGCATTTACAGTAGCTCAAAATTATGGGGATCTGTGAATGTTGACGACTGGAGTCAATAATGTAGCATATGAACGTCTGTGTTGTCAGATGTCACCTTGGTTTTTAGATATACTGGTGTTAGAACAGAGATCTCTTGAGACAGAGTTCAGCAAGGAATTGCAAAACCCACTATAGGACATAGGTTGCAATGGATGAAAACTAAGTTTCCTTTGTTCTGTAGCTACACTCATTAGCATAAATCTTGATATACTAATAGTAAGCACCTAAGATACGTTTGCTGAATGAAGAGAGGATGGATAAATTAAATAAAACTAAGCAAATGATATTCTGACCACTTAGTTTCATCAGACATATAATCTTAGTGGACATTTCTCTCATGAATATCCTTAGTGGGTATTCCTCTCATAAAACAGTCTTTTGGACTCTGTGGGAGAAGAGAGGGTGGGATGATTTGGGAGAATGGCATTGAAACGTGTATAATATCATATATGAAACTAATCGCCAGTCCAGGCTCGATACATGATAATGGTTGCTTGAGGCTGGTGCACTGGGACGACCCAGAGGGATGGCACGGGGACGGAGGAAAGAGGGGGGTTCGGGATGGGGAACACATGTATACCTGTGGCGGATTCATGTTGATGTATGGCAAAACCAATACAATATTGTAAAGTAATTAACCTCCAATTAAAATAAATAAACTAAAAAAAATGAAATGCATAGTGAAGTTTATTTTTCATAACTTTTCAATGTAAAACAATTGCTTTGTTTTCCATTTTATCATCCCTTCAAATCTAAATAAAATTCATGTAGATTTATAACTGGAACATGTTAAATACTCATTAAAGATTAGCTATTATTTCTTAAGAGTTGGGCAATAATAGAGATAGAAACAGAGAAGGCAATGGCAACCCACTCCAGTAGTCTTGCCTGGAAAATCCCATGGACGGAGGAGCCTGGTAGGCTGCAGTCCATGGGATCGCGAAGAGTAGGACACGACTGAGCGACTTCACTTTCATTTTCACTTTCATGCATTGGAGAAGGAAATGGCAACCCACTCCAGTGTTCTTGCCAGGAAAATCCCAAGGACAGGGGAGACTGGTGGGCTGCCGTTTATGGGGTCGCACAGAGTCGGACACGACTGAAGCGACTTAGCAGCAGCAACAGCAGAGATAGAAAGCAACACAGAAGTAGAGATAGAGAGGCATAGCTCTAGCAATAGAGGAAAGAAGGGAGACAGAAGAGAGACGACGAGAAAGGCAAAATAAATGTTTCTCTCATTACCTAATGGAATTTGTAACTGCCAGGTCTGGACTAACAAGTGAGGATCTAAGACTTTTGGTCATTCCTTGGAACCTGATCCATTCAACCTAATCCATTGGACTGACTGATTATATCCTCAAAGACTGAACCATAAACTGTGTTCAAGTTACTAAATCAGTTCAGTTGCTCAGTTGTGTCCGACTCTTTGTGACCCCATGGACTGCAGCATGCCAGGCTTCCCTGTCCGTCATGAACTCCCAGAGCTCAAGTCCATAGAGTCGGTGATGCCATCTAACCATTTTATCTTCTGTCATTTAGTAAATAAAACACACTATTTTTAGCTATAAACTAGTGAATTACATTTCAAATACAGGTGCATATCAAAAAGTTCCCTGTCATTATTTTGTGTGGGCAAAAAAGATTAACTGCTACATAACACTCGAGGTATAAGAAATGCCACACTATTTTGTGAGTCAAAGCTAATGCTGAAGCCGTTCAACCAACTGAATAAGAAGTACAATCTCAGAGTCTTTTGCCTTCTTTCTTAGATTGTAACAGAATGAGGACTACCCTCCCTTGAGAAAGAGGGAGAGAATATTTTGCTCACTGATACGCCTTCTTTAACTGATGAAGATGTTCTCGGATGGAATGAAGGTAAATTCCATTCACCCATGGGACAGCAAAATCCAGAAACGGAGAACACAAACTGAAGAACATAAAGGCATGCAGGGGAAAATAAATGTTCATGTTTTAGGTGACAAATCTATAATATCAAGAAGACAAGACACCATTTCTGCATTATTCACTAGTTACTCGTGCAGTATGGAACATTTGAGTAGAAAACGATCACTCCCCCTTCATTCTCTTTCATTCCCTTTCTTAACTGTCCAAGAATCTGTATGCATTGAGGGATGGTTAGTGCAATCAGGGAGCCAGTGAGAACAGGATGTTCTAAGATATTTTCAAAATATATAAATGACATTCCAATACACTGCCTTCTGAGTTAAGAGGAAAATGTTTTTCCCTCACGTCTTCGATAACTTGAGAGATATTTAAAAAGTTTGCTCCATATTTGTCCAGAAAACAGGCTCAGCATTTTAGATTCAACTTTGACCAGTTAGGTACAGTAAAAGGAAGGAGGGATGGAAGAAAGGAAAAAAAGGATGAAGCGAGGGAAGGAGAGAAGGGAAGAATGAAGTAAAAAGAGAAAGGGAAGATGGAAAAGGAAGATTTTTAAAAATGGAAAAAAGAAGGGAGGGAAGAAAGAGAAATGAGGCAGGGAATGAAAAATCTTCATTCTAAATAAAAGATGATGAATAAACCAAAAATCAGATTTCACCTAGTAAAGAAACAAATTCAAATCCTATTCTAAACATTATATTGCCTTTAAAGAGATCCAATTCCTTTTAGGAAGACTTGAATTTGAAGACCTGGCATATTCTCATTAATAAGACAATTTTATTCAAACTTTACTCTGACTTTCTGCCATTAACCAATAAAGCCAATATAAAGGCTATTTATTTAAACAAACCTTAGAAAATCATTGGAATAATAATCCTAAGGATGCTGTTGAGACCTTTGCAGACTGCATTAAAACATGACATTTTAATGAAAACCTTCTAAGGGAATATAAGATAAGTCATATTTTTTATTCATACACACTAAATCATATCACCTTTGTTTCCACTACTTTTTAGAAAGATCACACTCATACTTGTGACCCTATGTAGGCATATTCTGGACCTCATATAGACTCGTGTTTTGCACATCTCAACAAGCTTATTCTTGTGTTCTTGAGCTTTGGTCCAGAAAAATAGTCTTATGGCTAATACAGTATCACTCAGGAAAAGTTCATTTGTATTTCATGTTATCTAAAAATCACAAATATATATATATGATTTTATATATTGTAAGTTTCCTTATAAATTGTTAAAGTCAAAAAATAAGCATATATATATAAATATATATCCATGAAGTACACACAAATACATATGACTTTTTGCTTAAAAGGAAAAATTCCATCCAAAAAATGTTTCAGTCTGAAACAACTTATTTGCTTGAGAGTTCCAGGTAGTAAAAGCTTTCCAAAGGCTCACTCTACTTAGTAAGCATTCCAAAACAGTACATCAAAACAGGAAATGTTCTGCAGAATAAAATTAATAAGTGATATATAGGCTTTTAGCATGATTAATCTTCAGATGAAGAAACTTTTGGATTCATAATAATCAACTCTGTTATCATTCAACTGTTTTCCATGAGAAATTCAAATCAAATTATGCTAAATAGCAATTAGTTATAAAGTCTTCAGAGGAATTATTTGGTTTTATTTCCAGTAAAAAGTCAAGTCTTCATAAAAGCCATTAATTAGTGTATCTTTTGTCTCAGCAGGGAAACTAAGAATGGAAGCCCTTGAACTCCATTTAACCTTCAAAAGGGTCCCTGCAGGTCCAACTTGAAACACTCTGGAGGAGTGGGGGTGAGTGACACAGAAGAGAAAACATCCAGGAAAACCAAATGAAAAGGGGTTTCAATGCAGGTTTTTTGTATACTAGACAAAATAGTCCTGTCAACCTGTAAAACTCTTCTAATTATTAGCCAGTAAGATACACAGTGAATATTCATGACCTTTACTTCTCCAACTCCCACCACCTTTACACAGAGTTATCTTCTGTATTTGTTTTTTTCCAGAAGTATAAAATTAATTATTTGGCCCATTTTTTGATTGGGCTGCTTATTTTTTTTGCAATTGAGCTGCAGGAGTTGCTTGTATGTTTTTGAGATTAGTTCTGTCAGTTGCTTCATTTGCTATTATTCTCTCCCATTCTGAAGGCTGTCTTTTCACCTTGCTTATAGTTTCTTTCATTGTGCAAAAGCTTTTAAGTTTAATTAGGTCCCATTTGTTTATTTTTGCTTTTATTTCCATTACTCTGGGAGGTGGGTCATAGAGGATCCTGGGCCAAGAACTAAACAGACATTTCTCCAAAGAAGACAGATGGCTAACAAACATATGAAAAGATGCTCAACATCACTCATTATCAGAGAAATGCAAATCAAAACCACAATGAGGTACCATCTCATGCCGGTCAGAATGGCTGCTACCAAAAGTCTACAAACAATAAATGCTGGAGAGGGTGTGGAGAAAAGGGAACCCTTTTACACTGTTGGTGGGAATGCAAACTAGTACAGCCACTATGGAGAACAGTGTGGAGATTCCTTAAAAAACTGGAAATAGAACCGCCATATAACCCAGCAACCCCACTGCTGGGCATACACACCAAGGAAACCAGAATTAAGAGAGACACGTGTACCCCAATGTTCATCGCAGTACTGTTTACAACAGCCAGGACATGGAAGCAACCTAGATGTCCATCAAGCAGATGAATGGATAAGAAAGCTGTGGTACATATACACAATGGAGTATTACTTAGCTATTAAAAAGAATGGATTTGAATCAGTTCTAATGAGGTGGATGAAACTGGAGCCTATTATACAGAGTGAAGTAAGTCAGAAAGAAAAACACCAATAATGTATATTTATGGAATTTAGAAAGACGGTAACAATGACCCTATATGTGAGACAGCAAAAGAGACACCGATGTAAAGAACAGTCTTTTGGACTCTGAAGGAGAAGGCGAGGGTGGGAAGATTTGAGAGAACACCATTGAAACATCTATATTATCATATGTGAAATAGACCGCCAGTCCAGGTTCGATGCATGAGACAGGGTGCTCAGGTCTGGTGCACTGGGATGACCCTGAGGGATAGGATGGGGAAAGAGGTGGGAGGGAGGGTCAGGATGGGGACCACATGTACACCCATGGCTGATTAATGTGAACGTATGGCAAAAACCACAATATTGTAAAGTAATTAGCCTTCAATTAAAATTAAACCCCCTCACACACACACAAAGAAAAAGTGCTATCTAAAAAAATAAAATTAAAAATAATAAAATTAATATCCAAGGAATATCACTTTTCTGCCAGAATCCATTATAAAGCAGTTTCATATGGACCCTCTGTCTTAGGTTCCTATTGCTGTTGTACCAAATCATTAAAAACTGAGAGGTGTTAAACAACATGAATTTATTATGTTTGAATTCTGGAAGTCAGAGGGAGTCTGCAATCAGTTTCACTGAGCTGAAGTTAAACTGTCAGCAGGGCCACATTCTTTCTGGAAGTTCTAGGGGGTAACTGGTTTCCTTGCCTTTTCCAGCTTCTTGTTGCCACTTGCATCCCTTGGTTTGTAGCCTCTTCTTCCATCTTCAAAACGTATTATTCAAATTTCTGCCACAATCATCACATCACGTGTCCCTCTAACTCTGACTCATCTTCTGACCCTTTTATATGAACCCTTGTCATTATACCAGACCCATCTAGATAATCTAGGATAATCTCCCAATCTCTAAATCCTTAATTTGATTGCTTCCCAAAGATCTGTTTGCCTTATAAACTAGCCTTCATAAGTTTTAGGGACTAGGACATGGAGGATACAGCCTACTACAGTCCTCTTCTGGCCCCCAGAGATTCAGATCCATCCCACATATAAGGTACTTTCATCCCATCCCAATACTCCCCAACTCATTACAGCATCAGCTCAAAGTGAAAGCTCATCTAAATATCATCAGCTCAGGAACCCCAAACCTCATCATCTAAACCAGATGTGGCTGAGACTCTGGGGATGAGCTATTCTGAGGCAAAATTCTGCTTTATCTGAAGACTTGTGAGATTAGAGGATAAATGATCTGCTCCCAAATACAACAGCGGAACAGCATAGGACAAAAGCCATAGACAAGTCCATTCCAACGAGAAGAAAATACAAAGAAGAAAGGATTTGCTGGTCCTCAACAATGTGCCAGGATTCCTTGGTGGCTCGGTCAGTAAAGAATCTGCCTGCAATGCAGTAGATAAAGGTTCAATCCCTGGGTCGGGAAGATCCCCTGGAGAAGGAAATGGCAACCCACTCCAATATTCTTGCCTGGGAAACCCCAAGGACAGAGAAGCCTGGCGGGTCACAATCCATGGGGTCACAAGAGTCGGACATGACTAAGCAACTAAACCACCACTACCAAACAATGTTCTATCCAACTAGGTAAACTCCATTAGGTTTCCATTCCTGGGAATAATTCTCTGTGGTTCAGCCCTGTGGGACATTTCTCTATCCCTAAACTACCTCATTTGCAATTTCCATGGTTGGGGAGTAGAACATATTTGGTGAAACATGTATCAGAATGAAAGGAAAATATATTGCATTCTGTAATGAAATGCTGAAAATAATGTATATGTTTATATACATATATATAATATATGTGTATATATACACACACACACATATGCTGAAAATATGTGTATATTAAATGTATAACATATAAAAAATATCCTCATACCAAACTCCTTTTAGCTAAAAGACCATTTCAAAGCATACCCCTCCTTAAAAAATAAAAAAGGTTCTTCCCTCAGTAGGACTGCATCAAAGCTGCAGTATCAAAATATCATGCACGCATCTGGAGTAATATATTTTAAAGAACCTCCTTTGCTACAATTACCTATTCAGTTCAGTTGCTCAGTCATGTCCGACTCTGTGACACCATGGACTGCAGTACACCAAGCTTCCCTGTCCATCACCAACTCCTGGAACCTACTGAAACTCATGTCCATTGAGTCAGTGATGCCATCCAACCATCTCATCCTCTGTCATCCCCTTCTCCTCCTGCCTTCAATCATTCCCAGCATCAGGGTCTTTTCAAATGAGTCTATAGTCTATTTCTGTACTGCTCCAGAAATACAGCAGAGCACATCTTCGGTTCAGTTCAGTCACTAAGTCGTGTCCGACTCTTTGCGACACCATGAACCAGAGTGCACCAGGCCTCCCTGTCCATCACCAACTCCCAGAGTCCACCCAAACCCATGTCCATCAAGTTGGTGATGCCATCCAAGCATCTCATCCTCTGTTGTCCCTTTCTCCTCCTGCTCTCAATCTTTCCCAGCATCAGGGTCTTTTCAAATGAGTCAGCTCTTTGCATCAGGTGGCCAAAGTATTGGAGTTTCACCTTCACCATCAGTCCCTCCAATGAACACCCAGGACTGATCTCCTTTAGGATGGACTGGTTGGAGCTCCTTGCAGTACAAGGGACTCTCAAGAGTCTTCTTCAACACCACAGTTCAAAAGCATCAATTCTTCAGCGTTCAGCTTTGGTTATAGTCCAACTCTCACACCCATATATTACCACTGGAAAAACCATAGCCTTGACTAGACGGACCTTTGTTGGCAAAGCAATGTCTCTGCTTTTGAATATGCTATCTAGGTTGGTCATAACTTTCCTTCCAAGGAGTAAGCATCCTTTAATTTCATGGCTGCAATCGCCATCTGCAGTGATTTTGTAGCCCCCCAAAAATAGTCAGCCACTGTTTCCACTCTTTCCCCATCTATTTGCCATGAAGTGATGGGACCAGATGCCATGATCTTCGTTTTCTGAATGTTGAGCTTTAAGCCAACTTTTTCACTCTCCTCTTTCACTTTCATCAAGAGGCTTTTGAGTTCCTCTTCACTTTTGCCTAAGGGTGGTGTCATCTGCATATCTGAGGTTATTGATATTTCTCCCAGCAATCTTGATTCCAGCTTGTGCTTCTTCCAGCCCAGCGTTTCTCATGACGTACTCTGCCTTTAAGTTAAATAAGCAGGGTGACAATATACAGCCTTGACGTACTCCTTTTCCTATTTGGAACCAGTCTGTTGTTCCATGTCCAGTTCTAACTGTTGCTTCCTGATCTGCATACAGATTTCACAAGAGGCAGGTCAGGTGGTCTGGTATTCCCATCTCTTTCAGGATTTTCCACAGTTTATTGCGATCCACACATCTTGCATAATGAAAATCTGGCTATGGTACTTTTGTGTTGAAACTAAATGCGATGACTACTTCAGGATAATCTGGCTTTCGTAATGACAAATGAAATTTAGAAGAACTGCCAAATCTCTTCTGCATAGAGAAAACAATGCATGTCTGACCTGAAATCATGTGTGTTTAAATCAGCAGAAGGAATGGTTATTTTTTAACTTTTTTCCTGACCCCAAACTTTTGTTGGATACAACCGCATCAGAAATTCAGAGCATTTATTGTTAACAGGTACATACAAAGGCCGCAATTTATTTTTATAATTGTGTTTAGTCGCTCAGTCATGTCCGACACTTTACGACCTCATGGACTGTAGCCTTCCAGGCTCCTCTGTCCATGGGGATTCTCCAAGCAAGAATACTGGAGTCAGTTGCCATGCCTTCCTCCAGGGGATCTTCCCAACCCAGGGATTGAACCCAGTTTTCATGTTTACTTTGGATTAATTTCACAACTAAATTGAATATGACGAATGGCATGTTTATTTTAGATAAGAATTCTAAGCAAAAAAAAGTTGTGATGCCTCTGTAATGTTAGCCATTTCTGCCTTTAATTTAACAAACTAGCTCCAATAAAGGAAGGGGACATTTGGTAGTATGATAGATGCAGATTAATAAGCTATAAAAAGTTCTTATATTTAAGTATAATGATAAAGGACAATATTGTTCACTCCATGTCCAATTTAGAATAATTTGGAGCAAAGACAAATAGATGGTCTCTAAAACATAAGGCATGTCTGTTCCATTTATGGCCTTAAAGTCCTGCCCTATGTAATGAGAATTCAGATCAGATCAGATCAGTCGCTCAGTCGTGTCCGACTCTTTGCGACCCCATGAATTGCAGCACGCCAGGCCTCCCTGTCCATCACCAACTCCCAGAGTTCACTCAAACTCACGTCCATCAGTCAGTGATGCCATCCAGCCATCTCATCCTCTGTCGTCCCCTTCTCCTCCTGCCTCCCATCCCTCCCAGTAATGAGAATTAAGAGTGACATTTGGAGGCCTACCACTGAAAAAATACCACATTATGTTGAAAAATTTTTCGAGATGATCTCCAAAATATTACACAATAGATTTGTGTCTCATTGAAAGCAGGGCATCTTTACTGACACAGATAGAATAATTCCTAATTTCAAAAAGAGAAATGTATGAAGTTAAATTGTTTTCAAAATTGTTTACTTTTAAAAAATACTGTGCAGTTGCATTTATTTTTAAGAAAAGAAGGCAAATGGCTATGTAGACTGATGTTTGGTTGTTTTGTTTTCTACGTGTAGTTGTTTCATGCAGGGCTTCTGTTAGGAGAGAGACACAATGTGAAACAGATCCCTGTCACCTCCAACTACTCTTAGCATGAAACTCTCCCTTCCCTTGAACACCTTGATTTTGCCCAAATCTGTTAAAATGAATCTCAGTTCTTCCACCAGATCACAGACTATAAAACAAACAAAATTAAAAAATAAATAAATATTTTGTAATGGCTCATTTTCAGCCCAGAAAATGTATGGATTTTTTAGAAGTGTTTATTCTAAAGGAGAGCATGTTATGGTCTATCCATCAATATCATATGCAATTTAAATTACTTTTGGCAAGGCTGATGAAATAGAATTTTGAAAATATACTGAGTTAAATGTATTATAATAGTGTCTCTGTTATTATCTTAAGTTTTAATATTCTTTTATGCTATTTCACGCCATCTTTCAAAAAACTAAAGTTGTCTAAGACAGAGTAGCTACTTTAAAAGATTTACTGACCAAGTGATTTAAATTACATCTTTTAATCGTTGTTGTTTAGTTTAAGTCAGTTCAGGTCAGTCGCTCAGTCATGTCCGACTCTTTGTGACCACATGAACTGCAGCTCGCCAGGCCTCCCTGTCCATCACCAACTCCTGGAGTTTACCCAAACCCATGTCCATTGAGTCAGTGATGCCATCCAACCATCTCATCCTCTGCCATCCCCTTCTCCTCTTGCCCTCAATCTTTCCCAGCATCAGGGGCTTTTCAAATGAGTCAGCTCTTCACATCAGGTGGCCAAAGAATTGGAATTTCAGCCTCAATATCAGTCCTTCCAATGAACACCCAGGACTGATCTCCTTTAGGATGGACTGGTTGGATCTCCTTGCAGTCCAAGGGACTCTCAAGAGTCTTCTCCAACACCACAGTTCAAAAGCTTTAATTCTTCAGCACTCAGCTTTCTTTAGAGTCCAACTCTCACACCCATATATGACCACTGGAAAAACCATCGCCTTGACTAGACAGACCTTTGTTTACAAAGTAATATCTCTGCTTTTTAATATGCTGTCTAGGTTGGTCATAACTTTCCTTCCAAGGAGGAACTGTCTTTTAATTGCATTGCTGCAATCGCCATCTACACTGATTTTGGAGCCCAAAAAGTAAAGTCAGCCACTGTTTCCGCTCTTTCCCCATCTATTTGCCATGAAGTGATGGGACCAGATGCCATGATCTTAGTTTTCTGAATATTGAGCTTTAAGCCAACTTTTTCACTCTCCTCTTTCACTGTCATCAAGAGGTTCTTTAGTTCTTCTTTTTCTGCCATAAGGGTGATATCATCTGCATTTCTGAGGTTATCCATATTTCTCCCGGCACTCTTGGTTCCAGCTTGTACTTCTTCCAGCCCAGCATTTCTCACTAAGTCATATGCGACTCTTTTGCAAACCCATGGATTGCAGCCTGCCAGGCTCCTCTGTCCATGGGATTTCCTAGGTAAGAATACTGACATTTCCTTCTTCAGGGAATTTTCCCAACCCAGGCAGATTCTTTACCACTGAGCCATTAGAGAAGCCAAATTATATACTATTTGATTTTTAAAATAATTCATCTTTAAAACAGTGATGATACATCTCAAGATATAACTAATGAAGTCTCTGGAGCTCCAGAGACTAAAAAGTCAAGTCTGAAAATGCTTCAGGAGAGGTCAACATTTAGTCACTTTAAAAATGTGTGCACTTTCTAATCAGATTCACCCTCACTTTATTCAAAGTGGGACAGTAGTTAAAGTTACATCATTCAATGGTATTTAATTCAACAGGTGTTTATTGCATGCTTTCCTTGTCTTAGGCTCTGCTTTAGGTACCAGAGATCCAAAGTTGAGACACAATAGATATTCTACCTCCTTATAGAAATTATAGCCCACTTACAATGGGATGTAAAATAAATCACAAAAACTCAAATTAAAGGCAGAAATGAAAATTAAGTTTTCATCGACAAAGAACCAAAAAATATAATGGTAGTTGGGAAGACAATGCTCAGACATTATTGATTCTCTAAAAACAAGAAAATGGAAAACTCACGTTTGCCATAAAAATCTACTCACTCAGGTTAATCTAGATTGAGCTTTCGCAAAATTACACCTACTAATGAAAGTTACCATTAAAGCAACCAGCAGTGGGTGTAATAGCATTCATTATTCTTTCATCAGTTATTCCCATGATTCATCAAAGTGTTCTTCATCAACCAATTTATTAGGCTTAACATCCAGTATTATGAGGTAATTCTAAGTCTTATCAAAGCACGAAGCTGTTATATAAGAGTTTCTGAATAATAAGTGAGCTATAATAAAGGAATGAAAAACAAGTTCCAGGGAGCTCACAGAATCAAAATATAATCATGATATAGTACCCACAGACTATAATTAAAATTGCCACATAAATATACTGTTATCCAGTGCATTCACTCATCTGTATAGTACTGCTTGTTTTGAGGAAACAGAATTTCTCTCATACAATAAAACTAGATGATAGTGGATCATAGAACCAAAGGAATCACCTCCATCTTTGGGAAGCCAATCCACTGGATTCTTTTCCATAGCATTCATGTTCTTCTCCCTTGAAGAATTCGAGGTGACAGAGATGAGAAATTTTGTCTCATAGCAAGTTTCATACTGTATTTCAGAATGAATATAGACCTGTCCCAACCTTCTATATCTATATCATCATCTCATCTAAAATAAGAAAGGAGGTTAAGAGGGAATATAACTTAAAAAAAAGAAAAAAAAAACTGTAAATGTTCTCTATGTTGTGGTTCTTTAGCAGGTAGGACGATGAATGTGTTGAATTAAAATAGATAAGTAAGTGGATTCACTCACTCCCCCAATTTGAATATTGACCAAATGCTTTCTCTACTTCAGACAGGGATTCTTCCCCTCATAGAAATCAGCAGCATGGCTCACATCCTCGCAGAAAATATGATAAACATCAATACATAGTCACAAATGTCATGAATGATGTGGAAGAGGACCTTAAGAAGATTTCTGCCTTGTGTACAGAATCTGGGGGTGGAGGAGCAGAGGGATGGAGAGAGAGGATATAAACAGAATTTCCAGCAAAATATGGAGATAAAGAGCAGGTTTAGTTTGGAAAAGATCCAGAGATAAGGTTACTATGTGTACTCCCAGTGACAGCCTCCACTTGGAGCCTAGGTCAAAGTCTAGGCAAAACTAATACAATTATGTAAAGTTTAAAAATAAAATAAAATTTAAAAAAATAAATAAATAAATAAAGTGAATCTTCTCCCAATATACCCAGTGTTCCACCTCCATCAGCAGTGAGGAAAATAGGAGAGGAAAGAAGTAAGTTATTAATATTAAGAATGAGTTCATTTTCTTTAAAGAAATGTGGTGACCACTGTAGGCAATTTCCTGGAAATGGCATGATCAGGATCCCGTACACTGGGAATAACTCCATCAGCTGCGTAATTTTTCCTACATCTCTGTAGTCCTTCTACCTCAAACTTGAATCAACTATTTTGCCCCACCAGCACACCAGTCTAGCTCTAGTTCCCAACATAAATTCTGGCTGGAACAGCAAATATTGGAACAACCTTAGTCTTCCCTTCTATTGAGGGTTGGAGGCCAGCAATGGAGTAGTAATGATTTGGTCCAGGGCCCTACGTAGCTGTTACTTTACCCTTTCTCCTCCACAATGGCCTGGTTTATAGGTCTGAGCTTCTGCCTTGATCCCTCCTCAATATGGCTGAGGTCTCTCACAGACTGGGGTCATTACCAGGATCTCTTCTCATGGTCTATTCTCTTGATAACTCATCTGGCCATTGCCTTTTTCTGTAGGTGACTAGCCTTTGCTTCTCATACCACTGGTTTCTGACTGGGGTCCTTTGGTAACTAAGCAAATTTCCTACAACCACCATGCAGCTCTAGCTCACTGTACAACCACCCAGACTTTCCCTTTTCAGTGCTCTATTCATGTACAACCCATTCATGCCGCACTCTGTTAGGCCTTGAAGTATTCGGTTGTCCTCAAGGTAGCCTCAGCAAGCTGATTTAATTCACACAGTCTAGAGCAAATGCTCTTGGTGGTGGCTCCTCCTCTCCTCTTTTTTTTAATATTTATTTATGTGTTTTTGGCTGCTCTGCGTCTTCATTGCTGTGTGTGGGCTTTTCCAGTTGTGGCGCACAGGCTTCTCTTTGTGGTGGCTTCTCCTGCTGTGGAGCACGGTCTAGCTTTTGCTGGCTTTAGCAGTTGCAGCACGTGGGCTTCACTGCCCCGGGGCATGTGGAATCTTCCTGCACAGGGGTCGAACCCATGTCCCTGCATTGGCAGGCAGATTCCTAACCACTGGACCACGAGAAAAATCTCCTCTTATTCTTAATATAGTTGTTTCCTACAGACATGTCAGTTACTCCAGCTGACACTGGAGTAATAAAATGGCACCAAATCACTGAAAATCATCTCGGTCCCATGATTGGTTGGTTGGTTCATTGGATTTTTATTTTTCTCTGCTTTCATCTAAATGAAACTACTAAGGTCTATACATCTGAATTTTCTCTCTGACTTGCAAACAAAAGAACCAGAATGCTTAACATAGACAAAACCTCAAATTCCTCGTATCCCATGCTTATATGCTGAGAACAAATAAGACTTGTCTTCCTCATCAGAAATATTCACGGGCACACCAGAATCACAGAATCAAGTCTATGACAAGATGTTCTTCTTATATAACATACTGGCTCTCTCTGTTACCGGATTGTGACTTCTTGCCAGCCAAAAGCTGATATATTCTTGGAAATGTCTCTGCCAGAATTTTTCAAAAAGATAATTTACACTCTAGGAAATTATTTTGTCCACAAAAGAAACAGATGCATTTGCCCTTAAGGGACAAGACTTCCCTGTCCTGCTGTTGTATTTACAAAAGTCAAATTTGCCAAATATCAGCATATGGTTTTATCAGGGAGATGACTCCTGGTTTCTATTGCTATTGTCTTCTTACTACACAGAAAGGAAGTTCTCAAGGCTGTCTGCATGTTAAATCACCTCCCCAGTTTTTAACAAATCCTTCTGATGTGCGTTTCATCCCCCAGGGGCCTTGATTTAACTGACCCAAGACGGGGCCCAGGCATTGGGATTTCTTTCTAAACTCTGCAGGCAATTTTGCTGTGCAGTCAGGGTGGAAAATCATAGCTGCAAGGTCAGTGTATGCATATTTCCTCGTTACTGTGCACCAAAATCCTGGATATCTGGGTAGAATATTAATCTCACGTGGTTTCACTTTTTAATTCCCAGGTAGCATCTCCTAGTCTGGTGAGGTTGGGATCAATAATGAACTTGAGTGAGGCTCAGAGGAGTATAAGCTCTGTGTGACTATTCCACTCCTAAATCCACAAGCCTTCTGGAGATTTCCCCAGCCTCTCTCTTTCTGCTGCTCTGGAACAGATGGTTTGTCTTAACAAAACATTTTGCTATTTTTAATTTGTTTGATGATTTAAGGCCAGATTCTTCCCTCAGACAGCACAGAAGCCTTCAGTGGTTGCAAGGCAATCTTAAATCCTACCCGGTAAAGGTTATTCTATCCTCCAGCGTGAGTTGCAAGGAAGCAAGTCCATTCTCCCTTGATTTTGTGATATCTACTTATTTCATCATCTTGCATCTCCCAATAAACAAAGGATTTAGTATTCTAATGCCTTAGTCTCCTCCACCTAGAAAGCTCCCTTACAAAATTATGTTTAATGCTGCTGAAAGGAAAGCTATCTTTCAGCCCAATGTCACCTGCTATTTAAAAATATTCAATATTTGTTTTACATTTTTATCCAAGTTTTGTTCTTTAGAAAATGCCACTAGTGATGTAATGGATGGCATTAAGTTACATATGTTCCTTTCAAACATGCTTCAATGCTACCATGAAATAAAGAAAATTGAATTCTGAAATGCAATATTCTGTATTCTGCCAGTACCAAAAAAATAAGGCATTATTAGCTTTTGGGGAGACATTAGGCAGCAGAGGTTTATGTTATCTTTTTTTCCTTTTCCAAATAAAATATCTACAGAATTATATAGAGTTATTCAACCTAAAGTAAATGCATGTATATCAACATATTCTATGATTTAACTAGTAAACAGGAGTACTGAAAAATGAAATGTGCAAGTTTAGTAACAAACTGAAGCAGCCTCTCTTTGGGAGCTTTCAAGGTAAGCCTGCTGCTGCTAAGTCACTTCAGTCGTGCCAACTCTTTGTGACCCATGGACTGTAGCCCGCCAGGCTCTTCGGTCCAAGGGATTATTCTCCAGACAAGAATACTGGAGTGGACCGCCATGCCCTCCTCGTAGGGGTCTTTCTGACCCAGGGACTGAACCCACATCTCTTACATTTCCTGCATCACCAGGCACCAAGGTAAGCCTGCTGCTGCTAAGTCACTTCAGTCGTGTCCGACTCTGTGTGACCCCATAGACGGCAGCCCACCAGGCTCCCCCGTCCCTGGGATTCTCCAGGCAAGAACACCGGAGTGGGTTGCCATTTCCTTCTCCAATGCATGAAAGTGAAAAGTGAAAGTGAAGTCGCTCAGTCGTGTCCGACACTTGGCAACCCCATGGACTGCAGCCCACCAGGCTCCTCCATCCATGGGATTTTCCAGGCAAGAGTACTGGAGTGGGTTGCCATTGCCTTCTCCTAAGGTAAGCCTAGTAGTTGCTAAAGTAAGGAGTTAACATTGAGTTAAATGATTTGCTTTTCTTTACCTTCATAATTTCCATTGGCAATGCCTATTAGTCTTTTTTTGACAGGAGTCAAAGGGATTCAACTAATTCCTACATTTTTCAGTTGAATGTATGCAAGAGGAAACCACCCCCCACCCCCCGTCCCAAGACTTCATATAATGAGATAACATACCACCTCCACTACAGGATCCAATTTTACAATTTTGAAGCCTCATTATACTACTCTACTTAATTAATATCACATTTGATTTTACAGTATTTTTCCCAACTGACAAAATCAAATGATTCCTTTAATGGGATAGTAAATCTAATTTAACTTTTGATATATTTTTCCATTTATTTTAGCAATCATAAATTTGAGTTTAGGAATGGCATATTGTCAGTAAAAATGTTAGTAATGCTAGTAAGGACAATGGCAGCCTACATCTTTTAATGCCCTCTCTTAGGCAGAGTGAAGAAAAGTAATGATGTAGTGTGGTAGACTGACAGTGAGGACCCCCACGTTCTAACACTGGTTTTCACATCAAGTTGTTTCCACTAAGCCTCAGTCTCCTTATCTGTGAAATGGGACAGGTAGACTACCAGTAGTTAAAACTGTGGATCCCTAAAGGAATCAAGAAGGTCACACCAGTTCTAAAGGAAAGAGGAGGCTGTTATGCAGCCCCTACTTCATTCAACTGGTCTTCTCTTTCATCTATTATATAGTTAGGGCTGCTTTTGTTAGAGGGAAAAAAGATTTCATTTTTCTAAAACTAGTTTGAAACACTATTAAAATAAACATTGGCCAAGGTCTTGTCCAATTTAACAAATGGAGGAACACTTTGGGTAGGATTTAAGCTCCTCAGTCATGTGTCCTAAGCCTCTCACTAGAAATTTGAATTTGCATCTCAGTCATACTACACTGCTGCTGCTGCTGCTGCTAAGCCACTTCAGTCGTGTCCGACTCTTAGCGACCCCATGGACTGCAGCCTACCAGGCTCCTCCATCCGTGGGATTTTCCCAGGCAAGACTACTGGAGTGGGGTGCCATTGCCTTCTCTGCATACTACACTAGACTTTGATATTAGAAGATGAAATCCAGTTGCTATGTAAGGCTATAACATGGTTTGAGACTAGCATTCCTGTTTATAGTTCAGTATATTACACCAAAATGATTAAAAAAGCTTTTGGGAAAAAATTCAACATGTGGCAGTATCCCATGTTTACTGAGTCAAAATCTGGAGAAAAGGTGAGATGGTTGTGTTGGTATGCATTTTGAAAACACATTCCCAAGTTCTTCTGCTGCTCACCTTATATTAAAAAACATTATTTATATGATTGTTTTGTGTGTTTTTATTCCTTAGTTTTCTCTTTGGCTCCCTATCATAAAATTAATACCACCATGTGTACCAATTTAATCAACTAGGTTTGGGAAGCAGAATTTTCATTTTACACTAAAGGACTTTCTTAAGAGGGAGCAATGCCATCTTCAAATGGCCTACCAGGGTACCCAGAAAGCTCTCAAAACCAAACTGAACTTAATTAGCATCTTCTAAGGAACAACAGTGGTAGGGTTCTGCTCAAGAAGAGATAACAGGATGAAGATATAACAGGATTTCCCACTGTGCATCTATTTCAATTCTAGACTATGTCAATTAGCAAAATTCTCCAAAGACTTACAGTCTCATAGTAGGGAACCAATCTGCTTTGGCTTAACAGCTCTAGCCTGCAAGACAAATAAGAAAGGGAAGAGGAGCAAGAAACTGCAGATTATTTCCTTTACCTGGAATATGGTTCCCAAAAATATGAACAAAGGTTTATAAACAGTCTTCCTTTCAAACACTACTGTGTTTGCAAGATGGAAAATCTGGGAAATGGTTTGACAGAACTCTTAATGCTCATCCTCCAAGGAGTGTGAGATTAGGCTACCAAGTGAAATACTACGGTAGTCAACAAGTTGTCTTGAGTAGATTTTCAAACCTGGGCTAGTGGTGTCCATCAAATAACTATTTTGATGAAAGGAAAGCTATAGTCATGTTGTCTCATAATCTCAGTCATGTTATTTCCTCTCAGTGTGGCCCCTGGAATCTTCCATGACCCCTCTGCCAAGAGGAAGGTAGAATTTGGGCAGCATCTCCCAGGATGAGTTCAAGGTTGACAGGTAAGGGAGAGGAAAGAACATTTGTGGCAGAAGGGACAACGTGGATGGACAGCATTGGGGGAGAGTGCCTGCTTCTGGGAGGCAAGGAAGTAGTGGTTTCAAAGCTCTGGCTTCATGCTGCTGATTGCTAAAAAAGTGTAAAAAGGATCAATCACCTTTTTGGGGGGAACTGCTGGTCTGGATAGAGAAGAATGGGCTTTTAGCCCATGGAAACTAGTAAGACGGAGTTTTATATCTGGAGGAGGGGTAAAGCACAGTTAATGGTTTAGATAATAGAAAGGAAAAGCCAGATGCTTAGAGAAATACTGAGCTGGGGCTATGGCAATAATGCAGGAAAGAGATGCAGGCGGCTGGCCAGAGGCAGAGGTGGTGAGCGTGACTAGGGTGAGATAGTATGACAGACATTTTGGAGAAACCAGGGGACTGGCAGTCTGTGGGGAGGGACGAGACACAAGTCAGAGGTGTCTAGATAGGGCAGCTCACTGGATAACGATTCTGGCCAAGTGAATCAGGGAATACAGGAGTGTGTACGAGGAGATGAGTAGGTGGGGGCCTAGAGAGGGCTTTAAAATAAGAGTCTAGACTTTAAAGTGCCCAAGCCTGCCACAGGACCCCTGGAGCATCTCCTGGAGAACACACATGTTCACAACATACGCTAGTTTCTTGGAGGAAAACTGCAGCGTGTCCGTCGTCAAGCTCATCAAGCATGTATATGCACCATCCAAGGAGGGAGTTGCTTTCTAGTTCTGTTCCAAATCTCTGAGAATCTAAGAGAGATAATCAGCTGCATTTTACCAAGTGGTGTGACCTTCATGGTTTTCAAATTCTTCTAGATTCATTTCTCTCATTCAAGTTGCACAATCTCCCATCATTAAAGGGATAAGATTTTGTTGCTACTATTTCAAAACTGAAATGGAAAGATTTGCTAGAGTCCCAATAGCTGATTACCTAAGGAGCTGGTCCTCTTTACACTAACTCCTACTAACCATAGCTTTATATTTAACATGTAGGCAAGGATGTATATATAAACATTACACATTTTGAAACTAAAATACCTATATTAAAAAGGGTTATAATGTTATACTATATTTCAAACAATAAAAGCTCTAGCCATAAAAGGCAGAACTTTAACCATTACACTTGAAACCTGAGAGAAGTCTGTATTAGAAAAATGTTAAGAAAAACTTTGCCATTGTCAATAACTGAAGGATTATACTGTAAACGGCTATGAAGTGCTTGGTTCACTGTGCTGAAGTGAACTGTGAACTGTACAGAAGGGAACTGTGGACAGTTCTACCACCAGACAGAACATCTGCATACTCAGGCATTTGCTTTAAAAAATTTATTTTACATTTACAGTACATATCATACCATACTATATTCTGGTGTTTCAGCACTGAAAAATAAGATCCCCAATCCCATTCCAGTGGAGCAGTCAGAAACGCACACAGAAATTATTACTGTAATACCATGTGTTACAGAGAAGCAGTTCCTAACCTGGGCTCTTCAGCGAAGGCAGGCACTGAATCAAAGGATGTGTAAGAGTTACTGTTGGTGGGAGTGTAAACTGGTGCAGCCACTATGGAGAAGAGTATGGTGGTTCATTAAAAAACTAAAAACAAAGCTACCATATGACCCTGAAATCCCTGAAAGCACATATGCAGAGATAGACAAAGTCCAAAAGGATATATGCACCCCAATGTTCATTGCAGAGCTGTTTACAACAGCCAAGACATGGAAACCACCTGAATGTCCATCAACAGAGCAGTGGATAAAGATGTGGCCCATATCTACAATGGAATATTACCCAGCCGTTATAAAGAATGAAATCATGCCATTTGCAGCAGCGTGGATGCACCCAGAGATTGTCATACTGAGTGAAGTCAGAAAGAAGAAATATTTTATAACATCCCTTACATGCGGAACCTAAAAAGTAATGATACAAATGAACTCCTCTATAAAACAGAAACAGACTCACAGACTTAGAACAAACTTATGGTTGCCAGCGGGAAGGATGGGGTGAAGGGCATAGTTAGGGAGTCTGAGATTGACATGTATACACTGTTATAGTTAAAATGGATAACCAACAAGATCCCGCTATATAGCACAGGGGACCCTGATCAACATCATGCGGCAGCCTGGATGGGAGGGGAGTTTGGAGAAGAATGGGTACATGTATATGCATGCCTGAGTCCCTCTGCTGTTCACCTGAAACTATCACAACACTGTCCATTGGCTGTACGCCAATATAAAATAATGTTAAAAAGATACCTAAGAGTGAACCAGGATAAAAGCTGGGCAAGTGCATTGTTCTGGGAACAGTCTGGCCTCCTTCCCATTCTTCAGAAACTTCCTGCTTCCCAGAAAGATCTCTGATTTGGACCCTGCATATTGAATGACTCTGGAGCTTCTTTTTTGAACAGTTGTTTCTCCTAAGACTAGAAATTACTCAGAGTTGAATCCTAGTTGCCCCTGGCCTTTGTAGTAAACATGCGTTGAGTCAAAATAAGGCACTGCACACTATAATATTACAAAATGCTAGAGCTGGGAGGGAATTGACTCCAACTCCTTCAGTGAATATATAAGGAACCAAGGAATGTAAGGGTGTTTATAAACAAGGTGTAGAATATAGCATCTAACTTAATGTAGATGCAATCCTCCCCGGTGGTTTTTAAAGCAACATTTGGAACTTAGGCAAATTCAGGTATGATTTGCGCCCCTGCCTCCACCTGCCACCCCTGTTCTTCCTTCATTTCACCTGCAAAGGGTGGCTAGGCTTCCATACACCCTATTCACCAAGTTTAATTTCTCGATGCAGATTACTGCAGTGTCTTCTGCCTACTGTATTTCTAACAGTGATTGTTTTTAGAACTACTGGTTTCAATTTTAAGGTAAAACCCTTACCACTCCTTGAATAATTCTCATAGAGGAGTTCTTAATAAATACACACAGTGATGGAGAAAAGGAGGGAGGGAGAGGCAGGAACTCAGCTCAAAGACAAGTTTTAGCTGTAAGTGGCATCCTTAAGTAAAGAAAAAAGTAATGCAAAGGTAGTAAGGATGAGAGAGTTAATTAAAAATTTTTACAGAAATAAAAACTCAGAAGAGAGAAAGAAACTCACGCAGAAGGGCAGAATGAAAATATGAAAAAGCTTGCATTCCAAAATTATGTTTGGATCACCAAACCTAAATTACACCAATGAAGTGTTACAAATGAGCGAAAATTATTAAATGGTGGAATCACTGATGCTAAATAACTGGGACTTAAAGGTAACTTGATAATGGAGATACGGAAAAATGACATCCTGCAACTATAAAATGAGTAGCCTCAATTTAAGCCCAATAACTTATTCCTGCTACTATTGTTGCAACTAGCCACCTTTGGTTCATACCCTCAACCTCCAACAAAACACATTTGGCAACACTGGTTACTGAAGTAATAGGCTATGCCCAATATATCTGATACACATTTAAAAGGATCCCGCTGTCTACATCATCAGAGTTAAGAAAGATAAATTGATCAAAACTGTAGGTAAATAAACCATTACATGAAATGCTGGCTGCCAGTTCTACAGCCTCAATACCACAAAGGCTTTTATATGATCCTTAAAACAACAGTCCCTGTCTGGTAAACAGTTGGTATTACTTGCTCCCCATCGGTTCCACTGAGTAATGCTCAATATATCTTCGAAATGTTGGCAATGGTAAATCAGGTTTTCATGACACAAGTGCAACACAGTCTATGTAAACTTCTCTCAATCCTCCAGTCAGCAGCATACAAATATATGTGTGTGTATATATTAGTTACAGAGAACTGGTTCTTTACTCTGACTACATATTACAATCACCAAAAGCTTGCAAATCATAACCAACATCCCCAGCAACTTCACCCCAATGGTTCTGGTCTGGGATGGAGCCTCGACAGTGCTTTCAAAGGCTCCCAAGTGACTCTAACATACAGTCAGCATTGAAAATCACTGGCCTAGACATTTCTGATGTCAGTACAATTAGGGGAAAAAATTACATTAAAACAAAAGCATTTACAAGGCAGCACTTGAATACTGATTTTATTATCACTTTTCTTTCTCAAATCATGATATTAAGCTTCTCTTATAATGTATCTTTCAAGTCCTTTACTCTTTTTTTTGGCCTGTTTGTTTTCCTAGTGATTTTATAGGAATTATTTGTTAATTATGGAAACTGGTCTTCTCTTTGTCATATATATTGAGTTCTTTCTCTCAGAATATTTTCTGCCAGCCTGTGACTTTTTTTTTCCTTTCATTTTTTTCTTAATGGTATCTTTTAAAACGCAGACATTTTAAGTTTAGATGAAGTTCATTTATAAATTATGTTCTTGTATGGCTTGGGCTTTGTGTCCTGTCTATCCCAAAGGTTTTAAATATAGTCTATATTTTCTAGTAGAAGCTTCAAATTAGCTTTTAAATTTAGGTTTATCATCTATCTTAAATTAGTTTTTGCATATGATGTGTAGCAGAGCTGAAGCCCAATATTTTTCCCCCATAAACTTATTGGATTGTTTCAAAACTATGTTTTGAAAAGCTATTCTTTCAAAATGGAATTATCTTGGACTCTTATTAACTGGTCATGTATGAGTAGGTAGCTATTTCTGGATTCGATATTCTACTCAGTTGATGTACTTTCCTATTGTTAATGCTAATGCCACTCTGACTTTATTATTGTACCTTTAAATAAATCTTGAAATCAGGTACTATGAGTCCTATAACTTCTTTTGCAAAATTGTTTTGGCTATTTTAGATCATATCATTTATATTTCATTTGCAGTTGTATAAATCTTACACATCTTATACATTTTTACAAACAAACCTGCTGGGATTATGGTTGGGATTGTGTTGAATCTACAAATCACTTTAGAGAGAACTGACATCTTAACAATATTGAGTGCTCTTGTTGTGTCAGTCACTAAGTCGTGTTTGACTCTTTGCAGCCCCATAGACTGCAGCCCACCAGGCTCCTCTGTCCATGATTCTCCAGGCGAGAACTCTGGAGTGGGTTGCCATTTCCTTTTCCAGGGGATCTTCCTGACCCAGGGATCAAACATGGGGTCTCCTATATTGCAAGCAGATTCTTAACTGAGCCACCAAGACAGCCCTAATCCCAAATATGATACAGCTCTCCATTCACTTAGGTTTTCCGTAATTTCTTTCAGCAATGTATTCTAGTTTTTAGTTTATAGGCCTATGTTTTTTGTTAAGTGTTTACTAGGTGTGTTTTTACTTTGATATTATTGTAAAGGACTTCTAAATTTTTCATTCTCCTTTATTTGATTTTGATGTATAAAAATATAACTGATATTCATATATTTACTTGTTAAACTGTACTCTCACTAAATTAACTTTAGGAATTATTCTTTAGGTTCTTTAGAATATTCTAAATAAACAATCATGCTTTTGTTACTTTATTTCCAATCTATTGGCCTTTTATTATGATTTCTCCCCTTACTATAGTGGCTTGTGCCTCCACAAAAGTTAGGACAGCTCAAAGAATACGCTTGTTTGTTCTGGCCCCAGTGTTAGGAAAATCATTTAATATTTCACCATTTAGTATAATGTTAGTTATAGGCTTCTAATAGATTACATTTATAAGATTGAGGACACATTCATCCTCAGTTTTCTGACATCTTTTTAAAACAATAAATAGGTGTTAATTTGGTCAAATTCTTTTTCTGCATGTATCAAAATAATAATATTTTTTTTCTTTTATTCTGTAAATATAATAAACTATAAAAGTTATTTTTGAATGTTATTTTAGCCTCTCATTTCTAGGATAAACCCAATTTGGTCATGATGTTTTACCTTTTTATGCATTGTTGGATTCAACTTGCTAGCATTCTGTTATGGATTTTTTCCATCTATGTTCATGAGAAATATTGGTTTATAATTTTCCTTTCATTTAATGACTTGGTCATGGTTTGTTATGAAACTTATGTTGTCCTCATTAAAGAGTGATAGAGCTTATGCAAAAATAGTATTTCTTCTCTAAGTACGTGAAGAATTACCAATGAAACTACCCAAACTATGTGGGAATACTTTTTATTATAAAAGTAGTTACTTCAGTTGATATAAATTTTATCAAAGTTTTCCTGAACTTTATAATTTTAATACCTTTAAATCATTTTAGTGGTAGACTACCAATTTTTTAAATATATTAGTATATATATAAAACTTAATGATCAAATTCACTTTATGTCAGCAAGTGCTTTAAAGCCTCTAATATTACAAAACTTTTCAACTGATTAAAAATTTTAGAATGGATATAGCAATAATATTGGTTAAATATTTCTCTTACTAGAGATTCAGAATTAACTCATAAGAAATTATAAAAAGCAATTAACTGATTTCTCTTAAGAATATATGTAATTTGGACAATTTATAATTTCTACCCTCATTCTTAGCTTCCTAATTTATGAAATGAAGGAACTGGATTTGATACTTTCTAAGAATTCATCCAGCTACAGCAGCCCCTTACTTTCAATTTATGCTATTATATTCTTTAGATAAAGTATTAAGTGTTTTACTTAGAGTCTGAATAAATTTAGCCTGCCAATAATCTTAATTAAATCTATTTTTGAGAATTTCTAAAGTACGTCATAGGAACATTTTTGGACCTTATCGTTAAAAATGGGGTGGAGTATCTGTATTTTCTATTTAAACACATTGTTATTAAAAGGCAAACAAGAGCTTTAAGATCTAAACATTGCTCTTTTGTAAGTATGTATTCTTTGTTAGGAATATATGTGTTAAATTTTGAAAATGAGACAACAGGTTTGACTTATAAAGACTAAAGGATTTTGTGACATGCTGGGTAAACAGCTGAGAAAAATTTAAGTACGTACTATGCGCAAAGCACCCAAGATATAGCAGTAAACAAAAATACACTAAAAAAACCCAGCCCTCATAGAGCAAATATTTTTGTAATGCAAATGAGAAGAATGACATCACTGAATTGGCTTGGATGTTTCAAACTCACAGCAGAAATTTTGCAGAGCTCTTGGCATTGTCTGCTGCTGTATCTTCTTTTTCCTTCTATCTCTGCTACATCACTGCTGCCCTACTTCCTGCTTAGGCTATTTGGTGCACAGAATGGAAATTTTGTAAATCATGGTTGATGATTTTAACCAGTGCATCACTGTTTCATGCAATTAATCAATTAGGTATTTTAACAAATAATGAACACTATGGAAACAGAACCTAACCCCAACAGTTAGAATATTGCTGGTCTTAGCTACCTATGTGTCCCACTCCCTTTCCCCACATCAGTGCACCTCCACCAACAGCAGCCATCCTTAAACTCTCTAATTCTTCTAGTAGACTAATCTTCCCATCTTAGAAGCACCAAAACCTGAGTGTGTGTGCTCTACTGCAGGGCTAGCTATATCTTTATTTCTTCTCCACAGGGCCTAGCACTAAGCCAGTCAAGAGTATTTGTTTAGTTAATGTTTGTGGAGAGAAAGTACTACAGGAACTCCTGGTTCTGTCATTCAGTGCCTGCAGACACTGCCATTAGGTATAATATATGCCTGTGTGGGACTTATGTTTAACAAAATGAACTATCATGTACACAGACTTAACAGTTAAAGGGATACAACTGTGGCCATTACTTTGGAAAACTAAGCAGTGGCTACAGGACTGGAAAAGGTCAGTTTTCAGTGCAGTCTCAAAAAAGGGCAATGCCAAAGAATGTTCAAACTACTGCACAATTGCACTCATTTCACATTCTAGCAAAGTAATGCTCAAAATCCTCCATGCTAGGCTTCAACAGTACGTGAACCAAGAACTTCCAGATGTTCAAGCTTCATTTAAAAAAGGCAGAGGAACCAGAGATCAAATTGCAACATTCACTGAATCAAAAAAAGCAAGGGAATTCCAGAAAAACATCTACTTCTGCTTCATTGAATATACCAAAGCCTTTGACAGTGTGGATCACAACAAACTGGAAAATCCTCAAGAGATGGGAATACCAGACCACCTGACCTGCCTCCTGAAAAATCTGTATGCAGGTCAAGAAGCAACAGTTCGAACCAGACATGGAACAATGGACTGGATCCAAATTGGGAAAGGAGTACATCAAGGCTGTTTACTGTCACTGTGCTTATTTAACTTAAATGCAGACATCGTGAGAAATGTCAGGCTGAATGAAGCACAAGATGGAATCTAGATTGCAGGGGAAATGTCAATAACCTTAAATTTGCAGATGACATCACCCTTATGGCAGAAAGTGAAGAGGAACTAAAGAATTCTTTGATGAAGTTGAAAGAGGAGAGTCAAAAAGCTGGCTTAAAACTCAACATCCAAAAAACTAAGGTCATGGCATCCGGTCCCATCATTTCAAGGCAAATAGATGGGGAAATCCTGGAAACAGTGACATACTTTATTTTCTTGGGCTCCAATATCACTGCAGATGATGACTGCAGCCATGAAATTAAAAGGCACTTGCTCCATGGAAGAAAAGCTATGGCCAACCTAAGCAGCATATTAAAAAGCAGAGACATCATTTTGCCAACAAAGTCTGTATACTCAAAGCTATGATTTTTCCAGTAGTCACGTATAGATGTGAAAGTTGGACCATAAAGAAGGCTGAGAGCCCAAGAACTGATGCTTTTGAACTGTGGTGTTGGAGAAGACTCTTGAGACACCCTTGGACTGCAAGGAGATCAAACCAGTCAATCCTAAAGAAATCAATCCTGAATATTGACTGGAAGGACTGATGCTGAAGCCGTAATTCCAATACTTTGGCCACCTGATGGGAAGAACTGGTTCGTTGGAAAAGACCCTGATGCTGGGAAAGATTGAAGGCGGGAGGAGAAAGGGGCAGCAGGGGATGATATGGTTGGATGGCACCACTTACTTAATGGTCATGAGTTTGAACAAGCTCCGGGAGATGGTGAAGGACAGGGAAGCCTGGTGTGCATAGAGTCGCAAAGAGTCGGACATGACTGAGTGACTGAACACCAAGAAACTGGGATCTAAACTAAACATCTATGTATATACACTAATGAGGTATTCACATAAGCATTCTAAAGCATATTAAAATCTCATAATACAAGCAATGGAAATTTGCTAACATTTGTACACAGATAAAAACTTTAAGAAAACAAACACTAACTTTCTTTGCACTTACAGTTAATTTCAACCATCACTGCTTCCATTATTAAAACAAACAAAAACAGATAGAGGCTTACGAAGTATCGGTAATGGAACTAAAGCTTCTGTTTTGTTTTGTTTTGTTAATCGAACTGGTACAATAAAAAACATTCAATATCTTCCGAAAATCAATCAATAAAATTTAAAAACTGCTAAGAAGGACAATGTTTTTTAACCTGGACTATGCTGAATTTCACTTTGTTCCTTGGTCCCCTGTTACCCTGCTAAGATACTCTATAAAACACAGCTTTTGTCTAATCACAACCACTTTTATCCTTCATATCATACATTCCTTTCCTTGCTGGCTCGGCAGACAAAGCTAAAAGCAATCCTGCTCCAGACCTACGAAATCACCCTAGCCTCATTTGCTCCACTTAATGTACTCCAATCTATGCTTCGATAGTTAAAATCAAATTGAGTATTACTATCACTACCTTTGTAAGGCATATACTTTTCTCAACTGTTTCACAGCTCGGTCAATTTGGTGGTGAGTTGATGTCAAATATTTTCCAATCCCTAGCTTACTCAAGTCAATACTTCAAACTTTAATCTTATCTGATATCACTCAAAACAAAACATCTTTATACAGCCCTTTCCTGAAAAACCTCTCCCATCTTTTACACAATTAGTAAATACAAAATACTGCAAACACTACCATTCTTAGCAATTTTTGATGTGATTCTCCCACACTGGGGTTCCAATTCATAGAATCCCATCCCTCACTCTTTCCCACTATTCTGAATATAGAGATAGCAAAAGGCAAGAGCTTCAAAACAACTTCACTATATTGTGTCACACCCATATCAGCACAAAGGACCCGCTGGGTGCAAAGCTAGGTCCATCTAAAAACACACTAATCTCTCCCCTATTCAAAGATACTCAATACACACACACACATACACACACACACACATACATACACACACACACACACACGATATGAATAGTATATATCCAATACAAAACATCTTACTACTTTGGATTTAAAAAGTAAATCTTTTAAGAAAAAAAAGTATAGCTGATTCCTTATAAATAATCGCTTCAATGATTTAATTCCTCATTTTAAACTGGCTGCTTTACATCCTCATATATTAACCTGGTAATACTGACATAATACTGTAAAATGTGTATATTACTAAAAAAAATGAAGACATTTACCCATAGCTTGAATAATCAAACAGTTGCAGCAAACTGTAACAGAAATAGTTTGGAAGACCACACAAATCATTTACTAATAATCAGCACAAAACTTATCAAATAGAAAATATGAATGAAAAGCTACAGAATTTAGAGAATCAATTAATAAATATAAACCTTTTCCATAGGAATTTAAGCAGAAAGAAAAGTAAATGTGAAAAGGTATGAACAATTCTAAGAAATGTTACTGGAAAATACTATGTAACTGAAGAAATATATATATATACACATAAAATTAAAGAGTCCACCAAGTGCCAAGCAAAACAGACCAAACAATCCCCATTGATGGCTTCTGGGAAGAAAAAAGAAACATGTATGAATAAGAATCGCACAACTAATTATTAAATCATATGCTAAAAATCAGTAGAATATCTATGCTGAGGGAATATAACCCTAAACTAAGATATGTCCACATAGCATAAGACTTACAGAAAGTTAAAGTGGTTAAAGATATTCTCAATCATTTTCAGACTCTCAAATTTCACAGAAATTTTACAAAATTAATTGTTTGCATACAGAGGACATCAGCAAGGAGAAAATAAACAGGATACTGATTAGATGGAGTGGAGAAGAGAAGCAGTAAATAAGGAGCACACTAAAATAACATTTTGTCCTGGGGCAGAAGGAGACAGGTTCCCAAGATTCAAGAGCATTAATTCACAAGCAGTCCTCTCAACAGTAAGGCAAGACAGCAAGGGTAACATTTATTTAGACATACACGATGTTAAATTTGGAGACTTAATTGTGAATCACATAAAGCCTTAATTAACACTTCCTAATCAGATGTTTCAGGGGAACGTGATTCCTCTTTGTAAATTGCCTAAGTAACAAAAGTGCCAGACCTTTGCAGACACAGAAAATGAGAGTTGTCAGAGTCATGTGCAGCAAATGGTGGCTGAGAATTTTATTTTACTTATATAGTTTCTGCATAAACATGAAGTGGTCACAGCAGTTTTACCTACACCTGTCATCTAGGGAACCAGGTATAAAGCAGAGGGGCAAAGTGCAATGGAAATCATGGAGTGGGGACAGTAAGATTTAAGGCTTCTAAAAGGCAAATATAACCCTCAGGATTTCTGCATCAGCACAAATAACAACTCTTTTTTTTTTCCTAATAGCATCTGGAATTAAGCTACATGTCTCTTATACTGCTAGGTAAAAGAATAAAAGTAAAAAGGACAAAACTTCAAGACACTCAAGGATGAAACATGTGAACATGAGCAGTCTGGTCACACACTCCCGAAGACAATTTTTCTCTCAAATTAGTTTCTTGGCTCCCATTTAACTGTTCTGAGAATCTTCACATTTCCTGGTCTACAGATAACTTGAGACGAAGGTGTCATACTTTTCTCATTCTTAGAGAAAAGTGTTCCTTATAGCTATTTGGTCCTCTTGCTTCTTAGCCTGGCTACTAAAGGAAGGAGCATTTGCAGCAGAGGGTTTAGTTTAGTGTCAATTCTTTTCCTGCTCACAAGATTGGTAGAAGAATAAATGGGAAAATTCTTACTTTTCAAGTTCTGTTATATTTGATTTGCTCTGCCTTGAAACACTCCAGAGATTCTTATTTATGATTTAAAGAATGACTAGACCACTGTAAGGCGATGTTAGCAAGGGAGCCATAGCATTTGATAAATATCCCATGAAGGAGGCCAGTCTTACTCAGGGAGCAGTAGGGTATTTTTTTATTTAGTTGGCAAATAAGTATTCAAATTCTTGATCAAACTCCTTCAGGGCCAGCCTATGTATTTAACTGGAAAGAACTCCACTATCTTTCCCAGCTGCAAAGTTGGTGACAATAGTTGATTTTTCCATTCTTAATAGAACTGCAGGTTCCACTTGCTGAATAGAGTTAAATACATAACACACAAACCAACATCTCATCTTTGAGGTATCTTCTTGGCTCTTCTTCAAAAACGTGTTTATGAAATATAAGTGATTTCTTTAGGGTGACATAGAAATATGAATGAGAGGCTGTACTCAGGACTCTATGTCCAGTAAGAATGCTAGAAAACATTGGACACTCTCACAAAGAAGATCCAACACTAAGCAATGGGTAATCCATCATCCTCACTGAAAAGCTCTATCCGAAATCAGATAACAAACTGCTAAAAGGAAAAAATAGTTAAGATAGATTATTTTAGAACCCTTTTCAAATTACAGTGGATTCTTTTACCTGGCTCGTTGGAGGAAGTAACAAATATTTTACATTAACTAAAGTTTATTTTTGTAAATACCTGACTCTCTAGAAACCTTTCTAAACGGTCTACTACATCTGTCCTTCTTAATCTGAATACTCTAAACTGTATGTGATGTAACAGTCAGTTACATCAGTGGTCCTCAAGAGACTGCAAGCCCCCACCCTCAATTTATTTGTGCACTTGTGGAGTCTCCTCCTCTTGAGTCTGGAAGTCTGGACTAGCTCTGTTATTGGCTTTAACCAGAAGAATGCCACAAACCTGATATTCTGCTAGCTCTAGGCCTAACACTTAAGAAGGCCTAGCAGCTTCTGCTTTTGTGCTGCATAGGAAGCCAGGAACCCCCATGAGGCACCTTGCATCTCATGGGGAGTCAACAAGGAGGTCTGAGGTCCCTGACTGACAGGCCTAGATGACCTTCCAGTCAACAGCCAAAATCAACTTGTCACACCTAAGAGTGAAGCACCTTATGAATGGATTCTCCAGTCTCAATTTAGTGGAGCCAGCTGACATTCTGTGGATATTCCGGGATATTCACCGTGGATATTCCCCGGGGACATTGCGGGGCTCAGAGATGAGCCCCCTCCAGGGTCATGCCCAGATTGCAAAGTATCATATGAGCAAATGACTGCTTGCTGCTGTTCTAAGCCACTGTGTTTTGGGATAACAAACAACTGAAACACTGTACTTGATCTTTTCTTGATGGCTCATGGTCATCAAATTTTTTGAAGAACACAACAGAAGATATCAGAGGATCTGGATTCTTATTCCAGGTCCACCACTTATGGTCTGGTCATTTAGCTGTTCATATTTCCAATTTCCACATGTATAAATTCTGATTATTCCATAAGACTGTTTGTAAAATGTGACCAAAAAACGCACTGCAGTGCTTTCAAAACTATTCCATACTTCTGAATCTATTCCATGTTAGTATATTACCTTTAACTCCCTATTCTAATTTTTATCTATTACTCCCAATACAAAAGTAAAGTTTTGGAGCCAAAGAGGTAATACGTATTTTGCAACAGAATATTTGATTTTGCACATGAGTTCAAGTTGGTGAACCTCAGTTGTCAGCAGGCTGAATACCTCATAAACAAGATGTTGCCATACTCGTACACATAGTGGGCCAATTTTCATTTTAGAGAAGAAATTACAGTGTTTCAAAATCATCATTAGTCTCTCAAATTCTTTTCTGCAAACTTTACAATGTGTCTTTGATAAGACATTTCCCAATAATGTTCTCTGCAAGCATTGCGCTCTTTCTTCTGATGTTTTCCAAATTGCTTCACAAAAGGAACACAGGAATCTCACATGTGTGAAGCCTTCAGCCAGTCACTTAATCATTTGGAGATGCAGTTTCGTTCTACATAAATTCAGGATAACTATTTCTGCCTTGCTGTTTTGCGTGAGTACTTATTGTTAGGGGCATTACAAAAGCATTCAATAAATTCTGGTCGATAATTATTGTCACTATTATCATCCTCGTTTCTTTCATGTGCCGCAGTAGTATATATGACTTCATTTTTATGGTTTAGAGATTTTAGGGCAATCTACTTTTATATCCTCACTCAGAAGAAATAAAATGAAAGAAAACAAAGATGCAAAAATAATAAAAATAAAGCAGTTTTTTTTCTTCTTGAGAATTTGGCAAAAGGCAATTTAGAGTGAGTGTGTGTTCATCTAATATTATGAATATGAGAGAAATATGATTTTCTTATATCTTTTGTTCAACATCCTGCAAACTAGGGGTGATTAAGAAAGATATTATCATGACAGCAGCAAAAGCAAGAAGAGATATGCAAGAGCCAGTATCTCTGATCCTTCCAAAGTAGAATAAGTTTTGGGGAATTTAGTAAGAATAATTGAAACATAACCTGAAGACTTCTGGCTAGCTTTGGAAGCCAAATTTCCAAATAGCTTTACCAACTGCTCCAGGCTGAAAGAGCAGGAAGAACGTAATTCTTTCTGATTCCACTCGGAGACTGTTCTTAGACTTCAGTTCCTTCTCTGCAAAGGGAGGTGAGCCAAGAAAGATCCTTGATGCAAGTCTCTCATTTTAATCCCTCAACTGTAATTCATTATCTGAAGCCCCAGAAACTACCTGTAGTCAAGAAATTCCACAACTGTTTTGGAGTCTGTTCTTGAGCTAATATAAAAAATAGTGTATAATGCCCATCAGGAAACCATTCCCATATAGCTCACATTTGATTGCTCCTGTTGTTACATTTCAGGCACTTCAAGTCCATCTAGATTGTTCATCAAATAATACCCAATGCTCCAAGAAATAGTGGGCTTTAAGAGGATCTCATGTATGTTTTGATTCTGCCTCGTCTAACGATACACATGGGATGCAAACTGGAAAGGACAAAGTAAAGAAAATGAAGATACAAGCTAACATCTTCCTGACCCAGGGGACGAACTGGGGTCTCCTGCACTGCAGGCAGATTCTATAGCAACTTGGCCACCAAGGAAACCCAACATCAACATTTATGCTAAATATAAAGCACAGTGATGTCCAAGTATATGTGTATATATGAGAACTGAAAGAGAACATTCAGCTATAAATGGATTCCAGTCTTCAGGCTGATGCAAACCACACCTCAGCTTCCCTCCCAGACCCCAGGGTGAAAATGTGCAGAATGGCAAAAGTGCCAGAGGTGGAGTTGGGTAGATATTCCTTCAGTTTTCATAGCAGGCAAAATAAGAGACTCACTCATTGGCTGTTATTTAGCAAAACTGTTTGAGAACTTCTGCTACATACTAGGTACTAAGATGTTAGGAGTCAGAGATGGAAAGCCTGCCCTCAAAAACCAAGGAAAAGAACAGCTGAGTACATGACAACTTGGCAATAATCGGTGCATGAGACATACAGGATGGGAGGAAATGCTACAGACAATATGGATGGGGAAAAGGTACTTTAATTTGGTTTCACAAACATTTATTAAATTCCTCTTGTGACCCAGGCACTGGGCATTAAAAAAAAAAGAAAAAACACACAAGTATGATCCAGGAAAGCAGGTAGGTCACTCCTGGCAAAACAACAGAAAATGGAGTAGGAACGCAACCAGATTTCAGGGCACTTGAAGGTTTACCAGGTGAGGGAGAGTTGAAAAATTGAGAAAACGTTATGACCAGTGGTGTCTCTTTCTTTGTAAATCTGGAGGCAACGCTACCCTCCAACACTAGAAAATGCTGAGACAGGGCTTGAGGGAAGACAAGAAAATAAGACCAAGTGTGAAAATGCCACAAGTAAGAATGAGTAAAATCATTACCACCAAGTACTGAGGGCCGAGCTGACAACCGACAAGACACATTTTAGAGGCCTGAGTCAAAGGCCATTGTGAATACTGTATTCTTTGTGAGCAAGAACCATGACTATTCATCTTCCTATGAAGAGTAGATATTTCAAGCTTTGCAGATGCTATGCATTTTTATCAGCGCATTAACTATTTTACTGAAAATGAGTGGAGAAGGGAGGGGGAAGAAAAAAACACACAGAAGGTTCTGAGAAGGGCGAGATCAAAAGACAGTTAAGTAAGACCCAGCTGAAAGAGCACAGACAACCAGCCAGAAGAAAGGCATGAAGATGAAGGAACAGGGACATGAAGAGATAATGAATATGTGAATGAGGGAATGAGACAATGCAGCAAAAAAGAACTGGGAAAAATGTTCATTTTAAAACAGAAAAGTTGAAAAAGGGGGAGAAACAAAGAACATGAGATAATGGTGTGAAAACTAAAGATAATATCCCCAGAGTTCCAAGAAGTAAGCGTGTGTGAACAAGAGAAAGGAAGAATTTGAGAAAAGAGAATAAAGGAAAGTACAGAAAGAGAGGGGAAAACAGTAACTTATTTTACTATGCTAACTACATTCCATTCACACTCCCCTGTATCACTACGTTTTTGTCAGTTTAAAAGTCTTTTAGATAATGCATAAATCAAAAGTGGAAAAACAATCCTTGATTCAGAGGATTTGCAATATATTATACAGCTTTGAATTGTGGAATATGTTTTTATTTTTTAAAACATCTCTGCTATGGTGACAGGTAATTTTCTTAGAACCTGAAACTCTGATTTGGGATAAAGAAGGTTTTAGAATGAAAAACAAAAGAGAGAGAAAAACAAGGAAACAGGAATAAGTGTTGATGGGTGCTGGTTGTCAACATGTTGACAAGAAGGAAACAGATGAATAGTTACCAAGAATGCTAAGCAGTAAGATGCTCTGAGAAAGGAAAAGCAGAGAGGATTTTTCTTTCAATTTGCCCTTTTGGATTTTTGCTCATGGATCACAACCTGCTGTGTTTACAGAGGCACTAAAACCCGTCCCCTGCTCACCACCTGACTTGAATTTCTGCTCCCTTTGACTTTGGTGGTTCACACACTGCCATGTGGAAGCCTTCGCCTTTCCAATCCCTTTCTTCAATTTTGGCTGGATCACTGGATTTTTTTTCCTGAATGAAGAATTTTCTCTGCATCATTTAGGAGAGATGAGCCACTGAGAATTTTCTTGCTTTCATTTTTTTTTTATTCATTTATTTCACCATTTTGTGTGTATATATATATTTTTTTTATTTTACAATATTATATTGGTTTTGTCATACATCAACATGAATCCACCACGGGTGTACAAGTGTTCCCCCTCCTGAACCCCTCTCCCACCTCCCTCCCCGTACCATCCCTCTGGGTCATGCGAGTGCACCAGCCCCGAGCATCCTGTATCATGCTTCGAAACTGGACTGGTGATTCGTTTCACATATGATATTATACATGTTTCAAGGTCATTCTCCCAAATCATCCCACAGAGCCCTCACAGAGTCCAAAAGACTGTTCTATACATCTGTGTCTCTTTTGCTGTCTCGCATATAGGGTTATCATTACCATCTTTCTAAATTCCATATATATGCGTTAGTATACTGTATTGGTGTTTTTCTTTCTGGCTTACTTCACTCTGTATAATAGGCTCCAGTTTCATCCACCTCATTAGAACTGATTCAAATCTATTCTTTTTAATGGCTGAGTAATACTCCATTGTGTATATGTACCACAGCTCTCTTATCCATTTGTCTGCTGATGGACATCTAGGTTGCTTCCATGTCCTGGCTATTATAAACAGTGCTGCAATGAACACTGGGGTACACGTGTCTCTTTCCCTTCTGGTTTCCTTGGTGTGTATGCCCAGCAGTGGGATTGCTGGGTCGTATGGCAGTTCTCTTTCCAGTTTTTTAAGGAATCTCCACACTGTTCTCCATAGTGGCTGTACTAATTTGCATTCCCACCAACAGTGTAAGAGGGTTCCCTTTTCTCCACACCCTCTCCAGCATTTCTTGCTTGTAGACTTTTGGATAGCAGCCATTCTGACTGGCGTGAAATGGTACCTCATTGTGGTTTTGATTTGCATTTCTCTGATAATGAGTGATGTTGAGCATCTTTTCATGTGTTTGTTAGCCATCTGTATGTCTTCTTTGGAGAAATGTCTATTTTGTTCTTTGGCCCATTTTTTTGATTGGGTCGTTTATTTTTCTGGAATTGAGCTGCAGGAGTTGCATGTATATTTTTGAGATTAGTTGTTTGTCACTTGCTTCATTGGCTATTATTTTCTCCCATTCCGAAGGCTGTCTTTTCACCTTGCTTCTAGTTTCCTTTGTTGTGCAGAAGCTTTTAATTTTAATTAGGTCCCATTTGTTTATTTTTGCTTTTATTTCCAATATTCTGGGAGGTGGGTCATAGAGGATCCTGCTGTGATTTATGTCAGAGAGTATTTTGCCTATGTTCTCCTCTAGGAGTTTTATAGTTTCTGGTCTTACGTTTAGATCTTTAATCCATCTTGAGTTTGTTTTTGTGTATGGTATTAGAAAGTGTTCTAGTTTCATTCTTTTACAAGTGGTTGATCAGTTTTCCCAGAACCACTTGTTAAAGAGATTGTCTTTTCTCCTTTGTATATTCTTGCCTCCTTTGTCAAAGATAAGGTGTCCATAGGTGTGTGGATTTATCTCTGGGCTTTCTTATGTCATAATTGGTCCCACGCTCCCTTTCATAGATAAGGTCTCCATTTATGCAGATCAATGGTTCACAGACTTAAATATACATCAGAGTTACCAGGTCTCCACTGCAGTTACTGACCCAGTAGGTACCAAGAGGGGCCTAGGAATCTGCATTTCTAAGACATTCCAAGGTGATGCTGATGCTACTAGTCTAGGGACCCACACTGTGGGAATCATTGATAAAGATCCTTCCTACTACTAGATCGTCTCAGAAGACTTAGTCTTATATGGTAAATGACAGCAAGTGAAAACTTAAGGTCCCTTGATTAGCAACAATGTTCTTTATTCCTAACATTAATTGAACACAATGATTAGAATATTCCTCACCACTAATGTGGAGAAGGCAATGGCACCCCACTCCAGTACTCTTGCCTGGAAAATCCCATGGATGGAGGAGCCTGGTAGGCTGCAGTCCATGGGGTCGCTAAGAGTTGGACACGACTGAGCGACTTCACTTTCACTTTTCACTTTCATGCATTGGAGAAGGAAATGGCAACCCACTCCGGTATTCTTGCCTGGAGAATCCCAGGGGCGGGGGAGCCTGGTGGGCTGCAGTCTATGGAGTCGCACAGAGTCGGACACGACTGAAGCGACTTAGCAGCAGCAGCAGCACCACTAATGACAGCAATATAGTTGCTTACATACCTATCTGTATTTGCCAGAATATGGCAGTTCCTAACCTAACTACAAATTCTATACATTAAAGTCTGTAAAACTCAACATGTATAGTTAAAATCTATGAAAATCCCATCTCATAATAGTGAACAGTGTTAATGATTCAGATATCACATCAAAATAAAGACTGTGAATGTATTAGTTAACGAATTTCAAGTTTGACAATTTCAAATTGAGCCTTTTGCAAAATTCTCAAGTTATTACTGAAAAGATGTTTACCAACATGCTCTACAAAATTGGATAGTTTTTCTTAGCTTTACTAATAATTAGAAATGAAAAAAATTTTATGTATATTGCCTGAACAAAACAAGATCTACCAAACAGAATAATGCCTGACGTTTTACCATTATGATAACTTAATCCATCCACGCACCTCTAACCAGTAGCCCATAAAGATAAGTCCTAAACTTTGATGCCATTCTTTAACCCAGAATCTTCTTCCCGAATTCCTTTTAAAAATTGTGCCTGCTGCTCACACATGCTTTTATTTCTGACTTTGCATGTATGAACTTACCTTGGTTCCCCTGTCTTGACCTTGGCTCTTTGTAAAGTGATGGCTCAGACTCAATTTTTGACCATCTTGGCTCTGGTTCCCATCAATCATCCAAGTCATCAGCACATCTAAAGATTTTGTTTTATCTCTTGCAAAAAAAAAAAAAAAAATAGCAGATAGTAATTTTGTTATCAAATAAGTGGGCTTTAAAAACAGGTGTCTACATGTTAAAACCTATTAAAAATAGCTAGAGTTTGATGATACAAGGAAACCAAACAAAAATTCACTTTATCATACATTAAAAATGTTTTTAGTTTGATATCCTATAATTTTGGCAAGTGTTAAAAGTGAATCTTGAATTTAAGTTAGTTAATGGTTTTACCTATCATTTATATTACAGTTTAAAAAGAGGAAGGTGCAATGTTTTATTAAAAAGCTATGAACTGTGTCCAAACAGATATAAAAAAAATGTTCAAATAGGTTCCATGTAGAAGAGTGTACGACTGTTATTATCCGAACAGCAACTTCAATAAATTAAAGCACTCAATATTGTACCAGCCGGCTGTCAGAAATGAATAGTGAACCTGCCAGCAGAAATGTTTCCAATTTCTTAACCACCATCCTGGTCCCTGACAAAACTAACTGGCATTTTGACACAAAGTTGTCGTGGCAGGGATTAAAAAAAAGAATAAAATTTCTCTTTAACTACTCAAATGATGAATTATAGCCAAATGTAACTCAATACACCAAACATTCTATTTTAGGGTGAAGCTAAAATAAATGCCAGCACTGTTAAATATTGGCATTCAAAATAATAATAACATTGAAGTGAATTTCCAAGAGAAAAATACATTTAAAAATTAATTAAATGTTTGGTTTTCTTTTTAAAATGAAAAGTTTTTCTCCTGAATTTGCAACAAGAATTCAGTAAATATTTTATACTTAGTCTACTTCAAAAATTTTTTTTAAATAAAGAAATGCAAGTTAACTGCAGAGAGCTGTGAAATACAAAGAACTCAAGATAAATATTAAAATACATATTTTCAGTTCAGTTCAGTTGCTCAGTCGCGTCTGACTCTGCGATCCCATGAATCACAGCACGCCAGGCCTCCCTGTCCATCACCAACTCCCAGAGTTCACTCAGACTCACGTCCATCGAGTCAGTGATGCCATCCAGCCATCTCATCCTCTGTCGTCCCCTTCTCCTCTTGCCCCCAATCCCTCCCAGCATCAGAGTCTTTTCCAATGAGTCAACTCTTCACATGAGGTGGCCAAAGTACTGGAGTTTCAGCTTTAGCATCATTCCCTCCAAAGAAATCCCAGGGCTGATCTCCTTCAGAATGGACTGGTTGGATCTCCTTGCAGTCCAAGGGACTCTCAAGAGTCTTCTCCAACACCACAGTGCAAAAGCATCAATTCTTCCGCGCTCAGCTTTCTTCACAGACCAACTCTCGCATCCATACATGACCACAGGAAAAACCATAGCCTTGACTAGACGGACCTTTGTTGGCAAAGTAATGTCTCTGCTTTTGAATATGCTATCTAGGTTGGTCATAACTTTCCTTCCAAGGAGTAAGCGTCTTTTAATTTCATGGCTGCAGTCACCATCTGCAGTGATTTTGGAGACCAAAAAAATAAAGTCTGACACTGTTTCCACTGTTTCCCCATCTATTTCCCATGAAGTGATGGGACCGGATGCCATGATCTTCGTTTTCTGAATGTTGAGCTTTAAGCCAACTTTTTCACCCTCTTCTTTCACTTTCATCAAGAGGCTTTTTAGTTCCTCTTCACTCTCTGCCACAAGGGTGGTGTCACCTGCATATCTGAGGTTATTGAGATTTTTTCCAGCAATCTTGATTCCAGCTTGTGCTTCTCCCAGCCCAGAGTTTCTTATGATGTATTCTGCACATAAGTTATTTTAAATGGTGTTAAATATATATACAGTTGTGTATTCATTATCCACATTTTATATAATTTGCCTGTAATGCAAAGTTCCAGAAAGCACTAGAAAAGTAATTCTGTATACATGTATATTCACAAGTATATGTTTATGGTCACGCATCTGTGTATATATGCACACAACTTAAACTTGGGAAATTATCTGCAATAGTCATGTCAAGGTTAATGGTGTATCTATTTTCTGTTTAGTATTTTTATGATTTCTTCACTTAAATTTAAATTATGAACCCATTGAGAATTTGAGAGCATTATCAGTGTACTGAAATGCCACCCTAATGATGCTTGACTCATACAAGTTATTCTTTGGAAACTAGCAATATGTTATATCATTATATATGTGACTATGTAAATTTTATTAAAATTAACCTTTAGCAATTACCTTAGAGCCAAGGTTTATACAAATCTATTAGAGAAGTCTGAAGTTCTAGGGTATATTAAATACAATATTTTTAGATTACCAAAAATTTCACTTTATAAAAGGATTCATAAGTAGCTTTCTTTAAATGTAGGACTCCCAACAGTATGTAGCATTTGTTTATACAGCACTATCTACTTAGTGTTGCAGACACAGAAATTTACCATTAGAATGATAGAAGCAAGAGATGCAATTTAGTACAATTATACAGTGTCTACCATGAAAAGTAGTACACCTTATATTACAGTTTTACGACAACAATGTGTGTGTGCTTAGCCACTCAGTCATGTCCAACTCTTTGCGACCCCATGCTAGTAGGCTCCTCTGTCCATGGGGATTGTCCAGGCAAGAATGCTGGAGTGACAACAGTACTTATTAACAAAAAAAACCCAAATGCATCACTCTAGTCTACATACTCCTCCAACTTTCATTCTCCAAATTTTGGCCAAGGACACACGTGTGTGTTGAGGGTCTATTTCACTTTCTTTAGTTGATACAGTCTGTATTAAAGAAAAGCAGCAACAGGTACAGAAATACATGCTCAAAATCCCCCTTTCAAACGCCACCGTTTATAATGTATCATACATGAAGCAGCAACCTTACCACCACGTGGACAGCAGTTTCTGCAGGGAGCAGGGGAGAGGAGCTAGGGTAGTACCTCTCTTGGAGGAGATTTAACCCAGTTTGGTCTTCACACTCCATCAGTTGTGCTTAGTTTCCCTGGAAAACTTGATATACTCAGTTGCTGTAAATAAAACTAGGTCGCACTTGGCAACTCTGCTCTACATGAGTCATTCTTAGCACTAATCATTCTTAGTCCTCTTTTTTCATATTGAAAACAAAAACATTTTCCTACCCTTATCACCCCAGCTGCATGTTTCAGTCTACTTACCATGAATTAGCCTTTTCGAAGAAAAGGAAAGCTATGAATATTCATCTTTCTACATCTTAGTACATCAAAAATGTACAGGGATTTCAGTACAATGTTCAAACTAACTGCACACAGTTTAAGCTTTGTCGTTAAGAAAAATCATTTGTTCTAAAAAACACAATAAAAAACTCAAAGAAAATATAGTCTGAATTTCAAAAATATTAAAACCAAGGACAGAAACTAATTTTAATAGAAATTTTTACGAAACACAAACTACTACTAGGCTAATACTGAACAACAAAACCAAGAGTGTTATAATGACACCCTGTTCAGACATTATTGATAGCTCAGACTGCATGAAAGCAAAAGACTGATAATTCTAGCTAATACTCTATTTATTGACCTGTTAAAGTTTTTAAATATAATACACAAGAATGTATTTGGCATCAAATTCAACTTTAAAGGTTAGGATTACCCAGGATATCCCAAGAGAGCACTGAGTCCACTCAGCCCTCACTCACTTCCTCACCAGTGTAATGCAATTTTAATCAATTAGGTTTCCACTTTTAGACTAACTGTAATTTGTAAATTACTTCTAGGTCTCTAAGCCTTTAAAAGTCCTTGAGATAGTTACCTAGAAGGTTAAACGAGAAGTGCATTATCATTCTGAGACATATGTTGGAAAGAGAGGAGTGAAAAAATACATGTTTATTAGTCACTCTCCATGTAACAAATTCACCTAGTCTCCCATCCTATTGTATTAAAGCCTACTATGAACGAAACTTTTGTTGGGCCACTACTGATGGATTTTGCAAGACTTTATGGAAGAGATAAGACTTGAGGTTAGCCACTGAAAATGGGGGAAATTAAAATATATTTTAAAAGAGGAGCAGAAGGTATTGAATGACTAAAAGCATGGTGATAGTCCAGACTCCATATGGCATGTTTCAGCAAACCAATTTTGGGGGAATCAATGATTGATGTAATGATATTTTGAGAGAGAAAGATGGGAAAGTACATTAGACTGGGCAAGTAGGTAGTAAATGTGGTACAGGTGATATAAGACAATTGAAGGATGGTGAAGCAGGGAATAACTTGCATGGAATACTGTCATGGACTGAAGCATAAAGTCCTGTCAATGGGCTCTTAATAAACTGTGAATGAGGTTGTAACAATCTTAGACCAAGCAGGGGCAAAGTAGAAAGAAAAGGACAGACACAAAAGATTTAAGAAAGGGAGAAACAACCATACTTGTGATGTACTACTATGAGAGGGAAGGAAATAAAAGTTGGCAATAACGTGAAGAGGCTTTGGCTGTTTTAGAGAGAGGATGGCACTATGGCATGGTGTAAGTCAGGAAATATATATATACACACACACACACCCACACAATTGAGAGCTATGATACAACCTGGCAGCTGGGGAAGGGTACTGTTGTAGAACATGCCTATCAGACAAAGGAGCTGACATACCATAGGTGGTGGACGATTTCTCACAACTTACAGCATCCTCAGATGGTGTGTCAAAATGGTACTATCTTTCCAAAAGAAGAAAAAAACTAAAACCTGTATTAGCATCCATATATCATGTTTTATGAATTGAATTAGCTCTGTAAGATTTCATTATTGTCACTGATGAATAGTTATATCATTTATTATCACAATAAATAAAAGGAGGCTTGAAATTTCATCCTTCAATACTGCAACACTAAATTCCTTCCCCAAACTTCTACGAGGTATCAGATAACCAACAAACACAGCACTTATTAGGCAGGTATTAGGTATTCCAAGTGACACATGTGGCCACAGTACAGTAAAAACACAAGCAATTGAAAAGTCATACGTCTTCTATACTGACATATTTCAATAAGGTTTTAGAATTTAATAAAGATTTTTATGTTATTAATTATTTATCTGATGTATTTGGATTTTGCAATGATACAAGGTATAGCAATAAAAAGTAAATCCTTCATGAAACTCTTATTTGCAGTTAGCTGCACTGCACACATACACTGATTGGATAAGATGCTCTAAGGCCTTGAATAATATCCTACCTAGCAACCTTTGAGCAGTGCTTATACAAAAATTGCTGAACATCACAAAACAGGGGTATTTGTCTACCTGAAAAACATCTCACTGGAAAAAATACCAGTAAGGTTCAACTTCAAGTAATCTTTGAGAGAGCTGTGAAGCAGCAAGTCACAGGTCACCTAACCCGCAGAACAGCCTGAGTTTTAGTGAACACTACTGAACAAACTGTTGACTCTTCCATAGTCGACAGCAATCCTGGCCAATAACCTTGCACCTCAAACACATCACCTCAAGACTTCAAATCACAGGTTCAAATTAAAATTCTAGGAAATAACTGTTGCCAAGTCATTTCATATGCAACCAGTTTTCATCCCCCAATTGAGAGAGGAAATAAAGGAGGAACTACTTTTCCTTTAATACCATTGAGTGAAACCCTAGCCTCAAAAAGAAACCCTTTTATTGAACTAGCTCAATCAAGATAGATAAACCAATAGATAGATAAACCTGGCATACTTACAATATGGAGATCCAGTCTCTGTCATTTTGCTTTCTCATCCTTAATTTCTCCCCACAGGGCTTCTTTTTTCATCTCCATTATAAATAAACCCTTGGCACACAAAATCCCACTGGGTTTACTAGTTATGATATTATGCCTCATTATCAGAATATTATAATTATTCTTATTATCCTAACATTCACTCTCCCAGAAGAAGAGAGATGTCTGCTCAACAGCAAATTCTCCTCTTGAGACTGTTGGGTAATCCATCGCTTTTCTATTGAAACCTCTATGCCAGGTTATTAAATGTGACTCCTGATGTTTGTTATGCAATTAGTTCTTCCTCTTCTTGGTACAGTTTCTACAGTTCCTGAACTATCTTTAATACTCTCAATCTACTCACATAGACAAACTCTATAGATATGTCTATGCCAAACAGAGAGCAAGCAACTCATCTATCTCTTCATAAATCAATGGTGTAGAGAAGCAACTAGCAATGGGCTGTTAAAATAATTCACAAGAAGCCTTCTTGTTGGGAGATTCTGTCACTTACCCCCAGTCATAGCTATTATTCACAACCACATCAACTTATCACTATCTTGAAGTAAAAATCAAATAGAGCAGTGATTGTGTGTTTTTGTACCCATGTTACTCAACATAGATAATGTTTTTAAGCAACCCAGGGAGGTATGAAAATGAAGAAAGCAAAGTGGGTCATTTCATATTCCTCCAACTTTTCAGTCCCCTTGACCTTCATCTTGTTTTACTCATATGTCACTCATTACACAGGCAAAATTCAGAAATACAAAACTATTCCTGAACACCAAACAAACCTCATATCTCACCGTTCCTCCACACATATCCTTTGGTTTGGCAAACCAAACCTCTTTTCACCAAGCCAAGTCTGCTTTCAGAAGCAAAACTGCCATTTCTCTCTCTTGTCATCAGTAGGAATTAATGCAAAACTACAAAGGGTGGTTTTTATCAAAATGAGATAGGATTTATTTTTGCTCCCCCCAAAAATTACTTGAATATCTACTTTATCTGCAACTATACAGAGAAGTTGTAGCACAGACTGTACAAAAATACCTCCAGAATGATGATAAATAAAATGCTGTAGCTTCACAGAGTGGTCAGGTTGTGCCCCAGGACAGAACATAACAAGTGCAGCCCGGGTTGAAAGGCAGAGAAGTGCCATCTGGGGAAGAGACAAGTGTATGAGGCCCCAGAGTCAAACAGCAGTGCACCAGGCCTCAGTAGATCAGTGTTTATTTGCAGAAAGAGGAGAGAGAACACACAATATCTGGCCTCTAGCAACGCACTGGTCCCCCAAGGGCACCAGCTCCACGGTGTAGCAGAGTGTGGCCAGTGAAGCTGCATGAGCCTTGCTTCCCGCCCCAGTGAAAGAACTCCAACCTTGACCCTTTGGGGCCTGAAAAACAGAAAGCTGGAGGTGTGACCAACGGCCATTGCTTAGCTAAACAGTTCCGAGAAAAGTTTGCCTGCGCTGGATACAGATGGACCAGGAAAGTATACACAAGGTCAGTGCTGAGCTTTTTCCCTGAAATGCAATTTGTGAGCTTGACAGCATGTCACTTATTGAGTACAAGGTTTACAGAACTGGAGGAACACAGAAGACACGTCCAGTTGCACTGGGACCCTTCCCACACCGATATAAAGCTTTCTTTCAAAAGACTGAAATGTGAATTATAATCAATGATGCTATTTATATACACAAGCAATGCAAGATTTTACAAATTCCATTGCATATATAATCATGGTTGATCTTCTCAACAACCTACTGAGTAGGCAGGCTGTGTGCTATTATCCTCATTTTCAAATAAAAAATGAAAAAAAATGAAAAACTAACAACCAAAGAGATATAGGACTCTACCAAAAAGTCCACTCTAACAATGAGTGGTAGAATTACTTGAAGTTATGATTCTGGTCAGTTTACCTGCATTTAAAATCTTTTTTCAATTACCATGTTTTCCTTAAGGTTTAAAAGACTGGAAACAATAATGTTTTGCTGTCTCTGTGAAAATGCTGAGTAGTCATTATTGGCAATTACAAATGTGAAGCTGTAAGTTTAAGGTTTAACTTAAAGTTCTTTACATTGATATCAGATCTTTTATTAAAAAAAAAAACTTTTAAAAATGGAGTTCTATTTTTGTATTCCATATATGAAATTCATTGATTGAAGTTATAGCTTAACTGCACACTTTAAGTTCTTCAATATTATTTGTACAGGAAGTGAGGTGAATGAACCTAGAGACTGTTATACAGAGTGAAGTAAGTCAAAAAGAGAAAAATATCATATATTAACACACATATGGGCTTCCCTGGTAGCTTGGCTGGTAAAGAATCCACCTGCAATGCAGGAGATCCCAGGTGGATTCCTGGGTCGGGAAGATCCCCTGGAGGAGGGGCATGGCAACCCACTCCAGTATTCTTGCCTGGAAAATTCCATGGACAGAGGAGCCTGGCAGGCTAAAGGCCATAGGATTGCAAAGAGTCGGACACGACTGAACTGATGAAGCACAGCAACACATATGTATGGAATCTAGAAAAACGGTACTGAAGAACCTACTTCAGGGCAGAAGTAGAGACGCAAACATAGAGAACAGACTTGTGAACACAGTGGGGGAAGGAGAGGGTGGGATGGAATGAGAGAGGTAGCACTGAAACATATATATATATGATATATATATATAAAGCATATATGTTATATAACATATATATTACCATATGTAAAACAGATAGCTAGTAGGAAGTTGCTGAAAAACACAGGGAGCTCAATCTGGTACTCTGTGACAACTTAGAAGGGAGGGATGGCGTGGGGGTGGGAGGGGGTTCAAGAGAGGGGGGGCATATGTACACTTATGGCTGATCCACATTTTTGTATGGCAAAAACCAACACAACATTGTAAAGCCATTATCCTCCAATTAAAAATAAACTAAAAAAAACTGTAACAGATATAAGTAATGCTCCATTAAAAATGTACACAAGAAGTTACAGCCTGTGTCTTTAAGGAATACTGGACACTGATACCACAAAAGACTGAAAGCAACAGAAGGGGGTGGCAGAGGATGGGATAGTTACATAGCATGACCGACTCAAAGGACATTAATTTGAGCAAACTTCAGGGGATAGTGGAGGACAGAGGAGCCTGACATGCTGCAGTCCACAGTGTCACTAAGAGTCAGACACAACTTAGTTACTGAACAAGTATAAATAATTATCTATCTCATCACTTAACAATTAGTACAACATCTCAATACCTATATCCTGACCTGAAAAATGTGAATTATGACCAGTTCAGCAAATATGGATGGTTGGCTTACTAGGTATAAAATCTCTGCTCACTATTGCAGGGACACAAAGATTAATTGAGCATGGATAGTACTTTCATGAGACTTTTAAAATAACAGGAAAGATAAGATATAGGGAATATGATTATATTACAATGCAGAAAGATAGATACTATAAAACCTCTGTAGAAAATAATAATAGGGGTTAGAGAAACAGCACATACTTTTAGTAAGTGAATCTGGAATAGAAAGACTTTGATAGAAGTCTTTTAGAACAAATGAAATGAGAACATAATGAGTTTGGTGGAAAGGCTTTACATTTTGAGTGAATAAAAAATCATTTATAATTCCAGAAAGTGAAATTCAGTGTATGTAATAAGAAGTGGATTCGTAGAAGGTAGGTTTGAAGATGAAAGGAGCAGTTTATAGTAGGCTTCAAATGACTAACCAAGAAGTTTGAATTTAGGTCATTTTATGTGATTAAGCATACCAAGTTCTATCAATTTCCTCAATTCTCTGGCAGATCTTAAGCCCTAAGACCTTCATCAAATAAAATTTGCTTTCTTGAGTTCTATTCATGAAGATATTCTATGCAATTAAAGGTAGTAGTGTCTATCAAGAGTATAAAGAAATGAATTTATTTCCAAATCACTGCAGTCTCATATTTCGTACAACATAGAATACTTTTAAATTTATTTAAAAAGCATCAGGAAAAATACTGGTTATGCTTATGAATGTATGCCAATATGACTTAAAACTTTCATTAAATTTACTGAACTTTTTGCCTTAAAAATCTATCACTGTTTCTAATAATGAGTCAACCTTTTCTAAATATATATTACATGCCAGTTGCTATGTAAAATTTAGATTTCACACACTATCTTGGATCATCACACCAGGTTTGTAATTTGAGGATTACTAATACTATTTTATAGAAGATAAAATTAACGTTCAGAAATGCCCAAGATCACACAGTAAAATAAGTTTGGGAGATGGGATGATTACCCAGGTCAGCCAAGCTTCAAAACTAGTGTCACTTCTTTCTGCTATCTGAAACACCAAACCAATATCTCTAAAGGTAAACCCGATCTCTGAAGATATTAATACATGTGGTTTTCCATATACTAATACAACTTTTCCAGGATAAAAGAATAAATGATTTTATATTTTCTTCTTTTACCTAGTCACAGGAAAAAAAAAAGTTATCTTTAAAAAGAAAAAAAAAAACAGCAAATTCATGGATTCTAAAGCAAAGACGAGTCAGGATTATAGATTCTGTAAGAAACCATTCCATCCACACTTTTATATAAACTCCACTGGCACTGATACTGATGTTAAAAAATATCAAGCCATTTTCCAGTATAATCAGTTCTTGTGAATCTCATCTCACATGGAGCTTGAAGAGTGCTACAGTACACATAAATTAAAATTTCCTATATTAAAAAAGAAAACGATAAACCCTGCTGATGCAGAACTTCAAATACAATTCCTAGGACCCAGTTGGGAAGATGATCTGATAATCAGAGAGAGAACACTGGTGAGAAGGCCCCCATGGCAAAGGACATTTATTGCAGAACTTAATTTGTTTCAGGGATTCCTAATGGTCATTGGAAAAGGCCCTGATGCTGGGAAAGATTGAGGGCAAAAGTAGAAGAGGGCATCAGAGGATGAGATGGCTGGACAGCATCACCAATGTAATGAACATGAACTTGGGCAAACTCCAGGAGATGATGAGGGACAGGGAGGCCTGGCGTTCTGCAGTCCATGGGGTCACAAAGAGTCGGACATGACTGGGTGACTGAACAACAATGGTCATTAGGTAAAAGAGGTCTTATGTAATTTTACCAATCAGGCTCACCCTCTTCATCTCTAAGCTCTTAATCTATTAGTGATGGTATTTGGAAGCCTTTGGAAGCTACTTATGAGGGTGGACCCCTCATGAATGGAATTAGTGCTTTTACAAGAAGAGAGCCCCTTCATCCTCCCACCTCATGAGGACACAGCAACAGTCCAGCTGTCTAGGAACCAGGAAATAGGCTCTCATCAGACACTGAATCTGGCAGCTCCTTGATTTTGGACCTCTCAGCTTCCAGAGCTGTAAGAAATACATTTCTATTGTACTTAAGCCACTCAGTCTGTGGAATTTTGGTTTATAGCAGCCCAAATGAACTAAGACCCAGGACAAATCACAGTCAGGGTGGCCACATTATTGAAATGACAACTGGAGGGTCTCAAAGGACTCTGAGTTAACAACTTACTCCTGGCTGGGATTTAAATATGAAGACATCACCCAACTAGCATTTTTACTGCAAAAAATGCATAATTAATGATACTTATGTCTACAATGCATTTTTTTTTTACAATAGAAGAAAGTGACTTAGAATTTTATTTTAGATAACTTAGAAGGTTTATTTTAAATCATCTCAGTGTTTCAGCAAAGGTCTTTTGCTTAAATCCTAAAATATAATGGGAATTTGTTTATGTTATTTCACTCCTTCCTTATAAAAATTGACAAATACCTTACTAGTTAAATTGATGTAGATATTTCACTGAAGTTAAGCTTCAGATTATAGCTTAATCTTTTGAAGATCTTCCAAGTAAAACACTGAGGTTTTTATTCTTTTTCCACTCACATTTATCACATAATTTTCTAAAAAATCCTATAAAGTTCTTTAACAAATCTTCATCATGTGTTCTTTGTAATCAATTTTTATACAATATTTCTATGTCCTCTACTGAGGTTTCACTACAAAGATTATATAGTTAATCCAGCTCAAAAGGAAATAATAACTCCACCTAACGCAGTTGAAGAGTCAAGCATTTAACGTGACCCAAAAATCTTCTTTTATCTAATACTGGGGTCCATTCCTTTTTAAATTCGGTATAGTATCCAAAAGGATCAAAATATTTTTTTTTCTGTTTAGCTCATTGCTCTGCACCAAGATAGATTAATATCCCTAAGGAGACTCTGTCAATTGTCATTCATCTACCCAAAGCCCCAGGTTTATTTCAGAGTGTTTGATTAGTATGAGGAGAGCAAAAAAAAGATGCTGATTATAAGCACATGAGGAAAATTAAATATCAGCACAAGAAGATGTCAAATGGATTTAAATAACACAAAACAGTTTTTCAATTATGCTGCTTTTCTTGTCCATTCTCTTCACTTTTGGAAACGAGGTGAGTTTGTTTTGGGACTGAGTGGACAAAGTTCTTTTTTCCAGCTTTATTCAGAAATAATTGACACATAACTCTATGTAAGTTTAAGGTATACAACATGCTGATTTGATACTGCAAAATGATTACCAGCCAAGGTTCTTTTTGATGACACAAGAGTAAATTGTGACTCTATAGCTCATCTTATTTTTCCATCTTTTTAAATTTATTTTTACATTCTTGCTTTATTACAATTATAGTCACAGATCACATCCTCTGTCATATTGTTATTTATTCATCATATTCATTAATTATAATTTTTATGTATAATGCTTGTAATGATTTTTAAAAATGAAGAGATGGAAATACACTATAAACTGACCACCCCAAAGCCATCCAATACTTTCTTCTCCCTCATATTTTTCTATTACAGAGACAGGATTTAGAAATGTGTTTCAGTTTTGGCTAATTTTACCCAGTAGAAATCTGGGGTATACGAGAAGACATAGAGAAGCACTTTTGAAAGCATACCCTATTTTATCCTCTGCTTTTTAGCTTCTTCCATCCCTCTCCCCTTCTAACAAAGTCTGAAAAAGAACTGAAACCTGAAAACAGAGAAGTCATCTTACAATCATTCTGAGAAGGCCAGAAGGTGGACCACATACTCATAATCCATGCCTCCTTTTCTCCTTCTTTCATTACTAATAAAGTGCACTGAATGGAAACTTGGGGTTCTGGGGAGATGACTGGAGTGTTAATTGACAAGTTTCCTTTTGTGTGATACCATACAGCAAGTCGGCTTTCCCTCCTTCTTTGGATACTGATTTTTCTTTTTCACTCAACCTGCTCCACACCTAGGGTGTTATGATTCAAACACTATCAGAGAAAAGGTGAAACAAAAATATGAAGCTACTTCTTACCACTATGAAAGTGAAAGTGAAGTCACTCAGTCATGTCCAACTCTTTGCGACTCCGTGGACTGTAGCCCACCAGGCTCCTCTGTCCATGGGATTCTCCAGGCATTTTCTTCTCCAGGGGATCTTACTGACCCAGAGATTGAACCCAGGTCTCCCGCATTGCAGGCAGAGGCTTTAACCTCTGAGCCACCAGGGAAGCCTAGAATCTTCCAATTTATAATATTCACAGACACTTGACCCAGTGAGCAGGATAAGGAATTTCTTTCAAGAAGGAAAAGTGAATAAATTCTAAATGCCCCTTTGAGGTGACAGGTATGTGGACCACCTTAGGAGCTCATTTTGCTGTGGTTATTCTTTCTCCTTTGAGCAAATTCTTAGGACCCCAGAAGCATAATTAAAGATAATTTCAAGATAATGAAAAAGAAAGCAGTGAAAACATGTGTCAAACACTAACAACAGCCACCAAAAATGACGTCACCACAACCACTCAAACCCTTTATGTTCAGTACACATATCAGGCTATGTACTAGAATGGGAACTGTAGTTAAAAGAGCAGGAAACTCAAAAAATGGATTAAAGGGGAGGAAAAAAATTTAAGTACTAAATAGCCAGAGAAGCAATATAGACCCTTTTCCAGTATTTTACAATTTTTTTTCAAATTGAAAAACTCCATCTCTATTAAGAAATATCGATCCCAAGACCGTTTGTCTTTTCTTAGACATTTTCAAAATGTCTCTTTTTTATTGTTAATATTTATTTCATGTTGCATGTTTTATTTCTCCTTGGAGACTTATATCTTGGATAAGTGGTGATCTTATAAAGGTCACATTCAAGTAACAACAGGGTTGACTGACAACCTTCTAAAAATAGTGAGTTTGATGAAGGACATTTTCAGGGTTGAGTGAAGAATACATATTCAGAACCACAACTCAACTGTTCACTACAAGAGAGAAAGGGGTGAGCAGTGATCCTCTTGTTTGCCTTTTCTTGAATATCAGCCTCTCTTTCAAATAAACGGTAAACAAACACTTGAAGTGAACCAGACTTTAAATCATAACTCTGATCAGAACTTCCTCACATCTCAGTGAAGCATTCAACCAAAACCAAACCAAAACCTCAACACTAAAACAAAACAAAAACCCCAAACAAACAAAAACTACAGCCAAAAAAAAACACTATTCCTTTGCCTTGGTTAAGTTGTTTTGGGGGTCTTTTATTTGTCTCTGTGTTTCAGAATTGTTTCTGTTTATCCGTTTTATCTCTTTTATTCAGCTTGGACATCTTCTAATGTCCTGTCTTAAGTTCTATGATCCTATGTTCTGTTATTTGTTGTTAAATACATCAGTTCTTAATGTCAGTTTTCAATTGCTGAGTTTCTATTTGATTTTACTGAGAGATTCCTGTTTTGCTATAGTTCTCCATATTTTTCTTATTTTCCTCTACTATCATAACATATTAAACATAGCTATTTTCAAGTGAATACCTGCCAACACAAGTAATTGACTTGTTATTGTGTTTCATGATCAATTTCACAGTTCTATCTTTTCTTTCCAAGCCCATAGTAATTTTTGTTTGAATACAAGATACTGCACATTTTCAAGAAAACAGTAGAGGGTCCAGATGATGATATCTTCAATTAGAGAAGATTTATTCTTTCTTCTGCTAGTCAGAAACAGTGGGGTGGGGTAGAGTGATGCTATTAACCTTAAACACAGTCATGCAGGGGAGGGCAGCTACTTTGCTAAGACTCAGGCTCCACTTTGGTTTCCTTTCTTCTTACAAGATAGTCCTTCATGATTCTCCTTGGAATTTCCTATGAATCTTTGTCTCCTCAGCACTAAAAGACAGCAAAAAATTCACCTTTAAAAAAAAAAAAAAGATCTTTAGGATCTAGTTTTTTGGCTCCTGACTGTGCAGCTTCATATTTTGACAAATGTCCTGAGGTGGAGACTGCATGATGATGTTTTCTATGCTACTTTAAGTCACTTCAGTCGTGTCTGACTCTTTGCGACCCTACGGACTGTAGCCCACCAGACGCCTCAGTCCATGGGATTCTCCAGGCAATACTGTTGTGGATTGCCATTCCCTTCTCCAGGGGATCTTCCCGACCCTGGGATCGAATCCACGTCTCTTACGTCTTCTGAATTGGCAGGCAGGCTATCACTACAACTACCTGGGAATCCCCTTGATGTTTTGAGACCTCTTAAGTCCTTGATTTTGTAACATCAGCCCTGCTCCACTGTCACTATTTTTGTTAGCTTTCTGTCCCACTTAAGTGGTTCTCCCTTTAGGTAGAACCTAGATTATTATGAACCTCTATGCAGGATTTTTAAAAGACTCTAGGCATTATGTGGTTGAAGAGATCATCAAAGTCCATCTGACACCCCTTCAAGTCCTTCCAGCTTTCACCTGTTGTTCTCATTTACCTCTCCTTGCCTCCACCTACAGCAGGTCTTTATTTCCCAAACATGGATGCAAGGAACTCAGGTTGCTTTTATAAAAGTTCTGCTCAAAGCTTAAGCAGCTTCAGAACTCACTAAATGTCACAGTTGGAAACTACATGTGTTTGAGATGCCTCACGTTCCATTTCTGTTACTCTAGCCCAATGAGGATGTAAAAAGTTCTGCTAGATTCTTTGCTTCTAGGAGAGATCTTCTGTTTGGGTCTAGCTGATATCTACGATTTATAACTAGTGTGAAGGTTTAGTAACTGTCTCCAGAGGACTACTGCAGATCCTCGGCTCACTTCTGAAGGGTTCTCCATCTGTAATTTTACTTTTAAATTCTCACTGCTTTCATTGATCCCTAATGCCTTTACGTAGATCATTTTGTAATTCACTGGCTTGCTTGTTTTCAGTGAGAAGCTTGGCCCACTGTGAACCATTTCATTCTTTTTGAAAATGGAAGGCTCCCATTGTTTTGAATTTCTATTCTTCAACTGAAAACTTCATTTACTTGTAAAGTATTTTAAGACTAGCAAAAGGCATATAGAGAATAATGTATATCAAACACCAGTGTATCCTCTACTCAGCTTAAGAAGTAAATATTTGCAAATCAGCCCACTTTCCAACATCATAAACCACAGCAAGTACAATAGAAAAGCCCTATAAAATTCCCTCCCAAAAATGATCTTGAATTTAAACTTTATGATTCTGATAGACATCTTCATGCCCTTTATTTACACCCATTCATCACCATCACACATTTTCAAACCTCTACACATGTGCATTCAAATTCATAACGTACTACTTAGTAGTTTTTATGTATTTCTAAACTTTGTATTAAAGGTATCATGCATTCTATTTCCTTGTGCAACTTGCTTTTAAAAATTCAACTTACTTTTAAATTTGTGTTAATACTTGCAGTTCTTGTTATACACTCTCACTGAGCATTTCAATTTTTTCTTTCTTTTGCCATTGCAATCAAAACCACTATGAATATCCTTAAACAGTTTCTCCCTTCACAAGTATGAGAATTTCTATAGAATATATACCTAGAAGGAGAGTTGCTGGGTCATAGGTTATGCACATCTTTAAAGTGAGCAAGTTGCTCACCAATAAGACAATACTGATTTAAATGTATCCACATTTTATGGGAGTTTCTGCTCCTCTACATTCTCACTAGTACTTATTTAGCCTTTATAATTTTGACAATCTGATGGTATGAACTGGTATCTCCTTTTGTTATTTTTTTTGAGTTATGTTTTCTTATCTACTGAAGGAATTTTCATATATGCTAAATATTAATGTTTATTATACATTTTGCAAAACTTTTTCTTAGCCTGTGGTCTTTCTTTTTCACTTTGTTTTTTGGGTCTTTTAATGTACAGGCATTTACAACTTCAAAGTACTCATTTATAACACTTCTTTTTCTGTTCTTTTTTTCCATTTCTTAAAATTTTTAATTTGTTGATTCTTTAATTGAAGGATAATTGCTTTACAGAATTTTGTTGTTTTCTGTCAGACCTCAACATGAATCAGCCATAGGTATACATATATCCCCCCACTTTTGAACCTCCCTCCCATCTCCCTCCCCACCCCACCCCTCTAGAGGTTGATACAGAGCCCTGTTTGGCTTTCCTGAGACATACAGGAAATTCCCAATGGCTATCTAATTTACATATGGTAATGTGAGTTTCCATGTTACTCTCTCCATACTTCTCACCCTCTCCTCCCCTCTTCTGTCCATAAGTGTATTCTCTATGTCTGTTTCTCCATTGCTACCTATAACACTTCTTTCTCATTTTAGCTTATATATTTTTTCTTGACTAAGAAAGAAATTCTTTGTCTAAACTTTCTCCTAAATGTCTTAAATTCTTACTGTACACACTTTAGTTTTAAATCCATCTACAATTAATATTTGATTAAGGTATGAGGTAAGTATCAATTTTTTTTTTCATGTATGTAGCCAATGGACTCAGCATTCCTTCAGTGATTTACAATGCTACCTATATTATCTACTAAGTTTCAGGTATGCTTGTGTTGTTTTTTGAATCTCTGTTCAATGTCATTCATCTATCGGTTCTCTCACCTTATATTTATTAGTCTTCAAAATTAGCTACCTATTCCTGACATTTTTCTGCTTCATATAAATTTTCATTCATTCAGTCAGTTCAGTTGCTCAGTCGTGTCCGACTCTTTGCGACCCCATGAATCGCAGCACGTCAGGCCTCCCTGTCCATCACCAACTCCCGGAGTTCACTCAGACTCACGTCCATCAAGTCAGTGATGCCATCCAGCCACCGCATCCTCTGTCATTAGTAGCTGTATTAATCAAGATAGGTAAGGCCATGCTTAATAAGTAAAAAAAAAAAAAAAAGTTCACACAAAATTTTAATGGCTTAAAAAAAAAGTGCCTCTCCACCAAGTAATGAATGAGAGGTTTAGGTTACTTCATCTGTGACCTCATGGTCACTCTCAGTGACCTGAAGCTCACCCATGACACCTATCATTTTCTATAATGTTCTACTGGCCAGTGCTAATCATTTAGTTAAAATAACTACATGGGAAGCTGGAAAATGTAGAGGTGTACAGCTTCTGCTATACATATAAACATTCATGTAAAACCCATTGCAACTTTAAATCTATTTCAATGAAGTCAGATAAATTTTAAGAGAATTGATTTTTTTTAATGACAACTGTAATTATTTAGAGTGGTTTTAGGTGCACAGCAAAAATTGAGGGGAAGGTATACATTCCCTAAACCTCCTGCCCCCGACATGTATTGCCTCACCTGTGATAGATCATCAACTGCTGCTGCTGCTAAGTCACTTCAGTCGTGTCTGACTCTGTGCGACCCCAGAGACGGCAGACCACCAGGCTCCCCCGTCCCTGGGATTCTCCAGGCAAGAACACTGGAGTGGGTTGCCATTTCCTTCTCCAATGCATGAAAGTGAAAAGTGAAAGTGAGGTCGCTCAGTCGTGTCCAATTCTTAGCGACCCCATGGACTGCAGCCTACCAGGCTCCTCCGTCCATGGGATTTTCCAGGCAAGAGTACTGGAGTGGGGTGCCATTGCCTTCTCCATAGATTATCAACATTTCCTACCAAAAGAGTATATTTGTTACAATTGATGAACCCACACTGACACATCATAATCATCTGAAGACCATAGTTTACCTTATAGTTCACTCTTGGTACTATACATTCTATGTATAACAGCATGTATTAATCACAGACTCTCTTCACTGTTCTAAAAATCCTCTGTGATCTGCCTGCTCACCATGTCAACAACCTAATCCCTACAAACTACTGATAGTTTTTATTGTCTCCAGGATGGCATATACTTGAATTCAAACTGTGTGCAGCCTCTTTCAGACTGACTTCTTTCACGTAGTAATATGCATTTAAGGCTCTTCTGTGTCTTTTTATGGCTTTATAAGTCATTTATTTTCTGTGCTGAATAATATTCCATCACTTACCCTCTGAAAAGCATCTTGGTTGCTTCCAAGTTTTGGCAGTTTATGAACCAACTTGCTATAAACATTGGTATGCAGGTTCTGGAGTGCATGTAAGTTTTCAACTCTTCTGAGTAAATACTAAGAAGCCTGACTGCTGGACTATATGCTTAGAGAATGTTTAGTTCTGTTAAAAACCAACCAACTGTCTTCCAAAATGGTTTCCCCATTTTCATTACCACCAGCAATGAATGAGAGTTCCTGTTGCTCCACATTCTCATCAGCATTTAGTACTGTCAGTGTTTTCAATCTTGGTTATTCTAATAGATGTGTAGTGCTATCTCATTGTTACTTTAATTTGTACTTCCCTGATGACATACAGTGTGGAAAATCTTCTCACATGTTGATTTGCAACCTGTAAATTTGTTTTGGTGAGATATCTGTTAAGGTCTTTGGTACATTTTTAATCAAGTTGCTTGCTCCTTTATTGTTGAGTTTTAGGAGTTCTTTGTATAGTTTTGGATAACTGGGCTTTATCAGATGTATCCTTTGTAAACATTTTCTTCCAATCTATGGCTGGTCTACTCATTTTCCTGACATTTTCTTTCTTATAACAGATGTTTTTAATTTTAATGAAGTATATATACATTATTATTTCCTTCATGATCATGTCTTTGGTGCTAAAAAGCCATCACCAAACCCAACGTCATCTATGTTTGCTCCTATATTAACTTCTGGGAGTTTTGTGTTTTACATTTAGTTCTACAACCCATTCACAGTCCATTTTTGTGAAGAGTTTAAAGTCTGTGTCTAGATTGATTCTGACACCATCTGCATTGTCAAAGATCAGCTGGCCATTTTGACATGAGTCTACTTCTGGGCTTTCTATTTTGTCTGTTCTTTTGCTAATACCACACTGAACTACTATACTTTTATAGTAAGTCTTGAAGTCAGGTAGTGTCAGTCTTCCCACTTTGTTCTTCTCCTTCAACTTTAGGTGTTGTCTGTCCTGAGTTTTTTGCCTCTCTATATAAAGCTTAAAACCAGTCTGCTGATGACCGTAAAATAATTTGCTGGGATTTTGATCGGAATTGCTTTGAATATACAGATCATGTTTGGCATAACTGAATACTGGTCTTCCTATCTTAGGACATGAATTACTCTCCATCTATTTAGGTCGTTGATTTCATTCATCAGTGTTTTATAGCTTTTACATATTTTGTTAGATTTATATCTAAGTACTAATATTTCATTTTGGGGGTTGTTAATATACATGATGTTATGTTTTTAATTTCAAGCTTCATTTGTTCATTGCTGGTATATAGGAAAGCAAGTGACCTTCGAACATCAACATTGTATTTTGTGGCCTTAATATAATCCTTACTGGTTCCAGGTACTTTTGGTCAATTTTTTTGGATCTTCTACACAGATTATCAGGTGATCTGAGAACACAGAGAGTTTTATCTCTTCCTTACCAATCTGTACACATTTTATTTCTTTTTCTTATCTTACTGCACTAGCCAGAACTTCTAGTGTAACACTGAAAAAGAATGGTGAAAAGGGACTTAACTGATATCTTCCTAATATTGAATATTTATGCTTATAAATATAGTATATCTTTCTAATTTATTTAAACTTCTGTATAAAACCCCTCACTTCAGAGAAATGGAATTGATTACAGAGCTATAGAGCCATGTGAGGATGCAATGACTTAATTTTGCACACTGAGGCATTCCTTCTAAATACTTTGATAATCTATTTATTATCTGCCAAGCATGCCAAGACCAAGAACTAAGATTACTAACATTCTGTTTACTCTAGCTTAACATTTTGATAATCTCTGTACACTTTAACATATGATCTAAGAAATAATAGATTCTGTCCACTGTGTATAATCATTTTTACCTTATTCATTTTTCCTAAAATGGGAAAGTAGGTCACTTCCTCCAAAAATATCTTGAAAATATGCGATCTTACCATCATTTCATCCAAAATGTTCAGTATTTACCTTACACAGGAGAATGCAACAAGAGTTGTTAGACCCATTGTGTCTTGGGCTTCAGAGTTTTTCCAATTTAGCAAAATAAGGCAAAATATACTTGAAAAGGCTTCTGTAATTGATTTATGGGAATACAGAGAATTGGTCCAATGAGAGAAAGAACACTGATATTTCTTGTTAGTAACTTGAGAAAAACAAATGCATATCAATAATTGTTTAATAGATTACGTTTCATGCTTTTTTTCATAGTAAGTGCTAAAAAGTCATCAAATACAAAGGCATATTAGTTTTCCATGGCTATTATTAGCTAAAGTTCAAATTTAAATACCGACATCCCATGCAGCAACTATGCACTGACAACATTGTCTCTAGTAATAACTTACTCAAAGTAGAGGACATTTGAAACTAAAGGAGGTACATTCTTTGTTATTTTTTAAATTGTTAGGATCACAGCTACCAAATGAATACTCAAGTCTATTGCGGCAGCCTGAAAGAATTAATTATATACCCCACATGCTAAAGTTATTACAAGAAAATAAATTATACAGGAAACCCAGCTGGTCAGATATTTCTTCACAAAAGGAAATGTATTTTGGGAAAGGTTTTTATTGCAGAGTGTGTGTGTGTGTGCATGTACGCATATGTGAGTGAGTGTGGTGTGCATGTGGGTGTATGTGTATACATGGGTGTTTAAAAAGTGTAGCAAAGGAATGGATGAGAGAAAGAGACTCTCTAGAAATGACTTTATAAACTCCAATCCTCACAGCATATTACCTATATCCCCTGGTAAGACCTGCATTATAGGAAGCCACAGAAATGATATCCTATGACTTTCCTGTATTGAAGGCATTTTTCAGTTAAAATTAAAGGACAAGTTCACCTTCAACTAGAGTTTTATACCAGCCCTCATGTAACGCTGCTGCTGTTCAACATGCTGATCCTGTTCTAACCAGCCCTGGCTTCTCTGCATCCTAATCCTACCTGTGGCAGAAGGACAGGGAGCCAAGGAGGGAAGAAAACCGAGAGAGCTGGAGGGGAACTGTGCCCACCTAGCCCTACTGGATGACGAAGGGATTTCCAGGCAGAATTCGACCCTCAATTGTGGCTACAAGCTGAGGTTACAATTGGCTATGGATCCTTGAGAGAAAAGGCTTAAAACTTTTAAAATTATTGTATATCATTAAGTGATTTAAGACAAATAAAATAAAAATTATTACAGAGCCTATATCTTCCAGGTTACAGACGTTATGGTAGACTGGTAAAGAGCTAACAACAACAACAACAACAAAAACGTTTTAAAAGAAATTACCAAAAAGCATCTGTATTTTAAAGGAGACAAAGAAAGGGCCCAGGAAATGGAGTCATCTAGCTTAACTTCTGCACCTGTAAAAAGAACTGGACAAAATAATCCACAATCAACTGTCAAGTACCTAACAAGGAACTGAATGGAGAAAAATCATCAGCTTGCCTTGCTAAACTAACCTACTTTTATGTAAGAATGCCCTAGTTGACTGAACACTGAGCTCAAATTACCACAGTAGCAACATCTTTCAGAGATTAATTTGAATGCCAAGTAATTATTTAGAATGATCAGTACCTTTGTTGATGAGTATTAGAGCAAGTGCCTTCTCAGTGGTAGACATGTTTTTTGGAAAAAATCCTAACCTCCTTACCAAGCATGAATCCCAATTTCCACCCTTTAAAAGGAGGAGGAAAATGTATGTAATGTTTAAGACTCTACTTCAAGATGCTTACTTGAATAGATCTTAGATGGTCTAAAACCGTGGATCCAAGTTGACATGCAGAAAACTACTTCAATCTGCAAGTCACTAGAGCCGTAAATTTGTGGAAGCAGAATAAACTCCATCAGGTTTTCCTCTGGGGTTCCTATCAACAAGATACAGTAGGCCCTCCATATCTGTGGGTTCAACTTCTATAGATTAAACCAAAGGTAGATAGAATATATTTGAGAAAAAATAGTTCAGAAAGTTTCAAAAAACAAAACTTGAATTTGCCACATGATGGTAACTATCTACACAGCATTTTTATTGTGTTAACTATTATAATCTAGAAATGATTTTAAAGTATATGGGGATATGTGCATAGGTTATATGCAAATACTACTGCATTTATAAAAGGGACTTAAGGATCTTCAGGTTCTGGTATACCCTGGGAAGGTTGAGGGGTGGCCCTGGAACCAATCCTTTTGCTGATACCAAGGGATGACTGATTAGTAAACAGTCCATTACCTGGCAAACATAACTGAGATAAGGCGAGAATTAGCAATAAAGCAGGAAGAATATCTAGGTGTTTTTTTTTTTAATTTAACCAAAGCATTTTTATTTTTCTCCCAACAATGTAATCACCAAAAAACTAACAAATAAATCAAAATTTGCAACCATCTAGCTGGGAAACTTGGATAAAATTCCAAGTACCCTAGGTCTTTTATTTTCTCATCTCTAAAATGAATGTGTTAAATCATTAGATGATTTCTAAAAATCAATGTAGCACTGAACTATACTTATTGAAAACAAACCAGAATTGTATGCTTTCTTTTATACCTATATTTTACAACATATAAATTACTGTAGGCAAAGTTGAAAATGTTTATCTATGGACACTTCTCAGATGTCAAGATGGGGAAGGTGGATAGTATATTAAGAAGTGGTTATCCTTAAACAAATCAGACTTCTTAATTAAGTGAATAGATGGTCAAAAATATACCTGTGGTCACTGGAAGAACAGATAAGCCAGTGTACTTTGTTAGAATAAAGTATGCTGCTATTTTTTCCTTTTGAGAACATTTTGAAGAAAGCAGGCCAAGAACTAAAACATAAAAGGAAGTATTTTAAGCTTCTAAAGAGAATGGAGCTTAACCTAGAGACCCAACCATGTAAGCAAAGCCAAAAATTACACCTCAAGTTGAAATATAAAGGAGGAGAGCTTCAGCAGAAAATCTGAGAAATGAAGCAAGACTATGAACAAAGGACAAATATTAAGAAAGAAAGGAAAAAATAAAATTACAGAATACAAGTACTTGGAAATTCAGGGAAAACTGACCTCAGAAAAGAACTTTGCCACCATCAAAGTACAGCAATCTTATGTCTATGACATAAATTCTTAAAACATGATTCCAGATGAATCTGTACAAATAAACTATTGGTTATGCTAAAGTATTCTCTAAAATATCTCTGTAGTCACCTTATTCACCATATTTCATCTGTATTATAAAGTTTAAAATTCCTCATAAAGAATAGCACCCTATTAAACCAAATAAAAGAGGAAGAGATAGGGAATCTACCTGATAAAGAATTCCAAATAATGATAGTGAAATTGATCCAAAATCTTGAAATTAAAATGGAATCACAGATAAATAGCCTGGAGACAAGGATTGAGAAGATGCAAGAAAGGTTTAACAAGGACCTAGAAGAAATAAAAAAGAGTCAATATATAATGAATAATGCAATAAATGAAATTAAAAACACTCTGGAGGCAACAAATAGTAGAATAACAGAGGTAGAAGATAGGATTAGTGAATTAGAAGATAGAATGGTAGAAATAAATGAATCAGAGAGGATAAAAGAAAAACGAATTAAAAGAAATGAGGACAATCTCAGAGACCTCCAGGACAATATTAAACGCTACAACATTCGAATCATAGGGGTTCCAGAAGAAGAAGACAAAAAGAAAGACCATGAGAAAATACTTGAGGAGATAATAGTTGAAAACTTCCCTAAAATGGGGAAGGAAATAATCACCCAAGTCCAAGAAACCCAGAGAGTCCCAAACAGGATAAACCCAAGGAGAAACACCCCAAGACACATATTAATCAAATTAACAAAGATCAAACACAAAGAACAAATATTAAAAGCAGCAAGGGAAAAACAACAAATAACACACAAGGGAATTCCCATAAGGATAACAGCTGATCTTTCAATAGAAACTCTTCAAGCCAGGAGGGAATGGCAAGACATACTTAAAATGATGAAAGAAAATAACCTACAGCCCAGATTATTGTACCCAGCAAGGATCTCATTCAAGTATGAAGGAGAAATCAAAAGCTTTTCAGACAAGCAAAAGCTGAGAGAATTCTGCACCACCAAACCAGCTCTCCAACAAATACTAAAGGATATTCTCTAGACAGGAAACACAAAAATGGTGTATAAACTCGAACCCCAAACAATAAAGTAAATGGCAACGGGATCATACTTATCAGTAATTACCTTAAACGTAAATGGGTTGAATGCCCCAACCAAAAGACAAAGACTGGCTGAATGGATACAAAAACAAGACCCCTACATATGTTGTCTACAAGAGACCCACCTCAAAACAGGGGACACATACAGACTGAAAGTGAAGGGCTGGAAAAAGATTTTCCATGCAAATAGGGACTAAAAGAAAGCAGGAGTCACAATACTCGTATCAGATAAATTAGACTCTAAAACAAAGGCTGTGAAAAGAGACAAAGAAGGTCACTACATAATGATCAAAGGATCAATCCAAGAAGAAGATATAACAATTATAAATATATATGCACCCAACACGGGAGCACCGCAGTATGTAAGACAAATGCTAACAAGTATGAAAGGAGAAATTAACAATAACACAATAATCGTGGGAGACTTTAATACCCCACTCACACCTATGGATAGATCAACTAAACAGAAAATTAGCAAGGAAAAAAAAAAAAAAAAAGAGGTGTGTAAGGCAACTGGAAATTTAAACATCACTGGATATTTGATGATATTAAGAATTTATTCTTAAAAAAAAAAAAAGAAACCAATATTCATTGCAATACTATTTATAATAGCCAAGAAATGAAAGCATGAATAAAGAAGATGTGGTACATGTATACAATGAAATATTACTCAACATTAAAAGGAGTGAAATAATGCCATTTGCAGCAACATGGATAGACCTAAAGATCATACTAAGTGAACAAAGTCAGAGAAAGACAAATACATATGATATCATATATGTGAAATCTTAAAAAATGATATAAATGAACTTATTTACAAAACGGACAGACCCAAAGACATAGAAAACAAACTTATGGTTCCCAAAGAGGAAAGAGGGAGAGGGATAAATTAGGGATATTAGATTAATAGATACACTCCTATATATAAATCAGAAAAGCAACAAAGTCCTACTGTATAGCACAGGGAACTCTACTCAGTATTCTGTAATAACCTATAAGGGAAAGAATCTGAAAATAATATGTGTAACTGAATCATTTTGGTGTATACCTGAAACTAAAGAACACTGTGAATCAATTATATTTCAATGAAAAAAAAAAAAACAAAACATCTGTATGAAAAATTAAAAGGAAAAACTTATGATAAAATCTGAAAGTGAAAAAAAAAAGTTGAACATACAAAATAATAGACATGAAACTCAGATAACAAAAAAAAAAAAAAAAAAGAATAGCACCCTAAAATACCATCCTTTTCCTTAAAGAAGAGAAGCTATACTATCATCTTTAACTGAAGGACTGCAAACTTCTTTTTATTGCTGTTTAACATCCTCTTCCTTCAATAAGTATCCAAATAATAGTAGAAAATATTTCTATGTTAGTGTGTATATGTGTGTGTGTGTGTATCTGTAGCTATAGAAATATATCTTCAAATATCTTTGGCTCAAAGATGGTTTCAGAGGGAATTACAAACCTGAATGAATCAGCTCATGACCTCTTTTAAAACTACAGAAATGACTGCTTCATGCTTCATGAACTGTCTTTAATATAATGAATAATAAAGCATGGTGAAATCACCTTGCAGGGACTATTTAAAAGCGAATAGAGTCCCTTTACTTTCCACCATATTATTCCTCTTTGAGGAAGATTAGGAGGAGATACCAGATGGTTAGTTATCCATCCACACTAATCATAAAGACAGTCAATATCAAATGATCCACATTATCATTAAGTTCTTTAGTACATAGTGTATATGTCATTTTTGAGTATCACTAGTAGACTAATCATAGTAAGTAGGTATAATACTTGTTGAACTGCACTGTATTATGTTTATTATCCAATATAAATAGGGTCATGTTCTCAACTGTAGTCAATTATAATATAATAACTAATGCTAACTGATGTAGTAATAAAATAAAAATAAGCACCTGAATAAAAGTTTTAGTAAGCTGTTATCTGGAAACTAAGAAAATGATGAGACAAAAGTACAATGACCTTACACTATAAAGATAAAATAAAAAGCTCCTTAAACCTAAAGAGGAAGATTTCCCAATGCCATGAAACACAACCCTATGAAGGGAGGTCGTTTTTATATCTTTTCAATATGTCCTCAAACTTCCATTCCCAGTAACTTCACTACAGTTTGGGCCAGCCTAGTCCACTTCTTCCCTGAAATTCTACAATAATGTAAGTGATTTCTCTTCTTGCCTTCTAAATCTAAACTAGTGCATTCTACAAACCACCAATACATTATTTCTCACATGGTCTGGTTCCATATCTTGAGTTGTATATCCTGTTAACCAGAGGATATACCTATTGATCCAAAGCATTCTCTTGCAGAATCATTCTGGGTTAGCAAGTAGTTTCAATGTAGATAGCAAGAAATTCAGAACCTAGTTCTAATAAAGCCACGGTTATTAACTAGCTATTTGAGATCGAGGAAGGCCCCTTGGGCTCATGATTCAACTCCAATCTAACAGTGACTTTCAGATTATAAAATTCTAAATCTACAGCACTGTGGAAGACAGAAAGCAATAGGAGATCTGAGGATTGAACTTAAACAGAAATGCAATTAGTTCTCCTGGTTTTAGCTCTGCTTCACACTTCCCAGCCTATATATTATCTCGGCTTCCCTGGTGGCTCAGAGGTTAAAGCATCAGCCTCCAATGCGGGAGACCCGGCTTCAATCCCTGGGTCGGGAAGATCCCCTGGAGAAGGAAATGGCAACCCACTCCAGTATTCTTGCCTGGAGAATCCCATGGACAGAGGAGCCTGGTGGGCTACAGTCCACGGGGTCGCAAAGAGTCAGACACGACTGAGAAACTTCACTTTTCACTTTCACACTTATTTCCAGGAGTACCTCTTAGCACCAATTGAAGCCTTTTGGAGATCTATAAAATTAGCTATGTAGTTTCTTGGCTTTCTGTACAATTACTTCAGGACTGAATGTTTTGAGGACTGCTAGGTCAGCTACCACCTGCCCATCCACGTTTTTGGTTTCCAAAATTACGTTACTGTTGTCTCTTCTTTTTTTTTGGTCCTTGTGGCTTTATACCTTTAAAGAACAGTTACTATAATTTTAACAAGATTTCAGCAAACAGTGAAAGTCAGTGCACATGTTCAACCTGCCATCATTACTTAGAATTAGTTTTTCTTAAACTTGTTTCAAAAACGATATGCTGTGAGGACTAATTCCAACAGACCTGGAATGGGCCTCAGCTCTGCTACTAAAATTAGAGAAGACCCTACAGAACTGACACCTGGTGAAGGCATGACATGGACTGATTCACAGTGCTGCTTTATAACCACGGGTTCAAAGAGTTTGGGGAGGTTTGGTCTATTATGTCAAGATTGTTTCTTGGTAACAGTGAAATTGATGATCTGCATCTGGTCTCCATGAGACACTTCTTAGGACATTGATTATAGAGCAAAAAATCTGTCTCCATGACCAGCAGACTCATCTGGGCTCAGACTCCATTTGTGGCTTCCTGGCTCCAAGGAATTTTGTGCACTGTTTGTGGTTCCTTTTCTGAGAGAAGTGCATTTAGTATGGCCATTACTAAGGAAGGCAATCAGAGCTGGCACCTGCCCTCTCTTGAGCCAACAGTCTTTGGATGTGATGCATGTCCTTGATTAAATCCTGCTGCAGTATTTCACCACTTTTTCCTGCAATAAATTGCAGGTTTGCATGCATTGCCATTTTGGATCTTGTGACTCTTTCTAAGCAATTTAACACTATTTAACTGCCCCTATTAGTACAATAGGTAACCATATAATTTTAAATTTTTATAATACTGCTTCAGTAATTTCTGTACAACAAATTAGTGTGTTATATTAACTAGGTTAAAAACCATTTTCCTTGGTTTAAGGTCCTCATAATATAAAACCCTCAGGAATGAGTAAATTAAAGTTTATCACAGGGAAATCTCAAAACAAACAGAAGCTTTATAAACAGTAACAAACAAGCCAGCACCAGGCAACAAATTTAGGCACATTTTTGGTGCCACGTGGACCAACTGATAATGATAAATAACTGATAACTCATGATTACCATCCTGACACTCCATCATTTATCATAAAGGAATGTGCCTCAAATTGTGAACTGAATGTCATGAACTGATGCAGTCAAAACAGAGAATCCCAGAACTACAGATTTTTCATCTATATACCTAGAAATCTTTACAGAACAGCTGCTGTTAATTTCATCTATTAGGCTCACATAAAGGAAAAAGAATCATAAGTAGGGTAATTCTGGCCCATATCCTCTAGGAACGTCAAAACCCAACAGTGATCACTTGAATTGCATTTTGAATCAACATTAGTACTCATTCTGAAGCAGGGCACTAGTGCATTTCCAGCCAAAAGAGTGTAGCCAAATTCTGCACCTGCTGAAACCCTACTCATCAATCAGAGTTACATGTGAGCCAAGAAGCAATAAGCCACCATGGGGATTGTTGGTGGCCTGGATTGTTTCTATCAAACTCCCACAAGCAAGACAATATCACTGCCTGTATTTCAAAAAGAAATCAGGAAACTGAGCCAATGTTAACTTTTGAACTTGCAGAGTAACTTTGGAGCACTAGGTCCTAGACGTCAGAAGCAAAAACAAGTACGAGTTCTCAAATGAAATTTTTCTTGAAAACTTGAATTTCTGAGCAGTTACCAAATGTGAAGCTCTGATCTAGGTTTATACACAAAACCTAGTGAGAAAAACAAAACTATTCCCATTTTACAAATGAGAAAACTAAGGTTCAGTTTGACAAATGAGAAAAGCATATACATAACTGACACTCTCAATGCTTCAAATGTCATAAAACAGGATCTGAATACAGATGTGCATCGTTGCAACATGCTCTTTCTAATACACCCAATTCTCTCCTAAAAAACCTCTATTACCCGTCTATACTCCGTCTGTACATACTCAGTTATAATTCCCTTTGCATTTTCTAAATTTAACATGGCTGCCTATCTTACTAAGTTATTGAGTGTCCTAATAACCTGGCATTTCAGCAAAGTAGCCAACCATTCAGTCATTCATTCACTCATTCATTTAATAAGACATATGAAAATCAACACTAAATATTCATTGGAAGGACTGATGTTGAAGCTGAAGCTCCAGTAGTTTGGCCACCTAATGTGAAGAGGCAACTCATTGGAAAAAGACCCTGATGCCGGGAAAGACTGAAGACAGGAGGAGAAGGGGATGACAAAGCATGAGCTGGCTGGATGGCATCACTAATACAATGGACATGACTTTGAACAAACTCCAGGAGATAGTGAAGGACAGGGAAGCCTGGCGTGTTGCAGCCCGTGGGGTCACAAAGAGTCAGACACGACTGAGCAACTGAACAATCACATCAAATAAACATTCTGAGCACCAATCTATTCAAAGTCATATGTACAGAAAAGAAGACAGAGGCCCTTAACCAAAGATCTTCTAAAACAGAAATCAATTTGCATCTATGATATATACTTTACCACCTAAAATGAACTTTTCACATATCCAACACGCATGCCACATACAACCTTACACATGAACACTCTTAAATTTTCTCTCCTTTGCTAAATTATGACCTATATATCACAGGCTGGTGAACAAATACTTCAAGCTATTGAACAATGGGGCTATCTGCCTCCTTGCTTTGCATGGCTGTAGTCTCACAAACAATATACCTTGTCTATGCTGCGATAATAGAGCAATCGTAATAATGTTTGATTGTGCTTTGCCTTTACTTCATAAAAAAATGACCAGAAAATAGAAAATGAAGGTATTGTTTTGGAGATAACTGAGACAAAAATGGAAATGGTGAGTCATGCCACAAGTGATGAATCCTAAGCTTGACTGGCTGTGTTTCCAATCGCGAGGAAAAATAACACAATCCAAAATCATGAAGAAGAACCACCCTATTTCTATCAGAGAGGATTCTGTCTGAAAGCTTCCATTCAGTGATAGATGAAATAAATAAGCATTTTAGTTTATAAGTTTAAAAATCAAGGTTCAAAAGCTTGCCAGTAATTTGGATTCAGAGAGGGCTTTACCACCCTCAGACGGTAGCTACACAGCTGTTACAGGCCCCTTCACCAAGACAGGAAAACCTGGGAGTTCATATTTCTTATGAGAAATTCTTCAAGGAAGTTGATAAGAAGCCATCAAAGTGAACAGCATTATTTTTTATTCTTTTCCTTGCATAATCATCATAAAATGCTTCTCAACAGTCAAATCACTTATTTTAATTTTCCTAAAAGTCATGCAAGTAATGTGAACTTATCTAGCATGTTATAGGGAAAATATGGCACATTCAGGCATTCAGAGAGGTATATCAGGTAAATTTTTTTTTTATATTTGGTGTTTAATTCAGTTTTTAATTTTTAAGAATATTAAAGCTATAAATCATAAAATTTCCCTATTTATAGACTAATTATCAATTTTATCACTTTTTAACTTCCTGGGAGTTGAATCTCATCAGTGAGATTCTACTGTTTTTCCTCAAGACATTCAACTATTAAATGCTTTAACTGGAAGGTAGGGGACAGCTTGCATCAGGATAATCACTGTAAAAATATATCGGGGAAGAACTTTTCATTAAAACTTAGGTAACAATTTGATAAGTTGTATTTCTATTCACAGAAATTAAATAATACGTTTAGAAAGTAGAGAAAGAAAGCGTTAGTCGCTCAGTTGTGTCTGACTCTTTGCGACCCCATGGACTATAGCCCACCAGGTTCCTCTGTCCACGGAATTCTCCAGGCAAGAGTACTGCAGTGCGTTGCCATGCCCTTCTCCAGGGGATCTTTCTGACCCAGGGATCAAACTCAGGCCTCCTGCATTGCAAGCAGATTCTTTACTGTCTGAGACACCAGGGAATTTGTATTTCTCTCCATAAAACTAAATAATACATTTAACCACCATATTAATTTGTTTGGATGTTCAAAATAAGCAGATTCTAACTTTCCTGAGAATGTGTGTCTTTATTTTATATAAGTAGTACACGAGAGTCTCACCTTGAGAAAAGTGATCATTGGCTGGATTCTTGGAACCATTCAAAATTTTAATATTTTAAAAATTAGTCTCCTCTTATCTCAGATATAGCTCATTTCTCAAATGAAATATCCTTATATTTTTTCTCTCAATATTAGTTCTTTTTTGTTAAAAAGCTTATAACTATTAGATACCACACATTTTTTTAACTCATTAAATATATTAAGTTATCCCTGGGTAGCTCATTCTAGTGGAATTTATTATAAGTCTTTGTTATATTGAAGTCTTTGAAAGACATGCCTATGTCTTTATGGAGTGTTCTATGTAACCATCTCTGTTTTTAAGAGCAAACATCTCAAGATACTGAGTGTATTTCTGCTTATGGCGGGGGCATTGGTAGAGTTAATAAATAATTTTTAATACATTAAAAATTTTAATTTAAAATAGTTCACCTTAGTTTTTGAAAGATAGAAATAACCAATTCCTCAATATTTTATTCTAAAAGTGTGCTTCTTTTATTGTTTTTAAGACCATTAAAATAAAATAGCTTAATAGCTTTGCATATCAGTCCTTTTCTAGAAAATGCAGTCTTTTAAAATAGCATTTTATCATCTTTTAACAATGTAAATACCTGTCCTAAAACTATGGAAGAAGCAAAAATACATATATATCCTTAGAGGCACAAGGATATAACTTTAGTTTTTCCACTTTGGGGCTCCTATTTCTTCAAACATCTACCACCTTGCCAATGTTAATATGTATATAAAAGCTCTGAAATAATACATCACATTACAGGAAAAATATAGTACACTGAGGTACTTACATAATCCTGAATGTCAGATTTTAAGTCAGTTACTTTAGGTAGACTGTCAGGTGAGAGAGAAAATAATAATAATAATAAAGGAAGGAAGGAAGAGGGAAGGGAGAGAGGTGGGGAAGTGAGAAGAAAAGATGGAGGGAAGGAAGGTGGGAGAGAGGGATAAATTGTTCTGACACTTTAAGAATTTATATACCAGACAGCCTGGAAAATTGCTTACTAGGTAGATATTTAAATATTAGTAGAAAGAAAAAATGACTAAAGAATGCAAATATCACTTCATTCATTAAAGAGATTGAGATTGAACAACCATATCCTACGAAGAGTATTAAGAAATTGCAGTGTCTTAAACACCAAGGACACTATTTGAGAAGGAAATAGTAACCCACTCCAGTGTTCTTGCCTAGAGAATCCTGTGGATGGAGGAGCCTGGTGGGCTGCCGTCTATGGGGTCGCACAGAGTCAGACCCGAATGAAGCAACCTAGCATGCATGCATGCATTGGAGAAGGAAATAACAACCTACTCCAGGATTCTTGCCTGGAGAGTCCTGTGGACAGAGGAGCCTGATGGGCTGCTTATCCATGGGGTCGCACAGAGTCAGACACGACTGAAGCAACTTAGCATGCATGCATGCATTAGAGAAGGAAATAACAACCCACTCCAGTATTCTTGCCTGGAGAATCCCATGGACAGAGGAGCCTGATGGGGTGCTGTCTATAGGGTCACACAGAGTTGGACACGACTGAAGTGACTTAGCTGAAGCGACTTAGCAGCAGCAAACACCAAAGAAGAATTTCTAGACTAAGGAAGGAGTGGCCAAAGGTACTGAATGACGTCAAGATTTTAAACAAGAAAGGAACCAACAACTTCCCTGTATATTTTGCCCTTGGATTTAATGGTTAAAAGCTTCCAAGTGACTGGTAACTTCAAAAACTGGCATAAAATTGGCTGAGGAGTAAATGGAAATTGGGAAAATGGATCCCAATTTAGATTACCACCTGCACAAATTTATAAGCTGAGGTAGCAGTTAAAATAGGATGTGGGATAGCTACTTTGTTTCTGTTATTGTTTTCAAGATAGAAAGTCTTTAAATGCACCTAGAGAAGTACCATTAGAGAGGGAGGTAAGATTTTTAAGAAAATGGGAAGAAAAATTATTGACAGCCAAACGGAGGGATGCTTTTTCCATCTTGACCTGGTTAAAGGATCAATGAATTGGTGAGAATGTAGGTGTTTCACTAAATGTGGTGTCTGAATATTGAGGGTTTAGATATCAGTCTGTTCCTGACCATGATTTTCTTTGTGAACTGACATATGTTAGAAGCTAAGAAGGTGTGGGAAGGTGGAATTTAAAGCTGTGTTAAGTAGATGGTACAAGAGAAAAAATAAACATCATATATAGTAAGTATTCAGCTTAGTGGTTTAAGACAATCTTAAACCACTAGTTAATATGCTAAAACTAATCATTTTACATATACTAGAACAATTTTTTCTAAGACTACTCTGTCTGTAAAATGAAAATGCTCAGAGATGTATTTTCTTTAATAGGTTTGTAAGATTCACACTGATATTTGGTAGAAACCAATGCAATACTGTAAAGCAATTATCCTTCAATTAAAAATAAATAAATTTTAAATAGTGACACACTACCAAAAAAGAAGAAAATACTCAGATATATTTTCTTTAACAGGTTTTTAAGTATTAACATTCAGCATTTATTTATTTCACTGAATAAATACCCTTTTCAACACTTAAGTATACATTAATAGATTTTGTGGGTTACACTATATTAACAGAGAATCCACTATTTTAAAAGGATGCATCCAAAAACAATATTAAGGATAAATTTAATCAAGGAGGGGAAAGATTTGTACACTGAAAATTACAAGACTCTGATAAAACAGTTAAAGAGAAACAAAAAAATGGAAAGATACCCAATACTCATAGCTCATAGAACATTATTAAAATAGCCATACCACCCAAACTGTTGGTTGCTCAGTCATGTCTGACTCTTTACAACCCCATTAACTATATCCCACCAGGCTCCTCTGTCCATAGGATACTACCCAAAGTCATCTATAAATTTAATGCAATCCTTAACAAAATTCCAATGGTATTTTTTTCAGAAACAGAAAAAAATAATCCTAATACTTGTATGGTACCATACCCCTGAATAGCTAAAGCAATCATGAGAAAGATGAACAAAGCTGAAGACATTACATTTCCTGATGCGAAAGCACACTATGAAGCTACAGTAACCAGAACTGTATGGCACTGGCATTAAAACAGAGATTAATGGAACAAAACTAAGAGCAAAGAAATAAATACTCACATATATGGTCAACCAATATTTTACAAGGGATTCTTTACCAGCTGAGCCACAAGGGAAGCCCTTGACAAGGGAACTCTTCAACAAATGCCGTCTGTGATAGTCTCTTCATTAATGATGTTCAGTTCATTTCAGTTCTCAGTCATGTCCGACTCTTTGCAACCCCATGAACCGCAGCATGCCAGGCCTCCCTGTCCATCACCAACTGCCAGAGTCTACCCAAACACATGTCCATTGAGTCAGAGATGCCATCCAACCATCTCATCCTCTGTCATCCTCTTCTCCTCCTGCCCTCAATCTTTCCCAGCATCAGGGTCTTTTTAAATGAGTCAGCTTTTCACATCAGGTGGCCAAAGGATTGGAGTTTCAGCTTCAGCGTCAGTCCTTCCAATGCACACCCAGGACTGATCTCCTTTAGGATGGACTGGTTGGATCTCCTTGCAATCCAAGGGACTCTCAACAGTCTTCTCCAAAACCACAGTTCAAAAGCATCAATTCTTTGGTGCTCAGCTTTCTTCACAGTCCAATTCTCACATCCATACATGACTACAGGAAAAACCATAGCCTTGACTAGATGGACCTTTGTTGGCAAAGTAATGTCTCTGCTTTTTAATATGCTGTCTGCTGCTGCTGCTAAGTTGCTTCAGTCATGTCTGACTGTGTGCCACCCCATAGACAGCAGCCCATGAGGTTGCCCATAACTTCCCTTCCAAGGAGTAAGTGCCTTTTAATTTCATGGCTGCAAAATCACCATCTGCAGTGATTTTGGAGCTCCCAAAAATAAAGTCAGCCACTGTTTCCCCATCTATTTGCCATGAAGTGATGGGACTGGATGCCATGATCTTCATTTTCTTAATGTTGAGCTTTAAGCCAGCTTTTTCACTCTCCTCTTTCACCGTCATCAAGAGGCTCTTTAGTTCCTCTTCACTTTCTGCCATAAGGGTGGTGTCATCTGAATATCTGAGGTTATTGATATTTCTCCTGGCAATCTTGATTCCAGCTTGTGCTTCTTCCAGTCCAGAGTTTCTCATGATGTACTCTTTATATAAGTTAAATAATCAGGGTGACAATATGCAGCCTTGACGTACTCCTTTTCCTATTTGGAACCAGTCTGTTGTTCCATGTCCAGTTCTAACTGTTGCTTCCTGACCTGCATATAAGTTTCTCAAGAGGCAGGTCAGGTGGTCTGGTATTCCCATCTCCTGAAGAATTTTCCACAGTTTATTGTGATCCACACAGTCAAAGGCTTTGGCATAGTCAATAAAGCAGAAACAGATGTTTTTCTGGAACTTTCTTGCTTTTTCGATGATCCAGAGGATGTTGGCAATTTGATCTCTGGTTCCTCTGCCTTTTCTAAAACCGGCTTAAACATCTGGAAGTTCACAGTTCACATATTGCTGAAGACTGGCTTGGAGAATTTTGAGCATTACTTTACTAGCGTGTGAGATGAGTGCAATTGTGCAGTAGTTTGAGCATTCTTTGGCATTGCCTTTCTTAGGGACTGGAATGAAAACTGACCTTTTCTAGTCCTGTGGCCACTGCTGAGGTTTCCAAATTTGTTGACATATTGAATGCAGCACTTTCACAGCATCATCTTTTAGGATTTGAAATAGCTCAACTGGAATTCCATCACCTCCACTAGCTTTGTTCATAGTGCTGTTTCCTAAGGCCCACTTGACTTCACATTCCAGGAGCTACCCCACGTCCAAGGTCAGGGGTGGCAGCCGAGAGGAGCTACCCCAGGTCCAAGGTAAATGATGTCAGGAACCTGGGTAATCACATGTAGAAAAATGAAACTGGACTCTATTGTATATTGCTCAGAATGAATTAAAGACATAAACAAGAGACCTGGAGAAGGCAATGACAACCCACTCCGGTACTCTTGCCTGGAAAATCCCATGGACGGGGGAGCCTGGTAGGCTGCAGTCCATGGGGTCACTAGGAGTCAATCACGACAGAGCGACTTCACTTTCACTTTTCACTTTCATGAATTGAAGAAGGAAATGGCAACCCACTCCAGTGCTCTCGCCTGGAGAATCCCAGGGACAGGGGAGCCTGGTGGGCTGCCGTCTATGGGGTTGCATAGGGTCAGACACGACTGAAGTGCCTTAGCAGCAAGAGACCTGAAACCATAGAACTCCTAGAAGAAAACAGGGAAATATCTCATTGACACAGTTTTTGGCAATGACTGTTTAGGTATGACACCAAAAGCACAAGGAAAAAGGCAGCACGTGGGATTACATTAAGTTAGAAAACTTGTGTACAGCAAAAGAAACAGAGGAATTGCAAACCATATATCTGATAAGGGTCTAATATCTAAAATAAAAAGAACTAATATAAACCAATAACAAAAAACAAACAATCTGATTTTTAAATAGGCAGAGGAACTGAATAGACATTTTAACTTAGGAGACATACAAATGACCAAAACATACATGATTAGATGTGCAACATCACTAATCACCAAGAAAATGCAAATGAAAACTAAAAGGAAATATCATTTCACACCTGTGTGGAGGTTCCTGAAACAATTAAAAATAGGACTATCATATTATTCAGCAATCCCACTTCTGGGTATGTATCCAAAGGAAGTGAAAATAGAATATCCAAGAGTTACCTGCACTCTCATGTTTATTGCAACATTACTCAAGATAGCTAAGATATGGATACAACTACCTATCAATGAGTGAATGGATAGAGAAGATGTGATATGATACCATATGTATCATATAACATAATAATGGAATATTATTCAGCCATGAGAAAGATGGGATTTGGGACAGTATGGGTAGTCTTAAGGCTGTTACAGTAAGTGAAATAAGTCAAAGATGAATACTGTTTGTAACACTTACATGTGGAATCTACAAAAAGCACAGCAACAAAAAGAATGGTGGTTAGCAGGGGCTGGAGTGGAAAAAATTAGGAGATGATGGTCAAAGGGTACAAACTTCCAGTGAAAAGATAAATAAATTTTGATGTACAACATTGTGATTAGAGATGACAATACTGTGCAATAAAATTTAGAGTTGCTACGAAACCGGATCTTGAGTGTTCTTACCACAAAAACAGAAGTGATAATTATGTGATATGATGGAGGTGTTAGCTAACACTCTGGCGGGGTCATAATGAAATATATAAGTGTATCAAATTAACACGTGTACACCTTGTATGCTGTGTATGTGTTACTCACTCAGTTGCATCTGACTCTTTGCAACCCCATGGACTGTAGTCCACCAGGCTCCTCTGTCCATGGGATTCTCCAGGCAAAAAAACTGAAGTGGGTAGCCATTCCCTTCTCCAGGAAATCTTCCCAACCCAAGGATCAAACCTGGGTCCCTTCAAGGCAGGCAGATTCTTTATCATCTGAGCCACCAGGGAAGCCCATGTGTACACCTTAAAATTACACAATGTTGTATGTCAATTATATCTCAATAAAGTTGGAAGGAAAAAAATAACGATAAGGTAAATTAAAAGACAAGCTACAGACTGGAAGAAAATATTTGCAAAAGACACATCCAACAGAGTACAGTTACTCAAAATATACAAAGAACCCAGAACTCAACAACAAGAAAACAAACAACTCAAAAAAATGACCCAAAGAGCTTAACAGGTATCTCTCCAGAGAAGATACACACATAGCAAATAAGCCAAAAGATGCCCCACATCATATGACATCAGGGAAAACACAAATTAAAATATCATTAGGGAAATGCAAAAACAACAATGAGGTTCTACCACATACCTATCTGACTAGTCAAAATCCAGAACACTGACACCAAATGCTGGCAAGGATATGAAGCAACAGATCTCATTCATTGCTGGTGAGAACGTAAAAATGTACAGCCAACTGGGAAGAAAACTTAGCAGTTTTTTACAAAACTAAACATAATTCCTACCACATGATCATGCTCTGTACTATTTACCCAAAGAAACTGAAAACTTATGTTTAAAAAAAAAAAAAAAAAGCCTGCACATGGATGTTTACAGCATTTACTTCCTAAGTACCAAATCTTTGAAGCAAATTAAGACATCCTTTAGTAGGTGAACAGAGAAACTGTGGTCTATCCAGATAATGGAATATTATTCAGCCTGGAAAAGAAATGGCATATTAAGCCATGGAAAAAACATAGAAGAATCTCAAATTCATATGGCTAAGTGAAAGAAGCCTATCTGAAAAAGCTGTTTGCTTTCAACTATATGTCATTTTGGAAAAGAAAACTATGGAGACATAAAAGAGATCCATGGGGAGTTGGGGGTAAGAGAGAAATAGGCAGAGCACAAGGATTCTCAGAGCAAATATTTTGCATGCTTTTATAATGCTGGATATATGTCTTTACAAGTAAACCATAATATATTCTGTGAACTGTGGATGGTCATGATGTGTTGATGTAGTTTCACTGTTGGTAAAAAAAAAAAGGAATGGACCATTTTGGTGAATGATGTTGATAATGGAGGAGGGGTACATTTGTAGGGACAGGGGTACATGGGAAATCTCTTTACCATACTCTCAATTTTGTTGTAAACCTAAACTGCTCTAAAAAACTGAGTTCTTTCCCTGGAGGAAGAAATGGCAACCCACTCCAGTATTCTTGCCTGGGACATCCCATGGACAGAGGAGCCTGGCGGGTTATAGTCCATGCGGTCACAGAGTTGAACACAACTTAAAGCCTAAACAACAACAAACCGAGACTCAGAGATGTGCAGTCACTCAGCTCCTTCGACCCCAGATGGGTCGAATTCTGAGAAGTAGTTCAAAAAAGTAAAGTAAATCTTCTAAAATACGCTTCCAAAAAGAAACAGATATAAGACTTTCGGGAAAAAAAAAAAAGTGACACAAAGGCTTTGGCTTAACTTTATTCTTCTACTTTAGGTTTTTCTCTATTTTTAATATATACTAGATTTTCAGCATAGGTTCATTTTTCTTTTCAATCACCTAATGATTTTCTTTCTGCCACAATTACCAAAACTCATTATAAAGATGTGACTCCATATTTTCCATTGTTTAGAATATTTGAGAGTAGGGGTTCTGTTTTATGGTGATTAATGTATTTCAACTTGGAAATCTTCCTTTCAACCTAAAAAGCAGACCTTAGGTGAACATTTTTCTTCAAGAGCTATTATACAATTACAATGCCCACTCCTGAATGGCTTGATTCCCATTTATCCACTTAAGTGTTTTCCATCGATTTTTTAAAAACATGTTGTTTTCTAAAAATACAGCTAAATGATATGCTTATAATCTATACAGGAAACACTAGTTAAACTGCTATGAAAAGGTTTTTATGCTCATATGTATATACTCAGAATGAGGATATTTTGAAGAGAGAAAAGAGGTGAAGAGTGGAAAGTGGATTTCACTATTTTAACACAAACATGGCAATATCCAGCTGTGTGATGAACTTTGAAACCTAGATGTACAGGAGTCTTGAAATATAGTCCAGAATGTTGAATTGTAAAAATAGATAAACACTTAAAAGTTCTTAAAATCAAAACATTATTCAAACTAACCAGAAAAGGCAGGTTTTACAGCATTTCAAAAAGAATATAAGCCAAAATTTACCAATTTACAGTTATAATATGAGTAAGTTCCAGGCATCTAATTTACTGCATGGTAACAATAGTTAATAATATGGTACATGCATGAATATGCTGAGACTAGATCTTAAGTGTTCTCACCACAAACACAAAAATGGTATCAATGTGACAGTGATAAATGTATTAATTAATTTGATTGTGGTAATCACTTCTTATCCTTATCCATCAGAGGGCAAATAGAATGAAAACCACAATCACAGAAAACTAATCAAACTGATCACATGGACCACAGCCCTGTCTAACTCAATGAAACTATGAGCCGATGCCATGGTTGCCCAAGACAGACAGGTCACGGTCGAGAGTTGTGACTAAACGTGGTCCACTGGAGAAGGGAATGGCAAACCACTTCAGTATCCTTGCCTTGAGAACCCCATGAACAGTATGAGGAGGCAAAAAGATATGACACAGAAGGATAAACTCCCCAGGTCAGTAGGTGCCCAATATGCTACTGGAGAAGACTGGAGAAGTAACTCCAGAAAGAATGAAGAGACAGAGCCAAAGCGAAAACCAACGCCCAGTTGTGGATGTGACTGGTGATGGAAGTAAAGTTTGATGCCATAAAAAACAATATTGGATAGGCCATAAATCAACTCATTGGAAAAGATCCTGATGCTGGGAAAGATTGAAGGTGGGAGGAGAAGGGGATGACAGAGGATGAGATGGTTGGATGGCATCACCGACTCAATGGACATGAGTTTGAGTAAACTCTGGGAATTGGTGATGGACAGGGAGGCCTGGCGTGCAGCAGTCCATGGGGGTCACAAAGAGTCAGAAACGACTGACCGACTGAACTGAACTGAATCATTTCATAGTGTGAGTATATACACACACACATACACATACTTAAGTATAAAACCATCATATTGAAAATCTTTAAAAAATAGAAGGCAAGAAATGTAAGATAGTGAGTGATTAATCAAGCCAACACATGATTCTAACAGATCTGGGTTCAAACCCTAACTTGATCAATCCTAAGTTGTAGAACTGAAGGTGTGTGAGTAACTACATCACTTAACTACTGGGCCACAGTGTTTTCATCTGAAAATGAAATTAATGCATTTTCATCCAAGCCTGTTGGGATCCAATTGGTACCTGTAACAGAGGACTTAGCACAGGGCCTTGGCACACAGAAAATACTCAGTGATCCTGGTCATTATTATTCGTCATTAATAGACATTTTCTGTATGATTAGGTACCCATGTCTGAGGAATTACAAAAATCACATGTGTTATGATTCTGCACACCCCTCTTCTAAAGAAGGAGATAAATTTCTTCATTTGAGTTCCAACAAAATAGAGTGTGTTCTTTTTTGTTCTTTGTGTCAAACAATAAGCAGGACAACGGGGTAATTCTTGAAAGAGAATTCTTAAAACATCCAAATGAGTGACATCCAGAGATTCTCCATGCTCTTCTACTTTCGAATTACAGTGACCTCAGTTTACAGAAATGCTATCACTTGCACCAATGCAGAGGTATTTGATAACTGAAAATCATTTCCAGTTTTTGCTGTATTTATGCATGAGTACCATCTTCAGTCCAACAGGTGATGGAATTCCAGTTGAGCTATTTCAAATATGAAAAAGATGATGCTGTTAAAGTGCTGCACTCAGTATGGCAGCAAATTTGGAAAACTCAGCAGTGGCCACAGGACAGGAAAAAGTCAGTTTTCATTCCAATCCCAAAGAAGGGCAATGCCAAAGAATGTTCAAACTACCGCACAATTGCACTCATCTCACTTGCTAGCAAAGTAATGCTCAAAATTCTCCAAGTCAGGGTTCAACAGTACATGTACCGTGAATTCCAGATATTCAAGCTGGATTTAGAAAAGGCAGAGGAACCAGAGATCATATTACCAGCATCCACTGGATCATGGAAAAAGCAAAAGAATTCCAGAAACACAACTACTTCTGCTTATTGATTACGCCAAAGCCTTTGACTGTGTAGATCACAACAAACTGTGGAAAATTATTCAGGAGATGGGAATACCAGACCACCTTGACCTGCCTTCTGAGAAATCTGTATGCAGGTCAAGAAGCAACAGTTAGAACTGGACATGGAACAATAGACTGATTCCAAATTGAGAAAGGAATACGTCAAGGCTGTATATTGTCACCCTGTCTATTTAACTTACATGCAGAGTACATCATGCGAAATGCCAGCCTGGATGAAGCACAAGCTGGGATCAAGATTACCGAGAGAAATGTCAATAACCTCAGATACACAGATCATACCACCCTTCACTTCACTGGCAGACAGTGAAGTGGAACTAAAGAGCCTCTTGATGAAACTGAAAGAGGAGAGTAAAAAAGCTGGCTTAAAACTCAACATTCAAAAATGAAGATCATAGCATCCAGTCCCATCACTTCATGGCAAATAGATGGGGAAACAATGGAAACAGTGGCAGAGTTTATTTTCTCGGGCTCCAAAATTACTATAGATGGTAACTGCAGCCATGAAATTAAAAGACGCTTGCTCCTTGGAAGAAAAGCTATGACCAATCTTGACAAAATATTAAAAAACAGAGATATTACTTTGCCAACAAAGGTCCATCTAGTCAAAGATATGTTTTTTCCAGTGGTCATGTATGGATGTGAGAGTTGGACTATAAAGAAAGCTGAGCACTGAAGAATTGATGCTTTTGAACTGTGGTGTTGGAGAAGACTCTTTAGAGTCCCTTGGACTGCAAGGAGATCCAACCAGTCCATCCTAAAGGAGATCAGTCCTGAATATTCACTGGAAGAACTGATGCTGAAGGTGAAACTCCAGTACTTTGGCCACTTGACACGAAGAACCAACTCATTGGAAAAAGCCCCTGATGCTGGGAAAGACTGAAAGCTGGAGGACAAGGGGATGACAGAGGATGAGCCGGTGGAGGGCATCACTGACTCAATGGACATGAGTTTGAGTGAGCTCCATGAGTTGGCAGTGGAAGCGAAGCCTGGCCTGCTGCAGTCCATGTGGCTGCAAAGTTGACCATGACTGAGCAACTGAACTGAACTGACCATGTTCAGACCAACAGGTCAGAAGCTACCATCTTAGGCGTCCTGAAAGGAACTTTGCCTTCAGGGAAAAAATTACAAAAGGTAAACTAAAGTGAGGTAAAGATGAAAGGTTTAGAAGAGCCCTCTTAAAAGTTCAGGGATATTTGAACACACAGTTTCCTATTGCAGAAATGAGATCAAGGACATGGAGATTAACGGCAGCTTTGTTCCTAATGTGCTCCAGACATCATGAGCCTAAAGGGGTCAGTTTCCAGTTTGCCCTAAGCATTATTATTCCTCACAGAGAGTCCTAAAGTCCATCACAAGCAAGGAAATGGTGTCTCCTGCTGAATTCTCCAAGTCATCCTTCTTCACAGCTATAAATAGAAGCAGCTCAAACTCCTCTGAGAGCAAAGGTGATGAGAAAGGTGTTCTTGACAAAGAATGGCAGGCACCCTGCAGTCTCCAAAGGGCCAGATGTTTCCAAGGACCCCGCTATCCTGTTTGCAGCTGGCTCTCTGTGGCTGATTTTCATTTGGTCAGATAGACTTTTTGCAGCCTCTGTGCAGACAGGGGTCTCCCCGCCACAGCAGTTGAATATGTCTCTCAGAGAGGCTGGGTGAAAGCCCAGGCACCTCAGGGAATCCAGGAGGTTGGAGAAGGTATTAATATTTTTCCCTCTCCTTAGCTTGCATTTCTGAACCCAAATTGGATAATTAAGATCAACAAGCATTACACTTAAATATTTATGAAATCCTAATGAATTTTTAAAAAAATAAACTTTCTAACAGAAAATAATTACAGAAAACACAAGTTGGATTTTTTTGCTTATATCACAGTTCTTCACAGGATAAGGGCCTAGTTGGAAAGAGGAACTAAGGGTAGAAACCGAGGTCACTCATTCGTCTCATAAAACTAATCATTAGGAGGAGCCTGGTGGGCTGCAGTCCATGGGGTCACTAAGAGTTGGACACAACTGAGCCACTTCACTTTTACTTTTCACTTTCATGCATTGGAGAAGGAAATGGCAACCCACTCTGGTGTTCTTGCCTGGAGAATCCCAGGGATGGGGGAGCCTGGTGGGCTGCCGTCTATGGGGTCACACAGAGTCGGACACGACTGAAGCGACTTAGCAGCAGCAGCAAGCCCTATTTTATACCTAGCCTTGCACAGGTAATGAAACTTGGGTAAATGTCTGCTACTAGGTTGGTGAAAAAGTAATTGCGGTTTCGGACCATGAATTTTAAATCATCATAACTAGGCTCAAACACATCTTTATCAATCAAAATAGCAACTATTACAATTAACATATTTTTGCTAATGAGAAATAAGTTTGTTTATCCATGTAGCATAAAAATCCATGCTTCAGGATTCAACTAACTCTTGGAAAGCATTTTCTGTCTCCTGGCAGTTGTGGAAGTGTGTTCCCTGCAAAAAGTTGTTGAGATACTTGAAGAAGCGGTAGTCGACTGGCGCGAGGTCAGGTGAATATGGTGGATGAGGCAAAAGTTTGTGGCCCAGTTTGTTCAACTTGTGAAGCACTGGTGGTAAAACATGCAGTCAGGCATTGTCATGGAGAAGAACTGGGCCCTTTCTGTTGACCTATCCTAAGTGCAGACATTGCAGTTTTTGGTGTATCTCATCAATTTTCTGAGCATTTCTCAGATGTCATGGTTTCACCAGAATTTAGAAAGCTGTAGTGGATCAGAACAGCAGCAGATCACCAAACAGTGACCATCACCATTTTTTTGGTTCAAGTTTGGCTTTGGGACGTGCTTTGAAGCTGCTCCTCAGTCCAACCACCGAGCTGGTAGTGTCTGGTTGTCGTATAAAATCCACTTTTTGTCACGTGTCACAATCTGATTGAGAAATGATTTGCTGTTGTGAAGAATAAAAGAAGATGACACTTCAAAATAATGATTTTTTTTTTTTTTGATTTGCAGTCAGCTCATGGGGCAACCACTTATCCAGCTTCTTCACCTTTTCAATTTGCTTCAAATTCAGTATGACAGTAGAATGGTCAATGTTAAGTCCTTTGACAACTTCTCATGTAGTTTTAAGAGGCTCAGCTTTGATGATGGCTCTCAGTTAGTCACTGTCAACTTCCGATGGCCCACCATTTCTGCTGGCTCCTCATCATCAAGGCTCTCCGTCTCCTTGGCAAAACTTGAACCATCCCTGCACTGTACATTCATTAGAAGTTTCTGGGCCAAATGTGTTGCTGATGTTGTGAGTTGTCTTGGCTGCTTTCTGACCCATTTTGAATTCAAATAATAAAATCACTTGAATTTGCTTTTTTTGTCTAACATCATTTCCCTAGTCTAAAATAAATGTAAAATACACAGCAAGTAATTCGTTATTAGCAAAAAAACAAAGCACAAAATGTGCATTAAAATGATGTATAACATAACCACATTTATTTAGGAATGTATTTCAATATCAAACAACAAAGTTCAATAATGCAAAACCACAATTACTTTAGCACCAACCTAATACTACTCTGCCCCTTCAGGGATCACTGCCTCTTCATGGTGAAGGGTCTTGTGTAACTCAGTGAAGCTATGAGCCATACTGTGTAAAGCTACCCAAGACGGATGGGTCACAGTGGAGAGTTCTGACAAAATGTGATTCATTGGAGGAGGGAATGGCAAACCACCCAAGTGTACTTGCCATGAGAACCTCATGAACTGTATAAAAGAACAAAAAGATATGACACCAAAAGATAAGTCCCCTGGGTCTGAAGGTGTCCAATATGCTACTGGGTAAGAGTGGAAGAGAACTAGTAATGTCCAAGTTGGATTTAGAAAAGGCAGAAGAACCAGAGATCAAACTTCCTAATTTGCTGGGTCACAGAGAAAGCAAGGGAATTCCAGAAAAAAAATCTACTTCTGTTTCATCAGCTACCCTAAAGCCTTTGACTGTGTGGATCATAACAAGCTCTGGAAAGCTCTTAAAGAGATGGGAGGTGAGTATACGGGAGCTCGGCGCCATCGCTGTTATCCGATCCCATCTGGCTCCATCCGCCGTCCCCGGGGTATACCTGTCGCCAGCGGCATCGGGCCTTGGCCCGTGATCTGTGCGCGCGCCGACAAATATTTAAAAAAAAAAAAAAGAGATGGGAATATCAGACCACCTTACCTGTCTCCTACGAAACCTGTATGCAGGTCAAAAAGCAACAGTTAGAACCCTATATGGAACAACTGATTGGTTGAAGATTGAGAAAGGAATACGACAGGGCTGTCTGCTGTCACCATGTTTGTTTAATCAATATGCTGAGCACATCATGAGAAATGCCAGGCTGGATGAGTTACAACGTGGAATCAAGATAGGCGGAAGAAATATCAACAACCTTAGATATGCGGATGATACCACTCTAACGGCAGAAAGCGAAAAGGAACTAAAGAGTCTCTTGATGAGAGTGAAGAAGGAGTGTGAAAGAGCCAGCTTAAAACTAAATATTAAAAAAACTAAGATCATGGCATCTGGCCCCATCACTGCATAGCAAATAGAGTAGGCAAAGGTGGAAGTAGGGACAGATTTCCTCTTCTTGGGCTCTAAGATCACTGAAGATGGTGACTGCAAGCCATGAAATCAGAAGACAACTGCTTCTTGGTAGGAAAGCTATGACAAACCTAGAGAGTGTCGGTGAAAAGCGGAAACATTACTTTGCCGACAAAGGTCCATATAGTCAAGGCTATGGTCTTCTCAGTGGTCATGCATGGTTGTGAGAACTAGACCGTAAAGAGGGCAGAACGCCAAAGAATTGATGCCTTCAAACTGTGGTGCTGGAGAAGACTCCTGAAAGTCCCTCGGACAGCAAGATCAAACCAGTCAATCTTAAGGGAGATCAACCCTGAATACTCGTTGGAAGGACTGATGCTAAAGCTGAAGCTCCAGTATTTTGGTTATCTGATATGAACAGTCGACTCCTTGGTAAAGTCCCTGATGCTGGGAAAGACTGAGGGCAGAAGAAGAGGGCATCAGAGGATGAGATAGCTGGCTAGCATCACCAATGCAACGGACGTGAACTTCGGTAAACTTCGGGAGATGGTGAGGGACAGGGAGCCCTGGTGTGCTGCAGTCCATGGGGCTGCAAAGAGTTGGACATGACTGGGTGACTGAACAACAAAAAGAAATACTATTTGGATTTCACAGAATTTCTTTTAAAATGTAAGCATCAGAATATTAAAGTTACAAAAAGGTCAAATAGAGTAATAATTTTGGTATTGGGTATAACCAACTGCTTTTGAATATATGTACTCACAAAACTCTTGTCAAGTTTGATTCGAGCTTTTAATAATGAATTTTAGATCTTCATGTTTGGCTCTGGTCTATTTGCAATGTGAAAACTAACCTTTCAGAAATTCTGAAAAGAAATTTGCCATTTTTAGATAAAATAATCTCAGGATTTAAATTCTGCCATTTGTTTAGAAAACAAATTCTGTCATTCTCTTTATATACAAGCAGCAGCAAAGATTTTTGCATAAAAATCAAATGATACACTGATTCCTTTTAATATAATTGCTGTAATGGAAGTTATCCTTAATTATTAGACTTTTGATTTTTTTAAAGAAATTTCAAATATGCTGGATTGCAAATATGAAATATATATCCAACCAAATATGTGATGTCATCACTCAAGGAGAATGTAAAAGTTTCTGTTTTGTGTTTTCACACACAAACATTTGAAAATTCAAAGAATAGGGTAGGCTTCTTACTTATAGCTCTAAGAAGTCTACTGGACCATCTTGGTCTGGGCATTCGTGAGGTTCGTAGTTCACATGCTTCTAAATGTGTCCTCAAGTCACTCCCAGGAAGAATGTACTGTGTTGGCAGAGCTGAAGCAGTTTGGCTTTTCCTTATCCACACGTGGAAGGCTCTGGAGGTGGACTGAGTCCTATTAGCACAAGCTGGGATGTATTAAGAGAGTATCACTGACGTCTATACACTGCCATGTGTAAAACAGATAGCTAGTGCGAAGCTGCTGGTGGGAGCTGAGCTAGTGGGAGCTGAGCTGGTGGGAGCTGAGCTGGTGGGAGCTGAGCTCAGCTCGGTGCTGTGATGACCTAGAGGAATGGAATGAGGGCAGGAGGCAGGCTCAAGAGGGAACGGTTACATGTATATATATAGCTGGTTCACTTTGTTGTACAACAGAAACCAACACAACATTGTAAAACGATTATACTCCAATTAAAAAAAAAAAAAAGCTTGTTTCTACACTCATTTCTCGTTCCACTGCCATCCAAGGTAGCTGAGCTGATTATCTGGATTCTCTAACATCATCTGCAATATTCATTTATGTTTTGATCAATAGTGGAAACGCCTGCATATTTCAGTCTATCCTCTGACATAAACACATTATTTATGTAGCCTTCTAATGCCTCCAGTGCTTCACAGTGAAATAATTAGAGCTGTTCTCCTTGTTTCTTTATTCCTCTCATCCTAAAATATCCAACCCACTTAATCCTAGGAGCCTGGGAAAATGAAATAGTTACATTAAGTCTCAGAGGATCGACAAAACTTGAAAATTAGTAAAAGAAACAAACAAAAAATTTAACTAGTGTATGTCTTTAGTATCTGTGCTATATTTACCTTGCTAGTGTCCTCAGAATTTTTTGGAAGGTGCTTATGTTAGTTTGGATGTCCCCAGAATCAGATCTTATGAGGAAGATTTGAATGCAAGTAGTTTATTTGGGAGCTCATCTCAGGAAGTATCAATGAGGGAAGACAGGTGCCAGATAAAGAAGCCAATACAGGGTGTATGGTTCATATGCAGAAAACAAACCTATGGTTACCAGGGGAAACGGGGGGAGGGATAAGTTGGGAGATGAGGATAGATATATACACACCACTATACAGAAACTGGATAAGTAATAAGGACCTACTGTGTAGCATAGGGAACTCTACTCAGTACTCTGTAATAACCTATATGAGAATAGAATATAAAAGAGTGGATATACGTATAACTGATTCATTTTGTTGTACAAGTGAAACAAACACAACATTGTGAATCAACTACACACCAACAAAAGTTAATTTTATAAAAAAGGGTGTGTGGTTGAGTAGGTTACTGCTTTATCCAATGGTCCTGCAGGGAATGCCAGGAGACAAGACAGAATATATCTCAGACTTAGCCCACATGGGGAGCGAAGAGGTGTGTATGTACCTCCAACTTCAAGATGCTATTAGTTAAGAATGTTCCTGGGAGCAGTAACCTGTGCTCTTGTCCAACCTGCCTTGTCTGAGGTCTGAAAGCCCTCAGCTGGAGATTACCAAGATTGGCAGCAAATGTTGTCAGTATACTAATGGTGAGCTTGCAGTATACTAATGCTGAGCTTGAAACAAGCAAGACCCTAAGGTCTCCCCAGCTCCATGTCTTCTGCCTACTTTTGTCTGCAGAAAAACTTTAGCCAAAGAATAAGTTTAATCAGAGAAGTAAGAAAATGCAGAAACAAAGGAAGTAGTCAAACTGGACAAAATAAACAGTTGTGTCCTTCAAAATCAGTAATAAACAAAGTCAAGGACATTTAGTTCCTTCTCAAGGGCTACAGATAAAACTGAGCCATATCTGGCAAGCTGTCTTATAGAGACTAACACCCCCACCAGCTGTAAGAACTTAACTACATGATGACCAGACTGTATCCATGACATGCAACCATATTAAGTCACTTCAGCTGTGTCCGACTCTGCGACCCCATGGACTGTAGCCCACCATGCTCCTCTGTACATAGGGTCCTCCAGGCAAGACACGGGAGTGGGTTGCCATGCCCTCCTCCAGGGGATCTTCCTGACCCAGCGATCGAATCTGTCTCTCTTAGGTTTCCTGAACTGGCAGGCAGGTTCTTTACCACTAGCGCCACCTGGGAAGCCATGACACAAGCTGCCATAATTCCTAGAAATGGCCTCAAAGAAATGGGAACAGATCAAGCCTGGAACTGAAGATTAACTGTACTCAAAACAATCAAGATGATGGCTGATCACACCACTGATGACCAGTTTCAAGATGACTGTCAGAGCTGAAGGTGTTGTTTCTGCGTTTAACCCCTCCCTCCACATATATATACCCATGAAACTCCCCTTTAAAAGCTCTTGCCCACTGATCATCAGTGGGGAGTTGCCATTTGAACATGAGCCCACCATCTCCCCTAGTTGCCAGCCTCTGAAATAAAGCAAACTTTCCTTTCTACCTGGCGCTTTCCAGGTGGCTCAGTGCTAAAGACCAACCTTGCCGCTTGAGTACTGGCTTCCCAGCAGTGAACAGCCGGATCCAAACTTTCAGTAATGAGCAGGTTATGAGCAGAAATAAAATAAAGGGTGGATGCAAATTTTCTTTACACAACAGGAGTGATGCTTGAAATATTCTGTCATACTGTAAAAGATATTAGCAAAACTGAGAGTTACACAATAATTATTTTTCAACAGCTTACTACAGGGCAGGAAGCACTGTGCTATGCAAGAATCCCAAGGTAAAAGTTTTTGTGAATCAGATGCCCATCCCCATTTAGATTTTGTTGCTCTTGTTATACACGCATTTTTCATATCTTCACTGTGCATAAACCATTCCTTACCATTTCCTCCCAAGAAACTTTAAGAAAAAGTTCTTAAGAGGCTGGTGTGGTATCCTCTGCACCAAATACTCGAGCTTCCCCACTCTCCCATTTATGTCTGGTCAGATCAGATCAGTCGCTCAGTCGTGTCCGATTCTTTGCGACCCCATGAATTGCAGCACACCAGGCCTCCCTTCCATCACCAACTCCCAGAGTTCACTGAGACTCACGTCCATTGAGTCAGTGATGCCATCCAGCCATCTCATCCTCTGTCGTCCCCTTCTCCTCTTGCCCCCAATCCCTCCCAGCATCAGAGTCTTTTCCAATGAGTCAACTCTTTGCATGAAGTGGCCAAAGTACTGGAGTTTCAGCTTTAGCATCATTCCTTCCAAAGAAATCCCAGGGCTGATCTCCTTCAGAATGGACTGGTTGGATCTCCTTGCAGTCCAAGGGACTCTCAGAGTCTTCTCCAACACCACAGTTCAAAAGCATCAATTCTTCGGCACTCAGCCTTCTTCACAGTCGAACTCTCACATCCATACATGACCACAGGAAAAACCATAGCCTTGACTAGATGAACCTTTGTTAGCAAAGTAATGTCTCTGCTTTTGAATATGCTATTATGTCTGGTAGCTCTCACAATTGCAACAGAAGTACAACTATGCTAGAAATTCAGCAGGACTTTTTTTATTTCTATTTCCAAGGCCTGAATAAATGTGAAAAAAAAAATCTTGATCACTTGTTTAATATTTCTTCTCACATTATAAGGAATTATATAAATATGTAAAGGACCAGGTATGTAAACACTTGCACTTTATTAATAAGTAAAATATATAAAATATACTTATAAATTTGATAAAATGGACAGAAATGCTTCAAAACATATCCTATCAAATCAAGCCAAGTAGAACACTTTCTCTACCTCTGTGGCAACAAAACTCACTTCACTTTCAAAAGATCTCTCAGCATAAAACTGTTGCCTAAGAAACAGAAAGGCTGTGAAGTCAGGTCAGCAGAGAAGTTAATTCTGCTCAACTAAGCTAAAATGGGATTGTGTTTGGCAATGAAGGGCAAGACAGGGGAGAAAAGACATTTTGAATTTTATAGTAATTATAAAGTATTATGTCCATCTAAGCTTTCAAGGCACAAATACCTCATTTTATCCTCATATAACTTTTCTGAGATGGGTAAGGTGCTACTTCCCTCTGTTTTCCAGAAAATGATGAGCAGTGAAGATCTGTCTTCCTGACAGTCCTGAAAATAGGAAGCAGAAAGAAGCAGAAGGTAGGGGATGACGGAGGTGGTAGTAGCAGCTATTGCTCCTTTGTCACAAGAAAACACATATCATGCCAGAGTCCAGTGGGTAATGCACTCTGAAAAAATCCCATCCAAGACTGAAAAAAGTTCAGAACATAAGAAGTCTTTATGAAAAAATTCTCTCTTCATTTTGTATCTAGATTGGCAACTATTCTAGGAGCCTCTTCATAGTAGGTGGATTTATACTTAGTCACGATGATATTAAACTGGGATTTTAAATATGGATTGGCATGGAGCAAAAGACAAGGTGTATTATTCTCTGCCTTGTATTTTATTATGTAGAACATGCTCTTCGTTTTTAAAAGTTTCTACTAATACTTCAATTATGTTTCAAGAATCAATGGATGTATATCATTATCACCACTTTTATAGAGCTTTTACTAAATATGCATGATTTATTTTAATAATGCTTAAGCGATATAATTTATTAAGCATTCCTGTTCTGGAGCTATCTGGTAGTCTAATGGACACACTGAACTGAATCAGGAAACAGCTCTCTAATTAGAAATGGATAGTCAATATGTAACAATTCATTTATGTAAATTTGAGAATTTTCCTAGGATATAAGCTTATGTATCCATATAATTTATGCAAAATATCACTTATGATCTTTTTTGTGAGAAATGGGAGGTCCAGAATCTTGAAGGGCTTTAAAATACAAAATAGAAATATTATTTTAGTCAATATAAATGTACCAAACCTTTCAGCAACCCATGTTAACAGCCTTATCACACTCAGAAAAAAAAATGTGTTCATATAAAAATGTGTCCTGTTTGTATACCAGCCAAGATAAAGTACAGATTCATAATGAAAATGACAATTTAAAGTGATACACAAATCACTATTAGTAGTGCTGAATATTTTACATTTAAAAACAACAAAATAAACCTATGGTTTGATTCCACACAAACAACTAATTTGGTAAAACCACAAATGACACATCAACTCTTGGCACAAATTATATCTTTATTAGAAGAGCTGGTGAACACACACAATCAGAGGAACACTTGTTAGTGTTGGCAAAATGTCAAATAGCTTATAGCGTTCCTACAATTGAAGTAAAATTGTACATGCTAGTCAAGTGACAGACCAACTCTGGTGCCGATAAGTAGCCAGCTTACATTATTACAGGACAAAGACAATATTTGAGCAATTTACTCTCCCCTCCCAAGGGACTCAGATACCTCAGTATCTAGGCCGGTTTTCCCCAACCTCCTTTTGAAAAAAATTTGATCCCTCCTCATTTTAAGTCTGGAAACCAATGCCAAGCAGCATGTAAATATACATGATTAGAAAATATTTTAAAAAGTTCACTAAGCTCAGTTCAAAAGCACATACGGCTAATATTGTTGACAACAATTTTTTGTGTGAAGGATCAAGACCCTCTCATCTCCCAGCAGTGATGTTAATACCATATGATCTTCATCAGGATATAACCTAATGGCAAAGCCATGTTACTCCTAGTGATTGCAACATGAGAAGAGGTACTCTTAATATGCTTTAGGACTTCAGAAATGCAATTTAAAAATATAAAGGCCCTTTCCTTTCCAAGGGAAACAATGGTAATGAAAACTAAGTGACTACAAGTGACATGGACTTTCAAAGTCTGAAAAGAAAGGATATTTTTATTAGGTATATTAAATTGCTGTGCATCCATCAGATGCACAATTATCATGTGATATTTATCAATAAATCAATTATCTTCTCAATAACTGACTGGCAGAAATAGGACTGAAGACCACCTTTCAGAGTCCCAAATCAAGAAATTCCCTATGACAGCATCTGAATGCTGGACTAAAAAGAGAACCGTTTTCTCTCCTTGCCTTGAAAGTGAAAGTTAGTTGCACAGTCCTGTCCAACTCTTTGCAATCCCATGGACTGCAGCCCGCCCTGCTCCTCTGTCCATGGAATTCTCCAGGCAGGAGTACTGGACTGGGTTGCCATTTCCTTCTCCAGAGGATCTTCCCAACCCAGGTCTCCTTCATTGCATGTAGATTCTTTACCAACTGAGCCACTAGGGAAGCCCCTCCTTGCCTTAACCATGTCGAAAAACAAACTGAATGCTTTGCATGAGAGAACTTTATCTGACCTCTGGTCACCAAAGGACCAGAGTACTTGTTTAAACTGCCCTGGATTGGGCGATCTGGCCTGGATTTAGATCCTAAAAATGCCCTTAAGTTTTCTATATACAGTTATCTATTTATGTTTAAATTAAAGTTGTTATATTCAGTCATTTAACACGTTGATCACAGTTAAGAATAGTCTGTTGATTTTTTAGGTAAGGTAATTTAAATCACAGTGAATCACTTACTAAAAGACGATTTAGGAACTAGGATATGAACTTTAAAATATTCCCTATGCTTTTCTCTATCAAAAGCAGAGAAAAGGCAGGCAAAAATATACAGCAAGTTATCCTGATAGGAGGGGTTTCCCAGGTGGCGCTAGTGATAAAGAACCCACCTGCCAAAGCAAGAGGCATAATAGACATGGGGAAGAAAAGAGCGAGTGACATAACTGCATCAGGAAGATCCCCGGGAGGAGGGCATGGCAACCTGCTCCAGTATTCTTGCCTGGAGAATCCCATGGACAGAGGAGCCTGGCGGGCTACAGTCCATAGAGTCGCAGAGTCAGACACAACTGAAGTGACTTAGCACATATGCATACATCCTGAGAGAGAGTTAGTTTAGTAAGATCCTCGTAGAAAAAAGGCAAAAGTGACAGCATACTGGCTTTTCCAGGAATAAAGAAGAAAAGCTGGACTTAATAAAGCCAAGATACTGTACATTTAGCAAGATAATTACTCCGTTAGGCCACTATATTGGGACACTTCTTGACTTAGTTCACTGTACTTTGAGGGGCTGTAGGAGAAAGAAAAGTCATCTCAGGAAAATAGAATAAAACTAGAACAGAAATATAGTAATAATTTAATGGCACATATTTATGACTGCTCTTTATACTATTTTTAAACTAACCACTTTATATATGAAAGTGTTAGCCGTGTCCGACTCTATGCAACCCCATGAACTGTAGCCCACCAGGCTCCTCTGTCCATGGGATTTTCCAGGCAAGAATACTGGAGTGGGTAGCCATTCCATTCTCCAGAGAATCTTCCAGACACAGGGATCTAACCCAGGTCTCCTTCAAATGCAGGTGAATTCTTTACCATCTGAGCCACTACTAAAGCCCAGTTAATGTAAACACACACACACGCATATATATGTCAGTGTGTGTATGCATGTGTGTACACATACATATTTACATAGACGTTGTTGTTATTCAGTCGCTCGGCTGTGTACAACTCTGTGACCGCAGCACGTCAGGCTTCCCTGTCCTTCACCATCTCCTGGAATTTGCTCAGACTCATCTCCATTGAGTCAGTGATGCCATCCAACCATCTCATCCTCTGTCACCCTCTTCTTCTCCCGCCTTCAATCTTTCCCAGCCATCAGCATCTTTTCCAATGAATCAATTCTTCTCATCAGATGGTCAAAGCTTGGAGCTTCAGCTTCAGCATCAGCCAGCCCTTCCAATGAGTATTCAGTGTTGATTTCCTTTAGGATTGACTGGTTTGATCTTCTTGCTGTCCAAAGGACTCTCAAGAGCGTTCTTCAACACCACAGTTTGAAAGCATCAATTCTTTGGTGCTCAGCTTTCTTTATGGTCCAATTCTCACATCCATATATGACTACTGAAAAAACCATAACTTTGATTTATACATACCTTTGTCAGCAAAATAATGTCTCTGCTTTTTAACATGCTACCTAGGTTTGTCATAGCTTTTCTTCCAAAAGGTGTCTTTAATTTCATAGCTGCAGTCACCATCCTCAGTGATTTTGGAGCCCAAGAAAATAAAGTCTCTCTCTCTTTTTTTTTCTCTCCTGTTTCTATTGTTTCCCCACCTATTTGCCATGAAGTGTTGGGACCAGATGCCAGGATCTTTGTTTTTTGAATGTTCAGTTTTAAGCAAGCTTCTTCTTTCACTTTCATCAAGAGGCTTTTTAGTTCATCTTCACTTTCTGCCATTAGGGTGGTTTCATCTGCATATCCAAGGCAATCTTGATTCCAGCTTGTGTTTCATCCGGCCTGGCACTTTGCATGATGTACTCTGCATAGAAGTTAAATAAGCAAGGTGACAATATACAGCCTTGATGTACTCCCTTCCCAATTTTGAATCAGTTCATGTTCCATATCCGGTTCTAAACATTGCTTCTTCACCTGCATACAGGTTTCTCAAGAGTAAGGTAAGGTGGTCCAGCATTCCCATCACTTGAAGAATTTTCTACAGTTTGTTGTGATCCACACAGTCAAAGGCTTTAGTGCAGTCAATGAATCAGGTGTTTTACTGGAATTCCCTTGCTTTTTCCTATGATCCAATGCATGTTACCAATATGATCTCTGGTATCTCTGCCTTTTATAAATCCAGCTTGTACATTTGTAAGCTCTCAGTTCACATACTGTTAAAGCCTACCTTGAAGGATTTTGAGCATTACCTTGCTACATGTGAAATGAGTGCAATTGTGTGGCAGTTTGAACATTGTTTGGCATTGCCCTTCTTTAGGATTGGAATGAAAACTGACCCTTTTCAGTCCTGTGGCATATATATATATATATGTGTGTGTGTGTGTGTGTGTGTGTACATTTATATATATCACGTGAATGAAATCTTATGCTTTATAATATTTTTCTAGTTTTATTGAAGTTTTATTGTGTAAATCTATTGTGTATAAAGTGATGATCTGATACATGTATATACTGCAGAATGATTACAACAATAGGGTTAGTTAAAACCTCCATCACCTTACATAACTGCCTTTTTTGTGTGTGGTGAGAACATTTAAGTCTATTTTCTAAGCGACTTTCAAATATATAATACAGTATTGTTAACTACTATTATCATGCTGGACATTACATCCTAGAACTTAATCATCTTATAAATGGAAGTGTGTATGCTGTGATCACCATCTCCCCATTTTCCTGACCCCCAGTGCCTAGCAATCAGCATTCTACTTTGTATGAGTTCAGTTTTTTTAGATTCCACATGTAAATAAGATCTTATAGTATATATTTTTCTCTGATTTATTTTGCTTAGCATAATATCTTCAAGATCCATCCATGTTGTTGCAAATGGCAAAATTTCCTTTTTTACAGATGGATAATATCCATTATTATTCATATCCATCCATGTACATCCCACGTTTCCTTTAGCCATTCATCCACTGATGACACTTCGGTTGTTTAATTATCTTGGCTACTGTCAATAATGACATAATGAATACTGGGTATAGATACCTCTTCAATACCCTGTTTCATTTCCTTTGTGTATATATACAGAATTGCTGGATCATATGGTGGTTCTATTTTTAATTTTCTTGACAAGCCTCCAAACCATTTTCCATAGTGACAATACCAATTTATGTTCCCACCAGTAGTGCACAAGGGTTCCCTTTTCTCCACATCCTCACCAATACTTGTTATCTCTTGTCTTTTTTATTACAGTCATTCTAGTAAGCTTGAGGTGGTATCTCATTGTAGTTTTGAAATGTATTTCCCTGATGATTATTTATAAAGCGATCACCACCAAAAAGAATTAATGAATAGTATAGCTTTTCCAGTCCTGCGTAATTCAAATTCCACATCCTAAAGTTTCAAGTACTCCTTTGAAAACAAAATAGTTTTAATACAGTCTAATAACCTTGAGATTGAGATCATTTAATCAATTTACATTTTCTATCATTACAAAATATCCATTATGACTTCACCACCTATGTTTTTCTATTTTTCCTGGTTGTGTCATTACAGTTTCTTTCATTTTTTGGTATCTTTTCTACTGAATATTCCTTTAATTAGAATTTCACTTTTCTATTATATACATTTTTCAATTCTCCTAGATTTACTCTAGAATTTACAGCACATCATCAATTTATTAAAGTCTTATATCCCTCTTCAGACAATTAAAGGACCAAAATAACCAATTTATCTTCATTTAACTTTCCCTTGACTGATATGATACTGTTGTTGTTATCAGGTATTTTAATTCTCTCAGTTCAATTTATGCAATTTCATAATTATTTTATAAAATCAAATCTCATTTAGATTTATCTTCAGATTTATCATTCTCTTTGATCTTTTGGTTTCCTGTACCTGTGAGATCACTTTCCTTATACACAAAATAACTCTTTGAGTGCAGGTTTGCTGGTGATAAACTCAGTTTTTGTTTGGCTTACTTTATCTGAAAATCTAGTTTTACTCCACATTTTATTCACTTTAAGAATATTTCCATTAAGTACATTTTTACAGCTAAGTAGCTATTTTTAGTCAATTTATTAAATATAACATCTTACTGTCCTGCCTTCCACTAGGGTTCTGGATGTTGTTCTAATCTAACTATGGAAAGATATGTTTTTCTTCTGTATTATTATTTTTGCAACTCCATTATGAAGTGTCTAAGTATGGTTTCCTTTTTTTTTTTTAATTTCCTTTGGATTCCTTGGATTAAAATTCATGGTCACTTCTGGAAAAGGTTTAGGCATTGTCTCATCAAGAATAGCTTCTGTCTCCTCCTTTCCTTCCCTTCTAGAACTCCAACTAGATGCATGTAAAGACTACCCACTGTCTTTCTCATACCTTCATATCTTCATCTTACAATCACCATCGTTTCTTCTGCCCTTTCTTCTAGCTAGTTAAGTCTCTCTTCTTTATGTCTAATTTACTGTTAAACTTATTCCAGTAAATCCTTAGCTTCAGTTATTGTTATTTTCAAATCATGATTTCAAAATGATTCTTTTTCAAAGCTTCTATGTCATCCCTGTGTAAATTTTCAAGTTTGGTTTTTTCACATCAATAAAGATAATAAATACATATGATTTTTTTATTTAGTTAAGATATTATAGGTTATGTCTGATAATTTACATATTAGGTCTTGGTGGGCCTATTTCTTTTAACTTTCGTTTGGAAATAACTTGAAAATTATATGGAATTTCTAAGAATAAAAGCAATACACAGCATACCCAAATAACCTTTTCTTGATTCAAATATTTTTAATATTTTGCCCCTTTGCTTTATCATTTTATCCATAAATAAATATATATACAAGTCTATAATATATTTCTATAAGTTTTCTCTTAATCATTTGAGGATAAGTTGCATACATGACTGCTTACTGATATTTAATAAAACCTTTTGAGTTTAGTTTCTAAGATAAGGATATTACCTTACATAACTACAAGATAGTTATGAACTTCGGTTAATTTAACATTGTTATAACACTGCAGTGCACTGAATGCTTGTGTCCTTATGTCTGTGTCCTTATAAAATTCCTATGTTGAAACCGTAATCCCAAGTGAAGGTATTTGTAGGGCCTTTGGGAAATAATTAGGTCATGAGGATAGAGCCCCCATGAAGGGGATTAGCGTCCTTAGGAGGCCTGAGAACTGGCTAGCTCTTCCTGCCACAGGAGAGAACACCAGGAGAAGGCAGCCATCAGCAATCCAGAAGGGGTCTCTCACCAGAATGTGACAATGTGGCACCCTGATCTCAGACTTCTGGTCATCAGAACTGTGAGAAAGAGATTTCTGTTCTCTATAAACCACTCAGACTATGATACTTTGTTGTAGCCGTGCAAACTAATACAAATATTTTTATCTAGCCTTTCATCCAATATCCTATTTTGTGAATTGAGTCAATAACATCATTTTTTAGCATATTTTCCCCTCCGGTACAGAGTTCAATATAGGACAATGTGTAGGATTTAGCTGTCATGTCCCTTTGATATCTTTTAATTTAGAACATTACTACATCTTTTCTCCTGTTTTCCCTCTTTTAAATAAAATGACCTCATTAATGTGTTGTCTCCCAATGATTAGATTCACATTATATAATCTCAATCATAATATTATATAAATGATACTGTCTCATTCTCAGGATATTATATCTAGAGGCACATGATTACCATCTGCCCTGCATTGAAAAGTGTTCATTTTGATTCCCTGGTGAATGTATGTTTGGTTTAAATGTATACTGGCTATTATACATGAAAAATTATATGTTAAAGCATTTCAAACTTAGAATGATGATATTTCTTCTAGACAGGCTTTTCATTTTCTTCTTCCAGGCACTTGAGATTCCAGCCAGTTTGAGCCAATTTAATCTGATTTCAAGGCTTGTGGTTTTCCAGGCCACCCATATAACACAGAGGTGGGTTGCAAGTTGTGCAAAGACTGGTTTGCTTTCCATAAACTTACTCCTAAGCAGCCCCAGGTGGAGGATGGTAAGACAGTGAATCCCCCTGGGAAAGTTCTAGGGATTCTACCCAGACCCACAAGAGCACCAAGAGTTCAACTCACCCCTCAGACACTTCTTCCTGATGATAAAAATATTCTTTTTTTTTTTTATTTTATTTTTAAACTTTACAATATTGTATTAGTTTTGCCAAATATCAAAATGAATCCGCCACAGGTATACATGTGTTCCCCATCCTGAACTCTCCTCCCTCCCCATACCCTCCCTCTGGGTCGTCCCAGTGCACCAGCCCCAAGCATCCAGTATCGTGCATCGAACCTGGACTGGCGACTCGTTTCATACATGATGTTATACATGTTTCAATGCCATTCTCCCAAATCTCCCCACCCTCTCTCTCTCCCACAGAGTCCATAAGACTGTTCTATACATCATTGTCTCTTTTGCTGTCTCGTACAGAGGGTTATCGTTACCATCTTTCTAAATTCCATATATATGCGTTAGTATACTGTAGTGGTGTTTTTCTTTCTGGCTTACTTAACTCTGTATAATAGGTTCCAGTTTCATCCATCTCATTAGAACTGATTCAAATGTATTCTTTTTAATGGCTGAGTAATACTCCATTGTGTATATGTACCACAGCTTTCTTATCCATTCATCTGCTGATGGGCATCTAGGTTGCTTCCATGTCCTGGCTATTATAAACAGTGCTGCAATGAACATTGGGGTACATGTGTCTCTTTCCCTTCTGGTTTCCTCAGTGTGTATGCCCAGCAGTGGGATCGCTGGATCATAAGGCAGTTCTATTTCCAGTTTTTTAAGGAATCTCCACACTGTTCTCCATAGTGGCTGTACTAGTTTGCATTCCCACCAACAGTGTAAGAGAGATAAAAATATTCTTAAAGGCTGAACTCACTTCTATTGGTTCTTCCTTCTCCATATTTCAGCACTATAATTCTTCACACACTTGGTTGCATTTAAGAAAGTTTTGCTTTTCTTTTACATTCCATCCAACAACTTTTCTTGCTGCTCTTGGTGGAAAGGGTGGTTCAAATGAATGTTTGTATCGTAACTGGAAGCAATGTTTAACAGAAAATGATCCAATCATTATCTCATGGCCATTGGGCAACTTTTGCATTCACCCAAATATCAACGAAGTTTGTTCTGTTACCTCAGACTATTAAAAACCCTTTTCTCACATAAATTAACCCAAAAAACGTAGATTCTGGATTTCTTGGAAGCTGTTAAACCCTGAAACATATTTGAAGTCAATCAACCAAAGTCAATGTAATTACTTTTTGTCTCCCCATCAACTCTCCTTAGGGTCATGATTAGCCCTTATAAGAGGTTTCAGAAAAGCAAGGTGCAGACAAGTGCCGGCACTCACTCCTCCTGGTCACATGTGACTATCCTCAGCAAAGAAAATCAGTTCTTCCTTTCTGTCGTCTTTCATTCAGAGATAACTAGTTTAGGTGGGACAGAAGGGAGGGTGATGTTGGAGAAAGAGAAAAAAAGACAGAAATCACTTGAGAATGAAGCCAAGCAGAAGTTAGCAGCACACAATGATGCTGGGTTAAAGAATGTCCCATATCATTGGCTTAAATCTCTGATTCTGATATATCTGAATTTTCCCCCTTGGACTGTTCAGTTATGGAAGCCAATAAATTATCCTGAGCTATTTTGAACTGGGTTTCTGTCTTGCAACTCAGAGTCCAGATAAGTTAAAAAGTTTTAGAAGCTATGCACACAATAAAATGATGTATGTAACTATAGAATATCTCTCCTCTCATCCAGGTCAGTGAGCAATAATCAATTGAGAAGGAGAAGGTGTGTTAAATGATAAACAGTGTAGTAGGAATTAAACCTAAAGAAGAGAGAAGATGGAAATGCTAATTAGCACATTTAATTTACATGTCATCAAATCTCTTAGGGTTTTTATTATTGAAAAGTTGCCTTAGGACAGATAAGATGCACAAAGATGATAAGGGAAGAATACAGCTCCTAAATAAGTCTGCAGCACCTTGGTTTCCTCCATTATCCTTATATAATGTGTATAATCATAAGTGAGACATTAGCAAACAAAGATGAATCATTTTCAGAGGTTGGTGAATGCAGCTGGGGTGTTTCGATTCCATGCCTCCCGGGCCACCATTATTTCTCAACTACTACTCTAAAATAGCCTCTAACTCATTTCCTAGCAGGCTCTTTTTCTCCTGTTGGCAATTCTACACATGAGCAGCCAGAAAAGACATCATCCTACCTTTCCAATCAAAACCCTGCCATCACTGATATTTCAAACCTATTCTATGATCTTTCTTCAAGCCTCCAGGGGGCTCATTGGCAGGCTCTGGAACCTCTCCATCTTCACCTCCTGGCCTACTCCTCACTGACTTTTTGCAGTAGCACTGGGTTGCGTGAGGTGTCTCAACACACCTGGTTCGTTCCTCTTGCAGCATCTCTGCCTGGAGAATTCATCCCCAGAGAGTGTCAAATGGCATGGTCCTTCTTTTTATTCAGGTCTTTACTCATATATCAAATATTGGAAAAGATCCTGATGCTGGCGAAAACTGAAAGCAGGAGGAGAAGGGGACGATGGGAGATGAGATTGTTGGATGGCATCACCGACTCGATGAACATGAGTTTGAGCAAGCTCAGGGAGCTTGTGATGGACAGGGAAGCCTGGTGTGCTGCAGTCCATGAGGTCGCAAAGAGTCGGACATGACTGAGCCACTGAACTGAACTCAAATATTGCAAGTTTTGAGAAACTGTTCTTAACAACCCAATCTAAAGCATGCCGTCCACTCTTCTTTCTGGCTTTATGCCCTCCTGTGCCTTGTTCTCATTCATAGCACTCACACTCCCTGACACGTTACCTTACATTATCTGGTTTTTTGCTGCTCTCCCCCTCCTATACTCTCATCCCTCTTCCTTTCCTACTGCCTATTAACTCTCTCTTTTACAAGTTATTTTTGTTATTTCACCCTTTAGTATCAATAAATACTATTGCACTCTTGGAATTATAATGTGATTTGACAGGCATAAGACATCCGGACGCTAAGTATTTTTTACATCACCAGAGGACAGATTAGAAAACAGCCAAGAACTTTTATGAGGTAGGGCAATGTAGCAATAGAGTTCTACTAAAACAAGTAATCATGTGCACCACATACATTAATTCTGCCACACACAAATAGTGGTTCACAAATATGAAGCAACAGCCAAAAAGTGGGTATACCTAAGGGATCAGCAGATAAAGAACCTGCCTGCAATGCAGGAGACATAGGAGATGCAGATTGGATCCCTGGGTCGGGAAGATCCCTGGAGAAGGAAATGGCAACCCACTCCAGGATTCTTGCCTGGGAAATCCCATGGACAAAGGAGCCTTGTGGGTACAGTCCACAGGGTCACATAGAGTAGGACACCACTGAGCGACTAAGCACAGCATACATATAATTTTAAAGTATACAAACTCTAAGTTTCCATCTTTCCAACATTCATGCATTATCTATTTTCTCATTCTCAGAAATTTTGAATTCTGCTATTTGGGATTTTATAGTACATTAGTTTTGAGATAGCATGAAATGTATAAAAAGTAACTGAAAAGAAAGCAAAGCAAAAGTAAGAAAAAGAAAAACTGAATAATGGGGATTAATGCCAGATCTAACCCTTCTGCTCTGGAGCATCTAGCATCAATACAGACCAAGGTACATTTATGAGTCTTCTTCAATCATAATCTATGAGAATTCAGTTTCTTGAAATATAATATTAATATATTTAATGAAAAAAATTTCATGATTGTGATTCATGGCCTCTTGGCTATTAAGCCAAGTCCTGCTGGGAAAATTACTTTTGCAACTGGTAAATACATATAAATATGATAATGAATATGACTTTAAAATAGCTAGGAAACAAGGCTTCAGGTGTAAGTCCCCAGTTCAAACAGGAGTTAATGATTGAGTTGCTGTGAATTGAAATCACTGCTTTAGCTATTTTGGGCTATTTTTCAGGATTTTACATAGATGAAAAAGATCATCCATCATAAGTATCTGTCAAGCCTCTAATGGCATAAAATAGTTCTCACATCCTATCTGAGTTATAAGGGAAAATTAAGTATAGGATCCTGTTTTCCCATTACCAACCAAGAAAGAGAAATAACTATCAACTTAAAATAAGCTTTAAAAAAAAGTGATACAAACGTATTCAACTCTCAGCTCCCATACCCATCTCACAAAAAAAGCTTTGGTTAGAAGCCAAATATCTTGATTTCATTTTTAAACTTGACTACACAAAGGGGATCTTACAAATTTGATTTTAAAATATCACTTACTGCATTTCACAACTTTTAAATTGAGATGTGAAGTAATAAAACAGCATCGTAAATACATGACAGAGGACATGAATAATATAGACAGAAATTATAGCCAATGTCTGAGGAAGACGGGATGGTTTTCCCAGTTACTAGACCACCTTGGGCCTGTTCCCTTTTACTAACAAATATAGATATAAACATGCATATGTATAAATGCATGTGTGTACATCTAGGCATGAGAGTTGCGGGCTCAGTCGTGTCTCTTTGCGACGCCATGCACTATAGCCCACCAGACTCTGTCCATGGGATTCTCCTTGCAAGAACACTGGAGTGGGTTGCCATTTCCTTCTCAAGGGACTTTCCTGACCCAGGGATTGAACCTGCATCTCCTGCATTGGTAGGCAAATTTTTTACCACTGAGCCACCTGGAAGCCCATGTACACGTATAGATATATGTATATTTGAAATTTCACCTCCGTTATTGACTTTCTTCAGGAAGGAAAATTTGACTCTACAACAAAAGCCAGTAAACAAAAGTAGTTCACTTTTTGTTTGAGGTTCTGGAGTTAGATTCTTGACTCCATCAGAAAAAAATCATTTTTGAGTCTTGGAAATGTTATTTAACTCAATATCGTGTTCTTAATTTCAACATCTATAAAATATATTAATAACAACTACTTCCTCAGGTTTTGCTAAGTTATAAAAGATAAAATTCCTATGAAAGGATAAGCAATCCTATATCCAACACATGGTAACACTCTAAAAATTATATATTATTACTATTTCTATTATTCTCAATGAAAAGCTTAATGAGATAGGAACTATTGTACCATTTACTAAAATTATATTTTAACTTCATTTTCAAATTTCATCATATCATCCCTACTCCTAATCATGGGATAGACATTGAAATGGATATGTTTTTAGAGCTCGAGAAGTTGCTGAAGGACTTTTTTGTTTTATATTGGAGTATAGTTGGTTAACAATGTTGTATTAGTCCCAGGTGTATAGCAAAGTAATTTGATTATACATGCATCTATTCTTTTTCAAATTCTTTTTCAATTTAGGTTATTAAAAAATATTGAGCAGAGTTCCCTGTGCCATATGGTAGGTTCTTGTTGGATATCAATTTTAAATACAGTAGTGTGTATATTTGAAGGTCTTTTTAAGGAAGACACACACAATTTTTTTAAATTATCAACTGTGGGTGGTGGTGAGTGGAGGGGACTTTGGAATAGGTAAGAGTAAAATATCTGAGTTTAACTAGGAAGATTTAAAAAAGGATGACCGTGGCAGTGATATCCCTAACAGGTCTAGAGAAGGAGGATTTTTAGTACTCCATGAGTGAAACAGCTGTGAAAAGAAGAGAAGCAAAAGACAAAAGAGAAAAGGAAAGATACACCCATTTGAATGCAGAGTTCCAAAGAATAACAAGGAGAGATAAGAAAGCCTTCCTCAGCAATCAATGCAAAGAAATAGAGGAAAACAATAGAATGGGAAAGACTAGAGATGTCTTCAAGAAAATGAGATACCAAGGGAACACTTTATGTAAAGATGGGCTCGATAAAGGACAGAAATGGTAGGGACCTAACAGAAGCAGAAGGGTGGCAAGAATACATAGAAGAACTGTACAAAAAAGATCTTCACAACCCAGATAATCACGATGGTATGATCACTCACCTAGACATTCTACAACGTGAAGTCAAGTGGGCCTTAGGAAGCAGCGCTACGAACAAAGCTAGTGGAGGTGATGGAATTCCAGTTGAGCTGTTTCAAATCCTGAAAGATGATGCTGTGAAAGTGCTGCACTCAATATGCCAGCAAATTTGGAAAACTCAGCAGTGGCCGCAGGACTGGAAAAGGTCAGTTTTAATTCCAATCCCAAAGAAAGGCAACGCCGAAGAATGCTCAAACTACTGCACAATTGCACTCATCTCACACGCTAGTAAAGTAATACTCAAAATTCTCCAAGCCAGGCTTCAGCAATACGTGAACCGTGAACTTCCAGATGTTCAAGCTGGTTTTAGAAAAGGCAGAGGAACCAGAGATCAAATCGCCAACATCTGGTGGATCATCAAAAAAGCAAGAGTGTTCCAGAAAAACATCTATTTCTGGTTTATTGACTATGCCAAAGCCTTTGACAGTGTGGATGACAGCAAACTGGAAAATTCTGAAAGAGGTGGGAATACCAGACCACCTGACCTGCCTCTTGAGAAATCTGTATGGAGGTCAGGAAGCAACAGTTAGAACTGGACATGGAACAACAGACTGGTTCCAAATAAGAAAAGGAGTATGTCAAGGCTGTATACTGTCACCCTGTTTATTTAACTTATATGCAGAGTAAATCATGAGAAACGGTGGGCTGGAGGAAGCATAAACTGAAATCAAAACTGCCCAGAGAAATATCAATAACCTTAGATATGCAAATGACACCACCCTTATGGCAGTAAGCGAAGAACTAAAGAACCTCTTGATGACAGTAAAAGAGGAGAGTGAAAAAGTTGGCTTAAAACTCAGCATTCAGAAAACTAAGATCATGGCATCTGGTCCCATCACTTCATGGCAAATAGATGGGGAAGCAGTGGAAAGAGTGACAGACATTATTTTGGGGGGCTCCAAAATAATTGCAGATGGTGACTGCAGCCATGAAATTAAGAGAGGCTTTGGAAGAAAAGTTATAACCAATCTAGGCATCATATTAAAAAGCAGAGACATTACTTTGCCAACAAAGGTCCATCTAGTTAAAGCTATGTTTTTTCCAGTAGTCATATATGGATGTGAGAGTTGGACTATAAAGAAAGCTGTGCACCAAAGAATTGATGCTTTTGAACTGTGGTGTTGGAGAAGACTCTTGAGAGTCCCTTGTACTGCAAGGAGATCCAACCAGTCCATCCTAAAGGAAATCAGTCCTGAATATTCATTGGAAGGACTGAGGCTGAAGCTGAAACTCCAATACTTTGGCCACCTGATATGAAGAACTGACTCATTTGAAAAGACCCTGATGCTGGAAAAGACTGAAGGCGAATGAGAAGGGGACGACAGAGATGAGATGGTTGGAAGGCATCTTTGACTCAATGGACATGAATTTGAGTAAACTCTGGGAGTTGGTGATAGACAGGGAGGCCTGGCGTGCTGCAGTCCATGGAGTTGCAAAGAGTTGGGACACGACTGAGCGACTGAACTAAACTGAAGTGAAACAGACAGATTCTTTAAAATCCGACCCAATCTCAGATGACAGTCCTGGCAGACCACTGATGGGACTTGACCAAACCAAATCCTTTAGGCAGCAACACCATGCCTTTCACTGTGGCTTCAAAATGATCCTGTCTAGTCACTGGTGCATTGTCTCAGAAATTAACATCTTTACTATTAAGATATTCAAAATCAGTTCTCTTGACAGGAGAGATAAGTAGATGGAATTGTAAAATATAGTGCTTCCAACATGAGATGACACTCTTCTCGTTGCTGTCTCTTTGAAATTAACAGTGAGCTGAACACTTTGAAGATAACATGATAATCAACTGGGCAAAGATAACAAGATAGGCTATGATAAAACTCATTTCAATAAAGAGAGATAATGCCACTGCATCCATTTCCCAAGGAGTTAGTGGGGTAAAATGCATACCTCATGCTGTTTCCTAATTCACTGCAAGTTAACAAATTAACTCACATGTACAAATGTACTTACATGTACTCATATGTAACAAATTAACTCATACCATAAAAAGGGTATTTTTCTCACTATACTTTAGTTATTTGCTTTTTCATAAAAATATACAACTATCATGGGCAATCTTATCTAATGTCCATCTATTGCACAGGGTAAGTACATTGAAAGCATGATACCTGTGCTATGTTATTAGCCTTCCCTAAGTGTACTTTAATGAAATATTTAAAATTTAACAAAAATTAGGAAACAGTCTGATTTGGCCTAGTGTCGGAGACAGAAAAAGATCAACATGGTAAGAGCTTAGTGAGCACAGGAGAGGATCGTAGGAGGTTAAATCTAAAAAGAAGTAAAAAGCAAATTCAGTACTGCTTGAATTTTGAATATTTGAATGTTGCCTAAGAAAAAAATTATCTAGCATGAGAATGAGTGAAAGAAAGTTGAGTAAAATGTCTTTTGATACACAGATGGGATTGAGCCAAGAATCTCTGAAGATGGTAAGCGCTACATTCACCTGTGCAAAAAACAGAGGATGAAAAGCTCCTGTCACTGAATGGTAGCAAAGAATCATCAAAAGCTGTAACTCATGTTCAATACAAAATATTAAAAAGAAAAGGGGAAATCTAGTGTGTTTTCATTTTAAATGTAAAATGTGGTAAAACATTCTAGGAAAATGGAGATTAAAAAGTTAACTAAGGAAAAAAAAATAAAAAGTTAACTAAGGGATCACCACTTTTCCCACCATTGTGTAATACATTTATAATTTTAATGTTCACAGGCATAGGTTTTTATCTAGCTATGGTTGAACCTGTACCCTGTTTTATCCAAGAAACATTATAGCATAGGCATTTCTATTATAATCCTCATATTTAGTTTTAATGGCTACATATTATCCTCAAATACATGCATCTAAGTGTATTATTGGGCATTTGAGTTGCTTCTGAGTTTTTTATTTCACAAAATTTATCCATCAACATCTTCAAATATATGACCTTTTCCATATTTTATACTATTTTCTTAGGAGAGATTCCCAGAAGTAATATTAGTGGGTAAGACAGTATGAATATTTTTATAGTTTTTACCCCAATATACTGCCAAATTGCCTTTCAAGAGATCCATGCCAATCTTAATTGCAACAAACAGTTTCTGAAAGCACCATATTCACTGCATCCTTGCCAACACGGGACATGATTATTTTTAATAGTATCATTTAGTAGATGAAGAACATGTCCTCCCATTGCTCATATAATTGGCTTAGTCTAGTAGACCAAAGGATAGGAGAGGAGACTATCTGAAATTAAGGAATAACTTGACAAAGTCTGCCTATTCTAGTGACTATTATTGTGGTCAAGATGGTAAAGCAGATGCAGGCAGATCACCCAGCAAGATAAGTTCACAGTAAATTGCATAAACACAAAGCACACTGGTAGACCGTGGCAAACCTGGGGGAGGGTCTCTAGGAAAATTTCATGAATCCTAGTTTTTGGTCCAGTTCAATTCCGCACTATTAATCACGGGATGAAAAATAAGGAAAGCAAGGTAATCAAACGTAATATAAACAAAGACCCATACATTTTCAAAGTAAATAAATACACATACATTTTAATCCAGAGACTCCACTTCTATGTCTTAAAGATTCTTGCACACATGAAATAATGCTTACAAGATTTTGCATGACAGTATTGGTTGCGTTGGCTAAAAGATATGAAAACCACAATCGTTCATCAGGAGGCGACTGTCTGATAATAAATTATGGTACTTTCAATAAATGTAATACCATGAAGTTTAAAAATGAATGAAGAAACGATCAACTTTGACAGTCCTTCCAACATTGCTGAGTTTAAAAAGCAGGAAGCAAAACACATATACATACACAAACAACAATGTTAGCATCTGTATAAAAATTGGAAGAAAAAAGAAAACGTTGGAAAGCTTACTGTTTGTTTGCATGCACTTGGCAAGCCCTGAAAAGACACCAAGAAACTAGTAAGAGTAATTACCTCTTTGGGAAAGATGAACACTGGGTGTAAGGAGAAGGGATATGAAACGGAGAATTTTTACCATGTGTTTTCTGCCATGTGCGTACTATCCATTCAAAAAGTACATACATTAACAAAGGAAAATGACAACGAAATGGTCCTAGCCTGTGCCCTGGAAGGCACTAGCTGCTAGACTGCCCATCCCCACGAGCTACAAGGCAGCAGTGATTATTAGAGGAAACCAAAGATCAACCAATTTTCTTTTTCTTCTGTTCTTTTCCAGTAATTGCATTATTTGTTCAAGTATAATTCACAAGATCATCCCATACAAAGCTCCACCAATACACCACAGTAAACTGCCAGAGGAAAAATCTATGACAATAGAAACACATTGCTTTTTTAGGAAAATTCCACCCATTATTATATCCAGACCCCTTTGTTCTTCTTTGGAAACTATAATTTCTGAGCTGCAGGTATGAACAAGAGGAAAATAATATTCAAAATAGTCAGCTATGCGTGCTTTCTGATTTATGTAAGGAAGCATGGGTTTCTGCTTTATTACCATCAAATTGTATAGTATCTTTAATTTTATTTAATGAACAACCAAGCCAAACTATAGTTTATCTTAAGATATAATGTCTAAATTTAAGTATGAGCTTATGGGAATGAGCAAGGTAAACAATGAAATACACATATCAATATAAGTAATTATTTTTATCCTAACTTCCTATGCTAGTAAGAATTCTTCATTTGAACCATAAGATGAAAACACATTTTAAATTCTATTACATTCAGCTAAAGATTTAAAAAGCAAAGTCCATGACTGCTCCTGAAAAGTCACTCAGATGGGAATCTAGCCAAATTTCACTTGATATAGTGACTAACTTAATGTGGAAAAGGGAATGTTGTATTATACAAAGCTCCTTTCCTTCCAAAATTAAGAATATCAGTCCGATGTTTTGCATCCAATACAGCTGTCAAGAAGCTCAAAGCCACTGTCATTTCTCCAGTTATTTTTTGTCTTTTTGTTTTAGTATTGATTTTCATATGATTATTGAAGTAGTGCTTGTTCCTGCCAAAACTATTTTCATAGGCTTAAACACAAAATTCCCATAATCCTAATATCCCCCAAAACAAACATTAATATTTAAGCCTTTTTGTATATGTGAATGCAAGCTTCTCCTTCATATTAAATTTTGTATTCTTTTCCACTATGATTTCATCAGCATTTTTCAATGTTACTACCAAGCTTTCAAAACCATAATTTAATAATATATGCCATAATTTCATTACTCTGATGTTATTGGCCAAGTCGATTATATTTTACTACCAAACTACTACAAATGGCATTTTAATGAAATTGTGTGTTATTTCTAATTACATGGAATTAACTGCTAGAAGTGGTATTACTGAAACAAAGGCGATACCTTTAAGGCTTTTGATACACACACTATGGATACCTGTTGTTTTACACAACCAGCTCCTCAGTTGAGTCCCTTGATTTTCTTTTGAATGTGGTCTTGACAGCAGGGCAATCAAGGTGTCTGGTGATCTGCTGACCAAAGCCTAGGTATGAAACTGGAGCTAGGTCAGTCATGTTTCTCATTCCAGGAATTCCGGCTTGGAGCAAATTGACACAGGGACAGAAAAGGCCTGATGCTGAGTCATCCCAGTGACAGTTCCTGGCAAAGGCTTCAGCAGTTTCGCCCATCATCTCTGTAGCGATTGTATTTCCTCTCCTTTTCTTTTGATTCTGTGAGCTACAAAATACTTTCTTTTCGTTGTGGATCTTATTCCTTAAGTTAGTCATAATCAATTTCTGTAGCATGCAACAAAAGATTTCTATAACATCAATGAAGAGCCTTACCAAAAATGTAGGGGAATCTGCAGTTTGCCCCATCTTCATCTCCATCAAAGTTGTAAATGAATCAACCTTCACTTATGGTCTTTGCTACTTTGATAAGTTAGAAAATGTATCTAATTTTTTTCCTTTACTTTTTATCATTAAGTTAAAATCTTGGATGCTTATTGGTCTTATATATGTCCAGCTTTTATAGATTATCAATTTATTTCTTAGTTCACTTTTCTACTGGTATACTTGGAGAACTTTCAGTAGTCAATGACAATGTCTACTGTCCCTGATTATGTTGAAAGTACTAGGGATAGAATGATGATAATCACTTTCTTTAAGAGGTTTTCAATCTAGTGAGTAAGATGGATATAAGCTGTGAATCACAATATTTTGAGGTAAGTCTTCTAATAGAAAACATTGAAAGGTTATTATTAGAGTAATATTAAACTGTTATTCATAACGTGCTAAAAATATTCTCTTGCTTTACATATGGTACTTTAAGTCTGTTAAAATTTATGAGGTCAAATCTGTATATTTTCCCCATTATACTGTGTTTACGAAGTTTATTTTCTTCTAACTTGATTTAGGGTTTCTTCATCTGACATTTATTTCTAAATGCAATGTGAGATACAGAATGTACCTTTTTTGCAAATAATTACTCAATTTTCCCAGAACCACATATTGATCATTTTTTGTTTTCCCACAGATTCGTGCTTATTGCATGTTATGCTTTATTTTCTGTATTTTAGAGCTTGTATATTGAGGTTCTTTTCATTTCTTCTTCAGGTCTGTCTGCATGTTAACATACTATGTTAATTACAGCCATTTTCAATATCATTAGTTGACAGTTCAACTTTGTCTCAATGTTGTGTTATTTTTTTTGTATTTAAACATTCTTTGGCAATTAAAACTTATTTGCTGAGACTTCCCTGGTGGTTCAGTGGCTAGGACTCTATGCTTCCAATGCAGGGGCCTGGGTTTGATCCCTGGTCCAGGAACTAGATTCCACATGCCACATGTAGCTCTCCTGCCACAACTAAAGGCCCCCAAGTGCTGCAACTAAGACTTGTCACAGCCAAATAAATATTTTTTTAATATTCAAAAAACCTTATTTGCTATTCTGTGTGAACTTTCGAATCTCTAAATTTCCCAACAGTCTCTTTCTATTTTAATTTGGATTGTCTACATATGGATGTGTGTATATACACACACATACACATTCAACATTTCTATTTCAGAAAACCCTCTACCTTTTCTCAGTTCTTGTCAATATCCATTAGTAAAGGTTTGAGTTTTAATTTCTTCTGAGTCTTAACTTACTATAACAAAAAGTCAGTAGAAAATTTCAGGCAGCTCTGAAATAATTCCTTGCAACATTTAGAATATAAAATATCTATCTGTTGAGACAGACAAAGGGACAGAGAGACACAGAAGAAACCAATAAAGATGGAGGAAAAAAAAAGACTACTTCAGCTGCCTTCAAGACATTTCAGGATTGGCCTACTTTTTAAATTTTAATCAGCATGGTTAGAAACCAAAGATCATCTTTTTCTTTGAATAAAGAATAAGTCAAAATCCCCACTTAAAATGACTTTATCAGTGTAATTCATTATTTTTTAGTCTTGCTTATCAAATATAGCACTTCTCCTGTCTGTAATTAGATGGCTGTGTTCACTCAGAGAAATCAATATGTATTACTCACATTCAATTCATCTAACTCCTCAAAAATCGCAATTCAAGTAATCAGCAATGCTATTGTCATTTAATAGACATAGAAATAAAGAAGTGATAGACTGTGGTGGGAACTCACCAGCAACGGAGGGAGTTTATATTAGTTCACGTGCCTTATCCATGCAGTCACAGTGCAAACGTGCACATTTAGTGCAATTTTTCTTGTCTGCTAAGCCACGTCAGTTGTGTCTGACTCTGTGAGACCCCATAGACGGCAGCCCACCAGGCTCCGTAATCCCTGGGATTCTCCAGGCAAGAACACTGGAGTGGGTTGCCATTTCCTTCTCCAATGCATGAAAGTGAAAAGTGAAAGTGAAGTCGCTCAGTCATGTCCGACTCTTAGCAACCCCATGGACTGCAGCCCACTAGGCTCCTCCGTCCATGGGATTTTCCAGGCAAGAGTACTGGAGTGGGGTGCCATTGCCTTCTCTGGATTTCTTGTCTAGTAGCACTTAAATTTATAGCCAACCCAACTATACCTCTGGCAATTGTCTTTGATTGAGTACTAAAGCCCTAGTGAAGTCACCCACAAATTTTGTTGTTCAGTGAGGAATTGATTCAGTTCTGATATCATCTATATAGGTCATGAAAACATTTCTTAGTCAAAGAAGAAACAATGCTAACTGCAGAAACTCAGAACCAAGTGCAGTATATCAGTAACAAGCCATCTGATCAGTTGCAAATCTGCATCTTAGAAATTTGCAACACATTGTCTCTTCAAACCACTGCCCTGGTTGTTTTCTGATAAAATCTAGCAACAGGGTTTTTTTTTTTTTTCTTTCCCTTTTCCTTGAGTAATAAGAGAGGCATTAGTCCTTTAAAGGGCTTCCCTGGTGGCTCAGAGGTTAAAGTGTCTGCCTGAAATACGCGATACCTGGGTTCCATCCCTGGGTCGGGAAGATCCCCTGGAGAAGGAAACCGCGACCCACTCCAGTACTCTTGCCTGGAGAATCCCATGGAGGGAGAAGCCTGGTAGGCTACAGTCCATGGGGTCGCAAAGAGTCAGACACGACTGAGCAACTTCACTTTTACTTTCAGTCCTTTAAAATCCTCTCCTTATCCACACATGTTCCCTCCCTCTGTTGTGTTGTTTTGGTTTATGCTAATTGTCCAAGGAGCAGTGGCTGCACAGGCACAGGAGGGCCGAGAGGAGCTATTCCATGTTCAAGGTCGCCACCAGGAGGGGTGGCGGTGAGGAGATACCCCTCATCCAAGGTAAGGAGCAGCAGCTGTGCTTTGCTGGAGCAGCCATGAAGAGATACCCCACATCCAAGGTAAGAGAAACCCAAGTAAGACGGTAGCTGTTACGAGAGGGCGTCAGAGGGCAGACACACTAAAACCATAATCACAGAAAACTAGCCAATCTAATCACACGGACAACAGCCTTGTCTAACTCAATGAAACTAAGCCACCCAAGTTTTGGGTGGGGCCACCCAAAATGGGCAGGTCATAGTGGACAGGTCTAACAGAATGTGGTCCACTGGAGAAGGGAATGGCAAACCACTTTGATATTCTTGAGAACCCCATGAACAGTATGAAAAGGCAAAATGATAGGATACTGAAAGAGAAACTCCCCAGGTCAGTAGGTGCCCAATATGCTACTGGAGATCAGTGGAGAAATAACTCCAGAAAGAATGAAAGGATGGAGCCAAAGCAAAAACAATACCCAGCTGTGGATGTGACTGGTGATAGAAGCAAGGTCCGATGCTATAAAGAGCAATATTGCATAGGAACCTGGAACCTTAGGTCCATGAATCAAGGCAAATTGGAAGTGGTCAAGGAGATGGCAAGAGTGAACGTCGACATTCTAGGAATCAGCGAACTAAAATGGACTGGAATGGGTGAATTTAACTCAGATGACCATTATATCTACTACTGCGGGCACGAATCCCTCAGAAGAAATGGAGTAGCCATCATGGTCAACAAGAGAGTCCGAAATGCAGTACTTAGATGCAATCTCAAAAATGACAGAATGATCTCTGTTCGTTTCCAAGGCAAACCATTCAATATAACAGTAATCCAAGTCTATGCCCCAACCATTAACACTGAAGAAGCTGAACGGTTCTGTGAAGACCTAGAAGACCTTTTAGAACTAACACCCACAAAAGATGTCCTTTTCATTATAGGGGACTGGAATGTCCCCTATATGTAGGAAGTCAAGAAACACCTGGAGTAACAGGCAAATTTGGCCTTGAAATATGGAATGAAGCAGGGCGAAGAATAATAGAGTTTTGCCAAGAGAATGTACTGGTCATAGCAAACACCCTCTTCCAACAACACAAGAGAAGACTCTACACGTGGACATCACCAGATGGTCAACACCAAAATCAGATTGATTATATTCTTTGCAGCCAAAGATGGAGAAGCTCTACACAGTCAGCAAAAACAAGACCAGGAGCAGACTGTGGCTCAGATTATGAACTGCTTATTGCCAAATTCAGACTTAATTTTTGAAGAAAGTAGAGAAAAACCACTAGACCATTCAGGTATGACCTAAATCAAATCCCTTATGACTTTACAGTGGAAGTGAGAAATAGATTTTAGGGACTAGATCTGATAGACAGAGTGCCTGATGAACTATGGACAGAGATTTATGACACTGTACAAGAGACAGGGATCAAGACCATCCCCAAGGAAAAGAAATGCAAAAAAGGAAAATGGCTGTCTGGGGAGGCCTTACAAATAGCTGTGAAAAAAAAAGAAGCAAAAAGCAAAGGAGAAAAGGAGAGATACAAGCATCTATATGCAGAGTTCCAAAGAATTGTAAGAGACAAGAAAGCCTTCCTCAGTGATCAATGCAAAGAAATAGAGTAAAACAACAGAATGGGAAAGACTAGAGATCTCTTCAAGAAAATTAGAGATACCAAGGGAACATTTCATACAAAGATGGGCTCAATAAAGGACAGAAATGGTATGGACCTAACAGAAGCAGAAGAGATTAAGAAGAGGTGGCAAGAATACACAGAAGAACTGTACAAAAAAGATCTTCACGACCCAGATAATCACAATAGTGTGATCATACACCTAGAGCCAGACATCCTGGAATGTGAAGTCAAGTGGGCCTTAGGAAGCATCACTACAAACAAAGCTAGTGGAGGTGATGGAATTTCAGTTGAGCTATTTCAAATCCTGAAAGATGATGCTATGAAAGTGCTGCACTCAATATGCCAGCAAATTTGGAAAACTCAGCAGTGGCCACAGGACTGGAAAAGGTCAGTTTTCATTCCAATCCCAAAGAAAGGCAATGTCAAAGAATGCTCAAACTACCACACAATTGCACTCATCTCACATGCTAGTAAAGTAATGCTCAAAATTCTCCAAGCCAGACTCCAACAATACGTGAACCGTGAACTTCCAGATGTTCAAGCTGTTTTAGAAAAGGCAGAGGAACCAGAGATCAAATTGGCAACATCCTCTGGATCACTGAAAAAGCAAGAGAGTTTCAGAAAAATATCTATTTCCGCTTTATTGACTATGCCAAAGCCTTTGACTGTGTGGATCACCACAAACTGTGGAAAATTCTGAAAGAGATGGGAATACCAGTCCACCTGACCTGCCTCTTGAGAAACCTATATGCAGGTCAGGAAGCAACAGTTAAAACTGGACATGGAACAACAGACTGGTTCCAAATCGGGAAAGGATTATGTCAAGGCTGTATACTGTCACCCTGCTTATTTAACTTATATGCAGAGTACATCATGAGAAACGCTGGGCTGGAAGAAGCACAAGCTGGAATCAAGATTGCCTGGAGAAATATCAATAACCTCAAATATGCAGATGACACCACCCTTATGGCAGAAAGTGAAGAGGAACTAAAAAGCCTCTTGATGACAGTGAAAGAGGAGAGTGAAAAAGTTGGCTTAAAGCTCAACATTCAGAAAACGAAGATCATGGCATCTGGTCCCATCACTTAATGGCAAATAGAGGGGGAAACAGTGTCAGACTTTATTTTTGGGGGCTTCAAAATCACTGCAGATGGTGACTGCAGCCATGAAATTAAAAGACGCTTACTCCTTGGAAGGAAAGTTATGACCAACCTAGATAGCATATTCAAAAGCAGAGACATTACTTTGCCAACAAAGGTCCATCTAGTCAAGGCTATGGTTTTTCCTGTGGTCATGTACGGATGTGAGAGTTGGACTGTGAAGAAAGCTGAGCCCCGAAGAATTGATGCTTTTGAACTGTGGTGTTGGAGAAGACTCTTGAGAGTCCCTTGGACTGCAAGGAGATCCAACCAGTCCATTCTGAAGGAGATCAGCCCTGGGATTTCTTTGGAAGGAATGATGCTAAAGCTGAAACTCCAATACTTTGGCCACTTCATGCAAAGAGTTGACTCATTGGAAAAGACTCTGATGCTGGGAGGGACTGGGGGCAGGAGGAGAAGGGGATGACAGAGGATGAGATGGCTGTATGGCATCACCGACTCGATGGACATGAGTTTGAATGAACTCCGGGAATTGATGATGGACAGGGAGGCCTGGTGTGCTGCTATTCATGGGGTCACAAAGAGTAGGACACGACTGAGCGACTGAACTGAACTGAATGAATTTAGAGCAGTAGCTTTTAAGGTTTTCTTAATCATTTCCAGCTAATTCGGAATATTCATGAATGGAAAGAACTTGCAAACCATGGTTATCTCCTGAAGTCCCTAATTCACCTATTGATCACTTTAAAGTCTATAGATTTCTGGAAGTAAGAAATCCTGTTTTAGAAATACTGGTAAATATTTTAAAGGAATCTTAGACAAAATGACTGTATTAAATACAAATATTTTACATGCAGACACACCTCTAGCCCTATAATCTTAGATGACATCTCTAAATGCCTCCCAGTTTTTCATTTCCTTGATCCACCATAATATTAATGTGATATATTATTTCAGATATTACTAGAAAATATTCAGATGTACAAATTGGTAGATGTAGTCATTTCTGCTTACATTACTGTTAGGTAGGAAGTTAGGTATGAGCAAGGATGGGAGGCTAAGGAAAAGGTTGCAAGCTGATCTCTAAACCCCATTCAGACACACCCAGGAGAGTTCACAGATATGCTACAAAAATAACCACAGGGGCTTTTCCAATTCCTACACAAGCACCCTAGGCACCCAGTGGATACAAACTTACCACAGGGGCTTCCTCAAGGAATCCTAGAAAGCTAGGAGCCAATCAAGGGTTCATAAATATTCTAAGATGCTGCTAAGTCGCTTCAGTCGTGTCTGACTCTGGGCAACCCTATGGACTGCAGCCTACCAGGCTTCTCCGTCCATGGGATTCTCCAGGCAACAGTACTGGAGTGGGGTGCCATTGCCTTCTCCAAAATATTCTATACATATACATATATTTGATTATAACAGACTGAATTATGGGAAGACAAATACAACTGTTCTGTAACTTGCAACTGTCAACTGGCCTTGGACATACACCTATTTGCATTCCCTTTCTTGATTGGTGGTGGGTACAAGCCCTATTTTGCACAGGGTACAACCAGGAGGAGTGTGAGCCATGCTAAGTCCCTTCCATTGTGTCAGACTCTGTGCAACCCAATGAACTATAGCCCCCCAGGCTCCTCTGTCCATGGGATTCTCCAGGCAAGACTACTGGAGTGGGTTGCCATGCCCTCCTCCAGGGAATCTTCCTGACCCTGGGATCAAACCCATATCTCTTACGTCTCCTGCATCCGCAGGCAGGTTCTTTAATACTATCCTGGGAAAGAGACAGAAGTATAAAAAGCGGGAAGCCAAAAGGGAATGTTAGGTCAACTCCTTTCCGGCTGGTCTACTCCCATGTCTTGGGAGTGCCTATCTAATAAAAGATCTGTCTGCTTCAGCTGTAACTTGTCTGTTGTTTTAAACCCTTTAGTCCACTGTTCCAAATTTTTGTTGCTATAAGAACTGAGGGAGAAAAATAAACCAATCTGATGTTGCTGCTGCTAAGTCGCTTCAGTCGTTTCCAACTCAGTGCGACCCCAGAGACAGCAGCCCACCAGGCTCCCCCATCCCTGGGATTCTCCAGGCAAGAACACTGGAGTGGGTTGCCATTTCGTCCTCCAATGCATGAAAGTGAAAAGTGAAAGTGAAGTCGCTCAGTTGTGTCTGACTCCTAGCGACCCCATGGACTGCAGCCCACCAGGCTCCTTCGTCCATGGGACTTGCCAGGCAAGAGTACTGGAGTGAGGTGCCATTGCCTTCTCCAATGTTACCACATTATAAATGCAAGGCTGTATAACGGGCAGCAGACATGGAGTCAACATGCCCACTTAGTAGATGACAAACAATGTTTCTAAACCTGGCTCTACTTTCAGTTGACCTTGGGCAATTATTAACTCCCTAAAGTTCTTTATTACACATAGGGGACCTTAGACTAATGACCTGGGTTTTCCCTGGGTCTAAATAGCTGACTTCTGGTAAGTTTTCATCTGTTTCATAATCAGCCAGAGCTGACTTTGTGTGCCAGGTACAATAACTGTTGGTTGCTTTACTTGCGTTTTTAAACACTGTTTTCCTAAAGTTTTGTATTGGGCAGAATAGAGAAAAGCCAGGGCAATAAAAGGTAAAGGCTTAAATGGGTGGTACATGGATTTTTGAAACTAAGCATATAGTGAAACAGCAGTATCAGAAGACATTTCCTCATCTGCTAAAAATGAATTGCAGAGCAGTAATCTCAAAAGATTTTCCTTGAATGATGGAAATCAATTCAGAAATTACCATTATTAATATTGTGTGCCCTGCACTAATATATAGTCATAATAAAACTTGTGAATAAGAGGGCATTAATTCATTATGTAACGTGGCTTCTCGAGACTACAATTTCAGTTTTCCTCTAATATAAAAATACTGTTCACAAACTAACTGTTGAAAGTCAAGCTAGGACCCATTCTTTACACGAAGGTAAACACACACACATTTATTTGGATATGTAAGCTAAAGACTCTAAAGAAAATAATGAAATGAAAAGCATGGAAAGTGAAACTGGAATCATAATTGCACACTTTCATGAGCAAGAGTAGAGAAAATACTGCAAGGTTTTATCTGTAATTGGACTGACTGGATAACCAAATCAATTTTGAATTAAAGATGAACTAATTTTGAAATTTTGAAGTGTTTTGTCATTTATTATTAGATGATCAGATTGTGAAGTTTTGGGGGTTTTTTGGGGGGGTGATGCATAAACTTTAGGAAAACTTTGACCTCAAACTCTAGGGGTTCTTTCTGATTGACTTTCACAGAGGTACATGAATACATTCCTTTCAATGTGGAAGAAGTAGAATGTTTCTCATTAAAATTATGTAGCTGAGTGCTTTATTTCTACTTCAAATTCACTCATCTCCTTTAAATGGGGTTATGTAGAAGGACCGTGAATAGTCATAAACACCCTTTAAAATGTTGTTAGTTTGAATGAAATATGTTAGAAGAGTATTTGTTAGGGGAAGCACACTGATTTAAACAGTCCACCCTGGCCAGGCACCATAGTAACCATTTGCATGAGTTGTTTTATGACAGGAGATCCTGATAAGGAATACGGAACTAATAAGCCACCACCAACCGGAAGAGTTCGGGAAAAGTCGAAAGGAGACACCGCATGTCCATCCATTTCCCAGAATCCCTCTCGTTAGCATCCATCTTGGCTGAACGATGCGTGCACCACCAGGAAAGACTCTGAATTAGAATGATTGGCCAAAGGCCACCCGGAAACTAATCCCATCACCATAAAACCCAAGACTTCGAGCCACGCAGCAGAGCAGTTCCCCTGGGTTCCCTTACCCTACTGCTCTCCACCCGGGTGCCCTTTCCCAATAAAATCTCTTGCTTTGTCAACACAATGTGTCTCCTCGGACAATTCATTTCCAAGTGTTAGACAAGAGCCCAGTTTCCGGCCCTGGAAAGGGTCCCCCTTCCTGCAACAGTATTTCCCACTTCAGTTCCTCTGAAAAAAATGTTATTTGATTTTAAATAATTTTTAAAGACAGGTATCCTGTCATATTTTGCTTAATTATCTTTAAATTGTTGACCATCTTTAAAGGTTTTTAAGTAGTCTTAAACCGTCTTTAACTCCTTAATCATCTTTAACTGCCATCCTATGCAGTGTTTTCAGTTACACAGCTTCAGAAGTAACATGTATCAGATATTAACCATGATCATTTTCCAGTTCTTAGATTAATGTGAGTATATTTGTGTGGGTAGATGGGTATTGACTGGAGACAAAATGAGATGGAAAGAGACTGAGCCATGGATAGTGGATAGGCTGGTAGGTGATAAATCATTTATATACATATATAAATAAGTTACAAAATATATAGAAAGTTACCTACTTATATTTTTTATGATCTATTCTATTTTACCCCACAAAAATATAAGCTTTATGAGGGCAAGGGTTTTGATTTACTCTCTAATATTGTCAAAGCCAACTAGAACAATGTTTTGCACACAGCTGGAACACAGTTCAATTTGTTACAATTTACTTGAATAAACCAGTATCATTATTAATTAGTAAGACAGTACCTGAAAGGATGAGAATTATGCCTTATGAAGTATATTCATCACTTAGGATGGGTTGGTGAATTTGTTTCAAATTCAGGAGTAGTTACAGTTTTCCTGAGAGCCTTTCCAGTATGTGTACATGCGTGTGTATTTTGTGTGTGTGTGTGTGTGTGTGTGTGTGTGTGAGAGAGAGACAGAGAGAGAGAGAAAGACAGACTACGAGAGAATGCAAATGAATTTCGGGTTTACTGAACTGCTTGCAGTTTTTAATTCCCTGAAACATGTTAGTTTTCAAAAAACAAAATTATTTCACCATTAATTAAATGAATATAAATTACTATTAATTAAAATAAACTTCACTGTCTTACTTAACAATTTATTAATAGAAACTAATCATGACTATTTGACAAATTATGTTTCAAGAAGATCATGGTGTTTATTGTATTGCTATTCACAGTAAATGTGATCTTTTTACAAAAGTTATGCAGTATTGAAATTAAAATCCAGTATAGGTCAGAAAGTGAATTTGGTGGCCTGGAGTCTTGACAACTTGACATTTACTTGAGTTACTAAATTCCATCTAGAAAATAAAGCAATCTGAGCTCATGGGCTGCCCTGCAGCAAAACAAGTCAAAGCTAAAGTGAATTTGCAGACTAGGTAGAACTTGAATTGCTTGTATAAACTTAAGTTGCTAACTTTATCTATTATCTCCCCTAAACCTGAGTGCCCCCCTTCCCACACACTCCCTGCATGGTCACCCTCAGTGACACACAGACCTTGCTGCTTTATCCTAATATTTCTGTTCAATGTCACATTTCTCTGCACTTTGTTACATTTTGGTCTGGTGGTTTTGAAAATGTATTTAATTACCTGAAAAATACTCCCAAATAAAAGTCTGTTCCCTCCAAAAAAACCTCAAAACCCCTTAAAATTAATACAAAAGCTCTGTTTCTGCTTAGAAAGTTGTGACTTGCCCTGATATATAATGCAGTGGATTTACAAGATGTTATTTGTTTGCAAAGTGAAAACCCACATTCTTAGCCAAGTATTTGAAAATTTCCTTAAAAGTTCCATTTTGATAACTAGATGCTTTTAGTAAGTGGCTTTACGCTTATTTGAAAACTATTGATTAGTAATGCAACAACACGTTTATTGTGTTTAATCACCTTAATAAAGTCCTAAAAGTTACAACCAAATACTGTAATATTATAGTACTCACCTGGCAACAGGTAAATTTTGTATTGAAATGTAACAATCACAAGCTATACTCTCCTTAATGATATCTAAAAACTAGCCTTTTAAACCAGACGTGATGACTACTAAGGGGAAAATACTCGCTGCCAATTTTGTACTAACCCAAATGCAATTATAAGTGTTCAAGTAAAATAGAACGAAAAATTCCATTTACAGTTCATGCATTAAGTGATGAAAAAATGTGCAACCATTCTCAAACATAAAATTAACATCATTCCTAGTTCACCAGTAAATTATTCATCTGCTCCATAATTATTTTAAATTACTAAATAGGGGGGAAGTAATCTTTAAAATTAAAAAAAAAAACAAACTTGTAAAAAATGCTGACATTTTGGACAGCTCCCTTCTGATTTCTACAACATTTCTATGAAGTGTTTTTACTTTTTTTTTTAGCTTTGCCAAATCAGAAATGAGCCCCACCAAAGTCGTTTCCGCCGCTGGGGTTTGGGTTTTATTTTTGTTGTGTTTTGCTGCGTTGTGTTTAGGGGCAAAATATTCTTCCAGTGAAAGGGATTAAGGATCTACATAACTGGGGAAGTGGTGTTCTCAGCTTAATATCCGGCTCCCTGTACTGAGCTAATTTTTAAATGTTTTCCAAAGGTTCTAGCTGGTAAGAAGGGAGCTGCCCTCTCCACTTCCATTCCCCGCTACAATTCATTCGCTTCTGTACAGGACCACCACAGCCTCTCCATCTATGCCAGGCAGGGACAGTTTGTCAGTGCCGAGGTATTTCAAGAACTTTCCAAGCAAAGACTCCTAGGAGACAAAAGACCACGTACAAAGCAATCGCCAAGAATAACTTTGTGCGTCCGGAAGAGGGATGGAGAAACCCCTGCACTGAGCTCCGGAGATCTGGACTTAGCCCGGTAGCACCATCCATTTGCAGCAGCGAAAAAAACAAAACAAAACAAACAAAAAAACAACAGCCTTCTGCGGAAAAGGTTTACATCGCTGGTGGAACTCCCAGTGGCTTTACAAAATAAGTTAATCTAATATATAAAATAAAAAACAGTGTAGGTACTGGAGGCAGCTGGGTACGTAACCCTGGTTACACTTGGGAGGTTAACCTGCTTTAGGTCTAGTTGCCCAGACCCCAGCGGGCTGGAACTTTCTCCGAGGGCGGAGCCACCCTACAGTTCGCAGCGGCCACGCGCGCGCCCGGCCGTGTCCGGATCCCGAAGATATCTACTAAGGTAGCTTGATGAGGTAGGGACTCCACCTGAACCGGCACTCGAGCCCCGCCCCGTTCCAGTGACATGCGTGCCCCACACTGGCGCGGGCCAGGAACACCCTCAATCAGTCCCTCAAAGCTTGACTCTCTCCCTCCCCAAATCTGCATCCCCGAAAAGTGTAGCGAGCTCCTCTTCCTACGTGGGGCGTCCGACACACAAAAAAGTCGCCACTCTCCAAGCCTAGCTCCATTCCCCAACCCTCGTTCCTCTCCCCCCTCTCCGTCATCCTTTTTTCCAGCGAAGCGGACCAACCTTTACTTTCCTCTTTCATCTCCTCCCCTCCAAAGTCCCCGGCGCAAAGTGGGAGTTTTGGGAGCCTCGGTGAATGTGCCTGTCCCCTGGCGCACTGACAGCTCCCTCTTTTCATCAAGGCAATAAACTTCAATTTGCCAGGCTCTTAAATGAGCCACTGAGGACTTTCCCCGTGCGTTCTCGTGCGCTCTCCCTCCAGCTGAGCCAAGTGCATCCAATTCACTCTATCCCAGCCTGGAGCCCTGAAGGACGTAGGTTCACGCGAGAGGGGACCCACCGCGCTCCCAGCAAAGTGCCCTAAACCGCGCGCTCACACACGCAAATGCATACACAATGCCATCCCCGCGCTATCAAAGTCAGCCGGCGCAGAGGGGAAAACGCACGAGCAGGAGTGGCACCCGGGCGATCATCAGCCTAGCCGCGCGTCCGGACTCGCTGCCCGGGTCCCAAACACCTTTGTCTGAATGCCCCAGGAACAATGAGCCTGGAAACCCCCAAAGATAACATCAGTGGCCCCGGGGGCGGCGCGCGCACTGCCGGGCCAGACCTTACCCGTGGGGCGCGTGGTCTCCCGCCGCTTGGCTGGCCCGCGGGCCACAGGGACGCTGCAGCCGGGGTCCCGTAGATGCTGCTGCTCCGCTGCCGCTGCCCCATCCCCAACGGCAGCATCACTTCGCTGCCGCCTCCGCCTCCTCGTGCTCCGTTCTCTCGACCGCCCCTCCCCGGCGTCCGCCTGCAGGACCGGCAGCGCCTGCGGCGCTGCGGGGTGGGCAGCAGCGGAGGCGGTGGCGCCCGCGCGAGCTCGCCCAGCTGCACCGGCTAGAGCAGCCGCGGCGGCAGCCGGAGCACCCGAGCCAGGCTGCGCTTCCCCGGCGAAGGCTCTGGCCTCGGCGACTGACAACGCTGGCTAGCCAATCGCTGCGTCGCCCCGCAAGGCGGGGGGAAACCAATCAGAGCGGAAGGCCCATGGCTTTCCTCCGCCTTTGCTCAGCAGGCTCGTTTCCGGGAGAGGCAGCGAGGCTGCTCGCGTTTGGGATGGGGGAGGCAAGGGAGGAGCGCGCGGCGGGACTCCTGGCTTTCGAGCCTTAGGTGAGGCTGAACGACCGGGCCCACTCAGGTGGGCCTGGCGCGGTTTTTGATGGTCCGGAGCCCGCGGCTTAGCAGAAAAGGGCGTGCTGGGGTGAGTCAGTCCCCAGAGCGTCGGCTTGGAGGGTCAGCTTCTTGGCATCCCTGCGCCCCGGCCATGGGACCCGAGTGGGACACGAACGGCAGTGCGGGAGAGCGCATCCCTGGAAGTGGTCGGCGCCTTGGAGAAATCATGCGAACAGTCACCAGACAGCGCCCCCGTCCTTCTCCCTTTGGTAGCTTTGGCATCTGAAAAGAGTGGTACTTCTGAGCCTCCGAACTGCTCCTTGCCATAGTAATCAGTCCAAAAGATTGCCCGAGCTATGAAAGAGGAATTTGGAGAAATGTTCTCAAAGTTGTAGGTGGAGGGTCCCTCCAGACCTTCCTTCCAAATGAACTTCCCCACCTCCACCCAGCAAAACAAAACACCTCAGGGAGCAAGGAGAAAGCTAATTTAAACAGGCAACGTAGTTGGTTTGTACCCCCCTTTTTAAACCTTTGGGGAATCACTTCTGAATGATTAAATGGGTGCTCTTTTGTTCGTGTGTGTGTGTGCGCGCGCGCGCGCCCACGCGCGCACTTGACACAAACACGAGAGAAATATTTAACAAGGAAAGAAAAAGAGAAAATGGCAAACTTTCCCCACATGACCATCTCCCAGAATTAATAATGAGCTTTCCTTATGCAGCATTATAAGTCCCTTCAGTGCAAATACGACTCAAAGGTCCAGAGTTCTAATAAGTCTATAATCAATTGCAGTAAATTATTGTTGCAGTAAGACAAGCTTAAATTCTACAAGAAGATGTTAATGTGTGGGTCATTCTTCGAGTAACCTTCTCTATCTTACAAAGTTGTTGCGAAAGTCAAAAATCACGTGTATAAATTAGCAACATAGTGGTCTGATTAGTTGGAATTCAGAATGCTGCTGCTGCTGCTAGTTCTAATTATATTTAAGTGATCTTTGTCTTCTTGCAACAATCACCTTTCTTCATTTGCCTTCCAAGATAATTCCGTGTAACCCATGATACCTTAAACAAACCCTGCGGAAATTTTGTGAGCACTCTAAGGAAAAATTTGATTGCAGAATAGACTTGTGTGTTGCAGTCTTCTAGTACTATAGAAAATGTATGTACATATCAGCACCATTCATCCAAATTTTCTTGTACTCGTCCCCCCCCCCCCACCCCGCGTCATGAGTCATTTGACCAATCTAGTTTGGGAGATAGACCATCTCTGATTATGAAAACAACAGTGCAAATAAAACATATATTATTTATTTTTAAGCCTGAAAACATGTATGCACCACATCACTTTGAATTTTTAATCTAGAGGAGGGTTTTTGTTTGTTTGTTTGTTTAGCATTTTAAATTACTTCTATAACTGTGTAACTTAAAATTAACACCCTCATTAACTACATGAAGTAATCAGTAGAGGAATGGAGTTTAAGTCTGGGAGAGAAAGGGAAAAAAAGGTGCTTTATTCAAACTGGGGGGAAAAGGGAGTTATTTGTAATAACTAGAAATATTAAAAAGTATATCTTAAAATTAGAAAATTTAAATGCAATAACAGTTTAGAAATATTTGTGATAAAAGATAAAATGACATTCAATCAAAAGACTAATCCTGACTAAAGAAAGCATGTGTAATATGAAAATGTTACCAAACTTTAGAATGCTAAAAATTTTTAGAGAGGTGCACATAATATCTACATAATTTTTCTAACTACCCCTCTGTGCCCTGCCTAATACAGTCTTTTCTAGTATCCTGTAATCTTTTCTATTATATCTGGTATTTTGCAACAGTCAGTCCTGAAAATATTTGGGTCCTAATGTATTTGGTAGTGATTAAGATGATCAAACAACTTCTTACAGAAGCAAAAATATTAAAGAAAATTAACAGCATACAACATACAGATAAAACAGCAATACTGCCTACCGCTAAGGCTGCAGTCCATGGGCTCGAAAGAGTCGGACACGACTGAGCGACTTCACTTTCGCTTTTCACTTGTCCTGTGTTAGAGAAGGAAATGGCAACCCACTCCAGTGTTCTTGCCTGGAGAATCCCAGGGATGGGGAAGCCTGGTGGGCTGCCGTCTATGGGGTCGCACAGAGTCGGACACGACCGAAGTGACTTAGCAGCAGTAGCAGTGCTATGCATAAGCAGCTTTGAGCAAAAGAAACCTGTACACCATTAACAACTTACTAAGAATGAAAACCATTAAATATTTAAAATCGATTGAAAATTATAAAAAAAAGATAGCTGAAAAGATTGCATGCTGATTCTAGTTTTATGCATGGCTGTGAATTTCATCATCTATATTGGTCAGAAAGTCCAGTGTTATTTAAATATGCGTATTTAATGAGCTAATTCCTCTTTGTGTGCGTTTTTAAGTATGTCTGTTTTTCTCCCCATGCAATGAGAGAACTCACACAACTTGTTAGAGGAGGAAGAAATTTGCTTGTGTGCGTTCATGCTAAGTCGCTTCAGTCATGTCTGACTCTGAGATGCTATGGACTACAGCCTGCCAGACTCCTCTGTCCAAGGGATTCTCCAGGAAAGAATACTGGAGTGGGTTGCCACGCCCTCCTCCAAGGGATCTTCCTGACCCAGGGATAGAACTTGTATCTCTTGCATTGGCAGGTGGGCTCTTTATTGCTATTGTCATCTGGGAAGCCCAAACTTTAACATATATATAATAATTTTATATTAATTGATGCAAAAAAATCTATATTTATCAAGAATAGAAACTGAATACTTCATTGGAATCAATCCTGAATAAAAGCTACATCCAGCAGACACAAAACTGAATAAAAAGGAAAGAAATCAATCTAGTTCCAGCTCTGCTTATGACCAGGTGAAAAATCGCAGGTCAGTCACTTAAACTTACCCAGCATTTCTTATCTGTAAAATAGAGATTAAAAACAAAGTAAACCTATAGCTGATTTTCTTAGATGTGAGGATTAATTTATAATTGGAACTATAAGCCACAACGGGCTTTCTGCAGAAAAGATCTTCCAGAAAGGTAGCGCACTGGAATTTAATGATAATATTACCCTATTCCGAATGTGACTTAATATAACTCTCACAACAGCCCTGTTCATTGTGGATATGTATTGATAATACCTGTTTCTACAGATGAATGTAAGTTCAAAGAGGCTTTTTTTTTTTTTTTACCAATTTTACAGTAAATTGACTGTCAGATACATTTTATTTGTTGTCATCCAGAGACTGTTTTTCTCATGGTTCCTTCACTATGCCATTTCCAATATGGTTGAAATATGCACATTTAAAGGCTGGTTCCTTCATTTAAATGAGAGTCAACCCATTTCATTTAGTATTGGATGTCAGTTGCACCTGGAATAAAGGGATTTCACCCAGTAATGTAATTAATTAGATAACTTCAAATACATAAGTTTTCTTTTTTCATATTTAGAACTCTGAAACATCTATAACAATGGATGCCATGCTCATGTTAGAAGATTACTATGTAAGTTTCTTGTGTTAAAAGATTAAAGAATAATCGAGACAAGAAAACAAAACCACCAGAAAGAAACTGTATTCTATTCAGGTCATCATAACTAGTATTTTTTTTTTTTTTTACAAACTTTATACCAGCACCCCCATGAACACACATGGATACAATAAAGTCACTCATCAAAATTTAATAGGGAACAGGTCTCCAAACCAAGCAAATATTACAACACCTACCTTTATACTATTCCCCCTCATCATACTTTTCTCCTGAGACTTGGGAGTTGTCAGGAGAAAGGGAATCATTGAAACTAAGAGAATGTAAAAGATATCCAAGGACAAAGTACAGACAGAGCAACAAACGTAGGAAATTACTTACAATTAAGAGAACATAAAGATGGCAGGGTCTCTTTGCAGGGGAGGTAATTTAATATGAAGTCCCAGAAGAAACTGAAAAGTAATTTGGCACTGTAGAATTCAAGGAAAGATAAAGTTGTTAAAGGACTGGAGGTTAAATATGCCAACTCTTGACTCTAAATGTTGACGAGAGATATTATGGTAGGCTGATTTGAATGAAAATCATCTGAGCCACACAGAATGGGAAAAGGAGTTCCAGTGGGCATGCTTCTATCACGCTGCAAGTGTGCTAAGACACTTCAGTGGTGTCCAACTCTTTGCAACCCTATGGACCATAGCCCTCCAGGCTCCTCTGCCCATGGGTTTCTCCAGGCAAGAATACGGGAAGCAGTTGTTGTGCTTTCCTCCAGGGGATCTTCCTGATCCAGGAATTGGAACTGCATCTCTTAGGTCTGCTGCAGGTGGGTTCTTTATCAATAGCACCACATGGGAAGTCCCTACTATTATGTTAGAAAAGGGTTATGTTATTCATTCTAGGTTTAGTATTTTGAAATAAAGGTGGAGTTATGATTTATACAGAAGGCTGTATAATAATTTTAATTGACACAAAATCTCACAGAGTCTTAAAGTATGGACAGTCTTTATTGTTATCATTGAAACAAAACATTTGCAAAGATACACAATCCTTCAATGAGTGTGTATGTTACGGAAACCAAACCATTACCAAAATTGAAGAAAAAATCTTTCTTTAACTACCCTTTAGATTATCTTCAATTTTTATAATCTCGAATTAGGTTGTTTGCTTGACTAATAACTAATAATCCAATCTCTTGTAATAATGTCTCTTTTTTCCCTGTAACTTTAATCACTAAAGTTAATCTACTTTTCTATTTCATGCTGGACCTGCATGTTGCATTGATCCAGCCTCAAGCAGAAAAGTGGAAAGGAGATGAGGGGGCTTGTGGGGAAGGCTAGGCAAATGAAGGAAGAGAAGTGGGGGACGGAAAGAGTAGGAAGGAGAGGTGTAGAGGTTTTTCTTAGTTATTTGTGAAGCAGTTTTCCATGGCTTCATAAATCAATACTTCTCTCAGAAGCCACTTAAAGTAAAGGACACTAAAAAATTAATTTTAAAAAAGTATTGACTTCTATATTACCACAGTAGAATGCTGTTTAAGTGCCTAGCATAGTGCTAGGAGCTTAATAAATGTTTGATCAAGGAAAAAGGAATTTATAAATATTGCATGGGTTTTTGCAGGGGAAGGGGCAGGCTGCTGCTAAAAGTTAAAATCAACTGATAACATTTAACATGTCTTGTAATTATGACTATTTTACCTTATGTAAATGAAATCTTAATATGCAATATTACTTTGCAAGTTTTCCCAAAATTGCTGGGCAGATCATATGATGGGATACGTTCTCTCCTCAGTCTGAATCTTTCTTTTTCCTTAGCTTCCCAGCCCCTCACCCAAGTCAGGTATAACTCTTTCTCCAGGTGGTTTTGGATGATTAGGAAGTATGCCTGGAGAATGATCCTGCTTGCTAGGGAGAAAAGTGTGGGTAAAAGGTCAAAGCTGAGTTCCTAGGGACTGGGGCAGATGAAGCTAATAACATGAATCATCATTAGCTTTTACTGATGCCAAGTCATGCAAGTCTGTGGAGTTCATACAGAAAGAGAAATTTGGATCAATAGGACTTTATGCAACCATGCAGCTTGATACTAGAAATTAAGTTTGTAAAGGTTTTTTCTTCCTTAAAAATTTTTTCTCTGTTGTGAAAGCCTGCCTTAGTTTCTGTACCTGTAGATAAACCCATAGTATTTTCTTTCAGCCCCCTTTTTAAATTTTTTTGATGATGCATTACTTTGGAGGTAGGCTGGATATGTCCTTTATAGTCAGTAACCTTTGGTGTCTATTTAACAGTGTACTGATAATGCACAATAGGATTGATTTTTTAAATCCACTTCTCTGAATGTTTAAAAAACCAAGTCACAAACATAAACAGCCTTTGTTTTGTCATTGGCTAGTATTATGGCTGGCAATGCTAGGGGTAGGTAGGTGCCATTGTTTAGTTGGTAAGTGAAGTGTGCAAGCCACTGCTGTGCTGTGCTTAGTTGCTCAGTCATGTCCGACTCTACAAGCCGATGGCCTGTATGTAGCTGGCCAGGACCCTCTGTCCATGGTTATTCTTCAGGCAAGAATACTGGACTGTGTTGACATGCCTCCAGGGGATTTTCCCATCCCAGGGATTGAACCTGGTCTCGCGCATTGCAGGCAGATTCTTTACCTTCTAACCACCAGGGAAGCCCACAAGCCATTGCTACTTCTGTTTCATTACAAGTTGACTTACAAAACCCAGTGAACACCATGGAACGCTTTTACATTCCCAGAGAAAACTATATAGACTTGCACATCTCAGTGTAGAAGGCCTTAAATAAAAATAGCCAACTAAATATTTTATGCCCTCACAATGTCAAAATTTTTGAGGCTTTAAAATAAACTGAGGAGTTGAGAGCATGTGTTTATAAGTGTAATACCACAGAATGTGAGTTTCTTTGCACATAGATTCATTCAAGCCCATCTACCTTTAGCTGCTAGTGGAGAGGACTTTTAGATAAGGTTAGAGAAAATTACTCAGTTCAGTCACTCAGTCGTGTCTGACTCTTTGTGACCCCATGGACTGCAGCATGCTCCGCCTCCCTGTTCATCACCAACTCCCAGAGTTTACTCAAACTCATTTCCATTGAGTCAGTGATGACATCCAACCATCCCAACCTCTGTCATCACCTTCTTCTCCTGCCTTCAATCATTCCCAGCATCAGGGTCTTTTTGGATGAGTCAGTTCTTCATATCAAGTGGCCAAAATATTGGAGCTTCAGCTTCAGCATCAGTCCTTCCAATGAATAATCAGGACTTATTTCCTTTACGATGGACTGGTTGGATCTCCTTGCAGTCCAAGGGACTGTCAAGAGGCTTCTCCAAAACCACAGTTCAAAAGCATCAATTTTTGGTGCTCAGCTTTCTTTATAGTCCGACTCTCATATCCTTATATGACTACGGGAAAAACCATAGCTTTGACTAGATGGACCTTTGTTGGTAAAGTAATCTCTCTGCTTTTTAATATGCTGTCTAGGTCGGTCATAACTTTTCTTCCAAGGAGCAAGCATCTTTTAATTTCATGGCTGTAGTCACCATCTGCAGTGATTTTGGAGCCCCCCAAAATAAAGTCTGTCACTGTTTCCCTATCTATTTGGCATGAAGTGATGGGACCAGATGCCATGATCTTCGTTTTCTGAATGTTGAGCTTTAAGCCAACGTTTTCACTCTCTTCTTTGACTTTCATTGAGAGGCTCTTTACTTCCTCTTTGCTTTTTGCAATAAGGGTGGTGTCATCTGCATATCTGAGGTTATGGATATTTCACCCTGCAATCTTGACTCCAGCTTGTACTTCAGCCCACCGTTTCTCATGATGTACTCTGCATATAAATAAGCAGGGTGACAATATACAGCCTTGACATAATCCTTTCCTGATTTGGAACCAGTCTGTTGTTCTATGTCCACTTCTAACTGTTGCTTCCTGACCTGCATACAGATTTCTCAAGAGGCAGGTCAGGTGGTCTGGTATTCCCATCTCTTTCAGAATTTTCTACAGTTTGTGGTGATCCACACAGTCAAAGGCTTTGGTGTAGTCAATAAAGCAGAAATAGATGTTTTTCTGGAACTCTCTTGCTTTTTCCATGATCCACTTGAAGTTAGCAATTTGATCTCTGGTTCCTCTGCCTTTTCTAAAACCAGCTTGGAAGTTCACAGTTTACGTACTGTTGAAGCCTGGCTTGGAGAATTTCGAGCATTACTTTACTAGCATGTGAGATGAGTGCAATTTTGCAGTAGTTTGAACATTCTTTGGCATTGCCTTTCTTTGAGATTGGAATGAAAACTGACCTTTTCCAGTCTTGAGGCCACTGCTGAGTTTTCCAAATTTGCTGGCATATTGAGTACAACACTTTCACAGCATCATCCTTTAGGATTTGAAATAGCTCAACTGGAATTCCATCACCTCCACTAACTTTGTTCATAGTGATGATTCCTAAGGCCCACTTAACTTCACATTCTATGATGTCTGGCTCTAGGTGTGTGATCACACCACTGTGATTATCTGGGTCATGAAGATCTTTTTTGTATAGTTCTTCTATGTATTCTTGCCACATCTTGTTAATATCTTCTGCTTCTGTTAGGTCCATACCATTTCTGTTCTTTATTGAGCCTATCTTTGCATGAAATGTTCCCTTGGTATCTTTATTTTTCTTGAAGAGATCTCTAGTCATTTACATTCTGTTGTTTTTCCTCTATTTCTTTGCACTGATCAGTGAAGAAGGCTTTCTTATCTCTCTTTGCTATTCTTTGGAACTCTGCATTCAAATGGGTATATCTTTCCTTTTTCTCCTTTGCTTTTTGCTTCTCTTCTTTTCACAGATATTTGTAAGGTCTCCTCAGTCAGCCATTTTGCTTTTTGCATTTGTTTTTCTTGGGGATGGTCTTGCTCCCTGTCTCCTGTACAATGTCATGAACCTCCATAGTTCATCAGGCACTCTATCAGATCTAGTCTCTTAAATTTATTTCTCACTTCCACTGTATAATTGTAAGAGATTTGACTTAGGTCATACCTGAATGGTCTAGTGGGTTTCCCCACTTTCTTCAATTTCAGTCTGAATTTGGCAATAAGGAGTTCATGATCTGAGTCATAGTCAGCTCCCAGTCTTGTTTTTGCTAACTGTATAGAGCGTCTCCATCTTTGGTTGCAAAGAATATAATCAATCTGATTTCAGTGTTGACCATCTGATGATGTCCAAGTGTAGAGTCTTCTCTTGTGTTGTTGGAATAGGATATTTGCTATGACCAGTGTGTTCTCTTGGAAAAACTCTATTAGCCTTTGCCCTGCTTCATTCTATACTCCAAGGCCAAATTTGGCTGTTACTCCAGGTGTTTCTTGACTTCCTACTTTTGCATTCCAGTCCCCTATAAATGAAAAGGACATCTTTTTTGGATGTTAGTTCTAAAAGGTCTTGTAGGTCCATTCAACTTCAGCTTCTTCAGCATCACTGGTCAGGGCATAGACTTAGATTACTGTGAGATTGAATGGTTTGCCTTGGAAATGAACAAAGATCATTCTGTCATTTTTGAGATTGCATCCAATACTGCATTTCAGACTCTTTTGTTGACCATGATGGCTACTCCATTTCTTCTAAGGGATTCTTGCCCACAGTAGTAGACATAATGGTCATCTGAGTTAAATTCACCCATTCCAGCCCATTTAAGTTTGCTGATTCCTAAAATGTCGTCATTCAATCTTGCCATCTCCTGTTTGACCACTTCCAATTTGCCTTGATTCATGGACCTAACATTCCAGGTTCCTATTCTCTGTACAGCATCAGACCTTGCTTCCATCACCAGTCACATCTACAACTGGGTGTTGTTTTTGCTTTGGCTTTGTCTCTTCATTCTTTCTGGAGTTACTTCTCCAGTGATCTCCAGTAGCATATTGGGCACCTACCAACCTGGGGAGTTCATCTTTCAGTGACCTATCTTTTTGCTTTTTCATGTTGTTCATGGGGTTCTCAAGGCAAGAATAAAGAAAAGTGAAAGAAAGTGAAAGTGAAGTCTCTCAGTCATGTCCAACTCTTTGTGACCCCATGGACTGTAGCCCACCAGGCTCCTCTGTCCATGGGATTTTCCAGACAAGAATACTGGAGTGGGTTGCCATTTCCTTCTCCAAGAGATCTTCCTGACCCAGGGATTGAACCCAGGTCTCCCGCATTGTAGGCAGACACTTTACAGTCTGAGCCACCAGGGAAGATTTAAGAATACTGAAGTGGTTTGCAATTCCCTTCTCCAGTGGACCACATTTTGTCAGAACTTTCCACCATGGCCTGTCTATCTTGGTTGCCCTACATGGCATGGGTCATAGCTTCATTGAGTTAGACAAGGCTGTGGTCCATATGATCAGATTGGTTAGTTTTCTGAGATTTCGGTTTTCAGTCTGTCTGCCCTCTGATGGAGAAGGATAAGAGGCTTATGGAAGCTTCCTGATGGGAAAGACTCACTGAGGGGGAAACTGGGTTTTGTTCTGATGGGCGGGGCCGTGCTCAGTAAACCTTTAACCCAATTTTCTTTGATGGGTGGAGCTGTGTTCCCTCCCTGCTATTTACCTGTTAAACAATGGTGGAGGTAATGAAGATAATAATGACCTCCTTCAAAAGATCCCCAGTGTAGCACTGAGTAAATGTTTTAAAGAGGTAGAAAAACCTACCTTTCTTAATAGCATTATTTTAATCACAAACTGAAAATCTGGTTTTACATTTCAAAATCTTAAAATGCATCTTATGTAAACTAGAATATTAAAAATCTTATGTGTGAGTGTGTGTGAAGTCGCTCAGTTGTGTCCAACTCTTTGCGACCCCGTGGACTGTAGCCCGCCAGGCTCCTCTGCCCATGGGATTCTCTAGGCAAGAATACTGGAGTGGGTTGCCATTTCCTTCTCCAGAAATCTTATAGTCTATATATTTATGCCCCTGGCTTACAATCCTTTCTAAATTCTTATAACTCTATTCTCATACTGACTTTTCTTTCCCAAAAGATGTGAATTCCTAACAGTTTATGTGAATATCTCTGGGAAAAAAAAAAAAAACTCATTATTTCATTTAATTTTAAAGACTTGCAATAATAATGGCTTTTATGCTTTTTTGTATCCTTCAGTGTTTGCCTGAGATTTTACATGTATACACTGAATTCAGGTGTTTTTTTTTTCCTTAATTATACTCACCAGTTAGACCTATATAGTACTTGACTTGAGTACCTCATTCTTAGAGAAGAAATCCTGATTATTATCAAGCACTTATCAATTGAGACATTAATTATAAATATTTATAGCAAGGACATTGCAAAGCATAACTGCACATAGTTAGATAAGTCAGATTCCCAACATGTTTGTAACATCCCTACCAGGTTTTAGGCACTCTATAAATAGGTTATATTAGAAATAACATTAATATGTATAAGGGAGAAAGATGACAAGGTATTTTACCTTGCTTTTATTTAAATAACACCCCCTACTGCCTCCTGGATGGTCAGGTCTCATAAAGCCACTGCCCTGTGGATTTTAATTCTTTGGTGTAAATCTTCCTGAATCTATCCAGTCCTCAGCCACATGTCATCTCAAACCCTTCTAACAGCATCCCAGCATTATATCCCCTAGTCCAGTACACCAAAATATTCTACAGTACTACCCATTAGACAATGTATAAAGTCTCAAGCCATTGTAGCAACTTGGAAATCCCTTAACAGAACATTTAGATCAGGTACTTTAATGTAACTAATTCGTGTCTTTTCAATCTTTGAAATAAATGTTGTTTCTGGGGGTTGAACAGTAGACCCTAAAATCTAAAAGCAACAGATCGAATTTGAGCTGGAAGATAATTTCCAACAGCTGGCACTGGTACCAGAACGTAGATCTTCTTTGTTGGGCTTTTGCCTCTGTGGGGCAAGAGCACCATCATTTTCTGAAGAGTAATAGGATAATTACACGAAGCACAGTTGCGAATCAACCACAAGAAGAAAACAAATGCAAGACCCCAAAATGTGCAAGTATTATTTTTTTTGCTTGACTTTGAATGAGAAGGTAATGAAAAGCAACCACTAAGTCATTAATGTGTCATGTCTATATTCATTGGAATGGAGAGGCTAGTATTCAGTGATACAAATACAAGAGAGGTATAATTTTATGCGATTTTCTGGGCATTGACTGAGTGACAGTGGAACAAAAAGATGAGTGCTGGTTTTGGTAATCAACTGAAAATGTACTTAAGAGAGACGCAGTTTGAGTCATTTTGGAAAACCCCACCGTGGAACCTCAATCATCCCAAGCATATTTTTATTTACATGGAATGGGTAAAGCAGGAAAGTTTTAAAGTGCTTTGCTTTCTATGATATACAAAGAAGTAATTCATATTGGGGAGTGTGGGGATAGACCAATCTGAGTTAAAATTCTAGGTCTACCTCTTATGAGTCAGTTACTTATAACTCAATGCCTCAGTTTCCTCACTTGTGTAACATAGAGATAATAATGTCTAGTTCTCAGATGGACTTTGAAATTTAAATGAGATGATGTGTTCTAAGTGCTTAGGTTAGTACCTGGAAGATAACTGCTCAATATATAGTAGCTATGTAGATCATTTTCATTGTTATTGATCAATATATTAGAGTGAAAATGAAGTCGCTCAGTCATGTCCGACTCTTTGCAACCCCGTGGACTGTAGCCTACCAGGCTCCTCCGTCCATGGAATTTTCCAGGCAAGAGTGCTGGAGTGGATTGCCATTTCCTTCTCCAGGGGATCTTCCTGACTCAGGAATCGAACCTGGGTCTCCTGCATTGCAGGCAGATGCTTTGCCATCTGAGCCACCAGGTAAGCACTAGACAAGTGAAAGAAAGTGAAAGTGAAGTCTCTCAGTTGTGTCCGACTCTTTGCGACCCCATGGACTGTAGCCCACCAGGCTCCTCTGTCCATGGGATTTTCCAGGCAAGAGTGCTGAAGAGGGGTGCCATTTCCTTCTCCAGGAGATCTTCCTGACCCAGGGATTGAACCCAGGTCTCCCGCATTGTAGGTAGACTCTTTACAGTCTGAACCACCAGGGAAGATATATTAGAGTAGGAGTAACCAAAGTTGGGGTGGATGACTTGCCCCAACTTTCAAGTATTCTTTTAAAGATCAATCTAGTCTTATAGTTTTTGCTCATGCTTTTCCCACTAAAGAGATATGTGTCTTCATTACAAATAAATTTCAGAGGCCATTTCACTTTTCTTTGTTTCTGGGAAACCTTTCCTAAAGCAGTTTTTGGGATACTACCCTGAAATGGATAAACCCCAATACATCCATGGCTTAACACAATAGACCTTTCTTTCCTACTCATTCTTGTTCTATTGGTGTAGTGAGAAGGAGAAGCGAAGGGCTTTGTTCCACAGGATTGTTCAGATGCTTTCATTGTCAACATAGTCTTCAGAATGACGCAGGGAATCATCATCCCTGAAGTAGATGACATGTGAGACCAGAAGGATTGTTCAGGGGCCACATGTCACTTCTGCTGACATGTCACTGTTCAAAACGCAGTGAAATGGCTATATCAGCTTCAAGGGGGGCTGGGAATGCCAGTCTAGTTGTTCACCAGGAGTAAAGAGACTCAAGATTTTGGTGAACAGCTCCTCCATTTCTACCACAGGCTACCTTTTGGGGGGAAGGAGAAGGTAAGATGAATTGAGAAAGTAGCATTGACATATATACACTATAGTGTGTGAAAAAGGTAACTAGTGGAAAGCTGCTGTATAGCAGAGGGAGACCACCCTGGTGTTCTGTGAAGACCTAGAGAGATGGGATGGGAGTGGGGAGGAAGGCTCAAGAGGGAAATATATATACATGCGTATATATATATATACACACATATATATATGTATATATATGTATATGTATATGTGTGTGTGTGTGTGTTCATCACTCAGTCTTGTCGCACTCTTTGTGACCCCATAGTCTGAGCCCATCAGGCTCCTCTATCCATGGAATTCTCCAGGCAAGAATACTGAAGTGGGTAGCCATTCCCTTTCTCCAGGGGATCTTCCCAATGCAGGCAGATTCTTTACCATCTGAGTCACCAGCAAAGCCTATATATATATCACATATAATTATGGCTGATATGCATTATTGTACAGCAGAAACCAATACAACATTTTAAAGCAATTATCCTCCAATTACAAAATAGAAAAAAATAAATAAAATTTCACTTAACCACTACTATGGTCAGAAAGATAAAACAATTCCCATCCACTGATAGATACCACATCTGGCTCACCCCTCTTGTCCTTCTGGTGTGCTTCCTCATAAAGTGTAAATTAAAAGACTAGTTATCTACACCTTCTTCCCAATGAACAATGGTAAATATAGTAGCAATTAAATGCTATCTTCTTAGGAATGAGAGGACTGGGAAATGTCAAGCAGACTGGTCCACAGCAAACAAGAAAACATTATTGTGGGCTTCTTGAAAGCCCCCAGTCTGCCTGATAAAAGTTTCTTAGTGAGGCCCTGTTTCTAATTTCTGGGAGGAAGTCTCTTGTGCATATTTCTCTCTGGCCCCACTTCTACCTGCAGGAAGGAGTCTCTCGTGTAAATTATTCCACGATTCCATTTGAAGTTAGTGATGGGACACATACTCTGCTTCTGCAGTCTGCTTCTTGCTGGTTCAAGTTCAGAAACATGATGGTTGCTTTATACCCTGGAGAGTTCAAGTTTTGTTGTTGCTGCAGTTGTTTTTAAAGCCTGGACTTCTGATGTCTTTGACAATACAATTCATCAAAAATTTAAAAGGCTCCATCCTTTTTGTTTCCAGATAGTACTGTATGCTCATAATCGCATACTCACAAGTTCTTCCTTGGACATAATTCTCAAGCCTAATGTATTTGTTTTTATCCCTGTCTCTTGCCCTTCAACTCAATGGAAGCATCTTTGAGATAAATCAACAAAACTGGTGGGGTGGATATACTCATAAACCAATTTAATTGACCAGGTTTCTAAATCTATTTTTAAATTGTCTTTTCTAATATGCAATGGCCAGAGTCAAGTTTGTCAAAACTATAAGTCACCAATTTTTTAGTCTTCCGCTTTTCATTTCTACTTATGAAACAGTCAATTCATAACTTATTTTAGTACTTTGCCAAGTTTAGCTATAAGCAAATAATATACACTATTAAAACTGCATTTTCCAACTCTTCTTAGTTCTAAAGAAAACCTTAGTGGATGTTTGGTATTGTTTACTTGATTAATTACCAACAGCAATTTCCCCAAATATTCTGTCTGCAAATGGCATCGTTCTACATATTCAAACTCATAGTACTAATTTTTTGGTAACCTACCACCGAACTCTTGGAGGGCACAAACAAAACCCTGTGCACACCAGGACCCAGGAGAAAGGAGCAGTGACCCCACGAGAGACTGACCCAGATGTCCCTGTGAGTGTCCAGGAGGCTCTGGCGGAGGCGTGGGTCTACACTGGCCTGCCATGGGGTCAGGGGCACTGAATATAAGAGTCTGGGCATAAGTCCTTTTGAAGAAGGTCACCATTACCACCATTACCTCTACCATAGTTTGGTTTCAGGCCAAACTACAGGGAGGGAACACAGCCCCACTCATCAACAGAAAATTGTATTAAAGATTTACCGAGCATGGCCCAGGCCATCAGAGCAAGATCCAGATTCCTCCACAGACAGTCCCTCCCATGAGGAAGCTTCCACAAGCCTCTTATCCTTATGCATCAGAGGGCAGACAGAGTGGAAACCACAATTATAGGAAACCAACCAAACTGATCACTTGGATCTCAGACTTGTCTAACTCAGTGAAAATATGAGCCATGCCGTGTAGGGTCACCCAAGATGGATGGGTCATGGTAGAGAGTACTGACAAAATGTGGTCCACTGGAGAAGGGAATGGCAGACCACTTCAGTATTCTTGCCTTGAGAACCCCATGAATAGTATGAAAAGGCAAAAAGATCTGACATTGAAAGATGAACTCCCCAGGTCAAACAGGAGCTGACAAGAGTGAATGTCACACTTTAGTAATCAGTGAACTAAAGTGGACCAGAATGGGCAAATTTAATTCAGATGACCATTATATCTACTACTGTGGGCAAAAATCTCTTAGAAGATATGGAGTTGCCCTCACAGTCAACAAGAGTCCAAAATGCAGTACTTGGGTGCAATCTCAAAAAAGACAGAATGATCTCTGTTTGTATCCAAGGAAAACCATTCAATATCACAGTAATCAAAGTCTATGCTTCAACCACGAATGCCGAAGAAGCTGAAGTTGAATGGCTTTATGAAGACCTGCAAGACTTTCTAGAACTAACACCAAACACACACACACACACACACACACACACAAAGATGTCCTTTTCATCATAGGGGACTTGAATGCAAAAGTAAGAAGTCAAGAGATACCTGGAGTAACAGGCAAGCTTGGCCTTGGAGTACAAAATGAAGCAGGGCAAAGGCTAACAGTTTTGCCAAGAGAATGCACTGGTTATAGCAAACACCTTCTTCCAACAACACAAGAGACGACTCTACACATGGACATCACCAGATGGTCAATATTGAAATTAGATTGATTTTATTCTTTGAAGCAAAAGATGGAGAAGTTCTATAGTCAGCAAAAACAAGATCAGGAGCTGACTGTGGCTCAGATCATGAAGTCCTTATTGCAAAATTCAGAGTTAAGTTCAAGAAAGTAGGGAAAGTCACTAGGCCATTCAAGTATGAGCTAAATAAAATCCCTATGATTACACAGTGGAAGTGACAAATAGATTCAAGGGATTAGATCTGATAGAGTGCCTGAAGAACTACGGATGGAGGTTTATAATATTGTACAAGAGGCGGTGATGAAAAACTTCCCCAAGAAGAAGAAATGCAAAAAGGCAGAATGGTTGTCTGAGGAGGCCTTATAAATAGCTGAGAAAAGAAGATAAGCTAAGGGCAAAGGAGAAAAGGAAAGATATACCCATTTGAATGTAGAGTTCCAAAGAATAGTAAAGAGATAAGAAAGGCTTCCTCAGTTATCAGTGCAAAGAAATAGAGGAAAACAATAGAATGGAAAAGACTATAGATCTCTTCAAGAAAATTAGAGATAGCAAGGGAACATTTCAGGCAAAGATGGGCTCAATAAAGGACAGAGACGGTATGGACCTAACAGAAGCAGAAGATATTAAGAGACGTGGCAAGAATACATAGAACTATACAAAAAAGATCTTCACGACCCAGATAATCACGATGGTGTGATCACTCACCTAGAGCCAGACGTCCTGGAATGCAAAGTCAAGTGGGCCTTAGGAAGTATCACTACAAACAAAGCTAGTGGAGGTGACAGAATTCCAGTTGAGCTATTTCAAATCCTAAAAGATGATGCTGTGAAAGTGCTGCACTCAATATGCCAGCAAATTTGAAAAACTCAGCAGTGGCCACAGGACTGGAAAAGGTCAATTTTCATTCCAATCCCAAATAAAAGCAGTGCCAAAAAATGCTGAAACTGCAGTTGTACTCATCTCACACAGTAGCAAAGTAATGCTCAAAATTCTCCAAGTGAGGCCTCAACAGTACTTGAACTGAGAACTTCCAGATGTTCAAGCTGGATTTAGAAAAGACAGAGAAACCAAAGATCAAATTGCGTCATCCGTTGGATCACAGAAGAAGCAAGAGAATTTCAGAAAAAAAATTTCCTTCTGCTTCTCTGACTATGCTGGTCTTTGACTGTGTGGATCACAAGAAACTGTGGAAAATTCTGAAAGAGATGGGAATACCAGACCACCTTACCTGCCTCCTGAGAAATCTGTATGCAGGTAAAGAAGTAACAGTTAGAAATGGACATGGAACAATGGACTAGTTCCAAGTTGGGTAAGGAGTACATCAAGGCTATATATTGTCACCTGCTTGTTTAACTTGTATGCAGGGTACATAATGCAAAATACTGGACTGGATGAAGCACAAGTTGTAATCAAGATTGCATGGAGAAATATCAACAACCTCAGACATGGAGATGACACCACCCTTATAGCAGAAAGCAAAGAGGAACTAAAGAGCTTCTTGATCAAAGTGAAAAGGCTGACTTAAAACTTGATGTTCAAAAACTAAGATGATGGTATCTGGTCCCATCACTTCATGGCAAATAGATGGGGAAACAAAGGAAACAATGACAGGCCTTATTTTCTTGGGCTCCAAAATTACAGCAGATGGTGACTTCAGCCATGAAGTTAAAACATGCCTGCCCCTTGGAAGAGAAGCTATGACAAACCTAGATACCATATTAAAAAAAGAGACATTACTTTACCGGCAGAGGTCTGGGTAATCAAAGCTATGGTTTTTCCAGTAGTCATGTATGGGTGTAAGAGTTGGACCATAAAGAAAGCTGATCACCAAAGAACTGATATTTTTGAACTGTGGTGTTGGAAAAGACTCTTGAGAGTCCTTTGGACTGCAAGGAGATCAAATCAGTCAATCCTAAAAGAAATCAGTCCTGAATATTCATTGGAAGGACTGATGCTGAAGCTGAAACTCCAGTACTTTGGCCACCTGCTGTGAAAAACTGACTCATTGGAAAAGACCCTGATGCTGGGAAAGATTGAAGGCAGGCGGAGAAGGGGATGACAGAGGATGAGATGGTTGGATGGTATCACTGACTTTATGGACATGAGTTTGAACAAACTCTGGGACATGGTAATGGACAGGGAAGCCTGGCGTGCTGCAGTCCATGGAGTCGTAAAGAGTTGGACACAACTGTTTAAAGAGTCGGCTGAGTGACTGAACTGAACTGAACTGCCCAACTGCTAAGCCAGTGCCACATATTTTAAGTTTTTGCTTTGTAGCATCCGGTAAAGTAATGTCTCTTTTTTCTGACACCAGTTTCTGTGTTAGTCAAGGTAACACCAGTTGCTATGACAGATAAATCTAGAAATATCATTGGCTTAAATTAGTGGATGTGCATGTCCTGCTCACATAAAGTTAATTAGGTGTGGATTATGGTGGAAAAGGGCCAAGAAGGAAAGGAGTATATTAGAAAGGATATAGATGAGACACTGGGTGCTGTTGAGCATGGAAACTCCTAAGAAGAAACCAGACAGCTCCCGTGCAAAGAGGGCCAGGGTGACAGAGAGTGCTGCCACCAGCCTGCAGAAAGGAATGAAGTTGGCAATACTGAATCCATTCAAGAATTCAGACTGATAGAAACCCAGGGGAAAAAAGGGAAGGAGATTACATAGCTGATGTTTATGAGCAAGGCCTGGAAGTAATATGTAGTCATGGCCTATAGCTCCGTTGGTAAAGAATCTGCCTGCAATGCAGGAGACCCCGGTTTGATTCCTGAGTTGGGACGATCTCCTGGAGAAGGGATGGATACCCACTCCAGTATTCTTTGACTTCCTTAGTGGCTCAGATGGTAAAGAATCTGCTTACAGTGCAGGAGACCTGGGTTCGATCCCTCAATTGGGAAGATTCCCTGGAGGAGGGCATGGCAACCCACTCCAGTATTCTTGCCTGGAGAATCCCCATGGACAGAGGAGCCTGCAGACTATATACAGTCCATGGGGTCGCAAAGAGTTGGACACAACTGAGCGACTAAGCACAGCACAGTCTGAGAAATGTGGTCAATCTGTCCAGAGGAAAGGGAGATGGGTTTCCTGAACAGCTTACTAGTTCCTCACCAGTTCACTTCAGTTCTTACTGATTTCTCATTACACTCACTGTGACACCATAGCAGATGATTTTTCATCACACCAGGATCTATATTTGTGTCAATTCTTCCGCATCTCCATCCAAAAGAGAACTGTTTATATACAAACATAAAGCATATAGTTGGTTCCTATTTCTGTATTGATAGTTGAGAAAGCTTAGGCTCTTGAATCAGTTAGTCCTGTGTTCAAAATCCACCTACACCATAAATTAGCTGTGCCATTGGGTTACTGAACTTCCCAGAGTATCAGTTCTCATTTATACAATGGGAATAATAATAGCTACTTTGTAAGGAAATTGGGAAGATTAAAGGATATAATGGCAAAAGATAAGCCATATTTTTTCCCTAGGTGCAGAAAGTGAAAGTGAAATGGTTAGTCTCTCAGTCACATCCAACTCTTTGCGACCCCATGTACTCTAGCCCACCAGGCTCCTCTGTCCTTGGAATTCTCCAGGCAAGAATACTGGAGTGGGTAGCCAGTCCATTCTCCAGGGATCTTCCCAACCCAGGGATCAAACCTGGGTCTCCTGCATTGTAGGCGGATTCTTTACTGTCTGAGCCACCAGTGAGGTACAGAGTACGTACTAATTTACTTGATTAAATTATAAGAATTGAAAGGCATTTTGCGTATGTGATCTAAAATGGAATAAAAAATGTAAACAAACCTTTAATTTACAGTATATCTTTGCCCTATTATCAATCAAGGGTAATCTAAGGGACTCAAAAGACCCATAACCTTGATCTTGCTTATAAATTTTACCTTTTAAAGATAAAAATAATTCAGTGATGCTATGAATGAATGATTCAAATTCATTCCCAATTTTTTTTTTCTCTCTCTGAGGTTCCATTCTTAGATTTTTAAGCCTTCTATTTTATACCTCAAAGAACTAGGCTATACTTTTAGAAGCATAACCAAAGACATGTTGACATTCTGATAATCTTTAAGCATCCGGCTTGTCAGTGCCACAGTGGTAGCAGCGGAATAGAAATTAAATTAAGAAGAGATAATCAGGAAAATACAGAGACTATAATAGGAGTTGTGTGTCAGATGACACACTCATTTATTCATAAAACCAAAAACAATTTTTTGCACTAATTTTCTGTTTAATGATCTTAGAAAACATTTATTTAACACTCTTTTCTCTGTCTGAAAGTGTTTTGCTTTTTTACTCTGGATTTTCAAACTATAAGAGTATATTTATTAGCAAGGAATATGCTCAAAACATATTGTTAAATGAAAACAGCAGGTCAAAAACAAGCTTGATCCATGAAAGAGAAAAGTTGATGTTGGACTGCATTAAAATTAAAAACTCTGCTCTGTGAAACACACAGGAAAAAGAATGAAAAGACAAGCCATACACTGGGACAAAACATTAGTCAAACACATATCTGATAAAAGAGCTTTGTATGCAAAATATACAAAGAACTCTTAAACCTCAGCAATAAATTGATACCCCAATTTTTAAATGGACAAAGTTCTGAACAGATACCTCAAAGAAGATATACAAATAGCAAATAAACATTTGGAAATATCCTCAAGTCATTTGTAACTAAGGAATTATAAATTAAAATGATAAGGAGATGCCCGTACATGCATGTTACCAGTGATTAAAATCCAAAAACCAACTGCTGGTGAAGATGCGGCACAACAGGAACTCTCATTCATTGCTGCTGGGAATGTGAAATAGTGCAAGCACTTTGGAAGGCAGTTTGGCAGTCTCTTACCAAACCCAACATTGCTGTGCTTTGATGGTACGGTAAACCCCCATATGATGTTTGTGCTTACATACTGTGCAAATGTTGATGCTGACTTTATTCAGAATCACAAACACTGAAGGCAACCAAGATGTCCTGCAATAGGTAAGTGGATAAACAACTGTAGTAATCCATAAATGGAATAGTATTCAGAGGGGAAAAGTAAAAACGATGAACTACGATGATACACAAAGACAAATGAATAATGCTAAGTGAAAAAAAACCCAGTCTGCAAAGGTTACACACTGTGCTTTTCCGCTTATGTGACTTTCTAGAAAAAGCAAAACTGTAGAGATAGTAGACAGGTGAGTGGTTGCCTGGGGTTCAAGGTGGAGGGTTCTGAATAGTTGAGATACAGGGGGATTTTGGGGATGGTGAAACTATTCTGTATGATTTTATAATGATGGATATATGACATGATGCATTTCTCAAAACTCATGGAACTTTGTAGCAGAAAGAGTGAATATACTAAACTAAAAAAAAAAAAAAATCACTTTGGGGGTTGGCAGATCCCAGGATGAAAGGCATTTAAATATTTACCTAGAAACAGCAATGATTATCTCTTGACATTGACTTTTAAAGAAAGTTATTCTAATTATATCAAATGGGAGGAATGGACACCATTATAAAATTTCCAAATCTTGCTTCCTTGGCTTACACAACTTCTACCACTCAGAATGCAGACTTGAGGAGACTTCCCCAACCCCACATCCTTAGGTAAGTGTAACACATTTTATACCTTCCTCGCCAAGAACAACATGCTCCAAGTGAGTTTCCACGATCAGAGCCGCTGCACTCATTTCTGTCCACATCTTCAAGAACTGTAAACCAGGAAAAGGTCTTCCGCCTCTATGTTGCCAGCTCTCACCACCTGGGGTCATTGTCACTGAGCAAGTTCTGTCTAGGCTGCCAGTTCGCTTCTGCTGCATAGCAGCAAACAGCAGTTGCCAAGGTCATCCTTGCTTTCCTTGGTGCGTGAGCTGCTGGACTGCTCCCTACTCCGATCTGTCCTGACTGCCCTGCTGCTTTGGGCAGGAAGTCCTCACTTCATTCAACATGTCCTCTTTACTCAAAGTGTATTGAATTTTCTTGACTTTTTCTGTTTCACTCTTATCTCTTAAAAATGACAGAGCTTTTTGGGTTGGAATGATAGAACACAGTCCCACTATTACTGAGAGTTCTTTGGCTTCAGAATTGTTCATCACATCTTTAAGACTAAAACCCTTTTCGGTGATTCTGTCAATTTTTTTGTGTGTGAATGTATTTATAGAAAACTCTCAAGGAAAACTTACGGAATAGTGGAGAGAAAGATTTATAGTTAGAAAACATGGTATTATATTTTAAATCTCGAATTCACTAGCTCTGTGCCTTGCAGCAAGCCACTAAACTCTTACAAACACATGCATAAACTCATCTATAAAATGGACATATCTCCCCTATCTCTTTCACAAGGCTATTTTAAGACTCAAGTATGATCATGAGTGTGAAAATGTTTTAAAGAGCGTGAAACTGTTAATGTAAGGGATTGTTTTTAAATGGAAAATAGACTCTCAAATGTTAATAAAGGAGTGAAATTCAGATATTTGCCTAATTTTTATGGTCTTTCTACTATCTATGTTAGGCAGAATAATGTCCCCCCAAAGATATACACATCTTCATCCTCAGAGCCTGTGAATATGTTATTTACATGGCTAAATAATATTTACATTTACATTTGCAGATGAGATGAAGCTAAAGATACTGTGATGGTGTGCTTATCCTGGATTGCTACTCTGCTGGCATGCATGAACCAAGGAATGCCAGAGGGCTATAGAGGCTGGGCAAGGCAAGGAAACTGCTTCCCAAAGTCGCTGGAAGGAACACAGTCCTGTTCATATCTTGATTTGGGGACTTGTGTCCTCCCGAAAGAAAAGATATAAATTGGTATTGTTTTAAGGCGCTAAGTCTGCAATTATTTATTATAGCAGCAATAAGAAACTAACACATACTAATTCATTCAGAGTCTAAACTTAAAAAGTGAAAGGGAATCATCCCACAAACATTATATCCCTTATTGTATTATTTGGACATTTGATGACTGTTGTTTTAGTCCTAGTCCCCCATGTTTTAGACACACTTATTTCAGCACCTTTATTCTTTATCTGATTATCCTACTCTGATTTTCATAATCAATATCCTATTGTTGGCATTCCCCACTCCAATACCTCATCCAAGTCTCCTCTTCTTGGTTTATCCAACTATTTCCTCAAACCTTGCTTTGTATTTTGTCAGAGTGAAACCAGAGTAGTAATCTCTACAAGACTTTGGATGCCTCTCATTCTTTATGACTTATGTTACTCATCGAGCGTGTGTATTTTCACGCTCCTGTTTTATTTGGTTGTGGTTTATTAGTCTGTCAACACCCAGTGTTGTTTGTCTTAAATCTTGAGCTCGTAGGTACTACACATAAAGCTCAATCATTTACTTTTGCACACAAAACATATTGTCATGCTCATGCACGATTCTAATGTTTTCAATTCATCAGTCCTTATATATTCTGCCTAGGCAGTTTCATCCATACCCATATCCATTTTGTGTGGATGAATTCCAATTTGATGCCTCCAGTTTTCAAGCCCTGACTTACTTTATTCCTATCACTGAGAATACAGACAGGATAAAGACACATTTTTCCAACCTCGAGATGGTTGACCATTTGTTTTAAGTCCACATACAGAAACAACAGGCTACAGAGGATAGGCACCTAAATCAGTCTAGGGTGGTAAGGATGTTTTCAAGTTGAAGTGAAGCTTGAATTAATCTTGAGAGACATGTATGAGAGATGGGTTAACCTAGCATAAGGCAGAGAAAGGGCCTCCAGGGGGAAAGGACAGCATGAGGAAGACAGAGAGAGGGAGGCAGACAGACAGACAAGACAGAGAGACAGAGAGGAAGAAACAAAGGATGAGCACCAGCTGGCTTTGTCGACTGCTAGCCATGGTCATCTCCCTCAATTAACACACCATGAAACACAGACACATAATCACATACACTAGAGGTCAATGTCCGGGCAGAATATACTGTGTTGAACGTCTTTGTGGAAGACCAACCAATTAGAGACAAGGTGCCAGAGCTCAGGAGGAAGGTCTGGTCTCGAGAGCTGGAGACACAGCTGTAGGATCTACTCATGCAAGGTGAATATGGATGTGAATAGACTGGTCTGGGCAGAATGTATAATGGAGAAAGCTGAAAAGTCAAGTCTGGAGAATACACATTCCAATGAGAAATAGAGGAGGAGCTGGGGAAAAGGCAAAGGCTGAATACCAAGAGACTGGGAACAGAACCAGGAGAGATGTGTGTTAGGGAAACTAAAGTAGATGGTGGTTTCAAGGAGGGAGATGTATTCTTGCCTGGAAAACCCCATGGAAAGAGGAGCCTGGTGGGCTACAGTCCAGGGGGTTGCAAAGAGTCGGACATGACTGAGTGAGCTCCATCAGAACAGGACGAAGATTAGGTAGAAGTTCTGGGAGATAGGAAGTACCACTGATACAACAAGATCCCTGGAGAAGCAGGAGGATGAAGACCAGAAGAGAGAAGGAAAGTTTAACCATAAATTAGCTTTTGAGATTTTTGATATGGGGCAAAAGAGAAAAACTTCATTTCCTCCACTTTTCCATAACAATGTTGAAATTAAGGAAAATATAAAAGCATAGTGTGAGAGCCTTGTCACAACCCTTAGAGAAGTTTATGCACAATATATTTTTACCTGTAGATACAGCGCAGCACGTTTTTCAAAAATTTAAGCTCATTCGATATGATAGATCAACAGTTTTAAAATCAGCACAAAGTCAACTTTCTAATAAGCTGACATCTGAATCTATTAATTATATTCTATTTCATGCATCCTGTCATATATTTACTTTATGGGGAAAAATAACTCCTCTTTCATGGCAAATTTATCCCTTTGTTTTTCCTAGATCCTTTCAACCTATTACTCACAGTGGGTGCAAGTAATTTCATATCCAATAGAACTGAATTAACTTGTTAGTTAACATGTTTGAAGTGTATTTCAGCAATGAGAATTCAAATAAGCTTTAGAAAACACCTGTGGCCTATAGATATGAAAGACAAGGATCTCTATAAACATAACTCCATTTAATACTTGAGAGGAAAGACAATGTATCCATGTACCTGCGGACACACACCCATACATACTCATATATATATAAGAAGAGTATGAATCTTTATTTGACACACACGAGGACCTGGATGGAAAGAAAAGATTACCCCTGCCAAAGTATTCCCAGGTTTTTGTATCCATGAAGCTTAACGAGGCACTGATTTGAATAACTGCCAGAAAAAAAAAAAAAATTATGAAGAAACACGCAAAACACAGAGAGAGAACTACAAGACTAAACTAAACTGCCTCAGATGGCCAAATACCAAGAGGTTCCCAGGCAGAAGGAGGAGGCAACAGCGGTAACTTGGTCTGTGACCCATGGGCCTGTCGTTTGCCATTGACCGTGTTCCCAAAGTGTGGAATTACCCATCGTTTACCCCAGCAACAATGCAGAGGTCAAGATAATGCAAAGTAGTAGATAATGCCAGTGCCAAACCCGTTCATTTTGGGATTTAGAATGCCTTCTGCCTAGCACATCTATCTAGAAACACTAATGATTGACTTTGGAAATTCTCCCTTTTTCCCTCAGAGATTGGAGCTGGCGCTGTATCTTTGCCAACCCATCTGTAATCTTTAGTCTCATCATTTTTTTTGCCTTTTCCATTCTTGTAGGTTTAGCAGCAATCCTCCAGTCTCTGGCAGGGCGTCTTGAAAAATGCCTGCAAGCAAGGCTGAGAACAGTAGTCAGTCTTTCCCAGGGCTCACACCTGGGCTCTCAGGTTGTTCTGAGTGAATGATATTCTGCTTTGGATCTTGGCCCTCAGAGTTGAGTCATTATTGTAGCGTCTGCCACGTGCCTCCCACTTGTGCAGCTTCTTAACCTTTCTATACTTGGGGGTGCTTTGAACTCTCAGATCTTCCAAAGACCCACGGTTGTTTGAAATGGCCCAGTCTGCATTCCTGCTTGAAGTTCTGTGCTGTAACTTTCCGGCTTGCCTGGTCTCCACTTTGCCTGCTCTTAACTCCTGAACCTGTGAGCTGCAAGCCTTTTGAGATGGCCCTGAGCCCAGTGCTCGACCTCCCAAAGGTGGTCTGCTTGTCTGTTTTGACTTAGATTCATCCATCCATATCATTACTGAGCCATTAAAAAGAATACATTTGAATCAGTTCTAATGAGGTGGATGAAACTGGAGCCTATCATACAGAGTAAATTAAGTCAGAACGAAAAACACCAATACAGTATACTAACGCATATATACGGAATTTAGAAAGATGGTAACAATGATCCTATATGCAAGACAGCAAAAGAGACACAGATGTATAGAACAGTCTTTTGGACTCTGTGGGAGAAGGAGAGGATAAGATGATTTGAGAGAATAGCATTGAAACATGTATATTATCATATGTGCAACAGATCGCCAGTCCAGATTCGATGCATGAGACAGGGTGCTTGGGGCTGGTGCACTGTGATGACCCTGAGGGATGGGATGGGCACGGAGGTGGGAGGGGGGTTCAGGATAGGGAACACATGTACACCCATGGCTGATTCATGTCAATGTATGGCAAAATCCACTGCAATATTGTAAAGTAATTAGCCTCCAATTAAAATAAATAAATTAAAAACAAAACAAAACAAAAAAGCCCCAAAATATTTATGGTGGATTTCTAAATGAAAGGCTGTAACCCATACAGGTACAAATTTTAAAGAATAACATTTAGTACAATGGTTCTGAAAAATAGATGTGATTGGGTGTCTGAAAGTCTGGACTTCCATTTATCTCATTGTGGCAGATGTTCAGATACAAGCATGTTTTTATTTTCTTCCTGGGCCCAAAGTTGAGTACATTTCCCAGGCTCCCTTACTAGCAGGTGTGGCTATAGCGTGGAGTTCTGGACAATGAAACGCAGGCAAAAGTGATGTGACCCACTTCCAGGCCTGGCTCATAGAAGCCTCCCACTGCTGAACTGCACTCCCCTTACCTCTCTGTCTGCCAGTTCACGACGTTCCAGGGCTGTGCAGGAGGGCAGAACCAGGACGCTAGGCTCCTGAAGGCCTGTTTAGAGCAGAGTTTCTTCCTCACCAGCTCACAGTGGATTGTGATAGAAGCAAGAATTAAACCGTTCTTACCTTACACCACTGAGATTTCAGGGTCTATCTGTTACACCTGGAGTCACTGACAGTAACCAATACGTTCCTCTAACTGCCTTCCTGGCTTCTGGGGTTTCAGTCCTAAAATCTGAACCAATCTGTTTTTACTGACTGGACCCCAGTTATGCTGCTAAACCTGTTATTTTTCTGTCATCTGTTCATGATCACCCACATTTAAGTGCAAAACAAATAAAAACATATATTTTTAAATTTGTTTATTGAAGGATAATTGCTTTACAGAATTTTGTTGTCTTCTGTCAAACTTCAACATGAATCAGCCATAGATATACACATATCCCCTCCCTTTTGAAACTCCCTCTCATCTCCCCTCGCCCATCCCACCCATCCAGGTTGATACAGAGCTGCTGTTTGAGTTTCTTGGCCTAAATTCCCGTTGGCTGTCTATTTTACATATGGTAATGTAAGTTTCCATGTTATTCTTTACATACATCTCACATACCCTGAGGAAACCAAAATACATATTTTTTAAGCTGTTTCCCTGACTAAGTTTCTCTTTTATTATATACCTCTACTTCTCGGCTCTCCCAAATTAGGTTTAAGAATACTAATTTTTGGCCAGTGTTCCCGAGATCTTTCATCATTTATTGTGATCTGCCACTTTCTAGATGGGTGACCTTGAGAAAATAGTTTAATTTTCTTCAAGATGTAAGTTCTTTACATAGAGATAATAATTTCATCTCAGAAGTATGTTGTTAAAACTAAATGAACCTCAATTGGTTACCTCAAGTATAAAAACATGATACTAAAATATAGGCCAGATATTTTAACATAAGTATCACATGGATATTAACAGATACTTATTTTGGAAAAACTGAACTTTGGCAAAATGTAGACATCCACCTGAGTTTCTTCCCTCCTTTTCTTCTTCCTGCTCCCTTAACTCTCCATTATTAGCTACATTGGGGAACAAAGATCTGAAGGTGCTTTTGCAACGAGCTACCATTTGCTGTCCACAGGAACATATGCCATTCATTCATTCATTCTTCTATCAAGTATTCACTGAGCACTCATCCTGTGTTAGTATTAAGGGAGACAGAGACAGGGTGCCATGGTTAATGAAAAAAGCTAGGAAAAGTGGTGTGGAAGTAAATGGCTGCATGCCCTGGGGGCAGGAGATAGAGGGAAAGGAAGTCCATGGGGACTGTCTTAGCAGGATCTTGTGTAAGATTGCCATTGAAAGCAGAAGCAGCAGAAATCCAGCCTGTGTCATTTATGCTCACAATTCTCTTCCTTCTGCCTTGGAATAAAAATATCAGAGGAAATTATTCTGTAAATGCGGCCATTATGTTTTACTTCTGCTGATACTGAAGTGCGTTCTTGTTCCTGGAGGACACAAGTGAAGGTGGCAGGGAGCCAGTGGTCTGGGTAGGTTGGAGACGCCAGGCTGGAACTGAACATTTTCTGTAGGCGATCTCTTCATGGGTAATTGAAAGTGGGCTCTTTGAAATGCTAGTGATTTAATAACTTTCTTATGAATTAAAAAATAGGCACATGCTCTTCCTTTCTTCTTTATAAAGTAGCCATTTACACATCCTTCTGTGTTGGAAGTATTTCTAGCTTAAATATTTCAGAACTTTGAAAATTAAAAGGTTTGGGATTTAGGGTGAACAGTTCCTGTCCTGTTTCACATGGCCAAGGCTGAACCTTTTGCATCCTGACATTTCCTGGCACAGGAGAAAACGCTGCCATGTTTTACAGCCACACGGAGAGTGAGGTAATCAGTAGCAGCAGAGGCCTTGATGTCTTTCTCTAAGTTATTCAGTCTTCAGGTCCCGCATGTGCTGATTCCTACCTGACATCTCCTCTCTGCCACATGCAATTGCTTTTGTTAATTTCATCGATTTAAAAAGAGCAGTTCTGCTTGTTTCTCGCCTTTGAGGTAGGCGGGCGAATTGATGTATTTCCTTCACTTTCATTCCCTGAGGTTGATGACATTTTCAGTAAGTAATCTTTTTTTCTCTACTTTGCATTATAAACATGTCTTTGGAATGTACAGGCATAAGTACCTGGTAGTAGGCATGTAATAATATGTGTGTGTGTATAAACACAAAATTGTACATAGATACATTTATACAAAAAAATGCAATGAGTATAACACATATGTATACTCATTGTAATATCTAAATATAGTTATAAACATAGTAGTTAGGCATACTTGTGCTTATAAGTATGTATGAGAACATTTGGTGCATATGTTTTACTCACACAATAAAGGGCTGAAAGGCCAGAAGAAGGCGACAAGGCACAGTTAATGGACTTTTTAGTCAGTTAGGACTAATTTCAATCTGTGCCTCTGTACTCACAAGCTGGATAACTTTGTAAAACTCAGTCAAGAAACTGAACCGTCTTAAGCCACAGATCCTTATTTCATGTCATAATCATGAAACCTCATTTCGTGTCATACCCGTGGAACACTTGTGCGAATTAAATGAGATCAGGGACCATGGTGCTTGTCCTTGCTGTGAGGTTGGAGCACAGCAAAAGATATATACTATCTGCAACTAATTTATATTATTTTTGTATGGACAAGCATAACTGTTTATTTTCTAATTAATGGCAATTGCTTCTCTGCCTATCTCTAATTTCTGGTTAAATAATGGTTAGTCCATACTCTTTTCTTTTCAATGCTTGTTAAAATCTTCCAAAATGAATGTACTCCACAGATTATCTGAGTTCATTAAAATGATCAACACAGAAAAACCAATACAATATTGTAAAGTAATTAGCCTCCAATTAAAATAAATAAATTTATATTTTTTTAAAAAGTAGAACTCAAAAAAGAAAATTCTAAATATATTGAAATTATGAGCATTTATATAAAAGCTAATACTTTATAGCCAAATCATGTGTAGGACCTTGTTTGAGCAATAGATGCTTCAGATTTGGTTCTAGAACATTAGTATGTGTGCATACACATGTATATGCACACATGGATGTACATGTATGCACAAGTCACACACATATTACATACATCACCAATTACGTACAAAGATAAATGAAAGGGCAAAAACAAAGTCAGAATAAAAATTAAATGTTTGGTAGCAAAATCGTCAGACTTTCAGAGACTGTTTCAATGGAAGAAAGGGTATGGAACTTCAAACAATAACCTTTTTTATGTCCTTAATGTAATGTAATGAAAGTTGCTCAGTCGTGTCCAACTCTTTGCGACCCCAAGGACTATACAATCCATGGAATTCTTTGGGCCAGAACACTGGAGTGGGTAGCCTTTCCCCTCTCCAGGGGATCTTTCCAACACCAGGGATCGAACCCAGGTCTCCCGCATTGCGGGCGGATTCTTTACCAGCTGAGCCACCAGGGAAGCCCTTTTATGTTCTTACATTACAGTACTGAACACGTAATCTTTGGTGACTCAATATCTCTAAATCTTGTTTTTCTCAAATATAAATTAGGAATACTAAAATCTCTTTCTCTTCTAGTTTACTGGGTTGAGTGCCAAGTTACTTCAGTCATGCCCCACTCTTTGCGAGCCTATGGACTGTAGCCCCCAGGCTCCTCTGTCCACAGGGTTCTCTAGGCCTGAATACTGGAGTGAGTTGCCATTCCCTACTCCAGGGGATCTACCCAATCCAGGGATAGAACCCCATCTCCTGCATCTCTTGCATTTGCAGATGAATAATTTGCCACTGAACCACATGGGAAGCCCTGAATTTTGGGGGGATAAATACATAACCTCTCTGAGCCGCAGTTTCTTTATATGTCAAATGAAATAAAGATTTACATACAGTGTAGGATTTTTGTGAAAATTGAGATAAATCATATTGACGTGATTTACAAGTTACAAGAAACTATATAAACTTCTATAGTCAAAATAATAGAGATATTACCCTATACATTCTTATACTTTAAATATGCTTTTTTAAATTCCATCTTTAACAGCATTTTATTTATATGTGGGTATTTTTTTGAAATGTGACCTCCAAATCAAGGACTTATCATCATTCCAGCCTTTAACTATCCAACCAGCATATTCTATACAAGGTGTTGTACAAAGTTAACTAGTAATACGTGGGAAAATTCATACCTTAAAGCTAATATAATGAATATTAATACAGACTTTAAATATATGTATTTATATGAATGATTTTGTCTATCCTTAGGTATTGGATTAATTTTGTCAGTCTTTAAGAAAATAAACACATTTTCCTGTAAAAAAAAAAATCAGCCTAGCCTTATTTGCAATAATAAAGTTTACCCATTCAGCTGTTATTCTAGAAACGTGCCCAATGGTGCCACTGACATTTGGATATACAGTCTGGGAGTACAAATGCAGTTCTCTCAGAAGTGTTGCTTTTACATTACTACCAACATGGTCTGTGATTGATACTTTGTGTTTAATCCAAAAGTGATCCCAGAAAATATCTTTATCCATTTCCATATGTTATTCTAAAACAGTATGTACAGTGGCTCAAGTTTTAGATTTACAATGGCTCTTTACATTTTTTTCTTCAAAATTTATTAAATGCCTGCTGCTGCTGCTGCTGCTAAGTCGCTTCAGTCGTGGCTGACTCTGTGCGTCCCCATAGATGGCAGCCCACAAGGCTCCCCCATCCCTGGGATTCTCCAGGCAAGAACACTGGAGTGGGTTGCCATTTCCTTCTCCAATGCATGAAAGTGGAAAGTGAAAGTGAAGTCGCTCAGTCGTGTCCGACTCTTAGCGACCCCGTGGACTGCAGCCTACCAGGCTCCTCCGTCCATGGGATTTCCCAGGCAAGAGTACTGGAGTGGGGTGCCATTGACTTCTCCTATTAAATGCCTATCATAGGCCTAACTTATTGCTGGAATTTTAGGAAATGTGGAGAGTGAAATTAGACCTACTCCTGTCTTTGTAGAGCTTCCAGTCAGTGTGGGGGGCTTGAGTGGAGTGCCACCGGCATTCATCAAATAATTTATTAAAAACATGGAAAATGATCAACACAAATGTGATTTGTGCTAGGAAGAATAGATGAGTTTCCTAAGCAGTAAAAATCAATTGGATTTGGTGAAAGATTTTAATTGTGAATGGATTAAAAACTAAGAATATAAACTATGAGTCCTAGTTTTTTTTTTTTTTTTAAAGTAACTGGATGTTATAATAGAGTCTGAGATGGGAAATAGCAAAAGAGACCCAAGTTTAAGGCTGGAGGTATGGAGTAGGTAATGCTGTGATTTGGACATGCTGGATTTAATGTGCCGTTGAAATACCCAAGAGAAACCATCAAACTGGCAGTTGTCTATGATTCCAGCATTCAGAGGAAAACTCAGGTAAGGTAATATAAATGTGGGAGTCACTGATACTAAGAAGATAATCAAAGCCTTGGGCATGGATAAAATTGCTAGGAATCATATAGGTGAAGAAATAAAATAAATTAGTAAAACATTTTGAGTAGCTATAGCATGGTTATACGAATTACATTAATAGACACACACTTGCTTACCAGTACTATATCTACATTAACAACAAACCACTGAAGGTATTAACAAAGAAGAGAAGAGTAAAATGCATCGCCTGAATGTTACAATTGGTAACATAAATGTTATCCAAGTGATAAATATTTATCCAAATAATGTTGTTATTAACTTCTAACAATGACATACTCAGAGTTGGTGATTTTGACAGCTTTAAGATTGAATGATCTGGGTTGCTAAAAACAGGCTGAAGAGCATAGAAAAGTGCTGATATTGATGGTTTTGAAATTTGGATATTAACTATTAAACATATTCAGAGGAATCTTGCAACATTTTGGTTACATCAGCCAACTTATCTCCAACCATGTTCTGAATTCCATTTTTTTCCAAACAAGTCCCTGACCTTGGCAAACCTTTAAGCTTTCATAGGGCCCAGGTACGCTTACAATTAAGCTACATTTAGCCTTTAATTGTTGATTGATAATTTCAGGTTTTTGTTAATTCCCCCACAGAATGACAGTGTTTAATAATGACCACTCAGTTTCATTTTCATTTTGTAGTTGCTACTTTTCCTGCACATCTCAAATATCTGACATATGGTACCAGTTAAGCACTTACTTCAATTAATACAGCCATTCTAGATCAGCAATGCTGGGATTTTTAACAATTGCACTGCCATCTTGTGCTCAGCGTCAGGCAGCAAATATTTCAGCTCCAAAATATCATGCCAGTGTCTGTGTTCTGGGGTCATTCCTAGTACCAGCTGGTCCAGGTGGGTTCTCAGAGACATCGATTCTGAGACAGAGATTGATGTGGTGATGGTTTATCAGGGTGTGCTCTTGGTACCAAGGGAAGGGAAGGGATGGGAAAGAATGGAGATTGGACAGAAGAAGGTGAGTTGTGATGCAGGCTCAGTGGAGAGCTCAGCCAGCTCTACAGGGAGATTCACACTGGAGTGGCCCTTCAGAATTGTGCCAAGTTGTCCTTGAATTCATCAGTTATTGAATACAGTCTGTGTTGAGGGAAGTGACTTTCTTTAGCTAAAGCAATCTTAGTATGGGACTGAAAGTGGAGGACTTTCTGTGGGCAGTATTTCCAGCTTTGGGGGAAATAAGTCCTCCTTCCTGTAGGGGGAATCTTGGCTGTGCATCATAGAGTCCACAACCATATAATTCCATCCAAATAAATTGTGATTATGGCAATATGAAGATAGTTTACCTTTCAAAGTCCCAAATTTCTCACATGTTTATTTACTATTATTTTGAAGTACTCTAATTTAAGAGACTCTTTATGGTTATACATTTTCCTGGGTTGGTTCCCTCTACATCTATAAACATCAGCTATAATTAGTGTTTTTTTTTTTTAATTCAAATCTGAGACCTTATATGGAAGATACCATGAGTTCTTCTTTAAAAAGTCACTGACACCATATACTGAGTGTGCTTGGTCATTCAGTCGTGTCTGACAGACCTCCAGGCTCCTCTGTGCATAGGGATTCTTCAGGCAAGAATACTGGAGTGGGTTGCCATGCCCTCCTCTGGGGATCTTCTCAACCCAGGGATGGAACCCAGGTCTCCTGCATTGCAGGCAGATTCTTTACCAGCTGAGCTACCAGGGAAGTCCCAACATACACTGAATGTTCTATGATATTTGCAGAATGGCTGTTGACTGGGTCCTGCCACAGTATGTACTAGTCAGGCTTTCTATCCATCAGTTTACTTTTACAAAGAAGTACTATATGAAAAGGTAATGGCCACATTGTAGACATTCTATGACTATTACTTTCCCTCTACCACTTCATTCATAAATACTTACAGTTTTAAAATCTTAAAATTTCTCATGATATTTTAGGGGGGAAACATCCATGAAAAACAAACCTTGTTAGGGAGCTTAAATTAACCTTTCCAAAGTACTCTGTCAAAGCTGAGATTAAATTACCTGTGGCTCAGATGGTAAAGAGTCCACCTACCAATGCACAGATCCAGGTTCGATCTCTGGGTCAGGAAGATCCCCTGGAGGAGGGTATGGCAACCCACTCCAGTATTCTTGCCTGGAAAATCCCATGGACAGAGGAGCCCAGAGGGCTACAGTCCACAGGGTTGCAAAGAGTCGGACATGACTGAGTGACTAACACGCACACAAAGTACTCTATCAAAGTTGAGATTAAGTTACTTTTAGATTACATTTATCCAAAAATATTTCTTGTCTTTTATTAGAGATAATTTCCAGGACATTGAGACTAAACTCTTCAGCACTCGCATATACTCTTGGCTCTTGTTTTGAATCTGAGAATTACATTCATGGTCTACTTGTGATCCCCATGTAAAACTGATTTTTCTAAAATAAGATTTTATATTACTGTTAATATATGCAGATTTAAAAATTTTACATCAGATGTGGCAATAACTCTTGGTTCTCAATAGCATTTCCAGAGAGAAAAAAATGCATTGTACTTTTCTTTCACTGCAACATCTGTGATTATCTTTCTATAAGTTCATTTTCTTAGAAATGGGGAAAGTTTTCTCCTCCTCCATTGGCTTATAACTAATAGTTATTAAAATATAGCAGAGAAGGTATACTTTTTCTATCCTCAAGTTCCTTAAAAAATTAATGTCCCTTTAGAAATTACTCTAGAAATGTTTATAGAAAACTGTTAATCTAGGGGAAAGTATGGTGGATGGATGCACATGATTGTTGCACATCAGAGATGAGGTAGTGGGTGTACATTCTGAAGTTTCATTGCACTGTGGGAAAATAATTGTCCCGAACCAAAGAATGTGCTGCCCAGAGTTCCAAATATGTCACAAGGATTGATTGTGTGGAAGTTGCAAAAGATAGATAGTTCAGCACAGTTTTCTGGGTAACATAACATTTTTATAATATTCATTAGAAGGTCCAGTCTTGAAAAATGATGCAAAACCCCTTATATACTAAGCTCTGCCATCATACAGACTCCTTTGGTAAAGCACTTGTCTATCATAAACCCATTTTGATTCCTTTGAAAGAGAATTATATTCCTGGAAACATTAATTTTTATAGCATAAATTTATGAACAGTTCTTTGAAGACCTACAAGGCATTTTAGAACTAACACCCAAAAAAGATGTTCTTTTCATTTTAGGGGACTGGAATGCAAACGCAGGAAGTCAAGAAACACCTGGAGTAACAGGCAAATTTGGCCTTGGAGTAGAGAATGAAGCAGGGCAAAGGCTAATAGAGTTTTGCCAAGACAAGGCACTGGTCATAGCAAACACCCTCTTCGAACAACACAAGAGAAGACTCTACACATGGACATCACCAGATGGCCAACACCAGAATCAGATTGATTATATTCTTTGCAGCCAAAGATGGAGAAGCTCTATACAGTCAGCAAAAACAAGACCGGGAGCTGACTGGCTCAGATCATGAACTCCTTATTGCCAAATTCAGACTGAAATTGAAGAAAGTGGGGAAAACCACTAGACCATTCAGGTATGATCTAAACAAAATCTCTTATGATTATACAGTGGAAGTGAGAAATAGATTTAAGGGACTAGATCTGATAGACAGAGTGCCTGATGAACTATGGATGGAAGTTCATGACATTGTACAGGAGACAGGGAGCAAGACCATCCTCCAAAAAAAGAAATGGAAAAAAAGCAAAATGGCTGTCTGAGGAGGCCTTACAAATAGCTGTGGAAAGAAGAGAGGCAAAAAGCAAAGGAGAAAAGGAAAGATATACCCATTTGAATGCAGAGTTCCAAAGAACATCAAGGAGAGATAAGAAAGCCTTCCTCACTGATCAGTACAAAGAAATACAGGAAAATAATAGAATGGGAAAGACTAGAGATCTCTTCAAGAAAATTAGAGATACCAAGGGAACATTTTATGCAAAGGTAGGCTCAATAAAGGACAGAAATGGTATGGACCTAACAGAAGCAGAAGATATTAAGAAGAAGTGGCAAAAATACACAGAAAAACTGTACAAAAAAGATCTTCACGACCCAGATAATCATGATGGTGTGATCACTCACCTAGAGCCACACATCCTAGAATGTAAAGTCAAGTGGGCCTTAGGAAGAATCACTACAAACAAAGCTAGTGGAGGTGATGGAATTCCAGTTGAGCTATTTCAAATCCTGAAAGATGATGTTGTGAAAGTGCTGCACTCAATATGCAACCACATTTGGAAAACTCAGCAGTGGCCTCAGGACTGGAAAAGGTCAGTTTCATTCCAGTCCCAACGAAAGGCAATGCCAAAGAATGCTCAAACTACCACACAATTGCACTCATCTCACACGCTAGTAAAGTAATGCTCAAAATTCTCCAAGCCAGGATTCAGCAATATGTGAACCATGCACTTCCAGAAGTTCAAGATGGTTTTAGAAAAGGCAGAGGAACCAGAGATCAAATTGCCAACATCCGCTGGATCATTGAAAAAGCAGGAGAGTTCCAGAAAAAACATCCATTTCTAATTATTGACTATGCCAGAGCCTTTGACTGTGTGGATCACAATAAACTATGGAAAACTCTGAAAGAGATAGGAATACCAGACCACCTGACCTACCTCTTGAGAAATCTATATACAGGTCAGGAAGCAACAGTTAGAATTAGACATGGAACAACAGATTGGTTCCAAATAGGGAAAGGAGTATGTCAAAGCTGTGTATTGTCACCCTGCTTATTTAACTTATATGCAGAGTACATCATGAGAAATGCAGGGCTGGAGGAAGCACAAGCTGGAATCAAGATTGCTGGAAGAAATCTCAATAACCTCAAATATGCAGAGGACACCACCCTTATGGCAGAAAGTGAAGAACTAAAGAGCCTCTTGATGAAAGTGAAAGAGGAGAGTGAAAAAGTTGGCTTAAAGCTCAATATTCAGAAAATGAAGATCACGGCATCTGGTCCCATCACTTCATGGCAAATAGATGGTGAAACATTGAAAACAGTGGCTGACTTTATTTTTGGGGGCTCCAAATCACTACAGATGATGACTGCAGCCATGAAATTAAAAATGCTTGCTCCTTGGAAGAAAAGCTATGAGCAATCTAGATAGCATATTAAAAAGCAGTGACATTAATTTGCCAACAAAGGTCTGTCTATGCAAGGCTATGGTTTTTCCAGTAGTCATGTATGGATATAAGAGTTGGACTGTAAAGAAAGCTGAGTCCTGAAGAATTGATGCTTTTGAACTGTGGTGTTGGAGAAGCCTCTTGAGAGTCCCTTGGACTGCAAGGAGATCCAACCAGTCCATCCTAAAGGAGATCAGTCCTGAGTGTTCATTGGAAGGACTTTTGTTGAAGCTGAAACTCCAATACTTTGGTCACCTGATGCAAAGAGCTGACTCATTTGAAAAGACTCTGATGCTGCAAATATTGAGGGCAGGAGGAGAAGGGGACGACTGAGGGTAAGATGGTTTGATGGCATCACTGACTCAATGGACATGAGTTTGGGTGAACTCCAGGAGTTGGTGATGGACAGGGAGGCATGGTGTGTTGTAGTCTATGTGGTTGCAGAGAGTCAGACACGACTGAGCAACTGAACTGAACTGATAGCATAAATCTATATGTGACATAATTCTGTGATATAAATTAGAGAAAATTATTGGGAATTTTGAGTGAAAATTGAATGAAAAGGTTATTGGGAATTCATAATATTCATAGACATATTAAAAAAAAGAATCAAGGTAAAATGTAATAACTGCTGTTATGGACTGCGTTGTGTCCCCTAAGACAATATGTTGAAGTCCTAACACTCATTATCTGGAAAAGTGACTATATTTGGATGTTGGGTCTTTGAAGTGGTAATTAGTGTAAAATAGGTAATTAAGATGGACCCTACTACAGTATAAATGGAGTCATTACAAGAGGAAGAAATCTGGACACAGATCTATACAAAAGAAAAACCATGACAGAGAGAAGATAACCATTTAAAGCTAAATAGAGAGGCCTCAGGAGAGGGCAATGGCACCCCACTCCAGTACTCTTGCCTGGAGAATCCCATGGATGGAGGAGCCTGGTAGGCTGTGGTCCATGGGGTCGCGAAGAGTCGGACACGACTGAAGCGACTTAGCAGCAGCAGCAGCAGCAGCAGAGAGGCCTCAGAAAAAAAAATTGTTTCCAACTTTATCTTGGACTTCAGCTTCCAGAATTGTGAGATTTCTGTTATTTAAATGACTCCAGTCTGTGGTACTTAGTTATGGCAGCCCTAGCATACTAATACCCTGTTTGCAAAAATAAGAAAATTTATTGAATTTGGATTTGTGTGTTTATCTGTACTTTAGGTCCATTTATTTAGCTGAAACATTTTGTCATAATTAGAGTGAACCAATACTCATTACTAAACAAAGAAATATTTGGACTTCTTAAATATATCTGAATTAAAAATTTTTTTTGTGTGTGTTTCTTTTCTTTTTTTATTGAAGGATAATTGCTTTACAGAATTTTGTTGTTTTCTGTCAAACCTCAACATTAATCAGCCGTAGGTATACATATATCCCTCCCTCTTTTGAAACTCCCTCCCATCTCCCTCACCATCCCACTCCTCTAGGTTGATACAGAGCCCCTGTTTGGGTTTCCTGAGACTACTGCAAATTTCTGTTGGCTATCTATTTTACATATGGTAATGTAAGTTTCCATGTTACTCTTTCCATACATCTCACCCTCTCCTCCCCTCTCTCCATGTTCATAAGTCTTTTCTCTGTGTCTGTTTCTCCATTGCTGCCCTGCAAATAAGTTCTTCAGTACCATTCTTCTAGATTTCATATATGTGCATTAGAATACGATATTTATCTTTCTCTTTCTGACTCCCTTAACTCTGTATAATAGATTCTAGGTTCATCCAACCCCTTAAAACTGACTCAAATGCATTCCTTTTTATGGCTGAGTAATATTCCACTGTGTATATGTACCACAACTTCTTTATCCATTCATCTGTTGATGGACATCGAGGTTGCTTCCATGTTCTAGCTATTGTGAATAGTGCTGCGGTGAACAATGGGATACATGTGTCTTTTTCAATTTTGGTTTCCCTAGGGTGTATGCTTAGGAGCGGGATTGCTAGGTCATATGGTGGTTTTATTCCTAGTTTTTAAAGGAATCTCCATACCGTCTTCCATAGTGGCTGTATCAATTTACATTCCCACCAACAGTGCGAGAGTGTTCCCTTTTCTCCACACCCTCTCCAGCATTTACTGTTTATAGACTTTTTGAAGAGGGCCATTCTGACCGGTGTGAGATGATATCTCATTGTAGTTTTTTTTGATTTGCATTTCTCTAATAATGAGCAATGTTGAGCATCTTTTCATGTGTTTGTTAGCCATCTGTACATCTTCTTTGGAGAAATGTCTGTTTAGGTCTTTTTCCCACTTTTTGATTGCATTGTTTGTTTTTCTGACATTGAGTTGTATGAGCTGCTTGTATACTTTGGAAATTAATCCTTTGTCAGTTGCTTCATTTGCTATTATTTTCTCTCATTCTGAGGGTTTTCTTTTCACCTTGCTTATAGTTTACTTTGCTGTGCAAAAGCTTTTAAGTTTAATCAGACCACACTTTTTTTTACATTTGTTTTCATTTCTGTTACTCTAGGAGATGGGTCATAGAGAATCTTACTTTGATTTATGTCATCGAATGTTCTGCCTAAATTTTTCTCTAAGAGTTTTATAGTTTCTGGTCTTACATTTAGGTCTTTAAACCATTCTGAGTTTATCTTTGTGTATGGTGTTAGGAAGTGTTCTAATTTCATTCTTTTACATGTAGCTGTCCAGTTTTCCCAGCTCCATTCATTGAAGAGGCTGTTTTTGCCCCATTGTATATTCTTGCCACCTTTGTCAAAAACAAGGTACCCATAGGTGCATGGGTTTATTTCTGGGCTTTTTATCTTGTTCAATTGGTCTATATTTCTGTTTTTGTGCCAGTACCATACTGTCTTGATGACTGTAGTTTGTAATATAATCTGAAGTCAGGAAGGTTGATTCCTCCAGCTCCATTCTTCTTTCTCAAGACTGCTTTCGCTTTTCAGGGAATTTTGTGTTTCCATATGAATTGTGAAATTTTTTGTTCCAGTTCTGTGAAAAATACCATTGGTAATTTGATGGGGATTGCATTGAATCTGGAGAAGGAAATGGCAACCCACTTCAGTGTTCTTGCCTGGAGAATAATGTGGACACAGGGGCCTGGTGGGCTGCTGTCCATGGGGTCACATAGAGTCGAACACGACTGAAGCGACTTAGCATGCGTGCATGCATTGGAGAAGGAAATGGCAACCCACTACAGTATTCTTGCCTGGAGAATTCCAGGGACAGAGGATCCTGGTGGGCTGCTGTCTATGGGGTAGCACAGAGTCAGGCACCACTGTAGTGACTTAGCAGCAGCAGCAGCAGCATTGAATCTGTAGATTGTATTTGGTAGTATAGTCATTTTCACAATATTGATTTTTCCTACCAAGAAACATGGAATATCTCTTCATCTGTTTATGTTGTCTTTGATTTCTTTCATTAGTGTCTTATAATTTTCTGTGTACAGTCCTTTTGTCTCCTTACATAAGTTTATTCCTAGATATTTAATTCTTTTTGTTCCATTGGTGAATGGGATTGATTCCTTAATTTCTCTTTCTGATTTTTCATTGCTAGTATATAGAAATGCAAGCAATTTCTGTGTATCGATTTTGTATCCTGCAACTTTGCTAAATTCACTGATTTACTAGAGCTCTAGTAATTTTCTGATACTAACTTTAGGATTTTCTATGTACAGTATCATGTCATCTGCAAACAGTGAGAGTTTTACTTCTTTTTTGATCTGGATTCCTTTTATTTCTTTTTCTTCTCTGATTGCTGTAGCTAGGACTTACAAAACTATGTTGAATAACAGTGGTGAAAGTGGATATCCTTGTTATGTTCCTGATCTTAGAGAGAATGTTTTCAGTTTTTACCATTGAGGATAATGTTTGTTTAGGCTTATCATATATGGCCTTTACTGTGTTGAGGTAGGTTCCTTCTATGACCATTTTTTTGAAGAGTTTTAATCACAAAGCGGTGCTGAATTTTGCCAAAGGTTTTTTCTGCATCTATTGAGATTATCATATGATTTTTATCTTTCAGTTTGTTAATGTGGTGTATCACATTGATTGATTTGCATGTATTGAAGAATCCTTGCATTCCAGGAATAAACCCAACTTGATCATGGTATTTGAGCTTTTTGATGTGTTGCTAAATTCTGTTTGCTAAAATTTTGTTGAGGATTTTTGCATCTATGTTCATCAGTGATATTGGCCTGTAGTTTTCTTTTTGTGTGTTGTCTTTGTCTGGTTTTGATATCAGGGTGATGATGGCCCCATAGAATGAGTTTGGAAGTGTTTCTTCCTCTGCAATTTTTTAAAAGAGTTTTAGAAGGATAGGCATTAGCTCTTCTCTTCTCTAAATGTTTGATAGAATTCTCCTGTGAAACCATCTGGTCCTGGGCTTTTGCTTTTTAGGAAATTTTTGATCATAGTTTCAGTTTCAGTGCTTGTAATTGGGTTGTTTATAATTTCTATTTCTTCTTGGTTCAGTCTTGGAAGATTGAACTTTTCTAAGAATCTGTCCATTTCTTCCAGGTTATCCATTTTATTGCCATATAGTTGTTCATAATAGTCTCTTATAATCCTTTCTATTTCTGCCTTGTCTGTTGTAATCTCTCCTTTTTCATTTCTAATTTTATTAATTTGATTCTTCTCTCTTTTTTCTTGATGAGTCTGGCTAAAGTTTTGTCAATTTTGTTTATCTTCTCAAAGAACCGGCTTTTAGTTTTTATTAATCTTTACTATTGTTTCTTTCATTTCTTTTTGATTTATTTCTGCTCAGATCTTTATGATTTCTTTCCTTCTACTACTTTTGGGTTGTTTTTGGTTCTTTTTCCAGTTGTTTTAGGTGTAAAGTTAGGTTGTTTATTTGATGTTTTTCTTGTTTCTTGAGTTAGGATTATATTGCTATAAACTTCTCTCTTAGAACTGCTTTAGCTGCATCCAATAGGTTTTGAGTTGTCGTGTTTTCATTGACATTTGTTTCTTGAAATTTTCTGATTTTCCTTTTGATTTCTTCAGTAACCTGTTGGCTATTTAGAAACATGTTGTTTAATCTCCATGTATTTGTGTTTCTTACAGTTTTTTTCTTGTGATTGTTATCTACTCTCATAGCATTGTTGCTGGAGATTTTACTGAGGTTTGATTTGTGAGCCAAGATGTGGTCATTCCTGGAGAATGTTCTATGTGTACTTGAGAAGAAGGTGTATTCTTCTGCATTTGCATGGAATGTCCTGAAGATATCAAGGAAATCCGTCTCATCTAAAGTATCATTAAAGACTTGTGTTTCCTTATTAATTTTCTGTTTTGATGTTCGTCCATGGGTGTGAGTAGGGTGTTAAAGTCTCCTACTATTATTGTGTTGCTGTCAATCTCTCCTTTTATGTCTTTTAGCGTTTGTCTTATGTATTGAGGTACTCCTTTGTTGGGTGCATAGATATTTACAGCTGTTACATCTTCCTCTTGAAGTGATCCCTTGATCATTATGTAGTGTCCTTCCTTATCTCTTGTAATTTTTATTTTAAGGTCTATTTTGTCTGATATGAGGGTTGCTGCTCCAGCTTTCTTTTGCTTCCAATTTGCATGGAATATATTTTTCCATCCTCTCACTTTTAGTCGATACGTGTGTTTAGGTCTGAAGTGGGTTTCTTGTAGGCAGCATATATATGGGGCTTGTTTCTGTATCCATTCAGCCAGTCTGTGTCTTTTGGTTGGAGCATTTAATCCATTTACATTTAAAGTAATTATTGATATATATATTTCTCTTGCCATTTTCTTAATTGTTTGGGGTTGATTTTGTAGATCTTTATTCTTCTCTTTGTATTCTTGACTATATAAAAGTCCCTTTAACATTTTTTGCAAAACTGGTTTGAAGGCACTGAATTCTCTTAATTTTTGCTTGTCTGAAAAGGTTTTTATTTCTCCATCAATTTTGGATGAGATCCTTGCTGGGTACAGTAATCTTGGTTTAGATATTTCCCTTTCATTACTTCAAATATATCCTGCCAATCCCTTCTGGCCTGCAGAGTTTCTGTTGAAAGATCAGCTATTAAGCATATGGGATTTCCCTTGTATGTTACTTGTTGCTTCTCCTGTGCTGCTTTTAATATTTTTTTCTTTGTGTTTAGTCTTTGTTAGTTTGATTAGTATGTGTCTTGGCATGTTTCTCCTTGAGTTTATCCTGTATGGGACTCTTTGTGCCTCTTGGACTTGACCGACTATTTCCTTTTCCAGGTTGACAAAATTTTCAAGTATAATCTCTTCAAAAATTTTCTCATACCCTGTCTTCTCTTCTTCTGGGATCCCTATAATTTGAATGTTGGTGCATTGACATTGTCCCAGAGGTCTCTGAGACTATCCTCAGTTCTTTTCCTTCCTTTTACTTTATTCTGCTCTTCAGAAGTTATTTCCACCATTTTACCTTTCAGTTCACTGATTTGTTCTTCTGCTTCAGATATTCTGTTATTGATTCCTTCTAGAGTATTTTTAATTTCAGTAATTGTGTTTTTTGTCTCTGTGTGTTTATTCTTTAATTCTTCTAGGTCTTTGTTAATTGATTTCTGCATTTTCTCCATTTTGTTTTCAAGGTTTTGATCATCTTTGCTATCATTATTCTGAATTATTTTTCAGGTAGTTTGCCTATTTCCTCTTCATTTATTTGGACTTCTGTGTTTCTAGTTTGTCCCTTCATTTATGTAGTGTTTCTCTGCCTTTTCATTATTATTTTTTTAAAACTTATTGTGTTTGAGATCTCCTTTTCCCAGGCTTCAAGGTGGAATTTTTTCTTCCTTTTGGTTTCTGCCCTCCTAAGGTTGGTTCCTCCAGTACTCTTGCCTGGAAAATCCCATGGATGGAGGAGCCTGGTAGGCTGCAGTACATGGGGTCGCTAAGAGTCGAACACGACTGAGTGACTTTACTTTCACGCATTGGAGAAGGAATTGGCAACCCACTCCACTGTTTTTGCCTGGAGAATCCCAGGGACAGGGGAGCCTGGTGGGCTGCCGTCTATGGGGTCGCACAGAGTCAGACAAGACTGAAGTGACTTAGCAGCAGCAGCAAGGTTGGTTCGGTGGTTTGTGTAAGCTTTGTATAGGGTGAGATTTGTGCTGAGTTTTTGTTTGTTTGTCTGTTTGTTTTTCCTCTGATGGGAAAGACTGAGTGAGGTGGTAATCCTGTCTACTGATGATTGGGTTTGTATTTTTGTTTAGTTGTTTAGATGAGGGGTCCTGCATAGAGTACTATTGGTCCTTGGATGATGCTGAGTCTTGTATTCAAATGGGTTCCTTTGTTTGTGTTCTCACTATTTGATACTCCCTAGGATTAGTTCTCTGGTAGTCTAGGGTCTTGGAGTCAGTGTTTCTACTCCAAAGGCTCAGGGCTTATCTCTGGTCAGGAACAAAGATTCCAGAAGTGGGTTTTTTTTTTTTATGGCATTAAGTGAGATTAAAACAAATATCCAAAAATGAGAAATCAAAGATGAACTCCAGACAAATGGCAGTTACAAAATCAGCAAATAATAATTAAAATAATGGAATATACACATATACATATACATTCATGAGCAAAGTCAAAACAGTCCAACAAAAATAAAGTACAGTAGCTTGGCCTGGTGAATAAAGGAAATCAGAAATTATATTTATCAGTTAAGAACAAAACTAAAGCACAAACTGGAAAACAAAGCTAATGCAAGGTGCCAAGTGGGGAATAAAGCAGTGAAAACAAAACTAACAAATATATTGAGAGGAAAGGAAAGAAAGAAAGAATAGATATGCAAAGTTAAATAAAGGTAGATGAAGAAGATTGATATACATTTAAGATTAACTACAAGGGGAAAAGAACAGTAGGAAAGGCAAACAAAGGAATAAATGTAGAAAAAATATAATAGATTTTTAAAAATTAAAATTATAAAAAAGAGAAAAGAAAAAAAAAAACGAAAGAAAAAAAAAAAAAAGGGAAAAAAGGAAAACTTCACAGAACTGCTAAAGCCCAATGTAGAGGCAGAAGTTTATAACAACAATAAAAAGTGTGACTGAATATACACATATACCTATACACCCATAAGCAAAATCAAAACAGTCCAACAAAAATAAAGTACAATAGACTGGCCTGGCAAACAAAGGAAACCAAAAATTATATCTACCAGAACAAAACTAACTAAAGCAAAAACTGGAAAACAAAACTAAAGCAAGGTGCCAATTGGGGAATAAAGCAATGAAAATAAAATTAACAAACATGTTGAGAGGAAAGGAAAGAAAGATAGAATAGATATGCAAAGTTAAATAGAGGTAGATGAAGAAGATTTACATACACTAAAGATTGACTGCAAGGGGAAAATAACAGTAGGAAAAGCAAACAAATGAATAAATGTAGAGAAAATAATAATAGGTTAAAAAATTAAAAATTAAAATTAGAAAAAGAGAAAAGAACAATTAAAAAAAAAAGGAAAACTCTACAGAACTGCAGAAGCTCAATGTAGAGGCAGAGGTTTATAACAACAATAACAAATGTGACTGAGGAAAAAAAAAGTTCAAAAGCTTAATTCGATTTCATAGTGCCAATAAAATCAACTACTACAATGGCGGGGCGGGGTGGGGGAGGTGGCGAAGGAAAAAAAAAAGTAACAAAATCCAAAAGAATCTACAGAAAAGTCAAAACATAAGAAAAATAGTTTTTCTTGAGTCGCTGCTTCAGAGTCCTTTCCCTCGCTGAGAGTCACAGTCCCCCTCACCTCCCTAGGATGCCCTCAAGCACTTGCTGATCTCTGGACCTGCTTTGGGGGGAGCTCAGATTCTAATCTGGTCCTACCCTCTGTGTTCTTGCCTCCAATGTCCACAGCTATCAGAACCAGTGCGTTTTCTTTTTGGGGAGCTCTCAATGACCTTTTTTATATTCTGTAAAATAGAATATAACAGAGTTTGCCTAGCTGATCGTGCGGATTTAATCTGTAGCTTGTACAGATGGTGGGAAGGTTTTGGGTCTTCTTCCTTAGCCACACTGCCCCTGGGTTTCAACTGTGGTTTTATTTCCACCTCCACATGTGGTTCGTCCACTGGGGTTTGCTCCTGAGGCTGCCCTGGAGGACTTGGGTTTGCCCCTGTGAGGGCCAGTTGTGGAGGTGCATCTGCTTGGGTCACAGGGCTTCTGGCAGCATCCAGTACTCAGGGGAGTTTGTGGCAAGGGAAGCAGGAAATATAGTTCTTTAGAAGGGTATAGGAACCAGTATTGGCCAATATGCTCCAGTATTCTTGCCTGGAGAACCCCATCCCTGACAGAGGAGCCTGGCAGGCCACAGTCTACAGGGTCACAAAGAGTCAAACACTACTCACTGTGTGCTTAGATGCAAGACTTTTGCTTGACTGTGGCAGCTCTGCCCCAGTGAGTGTTGAGTGTGAAGGTAGCACAGCTGCTTGGCTTGTGGGGACCCTGGCTGCACCAAGTGTGCAGGGCCACAGATTGCCTCTGCCACAGGAGTTATGGCCCTATCAGATTTTTAAGCCTCTTGTAGCTGGCGATCAGAAAGCCTCTTTGGCCAGTCTTTCTCCATAGCTCTGCCCATCCAGGCACTTAGAGTGCTCCCTTGCCTGGAGTCCTTCTCTGTTGTTCAGCATGTCAGGCACATAGAGGGCCCCCTCCCCCTCCCCCCCAGCCCCCGGCTGGGGGCCTACTCTGTAGATCAGTGCATCAGGCACTTAAAGGGGAACCCTGGGTGGGGTCCTACTCTGTAGTTCAGTGTGTCAGGAGTTTGATGGGCCAGCCTCTCTATTGTCCAGCTGCTGATGCTGGCGCCTGGGGAGAGAGAGGCTATGGTGATGGCTTCACCCTTTATGTATGACTCAGCAGTACTGCCTTGCTTCCATGGCTGCCTGGCTTTCCTTAACTGGCATTTCCCACCACGATCTCCTCCCTCACATCCCATTGATCTGTCTCGTCTCAGTCAACAGCAGCCCCTGCACTGGGATTGCTCCACAATCCCTAAAATCCAGCTCCCAGCTGCTGTGCCTTCCAGGGGACCTGTGTCCCTGTCTGGGGTAGGTATGGCTGCGGCAAGGACTGTCTGATTCTCATTCCATTTAGGCTGCCACAGATCAGCTGTTTCACTCTTGGCCTTAATTGTTTCTCCTCTGACTCAGACAGTTGCCCCAATGTGGGGATCAGATCCCTGTTTCAGTTCCTCCACCGGCCGAGGGCAGGTCCAGTCCTACTAACACTCCTGTTTTTCCCCCTAGTTCCTTTGTCCTACCGAGTTTTGGGTGGTTCTATATATTCTTTCCCACTGGTCAGGTACTCCTGTCTGCTCTCAGCTGGTGTTCTGCATGCACTTCTGTGGCTGAAGGCATCTTCCTGATGTATCCATGGAGAGAGATGTACTCCACGTCCACCTACTCCTCTGCCATCTTGTTCTCTCCCCAAATATATCTGAATTTTTAAAAAATCTTACATGTTACCCAAGGAAGGTGAGGCAGTCAATGATTATTTCTGATAAAGAAGGTTTTAAAACAATATGTTGTTGATTGAGTGAAGGTTAAACAAAAGAACAATTCATATTTTTCTATTGTCTTCCCTGATATCTACATTAGCTAATTTTAATCCCAAGTTTTAATGTAACTGACAGTTATGTGGACTGGGATATCAAAATTAAATGCGTAGAATCCCAAGGTAGAAATTTTGTAAAGCAAACCACTTTTGTAAAAGTGCAACTGACATTAATAAACTAAATCTCAAGATATTGCCATGATCATTTATAAATTATTTTTTCTCTACGGAAACTTTTGTGTAATCTTAGCATATATTATCTCACAAGACATAATTAAAGGTTGTGTGTGCCACAACTAAATCCCAGATGCCATAACTAAGGCCCAGAGCAGCCAAATGAATAATATGTGCATGCTCAGTGGCTCAGTCACGTCCAACTCTTTGTGACCCTATGGACTGTAGCTCACCAGGTTCCTCTGTCCATGGGATCTCTCAGGCAAGAATACTGGAGTGAGTTGTCATTTCCTTCTCTAGCAGATCTTCTTGACTCAGCGATTAAACTTGCATCTCCTGTGTCTCCTTTATTGGCAGGCAGATTTTTACCACTGAGCCAACTCAAAGCCAATAAATAAATAATAAAGATTCAAAGAGTAGATCAAAAGTGGAATAATTCCATTTAAACAGTAATTTTGCTATTGTAGTACCACAGTTAACGGTTTTCTTTGCAGATTTTCACAGTACTCCATTAAACTGGGTAAATATATTCCCACAAAATGTATATGTTGAAGCCATATCCCCAGTGTGACTATATATGGAGGTAGGGTTTGTATTAAAGATGATTAAGGTTAAATGAAGTTACTGGAGTGGGGCCCTAATCCAATAGGCCTAATATCTTTATAGGAAGAGGAAGAAACATCATCAGTACACCTGCATAGAGAAGAGGCCATGTGAGGACGCAGTGAGAGGGCAAGCTGTCTGCAAGTGAAGGAGAGAGGCCTTAGGAGAAACCAATCCTGCAGACACCTTGATCTTGAACATCTAGCCTTCAGAACTGTGAGAAAGTAAATTTCTGTTGTCTAAGCCATCCAGTATGTGGTTCTTTATATGGCAACCCTGGCAAATGAATAATGTCTTAGAAACCTGTTGAGAACATACTAATAAGAGAGAATTGTTATAATTCCTAAAAAGAATGAGTTTTCAACATTACATTTTGGTTTCATACTTGATAGAAAGACAATGGTCTGTGCTCATGTAGAAAAATACAGAATAAGGCCTATTTTATATATGTACATTTTACATCAAAATGCCTTTTCACATTCTTGACAACAAAGGACCTTTGCCAACAAAGGTCTGTCTAGTCAAAGCTATGGTTTTTCCAGCAGTCATGTATGGAGGTGAGAGTTGGACTATAAAGAAAGTTGAGCACCAAAGAACTGATGCTTTTGAACTGTGGTGTTGGAGAAGACTCTTGAGAGTCCCTTGGACTGCAAGGAGGTCCAATCAGTCCATCCTAAAGGAAATTAGTCCTGAATATTCACTGGAAGGACTGATGCTGAAGCTGAAACTCCAATACTTTGGCCACCTAATACAAAGAACTGATTTATTGGAAAAGACCCTGATTCTGGTAAAGATTGAAGGCAGGACGAGAAGGGGATGACAGAGGATGAGATGGTTGGATGGCCTCACACTTGATGGACGTGAGTTTGAGTAAGCTCCTGGAGTTAGTGATGGACAGGGAAGCCTGCGTGCTGCAGTCCATGGGGTCTCAAAGAGTCGGACATGACTGAGCGACTGAACTAAACTTGAAGTTAACATGCAGTGGCTTATTTATATTCACATTATTTTTCTTCTCAGAATTATCACATGTATTTGAGGAAAGGAAAAGTCAGAAGTGAAATTTTCGAAAGACAGTGTTTTGTAACAAAAAATTAACGTCCATTAAATAGGGTAAGAAAAAAATCTGACAAAATGTTAATGATATCATTTATATGTCCACCAATTGCATATATAGTAAGCATTAAAAATGTGTGCCATAATTTTTTTAAGTAACTTCTAAAATCTTTCAAGTTCAGTTGATTTCTGAGTATGAACTTCACATTCACATTATTTTGATGCAAAGTGATATTTTTTTCATTAAATGTTTATAGGTATGTTCCATGATAGTTTAACATAGGTAAATAAACAACCATAATAGTTCTTGTATCTTTATAAAAAGAGGGAAAAAGAGGGTATTTATATTTTCTAATAATACTGTGGCTCTGGCTTAGTATTAAAATTTTCCAGGAGTGTGTGTTTACGTATTAAATGCTTGCTGCAAGACATATATTTCCTAATCATGATAACACACATGCTTAGAATGAAAATATACATGGAGAAAAGAGACACAAGTGTTTTGGTTTGCACCCCAGGTGATTCAATTTTATTTCAGCAGAAATTATAGAGAAAGTGTAAGAATGGTGATAAATATCAGAGTACAGAATGTCACCATGATGTTATCTGGCATGTTGAAAAAACAGAGCAATACACTTAAGTATCATTTGATAAGAAAACATTCAAGAATGTTTCATCTCTTGATTCCATTCAGACTAAAAGTAGATTCAAACCAATTATGAAAAACATCATCTAGTGTAATACAAGGAATTATTTTATCCATTATGGATCCAATGGATATATTATATCCATTGTGATAGACATGAGATTTCTGAACGTTTACAAATTCAACAAGAGGTTATCAAAACCCGCAAAGTCTTCTTTCAGAACACTGATATTTCTCAGTGCCTGCTGTGGACTGCAAGTGGCCAGAGACACTTACTCAGTGTCACTGTAGTGTCTGTTCCTTTTAATTTGCTCTTCCACTGTGAGTTGTTCAGACTGGACTTCCACTCTGGGAAACGGAGGCTTGGCTGTAAATTCACAGCTCGGAGCATCAAGATCTGTGACGTGTGCTGCTCCTATTGTTTGCCCATGCCAATGTTTGATGTCCTTCCCCAATTCTCTTAAATACAAACATGGCATATTTTTAATATGATCTACAGAATCTATTAAATTATGCGTAGAAATGTTCTCATTCCTTTTGGAAAAAGCAGCAATTTTCACCGTGTTCGAAAAGAAGAAATGTAGGTTTTTATTATTGGAGTGGTTTCCTTTGATGTTTAAAATGTTTGTCTCAGAAGAGGGCATTGAACTTTTCCCATCACCGAGGCCTGACCTGGAGACAGACTGCACAGGACTGCCAGCAGTAGCTCCGTCAGTCTGTTTATCTAGAGTCATAGGCAGCACGTTTCTTGAGTCAGTCTTTTCAGATTCAAATATACCAAGTAACTCCGAGAGTTTAGAAGCATTTTCTAAGTTTTCAATTTGATATTCATTTGCAGTGTAGTACACTTCACTTGACAGTGGCAATAGATTAGGAAATTCTAAAACAGATGTCTTCTGCCTGCAATTATTCAGATATGACGCTGCTACATAATTGTTATTATTATTCTTGTTCAAATTCTCTTTACGATTTTCTGGTACCACCTCATCATCAGTGTTAGTAACCTGTAAAACTTCTGCACCATCAGGTTCATTAGCTTTTTCATTTTTCTCTTTCTCAGCACTCTGCACAACCGCATTATTGTTGTCATTAAGATCCATTTCACTTTTCCTCTTCTTCGTGTCTTCAGCCTCATTCACCTTATCTTGTACATCCTTATTTCCTTCCTTCTTCTCTTTTCTTGCTTCATATGCTTCCATTTCTTTGATTCCTGTAACATCTTCTTTCTGACACATGTGGATGGACTGCAGGCATGGCTGCAGGAAAGAAATGTTATCTCGTTCTTGTCCTTTGTTTTCCACAGTTTTCATGTGTTCTATCAGTGATCCACTTTTAAATTCAGCAGATGTAGGGGTTGTCATTTCCGGTGGCCATTTAGGTTTACTCATTTTGAGCTCTTCCTCAAGGGGGAAGGTTTTCTTAGGTATCTCCCTGGAAGGAGGCCAAATGATTTTTAATTTTCCCCTCTTTCCACATTTTTTCAAACCATCCCTTTGCCCTTCACTGTTACCAGCATCTAAATGTTTATTAAGTTCTCCAAGCATGGGGGTATTTTCCACATTGTTTTTACACATATTTGGTTCTTCATTAGGAGTAAAGTCAACTGAGCTGCTTTGATTTTTGCACTTCCATCGATCTTTATGCTGTTTGTGTCCAAAACCTTCATCATAATTTCCTTTTGATTTGAAAAGTTGTTTAAAGTGAGGTTTACAATATATTTGTCCATGAAGTGAGGCATAATTTCCCAAACTGTCAAAAAGAAAAAACATTTTTAAACATTTTATGTATACACTGCAAATTCTTACAGCGTTAGGGAACTGATTATTTCGAGCAATGAATCAGAGATTGAGTACAATTAACTTACTGGCAATAGGAACGTGCCTATTAATTGAACATTCCTGTTAGATTATATTCACCACTAATGCCCTCTATAATACTTGTCTTGCAGTAGTCAGAATTTCGTGCTGTATGTCAGGTACCGGTACAAAAGGTGCTATAGTGTAATGCATATGTAGTTATAGATGATGTAAAATGGAAGGACTAAATCTTTGCTAACTCCGAGAATTGTGAGGGGCTGCAGTTTTCAGCAAATCCTGAATAGCATAAAAAATTAACTATTTGAACTTCCTAGTTAAGTGGACTTTGAATGAATGAATTGGAAAGCTTGTCTATGCAATTTTTTATCTTGTCTCTTTGGAAATATTAACAAATAGAAATGCCTGTTAAAATTAACATCAAATTTAGTCAAAGGCAGCAGCATAATTTTTTAATATTTCTGAATCACTACATAAAAATGGAGAGAAAAACTAAAAACCCAAGGATAAAATTACAACAAAACTAAGTGACAAGGTATCCTCATCAACCTCAAAATACAAGGAGGGAAGGACAAACCAATATCAGCTACAAGACTAGCATAATAGTTGCATGTGTGTGGATGACAACAGAGGGAGAAAGGAAGGTGTCTGATGGACCTGAAAAAATGAGACTACACAATAATCAATATTTCCTGGAAAGTATCACATGCCAATTGGAGAGCAGCAGCTCAAATTGGGAGAGGTTTTGGCATTTCAATAGCCAGTGAGAGTGCAAAAGTCCTGTGGCAGGAAAGTCTGAAGAGGCTGGAGAAATTAAACTCAAAACTGACCCACTGGGATTGTTTAGATCCTACACTGTGAAAAATAAACACGGGAGTGGAATCAAAAGGGAGGAGAACAACGATGACAGAAATCAAAAGGTCCCAGTCAACATTAGGGAGAGAATTCAAGACAGGAAATCCCAGGAATCAAGGCACCACAGTTTTTTGAACAGTATAAGAAAATTAGAAAAGGTAGCCCTGTGAAGTTGGGAAAACCATCCTGAATTTTGCTTCCTTCCAAGATTTGTGTAAATTAACACCATATAAAAATAAGCAACAGCAAAGTATCAAGCCCAAACAGTATATAAAGTTATTATGAGAAGTGAAAGAATAAGGAGCATTATCACTGTAGGCAACGAAAACATGGTAGAAAAACATGTTCTTGAAACATCAAACTTTTAACCTACTATTTCAAAATGAGCTAAAAGACATTAAGAAAATGATAAAAGACCCAAAAGAACAGCATGAATTGTAATTAGAAAAAGTAATAAAGAAGGTGTCAGGTATCAAGAAGAAAACAGAAAAGGAAAAAGTCAAACATGTCAGCAATAAAAACCAAACTAAAAGAAAAACAAGAGCAAATCAATAGGAAACGTCTTAAGAAAAATATGGCTTTCCTGGTGGCTCAGATGGTAAATAACCTGCCTTCAGTGTGGGAGACCTGGTTTCAGTCCTTGGGTTGGAAAGATCCCTTGGAGAAGGGAATGGCAACCCACTCCAGTATTCTTGCCTGGAGAATTCCATGGACAGAGGAGCCAGGTAGGCTACAGCTCATGGGGTCACAAAGAGTCGGACACGACTGAGTGACTAACACTTTCACTAAAGAAAAATAGGAAAATTAAAAGATAAAAAATTTATAATCATAAATGAAAAATATATAATAGGAGTTCCTGAATGAGAAAATAAAATTATGAAACAAGTTAAATACTAAAAAGCTATAATTTAAAGAGCATTTCCCAATATAAAAAAGAATGAAATTACATACTGAAAGATCACAAATTGTTATCAGTATGTAAGAACTAAAGGAATAAACTTTCCATGAGCCTTTTCTACGGAATCTACTTGAAAATAAGCTTGAGCAACCATAATAACTAAGGAAATGTCAACATAAGGACTGTGGGTTAGATTAAATACATTGTTATATATTAACTGGGATGAAATGAGGGTATAGAGGGGGGTACTATAACATGTAACAGCTATATATGATGACACCAAAGACTCAGTACACTATTTTAACAAAATGGGGTGTGAGTGATCAGCAGAGCAAATTCAATTTTTAATGCTTTGATAATCAAATTAGTGGTGCTGATAGCTTTGTTTTTCTAAAACTGTTGTTCAAATGAATATGGGATAGTCTAACTCTGTTATCTCCTTTGTCTTTGAGAACCAGAAGCCCTGAAGTAGAAGATACAGCTGTAACGGAGAAGAGGCTAAGCAAAAGCTATGAAATTCTGAATTCAATTTGGAAACATCCCTATGAATTCCTATTTTTTTCTGTATATATAAATATTTACTAGATCTTAACACTTAAAAGCTTAGAAATAGTGATCAACTCAGTAGAAAGAGTGTCAAGATTATAGTCTTGAAATATTTCACATTCTCACTAGAAGAAACCAAGGCTTAGAGAAATGACTGATTCTGCACCTGGGCCAGTAAATGTATAAGATGAGCATGGGACATCTAGTCCTATCAGATAAAGAGGAGGTTATCACAGACAACTTGGGTTCTGTCAAAAGGACTCAGGAGACAACTTGAAGTGGCTTCCACTGGCCAGGTATAGAGTAACTGGAGTTTCAGTAATGATGATAATTGTTTGTGTAAACATGTGTAAATCTGTAAGTTTATAAAGACATTAAAATATCTTAAAAGTGGTTATCTCTAGGAGATAAGAAACTATTATATGAAATTGTTAAATAAAAAATTGATACATTGACAACACTGATGAATAAAGGAAAAGAATTATGGACTTATTCTGCCTTTTTTTAAATTAACTGTATCACCGTGTAACCAAATACCAAATACAGGGAAGCATCTTCTGTGAAAGTATTCTAATAATAGGTCAAATGTCCTGGGTCTTTCACAAGTAAGCAATAAGGAATGAAAGGAATGGATGGAAAGCTTAGCCTAGAGATTATTTTTAAAAAAGACTTGAAAGACTTGAGAGAGTTTTTTAAAAAAGGATAAAACCAGAGTACAGAATTTAAGAAAGCACATTTGGGTAAATAAAACTATAAAATGCAAGGAAACAATTACTATAAAGGATGATATTTAGTCATAGGCAAGAGACTGGTTATGTTTGCAAAGGGCAAAGGGAGGAAGGAGCTTCTGGAATGGCTAACAATATTGTATTTCTTGATCTTGATAGTGTTTATGAAGTGTTCACTTTATAATTTAGTGAGCCACATATTTGCTTTGCTTGGTTTTCTGTATCTGTGGGTGTTATACGTGTTGTACTGTGTTTAATTGCTCAGTTGTGTCTGATTCTTTCTGAGCCCAAGAACTGTAGCCTACTAGGTTACCCTAGTCCATGGGGGTTCCCCAGCAAGAATAGTGGAGTGGGTTGCCATGCCCTCTCCAGGGGATCTTCCCAACCCAAGGATTGAACCCAGGTCTCCCGCATTGCAGACAGATTCTTTACCATCTGAGCCACTAGGGAAGCCTGGGTTTTATATAATGCTTTTTAAAAATAGCAGTCATTGAATAAATATTTTTGAGTCCTTATTGTATATTTGGGTTTACTTGGTACTGACAAGACAAACATTAACACATTTCCTACAGCCAGGGACAATTACACTAGACTGTGTTAGAATGGAGCGAGCACAGGAGATGCTGTGATCCATATACAGGGGTAAAAGCAGGTCACTCTTCAAAGACATAAAGTCTCAGTTGAGGTCTGAGGAATGATATGGGGGTGAGGCATGGGAAAACTCCTCCAAGGAGCAGCAACAACATTTGGAATCAGCTAGATGAGCGAGAAAAAAAAATGACTTCGAGGAACTGAAATTCAGTCTTCATGAAAAGCAACAGGCAACGGGAGGAAGGGGTGCTGGGAGATGAGAAGGGACAAGATATTGAATCACTTTTTAATTCATATTTATATGTTAATTTTGGGAATAGAGGAAGCCATTATATGTTTAAAACTGGGAAGTGATCCCAGATTTGCATTTTTAGAAAGATCATTCTTCTTACGCAATGGAGCATGGCATTGGGAACGGTTGGTGGTGGTGAGAGTTATTTCTCTTATCTATGTGATCTTCATGCTTGGACTAAAGGGCCCCTTCTGAATTTTATTAAGAAAGCAAAATGTCAAAAGGAAAAAGGTAACAGCCATTCCGAGCAACACAGAAAATGACCACATTTCCATTTGTTGTTTTAACTGATGGAAACAGGATTTGGAAAAACTGACATCTTTGAAGAGACATGATGTTATAAGTATACTGCAAGCTCTTTGACTATTTGTGCCCCAGGCCACAAAACAGTTTTACCTCAGTTTACTGTTGCAATGGTGGCAGCGGAAACAGGATTTATGAAAACTCTGCCTGTCTGCTACTAGGCACTCCATTGGATAAACCGTCTTTTGACAAAGTATGCATATTTCCTTGTCTTGGAGTTGCAGTTTCTAAAAATAAAAATGTATAAGAGCTTATGTAATACTGTTTTCAGTCACATTGTAAAAACAAAACAAACAGCAACAGCATATTAACTGGCCATGCAGTTAGTGTAGAAAGTTCTAACACTACTGGTCTCGATGTTCCTTCTCTGGATGTAGGGCATCTACCATTAGGCATAAGGTTCTGGTACAATCAACCTTATTCTGGTTTCTCTACTATTTATACATGGGACAAGTTAATTTTTATTATTTTAGGGAATATACATGAGTAAAATGTGTTCACTAACTTCAATACACTGAAAAGGATATATAGGAAAATCAGCCACGAGGAGACCTCCTGAGACCACTTATCATTCTAAATGACTGAACTTTCTATGTATATAAAAGTTTATACCTAACTTGGTCTAAAGTTTTAGTCTTTAAAGTATTCTGTAGAGATTTTTCTAAAATATATCCATATATCTTTTCAGCTGATATTTTATTTGTTTAGGTATTTTCTTGATGACTTAGTGTTGACTCTGTGACACTAATTCTTAACAATAAGACGAGACTCCTAAATACACTGAACTATTCAGAGCCATTTGTCCTCAGTCTAAATAGCTTAAGATTTCAGGGCTTTGGGGATTCTTATCTCTGCCTCTTATGATTTCCCTACCTCCACCAAAATTACATGTGAATGCCAGTTCCTATAAGTAGTTATATTACCAAGTGTTTGCATAGTTATATTACCAATGTTTGCCTAGTGGTTCAAAACTGACACAACTTTTGCCAGAGTATTGTTTTGATTCTCACAACTCATCTGTAAGAATAAGCTTTTGTAGTAGTTTTATATATGAGCATATATGTGCATTGTTTTTTATATAAATAAATATTATATACACACACTTTAATGTTTTGATGCTCAATTTGGGCTACTAAGAAATCTCCTTTATTTATTTTGTTCTAATAGGAGACACACTTCTATATTTAACACCAGTTTCCTTGTATTTTTTATGTCTTTAGTTAACAGAAACTCAGCATTTGAAATTAGACAGCTTTGCTTAATTATGCCAGAAGCCAGTACATTAAGAAATTATATTAACCTGATAAAGTAGACACATATGTTGCAAATATGATAAGGGCAGAATTATTAGTTTCAGCAGTTTTTATTTTTAGGCTTGCTATTTCTTTCAATCTATCTAAAATAATGGGCTACATTAATTATGTCAAATCTTTTTATTGTGAAGCCTCATTAATTGTAAAAAGGAGGAAAATATAAAGAAATGAGCTGTTCTCTGATGTTAAAAAATCTGTACTAAGTTCATGTGTTTTAAATCTCTTTTCTTCCAAATATAATTATATTTTAAAATTATTGTCCACATTTATCTGTGAATGAGGCCAATTGAGCTATAATTTGGGGTTTAGGAAAGGCAAAAGAAAATCAATTACAAGGGGAAAAATAGCAGTGGCATTAGAGAGCCAATTCCATCCAACTCAACAACAATAATTAAATATACAAAAGGTCTAATTCCATACTACACTTTTGTCAGAGATCCCAATCAATGAAAATCCTTAAAGCACATATGCAGAGTGTAAATTGTTTCTTGGATTATTACCAGGTTGTATTGAATGCAAACTCAAACACCACTTAAGTCTGGTAGTTAAAAATCTATCAATAATAGGTCAAGAAATATTATCTCCTATTGTCTTTAACAAGTGTATAAAATAATATTTTAATAAGAAATACTCATAATGTACTAATGGTATACAATAATTAATAAATATAAAATCTATATAATAATTAATGCTATCACAATAGCAATTATTATTATACCTGCTGCTTTATCTAAAGCCTTATTTACCTTGACAAACACAGGTCTCAATAACCTATAGAGTAGTGTTTGTTACTCTCACACAGGGCTGGTGAATCATATTAAAAGCTTTTGTAAAGAGAAAGTAGTAAAAGCAAGCATGGTAAAGGGAAGGATAGCAACAACCAGGGAAAGCTGTTAGTTTTACGTTATGGTGTTTAGTTCTTTCCATGTACTCTTTTAATTGCAAATCGTCTTAGCTCTGTGCTTTTAAAGGGTTAATCTTACTTCACTCTTTGCAAGGTCATTTACCACGTATAAATGCAGATTCCTCTTGGAAGGTGGTTTCCATCTCAGTTGCAGAAGCATCTGAGGTTGAATATCCCAAGTTTTTAATAACTCTTTCACTCTCCTGCCAAGTCTGTTGAAAATTCCTCCTGAGTTCTTTAGGTGAATCAGAAACATCTAAAATGTGGCCGGCGATGACATCCTCATAGGTGGGTGGGGCGTGCTTGAAGTCAGAGCGAGATCTGCCAGCTTCTGAGCCATGTGACGAAGAGACTGTCGTCTTCGACCCAACAACCTGACTCTCAAATGCATCCACACCTGAGAAATGTTCACTGAGAGACCTTGTTTCAGAGCGTATGCTGGGCAGCTTAACGGGCATCATTTCTTGTAGCTCTCTAGGACGACTGTGAGAAAAACCCGTAAAGCTAGTGCTTTCTGAAGATGTTAATCCAAATTCCTCCTTAAATGAACGGCTTTCTTGCTTTATATTACGATTTGCTTCTCCATTTATATAAGCTCTTCTATTTGACTGTGTGTCAAAACTTAGGCCATCCTCAAATCCCCTGAACCACCTGTTTATTTCATGTTCATGGTCACTCATGAAATTTTCAGCCATTTCAACAGTCCTGTTGGCTGCTTCGTATCTCTGCGCGTGCTCTGACAGGCGAGGTCCTTCGACTTTGCGGATGATTTCCACTGAGTCAAAACTCTCAGTATCTGGCACTATGTCTGTAGCAGAATTTACTCCATCTTTGTGAACGTAAGTCGACCTATTCTCTACTTTCCTTACTTCCTCTTGAGCTTCCATGGATTCTTTGAAAGAACCACTGTCAGCATGATTTACAGTTATAGGTATTGTGATTGTAGGTGGAGAGTCCCTACCACGAGCCTCTATCTTAATTTGACGGCGAAGTGTTGCAGGAGATGTGATGATCTCAGACCTCTTCTCCACAATGGGAACCGGGGTTATCGATGAACATGGGATGATCCCTCTGGATAACTTCGCAGTGGTGTCTTTGAGTTTCACAAGTTGTTCAGAACGACTCTTGGGTGGCGAAGGGGAGGTACTTGCTTTGAGGATTCTAGTTGGTTGTGACGGCTTTGGTGATAGTTCAGCAAAACTGTCCTTTTTAGGGGACTGGGAAAGCTCATCCTTGGGAGAGGTTTGTGTTCGCCGGGCGGTAGACTCGATCGTTATGAAAGTTGGTGACGATGGGCGTGTTTTTAAAGATGGAGGAGGAACCTTGGCATCATCTAGTTTAATTTCCTGATGGGTTTTCACTTGATGATGAGCAGTAGTTTCTTGATGAGTTGCTACTTGGTGGTGCTCTGCTTTTTCCACAATTGTATTTTCTTTCTGCTGGGTATTTTTATTATAACTGACATTAGCATTAGACATTTTAGATAATGTTTCATTAAGACTGGTAGCTTTATTTCTCTGCTTTCCCGCTTTAGACGATATCATGGCCGTTTGAATTGTATTTTCACAGGACACAAGCATATCCTCTGCCTGAGTCTTAATGTGTGTTATTTCTTCTTTGATTTTTTCTGTGTTATTCTCCATAGCAATGCGAACTCCATATTCTCTTTTTTCTTCACTTAATAGCCATACTGGAATAATTTTTAACAGCATCTGAAATGTCTTAAGGCCATTTTTATCTGGCTCTGCTTCAAACTCTTTTACCCTAGACAGAATCTGTTGTAGTTCTTCACGTTTTCTCAAGAATTCCAATACATTTACAGCACGTTTTCCATCATCCTGCTGGGATTCTTTCGCAGAAGAGAATAAAGATTTGTTCTGTGTAATCTCTTGCTTTGACTCTTTAGTATTAGAAAAGACTTGTTTCTGTTGTATGCCCTTGACGCCAAGATATTTTTCTTCCTGAAGATTATTATTTGGCTGGGGCAATTTTTTATGTTCAACTTGACTTTCAAAAGACTGTGTATGTGTTTGCTGAAAATTCTGAGTCTGAGAATCAAGATGTGCCTCAGTAACCTTTTGTTCGACTACCTTCTGAGCTGATATATTCAAGTGTTCTTGTTTGTTTTCAGCTATTAGACTTTCTTTCTTTGGACCAATCATTGGTGGTCCCTGAATTGTTTCTTCACTTCCTAGAAATTTCCCACTCTCAGATTCTCTAAATTCTCTTTGCTTCTCATGAACTATTTTGAGCTTACTTTCATGGCTTTTCCCTGTGGTTTCTGTAGGCAATTGTATTGTTGCTCTCTTCTCCTTCGCAGGTAATTGATAATGTTTTTCAGTCACTGATTGCTTATAGCTTCTACCTTCAGTCCTTGCTTCTGTTCTCCCGGTTTCCTGGTACTGTTGTTTGGTAATGGTTTGAATATCAACTTCAGATTGCTTTTTATGACTTTCATAGCTGTGGTTTGTTTCATCTAACTTATGACCTAGAATTGGAACCTTCATGGTTTTAACTTTGAAACTGGGGGAAACTGGCTGGCTTTTGGGCAAGTGCAACTGCTCCAGATGCTTCTGTTGTGTTTGCTGGGTCCTATATTCTTGCTGACTCTGTTTAATTTCACAAGCTGATTTAGATTGGATCATACCCTTTGAGCTCTGCAAAACTTCCTTTTTCATCGTATCTTTGCCTTCCAAGGTTGCTGGAACATGTTGGAGCCTCTTGGCAGAGAATGTCACTGCCGGTGTTGTGGAAAGCTGGTTATCAGTACAGACCCTTAGATCTTGAGAAAGACTTTGAGAGACCGGGTTGGTTTGGGCTGCAGTCACCTCTGAATCCATTCCAGTTAGGGGGACCTCCTCCTTTGTTTTTTGTAACAGCACTTCCTTTTTCAACTCTGATATGTTTTGATTTTGGCTCTCTGTTCTAACTATGTTGTAGCCCGAACTCCCCTGTCTCTGTTTTTCAAGCTCTTCTCTTTGTTGTCTGTATTTTTCTTCAGCAATCATTAAAGGTGTTTTAAATTTTCTCATATAAGGTTTTGGACTTTGCTGCCCTGAACCTGCTGGAAATGAATGAGATTTTATGAGAGGTGCTATAGGTTTTTTCTTGGGTGGTGAACTTTCTGGAACTGCCTGTGAGAAAGACCTTGTAGAGTCCATAGATAGTTGTTTTCTTTTATCAAGACTTTTGCTAGATACATTCTGCATTGTCTCTATGTGTTCACTGCTAGTTGCCATTATTACTCTTTTCTGATCCTTTGAGGGAGTCATTTTACATTCTGTATCTGGCAGAGAATTTTCCAAATCAACTTTTGGGGAACTATGATTCTTTATATCTTCTATCTGCTTGGGAAACTTGGGTTTGGGGAGTGTGGGAGGTGGCAAACGTCCTCCAGATTTTCCTGTTGTGATTTTAGCCTGAGAGCTTGAGGCTTCTTCTTGGGAGTATTGTATGAATGTTCCATTATGCTTTTCTTGAACAGAAGAGGAAAGGAGATGTGCTGGTTTTAGAGCTGGAGCTGGAGGAGGAGGGGGCGGTGGTGGAAACGTGGATAGACATTCTCTTTCAAATTTCTCATCTTCTGGTGGTGGAGGAAGAGGGAGGCCTGGAAAATTTTCAAATTCAGCCTGTATCTTCTCAGTGGACAGTGATGGAGGAAACACATTTTTTTCAGGCAACATCATTAAAGGAGGTGGAGGAGGAAGAGGAAATTCAATTTCAGATGATGCATTGGAAGGTAGAGGAGGAGGTGGAGATGGAGGTGGAAGAGGGAACTCATTTTCCTTTGCATTATTTTCAGGGTTAAATTTGATTGGATTAAAGGACATTTCCATTGCCATTTTTAAGTCTTTGGAGGTATTTGTCTTCATTAGAAAGTCCTGGCTCTTCAGATGAATATCAGTCTGCTTTTTGTCAATTGCCTTAAGTTGATTGTGGCTTTTTTGGGAGACTTTCACTTCTGTTACATTTGACATGTCTTGATTCACAGGCAAAGTCTGCCACCCTGGTTGAAGGGTCACATTCTTTTTCATTATATCTTTATTAGAATATTGCTTTTCTTGTTTTAACAGAGTCTGCTTCTGAAAGTCCTCTGAAACCTCACGTGTTTCTCCAACCATCCTGTTGACTGGACCCTGGGTTAAACCAGGCCTAGAGCTTTGTGTATCTGTTGATATTTTAGTGTTTTTGGTATTTTTAGGACTCTTGACAGGGAAAGCCTCAATCTTCTGGTAGTCATTCCTCAGTTGGCCAGTTTCAGTCTGTTGCTTTCCAATTGTTTTGTCAATAGATTGCAAAAACACAGCCTCCTTCTTCTGTTCTCTCTCTGTCTCTGCTTCCTTGGTTTTTCGATGTTCCCTAACTGACAGGGTTGAAGTCAACTGTCCGCTTACATGTTCATCCCTAAGATGTTGCTCTGTCATGTTATCAGTCCAGATACCCACTTGGTGTGAATTAGATAGTTTTCTAAGGTTTTTCTCAAGAGCATCATTGTTTTGTTCACGATCTATGACAATCTTTACAGGGCCTTTGGGGGCTTTTGGAAGATTAACCTCAGTTCTTTCTTTCATTAAATCTCCATGACAAGATTTGTTTATAGTTTGATTGAGAATGTCTGCTCCCTCCTGCCACCTGGCTGCTGGCTCAAAGGGTCCTGGTCTTGGCTGCAGAATGCTTTTTTTGTCCCTCTGTACAGCCACCTGATGAGTCCCTGTTTTCTGCTCTTCTTTGGATCCTGCCATCACAGTCTGCACTTCATCTTTCACTGCACTTTTATTTACCTCTTTGAAAGCTGTTTGTGTTTCTTTTAGATTCCTTAATGATGCCTCGAGGTCATCTAGGATAAGCTCCTTTTTCAGTATTTCCGTCCTCGTATGTGCAGTCTTTTCAAGGCATTCAATAGCTTTCTCAATATCCCCAGGGACGATGTCAGGCTGTTTAGAATCTTTCCATTTTTGACTTGATTCCTTAAGTGACTTGAGGGTGGTCAGCATGTCACCTTTTATAATTTCTTCTGTTTTAGCCACTGTTTTCTGACTTACGGCCTGGCTGAGGGAGTTTAGGGTTGACTTCACATCACCTTTAATAATTTCTTCTTTGGGTAACTTACAAGATGTATTCTGAGGCTCTGTCAGAAAAACCTTAACTGTATTATGCACATCTCCTGGGATGATGTCAGTTTCATTAACAGTACGTTCAACCTGAGATTGCCTTTTCTTTAATAACAGTTTTGTGCCTTCTACATCACCACCAATGATTTCTTCCTCTTTTTCTTGTTTCCTACCTGTTAGTATCTCATTTGAGCCTGTCTGGAGTTGTCTGAGATAATCCAAAGCTCCAGTTTCTATGCATGTTGTAAAAAACTGAACATTTCCTCTCTCAGAGGCATCAATTTTAATCCTTTCAGATATTTTATTGTTTGATATGGAAGATAGCAAATTATGAATCGTACGTTTTACATCACCCCCTACTATTTCTTCACGCTTAATTGTATCACCAGCATTTTCATGAAGAAGACAATAGATAGTCATGTTAATATCGCCTCTTTCATCTTCCTGAATCAAAATACCTTTCTTTACAGATCTTTCCTCAGAGAACAGGTTTTTTATTGCTTGTTGGACATCACCACTCAGTATCTCTTCTTTTTCAGCATGAAATTCTGTTGATCTGTTTAATAACTGAGTTTTGGTCAGATTAACATTTCCCTTCTCTTCTTCACTGACCAAAATCTCTCTTTTCTTACAGTCTCTTTCAGAAAGAAGGTTCACCATTATATTTCTGAGGTCAACCTTGATAATTTCTTCTTTCTGTATCTCAGGTGATGCTTGATTCATTAGCTTGTATTTTGCCATTCGAACATCCCCAACCTCATCAGCTTCAATGATGATTCCAGGAGCCTCGATAACTTTTTGAGAGTACAGTTCTCCTAAGGTTTCTTTAATGCTCTTGCCAATAATTTCCACCTTTTCTACCCTATTTTCAGTAAATCTGTGAAGGGGTGTGGTTTCAAAGAGCCATGTAGTTGTCTTGACATCAGCAGGAGGGATTTCTTCCTTGGTGATTTTTGTGATGCTTTCATCTGCTTCCTTAATAGAATCCAAAGTTTGATTTTCAAAGAGCCATACTGCCTGCTTCACATCACCTTTCTGCATATCTTCCTGGGTGACTGTTTTGATATTTTCATATTCTGATCCTTCTCCTCTCAGTTCATCTAGAGTATGGGTCTCAAACAGCCAGGTGGATGTTTTAACATTGCCCTTCTGTATTTCATTGACACTTACTGTTCTTACATAAGTATTCTTATCCAAATTTTCAGACTCAAAGAATTGTTTACTTTTCCTTACATCCCCACCTTGAATACAGTCCACAGTGGGCACAATATCACGTGATTCCTTTGCAATCTGATCCAGTGGCTGGGTTTCAAATCTGTATCTAACAGAACTAACATCCCCCTTCTGAATGTCTTCTTGTGTGACAGATTTAATCACATACACAGTCTCAGATTCATTAATTGAGTCTAATGGTTTTGTTTCAAAAAGCCACCTTGTCCCTCGTACATCGCCGTGAATTACCTCTTCCTTTTTAACTGTAGTCACTTCATGATAAAACCCTTCTCGATCTTGAATTGCATAGAGTGGCTGGGTTTCAAAGAGCATTCTATAGCTTTTTACGTCGCCCTTTATTACTTCTTCAGTAATTGTTTTCTTGGTGCTAATATAGTCCAATTCTTCTTTAATCTCATCTAAAGAAAAAGTCTCAAAAATAAAGCACCCCTTTCTTACATTTCCACCTTGTATGTCTGTCACTGTCTTAACTAATTCATCACCTTCTTGACTTTCTTTTATCATATCAATTGGTTGGTTTTCAAAGAGCCACCTACAATTTAAAACATTGCCTTTCTGAATATCTTCAGCCTTTAGGGTTTTGATCTTTCTCAAAACCTCCTCTGAACCGGAACTTATAGAATCTAAGGACTGACTTTCAAATTTATGCCGCATGCTGGAGACATCCCCAGCTTGGATATCCATTTCTATGGCTTTGATCTCCTTTCCTTCTTCTCCTTGTATGCTGTCCAAATTTTCTGTCTCAAAAAGGAAACATGTTGTACGAACATCCCCACCATGGATTTCCTCTTGTTTCACAGTTTGCAATTTGACTGTTGCTTCAGAGTCATCTTTTATGGTATCAAGTGGCTGAGTTTCAAAGAGCCAGGTACAGGCTTTGACATCTCCCTTATGAATTTCTTTACTGCCAGTCATTAGTGAAACTTTTTCATAAAGAGATTCCATTGGCTGGGTTTCAAAAAGCCATCTACAGGTTTTGACATCCCCTTTAACAATATCAGTGACTTGTTCAGTTTTCCTTTCTACTTCTTCCATATTGCTAAAATATTTAATCGAATCAAGTGGTTGGGTTTCAAATAGCCACTTAGCAGATTTTACATTCCCAGTCTGTATTTCTTGAGCAGATATTCCTCTAATTATCTGATATTTATGAATGCTTTCATCAAACTGATCGATGGGCCTTGTTTCAAAAAGCCACCTACAGCTTCTTACATCACCTCTTAGGATTTCTTCTTGCTGGACTGTCTTTACTTGATGGTATTTTCCAAGGTGATCTTGAATGGCATATAAGGGTGTTGTTTCAAAGAGTGATTTATTTAACTCTACAGCACCTCTTGTGACTCCTTCCACCTCTATTTTATGTGATGCATCAAATTTAATCAAGTTGTTTGATTCAAAGATATGTGTATAATTCCTTACATCTCCTCTGTCAACTTCTTCAAGTTTCACTGTTCGTATGTACTCTTTTTTATCTTCTCTAATCTCTTCCAGAGGTTGGGTTTCGAAAATCCATTTTTGGTGCCTGACATCCCCCTTTTCTTCTTCAGAAGCAGTAATTTTTTGAAGTTTTCCTACATCAGGGCTATCTTTTAAAGCCTCTATTGGAAGTGTTTCAAATAGTTGCTTAGTAGTTTGTACATCGCCCCCTATTATCTCTTCAGACTTTAGATGGTCTGCATCAGGAACTTCTTTCAGAATATCTAATGGCTGTGTTTCAAACATCCAACACTTTTTAGAGACATCTGTACCTATTACTGTTTCCTTTTCAACGATGACCTCTTCTGTCTCTTCTTTGATTTTCTCCAAAGGTTGAGTTTCAAACAACCACTTGGCCCTATGCACCCCACCTTTGACATTTTCTTCCATGGATATTCCTCTGACGACTTTAATTTCTGTTATATCTTTGTTAATTGTGTCTAGGGGCTGTGTTTCAAACATCCAACGTGCTGTTCTCACATCCCCCTTTTCAACATCTTCTCTGTGAACAGTTTTAATTTCTAGCATTTGACCTGAGCCATCTCTAATAACATATAATGGTTGCGTTTCAAAATATTTTATACTTCTCTTAACATTCCCCTTAATTTCTTTGAGCTCAGATCTGAGTTGCAGTAGGTGCATCTCATCTACTGAGTGAAGTTGTCCAAGTTGATCCAGATGTTGAGTTTCAAACATGTATCTCACAGTCTTGACATCCCCCCCAGTTATGTCCTTTATGGCAGTTGCTATTGATTCTTCTTGGCTTTGATGCAATTTATTCATCGAGTCTAATGGCTTTGTTTCAAACATCCACCGGGCTGTGTGGACATCTCCTCTGGCTAGCTCAGGAATTTTCTCAGCATGTTTCTCAGTGCCAGAAGAATGATCCCCCAGAGTATCGATGGGTTGGGTTTCAAACATCCATGTGGTATATTTCACATCACCACCAGCAATGATTTCTTGATCAGCAATGCCCTTGGAGATGTTGTCTTCATCTGGAGAGCCATTGTTGATGGAATCTAATGGCTGATTCTCGAAGATCCATCTCATGGACTGCACCTCCCCCTTCAGAATTTCATCCCACTCCACGTGTTCTCTTTCCGAGTTCAGACCTTTTTGAGAACTGTCATTCGTATTTTCAAAAACATACCGGGCTTGTTGCACATCTGCTGAAACTGAGCTCCCTGCATTCATTTGACGAGAAACAATCTCAGAAACCTCACTGATATAATCTTTTTCTAAGTTTTTCCTTAACTCGGGATGGATGTGTTTATATAAACGGTTTAATTCATACAAATTTCTTTGTTTGGAGTATAATTCTTTGGGGACTGGTGGTTTTCTAGGAGGGTTGGGGAGTTCAGGGGACTGGGAAAATGCTGTCACATCTACTGGAGGTTGAAGCATGTCGGGCGGGGGAGGAGGAAATTCTTCTGTCTTTTCCGAAGGAGTGGCATTAATTTGTGCCAGAGTTGAGGAAGTGGCACTGTGGTCACTGTATCTGGTGGTTGATGTTTCCTTCCTCTGGCTGGTTGAAGTGTAAGAAGTAGAAGAGGTACCCACAATTGATGATGGCTTTAAAGTCTCTTCAGATTCACTTTCCATCTTTAAGGGAGAGAAAATCAAATCTTATAAAGATGAGTATAGTGGTGGAGACTTTCTGGGCACTGCCTTTCACCTGCCCATGCTACGATATCTCCATTGGGAACAAGAGGTGATAGAGTCCATTTAGAGACCTACTTCAAAGCAACATTCAGTATATGTTGCTATCTTTCCTATAATCCATTTGCACTTTTTAGAATTATATTCCCTATTCAATACATCAGGAACTCAGTATTTTAACATTTACCCATAATCTTGACTGTCTTTCCTTCTTTACTTAATGTGCTATGCAGAGTAATCTAGAGGGAAAAAATTAAAATCTTAAAGCACTTTTGAGGGTTGTTTTGTTTTCCTTGGAATTTTAAACACAACAGAGTAAGTAGATGACATTTAAAAACTGGCTTTATTACTTTATCTAATGTGAATTATTAAACTTAAGTACATACATAATTTTTTCTCCCCTAATTTGCTTTAGTGAGAAAAGTTTTAATTCTCTCTACTGCTTTTCTCATGTAGAATAATATTCTTTGTCTGGAACAGAATAAGTACTGGTTCAGGATATTTTTTTTGCTATTGGAAAACCTCTTCATTCAATAATTTGAAAATGTTATGTGTTTACATGTGGTTTTATACTTAACATGTCTCTGTGCAGAGACATTATCTTACCTTAATCTGCTTGGCTGGGGTCAATTCTTTGTCAGAATAAAGGACCTTTTCCTGGACAGACTTTTCAAATTGTTCTTTTAAAAACTTAGTCGAAACCTTTGGAATCTCTTCCTCTTCAGGTGTATCTATGACTATAAACACAAAAGAACACCATGGATATTATGTAACTAATAAACATGATGTTTGAGAAGTCATTATAATACTATGGAAAACTTCTTATAATGTAAGTTAAGTAAAAGTATTCAGGATATAAGTGTATACATATGGCACTACTTCATTAGGTAAGTTAGTAATTGTCAAGAAATATAGGAAGAAAAATAATGGTGGTTACTGGATGGAAAGTCATAAGTTATGAAGCTGTTATTTATTTTAATTGCATATATTTTCCAAATTTTCTACAAGCATGTTTTACTGTTGTGCTCAAATAATAATAAAAGTTATAAAACAAGAAAAGAACAGCAGAAGAATAGAAAAGGATCTACTTCCTTAAGCAAAACTACAATAAAACAAAATTCAGATATAGTTAAGTAACATTTGGGTCACAGTTGGCTTAAATCTTCCCTTCTAGCACTTAGGAATAGCAAAACTCATTCCCCTTTTACAGGCAAGACACTCTGTACCCATTTTATGCAGATCCGCACAAGTTTGCCTGGAATCTAATCTCATATCTGGAGGTTGGAGAATTAGACTTAAACATGCTTGAATCTATCATTAAAAGTAGTACAATCTAGATAACTTTTCTGTTCCCAAGGAGCTTGATAAACATCAAGTTTATTCTAGATCCCTAAGGCAGAAACAATTCAGAGATGACTGGCTTATCACCTTCTAGGCTTTTGGATACATCATAAGGTTGAAGGGCAATGAACTATTTTAGAAGCTTATTGCAGCTCTTAGCATAGACAGAACCTAATTATATATAGAAATACTGCCCTATCTCCATTAGAATCATGAGTAATAGTTACTAACTTTATTTAGTGGGAAGGCTTGTACTTTAGAAGTTCTCTATTCAAACACAGACGCATCAACAGTAAAAAGGTATATTCAAATCAAATAATATCAGATTCTTACCTGTTTCTTGAACATATTGATGGAGCTTAGAAGCTTGGTTTATTTCCTCAGTGTGTTTTTCAAGATGAGAGACCTATGTTTAAAGATAATTTTAAATAAATAATTGTTTTTAAGAAATCAGGTCATTTCAGGATTGTACATGTATTCTTGGACTTCCCTGGTGGCTCAGACGGTAAAGCGTATTCTACATTGCAGAGTGATTTTCATCCAAGACTTCAGTACACATAGAGAGATGCAAATTAAACACTGATCATTTATTTTAATGCATGAGCTCATGCTATAACAGAACATATATGAATGGACATCTAAAGTACCCTTATATTTTCAGGGTGCTCATTTTATATTTCAAAGACTTCAAAGTTGGGAAAGAGACACTGATGTGTATTGGTATTAAATACATAAAGGAATATAAAAGCAATTGTTTATAACAAGATCAGAACGTCCACACAGTTCTGGAAACTGTGTGGAAAGTGTTTTTTCTAAGTAGTTACCATTTCTGTTCCAAGAACATCAATTTTGTGTGCTTCGGAAATTTCTGGTTCATTTCTTTCCATTTCCTGGCTGCATCTTGAAATGTCGACCTGGCTGCTACGGATTACCTCCTGAAAATGAATGAATGAATAGACAATGCCTTAAGAGAATTCTGAAATTTTTAACTTTCATTTTATCAGTGCAATTTCAGTGAAAGAGACTTCTGAAAAAAATTGTTTCCTCCGTATATTGCTTTGCTTGACTGTTGTAACAAATGACCACAAACTTAGTATCTTACAGTTGTATAGGTCAGAAACACTGAATGGGTCTTGCTGGGTGTTAGCAGGTGCCATTCCTTTCTCCAGGCTATAGGGGAGGATCCATTCTCTTGCCTCCAGCAGTTCTAGAGGCTGCCCACTTTCACTGGATCGTGGCCTCCTTCTTCTAGTTAAACTTTTTCTCACTCTGCCATCTTGCTGATTTTCTCTTCTGATCCCCCTTTCACTTTTATGGACCCTTGTGATTACATTGGACTAATCCACAGAATCCAGGATTATCTCCCTGTCAAAAGGTCAGCTACTTAGCAGCTGTAATTCCATCTTCAACCTTAATTCTTCTTTGTCACATAACTTAACATATCCACAAATTCTGAGGATTAAGATACAGGTATCTTCAGGAGCCAGTATTCTGTTTACCACCCTTAAAAAGCAACAAATGTTAACAAGGCAACTCATACCCCGTATGACAAGGATGACTCTCAAAGAGAAAATGAAAATCCTTGATGAAAAAGAAATATATTAATATTGTTGTTTATAAGCCAGATTTTCATGTTACAGAAAGACATTCCTGTGTTCAAGTTGACCTTCTGATTTGGTGGCAGATCTAGAGTCTAATTTAAGAGTATAATCATTACATAAAACCAATATAAACAGGCCATATTATGCTAGCATATCTCCATCATCACACATCAGGCTACTTTTGATTTTAGTTATGCCATTGCCTTCTCCAGTTAAGTTAGCATAGGTGATCCTGACTGAACTGGATGGTTGAAACTGCTACTAACTTTGGTGATCCATCCCTGCTGTTACTATGGGATGGGATCTGACAGAAATATATGATTGTTTGATTGATATGAAACATTTGGCATACTGCTAAAAATCTTACCATCAAAAAATAGAATGTAGACAGATGACTCTCCAAGAACACATCTATTTGAACACCTTTGAAGTTGGGATTTCACTTTACTTTTGATAATTTACATGACTAGCAAGTGCTGTTTTTGATATGGGATTTCAGTAATAAAAACTTTGTCTTACTAAAGTATAGTCAAGTGAGCAAAGGTGAATTATTATTATTAATCAAATAGAAGCACTAAAGTTTTTCTTTTTAAACATGGAGTTAAATAGTTTTAAGTGATTAAATTCTAAACCTTTAAACCAAGAATAAATTTATATTAAAGCTAATTCATGAGATCTTGACTTGTGATTTTTTTTTTCTTCTTGCTAGTATACTTGCAGTGTTTGGCTTTTTTCCCCCAAGTCTATTTGGTATATAGGGTCAAAGTTAATAAAGTGGCAGTCATATATTTGCACACACACACACACACACACATATATATATATATATGGTTTAGTTGCTAAGTCATGTCCAACTCTTGTGACCCCTTGGACTGTAGCCTGAAAGGCTCCTCTATCCATGGAATTTTCCAGGCCAGAATACTGGAATGGGTATTTCCTTCTCCAGTGGATCTTCCTGACCCAGGGATCAAACTCTGGTCTCTTGCATTGCAAGCAGATTCTTTACCAACTGAGCCACTAGGGAAGTTGTATACACACACACACACACACACACACACACACACACACATATATGTATATAAAACATGACTTGATCTTATTACACTTCTCTGGGAAGGAGAATTAAGACAAAAAATTGATAACCTCTCAAATGTCCTACAGAGAATTGAAGCCAAAATCTAGGTTTGTACTTTAAAATGTAGATTATATTCCATTCACTTCAGTTCAGTTCAGTCGCTCAGTTGTGTCCAACTCCTTGCGACCCCATGAATCACAGCATGCCAGGCCATTCTGTCCATCACCAACTCCCAGAGTTTACCCAAATATTTTTGGGTAAACCTAATATTTACACCTAATATTCCATTAGGTGTGTTAATTAACTAGATGGGAGGAATCCTTTCACAGTGTATAAGTATACCAATTATCACTGTGTATGCTTTAAATATCTTATAATTTTTTCAATTATACTTCAATAAAGTTATAACTGAATATCTAAAAAAGGCATTTGAAAAGGTACCTGAAAAAATTTAAATTATACCTCATTAAATTAAAGACCAGTGTAATATTTTCCTAAGCAGAATGCGCTTCCAGCTCTAGTCATTTATCACATGATATTTATTAACATGCTTGATGCATAGTTTATGCTAAGGAAAAGTTTACTTAATGAATGAATGAATAAAACAAAATAAAACTTCCATTAACAAATTAATTTCATTCAACCTTCTATTTGCCTGAGAATGTCCTAGGACCTGGGGTTAGAACAATGAACGAATGTGTACTTTACTTTCTCAAGAGGGAGTATAGAAAGTAAATAATCCATATTCTTTCCTTTAAGTTCAGAGAATCATAATTCTATAATAAGAAGTTGTGCATAATCAAGTTTTATTTAAGGTTATTAATAACATTATGCTGGAGGAAATAATAAAAGTATTATCTTTTGTTGTCATCACCTAGGTTTCCCAGGTGGTGCTAGTGGTAAGAAACCCACCTACTCAGTTCAGGAGACATAAGAACCTCGGGCTCAATCCCTGGGTCAGGAAGATCCCCTGGAGGGGGGCACGCCAACCCACTCCAGTATTCTGGCCTGGAGAACAACGCTATGGAGAGAGGAGCCTGGCAGGCTGCAGTCCATGGGGTTGAAAAGAGTCAGACATGACTGAAGCGACTTAGCATGCATGGAGAGAATTAAAACTGTCATTGAAGACCACAGAGAGAAAGGAATGCACGGGTACAAATAACATTTCTTTGTGTAAAAACTGTTTGCAACTATGGCAGATCTTTCTATCTATCGACATATAATGGGGATATTCTATGGGTTTCTTTTGACACACTGAGAAATAGGAAGTACTGATTAAACAGTGAAAGAGCAAAGGACATGGGAACTTGATCAGTGACAAGATCCTTATGGAAGGGCACTTTGATCATTACTACAGAATGACATCTCTGCCTAGAGGCGCATATGACAAGCTGTGATCCAGAGACCCATTTATTTGACCCACTCAATGATTTTAAGGTTTTGAGCTAGTTAACGCCTACAAAAATAATCAAGATTCCTGCTTATGTTTGAAATTTTGAAGATCCGGCAACACTGGATTCACATTCCAGCATGGCAGTGGCTTGCTGGACAAAGTAGTGGCCACCCGTCTTAGTTGGGACATACACTTTTCAGTTGGTCCCTGTTCCCATCACTCACTAATGTTTCACACCAAACCTGCCTGGAACCATAGCAATTTGAGTTTCTGATACTTGCTGCTAACTGTCAGGCTGAAAGAATAAAGTCAGTAAGTTAACTTGGTGTGCTGAGAAAGATAAATGCAAAATGTTGGGAGTAGAAAAACAGTAAATAAATATATTTCAACACATTTTTTAAAAAATTATTATTTTCTGGGGCAAACACTTTATACTTAATGTGTATCTATTTGGTTTAAAAAAATCCAGGCCTATCATCTCTAAATATATTTTCTTGTGGGAGATGACACAACATAAACACATAAACAGTACAAGGATACATAAATTTAGTTTAGAGGTATAAGCTTCTACTTCAGCACTTACGTGCTATTATGAAACAGAACTATAATTGTTACACTAGTTCGGTATGTTAGTGTCAATGCATCAATTTTACTGCCCCCTGTTTTCTGTAACTTACATAAAGCCTGTCTTAAATTATTCCAAGATTTTGTTTCCATTATTTACTGTGTTTCATATTTTGTAACTAGTGGAGTTGGATTTTAAATCTGACTTTCTTTCTTCCCAAGTGTTGGTGTCTATAGACTGAAGGGTTAGATAAAAGGATGGATCATCATAATGATCAGGAAGAAATCCAATTATACAAATAAATGCAATAAAGAATTCTGGCCAGAACACCATACATAAATTCACATGAAACAATTCATGAAATTGGTATTAATACTTAAAAAATTAAATTCAAATATAGATTGGCTGCAAGAATAAAAATACAATTTTGGGTTCACAGGTGGATCAACCAAAATCAGTACTCACGCCCTCCTTTATACTAGGTATGTCATAAGTTACTACGGGTAACTTACTAAATCACACCTAACTTTTTAAAAAAAATCTCATTCATCCCTGAAAAGAAACATATGATATATATGCTCTAATTTTGGAATCTAGACAACATCGGGCAAAATAAAAAAATGTTATAATGTTTGCATAACTCATGCCAATCTGGTATCAGCTCATAGATTAATCAAGTATATTACAAAGTTTCCATGCATATACATTTCTCCAAAAGGGATTTCTCCAGCACAGAAAAGATTCCACACTTTGCCTACTTAATTTGCCATTGTTCTTATCACTGTAAGAAAAGGCATTGTACATTTCCAGTGATAAAAATGCAAACTCATGCTATCACAATGAGTAAGGGAAGAAAAAAGACAAGCTTTTTATGATGACTCATTATTATTGTGACTCTTAGAAGTACATCCATTAAAATAAAGTGTGATGTAACTGGCAGAAGAGTAGATAATAACTGCCTCACTAAAGTGGAAAAAATAGCTCATTTTCAATGCTAGTAATTCAGCAATTTTACCCATCACTAACCTCATTCTTAATAAAACCAGGAAGGGTTTGTACCATTGTCAAACAGGCAGAAATAATACCAAAAATGTGCTTTTTATGTTAACAAAGATGTCAGTTGATTCAAGACTTGAAAGAATAATCAGTTCTTTAAGTGACGAACATAAAAATTTGTGGTTGATATATTGTGTTTGTCTAGATTTGGATATATTTGAATTCAAACATGTTTTATTTTTGCCCTGAGTTTTTTCTCTTCACTTTTTAAAAAATTTACTTTAAAATTTTACAGCATAAAATTTGATATCCCTATAGTTTGAGCTTCATGTTAGGGTTTTTCCTCATTCACTACACACTTTTGAATCTTGGCTCAAAAATTGTTTTTTCTTTGAAACCTTTCCTGACTTTTCTATACAGAGGTACCTGTTCCTGCTTTTATTATCATATTCCTATATGGTCAGTACATATCTCTATTACCTACCTATCACATTTCTCATAACTGAACTCATGCATCTTCAAATCTTGATGTTTATCTTCCTGGTAGAGAGTAGATCCTCCCCTCTAAATGTCAAGAAGTGAATGCATGGATACAAATAAGTTTTTTCTTAGGAATGTGAAAACTTTATGATTTTATAAAAATCTAGTTTAAAAATTAAAGTTCTATAAAATCGTATGATTTCATTTTTTGATATTTCAGTTGATAATCTTTGATACTGAACATTTCATAATTGGTAGGCAGGGTTACTGAAGCTGATGCATATAGCAATAATATGTCAATCACTGACAAAGTATACTTAGCAGAGTTCTCCTGGTAACACTCAAATGGTTGGAACGTTTACGGAAGAGCATGGGCAGTGCTGTTATGCTATAAAGAGCAATTGAAATCATTAGAGGGAAGAAAAGCCTGTATCAAGAAACCAAAAGATACACAAAGGCAGCAAACACACACAGAAACTAAAGAACCTTTCAAAATAGGAAAATTTATTTTCAAATGTTCTTTTTATAAAAGATCTTATTGGTGAGAAACTAATCTGTATGTTTTTTTTTCTTTTGTAAATTGTTATTATTCATTGGGTTGGTAAATCAATGCATTATCAAGCATTATGTAAAAACAACAGTAGAATGCTTTGGGCAGAATTACTACGACATCAACAAATTAAGTTGATATATTTGTGATGACAATAAAAGATACTATTTTATCCTTATTTTCACTATAAAGGGGAAAGAAGAGTCCAGGCAAATGTAAGTCATGATCCTTTGTATCCCTGTATATACTCGGAAGTGAAGACTCCAGTTTTACTTCATTTAGTACTAGGGCTGCCTGAAGCGATGAATGCTCCCTGAAGCTGGTTGGACTATTGGATCCTAAGAGACTGATGATGCAAAACATTTGTAAAAAAAAGTAAAGTAGCAACTTTTTCCTTTGAAATTACTGCATCTCTAAATGTGAGTGACCTCATATCACTTCACCTATATATTTATTTATTCTACCAACAGCTACTGAGCACCACCTATCTCTATAGCATTTTGCTAGGCATTGTCAGTATTGTTTTTTTTTTTTTTTATTGTCACCCTGTTTATTTAACTTATATGCAGAATACATCATGAGAAATGCTGGACTGGATGAAACACAAGCTGGAATCAAGATTGCCAGGAGAAATATCAATAACCTCAGATATGCAGATGATACCACCCTTATGGCAGAAACACTGAAGAAGAACTAAAGTGTCTCTTTTTTTTTTTTCCTAATTTTATTTTATTTTTAAACTTTACATAATTGTATTAGTTTTGCCAAATATCAAAATGAATCCGCCACAGGTATACATGTGTTCCCCATCCTGAACCCTCCTCCCTCCTCCCTCCCCATACCATCCCTCTGGGTCGTCCCAGTGCACTAGCCCCAAGCATCCAGTATCGTGCATCGAACCTGGACTGGCAACTCGTTTCTTACATGATATTTTACATGTTTCAATGCCATTCTCCCAAATCTTCCCACCCTCTCCCTCTCCCACAGAGTCCATAAGACTGTTCTATACATCAGTGTCTCTTTTGCTGTCTCGTACACCGGGTTATTGTTACCATCTTTCTAAATTCCTTATATATGCATTAGTATACTGTATTTATGTTTTTCCTTCTGGCTTACTTCACTCTGTATAATAGGCTCCAGTTTCATCCATCTCATTAGAACTGATTCAAATGTATTCTTTTTAATGGCTGAGTAATACTCCATTGTGTATATGTACCACAGCTTTCTTATCCATTCATCTGCTGATGGACATCTAGGTTGCTTCCATGTCCTGGCTATTATAAACAGTGCTACGATGAACATTGGGGTACACATGTCTCTTTCCCTTCTGGTTTCCTCAGTGTGTATGCCCAGCAGTGGGATTGCTGGATCATAAGGCAGTTCTATTTCCAGTTTTTTAAGGAATCTCCACACTGTTCTCCATAGTGGCTGTACTAGTTTGCATTCCCACCAACAGTGTAAGAGGGTTCCCTTTTCTCCACATCCTCTCCAGCATTTATTATTTGTAGACTTTTGGATAGCAGCCATTCTGACTGGTGTGAAATGGTACCTCATAGTGGTTTTGATTTGCATTTCTCTGATAATGAGTGATGTTGAGCATCTTTTCATGTGTTTGTTAGCCATCTGTATGTCTGTCAGTATTGTTTTAATACAAGTTTTATCTACCAACCTATCTACATATCAATAATCTGTCAGTCTATCTCTATATCTGTGCAATATATATAAATATGTACATATATATCTAATGGAATAAAAATGGCTCACTTAACTTGAAATTCTCTTAAGATCTGTAATATATAGAAATGCACAAATTATGTAGGATTGTTGTATAAGTCTCTGAGAGAATTGAATTCATACTTTATTGAATTCATACTAATTCATACTTTAATTGAATGCTATCATTCAATTAATATCAACTATTTCCTGACTCAAAAGAATTATGCTTTGGTCACATCTAGCTATAAAGAGCAAAACTTATCATTTTTAATAAAAATACTTAATTTAAAAGTAGAAATATTTGACTTCAAAGAGAGGTTTCTGAATAAGTAATGCTGGCTTTCACTGCTGAAATTCTGTCCGCCTCTTTCCCCAAAGTGTTATTTATAGAGTCATATCTCAGCATCTAAAATGCTAAAGATTCATAAAAAGAACTTGTAAAAGATGTACTCTCAACTGAGCCATCAAACATATTAGTTATATAAATAGGATACTTATTTGATAAAGTAAAAAAACAGGATACATAAAACATTTGATTTTCAGTAAAAGACACCTAGAAGTATTATTTAGAAGTATAATATATATATTATATATTAACACACACACACACATATACATGTATACAACATTTCAGTCTAACATAGAAGTAAGGCATCTTAAAAACAAAAGGGCATTTGGATATAAATAAACATAAAAGTACAATAAAAGAGGCTAAAACATGGAGTCTCAAGGAGTAGTGAAATTGCAAGTAAAAAGCTTGCAAAAAGAATGAAAATAATTTAAAGAAAAAGAAAACCAGGGGTAACATGTATATTATGTTAATTAATTCAAACCAAAATAGATAAAAAGAAGAATTGTACCTTTTCATTACACAACTCCTCTTCACCAATATTCAGTTGATTTGACAGTGAAAGCCCTGCCAATTCTACCTTTAATTATCTTTTGAGTCGGTGTCCCCTTTATTCTAGAATTTCTGACCCATTTAAGCCCTCATGTATTTAATCTGCTATTTCAGTAGTCTCTTAACTTACCTTCTTCAATCTAACTTTTATGTCAATCCTATACAGCTAGGAAAAACATTACTTAAATGCATATCTATTCTTCTTTCTCCCTTGTTTGTTTCTTCAATGGGTTTTGATTGCCTTAGAATAAAATAAAAATTTTTTTTCTCTTATGCAGGCTTTGGCTACACTTCCAGCCCCACGACTCAATTATGTTTCACTATATTCATAAATATATGAATTTACCTGTGGCATAAGCTGTTTCTTTCACCTACAATGTAGTTCTACATTTATAAAAAAAAAAAAAAATTTAAGTCTCAGCTGAAGCATTCTCCACTCTCAGATTCCCCTCAATTATCCCTCATCCAGAGTAAAGTTTATCACAACCTTTGTGTCCTAACAAACCTCATTTATATTTTCTATCATAGAATCTACCATATTGCACTTGTAATCATTTGTTATGTGTCTGTCTTTCTGATAGAGAGAGCTTCTTGAGGGCAAAGTAATATCACACTCATCACGGAATCTTTTGTGCTTGACATATGGTGCATGCTTAATGACTATCAGCAGAATAAAAAAATTACAAGGCACAGACTCTGGAATTAGCCTTCTTGAGTTTGGATCACATTTGCTCACTTTCTTTGGACAAATTACTTAGCTCTTCCATGAGTTCATTTCTTGTCCAAAAAAAGTGTGTGTGTGTGTGTGTGTGTGTGCGTGTAGGGGGCAGATGAAATAGTGCCTATCTTAGAAGGTTACTGCAAGGAGAATCAGAGTAACATTTGTGAAAACCTGGCTTATAAGTGCTACATGAATATTTGTTATTTGCTTAACAAATATTCATTGTACACTTACTCTGCATCAGCTATTTCCCAAGTAATTCAAGATATACAGTAAATAAGGCAAAAGAAAAAAAATAAAGATTGAAAGAAAGTAGATTGTCTCTGGTTATGTCAATATATTTTGCCATGAAATTTTTCATTATATAAATAAGTCCAGAAACAAAAGAAAAAACAAGTTTCAATATGTATATTCTTTATTCTACCAGAGAAGAAGTGGATTTGTGAGGTTTATTGAAAGAGAAGCAAAAAGGTGCCTGTGCATATTATAACCCTTCTAAATCATTCTGGCCCCCAGGACATAGAAATTTCTATAGAGGCATGGCCAGAGAGTAGCTTTCAGATCACTGATTTAGTTTTTCTCTGATTCATCTTTCATGAACTGATATCCAACGAAGAGTCAGTTCACAGGGATTTGATCTCAGTTCAGTTCAGTCGCTCAGTCGTGTCTGACTCTTTGCAACCCCATGAATCGCAGCACTCCAGGCCTCCCTGTCCATCACCATCTCCCGGAGTTCACTCAGACTTATGTCCATCGAGTTGGTGATGCCATCCAGCCATCTCATCCTCTGTCGTCCCCTTCTCCTCCTGCCCCCAACCCCTCCCAGCATCAGAGTCTTTTCCAATGAGGCAACTCTTCGTATGAGGTGGCCAAAGTACTGGAGTTTCCAGCTTTAGCATCATTCCTTCCAAAGAACACCCAGGGCTGATCTCCTTTAGAATGGACTGGTTGGATCTCCTTGAAGTCCAAGGGACTCTCAAGAGTCTTCTCCAACACCACAGTTCAAAAGCATCAATTCTTCGGCACTCAGCTTTCTTCACAGTCCAACTCTCATATCCATATATGACCACAGGAAAAACGGTAGCCTTGACTAGATGGACCTTTGTTGGCAAAGTAATGTCTCTGCTTTTGAATATGCTATCTAGGTTGGTCATAACTTTTCTTCCAAGGAGGAAGCATCTTTTAATTTCATGGCTGCAGTCATCATCTGCAGTGATTTTTGAGTCCAAAAAAATAAAGTCTGACACTGTTTCCACTGTTTCCCCATCTATTTCCCATGAAGTGATGGGACCAGATGCCATGATCTTAGTTTTCTGAATGTTGAGCTTTAAGCCAACTTTTTCACTCTCCTCTTTCACTCTCTTTAAGAGGCCTTTTAGTTCCTCTTCACTTTCTGCCATAAGGGTGGTGCCATCTGCATATCTGAGGTGATTGATATTTCTCCCGACAATCTTGATTCCAGCTTGTGCTTCTTCCAGCCCAGCGTTTCTCATGATGTGCTCTGCATATAAGTTAAATAAGCAGGGTGACAATATACAGCCTTGACGGACTCCTTTTCCTATTTGTAACCAGTCTGTTGTTCCATGTCCAGTTCTAACTGTTGCTTCCTGACCTGCATATAGGTTTCTCAAGAGGCAGGTCAGGTGGTCTGGTATTCCCATCTCTTTCAGAATTTTCCACAGTTTATTGTGATCCACACAGTCAAAGGCTTTGGCATAGTCAATAAATCAGAGATAGATGTTTATCTGGAACTCTCTTGTTTTTTCCATGATCCAGCGGATGTTGGTGATTTGATCTCTGGTTCCTCTGCCTTTTCTAAAACCAGCTTGAACATCTGGAAGTTCACGGTTCACATATTGCTGAAGCCTGGCTTGGAGAATTTTGAGTATTACTTTACTAGCGTGTGAGATGAGTGCAATTGTGTGGTAGTTTGAGCATTACTTTGGCATTGCCTTTCTTTGCAATTGGAATGAAAACTGACCTTTTCCAGTCCTGTGGCCACTGCTGAGTTTTCCACATTTGCTGGCATATTGAGTGCAGCACTTTCATAGCATCATCTTTCAGGATTTGAAATAGCTCAACTGGAATGCCATCACCTCCACTAGCTTTGTTCGTAGTGATGCTTTCTAAGGCCCACTTGATTTCACATTCCAGGATGTCTGGCTCTAGGTGAGTGATCACACCATCTTGATTATCTTGGTCATGAAGATCTTTTTTGTACAGTTCTTCTGTGTTTTCTTGCCACCTCTTCTTAATATCTTCTGCTTCTGTTAGGTCCATACCATTTCTGTCCTTTATTGAGCCCATCTTTGTATGAAATGTTCCCTTGGTATCTCTAATTTTCTTGAAGAGATCTCTAGTCTTTCCCATTCTTTTGTTTTCCTCTATTTCTTTGCATTGATCACTGAGGAAGGCTTTCTTATCTCTTCTTGCTATTCTTTGGAACTCTGTATTCTTATGCTTATATCTTTCCTTTTCTCCTTTGCTTTCGCTTCTCTTCTTTTCACTATTATACAATTCTTTTCACACTTAACTCTTCATTAAAAGGTCCTGTTTTTTGCCTCTCATGTAAATAACAAGTTGAATGTTAAGATTTGTAATTTCCCCTCATAGTTCAGTTGGTAAAGAATCTGCCTGCAATTCAGGAGATTCGGGTTCAATTCCTGGGTCAGGAAGATCCCCTGGAGAAAGAAATGGCAACCCATTCCAGTATTCTTGCCTGGAGAAACCCATGGACAGAGGAGTCTGGTAGGCTGCAGTCCATGGGGTTGCAAGAGTCGGACACAACTTAGTGACTAACTGAAAGTTAATTCTTCAGTCATGTCCGACTCTTTGCAACCCCATAGACTTAGTCTGTTGACTGTAACCAGACTCCTCCGTCCTTGGGATTTTTTAGGCAAGAACACTGGAGTGGGTTGCCATTTCCTTCTCCAGAGGATCTTCGTGACCCAGGGATTGAACTCAGGTCTCCCGCATTGTAGGCAGATGCTTTACCATCTGAGCCACCAGGGAAGTTCAAAATATAGTGACTAAACCACCACATATATATGTATATTATCAGTCACAGCTCCCAGTGCCAAGCATCAGAGTCTAACTGATATAAATAGGAAAGGTACTTTGTTAAAGAAACAATTCACAGTAGAATTGTATTTCTCAGACTCACCAGGAATATGATTCCTGAAATATTTTCAGAGAATGAGACTTGGAGGTTTTATAGCGAGAAACCATGCTGAATAAAGCTGCAGAACCTTCTGGTGAATCCACCCTTGCGGTTGACACTGGACACACCCACTGCCAAAGTCACTGATACTGTATCATGAACACTGTTTTTACAGTGACTATTTCTTGAAACTTGATGTAGCTAATCTCCTGTTACTAGCTATCACCAAAACTGTTTCTACATAGTTTTTGCTTCTCATGTTGTTTCATTACTTCCTCATGCAAAGCTTGAATTGGAAATGTCTGATTGGTGCAGTCCAGTCAACAAGCTTGAATCCTACATACCAGGAAGGCCAGGTTAGTGAGTGTATGGTATTTACAGCTTCTGCTAGTGGAGACTGGTTCTGCCTCATGGGATGGTGAAGTCCCCAGGGGTAGACGGAGGTGCAGATGTCCAAAAGAATGAAAATAGGGCATTATCTCTTCTAAGAAAGTGTTATTTATCAACACTGCAGTCTTATTAATCAAACAGAAACCCTCTAAAAACACAAGAAAAGGGATGCCATTCATTGTAGAAAACACTATTCATGTCTTATGATGAAACTGAATTGGGCTTATTTCTTGGCAATATATGTTCCATTTGACTTTACAAATTCCTTTGGGAGGACTGAGACAGTAAAATTTCTCTGCTAAAAGGATCATGAAGAGCTCCTGTTATACAAACCTGCCTCCTCCTTTCACCATCCCTCTGAGTCTTTATGGTCATCAGTCCTACTCACTGGAGCGATACATTTTAATTCCTTATATAAAAATCCAAGCAGAAGAAAGTGCAATAAAACAGATTTAGCTCTGATGTAAGCACTCCAAGATAATCTGTGCAAACCAAGCCTTTCAGGGTAATTATTAATTATGATTACAAATTACTCTGATCACTTGGGTTTTCTTCAAAATGAGGGAAACTTCTGAAAAATAGAAGGGTAATTAGTTGCAGTTGCACTAGTGAATGTATCTACTAGTAACATCAGGAATGGAAAGATAATGAAGTGGAAATAGGAACGGTAGATTATGAGCTGGAGTTTGTCATCAATTCAAGTGAGAAATCAGGTAAGTAAATGACAGCTAATTTCAGTCGCAGTTAGAATCCTGATTTGTAATCTGCCGGGATAGAGTGTAGGGAAGTATTGAAGGAGACAGAAAGAAAGACCTACCACTGACTGTTGTAAATGTCAGGAAATACACAAGGCCCTTCACACTTTATAACATCTGATTTGTTAAGAATTTTCCCATTTTTAAATTCTACATGTTGATTACCCATGGACTTAATCAGTAAAAGGAGTTAAAGGGAAAATGCTGCACAGGATTTGAAAATTCCAAACATATACCATGGTACAGAGGTTAACAAGAATTCCATCAGTATAGAATCAATGCTTTAACACCTAAAAGCAGTAAGTTATGTGCTCAACATGCACTTGTGATGTACCTAAAGTGTGTTTAAACTAGGAACAAGAAAGGAGGGTCGTTATCCTCAAGTAGCTAAATATTTATGCTGAAGAACTGCTCTGAAACACCTTCAAAGAATTAAAAAATTCATGTGCTGTAATTTTTATTGCACACTGATTTCAAAAATCACTGAGTCTTTTCCCCCTAATATGGTTTTCACTAGTCTATCAGGTAACTGCACAGTTTTATTTCTTTTAAGGTTGGTGATTCAGTGAAACATCTTTTCTATCAATATAATACTGGTAATCACATGCAAAGATTTAAAAAATACAAAAGTTAGAGGGGTCTCAAAATTGAAAAGAGACTCTTACAAAAAAAGGACAAAGAACTATTTGCTTTAAGTAGATGTTTAAATAGTTTCATTTTGCCTAAAAGTATACATCTATCGAAAAAGCAAGAGAGTTCCAGAAAAACGTCTATTTCTGCTTTATTGACTATGCCAAAGCCTTTGACTGTGTGGATCACAATAAACTGTGGAAAATTCTGAAAGAGATGGGAATACCAGACCACCTGACCTGCCTCTTGAGAAACCTATATGCAGGTCAGGAAGCAACAGTTAGAACTGGACATGGAACAACAGACTGGTTACAAATAGGAAAAGGAGTACGTCAAGGCTGTACATTGTCACCCTGCTTATTTAACTTATATGCAGAGCACATCATGAGAAATGCTGGGCTGGAAGAAGCACAAGCTGGAATCAAGATTGCCAGGAGAAATATCAATAAGCTCAGATATGCAGATGGCACCACCCTTATGGCAGAAAGTGAAGAGGAACTAAAAGGCCTCTTAGAGTGAAAGAGGAGAGTGAAAAAGTTGGCTTAAAGCTCAACATTCAGAAAACGAAGATCATGGCATCCAGTCCCATCATTTCATGGCAAATAGATGGGGAAACAGTATCAGACTTTATTTTTTTGGGCTGCAAAATCACTGCAGATGGTGACTGCAGCCATGAAATTAAAAGACACTTACTCCTTGGAAGAAAAGTTATGACCAACCTAGATAGCATATTCAAAAGCAGAGACATTAGTTTGCCAACAAAGGTCCATCTGGTCAAGGCTATGGTTTTTCCAGTGGTCATGTATGGATGTGAGAGTTGGACTGTGAAGAAAGCTGAGAGCCGAAGAATTGATGCTTTTGAACTGTGGTATTGGAGAAGACTCTTGAGAGTTCCTTGGACTGCAAGGAGATCCAACCAGTCCATTCTAAAGGAGATCAGCCCTGGGTGTTCCTTGGAAGGAATGATGCTAAAGCCGAAACTCCAGTACTTTGGCTACCTCATGCGAAGAGTTGACTCATTGGAAAAGACTCTGATACTGGGAGGGATTGGGGGCAGGAGGAAAAGGTGACAACAGAGGATGAGATGGCTGGATGGCATCACCAAGTCGATGGATGTGAGTTTGAGTGAACTCTGGGAGATGGTGATAGACAGGGAGGCCTGGCATGCTGAGGTTCATGAGGTTGCACATAGTTGGACACGACTGAGCGACTGAACTGAACTGAACTGATACATCTATAGCTTTTAAAAATTGAGCCATTTAACTCCTATACATATATAGAAACAAATCAGATGAATTGAAATTTAAGGACATAGCCTTTGACCTGTATTGGATTTTCCTCCAATTGTACTTATCAACTCCAGGGCAATGTAAAGGGTAGAACACCCACCCACTTGCTGGAGATTCATGACTGAAGATCAAATTAGTTCTGTAAGGAGGGGTCAGAGCAGATGAGATTCAAATAGACTTTGCTAAGAAGGGGTGATAGTCTTTAAAACTTCAAGTGTAGTGGTCTAGGAAACAGTAAAAGATAAATACTTGATTACATATCTCAGAATTATAAGAGAAATTTTACTGAGCATAAGTGCTAAACACAGAGACAATGATCATTATATTTAAATAAGTTAACCTGTATTTGTCTGAAATGATATTGTTTGTCTCACCACTATTTTTACAGGAGGAAATCAACACAATATATCTGATTCTGATATAGAAAAAGTAGTTGTGTATGTAAGTATCTCTAATTCTCTCACCCATATTTCCTTGCATTCCCTCATCTCCATAAATTACTGCTTTTTCTTTCTCTATTTTCTGTACCCAGACTTGATGGTACACCTTGTCATTGTCATAATCCCCTCTTTAGTAATGAAAGGGCTGGAAACAATAAAGACAGGAAAGAAAAGAAATTGAGGGGAAGAAAGGAATACTCCTTTTTTAGATCCTCTAAGAAAAACAAAACAACGAAAATGTGATTGGGGGAATTTGTTGTTGATACTTTTAGAATAATGATAAAAAATGCTTATGATAATGGGTTCACAAACTGGACCCCAGCCTAAAGTCTTGACTTCACTGAAGCCTCACAAATCTTCCCCAAATATATTTCTATACACTGTGCAATATGATGAATTGCATAATTCAATGGAGGGATTTCAAATACCAAAGCAGAATGATGTCTCTAGAAGACCATGGCATATACCCAAGGATAAGGAAGATGGATTGAGTACTTGGCTCCCTACTTTTGGTGTCCACCTAGTGGGTGGTACCTGAAATGCTCTGTCCTCCTGACAGGGTTGAAAATGAAGGCTCCTTGGGAGTTGGTGATGGACAGGGAAGCCTGGAGTGCTGCAGTCCATGGGGTCACAAAGAGTCGGACACGACTGAGCAACTGAACTGAACTGAACTGAAAGAGCTGTCTATTGGACCATGCTGAGTAGATCACTCAGGACAGAGAGGGATAAAGAAGAAGCAGAAGAAAAGCCTGTTGGAAGGAGATGTAATCTTACTTTTGGGTTCTGTGATGTTGAGATTTGCAAAGAAACTGAAAAAAAAATCAAGAATTTCCTAAAGACATCTCTGCAGAAGAATTTCCTCTTTATGCTGCTGCTTTGCTCATGCCTTGTGTTCTTCCAGTTTTGTTTTTGTAGCAGGATAATTCATTTGTAATTATGCAAACGAATGAATAAATGAACATCCAAAAGAACAGACAGGCTTGACTCAATCCAATCATTTTCAGAGCCCCAAGAGGACAGGTTTATTTTGAGAAATATCAGATCCAGAAGCAGCAGAAAAAGCTAATACTATATCCTCTGATGTCAAGTGCCCATTTTCATAAAAGTAATTATATGGAAAAAACCACATTTTTGCAGATTTTACTAAGTTCTGAAAACATAATGATTGTATAATGTTAATGATTTCTATTGTTGTTATAATTTTCCTTGCTCTTCACAAACTAGCATAATCTCAGAACTTAAAATACTGTATCTTACCATTTTATTATTAAATTTAAAAAGAAAGTGTATTTAGTAAATATACTATATTGTCTACATACTTGAGAAGCTTTTTAGGTGTAATTATACACAGAGCACAGTTATAATTTTAAACTAATAGGACACTTCAGATTGAAGAATGGGCTATACAAATATATATTCTTTTCCTATTCCAACTTTCCCTAAATGTCTACTGTCTCCCATAAAAGAAGACATACAACTTGATTATGTCTAAATAATCTTTACATCTTTATCAACATCAAAAGCTTTTTGAGATCATGTGTTGGAGCACCAAGAATATGAAATTCTGCCGTGATTTTGTGTCTTTGTGGAAAGGGTCCAGGTGACACTCCCTCAACAACCACAGGCCCTGTGATAAGCACAATGCCATTTCTTTCCTCCTGAGCAATCCTAACTCCTTTTACTTGAAAGAAGTGAAGGGTATATCTGTAAACACACTTGTCTTCTGTAAAAGAAATTGAAAATGGGTTCTATAAGAACAAAGAGGTTACAGAAATGGAAAACTCACAGTACCATTCAGAAGAAGAGGAACTATGGTCATAATATTCCAATAACTGGGATAAATCTTGTTCCTACAAATTTTGTTTTGGAGAATCAGTAAGATGATCATAGAAAGAAAAGCAACCAATTCAAGATATTTTGAAAGTGTTGAATCTATTCTTATAACTTACTCTTATTTATGAGTATTTGTACTATCCCCCAAGGTCCTGCCTGCCTAAGAAACCAGGGGATAGGGATGGGGCTTCATATGTTGATGCTTCTAAATCCGTCTAAGCCATGGGGAAGATTAGTTTCTTTGCTCATTTTCAGCACAGTAAAGGTTAACAGAGATTTGTCAAGAGAACACACTGATCATAACAAACATGCTCTTCCATCAACACAAGAGATGACTTGACACATGGACATCATCAGATGGTCAATACTGAAACCAGATTGATTATATTCTTTGTAGCTGAAGATGGAGAAGCTCTATACAATCAGCAAAAACAAGACCGGGAGCAGACTGTGGCTTAGATCATGAAGTCCTTATTGCATAATTCAGAATTAAATTGAAGAAAGTAGGGAAAACCACTAGACCATAGAGGTATGACCTAAATCAAAGTCAGGAATAGATTCAAGGGATAAAATCTGTAGACAGAGTGCCTGAAGAAATATGGATGGAGTTCCGTAACACTGTTACGAGGTGGTAATCAAAACCATCCTAAAGAAAATGAAATGTAAGAAGTCAAAGTGGTTGTCTGAGGAGGCTTTACAAATAGCTGAGAAAAGAAGAGAGGCAAAAGGCAAAAAGGAAAGACATACCCAACTGAATGTAGAGTTCAAGAGAATAGCAAGGAGAAATAAGAAAGACTTCTTAAGTGAACAATGCAAAGAAATAGAGGAAAACAATGGAATGGGAAAGACCAGATTTCTTCAAAAAATTGGAGGTACAAAGGGAACATTTCATGCAAAGATGGGCACAATAAAGCACAGAAATGGCAAGGACCTAACAGAAGCAGAAGAGATTAAGAAGAGGTAGTAAGAATACACAGAACTATACAAAAAAGGCCTTAATGACCTGGATAACCACAATGATGTGGTCACTTACCTAGAGCCAAACATTCTGGAGTGTGAAGTCAAGTGGGCCTTAGGAAGCATTATTATGAACAAAGCTATTGAAGGTGATAGAATTCCAGCTGAGTTATTTCAAATCCAAAAAATGATGCTGTTAAAGTGCTGCATGCAATATGCCAGCAAATTTGGAAAACTCAGTAGTAGCCACAGGACTAGAAAAAGTCAGTTTTCATTCTAATCCCAAAGAAGGGCAACGCGAAACAATGTTCAGACTACCACACCATTGCACTCATTTCACATGCTAGCAAGGTAATGCTCAAAATCCTTCAAGCTAGGCTTCAACAGTACGTGAGCCAAGAAACTTCAGATGTACAAGCTGGATCTGGAAAAGGCAGAGGAACTAGAGATCAAATTGCCAACATTCACTGGATCATAGAGAAAGCAAGAGAATTCTGGAAAAACATCTACTTCTGTTTTACTGACTATGCCAAAGCTTTTGACTGTGGATCACAAAAACTATGGATAATTCGTAAAGAGATGGGAATACCAGACCACCTTACCTGTCTTTGAGAAACCTGTGTGCAGGTCTAATAGCAACAGTTAGAACTGGACATGGTTTCACCAAGACATACAGAGCTATAGGAAGGTGGACATGAATAGGAAGAGAGGAGGCAGATGGAGACTGGGTAGCGGGAGGTTACCAGTTGCAAAGCATATTCAGGGATGTTAATTTTAAACTAATCTCGAATTGCCTAATGAGCTTCTAGGAAATGGTTCTGTCTCCCCAGGCCAAAAAGGCGAAAAGAAAGAAGGTGTGAGGCATAGAATAATGCCATCCTTCTTTGTCATTTTACTTATAAATAAAATAAGTTTATGAATCGTATTCTACTTTGAATGGCAAAGTAATGTCAATACTACTACTGATAGTAGCTGGTGTTACGGAACCGTTCATATCTGCTGGTCAGTTCTGGTAAGAATTTTACATGAACCACCTCATTTTATTCTTAACACATATGTTACTTAATCCTCATTTTATAGAGGAGGTTATGTGGTTAACTCAGGAGACTATAACCTGGGCTGTCTGATTCTGGAACTGATAGGCTTAACCATTCCTCTAAACTGCCTGTTTGATTGGGTTACTTTAGTTACAATAGTCATTTAAAAACCATGCACACAACTTAAAAAAAAAAAATTTTTTTTCAAGACATACTTTTGGTCACAATCCTGTGTGCTGATAGAGATATAGGTTAGGTTGGGGTTGTTAATAGCAATCCAGGCCCTTGAAAAATTATCTATGTGGCAGAAAGCTGAAGTCAGGCTTAAAACACTTTTTATGAGAAATGCTTTGCAATGTGGACATACAGTTGATAAAAATATGTTTAGCTTCCTAGAAAATAATTATGGGTCACCTTTAAAGAGTCTAAAACACACAGATGTCAGATATATCACAAGCTGTCAAAAATGTTTTCTATCAACCTAAAATTGTCTAGAGATTGCTTCAAATCCACATAATCTTAATAGAGTACGACTGTTTATGTGAGGCTTTTTGCAACAGCAGATGTGTGTGGAAAGATACACCCTGTCTTGCAGCTCCCTACTGGTCCACATCAGACTTGGCAGCAGGGAGTGGAAGTCAGGCATGCTTTAGACTCTTGACATAGATTCAGTGCAGCCGTTCTCATATGAAAGCAATTACCTAAGCACAGCATTGCACTGAGTACTTACCAGATTTTTGGAGCTCCATCTGTTCTTCCCTATGTAGAACACTTAAAATGAGGAAAAAAAGAAGCAACTCCAGAAAAGAGCTGCTAGGACTTCACAATTAATACACAAAGAGCTACTCAGTACTGTGTAAATACAAGAGAAAGAAGAAGAGGAAATAAGCATGAGAGGATGAAGATCAAATCCTGAATGTGAGAATATGGCTCAGAGAAGGAAGGTCCTAAGATTGCTAATGGGTCCAAGGTTTGGTTTTTGGAGGAATGGGAAAGTTCTAAAATTAGATTGTGGCGACACCGCACAACTTTGTAAATATATTAAACAGCCATTGAACTGTATACTTAAAATGGGTGAACCTTATGGTATGCAAATTATCTCAATAAAGCTGTTAAAAATGAAGAAAGAGAGGATGAAAGTCTTTAAAAAGAACAACAACCCAGCAACCATACAATGGGTGAGTGAAAATAAACTCTGACAAGCAGAATGACATTTTCCTACCAACAACACATTTATCCTAATATCTGCTCCATGTACTTCAAGATCTCTTTTTAAAGATGAGGGGATGGATTATTCAGAATGTTTTCCCAAATGGAGCCTGTTGTAGTGAGTGGATTAAAAATATCCCTCTTAAGTGGTCCTTTCCATTCTAGTATTAAGAACCTACTGCTTTTCACTGGCATAGAATTCTGAGAATTCAGTCCTAAGACAAAATGAGAAACAATGCTAATGTGGTATTTCTAATCTAAATATCAACAGGACACATGCTGAATGGCTCATAATCCCTTAAGGAGGGTTGGATTTCATTCTTATCTACAGGAATAAGTAACGGATACTTTGAAAAACAGGCTCTAAATGGGTGATATTAAAAACAGTACTAACTACCAGAACCACTGATAATAATAAAGTTTTCCCCAACACATTCCTCTAAGAAGCTGAACTCCACACCCCTGTTACCCAGAGACCATGACTGTCCAGAGTGGCTTTTTTTCTAATTTACATAAGGATATTCCCACAAGCTAGAAGTGATGTTGCTAACTGTTGCTGCTGCTGCTGCTGCTAAGTCGCTTCAGTTGTGTCCGACTCTGTGCAACCCCATAGACGGCAGCCCACCAGGCTCCTCTGTCCATGGAATTCTCCAGACAAGAATTCTGGGGTGGGTTGCCATTTCCTCCTCCAATGCATGAAAGTGAAAAGTGAAAGTGAAGTCGCTCAGTCGTGTCCGACTTGTAGCGACCCCATGGACTGCAGCCCACCAGGCTCCTCCGTCCATGGGATTTTCCAGGCAAGAGTCCTGGAGTGGGGTGCCATTGCCTTCTCTGAAGTCGAAGTCTAGAATACATAAATAGGACATTATTCCCAGTTTAAAATGTTTGGCATAGTGAGTGTTCCTGTATCTAGAACCTGCTTTCCCCCCACTATTTAAACCTCTTTTTCAATAGGTATAATCAATTAAAAAAAGAGGGAACTTTACCCTCAGAGATAGCTTAATTTTCAAAACCTGTTTAGTCCTGTTGCCTGTCTTCTAGACAAACTGCTTCCAAATAGCTAATTACCTTGAAACATCTCACTTCAATACATTAGGAAAAAAAAAGAGGCAGATTGGAATTCATATTACACCTTATGAAATTATTGGAGGAGGAAATGGCAACCCACTCCAGTATACTTGCCTGGAGAATTCCATGGACAGAGGAGCCTGGCAAGCTACAAGTGCATGGGGTCGCAAAGAGTTGGACACGACTGAGCGACTAACATTTTCACTTCACTATGAAGTTATTACTAATTGTGATGTTAAATATTGTCAGAAATCCAAAACAAATGTTCTTTCTTTTAACTCTAATTAAACTTGATTTCCAAGTTAATTTATATATGTTAGCAAACTAAATATTTTTCTGGCTATGGGCAGAACTTAGCAGAGAGATAAATCTCAAGTACTTTAAACAAAGAGACAGAAAACACTCTCAGGCATGACAACAATTTGGATAAAACAGAATTAACTGTTTGTCTACCAATAAATGTTTTGTCCTCAATCCCTGCTGATAAAAGAAGAGATTTTTAGAATGCATTCAGAACGCTTTAAACATTTAAGTGAATATCTAAAACATGAGTTTTCTGCATTTTCTGCCCTATAACCAAATTTGATAGATATCTCAAATTTCCATTAAGAATTATAAGTCAGTAATTTGACTTTTAAGGACAGATGACTTGTTTCTTTTATTCCCTACAGATTTCTGTGTAAGAGTCAATAAATGGTATTTACTTGTTCATTCTCCCACGTTTCCTTTCTATTTTATTTATATTGCATTGCAGTCCTTATGGAATTATGGGGTATTATTAGTATGTCTAAAGGCAGATAATGAAACTGAAGTTCAGAGAGGTCATTACAGGCTTAGAATCATGCAGCTATTCAGGTTTTTAGTGCATTTTTTTATTTACTCTTACACACTTTAGTATTTCATGTTCTCAGAGCAGGGATTACAGCCTATAATAGTACACTATATTTGCAAGGAGAAAAATACATCTGCAAAACACATACACACACATATTGCTTGACTGCTTTGATTTTTTTGATTGTTTTTTGATTTGATTGTTTTTACCCAGGTTTGATTTGTTTTTGATTGGTTGATTGTTTTGGTTTGATGGTTTTTACCCAGCCTCTATTTATTGTTTGTTCCTAAGGGGATGTGGAGGACATGCACAGAGGCTGCTCAGCCAATCAGCATCCTCTGGCTATAGTACTTTAGTTCTAGGGGAAGCACATGTATTCCATTTAGAGCCAATTAGATGTTATAAAGGCTTTTCCTGGGGCTTCTGGGAAAAGGATTCTCCTTTTTCTCCATCATTTTTAGTCTTTTCTGGGGAAAATTTGAGTGAAAATGGGGCCAACTCAGAGGAAGTAAGGCTGAGAGGTTAAAAAAGAAAAGAAATATGATCAAGGAGATATTCAGTTTTTAAAACAAACACTTGGAAAGTGTTTATAAGGTCCAAGCACAATCTTAAGTACTTTACAAAAACAGCTTTTTTAATGCTCTTAACAAACCTATCAGGTGGGTGCTATTCTAATCTTGGCTTTATAATTGAGGAAATTGAGACACAGAGATATTAAGAAACTTGCCGAATGTCACCAGCTAATATGTTAGGAAGGGCTTCCTTGGTGGCTCAGCAGTAAAGAATCCGCTTGCCAAAGCAGGAAATGTGGGTTCGATCCCAGGGTCAGGAAGATCGCCTGGAGAAGGAAATGGCAACCTACTTCCAGTATTCTTGCCTGGAGATCCCATGGACAGAGGAGCCTGGTGTGCTACGGTCTATGGGGTCCCAAAGAGTCGGACACGACTGAGTGACTAAACAACAACAACGAGTTAAGGAGCAGGGATATGGACCCAAGTGATCTGGCTCCATCCAAGTGCTCCTAGCTACTGTGCTAGAGACATACTGTGAATCCTTAGGTAAATCAATGGTAATGTAATACCTGCTTAACAATGGGTTCTCAAAGAAAAGACAGAAAGAGGAAAGGGAGGAAGAATAGAAGGGAAGGAAAGCAGGAAGGACGGGAGAAAAAATATTCCTGATTTGTTGCCAATTCCCTTGGTATTAATATTCATAATATGGCTGATGTCAAGCTATTAACATGATATTATCTGGTTTTCAAAATTCCTAAAAATTTAATAATGAAAGGGTTGGCACAAGCCAGCTGCTCTAGTATACCTCTGGAGATTACATCAAATCTCCCTTCTACAAGATTGCATTTTTATGAATCTGTGATATGCTTTTTAGTTTAAGACGTTTGTGGTTGGGTTTTTGGTCTTTTGCAAAATAAAGTGTCCTAATTGATATCAAATTTTACAGATGATGAAATGCTTTCACGGAAATGCCCGTTGTTATCTTTGACCACCACAATCACCTTGTGAAATAGACTCATCGGTTTCTCCATCTTAACAGAAACTGACTTGAGGGGGTTATGAATTTGGACTATGTAGTACTGGCAACATAATTTGCGATACTCAGTGTAAAATGAAAATGTAATGTTCCTTGTTCAAAAATCATGAAGAATTTCAAGATAATAGCAGAGTATGAAACTAAATGCAGGGCCCTTCCACCCAAGGGGTCCTGTGTAGCTGCTCCCCGTGAAGGCGGCCCTGGGTCTACGTGACTCAGCTGATAAACTTCAGAGGTGGCGCGTGAACTCATATCTACAAGTCTCATAGTTCTTACACTCTATCACACCGCTTTCCTGTAAGTTAAAGGATCTGTAAAACCTATACTTCTACGTAGGATTTATTTAAATTATTAATAATGACTATATATCATGTAGTCGATCAATTTCAAGTAAATACACATACTTGATTCACTTAGATTCCTATGTTGTAAAAGCTATATTTTAGATCACAAGTATATCCAATCCCAGGTTTCCTTGGTGGCTCAGTGGTAAAGAATCCACCTGCAAGTTTGATCCCTAGGTCGGGAAGATAGCCCTGGAGAAGGAAATGTCAACCCACTCCAGTAATCTTGTCTGAAAAACTCCATGGGCAGTCCTTGAGGTCACAAAAGAGTTGGATATGCCTTAGCGACCAAAGGGCAACAATATCTTGTTGGTGGGAATGCAAACTAGTACAGCCACTATGGAGAACAGTGTGGAGATTCCTTAAAAAACTGGAAATAGAACTGCCTTATGATCCAGCAATCCCACTGCTGGGCATACACACTGAGGAAACCAGAAGGGAAAGAGACACGTGTACCCCAGTGTTCATCACAGCACTGTTTATAATAGCCAGGACATGGAAGCAACCTAGATGCCCATCAGCAGATGAATGGATAAGAAAGCTGTGGTACATATACACAATGGAGTATTACTCAGCCATTAAAAAGAATACATTTGAATCAGTTCTAATGAGGTGGATGAAACTGGAGCCTATTATACAGAGTGAAGTAAGCCAGAAGGAAAAACATAAATACAGTATACTAACGCATATATATGGAATTTAGAAAGATGGTAACAATAACCCTGTGTACGAGACAGCAAAAGAGACACTGATGTATAGAACAGTCTTATGGACTCTGTGGGAGAGGGAGAGGGTGGGAAGATTTGGGAGAATGACATTGAAACATGTAAAATATCATGTAAGAAACGAGTTGCCAGTCCAGGTTCGATGCACGATACTGGATGCTTGGGGCTAGTGCACTGGGACGACCCAGAGGGATGGTATGGGGAGGGAGGAGGGAGGAGTGTTCAGGATGGGGAACACATGTATACCTGTGGCGGATTCATTTTGATATTTGGCAAAACTAATACAATTATGTAAAATTTAAAAATAAAATAAAATTAAAAAAAAAATAAAACAGTAAAAAAAAAAAAAAACAACAACATCCAATCTTAATTTATTTACATTTCCTTTAGGAAAAATTAAAAGAAATCTTGCCTTAAACTTGAGCTACTTAAATTTTTTTTTTCAAAAAGCCAGAAAAAGAAAACAAATACTAATTCACATATCAGACTTTTAATTAATCTGATATACTTTCCCTGCTACCCTACCACCATACACACTCAACTGCCTTAATATTCAAAACTTAGACAACTCTAAATATCCTTGGGATTTTTCTGAAAACAAAAACAAAAACAAAAAATACTTTTATGTCCTATGACAACATTTCAGAACTATCCCAGTTACTTTCTTCCTCATAGAAAGGCTATTTATAGTGCAATTACTATTTTTCACAGTGCCAGGCTCAATCTAATGAGTTTTATTACTAATGTTTTCACAATCAAAAATCATTATAACCCATGATAATATTTGGTGATATATGACAATGGAGTAATGAAATGGGAAAATAAATCTTTCATGTAAGATAACATTTAGAGGTTGCATCAGTAAGTTTCATATAACATCTGGGTTCCACTACTCAATTTTTGATGATTTTAAGAAAGCAGAAAACTCATCAGAATAAGCAGCTGAATAATGCTTCAAATTTAATCTATGCAAACAAATAACAGGTAGTTTATCATGAGTTATAATGTAAAGACAGAGGTTCAATGTAAATATTGTTCTCAACATTTCTGTTTACCTGTTGACTTAGACTATTTAATTTTCATTTTTGAGACAATACAAGCTGAGAAAAAAATATACCAGTATGATTTTCTAGAAACATGTCAAAATGCTCTAGTAAGTCAATACACTAATATGCTTTCAGGATGATTTTCAAAACATTTCAAAATTACCATTCTTGATGAGTAATGTAAACAAATATACCACCAAAGAGGGTGGGTATGTGTGTTTTATATTAGCACTGAAATAAGAGCATTTCAGCCCGACAGGATTTATCCTTTACTGATAGTAGTATTACCTGCTCAGATCTGTTCTTGTGTTGGTATTGGTACTGAGTGAAGGTATTAGAGGAAGAAGCAATTTTGTCCTTCTCAAACTGTTTCTTCACTCTGGCCAAACCACCAGGTACTGTGCACATTTCTGATTCTTCCAGCATCTAAGACAAATTAAGAAAAAGGAAAATTCAACTTTACATCATCTCAGGGTGGGATTCTCAAGCTGTTTTAAAAAAAATCATTGACAGTTATTAATGGGTGGTATAATAGAAAGACAGTAACATAAACAATTATTTCAGAAGGGCTTTATTACAGAAAACCTTAATAAAAATAATCTATCCATGTTGGATTTTCATGTGTCAGTCTTCTGATATAAAGTTAGAAGAATCTTCAAAGTATTGAGTTAATTTTCTTTATCTCAGATAGATTTTGATGTCTAGAGATTAGACCTATTAGAATGTATTTCTCTCATACTACACAAACTAGCCAGATATTAGATAATGGATTAAATTTTAATCCATAATAAAGTCATTATTAAAATTCCAAATGTCTAGATAGGTAACACATTATTAAGAATATTAAAAAACATTTGACTTATTCCAAAATGTACTTAAATCATTAAGGATAAATAAAATAGCTTTGGAGTTATTTTAGGGGAGCATATTTTTAATCATACGCAAAAATATTAAAGTTAATAAAAATAACTACTATTTAATACATAGTGCTGAGTGATTTTCTTCTATATGTTTACATATATTTTTTCATTTGATGCTTCTCCATATTCTGTGAGATATGAACATTTATCATCCTCACTTTAAAATGAGGAAATTGAGGTTTGGGGAAGTAAGACATCTTGTTAAATTCTTACAACTAGGGTGTGAGTGTGGGAGCTGGAGTTTGAACCCACATCTGCCTGTCTTAATCACAGCTGTCTGTCTTAACACTAGCCTTTAAAAACTAGGCAGAAAAACAGATACTCCGGGCTGGATGTACCCTAGGACTCAGCTCTTAGCCTTGGTATATGAGACTCTGGGTTTGGGGGGAGGGTCTAAGTTTAGAAAGATCCTGGTCTATGGCAGTTTACGGATGAGAAAGCTCATTCTAGTAGGAGTCACTTGGAGCAAGCTGAACAACTTTGAGAAGTTGTCTCAGATACTCTGCCCCTGTAAGAAGCAGTAGTAACTCGAAGGCTTTGGTTTTGAAGATTCAGCATATTCCCCAGCCCAGCAGGCACTCAAGCCCAGGTGGGACGACAACTGTTAAGCAAACAGGCCCCAGGCCAACCCACTCTCCTCTAGGATGTGTCCCAGTATGAGACTGGGAGGAGATTCAGTGACACTTCATGCACAGAAGGTCTCCTGAGGTCTGGCCCAGTCCTGACATAACCCTGGAAGACTTGAGACCCGAGAGTAACTGGATACTTGTGAGCTGAGCTTCCCTGGACTGTGGATTCTTATGATCCTGAAATCTTGACTGAAATAGTTTCTCAAACAAGTACTAAAAGTACAACACTATATTGAGGTTTGCTATACGCTAAAGTGGGTTTCCAGAGGTGGGAGTGGTAAAGAATCCACCTGCCAATGTAGGAGACACAAGAGACACGAGGGTTTGATCCCTGGGTCGGGAAAATCCCCTGGTGGAGTAAATGGCAGCCCACTCTAGTATTCTTGCCTGGGATATCCCATGGACAGAGAAGCCTGGCGGGCTGCAGTCCGTGGGGTCACAGAGTTGGACAGGACTGACCGTGCATGCATGCACACACGCACGCAATACTCTAAGATACCGGAGATGAAATTAACATTCAGGATTGTCTGAATTACTGGCAGATACTCAAGTGGTTGCTTTATCAAGTTTATAACCTTTCCCCAGTTATAGGGCCTGCCAAATATTTAAGAATAGCACATTAGCTCAATGGAAAGAAGGGATACTTTCTATCAAACTGTAACAAACTTCACGTATAAATCCTGGTCAATTACTATCACTTGATACATGTTAAAATCATAAGAAATTATGGCATCTCTTTTGAAATTTAAGATAAAGAAAGGGAAGGGCAAATTAAGGCTACAGTATTTCTCTTATCCCCATCATTTAATTTACATAAATGACCTTTTTCAATTGATCATGTATAGATAATATATAAATATCAAATTACAGAAATCAAGCCAAATTTTGTTAAGAAGAAAGTTACCTTTTCCAACAACTATAAACAATGTCCAAATGATGTGCAAATTAATCTGGTAGGTCTGATTAATTGTGCTAATGAATGGATACTTTCCTAGTATGTGTATTTGCACAAAAATATCAGTTCTTACACTGAATCAGATTGCCTCTTATCTACTAAACAAATTAGGGAAAAATGAATATATCCATTCATTTCCTTTAGCATTGTGCTTTGGAATTAGACCATGTTACACATGCAACGATGCATAGTTTGTTAATATCTTCTAGTAATACAACCCAGTACTCCTCATGCCACTTGCTGGCCTAAGGGGAAAAGCCCTTTGAGCTATAGTTTAGTTAGTAGGAGTGAAAAGGTTTTCTTGTTTACTTCAGTTTATAAGTGCAAGTTTACCTATGTAAGATGGCAGGACTTACTCAAGAAGCAGCCTGTGATTATGAGCTGGAGTGATGTTTCTTTGCTTAGATTGAAATCATTTTGCCTTGGTTACCACCATGTACTGACATCTCAACTACTCCATGTACTTGTCAATGACCATATAACTTAGATTGCTTTGCGTTGAACCTTTCAAAAAATGTTTATCCTTATTCTGTTTCCTATTCTTGGACACAGCAACAAGATTTGGATTTTAATGGGTACACCAATAATAATTATTCTATTAACAAGTCAGTTTAAATACCTAACACAAAATCTACCTAATGTTATTTTAATAGTAAGTTAATTTAAATATATAACACTTAAACCTAGGCAAGTATATTACATAGAGAATCAGCAATTTTGTTTACAAAGAACTGTTCTTGGTTTCTAGAGCATAATAGAAATGACATAATTTGGGGAGAGGACAAACAGTGATTCTGATCCCATGTATGAGCCTTAAAACCTTGGGCTAGAGTTCCTTAACCTCAGTTTTCTTTTTTATAAACTCGGAGGAGTAGCAACATATTTCTCACAGATTTTTTGCAAGTGTTGAAAAAGAAGATAAAGGAAATGAAACTGCACAGCACAAAATGTATTGTTTTGTTGCTTAATAAATGTTACTTCTCCTTTCTCCTCCAGGGGGCTTCTGTGGACTGATGCTTTTTCACAGGCAGGCCTTTCCTTTGGTGATGGTGGTGTAGTCCCTAAGTCGTGTCGGACTCTTGAGACCCCATGGACTGCAGCCTGCCAGGCTCCTCTGCCCATGGGATTCTCCAGGCAAGAATACTGGAGTGGGTTGCCATTTCCTTCTCCAGGGGATCTTCCTGACCCAGGGATTGAACCCTGGTCTCCTTCTTTGCAGGCAGATCCTTTACCAACTGAGCTCTGAGGGAAGCCCCAGCCTTTCCTTTATGTTCAACAAAATACCATCTGGCTGATTCTAGGACAAAGAGAAACTGATCTAGGACAAAGAAACTATCTCAGTGTGATTCAAATATAATGGATTCAGTTTGGGGCCAAATCAATGACTTCGGAATTCTGCATATAAAATATTTGGTTTATTTATGTAGACAACACTTGGTTATAAGTAGTTTCCACGCTTTTTTGATTAAACAAACATTTGAAGCAATTGACCAAATGAGGCAGTTATTTTGCTGTATCTTAGATACTTATCAGGATTTCTCTGAGATAATATATGTGCTCATTTTTCTCAAAATATTAGCTTAGGGGCAAACCAAACAATAGGGCTTTTTTTTGGATCAAAGATGCTTTCCTGTATAAGAAGAGGCAGTTGAATATAGTTAAAAGAGTATTAGAGTCAAGAGACTTTGAATCTAGTCTGGCTCTGTTGCTATCTAATTACATGACCTCCCATAAATCGCTGTCCCTCAGTTTGTTTTATCTGTACATGGGCAGGAAAGACAGGGACTATTACATTCCTTTTATATAGACTTTCTTCAGAATAGCACTGAAATTAAAAATTTTTTATATGAAATAGTGAGAAATTTACTTTCTCATGTGCCCGATTTAAATGTTTTCCTTTTAACATACTATAAATACAAATCATGCCTTGTACACATTTGTTTTATGGTATATTATCCTCGTGCCTAGCAAGATAAAAGTCTTCCTAGATAAAAGATAGCTTAGTAAATAGCTAGTCTTTATCTAGGTATTTTCAAAGTCAGCTTGTTTCCCCAAGAAACATTTTTCCAATTTATTATCTAACTTGCGGTGAAGTTGCTTAATGATCCAGCAGGGGGTGCTATGTAAGAAGGCTGGCAGGAGGTGCTGGAGGGATACTATTTGTTTTGGAAGTATTTAGATACTTATTTCTCTACATTCATTCAGCATCTATGCTGTGTCTCAAATGTATTTTAATTACGATGCAAAATCTTAAATGTCATCTAGAATTGCAGTATTGTTAATGAGTTTGGCACAGTCATTCTTGTCTCTGAATAATTTGTAAAGAAAAACGCCGCTTTACAGTAGCTATTTTAGAATACCACCCTTCTTGGCTATTCTCTCTCTCTTTTGGATAAATGAACATCTTTGCTAATTTGAAGATTATAATTATAAAAGAATATCCTTACATTCCATTAAACTATAAAGCTTCTACTAATAACATGACTTCTCAAATCCTGTGGCTTGAAGGCCACAGAATATGGAGCCCAACAAACTCTTTTGAATATGACTTTATTATGCACTGGCTCTAAAAATCGGTGGTCTTACTGAATCCTGCTGTTTCCTATAATCATAATTGGTTTAGCAGAGTGCCTACATTGCTAATCTCCCTCATTTCTATGTTGATTAAGCTACTCGTAATGGATTTAGTGCATACAGAGAAATGAAAAAAGCAAAAGAAATTATATTGCCAGTGAATTTAAATTAACTATACATGTGACCAAGGAGGATGGGAGGCAGACCCACATTATTAAGATTTTGAAATTAATTCCCAACCTTCCTGAGGAGAATAGCTATAGGTTAAATGATAATTGTGGCAATAATAACACATTTATACAGTGCCTTACGGCTTACATGTAAATTATCTCTTTGACTCTTCACAGAGACCCTCTGCAGTAGGTGGTTTTTCCCATTTTTCAGTTAAGGAAACTGAAGTTCAGAGAGGGGTTAAGATAGTAGCCCAAGTTTATACAAATGGTAAGTGGCAGCGTGCATGCTAATTAGCTTTAGTCATGTCTAACTTTTTGTGACCCTAGGGGCTGTGGCCTGACAGGCTCCTCTGTCCATGGGATTCTTCATGCAAAAATACTGGAGTGGATTGCCATGCCGTCTTCCAGGGTATCTGCCTGACCCAGCGATTAAACCTTAGTCCCTTATGTCTCCTGCATTGGCAGGCAGGTTCTTTACTACTAGTGCCACCTAGGAAGCCCCAGCAAGTGGCAGAGCTGAAGCTTAATTTCAGATACCCTGAATTTGATACATAGTATTTCTGTTTTCTCTACTTTATCCAATTGTCCAGTAGTATTCTTATATTTCCATGTAAAGAGGGCATGTGAAAGGCAGACAATCAGCCGGCCTAATGCAGAAGCACCAGGAGCAGCTTACATTGGCGGAGAAGCTGCGGCAGTCGCCCCTGGAAACAGCTGCCTGGTACTTCGCCATCCGTTCCTTCAAGGACACCACCTCTTGGAGGTCTGATGCACTCTTGCTCTGCACGGCAGTGTCTTCTGCAAATCCACTTGCAGGCTTATTAGGGCCAGTAGTCACTAAAAACAAACGTAGCATACTCAGATATGATTCAGGTTTTGAAAAGAAAATAACATCATCTTAGGAACAGTGAAGGCAGTTAAAACATCTGGTTTTGGAAAGCAGACTGTAATATACCACAGTATTGCCCATGTTTCATGGTCATCTTCTTTTTTTAAACTTTCAAGCAAAGCTACAAGCCCATAGAGAAGCATCTGCTTATGCAAACAGCAAATGAAAGTACTGCCCCTCTTTCCTGCCATCATTCCGATAAACAGTAAGTATTTATTAAGAGACACATAATGTTAATGAAACTCCTGAAGTACTATGTGTTGGATTTATGCTAAATGCTATAAAAGCATAATCTCATTTACTTCTCTAACCACCTCATGAAGTATGTTCCATTATTTTCCAAAATTTACAGATAAAGAAAATGGAGAATCAGAGTAATTAAAAAACTTTCCCATGATCACACAATTAGTGTCAGATTTGGTGGTTTGACTAAATCTTTAGCAAGTCTAAAAATTGCTCTTTGCCTCTCACTTTACCTTTCAACCCTCAAGGAGATAGATCTAGAAAGATCTATTGAGATAGATCTAAAATATGTGAATGCTATGAGAATTATAGACTGGAGTTTTTCCTATTTCATAGAGGCATGTGTTACATAAGACAGAATTAATAGTTCCCTTTAAAAAAACTTTTACCAGTCATTCCAGATCACCTAATATTTTCCCATGAAAGCCATCTACCTGACAAAAATATAGGGCATTAGATATTACATATTTGCAAACAGAGCAAAAGCCTGATTGCATGACCACAGGATAACAGATGTTAGAAGCAGAAATGTCTTAGAGATACTGTAGTCTTATTTGGTCTAATAGGTTCCTTTTAGGCATAAGGAAACACATCTAAAGGTTTCTTGATGTGAAAGGAATATAAGGACCCTCCCTGGTTAGTGTGATTCTCCATGTTTATTTAAATATTGGTGCCAGAGCTGATTTCACAACTAGTTTTTGTTATTTAATTCAGTGTTCTTTGTTGCTATCACTCTGTTTGTTGGTTTACTATTCACTCTTTAAAAATTGTAATTCCAAAATCATTTCAAGGGCTCCTTCTGGGGCCAACCAGCGAAAGGTGTGTGTTTTGATGTCTATCACTCATTCATACACCCTGCCTTTCTCCTTAGGGCTTGTTGATTTTTGGACTCATAGGGTAGTGGTTTTTGGTGTACTTTGTTATTTGAATTGGTTTACTAACACTGACTCAAAGCCCCAGAAAACCCCAGTTAACAGATCACCAAACTGTTTCCTCCCTGCCTTGTTCCCCTATCTTCTCACCTTGTCCCCACACTGAACCATCTTATTACATTGTTTGTTTTTTCCATCAGCTATTTCAAAGTTTATGTACACACAGCAATTTGAGAATAATATGTGTGACTCAGGAGAGATTAAAAATCATTTGTAGTTTGCCTCCGTGAGTATTTGGCTTTCCTTAAGGACTTATTATATTAAATTATGGATATATTTTAAGGTTTTAATTTTTTTATATTTTATTTCACTCATATCAAAAAGAAACAAAATATAAAGGAATAAGACATTGTATCATATGCATGCTGTGATTGTATAACCTGATATATTCACAATAAATGTGAATTAGTTTTTAAAATTTACCTGTCTTCCGAAAACTCTATATATCCACACAAAAGTATAACTCCTCTAGATAATCCTGATAAAAAGAGATTCCCACAATCTACTGAAAGTCTTTCACATGCTGAGGAAAATATATCTTTATTTTTCTCTGTGCATTGTCTATTTGTACAGATGAATTCTGATCATGTTCAGCCATACTCCTCTTGTTGTAAATGGTCACTATATAAATTTTATTGAACGTGAACCACTAAAGGTTTTCCACATTATGATATAAATTTCATTTTGTACATTATTCATAAAATATGTCATTCTTTTATCAGTCTTAATAGAAAGTCAGTAGTTTATTTTTGCAAAAATGTACAGAGTATTTACTTTCCAAATACTTCAATTTTTATCAATTTTTATCCTACTTACTGGGAAATGCCTAAGATTATTAATGGTCAGGAAATCAGTTGCCTGAGTATGAAAGAGATTTGGCTTCCATTGCCTTGTGGCTCTTTATTCTGATCACAGAAAAGACATTACATTTTAATCTCTCTGTTTTTCTCTCTCTCTCCCCCTCTCTTTTCCCCATCAGTGACTTTGCCTCCACAGGCAGGGTAGTGGAGTAGAAAACCTACCTGGAGCAAATAAATTGTGTCCATGTTTTTTAACCTCCTAAGTCAATGTCTTTTAATTTCCTCATCTGAAAAACAAGGTGATGCTTCCTGTCGAATGTACTGTGAGGCAGCACACCCATCTGTTCCTATCCTGATGTTGATGACACCTGATGTACATTTGTAAGGTTCATAAAACAGCTTCTTTTTTTATTTTTAACTTATTTATTTGTTGAAGTATAATTGCTTTACAGAATTTTATTGTTTTCTGTCAAACCTCAACCTGAATCAGCCATAGGTATACATGTATCCCCTCCCTTCTGAACCTCCCTCCCATCTCCCTCCCCATCCCACCCCTCTAGGTTGATACAGAGCCCCTGTTTGAGTTTTCTGAGCCATACAGCAAATTCCTGTTGGCTATCTATTTTATGCACCCCACTCCAGTACTCTTGCCTGGAAAATCCCATGGATGGAGGAGCCTGGTGGGCTTCCGTCTATGGGGTCGCACAGAGTCGGACATGACTGCAGTGACTTAGCAGCAGCAGCAGCATATATTTTACACATGGTAATATAAGTTTCCATGTTACTCTTTCCATACATCTCACCCACTCCTCCCCTCTCCCCATGTCCATAAGTCTATTCTCTATGTCTATTTCTCTATCGCTGCCCTGTAAATAAATTCTTCAGTACCATTTTTCTAGATTCTGTATGTGTGCGTTAGAATACAATATTATCTTTCTCTTTCTGACTCACTTCACCCTGTATCATAGGTTCTAGGTTCATCCACTACATCAGAACTGACTCAAAGGCGTTCCTTTTTATGGCTGAGTAATATTCCATTGTGTATATGTACCACTACATCTTTATCTATTCATCTGTTGATGGACATCTAGGTTGCTTCCATGTTCTAGCTATTGTAAATAGTGTTGCAATGAACAATGGGCTACATGTGTCTTTTTAAATTTTGGTTTCCTCAGGGTATATGCCTAGGAGTGGGATTTCTGGGTCAAACGGTGGTTTTATTCCTAGTTTTTTAAGGAATCTCCATACTGTCTTCTATAATGGCTGTATCAATTTACATTCCCACCAACAGTGTGAGAGCGTTCTCTTTTCTCCACACCCTCTCCAGCATTTATTGTTTGTAGACTTTTTGATGAGGGCCATTCTGACTGGTGTGAGGTGATATCTCATTGTAGTTTTGATTTGCATTTTTCTAATAATAAGAAATGTTGAGCATCTTTTCATATATTTGTTAGCCATCTGTAAGGACAGTCCCTTTCTTAGTGATGTGTGGCAAAGAAGATAGGGACATTGGTTGCCTGACCTCATGATATGCTCTTTCAGAATACGACTGAGATTAGAAACAGTGTTAACTGAGTTTAGGGTTACTTTAAAGAGAAAGGCAATACAGAACAAAGTGAGTGTAAGACAGACTCAAAGATATCCTGTACAACACAGGGAATATAGCCAACATTTTGTAATAACGGTAAATGGAAGATAACCTTTAAAAATTAAATAATTTAAAAAAATTACTAATAATTGACTGAAAACTAAAGATGCTATTGTCATAAAATACTTGCAGAAAATAGGGAATAATAGGACCTGTAAGTGTTCTAATGGAAAACAGAGGGTGGAGGAACATGTTATAAGGCTACAGTGGTCTGTGAAAAAGAGGAAGGGAAAATAAAATTTTAGATGACTATTTCTGATAGGAAGCATTATAAATATTTACATCACAAAACCATTGTTCTAGAAGTTATTTGTCTCTGGGATTTAGAGGTAATTCACTGTGCAGATGAGTAAATAAACTTTTTTAAAAGTTCAATGAATTCTCTCAAATCTCCAGTTAATGAGTTTTCCAGCCCAGCCTAGACTCTATTGTAACCCTATATATAGAATGTTTTATTTGCTGATAAGAAAATAATTGCTAATCCACCCCAAAATTAATTCTTTCTGTAATAGAATATATCCTGTAAAGCAGAAAGAGCATATAGGGAAGTACTTGGAAAGAATATACACCACTAACAAATCTAAGCTGTTATTAGGAGACTATTGGAAACCAAGGGTAAGAATGCCTTTTCAAAGAATTCTGAGATTCTTAGGGAAAAGATTTCTATTATTACCTTTTGTAATATAAGAAGTTACATACTCCAGTTAGACCCAATTGATGTCCACTTCCTATTTTCTTAAATCATGAGAGAGTCTGTGACTATTTTTCATGTCTCTATTTTCCATGAGCCCCAAACATGCGCTTTTCTTCTGCAGTTTTTAAAAATGAAGAAACTGACTAAACCAATTGATCAATCAAGCAAATTTACCTAGGTTGCAAAATTTATTATGCTTCCTTGAGTTTTACTTCCTGTGGAAAGTCCTTGTTTAGGGAATTTTAAAAAAAGCAAAGTAGTACAAGGTAAGGCAGAATGCCCTGATTTTGTTGAGCAATTATTCATCTGCATGTAATCAGTCACAGAAGGGTTTGCATAGTCAGCCTTCTGTGTTTTCTTGGAGGTGATAATAGTTTTAAGATATCAGATATACAAAATGATGAGGAATAGTCAATGTTTTGAATACACTTTGAAATTTTCTCCTAATTTCACAATTTCTGTTATCAGTGAAAGAATTCTTAGAAATATGCAGAGACTAATATCAAGAGGCATTTCAAAAGGGTCACTGAGACATTTGCTATGAACTAGTCTTTGAATTAGCTGTTCAGGAATTTTCAAAGATGCAATTCAGTATTTTTATTTTATAAATGATATATTCCTAGAGCATGTCTAAAAAGTGAAATAACAAGTTATAAATATAATTCTAGGGTCTTTTTAGAGTAATGACTTGGAAATAAAGGTTAATGTCTATATACATAGTGGTAGGCTCAGTGTATTGCTTCTAAATACTGTCAAAGTCATAAAAGTATTTACTTAGAAAACACCTAATGTGGCAGGATTCACACGGCCAAGTGCTTTGTCATGATCTTATTTCTAAAGCAAGATTCAATCTCAGCACATTTTCTAAATTTAAATATGTCTTCTTATTTTCAAAATACAAGAGGCCCGTTCCCAAATCGTAGTTGTGGGTAAAGTTTTATGGAAAAGACGATATGTCAATGGATGTTATTGGATGAAAGACTGATATTGAACACCAGGAGCTTCAAAACTGGCTTGCACAAGGATGGTGTAAATTTTTGTGAGTCACCTCTTTACTTCTCCCTTTTGCCTGCGCAATACGAGCTATGTGAAATAAAGTAAAAAAACACTTTGACCTCTTTATTTCACTAAGAGACTGTTTGCTAGAGTCTGAGTTGTAAAGCTGATATTTGGTCTCTCTGATTTAGAGCACAGGTATAAACAGAGGTGTGTCTGATTTCCTAGCTGTGGTGAAATCAGAAGGAAAGTTATCAAAGGTGGGAAAAGAACTAAAGGTATAAAACTTTTTTAGAAGACTTAAAGCACACATTGAAGGCAGTTAATAGAGTTACTATATGTTGCAGAGGACTCCCCGGGTAGCTCAGATGGTAAAAAATCTGCCTGCAATGCTGGAGACCTGGGTTCCATCCCTGGGTCCAGAAGATCCCCTAGAGAAGGGAATGGCTTCCCACTCCAGTGTTCTTGCCTGGAGAATTCCATGGACAGAAAAGCCTGGTGAACTACAGTACGTGGTGTCACAAAGAGTTGGACATGACTGAGCGACTTTATTTTTCATATACTGCAGAAGAGAAAAACCAATAGTGAAATACTAATGACAATGTGAAAGAAGATGACAAAGATGGAGAAGAGACAGCAAAATTCAAAATGCTACTGCAAGATAGTAGCATTTCAGTGGGAAGGTGGAGGAATGAGCAGAACAAATGAAAAATAGAATTTTTGCTGAAAATAGAAGAAATATTTGCTGAAAATAAAAGTTGGGCATTGGTAGATTTAAAGTATTTACCATAATCCAGGATAAAAAGTAATTTTAAAACACTGATAGTAAATCCTGGTAAAACATTTCAGAATCAAGGAAAAGAAATTACCCAGACAGATGAAGGATTTCTGTGATGATGAGCCAAAATTCAGGATGTCTTCTTTTTAACACTGAACACTAAAAGCAGTTAGAGAACTGATTACTGAAATTTTAGTTTCCTTAGAGAACTAGAGTCTCTGTGAATTAGAGTCTATGTGAATACAAGACTCTGAGAACTAGAGTCTATGTGAATTCAAGTTGGTACTCATGTGAAAAGTCAATAAAAATCAAGACACAATCCTTTGAACAAGTCAGCCAAAAAGAAAACACAGAGACTTAACAAAATCAAATGCAATAGTGTAAAACCAAATGTAAATAAACATGTGCCAAACTTCACCTAAAAGACAAAAGACAAATATTAATAAGTCCAATCATATGCCACTTGCAAGACAAAATTTAAAAAGAAAATATTGGGCAAGAAATTGCCAGGCAAAAATAAATGAAGAGGAGTTATCATGGCTATATTCCTTTCATGCAGTAGCATTAAAAACAAAAATATGTTCAATGAAATAGAGAGCTATTCTATAAATAGAAGATGCCATCCCACTATGAAGCCATAGCAACAATGGGCTTCTGGATGCTGACTAGCATAGAACAGAAACATATAAAGGTCATCTGTAACAAAAAGGAGAATTTTTATATAATTGTTGTAAACATAATTGCTGTGGATGACTTTAATGTTTTTCCATCTTTGCCATATGAAACTTCAAAAATAAATTAGCTGAATTATACTTTAATAAGGTTTATTTTAATGTCATTTATGTATTATTTATTATTAAACAAATACTGCTTATAATAAATATTCATTATGCTCCAGAACCTCCAGTCTAATTGGTAAGAGAGACAGGCAATTTTAGTTTAGAGCGTTTATGGTTTTCCCTCAGGTTGAGTTGGGAGCCCCTGGGATGGGGAGAACCTAATCTACCTGGGTGTGTCATTGCGTTAGGTGTCAGGAAGGCATCCTGAGAAGTGGAATATCTGCCCTGAAACAAGAAAGAGTTGGCATGTGACCATGTGGAAGAGAAGAAGATGCAGAAGAGGAACGAAACAGCAGAATTACCAACAAATCGTGTTGGGAAAATTAGGCAATGCTTTTGAGGAAAACATTAAGAGTTTCTCACCACATGTCAAAGTCAGGAAAATATTTAGAAAACACCTAATATGACCAGATTCACACCACCAAGTGCTTTGTCTTGATCTTATTTCTAAAGCAAGACTTAACTGATTTTTAAAATGATGAAAATTCCTTACAGAGATATAGCTAATTCATAAAATGAGTTCAGTTGGACTTTCTCAGCATAAAAATTCAAAGTGACAAAATCTTTCAAAATATGTATTGAGACAAAAGAAAACTGGAGGACAGACAAGTATAATAAATAGGCTGAAGTGTTAATTTTCTAATTTTCTGTAAAGAACACTGGTTGAAAAAAAAACCTAACATTATTGAAAAGACAAAAAAATGACTCAAAAGAATGATTCACAAGCAAAAAAACAATAGAAAATATGTATAAAGTGCTTTCTACATGTCAGACATTAGTCTTCCTAATGCTCTCAACTGCCTTATGAGGTAGAGACTATATTTATTTTTAATCTCCATTTTACAGATAAGGAAACAGAGACACAGAAAGACTGTCAAACTTGCTCAAGATCAGGTGGCTAGTAAGCTTCAGAGCTGGAAAGGAAGCTAGACAATCTGGCTCTGGGTTCTGTGACTTAAGTACAATTCTATGCTATATCTCAAGAAGTACAAATGTCCAAAAACCAAAAGACAAACCCAAACAATTACCTTCCCAAGGAAAGAGATGAAGTAAAATTCAAACAACAAAATGATGTTGTTTTTTTTTGCTAACTGACTCATTGCATATGCAATAAAAACATATAAAATAAACAGATAGACCTAGAATACTGATCTGATGTATAATTATGACTCAAAAGAAATTCTAAGGTTTAATAGTAATTTGAACTCTCAGGCAGAAAAATAAGAATTTAAAGATTTTTTTATTAGAAATTTTCTAAAATAAATTTAAAAAGCCTTTATTTAGTCCAAACTAAAAGCCAGGCAAAGAATGAGCTGGAGTGTCACAAAAGTCCACAAAGCTGATGCAAATACAGATGTCAGCTTCAAAAGGCAAGTGTACTTCTGGAGACATATTAATAGCCTTGCTATTATATTCTGGATGCATTCTAAAGAAGTCAACTACTTAGTACTCAGAAAATTGACTTAGAACTAAATTGGGAGAATGATGAACTAAATTCCATAAAATCTAAATATATGATTTATAACCCAGCTCAAATTTGTGTACACCAGATCAAATCTATGGACATACCATAGACTCAGAGCCATTAGCATGAATAAATTTTCTATAATTCTTAACATTTGCATATCCCTCAGCTAATAATAAAATTCATCTCTTTTAAGCATTCAGAATGCTGCTGCCAAGTCAAATTTGTACTCAATTTGAGTTTTATATATTTTACCCTTATTTGAATATTATAAAACCAAGAAATAGGTGGAGAATAAAATGAAAGAGCAAGTGTATAGCAAATCCTGCATTAATTTACAGTGTTTAAAAAAAACATGGAGAAGAAGGGCAGAGAGTTAACTGAGTAAAACTGTTTGACATGACGGCACGAAAGGCATGCTGTGGCATATGCACCCAGTAAATCAGATTCCACCTTTTAAACCAACCTCCCTCTGGCCCCATTCCCCCGAGAAGCATTGTGTCGTGTGTACTCTAGTCACCTCTCCAAAATCCATTCATTCATGTGATTTGCACGATTTATACATTAACAAGAACAGATCATCTCTCAGGGTAATAAAAAGGATTAGTTCTTGCCTTCTTAGTAAATCTTCCCTAACCACTCTTCTTCTTATTCAGGTACTGGAAGAGATCCTACACATCCAGTTGCCTTACAGAGGAGAAAGACAAGGTTTAGCAATGTGGTAAACAAAGTATAGTTTCTCAAAAGACGTGTACATCCTTATCCCCAAATCTGTGAGTGTGTGTGTGTGTGTGTGTGTGTGTTCAGTTATGTCCTGACTCATTGTGACCCCATGGACTGTAGCCCGCCAGGCTCCTCTGTCCATGGGGTTCTCTAGGCATGAATATTGGAGTGGGTTGCCATTTCCTTCTTCAGGGGATTTCCCTGATCCAAGGCTTGAACCTGTGTCTTTTGCTTTTCTTTCATTGGCAAGTGGGTTCTTTACCACTGCACCACTGAGAGGCCCCATTATCTGTGAATATGATATTTTATTGGGTTGACCAAAAGTTCATTCAGATTTTCCTGCAAGATCTTACAGAAAATCTTGAATGTACTTTCTGGTCAACCCAATACATGACAAAGGGGACTTTGCAGATGTGATTAAGAATTTTAAGGTGGGAAGATTATCCAGGATTGTCCAGGTGGGTTCAATGTAGTCACAAGGTTTCACATGAGGGAAAGAGAGGCAGGAGAGTCAGAGTCAAAAAGGAGAGGTAATGACAGAGGTGAGAGAGGGGGAAGAAGGTGAAGAAGGAGAAGAAAAAGAGGAGAAAGAAGTGGAGGAGGAAGGAGAAGAGGAAGAGGAGTGAGAGGGAGGGGAGGAGGAGAAGGAGAAGACTGGGGTGGGGGAGAGAGAGAGATGTAATACAAAATCTAAGCTACAGGCTTTGAAAGCAGAGGAAAGATTCCATGAGTCAAGGAATGCAGGTAGATTCTAAAAGCTTAAAAATGTAAGCTCCCCCATAGAACTTCTAGGAGGAAGGGGTGGGGGGCGTCCCAGGCAACACTGTGATGTTGATCCAGTGAAACTTGTTTTGGACCTCCAGAACTGTAATAGAATGGATTTGTGCTATTGTAAGCACAATTGTATGTATTAATAACTGTTTGCATTAATTTGTTACAGCAGCAATAGAAAACTAATACAAGCATCCACTATACATACATATATATACACCTCACCAAGTTGGAAATCACTACACAGTAAATTATTTTTATGGCATATTTCAGTTCTAGCTGCCCCAAATTTCATAGATTTATACACACAAACCATGCTCTGTTGGAAACATCTTTGAATTTCTTTGTGCCTCAAAGAATAAATGTTCACCTACTCATATATAAGACTTAGTATAAAAGTCCAATTAGATTCTAATCTCTCTGAGTAACAGAACTGCCATTTCTAACTGTAATAACAACTTCTTGTATAGATTTGTCTTCTCTTTTCTGCAGCCCCTAGCATCTCATAAGAAGTTCTCCTGGTACAAGAGCAGTTATAAATGTATAGAATTTAGATGGAAATTAAATAATCATTAGTGCTTACTATAGCTAGTTTGGACATATTTGAAAATTCAATCATATTGCTATTAAATATTTTAAATTGATTGCTTAAAGTATTGGCCAGTTAAAAAATCAATAATTGAATTAAATGACTTAAATTTCTTTGAAATGGTCAAATAAATTGAAACTATTAAATGCCTATAGATGATGCATACTTTTACAAAATAAGTCTTGTTAGATATTTCCCTAACACAATGAGACTTATATTGCATTACAACAATAACTACTTGTTAATGAGTATCAATTATGTATTAGCCATAACCTTACACATCATTTTATGTCTAATTCTTATAACAACTCTACCTGATGGGTGGTATTATTTCCAGTTTACTAATGGCAAAAGTAACATTTAAAAAGATAAAATCATACAATACATGGCTGAGCTTGAAAAAGTTCTGGTATTTCTGAGTACAAGGCTATTTAACTCTGCACAGTCTTTTATGTAAGTGTTTTTCATTAACATATAACATTATAAAGTAAACTTTTAATGAAGGGTATGAATGTCCCTTTCTGCTTCCTAAACATCTACACACAAATCCTTTATTTCAGAGTATCTAGGGATAAATCAAAGGGAAACCAACAAAGTGAATTTTTGTGCCTCTAAGTGAATTCTTTTTTTGTCCTTATAAGCTTGAGTTTAGAACTGGAAATCAAGCAAATTCTTCATCTATATTTCTTCGGTCACTCATTGTGGAGCTCAAACTTGAGATAGGGTTAGGTATTGATCCAAGCCAGCAGGGACAGAGTCAAGCTTTTCTGTAAGGGAAGGAAATACAAAGCCAGGACTACTCTCATTGCTATTGATTTGTTTTGCCTCAGGGCATGGGAAGTGGTGGCATGATTCCATCAAAGTTTCTTCTTGTTTAAATCTGTATCCCAGGTATACAATAAGGGTATTTGATAAACTCTCCCCTTAAGGCTGTCAGCATACATTTGTTAAACATTTATTACTCATCTACTGTTGACCATTAAGAAGGCTGAGCCCCGAAGAACTGATGCTTTTGAATTGCAGTGCTGGGGAAGACTCTTGAGAGTCCCTTGGACAGTAAGGAGATCACATCAATCCTAAAGGAAGTCAGTCCTGAATATTTATCGGAAGGACTGATGGTGAAGCTGAAGCTCCAGTATTCTGGCCACCTGATGCTAAGAGCTGACTCATTGGAAAAGACCCTGATGCTGGAAAAGACTGAGGGCAGAGGGAGAAGGGGGCAACAGAGGATGAGACGGTTGGATGGCATCACCAACTGAATGGACATGAATTTGAGCAAACTCCAGGAGATAGTGAAGGGCAGGGAAGCCTGGTGTGCTGCCGTCCATGGGGTCACAGAAAGTCAGACATGACTTAAAGACTGAACACCAACAACTGTTGACCACGCATAGTGCTCAGGGCAGGGCACAAAGTAATCACTGTTGTGTTTAGTCCTGCTCTACTTGAAAAGAGAAGAAAAGAAAAACCCCAGAGTGATCCTCAAGAAACACAGTGTTCTAAGTGTTGATCTGGCCTTGTGTCTAAAAATAGAACTACAACAGCTTGCATCATTTCCACATGCTGACTTAGGAATAAAAAGTTCCCATATGGCTGGCCCTGCCAAGGAAGTTAGCTTTTGTGAATATGCAGCAGATGGAGTCCTCCTGAGGTGGGGAATCCTAAAGGAACTTGGTGACACACATACCACATCCCCATCCCCCAAACCACATTCATTTATACTGAGATGAAACTGAAGTAAAATAGATCAAGACTAATCATATTGATGGGGTTGAAAAGTCCCTCACATGTATCCTCACAATGGCTTAATTTCTCTTCAGATTTTTCCCACTTAACCCAAGCAATGAGTAGCTCTCTCTACTGTGCTCTCCCAATATTTGAAAATTACACTTCTGTTTGCATTATGTGCTACTTTTTATTGTATTGTTGAATCTCTCTGTCATCCCTACTTTTCTCCCCTTCCACCTGTATGCAAGTTCCTCCAGCACAGGGCTGGGTTAAGCTCATTTTGAAACCCGTTTTATATCCGTTCTACCTGGGTTTCATCCTGCATGAGGCAAACCCAAGGGAGATTAACCATCTACTCTGGACCCAGAAAGCCTGGTATTTATTCTGTCTCTGACACTTACTTTTGACTTTAAGCAAATTTCTTAACCCCTGGAAGTCTTCTTCTTCCCTATAACAAGAAAATGATACCAGAACCCGAATGCCTGTAAGGACTGAGGGATATCTGATTAAAGCAATGAGTTTTACATAGTATCTTGCACATAGTAAATAATATATGTTCACTAGCTTCCTGTCTCCTTAGGTGGTGTTATATATCCTAGGTATTATTATCCAGATAATTTGAGATGATACAAGTCTGAGAATAATAAAAGTTACAAAGTTCCCCAAATCTCAAAGCTAGTAAGTAGAAAGGATAGCACTGGACTGATCCATATGAATCTCAAGGCTATTCCATTCCTTTCTAAAGTCAAGTATCTGTCATGTCACTTGAAACAAGGAGAATACAATAGATCATGAAAGAGTAGGTAATTACTGGGAAAGATTGGGGCAAAGAAGGTGTATGGTCATGTTCATATGGCCACAGGAATGGAGAAAGTATTTAAAAGAGAAGAATGTCAATGAATGTGATATCCAAAGTATTAGTCTGTCTGTGTTTTTGGCATTAGCCAATGAACCATCAATTTTTCACCAGGAAACAGGAGGGCAGTCCCCTAGAAAATGTGAAATGTGTGAAAATCACTCTAGTATATCACACTGTGGGGATGAATCTACTCCTTTTCTCCCTGCAAATGGTTCCTCACATCTCCCCCTTCCCTCTGTTTTTAGGTAAAATCATGAAATCATCACTCAAAGCTATTCACATGTTTTATTTCCCTGTAGTGTCTCTGAGCAGTGGGCTTAGCACAATGAACTCTGGCCTGGATCAGTTAGGTAGTGATGATTGGGCTGCTCCTTAAGATTCTGCCTTCCTTGTTTCTGCCTTCCAAAGGCAAAGAAAGAGAAGGATCCTGGATTCCATGTTTAACAATCCATTCCACTGCTGCTCTGGTAAGTACTTCTACATTGCTAGGTACCTCTGCTAAGTATCTCTTCTAAGTACCTTACTGAGATGTTTGATAACTGCTAAAGGAAGAGGGGTTTTTATATTTGGTTAGTTGGAATACAGGTATTCTTTCTATTTCATCTGTATATTCCTTTACTTAAATTGATTTCCATCCCCTTTTCCCCCTAAGGTCTTGGTCTAGAAACTCTCCAAAGTTGCTATGTTTCTGCATAATTCACCTCTTCCTAACTCATTTCCTCTTTGATGTAAGTTAACTTTTTCTCACCCATTATTTCCTAATGTATTCCTTTTATATTCCTACTGCATACTAGCTTAGAATATGTTCTTTCCCTAAAACAATCCATTTTTATTTTTCAGGCTTGGAAAAATTTCATGCAAAGCTAGTTCATGTGTACTGAACTATTTTATTTAGTTCCAAGTATGCTGTTGTATTGGAGAAGACTTTTGAGAGTCCCTTGGACTGCAAGGAGATCCAGCCAATCCATTCTGAAGGAGATCAGCCCTGGGATTTCTTTGGAGGGAATGATGCTAAAGCTGAAACTCCAGTACTTTGGCTACCTCATGCGAAGAGTTGACTCATTGGAAAAGACTCTGATGCTGGGAGGGATTGGGGGCAAGAGGAGAAGGGGACAACAGAGGATGAGATGGCTGGATGGCATCACTGACTCAATGGACATGAGTCTGAGTGAACTCCGGGAGTTGGTGATGGACAGGGAGGCCTGGCATGCTGCGATTCATGGGGTCGCAAAGAGTCAGACACAACTGAGCGACTGATCTGATCTGATCTGATGCTGTTGTCACTCAACAGATCAAAAATAAGCAACAGTAATAAAATGCAGATGAACCTTTAATCATCTGCAGCTTTGAAAAACATCTTCCCAGTATGCCTACCTTTAAAACAAGCTTGGGCAGAGTAAGAAACTTATTTTCTACTTAAATCAGTCTATGCTAGCTGCAATCTGGAAAAGCCAGACATTTCCAGATCCATTTTTAGGAATTCCTCAATTCTTCATCCTCTAAATTTCCCCTCTCCATTAAGGTTAGCATCTGAGATTTATTCTGACAGAGGGCATTAAAAGAAAGCCTGAATCATTCAGTTCTGATTCTCACTGACTTAGACAATTGATGCTGTGGCAGCTTCTTTCCTACTGACCATACTTTTCCTTTGAAAAACAAAATGCATTTTTTTCAGTCTGCTTTTCGTCTTAGAGAAATTCAGTCTCTGAATTTACACAAACTCTTTTCAATGACCTTAAGTAAGTCTTTGTTTAAAATACTTTCTCTGCCTAAGTCCACAAATAACAGCATACTTTGATATGGTTTTCTTTTGAACTAAATGGCTAATAGACTTCATCAAAGAAAGGAAACCTCACAAACTCCACACAGTTTCCTTACCGAACATTATTTGGAAAGGCTAAGCAATCAAGGAGAAAAGTGAAAATGCTTAAGTAATGCAACATTTTGCTTGCTAAATAACAGACTCCTCTGGAAGTAAATTCACTCTTTCAGAGCAGTGATATGCTAGAAAAATTCTACCTAAAGAAACAAACACATTCCAAACAATGTGATCTTTAGTCATTTAAATGTTTCCTGGGTAGGAAAATAAAATTGTGAATGTTAAGCAGAAATAATAAGAATCCATCCAGTCTATGGGGTTGCAAAGAGTCAGACATGACTGAGTGACTAAACACAGCTCTTACCAAAGTTCTAGGTTCTCCTAATATGTGATAAAATGAAAGGTAATCAGCACTTGTCAAATGTTTGTACTGCCATGACTCCTTTCTGATTATTGTCCCCCATAATTGCAAAGGACACTTGATAATACTGTATACATTTTGAACGGTCTTTTAATTTAGAACAAGGATGTTTATAAATTAAAACTATAATAATTTTAATTATGTCAAAACTGAATCAGCCAGGTGCTGGGTTACTGTCCCTGTCACCATTAACATGCCCTAAATACCCTTTGCATATCAACACAGCCTGTAATTTCAAAAGAAAGAGATGATGTCAGTTTCCTAATGATATCCTGGTCCTAGAACAGTCCAAAGAGTGGAAGTAATTTAATAGTCTTCCCTGCTTAAGATACACATGAGACACATAGTCAGTCAGTCTCATCATCCCTTAATTTATTTATAGCTACTATCCTTGAAAATCTGGCATTGGCATTTGTTTCTTTTCTCTCAGATTCAAAACCTAATCCTATCAGGCCCCATAAGTGGTGGAACTCAGTTTATGCTGCCTATTTCACTCCTGTTTTTAAAGGGCGAAGTGTAAAAATCAGTCTCTAAGTGTTATTTGGATTGAAACTCGCTCTTGTCTATGCACGATAAGACAGTAACATCTGTGAACAATGAATTTAATTAAAGCTTGCAAACAAAAGTTTTGATAGACCACTCAGGTGTGGTGGTAGGTAAGGGGAGGAAAGTTGTTGGGGGTGGGGGGGGTGGGAAAGAAATGTAAAAAGAATTAAAAATTATATATTGTGCTTCTTTGTAAGATTCCACATGAAGCTAGGCTTTCACAGCTTTCAAACAGAATCACTTTCCAAGACTACTCCCGTTAGGCACCAAAAAACCTTAGGCAGCTGGACAAATCACTTCAACTTAGTGTAACCTTCCACTCTTTTAAGACAACTTACCTGAAAAGGAACTCAGACTATAAAGTTAAGTATGTCCTTGTTTATTTTTAAAGATTATTTAAAAATCTAGACACTTAACTACAGCTACAGATGGGAACTAACAATCACTAGTCAGGGACTCAGCATCAGTCTCCATCTCTTCAGTCTTCTAGTAGCATACATCACCATGCTTACCATTATTTCAGTCAAAGAATCTCTTAGCCTCATCAGTTTACAAAGTGGTCACACCCACAATGTGAATGTGAAAGTCTGGTCATCAAACAGTGGCCAGAAATGATCCCCATGGGCCTTTATATGGGAATAGAAGAAATACAATCCATTTGTAAGAATGATATTCTTGTGCTTTTCCTAACAATGAGTGCCAGAGCCTCTCCTAAAATTTTTTTGTTTTTGGAAGAACCGGTTATATGCAATTTTTATTATTACCAGGAACTAAAATTCCTAGATTGCCAAGAAGCAAATTGACAGTTGAGATGAATATGGCCAGCTTCACAGGTATTTAACATATAACATTATAACTTGCCCAGTAAGCATTTATTGAATGAATTTGCCTTGCAACAATACTGCAAAATTCAGTGCACATCCTTTTAGGGTTTCTGTTGACAGATTTTAATTTTTCTCTTGTAGTTCTTTTTAAAGAGTAGAAAACAAGTTCCCAATTCTGTAACAGAAGTTATTTAAGCAGAGCAGTGATGTGAAATTTGGGATTAGAGCTTCCAGGAGGGAGGAGAAATAAACTTCTTGCCTGTGAACCTGTGAGTCTCCCACAATGAAATCCAGCTCATCTCCCAAAATGCTCAGCAAGACACCACATGAGCAGGTGAAAATTAAAACTGCATAAAATCGTGTGTTCGGAAAATGAAACAAGTCAACTTTGGGCTTTCTGCCCAGTTTCATTTCTGTCAGAAATTCTCTTGTTATTACCTATCTGCAGAAAGAAATTAGAAAAGTGTTATAGCTAAAAAATTTCAGATACATTCATATCTCCATCACAGTTTGGTCCAGAAGAAGATAACTAGCTTCCTCATTCCAGTGGGTAAGTACAAGACTACAGATAGAACATGCAAGTACTAATACACACACACACATACACACACACACACACACACTTTTCTTTGGGGGACTATTTAATCACAAGTAGTATCCTGTTTGCTTTATGAGATCGAGGAGGAAGCCCTCCCGAGGTTTTCAGACTGTCCCAGTGCAGCTCTGAGTTGGAAACCTGCGAAGGAAAACATATGGGGCAGAAATCCCCAGGCCCCATTCACCAGCCGTGCAGGACCTGAGGAAAACATCACGAAACTCTCTGAGCCTAACATTTGCTATTACATGAAGTATCTCAGGAGAAGGAATTTAAAATGTTGATGCTTTGCAGCACTCTCAGCAGTGTGCTTTATAAAATCTTAAAACTGAGTGTGGAGCTGGTGAGTAGCTTAGACCAGACAGAAGTAATACTCATCTATCGTGACCAGTCTCCTGAAACACACACACACACACACACACACACACAATTCTTGACACCCAATCATGTACATTTTTCAGGGTTCCATCCCCAGTCTTGTGTTTTTGTCTCACCACACACATTCTATTAGCTCTCAGTTTCATCCATATTATATCAATGTATATCTCTAGTAACTATTTAAGACTTAATCTTAACCTTGCCATACTTTTGAAAATTCAGTGTGACTTTTAAAAAGAATATTACTCGCAAACTTCTTTTCATTTTCAAATTTTCCAGTTGTATATTACAATGGAGAACATCTGGGATTGTCAGGATAATGGTGAATGTGACATGCAGTCAATTAAAAGTGAAGAAAATGATTGTTGGGTATTAGTATATATGCAAAACCACAAACCTTTAAATACACACACACACACACACACACAACCTGGGAATGGGGGCAAATATATCAGATGATGAGGAAAATGTCAAACTGGCTTCTGATAAGGTATATTGAGCTCAAGAATGTGGGGACAAATGAAATGGGAGATCAATGGAACTTCTAATCTTGCAGCTGACAATGGGCCCAGGCTGAGTGGGCATTGGGTCTGGCATGGGTCCTTTAAGCTTTAGCCCCATGCCTGAAGCCTGGAGTCAGGAGCGCTTAACACCAGGCCACCAACACTCCTGAACTGTTCTTGGCCTCAGTTGAAATGTGTGCCCTAATCCATCCTAGGTTCCATCCTGTCTTGTGCTTAGTTTTCCTTATTTCTGACCTTGTGATTTATTTTTCTGTTTATAGCTTAGCTTCATCCATCAAACCTGATACATTGCACCATTTCACTGGCTCATAAACTTTTGCTTTCCCTTCCATTACTGGATTCCTCTTGGCCTTTTCTGCTTTAGATTCTCCTGATGAACAGGTGCCCACAGCTGCATCTTTCAATGCTTTCCTCCCAAGTAAGAGTTCTCCCTGCATCTTTACTCAGACACTGAGTGGATTCAAAATACAGAGAGATGAGGCAAAAGAGCAGAGGGGCTGATGGGCAGGATGTGTTGAGGATGGGAACACTATACTGTGGGTCAAGAAGGTTCGTTGCAGCTAAAAGAAAAAAGACTGTGATCTAAGAGTATTTTGAGAGTTAAGAACTAAGTCAAAGTAATGAGGGGGTCCAGTGTGTGGCTATGAGCAGCTCCATCAGAAAGGAGACAGACTCATTATGGCTGAAGTGGTTCAAGAGTTCAGTTTCTTGAAGTAATGTAATATTGATATCACTGAAGATAACCAAAAAGTTATTAGTTTCAAGTGTTGGAATGATTATAATAGAAAAATGATATTTAATAGCTTTCTACAACTCCAAAGAGGACATAAATTTAATTTGAGCTCAAGAGTGCACCTTTGAAAAAGAAGGGTACCTTTAACAAGAGAAAGTGAAAGTAAAGTCGCTCAGTCATGTCCGACTCTTAGAGACCCCATGGACTGCAGCCTACCAGGCTCCTCCATCCATGGGATTTTCCAGGCAAGAGTACTGGAGTGGGAACAACCTATTAAATCGGGTAAATAATTTTCTCTCTTAAAAACGTTTTTATTTAGTATGGTGTTATTTTGAATTTGCAGTATCTAGGATAACTTGGTACTTTAAATTCTTAAGTTGTTCTCTGGGAAACACATAAATGTTATTATATGAACCCCATATAATGACAGTAATAATAATGATAATAATAATAATAGCAAAAACTTATGTAACACTGTATACCAGGCACTGTTGTTTTAGTCATTTTACAAACATGAATTTATTTAATCCTCAAAACAGTAATCTATGAGATAGATTCTATTAGTATCTCCATTTTCAGATGAGGAAATAGGCACAGAGATGGATTAAGTAATTTGCCCAGGATCAACCAGTTGGTTAGGTTTAAGAGCCAGAATTCAAACCCATACTGTCTTGTTCCAAAGTCTGTGCTCAACTAGTTAGATTTTACGTGACACAGCATTTTCTGGTTTCCTAGTAAAGTGTTTGGAGAAGGCAATGGCACCCCACTCCAGTACTCTTGCCTGGAAAATCCCATGGACCGGGGAGCCTGGTGGGCTGCACTCCATGGGGTCTCGAAGAGTCGGACACGACTCAGCGACTTCACTTTCACTTTTCACTTTCATGCATTGGAGAAGGAAATGGCAACCCACTCCAGTGTTCTTGTCTGGAGAATCCCAGGGACGGGGGAGCCTGGTGGGCTGCCATCTACGGGGTCGCACAGAGTCGGACATGACTGAAGTGACTTAGCAGCAGCAGTAAAATGTTATGTGGGTTTCCTTTGAGATCTCTTCTGGCTCTAGAAGGTGATGTTCTTGTGATTTTGGTAAACTGAGGACAGTCCATAAATCTTAAGGATAATGATAGCCCTAGGGTTAAGTAATATATTCCACAGGTCTTTAAGAGAAATGAAAAAAAAGAAGGAAGGAGAAAGGGAGAGAGAGAGAGAACAATGCATACCATTTCTGAAATCTTTCTAATATTGAAAAATTTTCAAAAAGTTTTCTAATTTCAAAATATAAAGATGATTATCAATAATGAAATTTTATATATCAACTCCTAGAACTCCTTTTATACAGCTATCTATGGGAGAATAATCTTATAGAAAATGTTTATTATTGTTATAGTTTTTATAAAAATATAGCTTTGTACTTTATCAGTACAAATGTTTACAAAACGGAAGTTTTTAAAGCAATGTTACACAAAAGGTAAACTGTCACTATAGATGATATTGTGGTTATTGGTTATTGTTCGAAGACTACTCATTTTTTTTTGAACATCTAGATGGACTTTGAGAACATAAAATAAAGGGAAAACAATATGGAGACATAGGTAACACTGTGCCTTGTGTATAATAATGTATACATATACATGTGCTCAGTTGCTCGGTCGTGTCTGACTCTTTGCAACCTCATGGGCTATAGCCCACCAGGCTTCTTTGTCCATGGGCCTTTCCAGGCAAGAATTCTGGAGTGGGTTGCCATTTCCTCACCCAGGGGATATTCATGACTCAGGGATCAAACTCACACCAGCAGGCAGGTTCTTTACCATTAAGCCACTGGGGAGGCCCATGCAGATACATACACATACATATATATACACATACGTGTATATACATGATCATAATGGAACACAAATTAAAAGAGATGGTAACCGTATAACAAAATGACATAGTAGAGAAGCTGGGATCAGTTGGGTTGAATGATGAATTAAAAGAAAAGCAGTGAAAATTGAAATTTGAGGTAATTTGTTGCTTCTAGTTAAAGGGTGGACTATTAGAAACTTGGAGAAGGAAATGGCAACCCACTCCAGTACTCTTGCCTGGAGAATCCTGTGGATGGAGGACCCTGGTGGGCTGCCGTCTATGGGGTTGCACAGAGTCAGACACAACTGAAGCGACTTACCATGCATGCATAGCATTAGAAACTATAAATTGTAGTTTTGAGCCAACAATTGAAACAACTGAACTAGATCTTTACAGGAAAAAAAAATAAAAAAGATTGCAACTTAAATACAAACACATGGCTTCCTTTCAAATTTCATTTCTCTGATACTTTATAGAATTAAACTTGTGGTTGTTGCCTAACTCTGGATGATGAAAGGATGATGAATCCTGAAATTATTCCCATTCCAGAATGAGTCAGTGACTGAAGCACACATGCATAACACAGTTATATTCCTCAAAATAAATACTTTTGAGTCCTCTGAGATCCAGAGGGCTAGTACAGTTTCCACTGAAGAAGGAAAAACAGGGCTGTAAAACAGGGTTCTGTTCTTACTCTGAGCAGTCTGGGTGGCACAGAGGACAGAGAGAGTGACCAAGCGGCTGATCACCATCCACTGCTCTTCCCTGGCACCTCTAAATAATGTGAATGAACTCATTTTATTTTTGTCTCTTTCCAGGATTTTCCAACTTGATAATAAGACACTTGTGTTGACAATAAAAAACTCTAACTTATATGACAAATAAATTAAAAGCTGATCCTTAGCTTTACAAAAAGATTTCTCCCTGTTTCTCTGGAACACTTATTTACTGTAGTTACTTCTGAAGTCTAAACTCAAAAAGGCTTAGTGGTTAGATAAGATAAAGCTGAATTCTTGTTATGACTGTATGGACTGAAAACAGTCAACAACAACAGAGATAGTGATAAAGCACCTGTGGATTTTAATGCAATCCAGTGCAGTCCATCGGGTCGCTAGAGTCGTACACGACTGAGCGACTTCACTTTCAGTTTTCACTTTCATGCATTGGAGAAGGAAATGGAAACCCACTCCAGTGTTCTTACCTGGAGAATCCCAGGGATGGGGAAGCCTGGTGGGCTGCCGTCTATGGGGGTCGCACAGAGTCGGACACGACTGAAGTGACTTAGCAGCAGCAGCAGCAGCAGTGGGGAAATGTGACTCTGCTGCTGCTGCTGCTAAGTCGCTTCAGTCGTGTCCGACTCTGTGCGACCCCATAGACGGCAGCCCACCAGGCTCCACCATCCCTGGGATTCTCCAGGCAAGAACACAGGAGTGGGTTTCCATTTCCTTCTCCAATGCATGAAAGTGAAAACTGAAAGTGAAATCGCTCAGTCGTGTCTAACTCCTAGCGACCCCATGGACTGCAGCCTACCAGGCTCCTCCATCCATGGGATTTGCCAGGCAAGAGTACTGGAGTGGGGTGCCATTGCCTTCTCCAAATGTGACTCTACTCATCAAAATTGCATACATATAGCTTTAAAAAAAAACCCCACCACTTAATAAAGTGAGATCTGCCTACACCTTACTTCAGTGGAATTAACTTCTTATGAATTAAGTAAGAAAATAAAATAATTATTATCTGAACATTATTTTATATTTATAGTTCCTGTTTGTGAAAGTTTACATGAAAAGCATTGACATGTTTTGAAACCATTTATAACACTGAACTTAGCTTTTAAAATTAACGGTGATGTGATTTTTGTTTTTTTTCTTTTAGCTTTTCCATGTTGCTGACTACCAAGTACATACACTTAGAAACACATACGCTGATATATTCATATTTTGGGGGAATTGGGTCTTTGATAAACAAAAATTTCCTAAAATAAATTATTTTAGTATTATATTCATTTTAAGTCATATGTATGCCTGGAGCAATTTGGCAATTATTTATTTTTGAACAGCCAGACATATCTAAAGTGTTCAGTTAATCAGGCAACAGGATATATCCTGCATGCAATTAGAAAAATGCAGAAGACACAAACCTACTTGAAGGTCTGCCAAAAAGAACAGTGAAAAATGATGTGTCCAATGACAAAGTGATGGTGGAGGGCGGGGGACATGGGGCGGAAGTGCTGGGGAAGAGGGGAAGAGTTCATCTAGCACAGATGACAAGCAAACTTAGATGATTAGTAAAGCTAAAAAATAAACCAAGGATCATTCATTAAGTTGTCAATAAATATGTGGATCAGGTCTCCTTTTCCATAATTTACCCTAAATTTGAGAGAAATATGAAATGAAAAATGAAAAGAAAAATAATAACCTGGGACAAAAAGACTTTATCAAGTTGTACTTTGAAATGTATTCCAAGTCGTGGGGGTGGAGTGGGGATGGAGTGATGATTGCATGAAGCTTTGCAGAATAAAATACAGTCAAGAGAGTAGGTTTCTACTTCTCTCTTTCTAAATCTTGTAAGTTACTAATTAATGTTCTGTGCCTCAGTTTTCTTATCTAGAACTTAAAAGTGTTAAGTCAAATGAGTCAGTGGGGCTCTTTGTGTTATCTATGTGACAACTTCCTTTTATCCTTTGTGACATTTTCAGAAGTACAGCCACTCTACCAGGAATTTGGATTACCTATTGCACTGCTCACCACCAGATTATTTTTACGCCATCATTTAGGCCCATGGAGTCCCAGGAGTCATTAAATATAGCCATGCCGTCATTTGTTATATCCAACGGACACAAATAACGCATTGAATTTGCTGACTCTCAACTCTTTTAAGAAAGCAAAATCTTTGTTCTTTACATTGACTGTCTGATTGTCACTGTTCTTTGTGCTTTTCTTGACTATAATGTACAAATAGAAAAATACTCAGGTTAGCTAAATTTGCAAAAGAAAGATTTCAGTGATTTGGAAAATAAATACTGTGAATATTTCACTCTGGAATTCATAGGTAGCACTTCACAGAGGAGTAATATTGTGGGACATATGTGAAATAATAAAAAAAAAATATATTTGTCCTGTTTCCCTGATTCCTGGCATAGTGCTCCTAAAACTCTTGGAATTTGATGGTGTCTTTGGTATGCGAGCTAATGAAGTAACTCCTGGCTTCATGTTGCTTGTGGGGGGGAAATATAGATAGTTTCAGGACAGGGTTTGCATTCAGAAAAACCAATTGAGTAATTAGAGAGTTGGAATGTTCAGCTCTACTTTCTACTTTAAGAAAGGGGGAGAGGGATTAGGCATTGAATCCTATTACCAATGGCCATGATTCAGCCAATTTCCCCACATAATGAAATCTCAATTCTAAACAACAGCATGTAGTGAGCTTCCAGGCTGGTGGACACGTTGATTGATGGTCAGCCCAGAGAGGGCATGGAAGTTCTGTGCACCATCTCCACACAAACACTTTACTCTATGAATCTCTTCCATTTGACTGTTCTTGAGCTGTAACCCAAGTTCGAGGCTAAAGTGGGGTCAACCTGTGGGTTCTGCTCTAACTCTGGAAGTTAGTATGAGTATTGAAATGAATTGTTGTACACCCAGTTGCTATCAGAGAATTGGAGAACTGGTTGGTGTTAGAAAACATCAGTCATTTGGTATCAGGGAAGAAAACCAACAATATCATATCTTACGCAGTCACATGAAAACCATCTACCTAGGGGAATTCCCTGGTGGTCCAGTGCAGGGGGTGTGGGTTTAACACCTGGTCGGGAGTTAAGATCCTACATGTCTCACAGCCAAAAAACACAAAACATAAAACAGAAACAATATTGTAACAAATTCAATAAAGACTTTAAAAAATGGCCCACATTTAAAAAAAACTTAAAAAAAAAGATTGAATAAATCAGTGTTCTCAAATAGCTATTCCTGAATCAGAAAAGTCTGAAGTTAACCACAGTCTGCAAAGGATGAAACTGTAATTTGAATGAGCAAGTGGTTGTTTCAGAAACAGGAAAAAACAAATTACAATTTAATTAAATTTCAAAGTGTAACTTGAATGCTTTTAAAGAGGAGGTGGAAAACAAAAAGGACAACGTATTGTCAATTAAGTACTGTTCCCCACAGACTGTTCAATCAGAAGTCTTGAAATTATACTGCCAGGCACTTATTAAGTTGCTGCCCTGGTCTATAAATTACTGAATTTAGACATGACTTTGAGCTAACAAATAAGTGTTACAAAATGGTCTCTTACTGCCCAGTTGCATACGTGCATGAGGAAGAAAGAGAGGAGAGAGATGGAGAAAAGTGAGAGAAGAACCAAGTATCAATTCCCTGTTCCAAGGTTATCACGGGAGTCCAACCCCAAATTGTCTCATCGTAAGTAATATTTTACCAGAAAAATAAAAAAGAATACTGATGTGCAGAAGCTTTTCAATTGTGGTAAACGTGAGAGGCAAAATGCTTGACTAGCAGACAGCTATCCATGGTAAACAACAATAAATTATATATGAACTTTGTGGTCTTTTTACCCAAAAGTCAACTTGAAGAAAGAGAACCAACCCTCTCTCCCTCTGTAATCACTGAAGACTTGAGGCTCGCCTGACATTTTCTAAAGTGATGCTCTCTGTGATCATTAAACAGTGCCTCTCTATTTTTTAGGTGGTTACAGGCAGTTGTATCAAAGATGCCCAGTACTTCATGCAGAAACATTCATGCCAAACTCCAGACTACATTTTCCCCAAACAGCTGGCACTTTGCCATATTGTAGACATTTGAAATGCTGACTGACTTTAAAAAAAAAGGTCTAGTTGTTTGTTTATATATTAACAGTAAAAACGGTAAAAGAGTCAAAGATTAGGCAGAGAAGTAGAGAAATACTTAAGCATAGAATTCAAGACTTTCCCATTTTTGATCCGGTATTTTTGCTTCTAAAACTCAATGGTAATAGCTTCTAAAACTCAAAATAGGTGCTCTTTCATATTAAAATTCATGGCTCTGAAGGTAGCTGAGGTAAATATTTTACTCGTCCTTTGGCACTCTGTACATAAAATTTTAAAATAATTCAAACCAACACCAACATGTCAGTGAGCAAATAGAGCTTTGATAAAAATAAAATATCTTTCAGTTCAGCACCAGCTGGCTAAATTTAAACCCTGCATTATGTAATCTTAAAGTGTCCTTGCTTTTAGTTGGTGTCTTAATTTAAGAGAATCTGTTATAATGTCTCTTCCAAATCGCTTTAGTTTCTAACATTCTAAACATTTAAGGCACAACAGGACCAAATTAAGGTGTTCACAGGCAACTGAAGACAGAAAAAGTTCATTTGAAACAGTATATAGGGCATGCTACTTTTAAAGTAAAATCTGTCTTCTCTCTTTAAGTTTATAGTTACTATAATTAGGGCTGGCAGATCTGACTGGCTGTGCTTTTCTTAATTCTGGAAAACATGTAAGAACCTGATTCTTTAATCCTTACTCCAGTAATACTCCCAGAGGAGATGAGACTGTGGCTGGGGCAAGAAGTACAAAATCAAACTAAGGATGGATAAAGAATACATTTCATACATTTCCCTGAGTAAGCTGCAACAGTTGAGAATATTTTAAGTTCTCTTTTTCCCTCAGCAAATTTTAAGAAATATAGTTTAGAGTTTTAAACATATTCATTGTATAGATTATCAATTTATGCTCATAAAAGATGAACTAATTTTTTCAGTTTTCTCTTTTGGCTATAACCTGAAGTATAACTTCCACTCATGTCTGTTTATCAAATTTGGCTTATTATTCTTTAATACTAAAAATAAAAAAGGACTAACTATTGATCTATAAAGAGATTAATAGATGAAGCCCTAAATGTAATAATCTGAAGTAATGCTAAATATTGTCATAAAAACAAAATCTGACTGAATATTTCCTCTGCTAACAAGTACAGTTTGACCTGTGGTCTTCATTGATCTTAAGCAATCAGTAAGAACATATTACAGCTATGGAAGTAGACATTTATCAATGGCGACGTAACACATACCTTCTGCAATATTTAGACTTAACCCCAAGTTCGTGGAAATATCATATATCTTTACAGTTCTTCACAGACTAGTTTCCTCCTTTGTACAGCAAATTTCCCAGTCCCCTGAAAGCAATCGGTGGAGTGGAGGCCAGCTCCACTGAAGGGTCTATCAAGCAAGTAGATGGGACGGCTGAATTTATTTTAGCCCTGCGTCTAAAGGATGTAACTTAGCACCTATTTTTAGGAACTGAGCTCTGTATAGGTGGAGCCTGAGTCAACTACTCTTTTCAGAAGTGTGTCTCTGAGGGCACACTGCCTCGTAGTTCCTCAGTAATGTATGCATGGTATTAACACATGTGCAGTCAATCAAACCTCCTTCTGCAGCCAGGACCATCAAGCCAACTCTCCACTTCCGAACAAAGTCTAAAAAATAACCAGCACTGATGAGGGAAAGGACTGACAGTCTTTGAATTAGTTTCATTTGTTAAATTTCAACCTTTTAAGAGTCAGGAATCTGAAAATAAAGCATAGAGGAAATGTTCCAATTTATTATGATGGAATTTGGGTTTTCAGGAAGCAGAAACACCATTTTTATTTACAAACAGCTCTTAGGTATTGAAAATATTGGATTGCTTTTTGCAGTTCACATACAAACAAAACACCGCTGTGGTATATTTGTAAGGAAGAAAGTGCTCTCTTGTTTAAAGAAAGTGAGAGAGGAAGGGGTGATAAAGCATTCTAGAGAGAATAAAGCGCACTTGGCAGAAGGAAGAGCAGGCCAGGAAAGGAGTCACCTCACATGCTCCTGAGAGAATCATATTCGGTGTCCTTTGCTGCCACTCTCCTTACTCAGCACAACCTGGAGACCTGACCCGGAAGGAAGTGGGAGAACTCGCCTAGAATTGCAATTTAGCTCCATAATGCCAACATCTAATACTGTCTAAGTAAACATAAACCAGGCAGCATCCTTATCTTTCCTCTCTTCTATTATTTGCCTCTGATAGGCTTACTGTGTACACTAATGGCCTCACAGGAAGCCCAAATAAAGAGAAAAATCAGCCTTAAAGAAATCACTTGACTCACATATTGTTTATTTCATACAAATGCTTACAAGTAAGCCATTCATATTGTTTACTAATAAAGACTAGTATATACATTACATTTTTCCATATACAATATTCCATATACATGTACTTTCTAATAAAAATAGGTCAAGGAGTGATATTCCAACTGATTAACTCTAGGAAAAAGCTTCGGAAACAGTGTTCTTGTACACCCAACAGATTTTTCAGGGCCAGGAGCCAATACAATCTAATTAGTTTACAATAGTGCTGTCCAGTGTGGGAGCTACTAGACACGTGATCAATCATTCAAAGTTTCAGTTTTAGTTTTGTCACTCAGTCATGTCTGACTCTTTGCAACCCCATGGGCTGCAGCAACGCCAGGCCTCCCTGTCCATCACCAACTCCCGGAGTCTACCCAAACTCATGTCCATTGAGTCAGTGATACCATCCAACCATCTCATCCTTTGTCATCCCCTTCTCTGCCTGCCCTCAATCTTTCCCAACATCAGGGTCTTTTAAAATGAGTCAGATGGCCAAAGTATTGGAGTTTCAGCTTCAACATCAGTCCCTCCAATGAACACCCAGGACTGAACTCCTTTAGGATAGACCGGTTGGATCTCCTTGCAGTCCAAGGGACTCTCAAGAGTCTTTACCAACACCACAGTTCAAAAGCATCAATTCTTTGGTGATCAGCTTTCTTCATAGTCCAACTCTCATATCTATACACGATTATTGGAAAAACCATAGCCTTGACTAGACAGACCTTTGTTGACAAAGTAATGTCTCTGCTTTTTAATATGTTGTCTAGGTTGGTCATAACTTTTCTTCCAAGGAGTAAGTGTCTTTTAATTTCATGGCTGCAGTCACCATCTGCAGTGATTTTGGAGCCCAAAAAATAAAGTCTGACACTGTTCCCACTGTTTCCCCATCTATTTGCCATCAAGTGATGGGACCAGATGCCATGATCTTCCTTTTCTGAATGCTGAGCTTTAAGCCAACTTTTTCACTCTCCTCTTTCACTTTCATCAAAAGGCTCTTTAGTTCTTCTTCACTTTCTGCCATAAGGGTGGTGTCATCTGCATATCTGAGGTTATTGATTTTCTCCTGGCAATCTTGATTCCAGTTTGTGCTTCATCCAGCCCAACGTTTCTCATGATGTACTCTGCAGATAAGTTAAATAAGCAGGGTGACAATATACAGCCTTGACGAACTCCTTTTCCTATTTGGAACCAGTGTGTTGTTCCATGTCCAGTTCTAACTGTTGCTTCCTTACTGCATATAGATTTCTCAAGAGGCAGGTCATGTGGTCTGGTATTCCCATCTCTTTCAGAATTTTCCGCAGTTTGTTGTGATCCACACAGTCAGAGGTTTTGGCATAGTCAATAATGCAGAAATAGATGTTTATCTGAAACTCTCTTGCTTTTTCGATGATCCAGCGGATGTTGGCAATTTCATCTCTGGTTCCTCTGCCTTTTCTAAAACCAGCTTGAACATCTGGAAGTTCACGGTTCACATATTGCTGAAGCCTGGCTTAGAGAATTCTGGGCATTACTTTGCTAGCATGTGACATGAGTGCAATTGTGCAGTAGTTGAGCATTCTTTCGCATTGCCTTTCTTTGGGATTAGAAAGACAACTGACCTTTGCCAGTTCCATGGCCACTGCTGCGTTTTCCAAATTTGCTAGCAAAAGTTTCCTTGATTAAAATGAAATAAAATTGAAAGTTCATTTCATCAGTTGCACTAGGCACATTTCAATACTTAATTTCCACATGTGGCTGGTGGCTATGTATTAGACATTGCAGTGATAGCACATTCCTATTATTGCAGACAATTCTATGCTGATTTAGAGCACGGGATTTTAACATAGCTTTGATGCCAACTAAACTCTGTGACCTGACAAATTTCATACATTGTTTATGTTTCACTTTACTTCTCTATAACTAAATGGGACTCAGTTTACCTACTTTAAATGGTGGTTGTGAAGATTAAATGACTGTGTGTGTGTGTGTGTGTGTGTATAATACTCAGGAGCTTCCTTAATGGCTAAGTGATAAAGAATTTGCCTACCAATGCAGGACATGCGGGTTCAGTCCCTAGGTTGGGAAGATCCCCTGGAATAGGAAAGGGCAACCCATCCAGTATTCTTGTCTAGGAAATCCCATGGATAGAGGAGCCTGGTGGGCTACAGTCCACTGGGTCGCAAAACAGTAGCACATGACTTAGCAACTAAATGACAACCATATATAATACACGTGAAGGTCCAAATCTAGGAAAAATATTTATTTAAAAATTATCATTATTATTATTATGAATTTATCCTGCATATGGTTAAGAAAATGGCACTGGACCTATAATCACAACAGTTCAATTTTAGTCATGAGGATATTGACCTACAAGGTAAATACAGTAATCTTTACTTTTGTATTTGAATATAGAAGCTAATGATGCTATCATGGTTTTAGTCTTTCAAAATATTGTCAGTTACTCAAAGACAGGACTTGCAGCTTTGTATTTTCTCTTCTTACTCAAAACTGCCTGCTTTCTCATTCCATTGTAGTGATAGGTTTCTTCACTTGTTTCTGTAAGTTTAATTCAAGAAAATATTTCTTCAAACTTTCACCTTTTGGCCCTTTCAGGAAAGAAATATATTTGATTTAAATACATAAATAAAATTATTTTTTCCATATTTTCTAGTGTTTGTTGTTGTTTAATTGCTAAGTCATGTCTGACTGTTTTGCGATCCAAAGCACTGTAGCCCTCTAGGCTCCTCTGTCCATGGGATTCTCCAGGCAAGAATACTGGAGTGGGTTGCCATTTCCTCCTCCAGGGGATCTTCCTGACCCAGAGGTCAAACCCGCATCTTCTGCATTAGCAGGTGGGTTCTTCACCATTGACCCATCTTGGAAGCCTTCCTTTAGGTTACTTGCTTTCAATGTGGCTACCAGAAAAGCTGAATTTGGTTTTGCATCTCCTTGCTTCTGTCATCGTTCCCTGTTATTGAATACTTTTGAAACAACACTTACTAGTTGAGAAGGATTCATTTCAAATACACAGTCTGACTTCTACATTTTTTAAATCTCTGGGGCACTTTGCATGATGAGGGTCATATTTATCATCGTTACATTCTCAGGGACCTCCAGGTCTGTTTGCATGTAGCACCTATAAACATGTTGTGGATCACAGCAAACTGTGGAAAATTCTTCAAGAGATGGAAATATCAGACCACCTTACCTGCCTTCTGAGAAATCTGTATATAGGTCAAGAAGCAACAGTTAGAACTGGACATGAAACAATAGACTGGTTCCAAGTTGGGAAAGGAGTACATCAAGGCTGTATACTGTCACCTTGTTTATTTAACTTATATGCAGAGAACATCATGAGAAATGCTGGGCTGGATGAAGCACAAGTTGGAATCAAGATTCCCGGGAGAAATATAAATAACCTCAGATATGCAGATGACACCACACTTCTGGCAGAAAGCAAAGAGGAACTGAGGAGCCTCTTGATGAAAGTGAAAGAGGAGAGTGAAAAAGTTGGCTTAAAACTCAACATTCAAAAGACTAAGATCATGGCATCTAGTCCTATCACTTCATGAGAAATAGATGGGGAAACAGTGGAAACACTGACAGACTTTATTTTCCTGGGTTCCAAAACCACTGCAGATGGTGACTGCAGCCATGAAATTAAAAGATGTTTACCCCTTGGAAGAAAAGTTATGACCAACCTAGATGGCATATTAAAAAGCACAGACATTACTTTACCACCAAAGGTCCGTCTAGTCAAAGCTATGGTTTTTCCATATGGTTGTGAGAGTAGGACCATAAAGAAAGCTGAGGGCCGAAGAATTGACACTTTTGAACTGTGGTGCTGGAGAAGACTCTTGAGAGTCCCTTGGGCTGCAAGGAGATCCAACCAGTCCATCCTAAAGGAAATCAGTCCTGAACATTCATTGCAAGGACTGATGCTGAAGCTGAAGCTCCAATACTTAGGCCACTTGATGTGAAGAACTGACTCATTGGAAAACACCCTGATGCTGGGAAAGACTGAAAGCCGGAGGAGAAGGGGATGACAGAGGATGAGATTTTGGATGGCATCACCAACCCGATGGCCATGACTTTGAGTAAGCTCTGGGAGTTGGTGATGGACAGGGAAGCCTGGCGTGCTGCAGTCCATGGGGTCACAGAGAGTCAGACATGACTGAGTGACTGAACTAAACTGAACTGAACTGAGCTGAACCTAAAAGCTTGATAAATTCTTTCTAGAAACTCTGATGGATCCTCAGTTGGTTTTGTTTTTTCTCCTGAATTTTTAAAGCTCCTCTGTCTATGTATCCTTTTGGGTTTTCGTTCGACCTCCATACCGTAATATGGTAGTTCTCTGACTCCTTTTTCTCCTGATGCGATAGCGTAAATGCTTCTATATATGGAATCGCATCTCTTTTCTCTGCTCTTTTGCAAAACACTTTTGTGAGATTGTATGATAGCTGAGTGGAGGTTGGGAAGATCCCCTGGAGAAGGAAATGGCAACCCACTCCTGTATTCTTGCCTGGAAAATCCCACGGACAGAGAAGCCTGGCGGCTACAGTCCATAAGGGTCACAAAGAGTTGGACATGACTGAGCGACAGCATGCAATGTTCCCATTGAGAACAATTAGAAAAGTTGAATCAATTACAAAAAAAGTATATTAAAAGCATCAAGGATCAGCCAAACATAAAGACTAGAGGGAGTACCTTCCAAGAAATATGATTTTTCAAGTGTGAGCTAAGAATCTGAAGCTGTCCCTGGAGGTTATTTTTCATTTCTAGATGCAGATGAAGCTGACAATCCAGGCTAACTCAGGAAGAGCACTGAGGCTGAGGGACAAAAGAACAACAATAGTTTTGGCAGTTGCACGGGACTGGGATAACAAAACTGGAGAGGAGCAGGACCTCAGATTTATTTTGCTCCTCAAGACATTGGCTAAGTTTCAAAATTTCACAAGACAGCAGGCTATAGTCATAAGCCCAAACACAGAAAAGTGGGATAGCCTACATTTTCATGATCTACTAGAAGGGCAGGAGACAGCTCAAATCCTCAAAGGAAAGGGGAATTGACTTTTAAATAATCTTCAATAACTGCTTTGTCTCTGGGGGTGCTTGATAGTGCAGACTGAACTGGAGCTGAGTGAGGATCCTGTCTCAGCCCCTAGAAGACGGAGGACAGATGAAACAGCAAAGGAGGGACCAGTTTAGGCATAGGGTGAGAAAATTAATGACTTGAATTGACTTAACAAGAGCCAGTCTCTCTTCCTCAATTTACCAAACTCAGAAGCTTCACGGGGTGTGTCACTACATATCCAAGCTGAAGACCTTTGAAAAGTAGAGCAGAGATAGGATCTGACAGATTCTCCATAAAAACTTAAAGTAGTCAGCCTCTCTACTTCCTCTGCTCTGTCTGCCTAGCAGAGGAGAGGCTGACCTCTCTGATTAAAGTATATCATCTGGAGGTGTTTAAACCTTTGTTTTTTGAAAACACAATGCTTGACTTTCAACTAAAAAAAAGTACTTGGCATGAGAAGAGACAGAACATTGTCTCTACTTACAAAAGGGAAAAAAGCAGATATTAATAGATGGTTAATTACATAATAAGGACTTTAAAACAATCATGATTTCTATATTTAAGAAAATACAGGAAATATCACAAGATGTATATAAAAATATGGAGAATTTTGCAATAAAGTCAAAATTACAAAATAATAATGAAATGGACATTCCAGTGCTGAAAATACAGTATCAGAATTTAAAAACTTGAGGGATAGTTTAACACCAGATGGGAGACAGTGAAAGACAAGATTAATAATCTGGAAGACAGGTGAATAAAAAATAGAAAGGTTTTGTTTGGATATTTTATATTGAATATCAAAAAGTGTTCATGAGATTTTCTGTAGACATATGCTATTGTTGAATCATATAACTACCGTTCATTAAAATGTAAGCCTTTTTTTTTCATATGTTACTGACAAGCCACATTACATTCTCTTATTTTTTAAAAATTTATGCCTAAGTGAATGGTAATGGCGCCATCCCATTAGTCCAGCATGCTTCTGCCATTTACCATAGTTTTCTCTTCACAAACTGCAATATATGTTTTATCTAAGTGAATGATAAAGAATATTGAACAGAAAAGAACCACTGACATATTTAAAGTCATAGTGCTGCTAACGACCTCCTTCTGAGGGGAAACTGATGTATGAGTTTAGGTTCATTTATGTATATACAATTGCATTGTTCTTGGTGGTTTGATATAAAATGTATTGATTAGGAGATTTCAAAATTCTACGTGCTTCTTTACTGGGTCATCAGTTATCTTGAATTTATTCCCTTATTCTACTTTTCCTGGTACCATTTGTTGGTTGAAGACTATTATCCTTGACAAAAAGTATAGACACTCTCTGGGAATTCATTTGGCTCACTTTCTTTTCTTGTTCATTAATAGTACAAATTTCCAAGAAAAGCAGTGAATCTTTTTTTCTTTAATTTTCTCTTAATAAATATAGACTTTATGAAAAAGAATTGTATCAGAGTGATTTACATATATTTTCTTTTATTGTTACAAAAACACCAAGATTTTTGGTATTATTACAACTTCATATTAGGAAACTGGGGGTCAGTGAAGTTAAGGAACTCCTTCAAAGGCAAAAGTTAATAATCAGCAGTATTGGAAATTAGATTCAGTTTTGTTGATTTCATATGTTTGGATCATTTGGGATATGTTATTTATCCTGACCATAATCTACACATTCTATCCAATCACTGTTATGTATGCTGGATGATATGCTTTGAGAGGGACACTTGTTCAGTTTAGTTCAGCTGCTTAGCAGTTGTGTCTGACTCTTTGTGACCCCATGGACTGCAGCACGCCAGGCTTCCCTGTCCTTCACCAAATCCCAGAGCTTACTCAAACTCATGTCCATTGAGTCGGTAATGCCATCCAACCATTTCAACCTCTGTCGTCCCCTTCTCCTCTCACTTTCAATCTTTCCCAGCTTCAGGGTCTTTTCCAGTGAGTCAGTTCTTTGCATCTGGTGGCCAAAGTATTGGAGCTTCAGCTTCAGCATCAGTCCTTCCAATGAATGTTCAGGACTGATTTCCTTTAGGATGGACTGGTTGGATCTCCTTGCAGTCCAAGGGACTCTCAAGAATCTTCTCCAACACCACAGTTCAAAAGCATCAATTCTTCGGCGCCCAGCTTCCTTTATAGTTCAACTCTCAAACCCATATATGACTACTGGAAAAACCATAGCTTTGACCAGAAAGACCTCAGTTGGTAAAGTAATGTCTCTGCTTTTTAATATGCTATCTAGGTTGGTCATAGCTTTTCTTCCAAGGAGCAAGCTACTTCTAATTTCATGGCTGCAGTCACCATCTGCAGTGATTTTGGAACCCAAGAAAATGAAGTCTGTCACTGTTTCCACTGTTTCCCCATCTATTTGCCATCAAGTGATGGGACCAGATGCCATGATCTTCGTTTTCTGAATGCTGAGTTTTAAATCAAGTTTTTCATTCTCCTCTTTCACTTTCATCAAGAGGCTTCTCAGTTCCTCTTTGCTTTCTGCCATAAGAGTGGTGTCATCTGTATATCTGAGGTTATTGATATTTCTCCTGGCAATCTTGATTCCAGTTTGTGCTTCATCCAGCCTGGCATTTCACATGATATACTCTGCATCTAAGTTAAATAAGCAAGGTGACAATATACAGCCTTTACATACTCCTTTCCTGATTTGGAACCAGTCTGTTGTTCCATGTCCAGTTCTAACTGTTGCTTCCTGACCTGAATACAGATTTCTCAGGAAGCAGGTAAGGTGTTCTGGTATTCCTATCTCTATGGGAATTTGTTGTGATCCACACAGTCAAAGGCTTTGGCATAGTCAATAAAGTAGAAGTAGATGTTTTTCTGGAAATCTCTTGCTGTTTCGATGATCCAACAGATGTTGGCAATTTGATCTCTGGTTCCTCTGCCTTTTCTAAAACCAGCTTGAACATCTGGAAGTTCACAGTTCATGTACTGTTGAAGCCTGGCTTAGAGAATTTTGAGCATTACTTTACTAGCGTGTGAGATGAGCACAATTGTACGGTAGTTTGAGCATTGTTTGGCATGCCTTTCTTTGGGATTGGAAGGAAAACAGACCTTTTCCAGTCCTGTGGCTACTGCTGAGTTTCCAAATTTGTTGGCATATTGAGTGCAGCACTTTCACTGCATCATCTTTTAGGATTTGAAATAGTTCAACTGGAATTCCATCACCACCACTAGCTTTTTCATAGTGATGTTTCCTAAGGTCCACTTCACATTCCAGGATTTCTGACTCTAGGTGAGGGACCACCTAACCATTGTGGTTATCTGGGTCATGAAGATCTTTTTTGTATAGTTCTTCTGTGTATTCTTGCTACCTCTTAATATCTTCTGCTTCTGTTAGGTCCCTACCATTTCTGTCCTTTATTGAGCCCATCTTTGATTGAAATGTTCTCATGGTATCTCTAATTTTTTTGAAGAGATCTCTAGTCTTTCCCTTCCTCTTGTTTTCCTTAATTTCTTTGCATTGATCATAGAGAAAGGCTTTCTTATCTTTCCTTGCTATTCTTCTGCCTTCAAATGGGTATATGTTTCCTTTTCTTCTTCGTCTTTAGCTTCTCGTCTTTTCTCAGCTATTTGTAAGGCCTCCTGAGACCACCATTTTGCCTTTTTGCATTTCTTTTTCTTGGAGATGGTCTTGATCACTGCCTGCAAAGTAGGTAGACTCTAGAAAGCTCCTTTGTGCATTGCAGCAAAGTTAACTAACAGTGGACACTCTAAAGACAAAAAGAGTGGATGAGTGAGAACTTTACAGCTGGGACATCTGCACTTCAGTCACCTGATGATAATCCCTGGACCAATGGGGCCAATCTAAGATTTTTAGAATTAACAACTAAATGTCTAGAATCTACAGAATTAAAGAACTTGAATATTTAAAGCCCCAAATTCTGTGTTATTATCTAGCATACATGAAGTACTAGTCCACCAGTTAGAGTTTAACAATCTGCTTTGAACATTGTTGATGACATGACCCATTCAGTTTTCATGCAAGCAGGATTAGGATATTAGTAACTAAATTGTAGCTCAATTTAATTAACAGCAATTTTCACCTGCTCAAGTTTAATTCCATTAAAATTACATCACAATATTAAGGAAGCATGAATAAGTCCTTCAAGGATATATAACTGACATTTAAATTGTATCTCATAGTGTCATATAGGATGATCATGAAATTTATCATGCAAACCAGAATGCTTTAGAGAGTGAACAGAACACTATAAATAATTATGATAACACAATAGCACAAGCTGTAACAGTCCAGGACAAACAGGATGGTGGAATGACATGACTAATAAGCCTAATGTGGACCCTCTTGACTCACCATCAGGGTCTGCATTCAAGAGACTGGTGACCTGGCTCCCAATATAAAATAGTCCTTTACTAGGTACTTCAGCATGTGAATCATCTCTACTCTTTAAATATAATTTGGATAAAACATGTTCCCTATAACAAAGATGGAGATGAATTAAAGAACTACAGGGACTCTATGAGATTTGATTCAGATAAAGTTAATATTAGGGTACAGTTTGGTTAAAAAATGACAGATGACTAGGTATTCCTAATAAGCCTCATATTAACTGTCAGTTAAAATAGTAAAAAAGAATAAAGCAGTCCAAAATATCATGGATTGCTAATAATGAGAGAGCTAGAATATTAAAGGGATGCTATGTTTGTGTAAGAGAGAAGATGAACAAAGAAGAAAATGAGAGAAAAGAAGAAAGAAAAGGAGAAAATATGCTGACTTTTGTATAGAATACCCAACAGTGGTTTCAGTCCGAGTGCATGAATCACGGTTTTGGATGACACATTGCATAGAGAACCCTCCGAATCAGAAGGCGACACATAATTCTCTCAAATAAGAGAGAAAGACTGACTCACTCCACAGTCTCATGTTGCTCTGACCAAGACTAGGAGGTCTTCTCTCAATATCATGTGAATACCTTCTGGCCCAAGCCGCACTATAGCCCTGACTCATCTCCACTCCTACCCCTCTGACAATACATCAGTACATACACTACATCTCTCAGAACAGAATGGAGAAGTGGGTGGGTTGTTAGGCTTCTAAAGCGGCACTTTAGACAGTAGATGGAGGAACTCTGTACAATTTGCCATGATTTGCACTATGCAAAGGCAAGTTTATACACTATACCTGATAATCTCAGTTTAATTCTGTAAGGTAGAAGGTAGAAGCTTCAACCTCTACTCAGCAAATTTGGATAGGAGTAAAAATTAAAGCTTTTCAATGTAGTTCAAAGAGAAAATGGAAAAATTATGGTAAGAATGAAGATCCAAGTGTTCCATGATGGCAAAAAAAAAAAAAGAAAAAATTCACTCACCCTATGTGAAGGAAATGGCAAGCCTGAATCAATCTCAACACAGTGCAAGTAAAGTAAATAAGTCAAGATGTCATAAAGAGGCACTGCTGGAGGAAGGCAAAAGTGTATTGACTTGATGAGGCCAGTTGAAAGCATAATTCTGAGAATTAGTTTATTTTTTAAATAGCTGAAAAATTTACAGTTATATTCTTCATTTTAACATTTACATTCTTGATGTGCTCAAGCAGATTCATGAAGAAAAGCCTCTACAGAACTATAATACGTGTTATTAAGGAGAGAATAGGATGAAATAAAAAAATGGGAAAAGTGAAGGCTATAGTAGGTTGCAAGAAAATGCAAAATTCAATAGAAAATTAAAGTAGCAGTTGAGATAGCAAAGAGCATGTAAGAAAAAGATGAATCCAATTGATGAAATGGGAAAAGATTTGAGAAATTTTTTGTAATGCAGGAGTGAAATCAAAGAGATGAAAATGATGGCCTAGATAATGATGGATATGAAGGACAGAGATATGATCAAAGAAAGACAACTGTTTGGGGAAGAAAGAAAAAAATAGCAAGGACATAAATAATTAAGTTTAAAAGAAAAGAAAAAGTTTTCAAGCTGAAGAAAGATCTGAGAAGAGAAAACCAAAGGCTCATCAAGATACTTGGATATGCCCTTATAAATTTTTGAATTTTAAAGATAAAAAATAATGAACAAGGAAAAAGACAAGCTAGTCTCAGAGTTCTCACTGAGACATTATGTACCATGATAGAGTGCGATATAGTGTATGAGGGGTTTTGCTTTTGTTTGTTTTTATGATGGACATAGACTGAATGGACAATTCTCTTTATAGACAAGTACCTGTTATTTATGTATGAGGCACATAGAGACATATTTTCAATAAATAAAAAATTTCTCAAAGCAAGTAGTTAATATATCCTCAGTAGGGAAGCTGCTAAAATATATCTGTAAGCCTACAAAAGATGATTCAAATCAAGAATTAAAGAATGAGAAATTTATTGTATAAAAGCTTTATTATTTGAGTTAAAAGCAGACAAATATTGTAAACACAGTTATAAAACTGAATGTAAGGACTTCCCTGGTACTCCAGTAGTTAAGACTCATCTGTTCCACTGCAGGGGAGAGGGCAGGTTTGACCCCTGGTCTGGGAACTACAATCCCACATGCCACACAGTGCAGCCAAAAAAAAAAAAAAAAAAATTGAGTGTAAACTTCCCCCACATCCTTGAAAAAGCATATATGGAAAACAACATTTTAGTATTCGTAACACCTTATTTTAAAATATAATAATTCAGGGTTCTAATCACAGATAAAATAAATTATGTGACATTAAATGTCAAGAGCAGAGAGAAAGCAGGGGAAATAAAATTGAGTGTGTATTTTTTTGGAATTTGATGAATTTATTCAAATCACTCACTCATACATTCATTCATTGAGTAGGTCAGTCATCAAATATTAATAGAGCAGCTGTATATCAAGCACAATAGATAGTGTTTATAGGATGAACAAAACATCCATGGGCCCTAGTAAATACACAAATAGATATACTATACAGGGATAAGTTGATGAAGGAGAAGAAATCAGCAGTATGAAGAAGAAAATACTTTGGGTTGAGTGGTCAAGGAACACACCTTAAGGTAGTGACCAAATTTCAAATTTTATCAGGAAAATAAATACAAAAATTAAAGAAAAAGAGTGAGTTAAAAAACATGATAAGCCAATATGACACACTAGCCCCAACAAAAATTACAATTTACAAAGCTACATTAACTCAAATATAGTGAAATTGGCATTGAAATCAATATCCTTTTAGTGGAATAAAAATAATCATTCTGGTCAAGCATACAAAATGGAATTAGTTTTCTAGAGCATAGAAACTCAACTAAATAACTGGAAAAAAGAAAAAAAGAACATTTCAAAGTCACACCTTATATTTCAAATATATATTCTAAGCTCATAAAATACTTAAGCCTAAATGCAACAAACAACCATAAGAAATAGAGACATGTACGTATTTTTTCAAAGTCATATATAGTCAGCATTTCACACAAGAGAGTAAGAATAAAATTAAATCTTCCTGTAGTCCAGACACCCAAACCTTTTTTATGTGGACAACACATTGTTGTCAAGTTTTTCATGTCTCCTGAAATGTTCTTTGTACGTAAAAAGACATTATGTGAGCGATAATATATGCATAAATACATATCTATTTGTGTATGTCTATATATACACTGGGTACAAAATTATCGCATTATTATAAAAAAGGAGGGTTTGGAGATATATATATAGATTATATATCTATATCTATATCTATCTATATCTATCTATATCTATATCTCTATATCTATCTATCTATATATATATATATCTCCATACTCTCCTTTTTTATAATAATGGGATAATTTTATACCCAGTGGTTTATATTTGCCTTGTTTTTTTGTGAAAAATGATGCAAATCCATTTATGTCTCCAAAGTAAAAAAAGTCAGTCATCATAATTGTAGACTAAAAATATTTTAAGTAATTTATCATTCCAATAACCAAGAACCAATTGGACAACATTCAATATGTGTTCATGATTAAAAACTTTTGATAAACTAAGAATAAAAAGATTTTTTACAGTTCATAAAAAGCATGTACATAAAATTTTGTTGCCTACATCACACTTAATGATGGAAAGTGAAGTTTTGTCTTTATTAAGATTGTGATGAGGATGTCTACTCTTATTCTTTCCACTTGGCATCATGCTGGAGCGTTTGCCAGTGTAATAAGGTAGGAAAAATAAATATGAGACAAATGATTAGGAAGAAGTAAACCAACCACTATTCAAATAGCATTACTATATACTTAAAAGTCTTCAAAAATTACTATAACTAATAAAAGCAAAACCAAATACCACCACACATCTAGTAGAATGTGGAATACCACTACACAGCTAGTAGAACACTAATTTCTAAAAATGTATATTTCTACGTGTTATTTTACATGTACATCCATTGAGAAAAAACTAGGAGGAAATATACCTGATTCTCCATGGTAGGAATATTAGTAATTTTATTTTTTTTAAATTTATCTCACAATGGAAAATCACATTATAACAATAACAAAACAATAAGCCTCATTAATGTTTTTCAAATAAACATGCTGTCATTTGGCATTGAAAACATAGAAGTGGAAGAACTTTTGTAGCTAGAATTTTTTATGTCTTTTTTCGTGTGTGTGTGTGTGTGAGATGTACCATGTGGCATGTGGGATCTTCCCTGACAAGGCAGCGAACCTGTGCCCCTTGCTTTGGGAACATGGAGTCTTAACCATTGGATTCTATTGCCTATATAGTCAAGATGTTAGAAACAACTAGATTGCTTATAGAATTATTTATTAATAATCTCTTCTCCCTCAAACCTGCATACATCATTCTACTGTTTTCTAGCAGAGCATAGGTTGGAGAAAAATTCAGTGCAGCTTGACAGTGTTACTTTGTATATGACTGATTTTCTTCTCAGGTTGCTTATAAGACTTTTTATTTTTTATCCTACATATTTAAGATTTGTAATGGAAGAAATAATAATATATGAAAATAATAGCAGCAAATAATAATAACAGCAAGTGAGCATATGTATGTGCCAGTTGCATTCCAAATATATTGCAAACATTGTCTAATATAATCTTCATAAGAAATATATGTAGTAAGTTCTGCTTTTTTTAAAGCAAACAAACCAAAATATAGAGAGAGGTTAAATATTTTTCCCAACATATTTTGCTCAAAGTCTAACAGTCAGAAATTGGATCCAAACAGTCTGGTGCCCAATTCAATGCTTTTGATTACCAGGTTGTAAGTCTTACTCTTTATAGTAATGGGCAAAGTAATTTCAAAATTTTTTATCTTTTAGAAATAAATAGATGAAATGTATTTAAAAAATTATTTAATCCATCAGGGAAGAATAAAATATGTATCCCCTTAGTGAACTGTGACAAATAAATGATATTATGTAATTCATCTAAATGTTCTTGATATACCAACGTGTCATTTATCATTTTATTCCTCTAAGCTCCAAATCTACCCTCGGTGGCTCTGCTTGCAATGCTGGAACATTTTTCTCTTGCCAGCTGGCAAGATGGTAAGCTTCATCAGTAGAGAACCCTGGAGGGATCCTGGAAGAGAAACAGCTCTTGGTTTCTGTGCATCCTTTCCTGGCAGGTTCCTATAATGCTTTGCGGCCAGGGCATATGGTACCTCTCCATGGTACCTCCCTCAGAGACCCAGAAGGTGATTCCCCAGTTTCCCAGTGCAGCCCCTCTATGAACCTCTCTGCCATCTGGTGGGCCTCAGTAGTGTGCTCTCCAGGGAGGTCTGGATCCCAGCCTTACAGGGCAGAGGACCCTTTCTATATTCGTTAGTTTCTTGGGTGATCCGTGTTACCTCTAGAGGTTGTGGCTGCTTTCTGTATCTTCTATTTCTATATTCCTTAGAGTTTTCTTTACCCCTTTATGTACCATTCTCTTTTGCTCCTATCTCCTGTTATAGCTAATGATTCCCTATTTTAAACTTTCCCTGTTAAATTTACTGTATGTTTCTTGTCTCCTGATTGAAATCTTACTGGAAGAACCATTAAGTGCAATAAAATATAAATGGATGTATCAATTTACATTCTCAACTGTGTGAGGGGATTCCCTTTTCTCTACATCCTTTCCAGCATTTATTGTTTGTAGATTTTGTGATGATGGTGATTCTGACAGGTGTAAGGGGATACCTCATTGTAGTTTTGATTTGCATTTCTATAATAATAAGTGATGTTGAGCATCGTTTCAAGTATTTGTTGGCCATCTGTATGTCTTCTTTGGAGTAATGACTATTCAGGTCTTCTACTCATTTTTTTTTTTAATTGGGTTGTTTCTTTTTTTGATATTGAGCTGCATGAGCTGCTTGTACATTTTGTAGATTAGTCCCTTGTCAGATGCTTCATTTGCAAATATTTTCCATTCTGAGGGTTACTTTTTTTGTCTTGTTTATGGCTTCCTTTGCTATGCAAAAGTTTTAAGTTTAATTAGGTCCTATTTGTTTATTTTTGTTTTTATTCTCATTATTCCAGGAGAGGCATCAAAAAAGATCTTGTTGTACTTTATGCCAGGAGTGTTCTGCCTATGTTTTCCTCTAAGAGTGTTATAGTATCTAGCCTTACATTTAGGTGTTTAATCCATTCTGATTTTATGTTTGTGCATGATATTAGGGAGTGTTCTAATTTCATTCTTTTACATGTGGCTGTCCAGCCACTAGGTAGAATAACATGGAGTTTCCTTAAAAGAACTAAAAATACAACTACCATGTGACCTACCAATCCTGCTACTGGACATATACCTGGGCAAAACCATAATTTAAAAAGAAACATGCACTCCAATGTTCACTGCAGCAGTATGTACAATAAACGTGGATGCCAAGGGAGAAGGCGGGGTTGGGATGAATTGGAAGATTGGGATTGATGTATGCGCACTATTGATACTATTGAGAACCTACTGTATAGCAAAGGGAACTCTACTCAGTGCTCTGTGGTGACCTAAATGGGAAGGAAATTCAAAAAATGACAGGATATATGTATACATATAGCTTATTCACTTTGCTTTGCAGCGGACATTAATACAATATTGTAACCAATCATATGCCAATAAAAAGTTTTTAAAGATATACAAATGGCTATTTTTTGAGATTGAATATCCCCTATACATATCTGTAGTTATCTCTGAACCTCCCAGCCTTAAAGTGTTCCTGTTTCAATAATCTCATTTACATGCTGGGAATAATAACATTTATCTCAAAGGATAAGAAGTAGGTGACACATATGTTTATAAAAATGCATTACATATTGTGAAAGCACAATAGAAATGTGAGTTATTATTACTACATGGTAAATGCTGTGAGGACAGGCGCATTTCTGTCCTGCAGTTACTGGATACCCAGTGCCTTCCACAGGGCTTGGTACACTGTGGGTGCTCCATAAATGCTGGTTTGGTGAACAGATGCATGAACACATCTCTATCATTCCATTTCATGTTTAAGTCCATTTGAGCTAAATTTCAAAAATGTCAGATAAAGACATTGAGCAAAAGGTAAATATTATACAACAAAAATTTACTTTGCATTCTTCAACAGCATCTCAAAATCTTCTCGACTCTTGACTCAAACACATTTGTAGTTATAAAAGAGATAGAAAACATGGGAAAAAAACCTATGTAGACCCAGAGATAAAACTGTGATGTACTGTTTAATTAATGATTTTCAGGTGTATTTTGTAAGAACAGTTACTGTTTGTAACCTGCTTTGGCCACCTGATGCAAAGAGCTGACTCATTTGAAAAGACCCTGATGCTGGGAAAGATTGAAGGTAGGAGGAGAAGGGGACGATAGAGGATGAGATGGTGGGATGGCATCACCGACTCAATGGACATGAGTTTGAGTAAACTCCTGGGAGTTGGTGATGGACAGGGAGGCCTGGCGTACTGCAGTCCATGGGGTCACAAAGAGTCAGACACGACTGAGTGACTGAACTGACTGAAAACATTTAATTGTGCATGAGTCTTCTTTTGTTATCTTTAAGCAAATTATAGGTTCTGATGCCAAACTGTTTATATTACAGCACAACTAGAACACTGTTTTAAGTTATTATGTAGATAAATAACTTCACATTTGATGCCCTTTATTTTCAGGGAGAAAAGAAACAGCTTTCATAGATTTTTTTTCCCCCACTCTTAATAGTCTCTCCTACAATAGTTTCACCCAAAAGACTAGACAGATATCAAGTTAAAATATGTCACTATGGCCAAGATGAAGCTCTATAATTGTTTTCTTCTTACATCTGTCCATGGGCTTGTACACACATATACTGTTTGTTCGTCCCATTGCAACACTTTTCATAATGATCTTCAGCTGCCTTGTCAAGGAAGTTTGTTGCTTTTTTCTAGAGTATGGAATTAGTAACATTTCACAAGCTGCTTTGATCACAGGGGTGGATGGGGAAAGACAGGCAAAAATTCTGGATTCACAAAATTTTTTCTTAAAGTAATGAAAATCACTTATTTTTTGGTGGCCTTCCTTCTCTGTGTGTCTGGTGTTTCACAAAAAATGAAGACATAGGATAGTCTCTGAGCTGTTATATATCTACATGTATACCGTATACAGCATATGTGTAAGCTTCTTTCCTTTGCTTGCTGTAAATGAAGAGCAATGTCCATATAAAGTAGATACTGACTTTTTCACATAGGAACATCCCACTGAACACAGTAGGATGACATGTTATCCCAAGTATGTGCATGTGTGCTCAGTCATGTACGACTCTTTGTGACCCAATGGACTGTAGTCAGCCAGTCTCCTCTGTCCATAGAATTTTCCAGGCATGAATACTGGAGTGGGTTGCCATTTCCTACTCCAGGGGATCTTCCTGACCCAGGGGTCAAACCTGCTTCTCTTGTGTCTCCTGCATTGGCAGGCAGGTTCTTCACCACTGCACCACTTGGGAAGCCCCCCAAAGATAATGAATTAAGTCAAAAGCACACTGAAAACATGTTTGTTTTATACAGAATAAATAGATAAGTAAAAGAATGAATGAATGAATCAAAGCTGAGAAGATGTGATGGAAGAATTTAGTAATAAAAACTAGGATCGCTGGGCTTTCTCATGAATCTAACACTTTTTTCAAGCATGCCCTTTGGATGTCATAAACTGCTTTGTGTGTCTTTTGAGAATGCTTGTCTCCATGACTTTATTGCACTCGATGCATTTTGTTGTTGTTGTAAATAACAAAATATTTCTGAGCAACATTTGATTTGTTTATATTGGGAATTGGGAGAATGTGTAAGGATGATTTAGCATGTGCATTTTTAGACTGTGAGTTGGAAAAAAAAACATAAGCAAGATGAAAATAAAAATCTAAAAGAATATTCAGTGGAGCTTGGAAGAGGAAAATCATGAACAGTCAGTTTCATTGTCTTTGAAGTTTTAGACATTCATCTATTTTTATTGACTAACCAAAAAGCCATTTATGCTTTGCTTCAGATGTCATTTCAGGCTGATAGGTCAGTTTCTCTTACCCTTCAAGACTTAGTTATTAAAAAGTGTTTTTTCCTATTGACAGGTCATAAAACATGAACATAGCAGACTTTATTTGATACAAAGTTTTTTTTCAAAACTTATTATCTAAATTTATGCCTTAGAAGTGCAATCCATAGTCAACCACCTTGTCAAAAACTGGAAAATCATGTATTCACACAAATAAAATTCCTTGAACATCTATGTAGCACTGAGTACGCAAATACAACTTATCTTGCATTGATAAACTTACAATTGTTTATTGATGCAAAGAACTTGGAAACATCTTAGAGATATGTTTTAAATAATAATTCACTCTAATTATAAATATATCTTATAGAAGTTTTATGGACTGCACTTTCCTACTGCTGAACACTTTCCCTAGCTGGTAAACTATTTCTGTGCCATTTTGAGTGCTATGCAGAGTAATAGGTTATTTTCCTGTAATATTTTAGGCAATACTAACAATATGCCTAAGAGATACATATTATTAACTTTACTATTATTAACTTTACTGTTTTAAAGAATAGGAAACTAGAGCTTAGAGCAGAGAAGTAACTTTCTCAAGGTTGCACAATTTGTAAGTGACCCAAATAGGATTTAACTCAACTTGCCCATCACCAAATCAGCATGTTCAACTACTTTATCATGAGTCCATATATGAAACAGCATATTCTCATATGCTCACAATTATAACTATGTTCAATGATTCTTGGTATTTAAAAATTAATTTATTCATTCAACAAGTATTTTGAGCATATAGTCCACACCAGGCATATATTGCTACGTACTTGTGAATAACGCACACAAATAAATCATAACACAATATAGAATCATCATATAGATACTTGTAAAGGTTGCGTGTGCAATTAGGAAGGAGTTGCATCTGACGGAGCATCTGAAGAAAACATCCTGGGATCATTTTATCTGTTATTCTAATGCCAGTGGCTCAGAATACCAACTTCTCTTTAGGCTGTCTAGGTATTTTCTATTTTGTAGAATGTTGTACTTCTCAAAGTGATTACATGGGGGAGGGGCATCAATGTGGCAAACAATTCTCTATGGACCCATTTATTTACTTATTTTAAAAATAATTTTATTTATTTTTGGCTGTGCTAAGTCTTTGTTGCTGCTTGGACTTTTCTCCGTTTGTGGCAAGCAGGGGCTGCTCTCTAGCTGTGGGGCAAGGGCTTCTCATCGCAGTGGTTTCTCTTGTTGCAGAGCATGGGCTCAGGGTGGGTGGGCTTTGGTAGTTGCTGCACCCGGGCTCAGTAGCTGCTGTTCCTGGGCTCCAGGGCACAGGCTCACTAGCTGTGGCACATGGGTTTAGTTGCTCTGTGGCATGTGGGGACTTCCTGGATCAGGGATTGAACCTGCATCTCTGGCATTGGCAGGCAGATTCTTTACAACTGAGCACCAGGGAAGCCCCAGCCCATTTATTCTTAATGAAATAGCTATTCACCTTATCTAGAGTGGAGATTTCTGTTACATTGCTTTTCTAGCTTTAATTAAATATGATTTGACTTGTCCTCTGGCTCTTCAGGCCCAGGTTGTGTTGGGCATGAAGACATATCAAATTCATTGCTGTGAGGACATAAGTGATTATGTATATATGTATAAATAAAGACTAACAATGTAAGCAATAATAACCAGCTGGTCTAAAATAAAGTAAGCTTAACCTGAATGAAATGAAAATATATGGTCAAAACATTTCTCTCACAGAACTGTCAGCCTCTGGTGCTCACTTTAGGACTAAGTTAATTTAAAAATACAACAGGAAAAGAGAGTTGATATCACCTTTATTAATACAATCATTTGACAGCCTACTGACACATAAATAGAAAATAACTTGTCAGATTTAGCTAATTCTTCTGAAATCTAGAGAGAAATTCAATTTTAAAGATTATGTGTAAATGGTTCCTTTGTCCCCAGTAATTCCACAGCCACCTCATACACCCAATTTTCTTCCTTTACTCTCAATTTGTCATTATTTATTTTGTTATCCCTTTATATACTTATTGTCTACTTTATTCACCAGCAGAAAAGATCCATATGGGCAGGAACCACATTTTTGTTCATCATGGTATATCTGGGGCCTGGTATCCAGTTGTCATTTTATTAATGTGTTGCTTGAATAAATTAATAATGACTTCTATAGCCCTACTGGGCTTCCCTGGTAGCTCAGATGGTAAAGAATCTGCCTGCAGTGTGGGAGACCTGGGTTGGGAAGATCCCCTGGAGAAGGGGATGGCTACCTACTTTAGTATTCTTGCCTGGAATATTTCATGGGCAGAGGTGCCTGGTGGGCTAGTCCCATGAGGGGTTGCATTTGTATTTCTATCCATCTTCTATAAATTCTGAGCTCCTTGAGAGCAAAATTATAGTCTTAATTCATATTTGTGTCTTCTGAGCCTAGTCTATAAGAGATGCTCAATCATAATTTGCTAAATAAATCAACTCAACCCAGATGTTGCAAAACTGTTCCACTCACACAAACAACTGCAACATATTTCCTTGATTTATGGAGAGAGGGGAGAGATGTAGGATCCCAGGATCTGTTTGAGAATTTATTTCCCTGTTTCTCTCTGTCTAAAGAGAATTTTTGCTAATCTAAAATTTATGGTACTTTTTATTTGCATTCTTGTGTTTTATATTGTTAGTTATTTTCACATTGATTGGCCTGTGCCCAAAACTCAAACTTTGATCCCACTCCAGCCCAACTCATGCTTCTCTCCAAATACAGGATCAGTCTTAATACTGATGAGCTGCTAGAACTCAGTGCTATTTCCCTTAGCAAACAAAAATCCAAGATAATATTGTTTACCAAACTAGATCAGAGTGCAAAGAAATCACTTGGGAAGTTTATTAAAATGCATGGATATTCAGAGTCTAAATCAAAGAGGTAAGCTACACTTTACTGTAAGCTGTAGGTTGCACTGAGAAATCTGCATTTTATTTATTTATTTATTTTGGAAATCTGCATTTCAATAATCATGCTAGCAGGGTGATTTGAAAAACTCAAATTTTAAGACCAGAGTTGAGGGAGGATGTTTTATGCATCCTGACATTGTCAGTGCCTCTGTCTGACACATAATTGGTATTAACATCCTTCCTCAAAATGTAGATGCCTGTGCTTCCTGGACCATCAGTTTTATTCATGATCTGTCTTCTTTTGTTAACCTTTTTCCTGCCCCAGAATCCATTTCCTATCACTTCTTATCCTATGTTATGGCCTAGTCTCAATAGAAATTTAGCCTATTGGTTTATATTTAATGAGAACCTTCTCTATGCCATTAACAATTTCCAATATCACTTAAGATAACTGAGTTGTTTACTAAGAGCAGGTTGAAATGCAAACAACATCCCATAGCCACTGGGACCCAATCCAGATTGCTTGGTGATAAATGATGAACACTGAATTCATTCTTCTTTAAACCTATAAAAGAATCTAGACCTTGTACTTCACACAATGTCATAGATTGAGTTGTGTCCTAAAAAAAGATTTTATTTAAAGTTACAAGATTTTCCATTAACCTCTTCTAAAATACTTTATTCACTAATATTTGTTAAACTTGCAAATCTCTAAAAAACTTCCACCAAAGTAGAAATTGAAATAACAATAGTCTTTTACAAAATGTGGAATCAAATAACAACAAAAAGGCCAGTTCCACTGTCTAAACAGCCATATTTTAACATAATAGTTTTTCATTTATATTGCTATTATAAAACTTAAACCTAACTCTTTACAGCTTTTTACAATTCTTTTTGCTGCTGCCGGTAGGGGGTGGGCCTGCTGCCATCGTCCCTCAGCTTTTTACAACTCTTAAGCATATAGACATGCCACTCACAGTACTGAAACCAAGCAGGACCCTATGGGGCCCTCCCAGATACAAAAGATTTCCGTGTCCACTCTTTCTTGTTTGCAGGAAAAGATTTCAACCTTCCAGACATTCCCAGAGTTCTAAAGGGCAGATTCAAACAGTTACTAATTAGAAGGCTGAGGGAATGCAGAAAGAAAGGAAAGACTGTCAAGAAACAGTGCAGTGATGCAGCAGGGTTCTGGTTCCTCCTCAAGGGATATACATAACAATGTGATGTGTATCCTTGGGATCAACAAGTGTTATGGTTGTTCAGTCATCCTGTTGTGTTGACTCTTTGTGACCCCATGAACTGCAGTACCCAGGCCTCCCTGTCCCCCACCATCTTCTGGAGTTTGCCCAAGTTCATGTCCATTGCATCAGTGATTCTTCCAACCATCTAATCCTCTGTCACCCCCCTCTCCCGCTGCCCTCAATCTTGCCCAGTCTGCATCTTTTCCAATGAGCTGACTCTGCATGAGTTGGCCAAAGTATCGGAGCTTCAGCATCAGTCCTTCCAGGGAACACTCAGCACTGATCTCCTTTAGGATGGACTGGTTTGATCTCCTTGCAGTCCAAGGGACTCTCAAGAGTTTTCTCGGGCACCACAGTTTGAAAGCATCAATTCTTTGGTGCTCTGCCTTCTTCATGGTCCAGCTCTCACAACTGTACATGACTACTGGAAAGACCATAGTCTTGCTTACACAGAACTTTGTCCACAAGGTTATGTCTTTGCTTTTTAACATACTATTAGGTTTGTCATAGCTTTTCTGCCAAGAAGTAACTGTCCTCTAATTTCATGAATGCAGTAAACATCCACAGTGATTTTAAAGCCCAAGAAAAAGGAAATCTGTCACTGCTTTCACCTTTTCCCCTTCTATTTGTCATGAAGTGATGGGAACAGATATCATGATCTTAGTTTTTTTTAATATTTAGTTTAAAGCTGACTTTTTCACTCTCCTCCTTTATCCTCATCAAGAGGTTCTTAAGTTCCTCTTCTCTTTCTGCCCTTAGAATGGTATCATCTGCATTTCTGAGGTTCTTGATATTTCTCCTGGCAATCTTGATTTCAGCTTATAACTCATCCAGCCCAGCATTTCTCATGAGGTACATACAAGTTAAATAAACAGGGTGACAATAAACAGCCTTGTCATTCTCCATTCTCAATCCTGAACCAGTTATTCCATAAAGGTTCTAACTGTTGCTTCTTGACCAGTATACAGGTTTCCAGGAGACAGTTAAGATGGTCTGGTATTCCTGTCTCTTTAAGAGTTTTCCAAAGCTTGTTATGATCTACACAGTCAAAGGCTTTAGCATAGTCAGTGAAACAGAGGTAGATGTTTTTCTGGTTTGATGGTTCCTCTGCCTTTTCTAAACCCAGCATGGACATCTACGTATTCTTGGTTCACATCATGCTGAAGCCTAGCATGCAGGACCTTACTAGCATGGGAGATGAGTGCAATTGTTCAGTGGTTTGAACATTCTTTAGTACTGTTCTTCTTGGGAATTGGGATGAGGATTGACCTTTTTCAGTCCTGTGGCCACTGCTGGGTTTTCCACATTTGCTGACATATTGAGTGCAGCATTTTGATAGTGTCATCTTTCAGGATTTAAATAACTCTGCTGGAATTCCATCACCTCCACTAGCTTTACAGACAGCAGTGCTTCCTAAGACCTAGGAGACTTCACACTCCAGAAGGCCTGGTTCTGGGTAAGTGACCACACTATTGTGGTTATCCAGGTCATTAAGATCCTTTTTTGTACAGTTTTTCTGTGTCTTCTTTCCATCTCTTCTTGACCTCTTCTGTTTCTATTAGGTCTTTACCATTTCTGTCCTTTATTGTGCCCATTTTTGGTACTTCCAATGTTCCATCTTTGATTCCAATGTTCCATCTTTGATATTTCCAATTTTCTGGAAGAGATCTCTAGTCTTTCCCCTTCTGTTGTTTTCCTCTACTTTTTTTTTTTTTTTTTGCATTGTTCATTGAAGAAGGCCTTCTTATCTCTCCTTGGTATTCTCTGTAATTCTGCATTTATTTGGGTGTATCTTTTCCTATCTCCCTTGCCTTTCACTTCACTTCAGCTATTTGTAAAGCCTCCTCAGACAACCCCTTTGCCTTCTTGCTTTTCATTTTCTTTGGGATGGCTTTGTTTGCTGCCTCCTGTACAATATTATTTGGAGAAGGAAATGGTAACCCACTCCAGTGTTCTTGCCTGGAGAATCCCAGGGGCGGGGGAGCCTGGTGGGCTGCCGTCTATGGGGTCGCACAGGGTTGGACACGACTGATGCAACTTAGCAGCAGCAGTACAATATTATGGACATCTGTCCATAGTTCTTCAGGCACTCTGTTTACTAGATCTAATCCCTTGAATCTATTCATCACCTCCAATGTATATTCATCAGATCAGATCAGTCACTCAGTCGTGTCCTACTCTTTGCAACCCCATGAATCACAGCATGCCAGGCATCCCTGTCCATAAGCAAATCCTGGAGTTCACTCAAACTCACGTCCATCGAGTCAGTGATGCCACCCAGCCATCTCATCCTCTGTCGTCCCCTTTTCCTCCTGCTCCCAATCCCTCCCAGCATCAGAATCTTTTCCAATGAGTCAACTCTTCACATGAGGTGGCCAAAGTACAGGAGTTTCAGCTTTAGCATCATTCCTTCCAAAGAACACTCAGGGCTGATCTCCTTTAGAATGCACTGGTTGGATATCCTTGCAGCCCAAGGGACTCTCAAGAGTCTTCTCCAACACCACAGTTCAAAAGCATCAATTCTTCGGCTCTCAGCTTTCTTCACAGTCCGACTCTCACATCCATACATGACCACTGGAAAAACCATAGCCTTGACTAGATGGACCTTTGTTGGCAAAGTACTGTCACTGCTTTTCAATATGCTATCTAGGTTGGTCATAACTTTTCTTCCAAGGAGTAAGCGTCTTTTAATTTCATGGCTGCAGTTACCATCTGCAGTGATTTTGGAGCCCCCCAAAATAAAGTCTGATATTGTTTCCACTGTTTCCCCCTGTATTTGCCATGAAGTGATGGGACCAGATGCCATGATCTTCATTTTCTGAATGTTGAGCTTTTTCAACTCTTTCACTTTTTCACTCTCCTCTTTCACTTTCATCAAGAGACTTTTTAGTTCCTCTTCACATAGGGGATTTTATTTAAGTCTTACCTGGCTGGCCCAGTGGTTTTCCCCACTTTCTTTGGCTTAAGCCTGAATTTTGTTATGAGAAGCTTATGATACAATACTATAAAGATTTTAACAATATTTTAGCAAGATTAAAAAAAATTCAACAATAATATTATAAAGATTTTAGTAATCTTAATCAAAAATTTTTCTCTAGTAAACTCAATTCTTCAATATATATTCCCCATCATTGATGATTGTACTTACTTCTAGTGTTTCTTTTAGAAAAATAGATAAAAGTTGGTAAGAATTTTTAGATTGAAATCTTGAATTTGATTAACATTGTTAAATTGTCTCTCCAAGAAAGAATACTTTTTTTTTTTTTTTTTCCCCCCACCACATCAACGTATGAGAGGGTCTATTTCTTTATAAAGCTTCCCTGGTGGCTCAGACAGTAAAGGATCTTCCTGCAAAGCAGGAGACTCAAGTTCATTTCCTGGGTCAGGAAGATCCCCTGGAGAAGGAAATGGCAACCCACTCCAGTATTCTTGCCTGGAGAATTCCATGAATAGAGGAGCCTGGCTATGGTCCATGGTCACAAAGAGCTGGACATGGCTGAGTAGATAACACACTTTCATTACCTAGTACATCCTACAAATGGAGGGGCTTCCCTTGTGGCTCAGCTGATAATCTGCCTACAAGGCAGGAGACCTGGGTTTGATCCCTGCTGGGGAAGATCCCTTGGAGAAGAAAGCAGCAACCCACTCCAGTACTCTTGCCTGGAAAATTCCATGGACAGAGGAGTGGGACAGGCTGCAGTCCATGGAATTGCAAAGAGTTGGACACAACTGTGTGAATAACTTTCACTTTTTCACAAATGGAAGTTTGTCGCAGAAAGTTTTTGCATTCTGATGGAAAATATTATGCCTAATTACTATGTCAATTTTATCAATAATTAATATTGCTGTTCACATTTTCATATGATCATTATAAATTATAGCTTTATTTTGGTTCCTACACACTTACTCCTTGGAAGGAAAGTTATGACCAAACTAGACAGCATATTAAAAAGCAGAGACATTACTTTGCCAACAAAGATCCATCTAGTCAAGGCTATGGTTTTTCCAGTAGTCAAGTATGGATGTGAGAGTTGGACTATAAAGAAAGCTGAGCGCCAAAGAATTGATACTTTTGAACTGTGGTGTTGTAGAAGACCCTTGATAGCCCCTTGGATTGCAAGGAGATCCAACCAGTCCATCCTAAAGGAGATGAGTCCTGGGTGTTCATTGGAAGGACTGATGTTGAAGCTGAAACTCCAAAACTTTGGCCATCTGATGCAAAGAGCTGACTCATTTGAAAAGACCCTGATGCTGGGAAAGATTGAAGGTGGGAGGAGAAGGGGACGACAAGGGGACGAGAAGAGGATGAGATGGTTGGATGGCATCACCGACTCAATGGACTGAGTTTGGGTAAACTCTGGGTGTTGGTGATGGACAGGGAGGCCTGGTGTGCTGCAGTCCATGGGGTCACAAAGAGTCGGACACGACTGAGTGACTGAACTGAAATGGAAACTGATACTTTTCCCAGTTTTAAATTTGGTTGTCTCTTTGATAGATGCTTCCCATATATCCTGGATATTAATGTTTTGTTGGTTATATGTCTTATAATATTTGCTATTTTTCTATTCTCTTATTTAGTTAATATATTGTTTTCAGAACCATAGACAAAAAATGTCACCTGCCATATAAGTAACCAAAGGACAATGGGGCTATCAAGCTATCAGCCATCCTCGATGACAGTACACCCTAGGGGGGTTCAGGATGGCGAAAAACAGGACACTGGCCCTACTTAGTTAAGAAGCATATCAAAGGAATAATTTCATTAAGCCCAGATTTAAAAAAAGAGGAGACTTCCTTGATGGTCCAGTGGTTAAGACTCTGCACTTCCAAAGAAGGGGTACAGGTTTGATTCTTGATTGGGGAACTAAGATCCCACAGGCCCAGCAACATGATCCCCCCAAAAACACCCAGACTCGCATCTTCTCATACAGAGAAAAGTGCTAAATTCATTAACTTAGGATGTTTGCTTTTACTTTAATTAGCAGTAATCTTTTCATGTTCAACTCTTTTTGTTTGTTTGTTTGTTTTGCAAAAATTCCAATGTCCTGGCTCTTCCCTTACCTTTTTAGAACAGACTCCCAGAGATATCTAAAAGGCTATATTCTGGGCTTAGTATTGTGTATTCTAGATAAGTCTTCAGTAATGCCCCAACTAAAACATAATTCTCACCTTTTAGGCTGTGCAATTTTTTCATTCAACAGAAGTTTAAATATTTTTATGATATTGGGTCTCATACATTTTCTGTTTATTTTCCCTTCTCAAGTCATAAGCATATACTTATATTAATATAATTTTATACAGAGCTCTCTTTCTAAAACCTCTAATTCACATCTGATGTCTGTGTAGGTATAGTTCTGTCTTGTTACATATGTTGCCTCTTACATAGTATTGCTTCTTGCCTGTACTGTGATTTTTGATTGTGAGCTCATGTTCATTGGAACTCTAACCCTGGACTTTATTGAGGCCTTAGTCAACTAAGAACATTCTGCCAGAGAGGATTTATATTTTGTCCCACCAACTGTTTACTAACCTGGATCCATTAAAAATTGATATTAAAATTCCTTAACAGTTTCCTATCCATAATATAACTAAAAGTAATGGGCTCCATGCTCTGACATCATCTTCCCACAGAGCACTTCATCATCACTAGGGATAGAGATTGAAGATACTTAAGCAATGAGTCGAAAGTATTGTTATATGATGATATAAAATAGGTTTGGCAAAACTAATACAATTTTGTAAAGTTTAAAAATAAAATAAAATTTAAAAAAAAAGAAAAAAGTAAAATAAAATAGGTTTGGAGGTGGTGTATAAAATTCTTCCCTGATGTTTTTGAAAGGCAATGGTCTTAACAAGTCACTAGAGAGTGATTACGCATCCCCTAATAAATCTGGCAGGAGGAGAAGGGGACGACAGAGGATGAGATGGCTGGATGGCATCACTGACTTGATGGACGTGGGTCTGGGTGAACTCCGGGAGTTGGTGATGGACAGGGAGGCCTGGAGTGCTGCGATTCATGGGGTGGCAAAGAGTTGGACACGACTTAGCGACTGAACTGAACTGAACTGAACTGAATAAATCTGGAACTACCTAGAATGTTACGTGCTGAAATATTAGACCTAGTAAACCATTAAACAGGCTGCTTCCTATTGTGTTTGGCAAGAACTGATTATTATTTTTTTTAAATAGATGATCTTCAAAAACTTGAACAACTGGTCTTTTCTATTAGGCAATACAAAGTTATGTGTTATTCTTCAAGAATTCCTGAGACCCTCTGGCTGGGACTTTGTGTACTCTTCTAATTGAGGCCCCATATAGTGTTTCATCACTTTGGAAGTTGGAAATAAAGAATCATAACTATGACATGCAAAATTTATTCATAGAACATTATTTTAGCTCAATCCTCATATTTATAGATGTGCAAAAAAAGCCAAATATAGAAACATGTAACTCTTTGTAAATATAACTTCATATTCATGTGCTATTATTACTTGCTTTCATATTCCTTATTGATAAGTTTTTATTCTTCTAATTCACCATGGACACTAAATATTTTAAGGAGCATGTGAAGCTGCATTAAGCAGAAATAATAAGATATTATCTTTAAAAACATGCTTCTAATTAATTTTGATTTCAAATAAATGAGATGTTTCTTATATTAGATTGTCTGGAAAAAAATACACATTTGTAATAAAAATATTTGGCTCAAAATCTGAAAATACAAATATATAAAAAACATATATACTTTGAAAACTGAATTTTTAAAGAACTGCTAATTAGCTAATATACTTGGCAGCTTTTTTCCCCCACTCCTTATATCTAGGATGTCTAGAGCTTAGGATTATCCCTAGAATGTTAGTTTTTTATTGTGGTAAAAAATAGATAAATACTCCACTCCTTCACTTTTATAAATTTTGTTAAAACATCTCAATCAACATTTTAATCAACCCTGAATGCATAAAAATTGCCTTCCTTTTTCATTGAAACCAGCTTTCTTAACCTGGCAACTGAGTCATATTAACCTCAACCTAAATTGTTTCATTTTGGAATTGAGATCCTACTCTGGCACCACCTCACTGGGTATAAAGACACTCATTGACATGAACTGCTAAGTATAAAATATATGGAAGCTTTCCTATTGCCCCCAAATTCCTTACTTTCAATTGATCTACCTGGAATTTTCCCCCTTTCTCATATTCCTCCCTTTCAAACATCTTTGAAAAAAACATCTTCTTTACAAATCCCAATCATATTTCACGATCAGCACCATTCCCCTCTGCAAAAAGACAAAAAAGAAAAAGAAGAAAATCAGCACTTCTACAAAGCATCTTGGGTCCAGGGACACATGACTTTCTCTATGTCCTTCTACTAAACAACTATTCATCCTTAAAAGACAATTTTTGCTTGTGGATGTGCTTCCTTTCTTAAAAGTGGCTCAGGGACAGAATATGCCTTCATATACCCCACTCCCCAATACCAAATACAGAAGCAGGTCCATAGTACATGTTCAGTAAATATTTGCTGAATGTATGGATGTTGCTATTGCTCTCCCTCTGTGTTTGTCTCTGACGCCAGTTATTTAGTAACTGGATTCTAGATATTTCTCAAAAACTGTTTTAGGACTGTTTTCCCCTGATGCCTTTTCCTGCCTTTCCGCCTCTATTCCTACTTCTGTTTTGTCACTTTCTCTCTCTCTCTCCTTTCTTCGTTCTCTCTTTCTTTTCCCTCAAAAATCACTGCCTCAAAGTAATGTGTTTTCTTAGTCATGCATTAATCCTTTGTGACTAGCTTTGTGCTTAAACCCAGCTATGATTGCATCTTCAACACCTGTCATCAAACTTGTCCAATGTGGACCTACCACATTCGTGAACCTCTAACGTTACCTTTATTTTGAAACACTGACAGCCATATGAGCTGTGCCAACCTGGACAGAACATGAACTCAGGTTAAGATGTGGGGTTCTTGTGTTTCACCTTTGTACTGACATTCTAATTTCAAACCTATTAGGTAACACAATTCTCATGTCCCTTTCCCTAGAATAACCACTTCTTGGTTTAGGTCCCATTGTGAGCTCCAAGTCTTTAGCTAGTCCTGTGATTCTGCCTGAATCATTTGTCTCTTATCTTAGCCTGTCTTCTGGAGACCAAAAGTGAGCAATAGATATGCCAAATGTATAAGATGTGTACTGAGGAACAAAGGGAGGAACAGTCACACACTTTGCATGGTGACACTGGTAAGGTATAAGGGTATGTGTGTGCTTAGTTGCTCAGTAACATCCGACTCTGTGGTCCCATGGACTGTAGCCTGCCAGGCTCCTCTTTCCATGGAATTTTCCAGGCAAGAATACTGGAGTAGGTTGCCATTCCCTTTTCCATGGATCTTCCTGACCCAGGGATCAAACCCATGTCTTTTGCATCTCCTGCATTGGCAGGTGGATTCTTTACCACTAGCTCCATCTATGAAACCCCATAACGGTTTTACTGCCATGGTACCTGTGCGTCAAGTAAATTGCATAAATACCAACAATATAGTCTACTCAGATCATGGAGACTGTCATCTCTCAAGGAGGATTCTGCTTCAAACCTTCCTGAATATATCTGTTTTTAACACATTAAAAACTATAACTTTGTATACTCCTAGGGATGAAGAAAGAGAAAAAATCTTTTATTTGAGTCTTTGCTTAAATGTCATCTTTTTTGTTGTGGCTCATCCTGACTATCCTAATTAAAACTGCAAACCTTCACAGTACCCTATCCAATTTATCCTGATCTATATCTTCTATAGTACTTATTGCCTTCTGATATATAATTTACTTAACTATTTTTATTGTGCATTGTATGTTTCTCCCTGTTAGAATACAAACTGCACGAAGGCAGATTTTTTTTTTCTTTTCCCTCATCTTAGTCTATTTTATTCATGGATGTTCCCAAGCATGTAGACTAGTACCTGGCTCAAATAAACAATCAAAAAATTTGATGAATGAATGAATGGACAAATTAAAACAGTGCATCAAAAATATTCTCCAGGAATAAATATACATTTCTGATTCTATAATCAGAATACTTAAAAAATAATATTTAGTTCTTCTAATATACAAGATGAATGAATGGTTCTCAAGTGGGATATTTATATTTGTTGTTCTCTTTCTTTGATGGCATCATGTTTTAAAATTAAGTATGACCATGTCCCAGCTCAAAATGATTTCCTGGGATTTTGATTATTAACCAATGGAAATTTTCCAGCATTCCAAGGTGCTGATTTATAGCTACCATGTGAAAGACCTCATGAATAGATCCTTCACTACAGTTTCCTCAGAATAGCAAACCCCCAGCTGCCCCTTCCAGCAGAGTCCATGATTTAACTCTGGACTTTGTTTTGACTCACTGACTATAAAAGGGACTAAAAGGAACATATGGGAGTCATTGAAAAACTGCAGGTGAAACCCACTTTAAGAAAGAAAAAGAGCAACCTCAAACTGAGTAAAGAGATCAAACATAGCAAATCCTTTTGATATGACAAAAGGAGCCTTCACTTTTGTGAAGGACGTCACTGTGAGATTATTTTAAATGGTGATTCACTGACAATATTTTTCCTGACGACATGTCTCCTGTATGAATTAAAATAACATGGCTATTTTATAGGAGATTACCTGGGGGCATGAAAGAAGGAACAGCAGGTAAGGAAGCAGGTCTGGGAGTAGAAGCCGGTGTTGAGAGTCTTGGGTTCACCACGGTGTGCCCAGAGACTAGGTCTAAAAGCCTGTATTTTGAGTTTCATTAGAGAGAACACATCAGAGCAGAACAAATGGTGCTGATGGCTGTCGCTGGAACTGCTCTGTGACTAAATGTCTAATTTATTTATGAGCTTCCAAATGAAGCCCCTTTTTATTGAAGGAATGGTTCTGTTAATTTTAAGGCATCCTGTTACTGTATTTCATTTAACTTTGTTGACCTTAGGTATTTAGAGAATGGTTTGCTTCCTGACCTGAGCAGATTCATATTCCTAAGACAATTAAGCTCTAGAAAAGGTATTATAGGAAAATCGCATAGCCTCACAGTAGAAATGTCTGTTCCTATAATAGTACCATTGTTTTATAGTGCGTTGAGAAGGGGACACACGTGAAACTATGTTTCTCTTAATTTTGTCACTAGGAAATACTGCACAGAAGAGACAGTTACTAAACCTCGTAGACAACCTTTTTATTATGTGGATTATTGCTACTTGTTTATTTTGCTGACATAGACTTTCTTTATACTTACCCACTTATATTTTTAGAAGGGTAAATTTGCAGAGAAAGGGTAAGTTAAAATTGACTATCATCTGGATCCCTTCCTATGAGAAAGGTGGATGATGAGTTTCTTGAAGAAATGACATCTACTAAAACTATAATGTCCAAAATGGTAACTATTTGCATTTAAATTGATTAAAATTCAGTAAAATTCACAAATTGCTCAATCTCAGCAGGTACTTTTGAAGTACTTAGTTGTCATTAGTGGTTATTTGCTACTGGTGTTACCACACTGAAGTGTACACATGTGGAACACTTTTACAAGAGACATGTGTACCCAAATGTTCATTGCAGCACTGTTTACAATAGTTAGGATATGGAAGCAACCTAGATGTCCATCGGCGGATGAGTGGATAAGAAAGTTGTGTTTCATATATACAATGGAATATTATTCAGCTATAAAAAAGAATGCATTTGAATCAGTTCTAATGAAGTGGATGAAACTAGAGCCTATTATACAGAGTAAAGTAAGTCAGAAAGAAAACACCAATACAGTATATTAACGCATACATACAGAATTTAGAAAGATGGCAGCAACGACCCTATCTGTAAAACAGCAAAAGAGACACAGATATAAAGAACAGAGTTTTGGACTCTGTGGGAGAAGGCGAGGGTGGGATAATTTGAGAGAATAGCATTGAAACATTTATATCACCATATGTGAAATAGATCACCAGTCCAAGTTTGACGCATGAAACAGGGCACTCAAAGCCAGTGCAGGACAACCCAGAGGGATGGGATGGGGAGGGATGCGGGAGAGGGGTTCAGGAAGGGGGACACATGTATACCTGTTGCTGATTCATGTCAATATATGGCAAAAACCACCACAATATTGTAAAGTAATTAGCCTACAATTAAACTAATTAAAAAACATTAAAACATCTAATTTTAAAGAACAAACGAGACACGTGGATAATAATCACACACAAGTATATGCAGTGCACATATATCAATATAGTAGAAACATTAATAACTGAAAGGATCCCACCACTTAGAGACTAGTGGAAGATTTGGACAAACAGAACCCAGAACTCTATCGGGGAAGACGAATGGCCATTATGAGAAGAAAAAGAAATTTAGCTTTAATTCGGCATAATAAAAGGAGAAATATACCAGGTAATATCTTAAGGTTTATCACAAAAGCCCTTGAAAGAGTGCCTTTGAACGTATATTTTATCTGTTAGCATTTTACATGTTGATGATTTAAAAAATAAGTATTAAAATGATGGTTTAGAGAATAAAAGTGAAAAGTAGGCATCTGTCATATAAGAAAATCCCAATGAATTTAAAATTTATGAACATTACCCAATCACCTGTGATATTTGAAGCATCTCTTGGTCCAGAAATTTTCAGCAGAAAAAGTAGATATTGTATACTATGTACATGTGGATCAAACTGAAGTAGATCAAACCGTGTAAATCAGTATCTAGGACCCTCATTATTTACTTTCCAACTTAGTGGTTTTTAAATTTCTGAAGGAAATTCCATAAATCAGGTTTTTAATAGCACCGGAACACTTCAGTCAAAACCCATTTATATGAATTTGTCTTTTCTCACACCTATCATATCACCCAAATTTGTCAAATTATGGATTCGTCATGCTTGACTATTAATTTCAAATGAGCCAAGTCTTCCTAGAAGCATTGGAACAGCTAACTACTAGAGTACATTCCACAGAAAATATGAACACAATGCACTAACATGTACACACAGCACTATATGTTGTTTGACCCTAATCCATCCATGAGGAATCTCAGCAACCTAAGAAGGGGTGGTGAGGGCAATTAAACACAACCCGGGACGGATCATCAGACATGGAGAGGAGTCTGGGGAAACCCCAGTGCCCTTCTGTGCTGCTCCCTGTGACCTGCAGTTGAGGATGAGGGACAGGGATAATCCATTCGGCATTTTTGTTCCTGAGTGCCGAGATGGGACTATCAATTTACATCGATTTTACTAAATTCTAACAATGCAGGCCATTAGGTAACTACATGTTCATAATCTATTGTTAGTTTATTTTAAAAATGCTACTGTCTATAAAAGAGCTATAAGTAAATGCTACCTTCAAGTATGAAATGCTTGAGGCTACTTAGGAGGCTTAACTAATATGTGAGGCCATTACAGTCACTCACATAATTGTATAAACTCTGATATCTTTCAGTTATTACAATTATTCAGACACTTGTGTTTACCTTCTTGGAATAAATTCTCTCTCTGTGCAGCAGAACAACAATATGAATATATCCTTTGATTGTGTTGCCTTTGTCAAGATTATAAGTTAACTATAAGTATTAAAAGGGCTTATGACTATTTCATCAGAGAGAAAAATTTGGGGTACCATGGAAGAATTAAAAGGATCCTATAATGAAAGAAGTTTCTCTTAAAAAGTAGTGATGCAGAGGGATTAGGGTATTGTGCAAGGTACATATAAAATAAAAATTCAGTTAGTTGCTATGTTCGTCTTTAGTGCAATTTCTCCACTCTGGCTTTTGTTGTTGTTGTTGTTTTAGTTTAGTTGTTTGAGATTTTCAATATACCTAGAAATTTAAATCTGTGGTCACTCTAAAATTTAAGTCATACCTTGATAATAAAGAATACCCTTCAGTCTACCTTTTCTAAGCTTGTAAAGTTAAGAGGCTTTTGACAAGCTGTGCATGGAAATGAAAGAAAGCAAAAGAGAGAAGAAGTAAGGTGAGATGAGAGGAGCTGTTAGTTTGCCAGCCTCTCTGTGCTAAGATCTCCACAGGCCAGCATCATCAGAACATAAATCATTCACTAAAGCTTCTCTTTTTTTTTTGGCCTCTGCTAATCTAATTCTTAGCATTCAGCCAAGTGCACACAAAGTTTAATCACAAGGCCAGAAATATATGGAGTAAATTCTTCAAGACTAATACCAATCATATTAGGATATCTATTGGGCATACCACAATGAATTGAAAATGAAAAATAGAGATTGAGATCCTAATTTGAAGGTATTTTGAAATCCATGCCTGGCCCTCATTAGAAAACTACCCACCCCTACTCCCCTCTACCCCGCCAAAAAAAGAAAGAAAGCTCTCTTTTATTCTTCCCACATCATCTCCCACTCCAAATTACATACTTAAATCAATTGGAAACAGAATGGGCTAAATCATATGTAAATTATTCTGAGGTTCAGTTTGTACTGTCATAGACTATAGCTTATCAAACTTTAATGTGCACACGAATCATTTGAGGATCTTGTTAACATACGGATTCTAATTCAGTAAGACTGATGAGGGGCCCAAGGTTCTGCATTTGTAATATGCCTCCAAGGGATGCTCCTGGTCTGATTCACAGAAGATACTTTGAACAGCAAAGTTTTAAAGTAGAGCATCATTTGCTTTCCCAAATTGTGACTTGTCTATCATATTCCAAAGAATATTCCACATTACTTTTGACTGGCATCTTGATGGTTGGCTATATATAAATATATATATCAAAAGTGTCCTAAAAGTTGTACTAATTGTGATTATTAACAAACATCACAAATGCTATAATATGCATTACTTGGCTAAAATAGAAAAACCCAGAATATGAGTAATCAGAAATGATAAATTATATCCATATTTTACAATAAATTATTTATAGTTTGCAATTCTGTCATAGTTGAAATTATACTGATACTGTAATTTCTACCATATGAGCTATTAACTTTTTAATGACATTTGCAGAACACTGATCAAATTTATGAGGTTTTCCCTTAAATTATGACACTTTCATGTCACTTTTTATTCTGAATTCATTAAGCACATTTAGTTTAATTTTCTGAAAAAGAGATGTTGAAGGCTTTACATTTTTTTTTTTTTGCCATTGACAATTACTTATATTTTATTCTTTTATTTCCCACAGACAGGGAGACAAACAATTTTTTCCTTTACAATAGGAAAAGTCAAGTGACGGTCAAATGCATGGCTCCAAAAGCCTAATACTGAAAACACGTATTGTACTGGCTTATAATCAATTAAAAGATATTTTATTTTTAAAAATCAAAGTGAATATGATATATGCTGCTGCTGCTGCTAAGTCGCTTCAGTCGTGTCCGACTCTGTGCGACCCCACAGACAGCAGCCCACCAGACTCCCCCGTCCCTGGGATTCTCCAGGCAAGAACACTGGAGTGGGTTGCCATTTCCTTCTCCAATGCATGAAAGTGAAAAGTGAAAGTGAAGTTGCTCAGTCGTGTCTGACTCTTAGGGACCCCATGGACTGCAGCCCACTAGGCTCCTCCGTCCATGGGATTTTCCAGGCAAGAGTACTGGAGTGGGGTGCCATTGCCTTCTCCAGAATATGATACATAGAGAGAAGTATTTAAATATGCCATTTCTCCCCTGAATTGTGAGCTGTTCCTTCCCAATTTTTAAACAAAACTTTTAAAGATTTTACTTATTAACCACTCATGCTATACAATGTATAATCCCAAGAAATATAAAAAAAATTATGCTAACCTTCTACGATGTGACTGTGACCACTTTCAGATGAGATCTTGTCATAAGGTGTTTCCTTGTCTTTCTTGCCTGAATCTTTCACAGAATCGTCGGACTGGCTCCCAGGGTGACTCTTAAATGTTGGTGAACACAAATTTCTCTCAATTTCCACTTCCTGTTAGAAGACATTAAAGGGATATGTGTTAAAAGCTATCAGTTGGAAACAGCTGTGGTTTTTAGGGGGTTTAAAAAGCGGGAGCGAGGGAGGGAGGAGGTTTCTACTAGTGATGCTTTCCAATATGCTTCGGGGAAAATGCTGATAACTTAGCCAAGCACTGTAAACGCATATCTGACGCTTACTTTACTTCTCTGGAAATAGTTCCACTTTCCAAATCAGCTTTGCTTTCACGTGGCTTGTTTTGCTCTCGTAAAAGAGAGAAAGTAGAAATAAGAGTCAAAATATAACCTAATACATGTTAATAGATGCAACTTCCTAAGGCCTGAGAAATGTCCTTAAGGGATTTTTAAAAATAGCTATATGTATCAACGTCATATGCTTAAGACAGAAGGAAATGACTTTTTCTTTAATAACATGCTCATCCTATAGTGATAATCTTAGTAATTATAGAGCTCCCAAATTACAAACCTATTCAACTCCATACAGTAAGTACAGTTTGGCCATTCATAGAGATTATGAAATTACTTCTTTGAGACAGTAATTCAAAATTGGAGAGATAAAAATTTCCCAAAGGAAAAATGTGTAAAGGATATTTCAAATACAGGGAGTCTACTGTTCCTTGTTTTATAGATTAACACAATCCAACCAAGCAAACCCCATCAATTAGACTAATTATTTTGAATAAAAAATTGTGAAATGTAAATGAGCCAAGACAGCTTGAGAAGCAAAGTGTATTTTTTTAAATCAAGTAATATGTTAAAAAAACTTTAATAGCTACTCACAACTTTTATATTTTCGTACATGAAGTTGTATTTTCTAAACCATGACCATTCAGATAAAGAACTGATGAATTGCTCTTTACTTTTGTTACATTTTAAATACACTGGCATGAATGAGTCAAGTTTGAGAGACAGACAAAAACTCTAAAACATTTCTTAGAGTAGGTACATTTTCTGTGTCTATGATGTGGTTAGACAGGAAAGGCTTTCAGAAAAATAACCTTCTAACTTCTTAGCATGTTTATGTTTTCTAATTTTCACACACACATTATATATACATACATATACTACATTTATAACATTTATATATATACACTGCTGCTGCTGCTAAGTCGCTTCAGTCATGTCCGACTCTGTGCGACCCCGTGGACTGCAGCCTACCAGGCTTCTCTGTCCATGGGATTCTCCAGGCAAGGACACTGGAGTGGGTTGCCATTTCCTTCTCCAATGCATGAAAGTGGAAAGTGAAAGTGAAGTGGCTCAGTCGTGTCTGACTCTTAGCAACCTCATGGACTGCAGCCTACCAGGCTCCTCCATCCATGGCATTTTCCAGGCAACAGTACTGGAGTGGGGTGCCATTGCCTTCTCCCATATATACACTACATATATATAATTAGAAAATAGTGGTATGTGATTAACCATCTCATCTTTCAGTACCCCTCCTTCCAATATATGATATATACTGTCTTCCTTACTGTGAATGTTTAACCGGAACTAAAAACATTTACAGGCATCAAACAATGGTGAAGAAGCTTATATTTTTAAAAAAGGCATTGCCTTTAACATTTCTGTTTCCAACTATTAGCAAAAACCCAAATGCTCATAACTGTAGTTTGCTTTATGTCATCAAGATACAGTGTCGGATAAGCCATGTCAGGTGGCTTGGTTGCCTTAGCTAGTAGAGTAGCACAGAATGCTCTCCTCAGTTCAGTCTGGTGTCTTCCCCTACTGCCACATGAAGTGACTACTGTGAAATGGATGCAGCACATTTGTTTGCTCTTGTTTCAGCAATTTAATCCAGCTCCTTGCATTGGCAAAAACGAAGTAAGATAAGCAAAGAAAAAATAAAAATGCCTTAAAAGTCATGATTCTTGTTCAGAAAATTTTTGTTTTGATAATGGCCAGAATGCTGAAAATGGTCCGCAAACCTGTTGTGCACGTGTGCTCAACCGTTCAGTCGTGTCCAACTCTTTGTGACCCCATGGACTGCAGCCCATCAGGCTCCTCTGTCCATGGGATTCTCCAGGCAAGAATACTGGAGTGGGCTGCCATTTCCTTCTCCAGGAGATCTTCACAACCCAGGGATTGAACCCCTGTCTCTCATGTTTCCTAAAGGTGATGTGAAATTATCATCTCTCTGTTTCATATATAAAAACACAAAATGTGATTTGGTGAAATTGCTTAACCAAATTTCAGCCAGTGATAACTCTGATGTATATTACATTGGTATTTTCAACTCTGAATTCACAACTATCAAGAGTGCCTCATATACTGAGGCAGTAAAGGGCCCCACAGACAATTCAAATATGGACAAGTAGACACATTTCCAAGCCTCCATCATCAGATTCATGTCAGTGTGTGGCAACTTCCTTAGCACCCTGTCAAATGGTAAGGAGCCTGTATAGAAAAGGACTTCTTAGATAAGGTTGAATTGAGTTGTCTGTAATCAATGATCTGCTGTAATCTCTTTTAATCTGTTTTATGCACTGTGGCCCAACAAAAGATTTACTGAGTAAAAATCCACAGGCTTAAATAAATGCACAGAACACCAGTTTAGAGGGGGAAAATACCCACAGCCTTTGATTATGAGAAACAGATTCAAGCCTTCCCTTCACTACTTATTAGCTGTGTGATCTTGTTCAGGTCACTTAATATATCTGGGACTAAGTTTTCTCATATATTATAGGAAAAGATTTAGTCACCAAACTTCTAATATCCAACAATCAACTATTTGTAGTGCAATTTCATTTGAAATAAAATAAAACAAAATTTTAAAATGTGATTCATTTTTTGTAGCTTCCAGTCTAGTGAAGGAAAAAGTGTGGTAAAGCACATAAATCAACATAAATATGCAACTGTATACAGGTAAGGAAGAAGAGATACATACACTCTGAGTGTCTGAAATAGAAGAATCCTCCTAGTGTGAGGAAAGTCACAAACAGTGTTCACCTCCACCCTTACCCCAGAAGAACTTTGGCTGATATTTGAAGGATAAACATCCTACTTTGACAAAACCTACTCTAGCTTTTCACATTGTAGCCCTGATTCTGTCATGTGTGCATATGTACACACACACATATGCAAACACACACACATTCATACATTGCTTAAACTTCTTCAGTAACTCAGCTAAGGTCATAATAGTTAGTGTGGCCTTCCATTGGCATTGGCTCAGGGGTTAAAGCGTCTACCCCCAGTGCGGGAGACCCAGGTTCGATCCCTGGGTCGGGAAGATCCCCTGGAGAAGGACATGGTAACCCACTCCAGTATTCTTGCCTGGAGAATCCCATGGACGGAGAAGCCTGGTAGGCCACAGTCCACGGGGTCGCAAAGAGTCGGACACGACGGAGCGACTTCACTATTCACTATTCCATTGGCATTACTGGCATTTTGGACCAGGTAACTCTCTGCTGTGAGGGGCCTATGCTGTGCACTGTGGGATGCTTAGCAAGTCTTCTTCCATTTTACCCACTAGATGCCAGTAGCATGGCCCCCTGGCCGTGACCATCAGAGGTGTGTTCAGACATTGCCAAATACCCCATGGGGAGCAAAGACATCCCTGATTGACAGCTGCTGCTTCAGGATAGGCTGGACCAGAAGAAGATCAATATTTATATGAGAAGATAACTTATGAGACTATGGTAGTGCTCCAGGCAAGTGATGAAAAAGGGTGGTGATGGAAATAAAGATCAGTGAACTAAGTTGAATACTATTTAGGATGTAAAATTGACAAGGCTAGATGATGGACTGTCTGAGGTTTGAGAGAGAGAGAATTTCATTTTTCTTCTTTCTGGTGTACATAACTAAATGAGTCGTGGTATGATTAAATAATGTGAAAGCACCAGAAGAAGACTGGTTTGGCAGGAAAAAACAGACCATGAGTTGGGTACCAAGATATCCAAAGGGATTGCATTTGTAGCCCTGGAGCTTAGTGGAGAGGTCTTAATGAACAAGTAATCTGTGAGTCATCTGTCTTACAGTAATTGAAACAGCAGTTGTGCATGAACTTTCTTCAAGTGTGATGAGGAAAACATCCAGAATTGAGTCTTGAAAAATGCTGACATTTAATATTAGGGCAGAGAAGTAATATCAGGCAAGAAGAATGTTAGAAGAAAATTAGAAGGGAAGAGTATCTTTAACAGTATTACATTCTTATTAGGAGTAAAATTAGGTAGAAACTTAAATACATACTTTAAGTGTAGCAACATGGATGTAAACTGTTGAGCAAAATTGTTTTGGTGAAAGTAAAAAGCTGGGAGGCAGATTGAAATGGGTGAAGAGCTGACTGAGAGATAGTGGGTGAGGATAATTTCTTATATAGTTTAGTGTTAAAGTGAAGGGAAGAAATAGAGCAGTAACTTGAGAGACATGTTTTATTTTTGTGGTAAAGAGAGAGATGTGCATGTGTTGAAAAGTCAGCTGAATGGATTAAGTGAGATGGAGAAGATGGTTGGCTATGCTGCAGAGACAAGGAAAATCAATGATGTAAAATTTCTGAGAGGGGAAAGAGAATGGGACCCAAAACATGGGATCAGATATAACCCAAAGATACGAGAACATACGCATTCTGGTTGTTACTGAGGGGAAGGAAGGTGAATTTAATACAGATATAGATAATTTGTAGGCTTGGTAGCTCGAAGATAAACACATCCCAATCTGAGATAGTCTGTTTTCACTGTTAGAATGTGAGGTCTGATGCAAGTGGGAAGAGCATCGAGAAGACAATGAAAGAAGTTTAATTTCATTGCTGTGGGATACAGAGAAGTGAGATGAGCAGACAGATGGCCAGGCCTAACGCAGCCCTGGGTGCCCATTTGAGGTTGATAATATTGAGTTTACAGGGATATTGTTAGATGCTGTTGAGTGACTTTGTCTGAAAATTCTCCATAGCTCTACTTTAGACCATGAGAAAGTGGATAGTTGCTGACTTCAACCTGGTAGAGGTTATGTGAGGAAAAAATCAAAATAAAATGTGTATTGTAGGGTAGGCTAAGGTGTGAGAGGGGAGAGGTTTAGGGGTATTTAGGTTCCCATCAAGAGAAATAAGAAAGTGATTGAAATGAAACCATGGGAGGTAAGATGAATTGAAAGGGAAGAAAGTAAAGGAAGGGTGGATCGGAAGACAAAAAAAGATCAACAGATTAGAATCCTGGTGAATTTAAAGAACACATGTACTGTGAATATTTGGTGAAGCAAATTGGAAAGGAAGGTGAATGAGGTATTTGCTTCAGTGATTTAGGAAGTAAAATAGATACAGTTTCTAGGATCTAGTTGTGACCATGAATATGGAAGCTAAAGTAGAGTAGAGGAGAATCTTGTTAAAAAGGAGGAAAAGGAGCTCAGAGGCTATGCTTTCTCAGATTAATGAGAGGGCTTGGAAGCTTGAGAATAACTAAGTTAAGTTTCAACATCCCTGGTAAACAAGGGAAACTTAACTGAAATGAAATAAAACAGTAATGAAAGGGGACAAGAGGGTACATCCTGAACCTCAGATGATCGGAATTTTAACAAGAGAGTGGGAAAGGAGTGGCCTGAGAGAGCAATGCCTCCAAGTACACAAGGAGGAGGGTTCAGGGACGGTAGTTTTTCAGGGGAGAGTCATACTTCTGTCAAGGCAAGAAAGTAGAGAAAGCACATGTCGGGGAAGTTGAGGGTACAGAGGAGGTTGCCGATGATGGAGAGGTAGCTCCAGAAGTACTGGTGAAAGTTCTGGATTAAATAATATCTAAATAAATAAAATCTCTCAATAATGCTTACAACCTCTTCTAGCTTTAAAACACCTTGAAACCAGGAAAGCCATGGAAAGTAGGAGAAATTTAAGCTTAAAAGAGAATGAAATTTTTTTTGTTATTTATATACATTTATGTATCAACATAATGAATAATTTATCTTAGAAGATGAAATATATGTGTTTTAAATATGAGAATGGAAAATGCCAACTTTTAATCACAATCTAGCCATCTAGTTCCCAAGAGACCATGGAGCTATATAAGATCACCTAAAACAGTCAGAACATCTTCCCAGACATTTCAAAGGAAAGTGGTCTGCCTTATTACGTTATGATTTTTTCCTCTCAGTATGGATACATGAGTGAAAAGGTTGCTGAGGTGGGAAGGGGTGGAAGATAAGCATGGATTAATGAGAATGTTTAGACTTGCCAATATTTAAAGTTCTGAGCTTGCTTAAGTACATTCCTAGACTCAATGGATTCTTGCCTTTAGAGAAATTTTATTTTATTATTTTTTTAAATTTTATTTATTTATTTTTAATTTTATTTTTTAACTTTACAATATTGTATTGGTTTTGACATATATCAAAATGAGTCTGCCACAGGTATACATGTGTTCCCCATCCTGAACCCTCCACCCTCCTCCCTCCCCATACAAACAGGGAAGTTTTATGCCTTCACAAAGAAAAGCTCAAAAAGAAACGGAAATCATCAAACTGCGAGAGATAGGAGAATAAACCTCCTCATGATGAATTTTGCTAATTTGAGAGAAAAAGAGAACTCTAATCATGGCTTGAAAACTTCATGAGTGAACAATCCTCTTGAAAGTTTATAATCCCCTTTTCCTGGCCCATTTTTCTGGAAGCTTTTACCTTCTCCCTCTGTGTATTAAAAATATAATTTCCCTCATAACTCAGTGCAGCCTTCTGTATGAAGTTCCTCCAATCATTCCATTCCACAAGCATCTTTTGTTCACTCAGAATACTTTTGAACATTTAATATGTCTCAAGCATTGTTCTAGGCACTGTGAATCCAAAGATGATCAAGATGCAGCTTGGGTCCTCAAGATGCTTACAGTCTAGTGACAGATGAAATACATTAATTGACCCTTCTAACACAAACAGGAGTGTGTAATAATAAGGAAAATAATAAGGCATCCTGGACACACAGAGGGAGGATTCCTTTAACATGTGGTCAGAGAGAGCTTCCTAAAAAAGGTTATGTCAGAGCCAATTCATGGGCTGGAGTTGAACTCCATCCTGTAGGTAACAGGAATCCTTGAAAGTGAATGAAATAGGGGTGACAAGATTAGATTCATACTTTAGATAAACGTATCTGTCAGTTCTGTGAGAAATATACAATGGAATAAGATGATAGTATCTTACACAGTAAGTTTGTAAGGAAATCATTAAAATTTCCGTTTGGGGGACAGGACAAACCTACAACAGCATAGTGAAAAGGAAAGTAGAAAGAGAGCACATTAAACCATATTTTTGAATAAAATTAGTAACTGGTAGGCTACAGGAACAACAGACTGGTTCCAAATAGGAAAAGGAGTACGTCAAGGCTGTATATTGTCACCCTGCTTATTCAACTTCTATGCAGAGTACATCATGAGAAACACTGGGCTGGAAGAAGCACAAGCTGGAATCTAGATTGCCAGGAGAAATATCAATAACCTCAGATATGCATATGACAAAACCTTATGGCAGAAAGTGAAGAGGAACTGAAAAGCTTCTTGATGAAAGTGAAAGAGGAGAGTGAAAAAGTTGGCTTAAAGCTCAACATTCAGAAAACAAAGATCATGGCATCTGGTCCCATCACTTCATGGGAAATAGATGGGGAAACAGTGGAAACAGTGTCAGACTTTATTTTTGGGGGCTCCAAAATCACTGCAGATGGTGACTGCAGCCATGAAATTAAAAGACGCTTACTCCTTGGAAGGAAAGTTATGACCAACCTAGATAGCATATTGAAAAGCAGAGACATTACTTTGCCAACAAAGGTCCATCTAGTCAAGGTCATGGTTTTTCCAGTGGTCATGTATGGATGTGAGTGTTGGACTGTGAAGAAAGCTGAGTGCCGAAGAATTGATGCTTTTGAACTGTGGTGTTGGAGAAGACTCTTGAGAGTCCCTTGGACTGCAAGGAGATCCAACCAGTGCATTCTAAAGGAGATCAGCCCTGGGGTTTCTTTGGAAGGAATGATGCTAAAGCTGAAACTCCAGTACTTTGGCCACCTCATGTGAAGAGTTGACTCATTGGAAAAGACTCTTATGCTGGGAGGGATTGTAGGCAGGAGGAAAAGGGGATGACAGAGGATGAGATGGCTGGATGGCATCACCGACTCGATGGACGTGAGTCTGAATGAACTCTGGGAGTTGGTGATGGACAGGGAGTTCTGGTGTGCTGCAATTCATGGTGTCGGAAAGAGTTGGACATGACTGAGCAACTGAACTGAACTGAACTGAGGCTAAAGGAAGTTGATGAGTAAACAAAGTCTAGCATAACTCACAGATATTCTAATATGGATTGTTCTCCGAAACTAATAAAACAGGATGAATCTCTTCTTTAAACCAATCAGTGCCCCAGAGAGCTTAGGCCAATTTCAGGTTTCCTTCTGGACCCACTACAGTGAGGTATCCCGGGAGGAATCCTGGGAGATGAAACATACACCACACCTTCGCAGTTTGGGCACAATATTACTCTGGATACAAGTTGCAGGGGCAATCCCACAAACATGCTCTTCTTTTTCTCCCAATATATATTTCACACATGAAAGTGAAATCAAACTTTTTCATTAAAATAGGGGTAATAAAACAGTTATTTTGCTTTAAAAGTGAAGTCTGGGTTTCATTCTTGAGGGGTTGGTAGGTGCAGCCTCCTCTGTGAATTATGTTTTGACATGCTGAATATTAGTTTTACATGAGACATCCAGATGAAGACATCCAGGAGGCAGCTAGATTTCTCAAAAGAGAAGTCTGTGCTAGAGTGAAAGATTTAGGACTCACCAGCAATAAGGTGATAGTTATTATACTAAAAGTATATTAAATTTCCCAATCAGAGTATGTAGACTAAGTCCAGATAGCTGAGAAAGATCCTCACTGACATTTAGGAGACGGGCAAAGGAAGCTTACCTAGGGAAGGCAGGAGAGGAAAAACAGTCAGAAGCAGGGCCACTCTGGTCCACACGGTACCTTGTGTGAATTTAAAAAAAAAAAAAAAAAGCCTCCCCTTCAAGATACTATTCCATCTGTCAGAAACTTGTCATAATACATGGATTTTGTTAGATCAGAACATGTTACTGCCACCTGCTGGAAAATATCATAATAGATGACACCACTCTTGTTTTGGGTACCTCTTTCCCTAGATGTGTGACTTGAGCAGATTATAACCTGTACAACTCCATGTGGCTGCCAGAAGCACCCAGTGATGATTGAAAGTCATAAAAGTCCAGGATGTGGGCATTTTCAAAGCAGCAGAGAGTTTAGAGAAAATAAGCAACAGAATTATACATATCCTTATTCTTAAGGATTTGAGTAATAATAAAAATAACAGCAATGACAAGAATAGCTAGAAAGCCTTGAACATGTTACATTTTAAGCATTTCATGTATATTACTCTTGCAAGCCTAATCTCAATTTATGAGAAGGTAAATTTACCCGCATTTTAGAGATTATGAATCTGTGATTCATAGGAAGGAGGACAGGGAACAGATAAAGAAGATGAGGGTGATATATAGATGTGTGGTGAGATGAATGGCAAAGAGATTATAGCTTTGAGCCTTCATGATCTCTCCCATCTCTGCAGAGAATTCACAATGGGATGTGTGAGGAGAGACAGATGGTTGTTTTCCCAGAAGATGCAATTTGGATTCAGAAGGCCAAATCCACTGTCCAGTTCTTTCATAAAGAATAATGTTCTCCCTGCTAACTCTAAATATCCCTTAGCCTTGGCTTCCTCATCACAGAAATGGAGACACCTCGCTGTCTACCCTATTTTCACAGTACTTTTTCAAAGACTGTCACAAAGCAGCAACAGTTTCCCCCTCTGCACATGTTATCTTCCCCTCCCTTGTCAATTTTGCCAAGACAAGTAAGGTCTACGTCTCTGCTTCTTTGAGTCAGGGCATACCTACTGGATATGGCAGGTGTGCTTACAACAGCGAACACCATGGAGCAAAAGGCCCTTGTGAATGAGATGGGGGAGAGAAGGGGAAAGGAGAAGGAGATCGCAAGCAGCGTGGGTGCTCAGAAATGCAACTGAAGAGTCTATACAGTTTCCAGCCAAGTCTCCCCGAACGGTTTCTTTCAGAAAGCATCCCTATGCTTTGGGATGTCCAAGCCACTTGGACAGATCATTTGTACATGCTCCATTCTACAACCAGGCTGCATTTCCCACGCCACAGGAGAATCAGCAGCTTGCAGTGTGTATGAGCCATCTTGGCTGTTGAGTGCTGTGGAATCTTCAGACACCTATAGCCTCAGACCATGTGTATAACCTCAGACCATGTGACATGAAAAATTCATGAAAGAGTCTGAGTAAGATCTGTTCAGTTGAATCAAACCAACCCACAGAACCATGACAGATAAAAATAAATCATATGAAGCCACCAGATTTGGGGACTGGCTTGTTATGCAGTAATAAACAACCAGAAAATGTATCTTCACCCACTGTTTCTCCTATTGTTCAGCTTCTGTGGCCTTCATTTTTTTACTCAAAAATAAGAAAGCTGGAGAAGAGAAACACTCCTTGAAGAAATCTTAAGGGCCAGGATTTCCTGAATATTATGTTATGCCATATGTTTTGCTCTACATGCATATTTTTATTTAATACTTTAATACTCTGAGGTAGCTATTTTTATTTTTTTAATATTTAAAGTTAAAATAATACATTTTTCATTGTTGCTGTTGTTTATTTCTTTTTTGGTCATGCCATTGGCATGCAGGAACTTAGTTCCAATTAGACCAAAGATGGAAACTGTGTCCCCTGCAGTGGAAGTATAAAGTCTTAATCACTGGATCACCAGGGAATTTCCAGCAGTAACTTTTATTTTGTAGTAAAGAAAATAAAGTTAGAGAACTTAAGTAACTAAAGTGAGTTGCCCCCATCCACACAGTAGAAAGTGCTAGATTTTCATCTCAAATGCTGGTGTGTTTGATTCTTAGCTGATATTTTAAATTGCTACATAAACCTGTCTTCCTAGTGTAACTTATTAATCAGTCCCCCAAACTGAAATAATATGGACTAGAATGGGATGACAGGCAAAATATCAAGTCCTTTACAGCTATAAATGGGTCTCATTCCTCCTTACGCCTTTGGTAGCATTATGCCTTATACACTGTAGGCATTTAACACATGTTGAGGTGAATTTTTAAAATCTCATGATGTTTTATATTCACATGGCATCCAGAAACAGACATAAAGAAAATAAGCAAATTCAATAGTTAGATGGGGAAAGCATGATGGACACTACTACAACATAATTTATACACTCTATTGCAAGCCATCACTCATGAAGGATCAAAAGAAACCATGGCTAACTCCCTCGTTTAACCACACTTGATTGATAATTTCAATGTTGGGTTTATCAGGTGAGTTAACTGAGCTGCATGATTTCCCAGTAACATCTCAGTAACTCTGCATCTAGAATCTTTCAATATGGCTCCACTAAATTCCATCTGCCCATGCTTGGCCATGTCTCTGGCTGTTCTCAAAGGTATTTCCTAAATCATCTCTGTACTTTCTGCTTCTTCACCTGTGTTCATACATGTTTCTCTAAAGAACACTCTCCCCCATGTCCCTACTTGCCATATTTACTATTGCAATTTCAACCGTCTTTTCACATGAAGGTTAAATGGCTCTTGCTTCAGGAAGCTTTCCCCTAAGACCATAGAGAGAAGCAATCCCTCTCACATCAGAACTCCTCCAGTATTTGCATCCTCCTTGATGCCTTTCATTCTGCTTTGCACTCTATTCATTTTTGATTCATCTTGTTTTCCCCATTACACCATCTGCTCATTAAGGATATGCTTTTTTCACCTTTAGAGCCCACATAGCATCTAACACACTGCTTTCCTTGAACATTGCAGATGCTTACTAAATGTTTGTTGAATGGATTCAAATAATTTTTGAATTTTATATTCAAATAAAAATTCAGAACTAAATATAATCTAGAAATGTCCAAAGAAGGTAAAGATGTGAGAGAGAGTGAAAGGAGCAGATATTAAGAAAAACAAGCTAACTCCTTTGGGAAGAGAAGAAAAAACAAAATTTATACCCTACACGTGACAACCCAAAACTTTACTGCCAACACTTTAAAATTACTCCTTTAGATACAACTCAGTGGTCTAATGCAAAATGGTTTTTTCACAATTTAAAACAATTCTAAACTTTAAAAAATCCATGACATATGAGAGAAACAATTGGGGTACTAAAATTATTGTTTATAAGCAAGAATATATGCATTTTTGCTAAAGTGCTATAAAATAATTTCCTTTTAAAAAATGGATCATAAGTTATCATGGTATTTCTATTCATCCTTCCAGAATGAGTTTAAATACTAAACAACAAAATAGAAGCTACCACTTCCCAGGGAAAAAAATGCATCAATAATTTTTATAATTTTCAATTTGCTGTTATAAATCCTTATTGACTGTATGGCCATAAAATCAACATCATCCTAGTCACTCCTGTAGGTACTTTTATCCCGAGTAGTCCCTATAGTCCCCTGTTCTAGTACACTACATACAGATACCACACCCAGCCATGTTCATGAATTCATTTCACTTACTACTGAACTGCGCTGAACTGTGTGACTCTCCCCGCTCCCCAATTCATACACTGGAGCCTTAATGCCCTGTAGCTCAGAATGTGACTGTATTTGGAGATAAGGTCTTCAAAGAAGTGATTAAGTTAAAATGAGGCCTTTAGGGTAGGTCTTATCCAGTCGGACTGGCATCCTTATAAGAAGAAGAAGTCTGGGCTCACTAATAGACACCAGGCGTGCACACGCAGAGGAATGACCGTGTGCAGAGGCAGCAAGTGGGTGGCCGTCTGCAGGCCAAGGAGAGAGAGAGGCCTCGGAGATAACCAACCCTGCAGTGAGTGGAGCTTGGAAGTCCGCCTCCAGGATTGTGAGAAGATAAATTTCTGTTGTTTAAGCTAGGGATCCTCAACCTCTGGGATCCATTGCCTGATGATTTGAGGTAGACCGGATGTAATAATAATAGAAATAAGGTGCACAATAGATATAATGTGCTTGAATCATCCCCACACCATCCCCTCCTCACTCAATTTGTAGAAAAATTGTCTTTCATGAATCTGGTCCCTGGTGCCAAAAATGGCTGGGGACTGCTGGTTGAAGCTACCCAGTCTGTGTTATTGTAGTCCTGGCAAACTAATATAGTATACTTAGAGTAATAGGGATATAATTGATTATTGCATGCTAAGTCACTTCAGTCATGTCTAATTCTTTGCGACCCTAAGAACTGTGGCTCACCAGCCTCCTCTGTCCATGGGATTCTGCAGGCAAGAATACTGGAGTGGGTTGTCACGCCCTCCTCCGGGGGATCTTCCTGACCCAGGGATCAAACCCAGGTCTCTTATGTCTCCTGCACTGGCAGGTGGGTTCTTTACAACTAGCACCACCTGGGAAGCTCCATGTCTCTATAGCTAGACATAAAAGTCCTTACTACCACTAATGTGGTCTCTCAGTCACACTTACTGGATGCATTTAACAGGATAACTATCAAAGTAGTTGTAAGGCTCACATGTGATATAATGTATGCAGACCCTCTCTTCTGAGACAAAGCCACAGGCAAAAGTTTTCCTAGCTATTTTATAACCTCCTGACCAAACTGAGATTCATTCTTGAAATTCTGACTTTTGCAAATATGTTTCCTCTGTGGCTTCCTGGTGGCTTAGACGGTAAAGCATCTGCCTGCAATGCGGGAGACCCAGGTTTGATTCCTGGGTCGGGAAGATCCCCTGGAGAAGGAAATGGCAATCCACTCCAGCACTCTTGCCTGGAAAATCCCACGGACGGAGGAGCCTGATAGGCTACAGTCCATGGGGTCGCGAAGAGTCGGACACGACTGAGCGACTTCACTTTCCTCTGTGACTCTGCCTGCATTCTAGTCAATGTCATTAAATTCTGGCAGATTTTTAGGTCCTCATTTAGGTTGAAATGAATGTAACCGTTACCCAGTTCTTGACAAGCCAGCACAACTGAAGGCACAAAGTCCCATAGAATTCTCTGGCAGAAAGATCTAAAGCAAAAAACTATAATTGCACAAACAGCATTGACCCTCAAGATCATTCTCCCTGTGTTTTATTTTACATAGTGTTTATTTTCTTTAATTCTAGGTTTACCACTGAAGGCCATTCTTCACCTTGATTTTAGTTCTAGAATGATATGAAGACATCTTGAATTTTATCTCCAAGCCTGTGATGTATACTAAAATTCTCCCTAAATTTTCTTCTTCAGGATTCCTGAAATAGATGCTGTGGCCCTCAGGAATAAGGGTCTGTTTCTTCTATCTTTCATCTTTTCCTTTTAGTGTTCTCTACAGGTTAGGGTTGGAGAAGGCATTCAGTAAGAAATGTTCTCAAAATAAAAGGCAGTCTCTAGGATTTCTGTAGATTACCTAATGTAATGCACCTACCAATCTTCACTATATTATCAAAAAAATTAATGTGTTAATTCAAAAAGAGGCTTTTTGCTCATAAATGCAACTAGTGGGCAGTCACATAGCTGCAGGATTCAGCAGAGCTCAGCCACTGGGAACTTGGGTCTCCATGCAGCCACAGTCAGGTACTTTTCAGATGGTACTCTCTGGTGCCTGTGCTTGGCCAGAGAGGCTGGTGAGCCTGGACGGCTAAGTCAACACTGTTACAGTCTAGTCAGCACTGTCACCTATACTTCTGCAGCCTGGCATGTTGCAGTCCATGGGGTCGCAGAGAGTTGGACACGACTGGGTGACTGAACAACAACAAGCTTCTGGGGCTGGAAACAATGTCACTAGTAACTGTGGGTAGACCTTCAACCTTTCTCATGTCTTTTATGTTATTTCTCTGCAGAGTGAGTTCACTCCTCCTCTCCTCTACTAGAACACACTAATTCCCTTCTCCAGGGGATCTTCCCAACTCAGGAATTGAACCCAGGTCTCCTGGATTGCAGGCAGATTCTTTACCATCTGAATCCCCAGGGAAGCCCAGACCTTCAACCTTTCTCATGCCTGCTTTGTCATTTCTCTGGAGAATGAATATGCTCCTCCTTGCCTCTCCTGCGGCTGCTGCTGCTGCTGCTAAGTCACTTCAGTTGTGTCAGACTCTGTGCGACTCCATAGATGGCAGCCCCCCAGGCTCCCCCGTCCCTGGGATTCTCCAGGCAAGAAAACTGGAGTGGGTTGCCATTTCCTTCTCGAATGCATGCAAGTGAAAAGTGAAAGTGAAGTCACAGTCATGTCCGACTCCTAGCGACCCCATGGACTGCAGCCTACCAGGCTAGTCCATCCATGGGATTTGCCAGGCGAGAGTACTGGAATGGGGTGCCATTGCCTTCTCCCCTTGCCTCTCCTAGAACACACAAATGGGTATAAAAGAACTCAGCATATATTCACCTTCTTGGTGTGGAATCTTGTATTGTGCCCCATACAGAGAGTTAGATCTTGTCATCCCTGTTTTCTAAGTGGGAGAAATTAAGTATAATTATAATCCTGGTTCATAACCCCATTTTTGGTTGAGTCCAAAATGAATACTCCTATGTCCCAACTTTTTACTTTATTTTATTTTTTGCCCCAACTTTTTAAAGAAAATATTCAGTGTGTCATTATTTAATATTCTTAGAAGAAATATTCTTCAGGGAGGGGAAAAGATGATTCAGGTCTTGAATGCACATTTCCTTATTTCTTTAGTTTAACATATCTCATTTAGAAGCTGGACATGTACATGACTATTTTGCTGTTTGCTACTGACTGAACAGAAAGAATATCGTGAAATTGAAAGAAGTATGTTTCAAAGTCCACTGAAGTTCCCCATGTACAAAAATAAACCATGTCGTTATCTGAGCTTTGAGTGGCAGCGCGTATCATTATGTTCCTTTGTTTCTCACTTCCTTCGAGACCACGCTCATCTGACTTGCTGTGTGCCTAAGAGAGCCCGTGGCATTTTATGCTCCGGGAGAACTGAACACAAATTCCCAAAGATGCAGAATTTAGTGCTATGTACCCTTATTTTCATGCTGGTATCCCATTTAGGCAGTTAATTTTCCATAAAAAGCAGAAATACCGCCTTCTTTCTCTTCTCAGTCAAGAATAACAGCCTGCAGCTTGCCCCCAGTTGCTCTCATTTTGCTTAAATGGACCCCTGAAGTATTTTATGATTATCTTTATTAGTTGGAGACTATATCCAGGCTTGAAATAATTCTAATGAAAAGAAAACTTCTATTAAAATATTCTAACTAGTTTCAATTGGCCATATTACTGCAATGGAAAATTCCCTAATGGCCAAACCCTTTAAAGCTAATCTGCTTTAACATGTTTTAAAACTGATGTGCCTTTTGAGATTTAGGTGTTAGCATGCACAGTGTTTTCTTTTCCTAGTCTTATATTCACTCATTATTTCATTTTCCCTTAACTTTTTGAAAATGAGATAACCCAATGCTATTCCCTAGAGCTGCATGCTGAGTTAAGAGCAAATTTCTGTACTCAAACTATCATTCAAACAATTCACATGATTGTGTTGAGTTGGGGTGACAAGGTGGAAAATGGCCCAAAGCTAGTCACACCTGGGTTTAAATTTCAACTTCATTACTTTCTGGCTTAGTGAACTTGAGAAAATTAGTTCACCTCCATGAGCTCCCATTTCTTCCTCTGTAAAATTATGATACTATTGCTCATTTTGTGGTGAATATGAAATATGGCATTGGATAGAACAGGCATTCAACACCTGATAGCTACTCCATAGGTAATTCAATACACAGTTTTAACAGTCATCAATGAAATGCTAAGGAAACCGAGTTTTCAAAGTCAAAGAAACACTTCAGAGAAGATTTCTTGGGGAGTGTATTTGATTTCTGGCTGCAAATTTTCTTCTAGACACTAAATTGAATATTCAGAAAAATATATGGTCCTCATAAGGTATAAATATTTATATCCATGAGCTAATTATGTCCCATTGAAATTTTGTTAAGAAGACAGCCTGAGATACATGCTCTTGTGAAGCTTCTGACTATCCATGTTTTATGAAAGAATCTTCTAATTATCAAAAGAGGTGAGCTTTTATCTTTTTCATCCCTTATGAGGTACAGGAACTTGATATATCATAAACTACCTATAACTCTTACTTTACCATAAATGGAAGGCAATGATAGCTCAGACTTGCTGTACTGATGATTAGAATAAGTACTGAAAATAATGCTTACAAAATACCTTCAATGCTTCAGAGGCACCGTGCTCTCATTCAAAGTTCGAATTGTTCAGAAGCAAAAGGTAGAAACACTGAGACTTGTGAAGGTATAACACACCCTGACACCATTATGTGCAATTCTTAGGGAATAAAACACTCAACACCATGGAGGAACAGATGGCAAAGAAAGCTTGTTCAAGTCTGTGCCTCCTTGGAGACTGCTCTCTGCTAGAAATAATACTGTGGAGCTCTAGGAAGCCAGACACGGCCCCAGAGAGAGGAAGTTCATGAAGTGCAGAAAGGACCTCATCTTTTCTAAAGCTTTTCCTGGGAGAGTTCTCATTTCTGCATTTCTGGACTATAGATGGTCAAAAAAGTGTTAAGGGAAATCAGTCCCACTGTGACTGAGATAAATCCTTTCAAAGACTTAGGGAAAAGTAGAAAGTGTACAAGTACTCTAAGATTTCTTATCTCTTAGAAACTCATTTTGTAAATCCCCATGAACAACACAACTATTTTAAATATAGTAGCACAGAAGGGGAGGCTCTAAGTGGATTATCCATATAACATTTTTACGATGCTGAAAGGGAAGAGAGAGCTCTTATAGGCCAATTAGATGAGCACTTTGCATGCGTGACAGACTGATGTTTAACATTTGCAGCAATGAAGGAGAGAAGCAGAAACAAAATTGTCCTATAAATAAACTGCTGAACTTTAGCATGTGCCATATTAAGAAATTTTCAATCTTAACTCACAAACTGTGTGGTTTGAATTATAATTATTTCTGTAGTCTTTGGAACAATTGTGGGCATCATAAGTAAATTATATTTATTCATTCAGCAAATATTATTAAGCACCTATCAAATGCCAAAAACGTTATCAAACACTGAAATTTTAAAAACACAAACAGTCAAGAGCCTGTCTTTAAGAGCTCCCAGTCTGGCAGAAGTAACTGTAGGCTGGTGCAATGGTGCTCAGAGGTAGTGAGTCCTGAGATGCTACCCAAGTGCTGAACTTTCCAAGTGAATTACACATATTGCCTCTTCGTCTTGTTCCTGGTGATCCCTACAGTATTTTATTCTTGTTCTGCATATCAAAGCATTATCTTAATTAAAAAGGGGGTGCAAGTCCAACCAGGGCAGTATAAAATGAGGAGTTTGTTAAGGAGAATGCGTCATTCCTATTATGGAGAACACCTAAGTTAAATTAAAGAGGGTGAATGTAACAACTAAAATTCCATAGAGACCATTAATTTTACTTTAAAATATTGTTTCTGTCAATGAACACAAGGAAACTACAAAGAGTGATGAATCCATTCAGCACGATTAAAACATTATTCCATTTCAAAGAAACTGTATCTGCTTTCTCACTAAATTGTCAGAACCAGGTAAATGAAACAGGCATATCTTTTTCCTCTAAATTTATGATTTTGCATCTCCAGTTCACCCTTGCTTCTTTTCTATAGACCAAGTGGTATCCTCCTTTTTCTAGGGTTAATTCTCTCACTTGTGCCCCTATTATTATACCTTCTGCTACAGTTCTCACCTCTGGATGCTGTTGGGGCCCCACTCTGCTTTAATTAAATTAGGTTCTCTCCGACTAGAGCTAGGACTTAAGTATTCTAAGATATTTTGCAGGAGATTTCAGTGTTCAGCCAGGATGAGAACACTTTCTTACCATCTTTGAGATCTTACTCAACAGTTATCCAGTGTCTCTAACGTACCATGTCAGAAAAATTATCTAAAATTTGAAAAAAAGGCCAAAAAAGTGATGGTACATTTCAATATCACGTTGGAGCTACGTGCATATTGTCTTGAGGAATGTACTTAATCCACATCATATCTTTACTACTGATTAGAAGTCAGAATTGGAGACTTAGAGAAGACACATTTTAATCTGCAAATTTTTGTCCAATAGAGATGCAAATAATTTCTGACTGGTACAACCGATAACTTCAGTGACTTATGGCCTGTTGGACATGAACATGTTTTATGTCTAATCCAGTAATCCTATCATAGCATATCTTTGTTAGATTGCCTTTAACAATCTCAGCTTCTCAGCTGCTATAGGAACAGGTCATAGTATCACACTGCTTCCTTCATTAATTAATGTTACATAAAATCTTTGACTTTATATTGCCGTTTGTTAAGATATTTTACCTTTTTGAAAATTATATTTTAAACACTTTCAATTTCTCCCCAGTTATTAGATTCCTCCTAAAAGATGTTAATGTTTATCTAATGTTAAAATTTTAAAAAGAAAAATTTTCCTGGTTCCCTTTCAAGAAGTCCTTATCTTCCTTCTCCTTTTTCAAAAACCTGGAAAGAATTGTTCACTGCTACTACTGCCATTCTATTACTTCTCACTTGCTCCTCAACTCACCCCAATGCAGATTCATGCTTCCACTGATTCACTGCATTGATTTTATAATGTGGTCAAGCTCATCCATATCCTCTTTGCTGCTGAAATCAATGGACATGTCTCAGTCTTTAACTCACTTAACACTCTAGCCTCGTTTGTCCCCTTGAAATCATCTCCTTCCCTGGGCTTCTACAACATTATATTCTCTTGATTTTCCTCTTGTTTCTCTGGCCACCCTTTTTATAAATTGCTTTCTTTTTCAATTGTAGTCCTCTTTTCTCATTCTCTCTCATTTATGTACGTAAGTGCTCATAACAGCTTTACTTATAATAGCCCCAAGCTGCAATTGACACATGCCCTTCAGTGGGTGAGTCAATAAACTGATGCATCCATGTCATGGAATACTTTTCAGCAATATAAAACCAAATTATTTACACATATTCTCAACTACTTGGATGAATCATCAGAAAATTAGGGTGGATGAAAAAAGCCAGTTCTAGAAGGTTACAAACTATATGATTCCATGTATAAAATATCCTTGACATGACAAAATTACAGAAATGGAGAACAGATCAGTGGTAGCCAAGATCTGAGGAAGTGGAGGGGTTGGAAGAGAAGTGGATGTTACTCCAAATTGGAATAGAAAGGGTCTATGTAGTGATGGAAATATTCACTGTGGATATCCTGGTTGTGATACTGTGAGAGTTTTACAAGATGTTACAAGTTTTACAAGATGAAATTGGGTAAAGGGTGTAGAGGATCTCTATTATTTCTTACAACTTTGTGTAAGCCTATGTGAAAAAATGAAAGTGTTAGTTGCTCAGTTGTGTCCGACCCTTTGAGACCCTATGGACTGTAGCCCACTAGGTTCCTCTGTCCATGGGATCCTCCAGGCAAGAATACTAGAGTGAGTAGCCATTCCCTTCTACAGGGGATTTTTCTGACCAAGGGAACGAACCCAGATCACCTGCACTGCAGACAAATTCTTTACTGTCTAAGCCACCAGGGAAGCTCCAAGAACACCAGAGTGGATAGCCATTTGCTTCTTTGGGGGTTCTTCCTGACCCAGTGATTGAACCTGGGTCTCCTGCATTGCAGATGAATTCTTTACCATCTGAACCACCAGGGAAGCTTGGCTAAGACTGTAACTATCTCAAAATAAAACTTGATTAAAAAACTAATTTAGTTATGTAGTAATTAGTTATTAATCATAAGTAGATTTTGCTATTCAAATATATCAGTTCAACACAATTCATAGATTGGTTTAGCAGAAAAATTGTGTTGAGTAAAAAATTTTACTTTTAGTAAACACTTATATTGGATGATTTCATCATCTGGACTAGTAATTTGAATGAGCTAACAGGTATGTGCAGAATAAGGATAACTGAATGTTATTATATACTGATATTGTGAGTGATCAAGAAAGCAAATTGAAAGTAGCTTTGATGACATAAATCCATCATAACTATGTCTGTGGGTCAACTGATTTGAATCATAAATACATCTAATGCTACTAACGATGGCAAAAACTCAATTTCATATGGGAAGAAATAAATTAAGCAACACTAAAATAAAGCTATGAGAATACAATATTTACCAAGAGGTTACTAATTTGGCAACTACAACCATTAAGAATGAAGAAAGGCACATATAAACAAGTAAATATCTCTAAGAAGCCAATAAATGTCACTAAATTCACACAATAAAGCACAAGCATTTGGTTCAGGTCATTACTTTACTCATTTAATTTTACCTCAAAAAAAATTTAAATAGCTTGGTTATTTGATATGTTAGAAGTAGAAAAATAGAATCTGTGAGAGTATCTAAATATAAATTGAGAATATTCTGCAAGGATAATGATTATTTTGGGGAGAGGAATCCAATTAATATGTTGGGTTGGTAAAAGTGGGAAGGGGAATTTTTAATTTTTATTCTATATGCATTGATATTTTTGAATATTTTACCAGTATGCATTTCTTTATTTACTAATTTTATAAGGAATAAAATGGAAAATAAAAATTGGACATGAAAAAAAACACAGATAAATTCTATTGTAAGAAGTAAGAAAATTATTCCAATTAAGTAAAGATATATAAATCCTTCATGAGAAAAGCCAAGAGAATAAAAGACAGTAATTTCTTTTTAAGGAGAATTAATCACCAAGGAATGTCAGCTCCTATCAGCTGGTGTGCTGGTAGCTTAGTTTCTGTTCTCATATAAAACCCAAGTGAACACTTTGTAAGAGAAATTTCTAAAGGAGTCCTAACAAAAACTATAATGTGCAAGGCGTCACTGAGGAAGTCAGCTGACTTTTTTTTTTCTAACAGTAGGGAATATAGATTAGGGTAGAAAAAACAATCACTGTTTCTGGTAATAATGCAATAACTTAATAGAGTTTTGTGATAAGAGAAGCTACATTTAAAATTAGCTGCAGTTTGGCCTTGGCACTTCATTACTTTTTCTTTTCTTTTTTTAAAATAATGTGAAGTCATAAGAATGAGTTTTTACAAACCTGGGCAAGGATATAACCAGCGCTTGACTCCATTTAGCTAACGTGTTTTCTGATGAATGGATTTCTATATTTCCTTAGGTATAACTATTTTATAAGGTTTCTATAGAATCCAAAACATAAAGAGTAATCTGTTTTTCTACTCTGTAATAACATCTGGTCAAATAACAGCTTTCCTGTAACCTAGAGCATTGCTATAATATTGGCTAAGTCTGTTGCTGACTTTGGGGAACAAATTCCTGGAAGCAGAGGTGCCTTCCCAAATCTCAAGATTTGTTAGAAAAGCCTGTTTGGGTAAGAAATAAAGAAAGATCTTACCATGCAAACCCAGAAGACACCAATCTCAAAGAGCAACAACAAAGAGAAAAAAAGAGAGAGAGGAAAAAAAAGAACACACTGAAGCCAGTTTTATCTGTGATAGAACATTATCTTTTTCAAGTATCATAGCTGATGATTTTCAATTTGGAAAAGAGAAAAAGCCAATGCTCCATGAATGTACCAAAATAGGACACAATTCTTTCTTTGAAATTATTAATCTGGTAGATCACAGTAGGCCAATTCCAAAGCGTTTTTAGTCTTTGTTATTTACAGCAATTAATCTTTTATCTGACAGGCCAGTTATAGAAAGAGGATATTGTAATAAAATAACCCAAGAGATAAAGAAGACCTGAATCTCAAAGGAAAATTTTTTTTCATTTGGAAACCAAATAGAAGTAGAACAAAAAATTTGCTGCCAACAAAGTCTGCTGTATCCTGGAGAGAAATAGGAAACAGTGAATACTTGTGAGACACAGAACTGATAAGACCACATTCTGGTGCAGAGGAGAGCAATGAAACCCGCACTGGTGGTCTCTTCAGTTTTCTGATCTTTCTAAAGATAGTACTTTTATGGAGATTAAAGGATAGCATATCTTACCATTTTTATTCTGTCAAAAAACAATGGTATTGTCACCATTTTAATGTTAGATTTACAATGAAACTCTTCCTAGCAATAAATCTAGGTTAATGATACAGTAAATGCAGTTTTCACACAGCCTGTTTTCAAGCTTTATACATAATTCTTGGTTGTCATGACATTAATTGCTTCTTTACAATGTTTATTTGTATGTTGTTTATATGAATGCCAATATGCATACTTTTGCAGTTATTTTTCACAGAAAATGGTTCATAAATGGCCATGTTAATGTAATATAAAGATGGCTATTGAGAATGGCTGAGCTAGTCCTAAAGGAAATCAATCCTGAATATTCATTGGAAAGACATGCTAAAGCTGAAGCTCCAATACTTTGGCCACCTGATGCGAAGAGCTGACTCACTGGAAAAGACCCTGATGCTGGGAAAGATTGAGGGTAGGAGGAGAAGGGGACATCAGAGAATGAGATGGTTGGATGGCATCATTGACTTAATGGACATGAGTTTGAGCAAACTCTGGGAGATAGTAAAGGACAGGGAAGCCTGGTATGCTGCCATCTATAGGTCACAAGGAGATGGACATGACTGAGAAACTGAAAAATTGAGAGTGGCTAAGAAAGGCAATGCCAAAGAATGCTCAAACTACTGCACAATTGCACTCATCTCAACACGCTAGTAAAGTAATGCTCAAAAGTCTCTAAGCCAGGCTTCAGCAATATGTGAACCACGAACTTCCAGATGTTAAAGCTGGTTTTAGAAAAGGCAGAGGAACCAGACACCAAATTGCCAACATCCGCTGGATCATGGAAAAAGCAAGAGAGTTCCAGAAAAACATCTATTTCTGCTTTATTGACTATGCCAAAGCCTTTGACTGTGTGGATCACAGTAAACTGTGGAAAATTCTGAAAGACATGGGAATCCCAGACCACCTGACCTGCCTCTTGAGAAATTTGTATGCAGGTCAGGAAGCAACAGTTAGAACTGTACATGGAACAACAGACTGGTTCCAAATAGGAAAAGGAGTATGTCAAGGCTAAATACTGTCACCCTGCTTATTTAACTTCTATGCAGAGGACATCATGAGAAACACTGGGCTGGAAGAAGCACAAGCTGGAATCAAGATTGCCAGGAGTAATATCAATAAGCTCAGATATGCAGATGACAAAACCCTTATGGCAGAAAGTGAAGAGGAACTCAAAAGCCTCTTGATGAAAGTGAAAGTGGAGAGTGAAAAAATTGGCTTAAAGCTCAACATTCAGAAAACGAAGATCATGGCATCTGGTCCCATCACCTCATGGGAAATAGATGGGGAAACAGTGTCAGACTTTATTTTTGGGGGCTCCAAAATCACTGCAGATGGTGACTGCAGCCATGAAATTAAAAGACGCTTACTCCTTGGAAGAAAAGTTATGACAACCTAGACAGCATATTCAAAAGCAGAGACATTACTTTGCCAACAAAGGTCCGTCTAGTCAAGGCTATGGTTTTTCCAGTGGTCATGTATGGATGTGAGAGTTGGACTGTGAAGAAAGCTGAGCACCGAAGAATGGATGCTTTTGAACTGTGGTGTTGGAGAAGACTTGAGAGTCCCTTGGACTGCAAGGAGATCCAACCAGTCCATTCTGAAGGAGATCAGCTCTGGGATTTCTTTGGAAGGAATGATGCTAAAGCTGAAGCTCCAGTACTTTGGTCACCTCATGTGAAGAGTTGACTCATTGGAAAAGACTCTGATGCTGGGAGGGATTGGGGGCAGGAGGAGAAGGGGACGATAGAGGATGAGATGGCTGGATGGCATCACTGACTCGATGGACATGAGTCTGAGTGAACTCCGGGAGCTGGTGATGGACAGGGAGGCCTGGCGAGCTTCGATTCATGGGGTCGCAAAGAGTCGGACATGACTGAGTGACTGAACTGAAGCTTTAAAAGCTACCATACCAAAGGATTCCTTTTCTTTAGGATTTTGATTATTTCATCCTAGTATTGATAGTTTTCAACGCCCCTCCAGGTCTCTGATTTGGACACCTGTTTCCACAATCTCTAGATTTCTTCCTATTAATTGGTGTCCTAGCTAATCTAAATCAAGCTGTTATTATCAGGGTTCAGTAGTTCTGTACGGGTAACCACTTACTGTAGGGGTAACCTACATGGGCAACTAAACCCTTCAGTGGAGACCTCTAATCTGCACTAAGGCCACCTGGACACAGAGTAGAAATTCATCTTGGCTGGATAACTGTTCATTTTTAATTTTCAGAAATGTCAATACCACCTATTCTACTCATTGTGTCCTGGAAGCACACTGACCACCCTACTCTCCACCTTCTTCCCCAACAACAAATCCAGTTTAATAGGCAGAACATTAAGGAGATTTCATAAATAGTTCTTAGATAAATGAATGAATAAATGCATTATAACTGTTGTTATAATGCATTATAAATGCAGTATACACTTGTTTGGAGAAATCTTGAATTGCGTCATTTTATTTTTAAAAATTGAAACTACCTGAAGCATTTCATAAAAATTTTGAATGGTACACAAGAGTGTATGAGTTAAAAAGTAAGTTTCCCTTCCACCAGGGAACTCAGAAACTGCTCTCTTCTGTATCTTTCCACTTACAATCAATGGAAAACAAAGTATGTATGTACATATCCAGACACTTTCACCATTTTTCACAAATAAGATTATATTCTAAACACACTCCTACACATTAATTTTTATTTAGTAATAAACCTTATGGATTATTTATAGCATTACATATAGATCTTCATTCTTTTTCATAACTAGATAGTATTCCAATGTATGAAGTATATTATTAATATTTTTAAATTATACTTGTGGATTTAGAATACAGGGAATGTAAGGTAAACCATAGTTTTGCAAGATTATAAACTCAAAGGGTTCAATAGATTTTTTCTTAATGACCTTGAGCATCTGGGTAAAGATATTAGAGAAAAAGAATAAACAACAATTGCAAAAACAAACAAAAAGTAGAACAAAGGATCCTTTTATACTTGAACCTCTGAGAAATAAACATCTGCTTTATCTTTTCCATAACTTATTTTTCTGGTAAGAAATGAGATGAATTAAAACATGACTTTATTCAGAGCTTGGGAGCAGGGAATTAATAATGATGGAAGGAGGAAAGCTAGAGATAGAGGACTGAAGATCAAAGTAGCATGCACAGACCTGACAAGAAGCAGGTCTTTGATTTCATGTCAACCACTATTTCCTGAGTGATTACTGCAGTCAAGATGCTTACTCGCTTTTAATCTGCAAAGACAAATGACAATTCAGCACAACATATGTTCAGTCCCAGGTGAGTGATTATAGATTGTAATTGCTAAAAGAGTCTGCTGAAAATATTAACACTGCATGTAGCTTCCTTCTAGGCCAAAGGGAAGTACTGTTGTTTTTAATGGTCTGCTGCTATGGGGGAGAGTTTGGTGCTGCTAAATGAGAGATTGTCTCCTCAGAATAATAATCTAGATAGGCCAATATGTCACATGTGATTCAATAATTTCCATGCAATTTTTATATTATTTACTATTCATATAAACCCTGAGTTTTAGGTGTTTTATGTACTCTGATAAAATCAAATATTTGAAATAATTCTAAAGAAATAAATATTACTCAAACAACTGATTATTAATTAACCATCTTAGCCACAAACAGAAATCCTTGCACAATATTTCATAAATATTATATGTATGTCTGTGAACACTAGTATCATGTCTGATTTTGCATTTTTTTCTTCTACTTCATATGATACAGTGGGGAAAATATAATTTGGGGGATCAGATCAGCCGGTGCTCATATTTCAATTCAACTATTCAGCTACTAGTTGAGTCATTTCTGTGAAGGCTTTTGTGGTCCCAGTTTTTGGTGGTATTGTGGGGAGTAAATGAGGTAAACTGTGTAAGAGGTTTATTGAGCTAAAAATATAAAACAAAAATATGCATTGATATACATTTGTCAAATAATATACTTCATATTCTACTGTATTAAGTCATACATCTAATATTTATTAATATTTAATTTATTAATTTTATATTAACTAATATAACTATAATGTTATATTATTATTCCCAAAGCCTTAAATTAAAAATTTCTGGCACAAATTAAAGTTGGAATAGTAAAGCAGAGGAAAAGAAACAATTTTTACTTTTACAATTATTTTACTATTTGCACAAGTATGTTTTGCATTAACATCTATTGAAAAATAATGTTATTATAAGAAGTTAATAAAGTGTTTAATTCTGCTTGCTTTCTTAGACACTATATAAACCAGTAGATTAAAAAATTTTTATGTGTGTATATATATATATATATATATCTTAAAAAATTCTGTTATAGTCTATTTACACTCCAGTTAAAGTTCTACCATTCTAGAGGCACTAGAGGTAAAGAACCTGCCTGCCAATGCAGGAGACTTAAGAGATGCAGGTTCAGTCCCTGGGTTGAAAGATCCCCTGGCAAAGGGCATGGCAACCCATTCCAGTATTCTTGCCTGAAGAATCCCATGGAGAGAGGAGCCTGGCAGGCTACAGTCCATAGGGTTGAAGAGAGTCAGACACAACTGAAGGGATTTAGCACACACACACACATCCTTCAGTATTGTGTCTCCCTTTCTAGATCAGTACCTGGCTTGTAGTTTGCTTAAATCTCTCCATAACTCATATATAATCATCATTTTCTATCACTAAGTATGCTTCTTCAAGTCAATTCCTAGATAACCACAGTGGAGCCATAGCACTTCATCATTAACTGTATAATCTGTACATGATACAAACAAGAAGTCAAGAAAGTTATTAAATATACTTGGTAATAGTTATTAGTCTCCAAGGCAAGAATATGCAATGGGAAAAAGATAGTCTCTTCAGTAAGTGGTGTTGGCAGAACTGGATAACTACATGTAAAAGAATGAAATTAGAGCACTTCCTAACACCATACACAAAGATAAACTCAAAATGGATTAAAAACTTGAGACCAGAAACTATAAAATGCTTAGAAGAAAACACAGGCAGAACACTGTCTGACACAAATCATAGCAAGATCCTCTATGACCCACCTCCTATAATAATGGAAATGAAAACAAAAGTAAACAAGTTGGACCTAAGTAAACTTAGAAGCTTTTGCACAGAAAAGGAAAATATAAACAAGGTGAAAAGATAACCCTCAGAATAGGACAAAATAATAGCAAATGAAAGAACTGACAAAGGATTAATTTCCAAAATATACAAGCAGCTCATACAAGTCAGTACCAGAAGAACAAAGAGCCCAATCAAAAAGTGCAAAAAAGACTTAAAGAGACATTTCTCCAAAGAGGACACATGGATGGCTAATAAACACATGAAGAGATGCTCAACATTGCTCATTATTAGAGAAATGCAAATCAAAACTACAGTGAGATATCACCTCATACTAGTCAGGATGGCCATCATCAAAAAATCCACAAACAATAAGTGTTAGAGAGGATGTGGAGTAAAAGGAACCCTCTTGCACCGCTGGTAGGAATGTAAATTGATACAGCCACTATGGAAGACAGTATGGAGATTCCTTAAAAAACTAGGAATAAAACCACCATACGACCCAGCAATACCACCTCTGGGCATATACCCTGAAGAAACTAAAATTGAAAAAGACACATGTACCACAATATTCATTGCAGCACTATTCACAATGGCTAGGACATGGAAGCAACCTAGATGTCCAACTACAGATGAATGCAGAAAGAAGCTGTGGTACATATATACAATGGAAAACTACTCAGCCATAAAAAGGAACACATTTAAGTCAGTTCTAATGAGGTGGATGAACCTAGAGCCTAATACACAGAGTGACATAAGTCAGAAAGAGAAAAACAAATAAGGTACATTAACCTATATATATGAAATCTAGAAAGATGGTACTGATGAACCTATTTGCAGGGCAGCAGTGGAGATGCAGACACAGAATACACTTATGGACAAGGACGGGGGAGAGAAGGGGAGGGTGAGATGAATGGAGAGAGTAGCATGGAAGCATGTATACTAACAGATGTAAAACAGATAGCCTGTGGAAATTTTCTATATGACTCAGAACTCAAACTGGGAATCTGTAACAACCTAGATGGGTGGGAAAGGGTGATAGGGGAGGGAGGTTCAAGAGGAAAGGGGGCGTATCTGAAGATACCACTTGCAGATGGAGTGATTGAGAAAACTTATTTTTATTTAAATCTATAATATTAAACGGAGAAGGCAATGGCACCCCACTCCAGTACTCTTGCCTGGAAATCCCATGGACGGAGGAGCTTGGTAGGCTGCAGTCCATGGGGTTGCTGAGTCGGACATGACTGAGCGACTTCACTTTCACTTTTCACTTTCCTGCATTGGAGAAGGAAATGGCAACCCACTCCTGTATTCTTGCTTGGAGAATCCCAGGGACAGAGGAGCCTGGTGGGCTGCCGTCTATAGGGTCACACAGAGTTGGACACGACTGAAGTGACTTAGCAGCAGCAGCAGCAGCATGATATTAAAAAAAGTAAGCATCAAAATATTATGGGATATGAACTGTATAGTACTCAAAAGAAAGAATACAAAAGTTGAAATAATGAAATGACATGTAGAATAGGCTATGACAGAAGTGTACCAATCCAGAATTTACTCCCAATAAGGGTAGACTAGGTAATTTGGTTTTATCTGCCAAACTATAACAATTATCTGAAAAGCTGAGAAGCAAAATAATTAATAATTGTATGAAGACACTGAAAAGCTTTAAAAGTAGTATCAATTTTTATATCTAAAATCCGGGAGAATAACAGAACCCCAAAAGGTGAGCCTCATCTTTGGGCTTCTTTTCTTCTAGAGTTAGCTGCTGATCCCATAAAATGTGACAGATTTTAAGAGGTAGAGCAGGGCTGTTGACAAACTATGGAGGCTAGAGTGACAAATAATTAGTTTGGAGGCTCTAAGGAGGGATTATCTAGTATATGTCCTAAGCTTTGAGACTCAACCCCAAGGTACTACAAACTAAAAGGAAGGATGAACTGACAATTGACTAGCACTAAAACGAAAGGAGAACCAGTGTTAAATGATCTCTGTTGGGATATAAGGATTTGGATGCCAAGTACTCATAGTAGCCTGCCAGATGTAATTATTAATTCCTACATATTTTCATATGCAATATTTAATTCAGAAGTAGTCAGGAACATAAGAATACAAACCCACAGGATCACAAAAGCAATAGACAATAAAAACAGAATGATCAGATACAGAATTAAAAGTATGATTTAATATGTTCAGGGAAATAAAAAGACAAATTTAAGAGTTTGAGGAGAGAAAAAGATATGTTTAAAAGAGCCTGCTGCTGCTTCTAAGTCGCTTCAGTCGTGTCTGACTGTGCGACCCCATAGACGGCAGCCCACCAGGCTCCCCGTCCCTGGGATTCTCCAGGCAGGAACACTGGAGTGGGTTGCCATTTCCTTCTCCAATACATGAAAGTGAAAAGTGAAAGTGAAGTCGCTTAGTCATGTCCGACTCCTAGCAACCCCATGGACTGCAGCCTACCAAGCTCCTCTGTTCATGGGATTTTCCAAGCAAGAGTACTGGAGTGGGGTGCCATAGCATTCTCCGTTAAAAGAGCCTAATGGAGAGTATATGGGAAGATGCCAGAAGAATAGGATGGGGAGACCACTTTCTCCCCCACAAATTCATCAAAAGAACATCTAAACACTGAGTAAATTCCACAAAACAACTGAATGCTGGCAGAGGACATCAGGCACCCAGAAAAGCAGCCCATTGTCTTCGAAAGGAGGTAGGAAAAAATATAAAAGACAAAAAGAGAGACAAAAGCGGTAGGGATGGAGCTCCGTCCAGGGAATAGAGTCTTAAAAAGAGAGAAGTTTCTAAACACCAGGAAAAACTCTCACTGCCGAGTCTGTGGTGAGCCTCAGAACCACAGAGGGCAACATAATTGGGAGGAAAAATAAATAAATAATTAAAACCCACAGATTACGTGCCTATCGGTAACTCCCCCAGCGGAGAAGCAGCGCCACTAGCAAGCGGGGCTGGGCAGGGAGGCGCAGGCTGCATTGCTTAGAGTAGGGACTGGCCCTGAATGCCCTAAGGGCAATCTGAGGGAACTAACTTGGGATAGCAAACCAGACTGTGGGATAGCTACATGCGAAAAGTCCTAACCTAAGACACCGCCAGGCCTGTGCACAGAACAAAGGACTGAGCAGAGCTAGCCAGCTGCAAACCATCCCCCTCCGGTGACAGGCAGCCAGAGCCGGAAGGGGGCAATCGCGGCCCCAGAGAGGCATTATCTACCAAACTGTAAGCAGGCTTTGTTGCTAAGACTTCTTGGGATTCTGGATGGTCAACATCCACCTGAGAAGATGCGCAGGTTGTACACCCAGAAAACTGAGCACCAGGGACGGGGGAGGCGATAAGATGCAGTGACCGTGCTCACCAAACACCTGATCACCTGAGCTGCTTGGACCTGGGAAGGGCACAAAGCGCAGGCCCAACCGAGTCTGCACCTCTGAAGACTACCTGAGTGCCTGAACCTGAGCGGCTTAGACCTGGGAGGTACATGCAGCCCAGGGCTGGCCTCAGATGGTTCCTGGAGGAGCAACCTAGAGCCTAAGCAGTGTAGACAGGGAAAGCACAGACCCCGTGAGTGGGGGCAAACCCAGTGTGGCTGAGACAGTGTGAGCACACACTGTTATTTGTTTGCAGCGTCCCTCCCTCCCCACAGCACGACTGAACAAGTGGGCCTAAAAAAGTGTCCACCACTGCCCCCTTGTGTCAGGGAGGAAGTTAGACACTGAAGAGACCAGCAAACAGAAGAAGCTAAAACAGAGGGACCCTCCTTGGAAGTGACAGGTGCAATAGATTAAAACCCTGTAGTTAGAACCGACTACATAGGAAGGTGCCTATAGATCTTGGGAAATATAAGCCAGATCAAGAAACTATCCGAAAATGAACTGATCCCACACTGCCCACAACACCACCAGAGAAAGACTAGATATATTTTTACTATCATTCTTAATTTTTTTAATTAAAAAAATTTTGTCCTCTATCACTCCTTTAATTTTCATTTTTATAACCTACTATTACTTTGAAAAAAAAAAAAAAAGAGAGACCCTATTTTTTAAAGCAAACTTCATATATTTATATTTTATAATTTTTGTGACTTTTTTTTCCCTTTTCTTTAATATTGTATTTTTGAAAATCCAACCTCTACTCTAGATTTTTAATCTTTGCTTTTTGGTATTTGTTATCAATTTTGTACCTTTAAGAACCCAATCTTCAGTACCCATTTTTACTTGGAAGTGAGATTACTGGCTTGACTACTCTCTCCCCCTTTGGACTCTCCTTTTTCTCCACCAAGTCGCCTCTAGCTCCTCCCTCCCCCTTCTCTTCTCTACCCAACTCTGTGAATCTTTGTGTGTTTCAGACGGTGGAGAACACTTAGGGAACTGATTACTGGCTGGATCTGTCTCTCTCCTTTTCATTCCCCCCTTTATCCTCCTGACTACCTCTGTCTCTTTCCTCCCTTTTCTCTTCTCTGTATAGCTCCGTAAACATCTCTGAGCAGTCTAGACTGTGGAGTGTACATAAGGAAGTGATTACTGGCTAGCTTGCTCTCTCCTCTTTTGATCCCACCTCATCTCATTCGGGTCACCTCTATCTCCCTCCTCCCTCTTCTTTTCTCCATGTAACTCTGTGAACCTCTCTGGGTATCCCTCACTGTGGAGAAACTTTTCATCTTTAACCTAGATGTTTTATCAATGGTGCTTTATAGATGGAGAAGTCTCAAGGCTACTGTAAAAATAAGACTGAAAACCAGAAGCAGGAGGCTTAAGTCCAAATCCTGAGAACACCAGAGAACTCCTGACTCCAGGGAACATTAATCGACAGGAGCTCATCAAACACCTCCATACCTACACTGAAACCAAGCACAACCCAAGGGCCAACAAGTTCCAGAGCAAGACATACCATGCAAATTCTCCAGCAACACAGGAACACAGCCCTGAGCTTCAATATACAGGCTGCCCAAAGTCACTCCAAACCCAATGACATCTCATAACTCATTACTGGACACTTCACTGCACTCCAGAGAGAAGAAATCCAGCTCCACCCACCAGAACACCGACACAAGCTTCCCTAACCAGGAAACCTTGACAAGCCACCCATACAACCCCAACCACAGTGAGGAAACTCCACAATAAAGAGAACTCCATGAACTGCCAGAATACAGAAAGGCAACCCCAAACACAGCAATATAAACAAGATGAATAGACAGAGGAATACCCAGCAGGTAAAGGAACAGGATAAATGCCCACCAAGCCAAACAAAAGAGGAAAAGATAGGGAATCTACCTGATAAAGAACTCCGAATAATGATAGTTAAAACGATCTAAAATCTTGAAAACAAAATGGAATCACAGATAAATAGCCTGGAGACAAGGATTGAGAAGATGCAAGAAAGGTTTAACAAGGACCTAGAAGGAATAAAAAAGAGTCAATATATAATGAATAATGCAATAAATGAGATCAAAAACACTCTAGAGGGAACAAATAGTAGAATAAAGGAGGCATAAGATAGGATTAGTGAGGTAGAAGATAGAATGGTAGAAATAAATGGATCAGAGAGGAAAAAGGAAAAATGAATTAAAAGAAATGAGGGCACTCTCAGAGACCAATGGGACAATGTTAAACGCTAACATTCGAATCATAGGAGTCCCAGAAGAAGAAGACAAAAAGAAAGACCATGAGAAAATACTTGAGGAGATAATAGTTGAAAACTTCCCTAAAATGGGGAAGGAAATAATCACCCAAGTCCAAGAAATCCAGAGAGTCCCAAACAGGATAAACCCAAGGCGAAGCACCCCAAGACACGTATTAATCAAATTAATAAAGATCAAACACAAAGAACAAATATTAAAAGCAGCAAGGGAAAAACAGTAAATAACACACAAGGGGATTCCCATAAGGATAACAGCTGATCTTTCAATAGAAACTCTTCAGGCCAGGAAGGAATGGCAGGACATACTTAAAGTGATGAAAGAAAATAACCTATAGCCCAGATACTGCACCCAGCAAGGATCTCATTCAATTATGAAGGAGAAATCAAAAGCTTTACAGACAGGCAAAAGCTGAGAGAATTCAGCACCACTAAACCAGCTCTCCAACAAATGCTAAAGGATCTTCTCTAGACAGGAAACACAGAAAGGGTGTATAAACTCAAACCCAAAACAATAAAGTAAATGGTAATGGGATCATATTTATCAATAATTACCTTAAACATAAATGGGTTGAATGCCCCAACCAAAAGACAAAGACTGGCTGAATGGATACAAAAACAAGACCCCTACATATGTTGTCTACAAGAGACCCACCTCAAAACAAGAGACACACACAGACTGAAAGTGAAGGGCTGGAAAAAGATAATCCATGCAAATAGAGACCAAAAGTAAGCAGGAGTAGCAACACTCATATCAGATAAAACAGACTTTAAAACAAAGGCTGTGAAAAGAGACAAAGAAGGACTATACATAATGATCAAAGGATCAATCCAAGAAGAAGATATACCAATTAAAAATATATATGCACCCAACATAGGAGCACTGCAATATGTAAGACAAATGCTAACAAGTATGTAAGGGGAAATTAACAATGATACAATAATAGTGGGAGACTTTAATACCCCACTCACACCTATGGATAGGTCAACTAAGTAGAAAATTAACAAGGAAACACAAACTTTAAATGATACAATAGACCAGTTAGACCTAATTGATATCTATAGGACATTTCACCCCAAAACAATGAATTTCACCTTTTCTCAAGCACACATGGAACCTTCTCCAGGATAGATCACATCCTGGGCCATAAATCTAGCCTTGGTAAATTCAAAAAATTGAAATCATTCCAAGCATCTTTTCTGACCACAATGCAGTAAGATTAGATCGCAATTACAGGGGAAAAACTATTAAAAATTCCAACATATGGAGGCTGAACAACACGCTGCTGAATAACCAAATCACAGAAGAAATCTAAAAAGAAATCAAAATATGCATAGAAACGAATGAAAATGAAAACACAACAACCACCAACCTGGAGGACACTGTAAAAGCAGTGCTAAGAGGAAGGTTCATGGCAATACAGGCACACCTCAAGAAACAAGAAAGAAGCCGAATAAACAATCTAACTCTACACCTAAAGCAACTAGAAAAGGAAGAAACTAAGAACCCCAGGGTTAGTAGAAGGAAAGAAATCTTAAAAATTAGGGCAGAAATAAATGCAAAAGAAACAAAAGAGACCACAGGAAAAATCAACAAAGCCAAAAGCTGGTTCTTTGAAAGGATAAATAAAATTGACAAACCATTAGCCAGACTCATCAAGAAATAAAGGGAGAAAAATCAAATCAATAAAATTAGAAATGAAAATGGAGAGATCACAACAGACAACACAGAAATACAAAGGATCATAAGAGACTACTATCAACAATTATATGCCAATAAAATGGACAACTTGGAAGAAATGGACAAATTCTTAGAAAAGTACAACTTTCCAAAACTGAACCAGGAAGAAATAGAAAATCTTAACAGACCCATCACAAGCACAGAAATTGAAACTGTAATCAGAAATCTTCCAAAATACAAAAGCCCAGGTCCAGATGGCTTCAGCTGAATTCTACCAAAAATTTAGAGAAGAGCTAACACCGATCATACTCAAACTCGTCCAGAAAATTGCAGAGGAAGGTAAACTACCAAACTCATTCTATGAGGCCACCATCACCCTAATACCAAAACCTGACAAAGATGCCACAAAAAAAGAAAACTACAGGCCAATATCACTGATGAGCATAGATGCAAAAATCGTTAACAAAATTCTAGCAATCAGAATCCAACAACTCATTAAAAAGATCATACACCATGACCAAGTGGGCTTTATCCCAGGGATGCAAGTATTCTTCAGTTCAGTTCAGTTCAGTCGCTCAGTCGTGTCTGACTGTTTGTGACCCCATGAATCGCAGCACGCCAGGCCTCCCTGTCCATCATCAACTCCCAGAGTTCACTCAGACTCACGTCCATCGAGTCAGTGATGCCATCCAGCCATCTCATCCTCTGTCGTCCCCTTCTCCTCCTGCCCCCAATCTCTCCCAGCATAAGAGTCTTTTCCAATGAGTCAACTTTTTGCATGAGGTGGCCAAAGTACTGCAGTTTCAGCTTTAACATCATTCCTTCCAAAGAAATCCCAGGGCTGATCTCCTTTAGAATGGACTGGTTGGATCTCCTTGCAGTCCAAGGGACTCTCAAGAGTCTTCTCCAACACCACAGTTCAAAAGCATCAATTCTTCAGCGCTCAGCTTTCTTCACAGTCCAACTCTCACATCTATACATGACCACAGGAAAAACCATAGCCTTGACTAGACGGACCTTTGTTGGCAAAGTAATGTCTCTGCTTTGAATATGCTATCTAGGTTGGTCAGAACTTTCCTTCCAAGGAATAAGGGTCTTTTAATTTCATGGCTGCAGTCACCGTCTGCAGTGATTTTGGAGCCCCAAAAAGTAAAGTCTGACACTGTTTCCACTGTTTCTCCATCTTCAATATCTGTAAATCAATTAATGTAATATACCACATTAAGAAACTGAAAAATAAAGGCTATATGATTATCTCAATAGATGCAGAGAAAGCCTTTGACAAAATTCAACATCTGTTTATTATAAAAACTCTCCAGAAAGCAGGAATAGAAGGAACATACCTCAACATAATAAATAAAAGCTATATATGACAAACCCATAGCAAACATTATCCTCAGTGGTGAAAAATTGAAAGCATTTCCCCTAACGTCAGGAACAACACAAGGGTGCCCACTTTCACCACTACTATTCAACATAGTTTTGGAAGTTTTGGCCACAGCAATCAGAGCAGAAAAAGAAATAAAAGGAATCCAAATTGGAAAAGAAGTAAAACTCTCACTGTTTGCAGATGACATGATCCTTTACATAGAAAACCCTAAAGACTCCACCGGAAAATTACTAGAGCTAATCAATGAATATAGTAAATCTGCAGGATGTAAAATCAACACAAAGTAATCCCTTGCATTCCTATACACTAATAATGAGAAAATAGAAAGAGAAATTAAGGAAACAATTCCATTCACCATTGCAATGAAAAGAATAAAATACTTAGGCATATATCTACCTAAAGAAACTGCTGCTGCTGCTAAGTCATTTCAGTCGTGTCCAACTCTGTGTGACTCCATAGACGGCAGCCCACCAGGCTCCCCCGTCCCTGGGATTCTCCAGGCAAGAACACTGGAGTGGGTTGCCATTTGCTTCTCCAATGCATGAAAGTGAAAAGTGAAAGTGAAGTCACTCAGTTGTGTCTGACTCTTAGCGACCCCATGGACTGCAGCCTACCAGGTTCCTCCATCCATGGGATTTTCCAGGCAGGAGTATTGGAGTGGGGTGCCATTGCCTTCTCCGACCTAAAGAAACTAAAGACCTATATATAGAAAATTATAAAACACTGGTGAAAGAAATCAAAGAGGACACTAATAGATGGAGAAATATACTGTGTTCATGGATCGGAAGATTCAATATAGTGAAAATGAGTATAATACCCAAAGCAATCTATAGATTCAATGCAATCCCTATCAAACTACCAATGGTATTTTTCACAGAGCTAGAACAAATAATTTCACAATTTGTATGGAAATACAAAAAACCTTGAATAGCCAAAGCAATCTTGAGAAAGAAGAATGGAACTGGAGGAATCAACCTGCCTGACTTCAGGCTCTACTACAAAGTCACAGTTATCAAGACAGTATGGCACTGGCACAAAGACAGAAATATACATCAGTGGAACAAAACAGAAAGCCCAGAGATCAATACACACACCTATGGACACCTTACGGAGAAGGTGATGGCACTCCAGTACTCTTGCTTGGAAAATCCCATGGATGGAGGAGCCTGGTGGGCTGCAGTCCATGGGGTCACTAAGAGTCAGACATAACTGAGCAACTTCACTTTCACTTTCACTTTTCACTTTCATGCATTGGAGAAGGAAATGGCAACCCACCGCAGTGTTCTTGCCTGGAGAATCCCAGGGACGGGGGAGCCTGGTGGGCTGCCATCTATGGGGTTGCACAGAGTCGGACACGACTGAAGTGACTTAGTAGCATGGACAGCTTATCTTTGACAAAGGAAGCAAGAATATACAATGGAGAAAAGACAATCTCTTTAACAAGTGGTGCTAGGAAAACTGGTCAACCACTTGTAAAAGAATGAAACTAGAACACTTTCTAACACCATACACAAAAATAAACTCAAAATGGATTAAAGATTTAAACATAAGACCAGAAACTATAAAACTCCTAGAGGAGAACATAGGCAAAACACTCTCCAACATAAATCACAGGAGGACCCTCTATGACCCACCTCCCAAAATATTGGAAATAAAAGCAAAAATAAATAAATGGGACCTAATTAAAATTAAAAGCTTCTTCACAACAAAGGAAACTCTAAGAAAGGTGAAAAGACAGGCTTCAGAATGGGAGATAATAATAGCAAATGAAGCAACTGACAAACAACTAATCTCGAAAATATACAAGCAACTCCTGCAGCTCAATTCCAGAAAAATAAATGACCCAATCAAAAAATGGGCCAAAGAACTAAACAGACATTTCTCCAAAGAAGACATACAGATGGCTAACAAACACATGAAAAGATGCTCAACATCACTCATTATCAGAGAAATGCAAATCAAAACCACAATGAGGTACCATTTCACGCCAGTCAGAAAGGCTGCGATCCAAAAGTCTACAAGCAGTAAACGCTGGAGAGGGGGTGGAGAAAAGGGAACTCTCTTACACTGTTGTGGGAATGCAAACTAGTACAGCCACTATGGAGAACAGTGTGGAGATTCCTTAAAAACTGGAAATAGAACTGCCTTGTGACCCAGCAATCCCCCTGCTGGGCATACACACTGAGGAAACCAGAAGGGAAAGAGACACGTGTACCCCAATGTTCATCGCAGCACTGTTTATAATAGCCAGGACATGGAATCAACCTAGATGTTCACCAGCAGATGAATGGATAAGAAAGCGGTGGTACACATACACAGTGGAGTATTACTCAGCCATTAAAAAGAATACATTTGAATCAGTTCTAATGAGGTGAATGAAACTGGAGCCTATTATACAGAGTGAAGTAAGCCAGAAATAAACACCAATACAGTATACTAATGCATATATACTCTTGCCTGGAGAATCCCATGGATGGAGGAGCCTGGTGGGCTACAGTCCATGGGGTTGCTAAGAGTCGGACATGACTGAGCGACTTCACTTTCACATCTCACTTTCATGCATTGGAGAAGGAAATGGCAACCCACTCCAGTGTTCTTGCCTGGAGAATCAGGGACGGGGGAGCCTGGTGGGCTACCATCTATGGGGTCGCACAGAGTCGGACACAACTGAAGCGACTTAGCAGCAGCAGCAGCAATGCATATATATGGAATTTATAAAGATGGTAACGATAACCCTGTATGTGAGACAGCAAAAGAGACACAGATGTATAGAACAGTCTTTTGGACTTGTGGGAGAGGGCGAGGGTGGGATGATTTGGGAGAATGGCATTGAAACATGTATAATATCATATATGAAACGAATCGCCAGTCCAGATTCGATGCATGATACAGGATGCTCGGGGCTGGTGCACTAGGATGACCCAGAGGGATGGTACGGGGAGGGAGATGGGAGGGTGGTTCTGGATGGGGAACACTTGTACACCTGTGGCAAATTCATGTTGATGTATGGCAAAATCAATACAATTTTGTAAAGTAATTAGCCTCCAATTAAAATAAATAAATTTATATTAAAAGAGCCTAATGGAGATTCTAAACAAAAGGAAGATACAATTCCTAAAATTAAGAGTATAATACAATGGTTTGAATTCTATTAGACAAAATTGAAGATGGAATTAGCGGAGAAGTCAGAAAAAATATACAAACTGAAATACAGATAAAAGTAAGGTTGCAAATACAGATAGGGCATAAAAGATAAAGGGGGTACTATGAAAAGTATATAATAAGTATAACTGGAGTCTTAGAAGGACTGGGAAAGGGAACATGATGGAAAAAAAGTTTAAAGAGATTAACTGACTAAAAATTTCCCAAGACTGATAAAGGCAGCAAACATTTCCACAAAGCAAAGAATTATAGATATAAGGAAAATGATACTCTTTAGAGTATCATCATAGAAAAATGACTAAAAAAAAAAGTCAAAAGCAAAGAAAGATCATTTTACAGGAACAAGACTGTCAGTTAATTCCTCATTGGAAACTATTTCAAACAACTAGCAATGGAGTCATAGCTAGCATTAAGGTACTTCATTTCAGCATATTGAATATACTATGCCTTATTCAGAAAAACATCCTCCAATATGAAAGTGAAATACAGATATTTTCAAGCAAATAAAAATGTAGAGCATATACTACAACCAGCCACAGATCAAACAAGATACCCTACAGTGTTTTTCAGATGATTGGCCAGTGATCCATGAGAAAAGGTTGGAGATTTAGGAAGCAATATTTGAAAAGATATTTGAGTGATATTAACTTTTGCCTGCAATGCAGGAGACCTGGGTTCAATCCTTGAGTCAGGAAGATCCCCTGGAGAAGGGAATGGCTACCCACTCCAGTATTCTTGCCTGGAGAATTCAATGGACAGAGGAGCTTGGCAGGCTACAGACCATGGTATCACAAAGAGTCGAACATGACTGAGTGACTAACACTTCACTTCACTTCAATTGCTTAAAAACAATCATGTCTTGTAGAGTTTAAATACAGAGAAAATCCCTATCACAATGACATAACAATTGTGAATGGAATAAATGGAATTAAAATATTCTAAAATTTTGCATTGTCTAAGAAGAGGTAAAACTACTAATTTATATTAGATTCTGATATGAATGCACATTATAATCTGAGAATTATTCCAAAGTGTACTGTACTGGTCTAAGGGGTACCTAAGACCATTTAGTGTGTCCATGAAGATGGTTTGATTTTCATAATAAGATGCTATTTGCCCTTTTCACTGAGTTGGCATTTTATTTGACCGTGCGGAGGCCATGACAAGTAAAATTGCTAGATTCTTAGCCCCAAATAAGGCAGTGACACCAAACTCTACTAGTTTTTGTTGTACTTTTTTGTGCTAAATGTCAGTATTTTTTTTTTTTTTCTGTAAGGTTCAGAAAGGAAAAGTTTTAGACTGTGTAGGCCATATAGTCTCTGTCTCAATGACTAAACCCTGAAATTTAAAAGCAAAACATCTGTAGACAATATATAAATAAATGGATATGGCTGTATTCCAAGAAATCGTCATTTTTTTAAAAAAGTAGCTATGGGTTGCAATTGACCTATTGACCATCATTTGCTGACCTCTGGTCTATGATTCAATTTGCAGTAAGAACAAGTTAACACACATACACACACATATATACACATACACATAGACAGGTTTACTTAAAAATTTCCCTTGCTGAAGGAGTAGGAATTATTGATTTTTTAAAAGCTTAACTCTTGAGTACATGTATATTCTTTGTGACATAGTGGGAAGTAAGCATAAAGCATATTGTCTACATGCTGAAGGAAACTGCGTATTGTCTTAAGGAAAGGTACTTACGTGACCCTATCATTCGTGTGCTGAACTAACTGCTTCCTTGTTGAAGACCACTGCTATTTGAAAGAACAATTAACACATCAACTATAGTTATTTAGATTTTGAAATTTGGTAGACCAGACAATGAGATGTGAAGGGAACTCTTATAAGGGGTTTTGGGAAAAAGCTGTTTTTGCTATCAAAAACAAAACAAAACAAAACAAAACACTCTAATAATTGCTTCTTCTCCACTGGGTCTAACCCTTTCTGCATGTGATGCCCAGAAGTATGACAACCATCTTATAAGGTAGAAGGCCACTTACCTGAGGGCAAAGCCAACGGCATCTTAAGTGACACACTGCTGGCATACTAAGTGGACAGCATTGCAGTACAAGGGTTACTCTTCCAGTTTGTCAGGTCATTAATCTATCCATGTATTTAACAAACATTTGTCACATGCTAATTATATGCCAAGTACAGGGGAAAATGGCAGAGTCCCTCAGATCCTAGATGCTAAATTCTAATAGGGAAGATGGAGAATACACTTGTAATTAAATGTGTGAGGAGAATTCAGAGGGCTATGGAAATGTGACCTGTCTGGGGTGCAGTGAATGGCTTTCTGAGTACAGTATAACCCAAACTTGAAAAATGAGTTAGAGTTGGCTAGGATAAAGGATAGAGAGAAGGGGTTCCAGAAAGGAAACCAATGCATTTAAAATATGAGAGAACAGGGAGCACATGGAAGGAAGTCAAGGGAGCCCAGTATGCCTAGAACACAAAGAACAAGGCATGGCAGTCATGAGGGCTGGAGGAGTGCTTGGGCACTCTGCAATCTTAGAATGTATAGACCACATTAGAGATTTTAAACCTTATCCTAAAAAATATGCCAGGGATACGAGGCTTTAAATCTGGGCTTTGGCATGCTCAAATTAGCATTTTAAAAGATCATTCTGGCTATGAGGTGGAGATAGATTAGATCAGGCCTGCATTGGAAGCCAGGGCCTCAGTAAAGAGGCACCCAGAGGAGACAGATGAAGCAGCTGGTGGTGGGGCAGTGGCAGTGGCGTTAAACAGGGAAATGTAACCTAGTCTGAGGTGCAGTGAAAGTGAGAATGTGAGGTTCAAGCAGGCACTTGAAGGATACCAAAGAGTTGGCTAGAATAAAGGATGCAGTGAATTTTTGACAGTGCTTTTGGGGGTTGAGTCAGGGAAGGAGCATATATAAAATGTTATAGAATAAGTCCCAGATCAAAATTTTTATACTGTTTATCTAATTTTATAATATGTTGGATACTTTCATACACTCCAGATTTTGTCCATCTATAATTTATCTTCTTTCCAAAAGAAAAGTTTTAAGATCACTATTGTCAGAAATCCAGTAGTTTCTAATGAAATATTTTCACAGGACACATGATTTAAAATCATACAGCCAGTTATCTGATTAAAGTACATGGTTAAGTTGGTGTGATCTCCACCCCTCCTAGCTAGCTATGTTTTCTCACATAAGATATCAACCATAATATCTCCTGAATATACTTAAAATATTTAAAGGAAATAATATTTCAAAGCAGGCGTATTTTTTTGTGTGCTTGAATAGCTTTACTCCAATCTTAAATTAAGGGACCTATATGTAAATAATTTCTGGCTTCTGATCTAGTAATTAGAGATCTCTTATTTTAGTCATCTTAGATAAATAACAGAAGATAACACTCAGATTCTCAGAATCTGAAAACTCTTTGTGCATGAAGAGTGTCCAATTCATCATCTGATTATTTTAACAATATAAGACTTTTTCTTACTGTAAGTAATAATTATTATGTATTCTGATTCCTTTTAACTTAAGAATGAAGGTTCTTTGGGTTCTTTCTGAAGCTATAACAGTACAAGGTGACCTAAGCAATTTAATTTAGAAATTAAAATTGACCATTGTGTACATTTAAAGGTAGAGTCAAAACAAAGTCTACATGATTTCTCAGTTAAGTTGCTTCATTTCTTCTCTCTTTTTTTTTTTAAATTTAATTTTTAAACTTTACAATATTGTATTAGTTTTGCCAAATATCGAAATGAATCTGCCACAGGTATACCTGTGTCCCCCATCCTGAACCCTCCTCCCTCCCCATACCCTCCCTCTGGGTCGTCCCAGTGCACCAGCCCCAAGCATCCAGTATCGTGCATTGAACCTGGACTGGCGACTCGTTTCATACATGATATTATACATGTTTCAATGCCATTCTCCCAAATCTCCCCACCCTCTCCCTCTCCCACAGAGTCCATAAGACTGATCTATATATCAGTGTCTCTTGCTGTCTCGTACACAGGGTTATTGTTACCATTTTTCTAAATTCCATATATATGCGTTAGTATACTGTATTGGTGTTTTTCTTTCTGGCTTACTTCACTCTGTATAATAGGTTCCAGTTTCATCCACCTCATTAGAACTGATTCAAATGTATTCTTTTTAATGGCTGAGTAATACTCCATTGTGTATATGTACCACAGCTTTCTTATCCATTTATCTGCTGATGGGCATCTAGGTTGATTCCATGTCCTGGCTATTATAAACAGTGCTGCGATGAACATTGGGGTACACGTGTCTCTTTCCCTTCTGGTTTCCTCAGTGTGTATGCCCAGCAGTGGGATTGCTGGATCATAAGGCAGTTCTATTTCCAGTTTTTTAAGGAATCTCCACACTGTTCTCCATAGTGGCTGCACTAGTTTGCAACACTTTCTAACATCATACACAAAAATAAACTCAAAATGGATTAAAGATCTCAACGTAAGACCAGAAACTATAAAACTCCTAGAGGAGAACATAGGCAAAACACTCTCCGACATACATCACAGCAGGATCCTCTATGACCCACCTCCCAGAATATTGGAAATAAAAGCAAAAATAAACAAATGGGACCTAATTAAACTTAAAAGCTTCTGCACATCAAAGGAAACTATTAGCAAGGTGAAAAGGCAGGCTTCAGAATGGGAGAAAATAATAGCAAATGAAGCAACTGACAAACAACTAATCTCAAAATTATACAAGCAACTCCTACAGCAACTGACAAACAACTAATCTCAAAAATATACAAGCAACTCCTACAGCTCAACTCCAGAAAAATAAATGACCCAATCAAAAAATGGGCCAAAAACTAAATAGACATTTCTCCAAAGAAGACATATAGATGGCTAACAAACACATGAAAAGATGCTTCATTTCTTTAAAAAAAAAAACTAAATTGAATATCATATATTCAGATCAAAAAGTTATAGCATATTATTGTCCTAAAGCGTTCAAAATCTTCACATTCAATGTTTTGGAAATTACTAAATATTTTATTAACACAATCATAAATATATTTATTAAAATTATATATAAATTGGGGATAAATAAAAAATCATGATCATGGAAATGGCTACATTTGTCTCCAGAAATGGTTCTTTCATGTAGGGAAAGGTTCCACTGTACTCCTAACTGAGAGAGAGAAATTATCTTATTCCAGAACTCCAAAGTATAAACTAACATTCATACAGTAAACACATTCATGAGTTAATTCATTTAGCCAAAAATATATATTTGGTTTTGAACTCGTCAAATGAGATTGGAATATTTCTGCTTTCCTTCCTTCCAACTCTTTGCTCAGTCCTCAGGGAGTGAAAAGGACTGATTTAACTTCTGGGTCATCTTTAGCATAACAGAATTCTTGTCTTTCAGGGTTCTACTTTATTATACATACTATTCCATACTATCCCATAATGCATACTATTAAGGGTTCTTGCTGTTAATACCCTCTGGCATTCATTTCTACTCCCTCTCCTTCAGAGTCCATCAGCTTATCAGCTAGCCTACAGTATAAGTAAATGCCCTTTGGGCCATTGCATCTTAAGTGTCCTGTTTTACCTTTCTGGGATTTTTGCTTTCTCTGATAATTGTTTATTCTGAAAGTCCTTGCTATATGCTCACTTCCTAAAAGCTTTCACAGAACCATTTTTATTTTGTCTCCTGCATCTCTGTTTCAGAGTTGGTCTCTAAATAACCAATATCATCATTAGAGCAAAGAGTGCCACGTTGTAGTTCAGTCCCTAAGTTGATTGTCTGACACTGCAAACCTGAGAACTGCAGCACGCCAGGCTTCCCTGTCCTTCACTATCTCCTGGAGTTTGCTCAAACTCATTCCATTGTGGCTCAGCTGGTAAAGAATCTACCTGAAATGTGGGAGACCTGGGTTAGATCCCTGGGTTGGGAAGATCCCCTGGAGAAGAGAAAGGCTACCTGCTCCAGTATTCTGGCCTGGAGAATCCCATGGACTAAGTCCATTGGGTCACAAAGAGTTGAACATGACTGAGTGACTTTCACTTTCACTTTGGGCTTCCCTCATACCTCAGTTGGTGAAGAATCTACCTGCAGTGCAGGAGACCCGGATTCGACCCCAGGGTGAGGAAGATCCCCTGGAGAAGAAAATGGCAACCCACTCCAGTATTCTTGCCTGGAGAATCCCATTGACAAGAGGAGCCTGGCAGGCTACAGTCCATGGGGTCACAAGAGTCGGACATGACTTAGCAACTAAAGAGAGAGAAAACTGTCCCCTGAGTTGGTGATGCTATCTAACAATTTCATCCTCTGCACCACCCCCCCACCCCTTCTCATTTTGCCTTCAATCTTTCCCAGCATCAGGGTCTTTTCTAACAAGTCAGCTCTTCATATCAGATAGCCAAAGTATTGGAGCTTCAGCTTCAGCATTAGTTCCTCCAATGAATATTCAGGGTTGATTTCCTTTAAGATTGACTGGTTGGATCTTCTTGCTGTCTAAGGTACTCTCAAGATTCTTCTCCAGCACCACAATTTGAAAGCATCAGTTCTTTGGAACTCAACCTTCTTTTTGGTCCAACTCTCACATCCATACATGACTACTGGAAAAACTATAGCTTTGATTACATAGACCTTTGTCTTCAAAGTGTTTTCTTTGCTTTTTAATATGCTAGGGTCTATGTTCATCACAGCTTTCTTCCAAGCAGTAAATGTCTTTAATTTCATTGCTGCAGTCACCATCCACGCTGATTTTAGAGCCCAAGAAAGCAAAATCTGTTACTGCTTCCACTTTTTCTCCAACTATGTGCCATGAAGTGATGGGACTGGATGCCACGATCTTAGTTTTTTGAATGTTGAATTTTAAGGCAGCTTTTTCACTCTTCTCTTTTACCCCCATCAAGAGAGTCTTTAGTTCCTCTTTACTTTCTGTCATTAGAGTGGTATCATGGGCATATCTGAGGTTGTTGATATTTGTCCTGGCAATCTTGATTCCAGCTTGTGATTCATCCAGCCTGGCATTCTGCATGATGTACTCTGCATATTGAAGTTAAATAACAGGGTATTTTAAAACAGTCATATTCTTTTCTCAATTTTGAAACACTCCATTGTTTCATGCCTGGTTTTAACTGTTGCTTGTCAACCTGTATACAGATTTCTCAGGAGACAGATAAGGTGGTCTGGTATTCCTATCTCTTTAAGGATTTTCCACAGTCAAAGGCTTTAGGATAGTCAATGAAGTAGATGTTTTCCTGGATTCTCTTGCTTTTTCTATCATCCAGTGAGTGCTGGCAATTTGATCTCTGGTTCCTCTGCCTTTTCTAAACCCAGCTTGTACATCTGAAGTTCTCGGTTCACATAATGCTGAAGCCTGTGTGTGGGCTAAGTCACTTCAGTTGTGTCCGACTCTTTGTGACCCTATGGACTGTAGCCCAACAGGCTTTTCTTTCCATGGGATTCTCCAGGCATGAATACTGGAGTGTATTGCTATGTCCTCTTCCAGTGGAATTTCTCAACCCAGGGATTGAACTTATGTCTCTTATGTCTCCTGCATTGGCACATGGATTCTTTACCACAAGTGCCATCTGGGAAACTTAAGCCTAGCTTGTAGGACTTTGAGCGTAACTTTGCTAGCATGTGGAAATTAGCATGATTGTATGGTAGTTTGAACATTCTTTGGCATTGTCCTTCTTTGGGATTGGAATAAAAACTGACCTTTTCTAGTCCTGTGGCCACTGCTGAGTTTTCCAAATTTGCTGACATACTGTGTGCAACACTTTAATAGCATCATCTTTTAGGATTTTGAATAGCTCAGTTGGAATTCCATCACTTTCACGAGGCTTTGGTTGTGGCTATGCTTCCTAAGGCCCACTTGACTTCACACTCCAGGATGTCTGGCTTTAGGTGAGTGAGCACATCTTCATGGTTATCTGGGTTAGTAAGACTTTGTTTGCATAGTTCTTCTGTGTATTCTTGCCACCTCTTCTTAACCTCCTCTGCTTCTATTGGGTCCTTACTGTGTCTGTCCTTTATCATGTCCATCCTTGCATGAAACACTCCCTTGATATCTCCAATTCTCTTGAAGAGATCTCTAGTCTTTCCCATTCTATTGTTTTCCTCCAATTATTTGCACTGTTCACTCAAGAAGGCTTTCTTATCTCTCCTTGCTATTCTCTGAAATTCTGCATTCAGTTGGGTATATCTTTCCCTTTCTCCCTGCCTTTCACTTCTTTTCTCAGCTACTTGTAAAGTTTCCTTGGACAACCACTTTGCCCTCTTGCATTTCTTTTTCTTTGGGATGGTTTTGGTCAGTGCCTCCTGTACAATGTTATGAACCTCCATCCATAGTACTTCAGGCACTCTGACTACCAGATCTAATCCCTTGAATCTATTCATCACCTCCACTGTATAAATGCTTATACAGTGGAGGATTTAATTATGTCATATCTGAATATCCTAGTGGTTTTCTGTACTTTCTTCAGCTTAAGCCTGAATTTTGCAATAATTAGCTCATGATCTGAGCCACATTCAGCTCCATATCTTATTTTTGTCTCTGTATAGAGCTTCTCCATCTTTGGCTGCAAAAAGCATAATCAATCTGATTTCAGTATTGTACATCTGGTGATGTCCACGTAGAGAGTAGTCACTTTTGTTGTTGGAAGAGGAGGTTTGCTGTGACCAGTGTGTTCTTTTGATACAATCGTTAGCTTTTGTCCTGTGTTACACCAGGTACCTCTTGACTTCCTACTTTTGCATTCCAATCCCCTGTGATGTATAGGACCTTTTTTTGGTGTTAGTTCTAGAAAGTCTTGTAAGTCTTTATAGAACCATTGAACTTCAGCTTCTTCAGCATTAGCAGTTGGGGCACAGACTTGGTTTACTGTGGTTATGAATTGTTTGCCTTGGAAACAAACCAAGATCATTCTGTCATTTTTGAAGTTGCACACAAATACTGCATTTTGGACTCTCGTTGAACATGAAGGCTACTCCATTTCTTTTAAGGGATTCTTGCCCACAGCAGTAGATATCATGGTCATCTGAATTTAATTCACCTATTCCCACCTATTTTAATTCATTGACTCCTAAGATGTCGATGTTCACTCTTGCCATCTCCTGCTTGACCATGTCCAATTTACCTTGACTCATGGACCTACTGTTCCAGGTTCCTATGCAATATTGTTCTTTAGAGAATCAGACTTTACTTTCACCACCAGACACATCCAGAACTGAGTGTGGTTTTTGCTTTGGCCAAGTCTCTTCATAATAGCTCTTTCTGGAGCTATTAGTAATTGCCCTCTACTCTTTACCAGTAGCGTATTGGACACCTTTCAACCTGGAGGACTCATCTTCTGATGTCATATCTTTTGCCTTATCAATACGTTCTCAGGGCAAGAATACTGGGGTGGTTTGCCATTCCTTTCTCCCGTGGACCACGTTTTGTCAGAACTCTCCACTATGACCAGTCCATCTTGGGTGGCCCGGCATGTCATGGCTCATAGCTTCACTGAGTTACACAAGCCCCTTCACCATGACAAGGCTGTGATCCATGAAGGAGAAAGAGCACCATAGCCATTTTTTATCATGCTACCACTTTGGCGCATGCCACCATTATATTTTGTCTGGACTGTTCCAGTACTTCCTAACTGTTCACAATTTTTATTTTCCTTGGGCAACTACAGTTATTTCCCACAGAACTGCTAAAACAATCCTCTGAAAACTTAAAACTTATTATGTTATTTTTTGCTCAAAGCCTTCTACAGCTTCTCATCTTACTGTGTAATGGGCATATCCTATCAGTGGCCTATAGGTCTTTTCTGTGATACTCCAAATATGCTCTTGACTTCAGGCCTTAGTACTTTATGTGTGTTAGGCTGATTCAATGCTTTCCCAGGTATTTTTATGACTAATTTCTTCATGCCTTTCAGATATTTACTTAGATGTATTTCAGTGACTTTCCTGGGTTGCACTATTTAAACCACAGTCCTGTCTCCATCTCTTTTAGTCCTATGCCCTTACCATTCATTATTTTCCTCTATAGCCCTTAGGGCAAGCTGTGTATATATTTTATTTTGTGTCTCCTTACCTAAAAATCAGCCTTTAAGTGGAGGTTATTTTGCAATTTCTAAAACTCCTCCATCTTCGGTGTAGACTAGCACCTGCCACAAAATATGCTCTCAACAATGATTTATTGAGTAGTAGGTGATTCAATATATGGACACCAATATTAGAGAGGCAAACCATTAAAATGCTTGTACTACCAGTTTTCAAATGTCATTTTGCAAAGTTCATCTAACTACTCCATTTATACTGTCACAAAGGTTTTCCTTCATTGAATAATTGTTTTTCCCTCAAATAATTTAGGAAAAAAACAGAGCACAACTAAACAAATAAATAATCATAGTAACTGTCACCTTAGAATGGAAAGATACTTTCTCAGCTCTCCTGTTCACCACAAAGTCAGTATACATTTCATGCCTATGGATATAGTGAATCTTCCATTTCAAAAATAATTTTCTCTCTTTAAACATGTAATCAATTCACCTGGACCAGTCAACCTGAAGGGGCTAACAGACACTGCTAAAAGGCAAGAAAGAAGATTTCTGAAGCTTATTAACTGTAACGAAGAAAGAAGATTGTCTTTGTTTTTCTTGAACACATGTCTCTTCTCTCCCCAGTCTACATTCATTTTTCTGCATGCTAGTTGTCTTTTTTTCCCCCTCAACTCATCTTGCAAGTTCACTTTCTTCTCTTCAGTGTGTTTTCTCTTGCATATAATAGACACTGTTTTCTGAACATTCATCATGTCTTTGGTAACAGTTTATTCACCTATCTCCACTGTGTTATTTTAACTTCAATCGTAACTGAAAGCCTTCCAGCTTGAGGTGTCAGCATTAAAATAAAAAATTGAGTATACTCAAAGGCAGAAATTGCCTGGGTGCCATATAAATTGCTTCTAAATTTCTTTGGAAATGTTAGCTTAACTTTCACCTATGAGTTGAACACCTAATAATTTAAGATCATTTACATTTAAGAAAAATAAAAGCTAGACAAGTGAGCCACCATTTTCTATCATAATTAGCAAACATCTGTTGCCACTCTCACGATACCACCCTCTGCATGTTAAAGAAGGTTGTATTCTAGGGACCTATTCTCCTTTCGGTGAGAACTCAGTTAAGAACTGCCTACTCTGCAGGATTGGTGAAGTGAATACTCGTTGGTCCTTGTTGAAAGATAAATCTCAATAAAAGAGATGAGACTAAAATTTCTTTTAAAATAGTGGCCCTGAATGTGAATGAAGTTTAAAAAAATGGACAGAGAAAATAAAACCCAGAGACACTAAGAAGCAAAAACTGTTAACAAACTAACAACTGTGCTCCTTGCTAAGAAATGAAAACAGTACCTCGATGGAGCACCTGTGAAATTGTTAGAAATGCTGTGCCTCAAATGTGAGTGAATTGTTCCAGATGTTGGGGGGGGTGGCTAAATATAAAACAACAGCAAACATCTCCCCAAATCTTTCTGTGATATTGTTGCCTCGTGTTGAAAGGTCTACTTAATAGGCAGTCAGTTCAGTTTAGTTGCTCAGTCATGTCCGACTCTTTGCGACCCCATGGACTACAGTATGCCAGGCTTCCCCGTCCATCACCAATTCCAGAAGCGTACTTAAATTCATGTCCATTGAGTTGGTGATGCCATCCAGCTATCTCATCCACTGTTGTCTCCTCCTCCCGACTTCAATCATTCCAAGTACCAAGGTTTTTTCAAATGAGTTGGCTCTTCATATCAAGTGGCAAAGTATTGGAGTTTCAGCTTCAGCATTGAATGAATGTTTAGGACTGATCTCCTTTAGGATGGACTGGTTGGATCTCCTTGCTGTTCAAGGGACTCTCAAGAATCTTCACAGTTCAAAAGCATCAATTCTTTGGTGCTCAGCTTTCTTTATAGTCCAACTCTCACATCCATACATGACTAATGGAAAAACCAAAGCTTGACTAGATGGACCTTTGTTGGCAAAGTAATGTCTCTGCTTTTTAATATGCTGTCTAGGTTGGTCATAGCTTTACTTCCAAGGACGAAGCATCTTTTAATTTCAAGGCTGCAGTCACCAACTGCAGTGATTTTGGAATCCAAAAAAATAAAGTCTGTCACTGTTTCCACTGTTTTCCAATCTATTTGCCATGAAGTGATGGACCAGATGCCATGATCTTAGTGTCCTGAATGTTGAGTTTTAAGCCAACTTTTTCACTCTCTCTTTCACTTTCAGCAAGAGGCTTTTTAGTTCTTCGTTTTCTGCCATAAGGGTGGTGTCATCTGTATATCTGAGGTTATTGATATTTCTCCTGGCAATCTTGATTCCATCTTGTGCTTCCTCCAGCCCAGCATTTCTCATGATGTATTCTGCATATAAGTTAAATAAGCAAGGTGACAATGTACAGCCTTGATGTATTCCTTTCCCAATTTTGAACCAGTCCATTGTTACAAGTCCAGTTCTAACTGTTGCTTCTTGACCTGCATACAGATTTCTCAGGAGGCAGGTCAGGTGGTCTGGTATTCCCATCTCTTGAAGAATTTTCCATAGTTTGTTGTGACCCACACAGTCAAAGGCTTTGGCATAGTCAATAAAGCAGAAGTAGAAATAGTCTTTTTTAATTCCACATTTCTAAACACACTTTTTTCCCTTCCCAACCGCCATTGTACCTTTTGATCCTTACTACTTTTATGCAAAAAAAAAAAAAACAAAAAAACAAAAAAAACAAAACCAATACCCCTGGGGACCAAACAGTGTTCTAGGTTCTATGGATTCAAAAAATATTTACAGGCTGTATATTGTGCAACATACACCCCACACACAAACACAAACTCATTGTAGATGTTAAAGTTGGGAGTGCACATGAAGATAATTCATCCAATCCCCATTTTACAGCTGATGATTTGGGCCTCTTACGATTAGCTAAGATCACTCCTTCAATTAAATGGTGAAACTGTGGTAGTAGTACTGACAACTTCTGTTGCCTGGTTCAATTCATTTTCTCCTAAAGCTGCTGGCTTTCAAGGAGAACAAGCTCTTAACTAAGTAGCCAAATGAAAGTGTACAAAACATGCTAGGCTACACTATTAAAAAACTAAACTTACTTTGATATTCAAAGTTCTAAATCTAAGATGTTTACTGTTTAAGCTTTTTTGCTTTTGTCCTGCTCAATATAAAGATTATTATTTAAATAGTTTTACAAATAGGAAATGAAAAACTGACCCCTCTATTTAGGACCATATATTCTAATACATAGAAATAATCTATACTTATGAGAATAGAGAACTTTTGATTGAAACAGTCAAGAAAATCCTTTTTCTAAATTTCATTTATCTATTTGTTCCTTACTCAAACCTTTAATTTTACCAGTAGGTTTACATAGGTAGACATTTGCTACAAAAGAAGAACTGTATTATAATGCATTAAATCATGAATGGGATGACACTGATATGTGGTTGCCAGGACTTGAAAGCATACGATAAAGACTGAGATAAGGTTAAGTGACAGATCTTGTAAAGTAGGTGAAAGAACACAGTATATTATTGGACATATCAATAGCCTACTGTAGAACTCTCTTAAAAACAGGAACATGGATCCTACAAGAATAGAAGTTTATTTAATAGTTTTTACTACTTAATAAAAGAAAATAAATAATTGTTATTTACAAGTAGATTCATTTATTTAAAAAAAAGAAAAAATATATTTTAAATAACAATTCAAATTTGGAGGTTTAATTAATGATCATTTGACATGTGTTTAAAATAACTGTTGTAATGGTCTTCAATTCATTTTTAAAATAATTATTTTGTCCTACAGAAGGGCTTATGTTTTTAAAATTTTTTCTTTTATCTTTTTATTTTTGTTAATCAATAGAATAAAGCTAAACTGGAAAATGCAAAAGGCTTTTAAAAATTCATATTACAACTATGCTATGGGATTGACATGTACACACTGCTATATTTAAAATGAATAACCAACAAGGACCTACTGTACAGCACAGAGAACTCTGCTCAACATTATATAACAATCTAAATAGGGAAAGAATTTGAAAAAGAATAAATACATGTATGTGCATAACTGAATCACTCTGCTGTATACCTGAAACTATCACAACATTGTTAAGCAATTATACTTCAATATAAAATAAACAGTTAGAGCAATGAAATTAAAACATTAAGAATAAAACTATGCCATGAGATGTAAATATACTCTATGTAGAGTATGTGACCCTTGATGTGGTCTGACTCAGGAGGTGATGGCAGTCTCTCTTGGATCCTCAAATATTTCCTATCTGCTTTGTAGGATGGAAAATTTTAAATTGTTTGTATATAAGTGTTTTTATTTAAGCAAAATATCCACAATGTAAATATGATTGGAAAGGTGGTCCAATAATACACTAGGTTAATGTATAAGTCATTGTTAGATATATGCATCTGAGAGAAACTTTTGATTTCGGAGAACATAGTTCACATGAAGTATTTCTGAATGCTTGTCACTCTACTTGGGTTGAGGATATAGAGTAACACACAATTAGCCCGTGTATGCTGAATACTATGACATAGGTATTGCTGTATTAAAGACAAAGGAAATCCGGGTACCAGAGAATTCTAAAACAAAAGGATTTGACCTAATGTGAAGAGTGAAGGTCATCTTATCATGTGAAGAAAAAGTATAGTGTATCAGGCAATCCAGTCAGGGTTACATATTTACTGATTTAATGTTGGTGATTTTTTGCCTGATATTGAGAAGGGGGTGGAAACCCACTCCAGTATTCCTGTCTGGAGAATTCCATGGACAGAGACATCTGGCAGGCTACAGTCCATGGGATCACAAAGAGTCGGACACTACTGAGTGACTAAACTGAACTGATATATTTAAAAAACATTTACCCCATGGCGCCGTTATATTTAATGACCATTATTTTAAACACTGTACCATGTATGGCTCCAATATTCTTGTTGAGGAAATCTGATGGACAGAGGCTCCTAGAGGGCTACAGTCCATGGAATCACAAAAAGTCAGACATGACTTAGTGACTAAAGAGCAACCGCTGCCGTGCGTGGCATATGGTATATCACTGATAGGCTCCTGTGAATTACTTCTGAGTATAACACCTCAAAGCGATTTATGAGCAAAGTCTCACCAAATGTGGGTTCAGAAGTGGCTGGATGTGTTCCTCATCTGGGCTCCTGATTCTTCACTCAATTATCTATGCCCACGGGGAGTGGCTGATGCTGATGATCTCATGGGAGGTGTCCAGCCAATGAGACACTGATACCAGCCACGCACCGCATTCTCAGAAGCTGGCCCGCGTGGAGGCCAGCTGACTTTCAGCAGGAGTGGGGAAAAGACCCTTTCCCCTTTTTCTTATCTCTTATGTTTTTGTTGTGCTGCCTTACACAGTTAAATGGTTATTCTGATTTTTTTTTCCTTCTTACAGATAAATCAGTGAGGAAATGGACCAGGAGCTGAATCTCAGTGACAGTTCCTACCCTCTATTTGAAATTCCCTTTCCCTTCAGAAAATGATTATTTTAACATGCGATCAAGCTTCTCTTATGAGTTTACTCCATATGATATTTTTCGGTCCAAAGTAAGACAGACTTCTGAAGAATCCTCTCCAGTTCCCCAGGCATGCTTACTTCAGATTTGTTACAGTCAACAGCAATGAATTCTTATATCTGTGACATATATTATGTCTAAAACGGACATTTTTCAGGTATAGATAGCTTTAGGAAAATGTTTCAATTTTATTAATTCATGAACTTTTCTATGTAAAATGGGGCCATTCATATTAATTTATGGTCAAAATTAATTTATATTTTATTAACCCAATTCAGGTCAACACTTAATCACACATGTTCATGCTATAATATTTTAATTTGATTCCTTCCTTCATAAATCATTTTTGGTGACTTTCCATCTCTTGGTAGAAGGCCAGCAGCTTATACGTTAAGTGTACCGACTTTGGAATTCAGACAAAATTTGGTACAAGTCTCATTCTGGCACTTGTTAAATGTTTGGTTTTCGGCAAACTACTTAATTATTCCAAGACTCATTTACAATGGTTAGTGTATAATTATAAATGTATAATTACAACAGTTATAAGGGTACCCACCTTATGAAGTTATTGTGAATTTTAAAGGAGATATAAACAGGAAAATTGCTTAGTACAGGGATGTCAACATAATAAACTTCTAAGAAACAATAGTTGTTGCCATTGTATATTGTTTCTTTAAGATATTTTTCCTTCTGAATCAGTTTAAAAAAAGGGTATCAAGATGAACTTGGTCTTTAAAGAAAAATGCTAAAACCATGTCATGGATAAAATAACTTTCTGTGAGTCTCGTTTGCTCCAACTTAAATCTTTAAAAATATTAATGGCAGACTTTTCACCAGCAGACACACTGTCCATCCTTATAATAAAAACTCATAAAGGGAAAGAACAGATAAAAGTGTTAATAGGAAATTCTATTTTTATTAGCTGATAAGAAATAGCCATCTGGACTCCTATGGACATTTTAAAGAATAATGTATCTGAATTTAAATTCCAAACTATATTAGTCATTAAATTCAGAGTACGTCAAAGATAAAGATTTTAATTTCTCTGGTCTGTTCAGTTACTAAAATTCATTTAGATATCGTATTTTCTGTTTATTTGGTTCTATATGGCTAACCTGAAGGTCAATGAGCTCAAAATCTGAAGTTTCACCAGGAAAAATCATAGCTGATAAAAGACTTATCTGGAATTGAACTTTCCTAGATTAATGGGTCATAGAAGAAAGAGCAGAGGGTGTCAAAATACTATATAAAGGCTACTCAAATAAGATCATCAAATATTTATTGGGTTCCTGCCATGCTTATAGCTCTGAATGATGAGACACCAGAAAATGTAAACACAAGCATTACTCATTCTGTCTAACTTCAAGGAGCATTTGACTACGGAGAAGAGTTAAGCAGATCTTACTTCTACAAGCAGGGATTCAGAAGAGGTTAGATTAAGAACTCTAACGAGTGATGTTGAGAGATTATTTGGAGCGCTTGCAAGTTAGAACAGAATCATGTCACTCGGGCATAGCTGAGATATGACTGGAATAAAGATAGAGGTCAGACTGTGGAAGGCTAAACTGATGGTTTTTTGCTTATTATTAGACCATCTTAAAGAGCTCTGCTACCAGGGGGATAGGGTAGCTCATGGCAGGGTAGCACTTCTAGAAAAACTAGGACAGCCAAATAGACTGTAGAAATCATCAGTTTGAAGGAGATGGAGAATAACAGAAGCCAATTAGAAACAGAATGGCTAACATGAAAAAGGGAATCACCCTAGAGAAGTGAGCCGAACTTTGCCAGCTTCTCCTGGGGAAATGCGCCCGTTCTGGGCATGAGCAGGGAACTGAGGATTCAGACCAAATTTTCTGGGCATGCCGATAGTGAGGATGGCCACTGTGGGGTGGAGGGCCACCGTGGACAGAGAGGCTTTGGTAGTTTCCAACACAGAGCCAGTTTCTTTTCAGGATATTTTCCAAATACTGGGGATACCTGGTCTAGGAGACTACAAATCTGAGCAGAAAGCCCCTGGACAGCAGAGTAGAAATGTTGAAATTCTGACAAGACAATGACTAGAGTTTAGGACACACCAGTAGGAGGGATATGCAGGTTATATACCATGCTCTTAATTAAAAATGCTGGAGGGCCAGGGGAATAGCAGAGATAAACAGAACGTTATCAGACTTCCCAGTTTAACTCTGCACAGTGCCTGTTTATATTAAGTGATCAACCACTGTTCTATCTACTGTTAGGAAGCGTGAACTCTCTATAATAGAAGATAAGACTCTCCAGAGTGAAGAAACAAAATATTTTGCAATAGTATTCAATGTCAAGATGTTTTACCAGGAAAATAGCTAAATATTAATAATAACAACTTCTACATAAGAAAGGTAAGACTTTTTTCCTATATATATATTCAAGATTAGGTTTAACAAATATCTATTTAAGCTGTTATAGATACTCATGCATTGGAGAAGGAAATTGCAACCCACTCCAGTGTTCTTGCCTGGAGAATCCCAGGGACGGGGGAGCCTGGTGGGCTGCTGTCTATGGGGTCGCACAGAGTCGGACACGACTGAAGCTACTTAGCAGCAGCAGATACAGATCAAAGGATCATGGTTGGGAAGCTACAGTATTTAATCTATTGAAAATAATACTGTGTATCATATGAATGTGTTTATTAACTTTTGAGCATTATTATTTACTTACTAGTCTATGATGACGTTGAATAATGTGCTATGTAAAAATATATTTAGTCATTTCAAAATTCATGTTATTATTTGATTGATTTTGTATCAAAACATGATATAAGAAGTGTTGTTTTTTCAGTGCTATTCTAAGGGCAAATCAGCAATTTACAAGTTTCAAATACACTTTTTACTAGTATTGCAGTTTGAAATTTTTTTTTACAAAATATACTTTGCTGCCTCAGTATAAACTCTGTAGAAGTTTTGTACAAATATATTTATCAAGAAGATAACAAACCTAATTCCTATTTTGTTCACTCTAGCTTTACCTTTGACCTTGCCCTAAACTGTCATCTTGAAAATTTCTAATCTTGACAGTGGTTGATTGTTTAGTTGCCAACTCCTTTCTTGCTTCTCTTCTAACTCTGTTCTCAGAGAGATGTCTACATCTGTACCATTGGCATCCTATTTCTTAGTTCATCATTTCCACCACCTAACCCCCAGCCTTTCAGGATTTCATAGCACTGAACTATTTACCAACACACCGCCTATCACCATGAGCACTGGTGGAGAGTTCTGACAAAATGCGATCCACTAGAGAAGGCAATGGCAAATCACTTCACTATTCAGGCCGTGGACTTGGCAAGCCATGGCTGCTGAGACACACTTACTGCTTTGCCCACACAAACTAAACTGTTTCTAAAGGGTTGTTACCAAAAATAAAGAGAAAGAAAAAAGAAACATATGAGATACAGATCATATATAGCCTTCAAAACCTAATATTTGCTATGCCTTTCTCTAGAACTTCTACAATTATTCATACACACTCTTTATCATTCAATTAAGAAAATTATTCTTGTGAAAGAAGGGGACACATGACTCAAAATCAAGACTGAAAACAAAGAAATGGAACAGATATAAACGTGACTTAGATGCAGGTATTAGCTGAGGAAGACTAAAATAACTATAGTAATAAGCCTCTTTAGTTCTTCTTTGCTTTCTGCCATAAAGGTGGTGTCATCTGAGGTTATTGATATCTCTCTTGGAAGGCTTGATTCCAGATTGTGCTACATCCAGCCCAACATTTTGCATGATGTACTCTGCATATAAGTTAAAAAAGCAAGCTGACAATATACAGCCTTGACATACTCCTTTTCCGATTTGGAATCAGTCTGTTGTTCCATGTCCCATTCTAACTGTATGTAGGTCTAACTTTTTGACCTACATACACATTTCTCAGGAGGCAGGTCAGGTGGTCTGGTATTCCCATCTCTTTCAGAATTTTCCACAGTTTGTTGTGATCCACACAATCAAAGGCTGTGGCATAATCAATAAAACAAAAGTAGATGAATTTCTGGTACTCTCTTGCTTTTTTGATAATCCAGTGGATGTTGGCAATTTGATCTCTGGTTCCTCTGCCTTTTCTAAATCCAGCTTGAACATCTGGATGCTCATGATTCACGTCCTGTTGAAGCCTAACTTGGAGAATTTTGAGCATTACTTTGCTAGTGTATGAGATGAGTACAATTGTGCAGTAGTTTGAAACTCTTTGGCATTGCCTTTCTTTGGGATTGGAATGAAAACTGACCTTTTCCAGTCCTGTGGCCACTGCTGAATTTTCCAGATTTGCTGGCATATTGAGTACAGTTCTTTCACAGCATTATCTTTTATGTTGATGAGGCCTTACAAATAGCTGAGAAAAGAGGAGAAGCTAAAGGCAAAGGAAAGATACCCATTTGAATGCAGAGTTCCAAAGAATAGCAAGGAGAGATAAGAAAGCTTTCCTCAGCAATCAATGCAAATAAATAGAAGAAAACAATAGAATGGGAAAGACTAGAGATCTCTTTAAGAAAATTAGAGATACTAAGGGAATATTTCATGCAAAGATGAGCACGATAAAGGACAGAAATGGTATGGACCTAACAGAAACAGTAGATATTAAGAAGAGGTGGCAAGAATACACAGAACAACACAAAAAAGATCTTCATAACCCAGATAACCACAATGGTGTGGTCACTCACCTAGAGCCAGACATTCCGGAATGCAAAGTCAAGTGGGCCTTAGGAAGCGTGACTATTAGCAAAGCTAGTGGAGGTGATAGAATTCCAGTTGAGCTATTTCAAATCCTAAAAGATGATGCTATGAAAGTGCTGCACTCAATGAGTGCCAAAGAATTGATGCTTTTGAACTGTGGTGTTGGAGAAGACTCTTGAGAGTCCCTTGGACTGCAGGGAGATTCAGCCAGTCAATCCTAAAGGAAATCAGTCCTTAATATTCATTGGAGGAGACTGATGCTGAAGCTGAAACTCCAATACTTTGGCCACCTGATGCAAAGAACTCATTGGAAAAGACCCTGATGCTGGGAAAGATTGAAGGCAGGAGGAGAAGGGGACAACTGAGGATGAGATGGTTGGGTGGCATCACTGACACGATGGACATGAGTTTGAGTAGACTTCAGGAATTGCTGATGGACAGAGATGCCTGGTGTGCTGCAGTCCATGGGGTTGCAAAGAGTCAGATACGACTGAGCGACTGAACTGAACTGAATAAGCCTCTTATCCTCATCCATCAGAGGGCAGACAGAAGAACCAAGAACTAAAATCCCACAACCTCCAAAACAAAAACCACATTCACAGAAAGCTAACCAAAATGATCACATGGATCACAATCTTGTGTAACTCAATGAAGCTATCAGACATGCCATGTAGGGCCACCCAAGACAGATGGGTCATGGTTGAGAGTTCTGACAAAATGTGGTCCACTGGAGAAGGCAATGGCAAATTACTTCAGTATTCTTGCCTTGAGAACCCCATGAATAGTATGAAAAGACAAAAAGATATGGCACTGGAAGATGAGACCCCCAGGTCAGTAGGTGTCTATTATGCTACTGGGGAAGAGTGGAGAAATAACTCCAGAAAGAATGAAGTTGCTGGGCCAGTGTGGAAATGACACTCAGTTTTTAATGTGTCTAGTGGAAAAAACAAAGTCTGATGCTGTAAAGAGTCTTCTCTTTACAGGATATTTAATAGGAACCTGGAATGTTAGGTTCATTAATGTTAGGTCCATAGTCAAGCAGGAGATGGCAAGAGTGAGCATCAGTGAACTGAAATGGACGGGAATGAGTGAATTTAATTCAGACGACCATTATATCTACTACTGTAGCCAAGAATCTGGAGAAGGAAACAGCCACCCACTCCAATATTCTTGCCTGTAGAATCCCATGGATGGAGGAGCCTGGCAGGCTATAGTCCATGGGGTTGCAAGAGTTGGACATGACTTAGTGACTAAACCAAAACCACCAGGCAAGAATCTCTTAGAAGAAATGGAGTAGCCCTCATAGTAAATAAAAGAGTCCAAAATGCAGTGCTTGGGTGCAGTCACAAAAATGACAGAATGATCCCAGTTTATTTCCAAGGCAAACAGTTCAACATCACAGTAACTGAAGTCTATGCCCCAACCACTAACGCCAAAGAAGATGAAGTTGAATGGTTCTATGAAGAACTACAAGACCTTCTAGAACTAACACCAAAAAATATGTCCTTTTCATTATAGGGGATTGGAATATAAAAGTAGGAAGTCAAGAGCTACCTGGAGTAACAGGCAAGTTTGGCCTTGGAGTAGAAAATGAAGCAGGGCAAAGGCCAACAGAGTTTTATCAAGAGAACACATTGGTCATAGCAAATACCCTCTTCCAACAACACAAGAGATGACTCTACATATAGATATCACCAGATGCACAATACCAAAATCATATTGATTATATTCTTTGCAGCCAAATATGGAGAAGCTCTATGCAGTCAGCAAAAATAAGACTGGGAGCTGACTGTGGCTCAGATCATGAGCTCCTTATTGCAAAACTCAGGCTTAAGCTGAAGAAAGTACGGAAAACTACTAGGACATTAAGCTATAAGAAAGAAAGTGAAAGTGAAGTCGCTCAGTTGTGTCTGACTCTTTGCGACCCCATGGACTGTAGCCCACCATGTTCCTCCATCCATGGGATTTTCCGGGCAGGAGTACAGGAGTGGGTCGCTGTTTCCTTCTCCAGAGGATCTTTCTGACCCAGGGATTAAATCCAGGTCTCCCACATTGCAGGCAGACGCTTTACCGTCGAGCCACCAGACATTAAGGTATGACCTAAATCAAATCCCTTATGATTATACAGTGGAGGTGATGAATAGATTCAAGGGATTAGATCTGGTAGACAGAGTACCTGAAGAACTACAGATGGAGGTTCATAACATTGTACAGGGTAAAGTGACCAAAACCATCCCCAAGAAAAAGAAATGCAAGAGGACAAAGTGGTTGTCTGAGGAGGCTCTACAAATAGCTGAGAAAAGAGGAGAAAGGCAAAGGAGAAAGGAAAGATATACTTACTGAATGCAGAGTTCCAGAGAACAGCAAGGAGAGATAAGAAAATTTTCCTACGTGAACAATGCAAAGAAATGGAGGAAAATAATACAATGAAAAAGACTAGCTATCTCTTCAAGAAAATTGTAGATACCAAGGGAATATTTCATGCAAAGATGGATACAATAAAGGACAAAATTCGAAAGGACCTAACAGAAGTAGAAGAGATTAAGAAGAGGTGGCAAGAATACACAGAAGAACTATACAAAAAAGGTCACAAGGACCCAGATAATCACGATGGTATGGTCACTCATCTAGAGCCAGACATCCTGGAGTGTGAAGTCAATTGAGTCTTAGGATGCATTACAACAAACAAAGCTAGTGGAGGTGATGCAATCCAGCTGAGTTATTTAAAATCCTAAAAGATGCTGCTGCTAAAGTGCTACAGTCAACATGCCAGCAAATTTGGAAAACTCAGCAATGATCACAGGACTGCAAAAAATCAGCTTTCATTCTAATTCTAAAGAAAGGCAATGCCAAAGAATGTTAAAACTACCATACAATTGTAATCATTTCACATGCTAGCAAAGTAATGCTCAAAATGCTTCAAGCTAGGTTTCAACAGTACATTAACTGAGAACTTTCAAATGTACATGCTGGATTTAGATAAGGCAGGAGAATCAGAGATCAAATTGACAATATTTGTTGGATCATAGAAAAAGCAAGGAAATTTCAGAAAAACATCTACTTCTGCTTCATTGTCTATGCTAAAGCCTTTAACTGTGTGGATCACAACAAACTGAATCAAAGTAAAATACCCTTGCTCCTTGGAAGGAAAGGTATGACAAACCTAGTCAGTGTATTAAAAAGCAGAGACTACTTTGCTGACAAAGGTCGGTGTAGTCAAAGCTATGGTTTTTCCAGGAGTCATGTATGGCTGTGAGAGTTGGACCATAGAAAAGGATGGTTGCCAAAGAATTGATGCTTTCAAATTGTGGTGCTGGAGAAGACTCTTGAGATTCCATTGGACTGAAAGGAGATCAAACCAGTAAATTCTAAAGGAAACCAACCTTGAATATTCATTGGAAGGACTGATGCTGAGGCTAAATCTCCAATATTTTGGCCACTTGATGTGAAGAGCTGACTCACTGGAAAAGACCATGATGCTTGGAAAGACTGAGAGTGAGAAGAGAAGGGGGCAACAGAGGAAGAGATGTTTGGAAGGTATCACCAATTCAAATGGAACTGAGTTTGGGTAAACTCTGGGAGATGGTGAAGGACAGGGAGCTGAGCATGCTGCAGTCCATGGGGTTGCAGGGAGTCAGACAACACTTGGTGACTGAACAATAATATATTAATAAGATCAAGAAGTCAGAGAAAAAGATGAAACCACAGAAGGTGAGTTTGGGATTTTCACCAGAGAAAAGAATCTAATGGAAATTCTATAGATGAAAAAATCTATCAAGGAAATTTAGGGGAAAGAGCATATTAGGGAAGGGTTAGTGATGTGTAATATAGAATATATTGAGTTTCCCTTGTGGCTCAGCTAGTAAAGAATCTGCCCACAATGCGGGAGACCTGGGTTCGATCCTAGGGTTGGGAAGATTACCTGGAGAAGGGAAAGGGGAAATCAGTCCTGAATACTCATTGGAAGGACTGATGCTGAAGCTGAAACTCCAATACTTTGGCCACCTGATGCAAAGAACTGACTCTTTTGAAAAGACCCTGATGCTGGGAAGGATTGAAGGCAGGAGAAGAAGGTGATGACAGAGGATGAGATAGTTGGATGGCATCACTGACTCAATGGACATGAGTTTGAGTAAACTCCGGGAGGGAATTGGTGATGGACAGGGAGGCCTGGCGTGCTGCAGTCCATGGGGTCACAAAGAGTCGGAGACAACAAAGTGACTGAACTGAACTGAACTGAATATAGAATATTAGAATATATGCATATTGAGCCATAAAGGAAAACATGTGAAAAATATAAAAGTATTTGAGACCTGTAGAGCAGAATAAATATGATTAAATTAACTTAAATTGGGGTCTCTGACAGAGAAAAGAAAGACAATGAACAGAAGCACACTTCAAGAAATAATAGCTGAGCAATTTCCAAAACTTATAAAAGGAATGGAGCTCTGGAGAACACAATTAAGGAGAGTTGCAGAGAAATGCAGAAAGGTTCCTCAAGGTTTTGGCTGAGTTATGATCTAAGATGAATAAAGAGACCTAAAAACTACATTGAAGCCTGAGATAGAACCCTTGGAAAGGACATGTCAACAGTCATTATAACTATCTTCATAGCCTCAAAATATGTATTATGAAGATATCTATACTTTTAATATGGTAGAGGAAAATGTGAATACCAGATATAGAGAAAAAATGGAAATGGTAGATATAAAACAAATTTAAATATGGAATTAAAAATGCGCTGGTTGGGATTAATAGAAAAGCACTGCAAAATAAAAGATCAGTGAAACCAAAGACAGCACTGGAAAATATTGAAAATAAAGCATGGATAGAAAAATAGACAAAAAAATCAATAAATAGGCTATCAGGGAACTGGGATATATTATCAAGTTGTCAAACATATACATATGTAACTGATGTCACAGGAAAAGAACACAGAGAAGGAAAGAAAACAGAAGGAATGCATATACTTGAAGAAATAATGACTGAAGAGTATCTAAGTTTACTGAATATATATACCCATAGATTCAATTCATGGAGTTCAATGACCCACAGATTTAATTCAAGGAGATCAATGACCCTTTGCAGAATAAAGATAAAATAAAACCACCCCAAAGTGTATCTTGGTGAAATTGCTTAAAGGTAGTAATTAAGAAATATAGCCAGATGAAAAAGACACATTATGTACAAGAGGCAAAGGTAAGAATTAGCATCAGAAACTATGCATGTGAGGACGGTCACCCATAACATACTGCAAGAAAACAAAATGCATAATCCATATAACACACACACAGAGATATACACACACACCCCTCTGTTGTTCCTGAATTCTTTAACCAGTGGAAAAAAACTCTTTCAAAAATGAAGAAAAATAAAGAGTTTTTGAGTCAAACAAAGAAATCGTATCACTTGGAGACATGTATGACAAAAATTGTTATAGATTGATCTTTACAGAGGAAAAATAGCCCACAGAAATTTGAATCTTCATGAAGAATAAAAAATGAGCCAGAAGTGATAAACATGTAGGTTAACATAAAAACAAGTTTTCCTTTAAAATATTTTGAAAAATAATTTATATGACAATAGATTTGGCAATGATTTTTTTGGATATGTTACCAAAAGTACAGGCAATGAGAGAAAAATATTGATAAATCCGACTATATTAGAATAAAAAACTTATGTGCATCAAGGAATACAGTGAACAGAGTTCATGGAATGGGAGAAAATATTTGGAAATTATATGATAAGGGATTAATATCCAGTGTACATACCGAACTCCTAACACTCAACAACAAAAAGATAAATAACCCAATTTAAAAATGGGCATAGGGTTTGAATGGACATTTCTCCAAAGCAAATATACAAATAGCCAATAAGCACATAAAAAGATGCCCAACATCATAATCGTTAGGTAAATCTAAATCAAAACCACAATGAGATATTACCTCATACTGTTAGATTGGCTACTGTTATAAAACCAGAAAATAAGTATTGGTTAGAATGTGGAGAAATTGAAATGCTTGTAACACTGTTGGTGGAAATGTAAAATGAGCATCTGCTATGGAAAAATGTACAGTCATTCCTTAAAACAATTAACATAGTATTGTCATATATTCCAGACATTCCTTTTCTGGGTTTATATCTCCCCAGATGAAATGAAGATATTTGTTCACCCATTATCACAGCAATAGGGCTTCCCAGGTAGCAGTAGTGGTAAAGAACCTGCCTGTCCATGCTGGAGACATAAAAGACATGGGCTCAATCCCCGGGTCAGGAAGATTCCCCAGAGGAGGGCATGGTAACCCACTCCAGTATTCTTGCCTGGAGAATCCCATGGACAGAGGAGCCTGGCAGGCTATGGTCCATAGGGACGCAAAGAGTTGGACATGAGTGAAGTGACTTAGTACATTCACAGCAATGTGATTCAGTATAGCCAAAAGGTAGAAGCAACACCAGTGGCTATCAAAAGGTAAATAGATAAGCAAGATGTGGAATATATACATGATAAGATATTATCCAACCTTGAAAGGAAATTCTGACACATGCTACAACATAGATAACTCTTTGAGAACATTGTGCTAAGTGAAAGAAGCCAATCACAAAAAGACAAATGCTGTATGGTACCATTTATATGAGATGCCTAGAGTAGTTAGACTTATAAAGCTAGGGAGCAGAATGGTAGTTGCCAGGAATGAGGGAAAAGAGAACGGGGATTTGCTGTTTAATGGGTACAGAGATTTAGCTTTGCAAGATGAAAGAGTTCCGGAGATGGGTTGCACAACACTGTGAATGTACTTAACACTATTGAGCTGTACACTTGAAAATGGCTAAGATGGTAAATTTTATGTTATGTATGTTATATCACAGCTACAAATGAAATTACAATTAGATTATACATGGAGATAATATGTGTAACAATTATATAAAGGACAGAAGGAAGTGAACTGACGTATACTGTTATAAGGACTTTATGCTACAAACAGTGTGTGTGTGTGTGTGTGTGTGTGTGTGTGTATTCAGTTGTATCTGACTCATTGCAACTCCATGGACTATAGCCCACCAGGCTCCTCTGTTCATGGAATTTTCCAGGCAAGAATATGCAAGTGAGTTGCTATTTCCTACTCCAGGGGATTGTCCCAACCCAGGGATAGAACTCACGTCTCTTGCGTCTCTTGCATTGGCATGTGGATTCTTTATTACTGAGCCCCTGAGAAGCCCAATGTGGTGTAACTATTTGGAAACAAAGTGTGATAAATTGAAGACATATAACGTAAATCCTAAAGCAATCACTATAAAATAAAACAAAGAGGAATAGTAAGTGTGGAGCTAAAACAGAATCTTTTAAAAAGGCAAGGAAAAAAGAGAAAAAATAGGCTGATTGCAGATTTATCTAAACATATTGATATTTTGCAAAAGGTCAGTTGTTTACATACTCTATTTAAAAGTTAAAAAGTCAGATTGAATTAAAAAATTAAGACCTACTATAGATTATCTACAATGAGCCTATTTCAAATATAGACACAGAGATTAAAAGTGGGATCATGGAAAAATATAAACCTAGAAAATAAAAATTAAAAACTAAATAGGCTCTATTAACATCAAGACAAAGAACACTAAAAGAGAATATTACTAGGAGTAAACAGAGACATTTCATAATAAAAGATGTCAATTTATTAAGACAGAACAATCTTGGGTGTGTATATCTTTCAAAAATACACGAAGCAAAACTGATAAAATTGAAAGAAGAAACAGATAAATTATATCACATACATCTATCCTACAACTACAGGTGGGGATTTCAACTGTTCTCTTTCTATAACTGTTAGAATGAAAACAAATAAACTCAATAAGGATACAAAAGTTTGGATAACACTATCAACCCATTTTGCTCCATTTTACCAAATTGAATTTTAGATTGCACTTCATCTCAAAGGAGGAGAATACACATTCTTTCAAGTGCATAAAAAACATTCTCCAACATAGACTACTTTATGAATCATTAATCAAATCTCAAAAAAATATGAGGATTAAAATCAGACAAAATACAGCCTCCAAACACAATAAAATTATAATTGAAATCAGTAACAAAAATATTTCTGGCAAATACTGAAATATTTGGAAGTTAACTTCTAAACAAAAAGGCATTCACAAGAAAAATTAGAAAATTTTTATTTTATTTTTTAACTTTACAATATTGTATTGGTTTTGCAGATTGAAAATAAAAATGGCATTTGAAGAATGCAGCTAAAGCATTTCTTGGACGGAAATTTAGAGCAATGCTTCTAATGCTTACATTAGAAAATAAGAAAAATCTCAAATCAATGTGGAAGCTTCCATCTAGAAATTAGAAAAATGAAGATAAAATGAAACTTAAAATTAGAAAATGATAAAGAACAGAAATCAACAAAATTAAAACCAGAAAGGTGATAAAAATCAATAAACCTAACAGTTGATTCTTCAGAAAAATCAATAAAGTTGATAAAATTCTGCTCAGACTGATGAAGAAGAAAAGAGAAGATGATATCAGAATGAAATGAGGGTATCACTTGTTTAGGCATCGTAAGCATTATACAGGAATTTTATAAACAACCTTATCACCACCAACTCAATAAGTTAGATAAAATGCATAGTTCATTGATGACATGTCATCTACAGCCAGAATCACCTAAGAGGAAAAGATAACCTGAATAACCCTGTAACATTGAGAGAGTTATTTCCTAGGCAGGTTGATAGGGAGTCTAGGGGTCCCCAAGGAGAGAAGGGTCTGGAATTCTCAAGGAGGAAGAAAGGACAAACTTTTTTCTTTCTCCACATTCCTTAGGATTATATAACAATAATGTATCCTGCCTAAGGACAGTCTTTGGATTCAACCTTCTGTTGTCTTAAAACGTAAATTATGGGAGTAGACCTGGTCTTTACAAGGATGTATCTTGCCTGAGGACAGTGTTATCTTAAAATGTAAATTATGGGAGTAGGTCTGATGAGGTCTTTACAACCTCCAGACAGTCTTTGGATTATATAACCTCATTGTTAACACTAGCAAGCGGGTACTCTTTCTGCCCCCTTCTGATGCCTATGTCAGAAGCTTTCTCTATCTCCTTTATACTTTAATAAAACTCTATTACACAAAAGCTCTGAGTGATCAAGCCTCGTCTCTGGTCCCGGATTGAATTCTTCTCCTCCGGGGGCCAAGAATTCCGGTGTCTTCGCGTGATCCAACAACAACCTTTCAACATCATAGTAAAATATTTTCCACAAAGAAAACTTGAAGCCCTGGTGTCTTCACTAGTGAACTCCACCAAACATTTGTGGCTAAAATAATCAATTTTACACAATCTCTTTCTGAAATAGAAGAGAAGGGGATAATTCCCAACTCATATTATGATGCCTGTATTTGTTATCAAAACCAGATAATGACGTAACAAAAATATTATATTGCAGCAGCCCCGATGAACAGGGAAACAACCAAACAAAACAACATAATTTCAGCAAATCAATTCCAGAAAATATTAAAAAAAAAACACATCATGAATAATAGATTTATCAGAAGACACTAAGTTGATTTAACAGAGTGGTCTGTTCATGTATTTGTAACAATAGGCTCCAGAAGGAGGAAAAAGAAAAACGAATAATTTGCAGCATTTGTCAATATTCCTGTTGCAATTCCCACAATGGACAATTTCTATCCAACTATCACTGTTATTTTACTGAATTCAGAGTTGGGAAAGATGCACACAATTGGCATTCTACTGATTTAATGTTTAAAAATCAATTCAAATAAATCATCATATTAACATACTATAAAAGGAAAAAAAACTATGCTCCTCTCAATAGATGTAGATAAATCATTTGCACATATCCAATACAAATTATGAAAACTGAGCATGTTAGTTTCTTAGGGCTTGCTTTCACAAATTACTACACATTCAGTTCAGTTCAGTTCAGTTGCTCAGTTGTGTCCGACTCTTTGCAACCCCATGAATCGCAGCACGTCAGGCCTCCCTGTCCATCACCAACTCCTGGAGTTCACTCAGACTCACGTCCATCGAGTCAGTGATGCCATCTAGCCATCTCATCCTCTGTCGTCCCCTTCTCCTCCTGCCCCCAAACCCTTCCAGCATCAGAGTCTTTTCCAATGAGCCAACTCTTTGCATAAAGTGGCCAAAGTACTGGAGTTTCAGCTTTAGCATCATTCCTTCCAAAGAAATCCCAGGGCTGATCTCCTTTAGAATGGACTGGTTGGATCTCCTTGCAGTCCAAGGGACTCTCAAGAGTCTTCTCCAACACCACAGTTCAAAAGCATCAATTCTTCGGCATTCAGCTTTCTTCACAGTCCAACTCTCACATCCATACATGACCACTGGAAAAACCATAGCCTTGACTAAACGGACCTTTGTTGGCAAAGTAACGTCTCTGCTTTTGAATATGCTAGCTAGGTTGGTCAGAACTTTCCTTCCAAGGAGTAAGCGTCTTTTAATTTCATGGCTGTAATCAAGATCTGCAGTGATATGGAGCTCCCCAAAAATAAACTCTGACACTGTTTCCACTGTTTCCCCTGTTTCCCCATCTATTTCCCATGAAGTGATGGGACCAGATGCCATGATCTTCGTTTTCTGAATGTTGACCTTTAAGCCAAGTTTTTCACTCTCCTCTCACTTTCATCAAGAGGCTTTTGAGTTCCTCTTCACTTTCTGCCATAAGGGTGGTGTCATCTGCATATCTGAGGTTATTCATATTTCTCCCTGCAATCTTGATACCAGCTTGTGCTTCTTCCAGCCCAGAGTCTCTCATGATGTACTCTGCATATAAGTTAAATAAGCAGGGTGACAATATACAGCCTTGATGTACTCCTTTTCCTATTTGGAACCAGTCTGTTGTTCCATGTCCAGTTCTAACTGTTGCTTCCTGACCTGCATATAGGTTTCTCAAGAGGCAGGTCAGGTGGTCTGGTATGCCCATCTCTTTCAGAATTTTCCACGGTTTATTGTGATCCACCCAGTAAAAGGCTTTGGAATCGTCAATAAAGCAGAAATAGATGTTTTTCTGGAACTCTCTTGCTTTTTCCAAGATCCAGCAGATGTTGGCAATTTGATCTCTGGTTCCTCTACCTTTTCTAAAACCAGCTTGAACATCTGGAAGTTCACGGTTCACGTATTGCTGAAGCCTGGCTTGGAGAATTTTGAGCATTACTTTACTAGCGTGTGAGATGAGTGCAATTGTGTGGTAGTTTGAGCGTTCTTTGGCATTGCCTTTCTTTGGGATTGGAATGAAAACTGACCTTTTCCAGTCCTGTGGCCACTGCTGAGTTTTCCAAATTTGTTGGCATATTGACTGCAGCACTTTCACAGGATCATCTTTCATTGGATAGCTTGAAACAACAAACATTTATTGCTTCACAGTGCTGAAGGCTAGAAATCCAAAATCAAGTTGTTGGTAGGGCCATATTTTCTCTGGTGCCTCTAAAGGAAACACTTCCTTGACTCTTAGATTTTGGTGCTTGCCAACAATCCTTTGTATTCCTTGGCTTGTAGATTACTCTGATCTCTGCCTCCCTCTTTAATGGTCTTCCTGTGTCTATTTTCATCTTTCTTATCTTCTCATGAGGACAACCCTAACCTTGTATGATTTTATCTTAATTATATTTGTAAAGACCTTACTTTCCAATAAGGTCACATCTACAAGTATTAGGTGTTACAATTTAGGCATATCTTTTGGGGAGATGTAATACAATCCATAATACTGAAAAAACTTGAAAAAATGACATCTACAAAAAATCTACCACAACATTGCACTTAAAAGACCAAACACTTTCTCCTAGGATCAGAAAAAGACTAAAATAATAAAATGTAAAGATGAAGACTTACGGAACAATATTTCCCCTTTGCGTAGGTTTAATTGTCAGTGGGGAGGACATATTGACAGGAGAATTTGCCTGAATTATGAAAGAGAGGCATGGAAATACCACTCCCACTAAATTGCCACACTAAGGAGAGGCTGTGGGGATTTTAGTGTTCTTCTCCTGGTGGATGTGGTTGCCCTTTTATCTTTCATTTATATGCCTTCCCTGAATCATGAATGTTCTATACAAAAAGAATTACACACATTTCTGTACTTTTCTCCCCCAGTCATCTATTTTTCTCATTTACCTATTGCTGTATAACATGTCATTTGAAAATTTAATGGTTTATAAAACAAGCATCTATTTAACTTGAATTTTGCAATCTGGGTAAATTTGGTGGGATCTGGTTCTCATCTTCATGTAACATCAACTGGGATCACTCGCGGCAGCTCAACTTGGATGGAAATGTCCAAGATGACCATGATTCAAGGTGTCCACTGTCTTTCCATGCGGTGTTTCTCTTATCATTAGAAACTTATAGCCACAGTTCCTTAGAAGGCAGCAGGATGCTCTTAAAAGCTTCCCACATGGCTATACTTCACTGGGCAGGCTATTGTGAAGCTCCTGTATTACTCTTGCTGTCTCACGACCAGATTCAGTGTTGGCAGAGAGAACACAAGCTGTGTATCCTGGAGATGTGTTTCACAGGGGTCTCCAGAGTAACAGTCTGTCATGCACTGGGAACCCTGTCTACTAAGTAGGCAGCTCTTTTTAATCAGACTGCCACCACTGCCTACTGCTTAATATATTTGGATTTTATTTTGGTGGGAAGGGAGACATTTCCCTGAAAATTCCCCTCAAAATTAATCCTACTAATTCTATTTGCTCTCTCTTGAATTCTAGTTTTTTTCTGGAATGAATGTTTCCTCTGCAGAGATATTTCCTAAGCTTCCTTTGAGCACAGTTCTCTCAAGTCAATCTAATCCTACCTATGATCTAAATCTTCTAGTGATATCTACCAAATTTTAAACTCACACTTTTCATCTTTATGACAGATTTATTATTTTTGTCCCCAATTTTTTTTTTCTTTTTCTTCCCCCTGAGATTTATGCTTGAAAGTAGACGTGTAGACTCTGTGCCCTATAATGTTTCATGGTGATGATAAGTGACTATGGTTGACTCTATCTTTCAATCCTTTCCATTAGAGCTGTCAGCATCTCCCATTCTCAATATATACACAAGTCACAACTCTCAGTATCTGTATCTTCCTGTGTTTCTCATATTGACTCCAGATGTTTATTCACATGACTTGCTTTCCTTAGTGGGGTATTAGCAACAATGACTCAAGCAGAGGCATATCTTTGTTTTTACATTGGGAGTAGCACTCTAGGCCATTTTGCTGGAGAGGGGTCACATGGAGAGAACCTGAGGTAGAGGAGACTTCATGTAATGAGAGAGAAAGATACGTCGAGGAGAATAAAGATACTTATGCCAGATTCCCCACTGAATGAAGCCACTTGAGTGACCCCAGTCAACACCTTGTGGATCAAAAGATCTGAGCAGTTAATTCCAGAATGGCAAGAAGTAAAAATCCCTGTTTTAAGATACTGTTTGGGGGTATTTCCTTATGCATCAATAAATAACTGAATTGGGTACAAAGGAGAACCTTGTTCCCAGACAAACTGGACTACACACATTTTCCATAAATTCTTTCTCATTTTCCTCCTTTTATTGTTGGTTTTCTCATGTTTTTACTTCCTTCTAGAATGTATATGCCTGCCTATTGGAATCCTACACATCCTTCAAGATGTTGAAATATTAAGTATTGAGCAAAGTGATATAGGTATCCTGTATTTCTAATACATTTTGACTTATCTTTCTTTACTTCTCACCGATGAGAAAATCCCCCAGGATTTATGGTTGTCCCTATTTTCATTAACCAGGCTGAACTACAACACTATGTCATTATTTTAAACCCAAGTGATTGTAAACTGTCGACATGCCAAGAAAACCACTATTGTAGATGATTGAAGCTGTTTCAGGAGTTCATTTTCTTTTTCAGCTATCTGGCTGTTGCAGCGAGTGGAAAATGGACCCAATGATAATAATTATAGCAATCGGTTTTTTGAATGCTTACGGCACTGTGTTCAGGCCTTTGCGTGTGTAATCCAGGCGTCCTAAACTTCAGCATTCTGTGCTTACCAAAGAAGGTTCTCATCTGGAAGCTACCATGATATCTACTCCTGCTCTGGCTCCACTTATTTCTGTCTCTGTCCACAAATACATTTGGTGAAATCTCATAGTATCATTTCCCATCATGAAAATGCCAAACTACATGAGGAGTGTGGTCTCCCTATGTTCTCATAGTTTGGAACTACTTGCTTTGGAAGGTAAGAACACAGGTGGGAAAGTAGCTTCCTACCCAATTCTTTCCTATGCTTGTCATCTAGGTTCTGAAATAGGCTAGCTTGTATAGAGTCTCACAGATGATAAAAAAATAATAATAGATATTTATTAATCATTGGCCAAACACTGTACTTTTACAGTTCCATTTAATAGAACCAGCACCTCTATGAAATAGTATTGTTATCATCACCGTTCCTCAGATGGGTATGCAGACTTCAAGAGGTGAAAGCGCCAAAGACCAAACAAGTTTCCAAGAAACTGCATCAGTTTTTGTCTGATCAACTTTACTCTAGTCACAAGAGCACAAACCCAGTTCGAGAAGCTTTTTGGTTGTCATGTCCCATTTCATGTGTTTAACCAAGTCTGACTGACACCAGGAACTTTCATCCCATCCCTTATTCCACTGCCTTATTTTATAACCAAAGCTCCTCTCTTATAAGAGAATGAAAAGAGATATGGAGGAAAGGCAGGTTTACCAGGGGAGCCGCCTGCATCGACAGGTGTATCCTACTCAATCAGCCAAACTGCCCCATTACACCTGCATTATCGTGCTATTCTGAACAACAAACACAATATGTAGGGTGGTTAGCCTTGTTCCTGTTTTATAGCTGAGGAAACCAGCACTCAGCACTGTTAAGCCTTCTGCCCACACTCACAAAAGGATCATGTGACTATGAGCACGGGTGATTAGGAGTGCAAGCCAAGTTCATAATGAGCCCATCGTAATATTTCCCAGAGAAGGCCTTGCTGCTGCTGCTGCTAAGTCGCTTCAGTTGTGTCCGACTCTGTGCGACCCCATAGACATCAGTCCACCAGGCTCCCCCATCCCTGGGATTCTCCAGGCAAGAATTCTGGAGTGAGTTGCCATTTCCTTCTCCGATGCATGAAAGTGAAAAGTGAAAGTGAAGTCGCTCAGTCGTATCCGACTCTTAGAGACCCCATGGACTGCAGCCCACCAGGCTCCTCCGTCCATGGGATTTTCCAGGCAAGAGTACTGGAGTGGGGTGCCATTGCCTTCTCCGAGAGAAGGCCTTAGGAAAGTAAGAAAACAAAGTTTTCTTAATAAACTGGGAACTTCTAATATTTATTGAAGAGGAAACTTTTTTGGTATCACTTTGTACAAAGGGACTTCCAATAACTAGAGATGTGTGTTGATACTCTCAATATAGAGAGAGAACATGCAGACATGAACAAGTAACCACTTAAATCAATCAGATTTATATTCGTAAAAAAAGTAATTTCACATTTATGTTCTCACATTGATTTTTATAACTTCAGGTTTCTAGCAGGAAATGAGAGCAATGCCCTCTTTTTATTTTCCCCCAACGACATAGAAGCCTGCAAGTACTCAATTTCCTTAGTAAATGCCACCCTAGCTATTGCTTACTTATCATATTAAAATATTTCTAATACAGGTAAGGTTTATGCTTTCTCTAAGGAGAACTGGCTTTATTTTTATTATGTACTTAAGGAACATCTTAACTTTCCAGAAAATTAGTGAAGAAGGGAATATATTAAGATGAAATAGAAGGTATTTACTGAACCTGGTATATTTCTAAAGAAAAGTGTGTGGTATACCACATAATTATGAAATTAGGTCTTACTTAAAATGGCAAATGCTTAATGTGCTAATGTATTTCATATAAAATTGAACCCTAGAGCATACTGTCCAAGGCAGAAGATAAAACTTTTTTATCCCCCTAAAAATACATAAATAAAGATTCAGAAGAAGATGTTAGCAATCTAGTCTGAGATCAGGTTGCAATTTTATTACATCAATCAATCAGTTTTTAAAAAAAATTTTTAAAAGCATCCCTTCCTCAATATATTTGGGGAATATTGTAAATCTATTCATTTTCCTGGGTTTATTAATGTTAGGTATAAAAAGCATATTCAGAGATGAGGCTGTAGCATCATTTCATGTTTTCACCCAGGAGGGGTGCAACGGGCTGAATATTTGTGTCCCTTGCAAAATTCAAATGTTGAAATCCTAACTTCCAATGTGGCAGTATTAAGAGGCAGGGCCTTATGGGAGGTGCTTAGGTCATGAGAGTTGAGCTTTACTGAAAGGGATTAATGCCCTCATAAATGGGATCCTAGAGAGCTTTCCTGCCCTCTCTTCACCACCCTAGAATACGAGAAGTTGGCAATTTGAAACCAGAAGAGGGTTTTCATCTAACCCAACCATGATGCCACCCGATCTCAGTTTTCTAGCCTCCAACAATGTGTGAATAAATTTTTATTTATAACCCACTCAGGCTGTGGGTATGTTGTAACAGCAGCCTGAGATGAACTAAGACAAGGAGTATGATTCATTAGTCATCAAGGAGAAAGGCTTATATTTCTGATAAACTGTAGTAAATAAGCCATAACATTTCCTATATTTACTCCTATAGCACTCAATTCATAGATTGTAATCTTTATATAAAGTGACCCATCCAATATTCCCAATAAAAAACACCTTGTGGAATCTCCTCCACCATTAAGATAAACACATAAAGTCTCAATGTTTCCCCCTAGAAGAATGATCTGTAGGTGGCAGGGAGCCGCTGGACTGAGTTACTCCACATCTGTTGCTCTTGAATTGTGCTTTCTCTACCTTCATTTAGTCCCCAGATAAAAGGTCCCCACTGCCTTTTTAAAAAACAAAACAATAATTCTTTTTCAAGCATCGATGCAGAGATTTCTCTTTGGTGTCCTTCTTGTGGTTGAAAAGGAAGAATTTTCAAAGATTTTATACAATACTGAGGTACAATAAAAATGACATTAAAATAGAAAGTATATGAAGCTTAAATGGGTTACTGATTCTACCATAACTAGTTTACCTGCAGGATTGTAAAGGCCTGAGGAAGTACCACTGAGCTTAGACATCAGAGGAACCCTACAACTAGCTCAGATAAATTTTGATCCACAGAATTATAAGCTCAATGATTACTGATTTAAGACTAAGTTTTGGAGTTTTTTGTGTAATGACTAGGTAATGTATCATATTTCAACATAATCTATTCTGAAAGTAAATTCAAATATCAGTATCAGTTTGGGGTTCTTATAGCACATGAATGAGAGAGAAAGAGAGAGACAGAAATAGACAAAGACAGAGACATAAAAAATTTTCAGTTGGCTCCAGAAAAATCACACACATTATCACACACAAGAGCTTCCCAGGTGGCTCAGTGGTAAATAATCTGCCTCCAATGCAGGAAATGCAAAAGTCACAGGCTGTGAAGATCTCCTGGAGAAGGAAATGGCAACCCACTCCAGTATTCTTGCTTGGAAAATCTCATGGACAGAGAAGCCTGGTGGATTACAGTCCATAGAGTTGCAATGAGTCAGACACAGCTGAGTGACTGAGTGTGTGCGCACACACACATATCACACACAAAATTATGTTCACATACCAATAAAAGTTAAATCAAGTATGGTAAATTAATGCTAAGATAAAACTTGTTCCTGATCCCTTTAGATCTCAGAACACGTCAGCCATTAATAAGTCGATTTTAATATCTAATAATTATTTTTGCTAAAGCATTAAACAAAGATATTCAATGCCTTCTCTTAAGGTATGGATCATTAATAATCAAAAATTACAAAGCATCTATTGTAGTTGATGTAAAAAAGCAACTCTGTTCAAAATAAAGGTGCAATAAAAATACTTCTTTGGGCATTTTGCACTTGATTTTTTAGTAGCAATTGTGATAAAAACTATGCTGGTGAATTTCTGAAGGCAGTCATGCAAAATATGATGCTGGCCATCTGGTCAAATCTTAAGAAGTCATAAGATTACCGAATTTTAGTCTGTCAACTTTAATTGTGAAGACTACTGTAACTGTATTCTCAATATGTTTAGGGAAATTTAAATCCAAAATCAAGGCAGTTCTTCAACCATAATAAAGAACATTTCCCCGAAATATGACTTTAGGAAACTATTCAAAACATCACAATTGCTGTTGCTTCATCAACAAACTCCTTATCAAGAACATCTGACTATGAAATTCTTATTATTGTGAACATGTCTGGAGCAATGTGATTTTGTTGTCTGATATTTTGAAACTAAGAAAAATATAAGATGCCAAAGGTCAGTAATTGGAAGTTTCAAATTAAATGTTTAATGACCCTGTTACCATACAGAATTACTTAGAGTAAAACATGATAAATGATCAAAATATGTATGAAATACCACAACAAAATGAAACAAGAAAGTGGGTACAAAACATTTTTTCCTTCCCACATTTTACATAACAATAATTAGATATATACCCAAGGAAATAACTAGCACTCCCTTCTCTGATACAGAGAAGGCGTCTTCTCACTTTTTATCAGATATTCATGTCATAGTTGGCTCTTGCAAGATGCTTACATAAAGAGATCTATAAAATGATCTATTAGCCCCATCCTCACAAGGATTAGATTCTTAAAAATCATATCAATAATAATGAAAGATCCAGTGTTAAATAATGTATTGAAACACAATTGAACATCCTATTTTGTAAATGAAGAAAAGTTAAGCTTATATTTATATATATGTACCATACATATGTGGAAACAACAGAAACAGTGACAGACTTTGTTTTCTTGGGCTCCAAAATCACTGCAGATGGTGAATGCAGCCTTGAAATTAAAAGATACTTGCTCGTTGGAATAAAAGCTATGACAAACCTAGACAGCATATTAAAAAGCAGAGACATTACCGACAAAGGTCTATCTAGCCAAAGCTACAGTTTTTCCAGTAGTCATGTATGGATGTGAGAGTTGGACCATAAAGAAAGCTGAGCACCAAAGAATTGATGCTTTTTAACTGTGGTGTTGGAGAAGACTCTTGAGAATCCCTTGGAAAGCAAGAAAATCAAACTAGTCAATCCTAAAGAAAATCAGTCCTGAATATTCATTGGAAGAACTGATACTGACGCTCCAATACTTTGGCCACCTGATGCAAAGAACTGACCTGACTCAGTGCAAAAGACTCCAATGCTGGGAAAGATTGAAGGCAGAGGAGAAGGGGACACCAGAGGATGAGATGGTTGGATGGCATCACTGACTCAATGGACATGAGTTTGAGCAAGCTCTGGGAGTTGGTGATGAACAGGGAAGCCTTGCGTGCTGCAGTTCATAGGGTCTCAGAGTTGGACATGACTAAGAGACTGAATTGAATTGAACTGAACTGTATGTATTTGTCTCTTATACATTCACATGCATAAGAGCAGTGAAGAAAGAACTAGATATATTCTAAAGGGGCTTCCCTGGTGGCTCAGATGGTGAAGCATCTGTCTAATGCAGCAGACTCAGGTTCAATCCCTGGGTTGGGAAGACCTCCTGGAGAATGGAATGGCAACCCACTCTAGTATTCTTGACAGAGGAGCCTGGTGGGCTGCAGTCCATGGGGTTGCAAAGAGTCAGACATGGCTGAGTGATTAATATATATATATATATATATACACTTATGTACTTGTTTAATAAGAACATATATATATATATATATACACATATATGTGTGTGTATATATATATATATATATATACATACTTATGTACTATTATAACACATTGGAGACATGGATCCTCTTAGGTATATCTATAAAATGGGAGTCATGATTTGGAAAAAGTTTAGAAAATAAAATAGAAATTCATGCATTTGCATGAAAAAATAGTGATAAGATAGTTTCTTAAATATTGTAGGCTCTTACGAATTGTTTCTGGCTAGTGTGAAATACAGAAGGCTTCATGAAATTCCTACATTACCTGGTAGAAGAGGTGAGATTTTGCTTTGATATTTAATGGAAGTCTGGTTTGTACACATATGAGGATGAAGGGAAAAGAGGCAGTATGAATTACAACTCTAAGAGAAGAAACATGAGGTGTTTTCCATAGACAGACAATATAGTGCAGTTTAATTGATGCCAAGAATGCCTAAAGAGGACTAGTGAGAATTTAGAAAAACAACTTTGCGTATATATTGAGGAAGCTTGAATTCTAGGATGGATTACAGGAACACATTATGGTAGACAACAGAGTACTATTTCAGTTGTCTCAAACAACTCCTTTCAGTCTCTCCCCTTCTCTCAAACAAGGGAGTCAGCGTAATTATACAAGAAATGTGCTGGCAGATGCTCAATATTGATAGTGTCAGTCTTGACCCATTATTCTACTTTTCCACGATGTGAGCTTGCTGCTATTACCTTCTTTTTCAGCTTCATCTTCTGCTTAACTCTTTTGGTTTCACTAATAATTAACTTTAACCAGATTTTAATCTTTGGTTCAATTCTTCCAGTTTCCTAATGTTTTCTCTTTTCTGATATGACGTATATGGAACAGTCCTCAGGACTTCTCTCCCTAGGACTGTTCTCTTTAGCACTCCATGCTGGGTGCCATCAGGTCCTAAGTGTATTTCCATTTCAAAGATTCTAGGAAAAGCATCATTTAACTTAAATCCTTTTGTCTTCTAGTGAAGACATCTTTTGTCTTCTATTCATTCCAGGTACACAATTAACTTTCCATACTCTGAGTTAACTATCATTTTGGTTTCACTTGAAAAACACAAACAATGGAGCTAACTGTACTTATATTGCTTAAATTTCTCAAATGTATATTAAGTAGAACCCCTGTGTTCACAGACCTCATATGACAATCATATAAATCTGTGATAACAAAATATTCTGGAGCCACTTGTAGATTTAGATTGAATCACTGCTAAAATCACCCATCACCCATCTGTATCACTGTGTGTGTATCTGTGCTCAGTCACTCAGTTGTGTTCAACTCGTTGTGACCCCATTGGCTGTGGCCTGCAAGGCTCCAGTGTCCCTGGAATTTTCTAGGTCAGAATACTGGAGTGGGTTGCCATTTCCTACTATAGGGGATCCCCCGGATCCAGGGATCGAACCCATTTCTTGCATCTCTGGCAGTGAAAGGTGGATTTTGTACCACTGTGCAGGCTAGAAATCCCATCTATGTCACTGGAGTAAGCTTTCTCATATGTACCAGCTGAAAGATAGCTTCTACTTCTCAAGAACAGTACAGGTTTTTAGCAGTTACTCCATCACCAGTCACACTGGAAACTATAAGAAAGCAAAATATCAAGGAAACTGGCAACTGGCTATCAATGAGAATAGTATACAGTTTCAGTTAGAATTCCCAGTATTGTAGTAGAAGAAAAGTACCATATAACCATAGTGTCAGAATCCCAAACTCATTCTTGAGATTGTTGTTGTTTAGTCACTAAGTCCTGTCCAACTCTTTGCAACTTCATGGACTGTAGCATGCCCGGCTCCCCTGTCTTTCACTATCTCCCAGAATTTGCTCAAACTCATGTCCTTTGAGTCAGTGATGCCATCCAACCATCTTATCCTCTCTAATCCCCTTCTCCTGATCTCAGTCTTTTCCAGCATCAGGGTCTTTTTAATGAGTCGAATCTTCACATTAGGTGGCCAAAGTATTATAGCTTCAGCTTCAGCATCAGTCCTTCCAAAGAATATTCAGGACTGATTTCCTTTAGGATTGACTGGTTTGATCTCCTTGCTGTCCAAGAGACTCTCAAGAGTCTTCCCAGCACCACAATTTGAAAGCATTAATTCTTTGGTGCTCAGCCTTCTAACAGTCCAACTCTCACATCCATATATGACTACTGGAAAAACCATAGCTTTGACTATATGCATCTTTGTGGGCAAAGTGATGTCTCTGCTTTTTAAAATGCTGTCAATGTTTGTCATAGCTTTTCTTCCAAGGAGCAATGGTCTTTTAATTTCATGGCTGCAGTCACTGTCTACAGTGATTTTGGAGCCCAAGAAAGTAAAATTTGCCACTGTTTTCACTTTTTGCCCAGCTATGCGCCATGAAGTGATGGGACCAGATGCCATGATCTTTGTTTTTTGAATGTTGAGTTGTAAGGCAGGTTTTTCATTCTGCTATTTTACCCTCATAAAGAGGCTCTTTATTTCCTCTTCACTTTCTGCCATTGTAGTGGTATCATCTGCATATCTGAGGTTGTTTATCTTTATCCTGGCAATCTGGATTCCAGCCTGTGATTCAACCAGCCCGCAAAGAGTGGGACAGAACTGGGTGCCTGAACTGAATTGAACTGAAGACAATCAAAGCCCTACAGACTCAAGAGTTTTTTTTACCTCCCCATCCCTTAACTGCCTAAAAGAATGTACATAGGAACCCCTTATAAAGAAGAGAGCTTTTAGGAAAAGAATGTACTTTACATCAGAAAGACTTTAATCTCCATGTAACTTGTCTTCTTCCACTTTGAAATTCCAGACCCCTACCCCATTCTTCTCAGCTCAGGTTGGTGATGGGGTTTAGAACAGTGATTTTGGAGCCCAAGGAAATAAAGTCTGTCACTGTTTCCATTGTTTCCTCATCTATTTGCCATGAAGTGATGGGATCGGATGCCATGATATTAGTTTTTTGAATGCTGAGTTTTAAGCCAGTTTTTCACTCTTCTCTTTCACTTTCATCAAGAGACTTTTTAGTTCCTCTTTGCTTTCTGCCATAAGGATGGCATCATCTGCATATGTGAAGTTATTGATATTTCTCCCCAGAAATCTTGATTCTGGTGTACTTTAGTCTCACACTATTATTTTTCATTTATCTTCTAATTCTGGTTCTCTCCTCCTTTGAGATGAATTGATACTGTGAAGATAAGTAATTTTTCCAAAATATGTCCAGCAAAAATAAAAAGGCAAAAAGGGAAAAAAGTTAATCCAAACATTCTAGTTTTCTTTATTGTGAATGCATAAAGATAATTTCCACACTAAGTATTTTCAAAAGATGTCCTACGAGGCTATAAATTTAGGGTTCGTGTAAGGGTTTTAATAGATTTTTGAGCTGAGGAAAGAACAAATTAAATTGTGCATTTCTTAATTATGTGCATTTTTCTGAGCAGAGTCTCCAGTATTTGAAAAAATATATATCTGTGAAACAAACAAAAGCTCTTAAGAAATACAAAAGATGACAAAAGACCCAGTCAGAAAATGAGCAGAAGACCTAAACAGACATTTCTCTAAAGACAACATATAGATTGATCAATAAGCACATGAAAAAATACTCAGCGTCACTAACTGCCGTAGAAATGCAAATCAAAATTATAGTGAGCTCATTCTGACTTCACACTTGTCAGAATGGTCATCATTAAAAAGTCTGTATATAAGAAACAAATACTGTTGGGAAATTAACTGGTGCAGTTGCTATGGAAAACAGTATGGAGGTTTCTTAATAGAATTGTCGTATGATCTGGCAAACTGCAGTTCTGAGTATATATCCAGATAAAGTATAATTAAAAAAGATACATGATCCCAGTGTTTATAGTAGTTATATTTAAAATGGCCTAGATAAAGAAGCAAATGTCCATTGACAGATGAATGGGTAAAGAAGATGTGGTAAGTATACAGAACAGAATACTACTCAGCCATAAAGAGAATGAAATTATGTCATTTGCAGCAACATGGATGCACCTAGCATATCAAGTGAAGCAAGTCAGAAAGAGAAAGACAAATACCATATAACTACTTATATGAGGAATCTAAAATATGACAAAATGAATTTATTTATGAAATAGACTCACAGACATAAAAAACAAACTTACAATTCCAAAAGGGGAAAGAGGGTGGAGGAGGGATAAAGTAGGAGCTTTCAATTGGAAAAGACCCCGATGCTGGGCAAGATTGAAGGCAGGCAGAGAAGGGGACAACAGAGGATGAGATGGTTGGATGGCATCACTGATTCGATGGACATGAGTTTGAGAAAGCTCCGGGATTTAGTGATGGACAGAGAAGCCTGGCGTACTGCAGCCCATGGGGTCGCAAACAGCTGGACATGACTGAGCAACTAAACTTTGAACTTTTGAGATTATCAGATACAGATTACTTTATACAAAACAGATAAATAACAAGGTCCAGCTGCATAGGACAGGAAAGTATATTCAATATCCTATAATAAACCATAATGGAAAAGAATGTAAAAAGAGCATATATGCATGTATATGTATTATATATATATATTACTATACACATATATAGCTATACTTCAATAAAAAAGAAATACAAAGTATGTTATTCTCTCCTGTTAACTATTTTTGTAACACATAAGCAGCAAAGAATATCTTTATCTTCAGCTGAATATAATGTTGGTTTTTGTTTGCTAGTAAATTATAGACAAAGTTTTAAAATAAAAACAAATTTAAAAATAAAAAGGCACTACAATTTCTAGCCAAGATGGCAAAGCTTGGCCAGATCAATAAAGGCACTAACAATAAACAAACTGATAAAGAAAAGTAAATCTGTTTGAAAAACTTCTTAGAGATTACTAAGAGCCAGAAATGAAAAGAAAATTCTCAGGAAGAAAGAATGAGAAAAAAATAGCTCACTGAGGTAAGTTCAAATTTTTGCATACTACTTTACCCTTCAGGCATTATCTGCTCTTAGTTTCAGACAAGGGGCCAAGAAGCTGGACAGAGGAAGCAGATAAGAAGCTGGGAGACCAGTAGGGCTTTCAGCAATCTTATAATCCTAGGGAGGAATAAAAAATTAAGGGATATGAAAGCAGTCAGATTTTCATGCCAAGACTGTGGGATCATGGGGGGGAAAAAAAGGAAGGCACATAGAAACAAGATTGTTTTCCAGGTTTTACCTCAATATAAAAAATAGAATATAATCTAAATAGAGTGCAAAAAGTAAAAATAATCATGTGCAGAAAAAACACATAAGACATATTGATCAGAGTAAATAAGGATGTTGTTTGTATAACTGAGGCTCAGAAAGGGAGGAAAAAGAGAATGATACAGAAGCAATATTTGGAGAGAAAATATTTGAGAATTTTTCCAAGACTGATAAAAAATGTAAAAATACAGATTTAAGAAATTCCAGAAACCCACATGGTATTAATAAAAGGAAAACCATATCTAGGAATATCACAATAAACTACTTAAAAACAAAACCAAATTTCTAAACTTGACCAGAAAAATAAAAGGTTAATTATAAAAGGCCATCATTAAGTTTTTTGCTGACATCTCAATAAAACAATGGAAAATGGATAGCAGTGGAACTGTACCATTAAAGTGCTGAAATGAAACAATATTGAATATAGAATTCAATATACAGGGAAAATATTATTCAGTAATAAAAACAAATCAAAACTATCTCTAGATATATTTCTTTACCCACAAAACTCTTAAGAATTTATTACCGTAAGTCAATTCCAAAAGTGATACCAAGACAAATTAACTGGGGAAAAATAAACTAACAAAACTATTTTAGACATAAGCACGAGAATGCAAAAAAAAAAAAAAAAAAAGTTTGGTTTATGCTTGAGAGAAAAAAAAACAATAATAAATGTTTAAGTCAATAAAAATAGTGACATGGGGTTAAAATAGAGCTTCTTAGGTGTCTCAGTGGTAAAGAATCTTACTGCCAACACAGGAGATGCAAGAGACGCAGGTTCAATCCCTGGGTCTGGAAGATCCCCTGGAGTAAAAAATGGCAAACCACTCTTGTGTTCTTGTCTGGAAAATTCCATGGACAAAGGAGCCTGGGGAGCTGCAGTCCACGGGGTTGCAAAGAGTCAGACATGACTGAGTGACTACTCAGGCACAGGGTTAAAATACATGTATATTAAAAACCATAATGTTAATAATACACAGTTCATTAACAAAGGCTTACTCCAGGAATTAAATGGTGGTTTAGAATTCAAATATTAACCAGTGTATATTAATAAGATAAAAAGAGAAATAGTATGATTAAAAATTTTTATGATAAAAAGGTCACAAATAATCAGTGTGATGTTGTACAAGAACCATTTAAGTTTACTATAGCCTAGCAAAGTGACTTTCACCATTTTTCCTCCTCTCCTTTCCCACATTCTTTCTATACCACATTTTTCATAGCTTCTTTCATAATGCTCTATTTTCTTGGAATCCCCTTTCCATAACCATTTAGCTATAGGAATGAGAAGTCATCCTGGACTCCCTTTAGATAGACTTGATTGTTCTTTCCTCTACCGTTTACTCTTTACTTTGCGTCATAATTATTTGATTATTTGACCTTGCTTGCTATTAAGCCCAGAGAAGGCAATGGCACCCCACTCCAGTACTCTTGCCTGGAGAATCCCATGGATGGAGGAGGCTGGTAGGCTGCAGTCCATGGGGTCGCGAAGAGTCGGACATGACTAAGCGACTTCACTTTCACTTTTCACTTTCATGCCTTGGAGAAGGAAATGGCAACCCACTCCAGTGTTCTTGCCTGGAGAATCCCAGGGACAGGGGAGCTGTCTATGGGGTCGCACAGAGTTGGACACGACTGAAGTGACTTAGCAGCAGCAGCAGCAGCTATTAAGCCTCTCAAACCTTTTTTCCACTTAAGTTCCTGTAGAAATTATAGGCTATATATTTTTTTAATGTGTGTTTTCATAGTAATGACCAGCAATGCCTGGCATATGGCAAATATTGCTAAATAAATGAGTGAATAACTGAATAAATGAATGAATCAGTAAAGGAAAATTTGAAGGCTTTATGTACAAAGAAAGTAGAATTACTGAGACAAATGTGTTTCTCATGCAAAAGTTGTGCCCTGCCAAAGCTAAATTCATTGTGGCTCTTTAGAATTATCTTAGACAGACAGACAGAGATTAGCTCAGTCACGTTCAACTCTGCAACCCCACAGACTGCAGCCCACCAGGCTCCTCTGTCCATGGGATTCTCCAAGCAAGAATACTGGAGTGGGTTGCCGTTCCCTTCTCCAGGGTATCTTCCTGACCCTGGGGTTGAACCTGGGTCTCCCATATTGTAGGCAGATTCTTTACCATCTGAGCCACCAGGGATTATTTTGTGACAAATCCCTCTTTTATAGAGGATAGGTAGATGTGTATATGTGTGCATCTTCTGAATTATATTTTTGTCAAGATAAAATCAAATAACATAGTAAATTTTTTTGAAAAATATTATACAAAAGTAATTTAATGAATTTATATTTTTATGCTGAAAACAAGTTGAGGAAAACAATTGGTGTGTTCAGCTATTTTGATTTCATAAGGAGAAATTTGATTGTACACACCAGTACATTTATTACACATCAATGACTGCACACATTGTATAAATCAGTTTCTTTTTTTTTTTAGGCCTTAACTAAAATAGATATTTAAGTGGTCCTGTATGGATTTATTCTATGATTGTACACAATTTCATACACAATTTTCAAACTCTTTAATCTTCCTGGTTTTATAATCAGATTAGTCAAAATTAATATTTAGACTCATGAGGCTCATGCCATAATAATTATCTATAAATCCCTTAGGTCACATTTTAGGATATTAGTATAAATGCAGTGAGGAATCCCTATTTTAAAATTAAATAATGAATATTAGATTATATTATTCTAGCCTTAATATTTGCATGTGTGCATGCTCAGTCGTGTCCAACTCTTTGTGACCCCATGGACTATAGCCTGCCAGGCTCCGCTGTCCGTGGGATTTCCCAGGCAAGAACACTGGACTGGGTTGCCATTTTCTTCTCTAGGGGATTTTCCTGACCTTGGGATCTAACCTATGTCTTGCTTACTATTTACATGGTAAAAAATGAAAGAAAAGAAGAATAGGATTTTTCTCACTAATTATTATATACTATTCCAATATTGAGGATAAAAATTCTAAAACTAAGATTGCTGTGAATAGAATTTATGGGTCAAGAGCTTAATCTCAATATGTAGGACAATGTTTATCTCCACTATTTATAGATTTAATGATTATATAATGATTAATAACTTTTATGGATATTGATTGGAAAAAGATACAAATAAAGTGCATTCTGAAGTTTGTACTTAACTTTAAGTAAAGCATATTTTATTAGTTTTTATGGTTTCTTAGAGCTTCATTAACAATTAGAGATATGATAAGAATGACAGCTACTAAATTTACATTCCCAAATCAAGAAATTTATAAAAAACAAGTTTGAACTATAAAGATAGCAAAGCAAGACATTTACAATTTTCATTTAAAAATTCATATAAAAGATACTGTCAAATATTACATGGCTTATTAATGATTTGAAATTTATTAAATGAAGAAAAACTTTTTTATTGAAAACGTCTACATACAAATTGAAAGTTTCTCAAATTGTGTTTTTCTATATGTTGCCAATATTAGGTTTAATTCAATTGAATATTTTAGTTTACCTTGCTATTTTCATGTCATGGAAAGGATAAATCTGATTGAAGGAAAACTTTTAAATATAGAAACATATTATGAAAAATCATCAATGATTTCAACATTAGAAATAACAATGCTTAGTATTTTGAATAATTATAAATTTAGCTTATTACCATCATTATATATTTTTTGTGTATATGATCAGTTGTGTCTGACTCTTTGCAACCCCGTGCACTAGAGCCCGCCAGGCTTCTCTGTCCAAGAAATTTTCTAGGCAAGAATACTGGAGTGGGTTGCCATTTCTTTCTTCAGGGATCTTCCCGACCCAGGGATCGAACCCAGGTCTCCCGCATTGTAGACAGATGCTTTACCATCTGAGCCACCAGGGAAGTCTTTGCAATTATGCTTATAGAAGTACAATTAATAAAAGATTTATGTATTTATGGTTTCCTGTGGCTCATATAGTAAAGAATTCACCTGCAAGGCAGGAAACCTGGCTTCAGTCCCTGAGTCAGGAAGATCCCCTGGAGAAGTGAATGGCTACCCACTTTAGTATTCTTGCCTTGAGAATTCCATGGACAGAGGAGCCTGGTGAGCTACCATCCATGAGGTCACAAAGAGTTGGACAATACTGAGCAACAATACATGTATGCTTATTTTTAGAGGATTATCTGTGACCCTTGGGTTATAGGATTGTGAAAAGTCGAAATATGTTGGTTCAAACTTCGGCTTTGTTAATGACAGCATGATACTATTTATTCTAACATTTTCAGAACTCAGTTTTCTGACTCATAAGAATGAATACATAATATTGTGTGATCAGTATGTTGTAGGGAAATGAAATGAATTAACAATTAGAATAATAACCAGCAACATGTACCTAATAATATAAGGTGATATTGAAATAAACTATATCTACTTTTACATACATTGCAAAAATTACTCTCAAGTGAACCTGTATTTAAATATGATGTTGCTACTTGGAAAAATTTGATGCTGTCTTAGGAACACAGAGTACTGCTGACCCTCATAATTTCATATATTACTATTCTATTATCTATAAGAAAACTCTACCTTAACATTTGAAAATGTTATAAGAGAAAAATTAAAGGGCTATATTAAATATTGACTACAGAAATTTAGAACTGCTATGAAAAGTTCTTCAAGCATTGCAAACTACTATAGTGGTCATAAACACATTAGATGTGAATAAGTTAATATTTTATTTTTAATCCTATATTTTGGATCTTCCCTTTTGTAGGGATTATAACTTCCAAAAAAAAAGACATTAATATGATGATATATAGAAAATAAATCTAAAAATAATTAAGAAACGACACTAGTTTTACAGATTTATTCATTAATTAATTCTTTTTTAAATGGCAATTTTTAAAAATGAAAACTCCCAGTGAATTTTAGAAACCATCCATAGAAAGGGGAAAATTGAGCCTGAAAGTGGTATTCCAAAAGTAAAAGCTTTAATAAAATTTAACATTATTAATAATAATTTTTAAGTATAACAATAAACTAATATATCATTTGGAAGTAGAAATATCAGAATATAATAAGCAGATAGTTATATCATCATAAAATATTTTCTTGAAAAAATTATGCAAGTTACTGACAAAGGAACTACATTTCAAATAGAGCAATGAGGCATAGGATTCTATTTTTTTTTTTACAATAAGACCATTTTTTCAAACAAAATCTTATGAGTAATTATTCTAAAACACATCTGAAACCATGGCTCCTGTAGAATGATAGACTCCAAAATATTATATGTGAGAATTATCCAGAAAGTTTTAAAAGCATGCAGATTAGACCTCATCACAGATAATTAAAAATAATATGCCTCCCAAGTGATTCCAAAATAGCTAGGGGTGAGAATCAGGTCTCTGGACCACTGCTGTCAACTAAAGAATCCAAGAAATAGATTTGGAAGACCACTAGAAGAGCAAGTTGTTTCTATTTGGCAACCCACTCCAGTGTTCTTGCCTGGAGAATCCCAGGGACAGAGGAGCCTAGTGGGCTGCCTGCCGTCTATGGGGTCGCACAGAGTCGGACAGGACTGAAGCGACTTAGCAGCAGCAGCAGCAAGTAAATTATATTTTGAAGTAAGTAAGATTTTAATCAAAGTAATTTATGAAATAAAAACAGTAAATGTTGCTTAGTCTTTTGATGAGTTTCTGGTCACATGAAATATACCACACAGTGATAAAGTAAATAATTATAAAACAGGAAAGGAAGCCATCTACTATTGAAAAATATCTCATCAATTGAGGCAGTCAGAATGAAACTGAAAAAAGCAACAGCCTGGCTAAAAAGCACATGAAAAGATTCTCAACATCATTAATTTTTAGAGAAATGCAAATCAAGACTACAATGAAGTATCACCCAACACTGAATATAATGGCCATGATCAAAAAAATCTATAAAGAGTACATGCTGGAGAGGGTGTAGAGAAAAGGGAATCCTCCCACAGTGTTGGTGAGAATGTACATTGTACAGTCACTATGGAGAACAGTCAGCAGCAGAGCTACCGTATGATCCAGCATTCCCACTGTTGAGCATACAGCTGAAAAGTGAAAGTGAAAGCCACTCAGTAGTGTCCAACTCTTTGCAACACCATGGACTGTACAGTCCATGGAAATCTCCCAGCCAGAACACTGGAGTGGGTAGCTGTTCCATTCTTCAGGGGATCTTCCCAACCAGGGATCAAACCCAGGTCTCCCGCATTGCAGGGAGATTCTTTACCAGCTGAGCCACAAGGGAAGCCCAAGAATACTGGAGTGGGTAGTATATCCCTTCTCCAGGGGAACTTCCAAACCCAGGAATTGAACTGGGTTCTCCTGCATTGCAGGTGGATTCTTTATCAGTTGAGCTACCAGGGAAGCCCTGGAGAAATATATCCGGAAAAAACCATAATTTGAAAAGATACATGCAACCCAATGTTCACTGCAACTGTATTTACAATAGCCAGGATATGGATGCAGTCTGTCCATCAACAGAGGAATGGATAAAGAAGATGAGGTACATACATACATGTGATATTAATCAGCCATGAAAACTAGGAAATAATGGCATTTGCAGCAACAAGGATGGGCCTGTATGTAGTCTTACTGAGTAAAGTAAGTCAGACAGAGAAAGACAAATATATAATATTGCTTATATGTGGTATCCAGACAGGGTACAAATTAACTTATCTCCAAAACAGAAATAGGGTCATAGATGTAGAAAACAACCTTATGGTTACTAGGAGGTTAGAAGGGAAGGGATAAACTGGGAAATTGGAATTGACGTATACACACTACTATATATGAAATCAGTTCAGTTCAGTCGCTTAGTTGTGTCTGACTCTTTGCCACCCCATGGACTGCAGCATGCCAGGACTCCCTGTCCATCACCAACACCCAGGGTTTCTCAAACTCATGTCCATTGATGTTGGTGATGCCATCCAACCATCTCATCCTCTGTCATCCCTTTCTCCTCCCGCCTTCAATCTTTCCCAGCAACAGGGTCTATTTCAATGAGTCACTTCTTCGCATCAGGTGGCAAAACTATTGGAGTTACAGCTTCAGCATCAGTCCTTCCAATGAATATTCAGGACTGATTTCCTTTAGGATGGACTGGTTGGATCTCCTTGCAGTCCAAGGGACTCTCAAGAGTTTCCTCCAACACCACAGTTCAAAAGCATCAATTCTTTGGCGCTCAGCTTTCTTTATAGTCCAACTCTCATATCCATACATGACTACTGGAAAAATCAGAGCTTCGACTACATGGACCTTTGCTGGCAAAGTAATGTCTCTGCTTTTTAATATACTGTCTAGGTTGGTCATCGGAGAATGCAATGGCACCCCACTCCAGTACTCTTGCCTGGAAAATCCCATGGACGGAGGAGCCTGGTGGGCTGAAGTCCATGGGGTCGCTAAGAGTCGGACACGACTGAACGACTTCACTTTGACTTTTCACTTTCATGCATTGGAGAAGGAAATGGCAACCCACTCCAGTGTTCTTGCCTGGAGAATCCCAGGGACGGGGGAGCCTGGTGGGCTGCCGTCTATGGGGTCACACAGAGTTGGACATGACTGAAGTGACTTAGCAGCAGGTTGGTCATAAGCTTTCTTCCAAGGAGCAAGTGTCTTTTAATTTCATGGCTGCAGTCACCATCTGCAGTGATTTTGGAGTCCCCCAAAATAAAGTCTGTCACTGTTTCCATTGTTCCCCCATCTATTTGCCATGAAGTGATGGGACCAGATACCTAATAGTGACCTACTGTATAGCACAGGGAACATTACTCAATATTCTGTAATGGCTTATATGAGAAAAGGATCTAAAACATAGTGGATATGTGTATGTATAACTGATTCATTTTGCTGTATTCCTGAAACTAACACAACATTGTATGTAAAATATACTCCAATAATTTTTTTTTAAAAAAGCATCAGCCAATGAATTAACAATTACTTTCATTCAGTATGAGACACTTGGAGCTATATATTTTAGAGTAGACTTGATTTCTACTCTCAAAAAACATAATAAAAAAGAAATTTCCAGTTAGAACATATACCCATTTTACATAATACATGGTGTTGTATATTATATGTAATATGTTGTATGCATAATACTGTATGTAATATGCTCTACACATATACATGCACATAAGTCCATTCTGAAGGAGATCAGCCCTGGGATTTCTTTGGAAGGAATGATGCTAAAGCTGAAACTCCAGTACTTGGGCCACCTCATGCGAAGAGCTGACTCATTGGAAAAGACTCTGATGCTGGGAGGGATTGGAGGCAGGAGGAGAAGGGGACGACAGAGGATGAGATGGCTGGATGGCATCACTGACTCGATGGACGTGAGTCTGGGTGAACTCCGGGAGTTGGTGATGGACAGGGAGGCCTGGCGTGCTGCAATTCATGGGGTTGCAAAGAGTCGGACATGACTGAGTGACTGAACTGACTGACTAAACTGAAGTTCATTTTAAAAAGAGTAAATAATAATCTATGGTCTTTGTTGATGGTACAAGGAGATAGATTTAGAATATACTTTTAAAATCAGAATTGGTTATTTATATTTCATCATTATTTGAATATTGTTTAATATTATACAAACTTTTAAGCTACTATGTAACTAAAATATCTGTTAATAAATTTTAACCTGAAAGTTCCAGATAGATGAGATAACAGTGAAGTTCTTATTATCAATTTTTTGGATCATCTACACATTTCTTCAGCCTGATTATGACTCTATCTTTAATTTGGCTCCAAGAAAATTGAAGCAAATGCTTTAATACAGATGAAGACAAGTTAATTAGTATACTTTCTTTTTAAAGTTAATCAGTGGTCTTCATTATGCCTGAAAGAATGTGTGACATTAATATCTATCCCCTAAATTAAATAATGCACTTGTGAACCACACAATAAGTATATTGAAAACTAGATTATTAAAATATATGATTTTAAAAAGTCATCTTGCTACAAACAGAAGCACTTAGAGTGGCAACACAAATGATTGCTATAAAATGTACCTGTTTCAATATATTAAAGAAAGTTATATTTTTCTCACTTGAGAAGTATAATAACTTTAGGGCTTCCCTGGTTGCTCAGAAGTTAAAGCATCTGTCTGCAATGCGGGAGACCCGGGTTGGATCCCTGGGTTGGATCCCTGGGTTGGGACGATCCCTTGGAGAAGGAAATGGCAACCCACTCCAGTATTCTTGCCTGGAGAACCCCATGGATGGAGGAGCCTGGTAGGCTACAGTCCGTGGGGTCGCAAAGAGTCAGACACGACTGAGTGACTTCACTTTACTTTTTAATAACTTTAGGAATTTATAATCCTTGAAGTATATAATTCATTTCCTGATACTTGGGCCAAATGTCTTAATAAAAATTCAAGGTATGGAAATCATTTTAAAATTAAATTTTATTTAATCAATGGGAAATCTTCTGACCATATTGCTATTTCTCAGTAAAAAAAAAAAAAAAAGAATGAAAACACTGAAAATCTGAGTTTAAATTCAAGACTGTAGGTCTTAACCCTGTCTGGCTAATTGGGCATGTCTGACATTTGTTTTTTTTGCCTTGTTCTTTTTCACTTTGAATCTTTTCTTTAATGAAAGCAAAATTCTTGACAATCACACTGCCCCAGAGATTAGATTTGTAGCAAAGAAGTCAGTCCCTTTACATTTATATTTCTCCTAAATTCTCGTCCTTTTTAGTAACATTATCTATTTCTTTACCGTTTCGCAGTGACTTATTTCACCTGCTAATGTTTCTCATTCATGGTATTATTACTGTGATCATTATTGCTTGTAATCAGAACACACATCTTGCTGTTAGTTTAAAGCACAACTTTAAAAAAAAAAAAAGCTGACACTCAGATTTTGATAACAGCAGGGACTGAATGGCACCTTGAGTCATTTACTTCTTAAATCACTTCAAAGTTTAAGTCTCCAAACCATTCCAGGCAATTGCAAATATTTCACTATTTACAGAGAGATTGTAGACAGGCACTTCCTTTTCATCACTGTTGTATATCAGTTTTTGAACATCTAACCTGAAGAGAGCTCCTTTGTCTCTTGTGCATGCACTTATTCACTCAGCAAACAGTCACTCAGAATTTGCCACATCCTAAGAACTGTACGAGGCAGTAAAAAGTCAAAAATTAAAAAAAGAAAAAAGTCCCTGCCTTCCAGGTGCTCATATGAAAGATCAAAGCAAGCAGACATTTGGTATACACTGGGATCTGGGGAATGGATTAAAGTTTTGCATGTTATAAGGACACGGAGAAAGGGAAGGGAAGAGAGAGGGAAGTTTTCCCAGTGGAAATAAACAGAAGCTAAATTTGAATTAACAGTAAATGTCAGCAAGTGGTGGGGGAATGGTACTTCAAGTCTCTGCTGGCCAAGAAAATGCACCGCTCAGGTCTCCTACGGTGGAGCACAGTTGACTGACAGCCCCGGCTGGACTCAATGCTTTATGAATGTAGAAGCTATACTTCCCTTGGCTTGTTTCGGACCTAAAACTGAGAGCTGTGGGGTACTTGTGCAGGCCGTTCCTGTGGGATGGGGGACTCTTCTAATGGATACCTTTGGTTCCATCCCTCTTTGCCTGATAAAGCATTCTTTTGTGCTAAAGTCTGAGAATTTTCCTTCCAAGTCCTTCTACCTCTCCCCTCTTATTTATTTTATTTATTTTTTTTTTCAGGTCAAGTTTCTAGGGACTGATTGGTTTTTCTCTCTATTTCTTTTTCTTCCTTTTTATCTTTCATATATGTTCCCTTCCCTCACCCTCAGTCTCTCTTTCATGACTAACCTAGGTTTGTAGACTGCTTTTTATGCTCAGATGCTCAGTCGTGTCTGACTCTTTGCGACCCCATGGACTGTAGCCTGCCAGGCTCTGCTGTCCATGGGATTCCTCCAGCATGGGGTGCCATTTCCTCCTGCAGGGGATCATCTGGACCCAGGGATTGAACCCACGTCTGCAGCATTGGCAGGTGGATTATTTACCAGAAGCTGCATGTAGAAATCCCCTGCTTCTTGGGAAACCTGAAATAACACAGTTGGTACCAAGAGTAGTCAAAAGAACATGGGGTTTTCTGACTGGTTCACTTGTTGTGTGGTGAGCAAGGAGGATACTATCTTTCGTGGTATCTGGGTATAGACAGCCCTGGGCAGAAGTGGTAGCCTAACTGCTGAAGATTTTAATGGAGGTAACCTGGGAAAATGTCCTGGTATAGGGAAGCCCCATGAAGGTGCAAAGATTGAGAGATTTTATATTTCAAATGACATGACCAATAATGGGCTAACATTCAAATATACAAACAGTTTATACACATCAACATCTAAGAAACAAAAAACTTGATTAAAAAAAGGGGCATAAGACCTTAACAGACATTTTCCCAAAGAAGACATACAGATGGCCAACAGAAACGTTAAAAGATGCTCAATACTGCTGCTGCTGCTAAGTCGCTTCAGTCGTGTCCGACTCTGTGCGACCCCATAGACAGCAGCCCACCAGGCTCCCCCGTCCCTGGGATTTTCCAGGCAAGAATACTGGAGTGGGTTGCCATTTCCTTCTCCAATGCATGAAAGTGAAAAGTGAAAATGAAGTTGCTCAGTCGGGCCCGACTCTTAGCGATCCCATAGACTGCAGCCCACCAGGTTCCTCCGTCCATGGGATTTGCCAGGCAAGAGTACTAGAGAAATGCAAATCCGAACCACAAGGAGATATCACCTCACAGCTGTGAGAAGAGTAGTACAGTGTTAACCACTCAATGGCTGTTATCAAAAAGTCTACAAATAACACATTTTGGCAAGGTTGTGGAGAAAAGGGAACCCTAGGACACTGCTGGTGAGAATACAAATTGGTGCAGCCACTGTGGAAAATACATGGAGGTTTCCCAAAATACTAAAATCAGAATCACCATATGATCTAGCAGTTCCACACCTGGGTATATATCCAAAGAAATAAAACACTGATTCGAAAATACACGCACCTAAATGTTCATAAAGCATTGTTTATGAAAGCCACAATATGGAAGCAATCTGTGTCTATCAGCAGATGAATGAATAAACAAGAGGTGTGTATATATGTATATATATACACAACAGAATATTACTCAACCATAAAAAAGAATGAAATGCTTCCATTTGCAATAACATGGGTGGACCTAGAGAGTATTATGCTTACTGAAATAATTCAGAGAAAGACAAATAATATATGTTATCACTTATATGTGGATTAAAAAAAATAAAACAAATGAATGAATATACCAAAACAGAAACAGACTCAGAAATACAGAGAAAAAGACACTGTTTGGCAGTGGGGAGAGGGGCATGGGAAGGGGCAAGATAGGGGCAGAGGATTAAGAGGCACAAAGTGCTATGTATAAAATAAATAAGCTACGAGGATATGTTGTACAACACAGGAAATATAGACAATATCTTATAATAACTTTAAATGGAGTACGCTGCTGCTAAGTCGCTTCAGTCATGTCCGACTCTGTGCGACCCCGAGCTGACAGCCCGCCAGGCTCCCCCGTCCCTGGGATTCTCCAGGCAAGAACACTGGAGTGGGTTGCCATTTCCTCCTCCAATGCATGAAAGTGAAAAGTGAAAGTGAAGTCGCTCAGTCGTGTCTGACTCTTAGCGACCCCATGGACTGAGCCTACCAGGCTCCCCGTCCATGGGATTTTCCAGGCAAGAGTACTGGAGTGGGGTGCCATTGCCTTCTCCATAAATGGAGTATAGTATACAAGAACACTGAATCACTATGTTGTACACCTGAAATTAATATAGTATTATAAATCAACTATGCTTCAATTAAAAAATATTTGTCTCATTAGTAAAAAAAAAAAAAAAAACACTAGATTCAGGAGTTTTAGAAATATGGGGTTAATGATTCCTACAAGGACCTCAGAGCTGGCTGGTTATTACTACTTTGAATTGACTTCTTGCCAGTGAGATAATGAGAAACTGAAGGATGTTAGCAAGCAGTAAAAGACAGTACTGTGAGGTGTCTCGAATGGTAAGCGCTATTTAGATATAACTTTTATTGTTATGATACAAAGAAGATTGACTCTAGAATATTAAAGATAGCTCAAAGTAAGGGAAATGGCATTCTTTACTGGTTTGTATTAACTGAGTAGCAATAATATGGACTTTTAACAATTCTGCAAAGATTTTAACACTATGGCTGTAAGTGTGTGCTAAGCTTCTTCAGTCGTGTCCAACTCTTTGCGAACCTGTGGACTATAGCCTGACATACTCCTCTGTCCATGGGATGCTCCAGACAAGAACACTAGAGTGGGTTGCCATGCCCTCCTCCAGAGGATCTGCACAAACCAGGGATCGAACCCGTGTCTCTTATGTCTGCTGCATTGGCAGTCAGGTTCTTTATAACTACTGCCACCCGAGAAGCCCAGCACTATGCTTGTGCTGTGTGTGTGTAGTCGCTCAGTTATATCTGACTCTTTCCGACCCTGTGAACTGTAGCCTGCCAGGCTCCTCTCTCTATGGGATTCTCCTGGCAAGAATACTGGAATGGGTTGCCATGTCCTCCTCAAAGGGATTTTTCCAATTCAGGGATGAAACCAAGGTCTCCTGCTTTGCAGTCAGATTCTTTACAGTCTGAGCCACCAGGGAAGTCAACAATATGTCTAATAAATTTCAAATGGTCATCAGCATCAACCAAAGAAAAAAAACATTTTGAATTTATGTTGAATTTATGTGGTAATGTCTGGTAGACTGTTTATGACCAACTTATATGTCGACTAGAGAAGGTCCAGTGAAAGAACTCATTTTCACAGAAAAAGAAACCAGTCATGCTGTGCTTAAACCAGCATGAATATTTTAGTCTTCTAAGAAAACTGGTGAATGTGCAAAATTATGGTTGATTGGACAATCTACTCAGTAGGTGAGATTAGGAGGCATAAAATATGTTCTATTTCTGTAGTGTTGAAGAGCAGGAGGTTTAGAGTGACATCTGAATCCATTAGGCGCTAGTCATGTAACAGTGAGCAAATAATTTAATTTCTACAGCCTCACTTTTCTGTAAAAAAGGAATAAATATTTGGCACAGAAAATCACACACAATAAACAGCCTAAGAAAACTAGTTATTGTTATGGTTACATCACTCATTCCTCTTAACATTATATGGGTCCTTTTATTCTGAAGATATTTCCACCCTTTGGCTCTGGGAAATTAACTTTTATCACATTCTTCCTCTTGCTTCCTGTTTAGTTTTTGACCTTCTTTCTATTGTTCTGATATGTATTTAACTGTTCTTTTTCATTTTTCCTTTCATATTTTCACCTCTTGGTATGTTTGCTCTTTTCTTTGAAAAATTTCATCACATTCTATCCTCCAGTGCTTTTACAGATTTATAACACATACAGTCATATTTCAGATTTCAAGGCGCTATTTTCCCACAACCTTTCCTTTTTCAGAATTAAGTATTTTATTTTCAGAAACAATACATTCTTGATTTTTTTCAGTGTTATATTTAGATCTTTTTATATGTACCAATCTATTTTGCTATTTTCACATTCCCTGAAAAATCTGTTTATTCTCTGTTTAGATGTTATTTTGTTTATTTTATTCTAGAAGTTGTCCTCAGAGGCCTGGTGATCCTTGTCCGTCCCTCATATTTTTTGTAATGTGGATTAGTCTGTTTCTTCTCTAAAATAGGAAGAATCACTGGATTAGCAGTGGACAGGAAGTGGTAAACAAATTTAAAAAAAAGGAGTGTGGAAGAGTTATTGTTTATATTACATCTCAACAGATAATTACCAAATTGACAATAAGTAAAAATTGGTACTGGTGGGTTAATTAAGAGCAAGACAGTTATGAAAGTGCTTAAATGTTGAATTCTAAACTGATTTTCATTCAATTTATTTCATAAATGTTAAGTTCTTATACTCTTTTAAAGAAAGTGAGACTCTATATTTAATTAATATCTTAGGATGTGGAACAGCAAGAACGAGAAAGGAATACTCTAATTAACTAATTCACTCAAAAGAAAAACTTTGGAATTATGTGGAAAGATTGTGTCTGAATGTATATTCATAAGTTTAAAGCTACAATGAAATATTTAAGATCGACAGATATTATTTCTGGGGTTTCTTGTTATAAGTGACTTTTTTGATCTATTGACTAAATACTAATAGTTTCACATTAGAAGTGTGAACTAAAATGGCAAATAAATTTGTCTTTAACAAACATAATTATAGTGGAATAGCATATTCATCTATATTTTCACATGTATAGTCTTTATATTAATTTAAGGATCCCAATATAATCAGTGTATTAGTATACACTTTGTTATGAGGGAGAGCTTTGCTACACAAAGAGAGATCCAAGCTGGAATCAGGATTCCTGAGAGAAATATCAATAACCTCAGATATGCAGATGACACCAGCCTTATGGCAAAAAGTGAAGAAGAACTAAAGAGCCTTTTGATGAGTGTGAAAGAGGAGAGTGAAAAAGCTGGCTTAAAACTCAACGTTCAAAAAATGAAGATTATGGCATCTAGTCCCATCACTTCATGGCATAGATGGGGAAACAATGGAAACAGTGTCAGACTTTATTTTGGGGGGCTCCAAAATCACTACAGATGGTGACTGCAGCCATGAAATTAAAAGATGCTTACTCCTTGGAAGAAAAGCTATGACCAACCTAGACAGCATATTAAAAAGCAGAGACATTACTTTACCAACAAAGGTCTGTCTAATCAAAGCTGTGGTTTTTCCAGTAGTCATATATAGATGTGAGAGTTGGACTATAAAGAAAGCTGAGCACCAAAGAATTGATGCTTTTGAACTGTGGTGTTGGAGGAGACTCTTGAGAGTTCCTCAGACTGCATGGAGATCCAACCAGTCAGTCTTAAAGGAAATCAGTCCTGAATATTCATTGGATGGACTGATGCTAAAGCTGTAACTCCAGTACTTTGGCCACCTGATGTGAAGTACGAACTCATTGGAAAAGATTCTGATGCTGGGAAAGGTTGAAGGCAGGAGGAGAAGGGGACGACAGAAGATGAGATGGTTGGATGGCATCACCGACGTCATGGACATGAGTTTAAGCAGGCTCCAGGAGTTGGTGATGGACAGGGAGGCCTGGCATGCTGTTGCAGTCCATGGGGTGGCAAAGAGTTGGACACGTTTGAATGACTGAACAACTGAACTGAACTGAGGGAGTTTGTTAGAAATGAAGAATCTCAGCCCCTCCCAGACCTACTGAATCAAAATCTGCATTTTAACAAGGTCCCCAGCTCATTCTTATGCTCACTGAAGTCTGCAGTAGATAGGAAAGAGGATCAAGTTGAGGGTCTTTATTTCTTTTTCTAGAACTAGTTTTTCCTTAAAATGCATTTTACGTTGAAGACCTTATTTCAAAATCTTGGAAGCATTAGCATGATATATTTGGGGGGAGAGCTTAGAGAAGAACAATGAGCAGCATTTCACGTAAAAATTTGCATGAAAATCCATGTACTTGGGAAAAGAAATATACTGAAAACCTCTGGCGAAAATAAAGGCAAAGAGAAAGTAACTGGCAAGGTCAAATCAGAGATGACCAGACTAAATTAGAGGTAAGATATGGTAACGGTGGACATTTTAGCTTGATAGACAGTTTCTGGATGATTCAGTGTAAAAGCAGGTTAGCAGATAAATTTTTCAATTTAATTGAGGACTTAATGTCGATTTTTCCACTGAGAAGAAAAAGCAAGTGACAAGAAGTTTTACCACCATTGTCCTACTTTTACCATCATGGACGAGCCAGTCGATGAACTGGAAATAATAGGAGGTTGGAGAATTGGAGTTAGCCATTTAAGATTCGGTGATAATGAAGAAATCTAGGAGAGCCAGTCTGACAGGCCAGATGATGGGAAGTTACATTTCAAAAGCTTGAAAAAATGTGTTGGTTATGATCCCATAGTCTGGGTCTCTAAAGTAAAAATGGTTTAAAGGACATGCATCAAAAAAGAAGTCACTAACAATTCCAGAAAGAAAGCAGACAGCTGTAGCTTTAAGCACCATTGGAGCTGACCCAGCAAGTCTTATAAGATATGGATTGACAGAGACGAGGAGACATAGAGAATGAACATATGGTTTGGTTATGTCAGGATGACGACAGGAAAGTTTAAATCTAGAAAGACAAAGGCCCTTAAATGTAGATTATTATGTGGAGATTGTGATGTAAATTTAATAGTCATGAGAAGGAAACCAGACTACTCAACTCTCACTGGGTTTCTCTCTACTTGTATTATAATCGTTTGCTCACATCAGTTTCCCTTACTAAACTGAGGACAAAAATCCAATCTGGTTAACTTAGATATCACCAAATTATAATTTAAAGTACACTCATTTAACTCTGTTGAATGAATGAGAAATAAATATTGGTAATAGGGAGTTGTAAGAATGTCTGCTAAAAAGAGAAGTTATCTTTTAAAAATATTTTTATTTATAGTTTTAAAAACTGTTATTATGATGACTAAATAATCACTTCAGAATTTTATAAAATTCTATAGTTGGCAAAAGGAAGTTCTACTAAACTCAGGCAACAGGGACATTTAAGTACAGTATCCTGATCTGAAGTAAATAGATACAAAATGATTGAGGAAAACATGAAGAATATAACTCCAAATTGCCATTCTCCATACATGTTTTAATATTTGAATAGATTTTATATGAACGCAGCTAAAATACTGGAATTTACAAGGGATATAATTAAATGTGTTCTTTAATTTCATGTTGATGATTATGTTTAGTTTTCACAGTTGCATATATTAACAACTCATTTTTTACTTTTACTGATTTGTGTGATGTAAGTAAAATTAATACTATGTTTAAATTTACTACCCTGTCCTCTTCTGTAGCTAACCACTTCTAGGATTAGTTTTCTATGTCACTTTCCAGAGCTTCACTATATATCACTACAAGAATATGAATCTACATTTTTATTTCTCTTTCCTTGTATACAAATGGTAGCATAGTATACAAAATATTTTCCAACTAGGTATCTCCCAACTTTGTCGTATTTTGGTAATCTTTCCATATGCATACATAAAGAGGTTTTTGGTTCTATTCTATTTTCAGTTTTTATTATGGAAACTGTTGAAACAAATAAAGGTAGAAAGAATAGTATGATTCCCGAAATAATTATCAATATTCTGCTACTCATGCTTCATCTGTTTCCTATTTTTATTTTTTCTTGGTTATTTTAAAACAAATCTCAGATATCTCATCAATAAATATTTTGTTTTGTACAGCTGACCATTGAAAAATATGGATTTGAACTGTGAAAGTTCAATTCAACTGAATTATTTTTTTAACAGTAGATACATGAGTTTGAGCAAACTCCTGGAGATGGTGAAGGACAGGAAATCCTTGTGTGCTGCAGTCCACGGGGTCACAAATAGTTGGACATAGCAACTGCACAACAGTACTAGAGGATCCAAGGTTAGTTGAATCCATGGGATGGGGCACCTCAGATACAGAGGACCCTTGTATAAGGAGGGCCAACTAAAAGTTATACACATATTTCAGTACAAAGAGTCAGCACCCTTAATTCCCACATTATTCAAGGGATGATTGTATTTCTAATAGCTAAAAACATAATTTACTTATTTGCATAAACACATTGCCACATTCAATTAAATTAACAACTCATTTATATAATCTAAAACTCAGATCATGTTCAAGTCACTCCTCAACTTTGCTCAAAATTAGTTTTGTACAATTGGTTTATTTGAATCACTATTCGGACAAGTCTATATACTGCTTTTGGTTGATGTGTCTCTTAAAGCCTCTTTTAATTGATAACATCTCTCTTTCTCTTTTCTCTCCCTGGCCTGGATTTTTTTAATCGAAGGACCATTTGTCGTGTAGAAGTCCCCACATTCACATTTAATTGACTGTGTCCTCCTACTATTTAACATGGGTCTCTTCCCACTATACTTCCTATAAAAGGACAGTCAGAACTAGAGGCTTTATTGGAGTCAGGCGCTTTATTAAATTCAGGTGTAATTACTTACAAGCATCTTTCATAAGTGAGCCTATCTTCTTCCTGATGCATCTCAGCAGGATGCACATATTACGGGATAGCTCACTTGCAGTGATTAATCAGTGGGTCTAGGTGGCGTCAACCTGGTTTATTCAGCACAAAATTCTCCTTCACTGATCCCCTGATGCTTGTAGCAGCCACTGATGATTGTTGCCTAGATTCATTTTTCATAAGGAATTACAAAATGATGCTTGTATAATTCTATCATCCCTCTTGCTTTAATTTGCTGTAATTCTTTTGTAACAAACCTTTATTCACCAACTTTTGGGGTACTGTGAAATACCCATAGGAAAGATAGGATATTTGTCACTTCTTGGGGTAATGAATTAATGTCCCAGCATCCTATAAGAGTGACTCATGAAGGTACATTTTGAACTCATGATTTTATATATTTAATATATTTTAATTTGCTGTTATCATAATTTTTTTAAAGCTTTGATCGTTCTGTATTTCATCATTTGACTACATTGCCATTTTTAAAACAGAGGCATATAATTCTGTTGCATGAATGCACCATGATTTATTTAACCAGTCCTCTACTGATAGGCATCTAGATTATTTTTTATCTTTTGGTACACTATGTAATAATGTAATAAATAATCTTATATGTAAGTTTTTCACACATATACAAACACATATGAAGGTAAATTTTCCAAAGTGAAATTGGTCATATGATAAATGCATGTATAATTTTGTTGAACATCACCCCATTGCCCACTGAGGATATCACTCACCAACAAAAGCTGATTTTTTTCAGTTATTTTATGAATAGGATCTAAAGTGGGACAGCAGAAATACTATTTTATTATAACAATATTTTATGACTTTATTAAAAATCCATCATATCGTATCTTGCTTATTATGATCTTAGCAACGCTTTAAGAGTAACATGAAGCATAGACAGAAAAGAAAGATCAGTTTACTATTTCCATATAAAAAGTAACTGAGGAAACAGGATACTGTCTAGCAAAAATAAGACAGAGGTTAAACAGAATAATCACTTTAGTTTGGAAAAAAAAAATAAACGTTGCTCTTTTTTGGTTTTTGAGGATTGAGTCTTGGTGTATAGGAAAAGACAAAGGTTGACAAGTTTGAGTCAACATGATAAAACAAGCTACATGCCTTATAATGGAATGGCATTTGAGATAAAGTATATTAAATTGAAGGATAGCGCCTGACTTTTTGGAACCTAAAGATTTTGCAATTTGGTGGCACTATCTTTGTGAAAGTAAACAAAAATACATAACTGCAATAGAGAAATAGGTACAGCAGCACATGCTTATTTAGAGTGAGAAAATATCCAACCATGTACACATTTTCAAAAGATGTCCAATACCACAAATTTCATAAAGTCTAAAAAACAACTCAATATTTTAATTGAAGTGTCTGTTATATTTCTATAATACTCCCCCCCCCCACATATTTTTGACTGCATATACTTACACATCTTTTTTGGATACTATTTCTGTCATGGGTCTTCCTCGGTGGCTCAGAGGTAAAGAATCCACCTGCCAATGCAGAGATGCAGTTTTGATCTCTGGTTAGGGCAGATCCCCTGGAGAAGGAAATGGCAACCCACTCCAGTATTCTTGCCTGGGAAATCCTGTGGACAGAGGAGCCTGGCAGAGTACAGTCCATGGGATTGCAAAGAGTCAGGCGTGACTTAGCCACAAAACAACAACAGCAAAATCAAATTCTGTCATATCATTTTCTCTTGGGTATTGGAAAGATAACTCAGTCTTTTCTCTGGCAATGTTGATTAATGTATATGTTTTTAAAAATAATAATTTAGAAATGTTTCTTTTAGCTTCACAACTCATTACTGGCAATGGCTTGCTTTTTTGTTTAGTTGTTTGTTTGTTGTTTTTCCTAAATCTGAGATTTCTGAATCTGTGACTATGTAACTTCTAACTTCATTTTAGTTCCTAGTCCTAAGTGTGGTTTTCAAGTGTATCTTTAACTTATTTTACAAAAAAAAGTCTTTTTTCTTTGTGATTATGTACATCCTATAGTAACATAGAAGTTATTGCCAACATCTTTGAAAAATCAAAAGAGCTTTAGAGAAATTAAATGTTGTTTTTTAATAAAACATTGCTCCTCATAAGTTGTTTCAGGTGATTTTCCTTTGGTGTGTTACATCTAGTTGTTCTAATTCTATACTCCATGAAAAATTATTGTTTCTATAGAGTTTCTTATTATTTTTCTATATTACTTTAGTGAACGATGAACGTACATAGTTCAAACACATTAAAGAAGGATGGGAAAAAAAATGAAACTACAGGAAGGATGAGAAAGGTAAAACACTTAAAACTTAAATCTTTATGATGGTCAGACTTATTCAAAGAAAAAATATTACTAACAGAAGAAAACTCACTGACATGATAGAATTTTTAACAATGCTTTCAATTCATCCAAAGGTTTTTTTTGTCCAGCTACGGATACGAAAGTCATATGCATTTTTCTGGGATACTTGGTCTCCTTTGTATCTAAAAGATAGTACATATTTGGCTTTGGCTGTAAATAAAAACTGCTGTTTTTAACCTTAGAAGGGCCTGTCTTGCCTATCAGCTAGCTGAACACTCTCATGATAATATTATGCAGTACAGTTTAAAAGCAGAAAGGACACACTTCCTATTCCCAGAGAATATTCCTCCTCTGCAAATAAAGAGAAAAGGGTCTTTTAAAAATGCAGCAACTCATAGACAATATTTTACCTTTTCACAATGAGCAATACCACAATTTTTCCTACTGTTTCATCAAAGAATTTGAATCTTCTACAACCTTCATCCATTTTTTTCATGCAACTGTTGCCATCGACACTGTTCTTTATAACTCTCAGGAAAAGAAAATTCTAGACAGCTTATAACGTCATACATGATTTGCAAAAAAAAGAAAAGTAGCAAGCTTATCAATATTTTTATTTCCAAATAACAGAAACATCTCCTCAAATGTTTTTTGTAACTTCTGTTTCAACCTCTCAATTCATTCATTCATTCATCAAAAATAACACTGAACATCTAAAACATGCCAGGCACAGCACTAGGTTCCGGAATACAGTGAGGAACAAAATTAACATAGTACATAGCCTCATGAATTTTACATTCTAAAGGGAAGACAGACATAATAGGCAGAGTTTGTTCCCCTTAAATTTATATGTTGAAGCTGTAATGTGAAAGTGAAAGTTGCTCAGTCCAGTCCGACTCTTTATGATTCCATGGACTATACAGTCCATAGAATTCTCCAGGCCAGAATACTGGAGTGGGTAGCCTTTCCCTTCTCCAGGGGGTCTTCCCAATGCAGGGATGGAACCCAGGTCTCCTGTATTGCAGGTGGATTCCTTACCAGCTGAGCCACAAGGGAAGCCCTGAAGCTGTAAGGAGGAGGAGATGAAGCTGCAAAAACCTCTAGTAACTCAGAACATTACCATGTTTGGATACAGGGCTTTTTAAATGAGTCAAAATGAGACCATTCTAATTGGTATCCTTAGAAGAAGAGGGAAGTAGACACACAGAGAGACACCAAGATTGTGCACATGGAGAGAAAAGACCATTTGAGAACACAGAGAGACAGTGGCCGTCTGAAAGCCAAGGAGAGATGCCTCACATGACACCAACCTGCCACCGCTTTGATCTTGGACTTCTGGCCACCAAAACTGAGAAAATAAATTGTGGTTTAAACTACTCAGTTTGGGGCATTTTGTTGCTTTTGTTGTTGTTCAGTCGCTAAGTTGTGTCCGACTCTGCACCCCCGTGCGCTACAGCATGTCAGGCATCCCTTTCCTTCACTATTTCACGGAATTTTCTCAGACTCATGTACATTGAATCAGTGATGTCATCCAACCATCTAGTCCTCTGTCACCCCCTTCTCCTCCTGCCCTCAATCTTTGGCAGCATCAGGGTCGTTTCCAGTGAGTCTGCTCTTTGCAACAGGTGGCCAAAGTATTTGAAATTCAGCATCAATTCTTCCAGTGAATATTCAGGATTGATTTCCTTTAGGATTCACTGGTTTGATCTCCTTGCTGTTTAGCAAACTATTTAAAAAATGATTTTATTATAATCAATTAATTTTATTATATGCCTGAAAGTGAAAGTGAAGATGCTCAGTCATGTCCGACTCTATGCGATCCTGTGGACTGTAGCCCACCAGGCTCCTCCATCCATGGGATTCTCCAGGCAAGAACACTGGAGTGGGTTGCCATTTCCTTCTCCAGGGGATCTTCCCGACCCAGGGATCGAACCCAGGTCTCCTGCATTGCAGGCAGATGCTTTAACCTCTGAGCCACCAGGATGCCTAGCAAACTAATAAAATAAACATTAAATTATCATATAAATACTTCTAAAGTTACAATTCTGACATGCATGCACCAGACCAAATAGATTTGGAACAACTTTCTCACTCTCACATATATGCTAACTCAGAACTAGCAAGAAGTCAAGCTTTTTAAAGCTGATTCTAGTCCCTGGCTTAGCAAATAGCCAGTTGAATAACTGGTCAGTCCATTCAATAAAGAGATTCTTTTTGACGTACATAAAATTTGTCAAGTACTTTGCAAATGCTCTTCTTTGTAGCCCCCACCCCCATCAAATTTAATTTCATCCTGTTCTGTTTTGTTCTAACCTATGGTTAAATTGAGAACAACTACAGAACTTCCCCTACTGAGTAATCCCTATAACTACAAATTACTTATGGGGTCATTCATTCTATAGTCTTCTATACTGTACTCTTAAACAGTTGCCAAACCTTTATAATTGTTCTAGAAATTTTGATTATTCTAAATAATTTTCCATGGTTCTAAATCTCAATGTTTTCATTATTCATTAACTCACTGGGTGACTTTAATCTCTTTACATCTCAGTTCCTTCATCTGTGCATGATAGGATTGATCTACAGTAGTATCTCAAAGGTTTCCTCCTGCAGGGCCATCCCTGATTGAAGACCTGTGGTGACTACACTTACAAACAAAATAGACAAAAGATAGTACCCATGCCCTAGGCTGATCTAGTCTCTGAAGAATGATATAAAAGTCAAGCTTGTTCCTTCTAAAGAGTAAAGGGGAAGAGTTTAGGATGAAAGTAACTCATTTCCTTATCATTTTATACATAGAATGACTCCCAGAAAAATCGGAAAATCTCCAAAATTGGTTCTAACTTGTTATCTACAAATGTACCACAACAAGAAATTGTGATTAAAAAAATTTCCTTAAATGGTACTTTTTATTTTAAAATGTTAGTTGTTTTCATTTTTGAATTTATCATTTCTTCTACATAGGAACTCTATTATATCAATGCCAGGTAGTAATACAATGCACTTCACTTATGAAACAAATAGGTAGCTAGTTATAAATGGAGATTGTATTGCACATGGAGAGCTAGTTTCAGAAGCTTCAAGTCTCCTACTTCTGTGAGAATCCAGCTACACATTTTTTCTAGATAATGGACATATTGCTTTTACAAATTACACTGTGTTCCTATTCAGTGTGTGATCTAATATCTTGCAATAAAAAACTTTTTAGCTGCATATACATGTAGCAGATCAAGTTCAGTAATACTGTCTTGAAAATAAATACTAGTTAAAGACTACTTATTGGTATTTTTAAAAAGTTAAATAGCTGTGCCAATATTATTGTCATGAACTCAGGGAAAGTATTAAACTTCTCTGGAACTCTGCTCTCTGTGTCTGGAATTTCTTTCACTGCCTCTCTCCACACAGATTTGTCATTGTCTATTCACTAAGTCATGTTCAATTCTTTTGCGACCCCATGGGCTGTAGGCTGCCAGAACCTGTGCCCATAGGATTTTCCAGGAAAGAAGACTGGAGTGGGTTGCCATTTCCTTCTCCAGGGATCTTCTCAATCCCATGAATCCACATCTCCTGCATTGGCAGGCAGATTCGTTACCACTGAGCCAGCAGGGAAGCCCTCTCCATACAGATACTTATCAACAAAATGTGTCCTTTAACAACCAGTTCAAATGTCCCTCTTCTTCAAAGTTTCTTGACCAGTTCTCAATTTATTTTTAGTTGTGGCATCCGTTCATGGCATTTGCTCCCATCACCTCATGGCAAATAGATGGGGAAATGTTCAGTAGATAGAATAGAGAAAAGGGGTCCAAAATGGCGGTGGCTAAAAGACAAGGAAGGGAAAAGTCTGCGAAAATAGAACAAAGGAAGGTCAAAGAAAGGTCTGAGGACCAGAGTGAGGACTGCAGGAAGAACAAACAGCACTCCTGGCTAAGCCCAATTTGCATAGGGCAGGCCCAGGGGGAGGAAAAAAACATATAAAAGGAGGAGCCAAGCATTCTCTGGCTCTCTCTCCCCCGCGTGCCTGTGCTCTTTCTTTCTCTCTTTCTCTCCCCGATGTGCCTGCTCTCTTTCTCTCTCTCTCTCTGACCCCCTGTCCCCCACCATGTGTGCTGGCTCCTCCGCTCTTCTCTTCTTCGAGGATGGATTCTCCTGCTATCTTCTAAATAAAATAGAGCTGTAACACTGATTTATCTAAGAGCTATGACACGGTTTGTTCAAGACCCAAGAGCTGTGATGCATGGAGGGCTTTAATGTCCGTCGCCCCAAATCATTGTTGTGACGAGACAAGAACCGAGAAACATACACTTGCCTGACAGAAACAATGGAAACAGTGAGAGACTTTATTTTCTTGCACTCCAAAATCACTGCAGATGGTGACTACAACCATGAAATTAAAATATGCTTGCTCCTGGAAAAAGAAGCTATGACAAACCTAGCAGCATATTAAAAAGGAGAGACATAACCGACAAAAGTCCATCTAATCAAAGCTATGGTTTTTCCAATAGTCATGTATGGATGTGAGAGTTGGACCATAAGAAAGCTGAGCACTGAAGAACTGATGCTTTTGAACTGTGGTGTTGGAGAAGACTCTTAAGAGTCTCTTGGACTACGAGGAGGTCAAACCAGTTAATCCTAAAGAAAATCAGTCCTGAATATTCACTGGAAGGACTGATGCTGAAACTGAAGCTTTAATACTTTGGCCACCTGATGCAAAGAGTGGACTCATTGGAAAAGACCCTGATGCTGGGAAAGACTGAAGGCGGGGGGAGAAGGGGACAACACAAGACAAGATGGTTGGATGGCATCACGGACTCAATGGACATGAGTTGGAGCAAGCTACGGGAGTTGGTTGTGGACAGGGAAGTCTGGCATGCTGTGGTCCATGGAGTTGCAAACAGTCAGATGTGACTGACTGAACTGAACTGATTGTACTTAATTTTTTATATTTCTATCTTCTAACTTAACGATGAGAATTCTTCAAGGGAAGTGTTTTCTTGATTCATCATTTCTTTCTTCCTATACCAATCTTTAAAGCCTGTTAAATCCTTAAAGGTAAGATTAGGCCACACCAGGTGACTGTTCTCTTGCTCTCTATACATCCCATGCAGGACCAGTGCCTGTTTCACCTACACTATATTCACATGACTGACCTTCCTGCATACTTGCTTCAGGCCTCAGCTACTAGTGAAGGGCATGCCCCCTCTGCTAGTTTGCCTGATAACCAGTGAGCTAACCTAACATCAATTTCCTCTGTATCCTGTAATCTCCCCATTCCCCTGGGAGCAAAGACTGATGTCATACCCTGCCCCGCCACTACCTCACAGGGTAGGGTATTGCACCAGGACCTTGCTTCAGACATGTAATTTCCCCCTATCCCTTAAACCACTGATGTCTGTGATGCTTACTCTGGGCTCTGTCTTTGGTCTTGAAGATAAGCAAGTTCAGGCCTTGCAGGTCTGTGGGGTGTATCCCAATACCTACAGAAGTGTCTGTTAACTAGATAAATGAGATTCATTTACATGTAATGCTCACCTGCAACTAATGAATATTACATATGTTTTTGACTGTCAAATTACATCTCTATTTTCTTCTCTTTAATGCAGACATATTTTATCTTTTCTTGGTATTTATATTTTAAAACTAACTTGGTTTATTTTATGAATTATTCACTAGGAGAAACACAAGAAATAATGATTTTCAGAAATACAGGCATACCTTGTTTTATTAAGCTTCACTTTACTGTGCTTCACAGATTTACAGTTTTTACAAATTGAAGGTTCGTGGCAACCCTAAGTTGAGCATCTATTGGCACTATTTTTATAACAGCATTTTGTCAGTTTCTGTCTCACATTTTAGGAATTCTTGAAACATTATGGACTTTCCCACTATTATTTGATTTGTAAGTTGACCTGAGATTAGTGACTTTGATGTTACTTTTGTAATTGTTCTAGAGCACCCCAAACTGTGTCTGTATAAGACCATGAAGTTAATAGATGGATGTTGTGTGTGTTCTATCTAACTGCCCCACCAACTGGCAGTTCTCTCATCTTTCTCCCTCTCCTCCCAGCTCTCTATTCTCTGAGACACATCAATATTGAAATTTTGCCAATAACCCTACAACAGCCTTCAAGTGTTCAAGTGAGAAGTCTGTGTCTCACTTTAAGTCAAAACTAGGAATGATTAAGTGTAGTGAGGAAGCCATGACAAAAGTTGAGACAGACCAAAAACTAGGTGTCTTGCACCAGTAAGTCACATTGTTACTGCAAAGGAAAGACTCTTGAAGGAAATTAAAAGTCCTACCCCAGTTAACACATGAATGACAAGAATGTGAAATGGCCTAATTGCTGATATAGAGAAAATTTAATGATCTGGGTAGAATATCAAACCAGCCACAATATTCCCTTAAACCAAAGCCTAATACAGAGCAAGGTCGTAACTCTCTTAGATTCCATGAAGACTGAGAGAGGTGAGGAAGCTGCAGAAAAAAGTATGAAGCTGGCAGAAGTTGTTTCATGAGATTTAACGAAAGAAGTTGCCTCCTTAAAATCAAAGTGCAAAGAGAACCAGCAAGTGCTGATATAGAAGTTGCAGCAGTTTTCCAGAAGATCTAGCTAAGATAATTAATGAAAGCATTTACACTAAACAGGAAATGGCAATCCACTCCAGGACTATTGCCTGGAAAATCCCATGGACAGAGGAGCCTGGTAGGCTACAGCCCAGGGGGTCGCAAAGAGTCGGACACGACTGAGCGACTTCACTTTACACTAAACCAATGGATTTTTAATGTAAACAAAACTTCCTTGAAAGAAAATGCCATCTAAGACATTCATAGCTAGAGAGAAGTCAATTCCTGGCTTCACAGGATAGACTGACTCACTTGTTAGGGGCTAATACAGGTGGAGACTTTAAGTGGAAGCTAATATTAATTGACCATTCTAAAAATCTTAGGGTCCTTGAGAATTATGCCAGATCTGTCCTGCCTGTTCTCTACAAATAGAACAACAAAACCTGGCAGACAGTGCTTCTCTTTACAACACAGTTTACAGAATATTTTAAGCCCACTGTTAAGATCTACTGCTCAAAAAAAAAAAAAAAAAAAGATTCCATTCAAAATATATCTGCTTCTTGACTTGGTACTTGGTCATTCAAGAACTCTGATGGAAATGTACAGTGAGATTTATGTTGTTTTAAAGACTGTTAATGAGGCTTCCATGGTGGCTCAGAGGTAAAGAAATCTTCCTACTAATGCAGGAGACATGGGTTTGATCCCTGGGCAAGGAGGATCCCCTGGAGAAGGAAATGGCAACCTGCTTCAGTATTCTTGCCTGTAAAATTCCATGGACAGAGAAGCCTGGCAGGCTACAGTCCATAGGGTTGCAAGGAGTCAGACATGACTTAGCGAGTAAACAATGGCAACATGACTTCTAACACAACACCCATTCTACACCCCAAGAATCAGATAATAATGTAGACTTTCAAGTCTTATTATTTGAGAAACACATTTTGTAAGGCTATTGCTGCCACAGACAATTATTCTTCTGATGGATCTATGCAAAGTCAACTGAAAACCTTCTGGAAAGAATTCACCATTCTAAATGGCATTAAGAATATTTGTGATTCATGGGAAAATGCCAAAGTATCAACATCAACAGGAGTTTGGAAGAACTTGATTTCAATCCCCATGGATGACTTTGAGGGGTTCAAAACTTCAGTAGAGAAAGTAACTGAAGATATTGTAGAAATAGCAAGAGAACTAGAAGTGGAGCCTAAAGATTTGACTGTATTCTACAACCTTATGATAAAATTTTAATGGGTGAGGAGTTGATTTTTATGGATGAACAAAGAAAATGTTTTCTTAAGATAGAATCTACTCCAAGTGAAGGTGCTAGTATGGTTATTGAAATAAAAACAAAGGATATGGAACATTACATAAACCTAGCTGATAATGTCGGAGAAGGCAATGGCACCCCACTCCAGTACTCTTGCCTGGAAAATCCCATGGGCGGAGGAGCCTATTAGGCTGCAGTCCATGGGGTCGCTAAGAGTTGGACATGACTGAGCGACTTCACTTTCACTTTTCACTTTCACTTTTCACTTTCATGCATTGGAGAAGGAAATGGCAACCCACTCCAGTGTTCTTGCCTGGAGAATCCCAGGGACAGCGGAGCCTGGTGGGCTGCCATCTATGGGGTCGCACAGAGTTGGACACGACTGAAGCGACTTAGCAGCAGCAGCAGCAGCAGCTGATAATGTAGTGGCAGGGTTTGAGAGGACTAGTTCAATTTTGAAAAAAGTTCTACTGTGGATAAAATGCTATTAAATAGTACTGTGTGCTACAGACAAATTGTCTGTGAAAGACAATTGATGCAGCAAATTTCCTTGTTGTCTTATTGAAGAAATTGCCACTGCCACCCCAGTCTCTAGAAAAATTACCCAGTCAGTCAGCAGCCACTAGCATCAAGGCAAGATCCTTCACCAGCAAAAAGATTATAAAGAGCTGAAGGCTTAGACGATGGTTAGCATTTTTTAGCAATAAAGTATTTTTTTAGTTACAGAGTGTACATTGAGTTTTTAAACATAGTACTATGGCACAAGAAGCTATAATATAGTATAAGCATAATTTTTAAATGCATTGAAATACCAAAAACTTTGTGTGACTTTCTTTATTGCCATATTTGCTTCATTGTGGTGGTTCTGAACTGAAGCTGTCCATGATATCTCTGAGGTATGCCTGTATGCAAATACACTAGTGACTTTTCTTTCTCAAGCTTTATAAACTATAGGATTAATAAGCCATGAGCATCTGACAATCCAAACAGCAAATGGATGCAGATTATGCCCTAATGTTAATAGATTAAGACAGCACTGATACCACATTTGTATATTTAAAGAGCTATTTACCAGATAAAGATAACTTTATCATCTTTCCTTTCACTGATGCAATTCTATTATTTTTTCATTCATTCAACAAATATTTATTGAAAATCATTATGTGCAAGATACTAGACCTGATGCTCTGAGAAATAATTCTTATTCCCAGAGAATTTAAATTCTAGGAGGTAAGATAAGGCACGCACATGAAAAAGCCAGACATTGATAAATGACATGAATAATGAAATGCAATAAAAGTTCAAAATAAGGAAAGATAACTCCCTTTTAAAAATAGAAAAGAAAACTTTTGCGTTTTACCATAAGACATTAATAGGATATGGACATGTGATGATAGGAAATTATTCTCCTTTCAATTTTTCAGTATTTGTCCTTTTTTATTCTTGGTGAAGAAAAGTGCATAGATATAAAAAAAACCTACCATAATCACTCTGGGCATGCTTAAATTACAATAAAATAACATGACATCATGAAGACAATAACATGTGAAGACTAGATATTAAGTCAAAGCCCAATTGATTTGTCTAATTGTGAATTATTGAAACTTGATTTTTAACAGATCTGTCCAAACTTATGTTTGGCTCTCCTCTCTAGCTGGGGCCATTCAGTTATTTTTATCTGGATATTTAATAAAACTGGAATCTAATAAAAAGTTTTCAGAAAAATACTTAATATTATTATATAATCTTCCAATTATAGTTGGGCCACATTCAACCTTAAACAAACTAAGTGAACTTAAAAAGTTTTTCTGAAAATTATTTGTATTGCTGTATAGGAAGTCATGTTATTTTGCCAAGACTAGAGTATAACATTAGTGAGCAAGTTTAGTAGCATTCTTTCAAATAATATTTTATTTCAAGTGAAAATAAAATATTTTAAGTAAAGTAGCTGGAATTAAAAATATTTTTACAATAGTTGATTGACATAAAGGTACATAAAGAAAATAAAAAATGTCAACTAAAATGTTACATACTACTTTAGAAATATAAAGAAGAGTGTACACGTTCTCTACCAGTATCTCTTCCATGATTCTTTTAGCTAGTGCTACATTTCAAGAATGTAAAGTCTCAAGAAGAAGATAAGTATCACAAATATAATAAATCAAAGCTGAGTAAGCATATAGATACCTGAAAATCAAAAAATAAGTTTCAATACTAGGGGCACTTAGAATCTTAGGTTTTACAGCATGTATTTCCTTCTTCTTTTAAACAGTTGACTAATAGGCTATTTTCAAAAGGACAAGTTTATTTTGGTAAAGATTTCATTGATAGTAATGATTAGATGACTGGTTGAGTGATGGTGTTATTTCCAAAATAGTATTTCTTTTCCAGTTTTATACTTTATCTAATACTATGATTTAACTTTATGTTCAGAGCTTAAGATTTATGGTATACTTGAAATAGCAATAAAAGACAGATTGATAATATTGTATATTATAGACATGATTCGGAGAAGGCAGTGGCAACCCACTCCAGTACTCTTGCCTGGAAAACCCATGGACGGAGGAGCCTGGTAGGCTGCAGAAGTGATTTCACTTTCACTTTTCACTCTCATGCATTGGAGAAGGAAATGGCAACCCACTCCAGCATTCTTGCCTGGAGAATCCTAGGGGCAGGGGAGCCTGGTGGGCTGCTGTCTATGGGGTCCCACAGAGTCCGACATGACTGAAGTGACTTAGCAGCAGTAGCAGCAGCATAGACATCATTTGAATTGAGATAATAACTGCTTGTTAAAGATGATCTCTAATTCTTAACCAGTGCTTAGAATCTCTGAATCACTGAAGTTTCCATTCTTTATGGCCTGCCAGAAATGATTCAGGAAAGTGAGGTGAGTATTTGTTTTTCATGGGGAATATAGGTTCTTATGTTTGGGGAAGGGATGTGGAGTTCAACATAGAATTGATGTTATTCTTTTGGCACATATTCACTTTGTGTCAAAGTTATTTACCCAATAGGCTCAGAAAGCAAAGTTTAGTGTCTTTGCAAAACTAATTCATCCACCCCACTAAAACATTCTTGAAAGAATTCAGTATACAATATTTAAGAAAAAATTGAAGTGACCATTAGAAAAAACAATAAGAACTTGTCTAGACTCTCTTATATCCATTCCATTGTTTACTACTTCTGTTATTTGAATATTATATAGGACTGAAATCATAATCTTTAAATGCTAGATTATAAAAAAGAATAGGATAATGTCAAAATGGCACAGTGATCAATATGAAGGCACTCCCAATGTCCCACTTGAAGACAATTGGAACATAATTCAAGAAAATAACTGCGAATGACTGAAACACATAATATGTGTTTAAATTCACAAGCCCTTAGTGGTACTAAAAAAAATTAAAAACAACAACAACTATGAGTTAGTTTATTTATTGCCACAAAAATTCAACATAAAATCACATATAAACTTAGTGGGTTAAAGCAATAATTATTTATTATTTCCTGCATATATGTGGGCTAGAGGGGATTGACTGATCTAGGCTGGATTCAGCTGATTTTAGCACTAAGCTTCAGGCTGGTTTAGGATTTTTCACATCTTCCTCAGCCTCCTTGGATTAGCTGGTTTCTTAGTGCATGCTCTTAAAATAATGACAAATGCCAAAAAAGAAGCCCAACTATGCCAAAAACAAGCCTCAGCTTGTTTCATTTTGTTAATATCCTATTGACCAAAAGAAATCCATGGCTAGAGTCCAAATCAAGGAGTCAGAAAATATGCTTTGCTTTTATTAAGAGAAACTGTAAAGTCACAAGGCAAAAAGCATGGGTAATCTGAGATGGAGAAATTGTGGCCAATAATTATACTAGAGTTAAAATTAAAGATTGCTAAGGAAATGACTTATTGTTTGGAAAAATGATAAATAAAGAGAAAGAACCAAGTTTTATTCAGATCTCTTATAGAAACTATAGCTCTATGTAAACAAATAGATGAGATGCATTTCTTTATAACCAATATTTCAACCCTTAATGAATTTATGAAGCTGAACACACATGGCCACTGTGTGTGCTCAGTTGCTTCAGTCATGTCTGACTCTTTGCAACACTATGGACTGTAGCCTGTCAGCCTCCTCTTTCTGTGGAATTCTCTAGGCAAGAGTACTGGAGAGGGTTGCTGTGCCCTCATTCAGGGGATCTTCCCCACACAGGGATTGAACCCGAGTCTCTTATGTCTCCTGTATTGGCAGGGTGTTCTTTAGAGCCACCTGGGAAGCCCCATGGTCACTAACATACCAAAAGAGACACATGTTTCTCCTCTTAGAAGAACATAATCCACTGTTAAATTAGTCTTGGCCATAAAATAAACAAACCAACAAAAAGCCAAACTTGACTAAACCCTTGACTAAAGCCCAACTACAATTTTATAGGACTTTCAGAAATCAGAGGAACTCACATAATGCAAGAAAAGTATATGGAATAGGGAAAATCTACAGGAAAACTAAGTTTCTTCAACAAGCAATAAACAAACAAAAAAGATATTAAAGTGTCTTATGAAATCCATTAAATAATCACAAAATGTGGGGCTTTGTGGATCCTAAGTCAAGAAGAAACTGAAAATTTCCTTTTTTCCTTTAAAAAGAAGTATTATTTTTTAATAAATAATAAAGTAATAACTTAGCAAAGGCACAAAAACAATACTTCCAGTTTCATTAATGATGTTTCTCTAATACGTTCTCTGGTATTCCTCATCAAATGTTATTTTTACCTTTTCATACTGGAGCACTCTCATATTTATGACAGAAAACCCAGTGGGCAACTTAAATTTTACACTGCCATCAAGGTTAGGGTATTGTAAGCACACATTTCAAATGAGAATTAATTATCCAAGACATTTGCCTACTTTAGACCAAACATTCTAAGTTAGTGTAAAATTATTTATGGCTCTACTTGAGCTCTCTATACACTAAATATTCTTTTCTTAAAATAATATCCTTCTAGCTAACGGAAGGTAATAACAACTTGAAGAATGGCACTAAATTCTAATAGTCACTTTCATATATAACTTGAAATGCTCTTGGATTTTTAGTTGCCTGTGTTTGGAAGAATAAATGCTTATTACAATTTATTTATCCTTTACTGAAGTTTATCAATGCTGCAGATTTCCCTATGAATGTAGATTCAAAATTAAGTCATCTATTTTAAGTGAGAGGCAAATAAGGGGTTAATTTTAACTGAGAATCAAATAAGGGGTTAAAAATTGACAGTCTAAAATATTGGGTTAGTTAGAAACAGAAGAGTTCCTTGAATGATATAAGTGAAAGGATATAAAATATGTATCTTAAGATTTTTACAACATTAAATTTACAAGTAGAATTTGATATAAGAATGTGGATATATATTGCATATACATTGGCAATGGTGTCTTTGCTTTTGGTCAAAATGACAAGAAAGCAGCACTTAAACACAGTCATACATGGGCTACTACTCTTCTTTTTGCCTTTAAATTTTTTTCTTCATTTCTTAGCTTAGAAAGGAAATATATATTTGGCTTAAAATTTTGAAAATTGCATGGCAACGCAAAACACCCAGAGTAACCAAAGCTATCTTGAGAAAGAAAAAATGGAGCTTGTGGAATCAGGTTCCCTGAGTCCAGACTATACTACAAAGCTGAAATAAAACCATATGGCACTGGTGACAAAATAGAAATATAGATTAATTAAACAGGATAAAAATTCAATAAATATACATACATATGGTAAATTAATCTATGATAAAGGAATAAAGAACATAAAATGGAGAAAAGACAGTTTCTTCCATAAATGGTGCTGGGAAAACTGAACAATTACATCTAAATGAATGAAATTAGAACACTCTAACATCATATGCAAAAAACAAACTAAAAATGGCTTAGAGACCTAAATGTAAAAACAGATGCTACAAAAATCCTTGAGGAAAACAAAGGCAGAATACTCTTTGACATACATCCTAGCAATATACTTTTGGGTCTGTCTCTTACAGTAATTAATGAAAATAAAAATAATCAAATGGGACCTGATCAAACTAAAAGCTTTTGTACAGCAAAGGAAACCATATACTGAGCAAAAATACAACCAATAGAATGGGAGAAAATATTTGCAAATGATGCAACCAACAAGAATTAATAACCAAAATATACAAACAGTGAATAGAGCTCAAAAAAAAAAAAAACCACAAAAACTCAGTTGAAAAATGGGCAAAAGACCTAAATAGATGTTTCTCCAAAGATGGCATACAAATGCCAAAAGGCACATGAAAAGATGCTCAGCATCACTAATTATTAGAGAAATGCAAATCACAACTTCAACGAGGTATCATTTTATACCAGTCAGAATGGCCATCATCAGAAAGTCTACAAATAATAAATGCTGGAGAGGGTATGGAGAAACAGGTACCTTTTATACTGTTGGGAAAGTCAATTGGTACAGCAACTATGGAGTAAGTGTGTGTGCGTGCTAAGTCGCTTCAGTCATGTCCGACTCTGTGTGACCACTGGACTGCACCCTGCCGGGCTCCTCCGTCCATGGGATTCTCTAAGCAAAATTACTGGAGTGGGTAGCCATTCCTTTTTCCAGGGAATCTTCCAGACCCAGGGATAGAACCTGGGTCTCATGCATTGCAGGCAGATTCTTTACCATCTGAGCCAGCAGGAATTATTATTATGCCCTTCTCCAGAAGAGCAGTATAGACATTTCTTAAAAATCTACAAATAGATGTATCGTATGATCCTGCAATCCCTCTCCTAGGCATAAATTTAGAGAAAAGCATACTTTGAAAAGCTGTGTGCATCTCAGTGTTCATTGTAACACTACTTACAATAGCCAAGACCTGGAAGTAACCTAAATCCCCATTGACAGATGAGTGGATGAAGAAGTGGAATAGTTACACAATGGAATATTACTCAGCCATAAAAGGAATGAAATAATGCCATCTACAACAACATGGATAGACCTAGTGATTATCACACTAAGTGAGAGTAAGCCAGACACAGGAAGACAAGTATCATATGATATCGCTTATATGTAGAAAAAATGATACAAATGAACTTATATTCAAGGCAGAAATAGCCCCCACAGACATAGAAAACAAACTTATGGTTACCAAAGGGGAAGGGGGAGGATAAATTCGGAGTTTGAGATTAACACTACACACTACTCCATATAAAAGAGACAACCAATAAGGAATACTATAGAGCACAGGAACTATACTCAATATTTCATAATAACCTATAAGGGAAAATTACCTATAAGGGAAAAAATATATATATATATGATTATCTATTTCTGCATTTTTCTCCTTGAAAAAAAATATTTTCTACCTATGCTTAAGTGAAAATAAATTAGTATACATATTTTTACTTGCTTCCCAAATTTTATTCTTTTCGTAATCTGATGCATTTTAAATTATTTTATTATTGTATATTGTTTGTATTATCATTAAAACAGTCTATGTTCGAAGCTATATTTACAATAATTACTAAAGTAATTTGATTCTTAATATAAGTTTCAGTACTAATACCATTTCATTATGTTAAAATTTCCTGCTAGGCTAGAGTTCTTCCTTAAGCAGTTTCTCAAGGGTGCAGTGTTACATAGTTCCTTGATAAGTTGGTATTTTAAAATTTATTTCTGTAATCTCCTGCTGTGAATGACTACTTGGCTGAGTTTATAAAAACCTCAGTTCAGTGCAGTTGCTCAGTCATGTCCGACTCTTTGTGACCCCATAAATTGCCGCACACCGGGCCTCCCTGTCCATCACCAATTCCCAGAGTTCACTCAAACTCTTGTCCATCGAGTCAGTGATGCCATCCAGCTATCTCATCCTCTGTCGTCCCCTTCTCCTCCTGCCCCCAATCCCTCCCAGCATCAGAGTCTTTTCCAATGAGGCAACTCTTCGCATGAGGTGGCCAAAGTATTGGAGTTTCAGCTTTAGCACCAGTCCTTCCAAAGAAATCCCAGGACAGATCTCCTTCAGAATGGACTGGTTGGATCTCCCTGCAGTCCAAGGGACTCTCAAGAGTCTTCTCCAACACCACAGTTCAAAAGCATCAATTCTTCGGTGCTCAGCTTTCTTCACAGTCCAACTTTCACATCCATACATGACCACTGGAAAAACCATGCTGCTGCTGCTGCAAAGTCGCTTCAGTTGTGTCCGACTCTGTGTGATCCCATAGACAGCAGCCCACTAGGCTCCTCTGTCCCTGGGATTTTCCAGGCAAGAGTACTGGAGTGGATTGCCATTTCTGTCTCTGGAAAAACCATAGCCTGACTAGACAGACCATTGTTGGCAAAATAATGTCTCTGCTTTTCAATATGCTATCTAGGTTGGTCATAACTTTCCTTCCAAGGAGTAAGCGTCTTTAAATTCATGGCTGCAGTCACCATCTGCAGTGACTTTGGAGCCCCAAAAAATAAAGTCTGACACTGTTTCCACTGTTTCCCCATCTATTTCCCATGAAGTAATGGGACCAGATGCCGTGATCTTAGTTTTCTGAATTTTGAGCTTTAAGCCAACCTTTTCACTCTCCTCTTTCACTTTCATCAAGAGGCTTTTTAGTTCCTCTTCACTTTCTGCCATAAAGGTGGTGTCATCTGCATATATGAGGTTATTGATATTTCTCCTGGCAATCTTGATTCCAGCTTGTGCTTCTTCCAGCCCAGAGTCTCTCATGATGTACTCTGCATATAAGTTAAATAAGCAGGGTGACAATATACAGCCTTGACGTACTCCTTTTCCTATTTGGAACCAGTCTGTTGTTCCATGTCCACTTCTAACTGTTGCTTCCTGACCTGCATACAGGTTTCTCAAGAGGCAGGTCAGGTGGTCTGGTATTCCCATTTCTCAGAATTTTCCACAGTTTATTGTGATCCATACAGTCAAAGGCTTTGGTACAGTCAATAAAGCAGAAATAGATGATTTTTCTGGAACTCCCTTGCTTTTTGCATGATTCAACAGATGCTGGCAATTTGATCTCTGGTTCCTCTACCTTTTCTAAAACTAGCTTGAACATCTGGAAGTTCACGGTTCAAGTTTTTCATTTTCCCTTCTATTACATGTTTCAGAGAATACTAAGGCCAACTTAATTTTTCTTTATTTTTTTCAATTAGCCTGTTGCTTTAAATCCCTGCATGGATGCTGCAGATACCTTGGTGATTTAGAAGCTTTCCAACTGCTAACATTCTTCCTATTTGGATGAAAGGAAAGGAAATCCACCTTTCGTGGTTTTTGTGGAAGACAAGCGTCCACCTCTCCGTATGAAACTGCATATCATTATCTTCCCTTTTTCTTCTCTTTAGTAGGTAGACCCCCTGCTCATTTTCTAAGATTGATTTTGCAGTATTTTTTCAATAAATTACCATTCCAAAAACTCTGAGACTTATCTCTCAGCTAGAAAAAGTTTGTGTTGCATACAGCTAAGAGACTGACAAACCAAGAATTTGCTCCTTGTCCTTTATATATATATTTTTATATGTAAATTTATATTTCTATATCACATATATATTTGTTGTTTAGTTGCTAAGTTATATCTGACTCTCTATAATTCTATAGAGACTGTAGCGCATCAGGCTCCTCTGTCCATGGGATTTTCCAGGCAAGTATACTGGAGTGAGTTGCCATTATTTTTCTTCCCAATTAAAGATTTCTGCAGGATATCTTCCCAATGCATGTTCAATTCCTGGGAATTGAACATGCATCTCCTTCATAGGCTGGAAAATTCTTTACTGCTGAGTCACCAGGGAAGGCCCGACATATATGTATATACATTTCTATGTTGAATATTGATTGATTGATTGATTTTGTTTTCAGATACCTCATCTTAATGTTACTAAAATGAGATTTTTTAAAGGTAGAGCTGTATTATAGTAATCGGGCATCCTTTCCTTCATTCTCCCCACCCCGCCCCACCCCTGCTTGCCACCATGTTCAGCAAAAGAGACACTGATGTATAGAACAGTATTTTGGACTCTGTGGGAAAGGGAGAGGGTGGGATGATTTGGGAGAATGGCATTGAAACATGTATAATATCATATATGAAATGAGTCGCCAGACCAGGTTCAATGCACAATACTGGATGCTTGGGGCTGGTGCACTGGGACGACCCAGAGGGATGGTATGGGGAAGAAGGTGGGAGGGGGGTTCAGGATGGGGGACATGTGTATACCTGTGGCAGATGCATGTTGATATATGGCAAAACCAATACAATATTGTAAAGTTAAAAAATAAAATAAAAATATATATAAAAAAAATTGGTTTTAGAGACCTCTTAGCATCAAAGACTCATAGATATTTGCTTGTTCTGGGAGCATGCATTAGGCAGGTAATGAGCAACCCTTAAAAAATAAATTCATAACTATGGTCTCTATTCTTCAAAATGCCAAACATAACGTGACATATTTTTCATGCTTGAAAAGTAATAGCTTTTATATTTTGTCCAATGTACCCAGATTCACAGGAAAAAATAAGTTCAGTGTTTTAAGAGACTATGAAGGCACCTGCTATGTCTTGACCTAAGCAAAGAACAGGGCCAGCTGCCGATATAGAGTGAAAATACAACCTGGTCTGTCCAGGAGTCCCCATGCCTGCTCACCTTGTCTAATAGTAAAACCACCTACTTTCACTCTTAAAAGTGCCCCAGTTTAGATGATACACTGGGTATAGACCTTGTGTGCACAGTGTCCAAGTCCAGTTTCAACAGCAGTATCACCAAAAACAAACAATTCCTGGAGATGGCACTCCTCCAGGGCTCCTGCCATCACAGCAGGCATCCAAAGCCCCCAGTTGCCATGAATACTGTATTCAGTCTTGGTTTCTACAGTCAGTTTCTCAGCAACTGGAACTTTTAAATCAAGCAGTCAATTGAATTGTCAGAAATAATCGCACTATTTCAGGGAAAAATCCATTGTAAATCACTTTAATGGCCACTAGGTGTTCCGCTCATCAGTGTTTTTTTGGTTCCTGGCTTTGCTGTTGTCCTGGGACTAAAAAGATTTACAGTGACAAAAATGATTTAAATTGAACTTTCTCAGCCAGCCTTATGAACCACACCTATTCCAAATCTAGCTATTGATATTTCAAGTTCAGTGTTGTTCAAGAGGTCAGAGGTTTCATTGATTTACTGCTGATATAGCAATGGTTTAACAGGAGACTTATAAATTGACCAGGCTCTTCTGTAATCTAGTGTTTATAGTATATCAAAGAGACATGTCTGAAATTTGTTGATATTTTTACAGCTATCTTCCTTAGATTAAAGGAAGAATGGAATTATTCCTTCTATATACCTATTCTGGACTAGTTCTGTTGTAATTGTAGAAGTGGGGAAAGGTAGGAGAGTTGTGAATTTAAAGCAATATGGATTCACCCACTGCATTATCTTTAAGATATTTTAAATATTTAAAGCTTATATTTAAATATTTTCAAAACATTTTCCTGTGTCTAAGTCCTTCCAATTCAGTGAGGCATATATCTTTGGCTAAGCAAGCAAAAATAGCACTTGAGTGGGACTCATACTTCATATATATATGAAGTGTATATATATATATATATATATATATATATATATATTTAAGGTCGCTATTACAAATCTGCTATGTCTAGAGTTGAATGAAATAATCCACAGGTTTTTACTTTGAGTTTGTATTTAAAATTAGCCTTGCTTCACTTATCACTTCTTTTTTTTTTTTTTTTTTTGTATCTTTCTTTTTTATTTATTTTTTTTAAATTTTATTTTATTTTTAAACTTTACATAATTGTATTAGTTTTTGAAGTGAAGTGAAGTGAAAGTCATTCAGCCGTGTTAGACTCTTTGTCACCCCATGGACTGTAGAGTCCACGGAAATCTCCAGGCCACAATACTGGAGTGGGTAGCTGTTCCCTTCTCCAGGGGATCTTCCTAACCGAGGAATCAAACCCAGGTCTCCCATATTGCTGGTTGATTCTTTATCAGCTGAGCCACAAGGGGAGCCAAGAATACTGGAATGGGTAGCCTATCCCTTCTCCAGCAGATCTTCCTGATCAGAGAATCGAACCAGGGTCTCTGGCATTGCCGGCGGATTTTTTCGAAGGGAAAGGCTACCCACACCAGTATTCTGGCCTGGAGAATTCCAAGGAGTTGCAAAGAGTCTGACAGGACTGAGCAACTTTCACTTTCACTTTTTTAGTTAGTTAGGTATTATTATTTTTTAATCAGCTATTTAACTTAAAAATTTAGATGTCAATTTCTTCAAAAATTCATTGAATGTTAAAAAACAACACTGAAAAATCTATTTTGAATAAAAGTTACAGATTTTAAAGTTGTTTTCTAGAGATAAACTAGGGATATACTTAAGTTTTGAGTTAATTCTAGAGGATAGAGTTCCGAGGCACATGCATTTGATGCTATGATTTATAAGGAATGTATGAAACCATTTATAACTTCATAATGAAACAATTTTATCTTTGCATATTTGTCAAGTTGGAACTCTTTAATATGACCTACAGAAATCAACATCTAAACCAAAAAGTCTTCCAAAAATTTTCAGGCATTTCAGCTGTATTTCATACAGAAATTCAATTTGTGCAAAGTCAAAGCACACATTTTCTGCAAAAGTCACCTCAAAATGTCATTTCTGAGTAACTTACATTTATGGAGAGACAATGACTAGAAAAGAAATAAGTAGTTAAATGGGACTTACTCCCTATGTGACTGACATATTGAACTAGATTTTCTTGGCAACTAACCTACTTCCTGATTTAACCTTCTTTATGTAGCTTTTTAAAGCTACACAAGTTATTGATTTGCTCTCAGGGACTAAGGACCTGGAAAATATTGCACAGTTATAAGAAGAGTATCTTTAGGTAAACAAAAATACAAAAATGCCTATAATGTACAAGACAGAATTCAAAAAAATATAAACAAAATTAGGTTAAAAATATAGTAAAAACAAATGGTTTTGGAAAACTAGAAATTATTCAAAATCCTTTAAAAATAATTTTATGTTCTTGAAATATATCAGAGCTAAAAATATGTTCTGATCATCACCAAAGATGTACAGATAATCCTGTATTTAGGTTGAGTGATATCCTTCCTAGCACAAGTAAAACAAAGCAAACTTACTTTCATTCATTACTCTGTGATATCTATCTTAGGTATATTTATCTTAGGTATATTTTTAATTATCACCTCTCGATTAATGTTTAAGTATTTCCTAGAAAGGACAAATATTACTTCTTCTTGAAGCAATTTAATTAGACTTTTGGGAATGGGCACAAGTGAGATTCATTTTAAAATGGAGATGGGATCTAGCCAGAATTACAGATTGGATGAATTCTTAAATTTAAGAGGTGAGTTTGTGTGTTTGTATGTGTGTTGGTGGGCAGTGGGGGCTTCCTGTAAATTTGGGTTGTGATTAAAAGGGGTACCAAACTGTGAACAACAGTGAATCATTTTGATTTAGGCTGATTATAATCTCCCTGCATTACATTAGATACTTGGAATTCTAAAATACACTCAAAAATATGTCCAAGGAGACATTTTAGAATTTTGCTTAGATTAACAAATTTTATGAGCTTTTAACCTGGACTTGTTTATTCCTCCCTGAATTTGAATCATCAGTTTGTTTGTTTTTTCCTTCTCTATTTTCGGAGTGGGGGTTGGGGGGAGTAGATAGGTAGGGGGTCACTGCTTATATATAGCAGAATAGGTTTTTATTTTTTCCAGCTATTTATTGAGGTATAACTGACAAATAAAAATTCTATATATTTAAGGTAGACAATGTGATGATTTGATATATGCATACTTTGTGAAATGATTATCATAATCAAGCTAATCAACACATCTGTCACCTCACAGTTACCATTTGTCTTCTTTGCTCCTGGGTCATTTTATTGTTCATTCATTTCTCTGACAAATAATTCCTGCATATCTACTATGTATCAGGTACTCTCTTAAGAACTGTAGCTATGAAAAGAATAAGACTCAACCCTTGAATGAGATTCAAAGAGCTTACAACTTAGTGGGGGAACCTGAGACATGAAGTAATTATATTACACTATTCAGGAGCATATAAAAGGTAGGGGGTAGGAGAGGAAAAGAGGAGAGATATTAATGAGATTTAATGAAGGAGATGTATTGGAAAGTAAGGGATGATTCAAATCAGTCAGGTGACGACAGAAATAGAAACCTCAGAACAATGTAAGCATAGAATCTGAGACAGGAAGTACCATTTGATGGCTTGAGGGTTAATGCCAATCCTCTTAAAGGAATCATCCATGAGAAGAAATTTTCCAAAATTCTCAATCTGCTACAAATTTTATACTAGTCCACAAAAGTTAGTAATATGTGACATCTACTGAGAAATTTATATTTGAAAATTACTTTCACAGCAAAACTGTTCTATAGTAATTGTTCTTATTGCTTCTTTTATCTTCATACTATAAGAGATGAAGAAATTGAAGTCTCTTTAATTTTACAGTCAACTCAGAAGACACCTTTCTTCAATCTCTTTAAGATTAAAGGCAATAAAACAAATATCAGGAATTTGATAGATGATGGGACAAATTTAACAGAAAAAGTTATCTTTAAAGACATCACAATTGATTGCCATTGTCATTGTTCAGGCATTGTGTCCAACTCTTTGCCATGCCATGGACTGCAGTATGCCAGAATTCCCCATCCCTCACTCTCTCCTGGAGTTTGTTCAAACTCATGTCCACTGAGTCGGTGATGCGATCCAACAATCTCAACCTCTGCTGCCCCTTCTCCTCCTGCCCTTAATCTTTCCCAGTATCAGGGGCTTTTCCCATGAGTCGGCTTTTGGCATCAGGTGGCCAAAGTATTGGAGTTTCAGCTTCAGCATGAGTCCTTCCAATGAATATTCGGGGTTGATTTCCTTTAGGATTGACTGGTTTGATCTCTTTGCTGTCCAAGAAGTCTTCTTCAGCACCACAATTTGAAAGTATCAATTCTTTGGTGCTCAGCTTTCTTTATGATCTAACTCTCACATCCATACATGACTACTGGAAAAACCATAGCTTAGACTAGATGGACATTTGTCGGCAAGTAATGTCTCTGCTTTTTAATATGCTTTCTAGGTTTGTCACAGCTTTCTCCCAAGGAGCAAGTGTCTTTTAATTTCATGGCTGCAGTCAGCATCTGCAGTGGTTTTGGAGCCCAGGAAAATAAAGTCTGCCACTGTTTCCACTTTTTCCCATCTATTTGCCATGAAGTGATGGGACTGGATGCCATGATCTTAGTTTTTTGAATGTTGAATTTTAAGCCATCTTTTCACTCTCTTTCACCCTCATCAAAAGGCTCTTCAGTTCCCCTTCACTTTCTGTCATTAGAATGGTTATCATTTGTATATCTTAGGTGGTTGATATTTCTCCAGGAAATCTTGATTCCAACTTGTGATTCACCCAGCCTGGCATTTCGCATGATGTATTCTGCATATAAGTTAAATAAGCAGGGTGACAATATACAACCTTGACGTACTCCTTTCCCAATTTTAAACCAGCCTGTTGTTCCATGTCTGGTTCTGACTGTTGCTTTTTCAACTGCATACAGGTTTCTCAGGAGACAGGTAAAGTGGTCTGGTATTCCCACCTCTTTAAGAATTTTCCACAGCTGAAACAACACTCAGTTGCAGATATGTCTGGTAGTGAAAGTGAAGTCTGATGCTAGTTGCATAGGAAGCTGGAAAGTTAGGTCCATGAATCAAGGTAAATTCTACATGGTCAAGCAAGAGATGGCAGAATGAACATTGAAAATTTAGGAATCAGTGAATTAAAATGTACTGGAATGGGCAAATTTAATTTATATGACCACTGTATCTGTTACTGTGGGCAATAATCCCTTAGAAGGAATGGAGTAGCACTCAGAGTATCAATGCTAATTGATATCAATATCAATATCAATGCTAATTGATTCTGGCCAATATTTCTTGACTGTATAGCCAGTAATTTAGAAAGGCAATACTTGTAGTAAAGCATTAAGAAAAAAAAAAAAAGTCACTAATTCTTTTTCCTTAAAAATTTACTAAAACTTGATCATGCCAACAAGTCATATATCCAAATGCCAGATGGTCACTTCTACCTTGGTATTTATACTAACAATTTCCTAGAATCAATTAAAAGAATGTCTGTTAAAACAAAAAAAATCAAAGTATACATTTTTCTTATGTTTAAACTTTTTATTTTGTAATATTTACAGACTTAAAAAAAGTAGAGTATATACTACAAAATTTCTGTAAACACTTCAGCCAGTTTCCCCTAGTGACAGCATCATTTATATAATCATAGTGCAATGACTGAAACCAGAAAATTAACACTGATATTATACTAGCAACTAATCTACAAATTTTAATCACAGCTTCATGTTTTCTTGATTAAGGCTCTTTTTCTAGTGGAAGATCCAGCCTAGGATCTCACATAGCAGTTAGCAGTCATATCTTCTTGTCTCCTCCACTTAATGAGAGTTCCTCTGATTTTCCTTGTCACTTTTAAAGAATATTGGCAATTATTTTGTAGTTGTCCCTCAAGGTGGGTTAGTCTGATGTTTTCTCATCATTAAAATGAATTTCTATGTATCATTGGCAAGAGTACAACTATGGTGATGTTGTCTCCTTTTCAATGTTCCCATAACTGGGGGCCCTTGATGTCAATATGTCTTAGTACTGCTGAAGCAAAGTTATTCCTTTTCCCTTTTGTTTTTCTTTGTAATCAAAAGAAATTTCTTGTAGGAAGAGCCTCTGAGACTAAGCAAATGTAGTATTTCTCATCACATTGTTATTCCCAGGCTTTAGAACTCATCAGTGTTTCTTGGTCACCACAATTGCAGTAGAGTTTGCCTAAGAGTTGTCTTATATTTTCACCATGCCTTCCATATTAATTAATTAGAATTCTACTGTATGGAAGAATATATTTTTCCATTTTTTATATGTTCAATTCTTTATATTAATATGGATTCTTGGATGGATATTTGTTTTATTCTGTTGACTGAATTAGTTACTGTTTTTACTTATTTTGTTGTTCAAGTTGTCCTATATAGGGACATTGGGAGCTCCCTCAAATAGGATCCTTCATTCTTTATGTTCTCATCTTTTTTGCACACTTTACTTAATGGTACCTAAAAATGTTCCAGGTACATCTTGTATTTTCCTTTGCCAATCCCTGGAACCAAGCATTTCTATAAGAAACCCTGATTCCGTTAATCAGAGAATGGGTTTTAGAAATCATGATCTGGCTGTTAGTTGAATGTGTATTTTTAAAATCCTTTATTGAATAAAGATTTATAATTTAAAAATTCATTATATTATTCACTGGTGAGGTTGTCATTACTCACTGATGCCATGAATGGCTTGACCTTAATGAACATCTCATTATTAATAGTATTTGATTAATATTTAGTCCCAGATATTTCATTGTTTGTATAGATGTTGGTAATTGAAGACTTCTGTGCAGTGATGATCTATGCTATGATGGGGGAAGTTGGTGGCTCCCAGGTTGCTTGCTGTTGCCTTGGTCTTCCTGTTGTTGCCATCTACCTTTCCTGAGTCTTTTTATAAAGATTGGTCTCTTTGGGCTTTTTTCTTAATTTACTCCTTACATAACCCATCCCTTAGGCATACACTATCCTCTTGCTGCCTCCTGACTACTCAGAACTAACATAAAGGTGATTCGGGCTAGCTTATATTGCTCACAGCCCTATATTAAACTACTCTTTCCTCTTCCTGCCTCAGTCAAAACTCCTGAATTCTCAGAATTGCTGACATAGGCTACATGTTGAGAGCAAAGCAATGGATTTTACCATGATTATACTGAATGTAAATGACATTCGTACTCTATTCAGATTTTCAAGTTTTATTTGATATCTAAATGAAGTCAACTACTAATTCCAGTGAATTTCAGACCTGTTGATATGATAAGGTAAAACATTTTGGGAATCATGGGCAGTATTTTGGCTAATAATTCCTATAAAATCCTTGAAATGAATAATACTAAATCCCAACAACCCTACTTGTTCTATAGTATGTGAAAAGAAAGGTCAGAATCCCAGTACAGCATATTTATGTAATACAGACTCCATAATGTTATTTATCTAAATGTGTGGTTTATGACACCATTTTTCAGTTAAAAAAAAAAAAAGTAAGTCAATACGAAGACCTCAGATGAACATGTATAGAATAATCTCACAACTGGTGTCACAAATTTACACTCAGGATACCATAAGTACCTTTTCATAAACTGATGTAAAGTCTGCAGTTTCTGCTATCTAGTAACTGTTTGGTGATATGAGCAACTCAAGAGGAAGCAGATGCTAAAGGCATGTGTGACTTGGTTGATGCTATTTACGCTGTGATGCTTTCCCCACTTTTGACATGTATCTATCTATCATGGATATGCGACTGCCAACAAAATGAATGCCATGCAATGAGTATTCCACACTGAATACTTCAGTTGAAGTGAGAATAGGTATTTTATGCTGTCTTAAAGGAACTACTAACATTTCATAAAAACCCTCTATCAGGTGGCAACAAGAAATCAGTTACATGAGGATTTGGAAGAACTGGTTATGAAGATTCCCAGGCTGTATTGATAAAGGTCTGAGGATACTGGGAAATATCTTCAAAACCACAGGGTCAGTTAGAATACCCTACCACAGGAGAGATCTCAAAGCACTCCTCTGGTCATTCCAAACAACCAAGTCAAATCAAATATATGAAGTTGTGTCTCTTATTCCCCCAAAACCTCTTTTACCTGATCCAGACATGACAGATGCGGCTGGGTGCCTTTACAGGGGCACATTCTCCCTCTGGAGCAGCCTGGTTCCCCCCTCCTCTCCTCCCGCCCTTAAAGGAGAGATGTGTGTGACTTCCTAGCTCATCAGTGCCCTTCTCTCAACTTAGAGTCATGCTCTGCCAGCCTTTGCTGTCTTGCTTCTCCTTCCAGATGACTTATATCACTTGAACTTGAACCTGAAATATGATGCTTCCCTCTGGCATGGACTGAACCATGAGTGTATTATCACTGTTATTTTCAGAGTGGAGCAATCAGAAATTCCTAACATCTCTCCACAGTCAGACAAACTCTAGGACTGTTAGAAAACCATTTTAGGTAAAGATATTGAAATACTATAATTATGTAATTAAAAGAGTATTCATAGATTTTGGCAATTATTCACCAGAGAGTGAAAAACAACTACATGCTGGGCAGATACACATGGTTACAAGTTCTGATAACTGTATAGATTACTTTTCTATACTTTTCTTATCTCTCTCTCTGGCCTGCCTGCTAGCTAGGGTCACTTAGCTGCACTGGTAATTGCTTTAATTGCTCTTCTAACTGATTTCCATTTTTAATAAAGACAAAGGGCAAAAGGAGTTGTAACATGTGCTTAGTTATCAATCCAAGAACCAAGAACCAAACTTTGTACAAGCTGTTGTGAAAACAAAGGATCATATAATACACCTGGCAATAGGAGTTCTAATGGATACACATGGCAAATAAGCAAATAATTACAACTCTATGTAGTAAAACATAGTTAGAGTAAGTAAGATTACATGAGAACACTTGGTTTGTGGGTGGAAGCAAAGGTGCAGCAATTGGAACTGATTTCAAAAATAAGCAAATTTGAGTGAGTCTTACGATGTGAATAGCTCACCAGTCTGTAAACACAGGAGTGACTTGGCCTTGTCTTAATTCTCTAAACTCATTGGCGGGACCCCTGTTGAGTGGCAGAAACCCAACACTGATATTTCATGAGACAATTTTATTCAAAACAAATTAACAATAGCAACAACAACAAAAAAACTAACTAAAGGCACCAGAGAATGAATCAAAATAGGCAAAAACTTGAGGTAAGTTGGCACTTAGTACAAAGGGATAGCCTTGGGTGAGCTTCACAGTTTAACAGCTATTAATAAGATGGAAATCCCTAGTCAGTGTCAATTCAGGAAAGACTACAACTCCAGTGGAAAATCTTGACTTGAAAAACCATAGCAGAGTCGTTGGAAAAGGAATAGAGAGATAATACACATGTGGAATTAGCAGGCAAGAATTTTAAAGTAGCTATTTTAACTAGGTTCAAAAACAAAGGGAAAGTAATCTTACAAAAAATTAAATGACAGCATATGAAAACTCAAATCTTGAAGGAGGAATGGAGAGGCTCAGAAATTATACATATGTGGGTATATAGAGATTATTTTTCTTCCCTTGAGTTCTTTACAAGGAAAATGAATATTTAAAAAAAAGAATAACACTATAAGACGGGGTCTTTGATATATGTAGAAACAAAAAACGTAAGACAACAATAGCACAAAGGATGGGAGGCCATGCATTGGATGACGTTATCAGGAGGCTCTGGTGTGTGTCAAGAGTGACTTATGAAGTGGGAGGTGGGACTTGTCAGGTGTTGGGTGGGACATGGAAAGTGGTACAATATGAATTTGAAGGATGTAACAATTTTAGGGTTGTCTTCATCCATTCAGTCTGTTACAACAAAGTGACATAGACAGGGTGGTTTATAACCAAAAGAAATTTACTTCTCACATTTCCAGAAGTCTGAGATCAGAAAGCCAGCATGGTCAGGTTCCAGTTAGAGCCTTTTATTTCCAGATCACAGATTGCCAACTTTTCCTGTAACCTCACACAGCAGAAAGATTTAGCTAGCACTCCAGCTACTCTCTTATAAAGTCTCTGATCCTATGCATGAGAGCTCCCCTCATGAACTAATTACATCCCAAAGGCCTCACCTCTGAATATATTCACATAGGGATTACAGTTTCAATATATGAATTTTAGGGGGGACACAAACACTCAGTCCATTGCAAAGATGCATTTTGTAACCACTCCAGCAAACACTAAAAACACATTTAGAAGAGTGCAGCTAAAACTCTTACTGAAGAAAAAGCTAATAATAGAAAAGTTTTATTATCATCACCCTGCCAAAGAGGCAAAAAGCAGCAGCCAAATAATTCAGATACAATATAGATAAAAGAAATTTAAACTGCTAACACAGAGTGTGAGAGTGGAAGAAACACCACACAGCTGGAAAAGTTGGCCTTAGATAAAACAACTGACTTGCTTCTGAATATAATAGAAAAGAGGGGGAAAGAATAACTGGGAGATGTGGTTAATGACAGTATCAGGATACTGATTTGTCTTATGTGATAGAAAACACCATATGGGCCCAGTGAGATTGGAAGGTAATTATACACTTAGATGAGTTGAAGCAGCCAACTAGTTGTTAATGGTAGATCAAGACAATGATAGTATTTGTACGATGATCTAGGAAAATTTCTCCATTATATTCACCAATGTCTTGATCAATATAAAGTGGTGCTTTCAAAGCAACAACTTAATTTTAGCAGGTCAAGAATATTGCTTCTCTCAGATAGGTTAAAGAAAGCAGTGCTGAAAAAAATTAAAAATTAAAAAAAAAAAGAAAGCAGTGCTTTTGTGAAATTATATAAACTTCAATACAAACTATTGACTTATTTTTCTCTATTTTATAAGAGAATTGAATATAAATGACTATGCTCACACGTGGCAAGGGACTTCCCTTAGCCATTAGAAAGTTTATCTTTCAATTCCCATTTTCCAAATTACTGATGATGATTATCAGAGGATATCTGTCTGAGGATATTTAAGGCTCGGCCTACAACAGTTGTGGAATGATATTCTTCAATACACACTGAAATGCACAGATAATAACTCACAGGATTTTCATAAGTATATACACTTGTGTAACAATCAATTATGATGTAGGACATTCCTATCACTCTACACAATTCATTGCTGCCCTCTTACAATCTATCCTTGTTCACAAATAAACAAAGGTCTTGATTTCTATCAATATAGCTCTATTTGCCTTATTCTTAAAATTTATATAAAACCAATAATTGAATATGCATTCTTTATAACCTGTTTTACTTTGTTCAGCATAATAATTACATGATTTATTCATGTTGTTATGTGTAGTAGTACTTCTGTTTTGTTTTGTTTTATTTTTGCTGAGTAGCATTCAATTATATGGCCCAATCACAATTTCTTTCCCCTTTGCATTTTGAACTCCAGGAGATGGTGAAGGACAGGGAGGCTTGGTGTGTTACAGTCCATGTGGTCGCAAAGTGTGGGACATGACCAGGTAACTGAAAATCACCAACAAATTTTTTTTTTTTTTTGCTGTGTAGACATTGTACAGGAGACAGGGATCAAGACCATCCCTGTGGAAAAGAAATGCAAAAAAGCAAAATGGCTGTCTGGGGAGGCCTTACAAATAGCTGTGAAAAGAAGAGAAGCAAAAAGCAAAGGAGAAAAGGAAAGATATAAGCATCTGAATGCAGAGTTCCAAAGAATAGCAAGAAGAGATAAGAAAGCCTTCCTCAGCGATCAGTGCAAAGAAATAGAGGAAAACAACAGAATGGGAAAGACTAGAGATCTCTTCAAGAAAATTAGAGATACCAAGGGAACATTTCATACAAAGATGGGCTCAATAAAGGACAGAAATGGTATGGATCCAACAGAAGTAGAAGATATTAAGAAGAGGTGGCAAGAATACACAGAAGAACTGTACAAAAAAGATCTTCATGACCAAGATAATGACAATGGTGTGATCACTGACCTAGAGCCAGACATCCTGGAATGTGAAGTCAAGTAGGCCTTAGAAAGCATCACTATGAACAAAGCTAGTGGACGTGATGGAATTCCAGTTGAGCTATTTCAAATCCTGAAAGATGATGCCGTGAAAGTGCTGCAAACAATATGCCAGCAAATTTGGAAAACTCAGCAGTGGCCACAGGACTGGAAAGGTCAGTTTTCATTCCAATCCCAAAGAAAGGCAATGTCAAAGAATGCTCAAACTACCACACAATTGCACTCATCTCACATGCTAGTAAAGTAATGCTCAAAAAACTCCAAGCCAGGCTTCAGCAATACGTGAACCATGAACTTCCAGATGTCGAAGCTGGTTTTAGAAAAGACAGAGGAACCAGAGATCAAATTGCCAACATCCGCTGGATCATCGAAATAGCAAGAGAGTTCCAGAAAAACATCTATTTCTGCTTTATTGACAATGCCAAAGCCTTTGACTGTGTGGATCACAATAAACTGTGGAAAATTCTGAAAGAGATGGGAATACCAGACCACCTGACCTGCCTCTTGAGAAATATGTATGCAGGTCAGGAAGCAACAGTTAGAACTGGACATGGAACAACAGACTGGTTCCAAATAGGAAAAGGAGTACGTCAAGGCTGTATATTGTCACCCTGCTTATTTAACTTATATGCAGAGTACATCATGAGAAACGCTGGCTGGAAGAATCACTAGCTGGAATCAAGATTGCCGGGACAAATATCAGTAACCTCAGATATGCAGATGACACCACCCTTATGGCAGAAAGTGAAAGGGAACTAAAAAGTCTCTTGATGAAAGTGAAAATGGAGAGTGAAAAAGTTGGCTTAAAGCTCAACATTCAGAAAATGAAGATCATGGTATCCGGTCCCATCACTTCATGGGAAGCAGATGGGGAAACAGTGGAAACAGTGTTAGATTATTTTTTGGGGCTCCAAAATCACTGCAGATGGTGACTGCAGCCATGAAATTAAAAGACACCTACTCCTTGGAAGGAAAGTTATGACCAACCTAGATAGCATATTCAAAATCAGAGACATTACTTTGCCAACAAAGGTCCGTCTAGTCAAGGCTATGGTTTTTCCTGCGGTCGTGTATGGATGTGAGAGTCGGACTGTGAAGAAGGCTGAGCGCCGAAGAATTGATGCTTTTGAACTGTGGTGTTGGAGAAAACTCTTGAGAGTCCCTTGGACTGCAGGGAGATCCAACCAGTCCATTCTGAAGGAGATCTGTCCTGGGGTTTCTTTGGAAGGAATGATGCTAAAACTGAAACTCCAGTACTTTGGCTACCTCATGCGAAGAGTTGACTCATCGAAAAAGACTCTGATGCTGGGAGGGATTGGAGGCAGGAGGAGAAGGGGATGACAGAGGATGAGATGGCTGGATGGCATCACTGACTAGATGGACGTGAGTCTGAGTGAACTCCGGGAGTTGGTGATGGACAGGGAGGCCTGGCATGCTGCGATTGATGTGGTCGCAAACAGTCTGAGATGACTGAGTGACTGAACTGAACTGAGCATTCAATTATATGTCTCTGTCATAATTTCTTTGTTCATTCAATTTTGAAGGTATTTGCATTATTCACATTTTGAATAAAACTTCCATTAATATCTTTGTTGTTATATACCATCTTTTATCTCAGATAAATACCTAGGGGTTGAATTTTGATTAACAGGGTACACATGTATTTAACTTTGTATATGTTACTGACCAACTTGCTATATATATTCACTAACATTTAGTATTATAAGTCAAAATAATTATAGATATTCTAGAAAGTATATAATTGTGTTTCAGTATTTTGGCATCTCATGATTTGGATATGGAGTTCTCTGATAAATAATGTTGAATACATTCTCATCTACTTTTTGGTCATTTATGTAACTTCTATAGTAAATATGTTTTCAAATCTTTTATCACATTTTAAAAAGGAAACATTTCACGTTAAGGTGGGCTCGATAAAGGACAGAAATAGTATGGACCTAACAGAAGCAGAAGATATTAAGAAGAGGTGGCAAGAATACACAGAACTGTACAAAAAAGATCATGATCCAGATAATCACAATGGTGTGATCACTCACCTAGAGCTAGACATCCTGGAATGTGAAGTCAAGTGGGCCTTAGAAAGTATCACTATGAACAAAGCTAGTGGAGGTGATGGAATTCCAGTTGAGCTCTTTCAAATCCTGAAAGATGATGCTGTGAAAGTACTGTATTCAATATGTCAGCAAATTTAGAAAACTCAGCAGTGGCCACAGGACTGGAAAAGGTCAGTTTTCATTCCAGTCCCAAAGAAAGGTAATGCCAAAGAATGCTTAAACTACCACACAATTGCACTCATCCCACAAGCTAGTAAAGTAATGCTCAAAATTCTCCAAGCCAGGCTTCAGCAATATGGGAATTGTGAACTTCCAGATGTCGAAGCTGGTTTTAGAAAAGACAGAGGAACCAGAGATCAAATTGCCAACATCTGCTGGATCATCGAAATAGCAAGAGAGTTCCGGAAAAACATCTATTTCTGCTTTATTGACTATGCCAAAGCCTTTGCCTGTGTGGATCACATAAACTGTGGAAAATTCTGAAAGAGATGGGAATACCAGACCACCTGGCCTGCCTCTTGAGAAACCTGTATGCAGGTCAGGAAGCAACACTTAGAACTGGACATGGAATAACAGACTGGTTCCAAATAGGAAAAGGAGTACGTCAAGGCTGTATATTGTCACCCTGCTTATTTAACTTATATGCAGAGTCATCATGAGAAACGCTGGGCTGGAAGAAGTACAAGCTGGAATCAAGATTCCGGGGAGAAATATCAATCACCTCAGATATGCAGATGACACCACCCTTATGGCAGAAAGTGAAGAGGAACTCAAAAGCCTCTTGATGAAAGTGAAAGTGGAGAGTGAAAAAGTTGGCTTAAAGCTCAAAATTCAGAAAACTAATATCATGGCATCTGGTCCCATCACTTCATGGGATATAGATGGCGAAACAGTGGAAACAGTGTCAGACTTTATTTTTTTGGGCTCCAAAATCACTGCAGATGGTGATTGCAGCCATGAAATAAAAAGATGTTTGCTCCTTGTAAGGAAAGTTATAACCAACATATATAGCATATTAAAAAGCAGAGATATTACTTTGCCAAGAAAGGTCTGTGTAGTCAAGGCTATGGTTTCTCCAGTGGTCATGTATGGATGTGAGAGTCGGACTGTGTAGAAAGCTGAGCGTCAAAGAACTGATGCTTTTGAACTGTGGTATTGGAGAAGACTCTTGCGAGTCCTTTGGACTATAAGGAAATCCAACCAGTCCATCCGAAAGGAGACCAGTCCTGGGTGTTCATTGGCAAGACTGATGCTGAGGCTGAAACTCCAATACTTTGGCCTCCTCGTGGGAAGAGCTGACTCATTGGAAAAGACCCTGATGCTGGGAGGGATTGGGGGCAGGAGTAGAAGAGGATGACTGAGGATGAGATGGCTGGATTGCATCACTGACTCGATGCACATGAGTTTGGGTGAACTCCGGGAGTTGGTGATGGACAGGGAGGCCTGGCGTGCTGCGATTCATGGGGTCAAAAAGAGTCAGACATGACTGAGCGACTGAACCGACTGATCACATTTTAATGGTACTTTTTATTCAATTATTAATTTTCAGAAGTCTTTTTAATATTTTTTCTGTGAGTGTGTGTGTGTGTGTGTGTGTGTTCAGTTGTTCAGTCATGTCCAATTCTTTGTGACCCAACAAACTGTAGCCCACCAGGCTTCTCTGTCCATGTTTTTTTCCAGGCAAGAATACTGGAGTGAGTTGCCATTTCCTCCACCAGGGATCAAACCCACATCTCAGTCTCCTACATTGGCAGGTGTAATTTTTACCACTGAGCCACCTGGGAAGTCCTTTTAATACTCTTTATGCAAGACCCTTTGTACTTGAGTCTATTGTTTGACTTTCATTTTACCTAAACCAAGGTATGCAGGTGAAGCAGCATCAGTTAGAACTGGACATGGAACAACAGACTGGTTCCAAATTGGAAAAGGAGTACATCAAGGCTGTATATTATCACCCTGTTTATTTAACTTATATGCAGAGTACATCAGGAGAAATGCCAGGATGGATGAAGCACAAGCTGGAATCAAGACAGCTGGGAGAAATATCAATAACCTCAGACATGCAGATGACACCACCCTTATGGCAGGAAGCAAAGAAGAACTAAAGAGCTTCCTAATGAAAGTGAAAGAGGAGAGTGAAAAAGCTGGATTAAAACTCAATATTCAAAAAACTAAGATCATGGAATCCTGCCCCATCACTTCCTGGAAAATATATGCGGAAACAATAGAAACAGGGAGAGTCTATTTTTTTGGGCTTCAAAATCAATGTGTATGGTGACTGCAGTCATGAAATTAAAAGACACTTGCTCCTTGGAAGGAAAGCTATGATCCACCTAGACAGCATATTATTTTTTTTTAATTTTTATGTTTATTTCATTTCTTTCTTTCTTTTTAAAAATATAATTTATTTTAATTTGAGGTTAATTACTTTACAATATTGTATTGGTTTTGCCATACATCAACATGAATCCACCACAGGTATACACGTGTTCCCCATCCTGAACCCCTCTCCCTCCTCCCTCCCCATACCATCCCTCTGGGTTGTCTTTGCTGAAAAAAAGTCAGTCTAGTCAAAGCTATGGTTTTTCCAGTAGTCATGCATGGATGTGAGAGTTGGACTATAAAGAAAGCTGAGCAGCAAAGAATTGATGCTTTTGAACTGTGGGTGTTGGAGAAGACTCTTGAGAGTCCCTTGGACTGCAAGGAGATATAACCAGTCAATCCCCAAGGAAATTAGTCCTGAATATTCACTGGAAGTACTGGTGTTGAAACTGAAACTCCAATACTTTGGCCACCTGATGCAAAGAACTGATTCACTGGAAAAGACCCTGATGCTGGGAAAGATCTAAGGTGGGAGGAGATGGGGATAACAGAGGATGAGATGGTTGGATGGCATCACCGACTCAATAGATGTGAGTTTGAGCAAGTTCTGGGAGTTGGTGATGGACAGGGAAGCTTGGCATGCTGCAGTCCATGGGGTTGCAAAGAGTCTGACCTGACTGAGCAAGTGAAGTGAACTGAAACCAAGGTAGAGGGAAAAAAGTGAGCTTAGTCAAAATTAAAAACATTTGCTTTTCAAAAGGCACAATTAAAGGACCAAAACAGCAAGTCACAGACTGAGGAAAATATTTGCCAGTTATTTATCTGAAATAGATGTGTATCCAGAATATACAAAAAACTCTCAAAATTCAATAAGAAATCAACCAACTCAATTTAAATATGGGCAAATGACATGACCAAACATTTTACCAAAGATGAAATATGGCAAATAAGCACATGAAAAGATGCTCAAGAATTTTAACCATCTAGGAAATTAGATCACTATATGACACTGATATTTTCACTTAGTTCAATCACTCAGTTGTGTCCATCTCTTTGTGACCCTGTGGACTGCAGCAAGCCAGGCCTCCCTGTCCATCACCAACTCCCAGAGCTTGCTCAAACTCATGTCCATCAAGTCAGTGATGCCATCCAACCATCTCATCCTCATTGTCCCCTTCTCCTCCTGCCTTCTAGTCTTTTCCAGAATCTGGGACTTTTCCAATGAGTCAGTTCTTCACATCAGGTGGCCAAAATATTGGAGTTTCAGTTTCAGCGCTAGTCCTTCCAATGAATATTCAGGACTGATTTCTTTGAGGATTGACTGGTTTGATCTCCTGCAGTCCAAGATACTCTCAAGAATCTTCTTCAATGCCACAGTTCAAAAGCATTAATTCTTCAGCACTCAGCTTTCTTTATAGTCCAACTCTCACATCAATACATGACTACTGGAAAACCATAGCTTTGACTATATGGACCTTTGTCAGCAAGGTAATGTCTCTGCTTTTTACTATGCTGTCTTGCTTGGCTATAGCTTTTCTTCCAAGGATCAAGTGTCTTTTAATTTCATGGTTGCAGTCACCATATGCAGTGATTTTGGAGTTCAAGAAAATAAAGTCTATCACTGTTTCCATACGTATTTTCCATGAAGTGATGGGATTGGATGCCATGATCTTAGTTTTTTGAATGTCGAATTTTAATACTATTAGATACTATTGATACTGTTGATACTATTAGAATATCTAAAAGTAAAATGATTTAGAGGAAAACAAAGGCAAAATGCTTTGACATAAATTGGAGGAATATCTTTTTTGATTCACCCTATAGAGTAATGAAAACAAAACAAAACAAATGGGACCTAATTATACTTAAAGGCTTTTGTACGTCAAAGAAAATCATAAACAAAACAAGAAGACAACCCACAGAATAGAAGAAAATACTTGCAAATGATGCAACCGACAAGGGTTAAACTCTAAAATATGCAAACAGTTCATGCATCTCTACATCAAAACAAAAACCAAACAACCCAATCAAAAAATGGGCAGAAGATTTTAATAGATATATCTCCAAAGAAGACATACAGATGCCCAAAAAGCACATGAAAAGATGCTCAACATCACTAATTATTAGAGAAATCCAAGTCAAAGCTACAGTGAAGTATCACCTCATACCAGTAAGACTGGCCATAATCAAAAAGTCTACAAACAATAGATACTGAAGAGGGCGTGGAGAAAGGGAACCCTCCTACACGGTTGGTGGGAATGTAAATTGGTACAACTACAATGTATAATCATATGGAGGTTCCTCAAAAACTAAAAATAGAACTATCATATGATCCAGTAATTCCACAGCATATATCCAAACAGCAGCACTATTTATAAGCTAAGACGGGAGACAAACTAAATGTCCATCAACAGAGAAGTGAATAAAGAAGATGTGGTACATATATACAATGAAATATTATTCAGCCATAAAAATTAATGAAATAATGCCATTTGCAACAACTTGGATGGGCCTAGAGGTTGTCATGATTGTCATACTAAGTGAAGTAAGTCAGACAGAAAAAGACAAATATCATTTATTACTCACATGTGGAATCTAATTTAAAAATGATCCAAATAACTAGTTTACAGAATAGAAACAGACTCACAAATTTCAAAAACAAATTTATGGTTACTAGAGTGGAAAAGGGGAGAGGAGGGATAAATAAGGAGTTTTGGGTTAACATGCACACTACTATCAATTCTTCACAGTCCAACTGTCGCATCCATACATGACCACTGGAAAAACCATAGCCTTGACTAGACAGACCTTTGTTGGCAAAGTAATGTCTCTGATTTTGAATATGCTATCTAGGTTGGTTATAACTTTCCTTACAAGGAGCAAACATCTTTTAATTTCATGGCTGCAGTCACCATCTGCAGTGATTTTGGAGCCCAAAAAGATAAAGTCTGACACTGTTTCCACTATTTCCCCATCTGTTTCCCATGAAGTGATGGGACCAGATGCCATGATCTTCGTTTTCTGAATGTTGAGCTTTAAGCCAACTTTTTCACTCTCCTCTTTCACTTTCATCAAGAGGCTTTTTAGTTCCTCTTCACTTATCCATAAATAAAAATACATTGTAAAGGGTACTTACTGAGAAATTGCTACATGATCCATCTTGCTTAAATGTTCATGGATTACAGGACAAACCATTTTCTCTCTCAGTCTTTGTTTCTTCTCTGTAGAGTAAGTTTCATGTCTAATAACCTAAGTATAAAGTTAGGCATACTGTGGAATTTTCATATTTTTTCCTACCTTGTATACAGGAAATAACTGAGACACTGTATTATTTGGGCCAAGGTTTATTTTCAGTGACACAACTGATCTAAAGCACTATGTCCTCGACTTTAATATAAAGTTATTACTAGAATGTAGATTCTGTTCAGTTGACTCAGATGAAGACTGAGATTCTGCAGTGTTCTGATGTGTCCATGTGAAACTGAAACTTCTGGTCTGTGAAACACACTTCAGTGAGAACCTACAATGCAGAGCAGCATGGCACAGATTTGGAATCTTTTAGCCAGACTGACCTGGGTACAGCACTCTGCCCTGTGATTTTGCAGCTGTGGGCGTGTGTGCTCAGTTGTGTTCAACTCTTTGAGTCCCCATGGACTGTAGCTCCTTAGGCTCCTTTGTCCATGGGGTTTTCTAGGCAAGAATATGGGAGAGGGTTGCCATTTCCTCTTCCACGGGATCTTCCTGAGCTGGGGATCAAACCCAGGTCTCCCACGTCTCCTGCACTGGCAGGCGGATTCTTTGCCACTGAGCCACCTGGGAAGCTGTGTGACTTTGGGCAAATAAATGCACTATTTTAGCTTTATATACTTGCCTTAGAAGATGGAGTAATTACACCATTTGGCAAAACTGTTGTCATACTTTAACCTTCAATATTGGTATAGGATTGGAACAAAGCCTGTAAGTTAGAGGATAATAGAAGAAGTTCTCACTGGTTGAGCAGAAAGTCTTAGCATGCTCTTCTAGTCAATGATATGAGGAAATATATTTTCTGAGATTTTCTAATAAACAATTCTAAATTAGCAGTTTATTCTTCACTTAATGCTTCCTTCTTAACATATTATATTCCCTGTAAAATTCACAATTACTTCTCTCTTTTCTGGAGAAATTTTCATTTGTCAAACTATCGCAAACTTTTAGAAATGGAAAATGGCCTATGAAATCCAAGTGGTGTGATATGCAGCAGTAATTCAAGTGAGATTCACTCAACTCTTTAGAGAATTTGATAGATAAAAGTAAACTAAGACAAGAAAGTTGTGCAAAATCTTCTTGGAACATTAAATGTGCCTTCAAAGTTCACATCTTGTCCAAAAAGTAATGACATATTTAGAAAGCATTATTAAAATATCTGGAACATGAAATAGTTGATTATAAAAATTGCCACTCTTCTTTTGACAATTCCCCTATTAGTCTGGAATTTATCCTTCCCATTTATCATTAGCTACACCTTAAGTCTGAATGACAACCCTGTGAAATAGGGATTAAAACAGTCCCCTGGAGGCAGCTGTTTCTTATGCTTCCCACTCCCCGTAAGGGTGCCAGAATTGTATATTTGAAAACATCTTCTGACTACATACATTCCTTTTGATATCTGTCAAGGAATAACTGTTTAATAGTTACATAAAGTTTGGAATTGCCTTCATTTTACTACAATCTATGAGATATATATTTTTATTCAAATAAATATGTTATGCTGGGGGTTGCAGAACATGAACTGTGTTTTATTGCCTAATATACAGTGGCCAATTAGAATCCGTCACTTTGCTCTTCCTTCCTAGCAGAATCATTTTGCTAGCAACACTGGGAAGGTGATCCAGTAAACAGGTATAAATAACAATTAGTTCAAGCCAGTGACCACCCACTCCAGTATTCTTGCCTGGAAAATTCCATGGACGGAGGAGCCTGGTGGGCTGCAGTCCATGGGGTGGCAAAGAGTCGGATGCGGCTGAGCGACTTCACTTTCACTTTTCACTTTTCACTTTCATGCATTGGAGAAGGAAATGGCAACCCGCTCCAGTGTTCTTGCCTGGAGAATCCCAGGGACAGCGGAGCCTGGTGGGCTGCCATCTATGGGGTCGCACAGAGTTGGACACGACTGAAGTGACTTAGCAGTCAGTAGCTACTAGCTCCTTCTGTGTTAACATCATTGAGCTGCTGATTGTTCATATCCATATGAAGATCATTCTATATGATATGTTGTACATAAGAAAGTGAGTGCTATATAAATACCATAGTAAAATACCATAGAATGGGTGACTAAAATAGCAAAAACAAATCTCATCTTGGAGGCTCTACCTTCATAACCTTACCTAAACTTAATCACTTCTCAAACGTCCCACCTGCAAATACCTTCATATTGGGGATTGGGGTTTCAACAGGTGAGTATGGGAGAACAAAAACATTCTGTACATAGCAAGTTGTCCTTTATGTTTGTATCCATCTACATTATGTATTTTTCTGTTACTATATTTAAAAGTCCCATGCAAATGTTAAGCTAATTATGGACACAACTTTATATAAAAGCAATGCCCTTCATCCAAGCTGTTAACTATTTCTATAATACTATATATGCCACGCTGTTCAAACATCCCTCCTCAGGGTTCAGTTCAGTTCAGTTCAGTCTCTCAGTCGTGTCTGACTCTTTGTGACCCCATGAATCACAGCACAGCAGGCCTCCCTGTCCATCACCAATTCCCAGAGTTCATTCAAACTCATGTCCGTCGAGTCGGTGATGCCATCCAGCCATCTCATCCTCTGGCGTCCCCTTCTCCTCCTGCCTCTAATCCCTCCCAGCATCAGGGTCTTCTCCAGGGAGTCAACTCTTCGCACGAGGTGGCCAAAGTACTGGAGTTTCAGCTTCAGCATGAGTCCTTCCAATGAACATCCAGGACTGATCTCCTTTAGGAAGGACTGGTTGGATCTCCTTGCGGTCCAAGGGACTCTCAAGTGTCTTCTCCAACACCACAGTTCAAAAGCATCAATTCTTCACAGTCCAACTCTCACATCCATACATGACCACTGGAAAAACCATAGCCTTGACTAGACGGACATACTTTAAAATCCTTTTCATAAGGATAATTCACAAAATATTTTTCATTAGATTTTCTAATATAACCCTACATTCAGTCTTGTAGATCAATGTCTGATTTTGTAGAATGACTTTGAGAAGCCACTGCAAAATGGCCACTTTGGGGAAAAAAATCATGGTATCAATATAATGTTGTACATTTAAAAGGGAACTGATTATGTTCGGCAAGTAAAATATTTTTCATTTATTACCTCATAAATCACAAGCTTGTGGAAGAGAGTGGCTGAACAGGGAGTGCAAATATCCGATGTAATTAATCCACTTTGTGCTCTAATGGACCAAAATACTTGAGTTTATAAAATCTCCTCAAATTAATATCATCAGAGCCTGACAAATTACTTAAATTTGCACACTTTCTTCCTTCATGCTATCTCCTAGAAACAACTGGATTTTTTATATCGGTTTTCATTTATGCACAAACATTTAGTGATTTTCTACAGTGAATCAAGCAATATATTTAGGTTCTTAAAAATAACAAATTAGCAAAAGTATCCACAGTTCCTGCCCTGATGTAGCTTATACTCTAGTAGAAGAAACTGAAAGAACTATTTAAAAATTAAAGTAAAATTGCAACTGTATTAAATGGCAAGAGGTAGAGCTTTTCTATTAAGAGAGTATGTGATGTGGGAAAATAATATCAATACACTTACCCCCTTTATTGTTCCTCTTAGTTCCTTGCTCAGTCAGGTTACTGAATTTTTTAGATAGATATTATATTATTGGTAGGAAAGTTATGATCAACCTAGATAGTATATTCAAAGGCAGAGACATTACTTTGCCAACAAAAGTCCATCTAGTCAAGGCTATGGTTTTTCCTGTGGTGAGTATGGATGCAAGAGTTGGACTATGAAGAAGGCTGAGCGCCAAAGAATTGATGCTTTTGAACTGTGGTGTTGGAGAAGACTCTTGAGAGTCCCTTGGACAGCAAGGAGATCCAACCAGTCCATTCTGAAGGAGATCGGCCCTGGGATTTCTTTGGAAGGAATGATGCTAAAGCTGAAACTCCAGTACCTGGGCCACCTCATGCGAAGAGTTGACTCATTGGAAAAGACTCTGATGCTGGGAGGGATTGGGGGCAGGAGGAGAAGAGGACGACAGAGGATGAGATGGCTGGATGGCATCACTGACTTGATGGACATGAGTTTGGGTGAACTCTGGGAGATGGTGATGGACAGGGAGGCCTGGCGTGCTGCGATTCATGGGGTCACAAAGAGTCGGACACGACTGAGTGACTGAACTGACTGAACTGATATTATCCAACAATTACATGATCCATCTTCCCTGAATGATATCTTACCATATATTTGATATATGTATTCGGTTCTATTCCTAGAGTTTTTATTTGTCTTCATTTCTCTATTTTGAACAGTTTCCATTTTTAAGGCCTTATAATATTTTAATAGTATAATAGCATATTTATTTTAAAATATGAACTTCAGAATCAGTTTTTTAAGCTATTGGCAAATACTGTTGATATTTTTATTGGGATCATTTTAAATTTATATGTTAACTTGAGGGAGATGACATCTCACCAAGGTTAAATATTCCTATCTGAGATCATGTCTTTTCATTTGCTCATGTCTTCCACGAGTCCCTCAGTTGCATTGAGAATGTAACTTATATGTGCTCCTTTAAGTTCAATTTAGTCTACAAATGGGATTTCACCACAATATTTGAGAAAAAAGTGGCTAGAGAATGAGAAACTAAGTCCAACCTGCCTTGTCAGATACCAAGATTGAACTGAACTCAACTGGGAAAGCAACAACAAAACAGCAACCCCAGAAAACATAGCAAGAAATCTTGGCGAGAACTCACATCATTTGAGAGATATATAAAATCAGGTAAAATTACAGTGATTTCTACACTCAGGCACGAAGTAAGGGTAGAAGAAATGCCATGTTATAACCCTAAAAGGTAAATCAAACTATTTTACATTATTCATGTCTCCCTCATCAAGACCTTTCAGACCCTAAAGACTGTTGTCAAAAATTAAAAGTGAAAAAGTTAAGCCTGAAAGTATATATAGTACCCAAGCAAATTTAAGTAAAATATAGATGCTCTAAGTTTCTAAAATCTGCCATTTACAGGACCCCCATGATATTCAGATTTATGTTTCCATGAACACCTAACATTATGTGGGCAGACTGTGTCCACTTCAATAACCTAGAACCTAAAATGAAAGACAAAATTATCCAAATGCTAACAGTTCATGAGACTGACCTATAGATTTTTTTTTAGTTGCCTCTGCTTTTAATTTGCTGTCTTAAATGTATACAAATGTTTCTTGGAGAGTTTACAAGAGTAAAGGGGGAGTTGCTGCTTATTTAAACAATTTTAATGAAGGACTAACCTTTTACATTTAACATTTATTCCCTTCATTTGCTTTCTGGCAGCAGTTCATAGTTTTTTACCCCTCCCAAAGGACATAGCATAATGAACATACACGAGATCATTTAAATGAATGTTTTTAATGAGTTCTTTGAATAGATTCTTTAAAAAGCAAGCATGAAATTGCTTTCCCAGTTGGGATGCTCTAAAATATTTTTAGAAGATTCATATATAAAGCCTTAAAATTTGAACCAGTTTTTAAAGGAACAATGATTGAAAAGGTTTTTTTTCGGGGGGGAAATATGATTTATTTTCACTCATACTGCAGAAGACATTACAAAACCCAGAAGGATTTTTGACTTATTTTAATGGATTATCACATTTCATATTAATAAGTAGTTATTTATCACATTTAAATCTATGAAAGTGAAAGTGAAGTTGCTCAGTTGTGTCCGACTCTTTGCGACCCCATGGACAGAGTCCATGGGATTTTCCAGGCAAGAATGCTGGAGTGGATTGCCATTTCCTTCTCCATAGGTCTTATATAATGCTTTCATATGTGGAAACATGTAATCTCTGTAGTTAGTGAATATTAGATGCAAATAAATTTACATTATATAATGAACATTGTTCCCGTAATCTCATTAAATACTTGCTCAAGGTGTCAGAGTTTTGAGTTTGGATGGAATTAACCCCATCCTCTCACCTCTGTGATTGTCTCAGTTGGGCAAATACTTTGTTTTTTCTCATCAAAGCCATGTTCAAAACTGCTGTTGACATATATCTCATTAGCTTTCATTAAAGAGATGTTCAAGACTTCTGTTTAATGATAGTATTCACTTCCTGGTGTGCAGTTGTTAGAACTGCACAGAAGAGGAACCAAAACTTGATAAGACTCTTGTTGACATGTGATATGGTCTCAGGCTTTTCTGTAATGTGAGAAAATGAGTTTTCTTTATTATTTAAGCTCCTCTGAAACTGAGTGATATGTATTACCTTTGGCAAGTATCATTCCCCTAATTTTGAAACCATTTATCCATTTGGTAGCATAGATTGTTTAACTGCCTCTGCTTAGATTCAAATTAACTGTCCTGATAGCTCAGACCCTTAAATCTGGCATTTTAAAAATTAAACCACCTTATAAATAACAAAAAGTTGGATGTTGATCAGTCTTGTGAATGTTGTTATTTTAACATCTTGTGTGTTTTGTTTCTGTCAGTTAAAAATATTCACACACATTATCCATCTTCTTTAGAAAAGAACGGAAATATTAAAATCAATTTTCTTATCTTTAAGAGTTAACTCAGTCCAATGTGATTTACATATACTTTTGAAAACAGAGCACATTTAGTATAAAGGAACATTGTGGCAAAATACATCCAGATAATTCCTTATATGTGAAAAGATATTTCCTTATATGTGAAAAGACTCTGTAACAAATAACTAGAAAGTTTCTTTCAGGCCTTAATATCCTGTGATTATATGGTAAATGAGATATTGGGAGTCTGTGAGGAAGGTGGTTGAAGCACACAGCACATGGCGATCATAAGGAAAGCAAGCATTCTCTTGCCCTTTATAAGCTGGTTTATTGTTTAACTACTTCAAGATCTTAAAGGACAGATTTTGTGTCTGTTTTCTGCATTGTTTTTCACACAATTCTCTTCGATGATGTTTAAATTTGTCATGTTCATTTATTCTTTATTGTTTTACATATTCAATTATATATATAAAAGAACATTGATTTGATGTTAAAGATTTTGAAAATTAAATCTAAAAGGTTCAGAACTAGGAATATTTCTTCACATGGGGAGGATATTTAAAGCATGTTTTCCAATCATGGTTGAGCCTCTTTGGAACTCCTTTGTTGGTAAAGAACTCATTAGTTCCTAAGTAGCTCATTTTATTTTCATATAGCTAATGCCTCCATCGATGTATTTAACCTTCATATATATACTCCTTGGATTCTAGAAACCCAATTGACATATTACTGTAAATGTCACTAAATATAACCTTTTGAGGAACACTGCTATACTCATCTGACTGTACTTATTTTTGTCAGATTTTTTAAAAACATGCAATCATCAATTGGGATTGACATATACCAAGTACTATATAAAAACTACAGTGAAATATAGCTACAGGACTGGAAAAGGTCAGTTTTTCACTCCAATCCCAAAGAAAGGCAATGCCAAAGAATGTTCAAACTACCACACAACTGCACTCATCTCACACACCAGCAAAATAACGCTCAAAATACTCCAGGCTAGGCTTCAATAACATGAACCAAGAACTTTCAGATGTTCAAGCTGGATTTAGAAAAGGCAGAGGAACCAGAGATCAAATTGCCAACATCCGCTGGATCACAGAAATAGTAAGAGAATTCCAGAACAACATCTACTTTGGCTTGATTGACTACGCTAAAGCCTTTGACGGTATGGATCACAACAAACTGTGGAAAATTCTTCAAGAGATTGAGAGAGTCCATTCTTAGGTAGGTTCATAAGTCCGGGGTCCCCAAGGAGGAAAAAGGGGTCTGGAGTTCTCAAGAATGAGATAGGGGTCTGGAGTTCTCAAGGAGGAGAAAAGGACAAACATTTTTTCTTTAAGCCCAGAGCTAATGATTGCACAGAAAAAACACTCATCTTGCTCAAGGATATATTTTTCCTTACACTCTGTACCAATGACTATATAACAATAATGTATCCTGCTTGAGGACTTGTTTATCCTTCTTGAGAAACTTCTGACTAATCCTGTCATCTTAAAATGTCTATTATGGGAGTGGGTCTGGTAAGACCTATACAACCTTGAGACATTCTTTTGATTTATTGTTAGTAACCAGTTGAAAAGTATATAACTTCCTTGCTAAGACTAGTGAGTGGGGCTCTCTCTGTGCCCCTTCTGATGTCTATGTCAGAAGCTTTCTCTGTCCCTTTTTCACTCTAATAAAACTCTGCTATGCAAAAGCTCTTAAGTGATCAAGCTAAATCTTGATCCTGAAGCTAAATCTTCTTCTTTGGAGATCATGAATCCAACACCATTCACCATAAGCTATCAAGATGGGAATACCAGACCACCTTACCTGCCTTCTGAGAAATCTGTATGCAGGTCAAGAAGCAACAGACATGGAATGAGACTGGTTGAAAATTGGGAAAGGTGTACGTCAAGGCTTTATATTGTCACCTTGTTTATTTAACTTACATGCAGAGTACATCACGCTAAATGCCGGGCTGGATGAAGCACAAAGTGAAAGTGAAGTCGCTCAGTCGTGTCCGTCTCTTTGCGACCCCCTGGACTAAAAGTCCATGGGATTTTCTGGGCAAGAATACTGGAGTGGGTTGCCATTTCTTTCTCCAGGGGATCTTCCCGACCCAGGGATCGAACCCTGGTCTCCCGCATTGTAGGCAGACACTTTACCGTCTGAGCTACCAGGGAAGCCCTAAGCACAAGTTGGAATCAAAATTGCTGGGGAAAAAATCAATAACCTCAGGTGTGCAGATGACATTACCCTTATGTCAGAAACCAAAGAGGAACCAAAGAACCTCTTGATGAAGGTGAAAGAGGAGAGTGAAAAAGATGGTTTAAAATTCAACATTCAAACACCAGATCATGGCATCTGGTCCCATCACTTCATGGAAAATAGATGGCGAAACAGTAACAGACTTTCTTTTCTTGGGCATGAATTTGAACAAGCTCTGGGAGTTGGTGATGGACAGGGAAGCTTGGCATGCTGCAGTCCATGGAGTCACAAAGAGTCGGACATGACTTAGCAACTGAACTGAACTATCATATAGCACAGGGAACTCAGATCAATACTCTGTAATGATCTGTATGGGAAAATAATCTAAAAAAGAGTGATGTAGGTATATGTATAACTTATTCATTTTGTGGTACACCTGAAACTAATATAACACTGTAAATAAACTATACTCCAATGGAGTATATTTATTGTTTAGTGGAAACCAGCAGCCTTATACATTATCTGTGACCCCTCTAACCAATGCATAGGATAGAGAGGCCTCCCTTAACCATGTAATTCTTCACATCAGCTTTCTGATCATGTAGTGCTGAATGTTGGAGAAGGCAATGGCACCCCACTCCAATACTCTTGCCTGGAGAATCCAATGGGCGGAGGAGCCTGGAGGGCTGCAGTTCATGGGGTCACGAAGAGTCAGACACGACAGAGCGACTTGACTTTCACTTTTCACTTTCATTCATTGGAGAAGGAAATGGCAACCCACTCCAGTGTTCTTGCCTGGAGAATCCCAGGGACGGGGGAGCCTGGTGGGGTGCTGTCTTTGGGGTCGCACAGAGTCAGACACGACTGAAGCGACCTAGCAGCAGCAGCAGCAGTGCCCAATGTGCTTTCTGATCATGTAGTGCCCATTGTGTCCAGTGATACAAGCATCTCTCCAGTACTCCTTCAGAAGAGCCTAGACTACTTTGTGCTGAAAATCAGAATCAATAGATGCATCAATATGATTTACCAATATGTACTTTGTGTTTTAAAGGTTCTATATGGAATAAATGGTTCATTAAAGATGCTTTGAGCCAATTTCATTTCACATAATTCAAGAAAATTTACCACCAAAGATGATTTCAAGTATGTGAAAGCAATCTGTTTTTCTTAAATCTGGGGAAAGTTTAACTCAACAGTGGGTCTGTCTTTCATGAAAATTTGCCAAAGGGTGTATGGAAACATTTCATTTTATTTATTTTAATGTTTTCTTAACAAAGATTATGAAATGGTTTTTCTCTTCCCACTGTTCTAGTTATCAGATGCTGGAAACTACCAATGGGAACTTCCCTGGTGGCTCAGATGGTAAAGCATCTGCCCGCAATGCAGGAGACCTGGGTTCAATCCCTGGGTCAGGAAGATCCCCTGGAGAAGGAAATGGCAACCCACTCTAGTACTCTTGTCTGGAAAATCCCATGGATGGAGGAGCCTGGTAAGCTACAGTCTATGGGGTTGCAAAGGGTTGGACATGACTGAGCAACTTCACTTCACTTCTTCACAAATGGAAAGGTGAAGATGCTGAGATGTTCATATTAATGTATCTTATTTCTGAGTGAATCTAGAGTCAAAGATACAACCCTGAATCTCTGCTATGCTGTATATACTATATTATCTGACTTCTAAATAAAGAATTAACTGAATAATCTCATCAGCAAGAAGAGGGATCTTTCTCTTTAACAATGTACCTTATATCCCTTCCTTGAGTTCTACACACCTAAAGTTATTTATGCCAATTTAAAAATGTACTTTCAAAAATGTCAGATTTTAAACATCAAATATTAATAAATCAGAGACCTGTGATGCTATGTTAAGTCATTTTGTGTGGAATGCAAAATGATGAGATTTCTGGGGACACAGTAGCAATTTATGTATATCCATCATCGTTGAGTATCAATGAAGCCCTATACTGCCTTTTATTTTTGCTGTTGATATTTTCTAGAAGGCCTAATACAACCATTTCTGTCTATGTGAAATTACAAAACTGAATAAACCATAGGGCACATGTGAAGGACAGTCAAAGCTATGGTGTTTCTAGTAGTCACAAAGAAGGCTGAGTGCTGAAGAATTGATGCTTTTGAACTGTGGATTTAGAGAAGACTCTTGGGAGTCCCTTGGACTGCATGGAGATCAAACCAGTCAATTCTAAAGGAAATCAATACTGAACATTCATTGGAGGGACTGATGCTGAAGCTGAAGCCCCAGTACTTTGGCCACCTGATATGAAGAGCTGACTCATTGGAAAAGACCCCAATGCTGGGAAGGATTGAAGGCATGAGGAGAAGGAGATGACAGAGGATGAGATGGCTGGATGGCATCACCAACTCAATGGACATGAGTTTAAGCAAGCTCTGAGAGATGGTGAAGGGCAGGGAAGCCTGGTGTGCTGTAGTCCATGGGGTCACAAAAAGTCAGACACTTTTTTTTTTTTTTTTTCAAGAGTGACTCGAACAACATGATGGCTGCCTAAGATAACTTACTCGAAAATACTGTCCAACACTTCTGAAATATATTTGAACACTAAATATATATACAAACACAGCTAAATAAGAGGTGACAAAAGATTCACTCAGTCCAATTGGCTTATGAAGGTGGACATGTGGAAAGAAGGCTGATAGTTTTAGAGTCACAGGTAGGTAGCCACTTAGGAGAAAAAATAGTAAAAGGAGATCAGGACCAAACTTCTCAACTAACTTGTTAATGAATTTTAGTATGTAAGCTTTACTCTTTATTAAAATTCTTTTAAAACCTATTTGTGGTAATCAAGATAAAAGTGTTTTAGTGTGACAGTATCAATACAGATATCCATATTTAAGCATACATCACTGATGTTTCTTTTTTAAAAAGTGTAGCTAAGATGGCCTTAATACTGTATCAAACAGAATTTCAACTCTAATTTTTACTGATTATTATATTCTTCTATATTACTATATGAGAAGTACAATCTGCCTATATGTTAACAGAATGACAAGTGACCGGTAATACAATTAAATATTTGATTTTTTTTTTCCTAATTTTATTTTATTTTTAAACTTTACATAATTGTATTAGTTTTGCCAAATATCAAAATGAATCCACCACAGGTATACATGTGTTCCCCATCCCGAACCCTCCTCCCTCCTCCCTCCCCATACCATCCCTCTGGGTCGTCCCAGTGCACCAGCCCCAAGCATCCAGCATCGTGCATCGAACCTGGACTGGCAACTCGTTTCCTACATGATGTTTTACATGTTTCATTGCCATTCTCCCAAATCTTCCCACCCTCTCCCTCTCCCACAGAGTCCATAAGACTGTTCTATACATTAGTGTCTCTTTTGCTGTCTCGTACACCGGGTTATTGTTACCATCTTTCTAAATTCCATATATATGCGTTAGTTTACTGTATTTATGTTTGTCCTTCTGGCTTACTTCACTCTGTATAATAGGCTCCAGTTTCATCCACCTCATTAGAACTGATTCAAATGTATTCTTTTTAATGGCTGAGTAATACTCCATTGTGTATATGTACCACAGCTTTCTTATCCATTCATTTGCTGATGGACATCTAGGTTGCTTCCATGTCTTGGCTATTATAAACAGTGCTGCGATGAACATTGGGGTACACGTGTCTCTTTCCCTTCTGGTTTCCTCAGTGTGTATGCCCAGCAGTGGGGTTGCTGGACCATAAGGCAGTTCTATTTCCAGTTTTTTAAGGAATCTCCACACTGTTCTCCATATTGGCTGTACTAGTTTGCATTCCCACCAACAGTGTAAGAGGGTTCCCTTTTCTCCACACCCTCTCCAGCATTTATTATTTGTAGACTTTTGGATAGCAGCCATTCTGACTGGTGTGAAATGGTACCTCATAGTGGTTTTGATTTGCATTTCTCTGATAATGAGTGATGTTGAGCATCTTTTCATGTGTTTGTTAGCCATCTGTATGTCTTCTTTGGAGAAATGTCTATTTAGTTCTTTGGCCCATTTTTTGATTGGGTCGTTTATTTTTCTGGAGTTGAGCTGTAGGAGATGCTTGTATATTTTTGAGATTAGTTGTTTGTCAGTTGCTTCATTTGCTATTATTTTCTCCCATTCTGAAGGCTGTCTTTTCACCTTGCTAATAGTTTCCTTTGATGTGCAGAAGCTTTTAAGGTTAATTAGGTCCCATTTGTTTATTTTTGCTTTTATTTCCAATATTCTGGGAGGTGGGTCATAGAGGATCCTGTTGTGATGTATGTCGGAGAGTGTTTTGCCTATGTTCTCCTCTAGGAGTTTTATAGTTTCTGGTCTTACGTTTAGATCTTTAATCCATTTTGAGTTTATTTTTGTGTATGGTGTTAGAAAGTGGTCCAGTTTCATTCTTTTACAAGTGGTTGACCAGATTTCCCAGCACCACTTGTTAAAGAGATTGTCTTTAATCCATTGTATATTCTTGCCTCCTTTGTCAAAGATAAGGTGTCCATATGTGCGTGGATTTATCTCTGGGCTTTCTATTTTATTCCATTGATCAATATTTCTGTCTTTGTGCCAGTACCATACTGTCTTGATAACTGTGGCTTTGTAGTAGAGCCTGAAGTCAGGTAGGTTGATTCCTCCAGTTCCATTCTTCTTTCTCAAGATCGCTTTGGCTATTCGAGGTTTTTTGTATTTCCATACAAATTGTGAAATTATTTGTTCTAGCTCTGTGAAGAATACTGTTGGTAGCTTGATAGGGATTGCGTTGAATCTATAAATTGCTTTGGGTAGTATACTCATTTTCACTATACTGATTCTTCCAATCCATGAACATGGTATATTTCTCCATCTATTAGTGTCCTCTTTGATTTCTTTCACCAGTGTTTTATAGTTTTCTATATATAGGTCTTTAGTTTCTTTAGGTAGATATATTCCTAAGTATTTTATTCTTTCCGTTGCAGTGGTGAATGGAATTGTTTCCTTAATATTTGAAAATGTTAACAATATAATTTTAGATGATACTGATCTAAAATAGCTGCTGTAGTAAAAATTTAAGCACCAATTAATTTTTATCCATATGTTTAGAGTCAGCATATGTGTAGAATCAAATTACAGTGGCTAATACTCCACCCTTACCCCAACCTACTTAAGTCCTCAGAACATAAACATGTCAGTCATCTTTATTTCTCTACTTCAGTTCCTACATCCACATCTGCAAGTTTTGTCAAATCTATTCTGAAAATCTTCCCTGGTGGCTCAGAGGTTAAAGCGTCTGCCTCCAATGTGGGACACCCGGCTTTGATCCCTGGGTTGGGAAGATCCCCTGGAGAAGGAAATGGCAACCCACTCCAGTATTCTTGCCTGGAGAATCCCATGGACGGAGAAGCCTGGTGGGCTACAGTCCACGGGGTCGCAATGAGTCGGACACGACTGAGCGACTTCACTTACTTACTTATTCTGAAAATATATCCTGACCCTTCTCCCTAAGCAGACCATCTCTTCTCCTGGACAGCTGTGACTGCCTCCCATCACTTTTGCTTCCAGGTATGCTGCAGTCCATGGGGTCTCAAAGAGTTAAACATGACTTAGAGACTGAACAACAAACTGTTGTTTCCATTTTCCTTAGAGTAGCCAGAATCATTGCAAATTAATTATCTCTGCTTAAAAGTCCTCAAGGACTTCCTGTTGATTTGAAAACACAGTAAAAAAAAAAAAAAAACTTTCCATCAGTTACAAAATCCTACATGACATAGGATTGACTTCTTTCTGGTTCCACATGTACTCTTCTTTGCTCTGCTTCAACCAAGCTGGCCTTTGTTCCATCAGGTTCCTAAATCCACCCTACATCCGCCTTAGGGCCTGTGCCATAACTTATACCTTTACCTGGAATTCTCTTAATCAAGACCTCTGTATGGATGACTCATTTATCTTAAGGAATCTGCTCACATATCTCTTCCTTAGACCTGCCATCTCTGACCACCCACTGCAAACATTTTCTCTTCCCTTCTTTATTCTTCATCAACGTTTACTTTATTGTCTTCATTAACATGTATTGCTTGCTGTCTACCTAAAATGATCTTATTTACTTATTTTACTGTACTCTTCTCTAAACACATAACGCCAGAGAAATGATAGACCTGTGAATTCTACCATCATCCGTGATAGAACTGTCATCTGTGAATTCCCATCAGCTTTAGTGAAGGAACGAATGAATAAGTGAGAAGGGAAAAAAAAACTGTCAAATGAAATGTAAATAACAAAATAGGTATTCAGTGCTAGTATGGAGCTGTTTTGCTTATGACTTAAGAAATTTTATTGATTCTTTTTGTGTTTGTATCTTTGAGTGGTTGGCATAGTATTAGGATTTTATGTGAGAAAGAAAATTGGCACACACTGGTCCTGAAACAGGAATTTTGGGGTCATTCTAACTCACAAATTCTTCTAGAAAGTGACAATATTTCTGATAAAGTGAATTTTTAATGTAATTTAATGAGATTAAGAACTACATTTAGAGTCACCTCTATTAAATTACTAACCTTGGATCATCCTTATGACAAGAAATGTTAACAAGACATTCTTCTATTGTATTGCCTTTTTTATTTATCTTGGCCAAGAAAATTCTTTTAATTGCTTTTTTATAGCTTTTTTTTTTAGATTTTGTGGCAGGTTCAAAATAAAATTTGAATATATGATTGTAATCAACTGTTTTAATAATTTCATGTTATAGATATGTACAGCAATGCTTCTGCCTCCCAAAATAATTCAGATTTAGCATTAACAAATCAGTGTTAATGAGGTAAAACTGCCCTCAATGAAGCCTACAGCAATACAATGTTCCCCCCATAAGCTTCTGTATGGATCACACATCATACATACAATTTCTGTGGTTTTACTTAGACCTACATGGATTTTCCATCCCACTTTTAAATGCTGTGCTTAGTTGCTCAGTCATGTCTGACTCTTTGTGACCCCATGGATTGTAACCCACTAGGCTCCTCTGTCCCTGGGATTCTCCAGGCAAGAATACTGGATCCCCTTCTCCAGGAGATCTTCCCAACCCAGGGATCGAACCCAGGTCTCTGATATTGAAGGTGGATTCTTTACCATCTGAACCCTTTAAATGCTAAGAACATCTTCAGTCTAAGGTCTATCTCTTCTAAAAGATCTCCTTTAAATCTTCTAGAAATATTTTATTTTCAATGAAGGCCAATTCAGGCTGTTTAGATGGCTTTTGGAAATGAGTGGATCAGTTCAGTTCAGATCAGTGAGTGGATACTTTTACTTTTTTAAGTTGTTGTTAGACTGGTGGGTGACAGGATGTCAGGGATTCTTAACACAATATTATTCTGGTCAAGATGCTGATAGCATTCCCATTGAGAGACTGAAAAAATCGTTTCTTTCTATTTAAACTCCCATGGTCTTTGATTGTTCATTTTCATCCTCTGGTCACCATTCAGGGGCATATTACAATCCTTTAACTAAATTAAAGATTCTTTGGCTGATAGACTTCAGTGTGATCCATCCTTACCTTTCCTACCAGGCAACTGTTCAATGATTTTTTTTTGTTTTTTAAGTAGATGATTAAATTGTATGTATTTTAATGTGTTCCATTAGCCATGACATATTTACATTTGCTAACTAATCAAAAAGCAGCAAAGTTAATAATAGAAATTTCAGGTATGTTGGATTAGAATCTGCTCTGTGGAGAAAAACTCTGTAAGATATTTTTAGGGGGATGGGAAATGAAGATGGTCACCTGGTACATTTATAAACAGAGTCATCAGAAGGTAGATACAATGTCCCCTTTCCAAGCCCTTACTTGTTAAACTTAGACAGAAAAATTCTCATATCTATTCCTGAAAAAATGGAAAAACATAGAAATGTAGTTGATCAAGGTTATTGTTACATTCCCTTGTTACACATAGCACATTTTATTTCATTTCCTTGTTTTCTAAATAGAATACAAAATAAGTAAATAGATATATTAGTTGTTTAAAGGATAATTGAACTGTCAGATCTGAGGTTACTCCTATTTGCTTTTACTTTTCTTTTTTTAATTAACTGATAATGCAAACTCAAAGTGATTAAGATGATTTAAAGCAACCCCATGACCCTAAAATTTACTAGACATCAATTGAGGTCTCTAAGAAACATTCTGATGCTTTAATTAGATGCTGTTCTGATGAATTTAGATGAAACATGTTTAAATGCTCTCTGGCATACCTCCTTTTGATGCTGGATGGGTCACTTTGTGTCCAAGGGAAGAAACAAGCTCTAAATGACAATTAATTCAAAATGACTTAATCATCATTGTTAATGTCTCTGATCCTCTCACCCAGAAGTGAGGGTTAACTCTGCTCTATGCAAAATATTCTCCTCCTAATTGCAAGTTTGCTAACACTTCCATGGAATCCCACACAGAGCCCAGAGAGGGGGGCTGTGCCGTTATACTTTACATTAAAAGCAGTCTTCAAATTCATGTCATGCTAATTAAGCAAGTACAACCATCTAATGCAATGATGGTACTTAAACTAAGCTTTCTAATAGCAATAATGTGTCTCAAAGGGCACAAGTCAGTGTCCTGCCAATGAGTTTAATCCATGCCTGAAGAAGTTAAAGGTGGAGAATGGTTACAGCATGCCAGTAAATGCTTCAAAGTAGGAGGCTTGGAATAAAGCCAATCCTAGTCTCTCTAATAGAGTCCTTATAAAAGCTCCTGACTTGACTTTCATTATCGAGTATTTTGCAAATATTAATTACGCTTATGTCTCCTTCCATTGAGATAAGTGATATTGATCCAAATTCTCTGATTTATAGGTGCACATAAACTACCTTAGAGTCAAACGAAGCTAGGATTCATACTAAGCTTCCCCCAGTAATATATGCTGCTTTTAATCTGAGATTCATAAGGACATTTGAAGCCAATCCTCAGTCTTCATGAACTGGTCCTCTCAAGAGACTCACAAGTTCAAAATGAACGGGGCTCATTCCTTCCCAAGATTCACTGCAATTCTGAAAACATCCAATAATATGATCACCAGACCATGGGTCTGCAAAGTGGGTCCAATTTGATCTTGGTGGGAGGCCCATGATCCTTACTTTTGAAACATTCACATGCCCTTTTCATAAGTACAACTAGCTGAGCTGAAATGACACATTCACATATTTGACCTTTTCTCCCATCCCTCTCTTCTTTTTCCCATTTTGCTACTTGCTCTGTAAGCTCTAGGTTGGAAGGATTTTGTTGTTGGCATTTTCTTTTCCACTCATTGTTTCATTTCTTTTCTCTCATCATTCAGCTAACATATAGCATAAAGGGAATGCTAACATATTGCCTTTCCACCAACTACTGACTCCTCCAAGGTTGTGATTTCCTTAGTTAAAAAACAATTCCACTTTTAGCCTAGTGTCTCACAATGAATGGACATTCTGCAGAGTAAAATGGATTTCCCTCTTAATAACCTCAATTTTTAAACAGTAAGCCTCGCTACACTGAAACATTCTCAAATTACAGACCATGCGACATGCAACTGGCAGGATAAAAATAAATGAAGCACTACTATAATTGTGATTTAAAATTATTTTTAATTTACTCAATTATGCTTTCCTATTTTCCTAAAGCTCAGCTACAATCCATCTCCATTTCCTTAAAGCAATTGTGTTTATCAGTTCCACTAGGTCAGCTGTGTGTTTAATAGACCTTGTTTGGAATCACAAAGACAGTCACTGGGATTGTATGCTCTGAAAAAGGAGATGTTTAACCTCAGAGCCTCATTCTCTTCAGTGCAATAACTTGTGGGCAAACTATCAAAAACACAATAAGAATGTCAAAATCCAATCCCAAGGAATGAACACCGAGAAATGAGGCCTCCTACATTGAAATTTCAGAGCAGTCAGGAGGATCTTTATATCCAAAAGCAAATCCAATCATCATAGATAGAGACTTTAAAACCCCCTGCCAGTAATTCTCCATAACTGGTTGCCTCTGCAGTTTTCCTTGCTTTTTCCTTTTTCATCCTGACTGAAGGAAACATTTAATCACTTTCCCTTTCCCCTGCATTTCTAAAACCAGACACATACTGTAAGTACACAGCTTCTGAGAAGCAATTAGAGTTAATGGGATTAAAAATCTAATCACACTGCTGCTCTTGGCTTGTACCTGCAGAACTGCATAGCAAAGCCTAAGCACTGCAAATGCACAAAAATGAGTTATTACACGGGTCCATGGAAGGTCTCTGTATCCCTTGTTTTATCTGGCTCTCTTCGGGGCAACTTTTCATGGTTTGATCAGAGAAAATGGCTTAGACTTATTTTTTATACCAGGGATATCCGCACTTTCTTGCTTTTTAAACTGATTTTGACATATGTTAAAGACAACAGTGAGAGAAGAAACAGGACAAAAAACAGCGCAAAAATACATTAAAAAGTGGTTTTTCCTGAGTCCAGAGAGATGGCAATCACCAAAGAGATTCTCCCCTTTCTTTCAGGAATGTTTCTACTTTGAGAAATTGGAAGAAACTGAGATGTTCCTGCCAAAGCCTTAAGGGATGTGGAGCAGTCATTGTAAAAGGAGAAGAGGCCTGTGCTGGGGTCCTCCTGACCCTCTGTGACCAAGTGGAGATTGGAAAATAGGCCCTTTAAAATTCCCCTTGCCGCTGAAATTCTACGAGCATATGATGTGAATGAAAGGCTTGGAATACATTTATGTTGTAGATAATTTAAGACAACCAGGACAAGAAGATAGCAGGAAGCAACTTCACCATAGAAAGATGAAGTGCTTACTCTTGATGTTTTTTAATCCAATAAAATAAAAATTAATAATAGTGATAATAATTATAACACTTACTGACTACATCCAACTCCATGGCACTACTCTACATTCTGTAGAGTATTACATATATTAGGTATTATTCAATCCTCATAACCTTATGAGGCAGCTTCTATCATTAATCTTTTAATTTTTTGTACACAGAGAAACTAAGGCATAAATGATTTAATAATTCACCAAGGTCACAAACTTCAGTGCCAGGGCTGAGGCTGGAACACAGGCAATACGGCTCCAGACCCAGCTGTTAACAACTATATATAAACAAGAATATTTGCTTGAAAAATCACCAGTCTGATTTTGTTCACATGGAGAGAACCCTTAAAAGCCCTTCATAAAGAGATAAACATCATTTAACAAAGAAAAACAAAATCTGCCCTAGTTTCTCTATTAAATCTGATAACTAGTTTCCTTGTGTAATTGAGTCAGCTTAGGTATTGCTGCATACTTATTTAATTCATATAATTATGCAAGCATTTTTGATGGTCACCCCCCACTACTGTCCAGTATATATCTAGTTACCTAACTCACAGTCAGTGGGTCTTGTCTGTCAGTGCTTTTCAAGGGAATGCAGAGGTAGCAAACTGAAATTTGTCATGATTTTAATCTAAGAAACACATAATTTGCAATGTTTCATATTTTAAGGGCAAATATAAAAATGACTCAGATTTTGAGATTGCCAATCATATAGGATTCTTAAGATTTTCCCCACTTCATTATTTTGAAATTATTTTTAACTATTATCAACATTCAGCAAGTAGCCACCAATCACAGTGAGAAAAGGATATGTTAACATAGGAAGCTCCTAATACAGTTTCAAAAGGAAATTCACTGTATGTAATGCAGGATACTTTCCAAGGCAGTTGTACCTCACACAGGGTTAGGCTGTCACATCAGTGATGAATGTGAAAATGACAAAAATTACCCTGGAAGATGTGCTAATCACTCATATGTGTTCGTCTACATGGTTTGTTTTAAATAGAGCTGTTTCTTGATAGAGTCTTCATGCTCAGTGTTCCCTCCATGCAGGAACAGACCACAGTTTCATACTCAGTTCAGGTCAGTTCAGTCACTCAGTCATGTCTGATTCTTTGCGACCCCATGGACTGCAACACGCCAGGCCTCCCTGTCCATCAGCAACTCCCAGAGTTTACTCAAACTCATGTCCATTGAGTCGGTGATGCCATCCAACCATCTCATCCTCTGTCGTCCCCTTCTCTCACATTGAATCTTTCCCAGCATCAGGGTCTTTTCAAATGAGTCAGCTCTTTGCAGCAGGTAGCCAAAGTATTGGAGTTTCAGTTTCAGCTTCAGCATTAGTCCTTCCAATGAATATTCAGGACTGATTTCCTTTAGAATGGACTGGTTGGATCTCCTTGCAGTCCAAGGGACTCTCAAGAGTCTTCTCCAACACCACAGTTCAGAAACATCAGTTCTTTGCAACTTAGCTTTCTTTAGAGTCCAACTCTCGCATCTATACATGACCACTGGAAAAACCATAGACAGACCTTTGTTGGTAAAGTAATGTCTCTGAATGTTGAGCTTTAAGCCAACTTTTTCACTCTCCTCTTTCACTTTCATCAAGAGGCTCTTTAGTTCCTCTTTGCTTTTGCCATGAGAGTGGTGTCATTTGCATGTCTGAGGTTATTGATATTTCTCCTGGCAATTTTGATTCCAGCTTGTGCTTCATCCAGTACAACTGGAACAACAGACTGGTTCCAAATAGGAAAAGGAGTATGTCAAGGCTGTATATTGTCACCCTGCTTATTTAACTTATATGCAAAGTACATCATGAGAAATGTTGTACTAGCTTTGTTCGTAGTGATGCTTCCTAAAGCCCACTTGACTTCACATTCCAGGACGTCTGGCTCTAAGTGAGTGATCACACCATCATGACTATCTGGGTTATGAAGATCTTTTTTGTACAGTTCTTCTGTGTATTCTTGCCACCTCTTAATATCTTTTGCTGCTATTAGGTCCATACCATTTATGTCCTTTATTGAGCCCATCTTTGCATGAAATGTTCCCTGGATATCTCTAGTTTTCTTGAAGAGATCTTTAGTCTTTCCCATTCTATTGTTTTCCTTGATTTCTTTGCACTGATCACTGAGGGAGGCTTTCTTACCTCTCCTTGCTATTCTTTGGAACTCTGCATTCAAATGGGTATCTCTTTCCTTTTCTCCTTTGCTTTTCACCTCTCTTATTTGCGCAGCTATTCGTAAGGCCTCCTCAGACAGCCATTTTCCTTTTTTGCATTTCTTTTTCTTGGGGATGGTCTTGCCCCCTGTCTCCTGTACAATGTCACAAATCTCCATCCATAGTTCATCAGGCACTCTATCAGATCTAGTCCCTTAAATCTATTTCTCATTTCCACTGTATAATCTTTAGGGATTTGATTTAGGTCATACCTCAATGGTCTAGTGGTTTTCTCTACTTTCTTCAATTTTAGTCTGAATTCATACTCATAAGGTGAACATAAAATGCAACACCTGATTTACATTTAGGGGCCCTAGTGTATAAAAAAATTCTATACCCCCCATTCTTGGAAACTGTGTATAGCTAATTTTTTGCATATAGTCAATTTTGTGTAAAAAAGGGTTTATTTTATGTGGAATCCATAAAATCCATGAAAACAAAGAGAATTATTAGTGTTAAGCCCTAAGTTAGTCTTTTTATTGAATCATAAATGTAAATCATAAATGTATATTTGCCTAGGAAAATAGTATAAAAAGAATTTTTCCAAATTCTAGCAAGCAAAAACAATGAAATTAAAAATTAATCAAATGATATTTTTATCTTAAATGACTATTGATGTTTGAAGAAAAATATTTTAATCAAAGGAGTAAGGAAAGTTAGATGGGAATTTTGGGAGGGACATTTTCCTACAAGTCCCTTGTAGAACTTGACTTTAATAAATAATGGTTTTTCCAAATTGACAATTATAAGAAGATCATAAAATGTCAATATCCTTTAAGCAGAAATTAAGAAAATTTCCAAATAAGGGGGAAAATAACCATAAACAAAGGGTACTCTACAAAATAAAAATATATATTATTAATGATTAATGAAATATATACAATTCCAGCACATTGCTTTTAAAAAAACAGCTAAATTGTAAAAATTCTTAATGATACAACAACAAAGTGAAACTACAAAATACTTATGTATTGTTACTTATCTATTCAATATCCATTCTACTTTCTTTTTCCTAATAGAATTCCAGTTTCTAAAGAGTAACCATATATAGTCAAAGTAAATTCAGAGTCCTGGAGAACAGGAAGATCTCCTGGAGAAGGGAATGGGCTACACACTCCAGTATTCTGGCCTGGAGAATTCCATGGACTATATTGTCCACCGGGTCGCAAGGAGTCAGACACAACTGAGCGACTTTGACTTACACTTACTTTTAGACTGCTGTGAGGCCAGAGCTGGTCGTGTGACACATTTCTGGTTGTTGAGATACAAGTGGAAGTCAATAGGAGGATTTTACAGGGAAGCTCATTTAAAAAGGGACACACACACACACACACACACACACACACAGAAGTCGCTCAGTTGTGTCCAACTCTTTGCGACCCCATGGATTGTAGCCCCCCAGGTTCCTCGGTCCATGGGATTTTCCAGGCATGAATACTGGAGTGGGTTGCCATTTCCTTCTCCAGGGGATCTTCCTGACCCAGAGATCAAACCCAGGTCTCCCGCATTGTAGGCAGACGCTTTATCATCTGAGCTACCAGGGAAGTCCATCAAAAACACAGAAGAGTAGTAGTAAGTTTCAAAAGGATGTCAGTTGAGATCTTTTATAGATGAAATCTACGTTTTAGAAGTCAACTCGCCAATTATATGCACAGCTGGTGACAAGAGGCTGCAAAAAAATGTCCAACTGGAAAATATATCGGGTACCAAGGGACAGAATCTGTAAATACTCAGCCTTTGGCCTTTCCCTTTCTTCCCACCCCAGTGTCATGCTACACACGGAGCAGCCATCTTGAATCCATGAGCTAGTGTCTGACAATAAAATGCTCCTTGGGAAGGATAGTGGACTATGAAGAGAAAGATCCTGGAAACCTAATCACTACCTACCCTGGACTTCTTTTATATGTGGGAAAAAATTACTATGTTTAAAACACTTTTTCTCAGGCTTTGCTTACTTCAATCTGAATGCATTTGACAACTGACATAACAAATTATATGAAATTGATCACACAGGCACATGGACCCCTCCCCAAACACACAGAAATTCAGGCAGTCCTTGCTATGTATAATCTTGACATAAATATATTTTAGTAACCATAAGTTAGTTAAATGACACAAGTTCCCCAAAACTACAGTTCAAATTTCAGTCACTATAGAACATTAGCAGTGGATTATTACATTAAGTTAAAAACTCCACTGCTATCTGTTTGTTTTAGAAATGACTACACACAAAAAAACACTCATTGTAATCAATAACCAATCATACCACTTCTTCAAAAGTCTGTTGGTGATTAGTCGATGCACATCTGTTTTTCATTCCACACAGGCAGCAAAGCATATGGTGGCATTGCCTTCCAGTGATAAATTCATGTGCATTTTTAAAAAATGAGTACAGAAAGACAAAGCTGGTCAATAAAGATGAAAATGCAGCACACACAGAAATGAAGAGAGAAATGCTGAAAGTAAAACTCCAGTCAAATGTGATGAAGTTATAGAAAAAAATAGCAGAAGATGGGAGTGTTAACACTACTCACTTGAGACAGCCTAGGTATGTAGCCATAGGAACTTAGTAAAAAGAAAGTTAATAACATATATGAGGAAAATGATTGTAAGGAAAAGGATCGAGAGAGCCCAGAGGAAACGAAGATGGCAACCACTGGCCTCTCCCTCCCTCCAAAACCTTCACATTAAGTGAATGCTCAGAAATATTTCACAGTACTGATAGTGGATAAATTCCTGGGCAACCTATTCAGACTTAGAATGGAAAATGAATGACAATTTACAAAGGCATAGAAAAGATGATTACTCTATACAGGATATGGTTAAGAAGAAGGCAAATGATACTCAAACTGCTCTTGACATTGCTTTTAAATATACCACTTTATTGAAGCATATTTTAAAATATCATATCATATCATGTAATTTGTTCAAGTGTATAATTCAATCATTTTTTAAAAAGTAAATTTACTAATTTTGGAACCATCACCATTTTGAATTTTAAGAACATTTCCCCTCGTCCCCAAAAGTCCTTCATGTTCATTTACTATAATCCTGTTACCCTCAATCTCTGCTCTAGGCAACCAATAATTATCTGTCTCCATAGATTTGCCTTTTCTGGATATTTTTAATAAATCAGTCAGTCAGTTCAGTCGCTCAGTCATGTCCAACTCTTTGCGACCCCATGAATTGCAGCACACCAGGCCTCCCTGTCCATCACCAACTCCTGGTGTCTACTCAAACTCATGCTATAGATTTGGTGATGCCATCCAGTCATCTCATCTTCTGTCATCCCCTTCTCCTTCCCCCAATCCTTCCCAGCATCAGGGTCTTTTCCAATGAGTCAATTCTTCACAGGAGGTGACCAAAGTATTGGAATTTCAGCTTTAGCATCAGTCCTTCCAATGAATACCCAGGACTGATCTCCTTTAGAATGGATTGGTTGGACCTCCTTGCAGTCCAAGGGACTCTCAAGAGTCTTCTTCAACACCACAGTTCAAAAGCATCAATTCTTCAGCGCTCAGCTTTCTTCACAGTCCAACTTTCACATCCATAGATGACCACTGGAAAAACCATAGCCTTGACTAGACGGACCTTTGTTGGCAAAATAATGTCTGTGCTTTTTAATATGCTATCTAGGTTGGTCATAACTTTTCTTCCAAGGAGTAAGCGTCTTTTAATTTCATGGCTGCAATCACCATCTACAGTGATTTTGGAGCCCAAAAAGTAAAGTCTGACACTGTTTCCACTGTTTCCCCATCTATTTCCCATGAAGTGATGGGACCAGATGCCATGATCTTCGTTTTCTGAATGTTGAGCTTTAAGCCAACTTTTCCACTCTTCTCTTATTCACTTTCATCAAGAGGCTTTTGAGTTCCTCTTCACTTTCTGCCATAAGGGTGGTGTCATCTGTATATTTGAGGTTATTGATATTTCCCCCCGCAATCTTGATTCTAGCTTATGCTTCTTCCAGCCCAGCATTTCTCTTGATGTACTCTGCATAGAAGTTAAATAAGCAGGGTGACAATATAAAGCCTTGACGTACTCCTTTTCCTATTTGGAACCAGTCTGTTATTCCATGTCCAGTTCTAACTGTTGCTTCCTGACCTGCATATAAGTTTCTCAAGAGGCAGGTCAGGTGGTCTGGTATTCCCATCTCTTTCAGAATTTTCCACAGTTTGTTGTGATCCACACAGTCAAAGGCTTTGGCATAGTCAATAAAGGAGAAATAGATGTTTTCCTAGAACTCTCTTGCTTTTTTGATGATTCAGCAGATGTTGGCAATTTGATGTCTGGTTCCTCTGCCTTTTCTAAAACCAGTTTGTGATTTCTTGTCTTTGCCTTCTTTGAGTTAGCACAATGGTTTTGAGGTTTATCCATATTATAGCATGTATCAGTAATTCATTCTTTTGCATTCCTAAATAATATTCCATTGTATGGATATACCACATTATCTATACACCCACCAGTTGATGGATATTTAAGTTGCTTCAGTTTTTGGCTCTTTTTAAATAACACCACTATGAACATTCATGTTTAATTCTCAATATTTCTAAAGTTTTAAATTATAGTTTACTGAATACATATATATGGGTTTCCCTGATGGCTCAGCAGTAAGAATCCACCTTCAATGCAGGAGACATAGGTTTGATCCCTGGGTCAGGAAGATCCCTTGGTGAAGTAAATAGCAACCTATTCCAGTATGCTTGCCTGGGAAATCCCATAGACAGAGGAGCCTGGCAGGCTACAGTCCATGGGGTCACAAAAGTCAGGCACGAGTTAACAACTAAACAAACAGAACACATATATAGTTCCTCTTTTAATTTCTTCATTTATTTATAATTGATAGCAGGAGATTTTATAGTATTTTGATAAAAATTTTATAGACTGTGGAACATTTGTAAATTTCCCCATTGATCATTAAGATTTTTATGCATGACTTAGCTCGAATGGCCATGTCTATGACCCCTCACTACCATGAAAAGTGAGATCTGTCTGTACACATACACACACACACACAGGATTAACAGGGTCACTCAAAAATATATTAGTTGCCTAGGATGATGGGCTTTTAGATCATATTTCTAATCTTCTTAATATTTTATTCCTTTTACAATAAAAAATTAAAATGTAAAAATAAATCAAAGGGGAATATGCTTAAAATTTCAATATATCTCAATATAGGGGTAATACTCATCATACTTTTATTCATAGTGGCATAACTGAAATTATGTTTGTCTTTTTTTTTTTTTTCTAATTTTATTTTATTTTTAAACTTTACATGATTGTATTAGTTTTGCCAAATATCAAAATGAATCCGCCACAGGTGTTTGTCTTTTAAAAAAAGTAAAGGCAGGATAAGAGAGAGAGGGAGGCTGATTTACTGACTTACGATCAGCACAAAAGAATTAGGACAGAAGAAAGGAAGGTGGATATTAGAGAAACAGTAAGAATGCCATGAGAATGTCCTAGAGTAGAATAAAGCTGTGTGTGGAGTAAAGGGTCTCTTGTGGTGGTGCAGTTGAGAGTTATCCTGAGTCCTCACCCTTAGAACCTATACTGGTTTCTAAACTGGTGGAACATTATAATTCCTTTCAAAAAGCAAGGCCAAACTAATGAAACCTTAGCAACAATTGCAACCTACTGCTGTTACTGTAATTTTGATTAAATCCAAAAATTCAGATATGTTTACATGCCTGATAACAGTTAGGCATCCTCAATATGACCATGTCTCCAAAGAATCTTCTAGATCAATGCTTAAGATGATATGAATAATTTCCTTTGAGGAGGCAATAGTATTATCCTAGGCTCTGTAAGTGACAATACAATGTACACCGTGTGTTTGCCATTAAGAGCATGTAACGTGTGTTACATCTAAATGACAGGACAGGAACATTACAGTACACTAGGGATATCCTGGCTTGCTCCTGAAGCAATAGTATATTTTAAGGAACAGAAAAATTAATCCCTTTAAAGTTATGTACATATTCCTTGACATATCTCTATCAACATCTGTAATAATAATAGTGTCTATGAAAATATTTAATTTTTAAATTGAATCTGACATTATCCACATCAATATAGTATAATTAAGTTAGACATGATAAAATCTGAGACTTTCTTAATCATTTGTTTTTATTGCAGTCTACCCTGGCTGTGAAGATAGTTGACAGTACAAAATTATTGTCCTTTATAATATTCGTTGAAACATGGCTATGGTCTAAAATTCAAGTTTTACTTGAAATGAGACTTTTATAATCAAAATCAAGGATAATCTGAATAAAAAACACAGGATAAAGTTGATTATAAATTGTTCTTTCATATTTAAAGATATGATTGATTAAAGTTGTGACAGAAAGAAACTAAACCTTTGGAAGACTAATATCAATTATATTCTTTTAGGATTCATACAGGAAGTCTAGGATTAATCACCATAGAGACCTAGTATTCATGGTGATAAAAACTACTCTCTGAATGTAGAGAGATGTAAAATTTGTATAATTCTAGACATGTTTGTCTTAACTGCAGAAGTCCTAGAAGAATAGATTTTCTCATGTCTCCATGGGGTGTTTCTTAAATCTATTACTTTATGAAATTAAATATTGGCATATGAAAACCTCAGCAGCTCACTTATTACTTAAATTAAAATGTGTTATAATTTGAATTTTGTTCATTTTAAATTGAGTGAAGATTAACAGCATAAAGGAGGTTTGGTAATGGAAGGTAAGAATGTAAAAAGATAAGGAATTGGCAGGATATGCGATTTTGTAAATGGTTCAGTGATTTACTCTTTTTGTCCCTTTTGTATAAGAGTGAATTGTAAACAGCAAATGATACTTAACTATTTTTTAGAGTTAGTTCTCCATAAGATTAGGTGTGAAAGCCCATTTCCTTCACACTGTAGGTACCACCTCAGAAACAGCTTAGTTTCAAAACGTTACTGTTCCAAGGTTAAAAAAATAAAATAAAACCTAAGAAAATTTAACTTCTGATATCCTATAAATGCCAGAAAACATGTTTCAAGTTTTAGAGAAAAAAATCAACAGTTTTGTCTCTGTGGGAGATATTATTTCATAAAACAACTTTCTACCACCTACACCTCTCTCTCTACCAAATTGTGGAGAGATTCAGGGCAACCTGAGGCTTGGAACATTCTATAGGGCCAGGTAGGAAAGGCATAGAGGTGGTCTCTTGTCGCTGGAGTGCCCAAGGCCTGGAAATCAGGTGCTGGAATAATTCAGCTACAGCAGAATATCAGCTGCTACAATTTCCTAGAAACACAGCAGGGGGTGAGAATCTTGTACAAGTGAAAAATGTTAGTAATGATGTCTCTGAACAACAATGTTGGTGCTTTGTGTCTTAAAAATTTTTTATTTTATCCTCATAACAATTTGAGAGCATTAATTCCATTTTATGAATAATAATAACAACTTTATTATGTGCTATTTTGTCTGCATATATGGCTGTCTACATTTTCTCCTGTGCCAGTATGGTATAGATAAGCAAATGAAATGTACTGAGGCTAAATGATTTTCCAAAAATCACATTGATAACTAGTGGAGCCTGAGGATAAAGCATGGTATATTATGATCATCTCCTGCCTCTTATTTGAGAGGCTGTGAAATCAGATCTCAAGTCCATGCATTATATAGCAAGTACTTTTTGGGGGGGGGGGTTACAACAAGTGGTTCAGTGTAGCTAAAACTTAAAATTCATGGGTAAAAATTTCAGGAAGTGTTAATCGCCTAGTCATGTGTAACTCTGCAATCCCATGGGCTATGGCCTGCCAGGCTCCATTGTCCATGGAATTCTCCAGGCAAGAATATTGGAGTGGGCTGCCATTCCCTTCTCCAGGGGATCTTTCCAAACCAGGGATGGAACCTCAGGTCTCCTGCATTGAGGGCAGATACTTTATCATCGAACCACCATGGGAGCTCTATGAAAAGTCCATGCACTATATTTTAACCTCTGGTTCAGGGATTCCTAAACCTTAATCAGTAATGGGGTTTTGACTAATCTATGGCAAAAGACAAAAAGAATAAAAAATTATACTATATTCAATACAAGGCATTCAGATTCCCAACTCATTTTCCTCCTTGCAAGTGCATGCAATTATCTGCAGGAAACTGGCATTGACAGGAACCCCCCACCCCTTTCTCGTCAATTTAGCAAAGCTATGTTGTAACTAACTTTAAATCAGGTGCCCCCTCTACTCATAACCATTCGTAGCACACCCATTACATCTTTTGATCACACAGTACCTTGCCTAATCTGTATGCAGGTCAAGACGCAACAGTTAGAACTGGACATGGAACAACGACTGGTTCCAAATAGGAAAAGGAGTACGTCAGGGCTGTCACCCTGCTTATTTAACTTATATGCAGAGTACATCATGAGAAACGCTGGGCTGGATGAAGCACAAGCTGGAATCAAGATTGCTGGGAGAAATATCAAAACCTCGGATATGCAGATGACACCACCCTTATGGCAGAAAGCAAAGAAGAAATAAGAAGCCTCTTGATGGACGTGAAAGAGGAGAGTGAAAAAGTTGGCTTAAAACTCAACATTCAGAAAACTAAGATCAAGGCATCTGGTCCCATCACTTCATGGCAAATAGATTGGGAAACAATGGAAACACTGACAGATTTTATTTTCTTGGGTTCCAAAATCACTGCAGATGGTGATTGCAGCCATGAAATTAAAAGATGCTTACTCCTTGGAAGAAAAGTTATGACCAACCTAGATAGCATATTCAAAAGCAGAGACATTACTTTGTCAACAAAGGTCTGTCTAGTCAAGGCTATGGTTTTTCCAGTAGTCATGTATGGATGTGAAAGTTGGACTGTGAAGAAAGCTGAGCGCTGAAGAATTGATGCTTTTGAACTGTGGTGTTGGAGAAGACTCTTGAGAGTCCCTTGGACTGCAAGGAGGTCCAACCAGTCCATTCTAAAGGAGATCAGTCCTGGGTATTCATTGGAAGGACTGATGCTAAAGCTGAAATTCCAATACTTTAGCCACCTGATGTGAAGAACTGATTCACTGGAAAAGCCCCTGATGCTGGGAAAGACTGAAGGCAGGAGGAGAAGGGGACGACAAAAGATGAGATGGCTGGATGGCATCACCAAGTCTATGGCATGAGTTTGAGTAGACACCAGGAGTTGGTGATGGACAGGGAAGCCTGGTATGCTGCAGTCCATGGGCTTGCAAAGAGTCAGACACAGCTGAGTGACTGAACAGACTAACCTACTGGTGAAATGGGAATCTGAGTTCTGTTCACAGAGTCGAAGAATGAACTTCACAAACATGCAAACCTTCATGGTAGCAAGTGAATAGGATTTACTGAAGAGAAGGAAAGTACAAAGTTCTCAGCATAGACAGTGAGAGGGGTTAAAGAATTCCCAAAGGCAACACTCACAGCAGTTTATATCCTCACCAGTACTAAATCTGAATGTTTTTGGTTGGCTCTTGTCCTTAAAATACATCATTCCTAACCAATCAGTTTAAAGGTCAAAATGTTTAAGTTAACATCTTTATGGCTTCTCTTGATCTTTGAATTAAGTCACCACCCTTCTTCATGCCCCCTGAACATTTTACCCTGGACCAGATGTATGGGCTCAAGATTAATGATCACTAATTCTTTCTCCCTCAGGCATATGGAACTGAAGTTAATTACTGCCCTTCCTTGGATCTGAGTGCTGATAATTTATCAGACCAAGGACACATTGCAGGAATTCAGGACAAAGTGTAGAACTTTAGGTTAATGGAATGAGATGTTTATTGAAAACAACCAAGGTCTCAGAATCCAACACTGACTGTCTAGCAATTTCTACCTCACTGGTTCTTTCTGTAGATCAAAGAGGTAGAAATGAAGAATAAGTAATTAACAGATGATTAGATATCTTCCTATCTTACCTTTCAGTAAACTCCAGAACAACCTGTGTGAAGGAGATGGCATCTAAAGAAAGACCACCAGGAGTGGCTAAGCCTATACAGAATGGTATATGGCAACAACTCTGACCCCCATCTCAGAGATTAATTCAGAATACTTCCCTTTAAACGTTTTCATGGCTAAGCAGAATCTTCTTTGGAATCAGGTTTTTTTTTTTTCCATTCACTTAATCCACCATCTCCCCAGATTATCAGTATTCTGATTAAAAGCAACTTTCCTTTAACAACTGTCCCTTAGGTATTGATTTTTAAGCAGCAAGCAGCTGGACCTGAGTTAGGTGATGAAAGGACTCTCCCTTCATTTGCAATGATATCCTTTCTAAATTTAAAAAATACATTTATTTTGTAAAATAGAGAATAGAGTTGTAGTTTTTTTTCTTCTTCTAAGCTACTATTTCGCAAAATAATATATATATGTATATAGATATATATATGCATATATATGTATATAAAATGTTTATTTCTATCTATTAACATACACTCGTACATACATATATTGGAGAAGGAAAAAATGGCTGCCATTTCTTCCTTCTCCAATATATGTATGTGCAAGTGTGGATAGAAATAAACATTTTTTCTTGTCTTATGAAATCTAAAAATCTAGGAGGCTCAACGCAGACCTGAATCTCTGGAAGCTAACATATTTTTATTTTTTAATCAAACTTAATTCATTATTATATCATGACTATTTAAATATATAGATATTTGTGTTTAAAATTAAAAAGTAATAATAACTCACAATTTTTGGTTTTCTTTCATTCATTATTCAGTTTTTATGGTCATATCCCTGCTTAGTCATGACTATTCGCAGATTATTTGGGAACAAATAAAGAAGAGAAAAAAATCCTAAGCATTTTTAGCTCTTCTAAGCATCTTTGGTTATACCAACCATAATACTGAGTGCCTATTCTGTTCTGTGAACGTATATAATAATTGCTCAGTTATTGATCAAATACATGATTGAATAACTTCTTAAGGAGAGCTTTGTTATAGTTATACTTTTAAAAAATCATCGTTATCCCTAGCCTTGAAAATGACTAGACAGCTTTCATCATACACATTAGGAGGAAATAATATTACTGCTCTAAAAATGCCTTAGGATATCATTCCAAACTGAAGTAAACAAAACGAATTGTAGTAACAAGCTTTTATTTTAGTACTCAGTTTTAATCTATGAAATGCAATGATGGGTAGTAATTTAGAGAAATTGCTTGTAGTGTAAAGCATGCTTTTTCCATCTTCAGTTGAAAAAATATTTTAATACAATTTAGACTGTATTCTACAATAACTCTCTGTAACTATGCTTCCGCTAATTAAGGCTTTTATAGTTTGAGTTTAATTCTGCCTTCAACCTATTTTCCATCATTTTTTAAAAATGTATAAGCTGTCAAAAGTAACAGCTCTACTCTCATTTTTTCTTGTATAAAAGTCAAATACTACTCCCAAGATCTCACCACAATTAAATACACATGACTGGAAAGGCAGATATTATAATGGGAAGCAAATTAGTTTTTTGCCTCAGTGACAACAAGTACTTGAGATTCTATGAAGATTCTTCAAATAGCAAAACAACCATGGAGGGCACTTAAATTGCTGCATAAACAAATACTACATGCAGATATTCTAATCAAGAGCATTGCCAATGCTACCTTTAGCATTTGGTTTGCATTTCTAATTTAAATTATTCAGCATGGAGTAATTTCTTAGAATTTTAAGGGAGTGCTAGCCATCACATTTGTAAAACTATTTGTATGTAATTAACTATCATTTGTACTGATGGCATATCTTTTATATCCAAATGTGAAGTCTGCTGCTCAGTTTCTACTCCTTAAAGGACAGAAAGTTGAAAATGGCAAGTAAAATGAAAAAGAAAAAGAAAAAACATGGATTTAAGATAGAGTCATCCAGATTTTTAAAGTACATACTTCATATGAAGTACGTTTACAGTTTTAAGATCAACAAAGAAACTACAGAATTATCTTAGTTATAAACACAATGTGTGGCACATTTTAATCCGAAATTCAAGGAATTTTGTACTATGTTAATGCATTGGTTCTAAAACCAATCATATAATCTTTTATGACCTGGTCCTGGAATCATGAATATGCTTATCTCATGTGTAGTGATATTACATTAATCACACTTGCTGATTGACTGTCTGACATGAAGGTAAATACTTAGAAATTTAACCAACTGGAAACACAGTTCATAAAATTTAATAGCATTAAGTGCAAAATGGTATTGACATAGAGAAATAAAAACAAGGTAATGAAAGAATGTCCAGAAGTGAACAAGTGAAACTGATACACAAAACCAAGTAATCCCCTCCTCCCACCCTGCAAAATTCTGACTGCTGAAGCCTCTTCTCAGGGCTACAATGAAAAAGGCCAAAATGAACTCAGCCTTGAATTATCAACCATGACTGGCTAGTTATTTGCAATGCACAAAGCTCCCTTAATTCCTATAACACTCTATAAAAGGTAAACTCCGTTATTATTTTTCCTCATTTTAAAAATTAGGAAATAAAGGCACAGAGAATTTAAATCAGTTGCTTAATGACACAGAAGTAGGGGGAGGACATAGCATTTAAACCAAACCAGTTTGTGTCAGAGGCTGCAATCTTGTCACTATATTCTGTAAAAAACATTTCAAAATGGGAAATAAACAAAAAATGCTATCTTTGATTTTTTAATATCATGCTAGACCATTGGCTAATAAATCTTTTTCACTCTCATCTAACTATTTGTAGGGTATAGTTCTGTTTTACTAACAAAAGCCCAACTGTTTATGTGCCTAAACAGAGGTTAACCTGCATAGGAAAAAGAAAAAAAAAAAAGCTTATAAGGTATGATTTCCGGGGTGGAGGACTAGTAGGAAAGATAACTTCAAAAGTTATCATTTTATTCCCTAGCAGGGAATAACCAATTTTGTATTTAAGAATCTCAAGTTGATATTTCTTTCCTTACTGATCACACACAAGTGCGCTTTTCAAATACTCTTGGAATCAGCTCTCTTGTCTTTCTGTTGGTTACCTAATTAATTAATGTAATTTTGACAGATGGCCACTATCTATCTTTACATTTTTAGTGTTTTTTTTTTAACTTTCTCGTTGCAGATTAGAGAATAGAAAGTTTGAAATATAGAGGCATCATAGTGAAGTGTACAGCTTATTAGAGTTAGATGAACCTAGGAACAAGTACAGATACAGGCAACTATGTAACTCCTCTGAGCCTCAGTATGCTGCTGCTGCTGTCACATCAGTCCTGTCCAACTCAGTGAGACCCCATAGACGGCAGCCCACCAGGCTCCCCAGCCCTGGGATTCTTCAGACAAGAACACTGGAGTGGGTTGTCATTTCCTTCTCCAATGCATGAAAGTGAAAAGCCAAAGTGAAGTTGCTCAGTCGTGTTGGACTCCTCGAGACTCCATGGACTGTAGCCCACCAGGCTCCTCCGTCCATGGGATTTTCCAGGCAAGAGTACTGGAGTGGGTTGCCATTGCCTTCTCCAAGCCTCAGTATCAGTATCCATAAAATGATAATAATTTTTAGCACATAAGAATTATTGAAATGATTACAAAAAACATTCCTGAGGTAACTAAACTGGGCTTGACACATCATCCTCTCAAATTCTTGACTCCTTTTCCTCTCATTTTTTTAAGCTGAGACAAATGAATATTGTTAATTTTCTGCCACTTCACAACAGACCTTTGAACACCATACTTAAGTAAGCATGTGCTGTGAGGAGGTGGTGGGAGGGGAATTTGAGACTAATAAAAACAACAGAAAGGTGACCAAAATGAACACAAATGTCAAAACTAAACAGTATGAGGGAATATTAAAGAAATTTTTTTCTTTCTTTTTGAAAACAAGATTCAGTCTTTAAGCACATGAAGAAACCTTAGACCAAGGAAAGTGAATACTATGTGTTCTCCAGTTAAGGAAGTACTTGAATGAATGAGTTCATGTTACAGAATTCTCTTTCAATGTGCTCCCTAAAGAACTGGCTTCAAACCACTATGTATCAAACACTGTTTTAGATTTTGATGAAAGCAACTGTTTTCTTCCTACTGAGAATATAAATGCTGGTCATGTACCCTGGGTTAAGAACCCTTATTTTAAAAGAACTATGAAAAATGAGGCAATAATCATGGCTAAAGTCAGAAATGCTTTAGATGTCACCTATTTTATAATTAAAATGAATATGATATTAGCATTTGTCATTTTACTTTAAAGTATATCTATTCCTTTATATATCTACTTAGGTTTTTTTCAATAAAAATTATCAAAGACTTACAATGGGCCATTGAAAACTAAAAGTCTAGCAAACCCTTCAGTGTTATCAGATTCCATGGGGGTGCTATGTCTTTCATTGTTTTGAAGCTATTTCACAACTCTGTCATGAAAGGTCCTGAGAGTAAAAAAAAAATTTGATTAAAAATTGTTTTTAAAAAATCAAGATATTATATAAAATATATATATTGATATATATATAAATATCTTGATATAAAAATCAAAATATATATATTTAATTATATATATGTGTATACATATAATTAAATTTTTACAAAAGTAACATTTGGAAAGATAACTGTGACTCAAGTCCACTCATATACAGATAAATTTTAATAGGTTTGGTATAAGAATGACTAAGTTCCCCAGAAGAATGAGACTCCTTGAGCCTCTGGAGGTCTGAAGAAGGCATAGTTCCACTAATATAGCTCTTGGAGGACCACAGTACCCAGAGGGATAAGACAAAAAATCGCACATTGTCACCATTCAGTGAAGTTCACTTGCCGTCTTTGATCCGTGTCACCTCTAAACAAATGGAGCTACTTAAGCTTTGGTTACCTTTTCCAAGTTTCTGCCAAAGTTCTCACAAATAAGAAATTCTCATCCTGTGTTTGCTCACAGAGTATAAAGATGATATTGATGGTTTCTCGAGCGGTTAAATATATTTATATTTTTAAACAAGTGATACTGATCTAAATGCAAATTACCCTGATTATTGCAGTTAAATTCGGAATTATTGTATGTACTGTTTAAGTAGAACATAATATTGAAAGTGATGAATTATTCTTTAGCTGTTGGATGTAAGTTATGTTATAATAGTGCTCTTTCCTTGGGCCACCAACCAAGCAAGCTATCTCTTTGCTTATCCTTTTCATATTTCACATAGACAAAGGAGAATGTGCTTTTGTTTTTATTGTGATGTTTTATTGTATTATTTTGACTGTTGCAGAGTTTTTAAGTGTAGGCTGGTTAGGCCCTATTTAACCCATATTTCTCCTTTTCAGTGGAGTATAAGTACATATATTTAGCAGTGATGTGTGAAGTGACATGGCATATTTGCCAATCTTCATAGAACATAATTTTGCCCAAAGATTTGGGGATATTTTTTATAAATATACAAACTCGTAAATATATACGGAGATAGATCAACTGACAGGTAAAGGATGATTTTCCAAAAAGAGTAAGACCATGATTCTCATACATATAAAAGGCATATATGCCAAATATTTTGTTCGACTCATTAATTAAAAGAGGAATCAGTAAGATGTTACTAATCAAAGAAGGACTCACAATATCATATATCGATAGATTAAAAATGGCTTAAATTAATTTATACATAGGTACACAACTTGCCAGTATTCAGGAGACAATGCCAGATTCCACTGATACAATTTGGACCTCTATGGGGGAAATATTATCTTCATTACTATCCCTTATCTAAAACTGACAGAGTTGGATGAACCAAGAAAGTCTTGCTGTCAAGTCTGTGTTTGCAGTTCCCACTGCATTTCCATTTCTGGGAACTACCTCGGCAGCAGGAGCATGAGTCACTCTAGACTGGGAAGTCAGTGCATGGCCTCTGCAACTGAGCTGCATGAGATCACATCCCAGCTCTGCTGCTTTTTAGCTCTTGTGTCCTGTTCACATTAGCTAATATATGTGTGAATTGAATTCTTCAAAACTAAAAGGAGAGTGATTATAATAATGCTAATAACACCTAGGCCACAGGGATATTTGTAAAGATAAAATGAAGTAAAGCATATAAAGCACTTAGAACCCTGCCTAGTTTATAGTGAATGGTATGTTAATTATTATATTTGATCACAGTGACATGAACAAATATACTGTTTTCTTTAGGGTAGTTTAAATAGGTTCCTGTAACAAACAATATAGCCATGATTATTAAAGGCAGGTCATGGTTCCTCCTCTCGTATGACATGGATGTTAGTTCCCACTACCTCTCTGGAAAGTTACCAGTTTCTAAGTAGGAATGTAATGTAGTAATTATTTGAGATTTCAGAAAAGCTATGGTGTTGGCAGCTCTTATCACTGACCCAAGCATGAAATATTCTTTTTTAAAATTACCAGACAACCTCATATTAACTTATCCCACATAATTTATAAACAGAAGGTAAAATTATTTGTTTTAGAGATCTGTCCAAATATACAACAAATCATAATTGGTCTTTATTTTTTTATGGAAATATGAATGAACTAGTGACAGTGTAAAAAACACATATATTTTAAGTAAAATAATCATTAGTATTACACATTAATTTGAACTAAAAGAGAAAGTAAAAACATATTAAAAACCAATAAACTAGAAGATACCAGTAAAGAAAAATGAAGGATTAAAATGTGGTTTAAAAATATCAATAAGCTTCATACCAGCTTTAATTGTACCAATTATTCATTTTTTGGTTGGAAAAAAATTCAGAGGGTCAGGGAGAAAAGGCTGCCATCATACATATTTCACTTCTCATTATTTGCCACTTTATCCAATTATATGCATCAGAACATTTTGTGTGTGAGGATTCCTGCTGAGGAGTATTTCTGAACTGGAAATAATTGAACTGGACATGAAATCAAACCCACTATGGAACAAGAGTCTGTACTCCAGAGGAAAATCATCTTGATAAAAAAGTCCAGGCTAAAGGTCACATCAATGACCCCAGCTCATCTCTTGGAGTAGCAGCTGGAGAAAAGGTGAAAAACAGGAGAGTCAAATGAGACTTTACAAATTTGAATTTGGGTTGAAAATACAAGGGTACAGAACATGCACCATTCTGATTGGCCTGAGGAGGCAGTCATATGCCTACCACTATCCAGTTTCTGTGACATGGGACAACCATGCTCTTTTTTGGCCACAGTCACATGCTCTACCTCAGAAGCTATCTACTATCCTCAGGTGAACTGAAAAAGAAGGGTATTTCTTGCTATAAGGAGTCAAGTATACATCAGGACAAATAGGTATATAATGACCAAAGTCTCTACAGGTCCACCACCATTACAAATAGTCAGTACTCTGTCTGATTCTATGAAAGCAGTAGCATTTTGAAACAGCTTTAAAGTAAAGAACAAATGAATCCTTTGAGCAGAGCAAGTACAGAGTAAAGGGAGAGCAAAGTTATTTCATGAGGGTCTCCATTAAGTGTTTCATCTTTGAACGTTTGGCTAACTTTTAAATTTTTATGTATTGTTACTATTTTTTAAATTAAAAATGAATTAAGAGTCAACGGATTATTTTTCTTCTATGTTTTAAAAAATAAAAAGTGATATATTATCTAAATTATTAGTCCTATGGCAAAGATCTGTAGCTGGTATGGTTTTGTTACTTTTCTCCTGTGAATCCTGAAGAGAAAATGCTTTTACTTTAAGTAACAAAGGAAACAATGTTTCCTACAGAAATATTTCAATTAAAAACATTTAATTATTCCATCTAGTAGCCATTTATTTGTATATAATTGTATTGAATTCAAATTTAATGGAACCATGTTTTACATTACTCATTTTCCTTAGATATTACTCCTGATGATTCATGTATATTTTGATGTTTTCATTGCTAACATAAAAGATGCCATTTGAGAATTTCTATTTAATTGGTAATATTTTGATGTTATTAATTATTTTTAATACTTATGTCAGCAATTTGGTTGATGCTACAGAGCTGAATATTCAAAACAGCCTCTCTTCAAAGCATTTATTTTGCATTTAAAAAATACCTGAAACTGAATATCTTTTTTAATACAAGTGAAATATAAAACTTTTCAATGAAAAGATCATATTTTTAAAATAATGATTATAACATTTTCTGTCTCCTCTTAGGAACTGTTTATCAGCACCAGTTTATAAAATATGCATAATCACAATGCTCCTTAAATAATACATAGAATTTGATGCTTGTGGCTATATTGGACAATATTTTTATAGAAAGAGCATAATGAACAATCTTGAACTCGGCAGTTGATTTGAGTTCTAGCTCTCTCACTTACTAAGTGTGTATCCTGAGACTGACTATAGCTGCAAAGGACCTTTTGCTTATATGAGATGAAGATCCCCTGAAGAAGGAAACGGCAACCCACTCCTTTTGCCTAGAGAATTCCATGGACAGAGGAGCCTGGAGGGCTACACAGTCCATGGGATTGCAAAGATTCAGACATGACTGTGTGACTATATTCAGTTCAGAGATGGAAAGAATGATATTCAGCAATGCAATTCTGTGCTTTTGATGTTTTTCATAAATATAGTGAGCCAGTCTCTGTGAAAGCATACTATATATTCTTAAGGGCTACATAAATTAAAGACAGTATTGTTTCAGGGGTCTATGCATGACCCCTAAAGCAATATTTGTCCTGGGATTGCAAAATACCCAAGAGGGTCAGGGATTTTTAAAGCCTGAACTGAGTCAGGGGAGTTTCATGTAGTAGAGAAGTAATATGAAGAGGGATTTGACTGCATTGCTATGGAACCTTCTGGCAGCTTTGGAAGCTTTGCTAGGGCATGGGTGCTTGTGACAGCTTTATAGCAGAACAAATGCAGAAAGCTGAGAAACTACTAACTATTGAGGAGAATATATTGTCCTGGAGAATTTCTGTATTAACTGGGACAAACTTGAAGTGTTAGAATTTTCAGAGAAGACATAAAACAGAGTCAGAGGAATATGTTTAATTACTGCTCCTTTATTATATCTTTATTACCAGACTCAGTTCAGTTCAGTCCTCAGTCGTGTCCGACTCTTTGCAACCCCATGAACCACAGCATGCCAGACCTCCCTGTCCATCACCAACTCCCGGAGTCCACCCAAACCCATGTCCATTGAGTCAGTGATGCCATCCAACCATCTCATCCTCTGTTGTCCCCTTCAGCTCCTGCCCTCAATCTTTCCCAGCATCAGAGTCTTTTCAAGGGAGTCAACTCTTCACATGAGGTGGCCAAAGTACTGGAGTTTCAGCTTCAGCATCGGTCCTTCCAATGAATATTCAGGACTGATTTCCTTTAGGACAGACTGGTTGGATCTCCTCCCAGTCCAAGGGACTCTCAAGAGTCTTCTCCAACACCATAGTTCAGAAACATCAGTTCTTTGGTGCTCAGCTTTCTTTATAGTCCAACTCTCACATCCATACATGACCACTGGAAAAACAATAGCCCTGACTAGACAGACCTTTGTTGACAAAGTACTGTCTCTGCTTTTCAATATGCTGTCTAGATTGGTCATAACTTTCCTTCCAAGGAGTAAGTGTCTTTTAATTGCATGGCTGCAATCACCATCTGCAGTGATTTTGGAGCCCAGAAAAATAAAGTCTGACACTGTTTCCACCATTTCCCCATCTATTTGCCATGAAGTGATGGGACCGGATGCCATGATCTTAGTTTCTTAGTTTCTTGAACTTCAAGCCAACTTTTTCACTCTCCTCTGTCATCTTCATCAAGAGGCTCTTTAGTTCTTCTTCACTTTCTGCAATAAGGATGGTGTCATCTGCATATCTGAGGTTACTGATATTTCTCCCAGCAATCGTGATTCCAGCTTGTGCTTCTTCCAGTCCAGTCTTTCTCCTGATGTACTCTGCATATAAGTTAAATAAACAGGGTGACAATATACAGCCTTGACATACTCCTTTTCCTGTATGGAACCAGTCTGTTGTTCTATGTCCAGTTCTAACTGTTGCTTCCTGACCTGCCTACAGGTTTCTCAAAAGGCAGGTCAGGTGGTGCCATGTAATTAGTAGTAACTTCTACTAAAGATTGGTATCAAAGGTGAAAATACTTTGCAAGATTCTCTGCTCAAAGTCAGACATGTAAATTCCTGAAATAACTTAAATTAGCATGTTTTTATGATTTCTTCTATTAATAGAATACACGTTCTATTGTTATTTTTCTTTTTCAAATAATTTTTATTTGGGGACATAAGAAAAATATTTCAGTGCTGACCATCTGGTGATGTCCATGTGTAGAGTCTTCTCTTGTGTTGTTGGAAGAGGGTGTTTGCTATGACCAGTGCATTTTCTTGGCAAAACTCTATTAGTCTTTGCCCTGTTTCATTCCATATTCCAAGGCCAAATTTGCTTGTTACTCCAGGTGTTTCTTGACTCCCTACTTTTGCATTCCAGTCCCCTATAATGAAAAGGACATCTTTTTTGGGTGTCAGTTCTAAAAAGTCTTGTAGGTCTTCATAGAACCATTCAACTTCAGCTTCTTCAGCATTACTGGTTGGGGCATAGACTTGGATTACTGTGATATTGAATGGTTTGCCTTGGAAACAAACAGAGATCATTCTGTCGTTTTTGAGATCGCATCCAAGTACTGCATTTCGGACTCTTTTGTTGACCATGATGGCTACTCCATTTCTTCTAAGGGATTCCTGCCCATAGTAGTAGATATAATGGTCATCGGAGTTATATTCACCCATTCCATCCATTTTAGTTCTCTGATTCCTAGAATGTCGACATTCACTCTTGCCATCTCCTGTTTGACCACTTCCAATTTGCCTTGATTCATGGACCTGACACTCCAGGTTCCTATGCAATATTGCTCTTTACAGCATTGGACCTTGCTTCTATCACCAGTCACATCCACAACTGGGTATTTTTTTGGTTTGTCTCCATCCCTTCATTCTTTCTGGAAAAAAGCAGAATGGCTGTCTGAGGAGGACTTACAAATAGCTATGAAAACAAGAGAAGCAAAAAGCAAAGGAGAAAGGGAAAGATATAAGTATCTGAATGCAGACTTCCAAAGAATAGCAAGAAGAGATAAAAAAAAGCCTTCCTCAGCGATCAGTGCAAAGAAATAGAGGAAAACAACAGAATGGGAAAGACTAGAGATCTCTTCAAGAAAATTAGAGATAACAAGGGAACATTTCGTGCAAAGATGGGCTTGATAAAGGACAGAAATGGTATGGACCTAACAGAAGCAGAAGATATGAAGAAGAGGTGGCAAGAATATACAGAAGAACTGTACAAAAAAGATCTTCATGACCCAGATAATCACCATGGTGTGAAAACTGACCTAGAGCCAGACATCCAGGAATGTGAAGTCAAGTGGGCCTTAGAAAGCATCACTACGAACAAAGCTAGTGGAGGTGATGGAATTCCAGTTGAGCTCTTTCAAATCCTGAAAGATGATACTGTGAAAGTGCTGCACTCAATATGCCAGCAAATTTGGAAAACTCAGCAGTGGCCACAGGACTAGAAAAGGTCAGTTTTAATTCCAATCCCAAAGAAAGGCAATGCCAAAGAATGTTCAAACTACCGCACCGTTACACTCATCTCACACGCTAGTAAAGTAATGCTCAAAATTCTCCAAGCCAGGCTTCAGCAGTACATGAACCGTGAACTTCCAGATGTTCAAGCTGGTTTTAGAAAAGGCAGAGGAACCAGAGATCAAATTGCCAACATCTGCTGGATCATGGATAAAGCAAGAGAGTTCCAGAAAAACATCTATTTCTGCTTTACTGACTATGCCAAACCCTTTGACTGTGTGGACCACAATAAACTGTGGAAAATTCTGAAAGAGATGGGAATCCCAGACCACCTGACCTGCCTCTTGAGAAATCTGTATACAGGTCAGGAAGCAAGAGTTAGAACTGGACATGGAACAAAAGACTGGCTCCAAATAGGAAAAGGAGTACGTCAAGGCTGTATATTGTCACCCTGCTTATTTAACTTGCATGCAGAGTACATCACGAGAAACTCTGAGCTGGATGAAGCACAAGCTGGAATCAAGATTGCCGGGAGAAATATCAATCCCCTCAGATATGCAGATGACACCACCCTTATGGCAGAAAGTGAAGAGGAACTAAAAAGCTTCTTGATGAAAGTGAAAGAGGAGAGCAGAAAAGTTGGCTTAAGGCTCAACATTCAGAAGATGAAGATCATGGCATCTGGTCCCATCACTTCATGGGAAATAGATGGGGAAACAGTGGAAACAGTGTCAGACTTTATTTTTTGGGGTCCAAAATCACTGCTGATGGTGACTGCAGTCATGAAATTAAAAGGCGCTTACTCCTTGGAAGGAAAGTTATGACCATCCTAGATAGCATATTCAAAAGCAGAGACATTACTTTGCCAACAAAGGTCCATCTAGTCAAGGCTATGGTTTTTCCAGTGGTCATGTATGGAAGATGAGAGTTGGACTGTGTAGAAAGCTGAGCGCCAAAGAATTGATGCTTTTGAACTATGGTGTTGGAGAAGACTCTTGAGAGTCCTTTGGACTGCAAGGAGTTCCAACCAGTCCATTCTGAAGATCAGCCCTGGGATTTCTTTGGAAGGAATGATGCTAAAGCTGAAACTGGTACTTTGGCCACCTCATGCGAAGACTTGACTCATTGGAAAAGACTCTGATGCTGGGAGGGACTGGGGGCAAGAGGAGAAGGGCATGACAGAGGATAGATGGCTGGATGGCATCACTGACTCAATGGACATGAGTCTGAGTCAACTCCGGGAGTTGGTAATGGACGGGGAGGCCTGGCGTGCTGCGATTCATGGGGTCACAAACAGTCAGACACAACTGAGCGACTGAAGTTAACTGAACTGAACTGAAGAAAAATATGTACAAAATTTTAAAGAAAGACAGCATAAAGCATAATATAAAAATCACTAAAAAATCCCAAAGACTTAGACATGAATATGGTAGCAGGTTGATTGTATTCCTTTCAGCCCCTCTCTCCAGCTATCTGTACTTGCACATGCTATTTATCTGATGACCTATTATTTTGCATATTTGCAAATATACTTTACATGTGGTTTTATCAATTGCATTATACATTATATAATCATCGTTTCCCCACATAACAGACTCATTTACTAACTAGAATAGTTGCTATTACCACCTATTAGAGATTTCTTAACTTCTTGAAACAAATTTAAAAAACTTTATTATTGTCTCATATATCATAGTTTGGGGTCATTCATGTCTTCAGTTATAAATGGGAATCCTCTGCAAGTATTTTAAGATAAGATTTCATAATTTAGGAAAAATGTCTCTGAAGACACATTCTCACTCAAGAAGATGCTTATGTATTACCTCATATTCAACAAATGCTCACTATTGAAGTATTCAGACACAATTCATGCGTTTTTTAAGATGTGGAAAAAGAAAGTGGAAGAAGCTGTGGCCATAAGGGACCATTGACTTTACTTTCTTTTTATGTTCTTTGTGTTCATTTTTCGATTGCCAGGTAACAAATTATTGTTAAAATTTCAGCTTAAAGCAGCACGCATTTTATTATCTCACAGATTCTATAGGTCAGAAGTCTGGACAGGAATTAACAGGAATTAACTGCTTCAAGGTCTCATCTGGCTATAATCGGTGTCAGTCACAACTGCATTCTCATCAGAGGTTTCAACTGGGGAAAAGATTTATTTCCAAGATCCTTCAGTTTCTTGGCTAAATTCATTCACTTGAAGCTGAAGAACTGACGGTTTTAGTTTTTTGCTGGCAGACACCCTCCCTTTTGAGACTGCCTATAATTTCTTACCATACAGCCTTCTCTAATATGATCACTTACATCATGGTGGCTTTCTTTTTCAAAGCAAGCAAAGAGAGACTAGCAAGATAGAGCCTTACGTAATGTTTAATACAGTCATGGGAATGACATCTTTGACTTTTGCCACATTCTGTTGATTAGAAGCAAATCACAGATCCTACTCCCACTCAAGGGTTTGAACACTAGAAGACAGAGATTATTGGGGCCATCTTAAGAGCTGTCCCCATAAATGATTTTTAAAATTTTAAGTGATTTTCAAAATTCTACAATAAATATGTATTATGTTTGCAACATGAAAAAGAATAAAAATAAAAAAGCAAAAAAAAGAGCCCACATACAAAAATAAACAAAGGAACTTATATCTTTAACACAACAATGAAATAATTTATAAGATGATAATGATATTAAAAAGTACCATTTACAAATAGCTTAAGAAATATCAAACACATAGGAATAAATCTAACAAATGGTATGATAGATAGCTACATTGAAAAATACAAAATATTACTCAGAGCAATTTTAAAAGACCTCAGTAACTAAAGATGTTTTACGTAACAGAATGGAAAAATTCAACATTTATATGTATAAATCTCTCTAAACTGACACATAGTTTTAATGCATATCAATTAAAATTTCAGAAGCAATATGCATGTATATGTGTATGAGTCTGTAAGTTAACAAACTGATTCTATAAACTTAAATGCAAGCATGAATAAATTGGTATAGCCAAGACAATCTTGAAGCAGAAGAACTAGATTGAGGAAGTTCACTAGACTCTAATATTTACTATAAAGATACAACAATGAAGATAATGTGGTATTGGTGTGTAGGTAAACAAACAGGCCAAAGGAATGAAATCATGAGTCCAGAAATAGACTTGTATGTGGAAGATAACTTGATTTGTATCAAATGCACCACAACACTTCACTGAATGTTGGGGGGTGGGAGTGGTCTTTTCAAGCCATGGTGCTGAAACAAATAGACAGATACTCACATGGAAAAATAAATGTCTTGACCTCTACCTTATTCCATACACAAAAAGTAATTCAAATTGAACCATATATCTAAAAGTCATGCTAATAAAGCTTTTAGAAGAAAACATTAGAATATATATCATAATATTGAGGAAGATGGAACAGAACATTAAAGTAAGAATTTACAGATTAGACTTCATTAAAATAAAGCAGTTCTGATGAGTAAAAGACATTATTAGGAAAGCAAATACACAAAGCACAAATAGGGAGATGAGAGATGGAAATCTGATAAATGACTTAAATACCTAGTGTGTGTGTGTGTGTGTGTGTGTGTGTGTGTATGAAAAGTGAAGTCGCTCAGTCGTGTCCGACTCTTTGTGACCCCGTAGACTGTAGCCTACCAGGCTCCTCCGTCCATGGGATTCTTCAGGCAAGAATACTGGAGTGGGTTGCCATTTCCTTCTCCAGGGGATCTTCCCGACCCAGGGATTGAACCCAGATCTCTCACATCGTGGGCAGACACTTTAACCTCTGAGCCACCCCAGGGAATCCTTAAAATTCCACCAGGGAATCATACATATATATATAAATGCTACAAATACAAACTTTCAAAACCTAACATAAAATGATAGGCAGCAGGCTTGAACTGACATCACACAAAATAAGATCTCCATATGGCTAATCAACATTGACAAGGTGGTCAACATTGTTAGTCACCAGGGGATTGCAAATAAAAGCATAATTAGAGCAGTATACATCCACTTGAATGGCTAACATTAAAAATACTGAAAGATAAATAATGGCAAGTTACTAAGTAATTAGAACTCTCACACATTGATAGTGGAAATGTAAATTAGTTCAATCACTTTGAAGAGCTCTTTGGTTGACTCTATGAAAGCTAAACATACATCATCAAACGTATCAAAATTTCTACTCCTATCTGAGATAAATGTGCCTATGTCTACCAAAATTCATGTGTAAAAATATTCCTCACAGTGTTATTAAAAAATCTTTAAAAAGCAGTCACAAAATGCAAACAACTCAAATGTACACCAAGAGGAGAATGGATAAACAAGTTGTAGAATACTTATACAATGGAAATTCAACTCGGCAAGAAAAACATACACACCACTATTATACACAGCAACGTGGACAAAGCTTAGAAACATTGTTAAGGGAAAAAGACCAAACACAAAAGAATACACACTGCGGTATTCCATTTATATGAAGTTTAAGAACACAGACAATCTATATGATAGAACTCATAATAGTGTTAATTCTGGGGAGGGTATCATTGACTGCTAAGGAGCATGAGGCAAACTTTTGAGGTGAAATCTTGGTCTGAGTAATGCTTAAATGAGTGAGTGGAAATAATCAAAAATCAACCAAGATGCACAGTTGAAACCTGTATACTTTACTGTATGTAAATGAACCACTTCAAAGTAAGAGACAAAACTGTCCATTCACATCAGTCTCCAGACATCACTGCATTACAAGTACCAGGGCCATTCCTCAGTCTTCACATTAATTTGTAATCTTATTTGACCTTCAACAGTCCTAATTCTTTTTTGAAAAGTCATAGTTTTCAATATTTTGCTAATTTCTGAACTTTAAGTTATCCTCTATGAATAAGACAATACTATGATTTGTTTTTCATCCTGGTGAAGAAAAATTGCATTGTATTTTCATCCTGGCTGTGCCCTACTGCTCAAATCCTTCCTGGCTTCTGAAATTAGTAATCATCTTCTCCATTCTTTCTACTCAACAGCTAAGATATCTGAGGTCTAAAAGCTTACACAATCAGTACAGACTAATAAGACAAATAAATTACAGGCAGGAAATAGGTATAGAATCCTGGTTAATTGAACTTTTGTGACCGATATGAAGCAAATCACATTTATTGAATGAATGGCAAGGCAGATGTATTTTAGAAATATATTATTTACATTTTGAATGTTTTTTTAAAATGTCAGGAATATATATTAGCATCCATTACTTTTAGGTTAATTGTAAATCAGAAGTGGGATTTCCCTGGTGACTCAATGGTAAAGAATCTGCCTGCCAATGTGGGAGACATGGGTTTGATCCTTAGGTCAGGAAGATTCCCTGGAGAAGGAAATTGCAACCGACTCCAGTATTTTTGCCTAGGAAATTCTATGATCAGAGGGGCCTGATGTGCTACAGTCCATGGGGTTGCAAAAGAATGTGACACGATTGAGCACCTAAACAACAATACGACTAAGTACTCTCAAAATGTTTACAGAACACATAGCTCATTTTTTCAACAGGAAGGTCCTGAGATAATACAACTCTGCCTATAAAGTCTGGAGTAGAAGAAAAGAGAGCAGCAGAAGTACAAGAAAAGTAGAAGGGCTTCTACTATAATTTTAAGAGATGATCATTTTAGAGAGATGAAGCCTGGCATTTAGAAATTAAAATGAATTACTAATTTATCATCAGTAAACTATATTAATGTCAATCAAAGAGTATGTTCAAACACTAATTCTCCATGTTTCTAATTCAAACGTATCTATCTGAACAATACAAATAAATTATGTTTATGCAGTTTAATTTCTTTATCTCAAAACATTTTCCATACTGACATATATCAATTGTTAAATTACTCATTCAATAATTGATTATGTACCTATCGTCTGTCTTCCATGAATTTATAGAAATAAGCTGCTATAAATATAAATCTAAGATGTCTACAAGTGACTTCCATTCTCGGCAGCTAACGCAATATCAGCAATGACAATTAAAAAGAGTTCTTTGGTGTTCCCTTGTTTCAAGGAGGGAATCTGGACAGTTAATCAGTGAAGACTGGTGGTAAGTGGTGCGTTTCACCAAGGGTTAGATTACCCTTACTTCTGTAATATGCCCCATGGCAAACTAACAGGTGTCATTGTGTATCAAGTTAAAAATAAATGGAGGTGCCTTATGTTAAACATAATCTAGATATTACCCATGTTGCTGATGTCCTGTTCAAATCTAAAAAATTTCCATTATCAACACACAAAAAAGGTTAGAATCTAGTACGAAAGTGAAAGTCGCTCAGTTGTGTCTGACTCTGTGATCATATGGACTGTATAGCCCATGGAAATCTCCAGGCCAGAATACTGGAGTGGGTAGCCTTTCCCTTCTCCAGGGGATCTTCCCAACCCAGAGGTCAAACTCAGGTCTCCCTCATTGCAGGCGGACTTTTTACCAGCTGAGCCACAAGGGAAGCCCAGAATCTAGTATCATACCTCTGAAATTATACTCGGAGGAACTTGGACCCAAAGGAAAATCCATATCAGTGGGTCTCAAACTTAGCTATCCATTGTCATTATTTGGGCATTATTAAATTAGAATAAGTCTTTGTATCTCAACCATTAATTGTTTCTATTTAATTTGGTCTTGGATGAGGACCACACATCGATCTCTATTTTTATAATATTCCCATGCCAGGCCTGAGAATCATTTTTCCATGTGAAGAAAATGAAGTTAAAAGATTATTTAAACGGTTTGACTCAGGATGTCATATCAAGTAAGAAACCAAAAGTAACAAGGGCAGAAGAAACAAAGAAGTACATCTCCAATCATGTCCAAATCACCCTTTCTTTCTGGAAATCAGCAAAAACAATATAAGAAATTAAGTAACAGATATGCTGGTGAGTTTTTATTTTAAAAACATCAAACATAGAGCAAAGCAATAAATAAAAATGAAAAAGAGCACTGGTTTAAAGAAATATGTAGTCAGAAACACTCTAGTAATTTTTTACAGTGCTATAACCACCATAATCTAATAATACTACAATACTATGTGAAAGTCACTCAGTCATGTCCAACTCTTTGTGACTCCATGCACTATATGGAATTCTCCAGGCCAGAATACTGGAGTGGGTAGCTGTTCCCTTCTCCAGGGGATCTTCCCAACCCAGGGATCGAACTCAGGGCTCCCACATTGCAGGCAGACTCTTTACCAGCTGAACCACTAGGGAAGCCCAAGAATACGGGAGTGGGTAGCCTATTCCTTCTCCAGAAGATCTGCTCGACCCAGAAATCGAACCTGGGTCTCCTGCATTGCAGGTGATTCTTTACCAGCTGAACTACCTGGGAAACTCACGATACAATAAAGACTTAATTACAATAATCCCATAATAACACAATCTCCTCTAATGGGTATCTGTCAATCTAAAAAGAGAAGCAAGTAAAGCTAATTAAGGTTTTGACTAGAGCCTTCAAGAAGTACCATGGAAAGTTAAATTTAAATCCCTGAGGTGATCTTTTTTTTTTTTTTTCCTGAGGTGATCTTTTGACCTTTGGTTTTCAGAATTCTTATCAGTGTAATTGGAAGCAGGGTTTTGTGGACAGCAGATAAATTAGGAAGGATCCCCAAAGTGCTATATTACTAAGGACCACAGTCTGCACTTAACAAGGAGACATATCCAAGTGAAAATATGTCCTAACTGGCCTGACTATAAGTGTATTGTAGAGCAGGGGTTCTTATATTTTAACATGCATCAGAATCACCTGGAAGGTTTGCTAAAATGCAGATTGCTAACTCCAGAGTTTCTGACTTAGTAGGCACTGGTTAGACCCCACAATCTGTATTTCTGAAACGTCCATGTGTGACACTATAGCTGCTTATTGGGAGATCACTCTGACAGAGAGCATTTACAAAGGCTTTAAGCTGATCTCTGGTACTTGAGAACTAGAGCAACTTAATCCACTTTCTGTTTATGCTGAATCATGGAAATTCTAAGGAACTTCCACTATTCTAATTCCACAGTTCTAAGGAACTTGTGGCAAGACAACGTCTCCCATGGATGACTCCCCCTACAGACCCTCTGCTTATCCAGAAGATTATCCAGAAGAGCTCTAATTCATGATTAGCCCTACTGACCTGTACTCATATTTGCCTAGAGGATGAAAAGTGAGGAGTGTTCACTAGCATTATATTCCATCAGTTGTTTCTATTTCTTGTGTAAACAGAATAAGTTAAACATTTGGGAGAGAAAAAATTTCAGAAGGTCATTTTAATTCTATGAAGGAAATGTAACCAATGGCACCCAGATTCTTTAACGAGGGCAATGATCTTGGGTTAACCTTTCTCACAGTGATTTCCTCTTCTCTGGGAACAGCCCCACATTAAAGAGGAATGGATCCCAAATAGCCATACTTTTACCTGATCCTCCCCCTAGGTATATCTGATTAGTGCTGCACTGAGCAGTTATATATCTATCAGTAGATATTTTCTAGATTTTTAAATGGAACTGTGAGTCAATCTTTCTTTGAAGGAAAATGATGAAAGCTGTAAAACTCAGATGCTGAGTGAAGGAGGTTGTGTTTCCCAGCATGATGATCATGATGAACAGGATAGATGCCATATTCCCCAGCATGTGGTGGAAGATGGTTCACACTGATAAAAAACTGCACTGACAATATTGGGAAGGAAAACTATCCAGATAGGGAGGGAGAGGAAATGAGAGAGGAGGAGATCCAGCAGACTTCAATCATCTATTTACAGTAGTTCGTGATGTTCAATTACATAATTTCCCAGACTATCAGCTGATGATTTAACCCTTTTCTGAGCATCAGATTGTATTAGGTTTTTGTTTGTTTGTTTGTTTTTGAGTTGGTTGTTCTTACTTGCAATTTAATTCAAGAGATCCTTCATGTTATTAAGCTTAAGTCAAGAGGGCTTCCCCAAGCTTCCCTTATGGCTCAGACGGTAAAGATTCCACCTGCAATGCAGGAGACCTGGGTTTGATCCCTGGGTTGGGAAGATCCCCTGGAGGAGGGCATGGCAACGCACTTCAGTATTTTTGCCTGGAGAATCCTCATGGACAGAGGAACCTGGTGGGCTACAGTCAATGGGGTCACAAAGAGTCGGACATGACTGAGCGACTAAGCACACAAGAGGTTGCTGCTTAAAAAAAGAAAGTCGTTTAAGTTAAAGTTCTTAGAGTCAGTGGGGAAAGAAGAAAGAAAATAGAGGAAAATGGAGTAGTAGATCTGTGTTTGCTACATCTAGAAAAAAATCCTATAGATGAGTGTGAGACAAATGGAAAAATTCAAGAGCAGAAGGCCCTTTCTTGTTCCATAATTGATATTTTATAGAAGATTCTTTGTAGTGCATTGTGCATCAACTTGTTATGTGTGAAACAGGCTAAGGAGCAAGCAGCATGGCCAGGGATAGAAGGACTTTAGTTAGTCCTTCTGAACTTGATGTAGTTCTAGTGGGATATGGATAGTTAGTTGAAAGCCAGCAGACTTACCATAGATCTACTGCAATGAGAAAAACATGACCCTTTCCTAGATACTAGAGTTCCAGTCATACAGTCTGGATGGAAATAGAGATTCAGGTTAACAGACTGTGAAGAGTGAGCAGTCTCAAAAAGCGAATCATGACTATTGCTACCTTGAGCACTGTTTTAGCCAAAAGTATGGACTGCAAAGTAACCAGGCAAAGCCTATGGCATCAGAGACCAGTAGAGCACCCACAGGCAATCAAGGAAGACATGGTTGTTCACTGGGGAACAGAGCAGCAAGCCTGATAAGTTGTTCCTCTCCCTCTAGAACAGACATATTCTTGAAAAGAAGCTAAGAAGGGCACTGGAGTATTAAGAAATCAGAGCACTCGGGAGAGACTGCTTACATGATCAGAGCAGGATATGTTTTAACAAATATGTCTAAAATTAAATTGTCCCCTCCTCTGTCTACCTCTCTTCCCAATAACCAAGAGAAAGAAACTTGGGATAAAGTTTACATCATTTATATCATTCTACTTTGCATATGGAAATGTGGTGTGACCAAAAATCAAGTTGTTTTGTCTCTAATTTGATGTTTGTGATTGACTACGCTGCATGTTCTTATAGCAGTGTTTAATTTAAAACTGTCTGTTATGATAATCCAATGTATCTTTTGTGTAACACTCAGTCTCTTTTGGATAAAATGTACAGTCTCCTTGGCATCCTTTTCCTCTAGTCTTTCTACATTGATGGCATTAACTTTGCAGGGGAGGATGTATCTTACAAGTTTTCTGTCAGAACAGAATCCATAGGCACAGTGTGCCCTGGCTGCTCTTGTCACTAGGTCATGTCCCCTGACCACCTGGGGTTGATGCCACTCAAATTCTTGCCCTCCCCAAAGCTTTTTCAGAGTTTGGTGGTGATTGCTAGATGACAACATTTGACTTGACTCCCTACAGCTCTCTCTGACTTACCTGCCACCTTCTTGCCACCCTTTTACATCCTATCTTTTCCTTTTATCTTTTCAGTCTCACCTGGGTCTGGGGAAGGGCTAACTTTTCTATACTCCCATTGTATATACGTCTACCCTATAACAACACACCTCATGACTTTTCTGCCATAGGGGTAAAGAATATCTTCTTTAGCGTGATAGACCTCTTCAAGCTGGTTCTTTGAGCCGTGGACATTGATATATTAAAGTCAGAGCCAAAATATATTTTAAATTCTTTTAAACAGTTCCATTTTTGAATGTCAGAAGCTGAGTTTCTAAAAAGTCCTTCTTTGACATTCTTTAAAATTTGTAGTTTCCTTTGTAGCTAGATGAATGCTAGGGGCCAAATAGTAAAAAAATAATATAAGAAAAGGTAAAAGCAAAAGGCACATTCATGATTTGAAATATGATATTTATTATATTATTGTGGTGGCAGAATAAAAGACTCCAAGGATGTTTTTGTTCCAATCCCTAGAACTTGTGAATATGTTAGGTTACATGGCAAAGGAGAATCAAGGTCTCAAGTGGAATCAAGGTTGCTAATCAGATGACCTGAAAACAGGGAGACTATCCTGGATTATTTGGGTTATCCCAGTGTAAGAGTTCTTAAAAGTGGAAGGGGGAAGCAGAAGCTGAGGTCAAAGTGATGCTACGTGAGGAAGACTCAACCTACTACTGCTGGTTTTAAAGGCGGAGAAAAGGGCCATGAGCCAAGGGATATCGGCTGTCTTTCAAGGCTGGAAAAGACAAAGAAATGGGTTCTTCTCTAAGGCCACCAGTAAGGCATGTAGCCCTGTTAATACTTTGATTTTATCCCAATGAGATTCATGTAGGACTTCTGAACTCTAGAGCTGAACAGTAATAAGCTCCTGTTGAAGCCACAAAGTTCAAGATAATTTGATACAGCAAAAATAGAAAAGCAATATTGTTACTTAAACTGGAAACTGGACTGATAAGCCTAAAGTAGCTCTTATCCTACCTCTCAGTTACTTTGTATCCCCTGTTGCTTCTATTCTGACCATTTCTTTAATAATTAATTATAACTCCTAGATTTAAAGCCTATAGTAGTGAGGAGGAACACAAAGACTAAAATATTAGTTTTCTTGTTTGAAAGTAACTCCAAACAATAACACAGGGAAGAAAATATTTTAAACTGATAGTACACATGAGTCTTTTAAAATTACATCCTCAACTAAATGAGCCATGCCCATCTTTGTCTTCTGTTACCAGCAACAACTGAGAGCTGACATGGTTTAAAATAAACCATGTTCTCAGGCTTCTGAGCTACTGCTGACTATATTATGGCTGGTGTGCTGCTCCTGCTGGGTCAATGGACAGCTGCTATTTTATTATTTGCAGACTCCTGGGCTACATTTTAAGCATGGAAAACACTGTGCAGGGCTGATATTTTCTGTGCTCTATGATCTGTTCACTGAGTAAATTCTTAGACAATGAGATTGTATTTCTTTGGCAGAAAGTAAACATTCACGATAACTCATGTCAGGGAAAAATTCTGTACAAAGCTTGAATAGGAAAACGGTGGCAAATGAAAATGTGAGTCGGTCCTGCCAAATACAACACCAGTGTTAATGTGGATATAGAAGACAGCATTGCTACTGACTAAGTGGGCTTTATAGTGTAAGGCAGACTAATCTAGGTATTTGTTATAAAAGCAGAGATTATTGTGGTTGGCCTCTTATGCTCTTTGAATGCCGCAATAAAGTAGAGACTAGTGCTTAATGATTCTTTATAATGGCAATGACGAAAGTGACAGGTGGCAGCAAATTGGAATAGTAGCTATTTTAGATCAAGATGGATAGCTTTCTACATTTAGGTGGGAATGGATGTATAGATTATTGGTTTGGCCAGATTTCAATGATTATAGATTATTTTACAGTTGTTGTGATAATGAAAGAAGATAGGTAGGCAGGAAACAGTTTACAAATTTGAGAATTGTTTCAATGTGAAATGAGCAAATATATAACCCACGAAATAAACTGAATAGTAGAAAAGGCTTCAGAAAACCAAATAAACTCAGGCAATCATCCTTGAAATTTTATATAAGTAACTGTCAAAGGCACAGAATTGCTTCAAGATGGATTTATTTACTCAACAAATATGAATTACACACTTGTCCTGTGCCTATCCCCCTGCTAAACACTGGGGATACTAAGATGAATTCTGACAGGGACCTTCCCTATGAGAACAATGGGGAGGGATCAGACATATACATAAGTACTTTTTGGTATGGACATTGGGATATGCATTTATGCAAAGACAGTTGCATCAAGTGAGTTGAGATGACTATGGTGCATAGGGCACCTATGAAGTCACAACAGATGAGAAATTAAAACTAGGCTATAAACAAAGGAGGAATATAAATCTGGTGGTCTTTTTGATCAAAATTCTAAGAACATAGCTAAAAATGGGAAAGATAATATTCCTAAATGCACGTTCAATCATCAGCAATTATAGGAGTTTGATGAATTTTTGGCCTCAGAAGTTAAAATTCTACCTTAGAAATTGAATTAAATGGCTCAATGAAAACTGTATAAACCTTTGACACAAAGTATTTAAATGCATAATATTGAGCCTCCCTCAGATATTTCACAAAACAATACTGAATGCAGGCTGACAGCTCTCTAACTGCAGCGTTGACAAGATTTTTGACAAATATAGCTACTACCTATTATGTGTGAAAGTACAGCCTGCAATCCTTTCAGTACAGAGAAAAATATATGTAGTGAGGCAGGCCTGGAACAAGGTGTTGGGGAGTGGGAAAAGCGGGAGAGAAAGGCTTGGTAAGACTTAATATTAAAAATCAGATTGAAAGATTCATTTTCTGATCAAAACAAGATAAACTATCCTGTTCAATAAGGAAAAAGATGTCAACGTTTAAATGTCAGCTCTATGGAAACCTCAATATTTTTAAAATTTAAATGGTTCATTTAAATCTTGCAGTACTATTATTCTCCTATCACTCTTTAACCTGGAATCATAAACCATGATTAATATCAAAAGCTATCTACAGACTCAAAGCAATCCCTACCAAAATTCCAATGGCATTTTTCACAAAAATAGAAAAAAATCTGAAAATTTTCATGGAACCACAAAAGACCCCAAGTAGCTAAATTCTCAGAAAGGAGAACAAAACTGGAGGCATCAAATTTTCTGATTTCAAACCATATTATAAAGCTATAGAACTAAAAACAGGAATAGTATTGGCATAAAAGCAGACAAACAGATCAATGGAGCAGAACAGACAGCTCAGAAATAATCCTATGTATATACGGTTAATTAACTTTTGACAAAGGAGCCAAGAATATACAATTGGGAAAGGACAATCTCTTCAATAAACGGTACTGGGAAAATGGGACAAGCACATGCAAAAGAATGAAACCGCACTACTAGCTTATACCATACACAAAATCCAACTCAAAATAGATTCAAGATTGAATCTAAGACCTGAAGCCATAATACTCCTTGAAGAAAATCTATGGAGTAAGCTCTTTGCCATTAGTTTTGGCAATTACATTTTGGATTTGACACCAAAAGCAAAAATAAGCAAGAGAGACCACAAACTAAAAGGCTTCTGCTCAACAAAATGAAAAGGCAGCCCATGGGATGGGAGAAAATATTTGCAAACCACATATTAGGTTGATTAAGAAGTAACTGCAATTTTGGACTGTGACTTTTAAATCACTATAACCAGGCTCAAACACATCTTTATTAATCAAAATAGGAACCATACAATCAACATATTTTTGCCAACAAGAAATAAATTTGCTTCTTCCTGTAGCAAAAAATCCATGTTCTGAGATTCGATGAGCTCTCAGTAAGCTTTTTCTGCTTCCTGCTGATGTCGAAGCATTTTCCCTGCAAAAAGTTGTCAAGATGCTTAAAGAAGTGGTTGTCCATTAGCAAGAGGTCAGGTGAAATGGTAGCTGAAGCAAAACTTTGTGGCCCAATTCATTCAACTTTTGAAGCAATGGTTGTGTGATGTGTGATCAGGCGTTTTCGTGGAGAAGAATTAGGCCCATTCTGTTGACCAATGCCAGCTGTCGGTATAGTAGTTTTCAGTATGTCTCATTGATTTGCTGAACATACTTCTCATATGTAATGGGTTTGCTGGAATTCAGAAAGCTATAGTGGATCTGACAAGCAGCAGATCACCAAACAGGGACCATGACTTTTTTTTTAGGTGCAAGTTTGACTTTAGGAAGTGCTTTGGAGCTTCTCGGTCCAACCACTGAACTTGATGTTGCTGGTTGCTGTATAAAATGCACTTTTCTTTGCATGTCACAATCCCAACAAGAAATTGTTCATTGCATAAAATAAGAGAAGATGCCACTTCAAAATGATGATTTTTTTTGTTTGTTTGTTTTGATTTAGGGTCAGCTCATGAGACACCACTTAACGAGTCTTTTCATCTTTTCAATTTGCTTCCAATGCTGAATGATCACAGAATGGTCAATGTTGAGTTCTTGGGCAACTTCTCATGTAGTTCTTAGAGAAGCAGTTTTGATGATCCTCTCAACTGGTCATTGTCAACTTCTGATGGCTAGCCACTGCAGTCCTCATCTTCAAGGTTCTCATCTCCTTAGCAAAACTTTTTGAACCACTGCTACACTGTACATTCGTTACCAACTCCTGCACCAAATGCATTGTCGATGTTGTGAGTTGTCTCCATTGCTCTACAACCCATTTGAACTTGAATAAAAAAATCACTGGAATTTGCTTTTTTGTCTAACATCATTTCTATAGTCTAGATAAACAGCAAGTAATGTCATTAGCAAAAAAGCATAAAGTGAGAAATATGTACTAAAATGATCTATAACATAACCACGTTTATTTAAGAATGTGTTCCCATATCAAACTGCAAATTTCAAAAATGCAAAACTGCAATTACTTTTGCAGCAGTCTAATATCTGATAAGGGGTTAATATCTCAAATATACAATGAACTCATATAATTCAATAGCAGAAAACCCAATGACCTAATTTAAAAATGGGCAAAGGATTTAAGTAGACATTTTCCCAAAGAAAACATAAAAGTGGCCAATAGGTTTATGGAAAGGTATTCTATATCACTATCATCAGATCAGATCAGATCAGATCAGTCGCTCAGTCGTGTCCGACTCTTTGCGACCCCATGAATCGCAGCACGCCAGGCCTCCCTGTCCCTCACCAACTTCCAGAGTTCACTCAGACTCATGTCCATCAAGTCAGTGATGCCATCCAGCCATCTCATCCTCTGTCGTCCCCTTCTCCTCCTGTTCCCAATCCCTCCCAGCATCAGAGTCTTTTCCAATGAGTCAACTCTTGGGAAATGCAAATCAAAACCACAATGAGATATCGCTCACAACTGTTAGGATGGCTACTGTCTAAAAGACAAGAGATAACAAATACTAATGAGAATGTAGAGAAAAGGGAACTCCTACCTTTTGTACCTCGTAAAGGGAACTTTCTACAAGGTACAAAGTGTAACTTGTACACAGTTGGCAGAAATGTAAACTGGTTCAGCCATTACAAAAAATATTATGGAGGTTTCTCAAGAAATTTAAAATAGAACTACCATTGATCTAGAAATTTCACTTCTGGGTATACATTCAAAGGAAATAAAACCATTATCCTAAAGAGGTATCAGTACTCTCATGTTCATTACTGCAATGGTCACAATAGTCAAAATACAGAAACAATCTAAGTGTCCATCAATAGATGAAAAGATCAAGAAAATGTGGTGTGTGTGTACTGCTGCTGCTAAGTCGCTTCAGTCGTGTCCGACTCTGTGCGACCCCATAGACGGCAGCCCACCAGGCTCCCCCCGTCCCTGGGATTCTCCAGGCAAGAACACTGGAGTGGGCTGCCATTTCCTTCTCCAGGTGTGTGTGTACATTCAGCCTTAAAAATAGAAGGAAATCCTGTCATTTTTGACAACATGAATGAAACTTGGAGGGCATTATCCTAAGTGAAATAAGCCAAACAGAGAAAGACAAATATTCCATGATACCACTTCATGTGGAAGTTTTTTTTTTAAAGGTAAATAGAAACAGAGGAGAGAAAGGTGTTTGTCTAAAATGGAAAAAATATGGAGAGATTAATAAAAGATTACAAACCTGCAGTTATAAATGAATAAGGTCAGAGGATATAATATATGACATGGTGACCACAGTTGACAGCACTGTATTGTATAATTAAAATTTGCTAAGCATGTAAGCAAACAAAAGAGTAAATATGAGGTGATGGATGTGTAACTTAACTCAGTGAGGGGAATTCTTTCACAATACATACATATATCAAATCATCACATCACATAATTTAAATGTTACAACTTTATTTGTTATTTATACCTCAATAAAACTGAGGCTTCCTTGGTGGTTCAGGGGAAAAATTCTACCTGCCAATGCAGGAGATGCAAATTTGATACCTGAGTCAGGAAGATCTCTTGAAGGAGGAAATGGCAACCCACTCCAGTATTCTTGCCTGGGAAATCCCATGGATGGAGGATCCTGGCGGGTTACAGTCCAAGGGGTCACAAAGAGTCGGACACAACTTAGCAACTGAGCATGCACACACACAAACTGGAAAAAAAGAGACACAGAGCTGGATGCTGAGAGACAGAGTTGGCAGTGTATGAGCTGGCTAGAGTGAATTGGAGGATTTATGTTTTGTTATTGGGCATCTATAGAAGAGGATTCTAGTTGCAGAAGCACGTAGGGAACCTCTTTTTCAACTCTGGTCCTTAACTTGCTTGCAATTACAAAGGAGATAACTATCAGAGGAAGAAGAGGATGTACACAGCATAATCAGTCAAAAATAGTTAGCATATATATATATATATTTGTGACTGAAGTCACTATTTTGAAGAAATTTTTTTCAATATAAAAATACAACAGTAAAGAAGATGAAAAGAATATATTTGGTATCTATCTATACAAATAAAAGGTGGCAGAGTGGTAAAACAGTCCACCTGCCAATGCAGAAGATGCAGGAGACACAGGTTCAGTCCCTGGATTGGGAAGATCCCCTGGAGAAGGAAATGGCAACCCACTCTAGTAGTCTTGCCTGGGAAATCCCATGGACAGAGGAGAATGGCAGGCTCTAGTCCATGGGCTCACAACACATTGGGCACAACTGAGCAACTGAGCACACATGGATACAAATAAAACTGCTACATGTCCTTGGTTTGAAGCCTAGCCAGAAAAAGCAAAGCCTCAAAAGGGACACAGTATGTCAGCACCACAGGGTACTAACAGCTTGGAGGAATATTAACTACACTCAAGAAAAATAATAAAAATGCTGGATGAACCCCATAGTGTCAAATTCTCTACTTTCCTTACCCAAGTGCTTGTTACATAACACTCAGACCAAAAAAAAAAAAAAAAAAAAAATGACATCAGTTATCCACTAAAAAATAAGCATAAAACTCTCAAACATTAAAAAAATACCTTTGAAGCAAGATGCCCAATATATTGGCTGACCTCTGCAGTACAGATTCCTTAATTAATGTCCAAACTTTGTGTGATGTTGTTTTTGGGCATCTGTCTTTGCTTAGTCTGAACCTGCTGAGTCTTATCATGCCCTTGTCATGCACTGGTTTGGCCATGACTCTTCCTAAATCACTCAGGAGAATCTGAACCTCACCTCCTATTGCTAAGCAATGTCCTGATACCCCAAGGTTAGACATAGCCTGTCATTTCCCACAGTGACAAATGCAGAATATTATGTTGCTTCAAAGGGCAAAACTTTATTCAAAACGTGGATGTTCCCAGGAGACATTCTACTCAACATGAGGATTGACCTTCTATGAAAGAAAGTCATCTGACAGTTGAAAGAAATGCTTTGCAAAAGCATGAACTCCTTGAAACTGGAAGTATATAAAGGGAAGCTGGGTTGCCATCTGTCCAGGATATAATATGAATTCCAACCTTGGGAGGGAGTTTGACTCAAAGACATCTGAGTGCAGCTTTCTCCTTTAATAATTTTATCATTCTAATTCAATCACTTTAATTGCCATGTCTTTATGAAATCTGGATCATCTCTTATTTTTAATGATTATCTACTTTGGAACTGCACTTGCTAGTTAAAAGACAGTATAATCTCTTCACACTGGGAGAGGACTTATTAGTAACATTCATATTGAAACTGGAATAATTTCTTTGGAAGAATTTATAGTTTTTAATTTCTACATTTGGAAAAGCATCTCTCAGTATAAAATGATGAATGGGCAAGATTTCATTAGATATACTCGGTTGAGGCAACTCTGAGCAATATGCCAAAAAACTCCAGGGAGAACACTGGCAAATACATCACTACAGAGATGGTGTTTGTAGTAAACTGATTTTAACTTTGCAGTTACTTTTTCCTTTCAAACATTAAAAACCATTTAATATAGGTTTATTTTTGCTTATACAGCATCTATACCCTAACCACCACTCTGAAGTTATTATTAGTGGCATTACAAGAAAATAGGATCTGTGCTTTTTAGCAGCACGTTCTTCCTTCAGTTCCACCCCGTCATTTTCTCTGAAGTGATAGGAATGCTACCTATATTTTTTTTCTTTCAGCAGCAAAGAATTTCAGCTGCTGAACACCCTTAGGGCCCAAAGCATTGTTTTTATTCACCGATTAAGAATAAGAAAGAAAATATGATGATTCAGCACAACTGTATCTATGAACACTTCGCTTCGAGTACTAGAAAACATTTCACTTAGGTATATGTGCTATAGACTTCTGGTTACCTTTCTTTAAAAAAGAAAGAGAAAAACGGATTTTTCTAGTTGGTTCATTGTTGTATATGCGTATGTATGTGTGTAGAGCAGTATATTTTTATTATGTATTCTCAGTTCTGCATCTGCTGAATTTATTTTCTCCTGTTTTATGTTGAAATCTTCAAATATTATGCAAAAAGGGAATTTAGATATTAGCATAAATATAAAGCTGCTTTCTAGCCAAAAATATCTTTCAATGCCATGTGGTGTATACTTACAGGATCCTAGTACCTGAGAGCTTTATATGCTCAGCACTATACTTCTGATGTACAACTGCAAGAAGATGCAGAATACAGTTTTTTACTTATCTCTTTGGCTGAAATACTTCATAATTTAAAAGAGAAAGTAATAATTGATTATTACTTAACATTCTCTAGAACAGAAAAAAAACATGAAAAAAAAATAAGCCAAAGTACATTATGAGAAGCTTCCTGAGCTGGCAATGGCAGTGGGATTGGGTGTAGGTTAGCAGTCATGAGGTAGACTCTACCAAGAGAATCTATGCAATGCAGAGATGGGAATTCTCTCTGATATTAGCTGCATATTCTAGGTCACTGTTAATAACACAGGGCAAAATGGAATAAATATGAATCAGGAAGGAAATGTATCCTTTGATAGGCTGGTAGATATAACCTGATATCAAAGTAACCTCAGAGTTCAGAAATAAAAAAGGCTATAAAACAAGCATTAATTCCTTTATGTCCATTTCTTGCACAATTTCACTATAGATATGTCATCCATAGGGCATCGAGAATAATAACATAGGGTGTCCAACCCAGAGAAGCTGGCACGCAACCACTGAAAAGATTGCTTTGGCTGGGATGACCATATGCAAGGGACAAGTGACATCAGGTTATCAAAGACCTGCTGTCAAATAAACAGAAGGTGTGCAGCTATAGGCAGCGCAGGCTGAAGAATTCCTATAAGGTTAGGTTGAAGCTGAGTCCTATGGTTGAAATGCTACAGCACCTGACCTGGAAAGTAGAGCTTAAAAGAGCCAGCTCATTTTCACGAGGGCCTTCCAAACACCTATTCCCACGGCACTTAGTAAACACACCCAACATACTCCACACTCTGTTAAAAACAATGGAGGGAAGGAAAAGGAAGAAAAGATATGTTTTTGCCTTATGATCCAGGTGGATATTCAAATAGAATAATAATATAATTTACCACCCAAACTGGGACAAAGGAAAGGATTCTATTAATAACTGTGTTGGGGCAATACATGTAAACCAGGACCGTTCCTACATGGCAGGACATATGTTGCCATATAGATCAAACAAGTAAAATCCAGTCTGCAATGACAAAACATCTGGGGAACTGAACATGAAACGGTACAGAGTAAAATTAAATGTAAAATAAGACTAAAAGAGCATCCTGTCATAAATAAAGAAAACACACTTATGCCTCAAAGTTGGAAACACCCAAGAATAGTGAAAAATTAAAGTCATTTTAGCATTAGTGGGCGCAAGCAAGACATAATAGACAAAAAGCCAAACCATTCACTATATATTGATTAAAAAGTCTAAAGTTCAAAATACTGAGAACTCCAAATGCTGGCGATATATGGGCTTTAGTTAATAATGTATCAATAATCGCTCATCAATTTTAATAAACGTACCACACTAATGCAAGATGTTCATAATAGAGGAAAACTGGGGGTTAGAGGGAGAGGAGATATGGGAATTTTTTTCTCTAAACTTTCTTTTCTATAAAAATAAAGTCTATTATTTAAGAAAGTGAATATCAATATTTGGAATATTATCATGACCTGGAGGTGGCAGGAAATCAAAGAACCCTACTACAGGCATAAAGGGGCCCAAGGCAGCACCACAAGACAGGTGCTTGCATGGAATGAAGAGCTGGAAGAAAGGAAATAGATTATTTTTTAAAAGTTTTGTTAAATAAGACAATCCATCCAGGCATGACTGAGAAGATTCTTTTGGGTCCTATATAGGCTTATAATTAGTCCTAATATCATGCTCAGCATTCATGATAAATAAATTACTGTAAGCAGATTCATGTTGGACTGGCTTCTCCTTCCCTTGGGATTGCTCCTTGGACAGGCTCCAAAAATACAGTGTGTTGAGAATCCAGGGGAAAGATCAAAAAGAAAACGTTAGACAAAGTTCACCTGAGGCATTAGTATGAAGTAGAAATGCAGAGATATAGACTGGAATACACCAGAAGAACTCTAGAACACATACACCACTAGGAACATCTTTAATGGGGAAGTTGAAATTCTCTATGGGAGAACTAGAGTCCAATAGAACTTTCAGAGGTGATGAGACTCCTTTACATACATGATGTCCAATACAGCAAACATTAGTCACATGTAGTCATTGAGAACTTGCAATATGGCTAGAGTGACTAAGGAAATAAATAAGTCATGTCCCCGTGGACTATACAGTCCATGGAATTCTCCAGGCCAGAATACTGGAGTGGGTATCCTTTTTCTTCTCCAGGGGATCTTTCCAACCCAAGGATCCAACCCAGGTCTCCCACATTGCCTGTGGATTCTTTACCAGCTGAGCCACAAAGGAAGCCCCCAAGAATACTGGAGTGGGTAGCCTATTTTTCTCCAGCAGATCTTTCCGACCCAGGAATCGAACTGGGGTCTTCTGCATTGTAGGTGGATTCTTTACCAACTGAGCTATGAGGGAAGCCCTAATCTAATTTTAATTAATTGCAATTAAATTAACCACAGGTGGCTAGTGACTTTGACAATGCAATACAGTTAAATAGAATGCATACAGATGGCACATGTGAGTATATGATATGGCACACAAGTCCATGGCTGTGGGAATTAGAGCTATGATTGTATCACTGAGATCAAGCCTGGACAAAAAAAGATTTGGTCTAGAAGGATTAAGATACTAGACATGAAGGTATGTAATGAAATAGGTAACAAGTGACAAAGGCCAGGTGATAAATGAAAAGTAGAAAGAGACATTGAGAAATGTGGAGTTGAAGGCGAATAAGCAGGATAAATTAAACTATCAGAGAGAACTCTTGGTCACTGGACACTGGTGTTGTCACTGAAAACAAATGGACTTTGGGTAAGAAGTTGATTTACATGGAGAATAATGAGCTCAGAGTGAGGCATTCTGAGGTAGCTGAGGAATATTCAGAATGACTTAAAAATATGGGGAGAGAACTTAGGTAACAAGGTAGGAGTGAGATAAATATGTCAGCATTATTTACATAGGGTAAGAAATTGAAATCACAGAAAGAGAAGAATGAATCTGAGTGACTATCCACAGTAAGTAATTCAGAAAATTAAAAAGAAGCACCAAAACTGGAAAAAGCAGACTATATTCCTGTTCATTAAATTTTAAAAATTTTATCTGTCTTGACCTACTGTCTTCCTCCCCTCTGGTTGCCCTCTCCAGCAGCTTTTAGGCTTCTAAAATTCTTACAGTTAGACTTTTCCCCTAGATTTTGGCTTTATTTATCTGAGAATTTGCCTTATAATGAATATTAAATAAACTTCAAAGATTTTTTTCTTAAAATAATCTCTCAGAAGGGAACCCTCATACACTGTTGGTGGGAGTTAAACTGGTACAATCATTTAAAAAGATACATGGACCTCAATGTTCATAGCAACATTATTTACAATTGCCAAGACATGAAAGCAATCTAAGTATCTATCTATCAACAGATGAATGGATAAAGAAGACATATATGTATTATGCTGGGTGAAATAAATCAGAAAAAGAAAAATGCTGCATGATATAACTTCTATGTGAAATCTCAAAAATAAAACTAGTGGAATATGACAAAAAGGAAAAAAAAATCTCTCTTTTCCTTCAAATATCTCTAAATACCTTTCTCTGTGTCAAGTTACACTAAATTCATCTCTGCTTCTATTCGCAGCCCCTGAAAGAGAAAGAAGTCAAATAAAATGCTTGTTCTTCCTGCCAAATAAGCTACTGTTGATTGCTTTCACATCTTTATTAAGCTCCTTGTTAGTGTGTAAGTTATTTTGCACAGGGTTTCTTGTTCATTAGACTAGAAAATTTTAGCTTGCTCTAAACTCTACTAGCCAAATAAGCATAATACAAAAACTAGCCTTTAAGAATAAAGCCTCTGGACTCAGCCTGTTTGTGCAATTCCTTTTTCAACCATTTCTACACAGAAGGACCTTAGAACAAAATGTCTTATTTTTACTAAGCCTCTATTTTCTCATTCACATAATGATAGTGTTGTATAAGCTTAATCTATAGGGTAGCTATGAAAATTAAAAAAAGAAAATATATTTCAAGTGCTTAGTATATTCCTGGCACACAATGAATGGTTACTGACTTTTTAACTGCATTTATTCACTTTCAACTTTCGATTCAAAATACAAAGTTTATTTATGCTATCAAAGGAAAGTGATATTATTTTATGTACCTCTAAGAAAAGAGGAAAATTCTGGCAAACTATAAAATGCCATTGACTACCAGAAGCAGTCAATTTCAAAGGTTTAACATGTGAAGAAATATGTGTCTTAGAATTGAGTATGTCTAGTGGCATGACTGAGCGACTTCACTTTCACTTTTCCCTTTCATGCATTGGAGAAGGAAATGGCAACCGACTCCAGTGTTCTTGCCTGGAGAATCCCAGGGACGGGGGAGCCTGGTGGGCTGCTGTGTATGGGGTCGCACAGAGTCGGACACGACTGAAGTGACTTAGCAGCAGCAGTGGCATTTGTGGCTTTCAAAGTTTAGCAGTTGCTGTGATTTCTACGACTGACTAGGATCCATTTATACCAAAAACACAGCTGTAAGAGCCTGTATGAAAATGGACAATATGAATCCAGAGACTATCCATAGGGTTCTAGATTTAGATAGATGTGGGTTCAAACCCCTGCTCTATTAACTTACCAATGGTTTATGTACCTTTCCATAAGTTATTTAACTTGTCTACCCTGTAGCTGTAAAATGGGAATAATGATAGCTCTGAATTTCTAAGATGACTCTGAGTATTAAATAGGCAGCAATACCCATGAAGCCTTCAACAAAGTACCTGGGAAATACTCAGTGTTTAAAGAATTAGTACTTGCTAGCCATTAGCAGCCAGAAAAGGCAATGGCACCCCATTCCAGTACTCTTGCCTGGAAAACTACATGGACGGAGAAGCCTGGTGGGTTGCAGTCCATGGGGTCGCTAAGTCGGACACAACTAAGCAACCTCACTTTCACTTTTCACTTTCATGCATTGGAGAAGGAAATGGCAACCCACTCCAGTGTTCTTGCCTGGAGAATCCCAGGGACGGGGGAGCCTGGTGGGCTGCAGTCTATGAGGTCGCACAGAGTCGGACACACCTGAAGCGACTTAGCAGCAGTGGCAGCAGCAGCCATTAGCAGCAGCACAGTGCCTTATCCTCCAGGGTCTAGGGGCAGACCAATGTTGGGATGAGGGGAGGAATTCAGGGATAACCTCAAATATTTGTGGGACCTGCAAAAAAGACTATGCCTATAAATCAAAGAGAACTTTAAACATATCTCAGAAAAAACATACTTGCTGGTTCTGGAAAAATAAGTCATTTTTAGAGACACTGACACAACGTCCTACAGTCTCTCAATTTTACTTTTAAACATAAAATACTTTTTAAAAGCCAATGTATTTGTGTGTGTGTGTGTGTGTGTGTGTGTGGTTTGGGGTGAGGCTGGGGGAAAAAGAAAATTTGTCTGTGGAAGTTGGTTTTTTTTTTTTTTTTTTTTATACCTTGAATTTCCTTTCCTATGAGAATTTCAATCATATTTCAAAACAAGGAAAAATTGCTCCTAACACTCAAAAACAAAGGTAAATGGGAAAAAGATTAAATTACAAAATCATTATGAGCAGAAATGGATATATTTTATATCATCTTTATCATTAATAAAAGATTCTGACATCTAATCAAGGTTGAAATCAGAACAGTCTGATTAATTTAAATGTATGCTCCTGACATGGCTCCACAAAAGGTACTGAAGGGAGAAATGCATACATTATGATGCATTAGCATGCTTTAGAGTGATTTGTCTCATGGTACCCAATAAATGACTTTACATTGACATAAAAACAAGTTAGTGTACTATTAAGTACCATAAATCATCATATTTGGTAGTGGGAGTAGATGAGAAACATTAATGGAGCTTGAATTTGTTTCAGGTGTTTGAAACTCAATGCATTCACTCACTGCTACACATTAAACAGATAAAGAAATATCTTTCCAAGTAGGAAAACGGGTTAACCATTTGTTTGCCACACACAATATAGTGAGTGCTAAACAGCTGCTAAAATAAGGGCACAGTTTAGTGTCTAAAGGCTGGCTGGTGTCCAGGAAAAGAATACCAGGATGACTATACCTGTTGTAATAGCCACATTCATTCTGAACTGTCACTGCCTCCAGTGCTCTCTATGCTAAATATATTTAATTTCAAACCTGTCCAAAAATTCCAGACTTCTAAGTTCAGATAAAGGACTTCATTTGAGGAATAAAAAGAACAACTACATAAAGAAGGCTTTACTATAACAACACTCAGGCTTGGTACTCAGCAAGAAGAAGTAAACAAGGAGCCTAAGAAGTTAAGAAAGTTTGCATCAGAGGGGCTAGTTCCAAAGAGATGGCAGAAATTATAGGAGCATCTATCAAAAGACAATGTATTATAACTACCAAAAATAGGGTGAGGACTTTGGAGGGGCTGACAATGTATTTGAGAGATTGAAGTTTGCTGTCCAAGCAGCATCAGAAGGGCAATAGAGAGTTATAGTTCATGGAATTTGAGTCTGAGACCAGAGGTAATTTGAGTTTCTTGAATTTGAGCCAATGACTTAGGATTGTAATCAACAAAGAACCAATGGCTTAAATAACAGTAACAACTGCTACAACTACGAACAAGAAAAAAAAAGACAAGCAATTTACTTCTGAAAATGTAGTAAAACTCAGTGAGTGGAACTAGGGTATAAATTTAAAGCTGATCTAACTGAAGAGCTGGGGCTTCCCTGGTGGCTCAGTGGTAAAGAACCCATCTGCCAAGCAGGAGACACAGGTTTGACCCGTGGGTTGGGAAGATACCCTGGAGAAGGAAATGGCAACCCACTTCAGTATTCTTGCCTGGGAAATGCCATGAATAGAGAAGTCTGGCAGGCTACAGTCCATGGGGTTAGAAAAGAGTTGGACACGACTTAGCAACCAAATAACAATAAACTGTAGAGCTGTCCATTTATTCAACTTCTGAACTACTGACTAGGCTCCTTAAATTTCCTTGCTAAAAAACAATTAATTGCAGAGAACCTGAAATTATATGCAGAGGTTAAACGGCTGAAACTTCCAAAAGTTTAGAAATATAGGAGTAGGGAGCTAGGAATCACATTCTACAAAGGGATATAAAAATAATAATTTGGTGAGGTATGGAAAAATCAGAATAAAAGGGACCATAATCCTTCATTCCACAGTGCTAAAGTCTCAAGATTGATCATAAATATTTAAATTTTTATTTTGAAATAATATTACTTATTGAACAGTTGCAAGAAAAATATGGAGATTCCCATATACCATTTGTTCAGCTTTCTCTAATCTTAAAATTTTATTTAGTCATAGTATGATTGTGAAACCAAAAAATATTTAGACCTTATTAGAATTTCACCAACTTTCCCATTAATGCTCTCTTTTCTGGCCCAAGATTCAACAGACAATCCCATCCTCAATTTAGTTATCATGTCTCTAGTCTCCAGTCTGGGGCAGTTTTTTAGTATTTGTCCAAAATGACCCTACCAGTTTTGAAGAGTAATGGCCAGCTGCTTTATAACGTTCCTGTATATGTGGGTTTAAATGATGATCCTCATGATTAAACTGAGATTATGTATTTTGGTAAGAATACCACAAGGGTGGTGTTTTGTCCATTCAGGGGATGCATGATATCAGTATATTTTACTACTGGTGATATTAACTTTGATTTAGCTTTTTTTTTCTCCTGAGCTTCTCCACAATAAATAGAAATTTATCTGTCAGAGTGTTTTGGAAGGTATTCCTGTGTTGTTAGAGAGAAAGAGAGGCAATGCCCTGAGGCTGTTCTTCAGGGCAAACCCTCCAGGAACAGACATCACTGGTCTCCTGTGACAAATTCTAAACACACTGCAGATGCTGAGAGGAATAACTGGCCCCAAGGATAAGGAGTGGAATGATGCATTCAGGTTGCTGTAGACTTGGACCATAATAGACATCAGGTTGGGGCCCCAGGGTTCCGTGTTTAAAGCCCCAGTTGCTACCCTGGGGTCTTTCTTTTCCTGGAAAGCTATAGATTTTGAGCCCACACATATGCAGTTCACTGCTCTGTTTTAGCTTAGGGTAATCTCTCCTCTACACAGACTTTGGGCCACATCCAGTTTTTCGATATCTGGTTGGAAGCCTGGGATGAGACGCCATGGCAATACAACTCTGACTGAGGGACTGGGCTTAGTGATGATAAAGCCTGGGGTTTTGCTTGATAAATAGCTTGAGCCAGACTTTTCACCTCATCTGAAAAGAGGCACCCAAATGCCTTGTGGACCAGCTGTCTGTCAGGCACAGTCCAGCACTCTGCTTTGTGCTTTGAGATGCCAGATCAAGTGTGCATCCATTAACTCAGTTCTGATGAAATTGCTTTGGCATAAGTCTCTAGAGGTGGCCAGATGTGGGCTAGGGCAAAGGAGAAGGCAAGGATGAGATGGTTTTCAAATTGCTGATTAAGAAACTGGACTGTCATTTTCAAGGCCTTTGGTGGAGTTAAGGGCCCTGAATAAAAAACAAAATTCTATTTAATTCTCCCTTCCGAGGTAATGTTTTCTTTATTTTTCCTCTTAGCTTATCCTGATGGTGAGGTAAAATAACCTGCTAGCATATGAAAAGCAGGCATGGGAGGACAGGAAAGAGGAAAAAGAATCATGTATGAGACTCAAAGAATTAATTTAATCAGTAAATAGATATGTTGACTAAGCATCTGGGGAAGACAGAGTGGGTGAAAGAAGGTGGGTTTGCAGTAGAGGCAGCAGAGCTGGTATCAATATTCTTATAACACAAGGGTGAAAACCTTCACTAGCCTTTCAAGTAAAATATCAAAGAATGCCAATCCACGAACCGACAGCAGTTTTCCCAGCTGAAGGTGAGTCAATATTGCTTAACATTTTTCTGTGGTTACTGGCACTACGTTCTCTACAGTCATATTGGGACTGCATATGTCACTGCAATACCCAAATGAGACAAGATGGCAGTTTCCTCAGAAAGTCTTTAAGAGCATGCAGATGAGTTCATGCTCAAGTTGGGAACGTTATCATCAGATCACAGAACTATTTTTCCTTCAGCTAACATAAAACACTGGGCAGGAGGCAGCAAAATAACAAAGATATAAATGGAGAAAGAACAATCAAAGAACACTAACAATAATTGAAAAGCAAATTATATCACTAAGAAAGCGGCATAAAATGAAGCAAACCATCACAGCCCATCCTTGTGGTACCTTTGAAGTCGAAGTTTAATTTATTCTCTTTCTGTGTGTGAATACAATAAACACTTTCATACAATGTAAATCTCATCTTTTTTTGGATTTGGATTTGACTAAGTGCCAGTTACTTCTGTTAATCAGGACAATGAAGGTGCAAACATATCTCTGTCTAGGGCCTTAATAAAACTTTGAAAACTGTAGTTTAACAAACTGTCTTTTCATCTCAAAATGGGATTATAACTCATGGTGGAAAATTTCATTAGCATTTGCTCTACTTGGTGAGAGTGTGGGCTTCTGCCTTTATAGATGAGAAAACATAAGCTCATTGAGATTAAATATTTTCCCCCAAGGACATCTACTGAGTTATACAAATGATACTGGAGAAGAGAAAATAGAAGAAAAATTCATTCAGTTCTAGTTTAGTACTATTTCTTAAATTTCATTTGGTGCTACCTCTTAAATACCTCTTCCACTTCAGGTGTTATATAACTTTATCTTCACAAAAATCCTGTGCTATATTAATATACTCATTTTATAGGTGTGGAAATTAAGGATTAATGAGGTGAAATAATTCATTTAAGTTCACTCACTGAGAAAGTAGCTGAGCAAAGGTTTCCAACTGATCCTTTGTCACCAAATATTATGCTCTTATATTCTATGCTGAAATGAAAATTACAATTCTGTCTAACATATCCTCTAACAAAAATAAAGGAGTCATCTTTCTCATTATTTACTTCAGCTCTCCAAAATCTACTTGCTCACTTTCAGGCAAAGAAAAAAATATTTTCTTTCTTCAAAGATCCTTAAAACTTTTCCTATAGGGGAAGTACTTGAGAGTTTGGTGAACAAATTTTTCAGCAATGATTTTCAAGACTGTAATAACCTCCATCTCTTTAAATGCGTTTATAAAATACGTCATGCTTGACAGAAATTATCTCAGAAACACTGATGTAATGGAGGGTGGGAGATAGAGAATCAGAGGCTCTGACCGGGCAACTGCCTGTGAAGAGTAGTGCTTCCTGCTCCTTGAGATTAGAGATAAATTAATCCCTGAGTCCCTAGGTGCCCAAGTATAGGAAAAAATGTAAGTGTGTGTAGCTAATGAAGTGATTTTGTAGTGGAAGCAAATTGGAAGCCATGATTCACCTGTGCCTTTAAAAGTTTGATTTTATCCAGAACTAAAATGTAGGAGATGAAAAATTGGTCATTAAATGAAAAACCAGAGGCTTTGATTATTGGAAGGAATGAAAATAATATTCTGGAAACTAGCCCATATTTAATTGTTTATATCCTATTCAATCACTGATGCACACATAGGTCCACAGTCTGTTAGCCTGTGTCTTCATGTCCTTCTTTGAGCCTCCAATCATACAATCAGATCAGATCAGATCAGTCGCTCAGTCATGTCCGACTCTTTGCGACCCCATGAATTGCAGCACACCAGGCCTCCCTGTCCATCACCAGCTCCCGGAGTACACCGAGAATCACAACCATCGAGTCAGTGATGCCATCCAGCCACATACAATAGATGGAATCAGTGCATTCTGAGGCCACACAACTAGCTACAATAGGGTGACTGCGCCTCCTGAGATTGATCGAGTTCAGCTCAGGCCTGAATGCTCTGTGTCAATCTATAGCCTAAGTAAATGACAGAAACAGTTTCTGTTGGAGTGTTGGGTAAATTAAACGGATTGCGCAAGTGAGTGGGGTTTATGGCAAAGATCATACCTGTGCAATGAAAACAAGTAAATCATTAAGTAATCCAGTGTGAAAATAAAATCATTTAATATTTGGAATCTAAAGATATGAATGGAATAGATGAAAATTTAATTATTAATTGAATCAAGAAACCCTTTATTCACACTAGGATCATAGGGAAGGCTGAAGTGATCCTTCAGCGGCCCTTGCTTAGTGGTCTCACTGTTCTAGTGCTATGGATACCAACCGAGGACTGGGAAAAAAGACTAAAGAACTTGAACAAGCTTGCTTTGCTCCAAATTAGTCTAAACACTGCTGCTATTCAAAATCTAATACCCAGAGTTGTTTGTGTTGTTCAGTCGCTAAGTTGTGTCTGATTCTTTGCAGCCCCATGGACTGCAATACTCCAAGCTTCCCTGTCCTTCACCATCTCCTGGAATTTTGCTCAAGCTCATGGTCCATTGAGTCAGTGATGCCATCCAACTATCTCATCCTCTGTTGTACCCTTCTCTTCCTGCCTTCAATATTTTCCAGCATCAGGGTCTTTTCCAATAAGTTGGCTCTTCGCATCAGGTGGCCAATCCAGAGTTAAGTTTAAAATTGCATGAATATTCCACCTAAATATATATTTACTCATACAAGAAACATGATTTGAACCAAGTGTATCTCACAATGCTTTGTGTTTACTCGTTCTTTATAATATTCTTCCTTTTCTTTTTCTTTTGTTATTATTCCTTTGCCAAACTTCCTCTCCTAATAAATTCACCCTTTTAGGTGACTATGTGTTGCATATCAAACACAGATCATCCAAACCTAAATTTATTAATGTTTCTTGGTTACCTAAAGTTACAAACACGCATATCAACTACATATAGAAAAGAGTCAAAAACATGATTTTAAAATATGGGAATACGTTCATCAGGGAAGAGCAGAGGAAAACTCCAAAATCATATACTACCTACCATTTTTTAACAGATTTTGAAAAGTCTACAATATAACTGTATTAGTCTCTGTATAGCTGCTGAAACAAATTACCATAAGCTTAGTGGCTTAAAACAACACAAATTTATGACCTTATAGTATTGGGGATCAAAGTCCGAAGTTAGTTTCACTGGTCTAAAGTCAAGATGTCTTTAGGAAACCATGCCTTCTGGATGCTGTGGGCAGGGGATGGGGTGGAGGCGGGGGGCCTGGTTTCCTCGCCTCTGTTTCCAGAGGCTGCCCACATTCCTTGGGTCATGGCCCTGTACCATTCCCATCTCTGGTTCTGTCATCATATCTTCTTTGATTATCTCTGACTCTGACATTCCTGCCTTCTTTTTACAAACACCCTGTTTTCACCTGGTATACTTCAGGAAAACTTTTCCATCTCAAGATCCTTAACCACATTTAAATGTCCCCTTTGCCTTATTAGTAACATATTCACAAGTTCTGGGGATCAGGATGTGGACATCTTTGGGAGGCTATTATTCTGCCTCTGTTTTATCATCAGTGTAGTCAATTAATTGAATCTAAGAGAAGAATAAGAAAAGAGCTTTGTCCACAAATAGCTAAAATTATGTATCCTTTGTGTAAAGTCCTCTTCCTGATTTTGCATTTATTCATGATACATTAAACCATTTTGATTCTTGAATGTGTTTAGAAACTTGCTTGTGGTAGATTGTTTATAGAGTAGCTCCAATTATTCATCTCCTTGACTGTTTACCCTTGCAAATCAGTTCAGTGCAGTTCAGTCACTCAGTTGTGTCCGACTCTTTGCAACCCCATGGACTGCAGTATCCCAGGTCTCCCTGTCCATCACCAACTCCCAGAGTTAACTCAAACTCATGTCCATTGAGTCGGTGATGCCATCCAGCCATCTCATCCTCTGTCATCCCCTTCTCCTCCTGCCCTCAATCTTTCCCATCATCAGGGTCTTTTCAAATGAGTCAGTTATTCACATCAGGTAGCCAAAGTAATGGAATTTCAGTTTCAGCATCAGTCCTTCCAATGAATATTCAGGACTGATTTCCTTTAGGATGGACTGGTTGGATCTCCTTGCAGTCCAAGGGACTCTCAAGAATCTTCCCCAACATCACAGTTCAAAAGCATCAATTCTTCGGCACTCAGCTTTCTTTATAAACCAACTCTCACATCCATACATGACTACTGGAAGAACCATAGCCTTGACTAGACAGACCTTTTTTGGTAAAGTAATGTCTCTGCTTTTTAACATGCCATCTAGGTTGGTCATAACTTTTCTTCTAAGGACTAAATGTCTTTTAATTTCATGGCTGCAGTCACCATCTGCAGTGATTTTAGAGTCCCTCAAAATAGTCTGTCACTGTTTTCACTGTTTCCCCATCTATTTGCCTTCAAGTGATGGGGCCAGATGCCATGATCTTAGTTTTCTAAATGTTGAGCTTTAAGCCAACTTTTTCACTCTCCTCTTTCACTTTCATCAAGAGGCTCTTTAGTTCTTCTTTGCTTTCTGCCATGAGGGTGGTATCATCTGCATATCTGAGGTTATTAATATTTCTCTCCTGGAAATCTTGATTCCAGCTTGTTCTTCATCCAGCCCAGTGTTTCTCAAGATGTACTCTGCATATAAGTTAAATAAGCAGGGTGACAATACACAGCCTTGACGTACTCCTTTTCCTATTTGGAACCAGTCTGTTGTTCCATGTCCAGTTCTAGCTCTTGCTTCCTGACCTGTGTACAGATTTCTCAAGAGGCAGGTCAGGTGGTCTGGTATTTCCATCCTTTAATAATTTTCTATAGTTTTTGGTGATCCACACAGTCGAAGGCTTTGGCATAGTCAATAAAGCAGAAATAGATGTTTTTCTGAAACTCTCTTGCTTTTTTGATAATTCAACAGATGTTGGCAATTTGATCTCTTGTTCCACTGCCTTTTCTAAAATCAGCTTGTACATCTGTAAGTTCACTGTTCATGTACTGTTCAAGTCTGGCTTGGAGAATTTTGAGCATTACCTTACTAACGTGTGAAATGAGTACAATTGTGTGGTAGTTTGAGCATTCTTTGGCATTGCCTTTCTTCGGGACTGGAATGAAAACTGACCTTTTCCAGTCCTGTGGCCACTGCTGAATTTTCCAAATTTGCTGGCATATTGAGTGCAGCACTTTAACAGCATCATCTTTTAAGATTTGAAATAGCTCAACTGGAATTCTGTCACCTCCACTAGCTTTGTTTGTAGTGATGCTTCCTAAGGCCCACTTGACTTGGCATTCCAGGATGTGAGTGATCATATCATTGTGATTATCTGTGTCATGAAGATCTTTGCAAATGTGAGTCTGCAATTCCTCCCATCAAGAGGTGAAGTACATCTTAGCACATTATAATCTGGCTTATTTTGTGATGATTTTCACCAATACAATATGGAGACGAGATGGGCAAGCTCTGAGAGGAGACCTCCAGAGCCCTCAGGAAGTTCTACTGTCTTTCTTGATACTTCTATGACCTGAGCATAAATCTGGGCAACCCACTGGAGGAGGAAAGACCACATGGGGCAGAACAGAGTTGTCCTAGCCTTGGAACCATCCCAGAGTAGCCAGACTCCTGCTCACTTGGCAACTGACCATAGATATATGTGCAAAGCCAGAAAACACTAGATAAACTTCCCAGCTCACTAGAGAATTGTAAGCAATCACAGATGTATATTGCTTAAAGATTCTAATTTCAAGGTGGTTTGTTATGCAGCAAATGCTAATGGATACATCGCATGACATAATAACAATTTCTTATTGTTACAAGTGGATATGGCATTTTCTCTGAAATTTATAATCTTAGATTCTTATAAGTTCTTAAAAACTCTATTAAAATCATGTTCCATTTCATTTATTTGGGATAATGCCTGTTTGAATTTATGTCTTTGAATTATTGTCTGCCTCATGAGCATAAAAATCCTCAGTGCAAAAGTTCATTCTATGTTCCTTTTATAAGGAGTTTACAGTTGATAATAATAGGCTGTGTCTCTTTTGAAGTTACAAAGTGCCAGCAGGTAAATTATTTTAAGATTTTCTTATTAAGTTTCTATTACAATTATATTAGGGTAAATTGTTTTAACAAAATCTCTGAAATACAGTGACTACTTTTAGGGGTTAAGATCATCTCTATTTTATGAGCTTATATTCTTATAGAAACAATACTGGCTCATATAATTCCTTTTACCCATTAACAAATATTTTCTAAACTATCTGTTAATGGACACTTTTTAATAAAGACATGTTTCTCCTATGTTGACTTTAAATGTTTTAAACAAATATATTTGTGTGCATATCTGTAAATATGTGTACATATATATAAAAGATTCCATGCCTTTAAAAAGTTTACAAACTTACACTGAACCTCAATAATTTTATGAAATTTTTCTTAACAAGTGCCTATTGCTGAAGAGTTCCCCTCTACAACAAAACGAAAATGCAGTTCTTGTTTATTATTGTTGAGATGAATTCCTATTGTAATAACCTTTTTTTATCTGAAATTATTTTTTTGTCTTTACTTTATTTTTTTTTTAATTTTATTTTATTTTTAAACTTTACAATATTGTATTAGTTTTGCCAAATATCGAAATGAATCCACCACGGGTATACCTGCGTTCCCCATCCTGAACCCTCCTCCCTCCTCCCTCCCCTACCCTCCCTCTGGGTCGTCCCAGTGCACCAGCCCCAAGCATCCAGTACCGTGCATCGAACCTGGACTGGCGACTCGTTTCATACATGATATTATACATGTTTCAATGCTATTCTCCCAAATCTCCCCACCCTCTCCCTCTCCCACAGAGTCCATAAGACTGATCTATACATCGGTGTCTCTTTTGCTGTCTCGTACACAGGGTTATTGTTAGCATCTTTCTAAATTCCATATATATGCGTTAGTATACTGTATTGGTGTTTTTCTTTCTGGCTTACTTCACTCTGTATAATAGGTTCCAGTTTCATCCATCTCATTAGAACTGATTCAAATATATTCTTTTTAATGGCTGAGTAATACTCCATTGTGTATATGTACCACAGCTTTCTTATCCATTCATCTGCTGATGGGCATCTAGGTTGCTTCCATGTCCTGGCTATTATAAACAGTGCTGCGATGAACATTGGGGTACACGTGTCTCTTTCCCTTCTGGTTTCCTCAGTGTGTATGCCCAGCAGTGGGATTGCTGGATCATAAGGCAGTTCTATTTCCAGTTTTTTAAGGAATCTCCACACTGTTCTCCATAGGGGCTGTACTAGTTTGCATTCCCACCAACAGTGTAAGAGGGTTCCCTTTTCTCCACACCCTCTCCAGCATTTATTGATTGTAGACTCTTGGATCGCAGCCATTCTGACTGGCGTGAAATGGTACCTCATAGTGGTTTTGATTTGCATTTCTCTGATAATGAGTGATGTTGAGCATCTTTTCATGTGTTTGTTAGCCATCTGTATGTCTTCTTTGGAGAAATGTCTATTTAATTCTTTGGCCCATTTTTTGATTGGGTCATTTATTTTTTCTGGAGTTGAGCTGTAGGAGTTGCTTGTATATTTTTGAGATTAGTTGTTTGTCCATTGTTTCATTTGCTATTATTTTCTCCCATTCTGAAGGCTGCCTTTTCACCTTCTAATAGTTTCCTTTGTTGTGCAGAAGCTTTTAAGTTTAATTAGGTCCCATTTGTTTATTTTTGCTTTTATTTCCAGTATTCTGGGAGGTGGGTCATAGAGGATCCTGCTGTGATGTATGTCGGAGAGTGTTTTGCCTATGTTCTCCTCTAGGAGTTTTATAGTTTCTGGTCTTACGTTGAGATCTTTAATCCATTTTGAGTTTATTTTTGTGTAAGGTGTTAGAAAGTGTTCTAGTTTCATTCTTTTACAAGTGGTTGAACAGTTTTCCCAACACCACTTGTTAAAGAGATTGTCTTTAATCCATCGTATATTCTTGCCTCCTTTGTCAAAGATAAGGTGTCCATATGTGTGTGGATTTATCTCTGGGCTTTCTATTTTGTTCCATTGATCTATATTTCTGTCTTTGTGCCAGTACCATACTGTCTTGATGACTGTGGCTTTGTAGTAGAGCCTGAAGTCAGGTAGGTTGATTCCTCCAGTTCCATTCTTCTTTCTCAAGATCGCTTTGGCTATTCGAGGTTTTTTGTATTTCCATACAAATTGTGAAATTATTTGTTCTAGCTCTGTGAAGAATACCGTTGGTAGCTTGATAGGGATTGCATTGAATCTATAAATTGCTTTGGGTAGTATACTCATTTTCACTATATTGATTCTTCCAATCCATGAACATGGTATATTTCTCCATCTATTAGTGTCCTCTTTGATTTCTTTCACCAGTGTTTTATAGTTTTCTATATATAGGTCTTTAGTTTCTTTAGGCAGATATATTCCTAAGTATTTTATTCTTTCCATTGTAATGGTGAATGGAATTGTTTCCTTAATTTCTCTTTCAGTTTTCTCATTATTAGTGTATAGGAATGCAAGGGATTTCTGTGTGTTGATTTTATATCCTGCAACTTTTCTATAATCATTGATTAGTTCTAGTAATTTTCTGGTGGAGTCTTTAGGGTTTTCTATGTAAAGGATCATGTCATCTGCAAACAGTGAGAGTTTTACTTCTTCTTTTCCAATTTGGATTCCTTTTATTTCTTTTTCTGCTCTGATTGCTGTGGCCAAAACTTCCAAAACTATGTTGAATAGTAATGGTGAAAGTGGGCACCCTTGTCTTGTTCCTGACTTTAGAGGAAATGCTTTCAATTTTTCACCATTGAGGATAATGTTTGCTGTGGGTTTGTCATATATAGCTTTTATTATGTTGAGGTATGTTCCTTCTATTCCTGCTTTCTGGAGAGTTCTTATCATAAATGGATGTTGAATTTTGGCAAAGGCTTTCTCTGTATCTATTGAGATAATCATATGGTTTTTGTTTTTCAATTTGTTAATGTGGTGTATTACATTGATTGATTTGCGGATATTGAAGAATCCTTGCATCCCTGGGATAAAGCCCACTTGGTCATGGTGTATGATCTTTTTAATGTGTTGTTGGATTCTGATTGCTAGAATTTTGTTAAGGATTTTTGCATCTATGTTCATCAGTGATATTGGCCTGTAGTTTTCTTTTTTTGTGGGATCTTTGTCAGGTTTTCGTATTAGGGTGATGGTGGCCTCATAGAATGAGTTTGGAAGTTTACCTTCCTCTGCAATTTTTTGGAAGAGTTTGAGCAGGATAGGTGTTAGCTTTTCTCTAAATTTTTGGTAGAATTCAGCTGTGAAGCCGTCTGGACCTGGGCTTTTGTTTGCTGGAAGATTTTTGATTACAGTTTCAATTTCCATGCTTGTGATGGGTCTGTTAAGAGTTTCTATTTCTTCCTGGTCGAGTTTTGGAAAGTTGTACTTTTCTAAGAATTTGTCCATTTCTTCCACGTTGTCCATTTTATTGGCATATAATTGTTGATAGTAGTCTCTTATGATCCTTTGTATTTCTGTGTTGTCTGTTGTGATCTCTCCATTTTCATTTCTAATTTTATTGATTTGATTTTTCTCCCTTTGTTTCTTGATGAGTCTGGCTAATGGTTTGTCAATTTTATTTATCCTTTCAAAGAACCAGCTTTTGGCTTTGTTGATTTTTGCTATGGTCTCTTTTGTTTCTTTTGCATTTATTTCTGCCCTAATTTTTAAGATTTCTTTCCTTCTACTAACCCTGGGGTTCTTCATTTCTTCCTTTTCTAGTTGCTTTAGGTGTAGAGTTGGTTATTTATTTGACTTTTTTCTTGTTTCTTGAGGTATGCCTGTATTGCTATGAACTTTCCCCTTAGGACTGCTTTTAAAGTGTCCCACAGGTTTTGAGTTGTTGTGTTTTCATTTTCATTCGTTTCTATGCAAATTTTGATTTCTTTTTTGATTTCTTCTGTGATTTGTTGGTTATCAGCAGCGTGTTGTTCAGCCTCCATATGTTGGAATTTTTAATAGTTTTTCTCCTGTAATTGAGATCTAATCTTACTGCATTGTGGTCAGAAAAGATGCTTGGAATGATTTCTATTTTTTTGAATTTACCAAGGCTAGCTTTATGGCCCAGGATGTGATCTATCCTGGAGAAGGTTCCATGTGCGCTTGAGAAAAAGGTGAAATTCATTGTTTTGGGGTGAAATGTCCTATAGATATCAATTACGTCTAACTGGTCTATTGTATCGTTTAACGTTTGTGTTTCCTTGTTAATTTTCTGTTTAGTTGATCTATCCATAGGTGTGAGTGGGGTATTAAAGTCTCCCACTATTATTGTGTTATTGTTAATTTCTCCTTTCATACTTGTTAGCATTTGTCTTACATATTGCGGCACTCCCGTGTTGGGTGCATATATATTTATAATTGTTATATCTTCTTCTTGGATTGATCCTTTGATCATTAGGTAGTGACCATCTTTGTCTCTTTTCACAGCCTTTGTTTTAAAGTCTATTTTATCTGATATAAGTATTGCTACTCCTGCTTTCTTTTGGTCCCTATTTGCATGGAAAATCTTTTTCCAGCCCTTCACTTTCAGTCTGTATGTGTCCCCTGTTTTGAGGTGGGTCTCTTGTAGACAACATATGTAGGGGTCTTGTTTTTGTATCCATTCAGCCAGTCTTTGTCTTTTGGTTGGGGCATTCAACCCATTTACATTTAAGGTAATTACTGATAAGTATGATCCCGTTGCCATTTACTTTATTGATTTGGGTTCGAGTGTATACACTGTTTTTGTGTTTCCTGTCTAGAGAATATCCTTTAGTATTTGTTGGAGAGCTGGTTTGGTGGTGCTGAATTCTCTCAGCTTTTGCTTGTCTGAGAAGCTTTTGATTTCTCCTTCATATTTGAATGAGATCCTTGCTGGGTACAATAATCTGGGCTGTAGGTTATTTTCTTTCATCACTTTAAGTATGTCTTGCCATTCCCTCCTGGCTTGAAGAGTTTCTATTGAAAGATCAGCTGTTATCCTAATGGGATTTCCCTTGTGTGTTATTTGTTGTTTTTCCCTTGTTGCTTTTAATATTTGTTCTTTGTGTTTGATCTTTGTTAATTTGATTAATATGTGTCTTGGGGTGTTTCGCCTTGGGTTTATCCTGTTTGGGACTCTCTGGGTTTCTTGGGCTTGGGTGATTATTTCCTTCCCCATTTTAGGGAAGTTTTCGACTATTATCTCCTCAAGTATTTTCTCATGGTCTTTTTGTCTTCTTCTTCTGGGACCCCTATGATTCGAATGTTGTAGCGTTTAATATTGTCCTGGAGGTCTCTGAGATTGTCCTCATTTCTTTTAATTTGTTTTTGTTTTATCCTCTCTGATTCATTTATTTCTACCATTCTATCTTCTAATTCACTAATCCTATCTTCTGCCTCTGTTATTCTACTATTTGTTGCCTCCAGAGTGTTTTTGATCTCATTTATTGCATTATTCATTATATATTGACTCTCTTTTATTTCTTCTAGGTCCTTGTTAAACCTTTCTTGCATCTTCTCAATCTTTGTCTCCAAGCTATTTATCTGTGATTCCATTTTGATTTCAAGATTTTGGATCAATTTCACTATCATTATTCGGAATTCTTTATCAGGTAGATTCCCTATCTCTTCCTCTTTTGTTTGGCTTGGTGGGCTTTTATCCTGTTCCTTTATCTGCTGGGTATTCCTCTGTCTCTTCAACTTGTTTAAATTGCTGAGTTTGGGGTGTCCTTTCTGTAATCTGGCAGTTTGTGGAGTTCTCTTTATTGTGGCGTTTCCTCACTGTGTGTGGGTTTGTACAGGTGGTTTGCCAAGGTTTCTTGGTTAGGGAAGCTTGTGTCAGTGTTCTGGTGAGTGGAGCTGTATTTCTTCTCTCTCCTTTCGAAGACTTGGGTTGCTTTTCTGGGTGCCTGATGTCCTCTGCCGGCTTTCAGAAGTTGTTTTGTGGAATTTACTCAGTGTTTAAATGTTCTTTTGATGAATTTGTGGGGGAGAAAGTGTTCTCCCCGTCCTACTCCTCCGCCATCTTAGCTCCTCCTCCCCTGTCTTTACTTTAAATATCATAAACATTGAATACCTTTCCCCACATCACCAATATCTCAATAGAGGGTCTCCATAAATATAAATGTCAGTTATAAAGTAGTTAGTATATTTTGGATAACTTATGCAAATCATATTATGCCATTAACTTATAATAATAACAAAGTATTGATATAAGAAAGAAGAAAGAGATCTATAGAAACAAAGGGTTAAATGCTAAGTTGTATAAAATTGCTAGCTAAGCTTTTGCATGAAATACATAATTTTAAGTTGAACTAGGACTCTTTTTGCATGCCTAGTAACAGAAAATGATTCATTGGAAGAAAGAAGTTAATTTCTCATTGGATTCTCATTTTTCTTTTCGTTTTTTCCTCCTTGTTTTAGAAGTCATATGGAATTTATATAGAGAGTTCTGCAACCATTACTAACATTCATTCATAAGAACTTATTCTAAAATTCATGTTCATTTCTACAGATGAAAACTTTCTAAACAGACAATCCATGTTTTATACATTTAGGGAAATATCATGTTATGGCATAGTACCTTAGAATAGCTAGAACACAGTATATTAAAGATGTTAATCAAATTTCATTTTTGAAAACCAAGAGATGTTTTCACATCTGATTTTTTTCCATAATTATTTTTATGGGCACCAGATCCAAAAATCACATACCATACCAAATGTGAGTAGTAATCTCATATTTCAACCAGAAACTATTATTAAAGTTTTGTTTTTTAAAAATATTGTATTTAAGCAGCTACATCTGTTCCAGATGAGGATAGGTTCTATTACATAATTTATAAGAATGGTGTTTTCTATCTTTAGCCAATTCTTTAATCAATTATATTGGGTAAATATTCAGAATTATAATACTAAAGTCAACAGAGATGAAACTCTTTTCTGTGACTTTACTTAATTCATTAAGGTAAGAATAAATGACATTGTAAGGATCTATGTTAAGTGTTCCCCAATCCCTAGACATCCAACTGTGTGTGTGTTGTGTGTGTGTTAGTCACTCAGTCACGTCCAAGTCTTTGCGACCCTATGGACTTCAGCCCAACCAGGCTCCTCTGTCCAGGGGATTCTCCAGGCAAGAATACTGGAGTGGGTTGCCATTTCCTTCTCCGGGGCATCTTCCTGACCCAGGGATCAAACCAAAAGAAATTATAAAGCCATAAACAAAAAATTTGCACCTATAGAGTAAAAAGGAGGGAAACAAAGTCCTCACATTAGAGATTGGCAAGTATCAACAGTTTGATTTTTTTTGAGACATTCTCTAGCTTCAACATAACCTCATACATATAACTTTATATCCCTTATTCTCATTAAACCAAGTTGAATTACTTGATATATAATGGTTTCATCATAACCACAATATGTCCCAATAAATACCTGAGAGCAAATATTAGCAAAATAATTTATTTTGAAATTTTTTATATTTCTGTGAAGCCTTCAACAAAGGCTAATTATCCATTAACAAGAATAGGACTGTGCCTCCCTGATAACTGTCACTAAGCTTAAAAAAAAGAAAAAAAAAAAGAAAAAAAAAGAAAAAAAAACAGAGCATGGAGTTTGCTTCCCAATGGAAAACCTGAGATTATTTATTAATTATTTATGAAATTCAACTATAATCTCTTTTATAGGGACTTTATTGAGTGTGATACATTCAAGCAATTTCAGTTTAAGCAGTAGTTGCTTTTAACTGACAAGAGAAATATAAATGCGGTATTTGTTAACAATGCTGCTAATCCTATTTCCTGTATTTGAATAAATGTCCCCTTTAGCTAATAGACATATTTTATAGGTGACATTACAGTACACCATGATCACTGAGACATAATCATCCTTTACCACAAAATAATCCAGACTGTATATAATATCAATAATTCTTACAAGATGCCTGAGAAGTAGCAGATTAAGACACACATTCACAATGTTAAGCTTCACACAGCTAGAAGTAAATGGCAGGTGTCAGGATTAAAATCTAGGTCACAGTTGGTTCCAGAGCCTTCCCTTGTTCCACTTCACCATCATTACTGATAAATCCTGATAAATCCTCATGGAGCTAAATGCAGCATCATTTCTTAGATGTTTGAAGTACAAAGATTGATGAGAAATTGTCCTTACCTCTAAGGAACTTACAACCTAGCTGCAGAAATAAGGCATATACGTAAAGAAACATCTACATTAAGGGCCCATCAGAGCTGTTTTTATGGGAGTGAAAGGAGATCAAGTTCCCAAAGGAACAGACCATAGAGGAAGTCAGTAACAGTGGATGCCACATTTCACACTGTATTACATGGTTGCTTCAGGATATCTGTCTAGAATAGTGGAGAGGGGGAAAAGAAAAAAAACAAAACCATATGCTTAGAAATGGAAGGCTAGGCAAGCTGCCTATCTTGTCTATTATAAATGTGGACTCTCAATCAATGGCTCCTTACCTTCCGGCTGTACTCAGCTGGTCCAGCTTGTCTGTTTCCACTCCGTGGAGCTTCAAACACACTCCTCAGCTCATCAAGGGCAATGGAGAACCGTTCAATCCTGTGCCGACCACTCAGGGAATCCTCCTTCAGCACTTCCAGCTGACCATAGTCCCTAGAGTAATCACTCTTGTCCTCAGGGCACTTCTCTTCAGGCTCTACACTCAATATCTCTTCTCTGACACTTCGGAGCAGACTTGGAGGATCTGGAGTTCCAGGTGTTGATGCTACCTCTCCTTCAGGTTCAAGCAATTTGTTTTCTTGAGGCTGGAAAAGCCTGCAACGACTGCCCCTGGGACTGTACTCGCTTTTCTGGTAATCGCTGGATTCCCATTTCTGCCGCAGGAGGTTCAAAGAGCCCTTCTGCATTGGGAACATGGATGATTCCAGGTTGTCCTGCAATATCAAAAGTCCTTTCATTAAAGATATGTGTGAATAATTTTCTAAACATTGTTTAGGCGTGCCAGATCTTGGATTTGTGTTCCAGTGTAGAAATCCAGCTTTGCTATATAATTTCTGGCTCATGACTTGACCCTTCAAAGTTATGTCAGTTAACTGAGAATTAGATTATGGAGAGGACTGATTTGTACAGCCATGGACAGTTGTGTCCAACTCTTTGCAACTCCATGGACTATAGAGTCCATTGAATTCCATAGAATTCTCCAGGCCATAATACTGGAGTGGGTGGCCTTTCCATTCTCCAGGGGATCTTTCCAACCCAGGGATCCAACCCAGGTCTCCTGCATTGTGGGTGGATTCTTCACCAGCTGAGCCACAAGGGAAGCCCAAGAATACTGGAGTGGGTAGCCTATCCCTTCTCCAGAGAATCTTCCTGACCCAGGAAATGAACCAGGGTCTCCTGCATTGCAGGCGGATTCTTTACCAACTGAGCTATCAGGGAAGCCCTAAGTCATGAACATTTGACTATAAGTGTTGATTTATAGGCAAAACTATAGAATCATACATATATATCAAAACCATATATAGACAAAACTAGGAAAACATTATTTTCTTCCCTTTTTTTTATGTTAAATCAGCCAATAATTACTTACAAAGTAAAATTTAAGCAATATTCTCTCATCATTTAGTATATTCTGTTAGTCATCCAGTCATGTATGTTCTGAGGAAAAAGCAATTTAACAAGTCCAATAGGAATGTCATTCCCAGGCGGTGCTAGGGCTAAAAAAAATCCATATGCCAATTCAGGAGACTCAAGAGACATGGGTTTGATCCCTGGGTGGGAAAGATCCCCTGAAAAAGGAAATGGCAACCCACTCCAGTATTCTTGCCCGGGAAATCCCATGAACAGAGCAGCCTAGCATGCTACAGTCCATGGGGTCACAAAAAGTCAGACACGACTGGGTGATTTAATAACAGGAAAAAAGGGGGGTTATTTTCTGCCTGTAACCATTCAGGACTTCTTTTGTAATTCTTGGTTTCTGCAAATGTATTAACTTAAAAGATTTGGACTAATAGCTAAAAGCTATTACACTTTTGCTATGAGAAAAATACTTTGATAATAATTTATATGTATACCTCATTTTAATTCCAACATTCTCAAAATGACTTAGTTGCTACTATGAATACTATTTCAGGTAAGGAAGTTGAGAATTAATTTGCCTAAGGTTCTGTATGACAGAGCCTGGATTTAAAATACAACTGTGTAACTGCAGAACCTTCCCTTTTAGCCACTGGAGTGTAATGTCTTCTTTGTACTTCAAGTGTCTAATTCATATCTCATTACGAAACTGATTAAATTTTAACTTCGATACAGAGTTTTGTGGTGAGTAGGAAAAAATCAAGCTGTAAAATGTACTTTTACCAGAAACAAATATATATACACACATAAACGAATCATAGGCATCAAAAGCTACACATTAGCATGAATTCTTGTCATAGAAACAGCAACTTTCTGCTGTAACCCAGAGATTCTACACAGTACATTTGGGGCTTCAAAAAATATATTTTGCTCTTAAAGGATGACGCTTTTTCTTAGAAAAGTATTAGCACAGTGGGTATCATAAACAATCTCACTTAGATTAAGTGAGAGTATCTCAAAAGGTCACCTAATAAAATGGCTCCAGACTTCTCTGTCCGCCAACCACACTATAAAAAATGTTTTTATGCACTGGGATTCAGTGCACATATATTAATAAATTTATTTATAGGTATACATACATATATGTATATGAAGTGAACTTGTTTTCATTAAATAATTTTTCACTTTACTATGTGAAATGTCTGACGATATTTTCTAATATCCTTCACTTAAGAAAATGTTTTCTAGCCACTAACTGATTAATGGTTGACTAATGGTTCATAGACTGCTGGCTAGCTCTATATGTGCAGTAGGAGCTCAATCCCAGGTTGGGTTTTACCAACTGTGTGACCTTGCAAAAGCTTCATTGGTAAAATGGACTTATATACATTAAGGGTTTATTTTGAGAAATGCACTAGATAATATGTAAAATGTCTAGTGTGAATTAGATCTTCTAGTAGCTGTTAGTTCCATTCCCAGATCCATCTCTGGCTAAATCATTTTAATCACTCAATCATTTATGCTAAGTGGGAGTCTCCTAGATAAGAAAGCTTTACAGACAGAGGTTATTTTAAACCACAAATCCATAGGCTGAACAGACTGGAAATTTTGGTTTTAATGATATTGCTAATTAATAAGTTTGGATTAGCCTCTTATTATAGAAAGTCTCAATAAAACAGTAGCACCCAACAAGACCTGAATATCTGTTTTGGAGAATGATCAACATATGGTGAGAGTCTGATCAACATATGCTGAAAATGTCTGTGTCTTATGTGTAGATGGACTTCAGAGAAAATCTTACTAGCAAAGGAAAGAATGGTGGAAACATTTCACAGCTGGTAATAGTGACCTCATGAGGTTATTTAATGAAAAAATTGTTTCTGAGTCAATCTTGCATAATTAGGAATGGAAAGCTGGGAGGGAAAAAAACTCGAAGGTGGAGAAGGAAAACCACTTTTCTCATATAGGAAAGGTGATCCTAATATTCAAAACTGACTTGGAAATTCTATCTCTAGATGAAGATGGAATAGGCACATTTTCTCAATTCCTCTCTCTAAATATAGCTAAAAATCCTGGAAATAATACATACAATGAAACATAAGAGGGCTTTGAAAGAGAAGGCAGACAGTCCAGGAACTTTTGCACTTGAGGAACAAAATGGTGGTGAATTCCTTGAGTTTTCTTTTAGTCATATATCCAGAACATGTTGCTCAAAGAGCCAGTAACCTAAAGACTCCAATAGGAGCAAACAGCCTGCTGTCTCTTGCAAAAGAAGTAGGAAAGGGGAAAGTTAGCAAAACTTTTAGACAATAATTGCCATACCTCTCTGGACTCCAATGGGGATTGCTACAATTCAGTTTAACTATCTGGCATTAGCACAGATTCCAAAGGTTAAGGCTTCAGTGCCACAAGACTTCCCCTACTTCAGAGGCCAGTTATAAGTCCCTGGTTGCCATGTGTACCATGGACAAACTGCTTATAAGTTGGGGGTTCTCATGATTCCCTACTCAGGTTTGTTAATTTTCTAGAAGGGTGTATAGAACTCAGAAAGTTACATTACTTAAATGTACCTGTTTATTATAAAGGATACAACCCATGGACAGTCAAATCTAAAAGATGCATAGGCCAAGTATGGGAGGGGTTGTGGAGCCTCCATGCCTTCTCCAGGCGTGCTATTCTCCAAGCACTTTGATGTAGTCACCAACCCAGAAGCCCTCCAAATCCACCATTTAAAGAGCTTTTACACAGGTATCATTATGTCAGGGGAGTTTGTAATTTCCTCAGTTCTGTCTCACTGCAGCAAAAATTTGAAGTGATGGGTGGATCGGTAATACAGCTCAGTTTTAATCGGCAAGCAGAAGGAAAAGACATCCTAGAGGTGTGAGGGTAGGCCGGCCCAAAAGATGTGAAGAGAAGAAGAGCTCCTGACTCAATTTTGGCTCCTCTTTTTGTATGTTTTTTCTCCTCCCCCTGAGCTTGCCCTCTGTAAATTGGGCTAGTCAGGAGGGCTGTTTTACCTGAGATTCTCAATCTGGTCCTTGGACCTTCCTTTGTTCTGTTTTCATGGGCTTTTTCCTTTCTTTGTCTTTTAGCCACCGCCATTATGGACTCCTTTTTCCTATTCTAACTATCTAACAATTACATAGGCATGATTGATTAAATCATGGGTGATTGATGATTAACTCAATCTCTAGCCCTATTCCCCTCATTGGAAGTCAGGGTGTGTGGTTAAAATTTCCATCTTTTAATCACGCTTTGGTGTTTCTGGTGAGTAACCCTCATTTTGAAGCTATCTTGGGCCCCCAGCCATCAATCACCTCATCATCATACGAAACACAGTCAGTCATCACATCAGAGATTCTAAGAGCTTTAGGAGCGGTGTGCCAGGAGCGAGAGACAAAGATCAAATATATATTTATCACAAATCCCTCACTGACTTCCCTCTCCTACCACTATAACCATGGTATCAGAGAAAACTGGGTGAAGGGCCAGGATTTTCATACCCATTCAATGGTAATAAAGTCTTCCTCCAAGATACCATTGGTGGCCATGTAAGGATCATGGACTTCCCTGTAACTCAAATGGTAAAGAATCTGCCTGCGATGCAGGAGACCTGGGTTTGATCCCTGGGTTGGGAAGTTCCTCTGGAGAAGGGAATGGCAATCCACTCTAGTATTCTTGCCTGGATAATTCCATAGACTGAGAAGCCTGGCGGGCTATGGGGTCCATGGGGTCTCAAAGAGTTGGACACGACTGAGTGACTAACACACACACACACACACACACACACACACACAAGGATCATGTACTTTTGCACCACCTAGTGGCAATGAAACATTTTTCCTCTTCCCTGACTGTATCAGAGGATGCTGGAGTTTGCAGCTACAACTTTCACCAACATTCACTGTTGGTAGGGGTTCTCTTCTAGCAGTGGTATCGGTGGAGGCTACAGGGGGAGCCATAAAAGGGAGCAATCCCCTCCCCAGCCAGGCAGGATGATATCAGTGAATCCCACCACCACATAACAGTAGTGGATTCCCTTCTCCAAGAAGTCAAAGAACACTAACTGGGGAAACTGGACTTCTACCTCAACTTGGCAATAATGAGGCAACTCCTCCCTTCATCTTCTGAAACAGATTTAGGTAAGATCCAAAGTTCATAACATAGTTTCCCAAGTATCCAGATACTGAAATGCCATGAAAACCTAAAAACTGAAGAAGAAAAACAATCAGTGGGTAATAACATTGAGGTCTCTCAGACATTTGGAATTACCTGACAATAATTTTAAAGTAGTCATCATAAAATCGCTAAATGAACAATTACAAACTGCTTTAAACATGTTCAAATGGAAAAGGTTTAGAAAATAGAAGATTAAAAGAAACAAATTGAGATTTTAGAAATGAGATATAAATAAAGCAAAAGAAAAGGAAACTTCACTGAATAGTCTCAGCAGAATGGAAAGGACAAAATAAAGGGTCAATGAACTCAAATACAGAATGATAGAAATTACCTGATGTAAACACACAAAGAAAATATAGTAAAAAAAAGTAGAACATCAGAGACCAGTGAGACCATAAGAAAGATCCAGCATTCATGCCATTGGGATCCCAGAAGAAGAGGAGAAAGATGGTGGTACTGAAAAATATTATTAGACAACATGGATAAAAATTTCCTAACTTTTTAAATAACAAAAGATATGAAAAGACATAGTAAGATATAGTAAAAAAAAAAAAAAGACAGTAAAAAAAAGTTGAGTGAATCCCTGTGACACATCAAAATAAAATTTCAGAAAAACAAAATTTTGAAAAAAACAGAAATATTGAAATCAGTAAGAAATATATGAAACCTTACCTATAGAAGAAAAACAATTTGAATGACAGTGAATATCTCATCGGAAACCATGAAGTTCAGGAGGAAGTGACAAATATTTTTCAAGTGCTAATAGAAAATGACCGTCAACCCCAAATTATGTCTCTACCAAAATTAACCTTCAGAAATGAAGGCAAAGTGACAATATTCTTGAAGAAAAACTAAGAGAATTCATTACCATCAAACTTACCCTAAGAGAATGACTAAGGGAGTTCTTGAAATACAAAAGAAACAACGCAAAGAGCAAAATCATAGATAAATGCATTAGACTGTCTCCTCTTGAATATTCTAAAATATGTTGATGGTTGATACAATAAGTATATCACTATCTGATATGGTACTCAGTATATGGAGATGATTTATTTGAGACAAGTATATTATGGACTAGCAATAGTGAAGGGATAAAGAAGGTGAAGTTTCTACATTTCACTCAAGCTGGGAGATTGTTGAGGCCAATAGATTGTGTTAAGTTATATGTGTATAATGTGAGACCTACAGAAAGCACTTAAAAAATACATCACATATGAGATATATTAAAATGCACTATAGATAAATCAAAATAAATTCCAAGAGCTATTCAAATAACTCACAGATGGCATGAAAAAGTAAAGAGAGAAACGAAAAGCAGAGGGAATAAGATAAAACAAAATAAAATGGTGGGCCCAGTAATATTATTATATAAAATATAAATGGTCTAAAAAACTAATTAAAAGACAGAGATTGCAGAGTACATAAAAATTATTAGCTAACTAACTATATATATATGGACATTATACTGAGTGAAAAATCCAATCTCAAAAAATTCACATAGTGGATGATTATATTTATATAACATTCATGAAATTGAAAAATTATAGATATGTGGAACAGATTAGTGGCTGCCAGAGGTTATGAATATAGGGGTCAGGTGGGTTGAGTGAAGTAAAAGATTTGTGAGAGGATGAAACATTCCACATCTTTCTTGCTTTGGTTGTAAAGAATGAACAGCTATAACAAAAGTACAAAAGTCTACACGTGATAAAATGGCATGAAAATATATATGTATATATATACACACATTGTGTCTATATTGATTTCCTGCTTTTGAGAATATTCTATAGTAATGAGGTTCATAAGCTCATTTTGCATTATGTTTGCAACTTCCTGTGAACCTAGAATAATTTCAAAATAAAATAGTAAACTCTGGGAGCTGGTGATGGACAGGGAAGCCTGGCATGCTGCAGTCCATGCAGTAGCAAAGAGTCGGACACAACTGAGCAACTGAACTGAGCTGAAGATGTTGAAAACCAAAAATAAATAAATAAATAAATAAAACAGTGATTTGGTAGTAATTCCTCCTGATTTTATTTTACTTGGGAAGGATTAGAAACATAGAAATAGCATTTCACCTTGTGCAGTGACATAGAGTGGTAAGGTACTCTGCTACATAGGTCACTGATATGAATGGTAAGCTACATGCCTATGTCAGTTGTCAATTTATTGCCTCTCACCTCAAGGTGTACCATTCAATATATGCACCATGATAAATGCACCATCACCATCACCGACTCAATGGACACGAGTTTGAGCAAGCTCCAGGAGATGGCGAATGACGGGGAAGCTTGGCGTGCTACAGTCCGTGCAGTTGCAAAGAGTCGGAGACGACTGAGCCACTAAACAACAACGAATGACTAAACCCCTTTAAGCGTTTCTTCTTTATAACGTTTAGCTTTCTCAGTAGAGGGCGCCAGAGGGACACTGTAGGAAGAAGAGCTTATATAGCAAGTTCTTGCATGGCTGCTGTGTCGGGGTTAGGAGAACGTGAGAACACCCAGTGGAGCTTGTCCAGTCACAGTCATGGACTGCCACCACTCATGATCTTATAGCCTTAGCCTGGGGATAATCTTTCCACAGTCCTCTCAGGATGGAAACAAATCCCATAGCTGCCTGTGTCCTGGAGGGTCACACAGGGAGCAGCTGTTGATTCTAGGAGGCCTTGAGCAGCCTGCGTGCAGCTGGTCCATAACACAGGAGATAACACCCATCTGCTGTTTCCTCTGCCAGCTTCTGCACAGTTTCTGTCCTCTGAAGTCTCTAGCCCAGATAGGCACACTGATTACCACTGCATTTCCTTGCTACCAATTGTTGATCACCCATTCAGGCTGTACCCTGAAGGCCTATTGCTTGTTTAGAAACTCCAGAGCAGCTCCAGCCTAGCTAAACCAGCAAGCCTCTCCACTCTGCTTTTCTAGGGCTGAGCCACACCTTCTCCAAGGGGGTCTGAACTCTTTTTGAGTTTGTCCTTCCTTGGTTACTCTCCCTCAGCCCTAGGGTACCATATAGTATTTCTTTATATATTATGGTTACACTTTTATTGTGGCTGTTAATTCTTCATATTAAACTTTTGCTGTTTAACCCGTATTTGGTTTGTATTTGCTGATTACACACCGGCATAATACTCTTGCTCAATAAGAGATGCTGCTGTGTAGTTGCTGTCATGTTTGACCCTTTGAAACCCCACGGACTGTAGCGTGCCAGGCTCCTCTGTCCATGGGATTTCCCAGGCAAGAATACTGGAGTGGGTTGACATTTCCTTCTCCAGGGAATATTCCTGACCCAGGGATAGAAACTGTGTCTCCTTCTTGGTAGGCAGATTCTTTACCACTGAGCCATCTGGGAAGCCCTCAGTAAGAAATATCTACTATCTAACTCCAACAAGTAGGTCACGAGCCCACATGTTTTCAGTATTGTCATGATGATGCATGCCACTGTTCCCCTTATGACTAAGTGTGCTGGGATGTGGTATGGCTGAGAATAACTCTTCTTCCTATATTCCCTGGTTAGGAAATGACAGTCAACATGGCAGATGGAGGCATTGCCCTTAAAGTGTCCTATTGAACTCTATAGTCTTCCGTGACATTTTACAGAAAACATTACAGCAAGTATTATCTAGATAAATAAGTTTAAGAAACTTAATATTCATACTGTTCTGAGAGAGCTATAATGTGAACTTTTAAATTAAAGGCTGTTGAAAAATCTTTGAGACAAAAAGAAGCCTAAGCAATTCAGGGGTGTTCTACGCTTATTTAAGCAAAGGACCTTTTATCATAAACTGCTCCTAACATCCTTAAGTGTTATCTTTCATCAGAGCCATTTTGGAAAGTGTTGACATAAGGCAAAAATCACTAACTAGAAAAAGTAAGCCTCAGATTTCTTCTTTGTGTGTGTGTGTGTGTGTGTGTGTGTGTGTGTGTGTTTGCGCGCGCGCACGTCTATGCATGCGCACGCTCAGTTGCTCAGTCATGTCCAATTCTTTGTAACCCTGTGGACTGTAGCCCACTAGGCTCTTCTGTCCATGGGGTTTTTCAGGCAAGATTACTGGAGTGGGTTGCCATTTAATAAACTGATTAGTTATTCATCTAAGTTATGATTTCAACAAGTTTTTAAAAAGTGTTTCTGTTAATTACTATATTTAACCAATACCTTTTTGTATTTTTGTTTTATTAGTAAACAGCTGGCATCTGTTAAAAACCACATGACAAACTGCAACATTTAGGTATAAAAAGGAGAGAATTTCCCCAAATTGAGGAATCTGGGATGTGTGAACTGAGGAAGATAACTGCATATTTTGTAACAACCAAAATCCACAGGACTGGAAAAGGTCAGTTTTCATTCCAATCCCAAAGAAAGGCAATGCCAAAGAATGCTCAAACTACCGCACAATTGCACTCATCTCACACACTAGTAAAGTAATGCTCAAAATTCTCCAAGCCAGGCTTCAGCAATATGTGAACCGTGAACTTCCTGATGTTCAAGCTGGTTTTAGAAAAGGCAGAGGAACCAGATATCAAATTGCCAACATCTGCTGGATCATGGAAAAAGCAAAAGAGTTCCAGAAAAGCATCTATTTCTGCTTTATTGACTATGCCAAAGCCTTTGACTGTGTGGATGACAATAAACTGTGGAAAATTCTGAAAGAGATGGGAATCCCAGACCACCTGACCTGCCTCTTGAGAAATCTGTATGCAGGTCAGGAAGCAACAGTTAGAACTGGACATGCAACAACAGACTGGTTCCAAATAGGAAAAGGAGTAAGTCAAGGCTGTATATTGTCATCCTGCTTATTTAACTTATATGCAGAGTACATCATGAGAAACACTGGACTGGAAGAAGCACAAGCTGGAATCAAGATTGCTGGGAGAAATATCAATAACCTCAGATATGCAGATGACACCACCTTATGGCAGAAAGTGAAGAGGAACTAAAAAGCCTCTTGATGAAAGTGAAAGTGGAGAGTGAAAAAGTTGGCTTAAAGCTCAACATTCAGAAAACGAAGATCATGGCATCCGGTCCCATCACTTCATGGGAAATAGATGGGGAAACAGTGGAAACAGTGTCAGACTTTATTTTTTTGGGCTCCAAAATCACTGCAGATGGTGACTGCAGCCATGAAATTAAAAGACGCTTACTCCTTGGAAGGAAAGTTATGACCAACCTAGATAGCATCTTCAAAAGCAGAGACATTACTTTGCCAACAAAGGTCCGTCTAGTCAAGGCTATGGTTTTTCCTGTGGTCATGTATGGATGTGAGAGTTGGACTGTGAAGAAGGCTGAGTGCCGAAGAATTGATGCTTTTGAACTGTGGTGTTGGAGAAGACTCTTGAGAGTCCCTTGGACTGCAAGGAGATCCAACTAGTCCATCCTGAAAGAGATCAGCCCTGGGATTTCTTTGGAAGGAATGATGCTAAAGCTGAAACTCCAGTACTTTGGCCACCTCATGCGAAGAGTTGACTCATTGGAAAAGACTCTGATGCTGGGAGGGATTGGGGGCAGGAGGAGAAGGGGACAGCAGAGGATGAGATGGCTTGATGGCATCATTGACTCAATGGAAGTGAGTCTGGGTGAACTCCGGGAGTTGGTGATGGACAGGGAGGTGTGCTGTGATTCATGGAGTCGCAAAGAGTCGGACACAACTGAGTGACTGAACTGAACTGAAAATCCCTGAATTAAAATGTAGTTAAAATCAAAGAAAATTTTAACTTAAAAACCTGGGTTGAAATAAAGATCCCCAGGAACTATGTAAGTGATCTACCTGTGACTGTACTGCAAAGGGGCCCGTTGGTTACACATCCTCTTCTTTCACATTCAGTAAGACAAGACTGGACTCACACAGGACCTACTTGTGTTCACGTATCCAGAGGCTTGTTTCTGGATATGGTAGAATCTAGACCCCCAGGTGAGCAATGCTCAAGAACAACTTGAGTTTAGGAATTTTGGACTTTGGTTTTCAGTGTTGAGTGGATGTCTTGCCTAAGTTAGGTATAACTACATTGAGTCAGTTGAGACAGAGGTTTTAGCTAAGCAGACTGAGGTAGAGTAAAACTCAAAAATGTCCACAGGAGCAGGATTAACTGAACAAAAAAAGAGAGAGAAAGCACTAGGCATAATACATCCAATGTTGGCATAGAAATCATGCTGTCTTGCATTGTCACATGTGACACAGAGTGTTTTGATCTAACTTCAGTAAATGGACTGTGCATTCTTCCTTGTTTAGGGGATTATGTTAATGATTTAATAGATTTTCAAGCAATATTCTTCTCTATCATCCTCTTTCTCTGGGATTTCAACACCATGTTCTTTCAGTCTCATATATTTCTTATTTTCTCTCCTTCCAGAAGACTTTTGCAAATGCTGTTCTTTCTGCCTCCATTCTCTTCCCCCTTATGTTCTGATACCTCATAATTATGCTTCTGGTCTCAACTTAAGGCTTGACTCTCTTGAAGAACAATTCCTGACTTATCAAAGATGCTGTGGTTCACTGTTTAATAAGCATCTGAGGTCATTTTAAGGAAGGTAATCTGAAGTCCACACTTTCAGATCTGTTGTGAAACAATAATAAAAAGAGTAATAATTTGTATGGACTGACAGAGATAAAATCTGCCAAGGTTTAGTGTATTATATAAATGAGCCAACATTCACATGAGGATTCCAAAGTCTTTAGTTCTTGTTGCTACCCAGTGATCTGCTTGCTATCTTATATAAAAGAGTATCAGGTATATAGAGGGAGAATTTTTAAGCAAGGAAAGGAAAACCTTAACCAAGATTAAGTCATCAAGCCATTAACAACTGAACACTTACAAAAATGTTCTTATGCCTTGTGATCTCTGTAAGAATTATCTCCTGCCTCTATTATTGTTACATTGAGTTTATTTATAAATATAATTATAGTATATAGCTATAATAATATATAACATAATATGTAATTGTAACACTATGTGATATATAAGGTATGTGGCACATGTCACAAACAACAATGATTTTTGCCTGTCAAGCACACCAATCTGCTCAAAGAAAAATTAAGTCTCTGAGCAACTCTTGGTGAGAAGAAAAATTACCAAATGCTTTCCCGTTCTACTGAAATTCCCTGAAGTCAAATTTTAAATAAGCTTTGTAAATAGTCTTATATGGTTGATTTACTAACACTTGTAAATCATAACTCTTGTTTCTTGTATTTAGCAACATGCTTTGGTATGATTTTGTTCTAAGAGTGTTTCAGGTTTAAAGCAGAGTTATTTATCAATTGGAAACACACTTCCAGATCTAAAAGATATATGATTATTATTAAAGAATCATAGTAAGTGAAAACTTTTGAACAGCAAGGGAGACAAAAGTGCTGATAATTTTGGCTTATGTTTCCAAAAGGGAACATTTATCCTGAAGTAATAATTTAATAGAAGAACCCTCTTTATATGCAAATGTCCCTTCCAGCATTTTTATAGTCATTATAAAAGAAAATCCTAAAGTGCAAAGCATGAGGAATGTTTTAATTATAGTCCAGCTACACAGTGAAATTATGTGACCATCTGAACTAGTAAATAGGAAGGTAGCATCAAAATATTGAAATAAATTTACAGTATAACATTAAGCAAATAAACACATGAAAGTAAATGTATTTCATTAATTCAAAATACATCCATATGTTCAAGAACTGAAAGCATTTTAAAAAGTAAAAATAATTGTGTTAGTGTATTGAGATTTGAGGACGTTGGCTTTCCCACACTTAAAAAACAATAGTCTTTAGCAACTTTAAATTGTCTACCCCCTTCCTTGGGAGAGAAAAAAAAAATGATGCCTTTTGAAACAATTATAGATTTTTATGAAATATTTAAAAATATCCCACCTATTTACTCTAATATTTATAGCATCAAATTCCAATATTCTCAGTTTTCATGCAACAGAGAAAAGCCATTGAAGGTAATTCAAACCCAAGAGTCAGTTTACTGCAGTCATCTCTGTTTTAAATTACAACACTACCAAAGCCTCCCTAGAATCAGCATGCGATCATTCCTTTTTCCCTCTGTGGTTATGTATATATATTTATATTGTTTCTATGAAATGATGCTTGAGTCTGACTGCAAGTGATGTCATTTCCATTGCTCAAAATTCATGGCACGTCACATCAAGTAACCAGCCAAACATTATGATGGATACAAACTTGACTTCAGGAACTCAGGAAGCCTCTTCAACATATTTCCTGTGGGGACCTGGATGGGAAGCCTTTTGCCAGATACAGGAAGGTGGAGTTCTTCAGGGGATTATTTAACCCTGTTTACTGTATCCAGTCATTTAATGTTTATTTTGAAGTTCTGAACACAGCATGCTGCAGAGGGTTTGGACTGCATGACAAAGCTGTTTCATACAAGAATTTTTACATAAATCAACTTGCTTTTTAAAAATAAATGCCTGTTTGCATGCAATTATTTCTACTGGTTTCTAAATCTTTTATTTTCCCAACACAGAGCACCCTCTAAACACTGCATTTCAGGGATCAGAGTAGAATCTGGGCTTCTCCTGAAGCCCTAAAATATGACTACAGTATAAAAACATGTTTTCACATACATTTTAGCTATTTTCATACCAAACAAATTTAGAAAACTCTGTCAATCAAATGAAGTCTCTACCAATTTAATAATAAAAAAATATCAGATTAGAATAAAAATGTATTATATGGTAGAACTCTTCGTAGTGGGTGTCTCGTCTTTGGTAACTACAGCTATATGCCTGGAAGGGGAAAATATTTTGCAATATAATACTAGCCTCCTTTAACACAGTAGCTAATGAGCCCAACAAGATGACAGAACATAAAATTGTGAGGCATATCAACATCAGCAAACTGTAGTTTCAAAGTACAAAACTAAAGTTTTCTAAGAACATGCCAAATTTCTGCAGTCACTGAGCCAGATTATCTGGCAAGGAAATCCTCAGTCTTGCAACTGTAGAAAGCAAGTTAAGATTAGGGAAATATTTTAAACTAGCATCTTCCAAAAATGTGTAAGAATCCCTAGCATTAGGTTTATAGTACTAATATTAGTGTAATTTATTTTTCTCTTTTGGTTATATTTCTTTTATCCAGCATTCAGTATTTTTGTTCTGACTTTGAAATATTCTCAGACAGTACTCATTTTTTCAGAGAAAAAAATCGTAAAGGCAATGACAAAAAATATTTGTCAAAAAATTAATTGAGCTATTTTGGGGAGGAAACTTTTAATTAGTTTTGGCAAATAGTTGCTGAACATCTCCCTGATAAGAATTTGAAAGAAATGAATCAAGAGTTTCAAAGACTATTAAAAAAAAATCTGACTAAAGCTTTAATATTAGATGTTGCCGATTCCATTAATTTTTTTTTGGTATTCTAACTTCATCAAAACAGATTTTCAATTAGTTTTCCTTCTGAAAATGTACCTAAAATTAGTACTTTACTTAATTTGTCACTAACAAGATACATGCATAATTCATATACATGAAGAAAAAGATAGGAATAATGCATTTGTTTATTATGCTTTCTTTAACCTCCTCATTCACATTTATTAAAAGAACTGGCAAAGCACCTAGCTAAGACAAGTTATTAAAAGAATTTGTGAAGTTGTATATTTGCAATAAGCTTATCTTACCGCCATGTCCTTTTCTGCCAAGTTCCTGTCCTGTGACTCGGCTACCACAGTTATATATCCATTAAAGGAAAATACAAATTTAACAGTTCTTTAACTCACTGATCTCATCTAACTAATGAACATTAAGCATGATGGACATACGTCGCTAGATAGCGGTTACAAGACACCAAATCTCTCATAGCTAGCTCTGGCAGCTACATTATTTAGTAAGTCATGGAAGAGAGAAGTGCACTTTCGACCATAACCCCTGCTTGTGCTGGGTACTCAGCTTACAAGGTTTGCCAGGTAAAGGCTGATTGAAGCAGCTTTTGTTTTCAAATTCTATAGAACAAAAACCCATCCACAGTCAAAGGACCGATCTCCCAGCATCCCGGAAACTGTCTGCAGGATGTAGATAACTGGTATTTAATAAAAGAAGATATTATTATATGTTTCATGGATTATCCCAAGCAGGCTGGGTACCAGACAATACCTGTTATTTAGCACAAAGCTCATGTTCTGTCACAGGCAGGCTTCTATGACTCTCACATACAGAATCCATGGGTAGAAAAACAACCATCCAAAAATAGCTCTTGTGAGGTTTAAAAGACATGTAAATACATATCTCAGTGTTCATAATATAAAGGAAAATGGTTTTAGAGTTTACCTTGGGAAGCTGCCTAAGGGTTAGAAAGGATCAGTCCCATGTTCTAGGGTTTACAATCTGGCCAAATGCACTGATTCCTACTTTTATCATGCATCAAAATCATCTGAGATGCTGTTAAAATTGCAGAGTCCTAAAACCCCAACTGGTGTGGAATGTGGCCTTGGGAATCTGCTTTCTTACAAACTACCACAAGTGATTCTGATGCCCATGGATGCTGGATTTAAAAAATACCTTGCTATGAGGAAGGAAGTATCAATGAACAGAAGATATAACATCATTCACTAATTCAATAAATGCTTGTGGAAGCCTACTAGAGGAAAGGCATAATGCTATATAGTTATAAAGCATTTATAAAACAACTTTAATATAAAAACAGAAAATATCAAGTGCTCGTGAAAGTATGGAAGAATTGGAATGTTTGCACATTGCTGGAGGGTACTTAAAATGGTGCAGCTTCTCTGGAAGACAGTATGGTGGTTCCCCACAAAATTACATGTGCATTTATCATGTGATTCAAAACTTTCATGTCAGAGTACATACCTAAAAGAAGTGAAAGCAGAAACTCAGACTTTTGCCCACCTGTTTTCATAGCAGCATATTCACAATATTCACAATAGTCAAAGGGTAGAGGTAAACAAGGTATCCATCAACATATGAATGGATAAGCAAAAGGTAGCACATACATACAATAGAATATTATTCTGCCTTTAAAAGGAAGGAAATTCTGATATATGCTGTTACATGGATGAACCTGAACCCTATACTATGAAAGTCAGTTACAAAAGAACAGATACTGTACAGTTCTACTTATATGAGGTACTTGATGGAAGTGGTTTAGTCGCTAAGTTGTGTGTGACTCTTGAGACCCCATGGACTAGTGGGTTGCCATTTCCTTCTGCAACATATAAAGTACTTAGAATAGTCAAATTCATAGACATAGACTATTGAATAGTTGTTACCAGGGCTGACAGGAGAAGAGTTTGAAGAGTTACGGTTTAAGGGGTACAGAGTTTCAGTTTGGGATGATGAAAAATTTCTGGAGATGGATGATGGTGATGGTTACATAATAATGTGAATGCAATTAATGCCACAAAATGTAAACTTATAAAATGGCTGAAATGGTAAATACATACATAAATGGTATATCAGATCAGATCAGTCACTCAGTCGTGTCCGACTGTTTGCGACCCCATGAATCGCAGCACACCAGGCCTCCCTACCATCACCAACTCCTGGAGTTCACCCAGACTCACATCCATCGAGTCAGTGATGCCATCCAGCCATCTCATCCTCTGTCGTCCCTTTCTCCTCCTGCCCCCAATCCCTTCCAGCATCAGAGTCTTTTCCAATGAGTCAAATCTTCGCATGAGGTGGCCAAAGTACTGGAGTTTCAGCTTTAGCATCATTCCTTCCAAAGAAATCCCAGGGCTGATCTCTTTCAGAATGGACTGATTGGATCTCCTTGCAGTCCAAGGGACTCTCAAGAGTCTTCTCCAACACCACAGTTCTAAAGCATCAATTCTTTGGCACTCAGCCTTCTTCACAGTCCAACTCTCACATCATACATGACCACAGGAAAAACCATAGCCTTGACTAGACGGACCTTTGTTGGCAAAGTAATGTCTCTGCTTTTGAAGATGCTATCTAGGTTGGTCATAACTTTCCTTCCAAGGAGTAAGCGTCTTTTAATTTCATGGCTGCAGTCACCACCTGTAGTGATTTTGGAGCCCAGAAAAATAAAGTCTGACACTGTTTCCCCATCTATTTCCCATGAAGTGGTGGGACCGGATGCCATGATCTTCGTTTTCTGAATGTTGAGCTTTAAGCCAACTTTTTCACTCTCCACTTTCACTTTCATCAAGAGGCTCTTTAGTTCCTCTTCACTTTCTGCCATAAGGGTGGTGTCATCTGCATATCTGAGGTTATTGATATTTCTCCCGGCAATCTTGATTCCAGCTTGTGCTTCTTCCAGTCCAGTGTTTCTCATGATGTACTCTGCATATAAGTTAAATAAACAGGGTGACAATATACAGCCTTGATGAACTCCTTTTCCTATTTGGAACCAGTCTATATACATACATATGTATACATATATATATACATATATATATATGTGTGTATATATATATATATACATATATATATGTGTGTATATATATATACATATATGTGTATATATATATATACACACATATATTTATATAAACACACACACACACACACACATATATATATACACACACAGTTCAGTTCAGTCGCTCAGTCATGTCCAACTCTTTGTGACCCCATGAACTGCAGCACCCCAGGCCTCCCAGTCCAACATCAACTCCCGGAGTTTACTCAAACTCATGGCCATCAAGTTGGTGATGCCATTCATCCATCTCATCCTCTGCTGTCCCCTTCTTCTCTTGCCCTCAGTCCCTCCCAGCATCAGGGTCTTTTCCAATGAGTCAACTCTTCATATGAGGTAGTCAAAGTATTGGAGTTTCAGCTTTAGCATCAGTCCTTCAAATAACACCCAGGACTGATCTCCTTTAGGATGGACTGGTTGGATTTCCTTGCAGTCCAAGGGACTCTCAAGAGTCTTCTCCAACACCACAGTTCAAAAGCATCAATTCCTCTGCACTCAGCTTTCTTCACAGTCCAACTCTCACATCCATACATGACCACTGGAAAAACCATAGCCTTGACTAGATGGACCTTTGTTGGCAAAGTAATGTCTCTGCTTTGGAATATGCTATCTAGGTTGGTCATAACTTTCCTTCCAAGGAGTAAACATCTTTAATTTCATGGCTGCAGTCACCATCTGCAGTGATTAAAGTCTGACACCGTTTCCACTGTTTCCCCATCTATTTCCCATGAAGTGATGGGACCAGACACCATGATCTTAGCTTTCTGAATGTTGAGCTTTAGGCCAACTTTTTCGCTCTTCTCTTTCACTTTCATCAAGAGGCTTTTTAGTTCCTCTTCCCTTTCTGCCATAAGGGTTGTGTTATCTGCATATCTGAAGTTATTGATATTTCTCCCTGCAATCTTGATTCCAGCTTCTGCTTCCTCCAACCCAGCATTTCTCATGATGTACTCTGCATATAAGTTAAATTAGCAGGGTGACAATATAAAGCCTTGATGTACTTCTTTTCCTATTTGGAACCAATCTGTTGTTCCATGTCCAGTTCTAACTCTTGTTTCCTGATCTGCATACAGGATTTTCAAGAGGCAGGTCAGGTGGTCTGGTATTCCCATCTCTTTCAGAATTTTCCACGGTTTATTGTGATCCACACAGTCAAAGGTTTTGGCATAGTCAATAAAGCAGAAATAGATGTTTTTCTTGAACTCTCTTGCCTTTTCGATGATGCAGTGGATGTTGGCATTCTGGTTCCTCTGCCTTTTCTAAAACCAGCTTGAACATCTGGAAGTTCACGGTTCACGTACTGCTGAAGCCTGGCTTGGAGAATTTTGAGCATTACTTTACTACTGTGTGCTGCTGCTGCTAAGTCACTTCAGTCATGTCTGACTCTGTGCGACCCCATAGACGGCAGCCCACCAGGCTCCACCATCCCTGGGATTCTCCAGGCAAGAACACTGGAGCAAGTTGTCATTTCCTTCTCCAATGCATGAAAGTGAAAGTGAAGTCGCTCAGTCATGTCTGACTCTTAGCGATCCCATGGACTGCAGCCTACCAGGCTCCTCCATCCATGGGATTTTCCAGGCAAGAGTACTGGAGTGGGGTGCCATTGCCTTCTCCGTACTAGTGTGTGAGATGAGTGCAATTGTGCAGTAGTTTGAGCATTCTTTGGCATTGCCTTTCTTTGGGGTTGGAATGAAAACTGATCTTTTCCAGTCCTGTGGCCACTGCTGAGTTTTCCAAATTTGTTGGCATATTGAGTGCAGCACTTTCACGGCATCATTTTTCAGGATTTGAAATAGCTCAACTGGAATCCCATCATGTCCACTAGCTTTGTTCGTAGTGATGCTCTCTAATGCCCACTTGGCTTCACATTCCAGGATGTCTGGCTCCAGGTGAGTGATCACACCATGGTGATTATCTGGGTCATGAAGATCTTTTTTGTACAGTTCTTCTGTGTATTCTTGCCACCTCTTCTTAATATCTTCTACTTCTGTTAGGTCAATACCATTTCTGTCCTTTATTGAACCTATGTTTGCATGAAATGTTCCCTTGGTATCTCTAATTTTCTTGAAAAGATCTCTAGTCCTTCCCATTCTGTTGTCTTCCTTTATTTATTTGTATTGATCGTTGTTTTCCTCTGTTTCTTTGCACTGAAGAGTGGCGGCTGTGACAGACTGCGCAGAAGCAAGGCCAAGAGGAGCTACCCCTAACCCAAAGTCAGGGACAGCGGCCAAGAGGAGCAACCCCAAGTCCAAGGATCGGCAGCTGCGCGGGTGCAGAAGGGCCCGAGGAGCTTCTCCACGTTCAAGGTAAGGAGGGGCGGCAGTGAGGAGATATCCCTCGTCCAAGGTAAGGAGAAGATGCTGCCCTTTGCTGGACCAGCCATGAAGAGATATCCCATGTCCAAGGTAAGAGAAACCCAAGTAAGACGGTAGGTGTTGGGAGAGGGCATCAGAGGGCAGACACACTGAAACCATAATCACAGAAAACTAGCCAATCTGATCACACAGACTACAGCCTTGACTAACTCAATGAAACTAAGCCATGCCCGTGGGGCCACCCAAGACAGACAGGTCATGGTGGAGAGGTCTGACAGAATGTAGTCCACTGGACAAGGGAATGGCAAACCACTTCATTATTCTTGCCTTGAGAACCCCATGAACAGTAAGAAAAGGCAAAATGATAGGATACTGAAAGAGGAACTCCCCAGGTCGGTATGTCCCCAATATGCTACTGGAGATCAGTGGAGAATTAACTCCAGAAAGAATGAAGGGATGGAGCCAAAACAAAAACAATATCCAGCTGTGGATGTGACTGGTGATAGAAGCAAGGTCCGATGCTGTAAAAAGCAATATTGCATAGGAACCTGCGATGTTAGGTCCATGAATCAAGGCAAATTGGAAGCGGTCAAACAGGAGATGGCAAGAGTAAACATTGACATTCTAGGAATCAGCAAACTAAAATGGACTGGAATGGGTGAATTTAACTCAGATGACCATTATATCTACTACTGTGGGCAGGAATCCCTTAGAAGAAATGGAGTAGCCACCATGGTCAACAAAAGAGTCCGAAATGCAGTATTTGGATGAAGTCTCAAAAACGACAGAATGATCTCTTCTTTTCCAAGGCAAACCATTCAATGTCACAGTAATCCAAGCCTATGCCCCAACCAGTAACGCTGAAGAAGCTGAAGTTGAATGGTTCTATGAAGACCTACAAGACCTTTTAGAACTAACACCCAAAAAAGATGTCCTTTCATTATAGGGGACTGGAATGCAAAAGTAGGAAGTCAAGAAACACCTGGAGTAACAGGCAAATTTGGCCTTGGAGTACAGAATGAAGCAGGGCAAAGGCTAATAGAGTGTTGCCAAGAGAATGCACTGGTCATAGCAAACATCCTTTTCCAACAACACAAGAGAAGACTCTGCACATGGACATCACCAGATGGTCAACACCAATATCAGATTGATTATATTCTTTGCAGCCAAAGATGGAGAGGCTCTATATAGTTAGCAAAAACAAGACTGGGAGCTGACTGTGGCTCACTTATTGCCAAATTCAGACTTAAATTGAAGAAAGTAGGGAAAACCACTAGACCATTCAGGTATGACCTAAATCAAATACCTTATGATTATACAGTGAAGTGAGAAATAGATTTAAGGGACTAGATCTGATAGACAGAGTGCTTGATGAACTATGGACAGAGGTTTGTGCCATTGTACAGGAGACAGGGATCAAGACCATCCCCATGGAAAAGAAATGCAAAAAAGCAAAATTGCTGTCTGACGAGGCCTTACAAATAGCTGTGAAAAGAAGAGAAGCGAAAAGCAAAGGAGCAAAGAGAAGATATAAGTATCTGAATGCAGAGTCCAAAGAATAGCAAGGAGAGATAAGAAAGCCTTCCTCAGTGATCAATGCAAAGAAAAAATATATACACACACATATGCATATATACAGGCTTCCCTGGTGGCTCAGTCGTAAAGAACCCACTTGCCAATGCAGGACATGGGTTCAATCTCTGGGTTGGGAAGATTCCTGGAGAAGCAAATAGCACTCCTTTATTCTTGCCTAGGAAATTCCATGGACAGAGTGGCCTGGCAGGGCTACAGTCCCATGGGATTGCAAAAGGGTCGGACAGGACTGGAGTGATTTAGCACACACACAAAATAAAAAATGCAGAAAAGCATGTCATTGAAAATGACATGAAATAATAATCAGAAAGTGTAGAAAGTACACTGGTAAATAAATAACTATTTTGATAAAATAAATTATCAAAAGGGAATTTCCACATGTGATACTAAAGGCAAGAGCACTCAATCTCTGCTGCTTCCACCCTCTGTTCACTCCCACCCCACAAACATTTGCAAATCAAGGGGAAATGGAAACTTGGTAATTAATACAACACAAAGATCAGCCCAGCTGAGACTTGAAGGTAGACACTGCTTAAATTCTGTCATTAAATAGGCAAGTGTATGTATAGATTTTTTTCCCCTTAGGCAATGACAGAAAACAACAATAACAAAATCACCTTCTTATTCAGTAAGTGAACATGATGGAGCAGGAACAGTGTAGTAAGAATGGGTGTGAGAGTGTGGACATGCTTGCAGTATAGTAGCAAAGAATATAGATCTGGAACCAACTTCATGGACATTGTCGCCCTTGATTTTCTATTCAGCCACCACACGGTCTTGAGCTTCAGTGTCTTAGGAATGAAATGGAACTCAAATGCTTTCTGTGACCTGAGAGAGTTACACAGGTCGTGTGTTAGAGGAATATGTGGAACTCTGAGAGTATTTCAGTGTCAGAAGAATCTCTTCATGTGGTACAAGAGATAGCATTCAGTAGACTTATTTCTTTTGAGTACTGTACTAAAACCAATCAAGATACATTTAAAAATTTCCTCAAAGATTGTCAATTAATTTTGAATTTATAAAACTGAATTAATATTGGATTTTTAGTGGAGACAAATTATCTGTTAAGGATGGATTTGCCTTTCAGAAATAAAGTCAGTGTAAGTCAAAGGATTAAAATGGTATTATGCTCTGTCATCTCAAATACTGATATGATAGCCAGCTGTGCAGAGAGGCAAATGTGTACCTAAAGATATTCAGTTAAGTCACTTGGTCTCTCAGGGCCTTGGTTTCTTTACATTTATATGAACTGGGTGGTCTTTTAATCGTTTTGGGTTCAAAGAATATGCCTAGCTCATTCCCTGAATGCCACGGCAAAATTAGAAAGTTTCTAAATTCTCCACCCTTACATTTTCAAGAAGCCCTCAGTCAGAATGAGAGGTGAGTCCAAGCACTCTACACGTCACTGTGGGGAGCTGACCCAGGTGATGACGGTCTACAATCTAGTATCTCTTGTGAGAGTCATGAAGCTGCTCAGGATGAGGTTGCCGTTAGTTAGAAAAAGATGCACTTGTCAGAAAAGGGCATCTCTTCTGTTCCTGTGGGCAAAGCTGACCACAGTGATTTGACAAAGACCCCATGCCTAGTATAGAACCTCTGCTCTGGTGCACATGCAATCCAGGGTCATGCCCACTGACAGCAATACTTTGGAGGAAGTTCATTCCCAAGAGTAAGTCTCATTTGAGCAGGGCCCTCAGAACAACTTTGTTCATACACAGAGCCACTTCCCACAGTGAAACAGCCTACAGGTGTTGGGTAAAAACTGGTTTCAGTAAAATTATTCTAGGAATTTAGAAACTCTGTTTCCCTTCCCCCCCTGAGACTCCCTATTTCTAGAGATGTGGAGTTTTTCTTTTTTTAAAAATATCTTCAAATCATAAATGGGACTCTGCATTTCTCATTCCAGATTCTACAGACATATCCCTCAGACATTCCCAGGGTTTTTATTTACTGAGGGAGGTTGCTCTTAGTGAGCTCTTCACCTACCCTGTGATGAAACTGAGTACTTGTCTAGTCAACAAGAATAGGTTTAACCTGTGGCAGGATACCCGCTCTAGTAAGATCTGTCATGACTTGGTAAAGCAGAGGCAATAATCTACAATCATATTCTGTAGGGACTTGAGTGCCCTGTGGAGGTACCTGTGAGATCTGCATAAAGGACAACGGTGATAAGATTAGTCTCTCCGTAATAACACAGAGCTCCATATCAGCAGTTAAAGATCAAAGGAGTCTTCACAAATGAATGAGCCCTTAATGTTTTGTTGGACAAACACAAAGACCATTTTCAAATGCACCTTATTAGAACCTCTTTTGGCCCTGTTGAAGTTCGCAAACTTGTAAGGTAACTTTTCCCTTTGGTACGCAGTGTCTGGAGCTCTCATCTGTCCTACATGGGTTTCTTCAGGACTTTCCTCCCCCAGAGAGCCACAAGGCTGTCTTCATCTACAGAGCAAAGCTGAAATTCTGATGTAAGTGTGTAGTGGTCTTTAGCCTCTGGCTAATGAGCATTCCACTCCTTCTGATTGCAAATCAAACTTTAATAAACACAAAGTCTTATTTTACTTTGAGTCTCTTAATTTTTTTCCAAAAAAGGATAGTCAGGGGGTGCTTAGAATGGAAGCCCACAATTCATACCCTTCCCTCAACCTAGAAACAATGAGTTAACTATTCTATGTTTAAGGTATACATATATGAAGTAACTTAAATAAACTGCATTATGACTAAAATAATTTTGGGGAATCACTGCACATCTTTTAGAACTCCATTAATAAATCATATTTCATATGACTATAAATTACAGAAATCCCTGGCACACTGGCTTAAACAGACAACCATACCATGTTATTTTCTATTCAGAAGTAGGCCAAGATAGGTTATATAATCAGTCTTTCTTCATCATTGTAAAAATGTAGCTTTTATCTTCAAGTTTACAAGAAAACTGCCATACTCAAAAAAAAAAAAAAGCCAACAACTGCATCTGTGTTCTCAGAAGACTGCAGAAATACCAAATGCTCTTCTCTTGGTGAGACTCTTTTTCCTTAGTTTCCTCCCCAGGACTCCCTGGCTACCTCTCAGTAGCCAGAATTGCACCCTATAGCCAGCTGTATCTGTGACGGAGCCTGGTAGAGCAATAATTTCTCTTGGGTATGCTGACATCTCAAAGTTTTATTTCTCTTAGTGAGAAAGACAAATAACTGGAGAGTCTAGAAGCAGTCTGTTACCATGTTCGAGCCCAAATATATCTATCATGCCATGATTCTATGCTAATTTTATGAGCTATTTAAAAGAACAGAGAGAAAATAAAAGTGTCCTGTCATAAGAATCTAAAGGGAACCTTGTATGTGTAAAAAATTATGAATGATCTTAGAAAAGATCTTACTCCTCTCCAGACGTTCCAGTCCCTATAGGATGCTCCCTCTTGGCTGCCTAGGGACATGCTCAATGACTCCAAAGAGTTCTGACTTCCTGGGTACACCCACATGTAGACACTTTGAGTTACAGAAGAATTTGTCTGCCTTATGCCTCATCAGAACCAAATTCTTTTCACTATTTTGAAACAGGTTAATTTGTTCCAGATAAATTAATGGTTACTTATCATTTTTTCCTGTAGATCTCTAGAGATATAGGGTATGAATTTGAATCCAGGTGGAATTTTTGAACTATATATGACTAAACTATGTGTTAACCATCACTTGAGACTTGAGTTCCTTATGTATAAAAATGAATATATTATCTAACTCCAGAGTTATTTGTGAGAGTTTAGAACATTTGGCAATGTTATGAAGTGGTCAGGTACATGGAGTCCACATTAAGAACAACTGGTTTCAAATACTCAACCACCAGTATTTATATGACTTTAAATGCATTATTTACATGTCTAAATATTAGTTACTTCACCTAAAAATTGAAATGATAATATTTCCCAGTAGAACCCTTGTGAGATGAAGGGTGATGAGTTCTTTTACTAAGAACTTAATATAGTTCCTACTATGGAGTAAGTGTTCAATGGATATTGGCTTTTATTAGCAGTATTTAAGTGTAATGACTGGCATCCCAAAAGTGCTTAAAAAATCAGTTAATCTCTACAACCATGGAATACCACAGTTTTGAGATAATTTGATTTTATTTTATATATTTTAAAGTATATATTATTTCAGTTGAACTTATTAAAAGTCTTTCTCCTTAGAGGCTGTAATCACAAAGTCTAATTAGCCGTCTGATTTTTATTTGGTCCTTCTAATAGATATTATTCCAGTCTGGAGGTTTTCATATATAAATTGTTGCTGCTGCTAAGTCACTTCAGTTGTGTCCGACCCTGTGTGACCCCACTGACGGTAGTCCACCAGGCTCCCCCATCCCTGGGATTCTCCAGGCAAGAACACTGGAGTGGGTTGCCATTTCCTTCTCCGATGCATGAAAGTGAAAAGTGAAAGTGAAGTCGCTCAGTCGTGTCCGACTCTTCGCTACCCCATGGACTGTAGCCCGCCAGGCTCCTCCACCCGTGGGATATTCCAGGCAAGAGTATTGGAGTGGGGTGCCATTGCCTTCTCCGATATAATTGTTAGGGTGATATATTATTTAGGGCAATATTGCCTACTTTTTTTGGATAAACGAATCCAATGGCAGAAATATATTTCAGTGTAAATCAAATCTTACATGTTTAACTAATGAGTTTTTTACATGATTTATAAATTATATAAATAGTTGCAGAGTTTAGTCAATCTTCAAATTATGTTTCCTAAATTTATTTGAAAATTTGAAATATACAACAGCTATGAAATTTGGGTGTGATATAAAGTTTCTTATGTAAGGCTAATCTCATAAACTGTGACATACTGAACTGCAAGTTCTGGTGACTTACAACATTTTTTCAGGAGTTTGCCAAAGTCAATGAACAATTAATCCAACATCATTTAATTTGAAAAGGACTTTGGAGTCAACTATATTGAAAAGAATAAATGCAGTACTTATCTCAGTGTGTTTCTTTTTCCTACTCTGTGATGATTTAAAAAATAAAGATAACCCTAAAAATTATAGGTCTGTCATCATCACTACTTATATGTTGGAAACTTATTGAAAGATATCAAAAAATCAATTTGCAAGCACCTAGAAAATCATGGGTTACTGGGTAAAATCTGCCTGGCATCGTGAAAAGTAAATCCTGTCAAATCAACTTAATTTCCATCTATGACAGAAGTGACAAGAATGGTAGACACAGAGAACTTGATAGACAAAATATATCCTGACTTTGGTAGCAGCAGCTCCATATAATAACAAGAGAAAATACAGTTTGGTGCCATTTTATTAAGAGCTCCTATTAATGACTATGCTTAGTATATCTGGAAATAATACTTATTTGGAATATTAGATGAGAAATTAGATATAAAGATGCTCAAATCCTAAAATGTGACAGGGATGATTCTGGTAATTTTCTCATGAAAATTTGAAAGGTATTAGTAGATTTAAAACCAAGCAGGAATCACCATTATTTCCCTTTGTTGAAAGTCACTCAGATGCTGTTATGTCTGACTCTTTGCAATCCCATGGACTGTGGCATGCCAGGCTTCCCTGTCCTTCACCATACCCGGAGATGCTCAAACTCATGTCCATCAAGTCGGTGATGTCCTCCAACTATCTCATCCTCTGTTGTCATCTTCTCCTGCCTTCAATCTTTCTCAGCATCAGGGTCTTTTCTAATGAGTCAGCTCTTTACATCAGGTGGCAAAAGTATTGCAGCTTCAGCATCAGTCCTTCCGATGAATATTCAGGGTGGATGTCCTTTAAAACTGACTGGTTTGATATCCTTCCAGTCCAAAGGACTCTCAAGAGTCTTCTCCAACACCAGGTCTATCATGCCTCTTTCCTCGACTTTATTCATGCCTTTGTTAAATTATGAATGTCAAGCTAAAGATTAGCCACTAGAAAGGGTATCAGTTCAGTTCAGTTCAGTTCAGTCACTCAGTCATGTCCGACTCTTTGTGACCCCATGAATCACAGCATGCTAGGCCTCCCTGTCCATCACCAACTCCCGGAGTTCACTCAAACTCATGCCCATCGAGTCAGTGATGCCATTCAGCCATCTCATCCTCTGTCATCCCCTTCTCCTCCTGCCCCCAATCCCTCCCAACAGGCTATAGAGAATCATAATGTCCATGTAATGTTGCAATGGGATCATTCTCTGAGTTTTGGAGTTTGGAGGCACAGGAGAATAGAGTAAATTAATGGTGGGAAATCAGATGTACCATTGAATCACCGCTTCTGCCCTGTGAGGGATATATTTTTATGTATGACCACAAGGATTTCTTTCCACAAGAAGAGTTTAATGTATCCCTCTCATTTCTGAACACTCAAGACATTTAACAAAATGAAGTTTCCTCAAACCAGAGAAAAAGTTCTATTTTTATGAAACACTACTAGTTCCTAAGCAGTAACTCAGATACCTGAATACATAATAAAATAGCAAACCATTGGGTAAAAGAAAATTATTAATTTTAAAGTGAATTTTGAGGAATCATATTAGCAGAGACTTATTTAGAAATAGTGTTAAAAGACCTGATTTCAGTACACTGAATCCCAGCCTAGACAATTTAAGTTCATTAGAGGCTCAGTTGGTAAAGAATGTGCCTGCAATGCAGGAGACCTGAGTTTGATCCCTGGGTCAGGGAGATCCCCTGGAGAAGGAAATGGCAACCACTCCAGTATTCTTGCCTAGAGAATCCCATGAAGAGAGAAGCCTGGTGGGCTAGGAGTTGGCAATAAGTCTGACACGACTTAGCAACTAAACCACCATCAGAATAGGAGACAGATTCAGACTTAAAGTGAAGAAAGTGGGGAAAACCACTGACTATTCAGGTATGACCTAAGTCAAATCCCTTATGATTATACACTGGAAGTAAGAAATAGATTTAAGGGACTAGATCTGATAGACACAGTGCCTGATGAACTATGGATGGAGGTTCGTGACATTGTACAGGAGATAGGTATCAAGACCATCCCCATGAGAAAGAAATGCAAAAAGGTAAAATGGCTGTCTGAGGAGGTCTTACAACTAGCTCTGAAAAGAAAAGAAGTGAAAAGCAAATGAGAAAAGGAAAGATACAAGCATCTGAATGCAGAGTTCCATAGAATACAAGGAGAGATAAGAAAGCCTTTCTTCAGTGATCAATATAAAGAAATAGAGGGAAACAATTGAATGGGAAAAACCAGAGATCTCCTCAAAAAAATTAGAGATACCAAGGGAACATTTCATGCAAAGATGATGCAATAAAGGAAAGAAATGGTATGGACCTAACAGAAGTAGAAGATATTAAGAAGAGGTGGCAAGAATACACAGAAGACCTGTACAAAAAAGATCTTCATGACCCAGATAACCACCATGGTGTGATCATTCACCTAGAGCCAGACATCCTGGATTGTGAAGTCAAGTGGGCCTTAGAGAGCATCACTACAAACAAAGCTAGTGGAGGTGATGGAATTCCAGTTGAGCTATTTCAAACCCTGAAAGATGATACTGTGAAAGTGCTGCACTCAATATGTCAGAAAATTTGGAAAACTCAGCAGTGGCCACAGTTTTCATTCCAATTCCAAAGAAAGGTAATGTCAAAGAATGCTCAAACTACTGCACAATTGCACTCATCTCACACGGTAGGAAAGTAATGCTCAAAATTCTCCAAGCCAGGCTTCAGCAATATGTGAACTGTGAACATCCAGATGTTCAAGCTGGTTTTTGAAAAGGCAGAGGAACCAGAGACCAAATTGCCAACATCCACTGGATCATCGAAAAAGCAAGAGAGTTCCAGAAAAACCTCTATTTCTCCTTTATTGACTATGCCAAAGCCTTGACTGTGTGGACCACAATAAACTGTGGAAAATTCTTCAAGAGATGGGAATACCAGACCACCTGACCTGCCTCTTGAGAAACCTGCATGCAGGTCAGGAAGCAAGAGTTAGAACTGGACATGGGACAACAGACTGGTTCCAAATAGGAAAAGGAGTATATCAAGGCTGTATACTGTCACCCTGCTTATTTAACTTATATGCAGAGTACATCATGAGAAACGCTGGGCTGGAAGAAGCACAAGCTGCAATCAAGATTGCTGGGAGAAATATCAATAATCTCAGATATGCAGATGATACCACCCTTATGGCAGAAAGTGAAGAAGAACTAAAGAGCCTCTTGATGAAAATGAAAGAGGAGAGTGAAAAAGTTGGCTTAAAGCTCAACATTCAGAAAGCTAAGATCATGGCATCCAGTCCCATCACTTCATGGCAAATAGATGGGGAAACAGTGTCAGACTTTAGTTTTTTGGGCTCCAAAATCACTGCAGATGGTGACTGCAGCCATGAAATTAAAAGATGCTTACTCCTTGGAAGGAAAGTTATGTCCAACCTAGACAGCATATTAAAAAGCAGAGAAATTACTTTGTCAACAAAGGTCTGTCTAGTCAAGGCTATGGTTTTTCCAATGGTCAGGTATGTATGTGAGAGTTGAACTATAAAGAAAACTGAGCACCGAAGAATTGATGCCTTTAAACTGTGGTATTAGAAAAGACTCTTGAGAGTCCGTTGGACTGCAAGGAGATCCAACCAGTACATCCTAAAGGAGATCAGTCCTGGTTGTTCATTGGAAGGACTGATGTTGAAACTGAAACTCCAATACTTTGGCCACCTGATGCAAGGAGCTGACTCATTTGAAAAGACCCTGATGCTGGGAAAGATTGATGGCGGGAGAAGAGGGCATGACAGAGGATGAGATGGTTGGATGGCATCACCAACTCAATGGACATGGGTTTGGGTGGACTCTGGGAGTTGGTGATGGACAGGAAGGCCTGGTGTGCTGTGGTTCATGGAATTGCAAAGAGTCGCACAAGACTGAACGACTCAACTGAACTGAAACATTGCAAGACGTAAAACACAATAGACCACCCCCGTCCCGCCAAAAAAGTGCTTTCTTAGACCAGGAATATTCATCTTACATACCAGCTCTAACACATTTGCAGTGGCTAGGCTTACTGTCGGAAAAGGCAATGGCACCCCACTCCAGTACCCTTGCCTGGAAAATCCCATGGAAGCAGGAGCCTGGTGGGCTGCCGTCTATGGGGTCGCACAGAGTCGGACACAACTGAAGCAACTTAGCAGCTGCAGCAGCAGCAGCAGCAGACTTACTGTAAAGAGTGACATGATCAGCAAGTGAACCATAAGTGCCCTGACCATTCATTTGATGGACATGGAAGACATTCTCCTTTTCCCATAATGACAAAAACTGGATGTTTATATCATAGATTAACTGTAGTATTTATATTTGATTGTACAATTAATCCAGATGGAGTAATTATTCTTGAATATCCATTTATTCAGGCTCAACTAGGCACTAGTATCTTTGTTAGGATTTGAATTAAGACTTTCAAGTGTTTATAAATACACTCAATCTATGTAAACCTACCTGGCTGCTAAAGTCCAGAATCTAATGCACAGAATGTGTAACTTGGACCTTTTAAGGAATTTTAGCAAGACTTATTCTGCTGGACAGTGCTAATTCATCCAATCTAAAATTATTTGATGCCTGGATTTCTCTTACAATACATCTATGAATGGGCACTCCAGAATGGGCTGGAACATCTTTTTTTTTAATTAATCATTCACTTGAGACACACTAACTGATATTCAATATGTGCTGGAAAAAGGCATCAGATATTGGATAAACCCAATGACCCCATGCTATCTTTGCCCAGGATTTTATAGTCTGATAAGAGATTCCAAGTCAGAATTTATCTCTGACTTCATTAATTCTTGAAAAGGTAGTGGTGCTGTGCGGGTTCAGAACAGGGCACTTGCATTAACTTTGATTTTTAAAAACTCTTTCTTGCATTAACCTCAGATATCCTTGTAATGTCCCCTCCCACCCCCCATGAGCCTATTCTAAACTTGGGGCTATACAGAACAAGTCTAGTCCTTCCTCCACAGAAAAAAAAAAAAGGGCTTTAAAATTCTGAAAAAAAAATTCTACTTGGTCGCATAAATCAACTTCTATCCAAATGGACCTTACCAGAAATAGTCTTAATTTTCTCAAACATCTCAGCTCTAACCCATCACCTACAACCAGAATTAATCACATATCCTCTTAGCGCCTTGTAGATAAGTCATGTATCTTTTTCCCTTTAGTAGATGGAAAAATCTAAACGTTAGTGTTTTGATTCATTTGCAAGCTTCTGCACATTTTACACAGAACAAAATTGAATAGATTTTAATTGAATATAAAAGAGAAAAACATTTTAGCTCCTAGAAAATAAATATCAAGGGCTTGTAGAGAATATAGAGAAATTACAATGGCTGGTATAGATTCTCAGAGAAATATGACATATTTAATCTTAAGAATTCCTTTTTTGATAATGCTATGTTTTCATTAGAGTCATTTTCTGACTGAGTGTAAACTGTTACATAAAGAAGTGATAAAAACACTTAACAAATAATATCTGATGGACATGACCCTAGTATTGAAGTAGGGTTCAAGAAGCATTGCTTTTAGGTTGGGAAGGTCTGGGAGTCTCAGGGAAAGACCAGAGGCTATTTGAAAACAATTTCAAAACTGTTTTTGACAATAATAGTTCATAACGGCTAAATAACAACAGCCTTTGAAACATAGATTTCTTGCATTAGACATTGTAGTAGACACCCTGCAATCAAACAACCTCATTGTCCTGGTCATAAGAGACTCTGCTTGTTCAAATTCACAGTTAGTGACAGAGACAGTAGTAAATATGATGGACAACAGCCTTAACATATCTTTCGGTTAGACTAAACATTAGATTTCTTATTGACTCTAGGTCCCTATCCTCCCATTTCTTAGAGTATTTACTTTAGATAACTTGCAACTGTAATTTATTTCTTTGTCCTTTGCCATGTAAATCTTCTTCCAGTATCCTGTCAATTTTCCAACCCAGGAATGTTGGTTTTTCAAGAAACTGGGACCATCCCTTTGAAATGTAATCATTAAGAAAGATAGTTCCCTTGTGTCTTGAGAGACTAGAAGTCCAAATTCAATAATTGCCAATTGGTAAACACAGATGGTTCAATCATATTGACCAAACTCCCCACCAAGGTCCTAAGCACCATTCAACTACCTCATGCCAGTGCCTAATATTCTCCTACCTATTCCCCCCAATAAAGCTGAATGCATGTTGCAATGTTCTTGTACTCAATTTTCCTTGATTATTTAACTTGCCCATGCTTCTTTGACAGAATGCATGTCTTCAGACTTGACCTATTTCTATGATGCCATATTCTCTCTAGTTGGTAACTGGTGTTACCACTTAACAGAAAAAAGAAAGACAGCTACCAGTTTCTTGGGCCACTATAAAACAAATCATACTCCAAAGAAACTCCTTTGTAAACTGTGGAGTACTGATGTCAAACTTTAGTATGCTTAAGAATTTCTCACAATGCTTTTTGAAAATGTAGATTCCCAAGTTTCATTATCAGCGATTCTGATTAAGTATATCTGTGGTTGGTTCGGAAATACATATTTTAATATGAATCAAATGACCCCTGCTACAGGTTCTGATTTACATCATAAACTTAATAAGGGAAAAATTCAAATCTATCTTGTTCTCAATTTTATCCCCTGTTGTTGAGTTGCTAAGTCATATCTGACTCTTTTGTGACTCCATGGAGTATAACCCACCAGGCCCCTCTGTCCATGGGATTTCCCAGGCAAGAATACTGGAGTAGGTTGCCATTTCCTTCTCCAGGGGATTTCCCTGACCAAGGAATCTTCTGCTTGACATGGGAATTCTTTACCACTGAGTCATCACATAAGCCCAGTATAGCACCTAGCATTCCATAAATATTGTGGAGATGACTGTTTTTGCTAGACATTTTTCCAATACATATGTTTTTCCTTTATGGAAATTTAATGCTTATGACTAGAATTTTAAATATAATCTATTTCATAAATTTATAAATACTTCAAGAAGTTTTCTTTTCTTGAAGAAAATAATAAGTGCTCTAATAATAGTCATATCTTAAGTTTCATTGCAATATTTAAATGTGTTTCTCTCACATTTTCTTATTAGGTCCTCATAGCAGTCCTTCTAAGAAAACATATTATCTTCCCATTTTGCAGATGAGAACACTGAATTTCAGAGAGAATTAGTGACTTCTAATTACAACAAATTCATCATAGGGGGCTGGAATGCAAACCTAGGAAATCAGAGATAGATACCTGGAGTAACAGGCAAGTTTGGCCTTGGAGCACAAAATGAAGCAGGGCAAAGGCTAACAAGGGTTTTGCCAAGAAAACACATTGGTCATAGCAAACACTCTTGTCCAACAACACAAGAGAAGACACTACACATGGACATCACAGGATGGTGAATACCAAAAACAGATGGATTATATTCTTTGCAGTCGAAGATGGAGAAGATCTATACAGTCAGCAAAAACAAGACCAAGAACTGACTGTGATCAGATCGTGAACTCCTTATTGCAAATTTCAGACTTAAATTGAAGAATGTAGGGAAAATCACTAGGTCATTCAGGTATGACCTAAATCATATCCCTTGTAATTACATAGTGGAAGTGACAAATGGATTCAAGGGATTAGATCTTATAGACAGAGTGCCAGAAAAACTATGGACAGAGGTTCGTAACATTCCACAGGAGGCAGTGAACAAAATGATCCCCAAGGAAAAGAAATGCAAAAAGGCAAAATGGTTGTCTGAGGATGTTTTGCAAACAGCTGAGAAAAGAAGAGAAGCAAAAGACGAAGAAAAGAAAAGATACACCCACCTGAATGCAGAGTTTCAAAGAATAGCAAGGAAAGATAAGAAAGACTTCTTAAGTGAATAATGCAAAGAAATAGAGGAAAACAAAAGAATGGGAAAGACTAAAGATCTCTTTAAGGAAATCAGAGCTACCAAGGGAACATTCCATGCAAAGATGGGCACAATAAAGGACAGAAATGGTATGGACCTAACAGAAGAAGAAGATATTAAGAGGAGGTGGCAGGAATACACAGAAGAACTATACAAAAAATAGTTTTAATGATATGGATAACCACAATGACGTGAACACTTGTTGAGTGGTTATCAGACATCCTGGATTGTGAAGTCAAGTGTGCCTTAGAAAGCATTACAACAAACAAAGCTAGTGGAGGAGATGGAATTCCAGCTGAGATATTTCAAATCCTAAAAGATGATGCTATTAAAGTGCTGCACTCAATATGCCAGCAAATTTGGAAATCTCAGCAGTGGCCACATGACTGGAAAATGTCATTTTTAATTCCAATATCAAAGAAGGGTAATGCCAAAGAATGTTCAAACTACTATAGAATTGTACTCATTTCATATGCTAGCAAGGTAGTGCTCAAAATCCTACAAGCTAGACTTCAACAGTATATGAAATGAGAACTTCCAGATGTAATAGCTGGATTTAGATAAGGCAGAGGAATCAGAGATCAAATTGCCAACATCTGTTCAATGACAGAAAAAAAAGTGAATTCCAAAAAAACAACTGCTTCATTGACTACACAAAAACCTTTGACTGTGTGGATCACAATAAACTGTGGAAAATTCTTAAAGAGATGAGAATAGATCACCTTACCTGTCTCCTGAGAAATCTGCATGCAGGTCAAGAAGCAGCAGTTAGAACTGGACATGGAACGACAGACTGGTTCCAAATTGGGAAAGAGTATGTCAATACTGTATATTGTCACCCTGCTAATCAAGATTGCCAGAAAATTATCAGTAACCTTAGATATGCAGATGACACCACCCTTATGGCAGAAAGTGGAGAGGAACTAAAGAGCCTCTTGATGAAGGTGGAAGAGGAGAGTGAAAAATCTGGCTTAAAACTCAAGATTCAAAAAACTAAGATCATGGCATCCAGTTCTATCACGTCATGGCAAATAAATGGGGAAATAATGGGCACAGAGACAGTTTAAATTCTTGGGCTCCAAAATCACTGCAGATAGTGACTACAGCCATGAAATTAAAATATGCTTGCTGCTTGGAAGAAAAGCTATGACAAACCTAGACAGTGTATTAAAAAAGCAGAGACACCACTTTGCCAACAAAGTTTTGCATAGTCAAAGCTATGTTTTTTCCAGTAGTCATGTACAGATGTGAGAGTTGGACTAATAAGAAGGCTGAGCGCTGAAGAATTGATGCTTTTGAACTGTGGTGTTGGTGAAGACTCTTGAGAGTCCCTTGGACTGCAAGGATATCAAAGCATTCAATTCTAAATATTCATTGGAAGGACTGATGTTGAAGCTGAAGCTCCAATACTTTGGCCACCTGATGCTAAGGGTCTACTCATTGGAAAAAAAAACCCTACTGGGAAAGACTGAAGGCAGGAGGAGAAGGGGACAACAAAGGATGAGATGGTTGAACGGTATCACTGATTCAATGGATGTGAGTTTCAGGGAACTTAGGGAGATTGAAAGGACAGGGAATTCTGTCTTGCTGCAGTACCTAGGGTCACAGAGAGTTGGACATGACTGAGTGACTGAACAACAACAATGCAACACAACGCATGATAGACAACATGTGTTGTCTTTTGGCTGTAAGCTTAAGGCCATGGAGAAAGTTTGGTAAATGCTTTTAAATTATGTGTTATATTACTTTAAACAGATCTATAGATGTTTAAAAATAAAAAGCATGTATTTTTGATGGTTTATTAATAGGGTTATATTTTACATTGTAGTCTTTAGATTAATGTTGTAAATTTAAATTCTTCTTAAAAATAAGCTTTGCTTAAACAAAATAAAGGAATGTAGCATATTTTTTCTAAGTTTCCAATATCCTTAAAGGTTTGAGCAACAACTACTCTTTACAATTTTATTTTTATTGGTATCTCTTTGTTATCTTTAAACCAGACATCAAGGAAAAAATTTTTTAAATATAATTTTCCATTGCCTTGTGTACTATAAGAAATTTTTAAAGCTTAAAAATATACATAGTTAAATCCAACTGATGCTGAGTGTTGAATAAAATAAAAGAATCTACTTTTTTCCAACTGAGAGGACAGAAGTTTTTTAGAAACTCTCAAGTTATACTTTATTGCTCCTTTCATTTGTTGTAGGTCCATTGGGGATTTATATGCTTATTAATAAGTTCATTTTCTGATAAGTAACCTTCAGTGCTGTATAAAATTTTATGTTTGGATACAAAGTTCATCTATTAAGTGAATCTATATTTTAGTGGAGGTGAGGTGATTGGAGGTATATATGACACTTTGATTTTTGTTAACTCTAATTCCATAGACTAGTCAAATATATTTCTGAGATTCTAACATGAATGTTCTCTGGAGGGTGTGGATATCTTCTCTGTTCAGTCCCAAATGTATCACATTTTTTATAAATATTTTTCATAATTACCAAAGCACAAGGATATTGTACCTAACATTGCTGAAATACGTATAAAATCAGGCCTCAAGGAAAACATGAACGCTCTTAATGAAAGGAGAAAAGAACCTGTCCCAAAACTGCAATCAAGGATAGTCTTCCCAGCATCTCAGTCAAACCTAATATACAGCAAGATCTTAATTAATAATCTGCCCCTTTAAACTGCTCCTTCTACCTAAAATATGCTGAAGTCTGATAACAAATGTCTTTTCATCTCTTCCTTCTCCTGCCATTTCTTGCTAAGCTCACTGAAAAAGTAATGTGTCTCACTGTCTATAACTACTTGTTGGCATTTTCTCATTAGCCCTCCATAATTTGGATTCCAGCTCTGCCATACTGCTGAACTGATTCTCACAAATTGAAACTAACATCAATATCATAGTATTCTATAGACACTTTGCAGTCTTTATCATATTGAAGCTTGCAGTCCTTAAAGTTTTCTACTTTGTTTCTTGTAGAACTATGAAATCATCTTTGTGATAAGACCTACTTACTTTTATTTTGAAAACACTTTTGAGAAATGATCTGTAAGTTGCCAAGCATGTAAATTATTCTCACTAATTACTAAGTATCTGGAAAAGACTCTGATACTGGGAGGGATTGGGGGCAGGAGGCGAAGGGGACGACAGAGGATGAGATGGCTGGATGGCATCACTGATTTGATGGATGTGAGTCTGAGTGAACTCTGGGAGTTGGTGATGGACAGGGAGGCCTGGCGTGCTGTGTGATTCATGGGGTCGCAAAGAGTTGGACAGGACTGAGTGACTGAATTGAACTGAACTGAATGCTTAAGATATCTATGCAAAGTATCTATGCTTAAGAATCTATGCAAAGTATCTATGCTTAAGATAAATGCATTAACACATAGTCCTGATGTAAAGAACATGAAGGTCTCTACTGATTTCTTTGTGGCTTCTCTGCATTAGGAGGGTTAACAACTAGTTGGCACAGCTTTGCAACAGATCAACATTTCCTCCTAAATTTTTGGCAATTTACTCAACTTTACTTCTTCATCATATTCATACTATATATCCTTACTCTAAAAAACTGCTTTTGATTGGCTGTGGAGAAGGGTACAAGGTCTTGCTTAAAACATTTTATAGAACAATCATCAGGCATTTTTCTAGTTTCTGTATGTACCAGATAAGGTATGTCAGTAAATACATGTTTAGTATGAGAAAATGTAATCTTGAAAATACATGACAAAGAGATTAATGCCTATTAGTGACAAATCAGCTAACCCTCGAAGACTGGTCTCTCACTTTCTATGTCTTTGGTATTTCCACAGAAAATTACTATGTTTTATAATTATTTGAGGATATACAGCAACATTCAATAAGGATTTATATGACTCAGTCCTATCCTAGGGAATGCACTTTCTGCCCCAGAGGCTCTCCCTATCAGTGCTGTTTACAGTTGAACCCTGAACTTTCCAAGTTGCCTGCAAAGCAATAGGCACTGTGCCTCTAGAAAGTCAAACTAGTAAACTGAGGGGTAATCTGCAGTTCAGGTGTAACTGAACATCATTTTTTTTTTTTTTGGCCGAAAAGCACCGTGTCTTTAAACAAATTTTAAAAAGGAGTTATATTTATGTGAATTTAACTTTTTAAAATTAACCATATCAAGGAAACAATAATTAAAACAGAAATCATAAATTATAATGTGCTCCATGTCCAAAATAGTGTGTTTGAGGATTTTTCTTCCTTTCTAATAGGCGTTTAATTTACTTCCTTCCAAGTTACTTATGTTATAACTTGCCAATTCATTAAGCTTCCCTAAATTTATGGCCATCTGTTCTATTTTTGCTTGAGCAGAAGAATGCAAAAATGCATTAAACTACATGGTGATTCATTTTCTACCTTACTCAACACTGGCAGTTTCACAATTAAAATGAAACTGTTTTTTTGACAGATGGAAAGATAGTCAATGGAGCATCACTGTGTCTTCTGTTGACTCCAGAAGATCTGAAATTAACCTGACTAGAGCTACCTAATTTGGCCAGTCATGGAGAGTTGCTGGAGGAAGTTGGTGGGTGAGGGGTGTCATTTCTTTTTCCCATTAAGTAGAAAAGAGAAGAAAAGATAAAAGAAGACAACAGAAAGAGAAAATGAAGGAAACGGAATCTTTTCATTATGGCCTATATAGGAATCACTGAATTCCAAAATTAAGTTCAATAGGTGCTTTGTTCCAAATGAAATGCAAAGAGAAGCAACACAATCAGCCTTAACAGTAATCTCTACCTAAAGCTCTGCATAAAGGAAACCAGGCAAATACATAAGTCCTTTGGGTTTCTAAGACACAGACAGTAAGACTTGGACCATGAAATACCAGCATTACAATAGTGAACTGCGTGACAGAGCCTACTCCTAAAGTTCATTAACAACAAAAAAAATGACGAGCCATCAGAGGCCATGTGTGGAGAAAGAAATGCATCAGACCATTAGATGTGGAGTTCCTAAAATTAGGAAGTCAGGAAGCTATTTATGACCTAAAGGAATCATAAAGGGGAATTAGATATATCAAACCTTGTTTCTTCTCACCTGCCTATTTCTTACTATATGAAATCTGATCCATGTCTTGGCTGTTAGACTGAAGTAGAGATCATATAACTGAATATTTATGAGAGATATTCCACAAGCTATTCTTTGAGTTCCTTCTCTCACCTTCTAAGAATTTTTTTTTTAATAATCAAATTTATTTTTTTATTTTTTTTAAATTTTATTTTATTTTAAAACTTTACATAATTGTATTATTTTTGCCAAATATCAAAATGAATCCGCCACAGGTATACATGTGTTCCCCATCCTGAACCTTCCTCCCTCTTCCCTCCCCATACCATCCCTCTGGGTCATCTCAGTGCACTAGCCCCAAGCATCCAGTATCGTGCATTGAACCTGGACTGGCAACTCGTTTCTTACATGATCTTTTACATGTTTTAATGTCATTCTCCCAAATCTTCCCACCCTCTCCCTCTCCCACAGAGTCCATAAGACTGTTCTATACATCAGTGTCTCTTTTGCTGTCTCGTACACCGGGTTATTGTTACCATCTTTCTAAATTCCATATATATATTGGAAATAAAAGCAAAAATAAACAAATGGGACCTAATTAAACTTAAAAGCTTCTGCACAACAAAGGAAACTATTAGAAGGTGAAAAGGCAGCCTTCAGAATGGGAGAAAATAATAGCAAATGAAGCAACTGACAAACAACTAATCTCAAAAATATACAAGCAACTCCTACAGCTCAACTCCAGAAAAATAAATGACCCAATCAAAAAATGGGCCAAAGAACTAAATAGACATTTCTCCAAAGAAGACATACAGATGGCTAACAAACACATGAAAAGATGCTCAACATCACTCATTATCAGAGAAATGCAAATCAAAACCACTATGAGGTACCATTTCACGCCAGTCAGAATGGCTGCGATCCGAGTCTACAAGCAATAAATGCTGGAGAGGGTGTGGAGAAAAGGGAACCCTCTTACACTGTTGGTGGGAATGCAAACTAGTACAGCCACTATGGAGAACAGTGTGGAGATTCCTTAAAAAACTGGAAATAGAACTGCCTTATGATCCAGCAATCCCACTGCTGGGCATACACACTAAGGAAACCAGAAGGGAAAGAGACACGTGTACCCCAGTGTTCATCACAGCACTGTTTATAATAGCCAGGACATGGAAGCAACCTAGATGCCCATCAGCAGATGAATGGATAAGAAAGCTGTGGTACATATACACAATGGAGTATTACTCAGCCATTAAAAAGAATTTTTAAACCTTTGTGTTTTTATTCTAGGACAGTTCATCTGTAGTCAGACATATATCCATCCGTGGCCTCAAGTTAGTCATCAAAGTATCAGTATTATTCATCAAAATATTAATATCAGATTTCTAAGTTTGTACTGGATCCTTCATGCAGAAATGAAGTCATAGCTTTTTTAATCCTCCCCACCATAATTTTTTTGTTATCAGTTCTGCCAACAGCACTATCCTTCTAGTCTTCCATTTTCATCATTGTTATTTTAAATTTTTTACCTTTATGCCCAGTTACTCGACCCAGGAGTTGCCATCATAATAACTCCTATTTTGGAGAATTCCATTTAACCATTATTTTTTCTCTTTCATGTTTTCTCTATACCCATCTAAATCCTTATCATGTCACACATGGATTCACCCAGGTATCCAAAGAAATGTCCATGATCATTTTCTTTTACCTTCTGCTCTCAGAAAAATATGTCCTAGATCACTCTTTAGCTAGTTAATTTTCCATGTAAAAACTGTTATTGCTCCTATATGATTCACAGAATAAGATCTAGACTCCTTGGGCTAGCAAAATTCTAGATGAGTATTACTCAACCCCCCAATATTCCATATAATCAAATCTTGTTTTAAGTTTTCCACAGTATGAACCCCTATGCTAGGAGTAAGATGGGTGTATTAGAATTACTGCTGGAACAAATTACCATAAATTTAGTGGCTTAAAATGACAGGAATTTATTATTTTATGGTGTGCAGACCAGAAGTACAAAATGAATTTTAGGGAGCTAAAAGCAAAGTGTCAACAGACTCCTCTCCCCTAAGAGGTTCTTAGAGAGAAAACGTTTCCTTGAGTTTCCTAGCTTCTATCTCTGCATTTCTTCCATTCCTCCATCCTCCTGGCCAGCAATGTATCTTCAAGCCTATTCTCCAGCTTCACTTTGGCTTTTCCTTCTTATAAAATCTCCTTGTGCTTCCCTCTAACAAGATACTTGTGCTTGGATTTTGGACCCATTTAGTAATCTAAAAAAAAAAAATCTTACCAATCTCAGGATTTTTAACTATTACATTGAGGTTATGCTGACAAATTATAGAAAGTTGGAGGTAGTTATCTGTAGAAGCCTTTATTTAGCCTAGGACAGCAGGTAATACTCTCTACACCGTCTTCAAAGTAAATTTTATGTGTCTTGTACAAGTTCCCCTACCACACCTTTAAGCAGACCTTTGAAAGCTCTTCTCTCCACCAACTGGAGACATGAGACATGCTCATTTTTCTGAGCAAAAAATCATAAAACATTTTATTTAACAAATATAAGAAACAGATAATACCTATACTATTCAAATGAATTCATTAGGCACTATGAGGAATATAAATATGTGATCCTGCCCTCACTGAATTTACTGAAGAAAAGAAACAGGCATTGAATAAATATGAGTGGGAAGAAGCTATTTATAGTCACCATTCCCATTCACTCACCTTCATTTTTTCCGTCAGCCCTCACTAATCAAGCTAACACTCTACCAGTACTGCTCTTACCAAGGACCACAGTGACATCTATGTCAGCCAAAAGTGATAAGATCATTTTTGTGTTATTTTACTTGATTTTCTTCAACAGAACTCAAAAAAGTTTCCTTTTTACCTGGAAGGTGTTAGTATTAGCATTAATATTAGTCAGAGTTCTTTGGAGAAATAGAACCAATACAAAATTGGAAATATATACCTGGAGAGAGAGAACTATATAGACACACACGCAACTATGTGTATTCAGCCATAGTGTGTATATATAGATTGATATATGACATCAGGTTTGGTAATGCATTACCCGAGGCATTGTAATATTATTCTCTTATTCAAAAAAATCTTTATCATATCAAATTCCATAATGTGGAGAGGGGAAATTTCCCCAACACCAAGTAATTCTTTAATTGTGATAGTTTCAAGTGGACACAAAGGGGGCTCAGCCAGACACATACATGTAACCATTCTCCTCAAATTCCCCTCCCATCTAGGCTGCCACAGTTCATAAAAATGACGTTAATATTAAAAAGAAAACTACTAAATGAAGTTCAAGGTTTCCCATATAGACCTTTCTGCTTGTAGTATGCATCCTAACAGACATATGTATACAATTTACTTTGTTTTAGAATCACTCACAACTCATCTCACATGACTACCACTATTTACTTGTATCATTTATGGCAGTTTAGTTAAATTTGAAGGTGTTATTACAGCAGATAACAGTTCCATGTTCTTCAAAAGTTTCATTTTTAGGTGTTAATATTTAGCTTATGACATGGAGTGGTAGAAATAAGCTCTATTGGTCTACTTTAGGAGATGTGGAAAGAAAAAAAAAATCAGCAATTTAAACTCTGAATCCCTATACAAAGTGTTTCATTTAGCCACCATCTGGTCTAGCCACCATGGTTAAATGCATAGTTATATGTGTAAGATTCACATGTATGACTTTAGCCTGTGCAAAACAATTCTGTCTTCTATGTTAACTTTCAAACAATATTAAAATCTACATGTTTTCACATATGCACAATTTTTACTCTGTAAATTCCTGTTGTGATATATTTTATTTATCCTACTCATTTTAAAAAGCTTAGAGTCATTTTCTTTTTATAAAATATAGTATTCTCTTATAACCTTAATCTATTTTGCTGTTCACTGTTATGCCAAAGCTTACATATGTATATATTCAATTCCTGTTAATATTATCACTTAGTATTACTTAATTATTTATTTCATTCCAGGAAGATTTTGAGAAAGATGTCTAGAATCTTGGATGCCATCTTATTGCTAAGTTAGTATACATAAAATAAGTGTTATGAAAATCCATCTGAGTTCCTCTCCCACCTCAAAATTCTGAATATATAAAACTGGGATCTTTCTGAATTATAGAAAATTCTAATGAAGAATTCCAATGTATCTATTACTAAAATACTATATGAATTTAAATTTCTTAAAGTCAACTAAAATACTAGAAAAATAGAATTTATCAAGAACAAAGTAATTAGATAACTAATGTAGCGTGACAAAAAAGTATGAGACTTGTACCTTGAAACCTTCCTAAATATTTCCAATATAAATTTTTCTTTAGAACCATAGACATGTAAATTACTGGTTCATTAAAACATTAATGGAAAATACTAAATTTTATAATTGTTACACAATTTAATAGTCACACTTTCTCTTACAAATACTATGTTCTACTTCATATTTCTATAAAAGCTCAACAATTAAGTTCAGTACAGAAATTAAAATTACTCAGAAAGGAAGAATGCCAGGCCACAAACTGATAATTTTATGCTCAGTAGTAACTGCATTTATCAGTAAAGAATACAATTATAGAATTATTATTTTAAAATCAATGTTAAACTACACTTTCTCTGTTTAACTCATAATGCTTTACCTCTTTTAAAGACTTAACACACATTTTTCCTTATAAACCTTTAAACAAAACTCTGTTTTTAAGAAAAAAGTTGGCAAACATTGAAATAACCAAATAATTTTTATAGACATCTAGCTTTATGCAAGTAAGACTCTTATTTCCTACCTATGTTCTATCGTGAATACAAAATTTGGATTTCTTTATGAGCTGGACACTATCTAAAAAGAAATTATCACTGGTTTACAAATAGGTAATGCTCAGGATTTTTAGCTGCATATAGTATGTTCTCAGAGTCATTTTGTCCTTTTAGCTAGGAACATACCCTTCAGTAAATTATTGTTACAATTTTTTATACCTTTTTGCAATAAAATAAGTGCTTATAATCAAATATTTTATGTTTTTGTTTTATTCATAGATACAACCCTGAATAATCATTTTTGAGACCCTAAGACATTTGAATACATTTTAAGATTGAATACATTATCATAATGTGGTTATAAAAATCATAGTAGCCAGAGCGCCTTTACAAGAGAGGAAATCTTTTTTGTCTCCAAAGCAATGAGTATATAATCTGTGCAAACAGAGCTGCTTACATGTTTACATATTGAAACCTTAGGATCCACTCAATGTCACTTGCTAGACTTGGGTCCCTAACTTAAAGCATGTGTCCTCTGCTGTGTGCTGTCTAGGCTTACTGTGAGTAGAGAATCATTCCCTTTTAATCAACTTCCGCTGCTCAAATGTGTTGCCTTTAACAGCTAAGTGTTCTTGTGGGTGTTCTGAACCCTTTAGTTTGAGAGACAGCATATCACAAAGGTCAAGAATTTTGTAACTTCTTTGGAGTATTTGAGTGGTAAAATTCATTTCCCACATGTACCATTATATTAATTGGTTAAAATGGATTTCTATCAGGTTGCAGGATTTCTTAGATGACTCAGGATATCTGGTCTCTGGAACCATCAAGAGGAAGTGGTCATTTGAAGCATCTCTGCTATATCGATATACAATTATATAGATCAAGAACTGTAACCATCTACTCTTTTCTGAATAGGAGTAGAATGTTCCTAAAGTAGAGGCACATGTGATATATTGATCTGAACTTGAGACAAATACAGGGCACCTGGTAATTCATGGAATCTTTTAGGAAAAATTAAGAGGTATAGACATATGACACAGAAGCTAAACAAATATTTGGTTATTATTCCTGACTAAAACAACAAAAGTCTTCTGAATTGAAACAAGGCAGGGAAGAGGGACCAAAAAAAAAAAAAGAAAATGATTTTCCTACAGCTGGTCTTCATCCTGCTCACTCATTCCACCATGTTGGGCTCTGTGCCAAGTTAATAAACATTATTAAATGCTAAATACTAGATTGTTGTAGAAAATAAAATCATAGATTCAGAATTTAAAATAAGACTTTGTCATTAATTATTTTTAAAAATTTAATGCAGAAAGAAAAAAATGGCTATTTTATCTATTGTTGCATAACAATACTACCACAAAGTTAGCAACTTAAATGAGACATGTTTATGGTGTCATTTCCTGTGGACACTGCGTAGTTGAGTACTCTGCAGTTGGGTTGCAAAGAGCTACAATCAACGTATCAGACAGGGTTGCTAGTGCCAAGCATTGTATTAGGTACTGCTGCTGCTGCTGCTGTTGCTAAGTTGCTTCAGTCATGTCCGACTCTGTGCGACCCCCATAGATGGCAGCCCACCAGGCTCCTCCATCCATGGGATTTTCCAAGCAAGAGTACTGGAGTGGGTTGCCATTGCCTTCTCCATATTAGGTACTAGAGATACAAATATGAAAAATCTGAACACAATCCATTCCTCCATGGATTTTATCATGTAATGGGAGATTTTCACCCATAGATAGATGATTTCAGCATAATGTGTTATTTAGTATACAGACGAGCTAGGATTTGGATATGTGTGGTAAGTTAAGGGGGCCAGTCAATATGAACACTTGGCTTTTAACTTAAGCATCTATGTAGCTTGTGAGCTATGCACTGATGTTGAATATGAAGAATTGTTAACAGCTCACCATTAAATATACCTCCATAGAATAAGATAATGACACTTTACTAATATCCAAAAGTTTGTTTTCTATTATACATTTACATATAAATAAATATATACAGGCATTGTAAAAATCTCTGCTATAGAAAGATCTTGTTTCCTTTTCCTTTGTCTTAATTAGCAATGCCATTCCCCTGACATGGTTCATTGAGCCAAGAGTAGCTATCCGACCCCAGAGGAACTAATCCATAAACCAATCTGAATTAATCAGGTTCCCTTTTGAGAATATGAACTAAGATATGTGGAAACCTAATAAGCTGCTAGCTGAGGTAATGGCAGATCATTAGAGTAAAGGTCCATGAACTTCTACAGATGAGCTCCCTGGAGCTTCATGTTTTCCAGTAGTACTGAAATCCGGTTGTTCTGTTTTTCTTTAAACTTTAAAAATATGAGTTTTTACAATAAATATCTTTAACTTGGGTTAAGTTAAGCAGGTCTTTATTGTCTTCAAACAATTTTTCCTGCCTAAAATATTTTGAAGACATTGATGTCTATTAGAAAAACCAAGGAGCAAATCCTATGACTCAATTCTGATAGCATGGGATTTGTTGCTACCTGAATTTCAAAACAGAAAAACGATCTAGATTAAGGAACCATATTTTCCAAATCCAATTTCTTCTTTTATGGGTCTTTTGTATATCCCAGTATTTTCATTAGCAATGTAAATTTATATGTGTTGGTTTTCCGATAATACAGTAGAATACTAAAGGAAGAGAATCGAGGTCCTTTGGTGATCCCAGAGTACCTAGGGAATAGGGATTTAATACTTGTCGGCTTTTTATTTAGCTTATGGCATTATTAAATTCCATGGACAGAGGAGCCCGGTGGGCTACAGTCCACAGAGCCACAGAGTTGGACACAACAGACCGGCTACATGCACACATACACATTATTTTCATAGAGAAAAAAATTGTGTTCCACTAAATGCAGAAGAAACCAAGTCTTCACTCATAACATAAAGCAAGGGTCATATTTATAATTACATGTCATTCAAGGAGGAAGGTGACTGAATTCTGAATGGATTATTTCAAATTATTATGAGGGGGCTGGGATATTTTTTTTAACCTTTATCATTTCCTCAGGGGTTTTACAAAATTAAGGCAATTTTTGTTCAGCAAGTGTGATGTATCTGTTAAATGAACTATATTGAGATTTTAGGGAATACTCTAGAGAACTTAGTTAAATACGGTTATGTACTGAGAGTTAACTTAGGCAGGGAGTCCAGGGCCCTTTAAGGAGGAGGTGAACCTTTTTGCTCATGCCTTCCTTAAGCCTTATGCAACAAGGTATCTTGCCCAATAACTGGCCTTTCTTTAGGTCCTGGAGCTGAAAATTACACTGCAAGACAATGTCTTACTTAAGGAAATGCTTCTCTTAGGCTCTATGTTATTGATTTTAATTGTAACAAATCTTGCCTGGGAACCTGTTTCCCAAGAATTGTACCCCTGATTACATAGCAACAGTATATCTTACAGAGAGACATTGCCAGGAATTTGCTCCTTCTGGCTAACATTGTACTGAAGTTATCTCAGGATATATGACTTGGGAAAGGGTCTATGGAACTCTTACAACCTTGAGCTATTCTTTTTACCTATTCTCAGCAGCCATTTGAGAAGTATATAAGGCCCTGCTTAAACTAGTGAGGGTGAGCTCTCTTTCTACCCATTTCCAATGTCTATGTCAGAAGCGTTCTCTGTCCTGTCACTTTATTTTTTTATTTTTTTTTCCCTGTTTTTTTTTTCCTAATTTTATTTTATTTTTAAACTTTACATACTTGTATTAGTTTTGCCAAATATCAAAATGAATCCGCCACAGGTATACATGTGTTCCCCATCCCGAACCCTCCTCCCTCCTCCCTCCCCATACCATCCCTCTGGGCCGTCCCAGTGCACCAGCCCCAAGCATCCAGCATCGTGCATTGAACCTGGACTGGCAACTCGTTACCTACATGATATTTTACATGTTTCATTGCCATTCTCCCAAATCTTCCCACCCTCTCCCTCTCCCACAGAGTCCATAAGACTGTTCTATACATCAGTGTCTCTTTTGCTGTCTCGTACACCGGGTTATTGTTACCATCTTTCTAAATTCCATATATATGCGTTAGTATACTGTATTTATGTTTTTCCTTCTGGCTTACTTCACTCTGTCCTGTCACTTTAAATTTTGCTGCACAGAGCTCTGAGTGACTGAGACCCATTTTTGAGGTAAATCTTCTCCTTCGGAGATCACAAACTCTGCAACAACCTCTCTAAGCTGTCAGTAACTTGTCCATACATCTTCATATCTAATCAATATAATAGAATTAAAAACTGGCTATTTAAGATTATATGTTTACTGATCCAAAATTCATTTTTTTCTTCCCAATATTACTGTGAATTTATTCAGGACATATTTAGGATCATGTTCTAACTATGAGGCATTGTGCTAGGAATAGGTCTACTGTGGGAGACAAGACACAGAATCTGACTTCAAGGATCTTACAACCCACTGTAAGTTTATATATACACTTATAATAAATTTAAATACAAAAGATAAAACAATCTATGTGGACAATGTTTTAAATGATTTGTGTTGTCACTGACTCCACTTCTTCTGATATTTTTATGATAAATGATGGCACCCAGAACAAATAAATCTTCCCCTTCCACCCTTAAAAGCTCTTTTTCTTGTTTTCTGCTTTTATGTTAACTAAGCCATTTGACTTAAATATAACATTTGAAGGTATAAATATATGTAGAAAGTTTAAATCCATTGACAACTAATTTCATAATTTAGAATCTGATTACTTTCTCCATAGAGAAGATATTACTTTCATGGTGGCAAATGTACTGGAAGATGTATGGAAAGGTGCTTTGGGAGTGTTTGAGATTGAGACATTTCAGGGCATTATTTCATCAGATAATGTTATTCAGCTAACAAGCAAGAGAAAATCTGGACTGGCAGATTAAAGAATCGATCAACCAGATTTAACAAAGGAGAATTGCCCTTGAAAATCATCTTTGTCATGAAAATATTACCAGAAATAAAAAACAACAGTAAGGCTAAATTCAACTACACCATCGGGTATCAGAATTTCTCTAAATGTCACATTTTTCTCCCAGTTTTGCTTTGCATGAGGTCATTTTCACCACTTATTTAAAATAGTTGTTTTCAATTTATATTCAGATATTAAAATGTAGGTATTGAATACATTAAAGTTGTTTTTCTCTTCATTATTCATAATATCAAATCCCTGGAGAAGCTCATAAAATCTTTGAATTTTAGGTCAACTTCCTGGACACTTCTGAGACAGATCAATTTACTTCTTTCCTCCTTCTGAGCCACCTTCCAAAGGAGACACTAACAATATGACTTATGATTTCAGCCCCACTTAATTCCTTCTACCCGAACTGTTCCTTTTATCTGAAACATTTTCTTCATCTGAAATAATTCTTCATTAGTTGAGTCATTTAAACTACACCTGCTATCCTTTTCCCCTTCACCCAGCTTTATAACAGAACATTCTTCATTCATTTTCTTTAATTCTACACTAAAAAATAAGACTTTCCAATTTTAAATGTCACTTCATTCATACATAATGAATCTGTCCCCAAAAAACTTTTTACAGTATCAGATATGAAAGAATTTTTCTTGTTAGCTTTTTCACTCAATAAAACGATTTTCATAGGACAACTAGAAACACATTGTTCAGAATATCTCAAGTTAAAAATCACAAACCTTAAAACTTCAGCCAAATGTCACCTTTCCAAAATGTTTTACATATTTTTAGTTGGTAAAATAACTACATTGGCCAAAAGAGTGAGTTATTTCTAAAGCAGCAAATGGAATAGTGAATCTATGTTTTAAAAAAAATCTGTTTCCTAAGAGGTTTCTTAGCTTAGTGAAAACACAGAACTTGAAAACAACACTAAGTGAAACAACTTATTTTATTAGTTTTTTTTCCTTTTTACCAAATACTGAGAATTGGTATAATGTCAAACAAAAAGAGTGACCATATATAAAATCATCCTGTGAGTGCGAACATATGTTTAATTACCAGGATCACTGCTCTTTTTAAAAATCTTGCTCACTTGAGCTAGAATGTTTGGGCTTGCCACCTCATCTTGTTAAGAAACAGAAATTTGATATAAATGATGTGTTGCCACCTGTGTCTCTAAATAAGTTTCATGGTTTCTAATTATTTATACAAGCTTCTTGTGATTCTTTGCTAAATCTAAATTCATAAAGAAACATTACACTTCAGTTAATTACAGAAGCCATATGCAGTTTACAGTTTGCCAATGTTGTTTGTAGTTTGGTTGCTTGAAAATGCCTATTTAGCTGAAGACTTTAGGCTTATAACTAGAAAAGAAAAAAAGAAAAACCATGATTGTCTATTTAATGTTCCAACTTATGTGGTCTCTTTCTAGAGATGACATATCTACCTTAATTAGTCCAATCATGTAAACCATATCTGTTATCTTGATCACACATACATTTATCTGCTTTCTCTTAGGTACTCATTTTTCTCATTAACATACTTCACATGCTAATTCCAACAGTTTGGTTCTTTACCTTAATCCAATGCCAGGCTTTCTCTTCCTCTAAAAAGGATGTTTTTCTCCTCTTACAGGTCAAAATTATGAATATTTGCAGTTCCTCTCAAGTGTAAAGTGTTGTTACAGTTTTTCAGGTACTATACTTTGGATCATAAATGAATTTGGTAATTAAGTTTTTTTGTTTACTATTTATTTTCTAACATAAAATGGAAGAGGTAAGTAAGATTAGGTTTAAGAATTGGTGAAGCTTTGGGCAAATCCCAGCTATAGACACTTGATATGTTTGTGTGTCTTATTTTTTCTTAATGGTAATTTTCACTCCTTTAAATAAGAAATCTTTCTTAGGTTATTATGGGAAACAACTTATTCTATTTTCTTACATCAAGTTCAGTTCACACATTTATAGCCTGCCTGGTCCCTGTAGGCATCTAAGTTTACAATTCTGAGATAGAAGAGATCTAACGTTCCATAGAGCCATAGCAAGGTAATAAACTGAAGAGATTTTTTTTTTCTTACAGTACATTCAATTCCATTACTGATTTGTTATTAAACATTAGACCATGAAACTGAGATATTAGGACATTAAATGTGGACAAACAATATAAGTCCCATTAGCCTACAGGGGAAGCAATGAATGATCCCATTTAATTTGTGGAAAGTTGAATAGCTGCAACTCTGCAAATGAAATTAAGTGCTATGCCTCATTGAATGAGCTTAGAGCTCTCCAAGGGGAGATCTGAGTTCCAGGATACAGCAAATAACAGGCAATGTCTTTAACTTAGCTGTAATTTTGGAATTGTTAGTTGGTGGAAGATACTAAGAAGAAGGATGTAAATGATCTAGCCCTACAGGAGGCTTGAAGTGCCCATGTCAATGAAGCTCTCAAGGTTCGAAAGTGAAATAAAAATGTTAGATTTTTATTTTTACTGTCCATTGATTGCATAATTTCTAATTTGCCTACTTATTTCTGTATCTCTTCCCAAAAAAGCTAGGTTTAAATTTTGGTGAGATTCTTAATCAGACCTTTCCTCTCAAGAGGTTCAATGATCCTTTCTTTTTCATAACTACTTTAATCATTTTTGACACTTTCTGCTCTACCATCACTTTGGCACATTTGCTGATTTCCATGAATCATAAATTCTGGGATATACTGAAGTATTTGACACTTCCACTCAGCTTACTTTGACAATTTATCTTAAAAATATATGCAGGTGAAAGTAAGGTTGTTATGTAGAGGTTATAAATGGGGCAAAGTGCAGGCAGCTTATGGTTCTGCAATGAAAACTGTATAATTTTGCATGCAACCTTTGGCATAACTACTCTCTGTCTAGTTCAACCATTATAGATAGTAGACATTTAAACAATTTTATTTTGTACAGACTTTTTATCAGAGTCATGTAAAAGTTTCTTCCAATGGTTGTTTAGTCTATAATTTCAGATGTGGCAACTATTCCACCCTTATAGCAATAGAGATTTTCTTATTTCTTTTCTTGTTTTTATGAATTTGTTAAGAAATACCCTTGTTTTCATCCACCTGTCAGATCTGGTTTATTGGATGGAGCACTAAGGATGGAAATAGAAGATATGACTTTGAGTCTAAACTCTGATATTTGATAGCTTGACAGTTTCTTAGAGGAATTCCTTAACTTCAATGATTGCTCATTTTCACATGAGGTCAATGGGACTAAAAGTACCTTTCATATCAAGTTGTTAAGAGTACTAAATAAAGTAACAGGTATGAAAGAATCCTGTAAATGGTTGATCACTAGGTTAGATACTGATACTAGTAATTTCTGCTAGAAATTACATTGAGATTTAGCAAAAGTTTAAATGGCAATTGACTCTGTGAATTGGGCTCATTCATATTGGCTTGAATGTTCCAGTTAATTATAAGGCAATAAATAAAGTTACTCTGCTACTTTCAAATAACCATGAAATAACTTGTCTAGACAGGCTGATAGTGGGGCTATGTAAAGCTCTTCTAGTAATCTCATTGTATCCAAGTTCCAAGTTCCAAGGAAATGGCTAATGGTCTTAAAATTAACAAATTGAAGGTTAATAATATTCTGATAGAAATTTCTCTATATAATTTTAAGGTAAGCTTCTTTTAAAAGCTTATAAATAACATGACAACAAAGTAAAATGATGTGACTCATTAAGCCCTCCTAGAAAACCCTAATAGCATGTTTTTCATTGAAATATAATTCACAATGCAATGAATTACACAGATCTGAACAGTGAAACTTGATGAGATTAACATATGTATAAGTATGTAACCTGCATCTTAGAAAAATATAGAATATTTCTATTATTTCAGAAAGTTCCCCATGCCTTATTCCAGTTAATATCCCCATGTGTAACCACTGTGATTGTCCTTAATAGATGATTTCACTTAAACTTCATAAAAATGGAATACCACATGTACTTTTTTTGTCTGTCTTCAAAACATTTTAGTTGTTCATCAATATAGACTTGTTTATTTATTTTTGTTTATTGCTAAGCAGAATTCTACTGATTGAGTATATAATAATGTTATTTCAGTTTCATGTTAATTGGATATCTGTGTTATATTTAGTCTTTGGACAATAAAAAATAAAACTGTTTTTTAATAGACATATATTTCCTTTCTTTCTAGAAGTGGTGTCGCTGAGTCATAGGATAAACATGTGCTGTGCTGTACTGAGTTGCTCAGTTATGTCTGACTCTTTGTGACCCCATGAACTATAGCCCACCAGGCTCCTCTGGCCATGGGATTCTCCATGCAAGAATACTGGAGTGGGTTGCCATGCCCTCTCCCAGGGGATTTTCCTGACCCAGGGATTGAACCCAGGTCTCCCACATTGCAGGTGGCCTATTTATCATCTGAGCCACGAGGGAAGTCCAAGAATGCTGGAGTACGTATTTAATTTTAAAAGAAACTGCCAAAATATTATTCAAAATAGTTGCAGTATTTTACACTTCCACCTGTAATGAATGTTTCAGGTGCTCTGAGCCCTCGTCAAACTTTTATATAGTCTTAGCCATATTACTTTTAGCCATTTTATTTAGTGCATGTGATATAGTATCTCATACTGGTTTTAATCTGATATTTACTGATGACTAAAGATTTTGAACACATTTTTATATAATTATTTGGCCACTCATATATCTTCTTCTCTGAACCTTTTTCATTTGTCCATTTTTAAAGTTAATCTGTTTGTTTTCTTAGTACAGATTTGTAGAGATTCTTTTTTTATTCTAAATCAAGGGCCGTTATCAAACAGATGTACCAAGAACTCTTTCTCCCAGTTTGTACTGCTTTTTCATTCTCTTACTGATGTATATTAACAAGCTGTATATTTAATTTTGATGGAATCCTGTTTATGGCATTTAATTTTACAGTTGGTGTTTTTATTGTCACCTCTAAAAATGCTTTGCCTGTCTCAGGTCTTAAAGGTATCCTCCGACATATTCCTCTAATAAGCATCATAGTTTCAGTGCTTACTTTTAAATATATGATCTATCTCAAACTGAAGTAGGAGTGAAAATCCTTTTTTTCCCCTATTCAACCAATGTATCCACCATTATTTGTTGAAAAGACTATCTTGTTTTTTGAATTGTCTTGGTATCTTTGTTTAAAGTCATCTATGTCTGGTTTTGTTTCTAGATCCTCTTTTCCCTCTATTGGTCTTTTTGTTTGTGCTTACGCCTATGCCACATTATTTGAGATAGTAGCTTTATACTAAATTTGAAATCAGGTAGTGTGAAGCCTTCAAATAACTTTTTTTCATGATTGTTTGACTATTCTCAGTCTTTTGCTCATCAATAGAAGCTTAAAATAAACTTGCCTAATTCAACTAAAAATGATTCTGTTAAGATTTTAATTGGAAATAATAGACTAATTTTGAGGGGATCAACATTTTAATTTTAATTCCCCAAATTCAGGACCAGGGTATTTATATAGGTAGCACTGGTTTTTTCACTCTAATTTCTCTTAACAATACTTGGTTGCTATTGGTTTAGCGGTCATGCATCTCTTCTGTTAACAGTATTTTCAACTAGTTGTTTATGCTATTAAAAAATTGAATGCTTTTTTTTTCTTAATCTCATTCTCTAATTATTTACTTTTAATATATAGGATCATGGCATACTTTTACATTGCATTAATTATCTTCTGCTGTGCTAGAAACTACCACAAACTTAGTGGTTTTAAACAACATCCATTTAAAACTCTCATTTCTGTAGGTAACCAGGCATCACATAACCTGATTCCTTTTATCGGGGCTTTCTAAGATTGAAATCAAGGTGCCCACAATACCAATTTCTCATCTGAAGACTCAAGGGAAGCATCCACTTTCAAAATCATTCAGGTTGCTGGCATAATTCAGTTCTTGCATTTCTGTAAGACTGAGGCTTGGTTTTCCTACTGGCTTCCGTTGGGCATGGCTCCATGTTCTTAGAAGATAGCCACATTCCTTGCTGCGTGGACTCAGCCATTTTCAAAATGAAGAATCTCCATGTGAAACCACTCTTCTGTTTTGAATCTCTCTCATCAGCAAAAAGTTCTATCCCATTTAAGAGTTCACCAGATCCACTAAGGATAACCTCTTTAACTAATTTGGGATCTCAATTACATCTGCAAAACTTCTTCTTAAGAGATTAAGGTTTCAGTTAATGACTGGGAGAAAGTACGTGTATACCAAATGGATGGGAATCTTGGGATCATCTTAGAATTTGGCCTACTGTAGAACTGACCTTGTATTCAAGAATTTCACTATATCTACTCATTGGTTCTAATATTTGCTTTGTAGAATTATTTATGTAAACAATCAAACTTTGATCATTTTACTTCTTTCTTACCAATCTGTATATCCTTTATTTATCTCTCTCATTTTATTGTTCAGGACTTTAGTTCATTTTTGATAAAAGTGGTGAAAACATATATCCATCTCTATTCTACTTTGTTGAGTGTATTTATCATGAATATATGTAACATATGGTCAAATTTTTTTTAATGCCAGTTTATAATTACATATTACATTTCTTTAACAGCTAGTGGGTAGTCAGATTTTCTTTCTCCTATCTTGTTAATTCTGGCAGTGATCGGCTAAAACTTTGCAATATTTTACTTTTATTAATAAAAAATGCTTGAAGACTTACTTTACGGCCTACTATATGTTCTATATTTGATAACTAGTCTATATGCCTTTTAAAATGATGTCTATTCTTTTCTGCAGGTTGTCTATTGTTGGTCATATGCGTGTTAAGCAGCATCAGTCGTGTCCGACTCTTTGTGATGCTATGGAAGTAGCCCTCCAGGTTCCTCTGTCCATGGAATTCTCCGGGCAAGAATACTGGAGTGTGTTGCCATTTCCTCCTCCAGGGGATCTTCCCAAAACAGGGATCAAACCCATGTCTCTTGCACTGGGAGGTGGGTTCTTTATCACCAGCACCACATAAATATCAAAAGGGTCAAAATAGTTGATCAGATCAGATCAGATCAGTCGCTCAGTCGTGTCCTACTCTTTGCAACCCCATGAATCGCAGCACGCCAGGCTTCCCTGTCCATCACCAACTCCGGGAGTTCACTCAGACTCACATCCATCGAGTCAGTGATGCCATCCAGCCATCTCATCTTCTGTCGTCCCCTTCTCCTCCTGCCCCCAATCCCCCCCAGCATCAGAGTCTTTACCAATGAGTCAACTCTTCTCATGAGGTGGCCAAAGTACTGGAGTTTCAGCTTTAGCATCATTCCTTCCAAAGAAATCCCAGGGCTGATCTCCTTCAGAATGGACTGGTTGGATCTCCTTGCAGTTCAAGGGACTCTCAAGAGTCTTCTCCAACACCACAGTTCAAAAGCATCAATTCTTCGGCACTCAGCCTTCTTCACAGTCCAACTGTCACATCCATACATGACCACAGGAAAAACCATAGCCTTGACTAGATGAACATTTGTTGGCAATGTCTCTGCTTTTGAATATGCTGTCTAGGTTGGTCATAACTTTCCTTCCAAGGAGTAAGCATCTTTTAATTTCATGGCTGAAGTCACCATCTGCAGTGATTTTGGAGCCCAGAAAAACAAAGTCTGACACTGTTTCCACTGTTTCCCCATCTATTTCCCATGAAGTGATGGAACCGGATACCATGATCTTTGTTTTCTGAATGCTGAGCTTTAAGCCAACTTTTTCACTCTCTTTCATTTTCATCAAGAGGCTTTTGAGTTCCTCTTCACTTTCTGCCATAAAGGTGGTGTCATCTGCATATCTGTGGTTATTGATATTTCTCCCGGCAATCTTGATTCCAGCTTGTGTTTCTTCCAGTCCAGCATTTCTCATGATGTACTCTGCATATAAATTAAATAAACGGGTGACAATATACAGCCTTGACGTACTCTTTTTCCTATTTGGAACCAGTCTCTTGTTCCATGTCCAGTTCTAACTATTGCTTACTGACCTGCATACAAATTTCTCAAGAGGCAGATCAGGTGGTCTGGTATTCCCATCTCTTTCAGAATTTCCCACAGTTTATTGTGATCCACATAGTCAAAGGCTTTGGCAAAGTCAATAAAGCAGAAATAGATGCTTTTCTGGAACTCTCTTGCTTTTTGCATGATCCAGCAGATGTTGGCAATTTGATCTCTGGTTCCTCTGCCTTTTCTAAAACCAGCTGGAACATCAGGAAGTTCACGGTTCACATATTGCTGAAGCCTGGCTTGGAGAATTTTGAGCATTACTTTACTAGCGTGTGAGATGAGTGTAACTGTGCAGTAGTTTGAGCATTCTTTGACATTGCCTTTCTTTGGGATTAGAATGAAAACTGACCTTTTCCAGTCCTGTGGCTACTGCTGAGTTTTCCAAATTTGCTGACATATTGAGTGCAGCACTTTCACAGCATCATCTTTCAGGATTTGAAAGAGCTCAACTGGAATTCCATCACCTCCACTAGCTTTGTTTGTAGTAATACTTTCTAAGGCCGACTTGACTACACATTCCAGAATGTCTAGCTCTAGGTCAGTGATCACACTGTCGTGATTATCTTGGTCATGAAGATCTTTTTTGTACAGTTCTTCTGTGTATTCTTGCCACCTCTTCTTAATATCTTCTGCTTCTGTTAGGTCCATACCATTTCTGTCCTTTATCGAGCCCATCTTTGCATGAAATATTCCTTTGGTATCTCTGATTTTCTTGAAGAGATCTCTAGTCTTTCCCATTCTGTTGTTTTCCTCTATTTCTTTGCATTGATTGCTGAAGAAGGCTTTCTTATCTCTTTGCTATTCTTTGGAACTCTGCATTCAGATGCTTATATCTTTCCTTTTCTCCTTTGCTTTTCGCTTCTCTTCTTTTCACAGCTATTTATAAGGCCTCCCCAGATAGCCATTTTGCTTTTTTGCATTTCTTTCCATGGGGATGGTCTTGATCCCTGTCTCCTGTACAATGTCACGAACCTCATTCCATAGTTCATCAGGCACTCTATCTATCAGATCTAAGCCCTTAAATCTATTTCTTACTTCCACTGTATAATCATAAGGGATTTGATTTAGGTCATACTTGAATGGTCTAGTGGTTTTCCCTACTTTCTTCAATTTAAGTCTGAATTTGGCAATAAGGAGTTCATGGTCTGAGCCACAGTCAGCTCCTGGTCTTGTTTTTGCTGACTGTATAGAGCTTCTCCATCTTTGGCTGCAAAGAATATAATCAATCTGATTTTGGTGTTGACCATCTGGTGATGTCTATGTATAGAATCTTCTCTTGTGTTGTTGGAAGAGGGTGTTTGTTATGACCAGTGCATTTTCTTGGCAAAACTCTATTAATCTTTGCCCTGCTTCATTCCGTATTCCAAGGCCAAATTTGTCTGTTACTCCAGATGTTTCTTGACTTCCTACTTTTGCATCCAGTCCCAAATAGTTGATAACGTCATTTAAATCTTATATTCACTTATTGAATTTGTGTTTAGTCATTCTTTCAGTTGTTTGATAAAGGGGCATAAATATCTCCAGCTATCACAAATAACTGTTCTTTTTCTACCTTTCAATCCTGATAGTTTCTGTCTTATATATTTTGAATATTTTCTATTTAAGTATATAAACATGTATGATTATATTATCTTTCTGATTAATCTTATATCATCATCAAATAATGTTATTTATTGTTGGGAATACAATTTGTGTCTTAAAGTCTACTTTATTTGATATTACCACAGCCACATTTTCTTTCTCATGCTGCTTTCATGGCATATATCTTTTCATACTTTTGTTTCAAGGTCTCTAAATCTTTAAAGTGCATTTCATGCATGTGGCATTAATTCAGTCTTGTTTTTAATATATTTCCCTCTGCATATTTCTATAACCCTCCCACCTGCCCATTTTTGTACTATTAGTTTTACATGTTTTATATCTACATTTTACAAACCCTACAGTCCAATGTTACACATTTTATGTTAAGCAACAACTTTATATTTTAACATTTTCTTTTGGTGAAAATTACTACTTTTGTTCTGCTTATTAAATATTAAACATTAGATATAATCTTAATAAATAAATTTGCTCCTTTTCTTTTTAAAAAATCTGAATGGACTTTAACATTTGCCTTTTCCTTTAGCCACCAGGATATTCTAACTTCTGGTGGCTGTTTACTTATAGATTTAAAAAAAGAATCTGGAAAGACATCTGGTTATATTTAAATAGCATGTGTGCAAGCTAAGTTACTTCAGTAGGCTTTGTGGCACTATGGGCTGTAGCCCACCACCCTCCTCTGTCCATGGGAATTCTCCAGACAAGACTACTGCAGTAGGTTGCCATGCCCTCTTCCAGGGTATCTTCCCAATCCAGGCATTGAAATTGTGTCTCTTAAGTCTCCTGCATTTGCAGGTGGATTCTTTATCATTAGTATCACTGGGAAGCCCATATTTAAGTTGAGGGGAAGTTAAAAAATTATAATTAACTGAAGACCCATATGTGTGGCAAAAGAATTCAAGAAAGCCTGAAAGTCTTTCAGTTCAGTTCAGTTCAGTTCAGTCGCTCAGTCATGTCCAGCTCTCTGAGACCCCATGAATCACAGCACGCCAGGCCTCCCTGTCCATCACCAACTCCTGGAGTTCACTCAAACTCACATCCATCGAGTTGGTGATGCCATCCAGCCATCTCATCCTCTGTCGTCCCCTTCTCCTCCTGCCCCCAATCCCTCCCAGCATCAGGGTCTTGTCAAATGAGTCAACTCTTTGCATGAGGTGGCCAAAGTATTGGAGTTTCAGCTTCAGCATCAGTCCTTCCAATGAACACTCAGGACTGATCTTTAGGATGGACTGGTTGGATCTCCTTGCAGTCCAAGGGACTCTCAAGAGTCTTCTCCAACACCACAGTTCAAAAGCATTAATTCTTCGGCGCTCAGCCTTTTTCACAGTCCAACTCTCACATCCATACATAACCACTGGAAAAACCATAGCCTCGACTAGACAGACCTTTGTTGGCAAGGTATTATCTCTGCTTTTGAATATGCTATCTAGGTTGGTCATAACTTTCCTTCAAGGAGTAAGCGTCTTTTAATTTCATGGCTGCAGTCACCATCTGCAGTGATTTTGGAGCCCAAAAAAATAAAGTCTGACACTGTTTCCACTGTTTCCCCATCTATTTCCCATGAAGTTATGGGACCAGATGCCATGATCTTCATTTTCTGAATGTTGAGCTTTAAGCCAACTTTTTCACTCTCCACTTTTACTTTCATCAAGAGGCTTTTGAGTTCCTCTTCACTTTCTGCCATAAAGGTGGTGTCATCTGCATATCCGAGGTTATTGATATTTCTCCCGGCAATCTTGATTCCAGCTTGTGCTTCTTCCAGCCCAGTGTTTCTCATGATGTACTCTGCATAATTTAAATAAGCAAGGTGACAATGTAAAGCCCTGACGTACTCCTTTTCCTATTTGGAACCAGTTTGCTGTTCCATGTCCAGTTCTAACTGTTGTTTCCTGACCCTCATATAGGTTTCTCAATAGGCAGGTCGGGTGGTCTGGTATGCCCATCTCTTTCAGAATTTTCCACAGTTTATTATGATCCACACAGTCAAAGTCTTTGACATAGTCAATAAAGCAGAAATAGATGTTTTTCTGAAACTCTCTTGCTTTTTCAATGATCCAATGGATGTTGGCAATTTGATCTCTGGTTCCTCTGCCTTTTCTAAAACCAGCATGAACATCTGAAAGTTCATGGTTCATGTGCTGCTGAAGCCTGGCTTGGAGAATTTTGAGCATTACTTTACTAGCATGTGAGATGAGTGCAATTGTGTGGTAGTTTGAGCATTTTTTGTCATTGCCTTTCTTTGGGGTTGGAATGAATCTGACCTTTTCCAGTCCTGTGGCCACTGTTGAGTTTTCCAAATTTGCTGGCATATTGAGTGCAGCACTTTCACAGCATCATCTTTCAGGATTTGAAATAGCTCAACTGGAATTCCAGAACCTCCACTAGCTTTGTTCATAGTGATGCTTTCTAAGGCCCACTTGAATTCACATTCCAGTATTTAATAAGAAGTGAAAGTATTTAATAAGACCAAAAAAAAAATGGGTAGGCATATCTTGGAATTCATGTAAAAAATATGCCATAATTAATAATTAAATATCTTCTAAAAATCAAAGGAACTAGACAATATAATATCTGCTTTTCTAGTTAGTAATTATAATTCATATACAACTTCATCTAACCTCATAATATATTATGTTCAAAATGTGAATAACAATTCCTGGGGTTTCCCTGGTGGCTCAGACAGTAAAGAATCTACCTGTAGTGCAGGAGACCCAGGTTCAGTTCTTGGGTTGGGAGATCCCCTGGAGAAGGGCATGGCAACCCACTCCATTATTCTTGCCTGGAGAATTCCATGGACAGAAGAGCTTGGCAGGCTATAGTCCTAGGGTTGCAAAGAGTCAGACACAGCTGAATAATAATCTAGGCACCCACAAAGAAATATATTTTCCTAATCCCCATATTACCAAATTTATTCTACATAAATATTATTCTAGTTGATTGCTCTGACCAGAGTTTATCTACTATTTAAAGTAATTATAATAAGCCTTTCTAAGAGATGGTCTTTGGGGTACTTTTAGATATAAATGCTGATCCTGGTGAAAATACTTTTCCCCATTCCACTATAAATTGGGAATCTTAAAGGGGTGTGGTTATTAAAACAACAATAAAAAAACTCCTGAGGCTCTCTTATCCACAGAGAGGGAATTGTTGGAAAAGGTATAACTATATACCTGTAATGTAATCGTGTTCCATAATTGAAGAAAGGATCTTATTGCTCCTCTCAGATTTACTCAAAAGTTTTTTGGAATCATTTATCACTTGCCAGATTAAGATGCCACTGGTTACATATTAGTACAGGGGTGACATGTGACTAATACCTCAGTGAATATATATATACATCAGGAGTAAACAGGTCTTCATGTTCAACAGTATAAAAGTTTTCCCTTACTGTTATTTAATAATTCATTTACTACTGCCAGAGTTGAAAAAATGTTACATTTTAGAATCCTTTTCTACACTAAGGGAATCAGAAGCCACTTCCACATACGCATGCACACATACACATAAATGTTTCACTTCCATTCTCATCATCCTGGCTTGTATATATTATAACAATCTATCTCTATAAAATTTAAATCAATTTTACAATAACATCCAATATTTTAATATCTAAATACTTTCTGATTCCAAGAATAGACCAAAGTTACATATTTGACATGAAAGTAGACACAATAATTAGTGTTGGCCAGTAATTTACATATTTTTTCCTAATCATCATATTGTCATTTTAAAATAAATATTATCCTTAGTTTATAAGCAAAGAAATTGAATCCCAGATAGTTTAAGCAACTTAGCCAAAATCACAAGCTAGTAAGTGCCAAATCTGAGAAGTATTATCTTAAACACAATTTCATGAGGAAATGGTTTTGAGAGCACATTTTGTGGGGCAAAGGCTCTTCTAACCACACTACCCTCACAGAGCAGGTGAGCCGGTGAGGATCCTTTATTACTTACCCACTTATAACTCTGTTCTCCTTCAATGGTTCACCGCAATTGCAATTAAATAATTACTTGTTGTTGTCTCCCTCCCTTGGATTATAAACTTCATGATAGCAAAACTGTTTACATCTTGTTGATGCTGCCGCTGCTGAATTTTAGCTTTTAAGATAGTGCTTGACATACCTCAATCTGTTCGTTAAACAAACAACTGAATAATCATGTGGCAAGTCTCTAATAAATGGGCAGATTTCTTATGCTGTATCACAATTTTCACAGTTCAGATAATGCTAGCTTACAACTGTGTAAATTGGACCTTGCATAAGAGAAGGTGTGTGATAACAATAAATTCTCAGTTTATGATTGCACTGTTTAGTTTTCACTATAATTTCAAGTTCTCAGGAAATGATGACAGTTGTTATTTACCACTTAGCACTGGTATAACAGATGAATGCCTTTAAATCAGCACATTATCATAGGAAATAGTTTCATTATGTCTCTCAAACATGAGTAGCCAAATGTTTTGTGGCACTGTAATTAAATAATAATTATATTCACTAAAGATTATGTTTGTGCCTATGGTGTATATGAAACAGTACTCAATGTATCTCATTTAATCCTTACAACACATGCAGTACTATGTTTTGTTAATTCCTCCATTTTGCAGATAAACGCTAAAGTTTATACAGGCTATTAACTTGGTAACTGACAGATATTCTTTTTTTTTTTTTTTTTACTGATAAGCTTTGTTTATTTTATTTTATTTTATTTTGTTAAATTTTATTTTATTTTTAAACTTTACAATATTGTATTAGTTTTGCCAAATATCAAAATGATATTCTTTAAATCCAGGCAGACACCCTCAAGAGAGAATTCCTAGATACTACACTGTATCACTATTAACTGACATGAAATTCCATAGTGTGTTAGATTCTACAAATTATGTCTCACTGGTAATGTCCAAAGAAATTGATACTTTAGAAGGAGAAAGTTAACTAAAAAATAAAACAAGAAGACTAAAATTCCTCCTTTAGTTTGTAGAAAGAGACTGGGCTACATATTCTAGCTCTCTCTTTCTGAAAAGGTAGTGCAAATTATTGCAATGGACAACTTAGACATTTTCTGTTGATTGACTTCTAAAGGATAAGACAGTAGTATTGGCATCTTAGTGATATACAATAAGGATCATGCTGAGAAATGGGCTATGGAAAAAAAAAAAAAAAACTCCTTATATTATTCAGTTTATCTTCCTCTTGAACTTTCCCTTGAGTGGTTGAATCCCTTTCTCCACAAAACTCCAAGCTTAGTGTCAATGTGGTGGGCTGAAGATGTGAGTAGGTCTGTAGACTATAGGTGTCTCTTTCTCTAACCTAATAGAGCAGTCCCAGGGTGAAAGGATGCACACCAATTACAATCAAAAGGTAGGAAGAGAAAACTTTTCACCTAACTCACAAGTGCTGAGAAACAATGATTTTTTTTTTCTCTGTCCTTTGCAACCCCCAATTGATAAAGCCAGAACATCAGTAAAAGGCATTTTGGGACTATGAGTATCTCATCCAAGGGTGTACAGTCTGAGAAGGGTAGGAAACACAGGGAAGGACAGAGGAAGGGAAGAAAGGTGGAAGAAGGTGTAATGTGTTTTGAATTTTTAAATATCATTACTGATATATAATTGACACACAGTGAGCTGCACATATTTAAAGTGGATAGTCTGATAAATTCTGACACATACAAATGCTCAAAAAAACCATCACAACAATCTGGAAGTGAAAGTAACCATCTCACCACCAAAAGATTCCTCATTTCCTTCATCACCTCCCTATTTTATCTAGTATCTTTTACTCCACATAATTATTTGGTGATTCATCTGATAGTTCATCTCTTTTTATTACTGAGTAGCATTTCATTGTATTTTTCAGTTTATCCATTCACCTGTTGACGGCTATTTGGGTTATTTCAAGTGTGAACCATTAGAAATGAAACTGCTATGGATATTTGCTTTCATTTATTCTGGGTGAATATTGATGAAAGTGGTATGGTTGGGTCATTGAGGTGTATATTTAGCTTTTTAAAAAAATTCATAGACTTTTGGAAGCAGTTTACACACACACACAAAAACAGTGAAATGTACAGAGTTCCCATATATACACTTGGCCCCTCAGATTTCCCCTATTTTCTAACATCTTGCACTAGTGTAGTACATTTGGACAACTGATAAGCCAATATTGATGATCACTATTAATTAAAATCCATGGTTACTTAGAGTTCACTTCTTTAACTACATATAACATGGGTTTTGACAATTGTATGATAACATGTACTCACCATTACATAATGACAGTTTCACTGCCCTAAAAATTCTCCTGTGCTCTATACATCTATTTTGAATGTACTCTTAAGAGAAAAATTGACAGGTAGAGAAATATTCCAAATTAAAAAGATATGACATTCCCCCTCTGGGAGAGGAATAAGAAGGGAGCAGAAGATGGCAGAGGTGAGGGAGAGGGAATCAAAGTAGAGCTAGTTGCCGTCCCTCACTGAGAGAACTACCGAGTGCAAGATCAGTATGTCCCCTTTACCCTTTTCATAAAAGAATGGAAACTGAGGTTAAATGACTGAACATCATGTTCCAGTACGCCAACTAAGCAAGATTCAAGCACAGGATTTGTTACTCCTCATAGGAACAACACTATCAGGAAAACTGGGTCACAGGGATCATTTTTCAATGAATAATTAACATTTGAAAAGCCCAGTTTCACCAGGGTGCACTGCGGGAATGTAATAACATTTTACAAAGTAATAAATTACTTAGAGTGGTCTTGAACAGATTGTGCTAGAAAGAGGAACACCAGAGCCTGTGTTCTTGCCTGAAAGTCTGACTAACCTAGGATATTTTCAAAGACCAGCATATTAGATTAGATAGACTCAGATTTGAGTGTATGAATTATGGCTTCATGGGATGCTATGAAACAACTTCTGCTCCCCAACTATCTCCTCCCTTGGTTTATCACCCTGCTCTCATACAGTATCAGAGGAGAATTGCTTAATTTGCAAATATTTAATTTACATAGGTGCTTCTTTGAACTTTAATATCACTCAGTTTGGTTTTCTGTTTCTTAGTTGAGGACAATGATAGAATAGCAGATTACAGAGGAATGAAGAAGGCATGAAATAACATAATTTTAGGATACTGAGAATGATCAGGTTGATAGAAAAAACTTTATAGCAAGCAGAGAGCAGTATGAGGGCATTAGGTATCTAGGACTCAGGTAAATAGGGTCTCCAGCAGCGGAAGAGAGAAGAAACCAAAAGGAAAATGAGAAAGCAGTAAGCTACATACTGCAGCAACCGGGGGGTTGCAGAGGTCTTGTTCAAGGCATATGACTTACAGGAGGTTCAATTTTAGTCTTCTAAGAAGAAAGCCAATAGAAGGCAAGATGAGTACATTTGTCAACAATCTTCCAATACGTCTGCTCATTATCTCTGCTTCCACATAAAAACTTTCTCCTTCCAAATGCATCACATATTTCCAGACAAGTGGGGGAAAGCACAAAAAGCTGACAGAACAGGATACAATTAGAAAGTATTTATAGCAGATATAACCATGCCTTGCCCACACCCCTTCAGGATCTTTGACGCTGATTGACAATGTTTGTGACTTCATTAGTGCCTGAAGGTTTTTTCTTTCTGAAACTCTAAGTATTAAGGAATTACCAATCCTCTTCATCCTTCCTACTGCTCCCCAACCACTGACTCCTGGCTTCTTGGATAATTTTGAAGTGTTCTGTACATTTCCCAGAATTCTGTCATGATTTAAGCTCTGGTAGTCCACTATGGTCGGAGAAGGCAATGGCACCCCACTCCAGTACTCTTGCCTGGAAAATCCCATGGACGGAGGAGCCTGGTAGGCTGCAGTCCTTGGGGTCGCTAAGAGTTGGACACGACTGAGCGACTTCACTTTCACTTTCATGCATTGGAGAAGGAAATGGCAACCCACTCCAGTGTTCTTGCCTGGAGAATCCCAGGGACAGGGGAGCCTAGTGGGCTGCTGTCTATGGGGTCGCACAGAGTCGGACACGACTGAAGCGACTTAGCAGCAGCAGCAGTCCACTATAGTAGGTGGCTTGATTGAACACACTTTATCAACTATGTTCTCTTCCCAGAGACACTTCCACACTTCCCTACCAGGTACCTGTATTTCTCAAATAGGTCATTGTTCACTGGAATTTATGTCTCCAGTCTTGTCCCTGGCACAGAGTTCAGACAGTGAATAAGGAAGAAATTATTATACTACTAACATCTGGGAGATAATTATGGGTAATCCTTTTTATTTTGTGGTAAGATCCATTTACTAGCATTAACTTTTTCAAGAAACATGGGATCTGAGGCTTTGGTTGGATTCAACAGACATTTCAGGAGTAGTTATTGTATGACAGATGTTTTACTAGATTGGTTAGCATGTTGTTTTCTTCTTATAGCCTAATTACAGTGTAATTCCATGAACACTTACTATGGTTTTCATCCATTTAGTTAATAAACTTGTTTCTCTAGGTTTAAGCAGCTATAAATCACATCACAATAATAGCCAAGAGAAAAGATTTTTTAGTTATGCCCAGATTATTGAGGAGACTTCCAAATCTCACTTTTGAAAACCCTTGAAAAGAAAAGAAAAAGTGCTAGATGCTCAGTAGTGTTCAACTCTTCTCAGCTCTATGGATTGTAGCCCATCAGGCTCCTATGTCCATTTCTCTCCAGGCAAGAATACTGGAGAGGGTTGTCATTCCCTTCTGCAGGGGATCTTCCTGATCCAGGAATCAAACCTGCATCTCCTTCATCTCCTGCACTGCAGGTGGGTCTTTACCATTGTACCCCTAGGGAAACCCTCAGGAGACTTCCAAATCTCACTTTTGAAAATCCTTACACCAAAGCAAAAATAGGGTGGGGTGGGATATCTTGATTACTTTCACAGACTCCTCTCCTTTATCATGTAGCACCTGCCACTTTTACAACCCCCTCTACTCTAGCTTTGCTTCCTGAAACATTTGCTTGAAACATCTGTTATCCAAGTTAGTGACCCTGTGACTATCCAAGTTAGTGGATAGTGACTATCCAAGTTAGTGAGCCAATTGAAAGTGCCTTATTTCTGCTACCATGTATAAGTCAGTAATGCTTTGACTGAAAGTAGTAGACTTCTTGGCTCACAGTGGCTGCAACAAGAAAGACATTGGATTATCTAATATAACAAAAAGTTTCAGACCCAATGATTTCAAGTCCATGGAGTAGCTCAGTACTGTCGTTAAAGGCCCATTTTTGTTTGGCTCATTTCTGCTCTGCCCAAGTCAGTGTGTTACAAATACTGCCCCTTATGGTCACAGAATGGCTGCTAGAGCACTTCATATTACAACATTCTAAGTGGTAAGAGAAGGAAGGAGGCACTCAGACAAAAAATGGTCTTTTTGCTTTGTTAGAGAGAAATATCTTTCACATAAATCCATGCCAATTTCTCTTTACATTACATGGACTAGAACTTGGACCATGTAGCCACATTAGACTAGTAAGTGCTAACAAAGAATACTGATTAACTTAGGCCATCATGAATTATCTTCCCACCTTGCACTTAGCTCCAATAAAAAATATATAGGCATTCTGCTGACAAGAATAATGGGAGGGTGGCTGCTAGGTGTAATGAACAGTGTCTGGTTTGCTGCAGTACCTATTGAGATCCACCAAAGTATTTTCTGATGAAATCCTGCACCATAGTCTTGGTTGATGAGAATCTCTCTTCCTTTATGATTGATATACAAAATGTTCTACATGCATTTGTAACCAGCTCGACGAGTTGGGAGATAAGTATACATCTGTGAAACAATAAACAATCTATGCCATAGACCTACCCATTATCTCCAAAGTTTCCTTCTTCCCTCTTCAATATTAGTATTAGTTTAGTTTTAGTGTTATTGCTATGTGATAAGAACATACAGCATACAATTTACTCTTGTAGCAAACTTCTAAGTGTACCATATGGTATTATTGACTATGGGGTCTATGATGTTGGATCTGTAGGACTTATTCATTGTACATAACTGAAACTTTGTACCCTTTGGTTAATATCTTTCAATTTATTCTCCCCTAGCCCCCGGCAACCACCATTTTACTCTTTACTTCCTTGAGTCTGAGTTTAGATTTTCCATGTAAGTGGTATCATATAGAATATATCATTTACTTTTAGATTGTTCTTTTTATGCATTCTAAAGCAGTGCTTCCTATATTTTTAATGTTTTATGGATTTCTTTTGAAAACTTGTTTTATTCAAAAACAAACAAACAAATGTATAATCCCTGGTGATGAGCTGAAGGATCAAGAGTGATGATAAGCTTTGGGTTTCGAGTCTCCCTGTTATCAATACTGAGATGCTGTTGCTGCACTAAGCCTGTATATTTGATTCCTTCTACACTTGAGATTTCTTTCTTTCTCACACCCTCCTCAGTCCTATAATAAATAGTCCTCTGATGGTCTCATAGTCTCAAGAAAAATATCTGAATTCTAGTGTGAATTCAACATGCACTTCACACGAGACTCTCATATACAGATACCTACCTAGAATCTACTCTTCAGTTCTTACAGATTTGAATCTTTCTTCATTCAGGATTTGAATCTATTTGTATAACTTTATTTCTTATCAGAGTTTGGGAGATAAGAGCAAGCTAAAAAGAGTAACTTTCTTTTTAGTCTCTGCTTTCCTGCATCAATTATCTTCAATTTTTCTTAATATCCACATTAACCTTTTTTAAATTTATTTTCTAATTGGAAAGTAATTGCATTACAATGTTGTGTTGGTTGTTGGTTTCTGCAAATCAGTTATAATTCAATATATAACCCTTCCCTCTTGAGCTTCCCTGCCCATCCCAACCCTCTCACATTAACGTTTTAAATGAAAGGTAGAACAAAATAAGATGAAAAACAACTTAGAGGCTGTTTCCCAAATAACCAAATTTAGCCTTTAAACTCAGGGAGGTACAGCTTAACCTACACCAATGACATCATATTCAAGTGCAAGGTCTTCTTACCACTTTTGTTTATTTCTGCCCTAGATTCATTACAACTGAATAAATAAGAATGAAAATTGCATGACCCTATAGAACAGTCTTATGGACTCTGTGGGAGAGGGAGAGGGTGGGAAGATTTGGGAGAATGGCATTGAAACATGTAAAATATCATGTAAGAAACGAGTTGCCAGTCCAGGTTCGATGCACGATACTGGATGCTTGGGGCTAGTGCACTGGGACGACCCAGAGGGATGGTATGGAGAGGGAGGAGGGAGGAGGGTTCAGGATGGGGAACACATGTATACCTGTGGCAGATTCATTTTGATATTTGGCAAAACTAATACAATTATGTAAAGTTTAAAAACAAAATAAAATTTAAAAAAAATCATTTGCATGGTGTTTAAGGTCTATAAAATAAAGTACAGTGACATCTTCCAGATTGACATGATAAATCACTCTAGAAATCTTTTCCCAAGGCCTAGCTCGTGACTCTCAACAGTTGATCTGGTTTGCAGAATTCTTTTCTTATTCTACACTGTCTTGATAGTCATATTTACACTTAGAACTTCTGAATCATACATATGCTGACTGCCAAAACTTAATCTCCATTCCAGATGTCTCTTTTGAGTATTAACTGCTTACAAGACATCTTTACTGACCTTTACTTATCCCATAAATACCTTAACAACAGATCCAAGATTTAACCCATATTATTCTTCACTAAACCTACTCTTATTGTTACCTCTATTTTACGGCATTGAACCACAAGTCACCCAATCTAAGTCAAGAATCTTTACAATACTCTGGTTTTTCTGCAGATAGTATAAATATTTCTGAATGTAGAGCCTATTATACAGAGTGAAGTAAATCAGAAAGAGAAAAATAAATATCATATATTAACACAAATATATGGAATCTAGAAAGATGGTACCAGTGAACCTATGTGCAGGAGAGCAATGGAGACGCAGACATAGAGAACTGACCTATGGACACAGGCAGTGGGGAGGGAGGAGAGGGAGGGATGAATGAAGGGAGTAGCAGGGAAGCATATACAGTACACATATATACTACTACGTAAAACAGATAGCCAATGGAAATTTGCTGTATGACTCCAGGGACTCAAACTGAAGCTCTGTATTAGAGCTTAGAGGGGTGGGGAAGGGTGGGAGGTGGAAGGGAGGTTCAAGACGGAGGGGATATGTGTAAACCTACCGCCAATTCATGTTGATGTATGGAGGAGCAATACTGCACAGCAATTATCCTTCAATTAAAATATACAAATTAAAAAAAAGAATCTTACAAATAATATTTGATTCCCTTTCTCTAACTGCCCACTTTTGACCAAACAATATCAGTCCTATCAATTTTAACTCCTAATTATGTGTTGGTTCTGTCCACCTACCTCCAAACTTTTATCCTAGTTAACATCACCATCTCCTTTCATTCTGAAATTTTATATCATCTTGAATGATAGCTATGGTTTTTCCAGTAGTCATGTATGGATGTGAGAGTTGGACTATAAACAAAGCTGAGTGCCAAATAATTGATGCTTTTGAACTGTGGTGTTGGAGAAGATTCTTGAGAGTCCCTTGGACTGCAAGGAGATCTAACGAGTCCATCCTAAAGGAAATCAGTCTGAGATATTCATTGGAAGGAGTGATGCTGAAGCTGAAACTCCAGTACTTTGGCCACCTGATGCGAAGAACTGACTCATTTGAAAGGACCCTGATACTGGGAAAGATTGAAGGTCGGAGGAGAAGGGGACGACAGAAGATAAGATGGTTGGATGGCATCACCGACTCAATGGACATGAGTTTGAGTAAACTCCAGGAGTTGGTGATGGTCAGGGAGGCCTGGTGTGCGGCAGTCCATGGGGTCACAAAGAGTGGGACACAACTGAGCTACTGAACTGACCTGAATGATAGTTTATCTACCAATAATACCTACTCTCATCTGCAACCTATGCTCCATAATGCAACCAGAGATTTTTCTAGGACATAATTCTACCCTGCTTGTTTAAAATTGTGATATTATTGTCATTGGTCACAAGATAAATCCCTAAATTTCATATACTAACAAGGTTCTTTATTTCTTGTCTTTGACAATATTACAGTCTTAACTCTCTTCACACCCCATTCTGATTCCATTTTCCAGAAACACCAAAATGCTCAAGATTTTTGTGAATTGCCCATGACTTTGTTCCTGTTGCAGGCATTCCTACAAAAAGAAATTCTATAAATTCCTTTTCTTTTTTCTCTACCTCTCTGTTCTGCCAAGAGAACTTAATGAGATTTTCTGATTCACTTAAGAAAACTTTATCCCTCCTCATTGCCATCACTGTAATCAGCACATCTCTCGATTATCAACTTTGGTTATCTGAGTCTCCCTTCCTCTTAGACTACATATTCTTAAGAACAAGGGACTATGTATTATTTACCTTGACATGCTCAGGGAACTAAATGTACAAGATCAAATACAAGCAGGATGTCAACAAAATAGTTATTGAGTGGACGGATAACTATGGATTGTAACTTTTCCTATCTACCTTTTATTTCCTGGTTTCTTCCCAGGTCATCAAGGATAATTTCTGATCCCTTCTCAGTTTTATATGCTCAGGTTTTCATGCTTAATCCAAACAGATTTTGAGGAAATTTACCATGAAAACAAATATGTACTCTATTTAAAGATGAAATGAAGGATAGGAGTCAAAGAGGAAAAGAAAAAAGAAGAAAGGAAAATTTCCCTGGCCCTCTCATACCTTGCTCTTTACATGACTATGGAGAAATGAGCTCATGAAAGAGCACTGACACAATGCTTTCTCTTCCCAGATTCACTGTCCTGCTTTGTGTCTCTTTTTCTAGGGCCATATTCACTTCATGTATATGTGGCCTCTTGAGATTCTCCTTTCATCTTACTTCACTTTTCTGAGCACTTTATCACTGTCTCTAAACTTTCATACTTTCACAAATCCCTATATATGGAGGCTGACATTTTTCTGATGCTGCAATTTTTGCTGATATTGCTTTATGTTAAACTTCCAGGAAATGGAAGGTATAAATTTCAGTTCATAGACTTGATTCCAAAATTATTATATTCTTTGTGGAAATGACACTGGTAGATATGTTAAATCCAGGCATTGTATGTATTACTTGAGTGTATATTAAACTGTAAAAAAGAAGCTCCAAATGTATTAAATTTTCTTCAAGAAAATTAGACATACAAGGGAACATTTTATACAAAGATGGGCAAAATAAAGGATAGATATGGTATGGACCTAACAGTAGCATAAGATATTAAGAAGAGGTGGCAAGAATACACAGAAGAATTATACAAAAAAGTTCTTTATGACCCAGATAATCATGAAGGTGTGGTCATTCACCTAGAGCCAGACATCCTAGAATGTGAAATCAAGTGGGCATTAGGAAGCCTCACAATGAACAAACTAGTAGAGATGATGGAATTCCAGTTGAGCTATTTCAAATTCTGAAAGAGGATGCTCTGAAAGTGCTGCACTCAACATGCCAGCAAATTTGGAAAACTTAGCAGTGGCCACAGGACTGGAAAAGTTTGGTTTTCATTCCAATGCCAATGAATGTTCAAACTACCACGCAAGTGCATTCATCTCACATGCTAGCCAAGTAATGCTCAAAATTCTCCAAGCCAGGCTTCAACATATGTGAACTGTGAACTTCCAGATGTTGAAGCTGGATTTAGAAAAAGCAGAGGAACAAGAGATCAAATTGCCAACATCCACTGGATCATTGAAAAAGCAAGAGAATACCCGAAAAACATCTACTTCTACTTTATTGATTACCCCAAAGCCTTTGACTGTATAGATCACAACAAACTGTAGAAAATTCTTCAAGAGGTGGGAATACCAGGCCACCTGACCTGCCTCTTGAGAAATCTGTATGCAGGTCAAGAAGAAACAGTTAGAATTGGACATGGAACAGACTGGTTCCAAATCGGGAAAGGAGTATATTAAGGCTTTATATTGTCACCCTGCTTATTTAACTTATATGCAGAGTACATCCTGTGAAATGCCAGGCTGGAAGAAGCACAAGCTGGAATCAAGATTGCTGGGAGAAATATTAATAACCTCAGATAGGCAGATGACACCACCCTTATGGCAGAAAGTGAAGAGGAACTAAAGAGCCTCTTGATTAAAGGGAAAGAGGAGAGTGAAAAAGTTGGCTTAAATCTCAACATTCAAAAACCTAAGATCATGGCATCCAGTCCCATCAGTTCATGGAAAATAGTTGGGGAAACAATGGAAACAGTGACAGACTTTATTCTTTTAGGCTCCAAAATCACTGCAGATGGTGACTGCAGCCATGAAATTAAAAGGTACTGTTCCTCAGTGTGGAGACTCCTTAAAAAACTGGAACTAGAACTGCCATATGATCCAGCAATCCCACTGCTGGGCATACACACAAGGAAACCAGAAGGGAAAGAGACACATGTACCCCAATGTTCATTGCAGTACTGTTTACAATAGCCAGGACATGGAAGCAACCTAGATGTCCATCAGCAAATGAATGGATAAGAAAGTTGTGGTACATATACACAATGGAGTATTACTCAGCTATTAAAAAGAACGCATTTGAATGCATTTGAATCAGTTTTAATGAGGTGGATGAAACTGGAGCCTATTATACAGAGTGAAGTAAATCAGAAAGAAGAACATCAATACAGTATATTAACACATATATATGGAATTTAGAAAGATGGTAACGATGACCCTATATGCGAGACAGCAAAAGAGACACAGATGTAAAGAATAGACTGTTGGACTCTGTGGGAGAAGGCAAGGGTGGGATGATTTGAGAGAATAGCATTGAAACATGTATATTATCATATGTGAAATAGATCGCCAGTCCAGGTTTGATGCACGAGGCAGGGTGCTCAGGGCTGGTGCACTGGGATGACCCTGAGGGATAGGATGGTGAGGGAGGTGGGAAGGAGGGTCAGGATGGGGAACACGTGTACACCTATGGCTGATTCATGTGAATGTATAGCAAAACCCACCACAATATTATAAAGTAATTAGCCTCCAATTAAAACTAAAAAAAAAAAACAACACTGGAGTCATCCTACAGAAAGTACACAGCACTCAATCAATAGCATTTGCTCATAAAATATCTTTTGTGTTTTGGAAGAAAAAATAAAAAAGATACTTGTTCCTGGGAAGAAAAGCTATGACCAACCTAGACAGCATATTAAAAAGCAGAGACATTACTTTGTCAACAAAGGTCCATCTAGTCAAAGCTATGGTTTTTCCAGTGGCTATGTATGGATGTGAGAGTTGGATTATAAAGAAAGCTGACCACTGAGCACTGGAGAATTGACACTTTTGAACTGTGGTGTTGGAGAAGACTCTTGAGAGACCCTTGGACTGCAAAGAGAGCCAACCAGTCCATCCTAAAGAAAAAGTCCTGAATATTCATTGGAAGGACTGATCCTGAAGCTGAAACTCCAATACTCTAGCCACCTGATGCGAAGAACTGACTCACTGGAAAAGACCCTAATGCTAGGAAAGATTGAAGGCAGGAGAAGATAGGGATGACAGAAGATGAGATGCTTGGATGGCATCACTGACTCAATGGACATGAGTCTGAGCAAGCTCCAGGAGTTGATGGACAGGGAAGCCTAGTGTTCTGCAGTCCATGGGGTTACAAAGAGTCAGACACCAATGAGGGACTGAACTGAAAGCTATTAATAAATACTGTAATTTATAGATATCCAGATGTTCTATGAGCCTCTTGAATTTATTTTGAATGACTGGTTCTGAGGCAAAGTGGTCAAAGATAGTAGCTTCTAAGGAAAGCTCAGACTAGTTAAATCCCTTCCCATGGAACACAATAACCAACCAGTTTTGTTATCTGGAATTATAGCTGGGAAGGGGAATTTCTCATATGAGTTTTGGAGATTCAAAACCAGAAGCATACGCAGAGGAGAGCCGAGTAAGTACTTTTTATTAACTAAAAAATTAATTCAAAGTTACTTCCAAAATTTAAGGTTTCAAAAGCAGTTGTAGAGAATTAGGATACAAAATGGAGAAATTAATATCAAGAGGGACAAGAACTACTGGTGTCAAGTTAGTCTCAATTTAGGATAATTGTCTATAAACAGTTTGGTGTCAACAGTTGCCTTGAGGATGTCAGTTGTACTATTATACATGGATAAAGCATTCATATTTAAAGGCAAGAGATGAGATAAAATAGGAGTTTGCATTCCCTCATTCTCCTTACTCCTCAGGCCTGGGTCTTTTTTTTAACAAATACTATGAAAGCATAGCCAGGCCTAAAAGGAAAAGTCTGTGATTGACAATAATAAAATATAGATGCCTTACTTCCCAGGCTCTTTCAAGTAAAAATGCCAAGATCTTACCTGATAGAACAATAGTTTACCAAGATCATTCCTGTAGTCACTATTTCAAAATGACCCCAGACTGATAAGTTCACCCAGGTCAGGTCCCATAGTTGGTGAGGAAAGATGTGATAAATGAGTTACCTCAGGATATTTTTATGAGAAACATTTTATGAGGTCTTGGGAAATTTCCTTTCTTGTGCCCTCTGCATATATAGACTCTAAGCATTGCAACACAAGCACTGAATACTGTTTATATAAAGAAAGCCATCTCACCTGGTATCTGGAGCCAGAAACACATGGAGACCTTAAGAAAAGTGATATCAAGTAAAATTACATTTCCTATAAAAACATAGTTTTGGGGCTTGGCAAACATTAGACAATAAAGGTTTTTGAAGTGAGTTAAATCCTCTGAATATGTGAAGAAATGAATTTCATATAATCTGTGGGCTATGTTTATGTACCATTTTGACAATGGGACAAAGGGGAGCTGTTGGAATAATAAAAGACAAGTGTAGGATTAGAATGAACCAATATCATATGCCAACAAGGGAATTAACACACAAGAAATGCAATTTCACAGGATTTGTAGAAAAGCTTTACCATCAGCAACCAAGGTCTACTGTGAGAGGAACTAGGTAATTCACACAGCCATGATAGCTGTCATAGAAGCAGAGTAAATTTATAGAATTTTCCTTTAAGAAGAAGAAAAATACAAAGTGGGTTTTAAGAGCAATACAGGCCTACTAACGCCCAGAAACTACCAATTTGAAAGCTATAAATTTGTCTCAGACAATAGCGTATATTTGGGCATAACCTGAACTAAGTGTTCCGATCTCAGATCTGCTACTAATGAGCTGTCTAGCCTTGGACAAGTCTCCTGACTGTTCAATATCTCAGCACTCACTTTTGTAAAAAGAAGACACTGCATTATATACTTGCTACAGTTCCTTCTTGTCTTGTGATTCAATTAAATCCTAAAGGGTCTAATAAGACATTTATATTTAGATCTTCCTCTTAACTTTGTACATATAAACAAAATAAGCCATGGTTTAGATAATAGTAATCTAATAGAGACAACACTCTATCAGCATATTTTTTCTGCCTCACTGCTGAGACTGCATATAATTGAAGCTAGAATGTAGTTTAAAAGTGACAGCGTCTATTCTGTGTTCAGCTGCCAGCATGGGCTATATACTGGTTGACAGAGTCATCTAATTCCTATTTTGAATGAGAAAATTTGACACATTCATAAAATAAATCTATTAGAAGGTCAGGGAAAGATTATGTTATTACTCTAAATATGGCTTAAAATATGGCCACAATGGTTCCTTTTCTAATAGAATGTTTATGACCTAAAACATTTCTGAAAGAATATATTCCAAACAGTTTACTTTGGAGATAGAGGGCAGGAAAGAAATTACAGGTGATTTTCATTCTTTTCACATGTAACTATGTGAAATTTTTTTTAATTAGTAGGCAGTATTTGTTGAATCCCACACAAACAACATAAAGAAATGTATTTGAGCCATTACAGCCATAGTCCATGTGTGTGGCTATAACTGGTCATTATTTGTGGTCAATATCCTCTATCTGACTGAGAAACACAAGCGATAAAGAAAGAAATGGGACCCCTATCTCAACCCTAGCCCATGTTCTTGGTTACTTTTTAGAACAATCCCTAACTATACAGTGCTCGTTTGAACTGACCATTTCTACTGTGTTCCTCACCTCTTCAACATGAAGAGAAAAATATTTGGGAAAGCTATGAGTGACCATGAGGCAACTAACTTTCAAGGTCAAGACTGTATCAATTCTACTCCCAGATGTTATATATTTGAACTCATTTGGGCTCTGCTGCTGCTGCTAAGTCATTTCAGTCGTGTCCAACTCTGTGCGACCCCATAGACGGCAGCCCACCAGGCTCCTGCGTCCCTGGGATTCTCCAGACAAGAACACCGGAGTAGGTTGCCATTTCCTTCTCCAATGCATGAAAGTGAAAAATGAAAGGGAAGTCTCTCAGTCGTGTCTGACTCTTTGCGACCCCGTGGACTGCAGCCTACCAGGCTCCTTCGTCCATGGGATTTTCCAGGCAAGAGTACATTTGGCCTCTACAGACTGACTTACTAATAGGACCTTGTGAAATGTTTCTGCCATAAAGTGGTAGCCTGTTCAGTTTCAAGAAGTAACATTCCCCATGACCAAACTGCATTGATAGATTAAGTTAATCTATGATATTTTTTCATATCCTCCCTTTTCCAAGCCCAAGAGGTGATTTCACCCCAAAAGATGGACTCTAGTATTACAATGAACTAGTTCACATTTGTTAGTTTTGGCAAATGTAAACTAGAAGAGGACCAGACAAAGCCCCCTGATTCACTGAATTGTCTGCAACAATAAAACTAAGGATGAGAGGTACTATGAGAAAAAAGAGGATTTGTGGTAGATTCATCTTTGGTTACACATTTTCTAAATATATTGTGCTAAAAAAATGCTGTGAAAAAGTTGGCTGTCTAACAAACTGTTTAAAGCATGTATGTGCTTTACCAAAAAATAATGGAAAACAATAATGTAGTGAAATGAAGAATTACACACCTGTAAAAGTCCCTAAGCTTCATTAGCATCATTTATCAGAATAAAACAGTGCAGCTTCAGTTTGCTAAGAAAAATTGAGTACTGCTTAGGTGCTTTGTTCTATTTCTTCCCCCCATAGGAAAAAAAAAAAGTGCACTATTTGAAAACAAAGCTTTTTCTTAATTCAAAATTGCAGAAATCTACATGCGTAGGAAGATGAAATGTTTCACTACAGTGAATGACAAACATTTTCTGATTTAGTATGACAGCTAAACAGAGTATGAGTCTACCACACAGAGAGCTGTGAAAACAAGTCAATTATGAGAAGAAGTCGAAGGTGTCTATTTCCTGTTTTTATTCCATTCCCTTACATGGTCCCACGTAAAGGGCCAATTACCCAAGTGCTTTATGCAGGCTACATAAATGCACTAATTGGATGGCCCAGTTATCTCAAGGATTCTAACTTCACAGTTGGATAGGTTTAGATAAAGAAAGGAAATGTGGTGTCATCAATATATTAAAACAAAACCCAAACAAAAAACAGTTCTATACAAACACAAACCATACCTCTCACTGACTAACTTCAGGTTCTTCTGTTTTAGTAGACTAGTGAGTTACAAAAGGAACACAGAATTTACACTAAAAGAATGTAGCCATAAAATAAATGTGATGATTTAAGAATAATCCCTTACAGAGAGTATTTCAGTAGATTTCTCTAACTCAACCTGTTTCAAATGACAGGACTTTCATTGTATTGCTTAGGGCATGAATCCAACAGAGATCTCATTACAGCATCACAAAATGTTTTCTGATATCCAGTTCCTTTTGTTTTGAATGCTCCCTAGTCTACCTTAAATATACCTGCTCTCCTACTGGAGTTCAGGTTTCCCTGGAGCCAGGTCATCCTGAGTTACCTGATGCTCCCTTCTATGTCTTCTGCTCCTTGCTGACCTTACCCCTCCTTGTACAAAGATCAGGCTGCATGTGGCCATGTCAGCCAGACCTTTGTTTTCCTGGGTCCTTTCTTGCTTATTGTCCTTACGTGCCCCTTACCCATACCACTTCTCTCATTCTTTTTTGCTGTCTTCAGCTTTAGGGTCCTTCATCACTTCTCCCCTGTGTTTTTCAAGAGAGATATGCTTTTCATGATTTTACTGACCGTATACTTTCTCTACCATCACTTAGGAGTGATGAACTATATCTCCCCACAGTTCTGACCATATGAAACCATAGTTTTAAGTTTTAATCTTTCCATTTAAAAAAAAAGCTAGAAGAATTTTAAGTTTGATAATAATAATAATAATAATTCGGCTTCAAAATATGCAAGGTTAGGCATGAAAGACAAAGAAAATAGAAGACACAATTTTTTCAATGGTCAATGTCTTTCTGTTTTCACATATGAATTATTAGGGCAAAAATGTTATCTGACTTAAGTGACTTAGGGATGAAAAGTCTCATTCTCCATTGATATAATTGACTTAGCTCCCAATCAATCATTCTAATAACTGCCTTAGAAACACTGTGTAAGGGATTTCTTAAAAAGGTATTTGACCTGAACATGAAATCCTATTCCATTCGCTAACCTCCCAGATAAACACATATTTTTTCCATAGGGTATACATTTTCTTTGGAAAATGCAAAATTGTGTTAACACAAATAAAATATTGCTATAAGTCAGTAAGAAAATCACCATTTATTACTCCTCCTGCTCACAACTTCTGTCTGCCATGTGCTTGGTTAAAAGCTTTCATGTGCTTGATTTTGTTTAATTATTACATGTCCCACAACAGAAATGATATTATTCCTATATTCACAAATGATGAAATTAAAGTTAATAAAGGCAAATTTATTTGCCCAAGATCACACCAAATAGTGTATGAAAGAAGGATCATGTTACATTGTGACCAATATAAATTAACCTGAATAGACATATTTGTTTTTTTAAGGACCAAGATGAATATTAAGAACATATAATGATCCCTTGGGATCCACATGAACTTGGTTCCAGGATCCCTGTGGTCCACTGGAGAAGGAAATGGCAATCTACTCCAGTATTCTCGCCTGGAGAACCCCATGGGCAGTATGAAAAGGTAAAAAAGATATGGCACCAGATGATAACTGCCCCCTCCCCAAGACCAGAAAGTGGCAAACATGCTACTGGGGAGGAGTAGAGGATAATTACTAACAGCTCCAGAAAGAATGAAGTGGTTGTGCCAAAGCAGAAATGATGATCAGTTATGGATCTGTCTGGTGGTAAAAATAAAGCCTGATGCTGTAAAGAACAATATTGCATAGAAATCTGGAATGTTAGATACACGAATCAAATCAAATGGGATGCAGTCAAACAGGAGATGGTAAGAGTGAACATCAACATTTTAGGAATCAGTGAATTTAGGAATTAGGAATCAGTGAATGGGATTGGAAGAATTTATTTCAGGTGACCATTATATTTACTACTGTAGGCAACAATCCCTTAGAAGAAATGGAGTATCCCTCACAGTCAATAAAAGATTCCAAAATGCAGTACTTGGATAAAAATCTCAAAAATGACAGAATGATCTCAGTTCTTTTCCAAAGCAAACCATTTAACATCACAGTAATATGAGCCTATGGCCCAACCACAGATGCTAAAGAAATTGAAGGTGACCAGTTCTATGAAGACCTACAAGACCTTCTAGAACTAACACCAAAAAAAGATATCCTTTTCATCATAGGGGATTGGAATATAAAAGTACAAAGTAAAGAGATATCTGGAGTTAACAGGCAAGTTTGTTCTTGAAGTACAAGATGAAGCAAGGCAAAGGCTAACAGAGCTTTGCCAAGAGAACACACTGGTCATAGCAAACAGCCTTTTCCAACAACACAAGAGACAACTCTACACTTGGACGCCACCAAATGGTCCATACCAAAATCAGGTTGATTATATCCTTTGTAGCTGAAGAAGGAGAGGCTCCATACAGTGAGAAAAAAAACAAGACCCAGAGCTGACTATGGCTCAGATCTCTAGCTTCTTATTGCAAAATTCAGGTTTAAATTGAGGATGGTGGGGAAAACCACTAGACAATTCAGCCATGACCTAAATCAAATTCATTATGATTACATAGTAGAGGTGATAAATAGATTCAAGGGATTAGATCTGGTAGTGTGCCTGAAGAACTATGGACAGAGGTTTATAACACGTACAGGAGGGAGTGATCAAAACCATACCCCCAAAAAAGAAATGCAAGAAGGCAAAATGGTTGTCTGAGGAGGCTTCACAAATAGCTGAAAAAAGAAAATCAAAAAGCAAGGGAGGAAAGGAAATATACCCAACTGAATGCAGAGTTCCAGAGAATAGCAAGGAGACACAAGAAGGCCTTCTTCAATGAACAATGCAAATAAATAGAGGGAAACAACAGAATGGGAAAGACTAGAGATTTCTTCAAGAAAATTGGAGATATCAAGGCAACATTTCATGCAAAGATGGGCATGATAAAAGACAGAAACTTTCAGGACCTAACAGAAGCAGAAGACATTAAGAGGTGGTAAGAATACACAGAAGAACTATACAAAAAAGGTCTCAGTGATCTAGATAACCATGATGGTATAGTCATTCATCTAGAGCTGGACATCCTGGAGTGTCAAGTGGGACTTTGGAAGCATTACTATGAACAAAACTAGTGGAGGTGATGGAATTCCAGCTGAGCTGTTTCAAATTCTGAATGATGATGCTGTTAAAGCGCTGTACTCAGTATGTTAGCAAATTTGGAAAACTCAGCAGTGGCCACAGGACTGGGAAAAGACAGTTTTCACTCCAATTGGAAAAAGACAGTTTTCACTCCAATCCTAAAGAAGGGGAATGCCAAAGAATGCTCAAACTAGCATACAGTTGTGCTCATTTCACATACTAATAGTGTTACACTTAAAATCCTTCAATCTAGGCTTCAGCAGTATATGAATAGAGAACTTCCAGATGTACAAGCTGGGTTTAGAAAAGGCAGAGGAACCAGAGCCCAAAGTGCCAATATCCATTGGATCTTACAGAAAGCAAGGTAATTCCAGAAGAACATCTGCTTCATTGACTATGCTAAAGCCTTTGACTGCATGGATCAAAACAAACTGTCAAAAATTCTTAAAGAGATGAGAGTACCAAATCACCTTATCTGTCTCCTGAAAAACCTGTATGCAGGTCAAAAAGCAACAGTTAGAACTCCACATGGAACAATGGAATTGTTCAAAATTGGGAAAGGAGTATGTCAAGGTTGTATACTGTCACTCTGTTTAATTTATATGCAGAGTACATCATGCAAAATGCCAGGCTGGATGAATTATAAGCTGGAATCAAGATTGTTGGGAGAAATATCAACCATCAATATGCATATGATACCACTCTAATGGCAGAAACTGAAGAGAAATTAAAGAGCCTCTTGATGAGGGTGAAAGAGGAGAGTGAAAAATCTGGCTTAAAGCTTCACATTCCAAAAACTAAGATCATGGCATCTGGTCCCATCCCTTCATGGCCAATAGAAGGCAAAAAAGAGGAAATAGTGACCAATTTTATTTTCTCGGGTTCCAAAATCACCTCAGATGGTGACTGCAGATATGAAATTAAAAGATGCTTTCTCCTTGTAAGAAAATCTATGACAAACCTAGATAGTGTATTAAAAAGCAATCACTTTGTTGACAAATGTCCATCTAGTCAAATCTGTGTTTTTTCCAGTGGTCACATATGGATGTGAGAGTTGGCCCATAAAGAAGGCTGAGTGCTGAAGAATTGATACTTTCAAATTATGGTGCTGGAGCAGACTCTTGAGAGTCCCTTGGACTGGCAAGGAAATCCATCCTAAATATTCATTGGAAGGACAATTTTGCTGAAGCTGAGGTTCAATACACATGATGCAAAGAGCCAACTCATTGGAAAAGACCCTGATGCAGGGAAAGATTGAAGGCCAAAGGAGGAGGAGACAGCAGAGGGTGAGATGGTTTGGTAACCTCACCAACTAAGGGGATATAAATTTGAGCAAACTCCGGGAGATTGTTCAGGACAGAGGAACCTGGCGTACTACAGTCCATTGGGTCACAGAGAGGCAGGCATGACTTGGCAACTGACCACCAACAACAAAATCCCCAGGGATACATAAATCTAAGGAAAATGAAGTATCTTATACAAAGTGGTACAGTACATTCCCACCTTCTGTCCATTTCCTCAGGTTCCATATCCTCAGAAATGGAAGGCCAACTGTATCTTGTTAGATTTGAGGAGTATGACTATTATTTAACAACTTTGTCCAATTCTGCTTTTCAATGCCCTATCAAGCAAGTAATCAGTCCATATTTTTATCTTCTGTTATCAATCACACAAGTTATCTGTATTTAATACTGTGTGAAATTGCCATCCTTTGTGTAAGGTATTAGAGTCTTCTCTCTCTCTCTCTTTTTTTTTTTTTTAAAGGATCAATATTATGAAAGATGGTCTAGGGGTTCTCCCTACTTTCTTCAATTTAAGTCTGAATTTGGCAATAAGGAGTTCGTGATCTGAGACATAGTCAGCTCCCTGTCTTGTTTTTGCTGACTGTATAGAGCTTCTCCATCTTTGGCTGCAAAGAATATAATCAATCTGATTTTGGTATTGACCATCTGGTGATGTCTTTGTGTAGAATCTTCTCCTGTGTTGTTGGAAAAGGATGTTCACTATGAACAGTGCGTTCTCTTGGCAAAACTCGATTAGCCTTTGCCCTGCTTCATTCTGTACTCCAAGGCCAAATTTTCTTGTTACTCCAGGTGTTTTCTTTTGCATTCCAGTCCCATATAATGAAAAGGACATCTTTTTTGGGTGTAAGTTTTAGAAGGTCTTGTAGGTCTTCAAAGAACCATTCAGCTTCAGCTTCTTCAGAATTACAGGTTGGGGCATAGACTTAGATTACCATGATATTGAATAGTTTGCCTTGGAAAGGAACAGAGATCATTTCGTTGTTTATAAGATTGTATCCAAGTACTGAATTTTGGATTTCTGTTGACTGTGATGGCTACTCCATTTCTTCCAAGGGATTCTTGTCCACATTATTTGATATAATGCTCATCTGAGTTAAATTCATCCATTCCAGTCCATTTTAGTTCACTCATTCCTAAAATGTCAACATTTACTCTTAACAACTCCTACTTGATCACTTCCAATTTGCCTTGATTCATGGACCTAACATACCAGGTTCCTATGCAATACTGCTCTTTATAGCATTGGACCTTGATTCGATCACCATTCACATCCACAACTGGGTGTTGTTTTTGCTTTGGCTCCATCTTTTCATTCTTTCTGAGTTATTTCTCCGATGATCTCCACTAGCATATTGGGCACCTACCAACCTGGGGAGTTCATCTTTCAGTGTCCTATCTTTTTGCCTTTTCATACTGTTCATGGGGTTCTCAAGGCAAGAACACTGGCGTGGTTTGCCATTCCCTTCTCCAGTGGACCGCATTTTGTCAGAACTCTCCACCATGACTTGTCGGACTTGGGTGGCCCTATAAGGCGTGGCTCATAGTTTCACTGAGTTAGACAATGCTGTGGTCCATGTGATCAGATTGGTTAGTTTTTGGTGATTGTGGTTTTCAGTCTGTCTGCCCTCTGATAGAGAAGGCTATGAGGCTTCTGGAAGCTTCCTGATGGGAGAGACTGACTTGGGGGGAAATTGGGTCTTGTTCTTATGGGCGGGGCCATGCTCAGTAAATCTTTAATCCAATTTTCCATCCATGGGTAGAGCTGTGTTCCCTCCCTGCTATTTACCTGGGGCCAAACTATGGTGGAGGTAATGAAGATAATGGTGACTTCTTTCAAAAGATCCAAAGCATGTACTGCTATACTCACCCAGTGTAGCATCCAAGCAGCAGCCCATCACTAACCCACGCCTCTGCTGGAGACTCCTGGACACTCCTGGGCAAGTCTGGGTCAGTCTCTTGAAAGGAGGGAAAAACCAACAGACCATTCAGGTATGATCTAAATCAAATCCCTTACTATTATATAGTGGAAGTGAGAAATAGATTTAAGGGATTAGATCTGATAGAGTGCCTGATGAACTACAGACAGAAGTTCTTGATATTGTATAGGAGACAGGGATCAAGACTAACGCCAAGAAAAAGAAATGCAAAGAGCAAAATGGCTGTCTGAGGAGGCCTTACAAATAGCTGTGAAAAGAAGAGAAACAAAAGGCAAAGAAGAAAAGGAAAGATATACCTATTTGAATGCAGGGTTCCAAAGAATATCAAAGAGAGATAAGAAAGACTTCCTCAATGATCAGTGCAAAGAAATCAAGGAAAACAAGGGGATGGGAAAGACTAGATATCTCTTCAAGAAAATTAGAGATACCAAGGGAATATTTGAGGCAAATATGGGCTCAATAAAGGACAAAAATGGTAAGGACCTAAGAGAAGCAGAAGATATTAAGAAGAGGTGGCAAGAATACACAGAAGAATTATACTAAAAAAATCTTCATGACCCCGATAATCATGATGGTATGATCACTCACCTAGAGCCAGACACCCTGGAATGTGAAGTCAAGTGGGGATTAGGAAGCATCACTATGAACACAGCTAGTGGATGTGACGGAATTCCAGTTGAGCTATTTCAAATCCTAAAAGATGATGCTGTGAAAGTGCTGCACTCAATATGCCAGCAAATTTGGAAAACTCAGCAGAGGCCACAGGACTGGAAAAGGTCAGTTTTCATTTCAATCTCGAAGAAAGGTAATGCCAAAGAATGTTCAAACTATCACACAATTGCACTCATCTCACTCACTAGTAAAGTAATGCTCAAAATTCTCCAAGCCAGACTTCAACAGTACCTGAACTGTGAACTTCCAGATGTTCAAGCTGGTTTTAGAAAAGGCAGGGGAACCAGAGATCAAATTGCCAACATCCACTGGATCATGGAAAAAGCAAGAGAGTTCCAGAAAAACATCTATTTCTGCTTTATTGACTATGCCAAAGCCTTTGACTATGTGGATCAACATAAAATGTGGAAAATTCTGAAAGAAATGGAAATACCAGACCACCTGACCTGCCTCTTGAGAAATCTGTATGCAGGTCAGGATGCAACAGTTAGAACTGGACATGGAACAGACTGGTTCCAAATAGGGAAAGGAGTACATCAAGGCTGTATATTGTCACCCTGCTTATTTAACTTATATGCAGATTATGTCATGAGAAATGCTGCACTGGATATAGCACAAGCTGGAATCAAGATTGCCGGGAGAAAAATCAATAACCTCAGATATGCAGATGACACAACCTGTATGGCAGAAAGTGAAGAAGAACTAAAAAGCCTCTTGATGAAAGTGAAAGAGGAGAGTGCAAAAGTTGGCTTAAAGCTCAACATTCAGAAAACTAAGATCATGGCATCTGGTCTCATCACTTGATGGCAAACAGATGGGGAAACCTTGACAGACTAGTTTTTAGGGCTCCAAAATCACTGCAGATGGTGACTGCAGCCATGAAATTAAAAGACTCTTGCTCCTTGGAAGAAAAGTATTGACCAACCTAGAAAGCATATTATAAAGAAGAAACATTACTTTGCCAACAAAGGTCCATCTAGTCAAGGCCATGTTTTTCCAGTAGTCATGTATGGATGTGAGAGTTTGACTATAAAGAAAGCTGAGCACAGAAGAATTGATGTTTTTGAACTGTGGTGTTGGAGAAGACTTGAGAGACCTCTGGACTGCAAGGAGATCCAACCAGTCCATTCTAAAGGAGATCAGTCCTGGGTGTTCATTGGAGGGACTGATGTTGAAGCTGAAACTCCAATACTTTGGCCAACTGATGTGAAGAACTGACTCATCTGAAAAGACCCTGATGCTGGGAAAGATTGAAGACAGGAGGAGAAGGGGACGACAGAGGACGAGATGGTTGGATGGCATCACCAACTCAATGGACATGAATCTGAGTAAACTCCAGGAATTGGTGATGGACAGGGAGGCCTGGCATGCTGCAGTCCATGGGGTCACAAAGAGTCGGACATGACTGAGTGACTGAACTGAACTGAATTATGAAAGATGCTTTTCCTCTTCTGATTAAAAGAAGGAATCAGATTAAATTTTTAACCACTGACACAGGTTCAACAATCTATGACATATTCTCTTGGTTGCAAAGAACTATTTCATCCCAAAGAATATTCTTCATTTGTTCACCACTGAAGGTTCTGTTTCAATAATTTTATTGAGTTTTGCTCACAAACCAAATAAGAAACAAAGATCTTCCCCTTTTTGGATTCCAATTTGGCATCTGATTATTTTTCTCATGTATGCACATATTTATATATGACATCTGTCCTTTACAAATTAGTTTTGCACATGATAAGGTATGAAAAAATTATGCATTTGCAAAAAACTTGCACATTATATTGAAGAAAAAAATTTCACTCTTCAAAGATTTCTGACACAATGTGCTTATTAAATAGTTCTTTAAAAATTGCTTCAAATGATTTTAAAATAACATTGTTTGGCAGAATAAATTGACTATTAAGTATCCTTGAAAACCACTTCTAAGGTTGTCATAGTTTCATTTTGTTTTGCTTTATGAAAGAAATGCCTTAAAATAAATTTTAAACAGATTTTTAAGATTACAGAAGAAGAAGCACACAGACACAGATTTATGTTTAATTTCTTAAATTTCAAGTGCACTATTGAGTAGAATTGATAACATTGTAAAATTTTTATTACTAACCTAAGGCTTTCTTAGAAATATGTACCCATGTCCATTAAATTCTACAAATGTTATTTCCAGTAATTATAATGAAAGTCTAGGTGAATTTTCATAATTTTTGATTTAAGAATATTGAGTTCAAATTTTAAATTTATACTTTCATTTCACAGAAACCTGTTGCTTTTTATTCTAAAGCTATTTCTGAAGCTAGAACTAATAGTTATCATAATAAAATTTAGCACTGAAATAAAAGGTAAGTTGAGAAAAGCATGGAAATTGCCATCATTACATTATGTTCTTTTCAGCAAGGTAATTTAGTTGGGCAGACATATCTCTATTAATCAAAATACTTTTGACCATGACCTTGTAGCATTTTTATAGTTCTAAAGCTTGTAGATATTTTAATAAGATCATTATAACACAGACCCTTTTATTTGAAGCAATTTCACTCTGTTCACAACAAAGAAATATTCATTTAACTTATTTTTTCTTGGGTAATTGATATCAGTTAAATCTATTATGGAAATGGGAGACCTATAGAGGCAGATGACTATTCTATTTTTTATATCCTATTTTATACTTTAAACTGGAATAGTTGAACATTTCCCATAAATGTCTAAAAAACATTGATTTGGAAAAGACTAGAAAGGTGACACCAGTAATTGCAGCAAAAGTATTAACTTTTATTGTAGCCTAGGAAAATGTGTATTGGAAAATGTGTATGTGGAGTTGAATTTTTCAAGTAGATGTAGTGAACAATTTAAAGAGTAACCCTCATGGATTTCTTTTTTAACACAGACAAATGGTAATGATTTGCATCTAGTTACAAAATGTTAACGATTAAAATGCAATTAAAATGTACAACTCATTTATCAAAGACATAATGCCCCGAGAAAAGTAAACTAAGAAGTAACTTATTTTTAAAGCATTTTTCTTGTGAAAGAAATACTTGCCATAAAAACAATAGACAATTTTGTAACATATAACTCCTCACACCGCTCTCATCACATTATGTACAGAGAACAATTATTAAAAAATTTAATATGAGTCTGCTAGACATTTTCATAACATATATAATACTTATTTGTATAATGCTGGGTTTTTTTTTCAAAAATAAAATCACATTATATAATACTTGTTTTTCTAAGTAACAGTATAACGGACATTCTATATATATGTACATAACAATTACTCTTTTTAAAGGTAAGTTGACATTTTAGATGTATGGCTCATATGAGTAAATAACGCATTATAAATATTTCTTTATATTTTAAATGGTCATATTATTTTTCACCAGTCACTTTACTGTTTTCTCTTACTACCTTCAGAGTGCTTCAAGCAATTATTTTCAGATTCTTAGATGTATAATTATACAATATGTATAATTTTAAAAAGTCATATTTCAGTATTTTAAAAAGTCATATTATTTTTCACCAGTCACTTTACTGTTTTCTCTTACTACCTTCAGAGTGCTTCAAATGATTTTTTTCAGATTTTTAGATGTACAATTATACAATATGTAAAAATAATAATTTCCCTACCTTTGTCTATTTGTACTATTTTTCTTTTACTTATTGCATTGGCTAATATTTACAAAGCAAGGTTAAATTAATTTTCATGAAAAATCCTTATTTGGTCCTGATTTTAATATGTATAATTTACATTTTCACTAATAACAATGTACTGGCATTCAGTTCAGTTCAATTCAGTCGCTCAGTCGTGTCCTACTCTTTGTGACTCCATGAATCGCAGCACGCCAGGCCTTCCTGTCCATCACCAACTCCCGGAGTTCACCCAGATTCACGTCCATCGAGTCAGTGATGCCATCCAGCCATCTCATCCTCTGTCGTCCCCTTCTCCTCCTGCCCCCAAGCCCTCCCAGCATCAGTCTTTTCCCATGAGTCAACTCTTCGCATGAGGTGGCCAAAGTACTGGAGTTTCAGCCTTAGCATCATTTCCCACAAAGAAATCCCAGGGCTGATCTCCTTCAGAATGGACTGGTTGGATCTCCTTGCAGTCCAAGGGACTCTCAAGAGTCTTCTCCAACACCACAGTTCAAAAGCATCAATTTTTCGGTGTTCTGCTTTCTTCACAGTCCAACTCTCACATCTATACATGACCACTGGAAAAACCAGTATTAGTTTGAGGCAATTTCTTATCCTAACACAAAATCTCACTCTAACCCTAATTTTTACCTTAAATTATAACTCTTTTCATAATTTTTCTAGCTAGTATCAGTTTTGTAAGAGTTTTGTTTTAAAACCAGGAATTACATCGTTATGTACTTGTAATTTTTTTTTTTACTTGAAATTGATTTTTTAGGCATATCTAGGTCATCTATCTGCATTTAATCTCTCCTAGAACAGTTCTATTTGAACCTTTTATTTATATTTCTGTAGAGTCCTCCTTGGCCCCTTTTACTTTACACAGCTCTGTTTCTTCCAGTGTACAATACGGTGATGTTTCCCACAAAGAAACAACTTAATGAAGGTGGATAGGTCCCCAGGCTGACTGATAGAATTTACTAATAACTTGATGATTCAACTAAGCTAGATTACTAATAGCATATTTCAACTCTTTACCATAGTTAAAAGTCATAAATTTAAGGCCTAGACAGAGCCCAGCTATGCCTTTGGCACATGAAGGTGTTAACAGTGTGGAAAGTCGATACATTTTCATCATTTCCTAGATCTCAGCAGGATTTAAAATTAATTATGCATGTCTTCTAACTTGTCACCCAAACTGGAGCTGTCCAGCCAGTCAAGCAGGCCCATGTCATTCCTGGTCATGTGGGTCTGAGGGCTTCTTGATACTTTCAGCATACTGAACACCACAGAATCTATTTGCCAGAATTTCTCATTGACATTGCCCTCATCCTTGCCACTATCAAATCTAGTTTAGACAAATGCTATTGCATTTCCACTCCTGACCTTTTAATACCACTACGACAGATTTCCTTACAGCAACCAGAAGGATAACAATAAAACATATATCAGATCACACTGCTCTCCTTCTCAAAATTTCAAATGGTTTTACTTGTGCAGAGAATAAAATATTACATTTACTATGATCTATAAGACCCTTCTGGAATGACCTACCTCACCATCATCACCACCTATAACTCTCTCCACTCACAGAACTGGAGCTTTGCTGCTCTTCCTTTGTTTCTGACAACCCTACAACTCTTTCCTGACTCAGGAGCTTTTGATTTTTTTTTTTTTTTTTTTAATCCAGGAGGTTTTTCTTCCCACTCACTGCCTGGATAATTCCATCTCCAGATCTCAGTTTCAATGACAGCTTCTCAAATAAACCCTCCTGAACACCTTAATCTAAATTCCTACCCGCTATGATAGTATCTTAGAGCACACAATTATTTTCTTTTCTATTACATACAATAATTGGTGACTACTTACTTAATTCTAATGATTTCCTTCTGTAAACTCACATGTGGTTTTTTCCCTCTCTGTATTTTAAGGATTCGTGCACAGAAAGTATGGCATTCAACATATATTATCACAGAAATGAGTGAATGATGATTAAATTAATACATTGATGAAATGGACAAATATGCTTCATTAGCCCCTAAAGAGATAATTACACTGAATTACAAGAATAGATTTCAATTATTTGAATGTTAAGTATCAAGCTCTGTATTTGAATATTCTCTCTGGTCATCAAACAAGAAGAGTGCACTCCATCCTGAAACACCTTGTGTTTTCACCTCCCCTTCCCTTCCATGCTCTTTGTCTCAAATCCAGTCCCAGAGGATATTTACTTTTAGCTAACAGTCTTGGACTCACAGCCATATTTGAAAAAAGACTGACATACATCTGCCAGCTTTTTATATTTGACCGACTGAATTTCTCACAACAGTCTTTCCTCTGTCCAACTAAGATTCAGATCCAGAGATTTCTACAAAACACTGGCTTTGTTATAAGTGTGTATTTTGAGTGTACACTATCATATTAATGATCTAGATCTTTTTCCCACAACAATTATTCATATCCTTTTGTGTATGCCTTACTATCCATAGAAGTTAGTGAAAGCATTTTAGAAATTCTTGTGTGTGTGGTATCACGGCAATTTTAAGGGTAAATAAAGTCCTACCCATGTTTTCCACCTCTGAAAAGTATGGTAGCTATACCATTCTGGAAAGATGAGTACTCTTTTATATTTAAAATGTTCTCCTTCAGTGACATGATTGCAAAATCATAATGGCATACTGGGGTTTCTACAGAGAAGACTGACATTAATAAGGGGAACAAGTAGAAAATCTACATTTTATGCAGTTTTCATAATAAAAATTGGCAATAATTAAATCTAGCAATAGGTAGTTTGGATAGCAATAGCCTATCATTCTAAAGACAGTCTGAATTGATTTTTTCCCCCTTGAACAGAGTTTTTATCTTTGAAGTTGATGATACAGATGATGTCTGGGCTAGGCCACATAATCCATATTTGAGTTAGTCAGCCACAAAGCCAGACAAAAGCATTCATCTTGCTTAAAATTCACTGAATTCCTTCTTCTGAATTGATTTCAAGAAAAGAAATGCTATATTTTAATTTAAATGAATACTGAGAACCATCTGCTGTAGAGGATTAACGTGACTGACTTCTCCAGACACTTGGCACATCAAGAGAATGTGGGAGAATAGATTCAAAGACAACAATCCCTCTTGCATTAAATATTTCCTTAACTACATATGATGCTATATTCTAAATCTAATTCAGTAAATTATTTTTCTTTAGAGGCTTATACAGATGAGAATTTATAACTTCCTTTGGTGTCTATATATTTTCTCAAGAAGCCATTGTACCATGCAAAGTTCATTGTTCCTGTTTCCTCCAATGTTTGCATCAGTTGACATATAAGTACAGAATACATGATCATAGTGTACACACACATATGCATATATATTATACACACACATACTGTTAAAATACACAGAAAAAACTCCAGAAGAATAGCTGTTCTTTCACTTCTTTTATTAAGTTTCTGTTATGCTTGAAAGACTAAACTAATATCTTTCTGGGTATGTATTTCTTTTAGAAAAATCAAAACTATCAGAGTTAGCTTAAAAACCTAGCATTATAGCAGACTTTTAAATGAACATCTGTGTTTGTGACAATCCATTCCTGGTTCTAAAGGTGACACTTATGAATAGGTCACTTTATTGAGACAAGCATTTGAATTACATACACCTTGAGGCCAGGAAACAGGAGCAAGCCTTTCAGATGGTGTCTGAGACCAGCAGAACTCACAGCATTTCCATTTCAGCAGGACTTTGTTATTCTCTGTTTGATGTTGCGTACCCAGTGAACTCTTTTGAAGAGATAAGCCTTTGTCAGTGAGAAACAGTCTCTAAGAAAAATTGACCAGTAGTGGTACTCATGGAAATGAATAGAAGCAAAGTGATGGTTCTTAGCCAGAAAATGGAAATGTCGAATAAAGCTCAGCATACAATAGTAAATTTGGGGCTTAAATGTATTCAGTTTGTTTAATTAATTTTTCTTGAGCAGCAACACCACATCAGGTACTGCTCAAGATCAAAGGGATTTAAGGATGACCAAAATGGACATGTGGGCTTCCCACATACCTCAGTGGTAAAGAAACCACCTGCGATGCAGGAGACGCAGGTTCAATTCTTGAGTTGGGAAGATCCCCTGGAAAAGAAAATGGCAACCCACTCCAGTATTCTCACCTGGGAAATTAAATGGACAGAGGAGCCTGGCAGGTTACAGCTCACGGGGTCTCAAAAGAGTCAGACTAGTGACTAAGCAACAGCAATGACAAAAAATGGACATGTAGACTGACCGTGGAAAGCACAAAGTCTACTGTTAGGGAGGAAAAAGCTTTTCCCTACCCTACGGGTTCTTCTAGACGGTCTAAGAATTATATTGATATGACACAGATTAACAGGAGAAAATCATATTTAATTTTGTACATATGTGAACTCTATATACATGAGAAACTCAGAAACCCTACATACATAAGAGGTTCATAGATAGAAAGGTAAAAAGAGGTATATATGTCATCTGGAGTTAAGAAAGTGGGTAAGGGCCTAGGGTTTTCAAGGCTGGGAGGGTCATTCACAGGATGACAAGAGAAACAGATATTTGGTAATTAGATGCTTGCCCTGACATATAATGAAGTCACTTAGATAAAATTTATTGCTGATAATAACTCTTTTTCTGGTTAAAAAAAATAAATTCAAATTCTTATAGGTATTCTAGGGAAGGGTGGTAGTTTCCCTTGAGACTACAGGGTCTTGAATGCTTTCAGCTCAAAATAATCCACATCCCAGATTAGCACATCTTGCGGAGGTCTATTCCAAGCCCCTATGCTAACAATAACTTATGGGCCTAAAACTGTTGCATATTTATGTATAAATGTAGGTAGGAGGTACGCATCTCTTTACTCTTTCAACAAGCTAACATTTACATAATTCGGAGGAGCGTGATAGGCTACAGTCCATGGGGTCACAAAGAGGCGGACACGACTGAACAACTTCGCTTTCCTTTTATTTCTTTTACTAGAAAGTGGTATACACTTTCTGGTGGACATTCACTTGATAAGTCTGATAAATTTCTCTTTCGATCTCATGAAGTAGGTCCTATCATCATATTCTTTTTAGAGATGAGAAAATGAACAGTGCAGAAAAAATTTGCAGCAAAATACACTTTCCATTCATTGATTTTTATTTGTGTATCAGAAATCAGCCAGAGGCTTTTAGTCTACAAAACTTTCAGCAGAAATTATGACTAAAAAGTTTAATTGAAGTATAATGTGCCTTCATTAAAATATACATATTGTATATATTGCAATGGTATAACTCAATAAATGTGTGTGAACATTCCCATGACATATGACTCAAATTTTAAAATGGAACATTATCAGTACCTCAAAGCCCATATCATGCTTTATTTATGTCACTTCCTCCCGCCCCCACCAAAATATCTGTGTAGGACTTAGAGGGTAATTGGAAGAGTTGAAGAACAGAAGTCACTGAAGCCACTCCTAAGGTTTAAGAAATCTGTGAATATAGGAAACAGGGATTTCACCACAAATGACTTCAGCCTCCTGTAGCAATAACTTGACTCTCTCAGAAAGCTGGTTTACAGCATACCTTTGCCCAAGCCTCTGCCTAAAATTGCCACCAGAGAATTATGGCTTCTTCTTTGATGTCTTCCAATTATTTTACCACTGGCTTTCACTGATTGAATATTTCTTTGTGAGAATCATTGCAATGTAATATCCATAACAATCCCTTGTGGCTGATGGGAAATCTTAGAAAGGTGGAGATGGTACTGAGCACCTACAGAAACTATCTGTTCTAGTCTGTTCTACTATTTTAGCTACTCAGCTCCCATACACACTTATGTATATGTCTCAATTACCAAGTCACAACAGGATACAGTCATTCATCAAACAAATGAAGATTTTAAAACTGGAGAAAAAAAATTCATAAGTAATTGCATCCATTTTTGGCTGATACATATATCCTGATTAAATCAGTTGCAATCATCGACTAAAATCACATAACTTTAGTACCAATATAATACCTTGTATAAACTACTGAAGGAATAAGATATGGAAAAATCTATGTGTGTATAGATAAATAATCAATGATATATACATATGATCAATGATAAATATGGTTACTGAAGTTCTTATTTCTGCAAATACCCTATACCACCACAAAACCCTTACAAACACCTTCCTTCTGCCACTACTTATTCTATGTTCTTTCCTCAGTAAGAATTCAATGTTTAATGGTTCTTCATTTGTTGGGTGAACAAGATCTTCACTCATTAAAGCGAGTTACCTGTGACCCTGGCTGTCTGGGACTGCAGTGTGTGTGTGTGTGCGTGTGTGTGTGTGTAGGTGTGTGTGTGTAGGTGTGTGTGTGTAGGTGTGTGTGTGTATGTGTTAGTTGCTCAGTTGAGTCCAATTCTTTGCGATCCCATGGACTGTAACCCACCAGGCTCCTCTGTCCATGGAATTCTCCAGGCAACAATACTGGAGTGGGTAGCTGTTCCCTTCTTCAGGCTATCTTCTGGATACATACATCAAAACCAGGTCTCCTGCATTGCAGGCAGATTCTTTACCATCTGAGCCACCAGGGAAGCAGTTTCCCATTAACTTTAAGTAGAAGCATAATAGGTGCTTGAGAGAATCCTTTGGGTTCTTGTCCCTATTGTGTAGCAGAAATTATAATTCGCCTTGATGACAGTTTCTCTTTGTCTATTGCTACAGGATCAAAAGGTATTTAAGATGACCAGACAGAATTCAAACTTGAATTCAATCTGGTAATAAAACTGTTTTGTCAAGATACACAGAAAAACTGTACAAAAAAGATCTTCACAACCCAGATAATCACGATGGTGTGATCACTCACCTCGAGCCAGACATCCTGGACTGTGAAGTCAAGTGGGGCTTAGGAAGCATTACTACAAACAAAGCTAGTGGAGGTTCTGGAATTCCAGTTGAGCTATTTCAAATCCTGAAAGATGACGCTGTGAAAGTGCTGCACTCAATATTCCAGCAAATTTGGAAAACTCACCAGTGGCCACAGGACTGGAAAAGGTCAGTTTTCATTCCAATCCCAAAGAAAGGCAATGCCAAAGAATGCTCAAACTACAGCACAATTGCACTCATCTCACACGCTAGTAAAGTAATGCTTAAAATTCTCTAAGCTAGGCTTCAGCCATACGTGAACCATGAAATTCAGATGTTCAAGCTGGTTTTGGAAAAGGCAGAGGAATGAGAGATCAAATTGCCAACATCCGATGGATCATTGAAAAAGCAAGAGAGTTCCAGGAACACATGTATTTCTGCTTTATTAACTATGCCAAAGCCTTTGACTGTGTGGATCACAATAAACTGTGGAAAATTTTGAAAGAGATGGGAATGCCAGACCACCTGACCTGTCTCTTGAGAAACCTATATGCAGGTCAGGAAGCAACAGTTAGAACTGGACATGGAACAACAGACTGGTTCCAAATAGGAAAAGGAGTACGTCAAGGCTGTATATTGTCACCCTGTTTGTTTAACTTTTATGCAGAGTACATTATGAGAAATGGTGGGCTGGAGGAAGCACAGGCTGGAATCAAGATTGCCAGGAGAAATATCAATAATCTCAGATATTCAGATGACACCACCCTTATGGCAGAAAGTGAAGAGGAACTAAAGAGCCTCTTAATGAAAGTCAAAGAGCAGAGTGAAAAATTGTCTTAAAGTTCAACATTCAGAAAACTAAGATCATGGCATCTGGTCCCATCACTTCATGGCAGATAGACTGGGAAACAGTGGAAACAGTGGCTGTCTATTTTTCTGGGCTCCAAAATCACTGCAGATGGTGACTGCAGCCATGAAATTAAAAGACGCTTACTCCTTGGAAGGAAAGTTATGACCAACCAAGACAGCATATTAAAAAGCAGAGACATTACTTTGCCAACAAATGTCCATCTATTCAAGGCTATGGTTTTCCAGTGGTCATGTATGGATGTGAGAGTTGGACTGTGAAGAAAGCTGAGCACTGAAGAACTGATGCTTTTGAACTGTGGTGTTGGAGAAGACTCTTGAGAGTCCCTTGAACTGCAAGGAGATCCAACCAGTCCATCCTAAAGGAGATCAGTCCTGGGTGTTCACTGGAAGGACTGATGTTGAAGCTGAAGCTCCAGTACTTTGGCTACCTGATGCGAAGACCTGACTCATTTGAAAAGACCTTGATGCTGGGAAAGATTGAGGGCAGGAGAAGAAGGGGATGACAGAGGATGAGATGGTTGGATGGCATCATCGACTTGATGGACATGGGTTTGGGTGGACTCTGGGAGTTGGTGATGGACCAGGAGACCTGGCATGGGGTCACAAAGAGTATGACATGACTGAGTGAACTGAACTGAATAACTGTGTACCCCATAAAAGCATAGCTCCTTTAAAAACTAAGATTCACAACCAACCAAGTCTAAAGATGAATATACAAGAATCAGAAATTACCTAATCCACTTTTACTTCCACACATCTTTCCAGGACACATTTTTACTCCAGGCCATGGAATAAAATCTTCATATGTTTATGCAGGTCATATGCTAAAATCTGTATAGCACCACACAAGTCTTAATGCTTTGTCATCATCCAGCTTTTTCATCAGAGAAGGCAATGGCAACCCACTTCAGTACTCTTGCCTGTAAAATCCCATGGACCGAGGAGCATGGTAGGCTGTAGTCCATAGGGTCACAAAGAATCGGACACGACTGAGCGACCTCACTTTCACTTTTCTTTTCATGCATTGGAAAAGGAAATGATAACCCACTCCAGTGTTCTTGCCTGAAGAATCCCAGGGACAGCAGAGCCTGGTGGGCTGCCATTTATGGGGTTGCACAGAGTCGGACACAACTGAAGCGACTTAGCAGCAACAGCAGCAGCTTTTTCATAATTGAATATGTTGTAACTATTTCACTTTCACTTGTTGGGTGAACAAGATCTTCACTCATGAAGGCCTGAGTTACCTGTGACCCTGCCTGTCTGAGATTGCAGTGTGTGTGTGTTAGTTGCTCAGTTGTGTCCACTTCTTTATGATCCCACGGACTGTAACACACCAGGCTCCTCGTCCATGGAATTCTCAAGTCCTGTTGATTCTGGGTAATGGGTACATAGTAAGATCAATGAATCCCATGGGTGTGAGCACTTTATCTCACTTATTTTGTTTTCAAATTGGTTATAACAAAGTCTCAATCAAAATAACATGATTATTTTAAAGAAATTAACAAGTTGATTCTAAAATATGTACAGACAGGCATATTTTATAGAACACCTGGGTCATCTTTTTTATAAAGAACAAATTTGTATTTCAAAGCTTATGCTAAAGCTATAGTAATAAGAATAGTGTGGCTTTGACAAAAAGACTTACAGATAAGTGAAAAAGAATAGAGAATTCAGAAATAGCCCTGTATCTATAGAGTAAATTATCTTTTGACAAAATGATTTTGTGTGCACTCACTCATGTCTGACTATGATTCAAATTTCCAGGCAATAATACTAAAGTGGTTTGCCATTTCCTGCTCCAAGGGATCTTCCTGACCCAGGGATCGAAATCATGTCTCTTGTGTCTCCTCCACTGGCAGGTGGATTCTTTACCAACTGAGCAAACTGGGAGGCCCTATTGACAAAGGTACCAAGGTAATTCAATAGAGGAAATAAAATATTTTCAGTAAAAAGTAATATTTTTACTAAAAAAAAGAAATATTTGCAGTAAAAAATGCTAAACAACTGGATATTCATGTGAAAAGGAAATAAAATTCTTGTCTTTATCTCTCACTAGAAACAAAAATTTTAGAAAAGGCAGAGGAACCAGAGATCAAATTGTCAACATCCACTGGATCATGGAAAAAGCAAGAGAGTTCCAGAAAAACATCTATTTCTGCTTTAGTGACTAGGCCAAAGCCTTTGACTATGTGGATCACAATAAACTGTGGAAAATTCTGAAAGAGATGGGAATACCAGACCACCCGATCTGCCTCTTGAGAAATTTGTATGCAGGTCAGGAAGCAACAGTTAGAACTGGACATGGAACAACAGACTGGTCCCAAATAGGAAAAGGAGTACGTCAAGGCTGTATATTGTCACCCTGTTTATTTAACTTATATGCAGAGTACATCATGAGAAACGCTGGGCTGGAAGAAGCACAAGCTGGAATCAAGATTGCCGGGAGAAATATCAATAACCTCAGATATGCAGATGACACCACCCTTATGGCAGAAAGTGAAGAGGAACTCAAAAGCCTCTTGATGAAAGTGAAAGTGGAGAGTGAAAAAGTTGGCTTAAAGCTCAACATTCAGAAAACGAAGATCATGGCATCTGGTCCCATCACTTCATGGGAAATAGATGGGGAAACAGTGGACACAGTGTCAGACTTTATTTTTGGGGGCTCCAAAATCACTGCAGATGGTGACTGCAGCCATGAAATTAAAAGATGCTTACTCCTTGGAAGGAAAGTTATGACCAACCTAGTAGCATATTCCAAAGCAGAGACATTACTTTGCCAACAAAGGTCCATCTAGTCAAGGCTATGGTTTTTCCTGTGGTCATGTATGGATGTGAGAGTTGGACTGTGAAGAAGGCTGAGCGCCAAAGAATTGATGCTTTTGAACTGTGGTGTTGGAGAAGACTCTTGAGAGTCCCTTGGACTGCAAGGAGATCCAACCAGTCCATTCTGAAGGAGATCAGCCCTGGGATTTCTTTGGAAGGAATGATGCTAAAGCTGAAGCTCCAGTACTTTGGCCACCTCATGCGAAGAGTTGACTCATTGGAAAAGACTCTGATGCTGGGAGGGCTTGGGGGCAGGAGGGGAAGTGGACAGCAGAGGATGAGATGGCTGGATGGCATCACTGACTCGATGGACGTGAGTCTGGGTGAACTCCGGGAGTTGGTGATGGACAGGGAAGCCTGGTGTGCTGCGATTCATGGGGTCGCAAAGAGTCGGACACGACTGAGCGACTGATCTGAACTGATAAAGAAAAATAAACCCAAAATATTAATAAATAATAAATCTAAATATGAAGGCTACAATGTAAAAATACATTATATATAAAAAATGAGGTCTTTGCAAACTTGGAGGAGGCAAATGTTCTTAAATACAAAGTAAAAACTAGAAAGGAGAAATTAACAATAACACAATAATAGTGGGAGACTTTAATACCCCACTTACACCTATGGATAGATCAACTAAACAGAAAATTAACAAGGAAACACAAACTTTAAACGATACAATAGACCAGTTAGACCTAATTGATATCTATAGGACATTTCATCCCAAAACAATGAATTTCACCTTTTTCTCAAGCACACATGGAACCTTCTCCAGGATAGACCACATCCTGGGCCATAAAGCTAGCCTTGGTAAATTCAAAAAATAGAAATCATTCCAAGCATTTTTTCTGACCACAATGCAGTAAGATTAGATCTCAATTACAGGAGAAAAACTATTAAAAATTCCAATATATGGAGGCTGAACAACACGCTGCTGAATAACCAACAAATCACAGAAGAAATCAAAAAAGAAATCAAAATTTGCATAGAAACGAATGAAAATGAAAACACAACAACCCAAAACCTGTGGGACACTGTAAAAGCAGTCCTAAGGGGAAAGTTCATAGCAATACAGGCACACCTCAAGAAACAAGAAAAAAGTCAAATAAATAACCTAACTCTACACCTAAAGCAACTAGAAAAGGAAGAAATGAAGAACCCCAGGGTTAGTAGAAGGAAAGAAATCTTAAAAATTAGGGCAGAAATAAATGCAAAAGAAACAAAAGAGACCATAGCAAAAATCAACAAAGCCAAAAGCTGGTTCTTTGAAAGGATAAATAAAATTGGCAAACCATTAGCCAGACTCATCAAGAAACAAAGGGAGAAAAATCAAATCAACAAAATTAGAAACGAAAATGGAGAGATCACAACAGACAACACAGAAATACAAAGGATCATAAGAGACTACTATCAACAATAATATGCCAATAAAATGGACAACGTGGAAGAAATGGACAAATTCTTAGAAAAGTACAACTTTCCAAAACTCGACCAGGAAGAAATAGAAACTCTTAACAGACCCATCACAAGCACGGAAATTGCAACTGTAATCAAATATCTTCCAGCAAACAAAAGCCCCGGTCCAGACGGCTTCACAGCTGAATTCTACCAAAAATTTAGAGAAGAGCTAACACCTATCCTACTCAAACTCTTCCAGAAAATTGCAGAGGAAGGTAAACTTCCAAACTCATTCTATGAGGCCACCATCACCCTAATACCAAAACCTGACAAAGATCCCACAAAAAAAGAAAACTACAGGCCAATATCACTGATGAACATAGATGCAAAAATCCTTAACAAAATTCTAGCAATCAGAATCCAACAACACATTAAAAAGATCATACACCATGATTAGGTGGGCTTTATCCCAGGGATGCAAGGATTCTTCAATATCCGCAAATCAATCAATGTAATACACCACATTAACAAATTGAAAAATAAAAACCATATGATTATCTCAATAGATGCAGAGAAAGCCTTTGACAAAATTCAATATCCATTTATGATAAAAACTCTCCAGAAAGCAGGAATAGAAGGAACATACCTCAACATAATAAAAGCTATATATGACAAACCCACAGCAAACATTATCCTCAATGGTGAAAAATTGAAAGCATTTCCTCTAAAGTCAGGAACAAGACAAGGGTGCCCACTTTCACCATTACTATTCAACATAGTTTTGCAAGTTTTGGCCACAGCAATCAGAGCAGAAAAAGAAATAAAAGGAATCCAAATTGGAAAAGAAGAAGTAAAACTCTCACTATTTGCAGATGACATGATCCTCTACATAGAAAACCCTAAAGATTCCACCAGAAAATTACTAGAAATAATCAATGACTATAGTAAAGTTGCAGGATATAAAATCAACACACAGAAATCCCTTGCATTCCTATACACTAATAATGAGAAAACAGAAAGAGAAATTAAGGAAACAATTCCATTCACCATTGCAACGGAAAGAATAAAATACTTAGGAATATATCTACCTAAAGAAACTAAAGACCTATATATAGAAAACTATAAAACACTGGTGAAAGAAATCAAAGAGGACACTAATAGATGGAGAAATATACCATGTTCATGGATTGGAAGAATCAATATAGTGAAAATGAGTATACTACCCAAAGCAATTTATAGATTCAATGCAATCCCTATCAAGCTACCAACGGTATTCTTCACAGAGCTAGAACAAATAATTTCACAATTTGTATGGAAATACAAAAAACCTCGAATAGCCAAAACGATCTTGAGAAAGAAGAGTGGAACTGGAGGAATCAACCTACCTGACTTCAGGCTCTACTACAAAGCCACAGTTATCAAGACAGTATGGTACTGGCACAAAGACAGAAATATAGATCAATGGAATAAAATAGAAAGCCCAGAGATAAATCCATGCACATATGGACACCTTATCTTTGACAAAGGAGGCAAGAATATACAATGGATTAAAGACAATCTCATTAACAAGTGGTGCTGGGAAATCTGGTCAACCACTTGTAAAAGAATGAAACTAGACCACTTTCTAACACCATTCACCAAAATAAACTCAAAATGGATTAAAGATCTAAACGTAGGAAGACCAGAAACTATAAAACTCCTATAGGAGAACATAGGCAAAACACTCTCTGACATACATCACAGCAGGATCCTCTATGACCCACCTCCCAGAATATTGGAAATAAAATCAAAAATAAACAAATGGGACCTAATTAACCTTAAAAGCTTCTGCACATCAAAGGAACCTATTAGCAAGGTGAAAAGACAGCCTTCAGAATGGGAGAAAATAATAGCAAATGAAGCAACTGACAAACAACTAATCTCAAAAATATACAAGCATCTCCTACAGCTCAACTCCAGAAAAATAAACGACCCAATCAAAAAATGGGCCAAAGAACTAAATAGACATTTCTCCAAAGAAGACATACAGATGGCTAACAAACACATGAAAAGATGCTCAACATCACTCATTATCAGAGAAATGCAAATCAAAACCACTATGAGGTACCATTTCACACCAGTCAGAATGGCTGCGATCCAAAAGTCTACAAATAATAAATGCTGGAGAGGGTGTGGAGAAAAGGGAACCCTCTTACACTGTTGGTGGGAATGCAAACTTGTACAGCCACTATGGAGAACAGTGCAGAGATTCCTTAAAAAACTGGAAATAGAACTGCCTTATGATCCAGCAATCCCACTGCTGGGCATACACACTGAGGAAACCAGAAGGGAAAGAGACACGTGTACCTCAATGTTCATTGCAGCACTGTTTATAATAGCCAGGACATGGAAGCAACCTAGATGTCCATCAGCAGATGAATGGATAAGAAAGCTGTGGTACATATACACAATGGAGTATTACTCAGCCATTAAAAAGAATTCATTTGAATCAGTTCTAATGAGGTGGATGAAACTGGAGCCTATTATACAGAGTGAAGTAAGCCAGAAGGAAAAACATAAATACAGTATACTAACGCATATATATGGAATTTAGAAAGATGGTAACAATAACCCTGTGTACGAGACAGCAAAAGAGACACTGATGTATAGAACAGTCGTATGGACTCTGTGGGAGAGGGAGAGGGTGGGAAGATTTGGGAGAATGACATTGAAACATGTAAAATATCATGTAAGAAAAGAGTCGCCAGTCCAGGTTCGATGCACGATACTGGATGCTTGGGGCTAGTGCACTGGGACGACCCAGAGCGATGGTATGGGGAGGGAGGAGGGAGGAGGGTTCAGGATGGGGAACACATGTATACCTGTGGTGGATTCATTTTGATATTTGGCAAAACTAATACAATTATGTAAAGTTTAAAAATAAAATAAAATTTTAAAAAAAAAAAAGAAAGAAAAAATTAAAAACTTTTGTTCTCTGAAAAATAACATGAGTGAAATAAGAATGTAGCCATAGATTGGGAGAAAATATCTGCAATACGTATACAGTGAAATGCTATCCAGAATACATACAGAACTCTTACAACTGAAGACCAACAACCCAGTTTTTAAATGGGCAAAAGATAGGAATAGACAGTCACTTCACACAGCAAATTATAATTGTGGCCAATAAACACATGAAAAGATACTCAGTATCAGTCATTAGGAAACACTAGTTAACAACATGATACATGATGAAATACTATTTCATGTCGACTAGAATGGCTAATATTAAACATATTGACAAACTCATTTGATGGGAATTTAGAACAACTGGAGTAGCACTACCTGGGTAGCCCTTAGCATGGACCTCTCATGCCTTATATGTAGAAGTGCATAAATGGTACCACCAGTTCAGAAAATTTTTGCAGTTTCTTGAAAATTAAACATGCTCTTATCTTTGACCTACTAAGGCCAAGAATCACACAATATTAATAAAAACTTATCTACAAAATGCAATGCAAAAATTGTTCATTGCAATTTTATGCATGAGTCATGTACTGTGAAAAACCTAATTATCTGTTAGTTGGGGAATGGATAAACAAATTGTATAATATTCACACAACAGAATCTTACTGGCAATTTAGGATATTGAACTATTGGCACGTTTTATTAATATAAGATGGATGAATATCAACAACAACCAAAAATATTATGTTACGTGTATAAAACAAGAAGCAAAAGGCTACATCCGCTACAATTCTACTTACATGAAAGTCTAGAAAAAGTAAATCTAGCATACAGTCATAGAAAGCAGTGTTCACCAGTGTCAGGAGCCGCATTAGGCATTACTGACAAAATGGAGGCACGGCCCCAACCCCCTCTCCTCATCTCACAGGCACGGCCCCGGGATGAAGGAGTTAGGCCTTGTGATTCTGACTTGTTCTTTCCTTTCTTTGGTTGAGTTGGCTGGGAAGAATGTTAAGGTGCTTTAGAGAAGCATGAAAGAGCACAAAGCCTTCTGCAGTTGTGTCCAGAAAATAATCTATTAAATAACCATTGACATTCGTTGAAGGATCTTTACAAAGAATGTCCTAGGATGAGCATGTAGGCCGCAGCTTGAGGCCATGGGAAGTATTGTTATCTGAGACCTGTTTGTGAGGGGAATGTTTATGGCAAAAGAAGTTTGCTGAGTTTAGGGTTTAGGAATAATTAAGAATAGCTAGAAGCCTTTTTAGGAGATAGTGATCTTAAGATTCTAGGGGCAAACAGGATTTAGAAAGATAAGAAATAAACTGAGGAATGTAGCATGAGTTAGGATGTAATCACAAGTTAAGTATAGGACACATAAGAGAAAGTAGATAATAGATAGTAATGCTGATTCTGAGAGAATCACTGAAGCAGGAACTCTGTTTGTAGGGCAACAATGATTTCTGGAGACAGTAAATCTGGGTGGGGGAAATTGAAAGTGTCAAACCTCTGATCTAATGCTTTTTTCAAAGTATAAAAGAGAACCTGAAGCTTGAAATAAACATGTAGTTCCAAACTATGAGTCAGAGGCTACTTCATCGTCCACCAACACTGCTCACCCCTTTAAGCTGATTCCCTGGCTGCCGGAGCTGGACTCCGGCAATCCAAGATGGAGGGAGAGGGGTTGTGAAGGGTATAATGGAAGCTTTTGGGAGTGATAGAAGTGGTTCATATGTTAATTGTGGTGTGTGTGTTAGTCACTTAGTCCTGTCCAACTCTTTGCAACCCCATGGATTGTAGCCACCAGGCTCCTCTGTCCATGGAATTTTCTAGGCAAGAATACTGGAGTGGGTGGCCTTTCCTTCTCCAGGGGATCTTCCCAACTCAGGGATGGAAACTGTGTTGCTTATATATCCTGCATTGACAGTCAAATCTTTTACCATTAGTGCCACCTAGGAAGCTAATTGTGCTAGTGATGGTTAAAAAGGCATATATGTTTGTCTAAATTCATTAAATTCTACATTTTACATGTGTGTTTCATTATACAGAAAGTAAAATACAGTTTTTTAAAAAAAATTGATCCTTGATCAGAAGCAATATCTGAGCTGGAATCCTTATACACTGTTGCTGGGAATATAAATTTGTGGAGCTACTATATAAAACTGTATGGAAGTTCCCCCCAAAATTTAAAATAGAACTACCATATGACTCAGCCATTCCACTACTAGTATTTAGCCAAAGAAAATGAAAATGCTAATCCGAAAATATATATACACCCCCATGTTCATTGAAGCTTTATTTACAATAGCCAAGATATGGAAACAACCCAAGTGCCCATCAACGGATGAATGGAGAAAGATGCAGTGAATGTATATGATTAATGAAGTACTATTCATCCATAAAAAAGAATAAATCTTGCCGTTTGGGACAACACAGTTGGATCTTGAGGGCATTACATGGGTGAAATTAGACAGATAAAGACAAATACAATATGATTTCACTGCTATGTATAATTAAAGAAAAAACAAATCCAAGTTCATTGATACAGACAACAAATTGCAGGCTAGGACCTGGACAAAATGGATAAAGGGGTATAAACTTCTAGTTACAAAATTAATAAGTCATAGGGATATAGGCAAATCTATAAGCAGAATAAATAACCAGTAAAATAAATATCCAGTAAGTTGTAAACTTTGGGAGATAGTGGAGAAGGAAGCCTGGGTGCTGCAGTTCAGGGGATCACAAAGCATCAGACATGACTTAGTGACTGAAAGAATGAAGTTGGGAAAAAAGGAATAAGCAGAAAGATTCAGAGCTACACATAAGTCTATAAGGACTGAACTTCATGATGTTACTTAAGAATTCATGATGTTTCTATCATTTACAAATGTGCATTATATTCCTCATTTTATTCCAACATCTACATTTTGGGGAAGTTTTTAGTGCAATCCTACAAAAATTTTAGGAGGAAATTCCTCAGCTGTAAACTAATTTCATTCCACTTAACAGAACAGGTCTTCATTGTCATAAGTAAAGTTCTTCTTAGTGCCCAAAGAGTGCAGCTTCATTTGTTATTATCACCACTTTAACTAGACAGATTCAGTAAAATTCTAAGTTAATGTTAACAACAAAAAAATGATTGTCATATAACGTGGAATTTTAGTAAAATTTTATTTTAATAATTTTATAAATGCATTTTATAATTTAATAATAATTTTATAATTTATAAATGCACAGAAATAATTGAAGAAAATGCCACTTAAGACTGTCAATCATAATTTTAGTGAATGTTATAAAAGGTATGTTAAAATTGCATCATCTGTTTTAAAATGCATAAAAACCTTGATATATATTTCATGTGAATATAATGAGTGATCTGCAATACTTTAGCACTGAGTCTGATCACAGTGAAAAAAGTAGCCAAATAACATTACTTTTTGTAACCCACAGCTTAAGGTAAATATATAGAAACTCATTCTGTATTCAGCCACTTTTAATTCTCACTGATATACCTGTAAGATGTATTTTGTTTTCTTTATTAATGACAATGTTACTTTCTATTAAAGTATCACATGAAATTTGACTGCTTTGTTGTGAACCATATTTTACACTAATGTTTATTCTAATGTTGGAATATTGTATACTATAGAAATATAGTAACAAAGGGGCTTGAAAAGGAGTTAAAAGACATGTTTATATACAAGATGATAAAGCTGGGTTTAGAAAAGGCAGAGGAACCAAAGATCAAATTGTCAACATTCATTGGATCATGGAGAAAGAAAGGGAATACCAAAAAAAAAACATCTACTTTTGCTTCATTGACTAAGGTAGAGCCTTGGACTGTGTGGATCACAACAAACTAAGAATAGTCTTAAAGAGACTGGAGTACCAGAACACCTTATCTGTCTCCTGAGAAACCTGTATGTGAGTCAAGAAGCAACTGTAAGAACTAGACATGGAACAATGTGGTTCAAAAGGACTATGTCAAGGCTGTATATAGTTGCTCTGCTTATTTAACTATGGGCTTCCCTGGAGGCTCAGAGATTAAAGTGTCTGCCTGGAATGTGGGAGACCTGGGTTCGATCCCTGGGTCAGGAAGATCCACTGGAGAAGGAAATGGCAACCCACTCCAGTACTCTTGCCTGGAGAATCCCATGGAGGGAGGAGCCTGGTAGGCTACAGTCCATGGGGAAGTAGAGTCAGATAAAACTGAGTGACTTCACTATCACTATTTAACTATATGCAGAGTTAAAATCATTCAAAATGCAAAGCTGGGTGAATCACAAGTTGGAATCAAGACTGCTGGGAGAAATATTAACAACCTCAGATATGCAGATGATATCACTCTAATGGAAGAAATTTGAAAGGAACTAAAGAGACTTGATAAAGGTGAAAGAGGAGAGTGAAAAAGATGGCTTGAAACTCAACATTTAAAAAACTAAGAGCATGGCATCTGACCCCATCACTTCATGGCAAATAAAAGGGAAAACAGTGGAAGTAGTGACAGATTTTATTTTCTAGGGCTCCAAAATCACTGCATGTGGTGGCTGCAGCCATGAAATTCAAAGACCTCTTGGAAAGAAAGCTATGACAAACCTAGACAGTATATTAAAAAGGAGAAATACCACTTTGTCAACAAAGGTCCATATAGTCAAATCTATGGTTTTTCCAGTAGTCATATACGGATGTGACAGTTGGACCATAAAGAAGGGTGAATGCCAAAAAATTGATGCTTTGGAACTGTGGTGCTGGAGAAGCCTCTTGAGAGTCTCTTGGACTGTGAGATAAAAACAGATAATCCTAAAGGAAATCCACTCTGAATATTCATTGGAAGGACTTTTGCTGAAGCTGAAGCTCCAATTTTGGCGACTTGATGCTAAGAGCCAACTCACTGGAAAAGACCCTGATGCTGGGAAAGATTAAAGGCAAAAGGAGAAGGGGGTGGCAGAGGAGGAGTTGGTTAGAGCATCACTGACTCAATGGATGCAAATTTGAACCAACTCTGGGAAACAGTGAAGGACAGAGAAGGCTCACGCGCTGCAATCCATGGGGTCACAAAGAGTCAGACATGACTTAGCGACTGAAAAACAACAACAAAATATGATATTCCCACATTAAATTACCAGATTCAGATGAGATGGCCATTTTTTTCAACTAGGAATAATATCTGTCAAGGAATTTGAAATGTAAAATATTAGAGCTTTGGATGACTTCATAAGTAAACTATTTTATTCTCTCAGAAAATTGAGGAACAGATGAATTAACTAATCAATAAACACTTGCACTGTCCCCAGGACTAAAATTTTAATTTCATTAAATCCCTGCTTTCCAATCACAATCTGTATCTCAATTTATTGAAAAGAGAAAGTATATTAAAAATAAACACATAAAATCCTGTCAAAGCATAATTCTGGTTATAAACATTTTTCTTCCATGTATCTTCAGCAATGATTCAGTAACATTTCCTGGACTTTTCCTAGTCTTTATGCTCACATTTATCCATCTTTTTATCATATTTTATACTAGGAAGCCTTTTTTTTTTAATAAAAGAATATTTTTAGAGCAGTTTCAGATTTACAGAAAAAATTGAGAAGTGTGTACAGACAGCTTCCATATATCCTCACACTGAGTTTCTCCTATTATGAACATCTTGGGCTAGTATGGCATATTTCTTATAGATTTTAAAAATTTATTTTTTAATTGGTTTATTAAAGGATAATTTGCTTTCATAAGGATTTGCAAAGGGTAATTGCTTTATAGAATTTTGTTGTTTTCTGTCAAACCTCAACATGAATCAGTCATAGGTATACATGCATCCCCTCCCTTTTGAACTTCCCTCCCATTTCCCTCCCCAACCCACCCCTCTAGGTTGATACAGAGCTCCTGTTTGAGTTTCCTGAGCCATACGGCAAATTCATGCTGGCTATCTATTTTACATATGGTGACGTAAGTTTCTGTGTTACTCTTTCCATGTATCTCACCCTCTCCTCCCCTCTCCCAATGTCCATAAGTCTATTCTCCAAGCCTATTTCTCTACTGCTGCCCCGTAAATAAATTCTTCAGTACCATTTTTCTAGATTCCATGTATATGTGTTAGAATATGGCATTTATCTTTCTCTTTCTGACTTACTTCACTCTGTATAATAGGTTCTAGGTTCTTCCACCTCATTAAAACTGACTCAAATGTGTTCCTTTTTATGGCCGAGTTGATGATGGACAGGGAAGCCTTGTGTGCTGTGATTCATGGGGTTGCAAAGAGTCGGACACAACTGAGTGATTGAACTGACCTGAACTGAATATTCCATTGTGTGTATGTACCATAACTTTATCCATTCATCTGTCGATGGACATGTAGGTTGCTTCCATGTTCTAGCTATTGTAAATAGTGTTGCAATGAACAATGGGATACATGTGTCTTTTTCAATTTTGGTTTCCTCAGAGTATATGCGTAGGAGTGGGATTGCTGGGTCATATGGTGGTTTTATTCCTAGTTTTTAAAGGAATCTTCATACCATCTTCCATAGTGGCTGTATCAATTTACATTACCATCAATAGTGCAAGAGTGTTCCCTCTTCTCCACACCCTCTCCAGCATTTATTGTTTGTAGGCTTTTTGATGAGGGCCATTCTGACTGGTGTAGGTGATATCTCATTGTAGTTTTGATTTGCATTTCTCTAATAATGAGCAATGTTGAGCATCTTTTCATGTGTTTGTTAGCCATCTATACGTCTTCTTTGGAGAAATGTCTGTTTAGGTCTTTTTTCCCACTTTTTGATTGGGTTGTTTGTTTTTCTAGTATTGAGTTGTATGAGCTGCTTTTATATTTTGAAAATTAATCCTTTGTCAGTTGCTTCATTTGCTATTATATTTTCCCATTCTGTGGGTTGTCTTTTCACCTTGCATGTATTTTCCTTTGCTGTGCAAAAGCTTTTAAGTTTAATCAGGTCCTACTTGTTTACTTTTGTTTTTATTTCCATTACTCTAGGAGGTGGGTCATGGAGGATCTTGCTTTGATTTATGTCATCGCATGTTCTAAGTTTTCCTCTAAGAGTTTTATAGTTTCTGGTCTAACATTTAGGTCTTTAATCCATTTTGGGTTTATCTTTGTGTATGGTGTTAGAAAGTGTTTTAATTTAATTCTTTTACATGTAAGCTGTCCAGTTTTCCCAGCTCCATTTATTGAAGGGGCTGTCTTTATCCCATTGTATATTTTTGCCTCCTTTGTAAAAAATAAGATGTATTGGCTTATTTCTGGTCTTTCTATCTTGTTGCATTGGTCTATATTTCTGTTTTTGTGCCAGTACAAAATGGCACATCTGTCTTGATGACTGTAGCTTTGTAGTATAGTCTGAAGTCAGGAAGTTTGATTCCTCCAGCTCCATTCTTCATTCTCAAGACTGCTTTGGCTATTCAGGGTCTTTTGTGTTTCCATATGAATTGTGATATTTTTTGGTTCCAGTTCTGTGGAAAATGCCATTGATAGGGATCGTATTGAATCTGTAGATCATGTTCGGTAGTGTAGTCATTTTCACAACATTGAGTCTTCCTACCCAGGAACAGGCAATATCTCTCCATCTGTTTATATCATCTTTGATTTATTTCATTAGTGTCTTATAATTTTCTGTGTACAGTCCTTTTGTCCCACTATGTAAGTTTATTCCTAGACATTTAATTCTTTTTGTTGCAGTGGTGAATGGATTGATTCCTTAATTTCTCTGATTTTTCATTGTTAGTATATAGAAATGCAAGTGATTTCTGTGTAACGATTTTGTATCCTGCAACTTTGCTAAATTCACTGATTAGCTGTAGTAATTTTCTGAGACTATATTTAGGGTTTTTTGTGTATAGTATCATGTCATCTGCAAACAGAGAGAGCTTTACTTCTTCTTTTCCTATCTGGATTCTTCTTATTTCTTTTTCTTCTCTGATTGCTATAGCTAGGACTTTTAGAACTATGTTGAATAATAGTGGTGATAGTGGACACCCTTGTCTTGTTCCTGATCTTAGGGGGAATGCTTTCAGTTTTTCACCACTGAGAAAAATGTTTGCTGTAGGCTTATCATATATGGCCTTTACTATGTTGAGGTAGGTTCTTTTCTCTGCCAATTTTTTGAAGAGTTTTAATCATAAATGGGTGCTGAAATTTGTCAAATGCTTTTTCTCCATCTACTGAAATTATCATATGGTTTTTATCTTTCAATTTGTTAATATGGTGTATCATATTGTTTGATTTGCATATATTGAAGAATCCTTGCATTCCTGGAATAAATCCAACTTGTCATGGTGTATGAGCTTTTTGATGTGTTGTTGAATTCTGTATGCTAAAATTTTGTTGAGGATTTTTGCATCTATGTTCATCAGTGATGTTGGCCTGTAGTTTTATTTTTTTGTGTTGTCTTTGTTGGATTTTAGGGTGATGGTGACCTTGTAGAATGAATTTGGAAGTGTTCCTTCCTCTGCGATTTTTTGAAAGAGCCTTAGAAGGATAGGCATTAGCTCTTCTCCAAATGTTTGATAGAATTCTCCTGTGAAGCCATCTGGTCTTGGGCTTTTGTTTTTTGGGAGATTTTTGATCATGGCTTCAATTTCAGTGCTTGTAATTGGGTTTTTCATAATTTTTATTTCTTCCTGGTTCAGTCTTAGGAGATTGAACTTTTCTAAGAATCTGTCCATTTCTTCCAGGTTATCCATTTTATTGCCATATAGTTGTTCATAATAGTCTCTTATAATCCTTTGTATTTCTGCATTGTCTGTTGTAACCCCTCCTTTTGCATTTCTAATTTTGTTGATTTGATTCTTCTCTCTTTTTTTCTTGATGAGTCTGGTAAAGGTTTGTCAATTTTGTTTATCTTCTCAAAGAACCAGTTTTTAGTTTTTATTAATCTTTACTATTGTTCCTTTCATTTCTTTTTCATCTATTTCTGCTCAGATCTTTATGATGTCTTTCCTTCTACTAATTTTGGGGGTTTTTTGTTCTTCTTTGTTTTAGGTGTACAGTTAGGTTGTCTATTCAGTGTTTTTCTTGTTTCTTGAGGTAGTATTGCATTGCTGTAAACTTCCCTCTTAGAATTGCTTTTGCTGCATCCCATAGGTTTTGAGTAGTCGTGTTTTCATTGTGATTTGTTTCTAGAAATTTTTTTATTTCCCTTTTGATTTTTTCAGTGACCTGTTGGTTATTTAGAAACATGTTGTTTAATTTCCACGTGTTTGTGTTTCTAACAGCTTTTTTCTTGTAATCGATATCTAGTCTCATTGTGGTCAGAGAAGATGCTTAATATGGTTTCAATTTTCTAAAATTTACTGAGGTTTGATTTGTGACCCAAGATGTGCTGTATCCTGGAGAATGTTCCATGTGCACTTGAGAAGAAGGTGTATTTTTCTGCATTTGGATGGAATGTCTGAAAATATCAATGAGAGCCATCTCATGTAATGTATCATTTAAGACTTGTGTTTCGTTATCAATTTTCTGTTTTGATGATCTGTCCCTTGATGTGAATGGGATGTTAAAGTCTCCTACTATTGTTATGTTACTGTCAGTTCCTCTTTTTATGTCTGTCAGTGTTTGTCTTATGTATCAAGGTGCTCCAATGTGGGGTGCATAGATATCTACGATTCTTATGTCTTCCTCTTGGATTTATCCCTTGATCATTATGTAGTGTCCTTCCTTATCTCTTGTATTCTTCATTTTAACATCTATTTTATCTGATATGAGGATTGCTATTCCAGCTTTCTTTTGCTTCCCATTTGCATGGGATATACTTTTCTGTCCTCTCACTTTCAGTCTATATGTGTCTTTAGGTCTGAAGTGGGTTTCTTGTAGATAACATATATATGGGTCTTGTTTTTGTATCCATTCAGCCAGTCTCTGTCTTTTGGTTGGAGCATTTAATCAGTTTACATTTAAAGTAATTATTGATATATATATGTTCCTATTGCCATTTTCTTAGTTGTTTTAGGTTTGATTTTTTAGATCATTTTCTTCTCTTGTATTTCTTGACTATATAAGTACCTTTAACATTTGTTGTAAAGCTGGTTTGGTGGTACTGAATTCTCTTAAATTCTGCTTGTCTGAAAAGCTTTTGATTCTCCATCAATTCTGAACAAGATCCTTGCCAGGTAGAGTAATCTCGGTTGTAGATTTTTCCCTTTCAGTACTTTAAATATATCCTGCCCTTCCCTTCTGGCCTGCAGAGTTTCTGCCAAAATATCATCTGTAAATGTATGGGATTTCCCTTGTATGTTACTTATTGCTTTTCTCTTGCAGCTTTTAATATTCTTTGCATTTAATATTTTGTTAATTTGATTAGTATGTCTTGGCATGTTTCTCCTTGGGTTTATCCCATATGGGACTCTCTGTGCCTCTTGGACTTAATTGACTATTTCCTTTTCCATGTTGGGGAAATTTTCAACTATAATGTCTTCAAAATTTTTCTCATACCCTTTCTTTTTCTCTTCTTCTGGGACCCCTATAGTTCAAATGTTGGTGCATTTGATATTGTCCCAGAGGTCTCTGAGATTATCCTCAATTCTTTTCATTCTTGTTACTTTATTCTGATCTTCAGAAGTTATTCCCACCATTTTATCTTCCAGCTCACTGATTCATTCTTCTGCTTCAGATATTCTGCTATTGATTCCTTCTAGAGTATTTTTAATTTCTGTAATTGTGTTGTTTGTCTCTGTATGTTTATTCTTTAATTCTTCTAGGTCTTTGTTAATTCTTGCATTTTCTTCCATCTGTTTTCAAGGTTTTTAATCATCATTACTCTCATTATTCTGAATTATTTTTCAGGTGGTTTGCTTATTTCCTCTTCATTTATTTGGACTTCCGTGTTTCTAGTTTGTTTCTTCATTTGTGTAGTATTTCTCTGCCTTTTCATTATTATTATTTTTTAAGTTATTGTATTTGAGGTCTCCTTTTCCCAGGATTCAAGGTTGAGTTCTTTCTTCCTTTTGGCTTCTGGCTTCCTAATTTTGGTCCAGTGGTTTGTGTAAGCTTCGTATAGGATAAGATTTGTGTTGAGTTTTTGTTTGTTTTTCCTCTGATGGGCAAGGCTGAGTGAGGTGGTAATCCTGTCTGCTGATGATTGGGTTTAGTGGTACTGAATGATATTGTTTAGATGAGGTGTTCTGCACAGGGTGCTACTTGTGGTTGGGTGATGCTGGGTCTTGTATTCAAGGGGTTTCCTTTGTGTGAGTTCTCACTATTTGATGCTCCCTAGGGTTAGTTCTCCAGTAGTCTAGGGTCTTGGAGCCAGTGCTCCCACTCCAAAGGCTCAGGGCTTGATCTCTGAATGCATCCTCCAGTTCCATTGGAAATCTTTGAAACTTTTAAGCATCTTCTCTTTCCCATCTTCCTAATGGTCCCTTTCTGGATGTGGTATAAGATCCAGAGCCCTCTCCTTGCAAATCAGATTCTTCTTGATGCCAGCACCTCCCAGGTAAGCAAAGTCTTCCACCAGCAGTAAACAGAGGAATATATTTCTTATAGTTAATTATCTATATTGATCTACTTTCCCAAGTGCCTCAGTGGTAAAGAATCCACCTGCCAATGCAGGAGATGCCAGTTCTATCTCTGGGTCAGGAAGATTCCCTGGAGTAGTAAATGGCAACCCACTCCAGTTATTTTTGTCTGGAAAATTCCATGAATGGAGAGGCCTGGTAGGCTGCAGTCCATGGGGTCACAGAGTTGGACATGACTGAGCAACCAAGCACATACATGTGCACATTAATATGTTATTATTAACTAAAATCCATATTTTAGTAAAATTTCATTACTTTTTAATGATGTCCTTCTGTTTCAGGTTTCTATCCATTATACCACACTGCATTTAGCTGCCATGACTCACTGGGCTCCTCTTGGCTATGAGAGTTTCTCAGACTTTTCTTGTTTTTGAAGATCTTGACAGTTTTGAGGTATACTGGCCAGGTATTATAGAATGACCCTCAACTGGGACTTGACTTGTGTTTTTCTCATAATTAGACTGGGGTTATGAGTTTGGAGGAGAAAGATCAGAGTGGTAAAGTGACATTTATCACATCTTATCAGGAGTACTCACTATCAATAATTGGTCCTGACCTCAATCACTTGGTTAAATAGTGCTTGTCAGAATTCTCCACTGTAAAGTTATTCTTTCCCCCTTTTCTATACTATCCTTTTGGGAAGGACCTCACTATGCACAGCACACACTTAAGTAGTAGAGAGTTATGTTCCCTTTCCTTCAGGATGAAGTATTTATATACATAAGTTGTAATTCTCCTGCATGAGATATTTGTCTCTTCTCCCCCACTAACCGATTTTCTTAATAATTTTCTTGTTAAGCATGAACTCATGATATTCTTTCTATAGTTTGGGGCATTTTGTTGCTCAAATTGCTTCCGATCTGGCTATCAGAAGAATTTTGAGTTGGCTCTTGTGCCCTTTTGACATTCTCGAATCAATGGTTTTTATTGTTGTTGTCTTTTCTTTGACATTTCCTCAATTCTTAGCACTATAAAATGCTCCAGGCTGATCTCATTTTCCTACCTCAGTCCTAGAGTTAGCCAGTTCTCCAAGGAGCTCTACTTTCTTTTCTTTTTTTAAATTTTATTTTATTTTTAAACTTTACATAATTGTATTAGTTTTGCCAAATATCAAAATGAATCCGCCACAGGTATACATGTGTTCCTCTACTTTCTTTTCTTGGAGGTCTGTATCAAAAACCAAAATCTGTGTGTGAGTTTAACCCAGGGGCCAATTGAAATCAGGGATTCAGTGTATTTTGTGCTGCCATAATAATGTTTGTAAGGAGTGCAAATGCATTATCAAAGATAATCATCAGTGATTTAAAAAAAATTATATGTTGCTGTATCCAAACTGGATATTTTCCTTTATATTCTCTGAGTTGAGAGAACATACATGCTATTATATTTTATGTGGAAGCTGTTTACTATATCTATCAGAAGCAATATTGTGACTTCCCAATGATTTACTTCACTTTTGTCTTGTTAATAAACTTTTGCTGACTTGAGTGACTCAAACTTCCCTCCACTTCTAGGCCTAAGATTTGATAAAACAGAATATACAGAAAGGTCATATAATCTCTTAGCTGAGTTCAGGTTCTTACTCTACTCAAGTGAAGCTAATTACCAATCTTTTTCAATAAAACAATTTATTTTTAGCTTTTTTAATTTAAAATTAAATTTTTTTTTTCTGTGCCAAGTGACAACCCAGGTAGCTCAGCTGGTAAAGAGTCCACCTGCAATGCAGGAAACCCCAGTTCAATTCCTAGGTTAAGAAGTTCCCCTGGAGAAGGGATAGGCTACCCCCTCCAGTACTGTTAGGCTTCCCTGGTGGCTCAAATAGTAAATAATCCACTTGCAATGTGGGAGACCTGGATTCGATCCCTGGGTTGAAAAGATCCCCTGGAAGAGGGCATGACAACCCAGTCCAATATTCTTGCCTGGAGAATCCACATGGACCGAGAAGCCTGGTGGGCTATGGTCCATGGAGCTGCAAAGAGTGGGATATGACTGAGCAACTAAGTACAAGCAGCTTGTGGGACCTTCGTTCCCTGACCAGGAATTGAACCTCAGCCTTTGGCAGTGAAATGGCAGAGCCTTAACAACTCTACCACCAGAAAATTCCCTAATCACCAATTTTTTAGTTCTTATTTCTTCAGATATTCCAGCATATTTTCATCTAAAAAAAAAAAATGGATTTTCAGATTTTTGTGAAATTTACCACCATCAAAAAGATTTTAAGAAAGAGCAAAGAATTCTCTAGGAGGAGAAAGAATGGCTAGGAAAATGGCACATCATGTCTTGAGTCTATATGGAGGTTGTCATCATCACCAAAATTAGAACTGTAGAGCTTTCTTCTCCCATGTGTAAGGGACAGTAATTCTATAGTGCTAGATTATAATTTTTCTTCAGAGACATTTCCTATTTGGAGAATGAAAATAGCAAACTAATCTCTGAAGTGGGCACACTTCTGACTTACCTGAAACTGGAGCTACAAATATTTTCATCTTTACTATATTAATAAAATGATGAGTGGTACTCAGTGTTATACGGACTGAAATTGAAGAAAGTGGAGAAAACCACTAGACCATTCAGGTAGGACCTAAATCAGATCCCTTGTGACTATACAGTGGAAGTGAGAAATAGATTTAGGGGACTAGATCTGATAGACAGAGTGCCTGATGAACCATGGATGGAGGCTCGTGAAACTGTACAGGAGACAGGAATGAAGACCATCCCCAAGAAAAAGAAATGCAAAAAAGCAAAATGGCTGCCTGAGGAGGCCTTACAAATAGCTGTGAAAAGAAGGGAAACGAAAAGCAAAGGAGAAAAGGGAAGATATATCCATTGGAATGCAGAGTTCCAAAGAATAGTAAGAAGAGATAAGAAAGCCTTCCTCAGTGATCCATGCAAAGAAATAGAGGAAAACAATAGAATGGGAAAGACTAGAGATTTCTTCAAGAAAATTAGAGATACCAAGGGAACATTTATGCAAAGACGGGCTCAATAAAGGACGGAAATGGTGGGGACCTAATAGAAGCAGAAGATATTAAGAAGAGGTGGCAAGAATACACAGAAGAACTGTACAAAAAAGATCTTCATGATACAGATGGTGTAATCAATCACCTAGAGCCAGACATCCTGGACTGTGAAGTCAAGTGGGCCTTAGGAAGCATCACTACGAACAAAGTTAGTTTGGTGATGGAATTCCAGTTGAGTTATTTCAAATCCTGAAAGATGATGCTGTGAAAGTGCTGCACTCAATATGCCAGCAAATTTGGAAAACTCAGCAGTGGCCACAGGACTGGAAAAGGTCAGTTTTCATTCCAATCCCAAAGAAAGGCAATGCCAAAGAATGCTCAAACTACCACACAATTGCACTCATTTCACATGCTAGTGAAGTAATGCTTAAAATTCTCCAAGCCAGGCTTCAGCAGTACATGAACTGTGAAATTCCAGATGTTCAAGCTGGTTTTAGAAAAGGCAGAAGAACCAGAGATCAAATTGCCAACATCCGATGGATCATTGAAAAAGCAAGAGAGTTCCAGAAAAACATCTCTTTCTGCTTTATTGACTATGCCAAAGCCTTTGACTGTGTGGATCACAATAAACTGTGGAAAATTCTGAAAGAGATAGGAATATCAGACCACTTGACCTGCCTCTTGAGAAACCTATATGCAGGTCAGGAAGCAATAGTTAGAACTGGACATGGAAAAACAGACTGGTTCCAAACAGGAAAAGTGCCAGAGTCCAGCTCTAGCAGCCAGGGATCAACCTGAAAAGATGGACGGTGTCAGCGATGAGACAGCCTCTCATTTTTCTTTTGGACTGCCTGTTTATTTTAAGTTTAAGATTCTCTTTTATACTTTTACAAAAACATTAGGCCAGAGGTTTGACATTTTCAGTTCCCTTCTCCCAGATTTATTATCTCCACAAATCATTGTTGCTCTTCACAGTTCCTGCTTCAGTGATTCTCTGGGAATCAGCGTTATCATCTTACCTACCTCCTCTAATGCGTCCTATAGTTAACTTGTGATTACATTGTAACTCATGCTACATTCCTCAGTTTACTACTTATCTTCCTAAATCCTGTTTGCCCCTAACATCCTGAGCTCAGATCATATCAGATCAGATCAGTCGCTAGGTCATGTCCAACTCTTTGCGACCCCATGAATCTCAGCACGCCAGGCCTCCCTGTCCATCACCAACTCCCAGAGTTCACTGAGACTCACATCCATTGAGTCAGTGATGCTATCCAGCCATCTCATCCTCTGTCATCCCCTTCTCCTCTTGCCCCCAATCCCTCCCAGCATCAGAGTCTTTTCCAATGAGTCAACTCTTCGCATGAGGTGGCCAAAGTACTGGAGCTTCAGCTTTAGCATCATTCCTTCCAAAGAAATCCCAGGGCTGATCTCCTTCAGAATGGACTGGTTGGATTTCCTTGCAGTCCAAGGGACTCTCAAGAGTCTTCCCCAACACTATAGTTCAGAAGCATCAATTCTTCGGCACTCAGCCTTCTTCACAGTCCAACTCTCACATCCATACATGACCACAGGAAAAACCATAGCCTTGACTAGACGGATCTTTGTTGGCAAAGTAATGTCTCTGCTTTGGAATATGCTATCAAGGTTGGTCATAATTTTCCTTCCAAGCAGTAGGCGTCTTTTAATTTCATGGCTGCAGTCACCATCTGTAGTGATTTTGGAGCCCAGAAAAACAAAGTCTGACACTGTTTCCACTGTTTCCCCATCTATTTCCCATGAAGTGATGGGACCAGATGCCATGATCTTTTTTTTCTGAATGTTGAGCTTTAAGCCAACTTTTTCACTCTCCACTTTCACTTTCATCAAGAGGTTTTTGAGTTCCTCTTCACTTTCTGCCATAAGGATGGTGTCATCTGCGTATCTGAGGTTATTGATATTTCTCCTGGCAATCTTGACTCCTGCTTGTTTTTCTTCCAGTCCAGCGTTTCTCATGATGTACTCTACATACAAGTTAAATAAACAGGGTGACAATATACAGCCTTGACGTACTCCTTTTCCTATTTGGAACCAGTCTGTTGTTCCATGTCCAGTTCTAACTGTTGCTTCCTGACCTGCATACAAATTTCTCAAGAGGCAGATCAGGTGGTCTGGTATTCCCATCTCTTTCAGAATTTTCCACAGTTTATTGTGACCCACATCCTGAGCTCACTATCTCTTAAAAAAGGCTTCTGCTAAAAGAAAGACCATGAGAAAATACTTGAGGAGATAATAGTTGAAAACTTCCCTAAAATGGGGGAGGAAATAATCACCCAAGTCCAAGAAACCCAGAGCGTCCCAAACAGGATAAACCCAAGGAGAAACACCCCAAGACACATATTAATCAAATTAACAAAGATCAAACACAAAGAACAAATATTAAAAGCAGCAAGGGAAAAACAACAAATAACACACAAGGGAATTCCCATAAGGATAACAGCTGATCTTTCAATAGAAACTCTTCAAGCCAGGAGGGAATGGCAAGACATACTTAAAATGATGAAAGAAAATAACCTACAGCCCAGATTATTGTACCCAGCAAGGATCTCATTCAAGTATGAAGGAGAAATCAAAAGCTTTTCAGACAAGCAAAAGCTGAGAGAATTCTGCACCACCAAACCAGCTCTCCAACAAATACTAAAGGATATTCTCTAGACAGGAAACACAAAAATGGTGTATAAACTCGAACCCAAAACAATAAAGTAAATGGCAACGGGATCATACTTATCAGTAATTACCTTAAACGTAAATGGGTTGAATGCCCCAACCAAAAGACAAAGACTGGCTGAATGGATACAAAAACAAGACCCCTACATATGTTGTCTACAAGAGACCCACCTCAAAACAGGGGACACATACAGACTGAAAGTGAAGGGCTGGAAAAAGATTTTCCATGCAAATAGGGACCAAAAGAAAGCAGGAGTCACAATACTCGTATCAGATAAATTAGACTTTAAAACAAAGGCTGTGAAAAGAGACAAAGAAGGTCACTACATAATGATCAAAGGATCAATCCAAGAAGAAGATATAACAATTATAAATATATATCCACCCAACATGGGAGCACCGCAGTATATAAGACAAATGCTAACAAGTATGAAAGGAGAAATTAACAATAACACAATAATAGTGGGAGACTTTAATACCCCACTCACACCTATGGATAGATCAACTAAACAGAAAATTAACAAGGAAAAAAAAAAAAAACAAAGAGTCAGATATGACTGAAGTGACTCAGCATGATTAGAATCTGTGAGGTCAGTCAGAGTTTCTCTTCGATGATGGTGATGAAGCAGTATGTCCTGAAACTGATTATTGGACCAGAAACACACTTAATGAAGTCCTTCTTGGGGTCTATTGCCTTTTTTCATCATGAAGGGTAGTCAGAGAGTTTGTACAACTCAGCTCATCACTCATCATTATAATATGTACCAGAGAGTTTCACCCAAATAATGTTAGCTACCATGATGTGAAATTAGATATGAAATAAATACTGCCACCACCCTCTAAAAAAAAAAAAAAAAAGATCAGGATGGTTTCTTGTTAAAATGCTTTCACATTGTCATGCAATCATCACCACCATCCATCTTCATAACACTTTTTGTCTTAATAAAACTGAAACTCTATACTCATTAAACAACAGCTCTCCATTGAACTCACCTCCCCTTAGTCCATGGTAACCTCTATTATAATTTCTGTCCTTTTGATTCTGACTAAAATTCATCCATGTTGTACACATACTGAAGAATTTCCTTCCTCTTAATGCTGAATAATATTCCATTATATGGATATTCCTCATTAAAAAAAAATAAATAAAATAAAATAAAATAAAAAACATCAATATAAACAAAAACAAAGACATAACATACCAAAGTTTATAGGACATAACAAAAGTGGTACTTAGAAGGAAGTTTATAGTGATAAGTAGCAAACCACCTAACTTTACACTTCAAGGAATTAAAAAAAAAAAAAAAAAAGGCTTCTGCTATAGTGTCCCTAAAAATTCCTAACTTCTATAAGCTATAGTAAAATATGCTAACTTTACAACATTCCTTAAATCTTTAATTTCTAACTGTTTTAATTATTTCTAAGCCCTAAATTCAGTAAACTCCTTTGCCATAAACATTCTCCTCATAAATAGGCTTCAGATAGCAATCCCTCCCATGGCCTCAAGCTACGGCCTATGTGCTCATCCTGGAACACTCTTTTGTAAAAGTCCTTGAACAAATGTCAATGATTAACTTTATAAATTATTTTCTGAGCACAGCTGCAGAAGGCTTTGTGCCTTCTCATGCTCCTCTCAAGAACAATAAGCACCTTAATATTCCTTTTCTGTCAACTCAGCCGAGGAGAGGAAAAGAGAAGTCAGAATTACAAGGCCTAACTCATTAATACCAGGTCTGTGCCTGTGGAATTAGGAGAGGGGGCTGGGGGCCGTGCCTCCATTTTGTCAGTAATGCCTAACGTGGCTCCCAACAGAAAAGAGTATGTCAAGGCTGTATATTGTCACCCTGCTTATTTAACTTATATCCAGAGTACATCAAGAGAAATGCTGGGCTGAATATAGCACAAGCTGGAATCAAGATTGCTGGGAAAAATATCAATAACCTCAGATATGCAGATGACACCACCCCTATGGCAGAAAGTGAAGAAGAACTCAAAAGCCTCTTGATGAAAGTGAAAGAGGAGAGTGAAAGAGTTGGCTTAAAGCTCAACATTCAGAAAACTAAGATCATGGCATCCGGTCCCATCACTTATGGGAAATAGATGGGGAAAAAGTGGAAACAGTGTCAGACTTTATTTTTGGGGGCTCCAAAATCACTGCAGACGGTGATTGTAGCCATGAAATTAAAAGATGCTTACTCTTTGGAAGGAAAGTTATGACCAACCTAGATAGCATATTCAAAAGCAGAGACATTACTTTGCCAACAAAGGTCCGTCTAGTCAAGGCTATGGTTTTTCCAGTGGTCATGTATGGATGTGAGAGTTGGACTGTGAAGAAAGCTGAGAGCTGAAGAATTGATGCTTTTGAACTGTGGTGTTGGAGAAGACTCTTGAGAGTCCCTTGGACTGCAAGGAGATCCAACCAGACCATTCTAAAGGAGATAAGTCCTGGGTGTTCTTTGGAAGGACTGATGCTAAAGCTGAAACACCAATACTTTGGCCACCTCATGTGAAGAGTTGACTCATTGGAAAAGACTCTGATGCTGGGAGGGATTAGGGGCAGGAGGAGAAGGGGACGACAGAAGATGAGATGGCTGGATGGCATCACCGACTGGATGGACATGAGTTTGTGTGAACTCCGGGAGTTGGTGATGGACAGGGAGGTCTGGTGTGCTGCGGTTCATGGGGTCGCAAAGAGTCAGACATGACTGAGCGACTGAACTGAACTGAACAGTGTATTATCCTGGCCTTCATGCCTTTTTTTTTGCTTACCAGGGCCTAAATTCAGTTCAGTTCAGTCACTCAGTTGTGTCTGACTCTTTGCGACCCCATGAACAGCAACACGCCAGGCCTCCCTGTCCATCACCAACTCCTGGAGTCAAATTAGAAGAGAATACAGATACAAAAAATGTTTCAGTAAAAATGTGTTACTTTTGCTTTATTTAGTTAAAGACTTGTAGGGAAAATACTGCAATCAAATCTTACTTTTAATTTAAATAACATAAATATATTTTATTTTAAGATGGTATTTTCTGTATGCCAATTTAAATGCTATAGGTTATTTAAATATAGTAGATGACTAACTTCATTTCAAGGATATTGGTTCCTAAAAAGAGACAATATCCACAGTGTTAACACAGACTTATTTCTATGTATGTATGCATATATCTACTTATCTACTTATCATCAGTGAACTACTACATGTACTACTATCAGAAAAAATACAGGTACATGCATTCCAAATTGAACTTTCTTTAATATTCCCCAAAATACAATGACCAAGATATTTTTTTCTAGTATTGATGGTGTCACAGGCTGAAGTTACTTAATAGGATAAATTAACTTTGTAGTATTTTTTTTTTCAAAATGAATTTTAAGATATAGTGTAGCCCAGTTCTGACATTGTCAATATTTACAAGATATCCTTAGCCAGTAATGAACTATAACTTTATCTTCATTATCTTCGTATCCTCAATTGTACTATCAATGATCAACCAAGGTGAGTCTCTTAAGGCACCAGTATTCTATGATTAGTTTTGATACTTTGATTTTTGCTTCTATTCTTTTCGTGAATATAATCAACAAGCAAGAAAATATCCTTTAGTAAATAACTCTGCCATGTCTCTTCCCACAGATGCATTGTTTCAAATGCAATATTCTTCACAAATCTGCACAAGCAAGCATACCCAAGAATAAGAACTAATTGTAAAATCATGCCTTTCAAGTAAAAGGCTTAGGCTTTCCCCTCAGTGCATGCAACAATTTAGGAAACAGTTATCATCTTTGCCAGGAAAAATGATTCTCTCCATTGCCTAACTTTATTTCATTCAAGTAATCTGGGGATAGGGTTCCTTAATATTTTAGAAGCAATCAATAGCAGCTGATATCTCTTAGCTATTCTACTCAAGAGAGCCAACTTTATCTTCATTTTATGCAGAGTCAATGTTCTCTTTAACTCTAAATTATGTATCATGTACCATTTGGGATACAGAGGAAGCCATGTTTTAGAAAATGAGGGTTATGTAAAGTAAATTAATTCTGAATTATTATTCATGTATGTCTCACATAGGCCTAAGGTTTACTTTGAAGCACGATTGAACAGCAAACAAGAACAAAGTGTTTCTTCGGAAAAAATTTCTAAGCAGATTTTTGGACCTAAGAGATAGAACATGATTACATAAGCCTCTGCTTCCTATGGATGCACCTACAATCCAAGGACTATTTTGTATTTGATCAGAGTAGAAAAGACATTGAGTATATTCTGATTGTGATCGGGAAAACCTAGCATGGTGCTAAAAGCATAGTAGACACTCAAAATACTTTTGCTAAATGAATAAATACACAAAAAACAAATACATGATTCAATCACTGGATTCACCCCACTTAGTTATTAATTGCTTTATAATGTTATCACTTTTGACACATGGAAAAGACATATTATGTATATGAAATCCAAAGCTTCATTACTGTAACTGCTATTTTATTTGGTAATATTCATGTTAAATAAACTGGCAAATTGCTTTGAACTTCCTCAATGCAAGGTGCTATGTAGTCATATACTATAATTATTAAATCATCTCTTTAGCAAAAAATAGACTATTAAGTTTCTTAGAATTTCTCTGAAACTCTAAGACTCCCTTAGAATTTTCCTACTGCATTCTATAAAAGTTATAGAAATAATAAAATTAAAGTAATAATGTATACCAGAGGAAGTCATAATTAGAATGCTGTTTTTAGTCACCCATGAGTTGTATAGCCTGCTAGCTGTTTGTTGCAAGCAGAAAGTCCTCTTTTTCAAAAAATAGAGGAGAATCTGGTTTTAAGCTACAAAAAATCATGACTAAAAAAATAGCAATCCTTTTCAAGCTTCCCCCAAAATTAACATGCATAATTAAGAAATCAGCATTAATACAATACTATTTTTGAAACTAGAGACTTACTTGGATTTCATCAGTTTTTCCACTAATGTCCTTTCATAGCCCCACCTCCTCATCATAGTCAAAAAAGTTCAGCACAAAAGTTCTTTAGTCACTCAGTCTCGCTTACTTTTCTAGTTTCACTCCTGATTCTCTCTGCTTTGTCATTTATATTCTGATAGTACACATTGATATTCCTTAAATGCATTATCTGCTTTATGCTTACATAAATTTATTAATGCAGATATATTCTTGCTATCTTTCCTCACCTGGTATATGATCACTCAGACTTGAGTTTAAGTCCAGCATCATTTCCTTCCAGAAATTTCTTCGAGTCCTTAGATTGGGCAAATATCCTACTGCTGGGCTCCAATAACAGGCCATGTGTCAATGGAAGCAATTATCATATTTTATTAAAATAATCTGTTCATGTGTCTGCTTCCCTAACCAGACTGTGAATTCCCTTAGGTCAGGGGACTTACTATTTTCTTTACCTTTATATCTTTGTGTCCATTAAAGGCATTCTGCAAGTATTGACACAATCTGGAAAAGGGAAAATAGAATTTCAAATCTACTTTCTTATCTTTAAAACATACTGTTCCCATTATGCTATTTTTAGTTACTGTCAGTAAGATTTATTGGATGATTTGTTAAATAACAAGAAATTATCATTGAAATAATTATAGAAATTGTCCAATGTTTTGCTGCTTGTTACACTAGCTTTTCTTCTGTTTATAAGCAACAATCAACCATTCTTTTTTTTTTCTTTAAACAATCAACCATTCTATTCAGTAGGAATTAATACATCTGAGGTGTTTGTGAATATGAACAAATATTAGGGTCTGAATCATTCATTTTCTACCCAGGCAACTTTGACAGATGTCTTATTCATCTATATAACTGATGGAACTGAAGATCTGTCTTAAGTATCAAATGAAGTAAATAATGGGAAGATTAAATAGAAACTATAAAGTTTTTCACTTACAAAAGAAGTTATTGCTATTTATATTATCTGTACTCATATCACACATATAATGATATTGAATAATGGCTTATTTCAGCTGAAGTTTGGGTATCCATTATAATACACTATTTTCTCAATAAAATAAATACTATATAAAGGAATCTTTCTAGAGCAAATCACTGTCATCTTTACAAAAGTGTTGTAAGACTCTTAAAAGGCTTTATTTTTGTTTTGTTTTGCTTTATTTTTCTTTTTGCAGGGTCAGACAGATTCTTTGTGGATATTCACTGAGAGAAAATATCCTATAGATGTAACTACCACAGCACTACATGGTTCCTTCTAGACAGTCTACATTTCCTATAAGTTATATAATATAGTCCTTTAGGGAGTAAAAAACTATGATCATGGCATCTGGTTCCATCACATCATGGCAAATAGTGGAGAAAAAGTGGAAGCAGTATCAGATTTTATTTTCTTGGGCTCCAAAATCATTTCAGAGACTGACTGCAGCCATGAAATTCAAAGATGCTTGGCTCCTTGGATGGAAAGCTATGACAAACCTAGACAGCATATTTAAAAGCAGAGACATCACTTTGCCGACAAAGGTCCCTATAGTCAAAGCTACAGTTTTTTCAGTAGTCACATATGGATGCGAGAGTTGGACCATAAAGAAAGCTGAGCACTGAAGAATTGATGCTTTTGAACTTTGAAAGTCCTTTGGACAGCAAGAAGATCAAACCAGTCAATCCTAAAGGAAATCAACCCTGAATATCCTTTGGAAGGACTGATGCTGAAGCTGAAGCTCCAGTACTTTGGCCACCTAACACAAAGAGCCGACTAATTGGAAAAGACCATAATGCTGGGAAAGATTGAGGACAGGAGGAGAAGAGGGCATCAGAAGATGAGGATAGATGGTTGGATGGCATCATTGACTCAATGGACCTGAATCTGAGCAAACTCTGGGAGATAGTGAAGGACAGGGAAGCCTGGCGTGCTGCAGTCCATGTGGTCGCAAACAGTAGGACATGATTTAGCAACTGAACAAAAACAAGGGACCGCAAATGCAAAGAACATTATGATTTTAATTGTACCAACATAAATCTAACAAACTAAAATGAACACAATAAAGATACAATGTCATCTATCATACTGAATAAATTAGTCTAAATAAATGTGATAATTAACTGACTTGAACACACATGGTAAACACTTCATGTCATTTCATTTCATTTTAAGCACACCTTAACCTTTGAGAAATTTATCTTACCCCCGCCCCCCGCCACCCTTTTATATATGTGAAAACTAATACTTAGATCTGGTAACTTGACTAAAGTCTAACAGATAGAAAACAGTGGTGGTGCCAGGATTTGATTCTGTCTCCAGAGTCTTTGCTCTCAAAGTCTCTGTTTTTTGTTTCTATTAGATTACAAGTTCAAATTCCCTCAATGATTTGTACATTTCTTTACTGGATGTGAGGGTTAAGGAGAGGGTTTATTCTTAATCATCTATTAAAGTGACTAAATTACTTTCTTTAGGGCAGCTTGCTGACATTTTGTTGACACTGAACTAAAACACATTTATTTTGCATGTGATTATTGTATTAACATGAAACTATCTGGAGACCTTAGTTTCCACTGTTCACTCACAATTTTAATGTTCATCTGCATCTCTAGCCTAAAAGATCATAAATACTGAAATCTCCTAAGCTGTATCCAGCTGAAAAATATGCACCTTTACGAGGATGATAACATTATTTAACAACACTGTATTTCCAATGATGTGTCCCATGAGACTATAAATTTAAGCCCTATACTGTACTGGAGGCATAATATTGTAAAAGTTGTCTTCCTTAGAAGTTTCTACACAGTGTCCTTGATTTATTGACAACTTCATGAAAGAAAATTCATGCCCTGAATGAGTCGATGACTTAAACATTAACTTAAAACTGAAACATGAACAAAGTCTATGTTAAAAAAAAAACTGTGATTGTATAATTAAGTAATAATCAATAAGGAGTCTAATTCAACTAAAGACCGAAAATGGAAGTTTTGTAGGCTCTGAAAATTCTCTACTGAACCATTTAGAAATTGGAGCATAAAAATAATTTAGATCCATAGGGGAAATTCACAGAGAGAGGACAGTAGAAATAGGAAAGTCAACTCAAAGAATATTTTTCATAGTTACCATTGCACAAAATGTATGTATTTTAAAAACTGCATTATCATAATTAATCAAAACAACAGATGTGTAAATATAATCGCTTATCATTATCTGTTCTTTTTTCTAAGTATAGATTATTTCTCTTCTCTTAAAACAACATACAACTGAATACATCTGATATCAATGTATTCTTACAAAGGAATAAAAATAATAAAAATATAGGTTCCATGAGGTTTGATGACGGTGGTAGGAGAATAAGTGTCTATTCTATTTTTTTAAAGCAATTTCAAATTAGTAAAATTAATTCTATTTACAGAAAGGGGAGTGGTGATATGTCTACTGAGATGACTGTGGCCCCACAGACTATTGCTAATATTCCCCCTCAGAATTAGCCTTTGGTTTCTGGATAATGGGTGACTTACAGTAACACTTCAAATATGGGAGAACCAGAACAAACCACAGCTGAACTTGGACTCAGGCAAGCAAGAGGAGAGAGAAGGGTTTTATGAGGGGTCAGGGGAACCAAAAAACATCATTCTGTGTATTTAGCTCAAAGCACTGTGATCATTATGTGGACAGCCCATCAAAATAATTCTGATAATTGGATATTAATCAGAATTTAATATTATGATAGGGCTAATTAGCTAATTTTCAGCAAAGGAATACTATATTGACAAAAGGCATAACTCATTCAACATAGTTCATCCAGTTTCATACTTCTATTAAGAAACCGATTCTCTTTTTTTAAGAACATTTTTTTTCCTGAAGTATAAATGCTTGAGGCAACACAGCGTCCTGTTGTTTGTGGCAGGAGTCAAGAGGCCAGGATTCTACTTCTTCTTAATTAGACACTGATGCTGGAAAAGACTGAAGGCAGAAGAAGGGGGCAACAGAGGATGAGACGGTTAGATAGCATCACTGACCAATGGACATGAATTGAGCAAATTCTGGGAGATGGTGAAGGACAGGGAAGCCTGGCATGCTGCAGTCCGTGGGATTGCAAAGAGTTGGACATGACTGAGTGACTGAGCAACAGCAGCCAATAGGCTTCATGACCTTGGGCAAGCCATTTCACCTTTTGAGCCTCAGTTTACTCATTATGATGAAATGATGAACTATATAGGGTCATTTCTAACACTAATGTTGCGTCAGCCTGTATCACTGTTTCCTGCATTTGATGGTTATTTTCAAATGTAGCAAATATTATAGCAATATCTGTAATATTAAATCAGATCCAAGTTTATATCTATTACTATATATAATTAAGATTAAATAAATCAGTACAAATATTAAAAGAAATAGAAAAGTTTCATAATCCATCCAAATTCCTGAGAGTATATGATTTGAAGAGTATGGTAAACAATTCTTCTCCATTTCTATGGTTGACAGAGAACAAATATACCAAGTCCATCAGATCAGATCAGATCAGTCACTCAGTCGTGTCCGACTCTTTGTGACCCCATGAATTGCAGCACGCCAGGCCTCCCTGTCCATCACCATCTCCCGGAGTTCACTCAAACTCACATCCATCGAGTCGGTGATGCCATCCAGCCATCTCATCCTCTGTCATCCCCTTTTCCTCCTGCCCCCAATCCCTCCCAGCATCAGAATCTTTTCCAGTGAGTCAACTGTTCGCATGAGTTGGCCAAAGTACTGGAGTTTCAGCTTTAGCATCAATCCTTTCAAAAGATACCCAGGGCTGATCTCCTTCAGAATGGACTGGCTGGATCTCCTTGCAGTCCAAGGGACTCTGAAGAGTCTTCTCCAACACCACAGTTCAAAAGCATCTAGGAAGATATAAATAGGTCTACCAAAAAAATGCACTGAATTCAAGGTCATATAAGTAAGGAATGTGATTTATTTTATCAGGGGAAGTTAAACAGCCCCTTTAACTGAGAGTCAGTAATTTGGAACCTATGAGCTTTCAGCAGTATCAGAAGACACAGCTGAAGGATAGGATAGAAAAACTATCAATCTAGAATGTCTAAGACTCTCCAGAAGCCACTGGAACAGACTAGATAATGTCTTGACAAAATGGATGAGTTGGCCCTACATGTCCTATAACTGTGTGTGGGTTTGCTGAAACTGGCAGATATATAGCTTCCATCTTCTTCATCCTTTCTGTTGTTGATATGATTCCAGCTGTATGAAACTCATCCATCAATGCTTCTATATCTCCTTATATTTGCATATCTGGAATGCAGTTGTTGGGATACTAAAACCTATCAATGAAAGCTCCATGAATTTCTGTGTGCACTTGAAGTCTACTGAGATAAAATACGTCAAAGTAAATTTAAAACAGAAATTAAATCTAGTGCTTAAAACCATTACATATTACCAGGAATAAAAATGTCTTAATCCAAGACAGTACAGAGGGCATTACTTTCCAAATGAAGTCTCTTTGTTTTATGAGAAAAATAAAATAAGAAACGATTTTTTGGCTGACTCGTAAAACAGGTTTCAGTGCTAATTATATATTAGGATCTAGTTTACCCTGGCCTACAGATTTCCTTTTACTGTTGATTTCCTAATTATTCTCATTATATTTGAGGAGCTTGAGAGTACACCTGAATCAACTGAGACAAGTTAGGGTTAGAAAGAAGGGACAAGGAATAAACTCAGTGGCCAGTGAAATCTGGCAGAACACAGAGACAGGTGGGAAGGGTGGTGTATAAAATCAAGGAAGAGGTTAAAATTAATTAATTAAAGCACAGTAATTACAACTGAGTTTAGTGTAATAGAACATCAACAACTAGCATATACTAACAAGCAGTCATGTTCAGATCCTTATATTTGTAACTCACTTGATCCAAGTCAGTCCCAGAATATGGTCACTTTGGAAATGAATGTCAATAGACCATAGGTTAACATGGGTAGTTTTGAGAAAGCCAGATACTAGTAGATCATAAAGAAAGACAATCTGAACATATTATAGTGTTCTAAATCTATGACAAATTTTCTTAGGGTAGAACCTCTGCATATTTAGAGTACAATGTGAAAAAACTTAATGATCATCGATTATCCTATAATGTGCCAATACTGAAACCTATATGCAGGTCAGGAAGCAACAGTTAGAACTGGACATGGAACAGCAGACTGGTTCCAAATAGGAAAAGGAGTACATCAAGGCTGTATATTGTCACCCTGCTTATTTAACTTATATGCAGAGTACATCATGAGAAATGCTGGGCTGGATGAAGCACAAGCTGGAATCAAGATTGCCGGGAGAAATATCAATAACCTCAGATATGCAGATGACACCACCCTTATGGCAGAAAGTAAAGAGGAACTAAAGAGCCTCTTGATGAAAGTTAAAGAGGAGAGTGAAAAAGTTGGCTTAAAGCTCAACATTCAGAAAACGAAGATCATGGCATCTGGTCCCACCACTTCATGGGAAATAGATGGGGAAACAGTGGAAACAGTGTCAGACTTTATTTTCTGGGGCTCCAAAATCACTGCAGATGGTGATTGTAGCCATGAAATTAAAAGATGCTTACTCCTTGGAAGGAAAGTTATGATCAACCTAGATAGCATATTAAAAAGCAGAGATATTACTTTGCCAACAAAGGTCCGTCTAGTCAAGGCTATGGTTTTTCCAGTGGTCATGTTTGGATGTGAGAATTGGACTGTGAAGAAGGCTGAGCGCCGAAGAATTGATGCTTTTGAACTGTGGTGTTGGAGAAGACTCTTGAGAGTCCCTTGGACTGCAAGGAGATCCAACCAGTCCATCCTAAAGGAGATCAGTCTGACATTGTTTCCACTGTTTCCCCATCTATTTCCCATGAAGTGATGGGACCAGATGCCATGATCTTCATTTTCTGACTGTTAAGCTTTAAGCCAACTTTTTCACTCTCCACTTTCATCAAGAGGCTTTTTAGTTCCTCTTCACTTTCTGCCTTAAGGGTGGTGTCATCCGCATATCTGAGGTTATTGATATTTCTCCTGGCAATCTTGATTCCATCTTGTGTTTCTTCCAGTTCAGCGTTTCTCATGATGTACTCTGCATATAAGTTAAATAAGCAGGGTGATAATATACAGCCTTGACTCAGACTAGTACTATAGTATACCATCAGCTTTCCTAGGTCTCCAACTTACTAACTGCAGACGTTGGAACTTGTCAGTCTTCATACTCATGTAAGCTAATTCTTGATGGTAAATCTCTTTCTTTTTACATATTGTGCAATTGGCTCCTTTTCTCTGAAGAACTCTGACTAATAAACAGGGTGTTGAATTAACCAGAATAGATGGTCTTGTTAAATAATTGTGTGCTAATTTTGAGAAAATATAAAAGTTATAAGCAATTACTGGAAATAAAATGGGCCCTTTGGCTATGGGGGTTTCTTAGATTTTTCTATAATGTTAATGACCTTGATAGTTTTGAGGCATTCTGGTCAAGTATTAAATATATAATAGTATGTTTCCATATTGTAATTTATTTGATACATTTCTCTTGATAAGACCGGTTATGAGTTTGAGGGAGGAAGATGACAGAGGCAAAACACCATTCTCATCAAATCATTTCAAGGGCACATACTATCAACAAAATTTGACAGTTGACCTTGACCTAGATCATCTGGCTGAAGTAGTGTTTGTCACAATTCTTCACTGTAAAGTTACTCTTTCCCCTCCTTTCCATCTTTCCCTACTTCACTTTTCAGAAAGAAATCGCTTTGTGCAGCCCATACTTAATAAGTGGGGAGTTACATTCCTCCTCCTTCACGGTGGAATGTCTATACTTTGGAATTTTCTGCATGGAATGTTTGTCTCTTAGCCCTTACTTATTTAGTCATTCATTTATCCCAGTATGAGCACACAGATATTTATTTTATACTTTGGGTATAAAGCCAATCATGCTTTGTTTTGCTATTTCATGAAGTTTTTGTTCTATTTGCTTTTTAACATTTTCTTAATTTTTGGTATTACCAAAATTTCCAGGCTCATCTTGAATGTTTCCTCTTCCAGTCCTAGAATCAGTCATATCACCAAAGTACTTTTAAATACTATTTTATGTGATATTAATGAGCTAATCCCAAGGGGTTTTTTTTGGCGGGGGGCGGGCGGGGGGGGAAGGACAGGGACGGAACATGGGCATGGGATTTACTGATAATACATTAATTTTCTATCATTTAAGTCTCACCTTTTCTATGTCGCTGGGTCTAGGTGATCTAACGAAAATAACTCTTAGGTAGATTTATTTTATCTGATTGGAGAATGACTCTAGTTTGCTGAGCAAAAATAATCAACTTGTGTTCTATTCATTTGCCTATATGCTTGGGCTTATTTCAATAATTTTAATTTGTTTTTATCTATATTTTCTTCTATATTTCATGCCTAGTTTTTATTGAATTGGGGGAATTTTATTTATTTCCTTTTCTCCATTCTTTAAAACTGTATTTGAAACTTTTAGTGATTACTCTGAATTCTTAACATGAATGTTCATCTTAATGCAGTCTAAAATTAGTAACTCTCCTCTTTTCCTATGTAATTAAAGAACATTAACATACTTGATCACTTAAGTTTGATCACCTTTGTACTGTCTATATCATATTGTCTTATATTAAATTTTACTCACTTGGAAATTTGGATCAGATTGACAATTTCTTGTTCTTTTAAAAATTGTATTTATACCAGTGGTAACCACCTTGACAACAACAACCACAAGTACTCTATTTAAACCATTATTTCAGAAGCCAGTGTAAGTTGGCGAGGAAGGACAAAAATTTAAAGCACACACACATATCATGAATATGAAAAAGCAAGCTCATCCAAAAGACGGAATCAGTTTTAAAAATCATTTATCATATTACTAAAAGTGAAATAAGAATTTGTTTCCCTAAATGTAGTAATCAAAACTTGTCCATTCTACCTTTCTTTATTCTAGTATCCATCATTCTGCTAAAGAAATGAATAGATGTGGTTCTTATTTTTTGTTTGAATGGACGATGTAGCTAAACTGGGTTTCAAGAGGACTTAAACTACTTCTACAGAACTTGAAGACGTTCAGTTGTGAAACGTGGAAAATGTGCACCTTTGGCAGAGGCAAATTTGAAAATTTTCCCTTTCAACTGACACAGGTGCCTGACAGCTTATTATCAACTCTTTAGAAACAATAAGAGGAATGTGAGAAAAATAAAACTACGAGATGAAGAAAATGCATGAGAATTACATGGGCTACCAACTAGCTTTAAATTTTCAGCTTAGCAAAAAACTTGGTTATTGACTAATGTTAGCAGAAATTAAAAACATATTTGAAGACTCAAGTCAGGAAGCTAAATGTTATAATATTCATGTGGCAGGTAAGCAGTGCTGCCTGGTGGAATAGGAGAGCCATCTCAAGAGAGACAATTGGGTTTATTCGGAGGTACAAAATCCAATTGCAGAGATTTTAAAAGAAGGAAATAGAATTGAAAAATTCTCCTGACAATTTTTTACTGGCCACTAATTTGCATCTCATATTGGAAAAGCTTAACTTCCTAAATAAGTTAGAAAATTAATACTTTAAATATAGCAAAAACAAACAATAAAACTTTAACAATACCTTTTGTGATAGACAGATTTTAAAGGAACACCCAGGATTCCCAGCTCCCTATAAACACACCTCTCCTAATCCCACCCCTCTGTGTCTGAGCAACACTTTTGAATTGTTTGTAACTAAAGGGATGCAAAAAGGTGAAAGGATATATGTGATTAAGTGTATGAGATTTCATGAGTGTTACATTCATCTTGCCAGTGTTTCCTTCTCCTTTGGAGAAGTAAGTTGCCCTAAATCATACAACTGAAGGAAATAAAATCTCTCAACACCTTGGGACAACTTGGAAGCAGATTTGTCCCCACGAGCCTTCAGATGAGAACCCAGCCCAAGTAAACACCTTGACTGTAGTCTTATAGAGGATTCCACTAAGCCATGCCTGGGCTCCTGGATCATACCACTTCAAGGCTATGTGATTTTATTTTATTATTTTTAAAATATTTTGACCATGCTATGCAGCACATGGGATCTTCATCCCCTGAGCAGGAATAGAACCTCTGTCTTCTGCACTGGAAGCATGAAATCTTAACCACTGGACTGTCAGGCAAGTCCCAAACATGCCTGGTCTCCTGACCCATGAAAACTGTAAGGTAATAAGTATGAGTTGTTTAAAACTGCTATTTTATAGTAATTTTGTTATTTAGCAATAAAAAACTAACACTCCTATTTATGTCAAATCATTAATTTGTTTATTCAATAAATATGTGCCCAGGTACTGTGCTGGGAGTTGGATCCAGTGCTAAACCAAGTTTTTAAGGACAGATGAGTCAGATATTCACTATTTTGTGCATGAATTTGGAGAAAATACAGGATCCTGCTAGAGCCACAGAAGGCTTTCTGGAAGAAATGGTATCTAATATGAAATTTAAAATATGAATATCAATTTTATAGGTGAAAAGAAGAATATTTCAGAAAGAGACAAGTCATGCAATGCTCAGGATGAAACTAGATTGATTTAGTAGCTTAGAACTATGGGTGTGTGTTTTTTAGAGGTGGGAGGTAGCAAAAGATTAGGCTGAAAAAGCATGTAGGTTTATGCAGATTTGTTTTTATAAATTATCTTACAGAGTTTGGCCTGTGTCCTAGTAAGCTAATGTTTTCCTTTAGATATATATGTCAAATGGTATTTTATCTTCATTTATTAAAGATTTTGTATCATGGAAAACAGCAGTGTTTTTGTTTTTTTTTTTATCATTCTGGTCTCAGTTCATCCCTTCTCCAACTTCCTTATATGAAGTAACTATGATAATTTGCTGGAGTGAATGGCAACAATAGCATTGCAGAACTTGCCTCTAATATCATGGTTGTTAGTCATGCAAACTGCAATATTAAGAACTCCAGAGAATTTTAGTTGTATACAGCAATGTTTCTCAAACACCAATATGCATAAGAACTACCCAGGGAATATTTTTTAAATGCAGGTTCCAATTCAGTAAGTCTGGAAAAGGCCTTCTGAATTTATAACAGGGTCTAACGTGATGCTGATGTCTCAAGAGCACCCTTGCAATAGCACAGAATGTCAGTCACAATGTGCCTAGAGTCCTCTGCAGTTGGTTAGTAGGATGGCTCACCATTAGAGTATCTGGGGAAGCATTAATTTGACAAATCTCAGGTGTAGTCACAGAAATGTATTAAGACTCAATAAAGTATGGCCAGAGATTTTTAAAATATGAAGGAATGCTTTTGAACCATTTTAAATAAAAATAGTTTCAGTGCACCCATATTCAGTTCCTTAGATTGTATACTGCTGCTGCTGCTGCTGCTAAGTCGCTTCAGTCGTGTCCGACTTTGTGCGACCCCATAGATGGCAGCCCACCAGGCTCCCCTGTCCCTGGGCTTCTCCAGGCAAGAACACTGGAGTGGGTTGCCATTTCCTTCTCCAAAGCATGAAAGTGAAAGTGAAAGTAAAAAGTGAAAGTGAAGTCGCTCAGTCGCATCCGACACTTAGCGACCCCATGGACTGCAGCCCACCAGGCTCCTCCGTCCGTGGGATTTTCCAGGCAAGAGTACTGGAGTGGGGTGCCACCGCCTTCTCCCAGATTGTATACTACATTATATTATATACTCCATGATTAACATGGAGTTCAGTACTTTGTGAGTATCAGTATTCAGTTTGATATTGGGCCTCTATCATCTCTTAAATCCCAGGCAGAACCCTAAGATGAGAAAAATAAGTTAAAGTTAAATTTGTGAATATATAGAAAGGAAAGGTTATCCCTGGAAATGAAGAAGAAAAATGTAGATCCCTAGTCCCCTCCCTATATAAAACTAAAGGCCTGAGTCTTCTGCAATTGCTTCCTCCCTACTCCTGGCCCAAGTGACCTGGGCTCTCAGTTCCAGCCAGCCCTCACAACTACCAGATAGCCCCCACACTCCCAAGGTCACTCTCCAGATTCACTTTTTCATTATTTCACAGCGTTATTCTCTATCAAGGTTATCTTGATGAAAAAAATCAAAATGAAAATACGTCTCAACAAATCACTATAATAACTCTTGGTTTCATTAGGAAGCAGAATTGGAGGCGGAAATTTATTGGGAAGTGCTATTGAAATCAACATCTTTGGAAATGTGGAGTAGGCTGTGATACAGTCCCCAAAAGGCCTCAGCTAATGCCATGTGAAGCTCTGGAGCTGGGATGGTACTGAAAAGTTGTTTCAAATTGAAGCAATGAACCAGCTTGTAAAATCCCCTCATACAACAGTGATTGTATTCAGATGGGAAGGGGGACATATTAGATGAGGCACATCTCTTGAGCCAAGAGTAAACATCAGGAGAGGCTAATCAGCCGCCAGCAGCAAAATACACAGCAGCTGGGGAAATAAGTCTTTTCATCTTGAAGGAGGGTTAGCTATACTTCACAATGGAGTATCCACTATGACCCTTTCCATAAAAAAATTTGTATGTTAAGAGCCTTAAATGACTTAATACAAGAATGCAAAAAGATCTCCTGGAGAAGGGAAAGGCTACCCACTCCCGTATTTTGGCCTGGAGAATTCCATGAACTATATAGTCCTTGGGGTCACAAAGAGTCAGACACCAATGAGCAACTATTACTTTCACTTTATAAGGGAAAAGAATCTGAAAAAATATACGTATATAAGTAAATAACTTTGCTGAAACAAATATAACACTGTAAATCAAATATATTTCAATAAAAAATGTAAAAAAGCAATGAAGCCATTTCCTATGGAGTATGGGATGTGAGAGTCTCTCAAACTATCCAGGGAAGTACTTCTGAACCCACATTGATGATGGACCATGGTTTTGATTTTTGTCTTTTTCTATCATTTCAAATCTTTCATGAACAGATACATGATTTTATCACACATGACCAGTACATAACCTGCACCAAGAGAGTTGAACATTTCCAATATACCTTATATAGTATATGTCCACTGATTACAAGCTTAAGTGTTGTAGCAACATTAACCCATTATAAGTATTTGTAAAAGTTTACTCTCAACTTCTGTACTTATCAAGGATGGCTCACTGAGGGGTAATGGAAATTGTCTGCTATTCAGACTCACACTGTGGTTTGTGAAACCTAGTTTTAAGCAGTCATATGGTTCCCATCTTTCAAGAAATTAAAAAAAAAAACAATCTAAAGAACAGACAAAACACCAACAATAAAATGTATAGCAATAATACTGTAATTACTGCTTTGAGTAGGAAAATAGATACATAAGATTTTTCTCACTTCTTACCTCAGTTTTAAGGCTCAATGAACTGAAACACATCTGTTTTAAGTCCAAGCCTTTTTCTAGGTTATTTTAACTTCGGCCTCTATCAGGAAAGGACATTTGTAGTCAGTGCCCCTGTTTCATGAAGGCGATATTCCTTTAGCTGCTTTTTAAACTTTATAACATCCTTCATACTTAGGGGACATTTTTAGACCCACACTGTGCTCTTTCTGAATCAAACACCCTGAGAAAAGGTCTCTTTTCAAAGGCTACTCCTGATAAATTTCAGACAGCTTCCTGTCAAAGGGTATCATTTTAAAGTTTAAGCTGCTGCAAGTTCAAAAAGGTGTGAAAAAAATTGCTAGCCAGGTCCCTTACATGTGTGATGCAGTTCTTATATGTCTTCTGAATACCATAACTGCTTTGACAATCTACTTGGAGTTGAGATGAGTAGCAACATTGTTCTAACTTACAGGGAAGCAGCTGCCCATTGCCGGAAGAATTTCTTGTAATTTCTTGTTTCTGCAGTTGGATTCCAAAAAATAACATGCTTTTTAATAGGCATTCTTCATTTGCCTGCTATCCGCGAAGAAAACACAATTTAATTTCCACTTTGAACTCTAATCATCAGACTATCAAAACAGAGCCTCTGAGATTAACTAATTGACTTTGGAAACATAGAGCTTTCTGGATTAGGGAACGTGATTTCTGGAAATTCCTTACATGTCAAAACTCTACTCTAAACCATGGAGAAGAGCTTCTGACGGAAAATACCTTTCCCCTAATGCCAAACAGGGCTCAGCTAAACTGGGAATGAGCAGCAGAGGGCTGTACTACATATGTAAGGTGGTTGAATATATTCTTATTCCATGAAGTAGTGATCATTATCATGGCTTCTTATATATTTTAATAGAGTGGAAATTGATCTTGAAAAAAACAAAGGATGTTACAAATCAACTAAATGCATCATCATAATCACCATTATTGTACAAGTTCTTACCATGTGCCAGTTACTATTCAAAATACTCATCTAATCTTCCTAATAAATCTATGACATAAGTATATTCAGGCAAGTTTTCGTATACATATATCATAAATTCACATATTTCTATTACATTAGAATGACTATTACTGAGAATTGTATTGATTTCACATTAAAAAACCAACTTCTTAAATAATTAAGTTATTCAGCATTAAAATAAGAACCATCTCAAACTTAGGGAACTTGAAAGAAAGATGACAGTCGTTTAAGCCCACGCTGCAACGTAAGATGTACTTATGGTGTTTGCTTTGAACTTCAGCACCAGCCAGATAGTAATGTATGATGAATTTTGTTTAAATCCTGCACATACAGTCATGGACTTTCTAAAGAAAAACATCATTTAGCTGTATGCTGGGAGCTTCTCACTATAACTCTTAGGTGTGCTTGGAAATAATTAGCAAACCAATATGATAAATATGACTTTTGAAGTTGATTAAAGAAATATTCCCTTATACTTCCAGAAAATGTAACCATTCTAAAAAATTAATGATATATTACTGATAGAGGTTTGCTCATTCTAAATATATACCAAGGTAAAAATTATTTCTGTACTGAAGCACAGAAGAGAGAATATAATGACCGTTTTTCGACCTCTCCCTTCATTCTTTCTTTGGTTGGTCTCATTTTCTTCTGTCTTATATCTAAGTACTTCTCAATAAATCTACCCCTAAGAATTCAATTTGAGGTTTAAGAGAGATGTGTACAGTTTTATTCTATAGTGATCCAAAAATAGGCAAGGTAGATCTTCCTTTTCAATCTACTAATTTTTTTTCCCCCCAGACTTCAGGGGTCAGAGTATTTCTAGAATCACACGCAACTGCTGAAATTCTGATAAAGAATTTATCAGAATTCTGAACTGGCTTCCAGAATCATCTGAAGAAGGAAGTGTCCTAATGTGCTTCCCTAAAGCTACTAAAACTAACTGATGGAGCAGCTTCAGATTTAAGAGTTAATCAAACTGGAGCACCATCCGCTGGAAGGTGATTGAGGCTGGTATGAGTGCACTAAATTCTCTAATGGTGAAATATGAGGATGAAAAATCAAATTGCTTCTATATTTAATGCAAAGATTTCACCTGACACTCCTACTCATCTTCAAAAATGTGCAATAGAAATGCGGAAAAAGCAGTGATTTTTCAGGCTGAAACCATCTTAAAGAATGGATTTATCTGGCACATGTTAATTGTGCCAACAGGGGCTCTAATGGCTAAATGGATTCAATGACTTAATTATAATTTGCTTCCTTGATTGTTCAATCAATGGAGGCATATTAGTCTCTGGGTTAGCCAATAATATTCAGGGTACTCTGTTACACAGGAAAGCTAAGAAAATGGATCTATAGTATCATTATTGTTAGACACTAAATTACAAGGTGTATCTGTAAAGTGCAAGAGGAGAACAGATACAGAAGAGGGATTGTAGCACTAATGATAAATTCACTGAGGAATTAATATTGGGTTTATTCCTTAGAGGCAGGATTCTATTAAACAAGGGTAAAGAGAGAAAAGTACAACAACATTGAACAAGTTGTCATATTTGATAAGTGAGACAAAATCTAAGTAAACCTCTCTTCTGATTCCAAAATCTATAATCTGTCCAACAATTCATGAATTTGAGAGGTATGCTCCCTCTAGTTGAAAAATATGGCAGATAGAGTTAACTGAAGTCTGGACATATCATGATGTCCATTTGAGACCTTTTAGAACACTTTGCTCAAACTACCACACAATTGAACTCATCTCACATGCTAGTAAAGTAATGCTCAAAATTCTCCAAGCCAGGCATTAACAATACGTGAACCATGATCTTCCAGATGTTCAAGCTGGTTTTAGAAAAGGCAGAGGAACCAGAGATCAAATTGCCAACATTTGCTGGATCATCAAAAAAGCAAGAGTTCCAGAAAAACATCTATTACTGCTTTATTGACTATGCCAAAGCTTTTAACTGTATGGATCACAATAAACTGTGGAAAATTCGGAAAGAGATGGGAATACCAGACCACCTGACCTGCCTCTTGAGAAACGTGTATGCAGGTCAGAAAACAATAGTTAGAACTGGACATGGAACAACAGACTGGTCCCAAATAGGAAAAGGAGTACGTCAAGGCTGTATATCGTCACCCTGCTAATTTAACTTCTATGCAGACTATATCATGAGAAACGCTGGGCTGGAAGAAGCACAAGCTGGAATCAAGATTGCCGGGAGAAATATCAATAACCTCAGATATGTAGATGACACAACCCGTATGGCAAAAGTAAAGAACTAAAGAGCCTCTTGATGAAAGTGAAAGAGGAGAGTGAAAAAGTTGGCTTAAAGCTGAACATTCAGAAAATGAAGATCATGGCATCTGATCCCATCATTTAATGGCAAATAGATGGGGAAACAGTGGAAACAGTGGCTGACTTTATTTTTCTGGGCTCCAAAATCACTGCAGATGGTAAGTGCAGTCACGAAATTAAAAGATGCTTACTCTTTGGAAGGAAAGTTATGACCAACCTAGATAGCATATTCAAAAGCAGAGACATTACTTTGTCAACAAAGGTCCATCTAGTCAAGATTATGGTTTTTGCAGTAGTCATGTATGGATGTGAGAGTTGGACTATAAAGAAAGCTGAGTGCAGAAGAATTGATGCTTTTGAACTGTGGTATTGGAGAAGACTCTTGAGAGTCCCTTGGACTGCAAGGAGATCCAACCAGTCCATCCTAAAGGAGATCAGTCCCTAGTGTTTATTGGAAGGACTGATGTTGAAGCTGAAACTCCAATACTTTGGCCACCTGATGCAAAGAGCTGACTCATTTGAAAAGACCCTGATGCTGGGAAAGATTGAAGGCAGGAGGAGAAAGGGACAACAGAGAATGAGATGGTTGGATGACTCAATGGACATGAGTTTGGGTGAACTCCGGGAGTTGGTGATGGACAGGAAGGCCTGGCGTGCTGCGGTTCATGGGGTCACAAAGAGTTGGACACTACTGAGTGCTGAACTGAATTGAGAACACTTTCTCTAAACATTTACATGGTTATACAAAATACAGTGAAGGACAAGGAAGCCTGGTGTGCTGCAGTTCACAGGATCGCAAAGAGTCAGACATGACTCAGCAACTGAACAACAACAAACATACTTGTATGAATGCATGTGTGTGTATGTACATATAGATATACACATGAATATACTCCTGAACATACCCAAATATTAACAGTTCTTAGAGTGTAACCAATAAAATCAAAGTACATGAAAGTCCATAGAGCATGATTGCATTAATACAAAATTATTTATATAAACACAAAAATACATGTTTGTATAAATATAAACATATTTCTGTAAAGATACAAAAAAAAAAACAAAACCCTGAAAACCAAAACCCTAGTAACAGCCATTATCTTTGGAGAGAGAAACTGGTAAGCATATTGAATAGAAAGATAGATTTTCAATTTTATACTGCACTAGTTGATTTTGTTGACATGTTCACATTTTGCTTTTATACTTAAAAATCTAGTTTACACCTAGATACTAACATTGTCACAACAAGAAAGACATTCAAAAATATGTAGAATGTGAATGCCACATGATACATATTTCCTGTGTCTTTTGAAAATGATCCAGTCATAAGAGCTCTAAAATGATCTAATTGCGAGTCTTCTTCATCATCTCTAATTCCTCCTTCTCTGTGAACATTTGCCACATGGCTGTGACTGATGGTAATGTGACTTCGAGACTTCAGCAGAAAGGAACTATTTCCATTTGCTTTCTCTTATGATTATGAGCTCATGGAGAGATACAAAGTGCAAAATGAAGGGGATATATTCTGTTTGACAGCAGTTAGTAACAATAAGCTGTCATCCTTTAAAAGGAATACAGTAAATATTTCTTTAAAGTAGCTTCTCTAATAAGTCACAGTAATGGAAAGCAACATGATGCCTCAACTTTTTGCTACCCTTCAACTCGGTGACAAGGAATCTGACAAAAAGAAGCCTCTCACACTAGCCCAGAAAATTAAAGAAATTGTTCCTTGATTTCTTCTATTCCATTCTACAAAAGACTTTAACTCTGACTATTCTGTTGATATATATCATCTGTAGCCCATTCAATGAGCAAAGGCATTTGAATGAGTTTTCAGTTTATAAATGTTACTTTGCTTTCAAGTACCTTTTGCATCATCTTCTCATGCCATAGTATTTTCTTTGAGGTGAATATCTTGTTTGAGGTTAGAGCAAATGATAAATCTCTGGGACTGATTAGTGCCCAGAAGTTGAGACATATTTTATTAAGGCATTAAAGTCAAACTCAAAGAGAGAGATTAACAAGTTAAAAATGTGCAATTTGACCTGAGTGATGCAAATTATTTATAATAAATTTCATTGGATTTACATAAGAGAACAGTAAGAACTATTTGGAAAGGTGGTTCATTTTCTTTGTTTTCATTAAAAATAAAGTGGAAAAAAAAAAAAAAAAGAAAGGCCCATAGACATTTAACTTCCTTGTCAACTAGCAGGGATTAGAGTTACAAAAAGTATTTCATATACATATCCTGTCATTCTGATCTAAGAAAGTGTAAGAAAGTAATTTCTCTACCTCTATTGGTTGAAAAAGTCAATCCTATATAGGAGACCAGAATAATTTATTTCATTACATATACTCAATACTCTTTATATTTTACTTGTTTGGCAGGCTTCGTATTTGTCAGTTATGAGGGAAAATGGTAAAAAAAAAAAAAAAAAAGACTAAACACCGTAAGATTAAATCACTTCCATGCCAAAAAATGACCAATTGTCCTTAATAAGATAGCCAGAATTCCACTTAAAGATAAAAATGTACTAATTCTAAAAACGGGAAGTAATGGGAAGATGTAAGCCATTGAAGTTTGTTTACCAGTAATGCTGCCTCATTGAGCATCAACCCTGTGTGCTTTGAAACTAAAGTCATCAGTTCCACCATTTGTCATCTTCTTGTATTTTTTTTGTGGGGCAGATGAAGTAGAAAATAATAGCCTTATTGCTTTGCCAGACAAAGTGGACACGGTGGGCTCACGCCTCTCAAAACCGAGTGTCCTAATCTTATTGTCTTTTAATCAAGGACTCCACAATTTATAAAACCCATGTGAGTCATCTTTTTCTTCTTCTATTAAGGATTATTTTGAAGAACATAATTGAACATTAAAATAGTTAATGCATTCTAAACAATGCTGATGACTTACAATTACCCATCAAGTTAATGTTTCCACGTAGAAGGGATTACAGTATATGAAACCGTGTCAAGTTCATAAGTGTCAAAAGTAACAAATGCTTTTCAAAATCCTCTAAAAGAAAGGAATGCAGCTAAAGCTGACCAGTTTCATTCTATTAGATATATATCTGGTTTTGTACCCATTGCAGTTATAAAACATACAGAAATCCCATACTTCAAAGAGCAACATTATGTTTTCTGGGGTTTCTTCATGACATAGCTAAAAACAAAATGAGCAATCTTTTTTTTCCCCTTAGGTGAAGAATTTATTTGAGGGACTCTCAAATAATTCAAAAATAGTCAAATCAACTTTACTCACACTTTTAAAAGAAAAAAAAAAATGTCCTTTTTACAGAGTCCAGGCATAGAAAGATTTTGCTCAAAAGCAAATTATTCTTTAATGTTATAAACTGCATAGAAGAGAAGCAATAGTTTAACCCAGTACCAATTTTCTGATGCTATCTTTTGGATAAATAAGTACTACTTTCCTATTGATTTGACAGCAACTTTATACATAGATACACTAATGATAAAGACCTTAGTCTGTTAGAAAAAGTATAAGTTCAAAGGTGTGACCTTGCATCTGTAACAATCCAGCTGGAATTTTCACCAACAATAGTGAACAGTCATCCTGAGAAAGTTATTTAAAATGTTCTTTCAGATTTGAAAATAAAATGGGCAGATATATATAACAAATTTATAACACATAAAGCAATGGCAAACACTGTAGTGTCCTGCATTAAAATACAAAGATGCACCATTGATACAGTTTAATAAATGTCCCACTCTATAATGTTGGAACATGAAAAAAAAAAAAAAAAAAGTAGATCAACTAATCTATTTCATTAGTGCAGAAGGAAGAAATTCCAGGCCTAAGAGGTAATATGAGTTGTCACCTTCAGGATTTTCATTTGGTTATTATTTTTATAGAGACAATTTCTTCCTCTTTATTGATATTCTCTATTTGATGTGGCACTGACATCTTACTTTCCATTACTTCCTATTACAGTTTCTTATAGTTTTTTTTTTAATGTTGGAATTATTTAATAAAGATTTTTAAATCAATGAACATGATCATGCTTCAAGAATTGATTACAGTATTGTCTTAGAGTAAATGAAAAAATTGAAAATATCAGCAAAGACTGATATCAGCAAACACTGCAGAGATAAACTTATCAATGGCACAGAATAGAAAACCCAGAAAGAGACCCACATCAGCTCAGTTCAATTCAGTCACTCAGTCTTGTCCGACTCTTTGCGACCCCATGAACCACAGCATGCCAGGTCTCCCTGTCCATCAAAACCTCCCAGAGTTTACACAACTCAAGTCCATTGAGTTGGTGATGCCATCCAACCATCTCATCCTCTGTCATCCCCTTCTTCTCCTGCCCTCAATCTTTCCCAGTATCAGGGTCCATTCCAAGGAGTCAGTTCTTCACATCAGGTGGCCAAAGCATTGGAGTTTCAGCTTCAACATAAGTCCTTCCAATGAATACTCAGGACTGATCTCCTTTAGCAGGGACTGGTTGGATCTCCTTGCAGTCCAAGGGACTCTCAAGAGTCTTCTCCAAAACCACAGTTCAAAAGCATCAATTCTTCGGCGCTCAGCCCTCTTTACAGTCCAACTCTCACATCCATACTTGACCACTGGAAAAACCATAGCCCCGACCAGACGGACCCCTGTTGGCAAAGTAATGTCTCCGCCTCCCAATATGCTGTCTAGGTTGGTCACAACCTTCCCCCCAAGCAGCAACCATCCCTTCACCCCAAGGCCACAGTCACCATCTACAGTGATTTTGAAGCCCCAAAAAACAAAGTCTGACACTGTCTCCACTGTTTCCCCATCTATTTCCCATGAAGTGATGGGACCAGATGTTATGATCTTAGTTTTCTTTTTTTATAAATTTTATTTTTAAATTTTACAATATTGTATTGGTTTTGCCAAATATCGAAATGAATCTGCCACAGGTATACATGTGTTCCCCATCCTGAACCCTCCTCCCTCCTCCCTCCCCATACCATCCCTCTGGGTCGTGCCAGTGCACCAGCCCCAAGCATCCAGTATCGTGCATCGAACCTGGACTGGCGACTCATTTCATACAAGATAGTATACATGTTTCAATGCCATTCTCCCAAATCTTCCCACCCTCTCCCTCTCCCACAGAGTCCATAAGACTGTTCTATACATCAGTGTCTCTTTTGCTGTCTCGTACACAGGGTTATTGTTACCATCTTTCTAAATTCCATATATATGTGTTAGTATACTGTATTGGTGTTTTTCTTTCTGGCTTACTTCACTCTGTATAATAGGCTCAGTTTCATCCATCTCATTAGAACTGATTCAAATGAATTCTTTTTAATGGCTGAGTAATACTCCATTGTGTATATGTACCACAGCTTTCTTATCCATTCATCTGCTGATGGACATCTAGGTTGATTCCATGTCCTGGCTATTATAAACAGTGCTGCGATGAACATTGGGGTACACGCGTCTCTTTCCCTTCTGGTTTCCTCGTGTGTATGCCCAGCAGTGGGATTGCTGGATCATAAGGCAGTTCTATTTCCAGTTTTTTAAGGAATCTCCACACTGTTCTCCATAGTGGCTGTACTAGTTTGCATTCCCACCAACAGTGTAAAAGGGTTCCCTTTTCTCCACATCCTCTCCAGCATTTATTGCTTGTAGACTTTTGGATCGCAGCCATTCTGACTGGCATGAAATGGTACCTTATAGTGGTTTTGATTTGCATTTCTCTGATAATGAGTGATGTTGATCATCTTTCCATGTGTTTGTTAGCCATCTGTATGTCTTCTTTGGAGAAATGTCTATTTAGTTCTTTGGCCCACTTTTTGATTGGGTCATTTATTTTTCTGGAATTGAGGTGTAGGAGTTGCTTGTATATTTTTGAGATTAGTTGTTTGTCAGTTGCTTCATTTGCTATTATTTTCTCCCATTCTGAAGGCTGCCTTTTCACCTTGCAAATAGTTTCCTTTGTTGTGAGAAGCTTTTAAGGTTAATTAGGTCCCATTTGTTTATTTTTGCTTTTATTTCCAATATTCTGGGAGGTGGGGCATAGAGGATCCTGCTGTGATATATGTCGGAGAGTGTTTTGCCTATGTTCTCCTATAGGAGTTTTATAGTTTCTGGTCTTACGTTTAGATCTTTAATCCATTTTGAGTTTGTTTTTGTGTATGGTGTTAGAAAGTGTTCTAGTTTCATTCTTTTACAAGTGGTTGATCAATTTTCCCAGCATCACTTGTTAAAGAGATTGTCCTTAATCCATTGTATATTCTTGCCTCCTTTGTCAAAGATAAGGTGTCCATATGTGTGTGGATTTATCTCTGGGCTTTCTATTTTGTTCCATTGATCCATATTTCTGTCTTTGTGCCAGTACCATACTGTCTTGATGACTGTGGCTTTGTAGTAGAGCCTGAAGTCAGGTAGGTTGATTCCTCCAGTTCCATTCTTCTTTCTCAAGATAGCTTTGGCTAATCGAGGTTTTTTGTATTTCCATACAAATTGTGAAATTATTTGTTCTAGCTCTGTGAAAAATATCGTTGGTAGCTTGATAGGGATTGCATTGAATCTATAAATTGCTTTGGGTAGTATACTTATTTTCACTATATTGATTCTTCCAATCCATGAACATGGTATATTTCTCCATCTATTAGTGTCCTCTTTGATTTCTTTCACCAGTGTTTTATAGTTGTCTATATATAGGTCTTTAGTTTCTTTAGGTAGATATATTCCTAAGTATTTTATTCTTTCCGTTGCAATGGTGAATGGAATTGTTTCCTTAATTTCTCTTTCTGTTTTCTCATTATTAGTGTATAGGAATGCAAGGGATTTCTGTGTGTTGATTTTATATCCTGCAACTTTACTATAGTCATTGATTAGTTCTAGTAATTTTCTGGTGGAGTCTTTAGGGTTTTCTATGTAGAGGATCATGTCATCTGCAAATAGTGAGAGTTTTACTTCTTTTCCAATTTGGATTCCTTTTATTTCTTTTTCTGCTCTGATTGCTGTGACCAAAACTTCCAAAACTATGTTGAATAGTCATGGTGAAAGTGGGCACCCTTGTCTTGTTCCTGACTTTAGAGGAAATGCTTTCAATTTTTCACCACTGAGGATAATGTTTGCTGTGGGTTTGTCATATATAGCTTTTATTATGTTGAGGTATGTTCCTTCTATTCCTGCTTTCTGGAGAGTTTTTATCATAAATGGATATTGAATTTTGTCAAAGGCTTTCTCTGCATCTATTGAGATAATCATATGGTTTTTATTTTTCAATTTGTTAATGTGGTGTATAACATTGATTGATTTGCGGATATTGAAGAATCCTTGCATCCCTGGGATAAAGCCCACTTGGTCATGGTGTATGATCTTTTTAATGTGTTGTTGGATTCTAATTGCTAGAATGTTGTTAAGGATTTTTGCATCTATGTTCATCAGTGATATTGGCCTGTAGTTTTCTTTTTTGTGGGATCTTTGTCAGGTTTTGGTATTAGGGTGATGGTGGCCTCATAGAATGAGTTTGGAAGTTTACCTTCCTCTGCAATTTTCTGGAAGAGTTTGAGTAGGATAGGTGTTAGCTCTTCTCTAATTTTTTGGTAGAATTCAGCTGTGAAGCCGTCTGGACCTGGGCTTTTGTTTGCTGGAAAATTTTTGATTACAGTTTCAATTTCCGTGCTTGTGATGGGTCTGTTAAGAGTTTCTATTTCTTCCTGGTCGAGTTTTGGAAAGTTGTACTTTTCTAAGAATTTGTCCATTTCTTCCACGTTGTCCATTTTATTGGCATATTATTGTTGATAGTAGTCTCTTATGATCCTTTGTAGTTCTGTGTTGTCTGTTGTGATCTCTCCATTTTCATTTCTAATTTTATTGATTTGATTTTTCTTCCTTTGTTTCTTGATGAGTCTGGCTAATGGTTTGTCAATTTTATTTATCCTTTCAAAGAACCAGCTTTTGGCTTTGTTGATTTTTGCTATGGTCTCTTTTGTTTCTTTTGCATTTATTTCTGCCCTAATTTTTAAGATTTCTTTTCTTCTACTAACCCTGGGGTTCTTCATTTCTTCCTTTTCTAGTTGCTTTAGGTGTAGAGTTAGGTTATTTATTTGACTTTTTTCTTGTTTCTTGAGGTATGCCTGTATTGCTATGAACTTTTCCCTTAGGACTGCTTTTACAGTGTCCCACAGGTTTTGGGTTGTTGTGTTTTCATTTTCATTCGTTTCTATGCAAATTTTGATTTCTTTTTTGATTTCTTCTGTGATTTGTTGGTTATTCAGCAGCGTGTTGTTCAGCCTCCATATGTTGGAATTTTTAATAGCTTTTCTCCTGTAATTGAGATCTAATCTTACTGCATTATGGTCAGAAAAGATGCTTGGAATGATTTCTATTTTTTTGAATTTACCAAGGCTAGATTTATGGCCCAGGATGTGATCTATCCTGGAGAAGGTTCCATGTGCACTTGAGAAAAAGGTGAAATTCATTGTTTTGGGATGAAATGTCTTATAGATATCAATTAGGTCTAACTGGTCTATTGTATCGTTTAACGTTTGTGTTTCCTTGTTAATTTTCTACTTAGTTGATCTATCCATAGGTGTGAGTGGGGTATTAAAGTCTCCCACTATTATTGTGTTATTGTTAATTTCTCCTTTCATACTTGTTAGCATTTGTCTTACATACTGCGGTGCTCCCGTGTTGGGTGCATATATATTTATAATTGTTATATCTTCTTCTTGGATTGATCCTTTGATCATTATATAGTGACCGTCTTTGTCTCTTTTCACAGCCTTTGTTTTAAAGTCTATTTTATCTGATATGAGTATTGCTACTCCTGCTTTCTTTTGGTCCCTATTTGCATGGAAAATCTTCTTCCAGCCCTTCACTTTCAGTCTGTGTGTCCCCTGTTTTGAGGTGGGTCTCTTGTAGACAACATATGTAGGGGTCTTGTTTTTGTATCCATTCAGCCAGTCTTTGTCTTTTGGTTGGTGCATTCAACCCATTTACGTTAAAGGTAATTACTGATAAGTATGATCCCGTTGCCATTTACTTTATTGTTTTGGGTTCAAACTTATACACCATTTTTGTGTTTCCTGTCTAGAGAATATCCTTTAGTATTTGTTGGAGAGCTGGTTTGGTGGTGCTGAATTTTATAGTTCTTTGAAGTCTTTTTCTGTTAACCCGACATCTGTTTGCTCTCACAGGCAGTTTTTGTTGCCTCCTTTTCCCTTAGTTTATGGGTTCTACTCTACTGTTTCTTTGCATGTCTTCTACATTTTTTGTTGAAAACTGAAATGTTAGACATTTTAGCAAGTCTGGGTCGTGGTTATCCCAATTTATTATGGTTATTTACTTGTGCACTTATTTAGTGACTAGCTGGGTTATTCCAGTGAAGGCCATTTCCCCCAGCACAGGGGAGTTAGTATGAAACCTCTAATATTACTTTTCAGGGAATCTAGTCTTTGATATGCTCACAGTCACCCTGAGATGAAAACAGTTATACTAAAGCTCTCTTTGACTGTCTCAGTTCCCTGACCATACTCAACTGATAAACTCCACTAATTACTGATTGCTTCACTGTTTTTGAAAATCTTCTGAGGCATAAATTGCTTTACAGATGTACCCAAAAAATTCAGACTTTTTGAAGGGACAGTTCTCCAAGTTAGTATTTGAGGTTTGTCCTGATCTCTGAAGGGTTCTTCCCAAATGTCTCTTTTCCTTTTTCTCCCAGGCAAACCAACTGTCCTATATCAGTGTATTTCTCTGATATCAGCATCTTCCCAATGACTTTTCACCAAATTTTCAGTGGTTTTGAGATTGACATTAAGCTTGAACTTTATATCCTGTTGCAAAATAAGTCAGTTCCACTGGGGAGAGACTTTGAGCTAACCCTAAATCTATCTTCTCTTGTCAGGCAAAATCTCTAAGTCAAGCATCTTGTGCTGGGGGAAGGAATGATGGCTTGCTTCTGAATGACATCTTTACTTTAGAAGATAAACATTTGATAGATGAAGGGACCTCCAGGTCTCCTCATCTTTCTTTTTTCATCAGGGTATGTCCCACCCATGAGTTGGAGCCAGGGTAATTTGGGTGTAGTATTTTCAGTAAAAATAGTATTTTTGGCCAAAGATGGAGAAGCTCTATACAGTCAGAAAAAGCAAGACTGGGAGTTCACTGTGGCTCAGATCATGAACTCCTTAGTGCCAAATTCTGACTTAAATTGAAGAAAGTAGGGAAAACCACAAGACCATTCAGCTATGACCTAAATCAAATCCTTTATGATTATACAGTGGAAGTGAGAAAAAGATTCAAGGGATTAGATCTGATAGACAGAGTACCTGAAAAACTATAGACAGAGGTTCATGACATTGTATTGGAGGCAGTGATCAAGACTATCCCCAAGAAAAAGAAATGCAAAAGGCATAATGGCTGTCTGAGGAGGCCTTACAAATAGCTGTGAAAAGAAGAAAAGCAAAAGAGGAGGAGAAAAGGAAAGATATACCTAATTGAATGCAGAGTTCCAAAGAATAGCAAAGAGAGAGAAGAAAGCCTTCCTCAGTGATCAATGCAAAGAAATAGAGGGAAACAAGAATGAGAAAGACTAGAGATCTCTTCAAGAAAATTAGACATACCAAGGGAACATTTCATGCAAAGATGGGCTCAATAAAGGACAGAAATGGTATCGACCTAACAGAAGTAGAAGATATTAAGAAGAGGTGATAAGAATACACAGAAGAACTATACAAAAAGATGACCACAGTGGTGTGATCACTCACCTAGAGCCAGACATCCTGGAATGTGAAGTCAAGTGGGCCTTAGGTGATGGAATTCCAGTTGAACTATTTCAAATCCTCAAAGGTGATGCTGTGAAAGTGCTGCACTCAATATGCCAGCAAATTTGGAAAACTCAGCAGTGGCCACAGGATTGGAAAAGATAAATTTTCATTCCAACCCCAAAGAAAGACAATGCCAAAGAATGTTCAAACTACCGCACAGTTGAACTCATCTCACATGCTAGCAAAGTAATGCTCAAAATTCTCCAAGCCAGGCTTCAACAGTACGCGTACTGTGAATTTCCAGATGTTCAACTGGTTTTAAAAAAGGCAGAGGACCCAGAGATCAAATTGCCAACATCCACTGGATCATAGAAAAAGCAAGAGAATTCCAGAAAAACATCTGCTTTATTGACTATGCCAAAGCCTTTGAATGTGTGGATCACAATAAACTGTGGAAAATTCTTCAAGAGAGAGGAATACCAGACCACATTACCTGTCTCCTGAGAAATCTGTATGCAGGTCAAGAAGCAACAGCTAGAACTGGACATGGAACAAAGACTGGTTCCAAATCCGGAAAGGAGTACATCAAGGCTGTATATTGTTACACTGATTATTTAACTTATATGTAGAGTACATCATGTGAAATGCTGGGCTGGAAGGAGCACAAACTGGAATCAAGATTGCTGGGAGAAATATAAATAACCTCAGATGCGTAGATTACACCACCCTTAGGGCAGAAAGTGAAGAAGAACTAAAGAGCCTCTTGATGAAAGTGAAAGAGCAGAGTGAAAAAGTTGGCTTAAAACATTCAGAAATCTAAGATCATTGCATTTAGTCACATCACTTCATGGCAAATATATGGGGAAACAATGGAAACAGTGACAGACTTTATTTTGGGGGGCTCCAAAGTCACTGCAGATGGTGACTGCAGCCATGAAATTAAAAGACACTTGCTCCTTGGAAGAAAAGCTATTACTACCCTAGAAAGCATATTAAAAAGCAGAGACATTACTTTGCCAACAAAAATCTGTCTAGTCAAAGCTGACGTTTTTCCAGCACTCATGTATGGATGTGAGAGTTGGACTATAAAGAAAGCTGAGCTCCAAAGAATTGATGCATTTGAACTGTGTGTTGGATAAGACTCTTGAGAGTTCCTTGGACAGCAAGGAGATCCAACCAGTCAATCCTAAAGGTAATCCGTCCTGAATATCCTCTGGAAGGACTGATCCTGAGGCTGAAACTGAAATACTTTGGCCACCTGATGTGAAGAACTGGCTCCTTGGAAAAGACCCTGATGCTGGGAAAGATTGAAGGTAGGAGGAGAAGAGGAAAACAGAGGATGAGATGGTTGGGTGGCATCACCAACTCAGGTGATCTGAGCCTGAGCAAGCTCCGGGAGTTGGTGATGGACAGGGAGGTGTGGCATGCTGCAGTCCATGGGGTTGCAAAGAGTTGGGCGTGACTGAGCGACTGAACTGATTTTCAGTGGTGTCATGCCTAGTGGTAGAGCATCTCTCTCCTTTCAGTGAGAAGACAGTAGAAAAAAGGAGTCTTTACCTATCAGATGCCTTCAACTGGAATTTAGCCTCAGCAACAGATATCTTGGCAGGATGAGAAATGCAGACAGCTTGCATCTCCTGGGAAAATTGCCCTTTGAATAAAGCTGGTTGGAGAGTGAGCCCTGTGTTTTCAATTCACCAGTGTGGGCTGAGCTGGGAGAAAAAAGGCTTGGTTCAAACACTACAGATTCTCCCAGTATTTACTAATTTCAGTAGATTCTCTCAAATCTATTTTTCTCAGTGGCCTTATGATCTTATAATATTTCCAGAGATCTTAAATCATTGTTTTTTTTTTTTTCTTTCTTTCTTTCTTTTTTAGACCAGAGATCAGTTTCATGGGAGAACAGGTTTGTGGAGCTCAGTCTGGCATGATGAAAGTGGAACTCTACACACCGTCTGTTTTTAACACTTCAGAACTTTGAGTTCTGCTTAATTCATGGGGAAATAATCCATTATAAAGGTCATTTCTTCACCTAACACAGTGAAGGATTCAATATTTGCAATAGATGGAGGATTTTTTTTCTTGGCCATTGTCTGGGAGTAGCAGTTGTTTCTCTAAATAAATATACTTTCCATTTCCCGTCTTGGCTCTTGCTCAGGACACAGCTGATAAAGCAATGGAGTGATGAGGGAGCTGGTGAGAGCAAACACTCTATGCTTCCCTGTGATTCATAATTTTTTTAGTAACTAAATAAAAAGTTCCTGGAATATTTATACTTTATGCAGCAAGCACATCGAGACATGTTGTCAGTTTCCATTTTAATTACTCTTCTAATTGCTTTTCATTTTAAATCCTGTCATAAACCTACTCCATACCACCTGCTTATTCACAGTAAAATGGAAAGGGAGTGGGGAGAGAGAGAAGGAGAACAGAAATTATGGCTTAAATAAATTCATCTTAATCTTAGGCATTCAAAAATATGCACACAGAAGAACACTGCTTCTACTACTTGAGGGTATGAAGTAATGTAATCAAGAAACAGCATGCACTGTTATCTAAATCAGCTTGTGTTTTACATAAGAAATTCTAGACACTCAGGCATAAAACTTACCCAACATAAGTGTCTCTGTTATGTTCAAATAACATCGGTTCTAAGTTATTCTATAAACCACTAAAGATTTGGGGCATACTTTTTTAAAATCAGAATTTCACATAGTGTGATTTTCTGTCCACTTGTCACCTACAAGTGTTTATGTAAAGTGCCAATTCTAGTTCCTATTCAAGTCATTATCTGTAGGGGCTGAGAACATAATGATATGTTTTTAACAAGACCTCCAGGTGATTTCAGTGTACATTAAAGTTTGAGAGCTAGTCACTCTGTACTTGTATTATGTGAGGGTTTCACTGACATGCTTTGCTTAAGGAGATGATGCTCATGATGGAAAGATGTTCAGGATGCGCATCAGGAAGAGGCTGCTCTGCCATACAGAAGCTGATGATGGCTGAGTGACTTGTTCATTCTGACCACCGATATCTTTATTTATACAACTGTGATAATATTTCAGTTTGCTTCTTAGGGCTGACATGAATATCAAATGAGATCAATCAACCCAACAAAAACAATTTGCAAAATGAGACACCTTTTACAAACAGTGAATCTTAGATAAAAAAATTTTGTTTTACCTTCACAAAGACTAAGATATATTTTACAACTATACTGGTACAGACAGTAAGAAAAAAAATGGAAAATTGTAATTCCGGAATACAACAAAGTAGGCATGAAAACCTGCTTTCAGTTTATTTCAATAAGTGACTCAGAAACTAGAAAATGTGATACACACATCAAAATACATCCAAAGTTTACATCCTGATGGTCACCTTAAATAAATGTAGTGAGTCACAATAAGTTACTGCTGACTTGCAATGATTGATAATGAGGATATTAATTATATTCTTGAATTGTGGCACCTATGTTTAGTGACCAAAAAACCATAATGATTGTCACATCAGCAATATTTATTGAAGTGACACTAAAGACACAATATATGTATTTACTCTTCACCTACTAGATTTAAGACTTTGATTAGATCATGTGATGATACATGCAGGACATCCTGGAATTATTGCATATCAAAAGGACAACTCTGCTGACAGCTTTCCCTTGAAACATCTGCAAGTCACCAAATTCCAGAGAGCATATGTCTGGAAATGGTATCAATGACATACTGTTAATGGGTGAATCACTTATCTGCAAAAAGTCCCCCACCTCAGTTGCCATTAGAGGTCACTGGTTATTTTTATTCAGGAGAAAGGAACATTTACATTAGCTACAGTTTTTCCTGTACAATGCCTAAAGTCTATGTTAAGGACAATCAATCAGAAATTTACAGGGAAACCACCATGATGACCATCACTGTGTGGAGAAAGAGAAGGCTGATGCATATCCCTAGTAATACAAATAGGACAACTGTCAAATTTCAGGCAACCAGAATCCTGTTTCTTCTATAAAATTCTAGCTTAGAAAGAGACCACTGAAATTATCTACCTAAAAGAGACAAACACAAATATTTTCAAGATAATCAGCTGAGCTAAGTAAATAGAGACCTATGGCTGCCACATAGAGATATTTGGATTCACGTACTAGAAAGAGAGGGGCTTCCCAGGTGTCTCAGTGGTGAAGAATCCACCTGCTAATGCAGGAGCTTCAGGAGAAGTGGATTTGATCCCTGGGTCGGGAAGATCCCATGGGGGAGGAAATGGCAACCCACTCCAGTATTCCTGGGATAAGCCAATGGATAGAGAAGCCTGGTGGGCTACAGTTTATGGGGTCACAAAGGGTCAGACAGGGCTGAGCAACTGAGCACCTACACACTCGAAAGACAGAGACCACTGTTCTGTGAACTCTGATTCACCCGATCCTCTTGTTTCTAAATGATTTCTGAAAGAAACTGAGAATGATAAAGATCATGCAGCTTTTAATATCAAGGCCCATGTTACAACTCAATTCTACTAATATATTCAATTTGGGTTTGATTTATAATCAAAGCTAGGGACATTTTAACATGTGTGAAATAATTTATGTATTTCCTAAGCTCAAATTTGCAAGAAAGAAGATTTATACATTTTATTTTAAACTATCAATTTATGACTTTTCATTTAGTAATCTTGGCAGAATAATTATTATAGTTTTTTAAATGCTTGATTTACACAACTAATTTATACTTTATTTTTTCTTATTTTCTCAACTGTGCTTATCATGACATGCTATACTTTGTTCCTATATGTACTGTACACTCCCTTTCAATAAGAAGTATATATCTACATACTTGTACAGACACTTCAATTGTTTTCTGATACATCTACAGACTAGGTGGCCAATGGATAAATTTTACATATGGCCTAATTCTCTAAAAAGTTAGTCAGTGAAATTGTTTCTTCAGTAACATGGTACATAATGGATTATTAACCAACTAAATTGCGGGATTTTATTTAAATGAATTCTTGAACTACAACTAGGATTCCAGATGGCTGGTATATTTAATAGGCAATGTGGGAAAATGTAGAAGGAGAGCTGCCTCAAAAATTATTAAATAAGTGTTAAAACTTTTGGACATACTGGCGATACTACTCAAACACTGCAAAATGCTTTTTACATTAAGTACCACTAATAAACAGGTGAACTCATAAGCACAAGTTCTCACCTTTAAATAGGGGACAGAATACATATAAAATCAAGGTCCTAAATAAATTATAAATTTATAACCAGATGTTGTAAGGGTATATAAAAAAAAATACGCTCTCTAAAACTAATAGCCAGCTCATTAAGGACACAGTCACCTTCAGTTTTTCTAATAGTTACATTGTAAATGAACACCATAGAAAATAGATATTATGGAGAAAATGGCCACAAGTTAATAGAGGGAAAATAAAGGAAAGGAAAATGGACAATTTGAGAACTTATCCTCAATGCCTTTGGTCTATGTATTAGGTCCTAAAAGAAAAAAAAAAACTGCATTTTATTAAACCATGATGGAAGCCAGTATTTTATTTTTATAAAACATAAAGGTTAAAGTATCTTCTTTCAGAAATACTTAAGTGCAGTTAATATTTATCCCCTAATGGTATAAAACATTTATATTTAGAGGGCATATGCCAAAATCATTGCAGATGGTGACTGCAGCCATGAAATTAAAAGATGCTTGCTCCTTGGAAGAAAAGTTATGGCCAACCTAGATAGCATATTAAAAAGCAGACACATTACTTTGCCAACAAAGGTACATCTAGTCAAAGCTATGGTTTTCCCAGTAGTCATGTATGGATGTGAGAGTTGGACTATAAAGAAAGCTGAGCACAGAAGAATTGATGCTTTTGAACTGTGGTGTTGGAGAAGACTCTTGAGAGCCCCTTGCACTGCAAGGAGATCCAAAGAGTCCATCCTAAAGGAAATCAGTCCTGAATATTCATTGGAAGGAATGATGCTTAAGCTGAAACTCCAATACTTTGGCCACCTGATGGAAGAGCTGACTCATTGGAAAAGACCCTGATGCTGGAAAAGACTTAAGGTGGGAAGAGAAGGGGATGACAGATGATAAGATGGTTGGATGGCATCACCGACTTAATGGACATGAGTTTGAGTAAGCTCCAGGAGTTGGTGATGGACAGGGAGGCCTGATGCTTTAGGGCAATTTTAGTGGACTGAGAGAAAATTCAGAATTTTAGTGGACGGAGAGAAAATTCAGATTTCAAGGGTCTATTTAAAGAACAGCTGGGTAGTCAATGGTTTATCTCTGATGGCATCATCTTTGTCAAGGACTTTCAAAATATTCTCAGCATATAAAAATTCACAAACATTTGCACACATCTATTTAAGTTGTAGAATTGACTGTTCCAGATATAATTATAGCTATGTTTATTTTCATGAAATTGCTATTTTTATAGTAAACTTTAAAAATAAAATGTTACTATTAATCATAAGACATTTCTGAAACTGTCTTTGATCTTAATATTAACTTGGAAAGGCCAGTGAAGACATAAATAATGAGCTGTGCCTGTAACTATAGCAACAAAGTCAAACATGGTAACTAGAAAATGGCAGACTTCACATCTTTCTAGGCAAGAGGGCCCTGACTCTGCTCTCTCTTTACATGGTGACTACATTTACAGTTTAAAAGAAATACTTAAATATTACTAAAAGAAATATGAAAAAGAAAGTAGTTGGAATAATATTACTAATAGGACAGTATTATTTTAGACAAAATATTAGGAAATATGAGAACCAACTCACTAGAAGAAATATTATTTATGAACTTGTGTGCAGTAATAAATTTCCTAGAAAGAAACAGACCATAAACAGATAAAATACTAAAGAGAAAAACAAGACTATATTCATAGTGAATGTATGCAATATACTTTTATTAGAAACTGACAGTCATAAACTTAATCTGAATAGAAATGTAAATAACATAATGAATTGATTGGATGTGATATATACTGATATATTTATATTTATAGAATCCTATACCATAAAGAGAAAATACAATGCATTTTAAAACAAATGGAATAGAACATATGAAACATTTACAAAATTTTATTGGACACCAGGTCTTAAAAAAATTTATTTTTAATTTGTTATGTTGGACACCAATTTGCATATATTATATTTTGTGTATTTTAATAATTTATTATATACATACATTGTTAAATATGACTTCCTTGCAGCTATATGTATTTATGTGACTAAATTCTTGCTAATATAATGGAGTGGAAATGATGAGGGCAACTTCTGTAGCCCTTGTTACAAATAAGTTATTTGCCTTAGATTTTCTTTCTTTCTTCTTTTCTGTAAGCTGGATCTCACATAGGCACAAATGAGATTTCACTCTGCAGACAAGTGAGGCACCTCAGGGAGAGCAGAACAATCAAGATGGAAGAAACCAGAACACTTGAGCGACCTTGTGGAGCAGAGCTGTCCCTCTGGCCTGGAGCAAGCAGACTGCCATATAGGAGAGAAATACATTTCTATCCTATTTAAGAAGCTACTCTAGTATTTTGCTACAGAAACTTAGAATTGATGCTAAAAGCATTTTTCAGAGGATTTAAAACCACTGGAAAGATGCAGATCCTTTCCAGTTAATGCAGACATGTCTGTATAGGATCTCAATTACTTTGGTATTATAAACCATCCCACGCTAACTCACTACACGCATGTACTCTATTACCAGCAAGTTGATGTCAGAACTATCTAAATCCTTTTATCTACAGTACATTGTTCCCAATTTTCAGTTCTCCCATGATTCAAGATTGCACTCAAATATTTAATGAGAAAACTGCTGTTTTAAACAAAGGCTAACTTTTTGCATATCATAAAAATTATATATATATATATATATAAAACTGCCAAAGGGATCAAAGATTCTACAAAGTATTTAAATTAGTAGACAGTTTCACGCATTTCTACCTTAAATCAATTAAGTTTGAGAGTTTTGTTCTAAGTAGAGAGATAACAGACTGCAACTTAGGCTTATAAAATCTAGTTGTTAGATTGAAAACAGACTTGAAGAAAAGGTGTTGATTTCTGAGTGTCAACTACGTGCTTCACATTGTTCTCTTATCATATGCCTGTGTACAGCTAATAATCTCCAAGATTTTGATGTATTTAATTTGTAGTATTTCATCTTATCTTTTAAAAAATCCTTATAAAGAAATTATTATTAAATCTATTAATCGGTTGGAGATCAGAGTTGTGAAATGGCTGCTGTGGAATGTGAACAAAGATCTCTCTAATCACTGGACTGTTTTAGAAAAAGAGTAAACTTTGAGAACTAGAAATAATTTTCTAAATCCTTGAACTTTTTTCCAGTGTAAAAACTGTGACAAAGAAACCTGTCATTATTCTAGATATTGGGGTTTAGATATCCCATTGATGAGAAACTTACAATGCTTAAACAGAAAATTTAAATTTTAGTGGATTTAAATAAAATATAGACAGGTAAGCATTTATTTTGGAGAAGGAAATGGCAACCCACCCCAGTACTCTTGCCTGGAAAATTCCATGGATGGAGGAGCCTGGTAGGCTACAGTCCATGGGGTCACAAAGAGTCGGACATGACTAAGCAACCAACACACACATACACACAAGCATTTATTTCATTTAAAGGAACTTGGAAACATTACATAAATCTAAACAACAATTTATATCTTTCTGAAGTTCATCAAATATTTATAAATTTATCATTCACCAAATATTCATGGAATACTGAATTTGGCAATTAGCAATATTTAGCAATAATTTTTTATTAAATATCAGCAGACTTTATTGAACAAATTTTAATCTATTTATTAATATCTAGCTCTTTCTTTTATTCTCCACCATTGCCACATTACTTTTCTCTGACTTCTTTAAAAGAAATCTTTCTTTACAAATATAAAAGCAGAGCATTCTGGATATATTTATCAACAAATACTTGTTAAATAATGCTATCTTTCAAGAAAGTGGTGTTAGGCATATTGAGAGACAAGAAAGAAAGAAAAGGATTCATAAATCACAAGAAACTTGTTAGGTTATTTAGGAGAAAAAAAACTGATACAGCAGAAATAATACAGTGTATAAGAACTGAGAATTGAAACTGAGAAGCAGAATATGTAAAGCAAATATAAATTCAGAGAAAGAGGTGGTTAGTGATGGTGAGAAGTCTTCTGTGAACCAGAGAGGACATTAGAGAATGATTCATTGCCAACTTGTTTATTAAGCTTTTCAAATGTTTCTTTTAGAAGAGACAGCCATTATGGACATTCGTGTCTTTAAGACCAGTACTTAACATTCAAAACACGTTTCAAAACAATAAATATATAATATAAACTTAATAGGATCTATGTTTTGGACTTCTGTAGTATTTTATTGTGAATTTGAAATATTCTCCACGTAAATTCTTCTACTATTGTACTGTGTACAAGTCATAGTCAAGGTAGGAAAACAGAAACAATTATTGTTAAAACAAAATAATAAGAGAATTTTATAGAGGAAATTAGTTAGTCTGATATTAGAAAACAAAACAAAACAAGAATGCTAACATGGAAAGAAATAGTAACTGTAAGAAGTAGGTAAGAGCCCTAACTAAGGCTAGGACCAAAAGGAAGAGAGGGTTATCAGAAGTTAGCAGTTCAGAGGAATGACCCTGCAGATCTAGAACAAAGAATTTGAGGGGCAGATGCTGTAGGGTTAACATTAATCTCTGGAACCTCAAAGACCCCTGAATAGCTGGGCCCAGACCCTGAGGGAGGAAAGCCAGCTGGGATGCTGACATTGCTGCCAAGGCCACTTCTAAGAGGAGTGAAAAACCTGGGAACTAGGGGTGATTGCTACTGCACCTGGTAGAGGGCCAAGGCTGGAGCAACGCCAACAAGAACAAACAAACAGATAAAGGAAATTCCTTTCTCCCCTCTCCTGTTTTTTTGCACTTGCTCTAGTGTCCCTATGGCAGAACCTAAAGGGGAGCCAACTGGCAAAGAAAGGTGGTTGGCAGAGGACCAGCCACAGCATCAAAATACTCCATATGGAGGATGAACTCATAGCTGACAACAGTTTAATAACTAACACAATTATGTTCTAAGATGAGAACTGGACTGTAAACATTTCACAATAAACTTACCATTTTACTATGATTGAAATCCCTCCCACATGATTTTATTGTACTGCATTTAGCTTTTGTTATTGCTAAATGTGCATCTCTCAGTAGGAAAAAGAAAATTCTTGAAAGGTGAGTGAATGTAATAATATTTAATATAATCACCAACTATTTAAAGATTATCACTGAAAGGAAGAAAACATTTTACTTTCTTTAGAGTTGTGTTTAGTGAAAGCAGAATTTTCACTGGTAAATTAATACAGATGAGAAGGAATTAGGGACTACAGATCATCCATATGTGTGCTAATGAATAACCACTACATACCAAATGAGAAAGACAGAGTAAAAGAAGGCTAAATGATGATACTAACGAGCAGCAGCTGTGGAACATTCTTCATGCTTTTCCTACTTTTGTAGGTGAAGCAGAAAATCCCTGTCTGTAATTAAGGTGCTGGCTGGATTAGAGTTATTTTAAGGCTCTGCTGGGGGGAGATCTGCTTTCAAGCTCAGCCTTTAAGTTTAAGGACAGGCTCAGGTCCTTGATGGTCACTGACCAGAAACACAAACTCCTGGCTACATGGGAATCCCTTAAGGTAGCTGTGAAATAAAGAAATACATATATCTCTTCCCCCTGGTTCCTAAGACAGCATTCCTAAAACTCTTGTAAATAGAATTGTCAGGAGAATCTTTTTTTCTAACATTTAGAGTTTGAGCCCAGTTCTCAACACAGAAGACTGTAATTACTTTAGTGATAGGAGCATCTGACACCAAACTCCCAAATCCCTTGAATTTTCTGGCTGATAGAAATGTCTTTTGTTCTTATGAGATGACTCGGTAGGCTCCTAGGTGGGAGCTGGTAACCAGAAAGACCTACCCAAGATTAGAAGTTTGAGACTTTCAGCCCCACATCCCCATTCTCTGGAGAGGAAAGAAGGGCTGAAAATGGAGTTAATGCTCCATCAGGCCTACATGATGAAGCTTCCATAAAAACACCCATAGTATAAGGTTTCTGAGCTTCTGGGTGGGTGAACACACTCGTATCAAGAGTGGTACTCCACAACTCCATGGGCCCAAAGCTCTGGCACCAGGGACCCTTTCAGACCTTGCCCTATGTATCTCTTCTCTTTTGTACATCATCTGTATTCTTTATCATATCCTTTTTATAGTAAAGTGCTAAACAAGTGTTTCCTGGGTTCTATGAAATGTTATAGCAAATGATCAAATTCAAGGAAGGAATCATGAGAACCTCTGATTCACAGGCAAGTCAGACACAAATTTTGGGTAACATGGGGATCTACTACTTCAGACTAACATGTGAAATGGGTGTGGCTGAGATGGTAATGAGTCTGCCTGCCATGCGGGAGATCCCTGGGTTGGGAAGATTCCCTGGAGAAGGAAATGGCAACCCACTCCAGTATTCTTGCCTGGAAAATCCCATGGACAGAGGAGCCTGGTGGTATATATAGTCCATGGGGTCACAAAGAGTCGACATGATTAAATGACTAACAATTTCAAAAATTTGGGGTAGAGTGCAGTCTTGTAGAACTAGCTCTTAACCTATAGTGTCTGCACTAACTCTGGTTAGGGTCAGAACTGAGTTGTAGGACACACAGCTGGTATTGCAGAGAACTGCTTGGTGTAGGAAAACTCCCCATTCGTTTAGTATCAGAAATGGTATGAGGGAGGCAGTAGTGTGAGAGTAAAAAAGAAACACACAGGGAGTAATTTTCCTATACAGCAGCTCACAGCACAGAATAGGGGGAAGAGAGCCAGAGAGATCACCCAACATACATGCCACAATCTTCCTATAATCTGATCTCAGAAATGACAACCCATCACTTCTACTGCATCCTACTTGACAGAAGCAAGTCACTAAGCCTGGTTCACATTCAAAGGCATACATACACGCATAAATACCAGATGGCAGGAATCCTTGGGGACCATGAGAGAGGACCAACCCAGATGCTTAAATACTAAGACAACAGGGTGGTCTGTGTTCTGTGCTCTGAGAAAATCATACAGAAGAGTTGGCATCAAATTTCTGAAGACTTCAGAATCTACTATTCGAAATATTTTTGCAATAGACCTGTCAGTATCATATGCTTAAATAAGGTAGGCTACAAAAATGGGAGGAAACACAAGTGTATGCTTTGGAGTCATTTTCAGTTCCATAATGATTCTTCCCCTAAAGCTAGTTTCCTATAGTGATCAGCTCATTAGATCAATAATGTTATCTCTGGGATGGTAATGCTCTTTGTGCTGTGATCTCTGGGGCTTTCCCTTAAGATTCAAGTTGGCTACCACAACTTCAGGCATCATACCTTAAGTCAAGGAAGAAAGGAAAGAAAAGAGATGGGACTAGCAAGTATACTTCTCCTCTCATGAAGAGGAAACCTCAGAAGCTCTCTAGAACACTCTGCTTATATAACAGTGTTCCTCACTAGACCAAAGAGATTGAGATCACTTTGACAGGTTTAGACTGATGATGATTTATCTCTGGGATGGAAAAAAGAATGCATCTCTGTCAGTTGAAAAATCAGATCTTCACAGAAACAACAAAGAGAAAGGTTTTTCAACATGTAATGAACAATCTGCCACATTAACAATCAGGTTTCTGAATAATATCAATTGTTTATCCCTTTCTTGCATATTTTTGAATTCAAAGAAACTATTAGTATTCTAATTTATTTCTACCTTCTATTTTATCATATTCAATTATTAACTGCAGGAGGAAAAAAGTGATGCCAGATGAAGTTAGATGAATCAGGGGCCTTAAGGCAATAAAACTTAGCTTTAATTTTGGAGTTGTTAACTTACTTCTAGACAAAAATATATTAGAACAAAAAAAACACAGAGGGAATATACATGAGATGTTAGTAACAAAACTTCTTTTTATAAAGAAATCGTTAACTAGTAGAAAGCCTGTTATCAGGACTGTTACTTCTTTTTTCATTAAAAAGTTTGCACCTATTATTTTAAAGTCTGATTTAATTATAGATGGTGATGTTGCTCAGTCGCTAAGTCAAGTCCAACACTTTGTGACCCCATGGACTGCAGCATGCCAGGCTTCCCTGTACTTCTCTATCTCCCTGAGTTTACTTAAACTCAGGTCCATTGAGTCAGTGATACCATCCAAACATCTCATCCTTCTCCTCCTGCCCTCAGTCTTTCCCAGCATCAAAGTCTTTTTCAAGGAGTCAGCTCTTTGCATCAGGTGGCCAAAGTATTAGAGCTTCAGCTTTCAGCACCAGTCTTTCCAATGAATACTCAGGGTTGACTTCCTTTAGGATTGACTGGTTTGATCTCCTTGCTCTCCAAGGGACTCCCTAGAGTCTTCTCCATCACCATGATACAAAAGCATCAATTCTTTGGCACTCAGCCTTCTTTATGGTCCAACTCTCACATCCATACATGATTACTGGAAAAACCATAGCTTTGACTATATAGATCTTTGGCAGCAAAGTGATGTCTGCTTTATAATACACTGTCTAGGATTATAACTTTCTTCTAAGGAGCAAGGGTCTTTTAATTTTGTGGCTGCAGTCACTATCTGCAGATTTTTAAGCCCAAGAAAATAAAATCTGCTACTGTCTCCATTTTCTCCCTACCTACTTCCCATGAAGTGATGGGACCAGATGCTATGATCTTCATTTTTTGAATGTTGAGTTTTAAGCCAGTTTTTTCACTTTCCTCTTTTTCCCTCATCAAGAGGCTCTTTAGTTCTTCACTTTCTGCCATTAGAGTAGTATCATTTGCATATCTGAGGTTGTTAATATTTCTCCTGGCAATCTTGAATCCAGCTTGTGATTCATCCAACCTGGCATTTCACGTGATGTATTCTGCATATAAATTAAATATGGAGCGTGACAATCCACAGCCTTGACACACCCTTTTCCTAATTTTGAGCCAGTCTATTGTTTCATGTCCGGTTCTAACAGTTGCATATTGACCTACACACAAGTTTCCCAGGAGGCAGGTATGGTGGACTGGTATTCCCAACTCTTTAAAAACTTTCCAGAGTTCATTGTGATCCACACAGTCAAAGGTTTAGCATAGTCTATGAAGCAGAAATAGATATTTTTATGGATATCCCTAACTTTCTCTATGATCCAACGGATACTGGCAATTGGATCTTTGCTTCCTCTGCCTTTTCTAAATCCAGCCTGTACATCTAGAAGTTCTAAGTTCATAGGCTTTTGATGTCTAGCTTGAAAGATTTTGAGCATTTCTTTGCTAGCAAGTGAAATGAGTGCAATTGTCCAGTAGTTTGAACATTCTTTGGCATTGTCTTTCTTTGGAACTGGAATGAAAACTGAATTTTTCTAGTCCTGTGACCATTCTGGCATGTTGACTACTGCACTTTAGCAGCAGCATCTTTTTGGAACTGAAATAGTTCAGCTGGCGTTCCATCATATCTTCTAGCTTTGTTTATTGTAATGCTTCCTGAGGCCCACTTGACTCACACTCCAGGATGTCTGGCTCTAGATAAGTGACTACACCATCATGGTTATCTGGGTCATTAAGACATTTTTTGTACAGTTCTCCTGTGTATTCTTGCCACCTATTCTTTACTTCCGCTTCTTTTAAGTCCTTGCTGTTTCTGTCCTTTATTATGCTCATCTTTGCATGAAATGCTCCCTTGGTATCTCCAGCTTTCTTGAAGAGATATCTAGTCTTTCACATTCTATTGTTTTCCTCTATTTCTTTGCATTGTTTACTTAAGAAGGCTGTCTTACCTCTCCTTCCTATTCTCTGGAAATCTGCATTCAGTTGGGTATATCTTTCTCTTTGCCTTTCGCTTCTTTTCTCAGCTATATATGTAAGGCCTCCTCAGACAACCATTTTGCCTTTTTATATTTCTTTTTCTTCTGGATGCTTCTGGTTACTGCCTTCTGTGCAATATTATGAACCTCTCTCCATAGTTCTTCAGGCACTCTGTCTACCATTGATAAAACGTGGTCCTTTGGAGAAGGGGATGGCAAACCACTTTACTATCCTTGCATCAAAAACCCCATGAACAGCTGAAAAGGCAAAAATATATGACAACAGAAGATAAGCCCCCAGGTCAATAGGCGTCCAAAAGGCTACTGGGGAAGAGAGGACAAATACCTTCAGAAAGAATGAACCAGTTGGGCCAAAGCAGAAATGATGCTCAGTTATGGATGTGTCTGGAGGTGAATGTAAAGTCCGATGCTGTAAAGAACAATATTGCATAGGAATCTGGAATGTTAGGTCCATGAGTCAAGGCAAATTGGACATGGTCAAAAAGGAGATGGTAAGAGGGAACATCAACATTTTAGTGAACTAAAATGGATGGGAATGGGCAACTTTAACTCAGATGACCATTATATCTACCACTGTGGGCAAGACCCTTAGAAGGAATGGAGTAGTTCTCATAGTTAACAAAAGAGTCTGAAATACAGTGCTTTGGTACAATCTTAAACATGACAGAATGATCTCAGTTCATTTCCAAGGCAAACCACTCAATATCACAGTAATCCAAGTCTATGCCCCAACCACTATTGCCAAAGAAGCTGAACAGTTCTATGAAGATTTACAAGTCTTTCTAGAACTAACACAAAAAAAGATGTCTGTTTCATCACAGGGAATTGGAATGCAAAAGTAGGAAGTCAAGAGATACCTGGAGTAATGGGCAAGTTCGGCCTTGGAGTACAAAATGAAACAGGGCAAAGATAACAGAGTTTTGCCAAAAGAACACACTTGTCAAAGCAAACAACCTCTTCCAATAACATGAGAGATGTCTCTACACGTGGACATCACCAGATAATCAATACCAAATCAGATTGATTATATTTTTTACAGCTGAAGATGGAGAAGCTCTATATAGTCAGCAAAAACAAGACCTAAAGCTGACTGTGGCTCAGACCATGAGCTCTTTATTGCAAAAGTTAGGCTTAAATCGAAGAAAGTAGGGGAAAACACTAGATCATTCAGGTATGACTTAAATCAAATCCCTTAAGATTATACAGTGGAGGTGATAGATGATGAAACAAATATAAAATTGTTGTTACTGGTGTTGTATTAATGTGTGCTTTAAAACTTGTACATTGATGCTTAAAGCTACTTAGTCTGTAATGATAGGGAACTTAAACGTTTTAAAATTTAAAAATGGCATTGTGTAGACAGGCTATTAGAAAAGACAAATTAAAAAATGACAAAAACTACATTTAGAAACCTATAATATAATCAAGATTGTACTTCATATTTATGGTGAAAATAGAAACTTTAATAAATGGTATTAAGATATTTGGATAGGCATCATATTTTAAACAAAGATTAATATTTGCATTTGATATACTGAGGAATAAAAACAATAGAACATTATTAAACAATAAACACTAAATGGACAATAGGACAGTAGAGGAGCCAGCCTCTTTTCTTCCTCAGCCCTCTGTTGCTGATATTGTGTGACAGTCCTATGACAGGCTGTAAGTAGAGCAGGAATAAGGGCAGGAATGGACACTATACATGGGCTTCTGCTCAACAGTAGCACATCAAGAGTGGCTCCAGGGTGGCCTTGTTAGGATATTAAATCATGACTAATGATATAAGTCCACATATCAATATAATTTCTTTTATAGAGCCTTATTTCTATACCCCTTAATATTCCACCCCCATTTATCCCCAAACCAGGCCAGTAGTTTCAAATTCCTACTGATATCTTTTAATTATCTACTCTTTTGGTAAATCAAACACACACACACAAAACATGCAAAACACTTCTATTTTCATAGCAGAAATAGTCATTTACTGCCAGTGATGTGATGATACTTGACGTTAGTCACTGATTGAAAAACAATAAAGAAAGTAATTGATTAAAAAAAAAGTTCATGAGAAAACAAAATATTCTGTAGAAAATGATAATGAAAATGCAAACAGAAAACTGTGCGATTTGTAACTGAAGTAGAACTTAAGGAAATTTTTTACTTTAGATATCTATATTTTAAAGGGAAAAAGATTTATAATAAATTATCAAGATTTATAAATTAAGAAGCTAGATTAAAAATGAATTAGAATCAGAGTCAGTAGGAATTAAAAAAAAAACAAGTAGAAAAGAAGAAATCAATGAAAACAAAATACATATTAGAATTAATAAAGTCAAAATTTGGTTCTCTGGGAAGATTAATAAAATCAATTAAGCATATAGGAAGGCAGATAAAGAAATACAAAAATAACACAAAAAGCCAATAGTAGGAAAGCAGAATGTAATATTACTATAGAATCTAAAATCATTAAATGAGAATATTATAAATAGTATTATGTGAATACACTTGAAAGTTAAATGAAAAGGACAATTCTTTGAAAAATAAGTTATTAAAACTAGTGAAGAATAAAAGAGATAACCCAAAGTAGTATTCTACCAGTACAAGTAATCAAACTCATAATTAAAAATACAACCTAAATGAAAGCTCTGAAGGCAAATACTTGCTTTGGTAAATTTGTCAGACATTTAAGGAAAAAAAAAATACTATCAATCATTTAACCCCCCTTGAAAAAACAGACAAGAGCAAGAAACTTACCAACTTACTGTGTGATACCAGCACAATACTGATACAAATTCTTATCAAAACACTACCAAAAAATTACGTAACAACAGCCCTTATAAACATAGAAGCAAAATATCAGAAAATCAAACACAAATATATATAAAAGAAAAACACATTGTGATCAACTGGGAATTATTGCAGGGATGCAAAATTAGTGTAATAAGTAAAAATCAATAATGTAATTTGCCCCATTAATAGAACAAAGGATAAAGCTCATAATCAGCTTAATAGGTACAGACAAAGCCTTTGACAAAATTCAATATCCATGCACTAAAAAAGTTCTTAGCTCACTTGAAAAATAAAAGAATGTCCTTAATTTGATAGAGGGTATCTAACAACAAAAAACAAAATACCTACATCTTTATGGTGAAATATTGCATGATTACTCTGGAAGACCAGGAACTATGCAAAACTGTCCACTCCAACTTTTTATAGATATTGTACTGTAATGAATTTTGACAGTGAAATACAGCAACAATTTTGGGAAAGAATAAATCTGTTTATACCCACATACTTGCTTACATAGAAAGTCTTAAGGACTCTACCAAAATAATAAAAATCTAGACTTATTAAGTAAAATTAGCATGATTACAGATACGAAGCCAAAAAAAAAATTTATTGCATTTATTTATACAAGGCAATTAAAAATTTAAATGACACTATAAGATTATCATAAAACATGACATTTATAGGAATACATTTAACAAAAGATGACTAAGACCTAAAAAGCACAAAACATTACTGTGAGAAATTAAAGGCAATTTAATCGATACCTATTCTATGTTCGTAGATCAAAAGATTCAATATTATTAAGATGTCTATTCTCCCTAAACTGAATTACAGATTCATTGTATTACCAATCAAAATACCACCAGGAGTTTTTGCACAAATTGACAGACTGATTTGAACATTTATATGAAAATCTAAAGAACCTAAAATAATCTGAATCATTTTAAATTTTTAAATTATTTTTATTTTTAATATAAAAATGTTTATAAATATAGGATTCAAAGTGGTAAGGTAATCACCTGTGTATAAGTGGAGGACAATATATAGTGCCAGTATTTCCAAAATTGTGTTTGTGGAACACTAGCATATTGAAGATGAAGACATGAGTTTTATGATCTAATAAAGTTAGTGAAATGATGCAAACCAAAAGCTCATCTTCAAAGTTTTAACATTTTATGGGTGGAAAGTGATTCTAAAACAAGTATAGCTACTTTTACTTAATATATTGTCTCCCAAACTTTTTAAACCATAGACCATTCTCTCTAAAAATCTCGACTGTTCCATTTAACATTTTTAAGCATTTTTACCTTGTGCAGAACAGTGTGGGGAACACATACTAGGCATATTGTCCTCAGCACTCTGTAGTGGGAAAACAAAAGCAGATGTACTGACATCACAAAAGCAAACAGAAAAGTTATTTCATTATAGCAAATATAATAACTGGAAGTAAAATTGCACAGAATATTCTGTTTAGAAAACATGCCCTCCTTTACATATGGTTTTCATCTAAATGATTAAACATAATTGCCATTTCAATACTTCAGTTAACTAGAAATTCTTTTAGGTGAAAGAACTTATACCAATAATTCAGCATAACATAATTTAAGAATTTTCACTATATCACTGTTACTTCTCAAGTATTTCCTTAGTTAATTTTATGTTCATGGTTAATCATAGATTCCTTGTGGGCTAGAATATGTTTTTTCACCACTAAACATAATTAAGTGCTGCATACATATTCACCAGGAGTTTAATAAATGTTTTTAATCAATATTTCATGGAAAATATTGAGATTCAGTACCTCCAGAGTTCTTATTTTTTAAACCAGAATTTACATTAATTTGTTTACTTGTTACATAACATTCAGGTTAAAAATATATACAGAGACAGATATATATTTCAATTTCAGTTTACATTTTTGAGACTATTTTGAGCTAGTTGGTTATATTACTAGATGTTAAATTACTACTTAACAATTATCCTGATTTGTTAATTTGATTATATAGAATTTTACTTTTGGGTGCAGTATCTGCTGGTATGTTATCAACAAGATGTTTTTGTTCAGATAAATCTATTGAATTAACTATTGTCTAATAAAATGAATTATAATCTTAACTAGATGTACAGGCCCTATATAGTATATTCAAACTGTACAACATCAAATCCCTTTAAAATATACTTAAGTGATTAACAGAGATGATTTGGAATGAAAACAACAGTATACTATATTGGATCAATAAACTAGGCTTTGACTGTAAATAGTGGAAAGTATTCATGAAATAATGGAATATGTACATAAACAAGAGGAAACTGTCACTGATCAAAAATCAAAAATGTTATACAAGAAAGTGGTGAGGTTTCTGACTAACTTACAGACTGGAAAACATTCTAGTTACACAAAATCATGTTACATAAAAAGCTGTCAAAATCTATTACTGTGAAAGTACCAGATTTGTAATTATACAATCTAATACTAAACAGGAGACTGGCTAAATAAAGGATACTGGAAAAGATGCATAAGAATTTATAACAAGGACCTTGTTATAAATTTTACATTTACATATACTATTTTCAATAAAAAGATGAATACAAAAACACGTTTCTTTTTGAAAAGAGCAACTACTAAATCAAGTAATCTTGCTAGGTCTACATGAATCAACATAGTTGCATTTCTAAAGCATAATAAGTAAAAATAAACCAAGGATATGTTTATTGGAAAAGATAGGTTTATGATTTCATTATTTATGTAAATACACAAAGTACCATTCTTTTTTTCTGGAATAGTAAACTTTAGGAGAGTGAGAGAAGGGAAATATGTCATGGGAAATGAGTTTAGCTGTATCTGTAATGTCTAACTTACTGGAAAGAGATATGGGAGGGAGAGAGGGAAAGGCAGGGAGAGGGAGAGATGTAAAGCAGAAACAAGCCAACAAAAACCACCATTTGATGTCATTCACAACCAAATCTATAATCTCAATGTATATTTTTCACAGTGCCTTTGAGTATTTGGGAAAAGAGGAGGAAATGAAGAGATGAAATTCTGAAATTTATAATGGCAATCCACTTTGTGTTTAAGCATCCACCTTGTGTTTAAGTGGCTGCAAAGAAGCACGTCTCTCCACAGTGATGTTCTACCTGCCATATCAGAGCCATAGCACTAATTAAACTCAAAAGAATATACTTGGTAATGCCCTTCTGGGAATGGCACTTGAACAGCTAATTTTAGAAATTTTAAATTCTTTCCTTTACCGCATGCTGAAAGACCACTTTGAATTAATTAAATGGAAGCAGTGAAACCATATTGTATTTATGATAATTATAATACAACTCATACTTTCAGTATTCAATCACCAATAACTCTTCCTCTCCTGATCATCTTCAAAAGGAGTATAAATCAAATAAACTCTCTCAGGGACAGACTTATTTGGAGGCACCTTTTAGAACTTGAGGTGTCTGTAGCATACATTGCTGGTGACCATCCATACCTGGAAGCAGCATTTGCACTGATGGCTTCTCACTTCAAGCCCCAGTGACTATGAAAACTGTCTGGTATATGTTGTAAGTGGTCTTATTTATATTTTATAGATGAAACATTGCTAATGAGATTGGGCTGATAATTATTTTAAAGAAAAACCAAGAAAATTTGAATACTTTTAACTATGAATATTTAATATAAAATGTACGTATTTTTAAAAAGTAGCATTCTATATCTCTACACTCAAATTCAACTACTATTCCTTTTGAATCCCTCCTTCTCTCCTGGTGCACAGGCTCTTTCTCACTTCCCCATCTGAATCTCCATTGTTAAGAACAGTATTTTCACAGAACTAGAACAAATAATTTCACAATTTGTATGGAAACACAAAAGACCTCAAATAGCCAAATCACAAAGCTACAGTCATCAAGAAAGTATGGTACTAGGACAAGGAGAAATATAGATCAATGGAACAAAACAGAAAGTCCAGAGATAAATCCATGCACCTATGGACACATATTTGATAAAGGAGGCAAAAATATACAGTGGAGAAAAGAATCTCTTCAACAAGTGGTGCTGGGAAACTGGTCAACCACCTGAAAAAGAATTAAACTAGAACACTTTCTAACACCAAACACAAAAATAAACTCAAAATGGATTAAAGACCTAAATATAAGACCAGAAACTATAAAACTCTTAGAGGAAAACATAGGCAGAACACTCTCTGACATAAATCACAGCAAGAACCCTCTATGACCCACTCCCAGAGTAATGGAAATAAAAATAAACAAATGGGACCTAATTAAACTTAAAATTTTTTGCACAATTCTTTTAAGTTTAAAAGTATTATTGGTGACTGAATACTGAAAATATAAGTTGTATTATAATTATCATAGACATGGTTTCATTGCTTCAATTTAATTAATTCAAAGTGGTCTTTCAGCATGCAGGAAAGAGAAGAACTTAAAATTTCTAAAATTTGGTGTTCGAGTGCCATTCCTAGAATGGCACAGGAAACTAGAAACAAGGTGAAAAGACAGCATTCAAAACGGCAAAAAATAATAGCAAATGAAACAACTCACAAATAATTAATCTCCAAAATATACAACCAGATCATGCAGCTTAATACCAGAAAAATGAACAATCCAATCAAAAAATGGGCCAAAGAACTAAACAAAAGACGACATACAGATGGCTAATAAACACATGAAAAGATGCTCATATCATTCATTTTTAGAGAAATGCAAATCAAAACCACAATGAAGTATTATCTCACATCAGTCAGAATGGCCATCATCAAAAAATCTACAAACTATAAATTCTGGAAAGGGTGTGGAAAAAAGGGAACCCTCTTACACTGTTGGTGGGCATGCAAACTGTTACAACCAGTATGAAGATTCCCTAAAAAACTGGGAATAGAATTGCCATATGACTCAGCAATCCCACTTCTGGGCATATACTCTGAGGAAATCAGAACTGAAAGAGACACACGTACCCGTGTTCACTGCAGCACCATTTACAATAGCTAGGACATGGAAGCAACCTAGAAGTCCACTGGCAGACAAATGGATAAGGAAGTCATGGTACATATACACAATGGAACATTACTCAGCTATAAAAAGGAACACATTTGAGTCAGTCCTAATGAGGTTGATGAAACTGGAGCCTATTATACAGAGGAAAGTAAGTCAGAAAGAGAAAGACAAATACTGTATATTAACATATATATATGGAATTTAGAAAGACAGTAACAATGATCCTACCATGTAGGGCAGCAAAGGAGACACAGATGTAAAGAACAGACTTTTGGACTAAGTGGAAGAAGACAAGGATAGCACTGAAACATGTATAGTCCCATAGGTAAAACAGATGACCAGTCCAAGTTTGATGCATGAAGCAGGGCACCCAAAGCCAGTGTCTGGGACAACCCAGAGGGATAGTGTGAGGAGGGAGATGGGAGGGGAGTTCATGAAGGGGGTACACATCATGTGTACCGATTCATGTTGATGTATGGCAAAAACCATCACAGTATTGTAAAATAATTATCCTCCAATTAAAATAAGCTAATTAATTTTTTAAAAGAATGCAAATTGATTTCCTACATCCATTCTCTCCTATGTTTAATCTGAACAAGCTAGAATGTTACATGTCTCAGTATCTCTAGCATTGAGTGGTACCATACAACTAAATTTGGCTAAAGAGATAGAAATGAAAGTTAGTCTGTATCCCTGAAAAGAATGGAGATGTTTTTTTGAACCCTTTTTCCTGCTACTGGCTTAGAATGCAAAAATGACAACTAAGGCTCCAAAAACCATTTTGGATCATGACTTGACATAAAAATTCTCAAAATAGCTGAGAAGGAAATTTGGTGATTGGGTGCCACCATGATGTCACCATACCAGCCCTGGTAACCTACCTCTTTCACGTGATAGAGAAATCAACTTCTGTCTTCTTTAAACCACAATTTCTCGGTTTTATGTCACATACAGTTGAATATAATTCTACATGATATCTATTAAAAATTGTACAAAGACCATTAACATGTTGCTAATATAAACTGTTAAAGACAGCAGAATGTAACGCTTCCTTGGCTCCTTCTTCAAGTCCTATCTACTGGAAATCTGTTTAGAAGTTTCCACTGCTATGTGCTTATGATTCATCCTTCTACTCCCTTTCTCAAAACTTTATATATGTATCCTTAGCAAGTACATAGTTTTGTTCTAAGCATTTTCATTAATTTACATGAAGGATAACATGCTTTTTATGCAACTCACTTTGTTCACTCCATAATGTCTTAAAGATTTTTATGCACTGAACTATACAGCTAAATTTTATAAATGAGTAAATTTAAAATATTTATATGTATATATCACTTTTTATTCATTTATTTATCAACTAGCACATGTGTCACTTTTTCTAGTATTTTTCTACACTCTCCAGACAGAAATGGCCATCTTTGAATCTGTCTCATCTGACATATAAGTATACTCTAGAGTAGATTCCTAGTCATGTAAGTGTCGGTTGTAGGAACTGCACATTTTCAGTTCTCATAGATGTTTCAGGTACTTTCATAAATAAAGATATCAGATCAGATCAGATCAGTTGCTCAGTCGTGTCCAACTCTTTGCGACCCTATGAATCGCAGCACGCCAGGCCTCCCTGTCCATCACCAACTCCCGGAGTTCACTGAGACTTACGTCCATCGAGTCAGCGATGCCATCCAGCCATCTCATCCTCTGTCGTCCCCTTCTCCTCCTGCCCCCAGTCCCTCCCAGCATTAGAGTCTTTTCCAATGAGTCAACTCTTTGCATGAGGTGGCCAAAGTACTGGAGTTTCAGCTTCAGCATCATTTCTTCCAAAGAAATCCCAGGGCTGATCTCCTTCAGAATGGACTGGATGGATCTCCTTGCAGTCCAAGGGACTCTCAAGAGTCTTCTCCAACACCACAGTTCAAAAGCATCCATTCTTCGGTGCTCAGCATTCTTCACAGTCCAAATCTCACATCCATACATGACCACAGGAAAAACCATAGCCTTGACTAGATGAACCTTTGTTGGCAAAGTAATGTCTCTGCTTTTCAATATGCTATCTAGGTTGGTCATAACTTTCTTTCCAAGGAGTAAGCGTCTTTTAATTTCATGGCTGCAATCACCATCTGTAGTGATTTTTGAGCCTAGAAAAATAAAGTCTGACACTGTTTCCACTATTTCCCCATGTATTTCCCATGAAGTGGTGGGACCCGATGCCGTGATCTTCGTTTTCTGAATGTTGAGCTTTAAGCCAACTTTTTCACTCTCCACTTTCACTTTCATCAAGAGGTTTTTGAGTTCCTCTTCACTTTCTGCCATAAGGGTGGTGTTAACACCATTTTTACACAGCAAGTACAATCTTGATAGTCTTTACAGATTTACTGTTATGAGTGATGCCTATATAAGTCTAACTTTTATTCATATCCTTACACATTACTATAACCTATATAAAATTTTTATATAATTAGAGTAGACCTCTGTGGTTTCCTACATTATTTGCTTGGTGAGAAAGATGACAGAGAGAAATAAAAAAGATTAAGGGGAGCAACAGCCAAGAGAAACTTAAGACCAACAGAATAAAATCATCAGTATGCTGAAAACAACAACATTTTCCCTACTTTCTATTACTTAACAATTGATGGGCAGAAAAAGATAAATGGCAAAGTGAAAAAGATACAATTTTCTCTGAATAATAATTTTTTTCTGTCCCATGGCACCTTCTATTTGACATCTGCTCAAAGTCTCAGCTTTACATCCACAGATAAGCTCTATTTTTATAAATTCAGAAAATAAGGTATACTGAGATGATAAAGGCTATGGCGGGCAGGGGATCCCATGACTATAAATCTTCTATCACATCTATTCACCTTAATAAACCACCTTAGTCTTAGATATTGTGACCATGTGCCCTTAAACAGTAATATCTAAAATGATTACTTTCTTCAAGGTTACATTTTAAATGTTAATTTATGGGAAGCAAGAGCTCTGTAGAATTATCATTTGCAGTATGTCAATCTCTTACTTTGAAGTCCAGGGAAGATGTTTGTAAACAGTGAAAACTCAACTTTATTTATTTATTTTTTTGCAATCATTTTGGTTTCAAAATACATCAAAATATACCTCAGAGACAAAAGAGTCATATTATAATATTTGACATGTTCTTCAAACAGGAGTGGTTTCTTATGTTTATAAGACATTTTTGCACACCTTCCTTAGATTTTGATGACATAATTTACAATTATAATACATTTCCCCAGTATAAGGAAAGGTTCAGTTTTCATATGAAATCAACTTAAAAATACTTTCTCACTGGTTCTTCTGTTAATCAGATCAATAATAAGCAATCATTCAATAATATAACAAATTATTTCATTTATATTTGAAAATATATGTGTATCCCAAACTTAATGCATTATTTTATGACTCTTTTTAAATTTCAAAATAAATAACCAAACTAACACCACAAAGTTATTGCCATGAGATTAAAAGCCTAATATGGAACGCTAAAACGTTCTTTTATAAAAATATTTATAATTTTTCTTTAACAATACCTAGTTCAAAATTAAGTGGAATTTTTTGATAAATTTCAGAAAATATGTTTACACACTTAACAAGGTTTCCTCAACAGTCAAAAAACAAAAAAAGACTTAATATTTTACATTAGAACTTCAATATTGGTCCTATGTAAATGGAAAGTGTCTTACTGGGAGCATATGAAAAAGCTTTACTATAATATTTTAGACTTTGTGTTAAAGACAGATACAGGCATGAATTTTGAAAGAGATTCTAACAATTTATATTAAAATAATAATATAACAATAAAATTCAAAATGTAAATAATGCAAAATTCAAATTCAATACTATAATAAAATACAAACAATATGTGCATTTGAAATTAATTGCCATCCTCAAAAACTTAACCATACAAAAAAATATACTAAGTGGTGCTTTGATTAATACCATATGGAGGTAACAGTCATTTGGTGCAAATAAAACTAGTGCTTTTTGTTGTTATTGTTTTTTCTGCATTTAGACATAATATCATATATCAAATAAAAATATTAATTCAGGTTCCTATGACAAATGATAAAATGCTTAAGTGATTATTTATGTTAATCTATTTATCTAGCTTGTTTTTTGTTATGTGCTTCACCCTCATCAATAACACAGTTTGACAAGCAACCCTGTTCGGATTTGCTGGAAAGAAATTTGAGAAGCTAGTTTAATAGCAGCAGAAATAAATGTGAAGGATATTATGTCCTTTTCCAGTTCTGTGAAATCAGGCAGCCTGGTTGCATAATAAATTACATTTAAGTACAGAACATCCCCAAACATTTTTCACAGTTCCTTCTAACCTTTTCTCTGTTGGGACGCTGTTTTCACTGAGCTAAAATATTTTCTTACAAAATATCCCAAAGTAACTTTTTAAAGCTCAGTATCAGGTACCTTTGAATAGTTCTTGTTTTCAAAACAGCATATGTACAAACATTGAGTAAAATGTATGTTCAAAGTTGTTTTTTTTTTTAAATAAAAAGTTCAAAAAGAAAGTGTAATATTTAAAAATTTTTGTGTCTGTTCACTATTCAGTATCTCAGTTTCTCCTAAAGGACTATTCTGAAAATCATTTTTAGATGTAATCAAAATAACTTTGTGTGGACCTCTCAAGTCAGTACTTTGACAAGACTAGCCAAGAAATAGACATGAGCATCTACCAGTTGTCTGCTCTGTATCAGACACTCAGGAGAATATAGAGAACGAGAAGTCACTGTCCTATTACTTTTTTATTGAACATTATCTCTCCAAGCAGGTCTAGCAGATGATTGACAATTATTTGCTCGATTTGAATTATTTAAGTCTCCGAAACAACAACAATTTAGAGATTTAAGTCAGTCATATTTTTGAGCAATTTTTTCCATTTCATTTTTCAAATTTTTGACATACAATTTTTGCAGTATTGTCTTAATATACTCTATAGTAATGATGTACCCTTTTCATTCTTCAGTCATATTTACTTTTTTCCCTTTATTTTTTAAAATCTATTTTACTAAAGTGTAGCTTATCTACAATGTTGTGTTAATTTCTGCTGTACAATAAAGTGATTCAGTTATACATATACATATATACACATATATAATATACTTTTTCATATTTCTTTCCATTATAGTTTATTACAGGACATTATAGTTCCCTGTGCTACACAGTAGGACCCTGTTGTCTGTCCATTATATATATATAATGGCTTGGGGAAATAGATGGGGAAACAGTGAAAATAGTGTCAGATTTTATTTTTCTGGGCTCCAAAATCACTACAGATGGTGACTGAGGCCATGAAATTAAAAGACACTTACTCCTTGGAAGGAAAGTTATGACCAACCTAGATAGCATATTCAAAAGCAGAGACATTACTTTGCCAACAAAGGTTCGAGGCTATGGTTTTTCCTGTGGTCATGTATGGATGTGAGAGTTGGACTGTGAAGAAACCTGAGCGCCGAAGAATTGATGCTTTTGAACTGTGGTGTTGGAGAAGACTCTTGAGAGTCCCTTGGACTGCAAGGAGATCCAATCAGTCCATTCTGAAGGAGATCAGCCCTGGGATTTCTTTGGAAGAAATGATGCTAAAGCTGAAACTCCAGTACTTTGGCCATCTCATGCGAAGAGTTGACTCACTGGAAAAGACTCTAATGCTGGGAGGGACTGGGGGCAGGAGGAGAAGGGGATGACAGAGGACGAGATGGCTGGATGGCATCGCTGACTTTATGGATGTGAGTCTGACTGAACTCCGGGAGCTCGTGATGGACAGGGAGGCCTGGCATGCTGCAATTCATGGAGTCGCAAAAAGTCGGACAAGACTGAGTGACTGATCTGATCCGAAATTATCTGGCTTGCATCAACTAATCCAAAACTCCCAATCCAGGTCTCCCCATGCCCTCTTTCCCCTTGGCAACCACAAGTCTATTCTCCATATGTGTGAACCTATTTCTCTTTTATAAATAGATTCATCTGTATCATACTTTATTCCCCATATAGTTGGTATCATACAGTATTCTTCTTCCTCTTTCTGCCTTCAGTTAGTATGATAACCTCTAGGTCCATTCATGTTGCTGCACATGTATTTTGTTGTTTTTAGGACTGAGTAGTATTCCACTGTGTATACATACCACATTTTTATTCATTCATCTGCTGATAGACATTTAGGTTGTTTCAACATCTTTTCAAGGAACACAGGGATGCATGTACCTTTTCAAATTATAGTTTTCATAAGATTCTGCACAGCAAAGGAAACCATGAATAAAAAGACTACCTATGGACTGGGAGAAAATATTTGCAAATGATGCAACTGACAAGAGAATACATTTCCAAAATACACAAACCGCTCATACAACTCAATAACAAAAAACACTCAATCAAAAATGGCAGAACACCTAACAAGTCCCTTCCCCAAGGAAGATATACAAATGGCCAACAGACACATGAAAAGATGCTCAATATCCCTTATTAGTCAGATCAGATCAGTCGCTCAGTCGTGTCCGACTTTTTGTGACCCCATGAATCGCAGCATGCCAGGCCTCCCTGTCCATCACCAACTCCCAGAGTTCACTGAGACTCACGTCCATCCAGTCAGTGATGCCATCCAGCCATCTCATCCTCTGTTGTCCCCTTCTCCTCTTGCCCCCAATCCCTCCCAGCATCAGAGTCTATTCCAATGAGTCAACTGTTCGCATGAGGTGGCCAAAGTACTGGAGTTTCAGCTTTAGCATCATTCCTTCCAAAGAAATCCCAGGGCTGATCTCCTTCAGAATGGACTGGTTGGATCTCCTTGCAGTCCAAGGGACTCTCAAGAGCCTTCTCCAACACCACAGTTCAAAAGCATCAATTCTTCAGTGCTCAGCCTTCTTCACAGTCCAACTCTCACATCCATACATGACCACAGGAAAAACCATAGCCTTGACTAGACAAACCTTTGTTGGCAAAGTAATGTCTCTGCTTTTTTTTTTTTTTAATTTTATATTATTTTTAAACTTTACAATATTGTATTAGTTTTGCCAAATATCGAAATGAATCCGCCACAGGTATACCCGCGTTCCCCATCCTGAACCCTCCTCCCTCCTCCCTCCCCTACCCTCCATCTATCTAGGTCGGTCATAACTTTCCTTCCAAGGAGTAAGTGTCTTTTAATTTCATGGCTGCAATCACCATCTGCAGTGATTTTGGAGTCCAGAAAAATGAAGTCTGACACTGTTTCCACTGTTTCCCCATCTATTTCCCATGAAGTGGTGGGACCGGATGCCATGATCTTCATTTTCTGAATGTTGAGCTTTAAGCCAACTTTTTCACTCTCCACTTTCACATTCATCAAGAGGCTTTTGAGTTCCTCTTCACTTTCTGTCATAAGGGTGGTGTCATCTACGTATCTGAGGTTATTGATATTTCTCCCGGCATTCTTGATTCCAGTTTGTGTTTCTTCCAGTCCAGTGTTTCTCATGATGTACTCTACACATAAGTTAAATAAACAGGGTGACAATATACAGCCTTGATGAACTCCTTTTCCTATTTGGAACCAGTCTGTTGTTCCACGTCCAGTTCTAACTGTTGCTTCCTGACCTGCATACAAATTTCTCAAGAGGCAGATCAGGTGGTCTGGTATTCCCATCTCTTTCAGAATTTCCCACAGTTTATTGTGATCCACACAGGCATAGGCTTTGGCATAGTCAATAAAGCAGAGATAGATGTTTTTCTGGAACTCTCTTGCTTTTTCTATGATCCAGTGGATGTTGACAATTTGATCTCTGGTTCCTCTGCCTTTTCTAAAACCAGCTTGAACATCAGGAAGTTCACAGTTCACATATTGCTGAAGCCTGGCTTGGAGAATTTTGAGCATTACTTTACTAGCGTGTGAGATGAGTGCAATTGTGCGGTAGTTTGAGCATTCTTTGGCATTGCCTTTCTTTGGGATTGGAATGAAAACTGACCTTTTCCAGTCCTGTGGCCACTGCTGAGTTTTCCAAATTTGCTGGCATATTGAGTGCAGCACTTTCACAGCATCATCTTTCAGGATTTGGAATAGTTCAACTGGAATTCCATCACCTCCACTAGTTTTGTTCGTAGTGATGCTTTCTAAGGCCCACTTGACTTCACATTCCAGGATGTCTGGCTCTAGGTCAGTGATCACACCATCGTGATTATCTGGGTCGTGAAGATCTTTTTTGTACAGTTGTTCTGTGTATTCTTGCCACCTCTTCTTAATATCTTCTGCTTCTGTTAGGTCCATACCATTTCTGTCCTTTATCGAGCTCATCTTTGCATGAAATGTTCCTTTGGGATCTCTGATTTTCTTGAAGAGATCCCTAGTCTTTCCCATTCTGTTGTTTTCCTCTATTTCTTTGCATTGATCGCTGAAGAAGGCTTTCTTATCTCTTCTTGCTATTCTTTGGAACTCTGCATTCAGATGTTTATATCTTTCCTTTTCTCCTTTGTTTTTTGCTTCTCTTCTTTTCACAGCTATTTGTAAGGCCTCCCCAGACAGCCATTTTGCTTTTTTGCATTTCTTTTCCATGGGGATGGTCTTGATCCCTGTCTCCTGTACAATGTCACGAACCTCAGTCCATAGTTCATCAGGCACTCTATCTATCAGATCTAGGCCCTTAAATCTATTTCTCCCTTCCACTGTAATATCATAAGGGATTTGATTTAGGTAATACCTGAATGGTCTAGTGGTTTTCCCTACTTTCTTCAATTTAAGTCTGAATTTGGCAATAAGGAGTTCATGATCTGAGCCACAGTCAGCTCCTGGTCTTGTTTTTGCTGACTGTATAGAGCTTCTCCATCTTTGGCTGCAAAGAATATAATCAATCTGATTTCAGTGTTGACCATCTGGTGGTGTCCATGTATAGAGTCTTCCGAAACACCTGGAGTAACAGGCAAATTTGGCCTTGGAATACGGAATGAAGCAGGGCAAGGACTAATAGAGTTTTGCCAAGAAAATGCACTGGTCATAGCAAACACCCTTATTACTAGAGATATGCAAATCAAAACTACAATCAGGTACCACCTCACGCTGGTCAGATTAGCATCATTAAAAAGTAAACAAATAATAAACACTGGACAGAGTGTAGAGAAAATGAAACCCTTTGACACTGTTGGTGGGAATGTAAATTGGTGTGCCACTATGAAGAACTGTGTGGAGATTTCTAAAAAATAGAAACAAAAATAGAGTTGCCATATGATCCAGCAACCCAATTCATGGGCATATTTCTTATATTACTGGAGGTAACTTAAATAAATTATATTTTTGTCCTGCATAGAGCACATAAAAGGAAATAGCTACTACTCCCATTAATTCAATGATTAAATTAAAATTGTAGTTTTCACAGTCTACATGATAATGTAACTAGGTGGCTACAAACTATCTCTGTTTCTTAATCATCATTTTTTACAAAGGAGCATTTTATGCAATTATTAACTTCTACTTATTTGCAATTATATTGTATCTGATTTCTTTTTCTGACATCTCAGCAAGATGATATGATAGATACAGCCTTTTTCCTCCCCAGTATAATTTGATAAACTAAAGCATTTTTATTATATTCATCTTTATGTTATCTTTCTCCTTCTAGAGCACACAGAGATATATTCTGTATAGAATAAATTACTGTGTTATAGGGGCACACACAAGTTAGAATAGCTAACACAATCTAAACCTTTATCAGTGAGATGCATTATACTGGCTTAACAATTTACCTCCACTTTTTAAGTAGTGTCAAATACCTATATGAAAAAAAAAAATTGAAGTTCTCTCAGATTGTTTTTCCTAGTCTACTTTCCCTTCACAGAATAGTAATTACTAAACAGAAGAAAAAGAAAGTGGCGGGGATGGGGGGTGGTAGAGGAGAAGGAGCATGTAGCAAAGCTCTGGTAGAAATCTGGTCTGAATGTCTATACTCATATTTTTGTCTCTATTATAACTATACTGTGTTTCTTTACACAATTGAAAATTAGGGTTGCTGGATCACATGGCAACTCTATGTTTATTTACTTAATTTTTTTTAAGTCTCCACACTGTTCTCCATAGTAGCACACCAATTTACATTCCCACTAACAATGTCAAAGCTGATTAATGTTGTAAATAGTAGTTAAATTATGTATCTATAAGCTGAAGAATGGAGAAGGCAATGGCAACCACTCTAGTATTCTTGCCTGGAGAATTCCAGGGACGGGGGAGCCTGGTGGGCTGCTATCTATGGGGTTGCACAGAGTCGGACATGACTGAAGTGACTTAGCAGCAGCAGCAGCAAGCTGAAGAAATTCAATTTATCAACTACTTTCTTTGGGGGCTAGAAATAGAATCTAACTCTGACTAATTCACTGAAAATGAAATATATGGGGAAGGTTTGAAGTGGCTCACAGGAGAAGCTGAAGGACTAGAACTTAGCATCCATAGGAAAAAGAACTACACAGGGCTGAGAGTCCCTTGGACTACAAGGAGATCCAACCAGTCCATCCTAAAGGGGATCAGTCCCGAGTGTTCATTGGAAGGACTGATGCTGAAGCTGAAAACTCCAATACTTTGGCCAGCTGATGTGAAGAACTGACTCATTGGAAAAGACTCTGATGCTGGGAAAGATTGAAGGTGAGAGGAGAAGGGGACGACAGAGGATGAGATGGTTGGATGGCATCACCGACTCAATGGACATGAGTTTGGGATGGAGAGGGAGGCCTGGCGTGCTACAGTCCATGGGGTCACAAAGAGTCAGACACGACTGAGTGACTGAACTGAACTGAACTGAGAATTCAAGAGGAGGAAATAAAGACCAGTTTATTCAGGGCACAACTTTGGAAATACAGACATTCTAGTTATTTTCAATTTTTTTAAATTGTTGTTATTGTTGTTTAGTTTCATTTCTTTAAAAATCATTGTTCAATGTTAAAGTTTCTGGAAGCATGGCTCACTGGCCAATTTTAAGTCATGTGTCTAACCCAGGGCCAAAGGGATCTGGAGTATCTTCACAGATGGTATCATTGATACTATATCCAATGAGGAAGAGAGAATTTCCCAAAGCCAATCCATGATCCTTTGTTGAAGATGTGAACAGATGTTCAGGTGGCAGAACAAATTTCTACTGGTATAACTATTTACAGAGATATGAGTAAAATTCATACATTCACATTTACTATCAATAGAAAATATTGATTGACTTGGGTTACTATGTTATAGAGATGATTCTTGTCAATAAATTAATTTAGCTCCATAAATCAATGTCAAGATATATATTCTATTTCAATGTAAGATTTTTCATATATAAATTATCTCATTTGCACTAGAATGTAGATATTACTTTGCATATTTTATACAGAGAAAAGTAGATTCTAAGGTATTAAGAGACATAGTCATGGTTAAAGAGATAAAAAGGCAAAGGGACAGAAACTCAAGCCATTTTCAGTTTTGATTTTATTTTAAATGTTAAGTGCTCAGAAGTTCCGTGGGTTTATCAGTTATGTTTTGTATTATAAGAATAAGAAAGACTTAACTTCAATCAATATTTTTATAAAGTAACGATTTCTATATTTTTCTACAAAGAGTATTAAATAAGAAAAAATTTGCTTTCTTAAACAGTGATGATTCTGCATAATTTACTATCTACTTATGAATATTTATGTAAGTTAGTTATCAAATTTCCCAAACCTGCATTTTCTTTTCCGATAAAGAGACTCTTTTCTGTTTATTTGTATTTTGACACCCATTATACCTCTTGCTTTTTAAAAAGTAATTTAGCTTCTCTCTCCATGTTGGATCTCTGTCTTTTTAAATCAAATGTATTATGGAATCTAATGAAATTCTTTTATTTTTTTATACTTGACAATTTCCCAGGTATCTATATTTTCATTTAGGGGTGTGTGTGTGAAATGCACTCTGGTCTTTGTAATCCTGATACAAACTACAGAATTTTCATATACTCTTCCTGTTGCTTATGCTTTCTTTCACTTAGTCTTTCTTTTGCCCTCAAACCCCAACTCTGTTTTCATTTATTTAAGTCTTAACTTTGGGCAGGGGATTCTGAGAGTGCTTTCACACTCAGATTTAAACTGATCAGATTTAACCTAAGTAGTGACAGATTTAACAAGTACTGACAGTTTAAATGATACAAATAAATGTTGAAATCAGGAGCTATGCTTGGAAGCGCTGATAACCCAAATAATGTGGTTGAAAAGAGAATAGGCAGGAACTACCATGATTCTAGAAACTGGGGGATGCTTCTCTTCCTTGACCTCTTATTGTACTATTTGTCTTGATAAGAATAATGTTGGTCTTTTTATGGGAATGGCAGTTTCCATAGTTTTTGTTTGTATATTATGTTGTTTGTGTTTAGTTTTCAAACACAGAAAAACTTACAGAAATGGATATAAAAGGGACCTATATATTATTTGAAGACAATTGATAAAAAAAAAAAATGCCTTTTCATACTGTTCATGGGGTTCTCAAGGCAAGAATACTGAAGTGGTTTGCCATTCCCTTCTCCAGTGGGCCACATTTTGTCAGAACTCTCCACCAAGACCCGTCTGTCTTGAGTGGCCCTACACAGCATGGCTTAGTTTCATTGACTGCAGCCATGAAGTTAAAAGATGCTTACTCCTTGGAAGGAAGTTATGACCAACTTAGACAGCTTATTAAAAAACAGAGACATTACTTTGCCAACAAAGGTCCATCTACTCAAGGCTATGGTTTTCCCAGTAGTCATGTATGGATGTGAGAGTTGGACTGTAAAGAAAGCTTAGCGCTGAAGAATTGATGCTTTTGAACTGTGGTGTTGGAGAAGACTCTTGAGAGTTCCTTGTACCGCAAGGAGATCCAACCAGTCAATCCAAAAGGAAATCAGTCCTGAGTGTTCATTGGAAGGACTGATGTTGAAGCTGAAACTCCAATACTTTGGCCACCTGATGCGAAGAGCTGACTCATTGGAAAAGACCCTGATGCTGGGAAAGATTGAAGGCAGGAGGAGAAGGGGATGACAGAGGATGAGATAGTTAGATGGTATCACCAACTCAATAGAGACGAGTTTGAGCAGGTTCCGGGAGTTGGTGATGGACAGGGAGCCCTGGCATGCTGTGGTCCACAGGGTTGCGAAGAGTTGGACATGACTGAGCGACTGAACTGAACTGATGCTAAAAATTTACATATGGCCTTGAATTTTTGTTAAAAGCTGAATACTACAATGTTATATACACTAAATAATTATCCCACTTTATTATATATGTGCATATATTTGTGTGTTTATATATTTAATATACTTGTGTATTTACATATACATAATACATATGGGTATATACATACATACATGCATAAATATTTATGTCTTAAACTTATGCATGATCTTTCTATGGAAAATAGTATATATATTTAAGCCTTTTAGAGGCACTAATTAATGTAATAAAGAGACATTCCTTTGTTTAATGGAAGTATAGCTTCTAGAACAGATTATCCAAATGATCATTGAGAAGCTATCAGTAGGCAGGACAAAGTCCAAAGTTCCAAAGTCTTTCTCTACAGCTTACTTTCTTTAAGACAGTAGCTGAACATGTTGTTACCTAGTGAAATCAGGTTACAAGTTCTTTTTCTACAGTGCAAGTTTCATGGAGGTAATATTATATCTACACATTTTTTATAGCCCTTTATGTCTGGCACAGTGGACTTGAACATTTTAATCAATGAAATAATTAGTGATTATATGACTGCTTAGTGAAAATGGCCTATTTTGATTTCATCCTCACAGAAATAAGCTTTTGCTACCTGAGGACTTTTGTTCTTCTTGGTTTAAATTTAATAAGTAGAGACACATTTTTCTTCATAAAATATTGTAACTAAATCCTTCCTTCTCAGTCTTTATGTAATATTACAGCACACTCAATATCTAAATATAAAGATATTCCTTGCTGCTGCTGCTAAGTCGCTTCAGTCATGCCCAACTCTGTGCGACCCCATAGACGGCAGCCCATCAGGCTCCCCCGTCCATGGGATTCTCCAGGCAAGAGAACTGGAGTAGGGTGCCATCGCCTTCTCCAAAGATGTTCCTTACTGTATATCCAACTCTGCTTATAACAGAGTTTGTGTTCAATCTTTTTTTTTTTTTTTTTTACAAATCTGAATAAATGTGGTAAATTTACTACAAAAACCAAACCAAAATCACTGAAATCATAAGTGAGGATAAACTTTCTCCACCTAAAATTTAAAATGAGAGGAAACATTTTTTTTGGTCTTCTTGCCTTCATAACAGTGAGGATGTTTTCATTTCATTTTTAATTTTGCATAAGAATTGCACCATTACCCACACTGTAGCTTTATTACTCTTTTCCTATTTTTGTTATTAACATTTCTAGGTCATTCTTCAACTATAAAGTAGTTAGCACTTCCATTTCAGAGTTTTGCGGCAATCTGGGCCTAGTGATGTTAGTATCCTGTTATCTTAATTTATTTTCCACTTTCTTGATATTAAGAATTAAAGCAAACAGTAGAGAAAGTGAATGGGATGACAATGTGAGAGGGAGCAAGAAGCAGGTAGAAGTTAGACTGAACTGTCACATAATATGCAGTCTTTGGCCTGACTTTTAAAGAGATTTTAGCACTGGGGTTGGAGAAGGCAATGGCACCCCACTCCAGTACTCTTGCCTGGAAAATCCCATGGACGGAGGAGCCTGGTAGGCTGCAGTCCATGGGGTCGAGAAGAGTCGGACTCGGCTGAGCGACTTCACTTTCACTTTTCACTTTCATGCATTGGAGAAGGAAATGGTAACCCACTCCAGTGTTCTTGACTGGAGAATCCCAGGGACAGGGGAGCCTGGTGGGCTACCGTCTATGGGGTCACACAGAGTCGGACACGACTGAAGTGACTTACTTACTTACTTAGCACTGAGGTATCTTACAACTGTGCACAGTCGTGTCCAACTCTTTGCAATTCCATGGACTGTAGCCCACCAGGCTCCTCTGTCCATTGGATTTTGCCAGCAAGGATTCTGGATGGGTTGCCATTTCCTCCTTCACTGGATATTTTTGACTCAGGGATCGAACCTGTGTCTCCTTTCGCTCTTGCTTTGGCAGGAGGATTCTTGACCACCGAGCTGCCTGGGAATCACCACCTTATGCCTAATGCTCTTCAAATTTATTTTTTAAAATATGTTTACTGGTTGATTCCAGTCCTCCAGTTTTTATGGGATTTTTAATAGAACAACCTTGAAATTGATTAGGTGTCAAAAGTGCTAGTCAGCAACCATTGAATGAACTTAAGTATAGGCATATCTCAGAGATACTGGGGGGTTCAGTTCCAAACTACCACAATAAAGCAAGTATCAGTAGAGAAGCTCACATGAATTTTTTGGTTTCCCAGTGAGTATAAACGTTATGCTTACACTATGATCTATTAAGTATACAACAGCATTATGTCTAAAAAACAATATACACACCTTAATTTAAAAATACTTTATTGCTAAAAAATGCTAACGTTCATCATAACCATAACCATTCACCTTCAGTGAATTATGTTTTTGCTGGTTTAAGATCTTGCCTGAATCTTAATGGCTGCTGACCAATCAGGGTGGTGTTTGCTAAAGGTTGGAGTGGCTGTGGCAATTTTTAAAAATAAGACAACGATGAAGTTTGTTGCATCAATAGACTCTTCCTTTCACAAATTATTTTTCAATAGTATCAATTCAGTTTTGATACTATCTATCCACAGTAGAACATCTTTCAAAATTAGAGTTAATCCTCCCAAATCCTGTCACAACTTTATTGACTAAATTTAGGTAATATTCTAAATCTTTTGTCATTTCAATAATCTTCACAGCATCTTCACCAGTAGATTGCATCCTAAGAAACACTGTTTTTGCTCATCCATAAAAAGCAACTCTTCATGCATTAAAGTTATAACATGTGAAGTCAAAGTCACTCAGTCATGTCCAACTCTTTGTGATCCCATAGACTATGCAGTCCATGGAATTCTCCAGGCCAGAATACTGGAGTGGGTAACTTTTCCTTCTCCAGGGGATCTTCCCAACCTCAGGGATCGAACTCAGGTCTCCCCACAAGCAGGAAGATTCTTTACCAGCTGAGCCACAAGGGAAGCCCAAGAATACTGGAGTGGGTAGCCAATCCCTTCTCCAGCGGATCTTCCCAAACCCAGAATTGAACCAGGGTCTCCTTCACTGCAGATGGATTCTTTATCAACTGAGCTATCAGGGAAGCCAGATTGCAGCAATTAAGACACATCTTTAAGCTCCACTTCTAGTCCTCTTGCCATTTCTACCACATTTATAGTTACTTTCTCCACTAAAGTCTTGAACCCTTCAAATCATCTGCAAGAATTGAAATCAGCTTCTTCCAAATTCCTATGTATATTGATATTTTTACCTCTTTCCATGAATCACAAATATTGTCAATGGCATTTAGATGGTAAATCCTTTTCAGAAGGTTTTCAATTGACTCTCCCCAGATTCATTAGAATAATCACAATTATGTTAGCTAAGGCCTTACAAAATGTATTTCTTAAATAATAAGACTTAAATTTCTACATTACTCTTTGATTTATGGGCTGCAGAATGGATGATGTATAAGTGGTCATGAAAAAAAGATCAATCTGATTATACATGTCCATCAGAGTTCTCAAATGATCAAAGAGTGGTAACACTTTGAAAGAAATCTTTTTATTTCTGAAAAAGAGGTCTCAACAGTGGTCTTAAAATATTCTCTAAACCATATTGTAAACAAATGTCTTGTTATCCAGGTTTTGTTTTTCCATTTGCAGAGCACAAGCCGAGTAGATTTAGCCTAATACTTAAGAGGCCTTAGAATTTCCAGAGCTGTAAATGAGTACTGGCTTCAACTTAAAGTCACCATCTGCATTAGCCTCTAACTATAGAGTCACCCTGCCCTTTGATGCTTTGAAACAAAACACTGACTTCTCCTCTCTAGCTATGAAAGTCTTACTTGGCATCTTCTTCCCAAAGAAAGTTGTTTTGCCTACATTGAAAATCTGTTGATTCGTGTAGATGATCTTAGTTAATCATCATGGCTAGATCTCCTGGATAATTTGCTGCAGTACTTGTTATATCTACTTCAGTACTTGTTATGTCACCTTGTACTTGATCTTGTGGAAATAGCTTCTGTCCTTAAACCTCATGAGTCAACATCTGCTCTTTAATCTTTTCTTCTGCAGCTTCTTCACCTCTCTCAGCCTTCACAGAATTAAAAAGCCTCAAGGTCTTGCTCTGGCTTAGGATGTGGCTTAAGGGAATGCTGTGACTGGCTTGATTTTCTATCCAGATCATTCAAAATTTCCCATACCAGCAATAAGGCTGTTTCACTTTCTTGTAATTCATGAGTGCACTGAAGCAGCATTTTTAATTCCCTTCAAGAACTTTTCCTTTGTATTCAAAACTTGGCTAACTATTTGCAAAAGAGGCCTAACTTTTAGCTCATCTTTACTTTCAACATGCCTTTCTTACTAAACTTAATCATTTCTAGCTTTTGATTTCAAGTGAGAGATAGGCCACACTTCCTTTCACTTGAATACTTATTGCAGGATTATTAATCAGCCAAATTTCAACACTGTTGTGTTTCAGGGAATAAGGAGGCCCATGGAGAAAGAAAAGACTGGTGAGTGGTCAGTTTTTCAGTGGATCAGTGGGAACACAGGATTTACTGATCAAATTTGCCATCTTATATGGTCATAGTTCACAATGCCTTGAAATAATTATAATAGAAACAAAGATCACTGACCACAGATGATCATAACAAATAATGAAAAAATGTGAATATTGCAATAATTTCCAAAATGAGACACACAGACTTAAAGTGAGCAAATGATGTTGGAAAAAATGGTGCTGACAGGCTTTCTCAATGCAGCATTGTCACAAATGTTGAAATTGTAAAAATGCAATATTTCTGAAGCACAATAAAGCAGAGCACAATAAAATGAAGTGTACCTGTATTCAAAATAAAATGAGAAACTGAATTTTTCCTCCCATTTCCATCAAAATAAGGCTAAACTTCCTAACTTCCTTAATGATTCATTCCTCTTTGTTACTTTTGAGTAATACTACAAGAAAACTGTGCAGTTAGATGTGAAACCAGGATATGGGGAAGGAATAATATTTATGAAGAGGAAGATAGTCAAGAAGGGAATTGAGACTGAAAACTGAACAAAACAAATTGAAATGGATTAAATATTTACCCTGAATAAATTACAGGAAAGAGCATTTTAAGTGTTTTGCTGCTATAAAGGAATGGGGGAACTCATAAATAAATTAAGATTAAGTTGTATTAGAAAAATGAAATTACTTATTTCATGTCTATGTTCCAGGTTTTCATCTAGATCCTCAAAGATAGGATTAAAAGAAATACACAAACATCACAAAGCAGTGACACTTTAAAGAAAAAGCCCTGGATATTGAGGCCAATTTCTATCCCTGCTCTGCCTATATCAGCCATGCTGTTTATAATCTGAAGAAGAACAAGACTGAGGTGCCCCCTAACTGGGTTGTTGTAAGAATCTAATGCGAAGTAATAAATTACAAAACGGTATAAACATCTAAGAGACTATTATTCTCGTTGCTCTTGAAGAATGTATAGCATAGCAGTAGTATCTTAGCATATGAAAGAATCTTTTAAAAACTTCCAATCAAATTCCGTTTAAGAAAGGAGAAAAAAATTAGTGGTGAACCTCAGATGACATATATGAGGTTGGTGCAAAAGTAATTGCGGTTCTGTCTCACATATAAAGGTCAACATTACCATCTTTCTAAATTCCATGTATATGCGTTAATATACTGTATTGGGAGAAGGCAAGAGTGGGATGATTTAAGAGAATAGCAGTGAAACATGTATATTACCATAGATGCAATAGATGACCAGTCCAAGTTCAATGCACGAAACAGGACACTTAAAGCTAGTGCACTGGGACAATCCAGAGGGATGGGTTGGGAGGGCAGTGGGAGAGGGATTCGGGATGGGGGAACACATGTACAACCATTGCTGATTCATGTCAATGTATGGCAAAAACCACCACAATATTGTAAAGTAATGAGCCTCCAATTAAAATAAATAAATCAATTTAAAAAAAGAAAAATTTTGAGTCTAACGTAAAAAAAAAAGCAATTGTGGTTTTTCATTGTTGAACTTTGCTGTTTGATATTGGAATACATTCTTAAAGGTGGTTATGTTATACATAATTTTAATGCACATTTCTCACTTTATGCTGTTTTGTTAATGACTTATTACTGTTTATTTTATACTTGTTTTAGACTACAGAAATGATGCTAGACAAAAAGCAAATTTGAGTTCAAAAATGGGTCCTAAAGTAGCAGAGACAACTTGCAACATCGACAATGCATTTGGCTCAGAAACTGCTAACGAACATACAATGCAGTGGTTCAACAAGTTTTGCAGAGGAGGAGACAGCCTTGAAGATGAGAAGAACAATGGCCGGCCATCAAAAGTAACAAGGACAAATTGAGAGGATCATCCAAGTTGACCCTCTTACAACTACAGAAACTGCTGAAGAACTCAATGTTGACCATTCTGTGGTTGTGCTGCATTTGAAGCAAATTGGAAAAGTGAAAAAGCTCGATGAGTGGGTGTCTCATGGGCTGACCAAAAATCAGAAAAATATGTTATTTTGAAGTGTTGCCTTCTCTTATTGTACTTCTCTTAATGCAACAACAAGGAACCATTTCTTGATTAGATTGTGACGTGTAACGAAAAGTGGATTTTTATATAATTGGAGATGATCAGCTCAGTGGTTGGACCAAGAAGAAGTGCCAAAGCACTTTTGAAAGCCAAACACGCACAAAAAAAGGGTCATGGTCACTCTTTGGTGGTCTGCTGCTGGTCTGATCCCCTGCCGCTTTCTGAATCTTGATGAAACCATTACTCCAAGAAGTATGCTCAGCAAATCAATGAGATGCACTGAACTCTAAAACACCTACAGCCACATTGGTCAACAGAATGGGCCCAACTCTTCTCCATGACAACACCTGACTGCACATTACACAACCAGCACTTCAAAAGTTGAATGAATTGGGCTATGAAATTTTGCCTCATCCGCCATGTTCACTTGACCTCTTGACAACTGACTATCACTTCTTCAAGCATTTTAACAACTTTTCACAAGGAAACTGCTTCCACAATCAACAGGAGGCAGAAAATCCTTTCCAAGAGTTCATCAAATCCCAAAGCAGGTATTTTTGTGCTACAGCAATAAACAAACTTATTTCTCATTGGCAAAATTGTATTGATTGTAATGGTTCCTATTTTGATTAATAAAGATGTGTTTGAACCTAGTTATTATAATTTAAGGTTCACAGTCTGAAACCACATTACTTTTGTACCAATCTAATAGATCTATTACATAAATTAGATAATACTACAATATTTTTAATGTTCACCATGTGTAATTATAAACTCTGTCCATTTCAAAGGAATTTTTTTCTTCTAGGGGAAATAATTGAAAAAGATACCTCTTAGATAATTTAGAATCATTTACCATTCAAATTACTGCTACTGCTAAGTCACTTCAGTTGTGTCCGACTCTGTGCGACCCCATAGACGGAAGCCCACCAGGCTCCCCCGTCCTGGGATTCTCCAAGCAAGAACACTGGAGTGGGTTGCCATTTCCTTCTCCAATGCATGAAAGTGAAAAGTGAAAGTGAAGTCGCTCAGTTGAGTCCTACTCTTCGTGACCCCATGGACTGCAGCCTACCAGGCTCCTCCATCCATGGGATTTTCCAGGCAAGAGTACTGGAGTGGGGTGCCATTGCCTTCTCCGACCATTCAAATTAATATATTCCAAAAATAAAATTATGTTCAATTATGCTGCTGCTGCTGCTGCTATGTTGTTCAGTCGTGTCCGACTCTGTGCAATCCCAGAGATGGCAGCCCACCAGGCTCCGCTGTCCCTGGGATTCTCCAGGCAAGAACACTGGAGTGGGTTGCCATTTCCTTCTCCAATGCATGAAAGTGAAAAGTGAAAGGGAAGTCACTCAGTCGTGTCCTACTCTTAGCGACCCCATGGACTGCAGCCCACCAGACTTCTCCATCCATGGGATTTTCCAGGCAAGAGTACTGGAGTGGGGTGCCATTGCTTCTCCCTCAATTATGCTACTATAATGCAATATACAAACTCTTTCTCCACAGTAAAGTCATAAATATGCAAAGGTGCAAATATATGTATTTTTTGCTATTCTATTTTAATCCAATCAACTGCACCTAATGATAATTGCTACCCTTAACTCTGACCTGTTAACAATTTTCATGCAACATTCTACTCTTTAAAAATGACTATTAGGTAAGATAGTCTTATTAATATGATTTTATAATTCTTATGTTACACAGAGCAAATTGAAGCTTACTGATGTTTATTATCTTAGTCAGCTTGCAAAGCTGGTAAGTGAAAGATCCAGGCTTGGAACTCAGCTCCAAAGTCCCTCCTTTTACCACTACAAAATTCTACTTCTCTCTAATTTTCCAGAAGTTTTAATCTATTCTGCTTTTACATATATAAAAAACACCTCACTTTCCTTCTGACAAACTGGGAGAGATATAAAAGTAACTACAGATATAAAAACATATTCAAGAAGAGTAACAGAAATCTGATAAACCAGTGCCAATGTCACCTAGTTTTGAATGTTTCCACTTTAGCTAGAAAGTCAGAATGACAGGGTCTATTCATTATAGCAAGAGAAACCAGTGATATATTTCAAATAAGAGATATTAACACTGTGTTTGTCTCATTTATTGATATGAATCATAAAATGCTAGTATCCAAAACAGAAAATGCAAGGAACAAGTAATCCATATACTATTATCCCATTTTAGTTGTACAGATAGTATATTACCAAAACCTTGCTTCATTTAACTGTAATTTATATTTAAAATAAGGTAGTTAGGATTCTGTTTTAGTTAGTTATTGCACCATTTCCTTTATTTTTCCCCCTCAGAGACTGAAAGAATTATACAAAATAAAGTTATCTTCAGATTGTGCTAGAATGTATATAGAACTGCAGGTGGCAAAGCAATATATTATTCATCAAGTTCTTAAATAATTACTCATTTTCACTGATCTTTATACAATTCTCTATGTCTATTTGGAATTAAGAGCTATGGTTTAAAAATGTTTTATAGAGAGCCAAGATCAACAATTCCTAGTTATGAAATAGATGTACAGATACTGTTCTGTTGGAAAAGGCTTTTGTAATACATTCAATTTTATGAATAATTTAAAACTTTCTTTTTGTTTTTCTTTGCTGACATTTTTCCCCTTTGTATAAAGGCACAAAAATGACCTTGACTTGCTTTCCATAAATCCTCAGCACATTTCAAGGTTTGTCTTTGAAACATATGTCTCGTCTAGCTTCTCTACATAATATTTTTACAAATTGAACAATGTGCCACCTTGAAAACCCCAGACAAAGCACCTTGTATGATTTACTGGAACTCATTCTTAGAGCTTTACTACAACCAGCCAAAATCAAAGACCAGTGGGTTGGTTTCTAACCCAGATAATTAACAAATGTCATCTAATAATTCATGTACTCTTTCTGCAGCATCCATTACATTTTATCGTAATAAGATACTTTTAGTATTATATCCTTTTCCTAGGACTGTTTTTTTTTTCCCTTGAATTTTGGCTCTTCCTGTAGAGCACAACAAAATGTAGCTGTCTCATAAAAATAAATTAAATCTAAACATGTTGCTTTGCTTTAGATACTGTTTTGATTCTGAATAATTTTCTCTAAGGTTACCAGTTTCCTCTCTGCTGCAATTAATATAATTTATCAGTATGCAAATTAAATTGAGCCATAACTTTCATAGTCCAAACTCCATGACTTTGCCCTATTTGACTATTTTAAATTGTTCCTCTAAACCCAAGCTACCTTGTGAAATTTAAACATTTGTTCAATTCTTAATTTCATCCTAATTATGGCTAAAAGGATTATACAGATATTAAGTCTTCACTTCTTGGTAGAGAATAATGAGTTTAGTGGTGATTTTATCTGTAAATAGCAATTACACTATTTTACATTTTTTAAAAACCTTAATTTCTCTTACACTCTGATTTCTTGGTGGCACTGTTTTACAGTGGTGTTTCAATAAGATAAATATATTTGGCTATGAGAGAAACTACAAAAGTTATCTCTTGAATTACTTCATAATGACACCAGAATGAAAGCCAATCCTGGAATGTGAGAAGACATCAAAAATCTATCTGTTCCTTGGTAGAGTTCAACATGATATTTAAGCAACAAGATGAATCAGTAAGAAAAAAAATGTGAGGGTAATATGCTGTGGCTGCGCGGGCGCAAGAGGGCCTAGAGGAGCTATCCCACATTGAAGGTCAGGAAGGGCGGCGGTGAGGAGATACCCCTCGTCCAAGGTAAGGAGCAATGGCTGCGCTTTGCTGGAGCAGCCATGAAGAGATACCCCACGCCAAAGGTAAGAGAAACCCAAGTAAGATGGTAGGTGTTGCAAGAGGGCATCAGAGGGCAGACACACTGAAACCATACTCACAGAAAACTAGTCAATCTGATCACACCAGAACCACAGCCTTGTCTAACTCAATGAAACTAAGCCATGCCCGTGGGGCAACCCACGACAGGCAGGTCATGGTGGAGAGATCTGACAGAATGTGGTCCACTGGAGTAGGGAATGGCAAACCACTTCAGTATTCTTGCCTTGAGAACCCCATGAACAGTATGTCCCCAGGTCAGTAGGTGCCCAATATGGCTACTGGAGATCAGTGGAGAAATAACTCCAGAAAGAATGAAGGGATGGAGCCAAAGCAAAAACAATACCCAGCTGTGGATGTCACTGGTGATAGAAGCGAGGTCCGATGCTGTAAAGAGCAATATTGCAGAGGAACCTGGAATGTCAGGTCCATGAATCAAGGCAAATTGGAAGTGGTCAAACGAGATGGCAAGAGTGAATGTCAACATTCTAGGAATCAGCGAACTGAAATGGACTGGAATGGGTGAATTTAACTCAGATGACCATTATATCTACTACTGTGGGCAGGAATCTCTCAGAAGAAATGGAGTGGCCATCGTGGTCAACAAAAGAGTCCGAAATGCAGTACTTGGATGCAATCTCAAAAATGACAGAATGATCTCTGTTCGTTTCCAAGGCAAACCATTCAATATCACAGTAATCCAAGTCTATGCCCCAACCAGTTATGCTGAAGAAGCTGAAGTTGAACGGTTCTATGAAGACCTACAAGACATTTTAGAACTAACACCCAAAATAGATGTCCTTTTCATTATAGGGGACTGGAATGCAAAAGTAGGAAGTCAAGAAACACCTGGAGTAACAGGCAAATTTGGACTTGGAATACAGAATGAAGCAGGGCAAAGACTAATAGAGGTTTGCCAAGAAAATGCATTGGTCATAGCAAACACCCTCTTCCAACAACACAAGAGAAGACTCTATACATGGACATCACTAGATGGTCAACACTGAAATCAGATTGATTATATTCTTTACAGCCAAAGATGGAGAAGCTCTATACAGTCAGCAAAACAAGACCAGGAGCTGACTGTGGCTCAGACCATGAACTCCTTATTGCCAAATTCAGACTTAAATTGAAGAAAGTAGGGAAAACCACTAGACCATACAGGTATGACCTAAATCAAATCCCTTATGATTATACAGTGGATGTGAGAAATAGATTTAAGGGCCTAGATCTGATAGATAGAGTGCCTGATGAACTATGGACTGAGGTTCATGACATTGTACAGGAGACAGGGATCAAGACCATTCCCATAGAAAAGAAATGCAAAAAAGCAAAATGGCTGTCTGGGGAGGCCTTACAAATAGCTGTGAAAAGAAGAGAAGCGAAAAGCAAAGGAGAAAAGGAAAGATATAAACATCTGAATGCAGAGTTCCAAAGAATAGCAAGAAGAGATAAGAAAGCCTTCTTCAGCGATCAATGCAAAGAAATAGAGGAAAACAACAGAATGGGAAAGACTAGGGATCTCTTCAAGAAAATCAGAGATCCCAAAGGAACATTTCATGCAAAGATGAGCTCGATAAAGGACAGAAATGGTATGGACCTAACAGAAGCAGAAGATATTAAGAAGAGATGGCAAGAATACACAGAAGAACTGTACAAAAAAGATCTTCATGACCCAGATAATCACAATGGTGTGATCACTGACCTAGAGCCAGACATCCTGGAATGTGAAGTCAAGTGGGCCTTAGAAAGCATCACTACGAACAAAGCTAGTGGAGGTGATGGAGTTCCAGTTGAGCTATTCCAAATCCTGAAAGATGATGCTGTGAAAGTGCTGCACTCAATATGCCAGCAAATGTGGAATACTCAGCCGTGGCCACAGGACTGGAAAAGGTCAGTTTTCATTCCAATCCCAAAGAAAGGCAATGCCAAAGAATGCTCAAACTACTGCACAGTTGCACTCATCTCACACGCTAGTAAAGTAATGCTCAAAATTCTCCAAGCCAGGCTTCAGCAATATGTGAACCGTGAACTTCCTGATGTTCAAGCCGGTTTTAGAAAAGGCAGAAGAACCAGAGATCAAATTGCCAACATCCACTGGATCATGGAAAAAGCAAGAGAGTTCCAGAAAAACATCTATTTCTGCTTTATTGACTATGCTAAAGCCTTTGCCTGTGTGGATCACAATAAACTGTGGGAAATTCTGAAAGAGATGGGAATACCAGACCACCTGATCTGCCTCTTGAGAAATTTATATGCAGGTCAGGAAGCAACAGTTAGAACTGGACATGGAACAACAGACAGGTTCCAAATAGGAAAAGGAGTTCGTCAAGGCTGTATATTGTCACCCTGTTTATTTAACTTATATGTAGAGTACATCATGAGAAACGCTGGGCTGGAAGAAACACAAACTGAAATCAAGATTGCCAGGAGAAATATCAATAACCTCAGATATGCAGATGACACCACCCTTATGGCAGAAAGTGAAGAGGAACTCAAAAGCCTCTTGATGAAAGTGAAAGCAGAGAGTGAAAAAGTTGGCTTAAAACTCAACATTCAGAAAACGAAGATCATGGCATCCAGTCCCATTACTTCATGGGAAATAAATGGGGAAACAGTGGAAACAGTGTCAGACTTTACAGAATTTTTCTGTAAGGAAAATTTATCTCTTCTCTCGCATTTACTTACAGTACTGGTTTAAATGGAGCAAAATGCTAATCCAGCAAAGTGAGGAGAAAGAGAGGGATGTTTTCAGAAAACCTTCCTTTGAGGAAGGAAAAGATTTAGAAAATGTGCATCATCTGTCCTTTGACACTTTCACCAGGTATAGAAAAGATCTGGAAATCAGATTCCAGTGTATCCTAATAAAAGCTCATAGGAGAGAATAAAAAATGAGGATAGAACATTAAGATCACAATCACAATTCTTAAACATTCATACATATACCAACTACAGCCTGTAAGCATTTTATAGAAGAATAAAAGAACTTATATGTCAAAATACTTCAAAAAATATTGTATTTTCAGGTCAATTTCTCCCTGAAGAATGTGAGCATTCACTCATCCATCAGCTTTCAGTAACATCTGGTGTGCACCCTCATGCACACTGTTGAGTACTCCATCTTCCCTCCAGAAACCTTTGCCAAGACAGACTGCTTTACTATCCTTATCTGTTCCAACCGTCACATCTTTTGGAAGATTTATTGTATTCAGAGTCCTGTCCTCAACTCCAAAATGTCATCTGACAGTATCTCAAAATCAAGAGCTACACGCATGAGACAGAAGGCATCAAACATTTCATTTACTATTTTTGTATTTCCATGCTTCTAGGTCAGCCATGGAAGCAAATAGGGCAAAGCTTTTTATTTCCTTGATACCTATATTTTCAAGGGAAAAAAAGTTGCAGATAATTTGTAGTAGAAAACAAAGCATCAATTAGGCAGCGCAAGTCCCTCATTTTACAGACTGGGAGCTAAATTTCAGAACGGGACTGTGACTAGGAAAGACTCACTATAGCTGAGATTAGGAAACAGTGCCCATTTCTTACAACACAAAATTCTTAAGCAAAATAAATCGATTTAAAAACAAAATTTCCAGTATACCAAAGAGTTGGACACTAAAATAAGGCTATGTTTTATCAACCACCATGAAAATTTGTCCAGTTAATGATGTAGGCCATACAGAGGAAGAAAACTTTTCCCTTCTTCCATCTAGGTTCTTTGACACTGGATCATACAAAAAGCAAAGGAATTTAAAAAAAAATCTACTTCTGCTTCACTGACTATGCTAAAGACTTTGACTGTGTGGATCACAACAAATTGGAATATTGTTAATGAGATGGGAATACCAAACCGCATTACCTGCCTCCTGAGAAACCTGTATGCAGGACAAGAAGCAACAGTTAGAACTGGACATGGAACAATGGACTAGTTCATAATTGAGAAAGGAATACCTTAAAGCTGTATATTGTCACCCTACTTATTTAACTTATATGCAGAGTACATCATGAGAAATGCTAGGCTGGATGAAGCACAAACTGGAATCAAGATTGCCAGGAGAAATATCAGTAACCTCAGATATGCAGATGATATCACTTTAATGGCAGAAAGTGAAGAGGAACTAAAGAGGCTCTTGATGAAGGTGAAAGAGGAGAGTGAAAAGGCTGGCTTAAAACTCAACATTCAAAAAACTAAGATCATGGCATCCAGCCCTATCACTTCATGGCAAATAAGTGGGGAAAATGTGGACAGTGTCAGATTTCATTTTCTTGGGCTCCAAAATCAATGTGGATCGTAACTGCAGCCACAAAATAAAAGACGCTTGCTCCTTGGAAGAATAGCTATAACAAAACTAGACAGTGTATTAAAAAACAGAGACATCACTTTTGCCAACAAAGATCTGGATAGTCAAGCTATGGGTTTTCCAGTAGTCATGTGTGGATGTGGCAGTTGGACTGTAAAGAAGGCTGAGCACAGAAGAATTGATGCTTTTGAACTGCGGTCTTGGAGAAGACTGTTGAGAGTACCCTGGACTATAAAGAGATCAAACCAGTCCATCCTAAAGGAAATCAACCCTAAATATTCACTGGAAGGACTGGTGCTGAAGCTGAAGCTCCAATACTTTGGTCACCTGATGTGAAGAATTGACTCATTAGAAAAGCCCCTGATGCTGGGAAACATTGAAGGCAAGAGGAGAAGAGGGGACAGCGGGTAAGATGGTCGGATGGCATCAATGACTCAATGGACATGAGTTTGAGTAAACTGAGGGAGGCAGTGAAGGACAGGAAAGCCTGGCATGTTGCAGTTCCTGGGGTCACAAAGAGTTGGACACGAATTAGTGACTGAACAACAACAATAATTAAACTGACATAAGACAGATTATAGAAGAGAAACAAGTTTTAATTGTGCATGTACATGGACCCACATCTCCAAAAAATGGCCAAAGTAAGCAGTTTTTATATCTCTTAGACAAAGAAACAATAAATATGCAAAAATCTGACTAGAGAAAAGATTTGGGGTTTGAGGTAGTAAATTAATAAAGAAGTAAAAAGGTTTATTTATCCAGTCTTTTTAGCCCCAAATTCCCCAGTAGTAATGCTTAGTTACGTCAGATTCACTACGACTCTATGAACTATACCCCACAAGGCTCCTCTGTCCATGGGATTTTCTAGGCAGGAACATTGGAGTGGGTTGCCATTCCCTACTCCAGGGGATCTTGCCAACCCAGGGATTGAACCCATGTCTCCTGCATTGACAGGCAGATTCTTAACCACTAGCACCTCCACATTTCCTGTCTCTGGTGATAAAGATGTCTCTGCACCACTAGGTACAAGGAAGGCACAGGAGAGATTTCACATGAGAGATTTATTTCACATGACAGATCTAATTCATGCCTTCAGGAGGACAAATGAGAGTCAGAGTGTCCTTCTTGCATCAGCTGACTTTTAAGTAACTTTAATTCAAAATAATCAATATGGAAAAGTGGTATGTTTGAGGACCCTCTGCTCTAAATCCCATCACCAACCTGAGCTGAAAAGAAGCAGGTAGGGTTCTGGAATTTCAAAGTGGAGGAAAACCATTCATGTGGAGATGGCAGTCTTTCTGACTTAAAGAACATTATTTCCCTAACAGCTCTCTTCCTTATTAGGAGTTCCTATCTAAATTCTTTCAGGCAGTTAAGGGAGGGGGAGGTAAAAAGCTCTTGAGTCTGTAGGGCTTTGATTGTCTTCAGTTCAGTTCAGGTCAGGCACTAAGCCATGTCCGACTCTTTGCGACCCCATGGACTGCAGCACACCAGGCTTCCCTGTCCATCATTAACTCCGGGAGCTTGATCAAACTCGTGTCCATCGAGTCGGTGATGCCATCCAGTCATCTCATCCTCTGTTGTCCCCTTCTCCTCCTGCCTTCAATCTTTCCCAACATCAGGGTCTTTTCTAATGAGGCAGTTCTTCGCATCAAGTAGCCAAAGTATTGGAGCTCCATCTTCAGCATCAGTCCTTCCAATGAATATTCAGGACTGATTTCCTTTAGAATTGATTGGTTTGATCTCCTTGCAGTCCAAGGGACTCTCAAGAGTCTTCTCCAACACCACAGTTCAAAAGCATCAGTTCTTTGGTGCTCAGCTTTCTTTAGGTCCAACTCTCACATCCATACATGACTACTGCAAAAACCATAGCTTTGACTAGACAGACCTTTGTCAATAAAGTAATGTCTGCTTTTAAATACCCTCTCTAGGTTTGTCATAGCTTTTCTTCCAAAGAGCAAGTGACTTAATTTCATGGCTGCAGTCACCATCTGCGGTCACCATCTGATTTTGGAACCCAAGAAAATAAAGTCTGTCACTGTTTCCATTGTTTTCCCATTTATTTGCCATTAGTGATAGGACCAGATGCCATGATCTTAGTTTTTTGAATGTTGAGTTTTAAGCCAGCTTTTTCACTTTCCTCTTTCACTTTCATCAAGAGGCTCTTTAGTTCTTCTTCGCTTTCTGCCATAAGGGTGGTGTCATCTGCATATCTGAGGTTATTGCTATTTCTCCCTGCAATCTTGATCCCAGCTTGTGCTTCATCCAGTCTGGCATTTTGCATGATGTACTTTGCATATATGTTAAATAATCAAGGTGACAATATACAGCCTTGACATAGTGCTTTCCCAATTTGGAACCAGTCCATTGTTCCATGTCTGGTTCTAACTGTTACTTCTTGACCTGCATACAGGTTTCTCAGGAGGCAGGTCAGGTTGTCTGGTGTCCCATCTTCTTAAGAATTTTCCATAGCTTGTTGTGATCCACACAGCCTTCGGCTTCAAATAATCCACATGCCAAAATGTCACATTCTGAGGCGAGCAGCTGGCCCTGAAACCCATTAGAGAAAATAACTAATAAGTTAAGTTGGTGTTTGCAAGTGTTTTAAATTGTCTTTTTGTTTAAAATAACTAGGGGTTAAATGATTTTCAGCCTGAAGGGCTCCCTGGTGGCTCAGCAGTAAAGAATCTGCCTGAAATTCAGGAGACATAGGAGATGCAGGTTTGATGCCTGGGTCGGGAAGATCCCCTGGAGGAGGGCATGGCAACCTACTCCAGTATTCTTGCCTGGAGAATCCAATGGACAGAGGAGCATGGTGGGCTTCAGTCCATGGGGCCACAAAGAACTGGACATGACAGAAGCGACTGAGCACAGCACAGCAGCCTGAAAGGGCTTCACCCTCTATAAAGGAAGAAAGTCTGATAGATTCAAGATATGTGCTTGGAGAAGAACAAATTTAATATAATAATGATTATTATACTCAGCCCTTTGTTTTCAGTCAGACTGAGCTGATTTGGCTTTGCTTTTATACTACATTTTTATTTTGTAATGAAATAAATTTTCATTTGAATACTTTCCTTAAACTTCCTCATTGAAGTAAATGTTCTTTTTCTTCTATCAAGTATTCATGTTCATTCAATGGCAAAAGGCTTCAGAAAACTCAACCTCTCAACCTCAAAGACCTTCAGGAAGAACTAAAGTTTATATATTAATTCTAAAGGAGGTAAATCCATTTTAAGATCCTTATTAACTGAGTAAAACAGGAAATGCATTATTCTTGATGACAAACATCTAATGGTTTAAGTTCTCATCTTATGCTGTGCTTTGAGCATTCATCTATGGGATTACACAAAATAAAAAATTTATTTCTACTTACTCAAAAGTCACAAAATCATTATTCAACCAAATGAGAATTTTTTTATTTTTTTTAATTTTATTTTATTTTTAAACTTTACAATATTGTATTAGTTTTGCCAAATATCAAAATGAATCCGCCACAGGTATACCTGTGTTCCCCATCCTGAACCCTCCCCCCTCCTCCCTCCAAATGAGAATTTTAAACTTGTGGTTTAGATTTTACCTTTAAGAGCCCTGCTACCTTCTTATTCCCAGTCATGTTTTTAAGTTATGAGATTTTGGTAAGCAAATTACTTAGCTCTATGAAGGTCTTCAGATCTTTGTAAGCACTGTATAGATTTCAATGCCAGGAATTCTGAGCAAGATTTGGTACATGCAGACAACAAAATGGCCTATCCAGGTACAACTGAATAAGCCAAGGGATCTGTCATATCATGCATCAATTCATAGTTTAAAGTGTGAAGACTGCATATCTCTAGAATAGAGAAGCAATCATATACAAAGAATGAAGGGATGAGTACAAAATACCAATCGTTACAAAAATTACCAGCAATGATTGTTGCCAGTTCCATTTAAATCCCATGCCCTTGCTGAATTTTTCACACTTGACCAGACTGGGGCTGGAGTTAAAGTAAAGGGATTGAAGAGGAGAGGGAATGAATTTCAGCCAGAAAATACAAGAGAGGCAATCTGGCATCAAGTGTTCTCTTGTCTTGGCTGATCTAATCAAAATTTAATGGGAGACTCAAAACAGGCAACCTGTGTTCCGCTGAGTACAGATGAGTGTTAACGTATACTTAGTCATCAAAGACCTGGTCTATCAGCCTCAATAGGCCTGCAGACTGCATCTATTATTCCTTTAGTCTTTATCTGAGAAAAATCCCATCTTACACTAAAGGGTGAAAGTGATGAGCACTCTGTGGGGAATTATTCATTTATCAGAGAATTTCCTAGTCTCTTTGCATTTTAGGTAAGTTCAAATGAGGGTATAATCATAAAGGTGTTCGCCACTCTGGTCTGTGACTAAGAGCTGCATCTTGATGAAATGAACTGAAACAAAAAGCCAAATAAATCATCTGACCACATTTTGAATACACTGTGTTATCCTAAGTGGAAACTGCTTAGGTTAAACTGCTCTCAGAATGTTATCTTCAAGGAATGCATAAATCTATTTTCCTCCTATGCTTAAAATTGATTAATGTTGAAATACAGTCATTTATCTTCAAGACTAAGTGTATGTGGAAAATGAAATCTTTTTAAGTTAAGATTCAAAACTTAATGGGGGGTGTTTTCTACTCTAAGGGTGTATCCAATTTTCCTCGCTATAGCTTTGTCATCATCAAAACTGTCTACACTTGAGTAGATATTATATAAAGAAAGTTAGACACTTGCATAATTTCTACCTTCAAGAGTTGGAAAAATATAAACATTAGAAATTGTGCATGTAAACAAATTACTGTGGCAATTGAAACAACACACTATACGTATTTCAGTTACCATTTCAAAATGACTCGGAAGAATACACATTTTTAGCTTTCACAGACTTCTCTGTGGAAAATTCTTAGAGAGATGGGAATACCAGACTACCTTACCTGTCTCCTGAGAAACCTGTATGCAGGTCAAGAAGCAACAATTAGAACTGGACATGGAACAATGGACTGTTTCAAAATTGAGAAAGGAGTGCATCAGGGGCAAAATGCTGGGCTGGATGAATCACAAGCTGGAATCAAGATTGCTGGGAGAAATATCAATAGCTTCAGATATGCAGATGATAGCACTCTAATGGCAGAAAGAAAAGAGGAACTAAAGAGTCTCTTGATGAACATGAACGAGGAGAGTGAAAGAGTTGGCTTAAAACACAACATTCAAAAAATGAAGATAATGGCAAAAACTCACTTCATAGCAAATAGAAGGGGAAAAAAATGGAAGCAGTGACAGATTTTATTTACTTGGGCTCCAAAATCACTGCAGATGGTGACTGCAGTCGCAAAATTAAAAGATGCTTGCTCCTCAGAAAAAAAAGCCATGACAAACTGAGATAGCATATTAAAAAGCAGAGATATCACTTTGTCGACTAAGGTCTCTATAGTCAAAGCTATGGTTTTTCCAGTAGTCATGTGTGGATACGAGAGTTGGACCATAAAAAAGGCTAAGCACCAAAGAATTGATGCTTTTGAACTGTGGTGCTGGAGAAGACTCTTGAGATTTCCTTAGACAGCAAGATCAACCAGTCAATCCTAAAGGAAATCAACCCTGAATATTCATTGGATGGACTGAAGCTGAAACTCCAATACTTTGGCCACCTGATGCAAAGAACCAACTTATTGGAAAAGACCCTGATGCTGGGAAAGACTGTGGGCAAGAGAAGAAGTGGGAAGCAGAGGATGAGATGCTTGGATAGCACCACTGACTCAATGGACATGAGTTTGTGCCAACTCTGGAAGATAGTGAAGGACAGGGAAGCCTGGCTGCTGCATTCCATGGGGTGGCAAAGAGCTGGATATGACTTAGCAACTGAACAATAAAAACAGCAGACTTTTCTTAAACTGTACATATTTTTTCCCATTCTAGTTATAAGCACATTTTTCTACTGAAACAACCACACTAGAAGGTAGAGAATAATTCTAGATTTTCCTTCTCTCTAACCTCTTACTTTCAATCATTAACTGTGCCCTATTGATTCTACTACCTAGAAATCTTTCAACCAATCTTCTCAACTTCTATCTCCACTGGCTTAGCCTATACCCTTAGCATTTATCTCCTGGAGTTCTTCAATATCTTTCCACTTCATCTAGCTACTTAATAATCACATTCAATCCATCTATAATATACCCAGAGCAAGATTTCTAAAATAAGGAACTCATTATTTGACTTCTCAGTTTATGATCCTCCAGTGGTACGCTATTACCTACAGTCAAGCCCAAACTCCTGAGCATGGAAAATAATCCTTGCTCCTTCCCTTTCCTGCTATCACCTGTCCACATGTACCAAGAACTCCAGATGTACTAAACTTTCCGTTTCTTAAATGTCCCACACATTTTCCCTCCCTGTCGTATTTAACTACACCTTCTCTTTTGCCTAAATTACCTTTTCTCTCATTTCCTTCTTCTCCAGGAATGCATCCCCACCACACATACCTTCCTATTCCTGAAGAACCTTTACTCTTTCTTTGTTTAGTATTGAATTCAAATGTTTCCTCTTGCAGAAGTATTCCATGTAACCCCAGGAGACATTTTCTATGGTCTCTTAATGAATTGTTCCTACTTCTGCTATATCACATACTACATGGTGGTAATTAAATGTTCTCATGTTTGTCTCCTGCTTTGCTCTATCTTTGTATCCACAGAACATAATTGGTACCTAATTAATGTTTGATTGATGAATAGTTGAGTGAATGAATGGATGGATGAATCTTGGATGGCTATTTAACAGGAAATACTTACTGCTTAAATATTCCAATTAATGGGATTTTTAATAAGCTATAGAATATAACACTTAAGATGAAACTTATTTGTAGATCTATTAGCATAGAATTATTAAGTACTAATAAACAGGAGTAAATAATCATGAAATCTCCATCAAACTTGCATAGCATCTGGTTCTAAATGCTTACTATACTTAAAGGTCTATTTAATTTCAATTTAGACTGTAAACTTCATTGAATACAAAATATTGATTTCCTATAAACAAGTGCTTCTCAAAGAATAATGTGTTCTTATTACTTAGTAATAAAATATAATCTCACCTTAGACTTCCTTGGTGGCTCAGTGGTAAAGAATCTACCTGCCAATGCAGGAGATGCAGGTTCAATCCCTAGGTCAGGAAGACCCCTTGGAGAAGTAAATGGCAACCCACTCCAGTATTTTTGCCTGGGAAATCCCATGGACAGAAGAGCCTGATGGGCTACAGACCATGGGTTCGCAAAAGAGTTGGATACAATAAACAACAACATGCTGCTGCTAAGTCGCTTTAGTCGTGTCCAACTCTGTGTGACCCCATAGACGGAAGCCCACCAGGCTCCCCCGTCCCTGGGATTCTCCAGGCAAGAACACTGGAGTGGGTTGCCATTTCCTCCTCCAATGCATGAAAGTGAAAAGTGAAAGTGAAGTCGCTCAATCATGTCCGACTCTTAGCGACCCCATGGACTACAGCCTACTGGCTCCTCCATCCATGGGATTTTCCAGGCAAGAGTACTGGAGTGGGTGCCATTGCCTTCTCCAAAAAACACTATAAACAATGCTAAAATTGGTAATAGTTTGTTTCCAGCAGTGGTGTTCTGCAGTAATCTTCCTTTGAAAGTCTAAACATACTGACAATTTAATGCAAAGACTGAAAACAAATAAAATCCTGATGTTTGTTTATCAAATTTAATCAGTGAAGTAATCAATTGGATTTTAAAATAAGGGCAGTTTCATTATAATTGCATATTTGGCAAACCATGTAAGTGCAGAAACCTTTTTCAAGATTTTTAAAAGGGGGCAACACTGCTCAGCATTTGGTACATGAATATATAATAAACCTACTGAAAATCTTCCTATACATTATGGAAACCTGGAGGTAATTTGTATAGCTTGAAATGTCTTCATTTTAGAATGTTATGCACAAAACGGGTTCTATCATCAAGATCAGAAAAGTTCAGAAAAGATCAGAAAAAGTTTATCAAGATCAGAAAAGATCAGAAAACAACAATATAATCCTATCATATATTTACTTAATCCTGTCCATCAAATCTTGTTCTCATCCTCTTCTAGTAGAAATTCCTATCTTTATTGGTGGAACTAAGGCTCTCTTTGTATATCTTTCTAACTTCTAATCAAGGATGGAAGGCAGCAAAGGCATGCTCAATCAGAGAAGGAATGGACATTTGGGAGGAAGTGTCTAAAGGCTGGTATAGGCTCCATAGAGAAAAGAGAAATGATGGAAACATTTGATAAAAACAAGAAGTAAAGGGCACTACCTTAATACAACTCATGGGCACCACAAATTATTATAAATGATGCAGGTGAGGGAAAGGCTGCTCTCATAATACTTTCTTTCCTATCTCCACATTCTAAATATTCTGAAAGTTCTTTTTATTTTTTTTTTTTTTACTTCCAAGTTTCAAGGACCAAAAAAAATTCATAAATTTTCAGAATTTACAAACCTCAACCAGTCCATTCTAAAGGAGATCAGTCCTGGGTGTTCTTTGGAAGGAATGATGCTGAAGCTGAAACTCCAGTACTTGGGCCACTTCATGCGAAGAGCTGACTCATTGGAAAAGACTCTGATGCTGGGAGAGATTGGGGGCAGGAGGAGAAGGGGATGACGGAGGATGAGATGGCTGGATGGCATCACCAACTCAATGGACATGAGTTTGAGTGAACCCCGGGAGTTGGAGATGGACAGGGAGGCCTGGCGTGCTGCAATTCATAGGGTCACAAAGAGTCGGACACGACTGAGTGACTGAACTGAATTGAACTGAATTATTTTTTTACTGAGACAGAATGGTCCTAGATAGAGTTGTCCTGCCTGTTAAGTTTTCCAAGTAAGGACATTAAAAAAAAGAAATAAAACTCACTGATTATCATTATCAATTCATAAAATATTTTAATCCACAAAAGGATTTAACACAAAATGTCTCAGTAAAAATGACTGCACTGAATTTAACTTTGTAAAAATTCAATTAAAATTCTATGAATGAGTAAGGATCTGACCGTGGGCTGACCCTAGACTGAACACTGGTATCTGGAGTCACTCCTCTAATGATGGAAGCAGCACGGATTCCTGACGTTAAAGAAGGACCAGCCACAGATAAACCAACTATCTGCGAGGACAGAGGGCAATAAAAGAAGATTCAAAAACAGAAGTCATGCACCTGGGTTTGGCAATCGTGATGTTTTCTTAAGTGTCAAGCAGATCTTTTATGATTACTAGAATTCAGAGAAAAATATATAATAAAAATTAATACCATAAGATTAATATTTATGAATAGCCATCAGGTTTTAAAAATGCCATCATCAGCACTTCTATTTAGCTTTATCAGTTATCTTTCCCTATTCACTATTGCTCCCTGACCTTCGGGGATATGTATTTCAAATCCTACCCATTTACCTTGTGTGAGTCTCTACCTCTCCAGGGAGCACTTCACTTCACTTCTCTTTCCTCTTAAAGTTGAAATCAAAATGATCTCTCTTCTTTTAGTTAGACATCCAAACAAATCACCAGCATTATGATAATTTAACTCAACTAATGCAGTAATTTAGAAATAACAACTTCTCTGAACTCTGAAATTCAATCTGATTTGCAATCCAGATTGTTTATAATGATGAAGATAAGAGTATCCTTAATGTTATGCATATGACACCTTAGAATAATGTTTATATGGTTAAAATACATACTTTCAGGAAAATGGCAAATACTTGCGTCATGCTAAATAAAAACATTACCTATTAAATCAGCAGGTTCACTGTTTACCACCCATTTTGTCCTAGAACATTATACTGACTAAGCACTAACATGCTTGAGACTTGTTTACTTTTTTTTTTTTTTGCTGTAAGATAAGTATTTATTTCAGTTCAGTTCAGTCGCTAGATGGAGTCTGACTCTTTGTGACCCCATGAATCACAGCATGCCAGGCCTCCCTGTCCATCACCAACTCCTGGACTTTACGCTAACATGTCCATCAAGTCAGTGATGCCATCCAGCCATCTCACCCTCTGTCGTCCCCTTCTCCTCCTGCCCCCAGTCCCTCCCAGCATCAGGGTCTTTTCCAGTGAGTCAACTCTTCACATGAGGTGGCCAAAGTATTGGAGTTTCAGCTTTACATCAGTATTTCAAATGAACACCCAGGACTGATCTCCTTTAGAATGGACTGGTTGAATCTCCTTGCAGTCCAAGGGACTCTCAAGAGTCTTCTCCAACACCACAGTTCAAAAGCATCAATTCTTCAGTGCTCAGCTTTCTTCACAGTCCATACATGACTGGATGTATTGTCACATCCATACATGACCACTGGAAAAACCATAGTCTTGACTAGACGGACCTTTGTTGACAAAGTAATGTCTCTGCGTTTTAATATGCTATCTAGGTTGGTCATAACTTTCCTTCCAAAGAGTAGGCGTCTTTTAATTTCATGGCTGCAATCACCATCTGCAGTGATTTTGGAGCCCCAAAATAAAGTCTGACACTGTTTCCCCATCTATTTCCCATTAAGTGATGGGGCCAGATGCCATGATCTTAATTTTCTGAATGTTGAGCTTTTAAGCCAACTTTTTCACTCTCTTTCACTTTCATCAAGAGGCTTTTTAGTTCCTCTTCACTTTCTGCCATAAGGGTGGTGTCATCTGCATATCTGAGGTGATTGATATTTCTCCCGGCAATCTTGATTCCAGCTTGTGCTTCTTCCAGCCTAGCATTTCTCATGATGTACTCTGCAGATAAGTTAAATAAGCAGGGTGACAATATACAGCCTTGACGAACTCCTTTTCCTATTTGGAACCTGTCTGTTGTTCCATGTCCAGTTCTAACTGTTGCTTCCTGACCTGCATACAGATTTTTCAAGAGGCAGGTCAGGTGGTCTGGTATTCCCATCTCTTTCAGAATTTCCCACAGTTTATTGTGATCCACACAGGCAAAGGCTTTGGCATAGTCAATAAAGCAGAAATAGATGTTTTTCTGGAACTCTCTTGCTTTTTCCATGATCCAGCAGATGTTGGCAATTTGATCTCTGGTTCCTCTGCTTTTTCTAAAACCAGCTTGAACATCTGGAAGTTCACGGTTCATGTATTGCTGAAGCCTGGCTTGGAGAATTTTGAGCATTACTTTACTAGCGTGTGAGATGAGTGCAATAGTGTGGTAGTTTGAGCATTCTTTGGCATTGCCTTTCTTTGGGATTGGAATATAAACTGACATTTTCCAGTCCTGTGGCCACTGCTGAGTTTTCCAAATTTGCTGGCATATTGAGTGCAGCACTTTCACAGCATCATCTTTTAGGAATTCCATCACCTCCACTGGCTTTGTTTGTAGTGATGCTTTCTAAGGCCCACTTGATTTCACATTCCAGGTGAGTGATCCAACCATCGTGATTATCTGGGTTGTGAAGATCTTTTTTGTACAGTTCTTCTGTGTATTCTTGCCACCTCTTAATATCTTCTGCTTCTGTTAGGCCCATACCATTTCTGTCCTTTATCGAGCCCATCTTTGGATGAAATGTTCCCTTGAACAATCAAATCAAATCCCTTATGATTATACAGTGGAAGTGGGAAATAGATTTAAGGGACTAGATCTGATAGACAGAGTGCCTGATGAACTGTGGACGGAGGTTTTGACATCGTATAGGAGACAGGGATCAAGACCATCCCCATGGAAAAGAAATGCGAAAAAGCAAAATGGCTGTCTGAAGAGTCCTTACAAATAGCTGTGAAAAGAAGAGAAGGGAAAAGCAAAGGAGAAAAGAAAATATATAAGCATCTGAATGCAGAGTTACAAAGAATAGCAAGGAGAGATAAGAAAGCCTTCCTCAGGGATCAATGCAAAGAAATAGAGGAAAACAACAGAATGGGAAAGACTAGAGATCTCTTCAAGATAAGCATTACTGGAAAGTAAAAAAAAAAAAAAAAAAAATTGGAGGGCTGCTTAACCAAGATCACACGCCTGAGGCATTCACTCAATAGATACTTAGAGTCTTACCAAAGTTTTTCACCTATTAACCTTATCTTTACTCTGCTCCTGAATTTGCCCACCTCCATCATCTCACATGCACACACCTGAATTAATCTATCTAGATCTAAAAGAAAAGAACAGACAAATCTTTGAAATCAGAAAAAACAGCTTCAAACCTTGGAACAATCATCTAGCTTGGGTAAGCCTCAGTTTTCTCAAATTAACTGGGAATTTCATCTATTTTTCTCTAAAAGGTTGCTTTTCCACTTAAAGGCAATCATATGTATGTTAACATTATGGAAAGTTTCTTTCTATCTTTCATTCAGCTTCAGGAATTTCAAATCCTTATCTGATTTTCTGGAAATGCATCTGATTCACTAGAAGCAATAGCTTGAGAACTAAACCTCATTCAAAACATCATTCGTTATTTGAATATTGTGCAGCATAACAATCCAAGAGTAAGGAAAATAGATTATTAAATAAATGGATTCATTCTAAGTGGTTCTGAGCAGTATTTCTGAGTAATAGAAGCAACAGAGTATGAGCAACCCCAAGGAGAATGTGTTGCTTAGACAAGTAACAGCAGATAGGGTGACATGAGCTTTCTGCGTGTACAACAGTCTGAAGTCAAGATACCTTAGTCTCAAAGTCTCACAAACCTGATTTTACCTATTCATAACCTAAATCCAACTTAGGATTCAGTTCAGTTCAGTCACTCAGTCGTGTCCGACTCTTTGCGACCCCATGAATCGCAGCATGCCAGGCCTCCCTGTCCATCACCAACTCCTGGAATTCACTCAGACTCACATCCATCGAGTCAGTGATGCCATCCAGCCATCTCATCCTCTGTTGTCCCCTTCTCCTCCTGCCCCCAATCCCTCCCAGGATCAAAGTCTTTTTCAACGAGTCAACTCTTCACATGAGGTGGCCAAAGTACTGGAGTTTCAGCTTTAGCATCATTCCCTCCAAAGAAATCCCAGGGCTGATCTCCTTCAGAATGGACTGGTTGAATCTCCTTGCAGTCCAAGGGACTCTCAAGAGTATTCTCCAACACCGCAGTTCAAAAGCATCAATTCTTCGGCACTCAGCTTTCTTCACAGTCCACCTCTCACATCCATACATGACCACTGGAAAAACCATAGCCTTGACTAGACAACCTTTGTTGGCAAAGTAATATCTCTGCTTTTCAATATGCTATCTAGGTTGGTCATAACTTTCCTTCCAAAGATTTAAGCGTCTTTTAATTTCATGGCTGCAGTCACCATTTGCAGTGATTTTGGAGCCCCCCAAAATAAAGTATGACACTCTTTCCACTGTTTCCCCATCTATTTCCAAATAACCTTACATTAACTGAACTTAAGTGGTTTCAGTTTAAAACCAGAATGCCAAATTTCTCTATGTTGAAGGAGAATTATTCTTGTTGAGGTGAAAGACACAAGGGTCCTCTCTTCAACATGTACTGACTGCCCCTATAGGCAACTCTGAAGAATGTCAAATTTGAACCTGGATATCACCTTGTTTATTTAATATGAAGGCTTTAATTTGTAACTGCCAAAGACACTGGACAAGTGAAATTCTGTAGTCAATATATTATTTCTTGGTAAGTAAGCTTCACAAAAACCTAAATAGTGATTAGAAGACTCCCTGGTGAGTATGGGGTCAGAGTAAGTGAAGTGTGCGACCCAACGCCAGTAAATCGGTGAATGATGTAAAGAAGTTTATACTTTGTTAGTCCATTCTACAGTCATAACCACCACCTGGACCAGACAGATGTTGTAATCTCGAACAATGTGCTCCTGCCTATGGGTGACTGCAGCTAATGTCTGCCTCTTCCCATGAGTCCATGACTGATCTACCTCCCCACTGTCTATTACAGCCCCTCAGTAATGTATATTAACACCTTTAAGCAGAGTACAGGTAAGCCTTAACAGGCTTGGTGCCTGGTTGTCTCTAAACTGTGACAATATTGCTCTGCTTTTAACCATGGATTTTAAAGCTTAACTCTTAAAGGAACATTGTGCTTTGTTAAGTTCCCATTATTGGGGAAAGCCTGAAATCCTCATCTTCTGAAAAAAACAGACCCAGCAGGTGGGGTATAATGAGTATGAGGAATCAGGAAAATATCTCAATCTTTAAATGGGGAGCATCTGCAGAAAGAAGAAGTAGGAAGAAGAGGAGACAAGGAGGAGAGCAACAAGAACATTCTAATCATGGAAACTTTCAGATTTGGGGCTTACAATTCTCTATAGTACGTATCTATAGAAAACATACCACCATTTCCAACTCATAATAACAAACTCCTAATTAAATTGAATCTTAGTTATTCTGCTGTAAGGTTACACATGCAGGGATATGAAATATTCAAATCTCTTTGACCTTGGTCAAATGTGTCATCCTTCATGGTCAGCTTACAGACCAAAATCACATCTCAGCAATTCGAAAGGGCAAATCTAAGAAGCAGCAGAAACAGAACGGCTCCTTCTTTCTGCCCCTTTCTATGGAAAAAAAAAAGAAGAATGAATGTGTATAGGAGCTCTCACACCACAGGATATCCCCCAATTACAGAGTTCAATAAAAGGATTTGCCTGTAGGACCTCCTGAACATAGTAAGTCATCGTGTTGGCTTGTTTGAATTCTCTTTTCATTTGTAACTCTTATGGCCCTTTTGATCACCACTGTCTACTTCTGCAGTGGTTCAATACTTGCAAGATGCCAGAGGAATAGAAATCTCAAAGTCCTGCAGTGAATTTATTTAAAAGATATGAGTTTTCAGATTGCCTAGAAAAATATACACACCTCTACAATAATGATAGGAAAAATACCATCAAAAATATACTTCTGTGATGCAATACGATACCTTCTGTGGACATATAATAAGGCTATCACCATTTCTTAACCTGACCAACTTTCTGACCCACCAAAACAATGACATCATGTAGAGTATTCAGTAGCTTTATCTCAGTGTCTCCATTTTTCCTCTGACCTTTCCCATCACTACTCTGAAACTGAAGAAGGTTTGTACTCTTCAGTGAAAGGAGATACACATTTATTTTCTGAGCACTACTGCTCACCACTTTCGTTAGTTAACACATCATCCTGCCTGTATAAGAAGCAGCTCTTGCGAATGAAATTTTACCAACATATCTTACAAATTTTATTATCTTCTTTGTGAAGTTGCTTGAAAACCTAACCATGCAATGTCTTTCCACAGTTATTGTCAAGCCTTTTTTGAGCTGACTTGTGAGCTGATAAGAATAAGAAGGATAGAAAGAAATTGCTTGCTTCCACTATCTTTATCCTGTTCATGTAGAGGAGGATCTGAAATACAAAAATTAAAAAAAAAAAAAAAAAAACATAGCTAGAGAAATCAAGAAGGGGACCCATAGGACTTAGACGAAGGAATATAGACTTGTATGTCACCAAACCAAGAGAACAGGATATCCAGGACGACAGTTGCCCTGTCTTAACCCATCCCATGGATAAAGGTCACACACGTGCTCTGCTCCTGGCCACTGCATGAGATTAAAATTAAGCTCAGTGCTCTCACTTAGTTATAATTCCAGCCCTTCCTCTCTCACTCTGAAAAGCAAACACAAGTCAGTGAACATGACATTATTATAGGGATAACCTTGAATCCACTATAATTTATAAGACAGCTAATCTTTCAAACACCTGACACCTTACAACTGATCTCCATATGTGCTGCTGCACCACACTTAAACCTTGAGTTAAACTATAACATGCATTATTATTCACAAAGGATGTGACAGAGACTACATGATATAAAAGGCCTGACTTGTAACTTAAGAAACCTTCAGGATCTGCAGTGAATTCATTTTTTGCTTTGCTTAGCTGTGTAGTAGGGTGGGAACTAGAAAACAATTGTATAGGAACAGAGAATGAAAAGAGTGAGAGAAAAAGAGCTACCAGTCTGTAACACAGAATGATGGATTTGTGCGCTGGGGAAAGAGCAGGAAGCAGGGGAGAAAAAATTATTCAGTAATCAAGCATTTCCTTTTGAATCGTTTGATGAGTTTGCATTGGTTGTCATTTTTCTGCCTGCACTGGTATAATGCTCCATGAATACCATCCCCTCGGGTTTCTCTACAAATGCAAGATGTGTTTCTTATCAGATTATTCCCCAGAGCCTCATTCTGAAATAAACAGTTCATTGCTTACAGAGTTTTTATAGAGTAAGTTCTCTTTCAATAGGTATAAGACTCAAAAAAAAAAAAAAAGGAACTGATTTAAAACAATTCCTACACTCTTTTTTCCCCAAACCATGGGATTTCTAACATCCTTTTTCTCAAGTGAGTCCTGAGGTCCTCTTACCCCTTCATTTGGAAAACCACACTATCCTTATGCAAATTGTTTGGTTCCTAAATGCAATTGGCTGCCCATCTATAATATTTTACAGTATTTTCTCAACAGTGTATAATAAAGTCACACAACATACACATCATTAACAAAGCTCCGAGTGCCATAGATAAGTTCTTAGAATTTTTAATCACAAAGAGAATTGACTTTAACTCATGGCATCTCCAACTTTGGACTTTAAATTCTGTTCCTAAACCCTCTGTCTTTGAAGATCTCACCTTAAAAATGAAATGGATGCCTGGTTGGTGTGCTTGTAAAATGCCTGCAAGCAAGAAATATAGATTCCTAACATTTATTTTTATGATCATTGTGTTCACTACTTTTCTCTTTACTATGCTATTCACTTTTTAAGTGCTATGTTAATATGACATAAACCCCCCATTTATAGTCCCAAGACTCCAGTAACCAAGTTGTATAAACCATTTTCTCAGACTTTCAAAATAACTTCAAAATAAATTATTTCTAGCATAGAAAAGGGAGAAAATAGTAAATCTACTTTAAGAATAATGAACGTCTGCCACAATAATATAGCACAGACCTAAAACAAATATTTAAATTAATTTTACTTAAAAAAAAAATACTGTTAGCCCACTATTTTCCAGATCCTGAGTTGAGAATTTATCATGCAAGTAGCCAAGATATGAAGGCCCCAAATAGACATTTTGTCATTTACTTTGCCCATCTAAACTCTGTTCAGTTGCTCTAGAGCAGAATTCACTGGGAGAAACTTATTCAGGGAGGGTGAGTAGCAGAATGTGAGTCGTTCCTTGCTCCTACACATTTTGGCATAGCAGCACATGGAAATTTGACAGAGCTGGACATCAGACTCTCGGATAGGGCCTCCTTCGGTTGTGGGGATTTTTAAGCTACATCAATAGGGAAGCCCTGATCTTCCCCTGTTGGGTTTAGGAGCCAGGACCCAATAACAATACAATGTGCTAATAACATGTCTCCAACCCTCTCTTGCCAGCCCAGCATTTACAGCTTGGGCAGGGGGCCACCAGTGAGACACAGCATGCCAGCAACAGAATCACCAAATGAGTACTCTGGAGTGGCAAAGCAGCCATCTCCAATGTGGCATGATCTTGTAGCTAACCAGGTTTGATTTCCTAAAAGCGCCAAACCATAGTCTCCCTCCACTGAAATTCGAAGAGGACCATTATTTTTCTGGTGAGGTCCATCTGCAGAATTAGTACTGGATTCACTCAATTCCCCTTCTTGTTCTCAAGTGATGGAAACTGGAGTCCAAGTCTTACCCTCGACTTTAACTGTCATAAGCACAAGCCATAGCCAGTATTCTGGAGTTTTGCAGGGAGGTCAACTCCTTTCCTGAAAGGCCAGCCAGCCAGATCAGTGTTGGGTAGGTTAACCCTTTCCTCTCAGTAAGAAATTATATTGTATAAGACATTAAGAATTTTATAATACATTATCCCTATCCTTATGGCAGAAAGTGAAGAAGAACTAAAGAGACTCTTGATGAAATTGAAAGAGGAGAGTGAAAAAGTTGGCTTAAAGCTCAACATTCAGAAAACGAAGATCATGGCATCTGGTCCCATCACTTCATGGCAAACAGATGGGGAAACAGTGCAAACAGTGGCTGACTTTATTATTCTGGGCTCCAAAATCACTGCAGATGGTGATTGTAGCCATGAAATTAAAAGGCGCTTACTTCTTGGAACAAAAGTTATGACCACCTAGACAGCATATTTAAAAGCAGAGGCATTACTTTGCCAACAAAGGTCCATCTAGTCAAGGCTATGGTTTTTCCTGTGGTCATGTATGGATGTGAGAGTTGGACTATAAAGAAAGCTGAGCGCAGAAGAATTGATGCTTTTGAATTGTGGTGTTGGAGAAGACTCTTGAGAGTCCCTTGGACTGCAAGGAGATCTAACCAGTCCATCCTAAAGGAGATGAGTCCTGGGTGTTCATTGGAAGGACTGATGTTGAAGCTGAAACTCCAATACTTTGGCCACTTGATGCAAAGAGCTGACTCACTAGAAAAGCCCCTGATGCTGGGAAAGATTGAGGGCAGGAGGAGAAGGGGACGACAGAGGATGAGATGGCTGGATGGCATCACCGACTCAATGGACATGGATTTGGGTGAACTCCGGGAGTTGGTGATGGACAGGGAGGCCTGGCGTGCTGCGATTCATGGAGTCGCAAAGAGTCGGACACGAATGAGTGACTGAACTGAACTGATCCCTATTCTAGAAAAACTTGCAGATCCAGTGTAAACACTGGTGGCACTGGGATGGTTTTAGCATCAGCAGAGAAGACCCACTGCAGAGGCATTGCTTGGAATCTCTCCATTTCAGATTTGATAGTTACCTCATTTCATTTTAGCTTGGTCACAGTGCATGGAGAAACTAGTTTGCTTTTGTCATTCTCTGATTTTCTTTCCATTTCATCCTTAGTATGAAAGGCTTAAAATCAGTCAAAATGACGTAAAACACTTTAGTTGATATTTACTGAAACTATTGTTATTATTGAAGGTTTGCTAAATGGCTCCCACAGCTCTTGGTAGGGCAAGAGAAAAAATTCAAGGAGTAAGTATTTGAAGACTATCCCTAACTCCTAATACTTTTGGCCCTAGATTCATCACTTAATCTTCTAGCATCCCAATTGCCTTATTTACAATGAGAAAAGCAGAAGAGCTTATGCATCAGAACGCCAGAATGTGTACAGAGTGATAAGTATTTTTATTTAACCAATTTGAGTGAGATATGTAAATTATTATAGGCAACAAGTTAGAATGTTTTCCAATATGTATCTTTGCCCAGGGAATTTTCTCTCCTCTCCTAGACATCAAGCAGAATCATTTAATGTCTAAATCACATTTCCTCTCTGACAGAAGTCTTTTCAACCTAGCATTTAAGTTGGGTTATATTTTTGTCTTTGTATAAACCTCTTCTGTATAATACAGTTATAAGCTTCTGAAGGGCAAGTGATGTTCCTAATACTTCTCTGTGTCTCTAAAATGACTAATGCATTTCCAAGGCCACAGCAGAAATTGTTCAGTTACTTGTTGAGTACCACACTCGACAGCAGGAAGAGAGCATGTTTCCTTACACTACATCCCCACACACTTATATTATCAGGGACAAACCTCCAAGACTTCAGCCTTTCATTGCTAGAACCAAAACACTGCTACTTTATTTTAGATGGGTGGCTGATGTCAGCAGGATCATAATTACAACTCTCTGAGCCAAACATCAGGAGGTTAATAGAGGCTGTTGTTGGAGAGAAAAACATCCTGTTGTTCTTTGCCTCCAAAACATCCCAGCAGGAATAAGGACCTCCTACCAGATGAAGAGCTGGAAAGAAGGTCTCGGTAGGCAAAACAGTTATCTCATAATCATACTTTCTGTTACCCCCATGGTCTGATGAATGGGCTAATAAAAAAGAGTACTCCTAAGAATGGTTTTATTTGCTTCTCAGCTCTAAAAAGGCAATGTCCTCATTGATACCAATGAGAGAAGAAAATAGTTTCATCCCCTGTGGCCATTAGCTTTTTCAGCTCTTACTTTCACTGTTAACTAACTTTTTTGAGATAATGAACATTTTTCTAGGGCAGAGGTGTAGAAGTAGCTAGTACACTATTTATTACATAGCACATTCAATGCAATAATGGATTTTTTTTCTATCAAAACAATACTACCCGTAAGTCATGGGGGTAATAATGTATAGCATAAAGAATCTAGTCAATACTATTTAATAACTTTATATGGTGACCATTTCAAAATGTATATAAATATTGAGTCACTATGATATATACCTGGAACTAATATACTTGTACCCTATGTATACTTCAATTAAAAAAAAATACTTCCAGATTTACCAATTAAACTTTGCTGGTGGGTTTTGCTATCTTCACAAAGCAAACTAATATACCTTCACCTGAAAAATTCTAGAGTGTTTTGAGATTCTCCCATTTAGCTTTGCTAAAGAGAAAAATGAAAGGCATTAGGCTGGTTAATATCTGTGAGAGGGAGACAGATGATGGCAAAGAACATGAAGAGTACAGAAGACAAAAAAGGAAAATCTCATGGCTACCCATCATCACTCATGTTGTCCCATCCACATACTCAGGGCTTCTTTCTATCATACTAATCATTCTTAATCTATTTATTCAGTTTAAATCTTAGACTGTTTCAGTTCAGTTCAGTTCAGTCGCTCAGCCGTGTCTGCCTCTTTGCGATCCCATGGACTGCAGCACACCAGGCCTCCCTGTCCATCATAAACTCCCAGAGTTTACTCAAACTCATGTCCATTGAGTCGGTGATGCCATCCAACCATCTCATCCTCTGTTGTGCCCTCTCCTCCTGCCTTTAATCTTTCCCAGCATCAGGGTCTTTTCAAATGAGTCAGCTCTTCTCATGAGGTGGACAAAGTATTGGAGTTTCAGCTTCAACATCAGTCCTTTCAATGAACACCCAGGACTGATCTCCTTTAGGATGGACTGGTTGGATCTCCTTGCAGTCCAAGGGACTCTCAAGAGTCTTCTCCAACACCACAGTTCAAAAGCATCAATTCTTCGGCGCTCAGCCTTCTTCACAGTCCAACTCTCACATCCATACATGACCACAGGAAAAACCATAGCCTTGACTAGACGGACCTTTATTGGCAAAGTAATGCCTCTGCTTTTAATATGCTGTCTAGGTTGGTCATAACTTTCCTTCCAAGGAGTAAGCGTCTTTTAATTTCATGGCTTCAATCACCATCTGCAGTGATTTTGAAGCCCCCCAAAATAAAGTCAGCCACTGTTTGCACTGTTTCCCCATCTATTTGCCATGAAGTGATGGGACCGGATGCCATGATCTTAGTTTTCTGACTGTTGAGCTTCAAGCCAACTTTTTCACTCTCTTCTTTCACTTTCATCAAGAGGCTCTTTAGATCTTCACTTTCTGCCATAAGGGTGGTATCATCTGCATATCTGAGGTTATTGATTACTCAGTAGATTTTCTTCATGTCAATGTATGGCAAAAACCACTACAATATTGTAAAGTAATTAGCACCCAATTAAAATAAATAAATAAAAATTTTTAAAAGGTTTAGTCACTCAGTCATGTCTGACTCTTTGTGACCCCATAGACTGTAGCCTACCAGGCTCCTCTGTCCACAGAATTCTCCATGCAAGCACAGTGGAATGGGTTGCATTTCCTATTGGAGGGGATCTTCCTGACCCAGGGATCAAACCCAGGTCTCCCACCTGCGAGCTGATTCTTTACCATCTAAGCCACCAGGGATGTTCATTTAAAACAACAGGTTTGGTGGCCTTATTTTTATAAACTCAAGGAGCTGCTCAGTTTGTGTTAAACAATAGAGTTAGTTAGTGTTCTGAGGTTCTAAGACCCTATCCGTTTACTCTTAAACATTGTGTCCAAAAAACTGTCATCTGCTACATACATCCTGCTCAAGCCAAATCAAACTGAACGTCATTTTCCATCCTTGTTTATCATGTGGACAAGTCACTGATCAGGATGTGTTAATATAGGATTTGCTGCCCTCTGCTGGCCGTCTAGGAACCAGCAACTTTTTGAACAGGAAAAATGTTAAATCTCTTGTCTGGTCTGAGATTCAAACAAAAAGGAAGAAACAAATTCACTCACAGTCTGAAATTAAAAATAAAAACTAAAAGCCAAATTTTAAAACCAAAGAGGAAACAAAATCAAGACAATTTTATTTTTACTTTAGCATAAGCAGAATTCTATGATATGCATTTAATAACTAAATTTATCTTGCTGAAATATGGTAGTTTGCAATAGCAACAGTGAGAATAGTGAGCAGTTCTGATACCTTTTTATGATGGTGAATAAGTTTATTTGGCAATGAACATGCTTCTCAAACATTAAAGCAAATATAAAAAATTACTTCCTGTTTCTATATCTGCAAAGGTTTACCCCATCTCTCCTCATATTGCTGAATTCTGGATATAATAAAACAAGCCAGGCATTGTACAATTATGTCATTTTCCAAAATCTATCTAAATGTTACCTTTATTTCTAAACATAACATTGTGGTAAAATGACTATAATTAAGTTATTCTAAATATTTGTAGAACCCTTAGGATTTAGACACACAACCAACAATTTTATTTGATATTCCACATATAAGCAAGGTAAAATACCTCCTATTTTACAGTTTTGTTATTTTTCAGAACATTCTTCCTGAAGTTAAGAATCACAATTATGAAATATAACTAGATGAATTTCCCTATACTGATATTAAGAAGAGATGGCAAGAATACACAGAAGAACTATACAAAAAAGATCTTCACGACCTAGATAATCACGATGGTGTGATCACTCACCTAGAGCCAGACATCCTGGAATGTGAAGTCAAGTGGGCCTTAGAAAGCATCACTACGAACTAAGCTAGTGGAGGTGATGGAATTCCAGTTGAGCTATTTCAAATCCTGAAAGATGATGCTGTGAAAATGCTGCACTCAATATTCCAGCAAATTTGGAAAACTCAGCAGTGGCCACAGGACTGGAAAAGGTCAGTTTTCATTCCAATCCCAAAGAAAGGCAATGCCAAAGAATGCTCAAACTACCACATAATTGCACTCATCTTACACGCTAGTAAAGTAATGCTCAAAATTCTCCAAGCCAGGCTTCAGCAATATGTGAACTGTGAACTTCCTGATGTTCAAGCTGGTTTTAGAAAAGGCAGAGAAACCAGAGAACAAATTGCCAACATCCGCTGGATCATGGAAAAAGAAAGAGAGTTCCAGAAAAACATCTGTTTCTGCTTTATTGACTATGCCAAAGCCTTTGACTATGTGGATCACAATAAACTGTGGAAAATTCTGAAAGAGATGGGAATACCAGACCACCTGACCTGCCTCTTGAGAAATCTGTATGCAGGTCAGGATGCAACAGTTAGAACTGGACATGGAACAACAGACTGGTTCCAAATAGGAAAAGGAGTACGTCAAGGCTGTATATTGTCACCCTGCTTATTTATTTTATATGCAGAGTACATCATGAGAAACGCTGGGCTGGAAGAAGCACAAGCTGGAATCAAGATTGTCGGGAGAAATATCAATCACCTCAGATATGCAGATGACACCACCCTTATGGCAGAAAGTGAAGAGGAACTAAAAAGCCTCTTGATGAAAGTGAAAGTGGAGAGTGAAAAAGTTGGCTTAAAGCTCAACATTCAGAAAACGAAGATCATGGCATCTGGTCCCATCACTTCATGGGAAATAGATGGGGAAACAGTGGAAACAGTGTCAGACTTTATTTTGGGGCTCCAAAATCACTGCAGATGGTGACTGCAGCCATGAAATTAAAAGACACTTACTCCTTGGAAGGAAAGTTATGTCCAACCTAGATAGCATATTCAAAAGCAGAGACATTACTTTGCCAACAAAGATTCGTCTAGTCAAGGCTATGGTTTTTCCTGTGGTCATATATGGATGTGAGTTGGACTGTGAAGAAGGCTGAGCGCCGAAGAATTCATGCTTTTAAACTGTGGTGTTGGATAAGACTCTTGAGAGTCCCTTGGACTGCAAGGAGATCCAACCAGTCCATTCAGAAGGAGATCAGCCCTGGGATTTCTTTGGAAGGAATGATGCTAAAGCTGAAACTCCAGTATTTTGGCCACCTCATGCGAAGAGTTGACTCATTGGAAAAGACTCTGATGCTGGGAGGGATTGGGGGCAGGAAGAGAAGGGGATGACAGAGGATGAGATGGCTGGATGGCATCACTGACTCGATGGACGTGAGTCTGAGTGAACTCTGGGAGTTGGTGATGGACAGGGAGGCCTGGCGTGCTGCGATTCATGGGGTCACAAAGAGTCAGACAAAACTGAGTGACTGAACTGAACTGAACTGATGCCAGTTAACTGATTAGGATCAAACATATATTTTGACAACTCCTTTTTACTTGAATACAAAATTTTATAATAGAAAATCTAACATGCTCTAAAAGGATTGATTTTTAGTTACTTTTACACACTGAGGTTTAAAAAAAAGAGAGAAAGACTAAATTATGAAACTCTTTACACATTGAGCCATCAGATGAGGGCAATTATTTCTATCATGTGCAGCTACAAAAGGAATTTCTTTGAAAAGCCCAGTTCGTTGGGAAAATGCCCCTGAAGAAGGAACTGGCAACATACTCCAGTATTCTTGCCTGGAGAATCCCATGGACAGGCTACAGTCCATGGGGTCACAAAGAGTCGGACACAACTGAAGCGACTGAGCACAGCACAGGATACTAAATGCACAGAAGCAGCTGTTTGCGTGTTTTGTACATCAGCTCAGAAGTGTGATTATAAGTGAGAATGAGGTTCATGATCACTTTCTCTAGGAGAGGCTAATACGGAAAGACAATAATCACTATGAGCATCATCAACCACCAACCTAACCTCCTTTTACTGAGCATATTATATACATAAAAGAGAAGACTAATTACTTTCCCTTTACAACTTCATTTAAGTCTCACAACAATGTGTTAGTCGCTCAGTTGTGTCCAAATCTTTGTAGCCCCATGGACTGCAGCCTGCCAGGGTTCTCCACCCATGGAATTCTCCAGGCAAGAATACTGGTGTAGGTTGCCATTCACAACAATATTCCTAGGCATTATCACCTCCATTTACAGATGAGAAAATTGTGGCACAGACAATCTAGGTGTCTTGCCTCAGATCACACCTTACGAGTCAGAGTGGGAGGTGGTTTCCAACCCTAGGTTGGCACTGAGGTTCATGTGTTTTTTAGTTAAGTGATAGCTCTATGTATTACAAAGTGATAGCTCTATGTATTATGCTTTGTTTATTACCAACATAAATATATCAAATATTGAAAAGAAGTTTAGTCATTAAAACTTTAAAAAAGACTTCTTTTTACTGTGTGTGTGTACGTGCGTATGTAAATCTTGAAGAGTGAGCACATAAAAGGCCAAGTGAGATCATTAATTTTGATTTTTCTATTTCTATGCACTCTACCAAATAGCTCTAATAAATATGAAAAGTCTTTTGTTGCTTTGGAACAAAAAGCTGTCTGAGCAACACCAGAACCATCCTTCAGTTTGTCTGAGTCACTCGATTTGAAACATCTTTTATCCTTAAAGGCCACAAGAAGTCAGTCTTGAAGAGACTTCTCAAAAGCTTGAAATATGATTCTCTTGCTAAAAAAGGCACTATTTAGGATTTGTTTAAAATAGCTACTCTCTTTTGAAAGATTTAAAACAAACTTAACCTCACCATATACACAGATTGAAATTAAGTTCTTGCATTTTTCTTGTTGATAAAGCAATCATATAAAGTATAATGAGAAGACCAGCTAGAGTCAGAATCTATAAAATCCCATGTTCTCAGAGATCTCCTGGAAAAAAAAAAAGAAAGGAGTAACACTGTTCTTTGTTGAACTATGTCAAGGAAAAAAATAATTTACAAAGAGTTTACTTATTGGGACCTGAACTTATGCTGAGAATTTAAGTCTGAAAATATGATTAAAAGCAAAGTGGACTTTCTACTGCACCTTGTCTTAGAAGGCATCTTCTAAGTGCTTGCAATGTGTTCTCTTTGCTCTAGTAAACCCTATGAATCATTGATCTACGTTGTAGCTAATCAAGATGCTTTGTTTCACCTCCCTTTCGTCAGCATACAAAAGCTTATGTCAGGAAAATTTTCTGAGGTAATCAATCCTAAGAAAAAAAATGAATCAGGAAGAAAAGATCATGAATAAGTGCTTTATAGAACTATTTAAATTGACTGTTTTTAACATTGCCATATCTGCAAAGGCAACATTTCTTCCATCCTGTTTTACAATAATTGATTTTTAATTAGAAAACAACTATGATTAAATCAATTCATCATCCAAAATCATGTTTTACTATCCATTCCATCACTGTTTAACCTACTTATTACCAATTTCCCATGGACTGTAATTAACTAAAGTTTTTCTTTGTCCCCATTAACTCCAGTTCATCAAGGTTATTGTCTGCTTATTATTCACTTCAAAAAATCATTTTAAATCATGAATCATGTTGAAGGAGAAAGAGATAGCTGAAATCTATCTTTTTGGAAGCTATAAAGGGATGACAAAAACCCTTACCTATAATAACAAAGTGTTATTTCTTAAAATACCAGACTTTGAATAGAAATAACCTCTAGCTTTATGTTACTAATGCACACTAATTCTTATTTACTGTTCACTGTATTTTGAGACAGGCTCTTTGTTAAGTACTACACATGCATGGATACAATCTTCACAGGCATATTATAAAATAAGGACTACTAAGAGCAAAGTTATAAAAGGTATTTTAAATTCCTTAGCTAATAAAAGACAATACCAGGACCTGAGTCTGATCTGACTGACTCCATAGTTTAATCACTCCATTCCTCTACTGTAGAGTTATTACAAGATTCTCCTTTAGAGCTGTGTATTCTTAGTGGATGAACTAGCCTTCTGTCTAGAATAGACTGGGTGTGTGTGTGTGTTTAAAGCATTTCTACAGTTCATCTTCCTTACATATGACTCCTTACTTTCCATAAAATCTTATTCCTTTTTAAGTTGCATATTTTCTTATTTGCCAGCTGATTTTAAAAACTGACTGCACTGATAGAATGATAGGTGCACATTCATCTATGAAGGACTGTACTTTATTCAGGCCAGTTAGGTGGCAAACCATAGAAATCCGTCTCATACTGGCTTAAGAAATAAGGGGAATACATTGCTGTGCATGACCGACCCCCAGGAATCACAGAGATGGGGTGCAAGACAAGCAGAAATGTAAACTCGACAAGTGTCTCTCAACATCTGTGATCCCAATTTCTCTAGTTTCTTTTGCCTGAGACTGCCTTCTGGCTGCAGTAGAATTGGCTGTCAGAACCTCTGGGCCCCAAACCTGGAAAAAAGTGAAAGTGCTACTTGCTCAGTTGTCTCCAACTCTTTGGAACCCCGTGGCCTATAGCCCACCGGGCTCCTCTGTCCATGGGATTTCCCAGGCAAGGGTACTGGAGTTAGTTGCAATTTCCTTCTTCAAGGGATCTTTCCAACCCAGAGATCGGGCCTCAGTCTCTTGCATTGCAGGCAGATTCTTTACTAACTGAGCTATGAGGTAAGCCCATGATCCTAGTATAACTGAATCTATTTCGATGAATTCCCTTTATCAAACAATGATGCACATTTACAATGAGGTAATTTGTACAGCTTTAATAGGGAAAATGTTTCTATATTTTTTCATGGAGATTAAAAATAATAATTTTCAAGACCAGTATTATTACATTTGAGCTCTGCAAACAGATAGTGGTTACAAAAAGAAGTTTCAGTTGGAGTAGACAGAAGATTGTAAAGAGGCAACCCGGGGAAGGATCTCTTCGTAGAAGGCACGGCTGGGAATCCCACTCCCTCATGCTTCCTCTTAGATCAAAGTAGCTGGCTAACTATAGAGGTTTAGTTGATTGGATCTTCACTGGGATTATACAAAGAGGCCTCTGGTGTTAGAAAAGCTGACTCATTGGAAAAGATGACAATACTGAGAAAGATTGAGGGCAGGAGGAGAAGGGGGCGACAGAGGATGAGGTGGTTGGACGGCATCATTGACTCAATGGACATGAGTTTGAGCAAACTCCAGCAGACAGGGAAGGACAGCGAAGCCAGTTTATGGGGTCACAAAGAGTTGGACACGACTGAACAATTGAACAATAACATTGCATTGGCACCAGCTTGAACTTTAAGACTTTATCAAAGTCAAGGATGCATGAAAAGTTTCCCATGAACAAGATATAGAGAACTTGGGTAAGTGAACTATTCAAGAAGTCAGGGACAGAATTCAACAAAGAGTATACAGAGAGTAGTCATCCAGGAAACCAGATTAAGGGGCTGTGGCCACCAGAAGACAGTCCGCACTCAAGATATAGAATTTGTACACAGAGAAGCCCAGCACAAGTGATCTACAAGCGAAAGAACTGCCCCTAATGTTCAGCCAAGCACAGAGAGTCAACGTCTGTGGAGCAGATGGCTCTGCTGCTAAAAGTCAACAGTCAAGAAATAGTTATTTCAGTCCACCTAAACAAAGGTCATTGGGCAATTTGGTTGGCAGGGGAAATGAACTGGTCAACAATTCAGCTTCAATAGAGTGTGAAAAAAATGCTAAATTCTTCCTGTCTTTAAAGCGGGCACTAGATAGTACATTGTGTGGTGCCAAATTTAATGTATTCAAGGAACTTATTTCATCTTAAGAGTCAAATTGCTAGAGAGGGTATGATGGAACATGACAGTTGCATTTTTCTAATCTATGCACAGACTCCTTAGGTTTACACTCCAGACAGCTAGTATCAGGATTTCATGTTCATAATTTTCTTTTTATCTGACTGTAATAAAGTAAGAAAATTTGAACTTTCACAACCACAGATCTCTCTCTTTTTTTTTTTTTTGATTCACATGGCTTTTTTGAGTCTTTCTTCATGCATAAAGTTAGGAAAATTGAACTGTCTCCCTCTAATGAACAAACCAAGCATGACACAGAGAGATATTTGAGCTGTCTACTAGATTTCCATGAAGGAAAATAAGTCCCAAGGTCCCAAGGCATACATTACATGGGATAAGCTACCACCTAGAATATTATTAGTTGCGCACCATCTTTGGGAGAACTGAACAAAGTCATTCCACCATCTATGTTCTGTGGTTTAGATGAGGAATCTAGATCAAAAATGCAAACCTCTGCCATGGAATGGGTATCTCCAAATGTCTTTTCTCTTTGGTAAGAAGGTCGTTTGAAAAATCTTGTTTGTATCATCATCTGGCCCTCATCTTCCTCCCACAGCATTCTGTGCTGCACAGCACTGTTTATTTTCTATTAAAATGAGAAAGTTTTAATCTCCCCTGCTACATCTTATGCTACATCAGGTCAGGAACTGCTTCTTAATTCTTCAATATCTAGCAAAGAACGCATCAATGTTGGCTAAAAAAATGACAGTTAACTTGAAACTTCTTCAACTCATGATTTAGAATCTCAACAACAACAAAACAGAATAATGATGATGCTTGCTTACTCTGTGAATTGTAAGTTTTGTCTGTTTGCCCAAACATGGCCTTTCGCAGAGAATCTAGTACCACCAACAGGGAAGGGAGGGGCAGTGTGAATTCAATAGAAATACAAAAATTCTGACGTAAAATATGAGTTAATATTTGCATATCTAATCTTACAAAACATCAGCATTTATAAAATTACTACAGATTTTGGTCTAACTTTGCTCGTAACTTTGGTTAAGTCTCTTGCAAGTGTGAAGGAGGATAAACATTACACCAAGGCTCAGCTGCTAGTAGATTAAGCACATTGGATAAAGAAGGTTCCGTAGAGAAAAAGTCTGATGTTCTGATTTATGTTCCTAAGCCACATAGAATCATCTGCAGGCACGAACTCAAAATACAAAATACAGAGGAAAGTTTTCCTATTAGACTGAAGACATTTTTTTTGTTTTTCTTACAACAAAATGAAACTCACATGTTAAGTGCAATTGAAAACTAGGATTCGATACACAAAGCAAAAGAAAAATACAGGGTAGGGTGGGGAGGAAGGTGGGAGGGAGGGTCAAGAGGGAAGGGACATATATATATCCCTATGGCTGATTCATGTTGATGTTTAGCAGAAACCAACACAATTCTGTAAATCAATTATTCTTCAATCGAAAAATAAATTAAGAAAAATAATAGAATTCAATTCTAGTCTAAATTTCTATCCAAAAGCTTTGCAAATTTAGAAAAAAAAATTACTTATCCCTTCTGAGATTTGGTTTTCTCCTTCAGTAAACAAACAATTTTGTGAGGTGACTTTTCTCTTTCTTCTCATTCTAAGAACTCTATAACATAGCCCCAAGAATGTTTATGATATCCTCATAACTTTCATGTATATTGCCCCAGGTTTTTTAAGGGCAATGAGTATTTAAAACAAAATAAAAAGTCACTTTATACCTAAAAGTGAAAAGGGGGCAGAAGAGTTTCTATCTTGACAGAGTTTGTCTCCCTCTCCTGAAAATAATCTTGGAAATCAGACTCCAGATGTGCCAGCAACTCCTGAGATCACACTCATAGGCTGGGGAGGAAAAATATTACACATGGGATGTGATGAACTGCCTGTGCTGATTTCACATTAAATACGGAAAAACACCTTAATAAGATTATGCTGAAACATGTGATACCTGTGCTCAGAATACTCGCAAAGATTTTGAAAGATGCATTTTTTATAAAGGTGTGAGATTTGGGTAAATGATATATTAAAGAAATAAAATGTGTCAGAAGAAGTGTATACTATGTACAACATGATACATATTAACTTATTTTTATATATGAGCTATAATATATAAGAATTTTGTATACATGTTGCATTGATATATATGAGAGATGAGAAATATGTATCAGATTTTACAGCTATATATATAATTTGAGATATAAACATAGCTTAAATTCACCTGTGTGACTGTGAGTATAAAATATATATATATATGTGTGTGTCTACATATAATTTACACTTTTTTTAGTTCTTTTCCAATGTTACTGACAAGCAAACTTGTCTCTCGTATATCAGAAAATATAAGAAATAGAGACAGAGATTTACAGAAGAATTCTCTGTCCTTTTATTTATATTGCATGCATGCTCAGTAGCTTAAGTTGTGTCCTACTCTTTATGACCCCATGGACTATAGCCCACCAGGCTCCTCTGTCCATGGGATTCTCCAGGCAAGAATACTGGAGTGGGGTGCCATTTCCTTCTCCAGGGGGTCTTCCTGACACAGGGATCAAACCCACATCTCTTATGTCTCCTGTATTATCAGGCAGGTTTTTTACCACTAGAACCACCTGGGAAGCCCCTATTTATATTAAGTGTTGTTAAATATGCTACTAGAGAAAAGTGACTTTCTCCTGAAAAGATAGCTAACTTCTAAACTTGTGACACTGTAAAGATCAATATTACATGGAGATCCACTTTTATTCAAAATATTAATGTGAGACAGATTTCAATTAATTCTAGGAATAATGGCAATCTTCTTGCTATTAAAGTTTCTAATACATTTGGTTTATAAGACTGAATTCATAAGAAATGTATTTACACATGGCTTCCAGAAGAAAACTTACATCTATAATAAGGATCTAGATAGCATAGTAATTTATGGGCCATACGTAAAATTTCTGATTCTCTATTTCTTGTTATTTCTCTTCTTCTCTAAGTTTCACAAATATAGGTATTCTTTCTTGTGTCCTCATTCATTTTTTCACTCTTTTATTTCATCACTCATACAAAACTGAGTATCTATTATATACCAATACACTGTGTAAAGGATGAGGAGGAAGAAGTGGAGGAAGGGGGATGGAAACAGAGAGAGGCCCAAGGGAAAGAAGCAGATTGGAAGACTTCCCCATGCTTGGGGAACTAGTAGCAGGCCCTTCGTGCTTCTCTTCCCCTCTCCCTCTGTCCTGTCCTTTCTCCAACCTTACACTTTCTATGCAGATCATTCCTAAGACTATCTTCCCAGTCTTAAAGTTTCTCTGCTGCTGCTGCTGCAAAGTCACTTCAGTCGTGTCCGACTCTGTGCGACCCCATAGATGGCAGCCCACCAGGCTCCCCCGTCCCTGGGATTCTCCAGGCAAGAACACTGGAGTGGGTTGCCATTTCCTTCTCCAATGCAGGAAAGTGAAAAGTGAAAGTGAAGTCACTCAGTCGTGTTCGACTCTTAGTGCTCTTGTCAAACACTCCCACTGAATGGCTTCATCAGGTTCTTAAATGTGCCTGTGATAGAGTATTTTCATCTTTGCTTCCATTTCCATGCCCCCTCTTCTCTCAGTGGTATCACTGATTCTCTCATTTACCTAGGTTCTGAATCTAAGATTTGTCAGTGATTTTTCACTTTCTCTTTCCTCTTATAATGATTAGTTGGCACACAATTGGAGAAGACTCTTGAGAGTCCCTTGGACTGCAAGGAGATCCAACCAGTCCATTCTGAAGGAGATCAGCCCTGGGATTTCTTTGGAAGGAATGATGCTAAAGCTGAAACTCCAGTATTTTGGCCACCTCATGCGAAGAGTTGACTCATTGGAAAAGACTGTGATGCTGGGAGGGATTGGGGGCAGGAGGAGAAGGGGACGACAGAGGATGAGATGGCTGGATGGCATCACTGACTCAATGCACGTGAGTCTCAGTGAACTCGGAGTTGGTGATGGACAGGGAGGCCTGGCGTGCTGCGATTCATGGGGTCGCAAAGAGTCGGACACGACTGAGCAACTGAACTGAACTGAGTATCTATTTTACTCTGACAATATTTCATATTAGTTTCTTCTTATCTTCTCTTACTTCCATTACCCTAAGTTTAAATCCTTATTTCTCTTGGTTGGATTTTCTGAACACCTTCATAACTGATTTCTCACTTCTCTTGATCTTTACATTGATCCAGTATACAACTTGTCAGATACTTTGCCCAAAACACTACTTTATATTTTGGTAAATTTCATTACTTTGCCTCGAAAGTCTTCAGTGCCCTAGGTTAGAGGACATATGATGATTAACATTGTATAATGCACTTAAAGTGCTTAGTGTGGTGCTTACCATATAGTAAGTTATTCCATTATAATGAACAATTTTTATATGTCATTGTTTACAAAAAACAAAGCATGTCAAAATATTCAACTCTCCATCTAGCCATTCTTTTAAAATGTCTGTATTGTACAAGAGCTCTGTACCAGACTGCATATACTCAAGTCCTCTGGATTGCAAAATGTTATACTTGGGTAAATTGCTTAACCTCTTTGTGCTTCCATATATTGATCTACATAATTGTAACAATAATATTAGTGTCTACTTTGCAGTATTATTGCAATGATTAAATAATTGATGCATACAAATCAAGTATAGGACACGTTTAAAGATTCAGTTAAGGTTAGATATTATTCATAGCTATTCAAAGCCAGCCATAATCTTTCTCCAAATTACCCAATAGGCTTTATCTTTCATCATCTGTTCATTAGTTCTGTTTCATCTCTTCTGCTTTTCTACAGTGTGTTCAAGCTCTTAGACTGTCTTTGTTTCTCTTCCTTCTAGATGAAAGTTCCTGAAAACCATACCTTTTCCACATTTATATATCTAAAATATCTTTCACATAGGAATTTAATAAGTACTTGTTGAAAAATGTATCACTATTGTCAAACCCTCAAGTATTTCAACATGCCATTCTATTTGTGGTGCTTCTAAATACTTGAATCTTGATTTATATATGGGAATTTTCAGAGGCTGAGATGAATATATAAGCCATCATTTGCCCTATTTTGAAAATTTTATTCTTTATTTATGAATAAATTATAGCATCTATTTATGAATCAGCTAAATCATTTATTCTGTTCACATACACACACAAAGACTGTCTGGGCTAATCTTTGCTTGAACTTTTCTTATAAGAATTTCAGTCTTTTCCTTGGTCTATTAGATTCATCAAACCTGCTTTTCAAGTTAGGTGTGTCAATTCATAAGCAACACAGGAGGTTTGGATTTGGTTTGGATTGGTTTGTGTGTGGATATTTCTTCCTTTTTTTGTTTTTCCACAAAGCTATAGGGTGGATTTTTATATAGTTTTTTCAAAAGTTAAATGTGTTTATGGTTAAAAAGAGAGAGAGAGAGATCTCCTCTAGGTTCCCTATCCCTGGTTATATTAGTTTTCCAGGACTGCCATAACAAATGGGGTGGCTTAAAACAACAGAAACTCAGTGCTTCACAGTTCTTGAAGAGAGAAGCCTAAAATCAACATGTAAGCAGAGCCGTGCTTCCTCTGAAATACGTGGGGAAAAAATCTTTCCTTTCCTCATATCTTCTAGCAATGGCTGTAATCCTTGGCATTCCTTGGTTTGTAGCTGCATCACCCTATTCTCTGCCTCTGTTATCACATAGCATCACCCTGTATGTCTGTGTCTTCACATGGTGCTTTTCTCTTCTTAAAACAATACCAGACATATTGAATTGTGTGCATGTGTGCTCAGTTACTCAGTCATGCCCAACTCTTTGCAACCCTATGGAATATAGCCCATCAGGCTCCTCTGTCCATGGAAACTTCTAGGCAAAAATACTGGAGTGGGTTGCCACTTCTTACTCCAGGGGATCTTCCTGACCTGGGGATCAAACCCGTATCTCTTGCATCTCCTGCTTTGGCAGGTGGATTCTTTACCATTGCACCACAAAAGACCTCAACCTGATTATATCCTCCAAATTCCTACTCCCATGTAAGATCACATTTATAGGCAGAAGGGTTAGAAACTCAACACATTGAGGGTGGGGGCAGGGGAGATATAATTCAAATCATAACACATAAAGGTGTCCAGGACAGGCCACTGTGGCATAAAAATTATTTTAAATCGAAGGCATTTGAGTTCCTAAAATCTCTTATCTGCCTAAAAGCAGAGGGTCTCAAAAGAACTCAGAAGGAACTCCTCATAAATCCCTTCCCAATAGCAATTCTAACACTGCATGCATGCATGCTAAGTCACTTCAGTCGTGTCGGACTCTTTGTGACCACCCTATGGACTGTAGCCTGCCAAGCTTCCCTGTTCATAGGATTCTCCAGGCAAGAATACTGGAGTGGGTTGCTGTGCCGTCTTTCAGAGGATCTTCCCAACCCAGGAATTGAACCCAAGTCTCTTAAGTCTCCTGCATTAGAGATAATTCACTCTAAAATGAGAAGGCATCACCACACCCAAACAGACATTGTCTCAGAACCATCGTATCTCCCATCTACTTCCCTAAGGCTCATTTATCTTTCCTAAAAGTAATTTGTTTTCCTATCAGTGCACTTCTCCCATTCCCTGTCACCTGTTAAAATGGTATACAAGTCCCATATTCTAACCACCCCTTTGAATCACATTTTTATTTGTTTTTTTTTTTTTTTGCATTTATTTTTTAAAATTTATTTATTTTTAATTAAAAGATAATTTCTCTACAGAATTTTGTTGTTTTCTGTCAAACCTCAACATGAATCAGCCATAGGTACACATATGTTCCCTCCCTCTTGAACCTCCTTCCATGAATCACATTTTTAAATAAACTTCCATATGTATGGATATGGTTAATTAAACATGTTTTCCCTTCCTGTCTTCCCTGCCTTTTGTTAATTTAATTTGCAAGCTCCTCAAAATAGAATCCAAGGGAAAAGAGAAAAAGGTTTTCTACTGACATAGTGGTAAACTCAATATATGCTTAATGATGAACTATCTGGAATTTTCCCCTACACACCTGTCAGTCTTGCTCCAGGACTTTTATAAATCTAGGTGTGGTAGTACCAACATCTATTCTACATAATGTTGAGATGGGCCTGGTAAAAAGTGGAGGTTATCTGATAGTTTTGAAAATATTAGACATTTCTGGTATATACCAAATGAACAGAACACTAGGATAAACAGATGACAAATAAACCCAAACAAAATCTAGGAATACTATACAGTCACTTAGCAGTAAAAGGGCTGTGTGTGGTTAATTCAGGCACAGCCTGATTAAACCTAAGTTCTTTAATCTCTATCCTAAAATCTTTCCAAGAAAGTAAGAAGACTCATTTTTAGATACATTCACCATTACTCCTTCAGAATAATCTAGCAGCAGCTGGGATTACAGAACATCTCTTCAAAGCTAATGACCACTTCTGGTAAGTTTCCTGGAAAAGCTCCAGGGTGCCTAGAGGCAACAAATCGGCCTGTTGGCCTTTACATTAAGCTAGTAAGTGAAAAGAGGAGAAAAGAATGAAGACATGGTATGTCAGCGGCATTCGGAGAACACGCCCAAGCACTATTATTTCTGTCCTGTTACTAATACAGACTTATACAATGTAAGAACATACAGGGCCCCCTGACCCTGACTCTTCGCAAATATCTCACTAACACCATAACATATGAGATATGAGATGCATTTAACCTTTGAAAATAGATATAGCTATAAATAAACATCAGTCCTTCTAGTTTCCATTTTATTAAAATTTGGACATTTAACAAATTCAAACAAAGTCCATCTGGCTCAATGTCAGGGGTGAGAGGTGGAAGGGAGGTTCAAGAGGGAAGGGAAATATGTATACTTATTACTGAAAGTTATGACCAACCTAGAAAGCATATTAAGAAGCAGAGAGGAGGCAGTTCTAAGATGGTGGAGGAATAGGACAGGGAGACCACTTTTTCCACCACATATTCATCAAAAGAACATTTGAACACCGAGAAAATTCCACAAAACAACTTCTGAATGCTGGCAGAGGACATCAGGCACCCAGAAAGGCAGCCCATTGTCTTCAAAAGGAGATGGAGATGTCTTGAGGCTACTGTAAGAATAAAACTGAAAACCACAGGCAGGAGGCTTAAGTCCAAATCCTGAGAACACCTGAGAACTCCTGACTCCAGGGAACATTAATCGATAGAAGCTCATCAAAATGCCTCCATACCTACACTGAAATGAAGCACCACCCAAGGGCCAACAAGTTCCAGAGCAAGACATACCACACAAATTCTCCAGCAACACAGGAACATAGCCCTGAGCTTCAATATATAGGCTGCCCAAAGTCACACCAAACCCACTGACATCTCAAAACTCATTACTGGACACTTCATTGCACTCCAGAGAGAAGAAATCCAGCTCCACCCACCAGAACACAGACACAAGCTTCCCTAACCAGGAAACCTTGACAGGCCACCGGTCCAAACCCACCCACAGCAAAGAACCTCCACGATAAAGAGGAACCACAAACTGCCAGAATACAGAAACGCCATCCCAAACACAGCAATATAAACAAGATGAAAAGGTAGAGAAATATCCAGCAGGTAAAGGAACAGGATAAATGCCCACCAAACTAAACAAAAGAGGAAGAGATAGGGAATCTACCTGATAAAGAATTCTGAATAATGATAGTGAAAATGATCCAAAACCTTGAAAACAAATTGGAGTTACAGATAAATAACCTGGAGACAAGGATCGAGAAGATGCAAGAAAGGTTTAACAAGGACCTAGAAGAAATAAAAAAGAGTCAATATATAATGAATAATGCAATAAATGAGATAAAAAACACTCTGGAGGGAGCCAAAAGTGGAATAAAGAAGGCAGAAGATAGGATAAATGAGGTAGAAGATAGAATGGTAGAAATAAATGAAACAGAGAGGAAAAAAGAAAAACAAATTAAAAGAAATGAGGACAACTTCAGACACCTCTGGGACAATGTTAAACGCCCCAACATTCAAATCTTAGGAGTCCCAGAAGAAGAAGACAAAAAGAAAGACCGTGAGAAAATACTTGAGGAGATAATAGTTGAAAACGTCCCTAAAATGGGGAAGGAAATAATCACCCAAGTCCAAGAAACCCAGAGAGTCCCAAACAGGATAAACCCAAGGCGAAACACCCCAAGACACATATTAATCAAATTAACAAAAAACAAATATAAAAAGCAGCAAGGGAAAAACAACAAATAACACACAAGGGGATTCCCATAAGGATAACAGTTGATCTTTCAATAGAAACTCTTCAGGCCAGAAGGGAATGGCAGGACATATTTAAAGTGATGAAAGAAAATAACCTACAGCCAAGATTACTGTACCCAGCAAGGATCTCATTCAAATATGAAGGATAAATCAAAAGCTTTACAGACAAGAAAAAGCTGAGAGAATTCATCACCACCAAACCAGTTCTCCAACAAATGCTAAAGGATCTTCTCTAGACAGGAAACACAGAAAGGGTGTATAAACTTGAACCCAAAACAATAAAGTAAATGGCAACGGGATCATACTTATCAATAATTACCTTAAACATAAATGGGTTGAATGCCCCAACCAAAAGACAAAGACTGGCTGAATGGATACAAAAACAAGACCCTTATATATGTTGTCTACAAGAGACCCACCTTGAAACAAAGGACACATACAGGCTGAAAGTGAAGGACTGGAAAAAGATATTCCATGCAAATAGAGACCAAAAGAAAGCAGGAGTAGCAATACTCATATCAAATAAAATAGACTTTAAAACAAAGGCTGTGTTATGTAGTGTCTAAAGATGGACATTACATAATGATCAAAGGATCAATCCAAGAAGATATAACAACTATAAATATATATTCACCCAACATAGGAGCACCACAATATGTAAGACAAATGCCAACAAGTATGAAAGGGGAAATTAACAATAACACAATAATAGTGGGAGACTTTAATACCCCACTCACACCTATGGATAGACCAACTAAACAGAAAATTAACAAGGAAACACAAACTTTAAATGATACAGTAGACCAATTACACCTAGTTGATATCTATAGGACATTTCACCCCAAAACAATGAATTTCACCTTTTTCTCAAGAGCACACGGAACCTTTTCAAGGATAGATCACATCCTGGGCCATAAATCTAGCCTTGGTAAATTCAAAAAAATTGAAATCATCCCAAGCATCTTTTCTGACCACAATGCAGTAAGATTAGATCTCAATTACAGGAGAAAAACTATTAAAAATTCCAACATATGGAGGCTGAACAACACGCTGCTGAATAACCAACAAATCACAGAAGAAATCAAAAAAGAAATTAAAATATGCATAGAAATGAATGAAAATGAAAACATAACAACCCAAAACCTATGGGACACTGTAAAAGCAGTGCTAGGGGGAAGGTTCATAGCAGTACAGGCTTACCTCAAGAAACAAGAAAAAAGTCAAATAAATAACCTAACTGTACACCTAAAGCAACTAGAAAAGGAAGAAATGAAGAAACCCAGGACTATTTTAAGGACATAAATCTTAAAAAATAGGGCAGAAATAAATGCAAAAGAGACCATAGCAAAATAACAAAGCCAAAAGCTGGTTCTTTGAGAAGATAAATAAAATTGACAATCCATTAGCAAGACTCATCAAGAAACAAAGGGGAAAAAATCAAATCAACAAAATTAGAAATGAAAATGGAGAGATAACAACAGACAACACAGAAATACAAAGGATCATAAGAGATTATTATCAGAAACTATATGCGAATAAACCCACTCCAGTGTTCTTGCCTGGAGAATCCCAGGGACAGGGGAGCCTGGTGGGCTGCCGTCTATGGGGTCGCACAGAGTTGGACACGACTGAAATGACTTAGCAGCAGCAGCAGCAGCATATGCAAATAAAATGGACAACTTGGAAGAAATGGACAAATTCTTAGAAGAGTACAACTTTCCAAAACTGAGCCAGGAAGAAATAGAAAATCTTAACAGACCCATCACAAGCACAGAAATTGAAACTGTAATCAGAAAACTTCCAACAGACAAAAGCCCAGGACCAGATGGCTTCACAGCTGAATTCTACCAAAAATTTAGAGAAGAGCTAACACCTATCCTACTCAAACTCTTCCAGAAAATTGCAGAGGAAGGTAAACTTCCAAACTCATTCTAAGAGGCCACCATCACCCTAATACCAAAACCCGACAAAGATGCCACAAAAAAGAAAACTACAGGTCAATATCACTGATGAATATAGATTCAAAAATTGTTAACAAAATTATAACAAACAGAATCCAACAACATATTAAAAAGATCATGACCAAGTGGGCTTTATCCCAGGGTTGCAAAGATTCTTCAATATCCATAAATCAATCAATGTAATACACCACATTAACAGATTGAAAGATAAAAACCATATGATTGTCTCAATAGATGCAGAGAAAGCCTTTGACAAAATTCAACATCCATTTATGATAAAAACCCTCCAGAAAGCAGGCATAGAAGGAACATACCTCAACATAATTAAAGCTATATATGACAAACCCACAGCAAACAATATCCTCAATGGAGAAAAATTGAAAGCATTCCCACTAAAGTCAGGAACAAGACACGGGTGCCCACTTTCACCACTACTATTCAACACAGTTTTGGAAGTTTTGGCCACAGCAATCAGAGCAGAAAAAGAAATAAAAGGAATCCAGATTGGAAAAGAAGAAGTAAAACTCTCACTGTTTGCAGATGACATGATCCTCTACACAGAAAACCCTAAAGACCCCACCAGAAAATTACTAGATCTAATCAATGAATATAGAAAAGTTGCAGGATATAAAGTCAACCCACAGAAATCCTTTGCATTTCTATACACTAACAATGAGAAAACTGAAAGAGAAATTAAGGAAACAATTCCATTCACCACTGCAACGAAAAGAATAAAATACTTAGGAATATATCTACCTAAAGAAACTAAAGACCTATATATAGAAAACTATAAAACACTGGTGAAAGAAATCAACAAGGACACAAATAGATGGAGAAATATACCGTGTTCATTGATCAGAAGAATCAATATAGTGAAAATGAGTATACTACCCAAAGCAATCTATAGATTCAATGCAATCCCTATCAAGCTACCAGCGATATTTTTCAGAGAACTAGAACAAATAATTTCACAATTTGTTTGGAAATACAAAAAACCTCGAATAGCCAAAGCAATTTTGAGAAAGAAGAATGGAACTAGAGGAATCAACCTGCCTGACTTCAGGCTCTACTAAAAAGCCACAGTCATCAAGACAGTATGGTACTGGCACAAAGACAGAAATATAGATCAATGGAACAAAATAGAAAGCCCAGAGATAAGTCCATGCACTTATGGACACCTTATCTTTGACAAAGGAGGCAAGAATATACAATGGAGAAAAGACAATCTCTTTAACAAGTGGTGCTGGGAAAACTGGTCAACCACTTGTAAAAGAATGAAACTAGAACACTTTCTAACACCATACACAAAAATAAACTCAAAATGGATTAAAGATCTAAACATAAGACCAGAAACTATAAAACTCCTAGAGGAAAACATAGGCAAAACACTCTCCGACACAAATCACAGCAGGATCCTCTATGACCCACCTCCCAGAATATTGGAAATAAAAGCAAAAATAAACAAATGGGACCTAATTAAAATTAAAAGCTTCTGCACAACAAAGAAAACTATAAGCAAGGTGAAAAGACATGGGAGAAAATAATAGCAAACAAAGCAACAAAGAATTAATCTCAAAAATATACAAGCAGTTCCTGCAGCTCAATTCCAGAAAAATAAATGACTCAGTCAAAAACTGGGCCAAAGAAATAAACAGACATTTCTCCAAAGAAGACATACAGGTGGCTAACAAACACATGAAAAGATGCTCAACATCACTCGTTATCAGAGAAATGCCACAAAACCACAATGAGGTACCATTTCATGCCAGTCAGAATGGCTGCTATCCAAAAGTCTACAGGCAATAAATGCTGGAGAGGGTGTGGAGAAAAGGGAACCCTCTTACACTGTTGGTGGGAATGCAAACTAGTACAGCCACTGTGGAGAATAGTGTGGAGATTTCTTAAAAAACTGGAAATAGAACTGTCATATGACTCAGCAATCCCACTGCTGGACATACATACTGTGGAAACCAGAACTGAAAGAGACACGTGTACCCCAATGTTCATCACAGCACTGTTTATAATAGCCAGGACATGGAAGCAACCTAGATGTCCATCAGCAGATGAATGAATAAGAAAGCTGTGGTACATATACACAATGGAATATTACTCAGCCATTAAAAATAATACATTTGAATCAGTTCTAATGAGGTGGATGAAACTGGAGCCTATTATACAGAGTGAAGTAAGCCAGAAAGAAAAACACCAATACAGTATACAAATGCATATATATGGAATTTAGAAAGATGGTAACAATAACCCTGTATGCGAGACAGCAAAAGAGACACAGATGTATAGAGTAGTCTTTTGGACTCTGTGGGAGAGGGTGAGGAGGGGATGATATGGGAGAATGGCATTGAAACATGTAAATTATCACATGTGAAACGAATTGCCAGTCCAGGTTCAATGCATAATACACGGTGCTCAGGGCTGGTGCACTGGGATGACCTAGAGGGATGGGATGGGGAGAGAGGTGGGAAGGAGATTGAGGATGGGGAACACATATACACCCATGGCGGATTCATGTCAATGTATGGCAAAACCAATACGATATTGTAAAGTAAAATAAATAAATAAAACTGGAAAAAAAATATTGTTAATCTGGGTGTGTATTATGAGAGAGAGCTGTAGTCCTAGTCTATCTCTGGTACTTACAAGTCACATAACCTTGGCAAACTTAAAAAATAAATAAATAAAATAAAAAGCAGAGTCATTACTTTGCCAACAAAGGTCCGTCTAGTCAAGGCTATGGCTTTTTCAGTGGTCAGGTATGGATGTGAGAGTTGGACCATAAAGAAAGCTGAACGCTGAAAAATGATGCTTTTGAGTTGTGGTGTTGAAGAAGACTCTGGGGAGCCCCTTGGACTACAAGGAGATCCAACCAGTCCATCCTAAAGGAGATCAGTCCTGAACGTTCATTGGAAGGACTGATGTTGAAGCTGAAACTCCAATACTTTGGCCACCTGATGCAAAGAGCTGACTTATTGGAAAAGCCCCTGATGCTGGGAAAGATTAAAGGCAGGAGGAGAAGGGGACGACTGAGGATGAGATGGTTGGATGGTATCACTGACTCAATGGACATGGGTTTGGGTGGACTGTGGGAGTTGGTGATGGACAGGGAGGCCTGGCATGCTGCGGTTCATGGGGTCGCAAAGAGTCGGACACGACTGAGTGACTGAACTGAACTGAACTGATGGCTGATTTATGTTGATGTATGGCAGAAGCCATCACAATATGGTAAAGTAATTATCCTCCAATTAAAAATAAAATTTAAATAAAAATAAAAAATAAAGAAGACAGTTAACCTACTTCAAGTAACACAAAAAATAATAAAGAAAATAAATATACAAGGAAATAATTGATATTTAGAATAATATATCCCTATTAAGTAATATACTAAGTACTAAGAGAGTCTAGAGAATGTGCAAACAATGAGCTTGAAGGTATCAAGGAGGGCTTTGGAGAAAGGAAGATATTTAAACAATGATTTGAAAGAAAAACATTAATTTAGCAGATGGAAATGAAAATAATTTTGTTCAAAGAGAGTGAACTGCAATGTGCTAAAATAAGAAAAATGGCAAATTCAAAGGATCATAAGAAGCCTATCATGCAGGAATGGGAAATGGCACAGTGAGGAGTCTGTATAGTTTTGTAAGAGGCATATAATAAAGAGTTTTGTAAAAGACAAAACAAACAATCAAAAAAGGATGCATTCTGAGCATCCACCCAGTGATGAGATCCACTGGCTTCCATCAGAGACAGCCCAAGTACATCCTCGGTGGATGTTGTCACTGTATTTGAGATTATTTTTGCATTCAGTGTGTCAGGAGATTGACATTATGGTGCAGAATAACTGTTTTCTATTCATTTTATCATATTCTTTGTCTCAACAAGTTCACTTTGACAGTGTTCTCTACCTCTAACTTTCAGCCTCCTATAGAATCAGATGGCATTACCGACTCGAATATAAGTTTGAGCAAGCTCTGGGAACTGGTGATGGACAAGGAAGCCTGGCGTGCTGCAGTACATGGGGTTGCAAAGAGTTGGACGTGAATAAGTGACTGGACTGAACTGAACTGATAGAATCAATGAACTCATTATCCACTTGTGTTTAAATACTACATCACTCTATCTCACAGAATGGGCATCGGTCAAGGCCACACTGCACTATTGTACTTCTTCTCAGATTCTTTCCTCAGTACCAGAAATATGTATTACTTAAACTTAGGGCAAAAAGCAGACTTCAAGATGGTACTTTGTAAAATCATTATAGAGGCAAGGATGGACTCCTGAGTTTAATCCCAGTCTTCCTGTTTCATTGTATATCTTTGTTTAGAGTCACTTAATGTTGCTTCATCCATTTGCCTCACATAAATGCACTACTATTTTTCCTACAAATTATTTGAAGTTGCATCTTCACAGAAATTCTCATGTGAAATCTCTAGAGAAATAATTATTCAGTGAATTAATTTCATTCTTATGGTAGAGGAAATCATTACTGAGAAGAAAACAACTCAGAGCAAGAAGTCCTCTTATTTACTGAGCCAATTATTTATTATTTCTGCTTGCTGCTTAACATGCATTGCTTTTCATAGCCCTTGCTATGTGTTATAAGGATAGTTATGTTTTGCCTCTATATGAAGGATAAGGAGATTGAGCCATAGAGACATAGAAAGGTTCGATATTTTGCCCAACATTACACAAGTAAGACATAGAAAAACTTATGTTGAACCTAAGTATGTTTGATTTCAATGCTTGATTATGCTATGGTGCCTTATAAAGCAAATGTTTCCAAAGCTCACTGGCTGTGAAAAAACCTTCAGATTTCCAGGTTTGATCCAAGTCATATACCCACTGGATAACATATTCATAGTAGGATACTTGGAAATCTATACTTAAAAAAAAGTCTCCTAGTCAGTGTTAGGGTCCACTGTTTTGAAGGATATATAAGGTATTACGGTTATCCACAGCTCAGTAACTTATTTTACTATTAAGTACTGTCTGAATATTGTAAGAGTTATGGTTTTAGCTGTGGCACACAGACTTAGTTGCCCCATGACATGCGGGATCTACCTGGACGAGGGTCAAACCCATGCCCCCTGCATTGACCACTTTAGCCACTGAACCACCAAGTAAGTCCTAAAGAATTACAGTTTTAAGGACATTTGAGCTCTAGTAGACAACATTAATCTACATGAAGAAAGCAGAGATAGATAATCTGACTTACGGTGGTTGCTAAGGAAATTATTCCATATATACTACAAAAAATTAGTAGCCAGACATTGTTTCAGAGAGGAGGAATTGTTTTACAGTCTCCTTTATACAACCTAAGTAAATCAAATATCTTGATTAACTACTAGTGACAGTTATTGTGCTATTATATAATTCATGATCTATAAATGTGTGTTTAAGAACATAAAACTTAAGTTTCCACTACTTGTTTACAGCATAATTCACTTCACAACTAAAAGAACTTAGTAATTCAACTATAAATGATTTATGAAAATGGTCTCTTCTACCTATACAATGTGTAAGGAAATCACAAGTAGTAGTGGCTGGTATATGTTCTAATGGGACCCTCATTTAGGATCCAATGTTCCTCAAGTTATGACAGTCTTCCTAGTATGTGCACATATGCACACTGTTTGAATAGGTTAGAGTTTAGCAGTTAGAGGGGAGTCCTGAGACATGAGAACACCTGCTCTTCCACTTTCAAGAATTCTTATCATCATAGCTTTCATCATGGGCTGCATAGAGTCCCAAAGAAAGTATACCATCCCCAAAAGAAAGTTTAGAAAGCCTTCTAACAGTTGAAGGTTTTCTTTGTCAAAGTTTCTTGATATGGAAGGTTTTCTTCCTAAGTTAATACTGAGTTAACCCAGATTAAATAACAGCGAAAAGCAGCCACCACTCCCAAAGACTAGAGGGCCTAATAGAAAAAGAGGTGAAGTTACAAGACGTCAAACTGCCACAACAACAGTACTTCGTAAATGCTACTGATATTCAGATTTTACACATGATGAAACTGAAGCATACAAATTACTTAATCAAGCTCACTTGTATCACATTGCAAGTAAGGAGTCAAGTCAAAATTTGAACCAAAGCATTATGATCCTGGAATGACAAGCACTAGCCAATAGGGATATCAATTTGAGTTTCCCAGACTCTAACTGTATTGTTAAATTTCATTTCTCTATTGTCCTTCCTTATTTCATCTAATAATCCAATAATTGCTTACACTATACAGAAAAAAATACATAGATCCACATTTTTCATCTGTATACCATAAACACACACTTTTGACTACACATGGTTTTGCCTTATTGAATCAAAAGGAAAAAATCAAAATCTTCTGTTTGTTATTGATAGCAGTGTTTACCTAACAATTTCAACCATGGCAAGTATGCCATAATCAATGAAAAGCAATTATAAAAGCACAATGCAAAAGCAGCCCAGCTTTCAGAACATCAATGGACCCCTTTCCCATGGAGCTATTTAATGTTGATTTTTCAAATTACATGGAACACAAAAATAGAGTAAGAAGAGTTCAGTAATTTTTTAGAATGATAGGATATATTTTTATTTTCTAACAAATCTTTTCTAGAGACTGGATATTCTTTATCATTAAAAACATGGCTCAGTGTCGACACAGAGACTTAGAGCAGATCAAAACATATCCTAAATAGGTCCTTCCCATACATTATTTAGGGCTTCCTAGATGGCGTTAGTGGTAAAGAACCTGCATTCCAATGCAGGAGACAAAAGAAACACATGTTTGATCCCAGGGTCCAGAATATCCCCTGGAGGAAGGCACTCAAGTATTATTGCCTGGAGAATCCCATGGACAGAAAAGCCTAACAAACTGCAGTCCACAGAGTTGCAAAGAGTCTGACATGAGTGAAGCGACTTAGCACGCATGCACTATACATTATTTAATGGATGAGACAAAGAAAGTTGACATATGTCAATCAAAGTTGACATATTTCCATCACTCAGCAAACCTGGCACAAGCAGCCTATCAGTAAATACTGCTAAACAACTAGAAAGGTAAAGCTGACAACTATTTTTGACTTTTTTCATACTCTCCTGAATATTTTTAAGAAAACAGCAACAATCAGAAAATATCAAAATCTGTGATTGTCTTTTTGACATCACAAGAGTAAGAATTCCTCTTCATTAAAAATAAAAATTAACCAGAAAACTCAAATGCTAAATAATAAGTAAAATAATAATAAACATAATTTTTACAAAATCACAGAATGGCATATAGGTTAAAAAAAAGGAAAACAAAATATTTTCTAGAATTATTTGTATTCTAAGTATTTATTTAAGTAAAAAGTTTAAAAATACATACATTTTTAGCATGGCAAAAACTACCAGGCCTGAACCTCAGTCAAAGATTCAAACTACATGAAAGCATTTTAGAAAACAAATTCAGGAAGGCAAGCCCAAAATAAGCTTCATCTTTTGCGCATTAGTTAAGACCAGAGATTCCAACAAATTAAACTGCCTCTCTAAAACACGAAGAGATTCAGGAGCTGTTCTGACTGACAGGATACAGATGCTATAAGAAAGGAGATGTGGAAGCAATTTAGTCATGAAATTGAGGAAGAAACACACAATAGTTAATGTGTGAATCCAGAGAAAAATGAATCACAGAGAACATGTATTCAATCTGTGCAACTTCCACTCTCCTGCTTCCTTAACGGGAATCTCAGAAAATAGGATCAGTTGTTAGACTCAGTTCAGTCGCTCAGTCATGTCCAACTCTTTGTGACCCCATGAACCGCAGCACGCCAGGCTTCCCTGTCCATCACCAACTCTGGGAGTTTACCCAAACTCATGTCCATTGAGTTGGTGATGCCATCCAGCCATCTCACCCTCTGTTGTCCACTTCTCCTCCTGCTCTCAATCTTTCCCAGCATCAGGGGCTTTTCAAATGAGTCAGATCTTTGCACCAAAGTATTGGAGTTTCAGCTTCAGCATCAGTCCTTCCACTGAACACTCAGGACTGATCTCTTTTAGGATGGACCAGTTGGATCTCTTTGCAGTCCAAGGGACTCTCAAGAGTCTTCTTCAACACCACAGTTCAAAAGCATTGATTCTTTGGCACTCAGCTTTCTTTATAGTCCAACTCTCACATCCATACATGACCACTGGAAAAAACATAGCCTTGACTAGATGGACCTTTCTTGGCAAAGTAATGTCTCTGTTTTTTAATATGCTATCTAGGTTGGTCATAACTTTCCTTCCAAGGAGTAAGCGTCTTTTAATTTCATGGCTGCAATCACCATCTGCAGTAATTTTGGAGCCCTCCAAAATAAAGGCTGCCACTGTTTCCCCATCTATTTGCCATGAAGTGATGGGATTGGATGCCATGATCTTAGTTTTCTGAATATTGAGCTTTAAGCCAACTTTTTCACTCTCCTCTTTCACTTTCATCAAGAGGCTCTTTCGTTCTTCTTGACTTTCTGCCATAAGGGTGGTATCATCTGCATGTCTGAAGTTATTGATTTTTCTCCCAGCAATCTTGATTCCATCTTGTGCTTCATCCAGCCCAGCATTTCCCATGATGTACTCTGCATATAAGTTAAATAAGCAGGGTGACAATATATAGCCTTGAGGTACTCCTTTTCCTATTTGGAACCAGTCTGTTGTTCCATGTCCAGTTCTAACTGTTGCTTCCTGACCTGCATACAGATTTCTCAAGAGGTAGGTCAGGTGATCTGGTATTTCCATCTCTTTCAGAATTTTCCACAGTTTGTTGTGATCCACATAGTCAAAGGCCTTGGCATAGTCACTAAATCAGAAATAGATGCTTTTCTGGAACTCTCTTGCTTTTTTGATGATCCAGTGGATGTTGACAATTTGATCTCTGGTTCCTCTGCCTTTTCTAAAACGAGCTTGAACATCTGGAAGTTCACAGTTCACATATTGCTGAAGCCTGGCTTGGAGAATTTTGAGCATTACTTTACTAGTGAGTGAGATGAGTGCAATTATGAAGTAGTTTGAGCATTCTTTGGCATTGGCTTTCTTTGAGGTTGGAATGAAAACTGACCTTTTCCAGTCTTGTGGCCCTGCTGAGATTTCCAAATTTGCTGACAAATTGAGTGCAGCATTTTCCCAGCATTGTTTTTTAGGATTTTGAAATAGCTCAACTGGAATTCCATCACCTCCACTAGCTTTGTTCATAGTGATGCTTCCTAAGGCCCACTTGACTTCATATTCCAGGATGTCTGGCTCTAGGTGAGTGATCACACCATCATGACTATCTGGGTTGTGAAGATCTATTTTGTATAGTTCTTCTGTGTATTCTTGTCACCTCTTCTTAATATCTTCTGCTTCTGTTAGGTCCACACCATTCTATCCTTTATTGTGCCCATCTTTGCATGAAATTTCCCCTTGGTATCTCTAATTTTCTTGAAGAGATCTCTAGTCTTTCCCATTCTACTGTTTCCCTCTATTTCTTTGCATTGATCACTAAGGAAGGCTTTCTTATCTCTCCTTGCTATTCTTTGGAATTCTGCATTCAAATGGATATATCTTTCCCTCTCTCCTTTTTGTTTTTTTTCGCTTCTCTTCTTTTCACAGCTATTTGCAAGGCCTCCTCAGACATCCATTTTGCTTTTTTGCATTTCTTTTTCTTGGGGATGGTCTTGATCCTTGTCTCTTGAACAATGTCACTAACCTCCGTTCATAGTTCATCAGGCACTCTGTCTATCAGATCTAGCCCCTTAAATCTATCTCCCACTTCCACTGTATAATCGAAAGGGATTTGATTTATGTCATAGCTGAATGGTCTATTGGTTTTCCCTACTTTCTTCAATTTCAGTCTGAATTTGGCAATAAAGAGTTCATGATCTGAGCCACAGTCAGCTCCCGGTCTTATTTTTGCTGACTGTATAGAGCTTCTCCATCTTGGCTGCAAAAAATGTAATCAATCGGATTTTGGTATTGACCATCTGGTGATATCCATGTGTAGAGTCTTCTTTTGTGTTGTTGGAAGAGGGTGTCTGCTATGACGAATGTGTTCTCTTGGCAAAACTCTATAAGCCTTTGCCCTGCTTCATTCTGTACTCCAAAGCCAAATTTGCCTGTTATTCTGAGTGTTTCTTGACTTCCTACTTTTGCATTCCAGTTCCCTATAATGAAAAGGATATCTTTTTTGGGGTATTAGTTCTAAAAGGTCTTGTAGGTCTTCAGAGAACCATTCAACTTCAGCTTCTTCAGCATTACTGGTCGGGGCACAGACTTGGATTACTGTGATATTGAATGGTTTGCCTTGGAAGCAATCAGAGATCATTCTGTTTTTTTTGAGACTGCATCCAAGTATTGCAGTTTGGACTCTTTTGTTGACTATGATGGCTACTCCATTTCTTCTAACGGTTTCTTGCCCACAGTAGTAGATATGATGGTCATCTGAATTAAATTCACCCATTCCAGTCCATTTTAGTTTGCTGATTCCTAAAATGTTGATGTTCACTCTTGCCATCTCTTTTGACCACTTCCAATTTGCCTTGAATCATGGACCTAACATTCCAGGTTCCTATGCAATATTGCTGTTTACAGCATCGGACCTTGCTTCCATCACCAGTCACATCACCATCACATCCACAACTGGGCATTGTTTTTGCTTCAGTCACATCCCTAACTGGGTGTTGTTTTTGTTTTTGCTTTAATCCATTCATTAAAATGACAGAATCAGAATGTGAACTGTTCAAATTTCCAGGAAATGTGATTTTTTTTTTTTTAAAAGCAGGCTATTCAAAGTGGCTTTTAGTGTAGTTTCCTTTACTTTCTCCTCCAAAGAGAACCAAAAATTTAAATCATCTTTGTTATAAAGTATTTTTATGGGAGGAACATCCACTCACATTATAGAAAAGCAGCCATGACATAAATTATTGGACACACTCACAGTCCAAAGTGAGTTATAAGAATGTGGGCACATAGAAGAAAAGGGTACATAGAAGTAGTTAAGTCATCATTCAGGGGAGCTTTCTGCAGAAGAATCATGCTTCACCTAGAAAAGTTGTCACTTAGTCGTGTCCGGCTCTTGTCACCCCATGGACTGTAGCCCACCAGGCTCCTCTGTCCATGAGATTTCCTAGGCAAGAATACTGGAGAGTGTTTCCATTTTCTTCTCCAGAGGATCTTCCTGAACCAGGGATCTAACCAAGGTCTCCCACATTGTGGGCAGACTCTTTACCAACTGAGCCACTATGGAAGCCACTCACCTAGGAAAGAGCCTGTCAGAATCTTTAGAGTGGATTATAAAAAGGGACTGTCTAGTTCATCTTAAAAAACTTCCCTAAGTGAATCTGCTATGCTCAACTTGGAAGGCAGTCACAGTTGGGATGAAAGAGTATTTTCTTGATTCTGACAGATATTCAAAGTCCACATTGCATCAAACTACAGAAAGGCTTGTAGAGAAGGGATCTGAAGTGTCAGATACCACGTTAGACTCTTTACATGATTAGCCTAGTTAACCTTTTATATACTTCTCATCTTTGATCTTCCCTGGTGGCTCAGATAGTAAAGCATCTGCCTACAATGTGGGAGACCTTGGTTCAGTCCCTGAGTCAGGAAGATCTTCTGGAGAAGGAAATGGCAACCCACTCCAGTATTCTTGCCTGGAAAATCCCATGGACGGAGGAACTGGTTAGGCTACAATCCATGGGGTCGCAAAGAGTCGGACATGACTGAGCGACTTCACTCACTCACTCATACTTCTCACCAAAAAAGATGAGGAATATTAAGCAAACCTCATTTAGAGAAGTTACTCATTTGCTCTACCTTAAATATCTGCCAAAGTAGTTTACGAATATTTCATTTTTGTTGTTGGTGTTGAAAATGAGAATTACATCTTCCTTGAAATATATTTTCACAAGTTGCTTACTAAACTTAAACCAGTAATTAGTGGAATACAACTGTACATTTCTCTAACATCACATCTGGAGACAAAGAAGTTATATATAATTCCTTAAAAGTGACAGCCTAAGCCCCCAAACTGTTTTAATAGCTATAATTTAAGAAACATCAATGGCACAAATCATATAAAACTCATAAGTTACTCCTAGAAATAGTCTTTTGTGGTACTGCTGACAGAGCTTTGACACAGAGGAAACCTGTGTGTGGTTTCAAAACTTCCCCCCCCCCCCCGCCAAAATTCTTTTATATACTTTTGTAAAGTTTCCAAGTGGTGGGGAGGGGGGAGCACAACACAAAACAGTTCTGAACCACTGCAACTCAGCCACGGTTAATTAGAATGCTCTCTCTCGGTCCTCTGAGGCATCAGGTGGTGACAAATTGAAGGCATCCCAACCAGCATGCACCAGATATTAATATGCCCTTTGCACTGGGCTTAGTTTTAAATGAAGCAGCCACAATCAGGTGTTTGCTGTGAATCACCCACCTATAAATGTTATTAACATTGCAACCTGCTGGACACATCCTGTCACTGTGTTTACAACCTAAAGGAAATAGAACATAAAATGAAAACATTTTCTTGTCAGGGTCGGGCTACAGTAATTAATTTTATTCTTCACCACTGAGGGTTCTTTTTTTTCCTGTTATTGTTTGTTTTTTTCGGTTTTGCAGATTATTTTCCATGGGAGTTTGTCACTAGCTGACTCTCCACAGGCTTTATTGATATGTAGAGAACAAGAGCATTTTAAACCAGAGCTATTTCAATAGTTATAAACAATTAAAGAGACACTGTAATGATGTGGCGCTACTACTGGAATCAAAATATTCAATAGCACAAACAAAAGGAAATGGAGTCCTTAGTGGCTTGACATTCTTATAGAGAATTACCCATTCTTTTGGAAAAATTCATCTAAACCAGGACTTGTGAAGGTCAACAAATAGTTCTATGAGAAGTGTTTCTAAGAGACTTCTATGTGGGAGGCAGGACAAATAGTTTTAAAATACAGAAAGATGCCATTTAAATTCTGGGATCAAGAACAACCTTAAACATTTATAAGAACATTTGTATCATTAATTATTTAATGGATAAATGTGTATCAAATCTTCAACTGCCTTTAAATTTAAAAAATAAAATTACTTTTGAGACAAAGTCTCACCTGAATAATAAAATGTTAAACTATTCAGGCAATTTTCCATCACTGCTTTAGATGTCATCCTTCAGATAAAGGGCAAAAACAGAATAACGGAAGAAAATCCCAGCAGGTAGAGAATTGGAGAGGATGGTTCAGACTGCTATCCAAGCGGCAGTGTGGGACACACAGCAGATATCTAGGAAGAGAAGCAGAACCCAGTGGAAAGGACTTGGGAAACAAAATCTTCTGCAGAAATTAAGGTGCTGAGTGGGGAACACCAAAGGGCTGCAGACACAGAGAAGAGTGGGGATTCTTTGGCGGTATTTTTTACTGTTTATCTGTGGCTGAGATCCCTGTCCAAAATTTTATATATATATACACAACATGTGTATGAATGGGTATATGCATGTACATATATCCACACCCATCTTTTTTCCTTTTTTTTTTTTTTCAGTAGTGAGAAGTGAGTCTGAAAATCACCTTGGAATCACTGAAAACAGTCCTTCTGAAAGGGTTTGTGTGGGTTCCTTGAAATAACTCAGGAAGGACAAATTATTTGCAAGGTATAATCATTTCCTTAGAAGTTACCCAAGACCTACAGATCCTTGAAGGAGGAAGGAGAACAGTGATTCTGCGCATGTGAAATGGCCTATTAGAGAAGTAGTCCTGGTTCCCAGTGAGGCTTTATAAGGGAACTGACACTAAGCTCTGCAGTTTTGGAAGAGCAGGCCTGGTGCAGGCCTTGTCACCCTTAATACCGAGGGCATGGGATCACCGTGCCCCACAGGAAAATGGGGCTTGTGTGCTTCTGGACTGGGATGGGTAGAGTTCTTATTACCATAGAGGACCAGCATTTTCTCGCAAATCTTACTCTGACATGATAAAATAAAACAGATAAAAAAATAAACCAGTGTATTGCAAATTGCAGTGTAAAAACTGTTTATTGAAACTTCTGTGTTAGTTCATACTCACACACAGACCCCTACACCAATGCACAGATCATTAAAAACTACTAAAAATGCTACTCAGCTTTTTACACCAATAAGTGTAATTTCTGGGTCATATGCGGTGTTTGTGTTTGAACACTGTTCTAAAATGATGAAGTAGACAAATGTTTTAAAGACGTAGGTTAACTTCTCAGAATTCCTTTGTTTTCTGACACATTAATTCTGCAGCTAGTAACCAACTTGTAATGAATGTTAATTATGCATTCTTAATATTTTAATAATGCTAAGAGAAAATGGGCCACTATTATATGATAATTCCATAGGATATATAATCCTGGACAATCAAATCACACATATACAATGTAAGCTTTAGAATGAAGATATTAAGATTAAAAAATATGTAATAAATTCTAAACTAAAAATAAAGAAGTCTTAACAGCATACATAGAAGACATATGAAGAGAGGTGAAGATCTGACTCACTCTCAAGTAAGGAATCAGGTCCTAGGACTCAAAGAAACCATTTGCTGATAATCCAGATATTATAACTTAGATGAGCTTGAGACAATGTTTGTTACTTTTTGATCTGAAAAGATTATTCAAACACATGAAATACATTAGAATACTTCTGCTCTGAAGCTGTAAGACAATATCAAAATAAGTATTTCCATAACACTAAATAAAGTTTAAAGACAAAATATAGAAATAGTTTTCAACATAAGTTGTCAAAGATTTTGAATAAATTAAGAATGACTATATTAATATGTGGTTTCCTGGGTGTTCTTTGGAAGGACTGATGCTAAAGCTGAAACTCCAGTATTTTGGCCACCTCATGCAGAGAGTTGACTCATTGGAAAAGACTCTGATGCTGGGAGGGATTGGGGGCAGGAGGAGAAGGGGATGACAGAAGATGAGATGGCTGGATGGCATCACCGACTCGATGGATGTGAGCCTGAGTGAACTCTGGGAGGTGGTGATGGACAGGGAGGCCTGCCATGCTGCAGTTAATGGGGTCACAAATAGTCAGAAACAACTGAGCGACTGAACTGAACTGAACTGAATCATTGCTTAAAGATTAAGAAAAGTATGTTCGGTTTTATGAAATAAAGATGTTTTATAAATGCCTTATAAATTGAGCATTAAGCTATATACACACACAAATGCAGTATCTCAATGTATAGTCCCTTATATATTAAAGAGAAATTTAGCAAATACTATAAGTTTATATGTTTACATCTACTTTAATGTTTTTCAAATTAAAAAAAAATGAATATACACTTTAAGTTAAATAAAAAAATCAGAGTTGGGTTGAACAAGAGTATTATCTCATCCCAAACCACCCACCAAATCCTACGTGCCGTGGATAATCCATGAGCAGTTTAGGACATGCATTTTCATACCTCTTCCTTGCTCATCCAAACACACAAGTAAATACACACCCCCACAAAAGTTTGTTTCCAGAACTGACTCACACTATATACTAAATACCTTGAATCTATAATTTGTCTCTTCATTTTTCACTTAAAATAGCTACTTACATATATCAGTAGATACATATCAAGCATTCATTTAAAACATTAGCTTCCCTAATCATACTCATGTGAGCACACAAATATGAACATTTTATTTAAATGGAATGATGCCAACGTGTTTTTTTTTTTTTTAGGTTAGAGGTATTTGTTCCTGTTTTGCTCTCTCTTTTTTTTTGGATCTTGTGCTCCTCTCTTCCCTTGACTCCTATACTCTTCTCCACCTTCCATCTACCCTGTGGTGACACAATTAATAGCCTGATATAGATCATAAAATGACATGATGCTTTGAAAGTGCTAGAGAGGTTAAATTGCAATGAAGTACAAGGTATTATAAAAATATACTATAATTATTAGATTTTAATTACAATAATTTATTTTAAAATGTTCTTATAAATTAAAGCCATGAATTTTGCTAAAATAATCTGAACTATAAAATAGTAATTAAAATATATTCTCTACATGATTAAAAAATAACCATGTAAAAAAGTACTTGAGTAAAAGTGGTTTCTAAACTTGAGATGCAAAAATTTAAATGCTATGAGAGAGATGCCAAATTGCATCTCTTTCTGGATGGAGAAAGATAGTTTACTTTCAATTCTTAGCTTAGCAGGCACAGAGAGAAAACACAAGGATTTGTGCCTCTGGCCACTCAAGTTTGGAAATCTGGCTTCAGTTTGGAAGCTAAGTTTTTCCAACTACTTGCATATCACCTCATTTTAAAGCCACACAGAGCCTAAGAGATCATCTAGTTCAACTGTTTGTTTTTATTTTTTTTAAGACAGGGAAATTAGGGCCCAGAGAAGTTAAGAAAGCTTGTCTAAGGTTTCATGGTTAATAAAAGGCAATGCTGGGACTCAGACTAAAGTCTTTGCTTTCAGTCCAGAAAAATTTATTTTCTCTATATTTTCTTTGTAACCCTGAACTGAGATCTCAGTGACAATAAAAATCATTTAAGAATCTGCTCATAATTCTATAGTTCCTTAGGAATAAAGATTTCCTTCAGGCCTATGGTTGATAATGACAGAGTCCTTTGGAGATGACATGAATACCCACCACCTGTACTGTTGCGAGAGCAGCTGATGGCTGCTGTGTAAACTCTTGGCAATTTAGATTCTAGAACGGCAATTTCCAGTGATAATGTGAGTCAATGACAGCACCCTACCATTCCTGAAAGTCTGTAAAAATCACTACATTAAAATTTTTTTAGCTTCAGATGTAAGTTCATCACACTCCTTTGAGTTCCTGAAATTAACACGTGGAAAGTCAGCCTATAGTCAGCATATAGAAACTCACATATGTGAACATACAAAAAAACACACAAAGATGCCAGGATTTTTACTCACTTATTTTTTATACTTCAACTTATTACAGAATGGTCTATCACAAAAATAGTAGCATGGGTTTTATATTTCAGAAAATAAAAACTTAAGAGTTTCATCCAACTATATGGCTGTGTATGGTTAGTCGCTCAGTTATGTCCAACTATTTCCAACACCATGGACACAGCCTGCCAGGCTCCTTGGTCCATCGGAATTCTCCAGCAAGAATACGAGAATGGGTTTCTATGTCATCCTCTAGGGGATCTTCCCAACCCAGGAATCGAACCAGGGTCTCTTCAACTGCAGGCAGATTCTTTACCAGCTGAGCTACCAGGGAAGATCCAAACTTCCCTAACCATAACTAAACATTCAGTTCAGTTCAGTTCAGTCATTCAGTTCGTGTCTGACTCTTTGCAACTCCATGGACTGCAGCACATCAGGCTTCCCTGTCCTTCACCAACTCCCAGGGCTTGCTCAAACTAATGTCCATCGAGTTGGTGATGCCATCCAACCATCTCATCCTCTGTTGTCCCCTTCTCCTGCCTTCAATTTTGGCAGGATTCAACCCTGGCATCAGGGTCTTTTCCAATGAGTCAGTTCTCTGCATCAGGTGGCCAAAGTATTGAAGTTTCAGCTTCAGCATCAGTCCTTCCAATGAATATTCAGGACTGATTACACTTAGTAATCAGTTTGATTACTGGTTTGATCTCCTTGCAGACCAAGGGACTCTCAAGAGTCTGCTCCAACACCACAGTTCAAAAGCATCAATTTTGGGGGGCTCAGCTTTCTTTATAGTCCAACTCTCACATCCATACATGACTACCGGGAAAACCATAGCTTTGACTACACAGACCTTTGTTGGCAAAGTAATGTCTCTGCTTTTTAATATGCTGTCTAGGTTAGTCATTGCCTTTCTTCCAAGGAGTAAGTGTCTTTTAATTTCATGACTGCAGTCACCATCTGAAGTGATTTTGGAGACCCCCAAAATAAAGTCTGTCACTATTTCCACTGTTTCCCCATCTGTTTGCCATGAAGTGATGGACCAGGTACCATGATTTTAGTTTGTTGAATTTTGAGATTTAGTCAACTTTTTCACTCTCCTCTTTCATCAAGAGGCTCTTTATCTCTTCTTCACTTTCTGCCATAAGGGTGGTGTCATCTGCATATCTGAGGTTACTGATATTTCTTCTGGCAATCTTGATTCCAGCTTGTGCTTCATCCAGCCCAGCATTTCTCATGATGTACTCTGCATTGAAGATAAATAAGTAGGGTGACAATATACAGACTTGACAAACTCCTTTCCCAATTTGGAACCAGTCTGTTGTTCCATGTCCAGTTCTAACTGTTGCTTCTTGACCTGCATACAGATTTCTGAGGAGGCAGGTAAGGTGGTCTGGTATTCTCATCTCTTGAAGAATTTTCCACAGATTGTTGTGATCCACACAGTCAAAAGCTTTGAGGTAGTCAATAAAGAAGAAGTAGATGTTTTTCTGGAACTCTCTTGCTTTTTCTATGATCCAGTGGATGTTGATAATTTGATCTCTGGTTCCTCTACCTTTTCTATATCTAGCTCAAATCTGGACATTCACAATTCATGTACTGTTGAAACCTGGCTTGGAGAATTTTGAGCATTACTTTGCTCGTGAGTGAGATGAGTACAACTGTGCAGTACTTTGAACAGTCTTTGGCATTTCCTTTCTTTGTGACTGGAATGAAAACTGATGTTTTCCAATCCTGTGGCCACTGCTGAGTTTTCCAAATTTGCTGGCATATTGAGTGCAGCACTTTCACAGCATCATCGTTGAGGATTTTGAAATAGCTCAACTGGAATTCCATCACCTCCACTAGCTTTGTTCTTAGTGATGCTTCCCAAGGCCCACTTGACTTCACATTCCAGGATGTCTGGCTCTAGGTGGCTGATCACACCATTGTAGTTATCTGGGTCATTAAGATCTTTTTTTGTATAGTTCTTTTGTGTATTCTTACCACCTCTTGATATCTTCTGCTTCTGTTAGGTCCATACCACTTCTGCCCTTTACTGAGCCCATCTTTGCATGAAATGTTCCCTTTGTATCTCTAATTTTCTTGAAGAGATCTCTAGTCTTTCTCATTCTACTGTTTTCCTCTATTTCTTTGCACTGACCACTAAGGAAGGCTTTCTTACCTCTCCTTGCTATTCTTTGGAACTCTGCATTCAAAAGGGTACATCTTTCCTTTTTCCTTTGCCTTTTGTTTCTCTTCTTTTCTCAGCTATTCGTAAGGACTCCTCAGACAACCATTTTGCCTTTTTCCATTTCTTTTTCTTGGGGATGGTCTTGATCACTGCCTCCTGTACAATGTAATGAACCCTCATCCATAGTTCTTCAGGCACTCTACCTATCAGATCTAATCCCTTGAATCTATTTGTCACTTCTACTGTTTAATCGTAGGGTATTTGATTTAGGTCATAGCTGAATGGTCTACTGGTTTTCCCTACGTTCTTCAATTTCAGTCTGAATTTGGCAATAAGGAGTTCATGATCTGAGCCACAGTCAGCTCCCGGTCTTGTTTTTGCTGATTGTATAGAACTTCTTCATCTTTTGGTGCAAAGAATATAATCAATCTGACTTCAGCATTGACCATTTGGTGATGTCCTTGTGTAGAGTCTGATTAAAGAAAGCAATTTCTACACAAGAATCAGTTCAGTTCAGTCCCTCAGTCGTGTCCAACTCTTTGCGACCCCATGAATCGCAGCACACCAGGCCTCCCTGTCCATCACCAACTCCCAGAGTTCACTCAGACTCACATCCATCGAGTCAGTGATGCCATCCAGCCATCTCATCCTCTGGCGTCCCCTTCTCCTCCTGCCCCCAATCCCTCCCAGCATCAGGGTCTATTCCAATGAGTCAACTCTTCGCATGAGGTGGCCAAAGTACCGGAGTTTCAGCTTTAGCATCATTCCTTCCAAAGAAATCCCAGGGCTGATCTCCTTCACAATGGACTGGTTGGATCTCCTTGCAGTCCAAGGGACTCTCAAGAGTCTTCTCCAACACCACAGTTCAATAGCATCAATTCTTCGGTGCTCAGCCTTCTTCACAGTCCAACTCTCACATCCATACATGACCACAGGAAAAACCATAGCCTTGACTAGACGGACCTTTGTTGGCAAAGTAATGTCTCTGCTTTTGAATATGCTATCTAGGTTGGACATAACTTTCCTTCCAAGGAGTAAGTGTCTTTTAATTTCATGGCTGCAGTCACCATCTGCAGTGATTTTGAAGCCCAAAAAAATAAAGTCTGACACTGTATCCATTGTTTCCCCATCTATTTCCCATGAAGTGACGGGACCAGATGCCATGATCTTCGTTTTCTGAATGTTGAGCTTTAAGCCAACTTTTTTACTCTCCACTTTCACTTTCATCAAGAGGCTTTTTAGTTCCTCTTCACTTTCTGCCATAAGGGTGGTGTAGTCTGCATATCTGAGGTTATTGATATTTCTCCCAACAATCTTGATTCCAGCTTGTATTTCTTCCAGCCCAGCGTTTCTCATGATGTATTCTGCATATAAGTTAAATAAGCAGGGTGACAATATACAGCCTTGACGTACTCCTATTCCTATTACCAAATTCAGACTTAAATGGAAGAAAGTAGGGAAAACCACTAGACCACTAGATTTGATTTAGGTCATAGAGGTATGACCTAAATCAAATCCCTTATGATTATACAGGGGAAGTGAGAAATAGGTTTAAGGGCCTAGATCTGATAGATAGAGTGCCTGATGAACTATGGAATGAGGTTTGTGATATTGTACAGGAGACAGGGATCAAAACCATCACTATGGAAAAGAAATTCAAAAAAGCAAAATGGCTGTCTGGGGAGGCCTTACAAATAGCTGTGAAAAGAAGTGAGGTGAAAAGCAAAGGAGCAAAGGAAAGATATAAGCATCTTAATGCAGAGTTCCAAAGAATAGCAAGAAGAGATAAGAAAGCCTTCTTCAGCGATCAATGCAAAGAAATAGAGGAAAACAACAGAATGGGAAAGACTAGAGATCTCTTCAAGAAAATTAGAGATACTAAGGGAACATTTCATGCAAAGATGAGCTCGATAAAGGACACAAATGGTATGGACCTAACAGAAGCAGAAGATATTAAGAAGAGATGGCAAGAATACACAGAAGAACTGTACAAAAAAGATCTTCATGACCCAGATAATCACGATGGTGTGATCACTGACCTAGAGCCAGACATCCTGGAATGTGAAGTCAAGTGGGCCTTAGAAAGCATCACTATGAACATAGCTAGTGGAGGTGATGGAATTCCAGTTGGGCTATTTCAAATCCTGAAAGATGATGCTGTGAAAGTGCTGCACTCAATATGCCAGCAAATTTGGAAAACTCAGCAGTGGCCACAGGACTGGAAGAGGTCAGTTTTCATTCCAATCCCAAAGAAAGGCAATGCCAAAGAATGCTCAAACTACCGCACAATTGCACTCATCTTACATGCTAGTAAAGTAATGCTCAAAATTCTCCAAGCCAGGCTTCAGCAATATATGAACCGTGAACTTCCTGATGTTCAAGCTGGTTTTAGAAAAGGCAGAGGAACCAGAGATCAAATGGCCAACATCCACTGGATCATGGAAAAAGCAAGAGAGTTCCAGAGAAACATCTATTTCTGCTTTATTGACTATGCCAAAGCCTTTGACTGTGTGGATCATAATAAACTGTGGAAAATTTTGAAAGAGATAGGGATACCAGACCACCCGATCTGCCTTTTGAGAAATCTATATGCAGGTCAGGAAGCAACAGTTAAATACACAAGAATATCCTCACTCTATTACCAATTACAAATATTTATGGCTACTATTGGGAAATGATACAGATTAAAATCAGTAAGTGGAAAATATACGTAAGTCAGAATTCAGGAAAATGTGTTCAGTTCACCAAATGTGGAGCTTCTGTTGTCCTCTCCTCATGGAGTCATGGACATATTTCCTTACTGGTACTGATATGGGACAATACACACAGCATATTGCCAACCAGGGATGCTCACATAAGCCTCAGTGATCAGAGCTTCATTATGTGGACAGATTGTTTGATTGCCCATTTGGTTCATCTCAGTTTGCAGTTCCTCTGGAGGTCCACTGATACTGTGTGACCCAAAGTCTCCACTCTATGTGACACTATTGATCTCTCTGAGGTAGCCAATCTACTCCTTAAGACTCTAGGGCCCTGAGGCAAATAAAGACATTCTTATCAGGCATGCTATTCCAATTACTTAGAGATTACCTTCCAGAAGCCCAGGACAGAGGCCAGAGTCTTCTCTGGGCAAGATTTAACTCTTTATTACACAGAACTTCTTCTGCTGACAATGCCCAAAAAGAAAGGCTAATTTCAGAACTCTCAATACTTTGCCCCTTAGGGTTTCCATTTATTTGTATGGTTACAGACTAAACTTTGCATAGGAAAACTTAAAGGAAGAAACATTTTTCATGTTTTTTCAAAGGCAAAAGGATTTTTAGGCTGATGTGATATGACCCCATATTAGACAATTTGTTTCCTATAATTCCCCTTAACAGCATCAAAGAAAGAAGACAATCTGATGAGGAAGTTGACAGGATCACTATGTAAAGTACTAAGACAAAAATGAAATGTCAGTAAGTTTCACAAATATAATAAGTAATAGTACAAGTACATTTTAGAAAGAAACAGAAGTTAAAAATGCCTGTGTTCTAAAGACTAAGTAGGGATGAAAAACAAACTGTAACTGAAAGATGGATATTTTTCGCTTTTGCAGACAAAACAGCTAACCCTGATCTGCAGACAAAGGAGACAGCAGTATGTTGTCTGAGATCATAGCCACACCCTTATCTCTACGTTCTCTTTTGAACAGTAGTGTATATTACAACCAGAATTATATTTTAAGAAAATATAACAATATTGTTTTCTTTGGCCCATAGATGGATAAGCAAAAATGAAAAAAATAATTAGAACTATTGTCCCTTTTGTGTATTTAAATTTTCATTGAGGACTTTGTAATAACACAATAAAAAGATACCTTCCCAGGTGGCACTAGTGGTAAAGAACCCACCTGCCAATGCAGGAAACCCAAGAGACTGGGGTTCGATCCCTGGGTCAGGAAGATCTCCTGGAGAAGGGTATGGCAATCCACTCCAGTATTCTTGCCTGGAGAAACCCATGGACAGAGGAGCCTGGTGGGCTATAGTCCATGGGGTCACAAAGAGTTGGATACAACTGAGCGACTAAGACTGTATATGAGGAAACACAAGAAGAATTAGAAACATAACACCAAAATAGAAAACAAATAGTTACTATGCAAAATATTTGAACAGTGACAATTTGTCTAATTATTTTTCAAATGACTATTACATTGCTCTCCAAGGAGAGTCAAAGAACTTGTTCAGAAAATATCCTCCAAATATATCCCTAAAGCTATAAAAAAAGATGTCAAAATTGCATGTGGGTCAATCTAATAATTGAATATTTTAATTAAGAATATATTTTTAGAGCTTGGAAGAAAAATACATAATGCCACAGTCCATTTGAAGAAGGCTAGCTACCTATATGGACTTCCCTGGTGGCTCAGATGGTAAAGAATTTGCCTGCAATGCAAGAGACCCAGGTTTGACTCCTGGGTCAGAAAGATCTCTTGGGGAAGGGATGGCCACCCACTCCAATATTCTTGTCTGGAGAATTCCATGGACAGAAGAACCTGGTGGGCTATGGTCCATGGGGTCAAAAAGAGTCAGACATGACTGAACAACTTTTACTCACAGCTACCTACATAATACCATCAATACAACACACAGTAATAGAAAATAGTAATTTCGTTTCTCAATAACTATGTATTAGAGCTGATCTGATTCAGTCCTAAAAATAATTCTTAAAGTAAATGAGAAGCATAGGTGGTTTTTTCATTTAAATTTGAACACTAATGGTATCTTGGTCATATTAAAGAATCAAAGTGACAGGGAATGTTGTGCCCCCAATTAAATTTTTTCAGTTTTTCCCTTGCTTAGGACTGAAAGAAAAAAAGCACAATATATAGTTTTGCTTTGTTTAAACATAATGGTAATTCACTAAAAGGAGTAGAGAAAAGGAGGAGAAAGCAAACTGGCTTTATCAGTTGATAGAGAGGCTTGTCTGTCTCTCAAATAGACCCAAATTCACCCAATTCAGTCCCAAACCCACATTTCTCTTAGAGTAGACTAGTTTCTTTGACTAGATGCCCATTACTTCTTATCTATCATGAGACCTAGTTTTTTATTTTCCAACTTTGACCTAATAGCTCATTTTTTTTCTGAAATATTCAACTCTTTTACTTAACCAAAAATTCCATAGAAAGGAAAGATACATTGCTGCTATTGTTTTTAGACATAAATTTTAAGTCTCTGCAGTAAGAATCTTCCTCTTCTCATATTTAGGCCTTCTTTGAGGACACGTAGGGTCATGAGTTAAAGAGGAGAATGAAAAAGTTGGCTTAAAGTTCAACATTCAGAAAACGAAGATCATGGCATCTGGTCCCACCACTTCATAGCAAATAGATGGGGAAACAGTGGAAACAGTGTCAGATTTTGTTTTTTTGGGCTCCAAAATCACTGAAGATGGTTATTGCAGCCATGAAATTAAAAGACGCTTACTCCTTGGAAGGAAAGTTATGACCAATCTAGACAGCATATTAAAAAGCAGAGATATTACTTTGCCAACAAAGGTCCATCTAGTCAAGGCTATGGTTTTTCCAGTGGTCATGTATGGATGTGAGAGTTGGACTGTGAAGAAAGCTGAGTGCTGAAGAATTGATGCTTTTGAACTGTGGTGTTGGAGAAGACTCTTGAGAGTCCCTTGGACTGCAAGGAGATCCAACCAGTCCATCCTAAAGGAGATCAGTCCTGGGTGTTCTTTAGAAGGACTGATGCTGAAGCTGAAACTCCAATATTTTGGCCACCTCATGCGAAGAGTTGACTCATTAGAAAAGACCCTGACGCTGGGAGGGATTGGGGGCCGGAGGAGAAGGGGACGACAGAGGATGAGATGGCTGGATGGCATCACCAACTCGATGGACATGAGTTTGAGTGAACTCTGGGAGTTGGTGGATGGACAGGGAGGCCTGGCGTGCTATGTGTCATAGGGTCGCAAAGAGTCGGACATGACTGAGCAACTGAACTGAGGGTCATTTAGGAACATAGAGCATAGAATTCAGGTTCAAATCTACATCCAATACTTATTATTGTTTTAATTTTCAGGATTAAAGTTTCAGAGTGTCATTTTCTCAGAGTATCCATTTTCTCCTTTTTAAAGTAAGATTACTAATAACTTCCTTGCAAGTTCACAGTGAAGATTAAGCAAAGCAACATATGCTTCCTATTTAGTATAATGTTCTTATAGTAGAATCAAAGCCACAGCCTAAGGTATGGCAACCTGGAAGAATATCTGCTCTGTTTCTTGATTAGAATGCTTTATAGATTCAGACATAATTCCAATGGATACTGGACCAGAAGACAGATATGAATGGTTACTACTTGACTGCACTCAGATTTTTTGTCCTTTCCCTTTGTCCACTAAGCCTTTAATCCAAAGTACTATCCATGGTCCCTGCTTTCCAAACACTAAATTTTTTTCTGAACTCTCTCCTCAGAGCTCTACTGATCATCAAGCTACATCACCTCAGCCTTGCTCTGGCAGGTCTGAATTCTAGTATTAGGAAAAATTATTTGCTCTGGAAACTCAGTGCATGTGTATACATGCACGCTCAAGTCATGTTTGACTCTTCACTATCCTGTGGACTGTAGCCTGCCAGGCTTCTATGTCCATAGGATTTCCTAGGCAAGAATACTGGAATGGGTTGCCATTTCCTTCTCCACAGAATCTTCCTGATCCAAGAATCAAACTTGTGTCTCCAGCACTGGCAGGCAGATTCTTTATCACTGAGCCACGTGGAAGCCCTGTGGAAGCTCAGTGACCCCTGTAAATAGGCTTCCAGTTTCCCCGACTCACAAATTTACCAGGTGTATCTCAACATGCCAAAATCTCAAACTCAACCTAAATTTTCATATTACTGTCATTTGTCCTTAATATCCTTCCCAAAGATGTGATCAGGATCAGAATGACTATTTTTAATTTCCAACTTTAATAAACTTATTTGCTTATTGCAGTTTCTCAATAACCTTTCCTAGAAAAATAAAGCAATAATCAATCTCTAACACTTGAACACCCCATCAACTTTAGTACATCCTGGACCCTTGCTATCTCATGTTTTAGATCCATAGCTCCTAGTCTGAAGTTTTTCTATCATTTGGGTCCCAACAATTCATATTACTCTTACACAGAGACACTTTGGATTACAATCTCAGATTTGAGGCATTTGGTCAATATCATTGATTTATAAAATGAAGGCAAGTTGGAATGTAGTAAAGTCCATGAAGGTAGAATTACCTGAGACAAATTAGGAATTCCTTTGAGGAGAATGATAGTGCATGTTACTACTGAGGGGCAGTGGTACCACATGACCCAGGAAAGTTCCAACACCAATGACTCCTTCCCTGGAGCCAACAAATAATTTTTAGAGAAGGAGATTTCTGTAGGACCTCAGCCCAATCATAGTATCTAGAAGTCCTGTTCCACCTGTGACTCTAGAATCTGAGCTACTGCTATTCTTTAATCAATGTTGTCACCAGTGGTATGAAGTAGATATAATTTATATAGTTACTGTGTAGTTGTGTGTTTTTTTAAACAGAATACTAAGCCTATTTCCAAAACAAAATTAAGTCTTTTTTTTATAAGCTGCCTTTGTTGAAGAAACTGCTCCTCTCTGCCATTCATATCCATCTGCATGAGATATACTCTCTCATCTTTATTCACAGTTTCTTCACTTGATCAATTCCAATTTGATTCTACCTTCTACAAGTCACTAACCACAGGCATATTCTTCTATTACCCTTGATTTCCAAATAAGTAATGCTATGAAGGAAAGAGTATGAGGAATTTAAAATCCAAGTTGATTCTTTCCTTCTTTTTTTGTTCTACTTAGAGTGAGGAGGGAAAAAAATATTTTAAAAGGTGTTAAATACAAATGTTTATCAGTTCATTCAGTCGCTTAGTCGTGTCCGACTCTTTGCAATCCCATGAACCACAGCACGCCAGGCCTCCCTGTCCATCACCAACTCCCGAGTTCACCCAAACCCATGTCCATTGTGTCGGTGATGCCATCCAGCCATCTCATCCTCTGTCATTCCCTTCTCCTCCTGCCCTCAATCTTTCCCAGCATCAAGGTCTTTTCAGATAAGTCAGCTCTTCGCATGAGATGGCCAAAATATTGGAGTTTCAGCTTCAACATCAGTCCTTCCAATGAACATCCAAGACTGATCTCCCTCAGGATGGACTGGTTTGTTCTCCTTGTAGTCCAAAGGACTCTCAAGAGTCTTCTCCAACACCGCAGTTCAAAAGTATCAATTCTTTGATGCTCAGCCTTCTTTATAGTCCAACTCTCACATTCATACATGACCATTGGAAAAACCATAGCCTTGACTAGACGGAATTTTGTTGGTAAAGTAATGTCTCTGCTTTTTAATATGCTGTCTAGGTTGGTCATAACTTTCCTTTCAAGTAGTAAGCATCTTTTAATTTCATGGTTGCAATCACCATCTGCAGTGATTTTGGAGCCCAGAAAAATAAAGTCAGCCACTGTTTCCACTGTTTCCCCATCTATTTGCCATGCATTATCAGTAGTATTATTTTCTATTTAAAATTATATTTATGCTCCAATCAAATTAAGATTAAAGTAATAGAGGAAGAACTACATTCACTTTTACTTTACTTTCAAACCAAGGACAACAGATTTTTTTTTCATTATGGAATGAGATATTGACAATGTTTGTTAAAATGAAATCAGTTGCCCTTAATTTTTTTGAATAATATGAACATCTCTAATCAAAATAAATTCTAAGCAGGCTTAAGAGTCTTCTTAAAGTAGCATTCAATATTAATTAAATTAAATTAGAGAAATAAAAGGTATAAAGAGAATTTATAGATTAAATTTGGATCTCAAAATATAAATGTCTTCTATGTTAAAAATTCAAGTTATTACTTACTTGCATTTTAAGTTTTCAAATTACTATTTATATTGAAACATGTTTTCTTGCCATGGTAAAAGCCATCAAGTCTAAATACAACATTTAAAAAAAAACTTCAATATCCTTTCATGATTAAAAATTCTCAACAAAGTGGATGTAGAAGGAACATACCTCAACATAATAAATAATATATCAACAGCTAACATCATGTTGAATACTGAAAGGGTGAAAACTTTTCCTTTAAGATTATAAATAAGACAAGAATGACTAGTCTGATCACTTCAATATAGTATTGGAAGCCTTACCCAGAGCAATTAAAAATGAAACAAAAGGCATCCAGTTTGGAAAAGAAGAAATAAAATTGTGTCTGTCAGCAGATGGCATGATCCCATATAGAAAAAATTCTGAATACTCCATCAAAAATGGTTACAGCTAATCAATGAATTTAATAAAGTTGCAGGATACAGTATCAATATACAGAGATCAGTAGCATTGCTATACACTAACAGTGAACCACATGGGGAAAAGCTTTTTTTTTTAAATTCCAATTACAATAGTATCAAAAACAATAAAATTCTTAGGAATGAATTTAACCAAGGTGGTAAAACATCTCAATACTGAAAACTGCAAAACACCGAGGGAAGAAATTCACAAAGGGGAAGAAGACACAAAAGGAAAGATATCCTATGTTCAGACTGGAAGACTTAATATTGTTAAAATGTACATATTACTCAAAGGCATCTAAAGATACAGTGCAATTCCCATCAAAATTCCCATCAAAATTTGTGGTAGTTTTTCACAAAATCGGAACAAACAATACTAAAATCTTTATGGTACCACAAAAGACCCAGACCAGTCAAGCAATATTGAGAAAGAACAAAGCAGAAGGCATCATACTTTTTGACTGCTAACTATATTACAAAGCTATGCTAATAAAATACTATGGTACCAGCATAAAAATTAGACACACCAACCAATGGAACAGAATCAAGAGACCAGAAATAAACTCACACATGTATGGTCAACTAATATTTGACAACTGTGGGATGGCATACTCTAAGGGCTGAAAGAAAAAGAATGTCAACCATACATCTTTATTCCATCAAAACTATACTTAAAAAATGAATGAAATACATACCTGAATTGAAACAAAAACAAAAACCTAGAAAATCTGACAGTAGCAGAACTGTCTTACAAGAAATTCTGAAGGAAGTTCTTCAAGTTAAAATGAAATAACACTAGACTGTAACTAGAATCTACATAAAGAATAAAGAACATCATTCAAGTTAACTCTATAAACAAATATAAAAGACAACACATATGCATTTCATTGATAACCCACTTCTTCCTTTGATTTAAAATGCAACAGAATAACTTTAAAATCTGTGTTGAAGTACTTATAACGCCTAAGGATATAATTTGTATGACATTACTAGTCGAAGAAGAGAGAGAATGGAGCTAAATTTCTGTATAATTCAGAAATTTAGCTGGTATAAACTCAAATTAGATTATCTTGAGTTAAGATGTTAATTTAAATTCCAAGGCTAACCACTCAGAAACTTGAAACAAATATATACAAAGAGAGAAATGAAAATTAACATGGGAATTCAATGGCACATTATAGAATAAATATATGATACACATGAAAAACAATAATGGAGTAAAATGGAAAAAAGACAAAAACATTTAGAAAATAAAGACCAAACTGGTAGACATAAAACCTACATTATTAGTAATTACATTAAGAATAGATATTTTTAAGTCTCCAATCAAAAGAAGAGATTGGCAGGATAAATAAAACATGATCCAAACATATGGTGAATGTGTATGCATGCATGCTAAGTCATTTACGTCATGTCCGACTCTTTGTAACCCTAAGGACTGTACCCGCCAGGCTCCTCTGTCCATGGGATTCCCCAGGCAAGAATACTGTAGTGGGTTGTCACGCCCTCCTCCAGGGGATCCTCCTGACCCAGGGATTAAACCTGCGTCTCTTACATCTCCTGCACTGGCAGGGGGCTTGTTTACCATTAGCACCACTTGATGCTTTGAGATGAGTGAAAACAAATCAACATATCAAAACATATGGTAGACATACATGATAGACACTAACCAAGAGTGAAAGTAAAATCTATAGCTTTAAATGCTTATATTAGAGGAGAATAATCTCAAAGCAATTACCCAGCCTTGCACCTAAAGAAATAAGAAAAGGAAAAGCAGACTAAATTCAAAGCAAGTAGAAGGAGGGAAATAAAGTTTAGAGTGGAAATAAACGAAATAGAGAATAAAACGAGAACAGGAGAAAATATTTTTAAATCATATATCTGATACAGACATATTCTGAATATATAATGAAGCTCTACAAATCTATAATGAAGAGACAGTATTTTAAAATGGAGAAAATGATTTAAGAAAGTATTTCTGTACAGATGATACACAAATGGTTGGTAATTTTGTGAAAAGATGCTCAGAATCATTAGTCGTCTTTAGAGAAATGCAAATCAAACTCACAATGACATATCATCCCCATCTACGAAGATGTCTAAAATAAAAATGGCTGCTGCTGCTGCTGCTAAGTCGCTTCAGTCGTGTCCGGCTCTGTGCGGCCCCATAGACGGCAGCCCACCAGGCTCCTCTGTCCCTGGGATTCTCCAGGCAAGAACACTGGAGTGGGTTGCCATTTCCTTCTCCAATGCATGAAAGTGAAGGAAATGGCAACCCACTCCAGTGTTCTTGCCTGGAGAATCCCAGGGACAGAGGAGCCTGGTGGGCTGCCATCCAGTAATAAATATTAGGAAGAATGTGTAAACACTTTGAACCCTCATCCTTTGCAAGTGGAAATATGAAATAGTACAGCCTTTGGAAAGGCATTTGGAAATGCCTTTGGAAATTTGGAGAACTTTGGAAAACATTCTGGCACTTTCATCTAAATATTAAAGATAACCATACAATCCAGCAATTATACTCCTATGCCGGGAGCCACCACGGGAGATCCCACCCATGACAAAGGTCATGCGGAGAGGACCTGACAGGCAAAGGCGGAATAGGACTCGAGGAATTCCCTGGACCTGCTCCAGCATCTACCCCAAAACCAAAATCTGTCTGTCTACTGTTTATTATATTATGCCTTTCACCAACTCTTCTGACATTTACAGGGGGCTATCCCCGACCACCTTTCTCTGAACAAAATCAACTTAGGCTTCTAATTAATAAGTCTCCTGGGCTTGAAAGGAGTATTTCAATTCTAACTCCTCTGTTCGCATTTTAGCTTGCTTGGCAGGTTTATTCATACTCTTGCAACTAAAGCACATGATTGTTCACAACACCCCAAGCATAACCTTCAAGCGATAAAAAAGCTTTATTAGAATAATATTGCATTGTTGAGCCAATGTTTGCTACCAAGTTTCCTTATCCCTTACCCAATGTGCACCTGGGAGTGCATTAGTTAATATAGTTGGAATGTAAGAAAAACAAGCAGTAGCCTTGGCATTAGCAACATAAGACCCTTGAGTCAATAAGTTCTTTCTTTGTTATAACCCACTGCACCTTTGCTCCATAAGAATATAACTTTATTTAATACTTTCTGAGGGAGACACAGATTGGAAAAATAAAGAAAAAACACTTTAAGGGAAAACAAGTTTTCTGGTTGACCAACCTTTATCAGAAAAAGGTCATAAAATGTCAGTAGGCCTCCGGGCCAGAAGATAATGTGCATAACACAAAGACCCTTGTAAATGGAAAGGTATGCAAAAAACATCCTGGTCCCGATGAAGGTCAACCTGATGTATTTGTGAGCTGACTCTGCATGACTCAGTATCTTTCACTCCTGGAAATGCATAACTCAGGGTATAAAAGCTCCTTTTGAAAATAAAGCTGCAGACCTGGCTTCATCAGAGCTTGGTCTCCCCGTGTCATTCTTTCTCTCTCTCTCTCTCTCTTTCTCTCTCCTTTTACTTTCATCTCGCTCACCGACGCCATTCATCCTGAGGGTATCCCTGGATCCTGCCGGGGCTGGACCCTGGTACTCCTAGTTATATACTCAAAAGAAACTAAAGCATATATCTGAACAAAAAGTTACACACTAAAGTTCATAACAGGATTATTCATAATAGTCAAAAGGTGCAAAAAAAAACAAATGGTCAACTGATAAGTGCATAAACAAAATACAATACATATTTATTTGGTAATAAAAAGGAGTGAAGTGCTAATACATATTACAACAAAGATGAACCTTGAAAATATATTAAGTGTGAGAATCACTCGCAAAAAGTACCACATGTTGAATGAATCTATCAATATTTACATGAAATCTCCAGAATAGAAAATACTTAGAGATGGAAGGTGAATTAGTGTTTTCCAGGCACTGGGGAAAGAGGGAAACGTGAAGTGATAGGTAGGCAGAAATTGAGTGCTTCATTTGGGGAGTGTTGATGTGTGGCAGAACCAATACAACATTGTAAAGTAAAATAAATAAATAAATAAATGATATATAAATAAAATCAATTAATTAAAAAAAAGAGAATGTTCTAAAATTAGACAACTGGACTGATGCAAAAGTCCATGAAAATACAAAACAACCCAGTGAATTTCATATTTTTAAAGGGTAAATTTTAAGATATGTGAATTATCTCAAGTTATTCTAAAATGTAAATTGACAAATAGAATACTGAAGTATGTACTAAAGGATAATATCCCTTGACCAAGTAGATTTTATCCTAGGATTATCCTCTTTGAAAATCCAGAACCACAATTTTATCAGTATATGCAGGACTAATGGCTTTTTTACTTTTAACACACTTGAGATATATTCACAAGGGGGAAAACGTCAAAATCATACCATTAATTTACTATGTAAAGTAAAGGAGAATTCCATTCTTAAGTATTTACACAAGAGATGTGAAAATTTACATTAATACAAAAAGTTGATTGTGAATGTACACAGCAAAATATACATATTTTTTTATTTGTAAAAGAAGCAACCTAAACGTCCATTGGCAGACAAATGGATAAGAAAGTTGTGGCACATATACACAATGGAATATTACTCAGCTATAAAAAATAATGCATTTGAGTCAGTTCTAATAAGGTGGATAAAACTGGAGCCAGAAATAGATGGGGAAACAGTGGAAACAGTGTCAGACTTTATTTTTTTGGGCTCAAAAATCACTCCAGATGGTGACTGCAGCCATGAAATTAAAAGACACTTACTCCTTGGAAGAAAAGTTATGACCAACCTAGACAGCATATTCAAAAGCAGAGACATTACTTTGCCAACTAAGGTCCGTCTAGTCGAGGCTATGGTTTCTCCAGTGGTCATGTATGGATGTGAGAGTTGGACTGTGAAGAAGGCTGAGCGCCAAAGAATTGATGCTTTTGAACTGTGGTGTTGGAGAAGACTCTTGAGAGTCCCTTGGACTGCAAGGAGATCCAACCAGTCCATTCTGAAGGAGATCAGCCCTGGGATTTCTTTGGAAGGAATGATGCTGAAGCTAAAACTCCAGTACTTTGGCCACCTCATGTGAAGAGTTGACTCACTGGAAAAGATTCTGATGCTGGGAGGGATTGGGAGCAGGAGGAGAAGGGGACGACAGAGGATGAGATGGCTAGATGGCATCACTGACTCGATGGACATGAGTCTGAGTGAACTCCGGGAGTTGGTGATGGATAGGGAGGCCTGGCATGCTGCGATTCATGGGGTCTCAAAGAGTTGGACACGACTGAGCGACTGAACTGAACTCAACTGATTATACAGAGTGAAGTAAGTCAGAAAGAAAAACACCAATGTAGTACATTAACACATATATATAGAATTTAGAAAGCTGGTAACAACGCCCCTGTATGCAAGACAGCAAAAGAGATACAGATGTAAAGAACAGACTTTTGGACTCTGTGGGAGAAGATGAGGGTGGGATGATTTTTGAGAATAGCATTGAAACATGTATATCACAATATGTTAAATAGATGGCCAGCCCAAATTCGATGTATGAAGCAGGGCACTCAAAGCTGGTGCACTGGGACAACCCAAAGGGATGGGATGGGAAGGGAGGTGGGAGAGGGGTTCAGGACCAGGAGACATATGTACACCTGTGGCTGGTTCATGTCAATGTATGGCAAAAACCACCACAATATTGTAAAGCAATTAGCCTCCAATTAAATTAATTAATTTAAAAAAAGACACAAACAAATGCAATCAGCATATCCCTATGTCTCTATATTCTTAATTGCATTCATCTCCTATTGAAAGACAAGTACCTCTGAGGAGAGCGGCACCACCCCTTTATTTGATAGTAGATACCATTAGCGAGAATGGAAAGAATTTAAGAGCTATGGATACCTGAGGGGGCTGGGCGAGATCACCTTCAATAAATAGAGGAACCTATGGAGAAAAGACACATGGTTGCATTGTGACCCTCTATGAAAACCTGCTTTTCTAACATAAATATCAATATGATGTTCTACCCTGGGGATGGAAAAATAAAAGCTGAGGTATTACCACTTTTTATCTTCTCTATGCTAGACTTTTTTGTGTGGGTATCATTTATGCCTCTCCTCATTCATATTTTTAGAACATCCTTCCTAATCAATAATTTGTAGCCACAACCTAAAATTAATACCAACTGCCTGTCTTATCGTTGGGTGTAGGCTAGCACAAGGTTTTCATCTGTCTCATTTTCCAGCTCCATGAACTAAAAATAACATCCATACCCGAAAGGAACAAAAAGAATGTATAAGGCTTGATAACTGATAAGGAAAGGAATGCAATTTCCAGAAAGCTGTGGAAAGCAAAATAAAATTAAAATAAAGATAACTTCAAAATAACAACATTCTTTTAAAGAGTCATTTAAAGGGCACTGTGGAATGAAGGCTCATTTATCATCCCCATATTCATCAGCTTATGAAATATTATAGTTTCTAAAAAGCCCAGTCCCTCATAGATACAAAGCCAGAAAATCAATTTTAGAATCACAAGAAGAAATGGTAGGTATTAGCAATGAGGCACTTTGCAAGTCTTTAAGCTACTTTTCACCCATTTTTAATGGCAAGGGGGCAATAGCGTATTGTGGACCAAAATAATGTTTTGTTTTGTTTTTCTCTTTCCAACAGTATTCCAAAAAAAGAAAAAAACCTTTTTATTTAGAGTGGTTTAGAATGAGCTTCCCAATCTATACTCTCTAGGAATGCTTTTAGTCCTTAGGAAAGATTTTTCCTTCAAGCAGATGCACTGGTTTTAAGCAAAATTTGAAAACTCAAAATAGTTATTTTGCCCTGATCCAAAGTATGTATACATTCTATGATTACTTCCTTGAGAAGGGCTACAGCATGAAACTTAAGCAAAATAAAATGGAACTATTTTTCCCCAGAAGTAAAAAAAATATTCCCGATTTTGGAGGAAAAGCTTCCTAATCTGTCATCTTCCCATAATCCTATGGCAAAAAATTTTTATGTAATTAATTGATTCAAAACACTTTTCATCCTAAAAGCTTTTTTTTTCTTTTTTTTATCATGTCCATGAAACCTTCTTGAAAAGTATCAATTCATCCTTTCCATATGTGTCATTAATTTGAAGCTGCTTCCCAAAAGCCTAGGTTTCAGACTACCTGTACAAAGGTCTTCTAAAGAAATTGGAATACAACATCTGCAAGCCAACCACAAGTTTGACAAAGCATCTTTATATAGACTAACAAAGTGGAGTAACGAAAAGAAAATCAAGACTCATTTTAGAACTTCTAGCAGAAAAGTGAATCTGAAAGTGCGTCTGTCCTACCCTCTAAAAGTCATTATAGGTTTGATACATTGCATGTGTTCAAGTTGATCAGAAGAAACAAACACGATGCACTGGCAAGGTTAGTTTTCCATTTTCCATTTTCTGAAGTAGTTTGCCTAGACCAGGAATGAAACTCTACAGTTTTGTGTATAGCAAAGCAAAAGGACTGTTTAGATAAATCCAAGAGAGTATATCCCAAGGTTTAGAGTTTAGCAAGACAATTAGATATTTTATATCTAATATATTTATATCTATATATATTTAAGAGGCGCTTGCAACTCTGAATAGTGATTACAAAAATAACATTAAATTTGTAAAATTATTGCTGCATTCCTATGCCTCATAGATTCTTTCTGTATCATTTTATCTTTGCCAGAGTACAGCCTCAGAAACGTAAAATTCACATAAAATATGTCACATATCACGTCATTCTGAAATCACTGGATCCAAAGAGCAGAATCTAATATATCCCCTAACTTTTGGTTCTCAATTCTGAGAACTTTAATTAGCATGAGTGACTGAGCCAGCCACTTTTTCAGGCAGGAGATAGACCCAAGTTCAGTATAATTATCCTACTGGACTTTTGTTTCTGTTCCTGTATCTTATCAGTGGGGAAAGATGATGAATCCGGCATAAAAAGTATCTGCAATCAATTCCTTCCAGGTTGAAACTTCTGGGCTTTAAGCCTTGTAGTGACTCATAGTCCTGGAGACCTTCAAATTGCCTGGGAAACATTTAATGCCAGTGCTTGGAGTACAGCGCGCACATTCTGATTTAATTGATCTGTAGAAGGGCCCTGGGTTTTATATTTTTGAGACTCCAGTCTTTAACCATTGTTAACAACTGCTGTTGTAGAGATTAAAAAACCTTAACAAATAGTAATATCTAAAGAGCTTATTAAAATGCAGATTCTAATTCAGTATGTTTGAAACAGGGCCTGAAATTTTACATTTCTCAAAAGCTCTCAGGTCACTCTGAAGCTGCCCTTCTATAGACCACATTTTTTTTAATTCATTTTTTATTGAAGAATAATTGCTTTACATATAGACCACATTTTGAATTCCAAGATTCTAGGTATACTTTTTCTACAAATTGATATGACAACACCAAGGTATATTATCTTCCTAAGCCAAATACAGTGCACTCGTGTCCGTATTTTTTGCAGACTTTTGGGAGGGAGGGTATAGTGGTGCTTAACGATGGAGAAGGTACAGCAAGCACATAGACAAGCTAATCCAACCATCAAATTGAATTCATAGCTGATTGCCACCCCTGTATGCCATCATCACCTATGCCCTGCAGCAAAGGTACAGTTTTGGGGACTGAGCCTCCCAAAAGGTGCTAATCATGAGATCAAGTGGATGAAGGACTAGGAACCCCAGCCCTACTTTAACCAAAGCAGATTTCTGGAATACTAATTTCTTCAGCTCAGCTATTAATATAATCAATCATACCAGTCAGCGCCACTATTTCCTGTCGCTATTTGAAACTATCAGGTATTTTTACAGAGAATGGAGAGAATTTGTCAAACTGAATTATATGTTATATGAAAATGTATAGAACAGATCAATAGTGCTCTGTTCCTAAGGGGCCCTGCCAGGGCTTTTAGGGTGTTTGTATGTGTATGTGTGAGTGAAGTGTATGTGTATGTATGTATGTGTGTGAAGATCAATATTCACTGCAGTGAGATTTCACTTTAAATTCACTGCTCACTGGACATGTATACAAAAAATTTTATTAAGTAAATTTGATGCCAAAACTGTTAGGGTATTGACATAATGCATCATTCAAGTTAAAATAATAACTACATTTTCTACCCATTTTATACAGGTAAAGCATCTCTGCATTATTATTTCCAACTTTATATCCTAGAATTAAATTACCTACCTTTTAAGGTTATTAAAGTAGAGATGATATGACCATCCATTTGTCTTGGTATATTTTCTTTAGCATTGAAAAATTAACTGAGATTTTCAAGTAAAAATATCCACATAACTTGTCCTTTCAAAATCAAATTGAGAAAGACTTTTCTAAAAGTATTAAAGTTTGTTAAATCAATCTATTTAGAGCTGCTAATTAGTGAATGTTTACATATCTATATCTCAGATTCTAGATTCATGTACTTTTTTCAGACTTTATATCCTATTTAATCCAATAATAAAATCCAATCATTAAACTCCTAGTCAGAAATTTCAAAGGACTATAGAGAAATGCTTTGCTTGAAACCATTTCATGTTAATGCTTTTACTAGATCATATAACTCTGCAATAAAGCTAATGCTCCAGATACCTCTAAAATGCTGTAACTTTTTCTAGCACAGGGTTGCTTGTTCTTCCTTAGGGTATACCCAAAGCTTAGATAAGAGTCACATGTTCCCTCAAAAGTGATAAGCCAGCAAAGATAAAATGATCTGAGTGTAAAACCTACTTATTTCTCTGCTAGGCACTCTATGAGAGAAAATACAGGATAATTTTGATTACTCCATTTTCTTACCTAATATCCCACAGTAGCTTCCTAACCCTCTTCTCCTTGCCTCCACATGTGGTTCACCATACCCACCCACGTTATCGCGTATGCTTTTCTCCACACAGCATGAAAAGATGTCCTTTAAAAATCACACGTAATGGAACAGCTCATGGAGTATTTGTGTGGCAATAATTTGATGCCAGCATCCCTTTCTTGAGGAAATAACAATCCTAATTTTCAATGAAAAATAATGCAAATGGCTAAACTGAATTTAGGTACTGTCTAGGATAAGACAGGGGCAGTTGATGAAGCCAGGGAAGGGGCAGGGGGCGGGGGATGTTCTGGTCCTCTCCTACCTACAAGAGAAGCTGCTTAAAAGAGTTTGGACAGAACGGTTTTCTAGGAGGAAAAGTCTTCTTTTTGGATCATTAGAATTCTGGCAATTTCCCTGAGGGAAGGTCATATCATGGGCACTTACAGTCTTTCTTGATGTATTGCTATTTTCATTGGGAGATCTGGTTTCTACATGAATCTTCCCTTGAAGATATTCTCCCAACCACCAGAGAATTTTCCTTGAATTGGGTTGGGGGATGGTTCTAAACATAAGAACAGGGCTAGTTTGCCACTGCAGATCACGGAGCACAGGGTAAGCTGCTGAAGCACAGGAGACAAGCATCAGTTCAGTTCAGTTCAGTAGCTCAGTTGTGTCCGACTCTTTGTGACCCATGGACTGCAATATGCCAGGCTTCCCTATCTAACACCAACTCCAGGAGCTTGCACAAACTCATGTCCATTGGTGATGCCATCCAACCATCTCATCCTCTGTCGCTCCCTTCTCCTCCTGCCTTCAATCTTTCCAGCATCAGGGTCTCTTCAAATGAGTCAGTTCTTCACATCAGGTGGCCAAAGCATTGGAGTTTCAGCTTTAGCCTCAGTCCTTCCAATGAAAATTCAGGACTGATTTCCTTTAAGATGAACTGGGTGGATCTCCTAGAAGTCCAAGGGACTCTCAAGAGTCTTCTCCAACATCACAGTTCAAAATCATCAGTTGTTCAGTGCTCAGCTTTCTTTATAGTCCAACTCTCACATCCATACATGACTACGGGAAAAACCATAGCTCTGACTATACAGACCTTTGTTGGCAGAGTAACATCTCTGTTTTTAATATCCATCAAAGTTGGTCATAGCTTTTCTTCCAAGGAGCAAAGTGCTGCACTCAATATACTGGCAAATTTGGAAAACTCAGCAGTGGCCACAGGACTGGAAAAGGTCAGTTTTCATTTCAATCCCAAAGAAGGACAAACTCACACAATGTTCAAACTACCACACAATTGCACTCATATCACACACTAGCAAAGTAATGCTCAAAATTTTCTAAGCCAGGCTTCAACAGTACATGTACTGTGAACTTCCAGATGTTCAAGCTAGATTTAGAAAAGTCAGAGGAACCAGAGATCAAATTGGCAACAACCGTAGGATCATAGAAAAAGCAAGAAAATTAAACAAACAAACAAACAAACAAAAACCCATCTACTTCTGCTTTACTGATTATGCCAAAGCCTTTGACTATGTAGATCACAACAAATTGTGGAAAATTCTTAAAGAGATGGGAATACCAGAGACCTTACCTGTTTCCTGAGAAATCTGTATGCAGGTCAAGAAGCAACAGTTAGAACTGGACATGGAACAACTGATTGGTTCCAAATTGGAAAAGGAGTACATCAAGGCTGTATGCTGTCATTTAACTTATTTAATTTATATGCAGAGTACATCATGTGAAATGCCAGGCTGGATGAGGCACAAGCTGGAATCAGGACGACCAGGAGAAATATCAATAACTTCAGATAGGCATACGACACCACTCTTATGGCAGAAAGTGAAGAGGTACTAAAGAACCTCTTGACAAAAGTGAGAGAGGAGAGTGAAAAAGCTGGCTTAAAACTCAACATTCAAAAAACTAAGATCATGGCATCTATAACCTCAGATAGGCATATGACACCACCTTTATGGCAGAAAGTGAAGAGGAACTAAAGAACCTCTTGATAAAAGTAAAAGAGGAAAGTGAAAAAGCTGGCTTAAAACTCAACATTCAAAAAACTAAGATCAAGGCATCTGGTCCCATCACTTCATGGCAAATAGACGGGGAAACAATGGAAACAGTGACAGACTTTTATTTTCTTGGGCTCCAAAATCACTGCAGATGGTGACTGCAGCCATGAAATTAAAAGACACTTGCTCCTTGGAGACAAGCATAGAGGGAAGGGAAAACATTAAAGCTAATTTGGAAAGGACAAAGGTTACCCTCAATTTCTTGTGGAGCCCCAGCTGGTTTTCTGTTAAGTCTTAGTTTTCAGTGAGTCACAGTAGACCATGGATGAAAACAGTTTTGCCAGCCACCCTCCACCCTCACCACCTTCCCATCATCCATTCCCTTTCCTCATTTGTCCCTACTCTCCCACCCTGACCACCAAGAAACCATTCACTGGAGCCAATGGTTCTTAGAAGATGAAGAACAGACCTATTGCTGAAGGATAAGTATTAATAGTTGAATAAAGGGAAAGCCTCCTAGATTTTCCAGCAGCAGCAAATTTTGCAAGGGCTTTCATGGGCTCTATACAGAACACAGCCAGCAGAGCCACACAGAGGACCTCAGCATATGGGGCAGCAAACTGATTAAACACCAATTAGAGAACTTTCTCACTTACTCCTACTTTCCTTTGGTCTACGTAAACAATTCCTACTCCCTAGGTGATGAGTGAAATACAAACTCCTTAGGGTTTTCTGATGAGGAACAGATTTGAAGAAAAATAATTAAATTGTGAATAGTAAATAAGATAGTGATAAACTATTCAGACAAATTAAGGTGTTATCTAAAAAATCTAAATTTTAAACTATCAGGGACTGGAAAACCACTGTATCAACAGAGCTGACTTGTATGGGCTAGATCTTTATGGTCATCTTCCACTGGCAAATGCAGGTTCTGGACTAGGAAGTGGCAGAAGTGTATTCATTGAGTGACCCAATAATATTTACTGCTCAAAAATCAGACCATATCACTCTCCTGCCTGAAATTCTCAAATAGCTTCCCTTTGATTTTCAATACACTCTATAAAAATGCTACCATCTGACCTCTTCCCATTTTGCACTCATTCATCATTCCTTAGCAGATTGCTGAGAAATGATGATCTGCTTACTGATATTCAAATCAAATTTGTTTCCACCTTAGGCCTTCAGCACTTTTTACTTCCTCCACTTAGAATACTCCTTCCCCAGATCAATGCATAGCATGATTTCGACCCCACTCTGGGTGTCTCAGCTCAAAATATGTATCTTTGGGGAAGCCTTTTCTAACTACCCTACCTCATGTTCCCACCACTCTTAAGTCATTCTTGATGCACACAATTCTGCCTTCTTTTTCTCATACACTGTATCCTGCTCATAAAATATCTTAATGTGTTTTCTGGCATCTTAGTTACTATTCCCCTGAAAGTGAAACTGTTAGTCATCCAGTCCTGTTGGACTCTTTGTGACCCCATGGACTGAAGTCCACCAGGCTCCTCTGTCCATTGAATGCTCCAGGCAAGAATAATGGAGTGGGTAGCCATTACCTTCTCTATAGGGTCTCCCCAACCCAGGGATCAAACCTGGGTCTCCTGCATTGCAGATAGATTCTTTACCGCCTGAGCCACCAGGGAACCAGAATATAAATTAATAAGCTAAAGGAACATGTCTGTCTTGTTCACCACTATTCCTAGAATCTAAAATAGGACTTGGAAAATTGCAAATGCTCAGTAAATATTTATGGAATGGTTCAAGGCTAGCAATCATTTTAAATCAAAACAGTTATAACTCAAATAAATTATTATGAGTATTCCCTTTAACAAAGGAAGTAACAAAACTTGGAAGTATGATACAGAAAGTTTCTATAAAATACACAGAAGGACAACTACACAGATAGGTGGACATGTTGGGAGAGAATTATACAATACAGAGTATAGTTTATAAAAAGAAAAAGGAATCTAATTTTACCTCGTGGTCAGAATATGATCTTATGGTTCTAGGTCAATAGAATGATCAATTAATCAATTGATTAGTAACGATCACACACAAATGATCATTTATGATCTCAGTGTTTGCCTCCTACTCCACATCTATGCCCCTTGTCTTCTAGTGCTGTAGTACCTCTCAGTGTGACCCTTGAGATCAACAACATGTGACTTCTTATAGTCAAAGGGAGGTTATTAATCATCATACAAGCAAAAGCTTGATAAGAATACACATATATTTTTATGCACAATAGGGTGTGTCTGCTCTTATACATCTGCCTCTAAGTATATACTTAAACCTATTGGAAGGATTTGAGACACAAATAATTGACACTATTCTAAACCAGCCAACAGCCAACCAACCTTCCAATATATCAGAGTGTCCAGGTCAAATCAGTAACCAACAAAGATAACTACAGAAATATAAATGAGTCCAGCTATTGTACAGGAGACAGGGATCAAGACCATCATCACGGAAAAGAAATGCAAAAAAGCAAAATGGCTGGGGAAGTTTTACAAATAGCTGTGAAAAGAAGAGAAGCGAAAAGCAAAGGACAAAAGGAAAAATATAAGCATCTGAATGCAGAGTTCCAAAGAATAGCAAGAAGAGATAAGAAAGCCTTCCTCAGCGATCAATGCAAAGAAATAGAGGAAAACAACAGAATGGGAAAGACTAGAGATCTCTTCAAGAAAATTAGAGATACCAAGGGAACATTTCATGCAAAGATGGGCTCCATAAAGGACAGAAATGGTATGGACCTAACAGAAGCAGAAGATATTAAGAAGAGATGGCAAGAATACACAGAAGAACTATACAAAAAAGATCTTCACGACCCAGATAATCACAATGGTGTGATCACTGACCTAGAGCCAGACATCCTGGAATGTGAAGACAAGTGGGCCTTAGAAAGCATCACTACGAACAAAACTAGTGGAGGTGATGGAATTCCAGTTGAGCTCTTTCAAATCCTGAAAGATGACACTGTGAAAGTGTTGCACTCAATATGCCAGCAAATTTGGAAAATTCAGCAGTGGCCACAGGACTGGAAAAGGTCAGTTTTCATTCTAATCCCAAAGAAAGGCAATGCCAAAGAATGCTCAAACTACTGCACAATTGCACTCATCTCACACGCTAGTAAAGTAAGGCTCAAAATTCTTTGAGCCAGGCTTCAGCAATACGTAAACCGTGAACTTCCAGATGTTCAAGCTGGTTTTAGAAAAGGCAGAGGGGAAGGCGCCAAGATGGCGGAGGAGTAGGACGGGGAAAACACTTTCTCCCCCACAAATTCATCAAAAGAGCATTTAAACGCCGAGTAAATTCCACAAAACAACTTCTGAATGCCGGCAGAGGACATCAGGCACCCAGAAAAGCAACCCAACTCCTCGAAAGGAGGTAGGAAAAAATATTAAAGACAATAAAAGAGACAAAAGAGGGAGGGACGGAGTTCCGTCCCGGGAAGGGAGTCTTAAAAAGAGAGAAGTTTCCAAACACCAGGAAACCTTCTCACTGCCGAATCCATGCCGAGCTTTGGAAGCACAGAGGACAACATAACAGGGAGAAAAAATAAATAAACAATTAAAACTCGCAGATTGCGAGCCCTACGGTAACTCCTCCAGCGGAGAAGCAGCGCAGACGCCTGCATCCGCCATTAGCGAGCGGGGGCTGGGCAGGGAGGCGCGGCACGGGCTGCATCGCTTAGAGTAAGAATCTGGCCCGAATACCCTGAGCGCTATCTGAGCGAAATAATTTGGGCTAGCAAACCAGACTGTGGGATATCTACCATGCGAAAAGCCAGCCCTAACCTAAGACACCGCCAGCCCGCGTACGGAACAAAGGACTAAACAGAGGTAGCCGGCTGCAAACCTTCCCCCTCCGCTGACAGGCAGCCAGAGCCGGAAGGGGGCAATCGCAGCCCCAGAGAGACATTATCTATAAAACTGGCTTCTTTGCTAACTAAAACTTATTGGGGGTCTGGACGGTCAACATCTGCCTGAGAAGGTGCGCCGGTTTTACACCCAGATAACCAAGTGGCGGGGAGGCGATAAGTCGCAGCATTGGCGCTCGCCAAACACCTCATCACCTGAGCTGCACGGACCTGGGAAGAGCACAAAACGCAGCCCCAGCTGAGTCTGCGCCTCTGAGGACTACCTGAGTGCCTGAACCTGAGCGGCTTGGACCTGGGAGGTGCATGCAACCCAGGGCCAGCCTCGGATTGCTCCCGGCGGAACAACCTAGAGCCTGAGCAGTGTGGGCAGGGAGGCTACACGCGCCGTGAGCGGGGGCAGACCCAGTGTGGCTGAGGCACTGCGAGCGCACGCCAGTGTCATTTGTTAGCAGCATCCCTCCCTCCCTCCCCATAGCGCGACTGAACAAAGAGAAGAAATACAGCTCCACCCACCAGAACACCGACACAAGCTTCCCTAACCAGGAAACCTTGACAAGCCACCTCTACATACCCACACACAGCGAGGAAACGCCACAGTAAAGAGAACTCCACAAACTGCCAGAATACAGAAAGGACTCCCAAACTCAGCAATTTAAACAAGATGAAGAGACAGAGGAATACCCAGCAGATAAAGGAACAGGATAAATGCCCACCAAACCAAACAAAAGAGGAAGAGATAGGGAATCTACCTGATAAAGAATTCCAAATAATGATAGTGAAATTGATCCAAAATCTTGAAATTAAAATGGAATCACAGATAAATAGCCTGGAGACAAGGATTGAGAAGATGCAAGAAAGGTTTAACAAGGACCTAGAAGAAATAAAAAAGAGTCAATATATAATGAATAATGCAATAAATGAAATTAAAAACACTCTGGAGCCAACAAATAGTAGAATAACAGAGGCAGAAGATAGGATTAGTGAATTAGAAGATAGAATGGTAGAAATAAATGAATCAGAGAGGATAAAAGAAAAACGAATTAAAAGAAATGAGGACAATCTCAGAGACCTCCAGGACAATATTAAACGCTACAACATTCGAATCATAGGGGTTCCAGAAGAAGAAGACAAAAAGAAAGACCATGAGAAAATACTTGAGGAGATAATAGTTGAAAACTTCCCTAAAATGGGGAAGGAAATAATCACCCAAGTCCAAGAAACCCAGAGAGTCCCAAACAGGATAAACCCAAGGAGAAACACCCCAAGACACATATTAATCAAATTAACAAAGATCAAACACAAAGAACAAATATTAAAAGCAGCAAGGGAAAAACAACAAATAACACACAAGGGAATTCCCATAAGGATAACAGCTGATCTTTCAATAGAAACTCTTCAAGCCAGGAGGGAATGGCAAGACATACTTAAAATGATGAAAGAAAATAACCTACAGCCCAGATTATTGTACCCAGCAAGGATCTCATTCAAGTATGAAGGAGAAATCAAAAGCTTTTCAGACAAGCAAAAGCTGAGAGAATTCTGCACCACCAAACCAGCTCTCCAACAAATACTAAAGGATATTCTCTAGACAGGAAACACAAAAATGGTGTATAAACTCGAACCTAAAACAATAAAGTAAATGGCAACGGGATCATACTTATTAGTAATTACCTTAAACGTAAATGGGTTGAATGCCCCAACCAAAAGACAAAGACTGGCTGAATGGATACAAAAACAAGACCCCTACATATGTTGTCTACAAGAGACCCACCTCAAAACAGGGGACACATACAGACTGAAAGTGAAGGGCTGGAAAAAGATTTTCCATGCAAATTGGGACCAAAAGAAAGCAGGAGTCACAATACTCGTATCAGATAAATTAGACTTTAAAACAAAGGCTGTGAAAAGAGACAAAGAAGGTCACTACATAATGATCAAAGGATCAATCCAAGAAGAAGATATAATAATTATAAATATATATCCACCCAACATGGGAGCACCGCAGTATGTAAGACAAATCCTAACAAGTATGAAAGGAGAAATTAACAATAACACAATAATAGTGGGAGACTTTAATACCCCACTCACACTTATGGATAGATCAACTAAACAGAAAATTAACAAGGAAAAAAAAAAAAAAAAAACATGTATCTATAAAGCTCACTAAAGCAAAGCACAGTAAAATGAGGTATGGCAATAAAAGGCATTAAATTTATCAAATAAAAAAATAAATAAATAAAGTGCTGAAAAATTAAAAAAATAAATAAAAAAAAAAAAAAAAAAAAAGAAAAGGCAGAGGAACCAGAGATCAAATGGCCAACATCCGCTGGATCATGGAAAAAGCAAGAGAGCTCCAGAAAAACATCTATTTCTGCTTTATTGACTATGCCAAAGCCTTTGACTGTGTAGATCACAATAAACTGTGGAAAATTCTGAAAGAGATGGGAATACCAGACCACCTGACCTGCCTCTTGAGAAATCTGTATGCAGGTCAGGAAGCAACAGTTAGAACTGGACATGGAGCAACAGACTGGTTCCAAATAGGAAAAGGAGTACGTCAAGGCTTTATATTGTCACCCTGCATGCAGAGTACATCATGAGAAATGCTGGACTGGAAGAAGCAGAAGCTGGAATCAAGACTGCTGGGAGAAATATCAATAACCTCAGATAGGCAGATGACACGATCCATATGGTAGAAAGTGAAAAGGAACTCAGAAGCCTCTTGATGAAAGTGAAAGTGGAGAGTGAAATAGTTGGCTTAAAGCTCAACATTCAGAAAATGAAGATCATGGCATCCGGTCCCATCACTTCATGGGAAATAGATGGGGAAACAGTGGAAAAAGTGTCAGACTTTATTTTTTTGGGCTCCAAAATCAGTGCAGATGGTGACTGCAGCCATGAAATTAAAAGACACTTACTCCTTGGAAGGAAAGTTATGACCAACCTAGATAGCATATTCAAAAGCAGAGACATTACTTTGCCAACAAAGGTTCATCTAGTCAAGGCTATGGTTTTTCCTGTGGTCATGTATGGATGTGAGAGTTGGACTGTGAAGAAGGCTGAGCGCCAAAGAATTGATGCTTTTGCACTGTGGTGTTGGAGAAGACTCTTGAGAGTCCCTTGGACTGCAAGGAGATCCAACCAGTCCAATCTGAAGGAGATCAGCCCTGGGATTTCTTTGGAAGGAATGATGCTGAAACTGAAACTCCAGTACTTTGGCCACCTCATGCGAAGAGTTGACTCATTAGAAAAGACTCTGATGCTGGGAGGGATTGGGGGCCGGAGGAGAAGGGGATGACAGAGGATGAGATGGCTGGATGGCATCACTGACTCGATGGACATGAGTCTGAGTGAACTCTGGGAGTTGGTGATGGACAGGGAGGCCTGGAGTGCTGCAATTCATGGGGTCACAAAGAGTCGGACATGGCTGAGCAACTGAACTGAAGACCAGAAGAGATGAACAGCTCACGTGAAGATTCAAGAATTTTGGATATGTCATGCAGTGATTATTGCAGCAAGAGAAAACTGGGACAGAGGACAAAAGTGAAACAGCAAAGTCCCGCTCATATACTGATGACTCAAATCCTTAGTTTTAAATTCATCCACAAAACTAAAATGTTCAAATAAGGCATTTACTATAAGCCTTCCCCAGGTGTTGGCTCTTCAGAATATTTACCAACAATGGAGAACACATCAGCCACTCCTTTATGAGGAAAACTATCATCTAAATGTATTTAGTCCAAATAGTATTTAACTATTATATCCTGCAAAATAGTTTATTAAAATCAAACATGGGAAAGTGAAGCAATTATTTAATGATATTTTCAGGAAAATAAAGCAGATTTTAGGAGAATATTTACTATATATACACATATATACACACACATTATATACACACATATACAAAAATATATACTGTATCATGTACTAAATATGGATAGATAATGTCCTTTTGCTTCATTTATATCACCTATTGCAATTCTTTGAATTCTATAAATTAGATCAAGTAGAGTCTTGACCTGTAATAAGATCCTATTTAGCCACATAGTAGTGACTAGAAAGTAAGCAACAAAATAATTGAATTCCAATGTGAAGGCAGTGCTAGATTTTTCATAGGTTCCATGTGTTTATTATTTTTTGGGGGGAGGGGGAAGGGAGAGGGCTTTCCGGGTGGTGCTAGTGGTAAAGAATCTGCCTACTAGTGAGAAGACACAGAGACAACGGCAGGTTCAATCCCTGGGTCAGGAAGATCCTCTAGAGTAGGAAATGCCAACCCACTCTAGCATTCTTGCCTGGAAAATTCCATGGACAGAGCAGCCTGACAGGCTAAAGTCCACAGGGTCACAGAGAGTCAAACCGAACTAAGCAATTGAGCACACACATGTGTTTTTTATCAGTGGCTTTCAAGGCCTTAAGAGTAATAATTTTAGGCACTAAGGCAGGACCAACAGGATTTTAAAAAAGAACATACCACTGTGTACCCTTCAAACTATACTCTGAGGCCTGCTTTAATTAAGGTCAACCCCATACATAACATCACTGAAGTTCGCATGTTATTTATCTTGGGTTCATCAAGTATCCAATATTGAGTAAAAATATTCATTAAAGCACATCAAAATTTCATACGTATATAAAAAGTTACTGTGTGTCTTTGTATTTGAGTATATTTATACATACACACACACACATACATACACATACATATATATACACTTTCTATACCCATCAGATCAGATCAGATCAGTCGCTCAGTCATGTCCGACTCTTTGCGACCCCATGAATCGCAGCACACCAGGCCTCCCTGTCCATCACCAACTCCCGGAGTTCACTCAGACTCATGTCCATAAAGTCAGTGATGCCATCCAGGCATCTCATCCTCTGGCATCCTCTTCTCCTCCTGCCCCCAATCCCTCCCAGCATCAGAGTCTTTTCCAATGAGTCAACTCTTCCCATGAGGTGGCCAAAGTATTGGAGTTTCAGCTTTAGCATCATTCCTTCCAAAGAAATCCCAGGGCTGATCTCCTTCAGAATGGACTGGTTGGATCTCCTTGCAGTCCAAGGGACTCTCAAGAGTCTTCTCCAACACCACAGTTCAAAAGCATCAATTCTTTGGCGCTCAGCCTTCTTCACAGTCCAACTCTCACATCCATACATGACCACAGGAAAAACCATAGCCTTGACTAGACGGACCTTTGTTGGCAAAGTAATGTCTCTGCTTTTGAATATGCTGTCTAGGTTGGTCATAACTTTCCTTCCAAGGAGTAAGCGTCTTTTAATTTCATGGCTGCAGTCACCATCTGCAGTGATTTTGGAGCCCCCCAAAATAAAGTCTGACACTGTTTCCACTGTTTCCCCATCTATTTCCCATGAAGTGGTGGGACCAGATGCCATGATCTTCGTTTTCTGAATGTTGAGCTTTAAGCCAACTTTTTCACTCTCCACTTTCACTTTCATCAAGAGGCTTTTGAGTTCCTCTTCACTTTCTGCCATAAGGATGGTGTCATCTGCATATCTGAGGTTATTGATATTTATCCCAGAAATCTTGATTCCAGTTTGTGTTTCTTCCAGTCCAGCATTTCTCATGATGTACTCTGCATATAAGTTAAATAAACAGGGTGACAATATACAGCCTTGACATACCCCTTTTCCTATTTGGAACCAGTTTGTTGCTCCATGTCCAGTTCTAACTGTTGCTTCCTGACCTGCATACAAATTTCTCAAGAGGCAGATCAAGTAGTCTGGTATTCCCATCTCTTTCAGAATTTTCCACAGTTTATTGTGATCTACACAGTCAAAGGCTTTGGCATAGTCAATAAAGCAGAAATAGATGTTTCTCTGTAACTCTCTTGCTTTTTCCATGATCCAGCAGATGTTAGCCATTTGATCTCTGGTTCCTCTGCCTTTTCTAAAACCAGCTTGAACATCAGGAAGTTCACGGTTCACATATTGCTGAAGCCTGGCTCGAAAAATTTTGAGCATTACTTTACTAGCGTGTGAGATAAGTGCAATTGTGTGGTAGTTTGAGCATTCTTTGGCATTGCCTTTCTTTGGAATTGGAATGAAAACTGACCTTTTCCAGTCCTGTGGCCACTGCTGAGTTTTCCAAATTTGCTGGCATATTGAGTGCAGCACTTTCACAGCATCATCTTTCAGGATTTGGAATAGCTCAACTGGAATTCCATCACCTCCACTAGCTTTGTTCATAGTGATGCTTTCTACGGCCCACTTGACTTCACAGTCCAGGATGTCTGGCTCTAGGTCAGTGATTACACCATCGTGAATATCTGGGTCCTGAAGATCTTTTTTGTACAGTTCTTCTGTGTATTCTTGCCATCTCTTCTTAATATCTTCTGCTTCTTTTAGGTCCATACCATTTCTGTCCTTTATCGAGCTCATCTTTGCATGAAATATACCTTTGGAATCTCTGATTTTCTTGAAGAGATCCCTAGTCTTTCCCATTCTGTTGTTTTCCTCTATTTCTTTGCATTGATCGCTGAAGAAGGCTTTCTTATCTCTTCTTGCTATTCTTTGAAACTCTGCATTCAGATGTTTATATCTTTCCTTTTCTCCTTTGCTTTTTGCTTCTCTTCTTTTCACAGCTATTTGTAAGGCCTCCCCAGACAGCCACTTTGCTTTTTTGCATTTCTTTTCTATGGGAATTGTCTTGATCCCTGTCTCCTGTACAATGTCATGAACCTCATTCCATAGTTCATCAGGCACTCTATCAGATCTAGGCCCTTAAATCTATTTCTCACTTACAATGTATAATCATAAGGGATTTGATTTAGGTCATATCTGAATGGTCTAGTGGTTTTCCCTACTTCCTTCAATTTAAGTCTGAATTTCGCATAAGGAGTTCATGGTCTGAGCCACAGTCATCTCCTGGTCTTGTTTTTGCTGACTGTATAGAGCTTCTCTATCTTTGGCTGCAAAGAATATAATCAATCTGATTTCGGTGTTGACCATCTGGTGATGTCCATGTATAGAGCCTTCTCTTGTGTTGTTGGAAGAGGGTGTTTGCTATGACCAGTGCATTTTCTTGGCAAAACTCTATTAGTCTTTGCCCTGCTTCATTCCGTATTCCAAGGCCAAATTTGCCTGTTACTCCAGGTGTTTCTTGACTTCCTATTTGCATTCCAGTGCCCTATAATGAAAAGGACATCTTTTTTGGGTGTTAGTTCTAAAAGGTCTTGTAGGTCTTCATAGAACTGTTCAACTTCAGCTTCTTCTGCATTACTGGTTGGGGCATAGACTTGGATTACTGTGATATTGAATGGTTTGCCTTGGAAATGAACAGAGATCATTCTGTCATTTTTGAGATTGCATCCAAGTACTGCATTTCAGACTCTTTTGTTGACCATGATGGCCACTCCATTTCTTCTGAGGGATTCCTGCCCACAGTAGTAGATATAATGGTCATCTGAGTTAAATTCACCCATTCCAGTCCATTTCAGTTTGCTGATTCCTAGAATGTCGACATTCACTCTTGCCATCTCTTGTTTGACCACTTCCAATTTGCCTTGATTCATGGACCTGACATTCCAGGTTCCTATGCAATATTGCTCTTTACAGCATTGGACCTTGCTTCTATCACCAGTCACATCCACACCTGGGTATTCTTTTTGCTTTGGCTCCATCCCTTCATTCTTTCTGGAGTTATTTCTCCACTGATCTCCAGTAGCATATTGGGCACCTACTGACCTGGGGAGTTTCTCTTTCAGTATCCTATCATTTTGCCTTTTCATACTGTTCATGGGGTTCTCAAGGCAAGAATACTGAAGTGGTTTGCCATTCCCTACTCCAGTGGACCACATTCTGTCAAATCTCTCCACCATGACCCGCCCATCTTGGGTTGCCCCATGGGCATGGCTTAGTTTCATTGAATTAGACAAGGCTGTGGTCCTAGTGTGATTAGATTGACTAGTTTTCTGTGAGTATGGTTTCAGTTTGTCTGCCCTCAAGCCCACTTGAAACACCTACCATCTTACCTGGGTTTCTCTTACTTTGGGCGTGGGGTATCTCTTCACGGCTGCTCCAGCAAAGCACAGCCATTGCTCCTTACCTTGGACGAGGGATATCTCCTCACCGCCGCCCTTCCTGATGTTCAATGTGGGATAGCTCCTCTAGGCCCTCCTGCACCTGCGCATTATGGCTCTACATTTGATTAACTATGACAATACTTCAGCTGATTGAATAAATCAGATTTGGATGCTGTCACCTATAGGGGAAAAAATGAGCTCTGTCTACACTTTATGAGAGTTGAGTACCCTGGACATAATCTTCAATTCTGAGATTGGCTCAGTATTTTGAAAACTGAAAATCTACTACTCCTGATTTATTAAACACTCAGTGTTTTGATTCAACTCATGTGTCACATACCGATGTGGAATTAATTGTTAGAACCATGAGTAATCTTTGGAGTGATTGATGAAACAGACAATACTAACTCAGCAAGATATGCACTCTGTCATGTTAGAAAAGCTTTTAATTGTTAGGGAAACTTATTCAAATGAGTATTTTTAGGTCCTTCTGTCACATTTAATTCTTAGATCTGGGGCATACCCTCTGAGGCCAGCCTAGGATCAATCTGTCCGTCCACACTGGGGAAAGCACTGATATAAGATGTGATGATCAAGAGTTGCAGAGAGAGTCAGGAGTCAGGATACGACGGGCTTGGTAGACTGTTGTGATGATTAATGTAATATATATGTATGTAAATTTCTTAGCACAGTGCCTTGTATACAGCAAATGCTCAAAATGTTAAATATTGTTGTTGTTTTCAAAATTTAAATTCAAAATTTATATTTTGATTAAACTTCGTGTCAGTTTAGTCTGCTATGAGCATTAGAACAATCTGGGGGCCCTGTATTTAACCAGATGTCCTTCCACTTACATAGAAGTTCCCATAAAACAGGAACAAAGGATTAAATTCTACTAATTTAATTTAGGGATATGTCAGCGCATCCCTGGGCTTCCTGGGTGGCTCAGTGGTAAAGAATCCGACTGTGATGCAGAAGACTCAGGAAACACCGTGGGTTTGATCCCTGGGTTGCAAAGAATCCCTGGAGGAGGGCATGGCAACCTACTCCAGTATTCTTGCTTTGGAGAATCCCAGGGACAAAAGAGCCTAGCAAGCTACAGTCTGTAGGGTCGCACAGGGTCAGACACAACTGAAGCAACTGAGCACACATGCATCACATCCCCCACATGAAGCACAGGATACAGAAAGAAAATGGATTTTGGAATACTTTGCATTTGATTTCCAAAATCCCAGCCCTGCCAGTTGAGAGCTGTATGACCTTAGTCTTTTTGAAACTCAGTTTCCTCATTTATACACATAACCTCAGACAACTGTTAAGTGACTTTAATTATTCTGCATATAAATCATGTGTCTGAAATATATAGTATACATTAAAAGTTCTCCTTATCTTTGCTTCTTTTCCCAAACCCTAATATAAGCCAGTATATATTGGCCACCTGATGTGAAGAGCCAACTCATTAGAAAAGATTCTGATGCAGGGAAAGATCAAAGGCAGGAGGAGAAGGGGACACAGAGGACAAGATGGTTGGGTCGCATCACCAAATCGATGGATTTGAGTTTGAGCAAGCTCCAGGAGTTGGTAATGGACAGGAAAGCCTGGCATGCTGGAGTCCATGGGGTCACAAAGTGTCAGACGTGACTGAGTGACTGAACAACAACAAACATAAACCAGTGAGTTAGAATTTGTTCAATTTTCAGTGATTTTTTTTTTACATATATCTGCAACAAAGCTTCAAATGATTTAGAGTTTCTACTTTCAGTTCAGTTTAGTTCATTCGCTCAGTTGTGTCTGACTCTTTGCGACCCATGAACTGCAGCATGCCAGGCCTCCCTGTCCATCACCAACTCCCAGAGTTCACCCAAACCCGTTTCCTTTGAGTCGGTAATGCCATCCAACCATCTCCTCCTCTGTCGTCCCCTTCTTCTCCTGCCCTCGATCTTTCCCAGCATCAGGGTCTTTTCAAATGAGTCAGCTCTTTGCATCAGGTGGCCAAAGTATTGGAGTTTCAGCTTCAACATCAGTCCTTCCAATGAACACCCAGGACTGATCTCCCTCAGGATAGACTGGTTGGATCTCCTTGCAGTCCAAGGGACTCTCAAGAGTCCTCAACACCACAGTTCAAAAGCATCAATTCTTTGGCACTCAGCTTTCTTTATAGTCCAACTCTCACATCCATACATGACCACTGGAAAAACCATAGCCTTAACTAGACGGACCTTTGTTTACAAGGTAATGTCTCTGTCTAGGTTGGTCATAACTTTCCTTCCAAGGAGTAAGCGTCTTTTAATTTCATGGCTGCAATCACCATCTGCAGTGATTTTGGTGCCAAAAAAAAAATAAAGTCAGCCACTGTTTCCACTGTTTCCCCATCTATTTGCCATGAAGTGATGGGACCAGATGCCATGATCTTTGTTTTCTGAATGTTGAGCTTTAAGCCAACTTTTTCACTCTCTTCTTTCACTTTCAGCAAGAGGTTCTTTAGTTCTTCTTTACTTTTTGAATATAAGGATGGTGTCATCTGCATATCTGAGGTTATTGATATTTCTCCTGGCAATCTTGATTCCAGCTTGTGCTTTTTCCAGCCCAGTTTATTTTGTACTCTTAACATACATCTCAAAATTGAGCATTATCTTACAGTTTTATGTTTATGTCACTGAAAGTTGTGTCTGAGTGAGTCTGGCAGAGAGTCAGGTGCACTTGGAACATATATTAGAGTACCCTGAAAACCTAGAATGTAAATTAAGAAAGGAAACCTATTTTGTATTAAGATATAAAGAATTTGGAGATTTTAAAGGATGGCAGACATATTCATGGTTAAGAATGAAGGATCTAAAATCAAACTTCTTGTGATTAAGTCTGAACTCATCTACTGTTGTCTATAGTTTTGGGTGAGCTACTCTTCCTCCCTGAGCCACAGTTTAGGAATAATAAAAATACTTACCTTCCAGGATAAGAAGTAAGATGATGCCATGGAGAGCTCAATAAATCAATATTAATTACAGTGGTATTGTCAGTATAACAATATCCTTGTTTTAGTTACAAAAACTAAATGCTAACATCACAAAAATACAGTTTGAATTCTCTCAAAGCCCCAGAACATTATCTTTCTAGGACAAGCTTTGTCAATCCTTCCCCAGAATAGTGATAAACTATCATTGCCCTTTCTTCTTTACGATTTATCAGACGTTCCTCCCCACATAACTACCCTTTACTCCCTCTCTGCTGTCTTCCTAGCTCTTTACCATGCCCCCCTTTAGAAGAACTGTTCCACTGTAAATCTATCCTCACATTTCCACATTTCACTGAATGCTACTTCTACCCTTTTGCCTTAAAAAACAAACAAAACGTTTATCCTGCTGAAACTTTTTGGAGATTTGTTCTATAAAAAATCTCCCTATATTTCAGTCATTGGAGGCAAAATTAACATGGATCAAATAGTCTTTTGTCCCTTCAAGACTACTATTCTTCCACTGGGATAAAGAAATCCCTATTTTTTTTGAGGTTCTTACTATCCACCTTCTATCCAATCTACCATGTGCAGATGGTAGACCTCCTAGCACATGGTCTTGCTATTCAAATATTTAAGATCTTTAACACCAGACCTCCAATTATTCTGTCTTCACAGGAGCATGTATATCACTCAATGATTTGGTCACTGATACTCTTCTCCATTTTATTCCAAAAGTCTTACCCATCTTCTACCATAGGAATCTACTCTCAAGTTCATATTCTGGACCTCATCATTCACCCAACAAGCATTCATTAAGGAGAAAGTCTTTTGTGGCGCACTGGTAAAGAATCCACCCACCAATGCAGGAGAAGCAGGAGATGCAGGTTGATCCCTGGGTCCGGAAGATCCCCTGGAGGAGGAAATGGCAACCCACTCCAATAATCTTGCCAGGAAATCTCCATGGACAGAGGAGCCTGGTGGGCTACAGTTCATGGAGCTGCAAGGAACTGGATAAGACTCAATGAGTGAGAACACACACCCACACACACACACATCCCAAGCACTCTGAGTATACAGCAATCAACCAAACTTACAAAAAACTGCTCTTGTAGAACTTTCTTTCCCCAGGAGCTACTCTAACCACAAAGTTCTCACACCCTTTTCCAAGTATGCCTGCCTGTGGTCCTCTCTGATATCTCTGAATATTTAATAAGGCCTTAATTTTCTTCCAGGCTAAATACCTCACCATGGCTTTACTTTCCTCTTTAGCTTCTATATTGTATTAACTTTGATAATTGTCTCATTATCAATGTCCCTTGTTCCTGGGCCACTTCAATCCACTAAATCTACTACTTCAGTTCTAATTAAGTACATAACTCCTTTGCCAAGGGCTGCAGAGTCCTGCTAGGAAAAAATAATTTTTAGACCCAAGTCTACCATTGCAAAATTAGTGTCCTGTTTAAGGACACCAGGGTTTCAATGGAGCAAAGCAGATGATTTCTTCTTCATATTTATAGGTCCTTAAGATATTATTAACTTGATCAGTTTACTTAAACACTCTGAAAATCCCTAAAATTCTTAGCTCTGAACCAATGGCTCTTCCGCCTATTTTACAAGAATATGAAATCACTCAACAGTAAATTTATTTATAGTTACCCCTCAGTCAGTTAGTCAGTTCAGTCACTCAGTCATGTCCGACTCTTTGTGACCCCATGAATCGCAGCACGCCAGGCCTCCCTGTCCATCACCAACTCCCAGAGTTCACTGAGACTCACGTCCATCGAGTCAGTGATGCCATCCAGCCATCTCATCCTCTGTCGTCCCCTTCTCCTCCTGCCCCCAATCCCTCCCAGCATCAGAGTCTTTTCCAACGAGTCAACTCTTCGCATACCCATATACACACTACTGCTTATTATTATATAATATTATATTATGGATAAGAGCAAAAGGAGAACAAGGTTAAAGGGATTATTAAAGCCAGGATACTTGCAATATTAAATTGACTAATCAAGGGGCCCTCGCTGAGATTATTTTTGGCAAAGTTCTTGAGCAATAAGAAGTTCATTGAATCTCAGAGTAAAGCTTCAGGTTCAGAAGAAAAGAATCCACTTATATACAGTTGAATTCTCCACCTCCACAGGTCTCCTCCAAGTTTGGCACCTATTCAGTTCACTTCTTAACCCTTGTAATTTACAATATTTTCTCCCTGTAAATATGGTCTGACCTTCCTACATTAGAGATGAGGAAGTTCTCTTACCTGACTGCTGCTGCTGCTGCTAAGTCACTTCAGTTGTGTCTGACTCTGTGCGACCCCATAGACGGCAGCCCATCAGGCTCCCCTGTCCCTGGGATTCTCCAGGCGAGAACACTGGAGTGGGTTGCCATGTCCTTCTCCAATGCATGAAAGTGAAAAGTGAAAGTGAAGTCGCTCACTTGTGTCCGACTCCTATCGACCCATGGACTGCAGCCCACCAGGCTCCTCCGTCCATGGGATTTGCCAGGCAAGAGTACTGGAGTGGGGTGCCATTGCCTTCCCCATCTTACCTGACTAGTAGTAACATAAATAACCTCTAGTTATTTCTTCTTCTCTTATTATTTGAAAAGAAATAAATGGGCAGATGTTACAATCCAGTTGTCCACAACCCCAATGTGGTTCATAGATGTAGTCACCGTAATACAATCATGTTTTAGAAAATTTTAACTTTAATTTGGACAATTTTAGACATAGCGTCTTTTCTATTATATTTGATCTTCCCCCGCCCCCACTACTCCCATCATATTATACTTTGCTTTTCCATTTATTTATGTTCCTTGTTTGGTACTTAAAACATTTGAGTATAAATTTGGACCTATACATCTGAGTATATCAGATGGCAGACTAAGAGAGACTTTCAGAAAATAACTAGCATATCAATTACACTATTTGTAAATATTTACAAAATTTAAAAATTATTTTCCAAAAGCAGTGTAAGATAGTAATGAAGAAATCCAATGTAACTCCATCTGGGGAGACTTTAAGATTACATATTTTTTATTTTTTTATTGAAACATAGTTGATTTATAATATTATGTTAGTCTCATATTCAGTTATATATATATACACACACACACACACACACAGACTTCTTCATATTCTCTTCCCTTACAGGTTACTACAAAACATTGAATATAGCTCCCTGTTCTGTAAGTGGGTCCTGGTTGATCATTTATTTTCTATGTAGCGGTTTTATATGTTAATCCCAATCTCCTAATTTGACTTCCCTGGTGGCTCAGCCAGTAAAGAATCTGCCTGTAACTCAGGTGACTCGGGTTTGATCTCTGGGTCGGGAAGATTCCCTGGAGAAGGCAATGGCTACCCACTCTAGTATTCTTGCCTGGAGAATTCCACGGACAGAGGAATCTGGTGGACTACAGTACATGGTCTCAAAGAGTCAGACATGATTGAGTGACTAACACCATCTCCCTTTCCCTTTGGATGACCGTAAGTTTGTTTTCTATGTCTTTGAGTCTCTTTCTATTTTGGAAATAAGTTCATTTGTTATCTTTTTTTTCCCCCAGATTCTATACCTAAGCAATATCATATATTGTCTTTCCCTGTCTTTAATTACCATACTAAGTCTGGCTTACTTTACCTTCATCATTATTAGGAATAGATTAATTATTTTATGTAATCTACCCTCCTGGCCAGAGTAATGTTGCTTTTTGTCAGTGAATAAAAGAAATATTTGAATCATCCTAATATCTTAACCTTATTTGGGATTCAAGAACAACTTAAATCTAAAGTCACAAGTCCTAGAATCACACTGTGGGTCAGAAAGAGTCATGCTTTTCATTTTTGGGCAATACTCATGGCATAATAATTTTTACCTCCAGTTAGAAAATATGCCTCCAGGGTACCACAGAGTAGCAAGAAATGAGGATGAATGGCACTATACAGTTTCCTTAGCAATCTAAATATGCTTTGAGAAATGGCACAAACAAGAAAGAAGTCTTTTATGAGCAGTACAATCCTAAGATTTTTCTGGATATAAAGCCCTTAAGTTCTTGTTGTGCCAACATCCTTCTTTAGAAAAAGAGGTTGAATGTGATTTTATTCACTTCTGTTGCAATACTCTGAATCATTTTATCCTGTCCCCTTGTTATAACAAACTAGATCAGGGCATGGTGTATAAACTAAATCAGTCATCTGTGGGATCTCTAGTGACCCCAGAGAGCCTGTATAAAAGTGCTGTTTAAGGCTAACCCAGAAAGATAGTCTCTTAGGGATTTGGAGTATAAAAGACAATGACAAAAATAAGATAGAGTCATAAATACAGAGATAAAGATAGAGGTAAGGGATATGATGTGAGAGTGAGGGGTGAAGAAAGAAGGAAAAAGACCAAGGGGTGCTATTTGGTAGTGGTAGGAAAAGGCAAATGAGCAATAGGGAGCATTTTATTGATAGAGTGGAGAGGGCTAGAAGAGAAAGGTTCTTGCTACTAAAGGTTCAATAAGACTATTCACCACTAGAGATGTTTGGACCCTAAACCCATTCTAACTCTCCAGGAGGAGCATAAATTTGGATTAGCTACATTCTCTGAAGAAAAATTGCAGTCCTCCATTAACAGAACCATAAGAGCCAAACAAAACCCCAGCTCTATCTAGTTGCTTTAGAAAAATATCTGGTAGGAACCACATGGGGGCTTTCTGAATTTAGGTCTGAAAGCAGAACAATGGGAGAGAATAAGGATGCTCCATGAACCTTAAATATTAAGAAATACCTATCCTAAATACTTGGGCCCATCCAAAGATGAAAAAACAGAAGTAGAAAACAAAGACCTATGGAAACATCACAGGAAAGGAAAAGTAATACATATTTGAAGGTTCAAAGGAAAACCCCATATCTAAAATCTATCTATCCAGAAATAGATTTTTTAACCCAAACCAAATTCTCAAGTAGTCAATATTCTACCTCTACCCTGGGCTGTGATAAATAAGATGTTAAATTATTTGCAACTATGTCTAGTTAGGTGTTCATTATGGTGTGCCCTTAAAGACAGAATCTCTGTTCCTATTTAAAATTGCCACTGTTATCTTGGACTCCAGAGAACAAGTCACCTTGAAACAGACAACCTTTATTCAGTTTATCTGGGCTCCTTATTGGCCTCCCATCTCGGAATACAGTTCGCTCTCACCTAACGAGCTTCCTTTTTCCCTCACTCTGCTATGAATGAAAAGTGCTTAAGTTTTTAAATCCATTATTTTTTGCAAATTATTATGATACATTCTGGGCTTCCCTGGGGCTCAGTGGTAAAGAATTCACCTACAATGCAGGAGACACAGGAGACGTAGGTTCAATCTCTGGGTCAGGAAGATCCACTTGAGGGCATGGCAACCCACTCCAGTATTCTTGCCTGGGAAATCCCATGGACAGAGAAGCCTAGTAGGCTAATGTCTAAAGGGTTGCAAAGAGTCAGACACAGCTGAACTGACTGAGCACGCACACATGTACATGGCTAATAGTACAATTCTTGTGCAAAATTAAAGATGAAAAGAAAACATCCTCAATGTTATGAAGGCAAGCAGACCAAAAAAAGTTTCCTCTGGTTTTAAAACTAAGATGGAGAAAGTTGTTCTACACTTAAGATTTCAGTGCTTTTTAGTTTGGTTTTTACAGTAAATTTAACAGATAAGTTAAATTTATTTAACTGTAGTAAATAAATCTGTAGTAAATTTATTCAGATTTGCAGAATGAATGACAATTGTAAACAATGTAAGACTCTAATAGGCTAAATAATGACTGAACACAAACTCTGGTATAAGCAGAGTATGACTTACAGTAAGGAACACACGATACATTCTATCTCAACCCAAGACATCCAAATTATTTTTACTTTAAAAAAATCATTTAATTAAGTGAGAATATAAATAAATAATTGAAAGTAAACTAATATAATACATAAAATTTGACACCTTTTTAAAGAGATATTTCCTAAAGGAGGAAGAGAGCCTTGATAGAAGTTGATGTTTGATGCAAGGGATTGCAAGGAAATCTTTTGTAGGTGAATTATTCTTTTTGTGCCATATTCTTCACAAATATTTAACTTTTTTAGGGCTTATGATTGCTTCTTATTAAAATTTCACTTTAAGATATAGCACAGAAAAATAACTTTTGAGGCTATTTAACAAATTAAGGCTAAACAAGATGACGCTTTGAAACACAAAAGACGTGAATTCAGCAAAGAGATGATCACAGAAGATGCTATCCTTCTATCCCTCTGGTTTGACATAGTTACATAGTTACATGAAGCCAAACGTGGTAATTTTATCTCAACATGGTACACAACTCAAGTTTTCCCTACATATTATTCTCTGAATAAAAACTATATGCCAAGTAAGTTGGCAAAGTGTCTCCCTAAAACTAATATAAAGAAATCACATTTCCTGTCACATTTATTAATGCATAGTGTTTTGAGAAAAATTTGTTACATTAAATGAGTGGCAAAAAGCCATTGATTTGTTTCATGTGTTCTAAACCTACAAAATTTAATGTTCTTACCTTGAATAAGAGAGTCAGTCATACCTGACTCTCTGCGATCCTTAGGACTGTAGCCCACCAGGCTTCTGTGTCCATGGGATTCTCCAGGCAAGAACACTGGAGTGGGTTGCCATTTCCCTCTCCATTGAATAAAAGGTAATATGAGGTCTCAACTCACATGCACAATTTGGCCCTGCCCACTTCTCCATCTTCGTTTGAATCACTCTTCCTCTTACTCAATCTGCCCCAGGGAAGCCGACATTTTTGTTCTTCCAACATGTCAACGGTGTTTCTCAAGTATTTGCAAGGGCAGTTATCTTTGCTGAGAAGCCTCTATATTTCACATATTAGCATGGCTTATTCTTTACCTCACTACATCAACAGACTGCAAGTTCCCTGAAGATAAAAACTTTGTCTGCTTTTATTACTGCCCTGGCACACAATAAACGCTAAACAAATTTGATGTTTAACTGATGAGTGAACAAAAAATATGTTTCTGCTTATAAAGATAATAAGCAAAACAGGAGTATTGCTCTTGAACAAGGGTGTAATATGGTAAGTTTTGTGGGTTTTTTTTTTTGCGTTTTGGTTTTGTATTCTTGAAGGTAAGCACTTTGCCCATACCACCTTGAATAACAGTACTTGAGAATAGCTGGGAAGATGTGAACAAATCTAAGTAATCAAGAAGCTTTAAAAATGTAAAAATGTCAGAAATAACATAAATCATTCACACTTTTTTTATATTCCTATGATGATCATCTGGTTTTCAAATACTTCTCTACTGAGAATTGCCTTTGCTGCACTAAGTTCTCATAAACTTAACAAAAAAACCCATACTCTTGTATTTCTGTAAATAGGTTAATTTAAAAAATACATCTTAAAGTTGGAAATTCACTTTTTGGAAATTCACTGCTTGTTTAAATATTCATTTGGCTTTGCATTAAATCCTAAAATATTTCATGTGTATTCTATGAGTCTAGGTGATTAAACTATAATAACATTTGTATAACTATACAACATGCATATTTCTGTGTCATTCATATATTTATTCATTTTATCTTCACAATCACACTGCAGCAGGAAGTACAGCCACCATATCCCTATTTCACATACACAGAACTGAAGCTAGAAAAGGTTCAGTTCAGTTGCTCAGTCGTTTCTGACTCTTTGCGACCCCATGGCCTGCGGCACGCCACGCCTCCCTGTTCATCACCAACTCCCAGAGTTTACTCAAACTCATGTCCATTGAGTCGGTGATGCCATCCAACCATCTCATCCTCTGTCATCTCCTTCTCCTCCCACCTTCAATCTTTCCCAGCATCAGGCTCTTTACAAATGAGTCAGTTCTTCATATCTGGTGGCCAAAGTACTGGAGTTTCAGCTTCAGCATTAGTCCTTCCAATGAATATTCAGGGCTGATTTCCTTTAGGATTGACTGATTGGATCTCCTTGCAGTCCAAGGGAATCTCAAGAGTCTTCTACACTACAGTTCAAAAGCATCAATTCTTCATCACTCAGTTTTCTTTATAGTCCAACTCTCACATCCATATATGTCTACTGGAAAAACCATAGCTTTGACTAGATGGACCTTTGCTGGCAAAGAAAAGATTATGCAATTTAATATGGGAACAAGTCAGGAGTAGAAGATATACACATGACTTTTGGGCCGGTTTTTATTCTTCCATTCCTAAATTCATTCCTTAGAACTCTTAGAAAATCAGTGGTAATTCCAGCAGAGAATCATAAAGTCTGAAATTAGTGCTCACATCCTCATTGATGATGGTGATGATGATGAAAATCGCTCAGTCATGTCTGACTCTTTGCGACCCCATGGACTATATGGTCCATGGAATTCTCCAGGCCAGAATATTGGAGTGGGTTGCCTTTCTCTTCTCCAGGGGATCTTCCAAACCTAGATATTGAACCAGGATCTCCTGCATTGCAGGTGGATTCTTCACCAGCTGAGCCACAAGGGAAGCCCAAGAATACTGGAGTGGGTAGCCTATCCCTTCTCCAGCGAATCTTCCTGACCTAGGAATCAAACCGGGGTCTCCTGCATTGCAGGTGGATTCTTTACCAACTGAGCTATGAGAGAAGCCCTCATATCCTCATTAGAGAACCCATTTTTAACTAATCAGGCTCTGTGGCTATAGCTTTATCCCTTACAGCTTTTCAAAATGATCCCTTGCAAATTTCTAACTTGCTCCATATTTCTTCCAGTGTAAGAGGAATTTTCAGCAACTCTATGCATGCATCACATAACATGTGGAACTGCAGAGCTCAGTATGAGTCTCTAGGTAGCTACAATTGACATGAGGAAAATCTAACAGTAGAAAAAAACTGAAATAACATCTCATTCTATAAATTTTTTTCTTTTCACAAATACAATGTTCTCTTATATGGTATATACCAAAAAGTGTGGATTTTAAAAATTATTCCTCATTTTAGCAGGTCTGGCTTCCACAGAAAGTCAGATTTAAACTTCACAATATCATCATTCACTTCAGTCAGGGTGGTTCATGAATCTCATCCTCCACACTTTACACATGAAAATCGCCCATGATATCAACAAGAAAGAATAGCAGCCAGAGCCCTGCACAAGATTATTTTTTCACTGTGTGGAATATCAAATTCAAACCCTGGAGTGCTTGTGTGTGTGTGTGTGTATCTGACGGTAAGTTTGTGATTATATCTTCCACAATAAAACAAAACTGAACCTATTTTAACATGTCAATTTAATTTCTACAGAAATGTTGTAACCAAGATGATATCTAAGCCAGAGAACTCCCCTAGAATTTGACAGAAGTATTTAGACCATTCTCAAGCTACTGGCAAAACTAACTTCTTAGGCTCTATGGGTGACCCTGCCTTGCCTATGTTGTGCTCTGTGATAATAAGCAATACTGACACACAGAAGTATTTGTGAGGATTGAATATCATCTTAACACATTTAAAATATTAGAAAATGTGTATGTCACATGCTGCTGCTGCTGCTGCTAACTCGCTTCAGTCGTGTCTGACTCTGTGCGACCCCATAGACGGCAGCCCACCAGGCTCCCCCGTCCCTGGGATTCTCCAGGCAAGAACACTGCAGTGGGTTGCCATTTCCTTCTCCAATGCATGAAAGTGAAAAGTGAAAGGGAAGTCGCTCAGTCATGTCCGACTCTTAGCGACCCCATGGACTGTAGCCTACCAGGCTCCTCCGTCCATGGGATTTTCCAGGCAAGAGTACTGGAGTGGGTTGCCATTGCTTTCTCCAACATGTCACATAGCAGGCACTTAAAATATTAGCTTTTATTTAAATTGTGTAATACTAAATTTCCAGCAGGATATAGTATTTATCTAACTTTCCTTCAGAAATAATGGATAATTATATTCAATAAACATTTATATCTTATAATCATCTCTGAGTCTTCTAATTCCTACAGGAGTACCAGGGCTTTGTTTTTTAATTTCAATGATCATCACTTCCCTAAGCTTCATATATTTGCATATTTAACTTTTAACCAACATCTGTACTCGGTATAATATCTAATAGATATCTCAGTCTTAACATGACTCCAATGGAATTCTTTTTTATACCTTCTACTCCTTCACAAGTATCTTCTCAGTCAATGATATTCACTTGGTTACTCAATTTGAAAACACAGAAGTCATCTTTGATTCCTCTTTTTAATCTAGAGGCTACATTGCATCCATCAGCAGGTAGCAGGTATCACTGGCTCTACTTTCAAAACTAGCCCCTAATGTGGTACTTCCTATACTCTCCAGTGGCATTATCTAGTTCAAACCATTGTCTCTCACTTTGAATTTAGTTAAAATCTCAATAAGGTTTTCCCTCAAGCTTCCTCGACACCATGTAGTTTGTTTCTCCACAGGAGACATATTTATGTTAAATGAAAAGAAGCAGGATAAAAGTTTACATGTTCACTTTAATAAGTACATCACAATAAGTGGACTAGGATAAAATCAGTCAACATGTGCACAATAGGTAATCTTTCCTCAAGTGTTTTACTTTCCAAACTTTTCACAATAGTTTTATATTAACTCTATAATTAGAAAAGTATTTCAGGAAAATAATTTTGATTTGAATTAAACTGAAAACATATAAAATCATTTCAATTCTTTTTCGTAGCTCTTGAAAACATATTAGAATACTATCCTGTTTCTATAATTTACTACATTTGATATAATTTTTATTAATTTTATGCTTCTAAATTGACATAGTGGACATAAATGTAGATTATTATGATTCTCTAACCTCAAGACATTTTAAAAGAACTACCATAAAAAAATCCATTTACCTTTCATTCTGTGTTAATTTTACAGCTATGCCACGGTGGTGGTAACAGTTAAAATTTGTAAATTTTCCAATGATTTGGGTTCAAATTATTCTTAGATCTATTATCTGGCATTAAATGCATAAGGTTATCCTCATGAATTATAGATATGACCTAATTCTTTTGGGGGCTTATTCTGCATATATATGAATGCTCCTCTAAAATGTAATATATTATGAAACTTTCCTTCTAATATCCTTCGTATTTTTACCCTTGGTAGACCTTTATCATTAACACTGAGCTGCAGGTATTTCCTTGTTTCCTGAACTAGGAAGGGTTCAGTACAGTCCAGTCACTCAGTTGTGTTTGACTGTTTGCGACCCCATGGAGTGCAGCACACCAGGCCTCTCTGTCCATCACCAACTCCCAGAATTTACTCAAACTCATGTCCATTGAGTTGGTGATGCCATCCAACCATCTCATCCTGTCGACCCCTTCTCCTCCTGCCGTCAATCTTTCCCAGCATCAGGGTCTTTTCAAATGAGTCAAGTCTTTGCATCAAGTGGCCAAACTATTGGAGTTTTAGCTTCAACATCAGTCCTTCCAATGAACACCCAGGACTGATCTCCTTTAGGATGGACTGGTTGGGATCTCCTTGCAGTCCAAGGGACCCTCAAGAGTCTTCTTCAACACCACAGTCAAAAGCATCAATTCTTCGGTGCTCAGCTTTCTTTATAGTCCAACTCTCACATCCATACATGCCCACTGGAAAAACCATAGCCTTGACTAGACGGACCTTTGTTGGCAAAGTAATGTCTCTGGTTTTTAATATGCTGTCTAGGTTGGTCATAGCTTTACTTCCAAGGAGTAAGTGTCTTTTAATTTCATGGCTGCAATCACCATCTGCAGTGATTCTGGAGCACCCCAAAATAAAGTCAGCCACTGTTTCCCCGTCTATTTGCCATGAAGTGACAGGACCGGATGCCATGATCTTAGTTTTCTGAATGTTGAGCTTTAAGCCAACTTTTTCACACTCCTCTTTCACTTTCATCAAGAGGCTTTTTAGTCCCTCTTCACTTTCTGCCATAAGGGTTGTGTCATCTGCATGTCTGAGGTTATTGATTTTTCTCCCAGCAATCTTGATTCCAGCTTGTGTTTCTTCCAGTCCAGCGTTTCTCATGATGTACTCTACATATAAATTAAATAAGCAGGGTGACAATATACAGCCTTGACGTACTCCTTTTCCTACTTGGAACCAGTCTGTTGTTCGATATTCAGTTCTAACTGCTGCTTCTTGACCTGCGTACAGGTTTCTCAAGAGGCAGGTCAGGTGGTCTGCTATTCCCATCTCTTTCAGAATTTTCCAAAGTTTATTGTGATCCACACAGTCAAAGGCTTTGGCATAGTCAATAAAGCAGAAATAGATGTTTTTCTGGAACTCTCTTGCTTTTTTGATGATCCAGCAGATGTTGGCAATTTGATCTCTGGTTCCTCTGCTTTTTCTAAAACTAGCTTGAACATCTGCAAGTTCATGGTTCACGTATCGCAGTAGCCTGGCTTGGAGAATTTTGAGCATTACTTTACTAGCATGTGAGATGAGTGCAATTGTGCAGTAGTTTGAGCATTCTTTGGCATTGCCTTTCTTTGGAATTGGAATGAAAACTGACCTTTTCCAGTCCTGTGGCCGCTGCTGAGTTTTCCAAATTTGCTGGCATATTGAGTGCAGCACTTTCACAGCATCATCTTTCAGGATTTGAAATAGCTCAACCGAATTCTATCACCTCCACTAGCTTTGTTCGTAGTGATGCTTTCTAAGGCCCACTTGATTTCACATTCCAGGATGTCTGGCTCTAGGTCAGTGATCACACCATCGTGATTATCTGGGTCATGAAGATCTTTTTTGTACAGTTCTTCTGTGTATTCTTGCCACCTGTTCTTAATATCTTCTGCTGTTAGGTCCATACCATTTCTGTCCTTTCTTGAGCCCATCTTTGCTTTAAATATTCCCTTAGTATCTCTGGTGGCTCAGACAGTAAAGCGTCTGCCTACAATGCAGGAGACCCGGGTTCAAACCCTGGGTCAGGAAGATCCTCTGGAAAAGGAAACGGCAACCCACCCCAGTACTCTTGCCTGAAAAATCCTGTGGATGGAGAAGCGTGGTAGGCTTACAGTCAATGAATGGGGTCACAAAGAGTTGGACAAGACTTAAGGACTTCACTTTCACTTTGGTATCTCTAATTTTCTTGAAGAGATCTCTAGTCTTTTGCATTCTATTGTTTTCCTCTATTTCTTTGCACTGATAGCTGAGAAAAGCTTTCTTACCTCTCCTTGCTATTCTTTGGAACTCTGCATTCAAATGGGTATATCTTTCCTTTTTCCTCTGCTTTTGGCTTCTCAGTAATTCTTTAATCCAATTTCTGTTGATGGGTGGAGCTGTGTTTCCTCCCTGCTATTTACCTGGGGCCAAACTAAGGGTTAAAGGGTTAAATTTCTATAATTATAAAATTTTTATGATATGCTCAGAAATTTAATATTATGTACATCTCCATATTCCAAATTTATTAGCATAACTACGAAAATGATGACATTAAAGGAACAGCTGCATTGATATTAACAGTGCGGCTTGATATTTACTGGGAGATTATTTAAGGGGAATGTAAGTGCCATTCATATTCATATGCTAAGCCACATCTTACCCTTCTAAAAGAATTAATCAAAAAAAAAAAAAGAATTAATCTACTGTTTTTTTGCATTACAAGCTATCTTGTAATTATAGCACCCTATTAACAAGAGCTTTTGCTTTTGCATTACTTGAAAATGTTTCTAACTAGTATCTTGGGACTGTTCTGTACTGAATGGCTGTATCCTTGACATTTTTATGACTGATTAAGCTTGTACAAAGTAGATCTGTAAAATGGTGATTTAATGATAGGTTACTTGAAATTATGGTTCTTAGTAAGTTTAAAGACTACATTTATAAACAAGATGAACAAATGCATAAGGCAAATACTATCTATTTGTCACAGATATAGGTCCAACTTGGGGATAAAATGCTTCTGTTTATATAGATATCAGTAGTTATTTTCACATTAACAATTTAATAATTTAAACTGAGCTTAATAAAATATGATATACATTTATTAATACAAAGCAACCCAGTCATATAGGAGTCTCTGCATCATATAAAGTGTTAGCTCCAACTTTTACTTCTTTTGAGGTTCTATTTTTTTTTTTTTTACATTTAATCCATTTGTGTCTTTTTTTTTAATATGGTGTGAGGCAGAGATATAAATTTCCAGTATTCCAAATTTATAGTCTATTAGGCAAAGCTGTTATTTGATTGTGCTGCTTTTCCTAGATTCAACTCGCTCCCTCCAATTCTCAGTAAAATGAACCCAGATTTTCACTCACATCCAGACTTAATGGCACACCATGCTGGATTATTTACTTCCTTAGGTAAATAAGGAAATGACAAAATTACAGGCTATTTCATCTGCTTTCTTGGCTTGCAATAGCTTTGAATCAGCTCACTACTCTACCATACCTTGTTTTTGTTGCTGACAAGATGCAGCATCTTTGATTTTAGATATTCAGAGGGATCAAGGATAAACTGTGATTAAAGTGCTTCCAGCTCTACCCTCTACCATTTATTTTCTGGATCACAAAGATACAGAAACAGGAAAGAAACTGATGTGGTAGAAAAGAAATTCAATTTGGAGTTTACGTTATTTAAGTGATTTTCCTACTGATGAACATTCTTGGACAGGTTGCTTTATATCAGCAGGTTTCAAATGTTTTTCCATCACAACAGATATCCTTTACTTCTCATAGACAATATCCACCCAATTTACTTCATGATAAATGAAAATATCCTCCCTTTTCTCTGTCATCCAAACAAATATGAAAATGAGTGAGAATTATGTTATCACCAGATCAATCTTGAAATAGCTGTGATTTAGTTTAACAAAGCTAATTTATTGACAAAGTCGGGTATCTAAAACCTAGACAGGGTATTAAAAAGCAGAGACAGCACTTTGCCAACAAAGGTCCATCTAGTCAAAGCTATGGTTTCTCCAGTAGTCATGTATGGATGTGAGAGTTGGATCATAAAGAAGCCTGAATGCCCGAGAATTGATGCTTTCAACTGTGGTGCTGGAGAAGACTCTTGAGAGTCCCTTGCACTACAAGGAGATCAAACCAGTCAATCCTAAAGGAAATTAACCATGAATATTCACTGGAAGAACTGATGCTAAGCTCCAATAGTTTGGCCACCTGATACAAAGAGCCAAATGATTGGAAAAGACCCTGATGCTGGGAAAGATTGAGGGCAGGCGAACAGAATGACAGAGAATGAGGTGATTGGATGGCATCACTGACTCAATGGATAGGAGTTTAAGCAAACTCCAAGAGATAGTGAAAGACAGAGAAGCCTGGAACACTACAGTTCATGGAGCTCAAAGGTCAGACAAGACTTAGCAACTGAAAAGAAAGAAGTGAAGTCACTCAGTTGTGTCCAACTCTTTGACTCCATGGACTGTAGCCCACCAGGCTCCTCCATCCATGGGATTTTCCAGGCAAGAGTACTGGAGTGGGTTGCCATTTCCTTCTCCAGAGGATCTTCCTGACCCAGGTCTCCCGCACTGTAGGCAACTGAACAATGACAATTACTTGTTACTAATTATATGCCAATCTTCTAGATGATCTACAAGTTTCCTTTATCTCAAATGTTAAAGATTCTATAAAACACATGTTGCTTAGGTTTAAGCTGTTAAACTAAGGTAAAAACGAATTACCTTAATTAGTTTCACTAGTCCATGAAAGATATACCCAACTGAATGCAGAGTTCCAGAGAACAGCAAGGAGAGATAGTCTTCTCATGTGAACAATGCAAATAAATAGAGAAAAACAATAGAACAGGAAAGACTAAAGATCTCTTTTAAAAAGTTAGAAATATCAAGAGAACATTTTATGCAAGGATGGGAATGATAAAGAACAGAAACAATAAGGACATAACAGAAGCAGAAGAGATTAAAAAGAGGTAGCAAGAACACACAGAACAACTAAACAAAAAAAAGTTCTTAATGACCCAGACAACCACGACAGTGTAGTCACTCACCTAGAGTCAGAAACCGTGGAGTGTGAAGACAAGTGGGCTTTAGGAAGCATTACTATGAACATAGCTAGTGGAGGGAATTCCAGTTGAGGTATCTAAAAATCCCAAAAGATGATTTGTGAAAGTGCTGCACTCAATATGCCAGCAAATTTGGAAAACTTAGCAGCGGCCACAGGACTGGAAAAGGACAGTTTTCATTCCAATCCCAAAGAAAGGCAATGCCAAAGAATGCTCAAACTACCACACAATTGCATGCATTTCATGTACTAATAAGGTTACACTCAAAATCCTTCAAGCTAGGCTTCAACAGTACGTGAACTGAGAACTCCAGATGTATAAGCTGGATTTAGAAAAGGCAGAGGCATCAGAGATCAAATACCCTACACCTGTTGGATCATAGAGAAAGGGAATTCTGGAAAAATATCTGCTTTACTGACTATGCTAAAGCCTTTGACTATGTGGATCACAGCAAACTGTAGAAAATTCTTCAAGACATAGGAATAACAGACCACCTTACCTGTCTCCTGAAAATCCTGTATGCAGGTCAAGAAGCAACCAAAGAACAATGGACTGGTTCAAAATTGGAAAAGGAGTACGTCAAGGCTGTATGTTGTCTCCCTGCTTATTTAACTTTAATGCAGAGTACATTGTGTGAAATGCTGGGCTAGATTGAATCATAAGCTGGACTCAAGACTGCCGGGAGAAATAACAACAACCTCAGATATGTAGATTATACCACTCTAATGGCAGAAAAAAAGAGAAACTAAGGAGCCTCTTGATGAGGGTAAAAGAGGAGAGTGAAAAAGGTGGTTTGAAACTCAACATTCAGAGTAGTTCCCCCTTCTTTGTTTATTTTGGCTTCCTCTGTTTGCAAGTCTCTACAGTGTTTAATTTCCACCCTGATGCAAGGGAGTGAAGGTGGCCACTTATTTAGGTTCACTCATTCAGTTGTGCTGTGGGGAGGGAGGGACACTGCAACCAAATACAGCTGGCATGTGTGGGGAGTGCTCCCAGTGGATGGACCACACTAGGTTTGCCACAGCCCAAGGCAGCATGTACTCCCCCGGGTCCACACCACTCAGGCTCCAGAGTGCTCTGCAAGGGCACTGCCCCAAGTGGGCCCTGCATTTTGTGTACTTCCCAGGTCTAAGCCACTCAGGTTCTCAAGTGTTCTGCAAGGGCATTGACCCAGATAGGCTGTGAGTTTTATGCCCTTCCCACAAGGAAGCACCTTGTGCTTTCAAGGTGCTCAGGCGACTGGGTGCTTGGCGAGCACACCGTCCCAGGTGGCCACGTCTCTTATGCACCTCCCTGGTCCCAGCTGCTCCATTTTCTGGCTGCATCCTGAGGACACAGTCCCAGGTGTGCCTTTTGTCTCCTCTGGGGAGCTTATCTCAGTCTGTGACACTCCTGGCAGATGTGTACCACCCAGGATCCCAACCTAGATGTCCATCGGCAGACAAATGGATAAAGAAGCTGTGGTATATATACACAGTGGAATATTACTCAGCTATGCAAAAGAACGGATTTGAGTCAGTTCTAATGAGGTGGATGAAACTGGAGCCTATTATACAGAGTGAAATAAGTCAGAAAGAGAAACACCAATACCGTATATTAATGCATATATATGGAATTTAGAAAGACAGTAATGATGACCCTATATGCAAGGCAGCAAAAGAGACACAGATGTAAAGAACAGACTTTTGCACTATGTAGGAGAAGGTGAGGGTGGGACAGTTTAAGAGAATAGCATTGAAACATATATATTACCATATGTAAAACAGATAACCAGTACAAGTTCAATGCATAAAGCAGGGCACTCAAAGCTAGTGCTCTGGAACAACTCAGAGGGATGGGGTGGGGAGGGAAGATGGAGGGGGATTCAGTATGGGGATACACATGTGCACCCATGAGTGATTCATGTCGATGTATGGCAAAAAAACACCACACTATTGTAAAGAAATTATCCTCCAATTAAAATAAATTAAAAAAAAAAAAACCCTCAACATCCAAAACACAAAGATGGTGACATCCGTCCTATCATTTCATGGAAAATAGAAGGGGAAAAAATGAAAACAGTAACAGACTTTATTTTCTTGAGCTCCAAAATCACTACAAATGGTGACTACAGTGTTAGTAATTTAAAGTGAAATTTAAAGACACTTGCTCCTGAAAAGTAAAGCTAAATAAAACCTAGACAGTGTATTAAAAAGCAGAGACATTACTTTGTCAACAAAGGTCCATCTAGTCAAGGCTATGGTTTTTCCAGTGGTCATGTATGGATGTGAAAGTTGGACTATAAAGAAAGCTGAGCGCCAAAGAATTGATGTTTCTGAACTGTGGTGTTGGAGAAGACTCTTGAGTGTCCCTTGGACTGCAAGGAGAACCAACCAGTCCATTCTGAAGGAGATCAGTCCTGGGTGTTCTTTGGAAGGAATGATGCTGAAGCTGAAGCTCCAATACTTTGGCCACCTGATGTAAAGAGCTGACTCACTGAAAAGCCCCTGATGCTGGGAAAGATTGCAGGCAGGAGACGGGGCCATCAAAGGATGAGATGGCTGGATGGCATCATCAACACAATGTACTTGAGTTTTAGCAAACTCTGGAAGATACTGGAGGACAGCAAACTCTGGGAGATAGTGAAGGTTAGTGGCATCCTCAGAGAAGGAAATGGCACCCCACTCCAGTACTCTTGCCTGGAAAATCCCATAGACGGAGGAGCCTGGTAGGCTGCAGCCCATGGGGTCGCTGAGGGTCGGACATGACTGAGTGACTTCACTTTCACTTTTCACTTTTATACATTGGAGAAGGAAATGGCAACCCACTCCAGTGTTCTTGCCTGGAGAATCCCAGGGACGGGGGAGCCTGGTGGGCTGCCGTCTATGGGGTCGCACAGAGTCGGACACGACTGAAGCGACTTAGTAGCAGCAGCAGCAGCAGCGGCGGCGGCGGCATGCTGCAGTCCACTGGGTTGCAAAGAATCGCACACAACTAAGCAACTGAACAACAATTTCATGAAATATGAATGGTGCTGTCCTAGTCAGGATCCTCATTACTCACATAAATAAGCCTGCACAAATAATACTAAATTTTCTATCAATCACTTGGTGAATATAAAATCATCTGCAGCATAATACAAAATCAAAGGAACATTAAAAAATAAAAACAATCCTGAAGACTACCTTTGGGTTCCTGGAAGGACAAAAATACATTCGGGTACAAGTCCTCTTATAAAAATCATGAAGGTCTATTTTACTTTTTGCTTTAATGGTTAAGCATAGCTCTCCAGCGTTATCTTAACCATGTTTGAACTTGTAATGGGAAAAGGATCACACATAAGGCAAGACAGATGTTATATAATCTCTTTTCCTCACAATAATTCATAACCAAGTATACTAAATATGTATCATCCATATTATGCTCAGCATCCCCAGGAGAATGCAAGCTTTGGAGTTGTAATATTAATAATGTCTTTTCTCTAGGTATCCTTCATAGTAAACATTCACTATTTTGATGGGCAGATACTATTTTCCACTCAAAAGGCAGAAAACCTGTGGAAAGGTTGACACATTATCTAAGTTTCAGACACATGGTGAATCCATTAGAACTTTAGTATAGTTCCAGATTTCCCTTGCAAAAACTTGATCCTTTCAATAAAAAAAAGCAATGATGAACCTTTCCTCTTTCAACAGGTCTTTTAGTTATAAAAGCATCAAGTTCAAGAACTAGGCATTAATATTCCTAATGAATGGATATTATGGTTAAGTTTTCAATTAAGTTAAAATTTATATAACACAGGTCTTTTCTCTGTCTTATGTGAGCACTGAGTTGTTATTTTTTGCAGCACCTTTCATCTGGAGTAATTTAACTCTTCCACCTCTTGTTTTAGATTTTTCATCTCATTTACAATTCCACCTCCAAATAGATTTATCCTCCTTAGGTACGATCTTAATTTTTTCTTGTCCTTCATATATCAGATCTTGCTATTGATAGCATTGCTTTCTTTACTGAATTATCTTTTTGTACTACTTGAGCTACATATGTTTTTTTCTTTAATTTAAAAACTCAGTTGCTGTGAAGTTTGTCCATAAGTGATGCAGTACTTGAAAAATATTCTTTCATTTAATATTAAACAGATAAAAGAGTCTATTTTTAAAAAACTGACAAATGTTAAGTATATCTACCTATTAATCCTAATCTGGACAATGCCTCCTGGCATTTAAGATTTCGGGAAAAAGTCCAATTTTCATAATTAAAACAGTACAACATTTTACAGATGAATTACAATAGATGAATGCCATCCAGCCATCTCATCCTCTGACACCCTCTTCTACTGCCCTCAATCTTTCCCAGCATCAGGGACTTCCAATGAGTCAGCTGTTCACATCAGATGATCAAAATACTGAAGTTTCAGCTTTAGCATCAGTCCTTCTAACAAGTTTTCAGGGTTGATTTCCCTTAAGATTGACTGGTTTCATCTCCTTGCTGTCCAAGGGACTCTCAGCAGTCTTCTCCAGTGCCATAGTTTGAAGGCATCAATTCTTCAGCTCTCCGCCTTCCTTACAGTCCAGCTCTCACAACCATACATGACCACTGGGAAAACCATAGCCTTGACTATATATGGACCTTTGTAAGCAGAGTAATATCTCTGTTTTTCAACACACTGTCTGGGTTTGTCATAGCTTTCCTGCAAAGAAGCAAATGTCTTCTGATTTCATGGCTGCAGTCGCCACTGCCAGTGATTTTAGAGCCCAAGAAGAGGAAATTTGTCACTACTTCCACCTTTTCCCCTTCTATTTGCCATGAAGTAATGGGGCGGAATGCCATGATCTTAGCTTTTTTAATATTTAATTTTAAGCCAGCTCTTTCACTTTCCTCCTTTACCCTCATCAAGAAGCTCTTCAGTTCCTCTTCGCTTTCTGCCATTAGAGTGGAAAGCATCATTTGCATATCTGAGTTTGTTGGCATTTCTCTTGCCTATTTTGATTCCAGCTTGAAACTTATCCAACCAGTCATTTCTCATGATGTGCTGAGCATACAGATTAAGCAAACAGGGTGATAGCAGACAGCCTTGTCTTACTCCTTTCTGAGTATTGAATACTTAGTGAATACACAAGATACTTAGTGTCTTATAATTTGATCTCATTTCTCAGAATTATCTCATTATCAGAATTCTGATAGCTCTTATGTCTACATTTATTACCTCAGTACAAATTAACCTAAATGATATCACAATTCTTAAAATATATTCACAACACATTGTAATCAAAGCAAACAGCTATAAATTTAACTTTGTCTCTATGTAAATCATTTCTATATTCACTTGACAACATTACTCAACAAAATGGAAAATTTTTTTAATTTCCATATATTATTTGAATAGATTTAGTTGTCTAATGAGTGCATGTGTCCACATATGCAGTCATTAATAACACCATTCCCTTTCATAGAGGAAGACAGATCTATCTAGTCACCATCATTACAATCCTCACTTATAAATATTTGGAAGGCAGATTGTTGAGAAAAAATATGCACTGAACTGGAGCTCAAGATAACTAGTTTTTAGTTGAGCTCTGCTAATAAATACCTATGACATTCAAAAACAAAAAAATTTTTTCCTATTTATGGATCGGTTTTCCAGAATGTACAATAAGTAATCTAGGGATATGGTGAATATGCCCAAGGCAGCTCCCTTTGGAGAATGATTTCAATGACTTTATAATGTGGGGAAGTGTAATTAACTAAAATATTCTATTCAAGTATGGTAGGGAGAATATTGGCTCCCCACAAATGGTGATATACTGGAAACTGTAACTATGGTAGGCTACAGTGCAAGAGGGCATTAAGTTTGGAGACAGAATTAAGCTTGCTAATCAGCCCGATTTGAGATAGGGAGAGTCTCCTAGATTATCTGGGTGGGCCAAATGTAATAAGGGTCCTTATAACATGGAAGAGAGATGCAATAAAGTTAGTGTCAGAGTGATGGAGCATGAGAAAGGCTTGCCTAGCTATTGTTGGCTTTCAAGATGGAAGAGGATCACAAGTCAGAAACTATGGGCCAAACTGAGAAGCTAGACAAGGATAGGAAACAGATTCTTCTCTTGAGTCCCCAGAAGGAAAGCAGCCGAGCTGTCACCCTGGTTTTAGCCCACGGAAAACCATTCTCAGCTTCTGACGTCCAAATAGTGATATAATAAATTTGTCTGAATCCACCAAGTTTGTTATGATTATAGAGCAGTAAGAAATACATCATTAAATAAACAGCAGCATAACAAATACTGAAGGTGAAAAAGCCAGTTTCCAAATTACTACACAGGTGGTGCTAGGTGGTAAAGAACCCGCCTGCAAATGCAAGAGAGGAAAGTGAGGCATGTTCGATCCCTGGGTCGGGAAGATTCCCTGGAATAGGAAATGGCAACCCATTCCAGTATTCATGCCTGGAGAATCCCATGGACAAAAGAGCCTGGTGGGTTACTGTTCACAGGCTCAGCAAAGAATCAGACATGATTGAAGCACCTTAGCACAGCACTTCAAGATTAATAAAATGTCAATTTTCCAGAAAAAAATATTATAATACATACAAAGAAATGGAAAAGTGTGACCCATACACAGGAAAAAACAGAAGGCAACAGAAATTATGAGAGGTCCCAGATATCACATTTAATAGGCACAGGCTCTGAAGGAGCTATTATAAACATGTTTAAAGAACAAAAAAGGAACCACTTAAAGAAGATATAAGACAATGTCACGTCAAATAGAGAATAAAGAATCAAATGGAAATACTGCAGTTGAAAAGTAGAGTAACCCAAAGTGTGTGTGTGTGGTGGGGCGAGGGGGGGGGGTGGAATACATAAAGGGATCAATAGTTTATTTGAACTGGTCTAAGAATCAAGAAACTTAAAGATAGATTAATAGAGAATTACACAATCTGAAAAATAGAGAAAAGGATGAAGAAATTAACAGAGCCTCAGAGAAATGTGAGATACCATTAAATGTACCAACATATACATAATGGAGAGTAAAGAGAGAAAGCAAGAAAAAAATAGAAAATTAATGACTGAAAAAGTCTCAATTTGATTTAAAAAATTATTTTAGACAACCAAGAAGGTCAATAAACTTCAACTACTTGTTCTACATAGATTTTAGCCTATGAACACTGATGCTATCAACTAGAGTCGCCTGACGGATCTCAGTTGGGCCCATATTACTTGTGGTAAGGCCCCAGAGACATTTCCCCGCCTAGAGTCAACGTTATGACTGGACCCATCTCTGTGGTTACTATGATTGCAAGATGCACTTCAAAAACAAACATCAGGGAAATTTGGGGAAGAAAAGGGTTTATTACCGTCAGGTCCAAAAGGACGCAGGATACACCTGGAGCTACCCAAAAAGGTCCCAAGTAGAGAAAGAAAGAGAAAGCATGGAAAGGGATTAATTGGAGTTCTGCCTTTATTGGGATTGATGGTGGAGAGCAGAGGGTTTTGAGGGCTTGCTTTGTTGGTAAATTTACAACATAAGAATGGGAATTTCATTGCATGAAGGTAAACACAGGGTTACTCAAGTAGTCAGTTATTTAGGTCAACCATTACTTTCTAAATTTAAAATTAAATCATAAAATAAGTGAGTCCTAAACTTGTCAATGGAGAAGGAAATGGCAACCCACTCCAGTATTCTTGCCTGGAAAATCCCATGGACGGAGGAGCCTGGTAGACTACAGTCCATGGGGTCGCAAAGAGTTGGACACAACTGAGCGACTTCACTTTCACTTTACTTTCTAAAAGCAAAACTTGGAGTGGGGAAGCCTGGTGCTTTATCCAGTTTCGTAGAAAAATTACATTTATTCAAAAATGTCTTTGAAGTTAATGTCTCAGTGATGAAAAGCTTAATGTTAGGCAACGACATTATAATCAAAAAGCTAATTATCAGGTTACACTACAGTAAAATAAACACAAAGAATCACACCCAGACACATCATACAAAATTGGCTGAAATTATTCAAACTCAAGAGTAAATTTTGATAGCATAAGAGAAGAACCACTTATCACATAGAAAGAAATCCAAATATGGTTAACAGTTGATGCAATCAGTTAACAGTTATGTTCAAAGACAGTGGGATAACATTCAAAGTACTTCAGAAAAACTGTCAACCTTCCGGTAAACAAAACAATTTTATTTTTTTAAAAGGTGAAATAATACTATACAGAGTGAAGTAAGCCAGAAAGAAAAATACCAATACAGTATACTAACGCATATATATGGAACTTAGAAAGATGATAATGATAACCCTGTATATGAGACAGCAAAAGAGACAGAGATGTATAGAACAGTCTTTTGGACTCTGTGGGAGAGGGCGAGGGTGGGATGATTCGGGAGAATGGCATTGAAACATGTAGAATATCATATATGAAACAAATTGCCAGTTCAGGTTCGATGCATGATACAGGATGCTTGGGGCTGGTGCACTGAGACAACCCAGAGGGATGGTACAGGGAGGGAGGTGGGAGGAGGGTTCAGGATGGGGAACACATGTACACCCGTGGTAGATTCATGTTGATGTATGGCAAAACCAATACAATATTGTAAAGTAATTAACCTCCAATTAAAATAAATAAATTTATATTTTAAAAAAAAGAATCAAGAAAGTTATAGGTTCTCCTCCACAATAATAAAAATAAATGAAAGAGCTTCTCTGTACAATTCTAGTCCATTTATGTACATAATGTATAACAACAGACAATAAAGTTAAATAAATACGTCAACCACACACAAAAAAAGGTGAAATAAAGACATTTACCAAAAAAAAAAAAAAAACTGAGATAAAGGAAAATTTTAAGTTTGAAATCAAGCAACATTGAGATTAACTCAAATCCACATGAAAATCCAAACAGCACCAGTAAAAGTAATCATGTAATTATAAAAGACAAATATAAATGAATATTTTTTCTTTCTTCTCATATTTTAAAAACATTTTAAAACAATGTATTTGTAACTGAATTCTTGGAACAACAACATAGAAATGTAACAAATTTTAAAATAACGGAACAAAGGAGGTAGGCCGGAGGAACACTAATATTAAAGTAAATAAATTATACTATATGGTAATGTGAATCTACAGAGACAAAGAGCAGCCAAAAAAGAAAACAGTTTAATACAACAAACTATAAATATATACTTGATTTCCATTCTTACCTCACTTTTCTTAATTGACATAAAATTAAAGAGTGTACTAAAATTATATAACTAGTATATAACACAATATACTGTTAGGTAACATATACAGATATAATACATAGAATGGAATGACAAGGGAACAAGGAAATAGACCTCTATAGGAAGAACATTTCTATGTATCACTAGAATTAACTTAATATAAACAAGGAAGTAGATTTTTATGAGATATAATAAGTTCTAATGCTTCCATTAATAATTTTTAAAATATAGCAAAAAATGAAAGAAACTTGAATGTTTCATTTTAAACATTAGTAAAGGAGGAAGAAAAATGACATGAGAACTATATAAAACAGTAAAATAATAGATTTAAATCCAATTACAGCAATAATGGTAAATATTAAAGGAATGAAATATCAAAACGCAGAAACTGCAAGAGCAGATTTAAGAAAATGATCCAACTAAGGCTGTTTCCAGGAATTATATTTCAGATTTAAAAATACATATAGTTTCAAAGTAAATACGTGGAAAGGACTATGTCATACAAACAAAACCCATAAGAAAGATGCAGTGCCTGTACACATACCAGACAAAATACACTTTAGAACAGAAAATATTACTGGAGAGAGAACATTTTATAATAAAAACAAAGAGGCCAATCTATCAGGAAAATTTAACAATTAAACATATATGGAGCTAACAAAGTTCTGGAAAAGGTCAGTTTTCATTCCAATCCCAAAGAAAGGAAATGCCAAAGAATGACCAAACTACTACACAGTTGGACTCGTCTCACATCCAGCAAAGTAATGCTCAAAATTCTCCAAGCCAGGCTTTAACAGTATGTGAAGCATGAACTTCCAGATGTTCAAGCTGTATTTAGAAAAGGCAGAGGAACCAGATATCAAATTGCCAATATCTGCTGGATCATCAAAAAAGCAAGAGAGTTCCAGAAAAACATCTATTTCTGCTTTATTGACTATGCCAAAGCCTTTGACTGTGTGGATCACAACAAACTGTGAAAAATTCTGAAAGAGATGGGAATACCAGACCACCTGACCTGCCTCCTGAGAAATCTGTATGCAGGTCAAGAAGCAACAGTTAGAACCAGACATAGAACAACGGGCTGGTTCCAAATCGGGAAAGGAGTACGTCAAGGCTGTACAATTTCACACTGCTTATTAAACGTATATGCAGAGTACATCATGAGAAATGCTGTACTGGATGAAGCACAAGCTGGAATAAAGACTGCCGGGAGAAATATTAATAACCTCAGATATGCAAATGACACCACCCTTATAGCAGAAAACGAAGAAGAATGAAAGAGCCTCTTGATGAAAGTCAAAGAGGAGAGTGAAAAACCTGGCTTAAAACTTAACACTCAAAAAACTAAGATCATGGCATCTAATCCCATCACTTCATAGCAAATAGATGGGGAAACAGTGACAGACTATCTTTGGAGGTTCCAAAATCACTGCAGATCGTGACTGCAGCCATGAAATTAAAAGATACTTGCTCCTTGGAAAAAAAGTTATGACCAACCTAGACAGCATATCAAAAAGCAGAGACATTACTTTGCCAACAAAGGTCTGTCTAGTCAAAGCTATGGTTTTTCCAGTAGTCATGTACAGATGTGAGAGTTGGACTATAAAGAAAGCTGAGCACTGAAGAACTGATGTTTTTGAACTGTGATGTTGCAGAAGACTCTTAAGAGTCCCTTGGACTGCAAGAAGATCCAACCAGTCCATCCTAAAGGAAATCAGTCCTGATTACTCATTGGAAGGACTGATGCTGAAGCTGAAACTCCAATACTTTGGCCACCTGATGTGAAGAACTGACTCACTGGAAAAGACCCTGATGCTGGGAAAGATAGAAGGTGGAAGAAGGGATGACAGAGGATGAGATGGTTGGATGGCATCACTGACTCAATGGACATGAGTTTAAGTAAACTCCGGGAGTTGGTGATGGACAGGGAGGCCTGATGTGCTGCAGTCCATGGGGTCACAAAGAATCGGACATGACTGAGTGACTGAAATGAATAAAGTTCTATATACATAAAGCAAAACCTGAAAGATTTAAATGGAGCAACAGACAATTCAAAATAATAATTTGAGAGTTCAAGAGTCCATTTTCAATAGTGGGTAACCAACTACACAAAAGATTAAATAAATGGAAAATTTAAACACTAATCAATTAGACCTAATTGACACTCCACACAGCAACAGCAAAACACTCATTTTTCTCAAGTGCACATGAAACATTATCCAGTACAGATTACATGATAGGCCCTAAAACAGCCTTCAGTGAATGTAAAAGAACTGAGATCATGAAAGGTAAGTGCTCCAACACAAAGAGAGTGAAACTAGGTATCAGTAGCAGAAAAATTTTGAGAAATTGACATAAGGAAAAACTTTTAAATGCACTTATATAGCAAATGAATCAAGTAAAAATCATGAGAATAAAATATTTAAGATAAATTAAAATAAAGACATATCATATTACAGAATGCAGCTAAACCAGTGGTTAATGTGAAGTTTATAATTATAAACTCCAACATTAAAAAAAGTGAAAGAATCTCAAAACAACAGCCTAACTTGCCAGAGTTCAGTTCAGTTCAGTTCAGCTCAGTCGCTCAGTCGTGTCCGACTATTTGCGACCCCATGAATCGCAGCACACCAGGCCTCCTTGTCCATCACCACTTCCCAGAGTTCACTCAAACTCACGTCCATCGAGTCAGTGATGCCATCCAGCCATCTCATCCTCTGTCGTCCCCTTCTCCTCCTGCCCCCAATCCCTCCCAGCATCAGGGTCTTTTCCAATGAGTCAACTCTTCCCATGAGGTGGCCAAAGTACTGGAGTTTCAGCTTTAGCATCAGTCCTTCCAATGAACACCCAGGACTGATCTCCTTTAGAGTGGACTGGTTGGATTTCCTTGCAGTCAAGGGACTCTCTCAAGTAAGACATTGGAAAAATGAAAGCAAATTAAACCCAAAGCAAAAAGAATAAAAATAAATACATAAAAATTAGAGTATAAATGAGAGATCAGAATAGAAAGGAAGAAAAAAATAAGTTGGTTCTTTGAAAAAAAATTTTAATTACAAAGCTTTAGCTAGATTAAAAACAACAAAAAAGAAAATATTTAAATTACTGAAAGATGGTGCATTTCTACTGATGCTAAAAAAATTTTTTTAATGTTTTAAAGGGGATAAAATTCTGTATCAATATATTAGATAATCTACATTAAGTGGACACATTCCTAGATGGACACAAACTTTTAAAATGAAAATAGGGAGAAACACCCCCAAATCCAAAAAGACCTGTAATAATTCGAGTTTGAATTAGTTTAAAAACTCTAAAAAGATAAGCACAGGCCCAGATCACTTCACTGTTGTATACTACCAAGCATTTAAGTAAAAATTACTATGAATTAATTCTTCACAAAGACTTTTAAAATAACAGAAGAGGTAAAGCTTCCTAAGACATTCTGAGGCCAGAATTACTCTAATATCAAAACCAGACAAAGCCATTTTTATGAACACTGTTCTAACACCCATTGTCAGAACACTATGGGTATCTATTAATAAAACATATATTATGTTTTCATAAAACATAAAAACAATTCTCAACACACTAGCAAGTTGAACCCAACAGCATATAAAAAGAACTATACATCATGAAGAAAAGTTTGAACCAAGACTAAAAGATTATTTTCCCAAAGTCAATTAACATAATATACCAAATCAATAATATACCTTGGAAAAGCTTGGTTTTCATTCCAATCCCAAAGAAAGGCAATGTCTAAGAATGTTCAAAATACCACAAAATTATGTTCATTTCACATGCTAGCAAAGTAATGCTCAAAATCCTTCAAGCAAGGCTTCAACAGTACATGAATCGACGACTTTCAGATGTACAAGTTGTATTTAGAAAAGGCAGAGGAACCAGAGATTAAATTCCCGACATGTTGGATCATGCAAAAAGCAACAAAACTCAAGAAAAACATCTACTTCTGCTTCATTGACTAAGCTAAAGCCTTTAACTATGTGGATCACAACAAACTGTGGAAAATCTTCAAGAGATGGGGATACCAGACCACCTTTCCTGCCTCCTGAGAAGCCTGCATGCAAGTAAAGAAGCAACAGTTAGAACCAGACATAGAACAAATGAACTGGTTCAAAATTGGGAAAGGAGTACATCAAGGCTGTATATTGTCACCCTGCTTATGTAACTTCTGTGCAGAGTATATCATGTGAAGTGCCAGGCTGGATGAAGCACAAGCTGGAATCAAGATTGCTAGGAGAAATATCAATAACCTCAGATATGCAGATGACACCACCTTAATGGAAGAAAGCAAAGAGGAACTAAGCACCTCCTAATGAAGGTGAATGAAAAGCTGGCTTAAGACTCAACATTCAAAAAACTAAGATCATGGCATCTAGTCCCATCACTTCATGGCAAATAGATAGGGAAACAATGGAAACAGTGGCAGACTTTATTTTCTTGGGCTCTAAAATCACTGCAGATAGTGACTGAAGCCATGAAATTAAAAGAGGCTTGCTCCTTGGAAGAAAAGCTATGACAAACCTACACAGCATAATAAAAAGCAGAGACATCACTGTGCCAACAAAGGTCTATCTAGTCAAAGCTATGGTTTTTCCAGTAGTCATGTACAGATGTGAGAGTTCGACCATAATGAAGGCTGAGCTCCCAAGAATTGACGCTTTCAAACGGTGGTGCTGGAGAAGACTCTTGAGAGTTCCATGAACAGCAAGGAGATCAAACCAATCAATCCTAAAGGAAATCAGTCCTGAATATTCACTGGAAGGACTGATTGTGAAGCTCCAATGAGTCAATGGACATGAGTTTGCACAAATTCTAGGAGATAGTGAAGGACAGGGAAATCTGGTGTGCTGCAGTCCATGGAGTCTCAGAGTCGGACATGACTGAGCAACTGAACAACAACTCCATCAATAAGGTAAATGATAAAATACACATGCTCGTTTCAATATATGCCAAAACAGAACTGCAGCCCACCAGGCTCCTCTGTCCATGGGACTCTCCAGGCAGGAATACTAAAGTGGGTTGCCACTTCCTTCTCCAGGGGATCTTCCTGACCCAGGAATTGAACCCAGCTCTCCCACGTTGCAGGCAGATGCTTTATCGACTAAGCTACTAGGAAGCCCCTGACAAAAACAGATACACCTTTACTATAAAAGCCAAGTATGAACAGAACTTTCCCAAACTAATAGGGAATCTATGGATTAAAAAAATTTGAAAAATGGTTAAAGACTGAATACTTACTCTCCCCCAAAATAAAGAAAAATAAAGGGACATCTATTTTGCCACTTTTATTCAACATTATGCTAGAGGTTCTAGCTTGGTCAATTAGAAGAAAAAAAAATATTCAAAGGAATACATATTGGGAAGAAATCAAACTATTTATACATACCATGATCTCATATATAGAAAATCCCAAGAAATCCCACCCTCAAAATATAACTAGCAGAATAATTGAGTTCAAATTATTTCCCAGCACAAGGTCAATATATTTAAAAAAATATTATTTCTGTACATTACTAGTGAACAGTCTGAAAAAAATAGTTTATAATAGCATCAAAGATAAAGAATTTAAAAGAACTGCAAAACTTATGCTCTGAAAACTAAAACATCACAAGAAATTAGAAGATACATAAATGAGTAATAAATACATGAAAAGATGGTCAACATCACTAACCACTAGAGAAAGCACATCAAAACTATGAGATAACATTCAACAGCAGCTGCTGCTGCTGCTGCTAAGTTGCTTCAGTCGTGTCCGACTCTGTGCGACCCCACAGATGGCAGCCCACCAGGCTCCTCTGTCCGTGGGATTCTCCAGGCAAGAACACTGGAGTGGGTTGCCATTTCCTTCTCCAATGCATGAAAGTGAAAAGTGAAAGTGAAGTCGCTCAGTTGTGTCCGACTCCTAGCATCAACAGCAGCTAGTACACCACAAATTACATGTTACATTTATATGAAATTCCCAGACTTAAAACTACTACATACAGATACAGAAAATAGTAGTTTCTTAGGGCTGCAGGATTTGGGGTGAAATAGGAGATGACTGCTAATGAATATGGGATTTCTTTTTGGAGTAATGAAAATGTTCTCAAACTGATGTAGCAATGGTAGTATGACAGAATATACTAAAATTTTTTAAAAACTTAAAAGAAATTTTGGTAAAAAGTTTATGGACAAAGTAGCATATCTTTATTTAAATGGGAACCTGTTTTTTATAGCTGTATATGAAGATGCAATTTCATGAAAAGTGTTACTCCCTTTTCAAAAAATAAAATATTATGGTAACTGTCACTGGCAAATGTTACCATCTCAAGAATCATTAAGCTGAATTATTGCAATTCTTCAAAATCAGCATCCTAGGTTAACTATTAGTCTTTTTCTGTAGCAAAAGATTTTTCCTGATGTAATTGAGTTGATTTCCTGTACTTCAAAAGGTAGATGGCAGTATATAAAGAATAAATAATGCTGATTTTAAGATAATCTTTTGGTTTTGGTAGAAGGCTAAATGATTTCAAGAACAGTTCTTCACTGGCTTTGTCAAAGTAATTTTTCTTTACTGTTTTTCACCAGCCGTAAGTAACATAAACCTTTGCCTGGAGATTGTAAGTGGCATGATGTGCAAGATTGACAAATATGACAATATATATGTAAATCCAGCTTTAAATATTGCATCTGAAATACAATAAGGATAACCACTTTCACAGTAGCTACAAAACACCAAATATCCACATTGAAAGCCATGTGGATATTCTGTTTTTAATTCCTTTGCATGGAACCCACAAAGTACGTATAAACTTCAAGTTGTTAAGAATTCCCACGTTAGATGGGCAACTTGGTTGTAACGTCAGTTTATATTTTATAGCACCACTAACTCCTCACTCACATTCATAAGTCTCCGGAACTTAAAATCCACTCATGGCCATTAATTTAGACCACAGTAACTAGAGCATGTATGGATGTGAGAGTTGGACTGTGAAGAAAGCTGAGCACCGAAGAATGGATGCTTTTGAACTGTGGTGTTGGAGAAGACTCTTGAGAGTCCCTTGGACTGCAAGGAGATCCAACCAGTCCATTCTGAAGATCAGCCCTGGGTGTTCTTTGGAAGGAATGAGGCTTAAGCTGAAACTCCTGTGGAGTTTCATCAACCTCATGCGAAGAGTTGATGCATTGGAAAAGACTCTGATGCTGGGAGGGATTCAGGGCAGGAGGAAAAGGGGACGACAGAGGATGAGATGGCTGGATGGCATCACCAACTCGATGGACGTGAGTTTGTGTGAACTCTGGGAGATGGTGAGGGACAGGGAGGCCTGGCGTGCTGCGATTCATGGGGTCACAAAGAGTCGGACACGACTGAGCGACTGAACTGAACTATAGTACAGTGTTCTGGTATAAGGAAGGCTCTCCTTATTGACCCTCCTCAACTCTATGTATGCTTGATACACAGTGGATTAGGCATTGTCAGGGATTTTTAAGTCAATTGTAGAGCCAGACACTAAGATAAAGCCTTTAGGAGTAGGTCTTAAAATTTAATGACTGATGGAAAAACCAGATATCTTCCCACATATTCCATGAAGAAGTTACACCATACACTTGCCTTTTAAGCAAATGCATCTGTGCAGTGCAACAGCCTAAACTGCCATATATGGTGGTGCTGGCTTTGACTTCACATGAGTTGGAGAAAGCCCTGGGAATTGGTGATGGACAGGGAACACTAGCGTGCTGCAGTCCATGAAGTCACAAAGAGTTGGACACAACTGAGCGATTGAACTGAACTGAAATGAACATAGTAGGCAATAGTTTCTTTAAATATTAGCCATACTATTTTAATTTGAAAATACCAACTACACTGAGAAATAATTATTACTCTGCATTCAGAGGCTTGCCTTTAGTATCTAAGTAGAACTAACATTTAGAGAATTTCACATATAAAAGGATCAAAGGACTTCTACAATTTTTACCTTTAATATTATTGATGGTGTTTATATCATTTTATATCTGAAGATGATTTGGCTCATTATTTAATGCATTACTCTAGTTGAAACTAAAGATATGAAAATGTTTGCATTTCTTTAGTTTAGGTAGTTGTACTGCATTAAGAAGTCAAAAAGGGTCAAGAGATTTATTCAGAGGCAAGAAAAGGAAGCAAAATTAGACTTTCATATAATATATGGATATTTGCAAACTACTCAGTCATTCATTCATTCCACAAATAGTCACTGAGTTCCTACCAGGCACTGTGTTAGGAAGTGAAAATATAATGATGAGAAAAATCAGACACAGCCTCTGTTTTTCAGACTCTCATGCTCCAACGGAAGAGGAGGAGACACTCATAGTTGAAATAAGCTTCAGACCCTCCACTATACTTGATACATCATAACAAAAAGAAGATGTGGCTGGTCTTATAATTCCTTGTGCCTCTAGTACTTCTAATAGTGTCTATCACATGGTCAAAGTTCAATGCATACTGGATAGAGGAATGAATATAGAAATATTAAGCTTCATGGAGAGATAAAGCCTGAAAAACTGAATTTTGGAATAAGTGCATGTGATTGCCTCTAGGCAAATTGCCTACAGAGGATATAACCACCCCTCAAAAAATGGAAGCTGAGTGTAAAAATGTTGAGGAATTCTAACTTTAATAGATGGATTCAGTTCAGTTCAGTCACTCAGTCGTGTTCGACTCTTTGCAACCCCATGAACCACAGCACACCAGGCCTCCCTGTCCATCACCAACTCCCGAAGTCCACCCAAACCCATGTCTATTGAGTCGGTGATGCCATCCAACCATCTCATCTTCTGCTGTCCCCTTCTCCTCCTGCCCTCAATCTTTCCCAGCATCAGGGTCTTTTCAAATGAGTCAGCTCTTTGCATCAGGTGGCCAAAGTATTGGAGTTTCAGCTTTAACATCAGTCCTTCCAATGATTATTCAGGACTGATTTCCTTTAGGATAGACTAGTTGGATCTCCTTGCAGTCCAAGGGACTCTCAAGAGTCTTCTCCAACACTAGAGTTAAAAAGTATCAATTCTTTGGCGCTCAGCTTTAAGATCCAACTCTCACATCCATACATGACCACTGGGAAAAACATAGCTTTGACTAGACAGACCTTTGTTGGCAAAGTAATGTCTCTGTTTTTCAATATGCTGTGTAGGTTGGTAATAACTTTCCTTCCAAGGAGTAAGCATATTTTAATTTCATGGCTGCAATCACCATCTGCAGTGATTTTAAAGCCCAAAAAAATAAAGTCAGCCACTGTTTCCACTGTTTGCCATGAAGTGATTGGACGGGATGCCATGATCTTAGTTTTCTGAAAGTTGAGCTTTAAGCCAACATTTTCACTCTCCTTTCACTTTCATCAAGAGGCTCTTTCGTTCTTCTTCATTTTCTGCCATAAGAGTGGTGTCACTGCATGTCTGACGTTACTGATATTTCTCCCAGAAATCTTGATTCCAGCTTGTGCTTCCTCCAGCCCAGCGTTTCTCATGATGTAATATATAAGTTAAATAAGCATATAAGTTAAATAAGCATATAAGTTAAATAAGCAGGGTGACAGTATACAGCCTTGACGTACTCCTTTTCCTATTTGGAACCAGTCTGTTGTTCCATGTCCAGTTCTAACTGTTGCTTCCTGACCTGCATACAGGTTTCTCAAGAGGCAGTTCAGGTGGTCTGGTATTCCCATCTCTTTCAGAATTTACCAGTTTATTGTGATCCACACAGTCAAAGGCTCTGGCATAATCAATAAATCAGAAATAGATGTTTTTTCTGGAACTCTCTAGCTTTTTCGATGATCCAGCAGATGTTGGCAATTTGATCTCTGGTTCCTCTGCCTTTTCTAAAACCAGCTTGAACATCAGGAAGTTCACGGTTCATGTATTGCTGAAGCCTGGTTTGGAGAATTTTGAGCATTACTTTACTAGCATGTGAGAAGAGTGCAATTGTGCAGTAGTTTGAGCATTCTTTGGCATTGTCTTTCTTTGCAATTGGAATGAAAACTGACCTTTTATAGTCCTGTGGCCACTGCTGAGTTTTCCAAATTTGCTGGTATATTGAGTGCAGCACTTTCACAGCATCATCTTTCAGGATTTGAAATAGCTCAGCTGGAATTCCATCACCTCCACTAGCTATGTTCGTAGTGCTACTTTCTAAGGCCCACTTGACTTCACATTCCAGGATGTCTGGCTCTAGGTCAGTGATCACACCATTGTGATTATATGGGTTGTGAAGATCTTTTTTGTGCAGTTCTTCTGTGTATTCTTGCCATCTCTTCTTAATATCTTCTGCTGTTAGGTCCATACCACTTCTGTCCTTTATCAAGCCCATCTTTGCGTGAAATGTTCCCTTGATATCTCTAATTTTCTTGAAGAGATCTCTAGTTGTTCCCATTCTGTTGTTTTCCTCTATTTCTTTGCATTGATCGCTGAGGAAGGCCTTCTTATCTCTTCTTGCTATTCTTTGGAACTGTGCATTCAGATGCTTATATCTTTCCTTTTCTCCTTTGCTTTTTGCTTCTCTTCTTTTCACAGCTATTTGTAAGGCCTCCAAACAGCCATTTTGCTTTTTTGCATTTCTTTTCCATGGGGATGGTCTTGATCCCTGTCTCCTGTACAATGTCACGAACCTGCGTCCATAGTTCATCAGGCACTCTATCTATCAGATCTAGGCCCTTAAATCCATTTCTCACTTCCACTGTATAATCATAAGGGATTTGATTTAGGTCATGCCTGAATGGTCTAGTGGTTTTCCCTACTTTCTTCAATTTCAGTCTGAATTTGGCAATAAGGAGTTCATGATCTGAGCCTCAGTCAGCCTCTGGTCTTGTTTTTGCTGACTGTATAGAGCTTCTCCATCTTTGGCTGCAAAGAGTATAATCAGTCTGATTTTGGTGTGGACCGTCTGGTGATATTCATGTGTAGAGTCTTCTCTTGTGTTGTTGGAAGAGGGTGTTGTCTATGACCAATGTGTTCTCTTGACAGAATTCTATTAGCCTTTGCCCTGCTTCATTCTGTAGTCCACGGCCAAATTTGCCTGTTACTCGGGTGTTTCTTGACTTCCTACTTTTGCATTCCAGTCCCCTATAATGAAAAGGACATCTTTTTTGGGTGTTAGTTATAGAAGGTCTTGTAGGTGTTCATAGAACTATTCAACTTCAGCTTCTTCAGCATTACTGGTGCAGAGAAGGAGAAAAAAATGTATGGAGAACCACCACTACCATTTTATCAACTGACAGAAGTCAGACAATTTTGATTAAGTTCAACAGATCAATCATTCTATATGTTCAGGAGTAGGAAACGATTTAGAAATACTTACAAGCACCAGTAACTTTCATCAAGTAAGTTCTAGTTCTCCAAGTTCTTGATCTGTCTCTCCACACATCCTATCGTCCATGTTTACAAGACCGGAGCTTGTCAGTTCACATTAGAATCAACTTGAGACTTATAGATGTATGGATTTATGCCCAGAGAGTCTGATTTAATTTTTCTTGAATAGAGTACCTGTGACTGATAATCACTTTCTTGGGGGCATGCTGCTGCTGCTGCTGCTAAGTTGCTTCAGTTGTGTCCGACTCTGTGCAACCCCATAGACGACAGCCCACCAGGCTCCTCCATCCCTGGGATTCTCCAGGCAAGAACACTGGAGTGGGTTGCCATTTCCTTCTCCAATGCATGAAAGTGAAAAGTGAAAATGAAGTTGCTCAGTCGTGTCTCACCCTTAGCAACCCCATGGACTGCAGCCTATCAGGCTTCTCCACCCATGGGATTTTCCAGGCAAGAGTACTGGAGTGGGGTGCCACTGCCTTCTCCATCTTGGGGGCATATTCTTGAATATTCTCTTCTAGGTGGGTATTAACAATAATTACAGCAGTTTCTAGTCACTCGGTTTATAATGATATTTTTTAAATTTCTGTATTATTAATTATATGTGACACAATCATAGGTTGTTAAAACAAAGCAATAATGAAACTAATTTATGCAATTAGAAAACATTAATTATAAGAAAAAATTTCATTCTTGCCATTCCAAAAATCCACTTTCTTAAAATTAAACTACTGTCATACTTCCTTCCAATCACTTATCTTCCTTTGCTGAGCTAATGAAAATGGTATTCTTTTGATGTTCAACTTTCAGTTCATGTATCAGGTTAGTGTTCTTATTGATTATATCAACATACTGCTATTCCCAAAACATTCAAATTGCAAGTTTAACCTTATGTTTGTTATTTTCTTTATGTTGCTGTTGCTGCTGCTGCTAAGTCGCTTCAGTCATGTCCGACTCTGTGCGACCCCATAGACGGCAGCCCACCAGGCTCCCCCGTCCCTGGGATTCTCCAGGCAAGAACACTGGAGTGGGTTGCCATTTCCTTCTCCAATGCATTAAAGTGAAAAGTGAAAGTTAAGTCGCTCAGTCATGTCTGACTCTTAGTGACCCCATGGACTGCAGCCCACCAGGCTCCTCTGTCCATGGGATTTTCCAGGCAAGAGTACTGGAGTGGAGTTCTTTATGTTACTCTGATTTCAATTATTTTTTCCATCATATTGCCCTGACAACAATATTGTATTTTACCTTTATTTGCCATAAATTTTTTTTAATTTTATTTTATTTTTAAACTCAATTTTTAAAACATTGAACACAATGAGAATTAACTTGCAAATGTAATGTGATTTGAAGTATCTGACATATTTGTCTTCTCTCCCAATATCTCCCTTAAATCCTTGCTATAGTCTCACATATAGCACCATCCAGGGTTTACACTGTTTTAAAAATATCTTTGTACCTCTCTGTTAAAATACATATGCCTTTGAGAAGGACACAGCCCTTAAGCTGTAGCAGTTATTAGTCCTTGTTATGAGGAGTAATTTGTCAACTGTCACCTTAGAAAGTGGAGTGCAAGCCTCACAGTCTATCATAGAAGAGGTAAAGTTTAATGAGAGAGCAAGGCTTTTAGAGATATAAAAGTAAAAAATGTTACTGCCAAAAGAGAGCACAATGATGCCATCCTCAAATCAAGGAGCCTGCATCACCAGAGGCCCTGGTAGTCCTAGGATGTCTAAAGAAGAGACAAATATAGGGGGGAAAAAATGTGGCACAAAATGACCTGAGACAGCAGAGATGAGATATGTAAATTTTGTCTACATTCCAGTTGTCCTTAGTTTAAAATTCTCCTTTAGATAACACTGATAGCTAAATGATAAAGAATCTAGCATGGAAAAATGACTGAACACTCTTTTGCTTTCATTGTAAAGCCACTCCATGAGAAGAGTCAGTACACTGAGGTAGAATGAATAGATTTGAGTCACATAGGCCTGGGTTTAACCATACCAGCACAGATATTAAATGCTTATGTGAACTTAAACAAGTTATTAAACTTTGTTGTCTTATATGAAAAGTCAGAAGATTGAATGTAAAACAACTGAAGCATATTTAATGCTCAATAAAAGGTGGCTTATTTAAAATTTACAGCAAGGTATGTATTCTGAATTAAAAACAAAGCTTTACCATCTCATATGTAAAGTGTAAAAGACAACATGAACTCTAAGGATATATAAACCAATTCTTATAAGACTGCATATAAGGGTGGGTATGTACTGTCTTACATTGGCAATAATAACATGAATATTGCTACATATATTCAGTAGTAGATATGAGTGTTGATTCCTTAGATAGAATATGGGACTTCCTTTAGAATTTTTAAACAGAAACCGTGTTTATTAATTGCCCCATTCTTCCATGTTTCCTAAAAAACAATGGAAAGTGTTTCATTAAACACCCTTAAATGTCTCAATGTCTACATGGAATTTTATGAAATGAGGTATAAAATGCCTCTCATCTAAAAACACACGAGTACAACTGCAGAGAATGTCATTTAAAATTTTGACTATTTTTTTACTTGCAGGTAACTTGACTAAATATAAACCTTGTACCACATAGTACTGTATCATATTTACTGACTAAAATGCAGTTATCTCTACCTTTATTTTTATTGCTTGTAGTCACATATGTATTTTCTACACACCTTATTTCTTTTTAAATCCAGCAATATTCGGTTCTGAAATATACTGAAATCATTTCTTCATAAAATATGCTTTAATTTTCTAATAATTTTGTTTTATTAGATACAGTGATAAAATTATCTGAAACACTTTATAGAAAGTAGACTTTACTGGAATGAATCAGTACAAGGTAAAAACCATCTGGAGACAGTCTCTGCCATATATTAATTATGCTCCCCACCTAAATTGGAGTTACCAAAAATAAACTTAAAAACACAGGAATTTATTTCACCCTCTACAGACACGAGATCCTTTGTTTGGGCCACTCTGTATTTTGCCATTTTTTTCTAAGAAGAGTCAAGTTAAGTGAAACCGATCTATTCAGTAAAAACATTGAGAAGCCCCAGGAAGTGGGCCAAGTATCCTCACAATTTTAATTCAGAAACATAACATTTGGTAAACTTGCTTCATTTCATAAAAGGTCAAACATCTGCCAACATCTGTTTATAGCAGCAGTCTGTGGTGTGCCATTATCTAGAATCTAGCTAATGGGGGATATTAGCTCACTACTATGTTATCTGCTTTAAGAAGAAATGTGGTTGTAGCTTCTTCTGCATCCTAGAATTTAATGCATCAGCCACAGGATTTGTTGTTCTCACATTTAATTTTAGCAAAAATCACAAGTAATGGGCAAGAAGAGAGAAAAATGTTAAGGTAAGAAAAAAATCAGTATCTTAATATGCAGTACTGTTATATGCAATTCATAATAAAAGTAGTAAAGGTTTCAGTGATTTTCAAAAATCAATATTTTACATCTTCAGATTAAATTTCCCCATATCATCTTTTTGATTCAGTTATTCTTGATCTCGATCTTTTCAAGCTGTAATTTGTACAGGAATAACAGCAATGCTAGCATTACCAGCAGCTATTGCTTCTGTGAAAAGAAATGGCAAAATTCTTTCTTAAGAGTAACTTGCCTGCTTTTTACATTATTCAAGAACTCAAAATAGGAGAATGCTTTATAAATATAGGAGACAAGCTGTGCAGTCCAGAGGTTAAGGCCCTTGACATAGAAATAAAAATCTTTAAAAAAAAAAAAAAAAACCTTCACCTTCAAATATCATTTTTATAATATAAGCCAGTGAAGAGTACATTAGAATATGCCACTCAATCAAGTTGTGAGGTTTTGAAAGGCTAGGATTCAATAGGATACTGTATCTTATACTAAGTAGATAACACTTTTAATCATTTCCCATGACAGAATTGTACAGACAAGGGAGAAAAAAAATGCTATTTAAATGGGAATTTTTGGAAATAGAATAAGTGGTATTAAGATACATTTGTATTTCAGATCCTAATGTAGCAATTGTTTAAGAAATGCATCTAGTTTTGGCAGAAACCAACACAATTCTGTAAAGCAATTATCTTTCAAATAAAAAGAGTAAATTGAAAATTGAAAAAAAAATTTTTTAATGTCTAAGTATTTTGTGTTCAGCTGAGTAGGATAAGAACATTTAACCTTTTTTATTTGTTGTTCAGTTTTATTTATAACTCTTAAGAAAAAGATACTGTTTTTTAGTATTCATAATGATAAACTGTTTTATCTTATCAAAACTTCATTTTTCCAGTTATCTCAAATCCTACCACTTCTCATAATGGTCATTTTCATTTGGATACATGACTTACAGATTAGAAAATAGTTCTATAAAACAACGCCAAGACAGCTTAAGAATATGTAGACATATATTATATGTGCACATATATGTGCATATATAGCACATTATATTTCAATGAGATGATAAAAGGAGGGCATATTAAGAAACAAAAGCTTTTCAAAGAGGTTGGGAATAATCTTTCAGTTAATAATGCATTCAGATTAATAGACATATAAAGATGAGTACACAAAGGTTTTCAATCTTTAAAGAATTTAGAGTACTTTTACCACAAAATATATAAGTAAGGTACTACGGGAAAAAAGAAAAAAGCATGAAAATATAAGTAGGAAAATAACTGTAAAGCCATTTGGATCATATGCAGTTAAGTGAAGGAAAAAAAAAAAATCTGTGTGAAGTTGGGGAGGTAAGAATGTCCAAAACAGAGTTTAAGACTGAAGATCTGTCACCTAGGATAAGGTGACATTTTCATTATTAAAAAGCAATCACATTAGTTTAATAAGGAGTTCCAAATAACCAAGGAAAAGCTGTACATTATATTTTTAAGAAATTGAATTTACAGAGATGTAGTATTTAATGTCCTCATCCCAGATGGTGCAACAGACCAAACACACAATCTTAAAATTTGTCTACTCTACTGGGATCCACATTTCATAATATTATGCCAACACTATGCAAGATGACAATGTAACCGAGCAGGATGCAATGAGTCCTTCCAGAATAAACCCCACACCCATGTCCTCTACCTTTCTTTTGCTACAGAAAAACTTTAGTCAAAGAATAAATTTAATAAGAGAAATGAATTAATACAGAAAGAAAACAGTCAAGCAAGACAAAATAATAATAGTTCAGCCATCAAACAAAGCCAAGGACTTTCAGTTCTTCCTCAAATACTTTAATATTCTGAGTGAGCCATGTCCTTTGAGCTGTCTTGCAGACACTAAAACCCCCACCAGGTGGAAGAAGTTAACTATATGCTGCCCATATGCACATAGAACCCAGACCAGCTGAAACCAGAAGGTTGATGATGCTGACTCCAATCACCTTACCAACCAATCAGAAGAATGTCCGTGACCACGTCCTGCTCCGTAAACACTGTCAGACTCCTCACTGCCCTCTAGCGGAGGAAGGACAGTTCTGATGGCATTAGCCTGCTTGGGGGCCCCCCTTTGCCTGGCAAAACAATAAAGCTAACTGTCTCCACATGTCTGTTTGGTATTAGTGAACAGAGGCTGTGTTTTGGCAACAACAATCCCCAAGGAAATCCCTAAAAACTGAGTTTAAAAGCCAACCACTAAATGAAAATCAAGTGGATCCATTAATGAAAAAGAACGGATGCTTTCTAGTCCTACCCCCAGAATCATATAATAAATAATAGTCTGTAGCCAAAAGACTTAGCAATATTCAAAACCAAATTACCTTTTGAGTGATATTAAGAAAAAAAAAAAAAAAAACCACCTACACCTATTGATCACAGAGTCAGATTCAACCACCAGAGTTTTTTTTCCCTTTGATTTTATTTTGCACTTTAAATTAAAACGTGAAATCTTCACTAAGTAACCACTTAAACAAGTGGTTTTACATACTAGAAGAATCTCCAAAGGCTGATTAAAGCCTAACTACAGAAGCCAAGTTACCCTCATACTCACTAGGGGAGGAGAAAGAAGCACAAACACCTTAACTTCAACCTTAGTCACACTTAGTGTCTTTTCTCAGGTCATTTACTCAAAACCAGAAAAAGATAGTAGAAGGACATGGGGCTTCCCCGATGACTCAGTGGGTAAAGAACCTTCCTACAATGCAGGAGACATGGAAGAGGATGCAGCTTCGATCCCTGAGTCAGGAAGATCCCCTGGAGAAGAAAATGGCAACCCACTCCAGTGTTCTTGCCTGGAAAGTCCCACGGACAGAGGAGCTTGGTGGGTTACGGACCAGGTTACAGTTCATGGAGTCACAAAAAGTTGGGCATGACTGAGCAACTAACCATAGCACCTGAAATTATGACATCCCACAAGAACATATGAATTATTGTATCATAACATACAAAAGTATTCATTAAGGAATAATAATTATTGAGTAATCCTATTGCTCTTGCTTCTTCCATTCTTTTGTAGAGTGTATTTTAACTTTGCTTCTTTCTGAACCTCTCTCCAGGTACCTCACTTCAAAGCATGGTAGACTAGTTAGGGAATAAGGAAGAGAATGGTGAAGAAAAAACAAAGGAGAGGAAGGAAACAAAAGGGGATCACAATGATCAATTAGGAATATATGCTACAGCAAGATGTTTTAAGTTTGTTCTTTTATAATAAAATACAACTAAATTGAGTCAATAATTTTGTTATTGTTGCTTTTGCTTCATTTTTGTTGTTGCTGTTGTTGTTACTGGTTGATGGGTTTTTACTTCTTTAGCTAACTGGCCTGTTAACCACTCCTGCCCTTCATGGAGTCTACTCACCCTCTGTGATTTTCAAAGTGTGATCCTCAGACCAGCAGTATCACTATTACCTGGGAACTTGTAAGAAATGCAAATGCTCAGGCCCTACTCCAGGCTTAAACAGAGACTTTAGGGGTTTTGTATCGTGATCTGGTTTCAACAATCTCTCCGGGAGACTGATACATGCTGAGTTTTCAGAAGCACTCTTTTATACATCTATTTTTCTAAAACACATTTCTTACTATGCTCATATTCCTCTGCTTAAAATACTTCAACATTTTCTATTTTATCTTCAAAACACAATCCAGGCTCCTTCTAACATAAAACCCATTGTGTGGCCTGATTCATATACTTCTTCTCTACCCTCACCTCAAATCAACACAGCATGCCAGCCACACTGAAATTCATTTACTTCCTCTTGTTACCTATGCATATTGCTGTTTGATTATTGGATAACCCTACGTATTCTTTTAGATTCAGAACATTTCTAGCTACTTTCCCCTCAGTGATCACCTTCTGCATTCACTTGTCCCGCAGTCATCCACCACAATGTTTACCCAACAACATGTATTTAGGCATTTTCTCTTCATTGTATTCTCTTATCACTCTATGCATGTACCTGTAGCACTTTGCTTTTCTAGACATGTTAAATTTGTCTCTTTTGAAGGGAAGCAGAATACATCAGCCTAAAATATGCCATTTGGCATACTGATTATTCTGATTTAAGTCACTTGAGAAACAAGAAGGACAGTCCAGACACCCAAACATTATCCCTTGGAAAGCAGGAAATAAAATCTGTCATGTGAAAAGTAACCTGCACCGTATCAGGAAGGTGGGGAGCATCTCTAACACCAGAAACAGGCAATTTAGAGTCAAGAAGACTGTACAAATAAACCTTGTTAACTTGACTAATTTACAATTGCAAACTCAACTTCTGTCTTGTCAGTCTTCACAGATGTATTGTTTGTCTAAAAGATCTAAGTTAAGAGTCTGCTGCTTTGATCACTTGACTCTCATTTTTATGGGGTCCCTATGCATACAAAATTAGTATGGAACTATTATTATGCAAGTATCAATATGTAACTGTTCATCTATTTTATGTCAATTTACTTACTGGACCAGCCAAAGAAGCTAGAAGGCAAGAAGGGAAAATTTTCCCTCCCTAACTCTTTCAGATAGAAAAATATTAGAGGAAATGAAATTTAACTAATGATGTTCTTCTCATTCTTGCATCCCATCTGCCTGTCACATGTAGGGTTAAAAACTGCTTCCATTAATGAACTATAGCTACAACATTTCAGTGATTAAACATCACATATTGTATAATCTGAACTTTCCACAACAATTATGAACAAGAAGGAAATGAGCTTTTAGTTTAATCCCACACAAGTCAACAAACAAGCAACTAAAGATATGCTTGCAAAAAAAAAAATGGATGTTTTGGATTAAAAATAATGGAAGCAACCACTTCTAAACTGTATTCTGAATTGCAATTATGTAAAGGGCCAAGAATAAAGTAGGATCAGGAAACCACAGTTGTAAGCAGGTTCAGAAGTTGTGGCTAAAGGTTTTTGCTAATCTCACCTCTACTGGACAAAGATAAGAACCTAAACTAGAACAACACAGGACATGGGAACTGAGAACTCTGAACAAAACAGGGATAGTAAAAAGCAACACACTGAAAGAAAGGACTGAAAAAATATGTTACAGCCAAGAAAAACTTAACCTTGTCTGTCTCATCTTGGACTTACAGTGAATAGTCTCGAGGTATTTAACAACAGGCTTCATTCATGTACATTTATAGGGTGAGAGTACAGTATCAATGTTGTCAGGAAAGCCGCAATGCAAAAAACTAATGAAAAGTAATCAAAACTCACAGTTTTAGTTCCAACATGTCAGGAGTTTGGAAGTTATCATGGAAAATCCGAAAGCCAGCACTCTTCTTAGATCCATCAGAGATCTGAGGTCACAGGGCAAACTGCTGCCTTGAAAGCTGAAGAAACAGGTGTCTATAAAGAATCACAGCTGAGGTCGGTTTAACAGCTGGAACTTGTATGGACCCTTAAGTAATAATTGACTAATAGAGGCTGAGTGTGGATTAAAGATTAAAAATTCCTGGGGACCTACTCTTAGGGGAGCCCCCATACTTTCATGGCTGGATCATTAGAAAAGCAAAAGAATTCCAGAAATTATCTACTTCCACTTCATTGACTATGCTAAAGCCTTTAACTGTGTGGATCACAACAAACTGGAGTTACCTTCACGAAACTCCAGTTCTTAGGTGAGGATTGGAGAAAACTTCACTCGTGCTTCAGACAGTCTTATATTAAAACAGGCTCAGAGCATTATCCATCAAAGAGACCTGACTCAAGGGAAATAGTTACTTTATCAGGGTTTTAGCTGATCAAGGGGAAGAGCAATTCATTTGGACAACTTCATACCCTCTAACCTTCCTAATTTACTTAGGAGAAACAGAAGTCTAAGAAACACTTTTGAAAATCAGTTCAGCAAATCAGGTCCACAAAAACATAAAATTATTTCTATTGTTACATGCTTCAAATGCTTCTTCCCATTCACATTTGAGTATGTCCCTCATTTCTTTCAGTAAGTCTGGCAAGATGGTGGACTGGTCATAGCAAACACCCTCTTCCAACAACACAAGAGAATACTCTACACATGGACATCACCAGATGGTCAATACTGAAATCAGATTGATTATATTCTTTGCAGCCAAAGATGGAGAAGCTCTATACAGTGAGCAAAAATAAGACCAGGAGCTGACTGTGGCTCAGATCATGAGCTCCTTATTGTTAAATTTCGACTTAAATTGAAGAAAGTGGGGAAAACCACTAGACCATTCAGGTATGACCTAAACCAAATCCTTTACAATTATACAGTAGAAGTGACAAATAGTTTCAAGGGATTAGATCTGATAGACAGAGTGCCTGAAGAACTATGGATGAAGATTTATGACATTGTACAGGAGGCAGTGATCAAGACCATCCCCAAGAAACAGAAATGAAAAAAGGCAAAATGGTTCTCTGAGGAGGCCTTACAAATAGCGGAGAATAGAAAAGTGAAAGACAATGGAGAAAAGGAAAGATATGCCTATTTGAATGCAGAGTTCCAAAGAATAGCAAGAGGAGATGAGAAAGCATTCCTCAGCAATCAATGCAAAGAAATAGAGGAAAACAGTAGAATGGGAAAGCCTAGAGATCTCTTCAAGAAAATTAGAGATACCAAAGGAACATTTCATGCAAAGATGGGCTCAATAGAGGACAGAAATTGTATGGACCTAACAGAAGCAGAAGATATTAAGAAGAGGTGACAAGAATACACAGAAGAACTATACAAAAAAAGGTCTTCATGACCCAGATAACTATGATGCTGTGATCACTCACCTAGAGCCAGACATCCTGGAATGTGAAGTCAAATGGGCCTTAGAAAGCATCACTACAAACAAAGCTAGTGGAGATGATGGAATTCCAGTTGAGCTATTTAAAAATCCTAAAAGATGATGCTGTGCAAGTGCTGCACTCAATATGCCAGCATATTTGGAAAACTAAGCAGTGGCTGAAGACTGGAAAAGGTCAGTTTTCATTCCAATCCCAAAGAAGTTCAGTGCCAAAAAGTGTTCAGACTACTGCACAATTGCACTCATCTCACATGCCAGCAAAGTAATGCTCAAAATCCTCCAATCCAGGCTTCAACAGTACGCAAACCATGAACTTCCAGATGTTCAAGCTGGATTTAGAAAACAGAGGAACCAGAGATAAAATTGCCAACATGCACTGGATCATAAGAAAAGCAAAAGAATTCCAGAAATTATCTACTTCCACTTCATCGACTATGCTAAAGCCTTTAACTGTGTGGATCACAACAAACTGGAAAATTCAAGAGATAGAAATTCCAGACCACCTTATTTGCCTCTTGAGAAATCTGTATGCAGGTCAAGAAGCAACAGTTAGAACCAGGCATGGAACAACAGACTGGTTCCAAAGTGGGAAAGGAGTATGTCAAGGCTGTATATTGTCACCCTGCTTATTTAACTTATATGCAGAGTACATCATGAGAAATGCCAGACTGGATGAAGTACAAGCTGGAATAAAGATTGCAAGGAGAAATATCAATAACCTCAGATAGGCAGATGACACCACCCTTATGGTAGAAATTGAAGAACTAAGGAGCCTCTTGAAAGTGAAATGAAGAGAGTGAAAAAGTTAGCTTAAAACTCAACATTCAGAAAACAAAGATCATGGCATCCGGTCCCGTCACTTCATGGTAAATAGATAGGAAAACAATAGAAACAGTGAGAGACTTTATTTTTTGCGGCTCCAAAAATCACTGCAGGTGGTGTCTGCAGCCATGAAATTAAAAGACACTTGCTCTTTGGAAGACAAGCAATGACCAAACTAGACAGCTTATTAAAAAGCAGACATTACTTTGCCATCAAAGGCCCATCTAGTAAAAGCTATGGTTTTTCCAGTAGTCATGTATGGATGTGAGAGTTGGACCATAAAGAAAGCTGAGTGCTAAAGAATTGATGCTTTTGAACTGTGGTGTTGGAGAAGTCTCTTGAGAGTTCCTTGGACTGCAAGGAGATCCAATCAGTCAATCCTAAAGGAAAATCACCCTGAATATTCATTTGAAGGACTGATGCTGAAGCTGAAACTCTAATACTTTGGTCACCTGATGCGAAGAACTGACTCATTGGAAAAAACCCTGATGCTGGGAAAGATTGAAGGAAGGAGGAGAAGGGGATGACAGAGGATGAGATGGTTGGATGGCATCACCAACTCAATGGACATGAGTTTGAGTAAACTCTGGGCATTGGTGATGGACAGGGAGGCCTGGTGTGCTGCAGTCCACGGGGTTGCAAAGAGTGGGACATGACTGAGTGACTGAACTTACTCATTTCTTTCATAAACTATACTTGTTTTTATTTCCATTCTTCCCATCCCCCTCCCCCACGACCACTCTTTGATTTAGTTTGGATATTTTCTATTGACTGTCTTCAGGTTATTAATCTTGCCCTCCACTCTGTTGTATTATTCAGGTACTGTATTTTCAGTTCCCAAAATCCTTTTGTGTGTAGATATGAATACTCTGGTTAAATTACACATCTTTTAATGCATTTGTCCATATATTAATCTATTTTAATTAACATTTATATACTTGCTTTAATGTCTTTGTCCTACTAAGTCCAACGTGTAGGCACCATCTATTGGTCTAACCCTATCACCTGTTTCAAGATTTTTAAGCACATTATTCCGCCAATTTGCATAGCTTGTGGTTTTTATTTTACATTAAATAATGTGCATGGGGAAAAAAACTAAAGGTTTCAGGTGATGCTAAGTGAAGTCCCTCAGTCATGTCCGACTCTTTGCGACCCCATGGACTGTAGCCTACCAGGCTCCTCCATCCATGGGATTTTCCAGGCAAGAATACTGGAGTGGGTTGCTGTTTCCTTCTCCAGGGGATCTTCCCAACCCAGGGATCAAACCCGGGTCTCCCGCATTGTAGGCAGACGCTTTACCATCTGAACCACCAGGTGATGCTGTTTATCCCCCAAAGAGGGTTTCCTCTTAGCTCTTACAACAGATAAGGTGTGATTCTGATTCCATTCATTCAATTCGGAATTGAACTAGGTGGGGAGCAAGGGTTCATTTTTTAGGAAATTTGATATACTTCTGGCTCTTCCTTATTCCTTTGATATGCTCCACCAAAAACTTTTAATTTATAGCATAGGAAACCTGTTGCCTTGGACCAAAAAGACAGTGGAATGTTCAGTTCTGCATGTCAGAGATTTTGAGCATATCTCTTTGGATTTTCTCTTTAAACTCTGAGACACCACACTTTGTGGGTAAAACTAGCCATATATATGAGTTCTATCTAGAATCTCATCCTTCATACAACCTAGAATTCTCTTAGAAATATGTTGCTTTATCTTCCCCTTAGTTAAGTCCCTAAACAAAAGCTAAAGTAATCTGTGGTTTAAACTAAGAACTGGAAAATTTCCCCAAGAAAGAAAAGAGTTGGCTGTGGTTATCTCACCAAAGGAAAGTTCTTTCCTCTCTGAAACTTTGAGTTCAATTCAGTTGCTCAGTCGTGTCCAACTCTTTGCAACCCCATGAATCGCAGCACGCCAGGCCTCCCTGTCCATTACCAACTACCAGAGTTCACTCAAACTCACGTCCATCAAGTCAGGGATGCCATCCAGCCATCTCATCCTCTGTCATCCCCTTCTCCTCCTGCCCCCAATCCCTCCCAGCATCAGAGTCTATTCCAATGAGTCAACTCTTCGCATGAGATGGCCAAAGTATTGGAGTTTCAGCTTTAGCATCATTCCTTCCAAAGAAATCCCAGGGCTGATCTCCTTCACAATGGACTGGTTGGATCTCCTTGCAGTCCAAGGGACTCTCAAGAGTCTTCTCCAACACCACAGTTCAAAAGCATCAATTCTTCGGCACTCAGCCTTCTTCACAGTCCAACTCTCACATCCATACATGACCACTGGAAAAACCATAGCCTTGACTAGACGAACATTTGTTGGCAAAGTAATGTCTCTGCTTTTGAATATGCTATCTAGGTTGGTCATAACTTTCCTTCCAAGCAGTAACCGTCTTTTAATTTCATGGCTGCAGTCACCATCTGCAGTGATTTTGGAGCCCCAAAAAATAAAGTCTGACACTGTTTCCACTGTTTCCCCATCTATTTCCCATGAAGTGAGACCAGATGCCATGATCTTCATTTTCTGAATGTTGAGCTTTAAGCCAACTTTTTCACTCTCCTCTTTTTCTTTCATCAAGCGGCTTTTTAGTTCCTCTTCACTTTCTGCCATAAGGGTGGTGTCATCTGCATATCTGAGGTTATTGATATTTCTCCCAGCAATCTTGAATCCATTTTGTGCTTCATCCAGCCCAGCATTTCCCATGATGTACTCTGCATAGAAGTTAAATAAGCAGGGTGACAATATACAGCCTTGATGTACTCCTTTTCCTATTTGGAACCAGTTTGTTGTTCCATATCCAGTTCTAACTGTTGCTTCCTGACCTGCATACAGGTTTCTCAAGAGGCTGGTCAGGTGGTCTGGTATTCCCATTTCTTTCAGAATTTTCCACAGTTTCTTGTGATCCAAACAGTCAACGGCTATGGCATAGTCAATAAAGCAGAAATAGATGTTTTCTGGAACTCTCTTGCTTTTTCAATGATCCAGTGGATGTTGGCAATTTGATCTCTGGTTCCTCTGCCTTTTCTAAAACCAGCTTGAACATCTGGAATTTCACGGTTCACGTATTGCTGAAGCCTGGCTTGGAGAATTTTGAGCATTACTTTACGAGCATGTGAGATGAGTGCAATTGTGCGGTAGTTTGAGCATTCTTTGGCATTGCCTTTCTTTGGGATTGGAATGAAAACTGACCTTTTCTAGTCCTGTGGCCACTGCTGAGTTTTCCAAATTTGCTGGCATATTGAGTGCAGCACTTTCACAGCATCATCTTTCAGGATTTGAAGTAGCTCAACTGGAATTCCATCACCTCCACTAGCTTTATTCATAGTGATGCTTTCTAAGGCCCACTTAACTTCACATTCCAGGATGTCTGGCTCTAGGTGAGTAAGCACACCATCGTGATTATCTGGGTCGTGAAGATCTTTTTTGTACAGTTCTTCTGTGTATTCTTGCCATCTCTTCTTATTTTCTTCTGCTTCAGTTAAGTCCATACCACTTCTGTCCTTTATCGAGCCCATCTTTGCATGAAATGTTCCCTTGGTCTCTAATTTTCTTGAAGAGATCTCTAGTCTTTCCCATTCTGTTGTTTTCCTCTATTTCTTTGCATTGATCTCTGAGGAAGGCTTTCTTATCTCTTCTTGCTATTCTTTGGAGCTCTGCATTCAGATGCTTATGTCTTTCCCTTTCTCCTTTGCTTTTCACTTCTCTTCTTTTCACAGCTATTTGTAAGGCCTCCTCAGACAGCCATTTTGCTTTTTTGCATTTCTTTTCCATGGGGATGGTCTTGATCCCTGTCTCATCTTCATCCCTGTCTCGATGGTCTTGATCCCTGTCTCATCTCATCTTCACATCTTTTTTGGTCTCACAGCTAGCCTATATGTTTTAAACACTACTCTTATGGTTTGCCTCACTTTTCTAGTTGTGGCAGAAGGAACGCTGGCTTCATGTGTGTTGGGCGTTACCCCCACAGACCTGCAAACTTTGTAGTTGCCCAGCCTCAACCAAAAAGCCCAGAGACAGTGACAGAGATTATCAACAGTCTACTGGATAGGGAAATCTTACATGCCGAAAGCAAAGGTGTTGGAGTAAAACCTGACCATGTATGGCAACATGTATGGCAACATGACAACACTCTTCATTACTCCAGGAACAAGGAGACTACCATTTATAGAGAAGTTGACATCAGGTTGCTTCAGTTAACAGGAAAACCAGCAGCTGGGGAGTGTTCCTTACAGCCCCCCAGGTTAATCACCATAGTGGAGGGTAGCTAATAATAAACTAATAGGTGAAGCCATTGTTGCCTCAGGATTAGAACAATCACTAGCTGGGGCAGGCAGCAAGCACATTGGCAGTTACTGATTAAGCTTTATATTTAAGAGGATTGAATAGTTGTGAATGAAGCAGGGACTGGTTTAGCAGGGTATGTACAGAGAGCCGGAGAAGGCAATGGCACCCCACTCCAGTACTCTTGCCTGGAAAATCCCAAGGATGGAGGAGCCTGGTAGGCTACCGTCTATGGGGTCGCACAGAGTCAGACACAACTGAAGCGACTTAGCAGCAGCAGCGGCAGCACAGAGAGCAAGAGAACACCATCTTAAATGGCCTGATCATACACTGTAATCTACAAATTCTACTTAAAAAGGAATTCTCTGTAGTTTATATTTTACTTTTACATTCAGAGTGTTTTGAATTTCAGAAATAAAAAAGAATTTTTAGTCAAATTTACTGATTACTTATGGGCTTGGTTTGCATTATATTTTTCAAGTAGCCTGTTTTTCACAAATTACAATTTTTTCTTCAGTTTCTCAAAACAATACATTAAAATCCTTGAGTGACTTAATCCATCTAGAATTTATGTATTGCATATTGTTTATTGTGTATTGTTCAATTTTTTGAAATAATATACACGCATTTTCCATAATCCTTTCTTTATAAAGTGCCATCTTCCTCATGCTAGATCTTATCAGTCGGGCTCTCTAAGCCAGGATTCAGAATATGATATCTATAATTAGATATAAAACCTAGATAATAATAGTTCCTAACTCACTGGGTTTATTTGAATTAAACAGAAATACACGTAAAGTATAGAATTTGAATGGAAAAGGCAATGGCAATCCATTCCAGTACTCTTGCCTAGAAAATCCCATGGACGGAGGAGCCTGGTACGCTACACTCCACGGGGTCTCGAAGAGTTGGACACGACTGAGTGCCTTCACTTTCACTTTGATGAACTGGAAAAGGAAATGGCAACCCACTCCAGTGTTCCTGTCTGGAGAATCCCGGGGACAGAGGTGCCTGGTGGGCTGCTATCTATGGGGTTGCACAGATTCGGAAATGACTGAAGCAACTTAGCAGCAGCAGCAGCATAGTACTTGAAACAACAAATGTTCAATAAATAATAGCTATCATCATGTTTTTGTTGGTGATGCAATTACATCATCTCTTCAACTGTTGGAATGCACACTAAAGTCAGGAATCATGTGTTACATGAGCTCTTTTAATCTACTTACTTAGACATCTTATCAGTGGTATTTGTTCATTAATTATTCATTGCTTGACTTCTATGTCTTATATATATTCAGTTTCCTTATGGAACTTTATTATTTTTTGAACTGTTTTCATTTTGGAATTTTATTTACAATCTTCCCTCACAACAGAGGAAGGTGTACTGATATTTTTCCTCAATTGAAAAAGAATCTAAGTTGTTCAGAAAACATGAGCATTACAGATTTAGTTGAGAAAACAGGTTTAAAACTCAAATGACATCTAAAATCAATACAAAATGATAGCATAATCACAGCAATAATAACTATTGGAACTGAGAACGAAGGATATTCATACTAAAGTAGATAAAACTATTTTGACTTCTCCAAAGCCATATATGAACTAAATATATCTGAAAATGTAAATTTTGACAACTGTCTTCTGCATCATAAACTCCCAAATTATATATTCTAGCTGTATGCTTTGTATATAACATAAACTATACAGTAATATAATTTTCTGTATCTGTTAACATCATTTATGGCCACATTTTACCTTCAAATCATTTATCAACTATTCTGAAGGAAATATGTGTATCCTCATTTGTTTAATATCTTTTTCAATTGACTAGATATTATTAAAGCCAATATATATTTTCCTCATATATTTGTATCCCCAGTAACTTCCACACCTCTGTGGCTCAGCACAAAGCCAGCATTCACAATAATAATAAAGACTTGTTAAATAAATGATTGAGCTATTGAGCTGAAAATGCATTCATTCTGCAGCAGCAGCAGCAGCAGGTGTGGTTATGCTGATAGATAATATGAGGAAGAAGAAAATACTAGGCAAATAGTAGATATTAAATATGTAAAATCGCAAACTAAAAATTAGGCAAAGTATTCCTGAGACAGTGACATTCGAGTTGAAACCCAAAAGGTGAATGATAGAAAGTGTTCCAGGACACTTTCTGTACAAAGAGGGAAGATAACTTATTTGCAAGACTGGAAGGACAATGCTGGTGCTCTGTCCATATCCCCTGTTGCATTTCTGATCACCTCTCTCCTGGTTTCTTTCTGTGTTTGCTATTAAAGATCAGCACCAGTAGATTCTCTTCAGGAAACACCCTAACAGTATTGATACAGCTTTGCCATCCATTATCGAGAAGGCTGATGTTGAAGCTCCAATACTTTGACCACCTGATGTGAAGAGGCTACTGTTTAGAAAAGACCCTGATGCTGGGAAAGATTGAAGGCAAGAGGAGAAGGGAATGGCAGAGGATAGGATGGTTAGATAGAATCACCAACTCAATGGACATGAATTTGAGCAAATTCCAGGAGATAGAGGAGGACAGAGAAGCTTGGCATGCTGCAGTCCATGGTGTCACAGGGTCAGATATGACTTAGTTGCTGAACAACAACAAATAGAGAACGGCCTGAGAGCTTATAATCCCAACCAGTTCCCCCTTAGACAATGAGTGGTGCGAAAGCAACATCACTTACTAATATGTAGAATAGTGGGATTATAAGTACAAGCCAAGTGGTGAAGGTTGGCAAAAAGGAATCATGAACACTTAATCATTGTAGACTTTATAGCTTAAATTGTTTACTATATGCTAACCACTCTGAGTTCATTTCAGTTCAGTTGCTCAGATGTGTCCAACTCTTTGCGACCCCATGAACTGCAGCACGTCAGGCCTCCCTGTCCGTCATCAACTTCTGGAGTCACCCAAACCCATGTCCACTGAGTCGGTGATGCCATCCAGCCATCTCAACCTCTGTCGTCCCCTTCTCCTCCTGCCCTCAATCTTTCCCAGCATCAGGGTCTTTTCAAATGAGTCAGCTCTTTGCATCAGGTGGCCAAAGTATTGGAGTTTCAACATCAACATCAGTTCTTCCAATGAACACCCAGGACTGATCTCCTTTAAGATGGACTAGTTGGATCTCCTTGCTGTTCAAGGGACTCTCAGGAGACTTCTCCAACACCACAGTTCAAAAGCATCAATTCTTCAGTGCTCAACTTTCTTTGTAGTCCAACTCTCACATCCATACATGACCAATGGAAAAACCCAAGCCTTGACTAGACAGACTTTTGTTGACGAAGTAATGTCTCTGCCTTTTAATATGCTGTCTATGTTGGCCATAACTTTCCTTCCAAGGAGTAAATGTCTTTTAATCTCATGGCTGCAATCACCATCTGCAGTGATTATGCAGCCCAAAATAATAAAGTCTGACACTGTTTCCCCATCTATTTGCCATGAAGTGATGGGACCAGATGCCATGATCTTAGTTTTCTGAATGTTGAGCTTTAAGCCAACTTTTTCACTCTCCTCTTTCTTTTTCACTGAGAGGCTCTTTAGTTCTTCTTCACTTTCTGCCATAAGGGTGGTGTCATCTGCATATCTGAGGTTATTGATATTTCTCCCAGCAATCTTGATTCCAGCTTGTGCTTCTTCCAGCCCAGCATTTCGCATGATATACTCTGCATGTAAGTTAAATAAGCAGGGTGACAATATACAGCCTTGATGTACTCCTTTTCCTATTTGGAACCAGTCTGTTGTTCCATGTCCAGTTCTAACTGTTGCTTCCTGACCTGCATACAGGTTTCTCAAGAGGCAGTTCAGGTGGTCTGGTATTCCCATCTCTTTCAGAATTTTCCATGGTTTATTGTGATCCACACAGTCAAAGGCTTTGGCATAGTCAATAAAGCAGAAATAGATGTTTTACTGGAACTCTCCTGCTTTTTCAATGATCTAGCAGATGTTGGCAATTTGATCTCTTGGCCCTCTGTCTTTTCTAAAACCAGCTTGAACATCTGGAAGTTCATGGTTCACATACTGCTAAAGCCTGGCTTGGAGAATTTTGAGCATTACTTTACTAGCATGTGAAATGAGTGCAATTGTGCAGTAGTTTGAGCATTCTTTGGCACTGGAATGAAAACTGACCTTTTCCAGTCCTGTGGCCACTGCTGAGTTTTCCAAATTTGCTGGCATATTGAGTGCAGCACTTTCACAGAATCATCATTTAGGATTTTAAAGAGCTCAACTGGAATTCCATCACCTCCACTTGGTTTGTTCATAGTGATGCTTCCTAAAGCCCACTTGACTTCACATTCCAGGATGTCTGGCTCTAGGTGAGTGTGAGTGATCACACCATCATGATTATCTGGGTCATGAAGATCTTTTTTGTACAGCTGTTCTGTGTATTCTTGCCACTTCTTCTTACTATCTTCTGCTTTTGTTAGGTCCATACCATTTCTGTCCTTATTGAGCCCATCTTTGCATGAAATATTTCCTTGGTATCTCTAATTTTCTTGAAGAGATCTCTAGTCTTTCCCATTCTGTTGTTTTCCTCTATTTCTTTGCATTGATCTCTGAGGAAGGCTTTCTTATCTCTCCTTGCTATTCTTTAGAACTGTGCATTCAGATGGGTACATCTTTCCTTTTCTCCTTTGCTTTTTGCTTATCTTCTTTCCACAGCTATTTGTAAGGCCTCCTCAGACAGCCATTTTGCTATTTTGCATTTCTTTTCCATGGGGATGGTCTTGATCCCTGTCTTCTGTACAATGTTACAAACCTGCGTCCATAGTTCATCAGGCACTCTGTCTATCAGATCTAGTCCCTTAAATCTATTTCTCACTTCCACTGTATAATCGTGTGGAATTTGATTCAGGTCATACCTGAATGGTCTAGTGGTTTTCTCCACTTTCTTCAATTTCAGTCTGAATTTGGCAATAAGGAGTTCATGACCTGAGACACAGTCAGCTCCCAGTCTTGTTCTTGCTGACTGTATAGAGATTCTCCATCTTTGGCTGCAAAGAATATAATCAATCTGCTTTCAGTGTTGACCATCTGGTGATGTCCATGTGTAGAGTCTTCTCTTGTGTTGTTGGAAGAGGGTGTTTGCTATGACCAGTGTGTTCTCTTGGCAAAACGCTATTAGCCTTTGCCCTGCTTCATTCTATACTCCAAGGCCAAATTTGCCTGTTACTCCAGGTGTTTCTTGACTTCATACTTTTGCATTCCAGTCCCCTATAATGAAAAGGACATCTTTTTTGGGTCTTAGTTCTAAAAGGTCTTGTAGGTCTTCATGCCACTGCTGCTGCTGCTAAGTCGCTTCAGTCATGTCCAACTCTATGCAACCCCATAGACGGCAGCCCACCAGGCGCCCCCGTCCCTGGGATTCTCCAGGCAAGAACACTGGAGTGGGTTGCCATTTCCTTCTCCAATGCATGAAAGTGAAAAGTGAAAGTGAGGTCGCTCAGTCGTGTCCGACTCTTTGCGACCCCATGGACTGCAGCCTACCAGGCTCCTCTGCCCATGGGATTTCCAGGCAAGAGTACTGGAGTAGGTTGCCATTGCCTTCTCCGTACATCTTCATAGAATAATTCAACTTCAGCTTCTTCAGCGTTACTGGCCAGGACACAGACTTGGATTACTGTGATATTGAATGGTTTGCCTTGGAAATAAACAGAGTTCATTCTTTTGTTTTTGAGATTGCAGCCTAAAACTGCATTTTGGACTCTTTTGTTGACTATGATGGCTACTCCATTTCTTCTAAGGGATTCCTATCCACAGTAGTAGATATAATGGTTGTCTGAGTTAAATTCACCCATTCCAGTCCATCTTAGTTCATGGATTCCTAGAATGTCAACATTCACTCTTGCCATCTCCTGTTTGACCACTTCCAATTTGCCTTGATTCATGGACCTAACATTCCAGGTTCCTACAGCTTAGAATGCTCTGTTTTAAATTCTTTTCACTTAAAGAAGAAGTAAAACTCTCACTGTTCTCAGATGACATGATCCTCTACATAGGAAACCCTAAAGACTCCACCAGGTAATTACTAGAGCTAATGAATAAATATAGTAAATTTGCAGGATATAAAATTAACACACAGAAATCCCTTTCATTCCTATACACTAACAATGAGAAAACAGAAAGAGAATTAAAGAAACTATTCCATTCACCATTGCTATGAAAAGAATAAAATACTTAGGAATATATCTACCTAAAGAAACAAAAGACCTATATATAGAAGACTATAAAACACTGGTGAAAGAAATCAAAGAGGACACAAATAGATGGAGAAATATACCATGCTCATGGATTAGAAGAATCAGTATAGTGAAAATGAGTATACTTCCCAAAGCAATCTATAGATTCAATGCAATCCCTATCAAGCTACCAATGGTATTTTTCACATAACTAGAACAAACAATTTCACAATTTGGAAGCAAGTCACCAAAATGGCCAATACTCAGGGAGGAGCAGAGATGAGGGGATTGAGCTATATGAACTGCAAGAGAAGTAACCACATGAATTATTTGAAATTCTATAGGAAAGGTTTGTCTCTTCTCTTATAACTTGGTCTCTTATAATTTAACCATTTAGTTATATCAGTATTATTCATGTATATTTATCTTGTACTTTGAATTATAGTCTGACACTATATTATTTATTTTATTGCTAAAATCATTCCAGAATTTAAGCAATAAGATCATTAACAACTCTTTTGAGTTGACTCCTGAGTCCATTTGACATGTTCCTAGCCCCACTGCCCACATCTTTTTTTAGCACTTTGCTAATTCCTGGTAGGACAAGATGCTGTAGCTTTATCTTGTATTTTCTCTACTCCATCACTAGAATCCATCATTTATCCAAGGAGTCCTGATCCCCTTTGTCAGAGAAAACCACAATCTCAGTACTTGGTATGCTCACTACAACTTTTCTATCACTGCTTCTAAGCCCTCTGAGCTAGAAAATATATCCATATGTATCTGTAATTAGAGTCTGCCCCCCAAATACATGGGTTTTATATCCAGGGATTCATATGGAGGGCAGACTGCATTCATTGTACTACCACAATATATTATATAAGGGACTCAAGGAGAGATAAGAAAGCCTTTTGAAGTGATAAATGTAAAGAAATAGAGGAAATAAATAGAATGGGAAAGACTAGAGATCTCTTCAAGAAAATAAGAGATACCAAGGGAACATTGCATGCAAAGATGGGCACAAGAAAGAAGAGAAAAGGATTGGACCTAACAGAAGCAGAAGATGTTAAGAAGAGGTGACAAGAATACACATAAGAACTATACAAAAAAGATCTTCACGACCCAGATTTCACAATGGTGTATTCATTCACCTAGGGCCAGACATCCTAGAGTACAAAGTCAAGTGGGCCCTAGGAAGCATCACTACAAACAAAGCTAGTGGAGATGATGGAATTCCAGTTGAGCTATTTCAAAAAGCTATTTCCTAAAAGATGATGCTGATGCTGTGAAAGTACTGCACTCACTATCCCAGCAAATTTGGAAAACTCAGGAGTGGCCACAGGACTGGAAAAGGTCAGTTTTCATTCCAATCCCAAAGAAAGGCAATGCCAAAGAGTGCTCAGACTACTGCACAATCGCACTCATCTCACACGCTAGGAAAGTAATGCTCAAAATTCTCCAAGCCAGGTTTCAACAGTATGTGTACCAAGAACTTCTAGATGCTGAAGCTGGATTTATAAAAGGCAGAGGAACCAGAGGTCAAATTGCCAATGTCTGTTGGGTCATAGAAAAAAGAATTCCAGAAAAACATCTACTTCCACTTCACTGACTACACAAAAGCCTTTGACTGTGTGGATCACAACAATCTTTGGAAAACTCTTCAAGAGATGGGAGAATACTAGACCACCTGACCTGCCTCCTGAGAAATCTGTATGTAGGTCAAGAAGCAACAGTTAGAACCACACATGGAACAATAGACTGTTTCCAAAATGGGAAAGGAGTATGTCAAGGCTGTATATTGAGACCCTGCTTATTTAACTTACATGCAGAGGACATCATGAAAAATGCCAGGCTGGATGAAGCACAAGCTGGAATCAAATTGCTGGGAGAAATATCAATAACCTCAGATAGGCATATGACACCACCCTTATGGTAGAAAGCAAAGAGGAACTAAAGAGCCTCCTGATGAAAGTGAAGGAGGACAGTGAATAAGATGGTTTAAAACTCAACATTCAAAAAACAATGATCATGGCATCCTGTCCCATCACTTCATGGTAAATAGATGGGAAAACAATAGAAACAGTGACAGACTTTATTTTCTTTTCTCCAAAATCACTGCAGATGGTGACTACAGCCATAAAATTAAAAGTCGCTTGATCCTTAGATGAAAGGCTATGACCAACCCAGACAGCATATTAAAAAGCAGAGACATTACTTTACAGACAAAGGTCCATCTAGTCAAAGCTATGGTTTTACCAGTAGTCATGTATGGATGTGAAAGTTGGATCATAAAGAAAGCTGAATGCTGAAGAATTGATGCTTTTGAACTGTGGTATTGGAGAAGACTCTTGAGAGTCCCTTGGACTCCAAAGAGGTCCAACCAGTCCATCCTAAAGGAGATCAGTCTGGAATATTCATTGGAAGGACTGGTGTTGAAGATGAAGCTCCAATACATTGGCCAGCTTATGCGAAGAACTAACCTATTAGAAAAGACCCTGATGCTGGGAAAGATTGAAGGCATGAGGAAAGGGGGAAGACAGAGGATTAGATGGTTGGATGGCATCACCGACAGACATGATGGATATGAGTTTGAGCAAGCTCTAGGAATTGGTGATGGACAAGGAAGCCTGGTGTGCTGCAGTCCATGGGGTCACATGGAGTTGGACATGATGAGCAACTGAACTGAACTGAATATCCACAAGTTTTGGTATCCATGGGGGGCTCCTGGAACCAATCCTCCATTGATACAGAGGGACAACTTCTATATCTATACATCTGAATTAAGTTAAATGTTGAGTTCATACTGATATGTTTAATGCTAATCTATGCAGGTCAGGAAGCAACAGTTAGAACTGGACATGGAACAACAGACTGGTTCCAAATAGGAAAAGGAGTACGTCAAGGCTGTATATTGTCGCCCTGCTTATTTAACTTATATGCAGAGTACATCATGAGAAACGCTGGGCTGGAAGAAGCACAAGCTGGAATCAAGATTGCTGGGAGAAATATCAATAACCTCAGGTATGCAGATGACACCACCCTTATGGCAGACAGTGAAGAAGAACTAAAGAGACTCTTGATGAAAGTGAAAGAGGAGAGTGAAAAAGTTGGATTAAAGCTCAACATTCAGAAAACGAAGATCATGGCATCCGGTCCCATCACTTCATGGCAGATAGATGCGGAAACAGTGGAAACAGTGGCTGAATTTATTTTTCTGGGCTCCAAAATCACTGCAGATGGTGACTGCAGCCAAGAAATTAAAAGATGCTTACTCCTTGGAAGGAAAGTTATGACCAACCTAGATAGCATATTAAAAAGCAGAAACATTACTTTGCCAACAAAGGTCTGTCTAGTCAAGGCTATGGTTTTTCCAGTGGTCATGTATGGAAGTGAGAGTTGGACTATAAAGAAAGCTGATCACCAAAGAATTGATGCTTTTGAACTGTGGTGTTGGAGAAGACTCTTGAGAGTCCCTTGGACTGCAAAGAGATCCAACCAGTCCATCCTAAAGAGATCAGTCCTGGGTGTTCATTGGAAGGACTGATGTTGAAGCTGAAACTCCAGTACTTTGGCCACCTGATGCACAGTGCTGAGTCACTGGAAAAGACCCTGATGCTGGGAAAGATTGAGGGCAGGAGGAGAAGTGGACGACAGAGGATGAGATGGTTGGATGGCATCATCAACTCGATGGACATGGGTTTGAGTGGACTCAGGGAGTTGGTGATGGAGAGGGAGGCCTGGCGTGCTGCAGTTCATGGGATCACAAAGAGTTGGACACAACTGAGCGACTGACTGAACTGAGCTCCATACAGCTCATTCTAGCCTGTGGCTTTCTCTTTCTAAGAGTGAGAAACTTGGCTATCAGTGTCCACCTTAGAAGTACTTATTTTCACAAGCCAGTACACATGGTCTTTCCCTTTTGAAATAAAATTTATTGTTACAAACATCTTAGAAACCAAGACATTATTTTTAGAAATATATGAGATATTTGCTAAATCAATGAAAGAATTAGAACTTTTAAAGTTAAGCAAAAATAAAATTTTAGTTATAATTTGATCCTAAAACTGTCTGCTGCTGCTGCTGCTAAGTCGCTTCAGTCGTGTCCGATTCTGTGCAACCCCATAGACAGCAGCCAACAGGCTCCCCTGTCCCTGGGATTCTCCAGGCAAGAACACTGGAGTGGGTTGCTTTTCCATCTCCAATGGATGAAAGTGAAAAGTGAAAGTGAAGTTGCTCAGTCGTGTCTGACTCTTTAGCGACCCCATGGACTGAAGCCCACCAGGCTCCTCCATCCATGGGGTTTTCTAGGCAAGAGTACTGGAGTAGGGTGCCATTGCCTTCTCCATAAAACTGTCTAAAGGATCCTCAAACATTATTCTTTTTATCAAATATAATGTTTCATTTAGTGGCTCTAATAGTTGTATAGAAAAAAAAGAGAATTTCCATTCAAACAGGTAACTTCATATCCCAAGGTATTCTATATATCCTAGCTGCAGAGAAAATAGAAAGGAAGGCACATGTGAGCAAAATTAGATATAATGAGCTTTATTCCACTTTCTGAAAATACTTCTAAGACACCTAACAGCTATAAGAGTGGACAATCAGATTTCTTCCCCTGGGTTTTTCTGCTGCACAGGTAAATTTTCTTCAGAGTCTCTAAAGACTCAAATGCTGTAGAATTCAAAGAAATCTCACCTACTAAGAAGAAATTAATATACGCATTGTTGTTGTTGCTGTTGTTGTTGTGGTTCAGTCACTAAGTCGCGTCCGACTCTTTGTGACTCCACAGATTGCAGCATGACAAGCTTTCCTGTCCTTCACTGTCTTCCAGAGTTTGCTCAAACTCATGTCCATTGAGTTGGTGGTACTATCCAACCATCTCATCCTCTGTCACCCCCTTCTTCATCCTCTATTACTTGCTGATAATTTTCCCAACATCAGGGTCTTTGCCAATAAGTCCACTCTTTACATCAGGTGGCCTAAGTATTGGAACTTCAGCATCAGTCCTTCCGATGAATACTCGGGGTGAATTTCCTTTAGGATTGACTGGTTCGGTCTCCTTGCTGTCCAAGGGACTCTCAAGAGTCTTTTCTAAAACCACAATTTGAAAGCACCAGTTCTTCGGTGCTCAGCCTACTTTACGATCCAACTCTCACATCCATACATGACTACTGGAAAAACCATAGCTTTGACTAGATTGACCTTTGTTGGCAAAATGATGTCTCTGCTTTTTAACACTCTGTCTAGTTTTGCCATCGCCTTTCTCCCAAGGAGCAACCATCTTTTAATTTCATGGCTGCAATTACTGTCTGCAGTGATTTTGGAGCCCAAGAAAATAAAATCTGTCACTGTTTCCATTTTTTCCCATCTGTTTGCCATGAATTGATGGGACTGGATACTATGATCTTAGTTTTTTGAATGTTGAGTTTTAAGCCAGCTTTTTCACTCTCTTCCTTCACCTTCATTAAGAGGCTCCTTAGTTCTTTTTCACTTTCTGCCATTAGGGTAGTGTCATCTGCATCTAAGGTTGTTGATATTTCTCCTGGCTATCTTGATTCCAGCTTATGATTCATCCAGCCTGGCATTTCACATGATGAAGGAAATGGCACTCTATTCCAGTATTCTTGTCTGGGAGATCTCATGGGCAGAGGAGCATGGTAGGCTACAGTCCATGAAGTAGCAAGAGTTGGACATGACTTAGTGAACTAAACCACCACCAGCCTCTGCATGTAAGTTAAAAAAGCAGGGAGACAATATACAGTCGTGATGTACTCCTTTCCCAATCTTGAATCAGTCCATTGTTCTATGTCCGATTCTACTCTTGCTTCTTGACCTTCCTTCAGGTTTCTCAGGAGATAGGTGAGGTGGTCTGATATTCCTGTTTCTTTAAGAATTTTCCACATTTTGTTGTGATCCACATAGGTAAAGGCTTTAGCATAGTCCATGAAGCAGATGTTTTTCTAGAATTCTTTTACTTTTTCTATGATCCACTGAATGTTGGCAATTTAATCTCTGGTTCCTCTGCCTTTTCTAAACCTACCTTGTACATCTGGAAATTCTAGGTTCATATCTTGCTGAATGAAGCCTAGCTTGAAGGACTTTGAACATTACCTTGCTAGCATGTGAAATGAGTGCAATTGTATGGTAGTTTGAACAGTCTTTGGCATTGCCATTCTATGGGATTGGAATGAAAACTGACCTTTTACAGACCTGTGACCACTGCTGAGTTTTCAAATTTGCTGACATACTGAGTGCAGCACTTTAACAATATACCTATATATATATTTATAGCTATATAACATACACCTATATAATATTATACCTCTTCATACATATATATATATATATATACACACACACACACACACACCATTATATACCTACCTATATGTATATAATATGCCTATATAACATAAGCATACCTATACGATATTTTCACTTGCATCCCTACCCCCAACACTAACAGAACATCACTAATATTGTCTCACTGCAACTGAAAAGAGGTGAGAAGAGGTGAGCACTTTTTAATGGATTTTACTAAAGGTGTGTATATGCATGTGTTTTCAGTCACTTCAGTCATCTCTGATGCTTGGCAACTCTATGGACTGCAGCCGGCCAGGGTCCTCTGTCCATGGGATTCGCCAGGCAAGAATACTTGAGTGGGTTGCCATGCCCTCCTCCAGGGAATCCTCCCACCCAAGGTATTGAAACTAAGTCTCCTGCATCTCCTGTACTGCAGGCATATTCTTTATCCACTGAGCTACCTGGGAAGGAAGCCCCTTACTAAAGGTAGTTGATTCTAATCCAACTGAACAACTAATCAAGTATTATCATAACCTGTTTTTTGTTGTTGTTAAAACAGAGAGAATATATCATTTCTTTTGAGTTATTTCACAGGAAATAAATTCTAAAATTTCACTTCATATACTTTCCTTAAACATAATCTTAAAAAAGAGGAAATTTATGAACTTAACCCCACCCATTTCAGACGCTTGTTCTAAAAATCTTTCCATCTTAACGTAACCTATGTGCCTTCTTTTAAAAAATATCCTAACAGCATTACTTTTCAAAATAATCCTGGAAACATAAAGTTACTAATTACTTACCTGTTTTCATTTCCTACAGATGGTGTGCAAAAATGTCACAGGTGCAGAAGACATTTCTTAACATCCGTAGTCCAAGAAAGAGGTTACAGAGCTGAGATGAAGAATTTACTGGAGAGGTTCATCTACTAGAAATCCACTCTCTAAAATGCCAGGGTAGGCTTCTCAAGGACAGTTGCTTCCTTGAAATCACTCTGCTACAAACTTGCCTGAGAGAGAGATGCTCGGGTAAATGCTGACTGCTGCTGCTGTGTTTTGTGAGAGGTGGACGCCAGAGAAGTCATCCAGGCTGCAGGAACTAGAGTTGAGTCAGGGGAAGATGCGTAAAGCTGGAGGAGCTGCCTAGGAACAAACCAGAACTAGAAAGTACTCCCTCCGTCAATGTCTCCCCAGCACCTTCCACTAACAATATTGGAAAAGGAAAATGCTATTCAGAGGATCCACATATATTTTTTTAGAACAGGCAACAGTGAACTTGGAGCTAAGTGAATAAAAGGATAAGTGGAGTAACTTTCTTCTGCATGTGTAATTTATATGATATACAGATGAAAGTTACACCTCATGAGGCTCTCTGGCACCCAGGATTTCTCCCTCAATTTCCAGATATTCCATCAACTTTTAAATTTTGTCCACTCTTACCCTGAGCTGGTAAGGCTATGCCTTTTTGCTCATGGAGCTGAGAAGTATGTTTGTTAAGAGATGTATTCTGAGACAAAAAAGAAAAGTGAAGCACTTGTAAATCTTACTTATCATAGTTTTTTTCAAAGGAACCCCTCCTATAGTTTCTGCCTGCTTTATTTAGTGTTTTGCTATTTCAAAGAGCTGAATTTGTTTAAAACATTTTTTAAAGTTTTATAATAATTTTTGTGGGAGGTTTCACTGGACTACCTCAAATTGCTAGCATGACTAAAGTCTGAATTTTTTTTAGGGTAGATTTTCAAGTAAAATAGATTTTCCCAGCATCTTTTTGTTCTTTGATTTGCAACAGAATCTGAAATGACCAAGTGCTCCTGCCAGGTTATGAAGTATTTATCAAGATGAGTGTTTGTGTTTTTCTAGAATGATTATTAAGGCAGTCTCTTTGGCTAATAATATTGTTAAGCAAGTAATTCAGTTCAGATCCGTTCAGTCATTCAGTCGTGTCTAACTCCTTGTGACCCCATGGCCTGCAGCACGCCAGGCCTCCCTGTCCATCACCAACTCCAAGTGTTTACTCAAACTCATGTCCATTGACTCGGTGATGCCATCCAACCATCTCATCCTCTGTCGTCCCCTTCTCTTCCTGCCTTCAATCTTTCCCAGCATCAGGGTCTTTTCAAATGAGTCAGCTCTTCACATTAGGTGGCAAAAGTATTAGAGTTTCAGCTTCAACATCAGTCCTTCCAATGAATATTCAGGACTGATTTGCTTTAGGATGGGCTGGTTGGATCTCCTTGCTGTCCAAGGGACTATCAAGAGTCTTCTCCAACACCACAGTTCAAAAGCATCAATTCTTCTCTGCTCAGCTTTCTTTACAGTCCAGCTCTCATATCCATACATGACTACTGGAAAAGCCATAGCCTTGACTAGACGGACCTTTGTTGGCAAAGTAACGTCTCTGCTTTTTAATATACTGTCTAAGTTGGTCATAACTTTCCTTCCAAGGAGTAAGCATCTTTTAATTTCATGGCTGCAGTCACCATCTGCAGTGATTTTGGAGCCCCCAAAAATAAATTCAGCGACTGTTTCCACTGTTTCCCCATCTATTTGCCATGAAATTATGGGACTGGATGCCATGATCTTTGTTTTCTGAATGTTGAACTTTAAGCCAACTATTTCATTCTCCTCTTTCACTTTCATCAAGATGCTCTTTAGTTCTTCTTCACTTTCTGCCATAAGGGTGGTGTCATCTGCATATTTGAGGCTATTGATATTTCTCCCGGCAATCTTGAATCCATCTTGTGCTTCATCCAGCCCAGCATTTCTCATGATGTACTCTGCATATAAGTTAAATAAGCAGGGTGACAATAGACAGCCTTGACGTACTCCTTTTCCTATTTGGAACCAGTCTGTTGCTCCATGTCCAATTCTAACTGTTGCTTCCTGATCTGCATATAGGTTTCTCAAGAGGCAGGTCAGGTGGTCTGGTATTCCCATGTCTTTCAGAATTTTCCACAGTTTATTGTGATCCACACAGTGAAAGGCTTTAGCATAGTCAATAAAGCAGAACTAGATGTTTTTCTGGAACTCTCCTGCTTTTTTGATGATCCAGCAGATGTTGGCAATTTGATCTCTGGTTCCTCTGCCTTTTCTAAATGCAGCTTGAACATCTGTTAGTTCACGGTTCATGTATTGCTCTAGCCTGGCTTGGAGAATTTTGAGCATTACTTTACTATCGTGTGAAATGAGTGCAATTGTGTGATGAGTGCAACTGTGTGGTAGTTTGAGCATTCTTTGGCATTGCCTTTCTTTGGGATTGGAATGAAAACTGACCAAGTAACTACCAGTCCTCTTAACAATTTGTGTTCCCCTTTCATAGAAGAGGGACTTCCCAGGTGGTTCAGTGGTAAAGAATACATTTGCCAATGAAGGAGTCACAAGAGATGCAGGTTTGATCTCTGGGTCAAGAAGATCCTCTGGATTTGGAAATGACACCTCACTCCAGTATCCCTGCCTGGAAAATTTCATGGACATAGGAGCCTAGCGGGCTACCGCTTCATGGAGTTGCAAAGAGTTGAACATGACTGAGCACACATAGATGTCATGTCATATCTTCATAGAGAAGATTAGTTTCTGGAAAGAGGCTGCCCCTTCAGCAACTACATTTTTAAGCCTTTATTTCTCCTGGGACTATATTCTTCCCCAAAATATATGAGGGACCGAAGTGTGCGACATCTAGGCTAAAAACAAAAGAAACATGTGGATGTTATGAACTCTCTTCTCTAACAAGAATTATCCATGACCATATATAAATGGCAGCACAATAAAATGGAAAAAGCCTGGATTTTTTTATTGCTTCATGCATGGCTGCCCACTGAATACATTTTTGGGGATATAACATGAGAAAGAAATAAACTTCTAGAAGGATAAACTACTAAATTCTAGGATTTATTTGACTAGTAGCTGGTAACATCTTAAGTACACCAAATCAAAAGTAATATTAAAGCTCCTGGAGGATGTAGATATACTAGTAAGGTTATATTTGTGATTTTGACCGGAAAAAAAAAAAGGAAGTTTTTAGAGCTGACTGTGACTTTATCCAGTTTCTTAACTAGGCACATTAAACCTAGTACCTACATTTAAAACCCTGCAAATGCATGGAACTATTTTAAATACATACAACACATACAATACAATCTCAGCCACAAACTATTCTGTGACTTAAACTTTGGACCAGAAAGGAAGGGGGTAAAATTAAGAATAGATATTTCCAGAGAAATTACTCTATCTTTACTTTACAGGCATCATTTGACATGTATAATTCCCAGAATCTGCAATTATGAAGACATTTTGACCTGCTTAATGATGTCTATATCCCCAAAATTTCCTTAATTAGTAGGAACACACAAAAAAGTTTTAGGAGACTGAATACATGGTGACAGGGTTTGCTTCCTGGATACTAGAATGCTATTTATCTATCCAGAGTAAGGCAAGATCGCAGTTTGCTAACACAGTCACTATAATTTAGGAATAAGGTGCAGTCTCCTGTGGTTTCCCAGCTGGCTCAGCAGTAAAGAATCCGCCTGCAAGGCAGGAGGTGCAGATTTGATCCCTGGGTCATTGGAGGACCCAGTAGACTAGGAAATGGCAACTCACTCCAGTATTCTTGCTTAGGAAATCTCATGGACCAAGGAGCTTGGCGGGCTATAGTCCATGGAATTGCAAGAGAGTTGAAAACAACTTGAAAACAACTTGGTGACTAAATGACAACAGTCTCCAGTAAGAAGAAACCTAGCAAAGGCTAGGCAGATAGAGCCCTGAGCAATTTGATAGGATTTGGAGAGAAAATGAAGCAACCCACTCTAGTGTTCTTGCCTGGAGAATCCTAGGGACGGGGGAGTCTGGTGGGCTCCCGTCTATGGGGTTGCACAGAGTCAAACATGACTGAAGCGACTTAGCAGCAGCAGAGAAGAAATCATGTTATCACAGAGAAAAGAGTAACCATTAGCAATAGGAACACTGTGGCTGTAACAAATATGATGTAAGTAGAGTATTAGGCTGGAGTACAGAGCCATGTAGAGCATTTCTTCTCCTTCTAGCATTAGAGTTATAACCCTAGCTTACTTGTCCTTAACAAAATGTAAATAATTAATTTTAAAAATGTGATACTAAAAACAGAAATATATCAATCCTAACAGAGCATTCTTTCTTAGCTTCTCTACTCTCCCTAGCCATTCTTCCTCTGCTTTTGCCTAACCAATGACTGCTGCACCTCAAACATTAAGTGATTAGAACACTTACCAAAAAATGTGTTGCAAGTAGCATCAACAGATGGAACTTTGAGATCTACTATGGCCAAAACCTCTGGTAATGTTAGCACTGTAGAAAAATTCTCATTAATTATCAAAGCAGCACTATAAAAAAAAGAAAATAGTTACAATTTCCTCTTTTTTTCTTCTTCCTTATTGTAGAACATAGAATTGTTAACTGGGCAAAGAAAGCACAAGAGGGCAAGGCTACATTGTATATCCCATTGCAAACCACTTCTATTTTTAACTGGAAACACAGGTTACAAAGATTTGCTGATTTCTTCAGAACAACTAGCAAAGTGTATGGTCTGCAGACATGGTGCTGGGGAATTTCAAGTTTATGGGCCTGAATTTGCTTCCAGCCGCTATAGCAAGTGAGTCCAAATACAACATATACTAACACATGGTACATTCATCTAATATTCCAAATTTCATTTGCTAGAAAAGATGAGTTTCTGATTTATTAATGGATGTGGAACTGAGAAAAGTAGAATCTTCAGGATGAAGGATGCTAATCTCCAATGCTAAACTCCAAAACTGTGTTAGGAATGGAGCCAGTGAGGACCAATGGGATGTGAAAAAAAGGTCTTCTGAAAAACTGTGACAATTACTCCCTTTATCGTCTAGAAATAATCCTTAAATTACCTTTTGTCCATTTTCTTTCATTGTAACGAATTAATCTGATGCTTGGGGCTGACTCCCTGATCTTGATAACAATCTCACTTTGAAACCAACATGTCGAAAGAGAAAGAACCAAAATAGTTACTGAGGAAAAGAGTGAGAGACACTGAATTTCAGTTCAGTTCAGTTTAGTTCAGTCGCTCAATCATGTCTGACTTTTTGTGACCCCATGGATTACAGCACACCAGGCCTCCCTGTCCATCACCAACTCCTGGAGTTTACTCAAACTCATGTCCATCAAGTCGGTGACACCATCCAACCATCTCATCCTCTGTCATCCCCTTCTCCTCCCACCTTCAATCTTTCTTAGCATCAAGGTCTTTTTAAATGAGTCAGCTCTTTGCATCAGGTAGCCAAAATACTGGAGTTTCAGCTTCAACATCAGTCCTTCCAATGAATATTCAGGACTGATTTCCTTTAGGATGGACTAGTTGGACCTCCTCACAGTCCAAGGGACTCTCAAGAGTCTTCTTAAACACCACAGTTCAAAAGCATCAATTCTTCAGTGCTCAGCTTTGTTTATAGTCCAACTCTCAACATCCATACATGACTACTGGAAAAACCATAGCCTTGACAAGACTGACTTTTGTTGGCAAACACTGAATTTACTGTTAGTTATTTTAGACAACAATTACGTTTATGAAAACAATCTTATATTAGTTGTTCCGGAAGGTACCTAAATGTTAAAGTGGAAGTAATTTTTTTTTTAATACGACAGGTTTTTTCATAAAAGTATTTCTATTTTTGTTCTCTCAAGTATTTGGGAGATCAGAGACCAAATCTTTTAAATTATTCTAGAGCTTGTCTTTGTTTTGTGGCTTTCCCTCTTATCACAGATAGATATCAAGACTAAGTGTATTCTTGATGTCAGAATGTGAAAAATTAATTTCTGCTGAAAATTGAACTTTGGACTTTTAAATCTCAAACTTAAAAGCAGAAATTTTATCACTTCAGCAAAAGAAAATTTCTAATAGCTTTTTAACCACTATATGTTGATGTTTCCTAAACAGGTCCACTGTCATAAAACAGGTAATATGATTCAGTTTTCTCTTCCAGGTATTATCATAGGCTTCATCTATATGTCACTTGAATTTGCAAACTGAAAGGGTGCTAAATATTATCTACACTGAATAGTGGAGTTCCTGTTTATGAGAAGATGAACTACTATTGAAAAACCAATATATCATAGTCTATTTTGGTATTAATTTGACTTAATCTATCTAACTGTCATGAGGCTATTGATATATTGTACGTGCGGAGATAGTTCTTTATTGGCTTCATCATACATCAAATCTGTGTACCACAGAAATCTATTTGTGGATTTAAAAATAAAATATCTGTCTACTGAAATATTAAAATGCAAAATACTCTTCCAGACACAGAGGAATAAAGAAGTTGATATATAGGAACATGTATGCAGAAATTAGAATAAGACAAAGTCCTGGCCAACAAAAAATGATAATAGGTTGATGTAGATGGTGAGGAAAATGATACTTAAAAATAAAGGACAAAACTGTGTCTGCTTTTTACTATTTTTGTTTGTGTCTAGCTGAATTTTTAAATTTATCTTTGTATGGTTTAGTACAGAGACAGCTAGAGTCAAGAGTTTGAATAGGAAAATGGTATATATTATGTCCATTTTAATTAACATCACACTGAAATGTGTAACAGTGTAGTATCCTCCTAGTTTTGACATATAACTACTAAGCTTCAGAAATAACTGTAGAAAAACACAGAAAATAGGAGAATCTTTTTTAGTTGGTGTATTTTTTTTTTTTTTTTGCTTTAAAGAGATTTAACTATAATTACAAAAAAGGGGCTTCATTAACTTTTCTCTGATTATATAAACTTCAACTCTATTTTACATATATATAATGAATATAATACATATATGTATAACTGAATCACTTTGCTATACACTTGAAACTAACACAACATTGTAAATTAACTATACTTCAATAAATAAGTAACATATTTAAAGCCTCTCTACGTCAGGAATTATTCTAAGGACCAGGGATACAGCAGTAAACAAAACACCATCCCTACTATCATACAACATATACTCTAGCTGTGGGGAGACATACAATAAAAAATAAATATAAATAAAGCAATACAGGGAGTAAATACCACAACACAGAAAACAGAAAGAACCAAACAGGGTTAAATAAATGGAGAAAGGTATGATTCGAACTGTGTAGTTAGATATGGCCTCAGGTGAGGCAGTGTTTGAAAAAAACATGTGTAGTCATAGAGCAAGAAATATCTGGGTAAAAAGCATTCCAAGGAAGAAGCATAGCAAATGCAAAGACCTTGATGTGGCATCGTTAATGTTATATCCAACAAACTGAAACAGAAACTGAACAACTGAAACAGAGCAACTAAGAGAAGGAAAGTGGTAGGAGACATAGTCAGAAAATTTGAAAGCCAGAACATGTACAGCCTTTTAATGGCTATTGTAAAGCCACTGGATTTTACTGTATGTGAAAAGGAAGGCCACTGAAGTAGTTTAAAGAGAGTAACATGATCTCAATGACATTTTGAAAGGATTTCTCTAGATGCTGTCATGGAGAAAACTATAAATTGTAATGAATGGAAACAGAAAGACTAGCTGGGAGACTAACGAAATAGTACAAGTAGGAGGTGATTGTGAGAAACAGCAAAGAGTAGGGAGTTGTCTGACTCTGGAAATTTACATATAAGAACACATTTCTCCCAAAATGTATGAACATTGAAAAAGAAGATTTTTTTCTGGTTTTGACTATACACAGAAGTTCCAAATGCTTTAAAAAGTAAAAATCCAAATCCCCTCTCCCTACCAATTTTTATATTCTTAAAGGATCACAATATTTATTTTGTGGCTACTTTGAAAAAAGAAAGGGTTTTTAGGGCAGTGAAATGACTGTAATGGTGAATGTGAGTGATAGTCGCTTAGTTGTGTCCGACTCTTTGCCACCCCATGGACTATAGCCTACCAGGCTCCTCTGTCCATGGAATTCTCTAGGCAAGAATACTGGAGTGGGTTGCCATATACATGTCATAAATTGGTCTAAACCCACAGAATGTACAACAACAAGAAAACACTCGAATGTAGACTATGAACTCTGAGTGATAACGATGTGTCAGTGTAGGTTCATCAACTGCAATAATTGTACCACTCTTGTGGGCAGTGTTGAAAATATGAGAGGACATCTATGTATTGAGGAATGTGGCAAGTGAGAAATCTCTACTTTTCACTCAATTTTCTCAGTAGAGAAAGTATAGGGTTTTGGTTTTTTTTTTTCAACAAATGGTACTATTTCCAGTGAATTTAAGGTTCTTACCTTGTCATGGAAAGAATTTGAAGATGAAACAGAGAGGTTAAGAAACTAAAATGAAAATTTATTTCCACAAGAATATGCTCTCAGAAGCTTCCCTGGAGGCTCAGCTGCAGAGTCCACTTGCAATGCAGGAGACATGGGTTCAATCCCTGGGTTAGGAAGATCCTCTGGAGAAGGAAATGGCAACCCACTCAAGTATTCTTGCCTGGAAAATCCCATGGACAGAGGAGTCTGGCAGGCTACAGTTCATGGAATCACAAAAGAGTCAGACATGACTTAGCGACAAAAAAAACTAACAAAAACAATGTTCTCGGAGGGAAAGACAGGCAGACAGGTCAGTAGCTGCTGCCCTGGGTTTCCTTGGCAAGCTGGTTATGTTGTTGTTGTTCAGTCTTGTCTGAAACTCTTCAAGACCTCTTGGACTGTAGCACACCAGGCTCCTCTGTCCCCCACTATCTCCTGGTTATGAAGGGCATACAAATGAAAGGGCAGAATATTCACTGGGGAAGGAGGAGTTTGGGGGTTACATTCCTTGATCTTCATCCCAGCCCCATCTTCCCAAGGGAAGGAGGGATTTTTGTCCTTGTTTAGCTTAGATCAGAGGACATGGCAAAGGTGCATGATGGGTAATTCTTATCTTCAAGGCTAACGTTCTTGTAATGAGAGCATTATGAGCAACAGGTCACATTCCGATGCAGGAGGTTCCCACCTTTTCCCACCTTTCTTTGTCTGCCTCCAGGACACTTATCACCCGAACTGTGTAGTTTCCTATAAATCTAGAGATTCTTGCTTTTCTTTGCCCATGGATCCCCAATATTTACAAGATGTGTGATTTCTTGCCACCTGGCCCTTGCCTGCCTTTCTCTGCTCATATCTAGCTACCTGCCTGCTGTAACCATATGGGAACAATAGAATATCCATATGCAAAAGATCAAACTTTGATCTATACTTTGCATCATACATAAAAGCTAAGTCAAATGGATAATAAGACATAAATACATAAAACAAAATTTCTAGAAAAACATCCTTAATCATCAGGGTAATGTTTTTGTTGTTTGTTGTTGTTGTTGTTTAGTCACTGAGTGGTGCCCAACTTTTTTGTGACCCCCATGAACTGTAGCCCGCTAGGCTCCTCCGTCGATGGGATTTCCCAGGCAAGAATACTGGAGTGGGTTACCATTTCCTTCCCCAGGGGATCTTCCTCACCCAGGAATCGAACCTGCATTTCCAGCATTGGCATGGGGATTATTTGGGTTATTTACCACTGAGCCATCCAGGAAGACCCCACGGTAACTTACTCTAAACTAAAATGTGAAGTGTGACAGAACAAATAATTTCACAATTTGTATGGAATTACAAAAAACCTCGAATAGTCAAAGCAATCTTGAGAAAGAAGAATGGAACTGGAGGAATCAACCTGCCTGACTTCAGGCTATACTACAAAGCTACAGTCATCAAGACAGTATGGTACTGGCACAAAGACAGAAATATAGATCAATGGAACAAAACAGAAAGCCCAGAGATAAATCCATGCACTTATGGACACCTTATCTTTGACAAAGGAAGCAAGAATATACAATGGAGAAAAGACAATCTCTTTAACAAGTGGTGCTGGGAAAACAGATCAACCACTTGTAAAAGAATGAAACTAGAACACTTTCTAACACCATACACAAAAATAAACTCAAAATGGATTAAAGATCTAAACGTAAGACCAGAAACTATAAAACTCCTAGAGGAAAATGTAGGCAAAACACTCTCTGACATAAATCACAGCAGGATCCTCTATGACCCACCTCCCAGAGTAACGGAAATAAAAGCAAAAATAAACAAATGGGACCTAATTAAACTTAAAAGCTTTTGCACAAAGAAGGAAACTATAAGCAAGGTGAAAAGACAGCCTTCAGAATGGGAGAAAATAATAGCAAATGAAGCAACTGACAAAGAATTAATCTCGAAAATATACAAGAAACTCCTATAGCTCAATTCCAGAAAAATAAGTGATCCAATCAAAAATGGGCCAAAGAACTAAATAGACATTTCTCCAAAGAAGACATACAGATGGCTAACAAACATATGAAAAGATGCTCAACATCACTCATTATCAGAGAAATGCAAATCAAAACCACAATAAGGTACCACCTCATGCCAGTCAGAATGGCTGCTATCCAAAAGTCTATGAACAATAAATACTGGAAAGGGTGTGGAGAAAAAGGAACCCTCTTACACTGTTGGTGGGAATGCAAACTAGTACAGCCACTACGGAGAACAGTATGGAGATTCCTTAAAAAACTGGAAAGAGAACTGCCATACGACCCAGCAATCCCACTACTGGGCATACACACCAAGGAAACCAGAATGGAAAGAGACATGTGTATCCCAATGTTCATCACAGCACTATTTACAATAGCCAGGACATGGAAGCAACCTAGATGTCCATCGGCAGACGAATGGATAAGAAAGCTGTGGTACATATACACAATGGAATATTTCTCAGCCATTAAAAATAATGCATTTGAATCAGTTCTAATGAGGTGGATGAAACTGGAGCCTATTATACAGAGTGAAGTAAGTCAGAAAGAAAAACACCAATACAGTAAGTATATTAACCATATATATGGAATTTAGAAAGATGGTAACGATGACCCTATATGCAAGACAGCAAAAGAGATGTAAAGAACAGACTGCTAGACTCTGTGGGAGAAGGCGAGGGTGGGATGATTTGAGAGAATAGCATTGAAACATGTATATTATCATATGTAAAATAGATCACCAGTCCAGGTTCGATGCATAAGGCAGGGTGCTCAGGGCTGGTGCACTGGGATGACCCTGAGGGATGGGATGGGGAGGGAGGTGGGAGAGAGGGTCAGGATGGGGAACATATGTACACCCATGGCTGATTCATGTGAATGTTTGGCAAAAGGCACCACAATATTGTAAAGTAATTAGCCTCCAATTAAAAAAAAAAAGAAAAGAAAAGAAAAAAGCAGTGAATTAGAACTCCTGTCCCCTAACAGATCAACTACTGGAATCAACTTCATTAGAACTTTGGAAGACAATCAAAGGTTTACAGCAGCCAAACAAATGTTAAATTAAGAAAAAACAGCTTTAAATGGTAGGAAAACTTTGCGGTGCTTTTATTTGCCCTTCCCCGGCAATCTCCCTGGCTGGGCAGCAGTCTGGACGATGGAAATCTTACATTTCCAGTGTGAGAGCTTAATCCCTGCTGTGGTGGGAGCAAGCCGTCCTGACTCTTACATTACTGCTTATATCTGTTTTAACCTGCTGGGGGCCACATGAAGGACTGACACAAGGCACTAGCCTGTCTCATCTGAAGAACTAACTCAAGCCTGGAAAGTAGGGAAATTGCTCAAAACCACTCAAAAATGGACACACTCTGCGGCAAAATATTACAGCTGAGACACACAATAGATCACTTGATGCCTAGGAGGAAAAATGGAGTTCTTTGGGAAAGCAAGGTATTCGAAAGCACACTAATATGAAGAAATTCATAAAGCCACGTGCATGTCCAGTGCAAGATGCATGCTCCAAAACATCTGAGATAACCCTAAGCTTTTTCCTTGGGCTTTTTCATAGGCTCAGTGTAAACTTTTACATAAGCTCAGTGTAGCCTAGGTATTAAAGGAACACTGTAGCATAGAACTAATCTGCAAAGACTGGGAGAAGAGGGAGATTTTGTTTGTTGTTTTAGTTCCTGGCATTCAAGGAATCTGTCAAAACAGTAGCTAAACATAAGCTACGAACACACTTCAGTGACCAAAACGTGCAAGGAATACAATCTCTGAAAATAGTAAAAATCATTAAATAAATGGATTATTACAGCTTTCAATAATCACAATAGAAGCAAATCTTAGAAAAAGTGGAGAATCTGATTTCCAGTGCTGCTATGTTATGGTATTTAAATATCTAGATTTTTTTTAAATCACAACATACAAATAAACAAGAAAGTATGGCCCACTTAAAGGAACAAAATGAAGCGAGAGAAACACTGGATTAATAGTCACAGACTTTTAAACAACTATCTTAAATATGCTCTCACCAGCAGTGTTTTCAACAGCAATATTTCTACCAACTCTTGTCAGCAAAAGAATGTCACTCACAATCCAGCTCAACAAGGGTTCAGTCACTAGCCACTATAGTCACTGACCCTCAACATATCCTGAAAAGAGTTCAGGGAGGAGACCAGGAATGAGGCATTTGGTGCTCTGGGGAAAAAAATATCAGAAGAGACCTTCAGATAGTTAGTTTCAGAAAAATACTTTATGGACCCAATTTCTTGCATACTTAATTTCCTTCTCATATCTAATAATTTCTCATACCCAATTTCTTTCACACACATAGAAAAGCACTAAAATCATTAATGGAGACATTTGCTCCTCATGACTAGCAATAACCTTCCAATGAGATGGATGCTTGATTGCACATACTGCATTCACCGAAATCATATATATACTGATCTCCCTCCTCTCACCTCTGTAGGCAGTTCCTCAAAGCTATTGGAGAGTCTGTCTCCAAGGCTATAGTCTTCATTAAGGCCCAAATAAAACTGAACTCACAACTCTTAGGTGGTGCATTTCTTTTTTTAATCAACAGTCTGCTTAGGATGGTTGAGGTAGTCTCAAGGCAATACAGTATTTTCCAGCATGTTCTCAGTTCATCCTAAGTCCCCATGGACAGTGTTTAACATGCATAATTCTACTATCATAGTTCAAGGCAATATAGGCTTTTTTTATACCATATTCATTAAAATTATTCAAGCCTTTGCCCAATGCCCAATTTCAAAGCCAACTTCATTTAAGTAGTTGTTAGAGTAACAGCTGACTTCCAAGCGCTAAAATCTGTATCAGATTTTTCTTACTGTTACAAATAACCAAAAATGCAATGATTTTAAAAAATACAAATGTCTCTCTAACAGTTCTGGAGGTCAAAAGTCTAAAATCAAGATGGTGGTAGGGCTGCATTTCTTCTGGAGACTTAAATATTTATTTATTTTTCCCCTCTTTTCTAGTTCCTTGAGCCCACCTTGGCTCCTATTCCCTCCTTCCATCTTCTAAAGGCATCCTTTAAACCTCTGCTGCTGCTGCTGCTGCTAAGTCCCTTCAGATCAGATCAGATCAGTCGCTCAGTCATGTACGACTCTTTGCAACCCCATGAATCGCAGCACGCCAGGCCTCCTGTCCATCACCAACTCCCAGAGTTCACTCAGACTCACGTCCATCAAGTAAGGGATGCCATCCAGCCATCTCATCCTCTGTCGTCCCCTTCTCCTCTTGCCCCCAATCCCTCCCAGCATCAGAGTCTCTTCCAATGAGTCAACTCTTCGCATGAGGTGGCCCAAGTACTGCAGTTTCAGCTTTAGCATCATTCCTTCCAAAGAAATCCCAGGGCTGATCTCCTTCACAATGGACTGGTTGGATCTCCTTGCAGTCCAAGGGACTCTCAAGAGTCTTCTCCAACACCACAGTTCAAAAGCATCAATTCTTCAGCGCTCAGCCTTCTTCACAGTCCAACTCTCACATCCATACGTGACCACAGGAAAAACCATAGCCTTAACTAGATGAACCTTTGTTGGCAAAGTAATGTCTCTGCTTTTGAATATGCTATCTAGGTTGGTCATAACTTTTCTTCCAAGGAGTAAGCGTCTTTTAATTTCATGGCTGCAGTCACCATCTGCAGTGATTTTGGAGCCCATAAAAATAAAGTCTGACACTGTTTCCACTGTTTCCCCATCTATTTCCCATGAAGTGATGGGACTGGATGCCATGATCTTTGTTTTCTGAATGTTGAGCTTTAAGCCAACTTTTTCACTCTCCACTTTCACCTTCGACAAGAGGCTTTTGAGTTCCTCTTCACTTTCTGCCATAAGGGTGGTGTCATCTGCATATCTGAGGTTATTGATATTTATCCCGGCAATCTTGATTCCAGCTTGTGCTTCTTCCAGCCCAGCATTTCTCATGATGTACTCTGCATATAAGTTAAATAAACAGGGTGACAATATACAGCCTTGACGAACTCCTTTTCCTATTTGGAACCAGTCTGTTGTTCCATGTCCAGTTCTAACTGTTGCTTCCTGACCTGCATACAAATTTCTCAAGAGGCAGATCAGGTGGTCTGGTATTCCCATCTCTTTCAGAATTTTCCACAGTTTATTGTGATCCACACAGTCAAAGGCTTTGGCATAGTCAATAAAGCAGAAATAGATGTTTTTCTGGAATTCTCTTGCTTTTTTTTTTTTTTCTTGGAATTCTAAGTCGCTTCAGTTGTGTCCAACTCTGTGCAACCCCATAGACGGCAGCCCACCAGGCTCCCCTGACCCTGGGATTCTCCAGGCAAGAACACTGGAATGGGTTGCCATTTCCTTCTCCAATGCATGAAAGTGCAAAGTGAAAGTGAAGTCGCTCAGTCGGGTCTGAGTCTTAGCGACTCCAAGGACTGCAGCCTACCAGGCTCCTCCATCCATGGGATTCTCCAGGCAAGAGTACTGGAGTGGGGTGCCGCTAGTTTGGTTGACGTTATCTCCTTTTTCTGACTTTGACCTGTCTGCTTCCTTTTAAAAGATTCTTTGTAATTACATTGGTCCTTCCTACATAATTCAGGATAATTTCCCTATCTCAATATCATTAACTCATATTTGTAAATTCCTTTTGCCCTGTAAAGTAGTATCTACATAAGATCCAGGGATTAGGACACAGGGGTCTTTTGAACACCATTATTCAGCCTACCACATTTAGCCATCAGGGAAATGCATACCCAAATCACAAGGAGATACCACTTTATACCCATAAGGGTGCTATCATCAAAAATACAGATAATAATATTGACAAAAATATGGTTAAATTATAACCCTTATTCACTGTTAGTAGAAATGTAAAAAGGCACAGGCCTTTTAGACTACAGTCTGGCACTTCCTCAAAAGGTTAAACATAAAGTCTCCGTATGACCCAGCATTGTACTCCTGGAGACATGAAAAACTATGTCTACAAAAAAACTTGTAAACAAGTGTTCACATCAGCATTATTTATAACAAACAAAAGTTAGAAACAACACAAATGTGCATCAACTGATCAAAGAAGAAACAAGATATAAAGACCCATACAGTTTGTTCAGTTCAGTCACTCAGTCGTGTCCAACTCTTTGCGATCCCATGAATGGCAGCACGCCAGGCCTCCCTGTCCATCACCAACTCCCAGAGTTCACTCAGACTCACGTCCATCGAGTCAGTGATGCCATCCAGCCATCTCATCCTCAGTCATCCCCTTTTCCTCCTGCCTCCAATCCCTCCCAGCATCAGAGTCTCTTCCAATGAGTCAATTCTTTGCATGAAGTGGCCAAAGTACTGGAGTTTCAGCTTTAGCATCAGTCCTTCCTAAGAACACCCAGGGCTGATCTCCTTTAGAATGGACTGGATGGATCTCCTTGCAGTCCAAGGGACTCTCAAGAGCCTTCTCCTACACCACAGTTCAAAAGCATCAATTCTTCGGTGCTCAGCTTTCTTTAGAGTCAAACTTTCACATCCATACATGACCACTGAAAAAACCATAGCCTTGACTAGACAGAACTTTGTTGGCAAAGTAATGTCGCTGCTTTCCAATGTGCTATCTAGGTTGGTCATAACTTTTCTTCCAAGGAGTAAGCGTCTTCTAATTTCATGGCTGCAGTCACCATCTGCAGTGATTTTGGAGTCCAAAAAATAAAGTTTGACACTGTTTCCACTGTTTCCCCATCTATTTCCCATACAATAGACTATTATTCAGCAATAAAAGTAGTGAAGTACTGATATATGCTATAACATGAATGAATCTTGATATCATTAGCCAAGTAAAGGAAGCCAGTCACAAAAGACCACATATTGTATGATTCCATGTGTATGACTCTCCAGTACAAACAAATTTATAAAGACAGAAAGTGAATTTGGGTTTATCTAGTAATGGGTTAGGGTAGAATAGGGAATTACTTTCATTGAGTCTAGGATTTCTTTGGGAGAGCATTAAAATGTTTAAATTCGGGTTGTGGTGGTTGTTGCATAACTCTGTCAATATACTAAAAAACACTGAATTGTTAACTTTAAAATGGGTGATTGCTTGGTATATGAACTTTATCTCAACAAAGTTTTTACAAAAAAAAAAAACTAAATTAAAAAAAAAAACACTTCATTAAAATGCTCACTGAAAGTACTTCGGGATTTTCCCACTCCATAGAGGAACATAAACAATGTGGTCTAATTAAACGGTGTGCAAACATAAGTGCATCACTTGGAAGATTCAGAAAAACACAGAGCCTTGAGCTTTTCCATTTCACTGATGATAATTAGACTGCTTTAAAAAAATCAATCATTTAAATAACCTTCATTTCCTCCAAAATCAGCACAAATTGTCATTCACTAACAGCTAGGTAAATTATTATTAGTTTAATATTTTACTGCTGCTATTGATATTCTGCTAGATGCACAATAGAATAATATATGTTTAGTATAAATATTTGTTTAATGTCTAAGCAAATGATAACTCATCATTAAAGGGCATGCCAATTAATGTTTTGTTATCTCTTTTCAAGGCTTTCTAGGTGGCTCAGATAGTAAAGAATCTGACCTCCAATGCAGGAGACTCAGGTTCGATTCTTGGGTCGGCAAAATCCCCTAGAAAAGGAAATACAACCCACTCCAGTATTCTTGCCTGGGCAATTCCATGGTCAGAAGAGCCTAGCAGGCTACGGTCCATGGGGTTACAAAAGAGTTGAACACAACTTAGTGACTAAACAACAGTAACAACATCCCTTTTCAATATTTCCTATTAATATTTCCAGTTGAACTTTTAGATTTAACTGAGATCTTAAAGTGCATATCCCAAATAAATAAATCAGTTTGTAGAAATACTAGTACAGATGTGGAAAAATCTGGATTTTTACATTTTATTTTACATAAAAGGTATCTTTATTTTCCATATCTCTTATTTTGTATCTTTCAGGAAGCTACTTATTAGCAATAAAATGAAACTGAACTATTAGCTATTTATGTCTCTTCCTCCTCATGCTTATGTATTGCTTCCATTCTTTCAACTCTATGTTCCAAAAGAAATATCTAGTCTTTATGTCCAATTAAAATCTGCTATTACCTTTACCTTATATCCATTAACTCATTTAAAATACATCAGCTTTCTTATAGTGTTATCAGGCACTTTTTTTTTCCCCATACAATATGAGGAAAGCATGACCCCTTCAGGAAAAGAAGTGAACAAGGAGTTAAGTAGACCATGTCTAGATAGTGATTCGCTGTAGAAGCAACTGCAGTCAGGGAAACAGAGGTTAGAAGTTTAACAAAACAGGAATTCTTGAGCTGTGTCATGAAGAATGACAGGGTGTGCCAGGGTGCCAGAGAGGAATGGCAGGGTATGTATCTCAAGCATAAAAAACACCACAGACAAAGACAGGGAAATATTAAAATTTATAGAAAAGCTTCTTAATTTTATTTTTTAATAGAATTGCATTTTTACTTCTGCTTCTAAGAAGACAGAGTAGAAGCACTTTGCCTATTGCTCCCTCTCTGTACAACAAAAATCCTTACATTATGTACAAAATAAACACAGGAAAACTATGAAATGTGGGGAGAAGGCAGAGACCTTGGTTAGAGACCCTGTTTGGGAAGATCCTCCAGAGAAGGAAATGGAAACCCACTCCAATATTCTTGCCTGGAGAATACATATAGTCCATGGGGTCGCAAAGAAACAGACATGACTCAGCAATTAAACAACAACAATATGAACAACTCTACACACATAAATTTGACAACTTACAAGAATTCCTCAAATAACACAAACTAGCGTAAGTTATCAAACATGAAATTGATCATTCAACAGCCCAATACTTTTTACAAATTCATTTTATAATTTTGAAATACCCCAAAAAAGAAATATCCAGGCTCAGATGAATTCAATGGAGAATTCTAAAAAATTTTTAAAGAAGAATTAACCCCGGTAATACAAAGCCTCTTCTAGAATATAAAAGAAAAGGGAACACATCTCAATTTTGTCATACCAGTATCATTGTTGTTGTTCAGTTGCTAATTCACATCCAATTCTTTTATCTAGTGCAATATGCAAGAAATGTTTTTTCCCCCTTTAAAAAGGCATATAGATCGGAAATAAAAGCATCCCTATTTGCAGGTGTCATGATTGTTTACATAGAAAATCTCAAGGAATGTACCTCCCCCCGCCAAAAAAAAAATCCTAGAACTAAAAAATGAGTTAAGGCACATGGCAGAATACAAGATAGCCATAAAAATAATTGTGTTTCTATACACCAACAAGATTACTTCTCAGACTTCCCAGGAAGTGAGGACAAGGAGACTGAGCTATGATGTCTCCTTATGACTGCCCTTCCTTTAGGGAAGGACCTGCCCACGGGATGCTGTTTCCTGACACAAAAACACAAAGGAAAGCAAACAAGTGAAGTGAGAGGAGGAAAAGGAGAGAGAGATGAAAAAAAAAGCTTGCAGAGACATATCACTTGGCAACCAACCTTAAGAGAAGACTGATCCTCTGAGTAATCACAGAGACAGAGAGACAAAAGGTAGGGGTGGGGTGTGGGTAGATGGGAATAGATTTGTATTAAGGAAGCTTGCTCTGTACTTTCAAATGCAAACTGAAAGAGAAAAATAGTATTATTTATTTCACAATCACTCCCTGACTTGAATCAACCCAAGATACAAAACAGTTTTCTTCCCTACTGATTATATCAATTTTAAAATTGCATTTATTGCTATTTTTTTAATCTAGAAAATATGTACTGAATGTCTGTTATGTGCCGAAAAGTATTCTTGATAGAGCATTGAACAAAACAGAAATTCTCCACACTCATGCAGCTTAAATTCTAGCTGGAAAGATATAGAAATAAACAAACCAATAGCTAAACAAATAAGCAAACAGAATGTCATGTGGCATAAATGCTAAAAAAGAGAAATAAAGGAGCAATGTACTTGGGAAATTAGTATTTTCATTAGGGTAGTCAGGGAAAATGACTTATCCTCAAATTAATTCATGCTAATGGTAGGAAATTTTTAACAAAGATGAACAGAATGAAAAGCTGAAACTTCCTATTTTATGACCTAAGATCCCATCCCTTCATGGCAAATAGATGGGGAAACAATGATAGACTTTATTTTCATGAGCTCCAAACTCGCTGTGAACGGTGACTGCAGCCATGAAATTAAGCACTGCTTGCTTCTTGGAAGAAAGGCTATGACAATCCTAGACTGTGTATTAAAAAGCAGAGACAATACTTTGCTGACAAAGGTCTGTATAGTCAAAGTTATGGCTTTTCCAGCAGTCATGTATGGATGTAAGAGATGGACCATAAGGAAGGCTGAGCACCAAAGAATCGATGCTTTCAAACTGTGGTGCTGGAGAAGACTCTTGAGAGTCCCCTGGACTGCAAGGAGATCCAACCAGTCCATCATAAAGGAAATCAGTCCTAAATATTCATTGTAAGGACTAATACTGAAGCTGAAGCTCCAATACTCTGGCCACCTGATGCAAAGAGCCAACTCATTGGAAAAGACTCTGATGCTGGGAAAGACTGAAGTCAGGAGGAGAAGGGGGCGACTGAGGATGAAATGGTTGGATGGGATCACCGACTCAATAGACATGGGTTTGATCAAGCTCCAGGAGATAACGAAGGACAGGGAAGCCTGGCCTGCTGCAGTCCATGGGGTCACAAAAGTCGGACACAGCTGAGCGACTGAACAACAGCAAAGGATAGAAAACCTGCGCTAATATTTTTCATATATAATTTTTTTAATGTGGTACATTGTTTTAGTGTTTGAAACATTTGTTCTGTCCATCCTTCAATAAGATGAGTCCACTTTTCCACTCACTGTCTTGTTACTTACAGTGCAATCCCCCACTGGCAGAGGAGCCTGGAGGGCTACAGTCCATGGGGTCACAAAGAACTGGACACTACTGAGCAAATAAGCATGGCACAGTACAGGGTCACAGATCACTTCCTTCCCTCACTGTCATCTTGTACCTCCGTCAGCCAATAAAGTGTGTACAGTAAAGATTTGTTCTGGTTCTGAGAGATGCTTGAAGAAACCTCACCTGTTTCTGCCAGATTTTTGGTACTATTCTTCTGCCATGAGAATGGCTGATCACAAATAGAAGCTTATTTTTGTATACTGGGTCCTGAGGTAAAAGCCATCTTGAATAGAGTCACAGAAAACAAGTGTTACTAATGGAAAGTTTGTTACTATATCATGAAAACTAGAGAAAGCTGACTAATAGATATGCATATATACGTATTTCAGAAATGACGTTATATAATACACTTTGCTTTATTTAGTAAATTTTCACGAAGCCAAATAGGATGACTAGTATATTCTTTTCCAATTATCTCCCTATGTTTTAAATTACAAATAATACAAGCCCTTTAGTTTCAAAACTTAACAGATATGAAGTTAAAAGTGAAATATCATAGTACACTTTCCCAAACTTTGACAATCCCATCGAATCCCCCAGATAATGTTATTAAAAATGTATAGCACAGTCTCTGTGAGTATATGACCCTTTTTCCTGTCTCTTTCACACATTCAAACACACTTATAAAATAGGATAGTAGCATCAGACGTAATATTTTGAGGGTTGTTTTTGTGTCTGAGTGTCAATGTGTTTGTGTATTACTGTTATGTCACAGTCACCTTTGCAAATGAGTATGAATGTAAAAGATACACCTCACTACTTTTAGCTGCATTACATGTTCTGAATGTAATTTAATTACTTTATTATTTATATAAATGTAGAATATATCTAAATTTTGCAACTGCAAATAAATCTGAAAATGTGTTTTTATGTATACTATTTACTAGACTTAGAAGGTAGCCTTCAAGGGGACAAGGACTATATATTTTCTAAAATACTATTTTTTCTGCTTGCATATTATGCTATTGCAGATGTAATTTATCAAAAATGCCATCTAAATGATCATTTACTTTTACAGAGTTTTCCCCAGCATTTTACTAGTGTGCACAAAACTACTATGAACATTAATGTATTTTAATTACAATGAAATTCTTAATTATCTCATGAATCTCATTACAAATGTCAGTCAGCAAGATAAAGTTCTAGAATTGTGATCAGCTTTGTCATAATATTTTCCAGTAAGTTATTACCATTGGCACTGGTGAGAGTAGCCACGTCAGATACTTGTCAACACTGGTTGTTGCCACTTGATATAGGATTAATATGATTTACCTATTTTCCATTTTTGTCATTAGCATAATTATGCTACATTGTCTTATAAAATAAGGTAGTATACACATTGTGATTATATCTATATTCACTTAAGTGAAATAACTCTAGAAAAAGGACAGAACAGGTATATATTCTCATAGTGGACTAGAACGCATGCATCAACAGTGCATGCGGAACACAGAACTGGTCACCCTTTGTTAAAGGCTTAAAACATTTTAAATATTTTTGCAGCTTTCTTGAGATATAATTATGTACAATAAACTTTACATATTTAACTCTACAATTTGATAAGTTGTGACATTTGTACAAACCCAAGTAACCATCACAACAACTGAAATAATAAACATTACCATTATCCTCAAAGTTTCTTTTTGCCCTTTCATAATCCTTCCTTCATCACATCTTCTACCCATTCCCCAGGAAAATATTTATTTTCTTTCTATATTTGTTTCCAATTTCTACAGTTTTATATAAATTGAATAGCATACTATGCATTCTTTTTTGTCCACTCTGTTTCATTCCTCGCAATTATTTTGAGATTCATTAAATGGTTCGATGTACTAATAATTTGTTCCTTGTCCTTGTTAAATATGAATATATCACTATTTGTTTATCCATTCATTGATAATGGATATTTGGTTCTATTATAAATGAAGTTGCTACAAACACTCATATACAAATATTTTTGTGGTTGCATTTTTCATTTACTCAGAGTAAATAGCTAATAGTTGGGTGATACAGTACTCATGTGTAGCTTTTTTACAAATTGCAAACTGTTTTTCAGATTGCCTCATTTTACATTCTGCTGCTGCTGCTGCTAAGTCGCTTCAGTCACGTCCAACTCTGTGCGACACCATAGACGGCAGCCCACCAGGCCCCCCCATCCCTGGGATTCTCCAGGCAAGAACACTGGAGTGGGTTGCCATTTCCTTCTCCAATGCATGAAAGTGAAAGTGAAGTCGCTCAGTCATGTCCGACTCTAGCGAGCCCATGGACTGCAGCCTACCAGGCTTCTCCGTCCATGGGATTTTCTAGGCAAAAGTACTGGAGTGGGGTGCCATTGCCTTCTCCGCATTTTACATTCTACCAGTTGCTAAATCCTCTACTGCAGCCTCAGCTTTGGAATCACCTGAGCTTGTCATGGCAGCCCCACAGTTCGTAAGTCAAGATTCGTACCATATAGGAATTAAGAGCCTCTTAGGAAGGAGAAACATCAAGGTCAGCTTCAGCCCAGCTAAAGGATCTACCATATTCACTTTATTATGACCATGCTTCAAGTTGGTTCTAGGCAACTTTTGAGAGCTCCTTCTACCGGGGAACTGAAAGATAAACCTGGAATAGTGTAAGCTGTCCTCAACATATCTAACATTCCTAGATGCTACCCTCAACAAACAATGGAAACATGGAGATGAAAATTCCAGATGTCTTTTTGCTCTCCTCTTTCTCTTCTTTCCTTTTGCCAAATCACTCGGAAGTGGAGAAATGAGCTATTTCATTGCACTTGACCCTGTCTTTCTAACATAACAAGATGCCTTAAGGCTCTGCTGTATGAGGGGAAGCATTCTCCTTACACCTAATCCAAATCCAATTCTTTTAGGACTCCCATCAGAGACAACCCCTAAAATGAATTAAGTGTGTTTGTTTCCTAATAATGTTTTATACTTTAACATATACATGGGCTTCCCTGGTGGCTCAGACAATAAAGAATCTGTCTGCAATGCAAGAAACCTGGGTTTGATCCCTGAATTGGGAAGATCCCCTGGAGAAGGGAATGGCAACCCACTCTAGTATTTTTGCCTGGAGAATTCCATGGACAGAGAAGCCTGGTGGGCTACATACATATACACATACATGAAAAATACATTAAACAGTTGTATGTGGGAATTTTTTTTAATTTTATTAAGATATATTTTGAATATACACAAAAGTATATAGAAGTATAATGTCATTTTTGTTATTTAAATAATTACTAATAAATAATTAAAATATTAAAATACTAATAAAATACTTATAAAATATAAGTATTTTATTAATATTTTATAACATGTTCTAAAGTAAATCACAATATCAATCCCTTTCCTGAAGAAAAGAACCTTAAGTTTTAACCTTTCTTTGAATCCCCACTTCTTATCCCAAACCATGTGACATATGCACGCATTTGTTATTATTTTTAGAATCCTTTAAGTTTTTTTTAACATGTTTTAAGATATTTTGCTCACCTCTGTTTGTAGAACACCACTCCTTCTGCCTGGGGTTATTTTTTGTACGTGTATACAGTTTAATCTTATCCATGACAATCTGTGGGGAGATTAAAAGAGAAACATTTCAGAAATGTACTCATTTTATTTATGCTTCTGAAAGACAATAGAAAACTCTGACCTATTGTTCCAAAAAATATAAATCATATTGGAATCTTCTTGATGTGAGGTGAAAAGGATAGTTCTGATAAAAAACTTTTTCACTACACATACATTTCAAATATGTTTTGGTTTTGACATTCAGTTAAATCTGAAATATTCACAAAAAGTCTAATTAATGAATCAATATTATCTTAAAAAACTAACCACACATTCTTACTTCCCATACTTTTCTAAATGTTCCATGATTTTAACAAGCATAAAAGTTTACATTGAAATAGGTAATAAAAATAAAATGTAGAGAATTCTTATCATGGAAATTAAAGGGCAAGAACAATAGCATAGGAAATTTACTTTCAATCCCACAGAAAAAATTGTCTTAAGACTCATTTTAACTTGATCAGTGGGAATACATGAATCTGCCTAACACCCTATGTTATAAATATTCTGAATGCTTAGCTTCTCTTAGCAGTGAAGGGAAATAATTCACAGCATGGTGCCTGGATAAACAGAAATGCCTTAGATCCTAGTGATTTACATCATAGCTTCTTTTTCATTTAAAGGTGCTTCTAAGTTTAAAGGATACTACCAATTTGTTTCCTTTCTAAGAGAAGTCTTATTTTAGTCTGTCTTAGTGGTGGGCTGTTTGGATTATTGTGTCTGTGTAAAATACCATAAAAATAGTTTGGACAAAGAAATCCAAGTTCAAAGATACTTTCCCTCAGCACTATGAAGATACTATTCCATTGTCTTCTGATATACACTATTGCTGACATAAACCTTTCCTTTGTTGGCAAAGCAATGTCTCTGCTTTTTAATATGCTATCTAGGTTGGTCATAACTTTCCTTCCAAGGGGTAAGCATCTTTTAATTTCATGGCTGCAGTTACCAACCATCTGCAGTATTTTGGAGCCCCCAAAAATAAAGTCAGCCACTGTTTCCACTGTTTCCCCATCTATTTGCCATGAAGTGATGGGACCGGATGCCATGGTCTTTGTTTTCTGAATGTTGAGCTTTAAGCCAACTTTTTCACTCTCCACTTTCACTTTTGGAGAAGGCAATGGCAACCCACTCCAGTACTCTTGCCTGGAAAATCCCATGGGCAGAGGAGCCTGGTAGGCTGCAGTCCATGGGGTCGTGAAGAGTCGGACACGACTGAGTGACTTCCCTTTCACTTTTCACTTTCATGCATTGGAAAAAGAAATGGCAACCCACTCCAGTGTTCTTGCCTGGAGAATCCCAGGGATGGGGGAGCCTGGTGGGCTGCCGTCTATGGGGTCACACAGATTCGGACACAACTGAAGCGATTTAGCAGCAGCAGCAGCAGCTTTCACTTTCATTAAGAGGCTCTTTAGTTCTTCTTCACTTTCTGCCATAAGGGTGGTATCATCTGCATATCTGAGCTTATTGATATTTCTCCCAGCAATCTTGATTCCAGCTTGTGCTTCTTCCAGCCCAGCATTTCTCATGATGTACTCTGCATAGAAGTTAAATAAGCAGGGTGACAATAAATAGCCTTGACACACTCCTTTCCCTATTTGGAACCAGTCTGTTATTCCATGTCCAGTTCTAACTGTTGCTTCCTTACCTGCATACAGGTTTCTCAAAGGCAGGTCAGGTGGTCTGGTATTCCCATCTCTTGAAGAACTTTCCAGTTTGTTATGATCCAAACAAAGGCTTTGGCATAGTCAATAAAGCAGAAATAAATGCTTTTCTGCAAAGCTCTTGCTTTTTTGATGATCCAGTGGATGTTGGCAATTTGATCTCTGGTTCTTCTGCCTTTTCTAAATCCAGCTTGAACATCTGGAAGTTCATAGTTCACATACTGTTGAAGCCTGACTTAGAGAATTTTCAGCATTACTTTACTAGTGTGTGAGATGAGTGCAATTGTACAGTAGTTTGAGCATTCTTTGGCATTGCCTTTCTTTGGGATTGGAATGAAAACTGACCTTTTACAGTCCTGTGGACACTGCTGAGTTTTCCAACTTTGCTGGCATATTGAGTGCAGCACTTTCATAGCATCATCTTTTAGGTTTTGAAATACCACAACAGGAATTCCATCACTTCCACTAGCTTTCTTCATAGTGATGCTTCCTAAGGCCCAAGACAAAGAACTGGGAAGGGGAGAGATGCACAGAGAGAACAGAGGGTCCCCTGCAGTCTTCAGCACGGGAAGGTGGGACACCTCCCCCACATCCCCCTCCTCAGCATGGGAGGGAAGGTTCCCAGAGCTCAGTTTGCTGGGACTGGGCTTCACACACTGGCCTGAGTAGAAAATGTCTTTAATTCATGAGGCAGAGGGCAGAGTCCAGAGGTCTCTTTGAGGTAGACTGAGCTCCAGAATCAGTGCTACTTTAACACAGCACTGGAGTGGCGGCTGCACAGCACCTGAGCAACTTTGAGGAGATACCCCACGTTCAAGGGCAAAGGAGAAGTCTCAGCAAGATGGTAGGAGGGGTGAATTTGCGTTTAGAATCAAACCCCATTCCTGCCAGAGATGCTCAGAGGGCTCAAACAAACCTTGTATGCACCAGGACCCAGAGACCCCACAGAGACTGAGACAGAAATGTGGTTAAGCATCTCCTGTGGAGGTACGGGTCAGCAGTAGACTGCCATAGGGGCAGGGGCTCTGGGTGCAGCAGACTTGTGTATGGCATAAACCCTCTTGGAGGAGGTCGCCATTAACCCCACCATAGGGCTGCCAGAACTTACACAGGACTGGGAAATAGGCTCTTGGAGGGCACAAGCAGAACCTTGTGCACACCAGGAGAAAGGAGCAGTGAGCCCACAAGAGACTGACCCAGACTTGCCCAGGACTGTCCAGGAGTCTCCAGCGGAGGCATGGGCTGGTGGTGGCCTGCTGCAGAGTTGGGGGCACTGAGTGTAGCAGTCCATGCATGGGACCTTTTGAAGGAGGTCGCCATTATCTTCATTACCTCCATCATAGTTTGGCTCCAGGTAAATAACAGGGAGGGAACACAGCTCCACCCATCAACAGAAAACTGGATTAAAGATTTACTGAGCATGGCCCCGCCCATCAGAACAAGACCCAGTTCCCCCCTCAGTCAGTCTCTCCCATCAGGAAGCTTCTGTAAGCCTCTTATCCTTCATCAGAGGGCAGACAGACTGAAAACCACGATCACAGAAACCAAGTACTTTAGTTCTTACACAAATCCACACTGATGTCCCAGCAAGTCCTCTTGACTCTACCTTCAAACTCTATCTAAAAGGTGATTTCCTTCCCCTTTCTATCTGCTACTCTATGACACCACTATATTTGACCCAGATAACTAAAATAGTCTTCAAATTGACATCTTTGCTTCACTTTAGTCTTCAAATTGACCTTGTTTCACTTGACTTCTTTACAACATGACTTTCAAGACAATTATTTAAAAATATGTCACATCACATCGTTTCTCTGTTTAGAGTCCTCCAATGGTTTCCCATCTAATTCAGATTGAAAACAAATGATTTACACTTATTTACACTTAAATGGCAGCCCACTCCAGTATTCTTGCCTGGAAAATCCCATGGACCGCGGAGCCTGGTAGGCTGTGGTCCATGAGGTCGCAAAGAGTCGGACACGACTGAGTGACTTCACTTTCACTTTCACCCTTATAATCTAGTATGCCATTATACTCTGAAATTGTCTCCTACTATCTCCGCCTTGATAATTCCTCTCATACCAATCTTTTGTTGTTTCTTAATGCACCAGTGAAGTTTTTCAGTGCAGGCCTTTGCCCTTCATTTTGCTTTTGGCTAGAAGGCTTCCTCCACCCTCAATATTCACATGTTTTATACCCTTTGTTTTTTGATATTTCCTCAAATGTCACTTTCTCGGTGAAGCCTTTTCATTGCAACCTCCTATTCTGGCACTTGAAAAGTGCCTTTTCCACACCTCTTTAGCACTTATCGCTGTCTAAAATACTGCATAGTTTTCTCTGGTTTAACTTCTCCTCCTCTGTTAAACTGTAAACCACATAAGAGTTGGAGTTTTGATTTGTTTTATTCATCTGTACCCCAACATCTACAATAGTGCTTGGCCAATAAATAAATAAAACACAAAATGCTCAATAAATATTTACTGTGTTAAGGTACTATTTTCAGAAGATTTCCTTTTGCAGATGAAAAATTCCTGGAACTAGATGCTGGTAATGACTAATCAAATATTTTGAATATATTTAATAGGGCTTCCCAGGTGGCTCAGAAGTAAAGAATCTTCCTGCCAATGCGAGAGATGAGGATTCAATCCCTGGGTCAAGAAGATCCCCCAGAGAATGAAATGGAATCCCACTCCAGTGTTCTTGCCTGAGAAATCCCATGGACAGAGGAGCCTTGTGGGTTACATTCTATGGGGTCACAAAAGAGTCAGACATGACTTAGCAACTAAACAACAACAATGCTATTGTATTGTATACTACAAAATTGTTAAAGCAGTAAATTTTGTGTATATTTTACCACAATAAACAAAATGTATATTGCAAAGAAGCCATGACTATTATACATATATAAAATAACCATATTTCAACAATGTTATTCAACTCATTGATTCAGTTCAGTTCAGTCGGTCAGTAGTGTCCGACTCTTTGCAACCCCATGAATTGCAGCACACAAGGCCTCCCTACTCCCAGCTTCACACAAACTCATGTGCATCGAGTTGGTGATGCCATCCAGCCATCTCATCCTCTGTCGTCCCCTTCTCCTCCTGCCCCCAATCCCTCCCAGCATCACAGTCTTTTTCAATGAGTCAACTCTTCGTATGAGATGGCCAAAGTACTGGAGTTTCAGCTTTAGCATCATTCCTTCCAATGAGCACCCAGGACTGGTCTCCTTTAGGATGGACTGGTTGGATCTCCTTGCAGTCCAAGAGACTCACAAGAGTCTTCTCCAACACCACAGTTCACAAGCATCCATTCTTCGGCACTCAGCTTTCTTCACAGTCCAACTCTCACATCCATACATGACCACTGGAAAAACCATAGCCTTGACTAGATGGACCTTTGTTGGCAAAGTAATATCTCTGCTTTTCAATATGCTATCTAGGCTGGTCATAACTTTCCTTCCAAAGAGTAAGCGTCTTTTAATTTCCTGGCTTCAATCACTATCTGCAGTTATTTTGGAGCCCCAAAAAATAAAGTCTGACACTGTTTCCACTGTTTCTCCAGCTATTTCCCATGAAGTGATGGGACCGGATGCCATGATCTTCATTTTCTGAATGTTGAACTTGAAGCCAACTTTTTCACTCTCCTCTTTCACTTTCAGCAAGAGGCTTTTTAGTTCCAATTTACTTTCTGCCATAAGGGTGGTGTCATCTGCATATCTGAGGTTATTGATATTTCTCCCAGCAATCTTGATTCCAGCTTGTGCTTCTTCCAGCCCAGCATTTCTCATGATGTACTCTGCATAGAAGTTAAATAAGCAGGGTAACTATACAGCCTCGGCGTGCTCCTTTTCCTATTTGGAACCAGTCTGTTGTTCCATGTCCAGTTCTAACTGTTGCTTCCTAACTTGCATATAGGTTTCTCAAGAGGCAGGTCAGGTGGTCTGGTATTCCCATCTCTTGAAGAATTTTCCACAGTTTATTGTGATCCACATAGTCAAAGGCTTTGGCATAGTCAATAAAGCAGAAATAGATGTTTTTCTGGAACTCTCTTGCTTTTTTGATGATCCAGCAGATGTTGGCAATTTGATCTCTGGTTGCTCTGCCTTTTCTAAAACCAGCTTGAACATCTGGAAGTTCACGGTTCATGTATTGCTGAAGCCTGGCTTGGAGAATTTTGAGCAACAGTAAGAGAGGAACAGACTACTTAACATATGAGAAGACAAGTTTATTTTCTATTAATTTAAAAATACATAATGTATGTAAGTAAGTATTTATTTGTTCTTGAAAAATCTATCAGACTAGAATTCTATTAATTAAAGAGACATTATAATGTAACCTATTTACACCTGGCAGAGATAAGAAAACACTTCACACTTGTCAAAGATATGTAAATACATTTCTGAATTATAGACACACAAACATAAAAACAGATATAAAGAGAACTTAGTTTCAGTTCTGTAACTTCAGTTGTATGTAGATCAAAAATAAAAAGAAGCACAAAATTCACCAGTTCAGAATTAAGGAGTAGTTCTCCTTCCCAAAAGGCACAAAATTTTAAGTGTTTTAAGCTCACAAATAGACAAACAAACAAAGACTAACAGACCAAGTTCTCAGCTATATGTCACCCAAGTGAAGACAGATCATCATCCATAGAACAGGCATCTCACCAAAGAGTCAAATTTCTATCTATTGCTACCCTAAATAGGAAAAGGCTGTACATTGTCACCCTGCTTATATAACTTATATGCAGAGTACATCATGAGAAACACTGAGCTGGAGGAAGCACAGGTTGGAATCAAGATTGCTGGGAGAAATATCAATAACCTCAGATATGCAGATGACACCACCCTTATGGCATAAAGTGAAGAGGAACTAAAGAGCCTCTTGATGAAAGTGAAAGAGGAGAGTGAAAAAGTTGGCTTAAAGCTCAACATTCAGAAAATGAAGATCATGGCATCCAGTTACATCACTTCATGGCAAATGAATGGGGAAACAGTGGCTGACTTTATTTTTGGGGCTCCAAAATCTCTGCGGATGGTGATTGCCGCCATGAAATTAAAAGACGCTTACTCCTTGGAAGGAAAATTATGACCAACCTAGACAGCATATTAAAAAGCAGAGACATTACTTTGTCAAGAAAGGTCCATCTAGTCAAGGCTATGGTTTTTCCAGGGGTCATGTATGGATGTGAGAGTTGGACTGTGAAGAAGGCCGAGTGCCGAAGAATTGATGCTTTTGAACTGTGGTATTGGAGAAAACTCTTGAGACTCTCTTGGACTGCAAGGAGATCCAACCAGTCTATCCTAAAGGAGATCAGTCCTGGGTGTTCATTGGAAGGACTGATGTTGAAGCTAAAAGTCCAATACTTGGCCACCTGATGCGAAGAGCTGACTCATTTGAAAAGACCCTGATGCTGGGAAAGATTGAGGGCAGGAGGAAAAGGGGACGACAGAGGATGAGATGGCTGGATGGCATCACCGACTCAATGGACATGAGTTTGGGTAAACTCTGAGAGTTGGTGATGGACAGGGAGGCCTGCGTGCTGCAGTTTGTGGGGTCACAAAGAGCCGGACACAACTGAATGACTGAACTGAAACTGAAATGGGGAAGCAATTATCAACTATGTATGAATTTAGATAAAAACAGCTGAAAGGAAACAAGACAGAGAAAGAAAGAGATAAGTCAAAAAGGTTAAAATTCATTGCCACTTGAGATTTACTCTAGCATTAAGAAGACATGCTTGAACTTAAGTAGTCATGGGGTACATGCATTCTACAATACACTGTACTTAGTCCTGTCATGAGTCTCCCTGGGTATCTCAAAGAATGATCTCCAAACAAACCATAATTTTCAAAAGCTGAAAATTGTGATTCTTATAATATAAAGCAAACACAACAAAGATTTGAAAAATTAGTTAATAAAGAAACCAATAAACTTCATGACTGGTTCACAGATTCTTTAAGAAGCTAGGTTTACACAAGAATTTAAACAAAGAAACGTTAGAATAAGATTTCTGTGTTACACATGAAACTTCTTAGATCCAATCTTCAGCCTTATCTATTCTACTGACAGGCATTATTTGTTTCTCTCCCAGACAAAAGTCTGTAATCTCTTATCCCTTCAGAACTGAAAACAGCCTAGTCAAGTCCAGCAATATGCTGAAAGAACACCAAAACCCTTTGTTGACTACTTTGAATTTGAAATAATTTCTTGGCAGTTATATATAACCAGTCTCTGGATTTTATTAGGCTTCTATTTACTTATAGGAGCCTCAGCTAACTGTGTCTAACTTCTGGCTTGTGATTCACGTAGTTTTAGCTCCTGTTTAGCACTATGTGAGGCAAACTTGAAAACCTACAGAGATGGAGCCCTATTTAGCACCATGAATCCCAAGACCTTATATAGAAGAAAACAATCGCATAAGAGTTAAAATATATTTGACACTCCATGATAGTTAAACAGAGTCACGTCTTCTATAGTATGGTCAATTTATCAAATCATAAAAAGTTTGGTTCCAAAGCCAATTAGGTTTGTGTTTGGAAAGCCTGAAGAGTTTTGTCTGGTTTAGCACATGGTCTTTTTCATCATTTGGATAATGACAAAACAAAATGAATGTGGTAAAAAACAGCTTCACAGGACAGATTAAAATGATAGTTAGGAGTTCTGTTATATTCAGGTTGTAAAATTTCATTTCTATAGTAGCATTTTCCTACAGTAATCTAACTTCAGGGCTTTTGCTTAAATGACTATAGCTGCCGTAAGATCTCAATGAAGGTTTTTGCAAGGGCTAAAGTGAAAGAAATTATTCCAGATGATTACAGTTTTCAAACAGTCCATTCTCAGCATATGATATTCTTTATCACCATATCATTTATATTGATATTATCACTTCATTAGTGAGTGATAATGAAGTCGCTCAGTCGTGTCCAACTCTGTGACCCCATGGCCTGTAGCCTACCAGGCTCCTCCCTCCATGGGATTCTCCAGGCAAGAGTACTGGAGTTGGTTGCCATTTCCTTCTCCACTGGATCTTCCCAACCCAGGGATCGAACCTGAGTCTCCCACATTCCAGGCAGACGTTTTAACCTCTGAGCCACCAGGGAAGCCCACTTCACTTCATTACATATTAAGTAATAATTTAGTTCAATTTATTAGACACTAATTATTTCTATTAATATTTTCAAGCCTACATTTTATTCTAACACTAGCAAATATTGAACATTATAATGTTTAAAGACCTCTTTGTATTCTGTCTAATGAATTTATTCAATTTCCTCTAATCCTTGATCTTAATGCGAACATCATTGGAAGTCCTGATGTTTTTACCTTGTTCTCAAAACAGTGGAATTCTATGGGTGCTTCCCACACCCTGATTGCCACCTAATCTGCAATACTTTCTTCACTTTCCAGTTAACAGGCTCTTGCTCTACGTGGTGAATAAATGGAAAATACAATGAATTTCATAGAAATTCAGGTTTATTAGTTTCAGAGCTGCTGTTAACAAATTACCACTCATGGTGGCATACAATAGAAATTGATTCTCACAATTCTGAAGAGTAGAAGGTGTCAGCAGAACCATCTCTGAGGTTCTAAGGAAGATATTTCATGCTTTTTTTTGCTTCTGGTGTTGTCAGCAATTCTTGGTGTTCTTTGGCTTATTGATGTGTCATTCTAAGCTTTGCTCCCACCAACACATGGCATTTTCCTGAGTGTCTTCTGTCTTTTCTCCGCTTCTTACAAGGATACCAGTTGAAAACAATTAGGGCCACCCTAATTCAGTGTGAGTGAAGTGAAGTCGCTCAGTCGTGTCCGACTCTTTGTGACCCCATGGACAGTAACATACCAGGCTCCGCAGTCCGTGGGATTTTCCAGGCAAGAATACTGGAGTGGTCTACCATTTCCTTCTCCAGGGGATCTTCCCAACCCAGGGATCAAATCTGGGTCTCCTACATTGCAGACAGACGCTTTACCATCTGAGCCACCTTATCCTAATGATTGTATCTGCAATGATCCTAATTTCAAATAAGATCACCCTCACAGTTACTAGGGATGGGACTTTGACACATATTTTTCAGGGGGACATGATTCAACCCACAATCTTCCAATTATTCCTCAATGGTTACAGAGGCTCTAGCGAAAAACACTGGCAAGCACGCAGTTTAAATCATCCATCAACTATACTTCTCATGTTGTAAAGTGATTATTTTTCACATCCTTTTTGTTTGAATGTAGACATGCTTGGCTTTTCCTCTCAATGTTAAAACATAATGGTGAAGGAAATCTACAGGAGCCACGCTGGTCTGCCTCATGCATCATCTGCAAAATTGGCAGCTCAATTCTGACTCCAAAAGTTTTCTTCTAGTGTTAGTACTAGAAGCAGAATAAACACAGCTTGATTTGAAGTCCGTATGTTCTGGTGTGACATTACAGCATTAGAAAAAATACTGCTGGGAAGCATAAACTAAGAAAATTTAACATGGAAATCATTGATGCAGTCTTAGGAAAGGCACTTTTTCAAACAATAGATGCATTTTATTGTGCTTTTAACACCCACTACATTTTCAGCACTTTCCATATACATATTAAAAATAAAGAGTAATTTATATGCAAATATATGGGTATTAATTATCACATGACTGTAAAGCTATTAGATACTGCTTTAAAGGATATAGGAAAAACTAATTTGAGCCTAATTCACATTTTTTATATTTTAATAAGAGTTCAGCTTCATTTTACTTCTGCTTTATAAGAAAATAATTTGCTATGCATATTTAACTTGTGACGAAATTACCCTCCTTATGTGACAAATTGTATACATATTCCAAGTAGCCTGGAAACATTTACATATGAATAATTGATACACTAATTATAAATTATTCTTCAGCTGTCAGTTTAGTAAAGTTTTCTAAATTGAGTGTACTTGAAAGCTGAATATAGCAGGGTTGAGGGTGTTATAAAAAGACATTTCTATATAAGAAAAAGCTTTTTAATTCATAATTTTACTTATTCAAATAAACCTGTCCTTGGAGAAGGGAACAGCAACCCATTCCAGTATTCTTTCCTGGAGAACTCTATGGACAGAGGAGCCTGGTAGGCGCTACAGTCCATGAGGTTGCAAGGAGTCGAACATAACTGAGCAACTAATACCTCACTTAACTTCACTTCATTTTATAAGATGAAGCAATTTAGAATATAATGTTTCTTTTACTAGATGTTATTCCTGATTGCTAATTTTTTCACATTCTGAGATACAAAGTAAAATCGGAGTGGGTAGATATTAAGATTGATTGTTTCTGCAAATGACTGAAAGATGGTGCCTAGAACACCAAGGGGTTTTCTTTGTACAGCGTGGAACCCAATTTGGCTTTATTTCTTATTATGAAAACAATCATAATCATAAAGTAATGGTACCAGACTGCATTCTTTTAGTACAGTGTGGGTACTAAAGATGTGTATGTCTAACATCGCTCAACAGGATTTAGGAGACAGAGGAGTCTCACAGAATCTATTACAGAAATTTACAAAGAAAATATCTTAAGACATTCTGATTTTGTAACATGAGTCCTCATGGAGTCAAACAGCTTGTGATGGTTATAGAGAATTCACTCACAAAATGCTGGGAGGGAAACTGAGTTTGTGGTTCAGGTATCTCAGATCACAGACCTGAGGCTCAGACAAATTCCACTGAACTCAGGTTGCTATTTCACCTGACTTTTGCCTATTTCCTCAATTGTGCTTTCAGTATTGTCAAGCCTCAAGATCCATATTGGGCTTAAAAGACTTCAAACAATTTGAGACAGTACCAACAACTATTACCGTATTAGATTGGTCATGTATCAGCATGTCATTTTATGTCCATCTCACATGATTAAATGAAGTTCATTTTAATATGATTATGTCACAGATTTCTCAGATTCCTCATTATACATTAAAAAGTTGATTAAATGTTTATTACCTGTATTTCAAACTTAGCATTTCTGGTTGAGTGAAGTTCTCATTTAGACCAGGCTTGATTAATGAGGAGTTTTAACTTATCATTATCTCTTAGATCACAGCTACCACCATACTGATTTAAGAGATATTTCTGTGGCCCCTAGTGATCTTTCTGAGTTATAAAAACAACTTTTTTGAAAGACTGACCTATTATATAAATTGAAGGAAAATGCTCAATATTTTTGGCATGTTTTTACTGATATTTGAATATTAAGTGATTGCTCCTTTAGAGGTTATAGCACAATAGAGATTACAAAGATTGTGGCATGAGATAACAGCTTCTGAAAAGTCTAGATCGTACCTAGGGAAATGGGAAGTGAAAGTTTTTGAAAACCAGGCTCAGAACATAAGAAAAAAAAAAAGACTTAGAGAAAATATATATGAAAGTCTCAAAAGGTTCCTTATCTTCTATAGCCACAAAACGGATACAACTGAATCTGACTGCAAGGGGCACAAAGTTGCAGTGCCAATTAAGTGTGGAACTTAATCATGTCTCTTCCCTAACTTACAAGCATGGTATGGAAAACACTGGAACCTAAGATACAGGGTCATTTTGGTAAAAACATATATAAGACCCAGAAATTTGATTTACTAAATCATTCTAATCTTCCTTACTTACCAAAGCAGCTAACCCATATCTGAGAGAACTAGCTTTACTGTTCACAGAAAATTTTACATCAGGCAGTTGCCCCAAGGTTGCCTAATTCTTGCAGAGACTCAACCTCATCATCTGTGACTGTCTCCAAGTTCATAATAAGATATTTTATCCTATCATAGCCCAAATGGAGAAGTTAATTATCTTCTCTGGGAAAACACAGTCTGTGCCCAAAAGAACTGTAGAAATTTGCTAACAGAAGTATGAGCAAGTAAAGATGCTTGGGGAAATCGAAATACCAGATTTTCCAGGAATTATAGGAGGTTGGCTCTGAACTGAAGCTAATACTTAAAAACTCCACTATGAATCACTCATCAGAATTAGTGGCATTGGAGGTCAGTTAAAAGATGATGATGTAGTCTGAGTCATCTCACAAGGCATCCAGTGAAATCACAGTCACCTACGTGGTACTTTCCTTAGTCTTAGATATATATTTGGTAACTGAAAGAATCCCTAGCTTTATTCTGTGAAGTGTGGGTCATTAACAGTAGCAGTGTCAAGAAGAAGCCATTATATCATACCTATGTCTAGACAGTAAATTAAAAGCAACAAACTATTCCAGGAGATTGGCAGAAATCAATATTATTATCAAATACCTGAAAAATTTAGTGGTGATGATTCCTATTGCATCCCTGTTAATTTACCTTTTGGTTGGTACAAAAACCAAATAGGCCTTGCAAAATGAATGACTATATATTATTGTGAATTTAAGCAAATAATTTCCCAATCAAAACTGTGAAGAAATAGAAATTTTAGTAGATAAAACCAATATATCTTGATACATCTATGATGCTTTCTTTGCACTTCCTATCAATAATGATAATCATGCTCAATACAGCAGAACACCTTGACTGTCTTATCTCACAATACTGCAGTTCTTCTGCTCCCAGACATCATAGTCCCTAGGAACACTGTTGTTGTTCAATCGCTCAATCATGTCCCACTGTTTGTGACCCAATGGACTGAGTACGCCAGACTTTCCTGACATTCACTATCTCCCAGATTGCTCAAACTCATGTCCAGGGAGTCAGTGATGCCATCCAACTATTTCATCCTCCGTCACCCTCTTCTCAGCTTGCCATCAATCTTTAACAGCACCAAGGTATTTTCCAATGAGTTGGCTCTTCATATCAGGTGGCCAAAGTATTGGAGTTTCAGCTTCAACATCAGTCTTTCCATGAATATTTAGGGTTGATTTCCTTTAGGATTGACTGGTTTGATTTCCTTGCTCTTCAAGGGACTCTCAATCTTCTCCAACACTACAGTTTGAAAGCATCAGTCCTTGGGTGCTCAGCCTTCTTTATGGTCCAACTCTCACATCCGTACATGACTACTGGAAAAACCAAAGCTTTGACTATATGGACTTTTGTTGGCAAAGTGATGTCTCGACTTTTTAATATGCTGTCTAGATTTGTCATAGCTTTTCTTCCAAGGAGCAAGCATCTTTTAATTTCATGGCTGCAGTTACCTCATGCAGTGATTTTCAAGCCCAAGAAAATAAAGTCTGTCACTGTTTCCATTGTTTCCCCATCTATTTGCCATGAAGTGATGGGACAGGATGCCATGATCTTAGTTTTTTGAATGTTGAGTTTTAAGCCAGTTTTTTCACTCTCCTCTTTCACCTTCCTCAAGAGGCTCTTTAATTCCACTTTCCTTTTTACCATTAAAGTGGTATCATCTGTGTTATCTTAGGTTGTTGATATTTCTCCTGACAATATTGAGTCCAGCTTGTCAGTCATCAAACTTGGTAATTTGCATGACGTAGGCCGGGTGACAACATACAGCCTTGACATACTTCTTTCCCAATTTTGAACCAGTCTGTTATTCCATGTCCAGTTCTAACTTGTTGCTTCTTGTCCTGTATACAGATTTCTCAAGAGGCTGGTAAGGTGGTCTGGTATTTCTATCCCTTTAAGAATTTTCCACAGTTTGTTGTCATACCCACAGTCAAAAGCTTTAGCATAGTCAATGAAGCAGACGTAGATTTTTTTTTTTTCCTTGCTTCTTCTATGATCCAAAGGATGTTGGCAATTTGATCTCTGGTTTCTCTGCCTTTTCTATATCTAGTTTGTACATCTGCAAGTTCTCAGTTCATGTACTCCTGAAGCCTAGCTACAAGTATTTTGAGCATAATCTTGCTAGCATATGAAATGAGTGCAACTGTATGTATATAGTTTGAGCATTCTTTGGCATTGTCATTCTTTGGCATTGTCTTTCTTTGGAGAAGGCAATGGCACCCCACTCCAGTACTGTTGCCTGGAAAATCCCATGGACGGAGGAGCCTGGTAGGCTGCAGTCCATGGGGTTTCTACTAGTCGGACATGACTGAGCGACTTCACTTTCACTTTTCTTTGGGACTGGAATGAAAACTGACCTTTTCCAGTCCTGTGGCCACTGCTGAGTTTTTCCAAATTTGCTGGCATATTGAGTGCAGCACTTCAACAGCATCATCTTCTAAGATTTGAAGTAGCTCAGCTGGAATTCCATCATCTCCACTAGCTTTGTTCAAAGTAATGCTTCCTAAGGCCCCTTTAACTTCACACTCCAGGATATCTGACTTTAGGTAAGTGACCAAACCATTGTGGTTATCTGGATCATTAAGAAAACCCTGACTATATTGTAATTCCTCAAACATCCAGGCTGGTTCATTATACTGATGACATTACACTAATTCAAGCTGGTGGCAGGACATGACAAATTCTCTAGCAGCCTTAGGAAGGCACAGCATGCAAGAGGACATGAGATGAAGCTCGTAAAAGTTAAGGAGTCTGACACTTCTGTATAGTTGTAGGAAAAGGGGGTATATTGGAACACTGCTTCTAAAGTGACAGGCAATTTACACCATCCTATGAGGAAAGAAGCACAATGTTTGTTTAGATTCTTAGGATAATTGGAGAAAACACATTCCATTTTGGGGGTTGCTCTTCTGACTCATTCACCAGCCTGTTTAGCAGGGGGTATGAATGGAGAAAGGACTTCACAGCACATTCAGACAATTTGCCTCTTCCATTCATGCCTTAATACCTGCCATGCCTAACAGCAATGGAAATGTCAGTGGAAAAGATGCTAAATAAAGCATCTAGCAGGTTATAAGGGAATCAGAATGTAGAGTTTAGGACTAAGGACATGCCCTCTTCTGCATAGTTCTCAGATTGCTACTGCAACCTGCTAGAGATTCACCCTGGACCCTGTGATTAATTCAAGTTAACTGTCCTTTATGACCTGCATATTTTCTGATTACTGAGGGACAAAACTGTATATAACCAGCAACAACTCATGCTTAAATAAAAATACTTGTTAAAACTTGAATAAGTGTTGCTTTTTATCATCTTCATACATTTTATTTCCCTTCTACATTACCTTGTTCTGATTGATAGTTCTTTAATTGAAAGGAAATAAAGCAAAAGGAAATCATGAAGGATATTTAACTTTCTGAAACTTACAGAGACATTCATAAATATTAATTAATATGGTACTGAAACAAACAACAACAATAACAAAAATAGTCTAACAACCCACCAAATAGCAGATGGTGATACAAAAAGCAATTGTAAGTTACTTCAAGTGCCATTTAGAATCGATTTTCTTCCCTTTAGTAACAACTGCATACATAGAATTATAATGTCTACAATCACATGTTCATTCATTATTCATTGATATGTGCTAAGTTGCTTCAGTCATGTCTGACTCTTTGTGACCCCATGGACTGTAGCCCACCAGGCTCCTCTGTCCAAGGGATTCTCCAGGCAAGAATAGTAGAGTGAGCTGTCAGCCCTCCTCTAGGACTCTAGAGGATCTTCCCTACCCAGTGATTGAATCTGCATCTCCTGCGACTCCTGCCTTGCAGGCAGATTCTTTATCACTGAGTCACCAGGGAAGCTCATTCATTGATATAGATACAGATACAGATATAGATAGAAAGTCTGAATCATAAACAGTAGATGTTTACAACATTGGGTATATAGGTTAGCATGCTTATAAAAATTAATAGTAACAATAATTAGTAATATTACTAATTAAGTTAATAATTAGTAGCTTAATTATTGGAGAAGGCAATGGCACCCCACTCCAGTACTCTTGCCTGGAAAATCCCATGGATGGAGGAGCCTGGTAGGCTGCAGTCCATAAGGTCGCTAAGAGTCAGACTCCAGGAGCGACTTCCCTTTCACTTTTCACTTTCATGCACTGGAGAAGGAAATGGCAACCCACTCCAGTGTTCTTGCCTGGAGAATCCCAGGGACGGGGGAGCCTGGTGGGCTGCCGTCTATGGGGTCGCACAGAGTTGGACACGACTGAAGTGACTCAGCAGCAGTAGCAGCAGCAGCTTAATTATTAAATAAATTAATGTTTAATAATTATCAAATAAGTTCATAATTGTCACAGGCATCCCTGTGGCTCAGATGGTAAAGAATCTGCCTGCAATGCGGGAGACTTGGGTTTGATCCCTGGGTCAGGAAGATCCCCTGGAGAAGGAAATGACAACCCACTTCAGTATTCTTGCCTGGAGAATTCCATGGACAGAGGAGACAGATGGGCTACCATGCACAGGGTCACAAAGAGTCAGACATGACTGAATGACTAGTACTTTCACTTAAAATTACTTAATAATTAATTCTAATGGAAGATACAAATTATTAATTTTAGTTACCCATAAACATAATGAATTTTGTACAAATCACATAAGAATTTTTCTTTAAAAAATCAAACAAAAGTTTGGTTTTACTGTCTTTATGATGATTAATTGGATTAATGATACTTAACAAATTTTAACAATATTTAAAACTAATCCAAATTGATTTAACAACCTGAGTGTTCTGTCAACCAAGAAGAGAAAGATGTTAAATGATCTCAATTACTTTTCAATGCTTAACCAGTCTTATCTAGTCTTTTAAGCCTAAGAGCATAACAAGAATTTTTTAAAGTTTAGTTATTCCCAGCTTGGCTTAAGAGGGGTAGAAACACTAAGTCTCATTTAATGAGGCTTAACGAAGTTTAATGGAGCTTGAAAATTTTCATGAAGTTTAAGTTTTAATGAAACATAAGCCCTCCTCCTATTTAAGATTTTAAAGACGTTCTTAATATATGAAAAGTAATCTATGTTGCTCCCTCACTATCCTTTGTGCTATTATTATGATACAAAGCTGGTTTTAGAAAAGGTAGAGGAACCAGAGATCAAATTGCCAACATCTGCTGGATTATGGAAAAAGCAAGAGAGTTCCAGAAAAACATCTGTTTCTGCTTTATCAACTATGCCAAAGCCTTTGACTGTGTGGATCACAATAAACTGTGGAAAATTCTTCAAGAGATGGAAATACCAGAACACCTGACCTGCCTCTTGAGAAATTTGTATGCAGGTCAGGAAGCAACAGTTAGAACTGGACATGGAACAACAGACTGGTTCCAAATAGGAAAAGGAGTTCATCAAGGCTGTATATTGTCACCCTGTTTATTTAACTTATATGCAGAGTACATCATGAGAAATGCTGGACTGGAAGAAACACAAGCTGGAATCAAGATTGCCGGGAGAAATATCAATAACCTCAGATATGCAGATGACACCACCCTTATGGCAGAAAGTGAAGAGGAACTCAAAAATGTCTTGATGAAAGTGAAAGAGGAGAGTGAAAAGTTGGTTTAAAGCTCAACATTCAGAAAATGAAGATCATGGCATCCGGTCTCATCACCTCATGGGAAATAGATGAAGAAACAGTGGAAACAGTGTCAGACTTTATTTTTATGGGCTCCAAAATCACTACAGATGGTGACTGCAGCCATGAAATTAAAAGACACTTACTCCTTGGAAGGAAAGTTATGACCAACCTAGATAGCATATTCAAAAGCAGAGACATTACTTTGCCAACAAAGGTTCGTCTAGTCAAGGCTATGGTTTTTCCTGTGATCATTTATGGATGTGAGAGTTGGACTGTGAAGAAGGCTGAGCACCAAAGAATTGATGCTTTTGAACTGTGGTGTTGGAGAAGACTCTTGAGAGTCCCTTGGACTGCAAGGAGATCCAACCAGTCCATTCTAAAGGAGATCAGCCCTGGGATTTCTTTGGAAGGAATGATGCTAAAGCTGAAACTGCAGTACTTGGGCCACCTCATGCGAAGAGTTGACTCATTGGAAAAGACTCTGATGCTGGGAGGGATTGGGGGCAGGAGGAGAAGGGGAAGACAGAGGATGAGATGGCTGGATGGCATCACTGACTCGATGGACGTGAGTCTGAGTGAACTCCGGGAGTTGGTGATGGACAGGGAGGCCTTGTGTGCTGCGATTCATGGGGTCGCAAAGAGTCGGACACGACTAAGCAACTGAACTGATCTGATCTGATCTGACCGCTACATGTGATATAACCCCCACAACAAAATGTTATTGTTTCTGCTTTAAACAGACAATTATATTTTGAAGAAGTTAGGAAAAGTCTTGTATAGCTACTTATTTAACATTTATAATACCTTTCAATCTTTCCTGTAAATCTACCTTTCCAGCTTGTATTATTTCTGTTTAGAATGAAGAACTGCCTTTAGCATATCTTATAGTGTAGAACTGTTGGCCACAGTTCTATTGGCTTTTGCTTATCTGAAAATGTCTTTATCTCACCTTTACTTTAAATGTTGTTTTTGCTGGATATAAAATCTATATTTATAGTTCCTTTATGTGTGTGTGTGTGTCTACGTTTTAAGCTACTTTAAAGATGTCATTCCATAACTTTTGGTATGCTTCATTTATAATGATAAGTCAGCCATCACATTTAATTGTGATTTGCTGTACATAATATTACTTTTTTATCTGGATGCTTTTAGAATTTATCATAAATCTTCAGCAGTGTTACTAGGATGAAGATATTTGAGACATATAGACTGTTTTGGATTTGCTGAACATCATAAGCTTGTGGGTTAATGCCTTTCATGAAATTTGGAAACTGTCTAGCCATTATTTCTTTAAATATTTTCTGTCCTGTTAATTTTTTTCTCTCCTTGGAGGTTCCAATATGAGACCTCTTGCCATCAGATTGATTGTTTGATTTGTTTTGTTTTATCTCGTTCTCTTGCGTTTCAGGCTTACCTTCACTATTCTTTCTCAGCAAGACTGGTAATGGTGGTGGGGCAGTAGAGACAACTTTTGGGCAGAGAAAAATATTCTTTCACTTGAATAGACGTCTTCAAGAATACAGTCATTCCTGCCCACTTCCTAAATAAATCCTTTCTTATGTTTTTTGGCAGACTTTCTTCTCTCTGCCTGAATCAGGCCCAGCAATTGTTCCAGACCAGTTCAGGGACTTACTGCTCACATATTCCTTTCTCTGGTAATTAGTTCATCAAGACTTTCTTATATCCAATGCTTTTCAATAGTCCCTTAGATAAGTATGATCTTCTGTTTTATCTAGGTTTCCCTTTGTGTCATTACAGAAGCAAAAGTACTCTAAATTTAATTTTTACACCCTAACCAAAAGTGCAATTTCCAGTTACATGAGTCTAAAGAAGTTGAAATACAAAAGATTTTTTTTTTCAGTCAGTACTGTTGTGATAATCAGTTTCAGTTCAGTTCAGTCACTCACTCATGTCCCACTCTTTGCGACCCCGTGAACCGTAGCATGCCAGGCCTCGCTGTTCATCACCAACTCCTGGAAGTTACCCAAACTCATGTCCATCGAGTCGGTGATGCCATCTATCTCATCCTCTGTCATCCCCTTCTCCTCCTTCCTTTAATCTTTCCCAACATCAGGGTCTTTTCAAATGAGTCAACTCTCTGCATCAGGTGGCCAAAGTACTGGAGTTTCAGCCTCAGCATCAGTCCTTCCAATGAACACACAGGACTGGTCTCCTTTAGAATGGACTGGTTGGATCTCCTTGCAGTCCAAGGGACTCTCAAGAGTCTTCTCCAACACCACAGTTCAAAAGCATCAATTCTTTGGTGCTCAGCTTTCTTCACAGTCCAACTCTCACATCCATACATGACCACTGGAAAAACCATAGCCTTGACTAGATGGACCTTTGTTGGCAAAGTAATATCTCTGCTTTTGAATATGCTATCTAGGTTGGTCATAACTTTCCTTCCAAGGAGTAAGCGTCTTTTAATTTCATGGCTACAATCACCATCTGCAGTGATTCTGGAGCCCAAAAAATAAAGTCAGCCACTGTTTCCACTCTTTCCTCATCTATTTCCCATGAACTGATGGGACCAGACGCCATGATCTTAGTTTTCTGAATGTTGAGCTTTAAGCAAACTTTTTCACTCTCCTCTTTCATTTTCAGCAAGAAGCACTTTAGTTCTTCACTTTCTGCCATAAGGGTGGTATCATCTGCATATCTGAGCTTATTGATATTTCTCCCAGCAATCTTTATTCCAGCTTGTGCTTCCCCCAGCCCAGCGTTTCTCATGATGAACTCTGCATATAAGTTAAATAAGCAGAGTAAAATATATACAGCCTTGATGTACTCCTTTTCCTATTTGAAACCAGTCTCTTGTTCCATGTCCAGTTCTAACTGTTGCTTCCTGACCTGCATACAAATTTCTCAAGAGGCAGGTCAGGTGTTCTGGTATTCCCATCTCTTTCAGAATTTTCCACAGTTTATTGTGATCCACACAGTCAAAGGCTTTGGCATAGTCAATAAAGCAGAAATAGATGTTTTTCTGGAACTCTCTTGCTTTTTCGATGATCCAGCGGATGTTGGCCATTTGATCTCTGGTTCCTCTGCCTTTTCTAAAACCAGCTTGAACATCTGGAAGTTCACGGTTCATGTATTGCTGAAGCCTGGCTTGGAGAATTTTGAGCATTACTTTACTAGCGTGTGAGATGAGTGCAATTGTGCGGTAGTTTGAGCATTCTTTGGCATTGCCTTTCTCTGGGATTGGAATGATAACTGACCTTTCCAGTCCTGTGGCCACTGCTGAGTTTTCCAAATTTGCTGACATTTTGAGTGCAGTACTTCTACAGCATCATCTTTTAGGATTTGGAATAGCTCAACTGGAATTCCATCCCCTCCACTAGCTTTGTTCATAGTCATGCTTCCTAAGGCCCACTTGACTTCACATTCCAGGATGTATGTATGGCTCTTAGTGACTGATCACACCATCATGATTACCTGGTCATGAAGATCTTTTTTGTATAGTTCTTCTGTGTATTCTTGCCACCTCTTCTTAATATCTTCTGCTTCTGTTAGGTCCATACCATTTCTGTCCTTTATTGAGCCCATCTTTGCATGGAATGTTCTAACAGAATGTGGTCCACTAGAGAAGGGAATGGCAAACCACTTCAGTATTCTTGCCTTCAGAACCCCATGAACAGTATGAACAGTATGTGATAATCAAGTTGCTGGTAATTCTTTATGTTACTTCAAGTTATACTATCTTGGCTCATATCAAAATTGTGCATAAGCACTGCTATTTAGATAAGGTTGGTCTACTGCAAGACAAACCAAGAAATCATGTTTTGAGATGCTGTTATAATGATATCAATCAAATAAAAAATATTTAAAAAAATGAAAAACATCTTTCAGAAAAATATTCTTAATAAAGTCAGAGACTGTTTTCTTTTAAATAACTTAAAAACAATTAATTTTAATAATTTATTCATGCACTCATGCTCAGTCAGTAAGTCATGTCCAACTCTTTGCTACCCCATGGACTACAGCCCACAGGCTTGGCTGTCCATGGGCTCTTCCAGGCAGGAATGCTGAAGTGGGTTGCCATTTCCTCCTCCAGGGGAACTCATTCACATGTACTACCAACAACTGAGGGGTTCCCTGGTAGCTCAGTGGTAAAAATCTACCTGCCAATGCAGGAGACATGATTTCAATCCCTGGTCCATAAAGATTCTCTGAAACTTGCCCAATGTCTATTACATCAAAAATGTTACCAACAATGATGCTATATTCATATCTTCAATGATTAGCATTTTTCAGTACTCTTTAATATAATTATCTTAACAATTTCTATACTACTAAGGAAGTAAATAATAAAAAAAATAAAAAGTAGTAGTTGAATGTTCTCACTCTCTTATTCTTATTTGATCCCAAATAGAAATTCCTGTTCTTGTTTTGAATTTAGCCTGACAAGTATTAATCATTTCTTAACATCATGGAAAAAGGAAGAAAGTTCCAGAAAAACATCTATTTTTGCTTTAGTGACTATGCCAAAGCCTTTGAATGTGTGGATCACAATAAACTGTGGAAAATTCTTCAAGAGATGGGAATAACAAACTACCTGACCTGCCTCTTGGGAAACCTGTATACAGGTCAGGAAGCAACAGTTAGAACTGGACGTGGAACAACAGATTGGTTCCAAATAGGAAAAGGAGTACATCAAGGCTGTATATTGTCACCATGCTTATTTAACTTATATGCAGAGTACATCATGAGAAACACTGGGCTGGAAGAAACACAAGCTGGAATCTAGACTGCTGGGAGAAATATCAATGACCTCAGATATGCAGATGACACAACCCTTAGAGCAGAAAGTGAAGAGGAATTAAAAAGCCTCTTGATGAAAGTGAAAGAGGAGAGTGAAAAAGTTGGCTTAAAGCTCAACATTCAGAAAACGAAGATCATGGCATCTGGTTCCATCACTTCATGGAAAATAGATGGGGAAACAGTGGAAATAGTGTCAGACTTTATTTTATGGGGCTCCAAAATCACTGCAGATGGTGACTGCAGCCATGAAATTAAAAGACACTTACTCCTTGGAAGGAAAGTTATGACCAACCTAGATAGCATATTCAAAAGCAGAGACATTACTTTGCCAACAAAAGTCCATCTAGTCAAGGTTATGGTTTTGCCAGGGGTCATGTATGGATGTGAGACTTGGACTGTGAAGAAAGCTGAGCATCAAAGAATTGATGCTTTTGAACTGTGGTGTTGGAGAAGACTCTTGAGAGTCCCTTGGACTGCAAGGAGATCCAACCAGTCCATTCTAAAGGAGATCAGCCCTGGGTATTCTTTGGAAGGACTGATGTTGAAGCTGAAACTCCAATGCTTTGGCCACCTCATGCAAAGAGTTGACTCATTAGAAAAGACTCTGATGCTGGGAGGGATTGGGGGCAGGAGGAGAAAGGGATGACAGAGGATGAGATGGCTGGATGGCATCACTGACTCAAAGAACATGAGTTTGGGTGAACTCCAGGAGTTGGTGATGGACAGGGAGCCCTGGCGTGCTGCAATTCATGGGGTCACAAAGAGTCAGACATGACTGAGCGACTGAACTGAACTGAACTGAATACTTCTTACATCATTGATAAATGCATATTTAAAACCTGAGCACATAAAAAACCCTACCTGTAGTCACAAATAATTTTCCTTTTCTTAGCTGAAATATCTTGAATTTGACACACCTTAATTTTATTTTTTAATTTATTATTAGTTTAAATTTTATTAATATTTAGATATTTAGAAGTGATTATGTGATCCTATCTACTTTTCATTAAATTTAAGAATTTTTTGATAAAATTACCTATTGTCCTACCTAAACATATTGTCTTTTCTAGGAATGAAGAATTCTTTAATCTTAGCCCAAGGTTCTGAAAATCAAGTCCTGTTCTCTATTTATATATATATTAATTTAATCTTCCAAAAGTCACACCTTTCTCCATAAAAAATGTAAATATCATTAGTTGTATCCCTTTGTCCTTGACTATGAAAACGAAACTATGGTAATTAGCTCTAATTTGCAACAGCCCTCTATTAAGCACAGTTTACTTTCTGAGTGAGCGGAGTAGTTCAATGAGACTTTGACCAATACTAAAAGCATCTCACTCACCTCTTATTTTTTATTACACAGGTATCCTAGTCACCATTGCCAAAATAAAATATTGTTATCAAGACATAAATTTTGCTTTCTACTGACACTTTGAAAGAGACCACCAAGACATGACAGATTTAGAACAGAAAAAAAGATGACAAATGCGAGAATACTCAGAAAAAAACCTATCAAAAAACCATTTGACTGTATGATATGGTCAAAGCAGTCTCCAAACCAGTATCCAAACCTATGTCTGACACCTTCATCTTAATTACTTGAGTAGAATTATATTTCAAATAATTAACATTTTCTCCATTATTTCTTACTCTGTGCTCTTTATTTACTCTATGAAACTCTATCAGCCATGCAAGACTGACAGATGAAGTAAGGACTTGCAGAATTTGTTTTCCCACTTTAAAATTTAGGGTAAAATCAGAGCTAGAGAAAGGTAGGTGAAATTAGGATGGGAAAGTAATTTGCAGATCAGAGTTCTTAAACTAAAAAGTGAAAAGAAGACTTCCTTGGTGATCCAGTGGTTAAGAATCTGCCTTCTAATGCAGAGTGCATGGGTTCAATCCCTGGTTGGGGAACTAAGGTCCACATGCCACGGGGAAACTAAGCCCACGCACCAGAACCAGATAGAAGCCCATGTGCCACAATGAAAGATCCCACGTGCCAAACAGATCCTGCGTGCTGCTACTAAGACCCGACACAAATAAATAAATTTACTTTTTTAAAAAATGGAAAAAAAGTCTATTATGAGGACTACAAAGTTAGTTGGAAAAAATTCAACATACATGATGTCCAAAACTGAGGAATCCCCACTGACCTTACTTTTGTATATGTGCTGCCAAAAAGAGCACCTGACCCTTACATTTGAACTATCAACAGTCTTCTTGAAGATTTTCTAAACTGAACTGAGGTACTAACATAGGAACCATGCACGATTCAAAAGTTTTTTTTTCCCTTGATTAATACGGCAGTGAACTATTTCAATAGGTGACTTCCTAATAGTCCAGACTAACATTGGACACTGATTGTAATGTGCCTTGGTGTAGTTTTCTTAAGTATTCCTGTATTTATATTTCATTGAGATCCTTGAATTTGCTGGTTTAAAATTATCAACAAATTTGCAAAATAAATTGACCATAATTTCTTCAACTATTTTTTTCAACTCACTTTCTGTGCTTTGAGATCCAATTTTATAGCTTAAGTCACTTAAATTTGTCCCACTGCTCCTTTGTTCATGTTTTTAACGTCGTTTTTCTCTGACTTCCTAAATTTATTTATAATTGTGCTCAGTTTACATTGCTGCGCAGGTTTTTCTCTAGTTGCAGAGAGCTGGGGCTACTCTCCAGTTGCAGCACACAGGCTTCTCATTGTGGTGGCTTCTCCTATTGCAGAGGAGCATGGCTTCGGGGTATGCAGACTCTAGGAGTTGCAGCACGTGGGCTCAGCTAATAGTTACAGTTTCTGGGCTCTAGATCACAGGCTCAGTAGTTGTGTACACAGGCTTAATTGCTGCACAGCATGTGGGGCCTTCCTGGACCAGGGATCAAACCCATGTCTCCCGCATTGGCGGGTGTATTCTTTACCGCTGAGCCACCAAGGAAGAACTTGCTGATTTTCATTTTGGATAGTTTCCAGTGTATTTTTCATGAAGATCTTTTTACATTTCCAGAAGTTTTCTTAGGCATTTAAAAAAATAGATACAATATCATTACTTCATCTGCTTGATTTTTTCCAGCTTGAATATACAGAATAAAGATATACAAAATACATTATAATAACCTTTTAATTGTTCTTGTAACAGATTCTATCATGTGTTAGCTCTCGGCATATTCCTTTTATTTTTTTTCTTCATTATGAGTCATAATTTCTTTTCTTTGGCATGTCTGGTACTTTTTACTGTATGCCAGACACTGTGAATTTAAACTTTTCTGGTGCTTTATATATTTGTATTCCCCTATATACTCAACTGTGGAAATTCTTCAAGAGATGGGAATAACAGACCACCTGACCCGCCACTTGCGAAACCTATATGCAGGTCAGGAAGCAACAGTTAGAACTGGATGTGAAACAACAGATTGGTTCCAAATAGGAAAAGGAGTACACCAAGGCTGTATATTGTCACCCTGCTTACTTAACTTACATGCAGAGTACAACATGAGAAACGTTGGGCTGGAAGAAGCACAAGCTGGAATAAAGATTGCTGGGAGAAATATCAATAACCTCAGATATGCAGATGACACCACCCTTATGGCAGAAAGTGAAGAGGAACTCAAAAGCCTCTTGATGAAAGTGAAAGAGGAGAGTGAAAAAGTTGGCTTAAAGCTCAACATTCAGAAAACGAAGATCATGGCATCTGGTCCCATCACTTCATGGGAAACAGATGGGAAAATAGTGGAAATAGTGTCAGACTTTATTTTTTGGGGCTCCAAAATCACTACAGATGGTGACTACAGCCATGAAATTAAAAGACGCCTACTCCTTGGGAGGAAAATTATGACCAACCTAGATAGCATATTCAAAAGCAGAGACATTACTTTGCCAACAAAAGTCCATCAAGTCAAGGCTATGGTTTTTCCAATGGTCATGTATGGATGTGAGAGTTGGACTATGAAGAAAGCTGAGCACCGAAGAATTGATGCTTTTGAACTGTAGTGTTGGAGAAGACTCTTGAGAGTCCCTTGGACTGCAAGGAGATCCAACCAGTCCATTCTGAAGGAGATCAGCCCTGGGATTTCTTTGGAAGGAATGATGCTAAAGCTGAAACTCCAGTACTTGGGCCACCTCATGTGAAGAGTTGACTCACTGGAAAAGACTCTGATGCTGGGAGGGACTGGGGGCAGGAGGAGAAGGGGACAACAGAGGATGAGATGGCTGGATGGCATCACCGACTTGATGGACATGAGTTTGAGTAAACTCCGGAAGTTGGTGATGGACAGGGAGGCCTGGCGTGCTGTAGTTCATGGGGTCACAAAGAGTTGGACATGACTGAGCGACTGAACTGAACTGAACTGATATACTCTTGAGATTTATGGGGAAACAGTGGAAACAGTGGCCAACTTTATTTTTCTGGGCTCCAAAATCACTGCCAATGGCGATTGCAGCAATGAAATTAAAATACGCTTACTCTTTGGAAGGCAAGTTATGACCAACCTAGACAGCATATTAAAAAGCAGAGACATTACTTTGCCAACAAAGGTCCGTCTAGTCAAGGCTATGGTTTTTCCAGTGGTCATGTATGGATATGAGAGTTGGACTATAAGGAAAGCTGAGCACTGAAGAATTGATGCTTTTGAACTGTGATGCTGGAAAAGACTCTTCAGAGTCCCTTGGACTGCAAGGAAATCCAACCAGTCCATCCTAAAGGAGATCAGTCCTGGGTGTTCATTTGAAGGACTGATGTTGAGGCTGAAACTCCAATACTTTGGCCACCTGATGAGAAGAGCTGACTCATTGGAAAAGACCCTGATGCTGGGAAAGATTGAGGGCAGAAGGAGAAGGGGACAACAGAGAGTGAGATGGTTGGATGGCATCATCAACTCGATGGGCATGTGTTTGAGTGGACTCTGGGAGATGGTGATGGACAGGGAGGCCCGGCATGCTGCAGTTGATGGGGTCGCAAAGAGTTGGACACGACTGAGCAACTGGACTGAACTGAACTCAGCAACTTTGATTTTTTTCATGGTATACTTTTAAAATCAATTTTCTGGAAATAAAGCAACACTAATCTAGGGCTATTTCCCCTACTCCTGAGGCAATATCCTGCTACTAAGGCATACCCAATGACCCATAAAATATGAGGTTTTTTCAATTGTAGGAACACCAACTTTTCCAGCCCCTGTATGAGCTCTCTGGATTGTTCCCTCTGCTCCTTTCAGATGGTCTTTTTCCTAGCCTCAAGTAGTTTCTCTCTGGCTGAATATGTGAATGACACCCTCAGAATCTCCAGAGCACCTCTCTCTGCATAGCTCTTATCTCTCCAGAACTCTGCGGTGGAACATTTCAACACCTTCGCCTTCATAGGCACTAAGTTCCATTTCCTCAACTCAAGAAATTTACTAGGATCCTCCCTGGTGTCCCCCTTCCTGTGCTGAATCTTGAAAAGTCTTGGGTGGTAAGTTAAGGCAGTTACAAGACTAACCTTTTACTGTCCTGCACTACCTGGTATCCAATAATTAAGATAAATAAATACATATTTTTTCACAGTGTTTTCATGTGAAAGTATATACCTTGTTATGCAACTCCATCTTGGCTGAAGATCATAGTCCCCTGTGAGTTTGTTTTATTTTGAAACCCCATATTCACAGTGCATAGTCACTTTAAAACCACAAAAAGAACTAGTTATTGAATAATTTATATTTAAAATATCAGAAACAGGCAACTGGTGAGACTTTTGGGGAAAGGAATTGGGCTTAATGTTTTATAAATATAATAGTTTCACACTGTTTTATAACCATTTAAAATTAATAGCCTTTAAGTATACAGCAGTATAGCAGTAAAAAGACAGTTTTTGTGCCTGGCCTTTGCTATTGTCAATGGTTTTAAATTTTAGCAGAAAGTCTTCATATTTTCAAATAGAACAAATTCCAGTGATGCTTTAAAAATAACATTATAGAATTAGTTGAAGTATGGTCAAAGAGCTTTAGCTTAAATATAATTGGAAAATAACTCAAAACTCACTGACATTGCTTTTTGCATACATCATTTTAAGTTTCAACTTGTGAATTATGTCTAAGATTTTTGAGTGTGGGATAATAACAAATTTATACACTATTAAATGAAATATACAAAGTTACATATAAACCAACATAAATATTATTAAATTCAGCTTCCTAAATAGCTGAATTAGAAGTCCACACTTTATATACAGTGAGTAATTACACTGGAAATTACAATTATGAATGGATGTGATGATCATTCTGTCTTGGTGACGTGAGTTTAATTTTACTGACTGTCAGAGCCTCAGTTCAGCCCTTTTAAGTGGATTTTCTTTTAACCACTGGAACAAAATTTATTCATTTTTGTTAAAAAGATAGAACAATGCTTTTACTGGATTTTAAATTTGTAGGCATAGTTCTCAAGTATAAATTATTTTTTAAGGGAGATTAACATAGATAGTATCATAATGTTGTTTACATGATTGCATATTAATCAACTAATTTATATTCTAACAGTTCAACCCTCAGTCTCATTCCGTTCATTATACAATAAAGTTCTTGAATTTCTCTCTTAAACCTCTTTTTTCAAGGCAATAAATCTCAAAGGTAAGTAAAATTAAGTTCTCAATGCTTTTTAACACTCTACTTGCAAATTGTAATCTTGTGATGTTTTGTATAAATAATGTGCTAAAAATGAAGGGAAACCATTAATAGGAAACACCAATAAAATTAACTTTCCCAAGCCATAGAAACTAAGACAAATAAATCTATAATAAAGGTATTAATAATGGCCAGCAATCATTGCTCTAATATTCTCCATCACTTTCTGTGTTTCTAGATATCTTGGGCTAGATCAGATCAGGTCAGTGGCTCAGTCGTGTCCAACTCCTTGCGACCCCATGAATCGCAGCACGCCAGGCCTCCCTGTCCCTCACCAACTCCCAGAGTTCACTCAGACTCACGTCCATCGAGTCAGTGATGCCATCCAGCCATCTCATCCTCTGTCGTCCCCTTCTCCTCCTGCCCCCAGTCCCTCCCAGCATCAGAGTCTTTTCCAATGAGTCAACTCTTCGCATGAGCTGGCCCAAGTACTGGAGTTTCAGCTTTAGCATCATTCCTTCCAAAGAAATCCCAGGGCTGATGTCCTTCAGAATGGACTGGTTGGATCTCCTTGCAGTCCAAGGGACTCTCAAGAGTCTTCTCCAACACCACAGTTCAAAAGCATCAATTCTTCCATGCTCAGTCTTCTTCACAGTCCAACTCTCACATCCATACATGACCACAGGAAAAACCATAGCCTTGATTAGACGAACATTTGTTGGCAAAGTAATGTCTATGCTTTTGAATATGCTGTCTAGGTTGATCATAACTTTCCTTCCAAGGAGTAAGCGTCTTTTAATTTCATGGCTGCAGTCACCATCTGTAGTGATTTTGGAGCCCAGAAAAATAAAGTCTGACACTATTTCCACTGTTTCCCCATCTATTTCCCATGAAGTGATGGGACTGGATGCCATGATCTTCGTTTTCTGAATATTGAGCTTTAAGCCAACTTTTTCACTCTCCACTTTCACTTTCATCAAGAGGCTTTTGAGTTCCTCTTCACTTTCTGCCATAAGGGTGGTGTAATCTGTGTATCTGAGGTTATTGATATTTCTCCCGGAAATCTTGATTCCAGCTTGTGTTTCTTCCAGTCCAGCATTTCTCATGATGTACTCTGCATATAAGTTAAATAAACAGGGTTGCAATATACAGCCTTGACGAACTCCTTTTCCTATTTCGAACCAGTCTGTTGTTCCATGTCCAGTTCTAACTGTTGCTTCCTGACTTGCATACAAATTTCTCAAGAGGCAGGTCAGGTGGTCTCGTATTCCCATCTCTTTCAGAATTTTCCAGTTTATTGTGATCCACACAGTCAAAAGCTTTGGCATATTCAATAAAGCAGAAACAGATGTTTTTCTGGAACTCACTTGCTTTTTCTATGATCCAGCGGATGTTGGCAATTTGATCTCTGGTTCCTCTGCCTTTTCTAAAACCAGCTTGAACATCAGGAAGTTCACGGTTCACATATTGCTGAAGCCTGGCTCGAAAAATTTTGAGCATTACTTTACTAGCGTGTGAGATGAGTGCAATTGTGCGGTAGTTTGAGCATTCTTTGGCATTGCCCTTCTTTGGGATTGGAATGAAAACTGACCTTTTCCAGTCCTGTGGCCACTGCTGAGTTTTCCAAATTTGCTGGCATATTGAGTGCAGCACTTTCACAGCATCATCTTTCAGGATTTGGAATAGCTCAACTGGAATGCCATCACCTCCACTCGCTTTGTTCGTAGTGATGCTTTCTAAGGCCCACTTGACTTCACATTCCAGGATGTCTGGCTCTAGGTCAGTGATCACACCATCGTGATTATCTGGGTTGTGAAGATCTTTTTTTGTACAGTTCTTCTGTGTATTCTTGCCACCTCTTCTTAATATCTTCTGCTTCTGTTAGGTCCATACCATTTCTGTCCTTTATCGAGCTCATCTTTGCATGAAATGTTCCTTTGGTATCTCTGATTTTCTTGAAGAGATCCCTAGTCTTTCCCATTCTGTTGTTTTCCTCTATTTCTTTGCATTGATCGCTGAAGAAGGCTTTCTTATCTCTTCTTGCTATTCTTTGGAACTCTGCATTCAGATGTTTATATCTTTCCTTTTCTCCTCTCTTCTTTTCACAGTTATTTGTAAGGCCTCCCCAGACAGCCATTTTGCTTTTTTGCATTTCTTTTCTATGGGAATGGTCTTGATCCCTGTCTCCTGTACAATGTCACGAACCTCATTCCATAGTTCATCAGGCACTCTATCTATCAGATCTAGGCCCTTAAATCTATTTCTCACTTCCACTGTATAATCATAAGGGATTTGATTTAGGTCATACCTGAATGGTCTAGTGGTTTTCCCTACTTTCTTCAATTTAAGTCTGAATTTGGCAATAAGGAGTTCATGGTCTGAGCCACAGTCAGCTCCTGGTCTTGTTTTTGCTGACTGTATAAAGCTTCTCCATTTTTGGCTGCAAAGAATATAATCAATCTGATTTCGGTGTTGACCATCTAGTGATGTCCATGTATAGAGTCTTCTCTTGTGTTGTTGGAAGAGGGTGTTTGTTATGACCAGTGCATTTTTTTGGCAAAACTCTATCAGTCTTTGCCCTGCTTCATTCCGTATTCCAAGTCCAAATTTGCCTGTTACTCCAGGTGTTTCTTGACTTCCTACTTTTGCATTCCAGTTCCCTGTAATGAAAAGGACATCTTTTTTGGGTGTTAGTTCTAAAAGGTCTTGTAGGTCTTCATAGAACCATTCAACTTCAGTTTCTTCAGTGTTACTGGTTGGGGCATAGACTTGGATTACTGTGATATTGAATGGTTTGCCTTGGAAACGAACAGAGATCATTCTGTTGTTTTTGAGATTGCATCCAAGTACTGCATTTCGGACTCTTTTGTTGACCATAATGGCCACTCCATTTCTTCTGAGGGATTCCTGCCCGCAGTAGTAGATATAATGGTCATCTGAGTTAAATTCACCCATTCCAGTCCATTTCAGTTCACTGATTCCTAGAATGTCAACATTCACTCTTGCCATCTCTTGTTTGACCACTTCCAATTTGCCTTGATTCATGGACCTGACATTCCAGTTCCTATGCAATATTGCTCTTTACAGCATCAGACCTTGCTTCTATCACCAGTCACATCCACAACTGGGTATTGTTTTTGCTTTGGCTCCATCCCTTCATTCTTTCTGGAGTTATTTCTCTACTGATCTCCAGTAGCACATTGGGCACCTACTGACCTGGGGAGTTTCTCTTTCAGTATCCTATCATTTTGCCTTTTCATACTGTTCATGGGGTTCTCAAGGCAAGAATACTGAAGTGGTTTGCCATTCCATTCTCCAGTGGACCACATTCTGTCAAATCTCTAATCTTGGGCTAATTCTAAATAGTGTCTTTACCATTTCAGAAAAACTGTTTTCTCAGGTTCAGATCTCTATACCACCTTTGAAAATCACAGACATGAAATGGTCCTAGAAGCAGTCCAACTCTCTAAGGTCCTCAGTGTAATATACTCTAACTCCCTTGATTTAAAATAATGTTTCTTCCATCCCTTTAGCATGCAAATGCATATAAGTTAAAAACTGATTTGTCTAATAATATGTCTTGGGTTCAAAAAGCACAGATATATAAAATTCATTTTACTTCATCTTTTGTGCATTTTTGTGTTTTGTCCCATTTTAAAAATGTCTTTGTAAATATGATGTGAAAAATGCATTTAAACAAATTCTGTATTATGAATTATTCATATATAAATTTTTCTGAAATATGAGAATAATTAATTTGGTATAACATTGTCATAGCATGCTTGACAGTTAATTGCCTACCATGCTTTATTCCATATGCACTGGAAGATTACGCTGTTTAAGAGAGAAAATAAATTCCTTTAATGTTGGGCTAATTCTTGGTATGCCCACATTTAATACTAGTCATTTGGCTTAAGCTTTGACCCTGCTTAAATGCAAATGTTCCTGAGAAGAGTAAGTAATTCAACTCCTATCATGCATTTATGTCTTATTATATATGGTTTGTAAACATTTGGCTAGAAAGGAATGAGTTCAGAATTTGAGAGCACTGTTGACTGAAATTTTGAAGAGAGAATATATCTGAGAATGGAAAGACTATGAAATTCAAGAACTGAGGGTATTCAATGCCACCAAATTGTTGATTCTATATTTTTACACTGTATGTTTCTTACCAATAGTCCATATTCTAAAAAATATATTTAAAAAATGTAACTCCCACATCTCAAAAGTTTTACAATATTTTGATGTTCTATATCTTGCTGTTTCCACTTTACAATTTATAAATTGGTATCATTTCAGAGGAATCTTTTAAGCAATAAATATACTCATATTTTCAGTAAAAAAAAATAATAATAATTTAAAGCAACACATGAAGCTCTAACACCCTTGCCAAAATTTGCATAATTGAGAAAGGCACCTTCATGTGTCAAATCTAATTTCTCTTATTTTCAAATGAAAATGTTGAAAACATGGAGAATCAATGGTTTGCCAATTACAGTCAGAGGTGAATCTAAGATCAGGACAGAGATCTCCCAGTTGCCAGTCCCGGTAATTTGTATGTATGGTACTAATAAAATGCTTTCATCACTTCCCTCTAACAGGGCCTCCCATTTTTCTGTGCCTTTGTCCTGTATTCCAAGTGTGCTCTCAATGGTTATGTCAATAGAATATAACAATGTGTAACGTATATAATAACAATAGAGGTTGTGTCAATAATTCTTAGGGGATTATTCTCCTAAATAATACCTGTATTTTTAATGGAGCTTATTAAAGTGAAGTACCTAAGCATAGAAGATCACACTGCAATGAGAGGAAAGCCTGACACCAAGGAACTCACCTTGTGTCTTTCATCCTCTACCAAAGCATTCACTTGCACTCCTGCTGGAAGTATTTTCCAAATATGCTCCATGTTAATCCTCTAATCACAGACTTAGTCAGGATGCTTCCCACTGGCCCTGGGAGAAGCAGAGGACTAGACACAATGGGCTCTGCAGATACACCGAGAATAAAAATAAAGTCTTTGCTCAAAATCTGCAAACTTAGATGAAATAATCAAATACAAATCAGATTTTTGAGCAATACAAGAGAATTATTACATATCCCTAATATAATCCCAAAGTTTTTATAGCAAGATGCAAGAAGAAAAGAAGAGAATCTGGGCCAGGTAATCAAGGCATGAAAAATTATATGTCACAATCTAGGTAATAATGTAGACAAACATGAATCTACTGGAAAAAAGTTTAAGCAGAACGAAGGTCATTAGAACAAAACAAAAGGAATATCCTGAATGCCAAGTCTGAGTGGGCAAAAGGACAGCCTTCTATAGTGGAAGGCCATAAGAAGGAGATCACAGAATATCATAGGCAAGAATAAACTGGGGCTATGGAATGAAAAATAAGAAATGAGAAAGCCGGAAACATTGAGTTCTGTCATAAAAAAGGAGTCTCAAGTAGGAGCATGTTCCATTTGCAAGGTATGATGTAGTTACTTGTCTACCAAGCTTCATTTCAGATGCTTAGGAAGAAGCTACTATATAAGACAGAAGGAAAAAAATGATTCCTTTATCCATTGACTGATTGCTGATTTAATATTCAACACCTCAAGCATGTGGCTTGAAGTTTTGACTCTCCTTAGAAAAGAAATCTGTTGTTCATTCTTTTCACCTCGTCCAGGTGATATTAGGATTTGTGGTAAACCTCCAGTCTTAATACATCTGGAACCTACAAGATAGGTGAACCACTCTGTGGTTTATACACATATACCTTTCTTCATATTATTGTTGCACTGTACATACATTTCCATCATTCTGAAAGTAACAGTGAATTAAAATTATGTGTATTCATGTCTTTGTCATCTAATATCCTCATTTAAAATCCCTAAAGGAAGGCATCATAACTTTCATTAATTCTTTATCCTCAGAAAATAAAATCTTATATATGGTAGGCATTCAGTACTAGCTGATAAGAACTTTACTAAAGATATACTTTTGTTAAAGAAAACATATGATTTTTGGCCATGTGAACCAAATATTATTAATTCTCCATAGCATACTGAGAAATGTTTTTTTTTTTTTAATTTAAATAAATTACCCTCTGAGTCCATTACCATGTTTTAAATTCCACTGTGCTCACTATAGAATTAGTGTTCAGAACTCAACACTAAGCAGTGCTAAGAATTCAAATTATGTTTCTACTTCTATCTGACCTACCCTTTGTCCTTAAATATCTCAACTCTTTTTTCCTAAATCTAAATTCCAGATAATACTATTGATTTGTGTGTGTGTGTGTGTAATGTAGAGAGGTACCTTTTATCAATTTTTAATAGGGCATCCTATTTGAAAATACTTTTCTAGCAAAGCTATAATTTTTGATGCAATATTGAATGAACTACTATAAATCCTTTCTCAAATATTGCTGTGTAAACACATATATGTAAACATACACATATACAGAGTCTCACCTATTCATCTTTCAGATCAATAGACTCTATTTGGCTGGGATTTGGGGGACAATTTGTATCAATGGAGTAGGATGAAACCAAATGTTGTGTCCTTGGTCACATTAGCAAGGTGATTGAAGTAAATGAGTTTACAAATAAATGTGGTTCATAAAAGTGCCTAAGAAGGTTTTGTACAATCATAAGATTTTATCAAGATGCCAAAAGTCTCTGCCAGGGAATTCTTGGTTTCATGTAAAAGTTTCTCAACTCTCATAAATATTTCTCTTTCTATCACAGCATTGAAATAAGACATTTTGATGTGGGAAAATTTAGATAAGTCAATGGGCTTCCCTGACAGCCAGTTGGTAAAAAATCTGCCTGCAATGTAGGAGACCCTGGTTCGATTCTTGGGTTGGGAAGATCCGCTGGAGAAGGGATAGGCTGCTGCTGCTGCTGCTGCTAAGTCACTTCAGTTGTGTCCGACTCTGTGCAACCCCATAGATGGCAGCCCACTAGGCTCCTCTGTCCTTGGGATTCTCCAGGCAAGGAGTGGGTTGCCATTTCCTTCTCCAATGCATGCATGCATGTTAAGTCACTTCAGTCGTGTCCGAGTCTGTGTGACCCCATAGACAGCAGCCCACCAGGCTCCTCTTTCCATGGGATTCTCCAGGCAAGAATAGTAGAGTGGGTTGCCATTTCCTTCTCCTAGGTATAGGCTACCCACTCCAATATTCTTGGGTTTCCCTTGTGGCTCAGCTGGTAAAGAATCTGCCTGCAATGTGGGAGACCTGGGTTTAATCCCTGGGTTGGGAAGATCCCCTGGAGAAGGGAAAAGCCACCCACTCCAGTATTCTGGCCTGGAGAATTCCATAGACTGTATAGTCCATGGGGTCACAAAGAGTTGGACATGACTGAGCGGATTTCACTTTCACTTTCAGCTATGACACAGTGATCTTATTTCAATCAACCTATGCTATTTTTTTTAAGCTCCTTTTCTCTCATGAAGATATTTTTTCCTTAAGAATATTTACCAGTGACTAGAAACTAACCTATTCCAGGATGTATAAACCACATCCTTATATCCTGTACCTTCTCAGCTTCTTTTGAATAAGTAGCCTACTCCACGACCTTGCCACTTGCCACAGCCAACTGAACTAGGAAGACAGTCAACCAAAACTGAGTCAACGGGAATGCCTCCAAGGAATGTGGAGCCATTAACCAAAGAGACAAGAAGATGCAGTCTCTGCACTAAGAGAGTCTTATACGGCTGTCTCTGAGCTACCAGAGGAACTTAAAGAAATCTGATGTGCAAAAAGAAATATTAAAGAAGCTGATTTCAAAGAGAAGTAGGAATGAGAGAAAATATGAACCCAGAAACAGAGACAGAGCAAAAAATAAGGGTAACAGTCTTCTTAGTGTCTGATTATTTTATCATTCTTGGTTCTTATTCCCCTGACTAAATTCCATTTGGAATTAGGTAAAATAGGATCATTATAAATGTTCTTCCTTACCAGAGTCAAATTCAAGCTCTTGTGTGCACTTCCAACAACTAGGACTATATAGATCTTATAGTAAACACTGAAAATGGCTATTACTTTTTAAAACTATATATAAAACTACACATAACATGTATTTTTTAAAGACATTAGTTTGCTTAGATACTTTGGTTCCAAGGAGTCAAATAGATAACTTAGGACTCTCACATCTGAGAGAAGCATCACTGACAGAGTCTCTGTGATGGGGTATGAGTTGGGTCAATAGTTTTACATTATCTCATTTTATCCTTCAACAAACTTCTGAATTATGTGCTATTTCCAGCATTTCACAGATGATGAAACTGAGACTTAAATAACTTTCCTAAGGTCATAAAGGCACTAAGTGGTGAAGCCAGAGAACAAATTCAGGTCTCTCCAATTCCAGAACCCATGTTCTTTTCATATTTTATTTATGTAAAGTTGGTCAAATTTGTATGCATCCAGTTTTTGACTGAGCTGTTCTTCCAGAGTAATGGTAGATTAAAACAGTAAGCTAAAGGCTACTGAAGATGGTTTAAAATACTTACAATTCTAAACTTGCTAAATTAATAAAGTGAATAAAGTTGGGATTAAAGGACATATGAAGTCAAAACTAACTAATTGCTCAAGTGTAAGTGAATTAAAATCACTCAGATGCCATAATTTAGTACAGGAATCTATTTTGATTTTGCCTCACAGGGAGTAAGATGATATATTTTCATATCTTTAATTTCAACATTGCTACCTTTTATTAAGTAAAGTTGGCAACTTACTTGTTAAAAAAATATGTACTTAGTATTTTATAATCATATCAGGCACAAATAAATGGAAAATTGTCTTTATGGTAAAAAAATCTGAAAAAAATGATTCATAGAAATGAATAATTTTACAGCATTATTGAAAAGATTCTTTTCAGTACATGTTTCTTATTGATATTAAAATAAGTTTATCTCTCTGTCACCAAAATATTCATGCAAAATTGTAAGTACTTCATTATTTTTAATCCACTTTCAAAATTTTATTTTTTAACAAGGGTAACACACTCCAGTATTCTTGCCTGGAGAATCCCCTTTTGGACAGAGGTAACCGCAAGCTACAGTCCATGAGATCGCAAAGAGCAGGACATGACTAAGCGACTGAGCACAGCACAGAACCACAGTGTGAAACTGCACCCTCAGTTAAGACATTGGCCTAAACTAAGACTCAAATAAAGTATACTCAGAACCTAAGTTTGATATATATAAAATGAATATATGAGAATAAGTTCAACTAAAATAAGTCTATTAAACAATATTATTTGAAATTATGTGTTTTTAGTATGTCATCAACCACAAAAAAGAGATAATTTTTCTAAAAACTAGTAATTATGTCATTTAAATCTTTAAACTGATTAGCATCTTGTAGATTAAATATAATTTGCACCATTTTAGGAAAATAATTTTTAAAACATCACTCTTCTGGAAGATTTTAGAATATATTTTAAGACTTTGAGAAAATAATTTCTTTTTCATGACTTTAAAAGAATCTCTTACAGTTATTTTTTGCTTTGTTTTTAATGATAAAAGAGACTAAAAAACAGTTTACTCTTTGAGACAGTCTCTGCATATTAAACAAATTTCAATTACAGAGAAAATAGGGAAAGGAAAAAGGTTTTTTAAGCATAGCAGTCTTCAAAAATAAGATAAACATCTATGGAACCAAAAATGGAATCAGATGTGTAAAGCGGGAAGTAGAGTTGAAACTTCAAATCTCCTGGGCTTTGCCTCAGCAGCAGGCAGAGTAGATAGGGAGAAGCAGAAATTAAAAATGCTTCACAGACGTAGACACTAAATACAGACTCACTATTTGAGTTGAGGCCTACAAAGGGGGTCAAAAAAAAACTCTAACTCTTCCCAAGGAAATGACATATGAAGAGACATACCTAAGGACATGGGGAAGAAATAGAAAAATCTTCCCACTGAGAAAGGTACCCAATCACTTGCTAGATCATTACTTAACCTGAGTGTTCCCAATATCCTCAGAAGGTTAAAGTGCTAACTCTGATCAATAACATAAGATCTGTCTATATAATAGGACTTTAGGGCCAAATGAGAAACACAAAACTAGAAGCAAAGGAACCTGTATAGAGAGGGGATGAGAGGAAGCAAATGCCATCCTAGACAGGCCTGCAAACCAAATTCCAAAAGAAAAGAGCTTCTATTTGTCTCTTCCGGTATAAAGATAATATTGGGTTTATAACTATAGCTTTGCAGATCCCTTAATATCTGATCAGTATTCTCACTTATCTTCTTAAAGTGAACCTAGCAATCTCTAAGTGTTTATTTTTTCTCCAACATAAATTTTTTAATGAATCTGTTCAATTATACTACAGATCCAGCATAATTATTTTGAGATTGCACTGGATTTGTAAAATAATTCAGAGAAACTTAATAATATTTAACACATTTAGTATGTTATATCATTTCACTATGGGTGTGATATACCTATTATTTATTCAAAGTTGTTTAATAAACTTAATATAGCACATATTAAATATAAATTTATACATTATATATCATGCATTTTTATACATAAATATCCTACATATCATATATGAGGTGAAGGGCTTCAAGATGGAATTAGTGTTCTTATAGAAAGAGATGGGCTTCCCATGTGGTGCTTCCTCTGGAGAAGGAATGACAACCCACTGCAATATTCTTGCCTGGGAAATCCCATGGACAGAGGAGCCTGGTGGGCTACAGGCCATGGGGTTGCAAAGAGTCAGACATGACTGAGCAACTGAGCATGCATGCTCATGCTTGCACACGTGCGTGCGCACACACACACACACACACACATAGGAGGATATACTGAGGCAAGAGATAGACAGTTCCAGGCTGAGGAGCTGCAGTATGTCACCTATGAACAGATACTCCAAGATGAAGATAATAGCAGGAGGCTAAAAGGAGAGGCTGAGCCCTACCTAGATAAGAGACAGAGACCACTTACTTCTCATCTTTGAGGTCAAGGAGACCTTCCTGACTATACATGTGCAGAAAGGCTCCTTGAAGGTCAAAAATGAAGTGATGTGACTCTACTCTTAGGCCTCATTGCTGGAATCCTTCTTGGCTAAGAGATGTATCCATAAGCCAAATACGGACTCAGAACTAGGCAAAGCAAGATGACTGGCTAAAGGAAACCCAGGAGAAATGCCTGATATGAGTGATTCAAATCACTGTAAGGGCACAACCACTGTGTGTCTATTCACACACACTCTTTTTTTTCCCCCAAAGACTCTTCACTTGTTTCACTACTGTCTCTTTGTGGGAATTCATTTCTACAAAGTCAGTGGGCCAGGGGTTTTGTCACTGGCCACTGGTCTAGTGGCTAGGATTCAGCACTCTCACTGCTGCAGCCTGACTTCAATCTCTGGCCAGGAACCAAAATCCTGTTTCAAGCCACTGCAGGCTGAGGCCACCTGAAATCAATACCACAGAGCTCACTTCCTCTCACTCTGCATATGAGACCCCAGAAAGAAGGCAGCCATCTACAAGCCAGACTCAAGGGGGAACCAAATGGGCCAGCACTTTAATCTCAGACTTCCCAGCCTACAGAACTGTGAGAAATAAATTCCTAGATCATTCCTGGGTGTTCTTTGGAAGGAATGATGCTAAAGCTGAAACTCCAGTACTTTGGCCACCTCATGTGAAGAGTTGACTCATTGCAAAAGACTCTGATGCTGGGAGGGATTGGGGGCAGGAGGAGAAGGGGACGATAGAGGATGAGATGGCTGGATGGCATCACCGACTCGATAGACGTGAGTCTGGGTGAACTCCAGGAGTTGGTAATGGACAGGGAGGCCTGGCGTGCTGCGATTCATGGGGTCGCAAAGAGCTGGACACGACTGAGTGACTGAACTGAAATGAGGCTGAGCTAATATAAATTTTGATACCAAGAAGGGAGGTATTACTACAACAAATATCTAAAATTGTGGAAGTAGCTTTGGATCTGGGTAATGGGTTCTGTACTACATGCTAGAAAAATTGAGATCACAGTCAGAGTGATTCTGAGGAACTCAGGGGAAAACGAAACAGAGATGGACAGAAATTTTCCATCTTCTTAGAAAAATACATAAATAATAAGTAGAATGCTGGCCGAAATATGGATATTAAAGGCAGGCCATTTTGAGGTCTCAGATGGAAATGAGTAACAGGTTATTAGAAATCAGAGGAAAGGTAATACTTGTTACAAAGTGGCAAAGAACTTGCATGAATTGCATTTGTATTTTAGTGTTTCGTGGAAATTATAATTTGCAAATGACGACTGGATAAATATTGGATATTTAGCTGAGGACATTTCTAAGCAAAGTGTTGCTTAGAAAGACTTGTTTCCACCTGCCTCCTTATAATAACAGTGAAGAAGAGAGATAAATTGAAGAAAGAACTGTTATACAAAGAAAAACCAGACTTTACAAGATTTGGAAAATTCTCAGCCTGTTCATATTTCAAAAACTGAGCAAGTGTATTCAGAAGACAACACCAAGGATATGGCTGGACTATCACTTGATAGAGACATTCCTAAGTCGCTTCAGTGGTCTCCGACTCTTTTGCAACCGTATGGATTGTAGACTGCCAGGCTCCTCTGTCCATGGGATTTTCCAGGCAAGAAAACTGGAGTGGATTTCCATTTCCTACTCGAGGATAAAGACATTATGAGAGTATATAAGCAGAAACACAGCCAGTTTGAACTGAAGATAAAGACCATATAAAATAACAAAAGGCTACTGGACTTCTTAGATTCCACAGGACAGGACAATAAAGCTATTCATCTACTGCTGCTGCTCTGCTGCTGCGAAATCGCTTCAGTCGTGTCCGACTCTGTGCAACCCTACAGACGGCAGCCCACCAGGCTCCTCTGTCGCTGGGATTCTCCAGTCAAGAATAGTGGAGTGGGTTGCCATTTCCTTCTCCAATGCAGGCATGCATGCTAAGTCGCTTCACAGAGTCGTTTGTGCAACGCCTACAAATATGCATTATTCTTCAAGAAAAGTGAAGAATGACATTGGGAAAAAAAAAATAAAAACCAAACCAAAACAACAACAACAAAAACAAGCTTATTGATACAGAGAAAAAGATTGGTAGTTGCCAGAGATTGAGCGAGGGTGATGGGGTGATGGTGGACAAAATGCATGAACTGAGTTAAAAGGTAGAAACCTCTAGTTTAAAATAAATAAGTCATGGAGATGTCATTCACTCATCCTTCAACTTTTTTCTGTTTGCTGCCACTCCTTTCATTTTTTTTTAATTTAACATCGCTATCTTCCTGAAATATGAATAATTTAATATATTCTGTCTTCCATGGTACGCAAGCCCTTTCATGCCTTCTCCCCCAGTAAGTTCTTTTTTTTTTTAATAGACAAAGTGAAAAAAAAAAGCATTCCAGGTTAATGAATAACTTATTCTTCAAGAAAATATAGTATATATTTATGGTCCCAGGATAGGGAAAAATATTCTTAAGTCAGATCCTCTCCCCAAAATGGGAGTAATGCTAAATTTTTACATTGTTTCAGACAGGAAATGAACTAGAGTCAAGTACCAATTGGCTGGTTTCTTTTCCTCACTGTTTTGAAATTTAGATTACTAGGTCTGAAAGAATCGACTTAAGTTTACTCAGAGAGAAACCGTGTCTTATTTTCATCAATTTCTAAGCCATTTCGGCCATGAGGTTTCAGAGACTAATAAGTAAATTCTGAACCCCATCTCACGTTAATTCATACTCTGAGCAGCTCAGACTCCTGACAAAAGTTCCACCTCGGCTGAGGGGCAAATAAGCTTGATCCTTTCCCCTCTGTTTCAACCTCCTCATCCTTAGGCATACACAAGTTATTACAGCAAGAAAGCAAGTGTATGATAAATCACTCTGGGAGCTTCCGGGATGGTGAATCGAATAGAGATTCAGGAAGAGGAAGAAGAGTTGGGAGGACCTTGAAGCTCCTGCCCCTTCCTACACGCCTGGCCCTACATTTCTCTTCACAGGGCTGATCTTCATTCAACATGCTCAAGGGCTCACCTTCTCTCAGAATAACTTCTTTCTGGAACAGGCATGGCCTCCTTCCCTCCAACTGTGCGCCGGACCCACTGTCGGAGCGGATGAGCCGAGATGCCGCAGAGCCAGTCGCCAGGCCATCTCCCAAGCGGGAAATGTAATTCTCAGTAACTGCTTCAGATGGTCTCCAAGGCCGCGACGCACCTGCGCAGTGGGCGAAGTCGGCCTTGTGCTGCTGCTGCTAAGTCGCTTCAGTCGTGTCCGACTCTGTGCGACCCCACAGACGGCAGCCCACTAGGCTCCTCTGTCCCTGGGATTCTCCAGGCAAGAATACTAGAGTGTGTTGCCATTTCCTTCTCCAGTGCATGAAAGTGAAAAGTGAAAGTGAGGTCGTTCAGTCGTGTCCGACTCTTAGCGACCCCATGGACTGGAGCCTACCAGGCTCCTCCATCCATGGGATTTTCCAGGGAAGAGTACTGGAGTGGGGTGCCATTGCCTTCTCCGCGGCCTTGTGCGGTTCCTGCCAATTCTCGGTGCGACCTGGCCTGGGACTAGTTCTGCATTCTGTGAAAGAACTGAACGTGCCTCAGCTGCCGGAGCTGCTTAAGCTGTATTACCAGAGGCTCTTTCCAAATGCAAGGTACTATCGCTGGCTCAGATATGGCGGAGTGATAAAGAATTACTGAGTTACTTTTGAGACCATGGATTTTCATTCTCATTGAAGAGGATATTTACGTTCGCTATCACTCCTTCATCAACCAGAGAGATGGAAAGGACGATGTAGACAAGTGTTCTAAGTGCTGGGCTCTCATGACGTTGGCGATATGCACCATAGACAGAGCGCTGAAAGATTTAAGCATCGTTTCTGGATGTATTCTGGAAGGAGAGGTTTTCATTGCTGGGTCTGGGATTAAACAGAAAATTGTCCTCTGAAATACTTTTTGGGATAGTTGAGTTATTGCAGCTGAAGGTGGTCAGGGCTTCCCTGGTGAGTCAGCAGTAAAGAATAGGCTTGCAATGCAGGAGAGCGGGGTTCGATCCCTGGCTTGGGAAGATCCCCTAGAGGAAGGCATGGCAACCCACTGCAGTATTCTTGCCTGGAGATTCTCATGGACAGAGGACCCTCATGGGCTGCAATCCATGAGGTGGCAAAGAGTTAGACAGGACTGAAGCAGCTTAGCATAAGCACAAAGGTTACAAAGTTCACTTAACTAAAGAAAGCACTGTTTTGTCAGAAAATCTATGCTATACTAAGTTACTTCAGTTGTGTCCGACTCTGTGCGATCCCATAGACGGCAGCCCACCAGGCTCCCCGCCCCCGCCCCCGTCGCTGGGATTCTCCAGGCAAGAACGCTGGAGTAGGTTGCCATTTCCTTCTCCAATGCATGAAAGTGAAAAGTGAAAGTGAAGTCGCTCAATCATGTCCGACTCTTCGGGACCCCATGGACTGCAGCCTACCAGGCTCCTCCGCCCATGGGATTTTCCAGGCAAGAGTACTGGAATGAGGTGCCAATAAACATAACTTTTAAAAATACATTGACTTGATATGGCTTGGTTGATCAAATATTCTTGAAAACAAGAAAGCTGGAATAAGATTTTAGCCTTTGTTTCTGAAACAATTCATGATGAACTTCAACAGAGCTTCCAAAATCACAGTTCACTTGAGGATTGGGAGCATTTGAAGAAGGTAGCCGTAGATGTCAGAATAACATTGAAAATGACAAATGTGGACTCTGGCTGGAGTGAGAGAGGCTCCAGTACTGTTTGCCACAGTGGGATATCAATGTTAGCAAAGGAATCAATCATTGACTAAAGAGCCCTTTTAAGTGTTCATCCTAATACATATTGCAGTATGCTTATTGATTTACAGAAAGTAGATCAATTTACAGTTTCCACCATAAGCTCCATCTGCCATGAACTGGATATTTCCATTAGTGAAGAGGAAAAAGAGAAGTAAGCTGAATCTGATATCAAGCATAGAATCAGAGATTATAAGACAACCAATCTAGCTCCTTATGCAAAAGTTTCTGAACAGTTTCTTGAAAGTTTAGATAAATCCTCCAAAGAGTTATCTTTCAGAAGAGTGATTTACAAACAGACTTCTGAAGATAACAACTCCCTTCAAACCAGTGTGGCTATCTTCTACCTTCAACCAAGAATCATATACTTCAAGAACCATTTCATAAATAGGACAGAACTATGTATGCATTTTTAATGCTCAAAGCAATTCTTTTTTCTTAAATGATTATGTTGAAAATATTCCTGAGACTACCGAAGGAGAGTATCAGTTTTCCTGGAAGGAGCCATAATAGAAAAGTTAAGTGGATTGCAGATAAACTTGTAAAATTTAGTATTATACAAAGATAATTCTAAGATTTCTTATTTGAATATACAGTCCTGCCAGTTGCCATTTACAAAGGTAAATAAGCAGTAATATGTTTAAGACTTTAATCTCAGCTCATTGAATACAGCTTCCATATTTCTAGAGTGAATGTTCTAGGTCAATGAGGGCTTTGTCCGTAAGTCTTAGACACTCATTTATATGTGGAAGGTGCATTCAGTCACTCCCTAGTTTTGCTTACTAATATTTTTATTGGTTAGACTATACCTCACTGTCCATATTTTAAATATTATTTTGAACTGAACATCTAAACCTACCAAAATTTCAATTCACAGATATAAATTACTAGATTACAACATTAGGGGCTAGTCGAGTTATTTTTTTTTACAACTATCACAGTTGTAGCTCCTAACTTCTTCCCTCAGAGAACAATTAGATTAGCCTACTATAAAGAAGCAGCTTAGAAAAAATAACCAACTTCATTTCATCAATATAAAACCTGTTGTGTTTGTCAAAACACTTGGACTTTCCATTTATTTAGATACTTAAATTGAATTTTAAAGGTTTGGTTTCTCCCATGTTATTTTGTGTGATTGATTTTGAAGTGTCAGATTTATTTTCCTCGGTTTACAACCAGTCTGGACAGAACAGTTGTTCTGGTTTCCATTTTATCTTCTGAGAAACTGAGAAGTGGCCTATTGGGCTAGTGCTTCATAAAAATTGTATTTCCTTTAAGGTTGTTTTTTTCTATAGGCACACAGTCTTTTTTAAATTTTTAATCTTGTAGTTTATGTAGAACAAAGTCTGTCACGCAGTCAACAGTCAATACATCGAAATGCCTTGCATTTCTTTCTCCTTCCTAATTTTTTACAGAAACATTGAGGACTGTGTGCAAAAAAGCAAATGCTCTGGATTGTGGTCTGTATATGAGGATCAAAAAAATGGCTCAGTAAGAAACGGCCTAAATCAGAGTTTATTTTGGACAAAACCCAAATCAGTGTGCAATAGAAGCATTAAGTGAGGTTTTGGCCCCATCTAGTGTCCAGTACATGGAATCACTTCTTAGAGATAAACTAACATCTCACAACTCAAAGATGAGGCAGCTAGCATGAGGTTGGGCACTGACTCAAAGCAGGTACAGTCAAAGAGACGTTGTTTTGTGCTTCTCTGTTACTATCCTGAAAAACAACCATGCTAAAGAAGCTACTATTAGATCTAAGGAATTCATCAAATACTTACAGGGCCAATCAATAGATGTACTCTTTCATACATGTATACCTGTGGTGGATTCATTTTGATATTTGGTGAAACTAATACAATTTTGTAAAGTTTAAAAATAAAAAATAAAATAAAATAAAAAATAGGAAGTAGAAACCCTGATTTGGTAGAAATAGGAATGGATGGTGATGGCAGGCAGAATGGCAGTAACACCTGGGAATAAGAAAGTTTACACATATCTAAGGATAAATTTACATATGCTGAATGAGGTCACATTGTGCTGTTTTTTCCCCTTTCTTTTAGTACAAGTGGAAGGTTTCAATATACCCATTTTGAAATTGGACTGAGATAGTACACAAAAAACAGGTAAAACTATACAGTTGCTATGATGCAACTGGTATATCTGATTGAGTAACTATGGCTACATATGGAAAGGGGCTTAAAATCACCAAATGGAGAATAATCTGTACTATATATCAATGGAAATTTTTAAAAATCATGCATTTAGCCAAAATGAATATCCAAAAAGTGAAATATTTATATATCACATTCCCATAATATAAACTAGAAAGAATTTTAAGTTTATCATAATTATTTGGGTGTTAAGCATACCCAACTCTTGAACCTATGGAAACAGAAAAATAAAATTAAAAACTAAAAATCAGTGAAAAGGAGAATACTTTATAACTGAACATAGGGGTTACAGAAAAAAGCAGGATTGAGGAAAAATTGAACCCTCACAATATCCTCACAATTGTTATTAATAAAGAAAGATGAAAAATAGAGGAGTTGGTATGTATCTTAAAGTATTAGAAAAAGAATGACAATCCCAAATAGAGAAGAGAACTAGTAAAGGTGAAAAGGACTGATTTGCTTTATTAAGAAACAATAATATAAAACAAAAACATGCCTATTTGTGTCTGGTTGGAGGAGCCAAATACAGTATTATTTCAAAGTTATCCCAGCAAAGTTTTCAGTCTTGACTGCCTCGCAAACCCAAATCAGAGGTATTTTCACATTTTTAACCATTACCTTTTTCAAAATGTATTGATGCTCTAATTTTGAATTGCCAAAGTGTTTCTTACTACCCAAGTTGGGCCCATATTGATGTTTCACATGTGCTGTGCTGTGCTTAGTCGCTCAGTCGTGTCCGATTCCTTGAGACCCCATGGACTGTAGTCCGCCAGACTCCTCTGTCCATGGGGATTCTTTAGGCAAGAATATTGGAGTGGGTTGCCATGCCCTCCTCCAGGGAATCTTCCCAACCCAGGGATTGAATCCAGGTCTCCCACATTGCAGGTGGATCCTTTACCATCTGAGCCACCAGGGAAGCCTATATTCCTGCACAAAGGTTAGGAGTGATTGCCATTTTTTTGCTTAGGGTTAAAAGTGTACATCTTTGGCTTTGTGAGCTGGTTGGTGTTCAGTCTCACAGTCTCATATCTGTCTCAACCACTCACCCCTGCCACTGTTATTCCAAAGCAGCCATAATCAATATAGAAATGAATAAATAAGACAATGTTCCAATATAAATTTGCTTATAAGAAAAAGAAGAGGGGTATGGGCTGAATTTGGTCTATGGGCTGTGTTTGCTGATCCTGGGTTATAGTTAAACTCTGATTTCAATAAGTGCATAGCCACCATTAATATGCATGTGAATATATAAGCAAGTTCAGTTCAAAAAGAAATTCATTTGGGGATATAATAGTGATAATATAATCACAATTACTGTAATAGTTATCATTCTGGAAGGACCTTTCCATAGGTCAGGCACTTTACGTAGTGTTTTAACGTAATTCCTCAATATCCACATCAACCCTGTGAGTAGGTACTGTTATCATTGCCCTATGGCAGATGAAAAAACAAGAGTTTAGACACTTAACATTTATTCAGTGTTCTAATTGAAAGGTAGCAGTTTGGGATTTAAGGTAATCTCTGCTGAGTCCAGGTTGTAAATTGTTGCTATTGTTCAGCTGCTAAGTTGTGTCCGACTCTTTGTGACTCTATGAACTGCAGCACGCCAGGCTTTCTGTCCTCCACTATTTCCCTGAGTTTGCTCAGATTCATATACACTGAGTCAGTGATGCCATCCAACCATCTCATCCTTTGTCACCCTCTTCTCCTCTTGCCCAGCAACAGGGTCTTTACCAATGAGTCAGCTCTTAGCGTCAAGTTGCCAAAGTATTGGAGCTTCAGCTTCAACACCAGTCCTTCCAATGAATATTCAAAGTGGATTTCCTTTAGGATTGACTGGTTTGATCTCCTTTCTTTCCAAGGGAATTTCAAGAGTCTTCCCTCAAACCGCAGTACGAAAACATCAATTCTTCAGCGCACAGCCAAAACTCCATAATAGCTTAATAGAAATACTTGCAATTCAGGTTGTCATATACCTGGCAAGTTAGGGTGCAGGGAACCTATTCTGGGTGCAAGGAACTATCTCTCAATGTTCATTTTTCTACAAACGAATTTCACTCCACTTCCTAGGAAGGAGCACTTTGTTTCATCCTTCTTTCCACCTTATTTCAGCTTGGAGTTCTCCCTATGATAGAAGAAATGATCATTCCGATTAAAGCCTGTACTTTCCTGAATCACATAATTATGGGGTTAAGACTGAACCATTATGATTTAAGCAGCATGAACCCAATTCTTTCACTTTTTGGAGAGAGCTATGTGCAGGCAAAGCTAATGCTTGCACTTGTAAATTCCATGAAGTAAGCTGAAGAAGCAGGGCTTCTTTCAGGTCCAGATTATCCAGCTGTGATGAGACAGATCAGAGACTTGAAGATCTCAAATTCTAAGATCAAAATGAAGATAGAAAGACTCTGCTATACTCTTCAATCCAGCTTTACTGGAAAAATTCTGAGCCTATTTTAATATTTACTGGCTCCTTGTCTGACAAATTGGTTAAGTTCTGAAAGATGGAAAGAGTGATTAATTAGGCTCCCTCAAACTCTTGACAATAGAAACCATAGAAATTACAGTACATGTCTGAGGTTGCTTAAGAACAAGTCCAGACTGTTTCTGGAGTGTTATCTACCCAAAGTATACCCAAAGGCACAGTAACTCTAAAGGCTGCTGAATCTCTCTCCATTTGACAACTCTTTGAGTTTCTTAAATGATTGCCTATAATGAAGCTAAGTAGAAAATGAACAAATTGCAGTCTGATCATGAAACAGGCTATAACTGAACTTAATGAAACAGTGTGAAATTGCAAAAGACTGTAGAATGAATTACAAGGGTCAGTGGTCACCACCACTTAAATGAACTGTTTGACATGATGAAGTTCAACTGCAAAGAGATGATTGATATAAGGACATGTAAGTAAAAGGAAGGGTAACCACCAATTTTCTGTTTTCATGGAGTTTTAATGTTCATCCTTAATGTAAGAAGAATTTAATTCAGACCAAAAAGTAGTCTTTAATTTAAAAAATGGTGGCAAGGCCAATAAGTTACTGAGATGAGGGGAAAAGCTCATTTGTCTATGACATTTTAAATGTCATATGTTTTCTTTTTTTAGAGTCTAGATTCTAGAAGTATTATCTAAGCCTATGACTTGAGAGACTCACCAGGACTATGCTTTCATGCAATCAGACAGACATAACAGATTCTGTTGGCATCATCTAGTGAGATTGCAGCCTGTCAGTTTACACTTCACAGCTACTGGGAAAGCAAAACTCTGTTTGGCTTGTGAAAATTCTCCCTGAGTAAGAAGTGCAATAGAGGGGAGAGGGATGTCTGGCAGGTAGAAGGTATTTTTTTCTTAAATTACTTTGAGGACTAAAACTTGTTAATCACACATCATTTAAGAGGCACAGTCACAAGCTAATTTGGAATTATTCCTGGTTTATCTACACAGCATCAGTAATAATACAGGTTTTCTTCCCAGTCTGTCATATTTAAGTATAAGATTATACCATAACTTGGTATAATATAAAAGAGGAGGAAGACAGAGTTCTATCTACTATAGTAACATTGGGTATAATCTTATGAATATGAATTCTTATGAATTTGAATTCTATGAATTCTCTCTACTGTTATTTAAATATAAATTTAGTCAGCCTTGGAAAGCTTCTGACCAATAAGTACATAGCATAGATATACAATAAATGGAAAAAGATAAACATGTATTAGTTGGATACAATAGAGAAATTGAGTTTCAGGTTATGAGTAAATTAATGAAAGACCAAACTATAGTGTACAGTCAATGTGTATAGAAGTGTACAGAATATTTGTACTGTACAAATTGTACCAATATTTGTATATAATATTTGTATTATATTCAAATATACTATTTTAAATATAAATTGTGGTTTAGGATATGGATAAATGGAGTAATTAACCCAGAGTAAAATATAAACATTGCTTCTAACTTGTTAGAAAACTTTTTTTGAACAATATAATTCTGGAATGCTTTTTATATAGTCAAGTTAATATATCAAAATGGTATATATATGCTTGGATTTATGTGATTAACTTTCAGGAGCTATTGGTTTTTTTCCCTTTGATAATCTTAAACAATGGAATAAAAATTGGTACTTTATAGATTAAGCACATATATAAATCAATGTCTACATATTTTTACATATACATGGCCTCTCTCCCTTCTCCTCCTATCAATCTTTTACTCCTCCAGAGGTAACCTAGTTTTGAAAAACTAAGATACTTTATTGAAGCCACTTAGAGCATCCCTGAAAACAAAACAAAACTGAATGACTTGAACTTTACAATGCTGCAAGAATTACTTTGTCTCTGTCCTCAGCGATAGCAAAATAATTGACTCTTTGAGGTGAATCAATATCAGTGCTTCACTCCTTTGCCAACCTTAAAAAAAAAAATTATGGACATACTATAGGGATACTACGTTCCTATCACTGCTGTAGCAAATTGTCACAAACACAGTGGCTTAGGGTGACTGTTACATTATGTGGGGTCAGAAATCTTAAAATCCAAGTGTCATAGGAGCTGCACGTTTTCTGGAGGCTCTAGAGAGGAATCTGTTTCCTTGCCTTTTCCGGCTTCTAGAAGCCTCCTGCACTTTTTGGTTCATGGTCCCTCTTCTATCTTCCAAAACTATCGCTGACTCTGACATCCCTGCCTCTCCCTTATAAGAATCCTTATGAGTATACTGCACCCATTCAGATAATCCAGGATGCTCTCCTTTATCACAAGATCCTTAACTTAACCACATTTGCAAAGTCTCTTATGTCAGGTAAGTAACATTGACATTCTGAGCATTGGGATGTGCACATCTTTGGCAAAAGAGGAAGAAGACAGAGTTCTGTATACTATAGTAACATTTAGAACCCTGAGGCTAAATCTAATGTGGTTTTGGAAGAGAAAAATGGTAATAGAGATGGTAAAAGGAAAAGGCCTTTAGGAAACAGTTTGCATTCCTTCATTATCACTAAAACTACAATGAAAGAGGTTAATATAATCCCTATGAGATATTAAATGGGAAATAAATTCTGTTGAGGCATAAGCTGGTCTGTTTTTGGAGAGATTTTTTTTATTCTGGACCATAATGTATTTTAAAAATTATAGATATGAATTGTTTTCCCTTTCTCATTATCTGCCTTATCTGTCCTTCTACAGATATGTGGTGGAAGGAGAAAAAGGAAAAGTACTTCACACTCAAGAAATTTTGTTAAAAGCATCCATCTTAACACTTCATATATGTAATTTTTTTTTTTTTTTTTTTTTTACTTTTTAAAAAAAAAAAATAAAAGAAGAATCTTCGTCCGGGGCCCCGGCGCTCGCCACGGCCAGCAGCTGCGCCAGGGCCAGGAGCAGGACGAGCATCCAGGCTTTCCGGGGCCTCATCGCGGTGGTGGTGAGCGTGGCCTCCTTGCACGAGCGGCCACTGGGCGCTCCCGAACTTCGGGCTCCGGTCTCGCGGAGCCAAGCGAGAGAGAAAAACCGCCCCGCCCCCGCCGAAGACCTCCCTGGCAATTAACTGAAGGGCGGGGAAAGACGCTGGCCGGCCAATCCCAGTCCGATCTGGGGCGCGGGCCCCGAGCGCCGCGGTGCGCGTCCAAGCTCGGCGGCACCACCCTCCGCGTGGAACCTCCTCCCCGGCCTCCTCCCATATATGTAATTTATTATAGGTGTCTAGTTAGTGGAGTTTTTCAAGACTGTCCCCTGCAATTTGCCCTACAGATTATTCTTCTTAACATATGCTGCTTATCTATACTTTTGTTACTTCCACACCTTAAAACATACCACTTGATGGACTAGTATATTAGATAATCAGTTCTTTCATTCATTAGTTCCATCTACTGATATTTTATTGGCCATATCCTAGAGCCTATGCTAGATACTGGGTGGGCGTGTGTGTGTGTGACAAGCACAAACAGTATAAAATATGTGGGTTTTTTACAGTCCTTTCCAGACTCATCACCACTGAGAATTATTTTGTTACCTTTGGGAGATGGCAGCATACTGCTTGGTGATAGACAGGACTCAAAAATGTCTAAGTTTAGACAGGGCTCAACCATTTATCATTCCTCTTGTCTTGACAGATTACGAACTCCTTCGTGCCTCATATCTTTCCTAAATAAAATGAGAATTGCTTCAGACCTTACATAATGGTGTTTCTGAACTTTAAGTGAGGCAATCCATGTACAGTACTGAAATCAGCACCTGACACATTAAGAAGCCCTCAACAGATGTTAACTGTTATTATTTCCCAGTCCTCACTTATTTTCTCTAAGAATTATCTACTAACCAAAGATCCCCATACTTATCCTAATAGTGAGTAAAAGAGAAAGCTGGAGAAGAAGAGGACAGTAGGATTTGTTTTAGTTAAATCACAGGATTCCTCTTGGGAATGAAGAGAGGAAAGAGAAAAGAAACAAATAACAAAGAGGTATAAGAAATATGGAAAGTGAAAAAAAAATGATTTTTAAGAACATGCCTTAGTAAGATACTGACCTTAAGAAATTTTTTTTTAATTTTTTTATTATTATTATTATTTTTTACTTTACAATATTGTATTGGTTTTGCCATATATCAACATGCATCTGCCACGGGTGTACACGTGTTCCCCATCCTGAACCCCCCTCTTACCTCCCTCCCCATACTATCCCTCTGGGTCATCCCAGTGCACCAGCCCCAAGCTTCCTGTATCCTGCATCGAACCTGGACTGGCGATTCGTTTCTTACATGATATTATACATGTTTTAATGCCATTCTCCCAAATCATTCCCCCACCCACAGAGTCCAAAAGACTGTTCTATACATCTGTGTCTCTTTTTCTGTCTCGCATACAGGGTTGTAGTTACCATCTTTCTAAATTCCATATATATGCGTTAGTATACTGTATTGGTGTTTTTCTTTCTGGCTTACTTCACTCTGTATAATGGGCTCCAGTTTCATCCACCTCATTAGAACTGATTCAAATGTATTGTTTTTAATGGCTGAGTAATACTCCATTGTGTATATGTACCACAGCTTTCTTATCCATTCGTCTGCTGATGGACATCTAGGTTGCTTCCATGTCCTGGCTATTATAAACAGTGCTGCGATGAACATTGGGGTACATGTGTCTCTTTCAATTCTGGTTTCCTCAGTGTGTATGCCCAGCAGTGGGATTGGCAGTTCTATTTCCAGTTTTTTAAGGAATCTCCACACTGTTCTCCATAGTGGCTGTACTAGTTTGCATTCCCACCAACAGTGTAAGAGGGTTCCCTTTTCTCCACATCCTCTCCAGCATTTATTGCTTGTAGACTTTTGGATCACAGCCATTCTGACCGGCACGAGATGGTACCTCATTGTGGTTTTGATTTGCATTTCTCTGATAATGAGTGATGTTGAGCATCTATTCATGTGTTTGTTAGCCCTCTGTATGTCTTCTTTGGAGAAATGTCTGTTTAGTTCTTTGGCCCATTTTTTGATTGGGTCATTTATTTTTCTGGAATTGAGCTGTAGGAGTTGCTTGTATATTTTTGAGATTAGTTGTTTGTCAGTTGCTTCATTTGCTATTATTTTCTCCTGTTCTGAAGGCTGTCTTTTCACCTTGCTTATAGTTTCTTTTGTTGTGCAGAAGCTTTTAATTTTAATTAGGTCCCATTTGTTTATTTTTGCTTTTATTTCCAATATTCTGGGAGGTGGGTCATAGAGGATCCTGCTGTGATGTATGTCGGAGAGTGTTTTGCCTATGTTCTCCTCTAAGAGTTTTATAGTTTCTGTTCTTACGTTTAGATCTTTAATCCATTTTGAGTTTATTTTTGTGTATGGTGTTAGAAAGTGTTCTAGTTTCATTCTTTTACAAGTGATTGACCAGTTTTCCCAGCACCACTTGTTAAAGAGATTGTCTTTTCTCCACTGTATATTCTTGCCTCCTTTGTCAAAGATAAGGTGTCCATAGGTGTGTGGGTTATCTCTGGGCTTTCTATTTTGTTCCATTGATCTATATTTCTGTCTTTGTGCCAGTACCATACTGTCTTGATGACTGTGTAGTATAGCCTGAAGTCAGGCAGGTTGATTCCTCCAGTTCCATTCTTCTTTCTCAAGATCGCTTTGGCTATTCGAGGTTTTTTGTATTTCCATACAAATTGTGAAATTATTTGTTCTAGCTCTGTGAAAAATACTGTTGGTAGCTTGATAGGGATTACATTGAATCTATAGATTGCTTTGGGTAGTATACTCATTTTCACTATATTGATTCTTCCGATCCATGAACATGGTATATTTCTCCATCTATTAGTGTCCTCCTTGATTTCTTTCATCAGTGTTTTATAGTTTTCTATATATAGGTCTTTAGTTTCTTTAGGTAGATATATTCCTAAGTATTTTATTCTTTCCATTGCAATGGTGAATGGAATTGTTTCTTTAATTTCTCTTTCTATTTTCTCATTATTAGTGTATAAGAATTCAAGGGATTTCTGTGTGTTGATTTTATATCCTGCAACTTTACTATGTTCATTGATTAGCTCTAGTAATTTTCTGGTGGAGTCTTTAGGGTTTTCTATGTAGAGGATCATGTCATCTGCAAATAGTGAGAGTTTTACTTCTTCTTTTCCAATTTGGATTCCTTTTATTTCTTTTTCTGCTCTGATTGCTGTAACCAAAACTTCCAAAACTATGTTGAATAGTAGTGGTGAGAATGGGCACCCTTGTCTTGTTCCTGACTTTAGGGGAAATGCTTTCAATTTTTCACCGTTGAGGATAATGTTTGCTGTGGATTTGTCATATATAGCTTTTATTATGTTGAGGTATGTTCCTTCTATTCCTGCTTTCTGGAGAGTTTTTATCATAAATGGATGTTGAATTTTATCAAAGGCTTTCTCTGCATCTATTGAGATAATCATATGGCTTTTATTTTTCAATTTGTTAGTGTGGTGTATTACATTGATTGATTTGTGAATATTGAAGAATCCTTGCATCCCTGGGATAAAGCCCACTTGGTCATGGTATATGATCTTTTTAATGTGTTGTTGGATTCTGATTGCTAGAATTTTATTAAAGATTTTTGCATCTATGTTCATCAGTAATATTGGCCTGTAGTTTTCTTTTTTTGTGGGATCTTTGTCAGGTTTTGGTATTAGGGTGATGGTGGCCTCATAGAATGAGTTTGGAAGTTTACCTTCTTCTGCAATTTTCTGGAAGAGTTTGAGTAGGATAGGCATCAGGTCTTCTCTAAATTTTTGGTAGAATTCAGCTGTGACACCATCTGGACCTGGGCTTTTATTTGCTGGAAGATTTCTGATTACAGTTTCAATGTTTGTGCTTGTGATGGGTCTGTTAAGATTTTCTATTTCTTCCTTGTCCAGTTTGGGAAAGTTGTACTTTTCTAAGAATTTGTCCATTTCTTCCACGTTGTCCATTTTATTGGCATATAATTGCTGATAGTAGTCTCTTATGATCCTTTTTATTTCTGTGTTGTCTGTTGTGATCTCTCCATTTTCTCCCTTTGTTTCTTGATGAGTCTGGCTAATGGTTTGTCAATTTTATGTATCCTTTCAAAGAACCAGCTTTTGGCTTTGTTGCTTTTTGCTATGGTCTCTTTTGTTTCTTTTGCATTTATTTCTGCCCTAATTTTTAAGATTTCTTTCCTTCTACTACCCCTGGGGTTCTTCATTTCTTCCTTTTCTAGTTGCTTAGGTGTAGAGTTAGGTTATTTATTTGACTTTTTTCTTGTTTCTTGAGGTATGCCTGTATTGCTATGAACTTTCCCCTTAGCACTGCTTTTACAGTGTCCCATAGATTTGGGGTTGTTGTGTTTTCATTTTCATTCATTTCTATGCATATTTTTATTTCTTTTTTGATTTCTTCTGTGATTTGTTGGTTATTCAGCAGCGTGTTGTTCAGCCTCAATATGTTGGAATGTTTAATATTTTTCTCCTGTAATTGAGATCTAATCTTACTGCATTGTGGTCAGAAAAGATGCTTGGGATGATTTCAATTTTTTTGAATTTACCAAGGCTAGATTTATGACCCAGGATGTGATCTATCCTGGAGAAGGTTCTATTTGCGCTTGAGAAAAAGGTGAAATTCACTGTTTTTGGGTGAAATGTCCTATAGATATCAATTAGGTCTAACTGGTCTATTGTATCATTTAAAGTTTGTGTTTCTTTGTTAATTTTCTGTTTAGTTGATCTATCCATAGGTGTGAGTGGGGTATTAAATTCTCCCACTATTATTGTGTTATTGTTAATTTCCCCTTTCATATTTGTTAGCATTTGTCTTACATATTGCGGTGCTCCTATGTTGGGTGCATATATATTTAAAATTGTTATATCTTCTTCTTGGATTGATCCTTTGATCATTATGTAGTGTCTTTCTTTGTCTCTTTTGATAGCCTTTGTTTTAAAGTCTATTTTATGTGATATGAGTATTGCTACTCCTGCTTTCTTTTGATCTCTGTTTGCATGGAATATCTTTTTCCAGCCCTTCACTTTCAGTCTGTATGTGTCCCCTGTTTTGAGGTGGGTCTCTTGTAGACAACATATATAGGGCTCTTGTTTTTGTATCCATTCAGCCAGTCTTTGTCTTTTGGTTGGGGCATCAACCCATTTATGTTTAAGGTAATTATTGATTAGTATGATCCCATTGCCATTTACTTTATTGTTTTGTGTTCGAGTTTATACACCGTTTTTGTGTCTCCTGTCTAAAGAATATCCTTTAGCATTTTTTGGAGAGCTGGTTTGGTGGGGCTGAATTCTCTCAGCTTTTGCTTGTCTGTAAAGCTTTTGATTTCTCCTTCATATTTGAATGAGATCCTTGCTGGGTACAGTAATCTGGGCTGTAGGTTATTTTCTTTCATCACTTTAAGTATGTCTTGCCATTCCCTCCTGGTCTGAAGAGTTTCTATTGAAAGATCAGCTGTTATCCTTATGGGAATCCCCTTGTGTGTTATCTGTTGTTTTTCCCTTGCTGCTTTTAATATTTGTTCTTTGTGTTTGATCTTTGTTAATTTGATTAATATGTGTCTTGGGGTGTTTCGCCTTGGGTTTATCCTGTTTGGGACTCTCTGTGTTTCTTGGACTTGGGTGATTATTTCCTTCCCCATTTTAGGGAAGTTTTCAACTATTATCTCCTCAAGTATTTTCTCATGGTCTTTCTTTTTGTCTTCTTCTTCTGGGACTCCTTTGATTCGAATGTTGTGGCGTTTAATATTGTCCTGGAGGTCTCTGAAATTGTCCTCATTTCTTTTAATTTGTTTTTCTTTTTTCCTCTCTGATCCATTTATTTCTACCATTCTATCTTCTATTTCACTAATCCTATCTTCTGCCTCCATTATTCTACTATTTGTTGCCTCCAGAGTGTTTTTGATCTCATTTATTGCATTATTCATTATATATTGACTCTTTTTTATTTCTTCTAGGTCCTTGTTAAAATTTTCTTACATTTTCTCAATCCTTGCCTCCAAGCTATTTATCTGTGATTCCATTTTTATTTCAAGATTTTGGATCATTTTCACTATCGTTATTTGGAATTCTTTATCAGGTAGATTCCCTATCTCTTCCTCTTTGGCTTGGTTTGTTGGGCATTTATTCTGTTCCTTTACCTGCTGGGTATTCCTCTGTCTCTTCATCTTGTTTATATTGCTGAGTTTGGGGTGGCCTTTCTGTATCCTGGCAGTTTGTGGAGTTCTCTTTAATATGAAGTTTTCTCGCTGTGGGTGGGGTTGTATCGGTGGCTTGTCAAGGTTTCTTGGTTAGGGAAGCTTGTGTCAGTGTTCTGGTGGGTGAAGCTGGATTTCTTCTCTCTGGAGTGCAATGAAGTGTCTAGTAACGAGTTATGAGATGTCAATGGATTTGGAGTAACTTTGGGCAGCCTGTATATTGAAGCTCAGGGCTGTGTTCCTGTGTTGCTGGAGAATTTGCGTGGTATGTCTTGCTCTGGAACTTGTTGGCCCTTGGGTGGTACTTGGTTTCAGTGTAGGATTGGAGGCGTTTGATGAGCTCCTATCGCTTAATGTTCCCTGGAGTCAGGTGTTCTATGATGTTCTCAGGATTTGGACTTAAGCCTCCTGTTTCTGGTTTTCAGTCTTATTTTTACGGTAGTCTCAAGACTTCTCCTTCTATACAGCACCATTGATAAAACATCTAGGTTAAAGATGAAAAGTTTCTCCACAGTGAGGGACACCCAGAGAGGTTCACAGAGTTACACGGAGAAGAGAAGAGGGAGGAGGGAGTTAGAGGTGACCCGAATGAGATGAGGTGGAATCAAAAGAGGACAGAGCAAGCTAGCCAGTGATCACTTCTTTATGTGTGCTCCACAGTCTGGACCACTCAGAGATGTTCATGGAGTTATACAGAGAAGAAAAGAGGGAGGAAGGAGACAGAGGTGGCCAGGAGGATAAAGGGGGGGAATGAAAAGGAGAGAGACAGATCCAGCCAGTAATCAGTTCCCTAAATGTCCTCCACCATCTGGAATACACAGAGATTCAGAGAGTTGGATAGAGAAGAGAAGGGGGAGGAAGGAGACAGAGGTGACCTAGTGGAGAGAAAGGAGAGTCCAAAGGGGGAGAGAGCAGTCAAGCCAGTAATCTCACTCCCAAGTAAAAATAGGTACTGAAGATTGGGTTCTTAAAAGTACAAAATTGATAACAAATACCAAAAAGCAAAGATTAAAATTCTAGAGTAGAGGTTGGATTTTCAAAAATACAATATTAAAGAAAAGAAGAAGAGAAAAAAAACAAAGTCACAAAAGTTACTGAAATATATATATATATGAAGTTTGCTTTAAAAAAGTCTTTTGTTGAAAATTAATAGTAGGTTATAAAAATGAAAATTAAAGGAGTAATAGAGGACGTAAAAATTTTTAAAAAAGTTAAAAAAAGAAAAGAAAAAGAAAAATTAAGAAAAGAATGATTGTAAAAATAGTAAAAATATATCTAGGAAGAGTTGGACTGTGAAGAAGGCTGAGCGCCAAAGAATTGATGCTTTTGAACTGTGGTGTTGGAGAAGACTCTTGAGAGTCCCTTGGACTGCAAGGAGATCCAACCAGTCCATTCTGAAGGAGATCAGCCCTGGGATTTTTTTTGGAAGGAATGATGCTAAAGCTGAAACTCCAGTACTTTGGCCACCTCATGCGAAGAGTTGACTCATTGGAAAAGACTCTGATGCGGGGACGGATTGGGGGCAGGAGGAGAAGGGGATGACAGAGGATGAGATGGCTGGATGGCATCACTGACTCGATGGACGTGAGTCTGAGTGAACTCCAGGAGTTGGTGATGGACAGGCAGGCCTGGTGTGCTGCAATTCATGGGGTCGCAACGAGTCGGACACGACTGAACGACTGAACTGAACTGAACTGAACTGAGGACTTTCCTGCTGTTGTTGTGGGCAGTGTGGGGTCAGTTCATTTTCAGATAGTTTCTTGGTCCGACATATTTCTCCAGATCTACAGGCCCTTTCCTATGTAGTCGGTACTAACTACAGGGTTTTAATCTATTGCACCTGACACTTCCAAGGCGGTTCCCTCGGTTTTAGCTTCTGTTTGCTGGTCTCTTCAGCGTCTGATTTCCGCCCTGACACAAGGGGGCGGTGGTGGACACTTTTTTAGGCTCACTTGTTCAGTCGCGCTGTGGGGAGGGAGGGACGCTGCAAACAAGTAACACTGGCGTATGCTCCTAGTGCCTCAGCCACACTGGGCCTGCCCCTGCTCACGGCGCGTGTACCCTCCCTGCCCACACTGCTCAGGCTCTGGGTTACTCTGCCAGGAACCATCCAAGGCTGGCCCTGGGCTGCATGTACCTCCCAGGTCTAAGCCGCTCAGGTTCAGGCATTCAGGTAGTCCTCAGAGGCGCAGACTCCGTTGAGCCTGCGTTTTGTGCCCTTCCCAGCTCCGAGTAGCTCGGGTGATGAGGTGCAGTCACTGCGACTTATCGCCTCTCCCGTCCCTGCCGCTCAGTTTTCTGGGTGTACAATCGGCGCACCGTCTCAGGCAGATGACTGTCCAGAACCCCAAGAAGTATTAGTAAGCAAAGAAGCCTGCTTGCAGTTTGGTAGATAATGTCTCTCTGGGGCTGCGATTGCCCCCTTCTGGCTCTGGCTGCCTGTCACCGGAGGGGGATGGTCTGCAGCCGGCTAGTTCTGCTCCGCCCTTTGTTCTGTGCCCGGGCCTGGCGGTGTCTTAGGGCTTTTCGCGTGGTAACTATCCCACAGTCTGGTTTGCTAGCACAAATTAGTTCGCTCTGTTTACCCTCGGGGGCATTGTGGCCTGATGCTTACTCTAAGCAATGCAGCCCGCACCTCCCTGCCCAGCCCCTGCGTGCTAGTGGCGGGCGCAGGCGTCTGCACTGCTCCGCTGGGGGAGTTACCTTTGGGCTCCTAATCTGTGGGTTTTATTTACTTATTTTTCCTCCCTATTATGTCGCCCTCTGTGCTTCCAAGGCTCAGCACAGACTCAGCAGTGAGAGTGTTTCCTGGAGTTTGGAAACTTTTCTCTTTTTAAGATTCCCTTCCTAGGACGGAGCTCCGTCCCTACCTCTTTTGTCTCTTTTTTTGTCTTTTATATTTTTCCTACCTCCTTTTGAAGACAATGGGCTGCTTTTCTGGGTGCCTGATGTCCTCTGCCAGCATTGAGAAATTGTTTGGTGGATTTTACTCAGCGTTTAAATGTTCTTTTGATGAATTTGTGGGGGAGAAAGTGGTCTCCCTGTCCTATTCCTCCATCTTAGGACCGCCTCCTGACTTAAGAATTTTTAAGGAAATATTGTGAGACTAAAACTGCTTTTATTTAAGGTTGCCAGATCATTTTTTCATTCATTCATTCAACAAATGATTGATGAGGTAACACTATGCATCTATATCCTGTGCTAGGTACTCATTGACAGGCCTGAGAGAAAAAGCAAACTGGGTTTCCGTCTGCATTTAGCTTTTGTAAAAGCAAGATGACAAATGCTATTGAATAATCAGTCGTACAGATGTTAAATTATTAATGTTCTAACTGCTACAAAAATCACTGCAGATGGTGACTGTAGCCATGAAATTAAAAGATGCTTGCACCTGGGGAAAAAAGCTATCACCAACCTGGACAGCATATTAAAAAACAGAGATATTACTTTGTCAACAAAAGTCCGTCTAGTCAAAGCTATGATTTTTCCAGTCATCATGTATGGATGTGAGAGTTGGCCTATAAAGAAAGCTGAATACCGAAGAATTGATGCTTTTGAACTGTGGTGTTGGAGAAGACTCTTGAGCATCTCTTGGACTGCAAGGAGATCCAACCTGTCCATCATAAAGGAAATCAGTCCTGAATATTCACTGGAAGGACTGATGCTGAAGCTGAAGCTCCAATACTTTGGCCACCTGATGTGAAGAACTGACTCACTGGAAAAGACCCTGATGCAGGAGGATAAGGGGATGACAGAGGATGACATGGTTGGATGGCATCACTGATTTGATGGACATGAGTTTGAGGAAGCTCCAGGAGTTGATGATAGACAGGGAAGCCTGTCGTGCTGCACTCCATGGGATCACAAAGAGTTGGACACGACTGAGCAGCTGAACTGAAATGAACTGCTACAACTGAAAAAGTAGAGGAGTTTGATAGTTTAAAATACACAGGATGGTCAACAAAGCATTCCCTGGAATCTGAAGAATGATTAGGTGAAGTAGTATAGACTTTGCTAGGGACAAAAGGAAGAAATGTGGCTGAAGTGCTTTCAGTGAGGTAGTGCTTGCAGTGAAAGGTGACTGAAGGGGTAGATAGATGTCAGACCATGCAGGGTCATGAGGATCTTAGTAATGATTTTGATCTTGACTTTAGGAAAAATGGATTGGTATAACCAGATTTCCAACGTGAAGGGATTTTTCTTCAAACAGAAACTGCTTGGAATAGAAGCAGATCTGTGGATGGACTCATTGGAGACTATTGTATTAGTAATGGTGAGAGGTGATAATGACTAGGAATAGGTTAGTGATGTTGTAAATGTGGATGTGAATATGACTTTAAAAGCTATTCAAAAGTGAATCATCAGATTTCACTAATAATGATTGAGTGAGTGAAGGACCAATAAGAATATGACACAGACGACTCCTAATTTCTGACTTGAGTAACTGGATAGATAGCAGCTATTTCCTGGGAAGACTGGAGAGGACTAGAAATTGTGTTGGATTTATTTCTGACTCATTGAAAACTCTGTCCTCAAAATGAAAGCAGAGTTTATCTAGAATTAAAATCATCTCCCTAGAAATGAGTCAAAAGTAAAAATTAACTACAAACATGATATTGAAATTTACTGTTGAAAGGTATGCAAGTTGACAACACTAGAGTTGTGATTTGGAGGGAAAATTTGTTTATTCAATCAGAAAATAAAAAACATTCTGCATCGTGGTTGTTTTCTTTGTTTATTTGTTTTCACTGCACAGAGGGAGCCAAGAAAAATTCTCTGTAATATTGCAGACTAAACAACATTTTCAACACAATCTGCATGGAAACCCAATTTCTGAAGCAGTAGGACTTTTCTTGGTTGGAAAGTAATGGTCATTATTATAATGTCTGAATGAATTTAAAGCCATTGCACTACCTTGCTGGCTGAGGCTGAAGACTTTGGCTTCTGCTATAAATCTGAAAATAGTAAAGGTTGTTTTCTACTGGAAACTGAAGAAATATTGTGCAAAGAGGAGAATACGAATTTGTTTGTAAGCCCAATAAGTTCTTGTTATAAGAGAAAGATGGAAACCATCAAAGAAAAATGAAAATTTTGTCAACTATGAAAAGTCTGCAAGGTCAGGCTCTAGTAGACAATATTTCAGCAGAGGCTGTCCTCACTGCACTAGAGATGGTGCAGTTATTTGGATTCACATGCATAATTTATAACAACTCTTTATTTTTTTAATTATTTTGATATGGACCATTATTTTAAAGTCTTTATTGAATTTGTTACAATATTGCTTCTATTTTGTTTTTTTGTCCACAAGGCATGTAGGATCTTAGCTCCCCAACCAAGGATTAAACCCACACCCCCTGCATTGGAAGGTGAAGTCTTAATCACTGGACCACCAAGGAGGTCCCTATAACAATGCTTTAAACAAGGACAGTAGAAATAAGCTACCTATGAATTTCAAGAGAAGAAGTTCTACTCTGAGTGACAAGGCAAGGAGCAGGTATTTGGAAGATTGCTAAAAGTTGAACCAAGATAAGAAGGAATCTTTCTTCAAGATTCCTGTCTTAATCACACACCTAGCATACATCTTGATTACTTAGTAAAGTTAGTGAATAATGAAGAAAAAAAGGAGGCCAATTGTGGCAGGATTCTAGGACTTAGAAAAAAGAAACAGGCAGATTTGAGGAAATAGATGTCATGCAGATAAGCCTCAGATTCTTGAAGAAAGACTCCCCAAGACTCTCACAGGCTGTTTTTCCAATCTCTGTCTCTAGGATTAGGGCTTCCCTAATAGCTCAGTTGGTAAAGAATCCGCTTGCAATGCAGGACACCCTGGTTTGGGAAGATCTGCTGGAGAAGGAATAGGCTACCCACTCCAGTATTCTTGGGCTTCCCTTGTGGCTAAGCTAGTAAAGAATCCATCTCCAATGCTGGGTTCGATCCCTCGGTTGGGAAGATCCCCTGGAAAAGGGAAAGGCTACCCACTCCAGTATTCTGGCCTGGAGAATTCCATGGACTGTATAGTCTATGGGGTCTCAAAGAGTTGGACCCCATGATCTCTAGGATCACCAGAGCAAGCCTAATGCAGAGCTGAAGAGAATATGATTTACAAGATTTTTTTTTTCTGAAATCAAGGTTGATTACAAAATGGATTACTATGACTGCTTAAAGACCTATGGCCTTACATTTCCCAGAACCCTCCTTGAAAACTGAATGGCTATAATTCATCTGCTGAATATGGTTGCACATTTCAATATGGTAGCTATATGAGTACTCAAAAACATATGAGCACTGTGTTATGAGCACAGAAGGGTGGATTCACCCTGTCTGGACAACTTACAGAAGTTAGAAGGAGTGTTTTTTTTTTTTTTTTTCTTTTTTTTTCTTTGTCCCAGTGCACCAGCCCCAAGCATCCAGTATCGTGCATTGAACCTGGACTGGCATCTCGTTTCATACATGATATTTTACATGTTTCAATGCCATTCTCCCAAATCTTCCCACCCTCTCCCTCTCCCACAGAGTCCATAAGACTGTTCTATACATCAGTGTCTCTTTTGCTGTCTCGTATACAGGGTTATCGTTACCATCTTTCTAAATTCCATATATATGCGTTAGTATACTGTATTGGTGTTTTTCCTTCTGGCTTACTTCACTCTGTATAATAGGCTCCAGTTTCATCCACCTCATTAGAACTGATTCAATGTTAAAACTAGGTTATTTACATTTATTAAAGGTTAATATATATTAATTTATCACACATATCAATATATCTATAAAAGAGTACAGATATAAGTGTATGTGTGTTAAGTTGCTTTATTTGTGTCTGACTCTGTGTGACTCTGTGGACTGTAGCCCACCAGGCTCCTCTGTCTATGGGATTCTCAAGGCAAGAATACTGGATTGGGTGGCCATACCCTCCTCCAGGGGATCCTCCCAACTCAGGGATCGAACCTGCATCTCTTAGATCTCCTGCATTGGCAAGCGGGTTCTTTACCACTAGTGCCACCTGGGAAGGCTAATGGAAGTGCATACCTCAGTGAATTTTCGTTAAAATGGGCATAGTGTATGCGTGCATGCTAAGTCATTTCACTCGTGTCCAACTCTTTGCAACTCTGTGGACTGTAACTCTCCTGGCTCTTTTGTCCATGGGATATAGTACAACTATGCGATCAACACACAGATAAAAACATAGAAAATTTCAGGATGCGAGAAATTCCCTCTGTGCCCCATCTCTGCCAATTTCCCCCCAAAGAAATCATTATCTTGACTTATATAACCATAATTAGTTTGACAGATAGTAGTATCTTATATAAATAATATCCTAAAGTATGTATTTTTGTATATATCTTAATATTATGATTTAGAGATTTATCCAAATTGCTGTATAGAGCAGCAATTTGAATATACTATAATATGTATCTATGTGTACTACATTGATAGAGTATTAATTTAAAGTAGACTCAATAAATCAAGGATTCACTTTGTAATCTCTAGGAAATCAATCTCTCCTGCTTTTTGTGATCCCATGTACTGTAACCCACCAGGCTCCTCTGTCCATGGGATTCTCCAGGCAAGAACACTGGAGTGAACTGCTTTTTCCTTCTCCAGGGAATCTTCCCAACCAAGAGATTGACCCGGGTCTCCAGTATTGCAGGCAGACTCTTTACCATTTGAGCCACCAGGGGAGCCCAAATAATAATACAATATATAGTTAATAAGGGTACAGTGATAAAGAATCTGCCTGACAATGCAGGAGATGCAGAAGTGGGTTCAATTCCTGGGTCAGAAAGATCCCTTGGAGAAGGAAATGGCAATCTATTCCAGGATTCTTGCCTGTAAAATCCAACAATCAGAGGAGCCTGGAAGTCTACAGTCTACAGGCTTGCAAAAAGTCGGACACAACTGAGCAACTGAGCACATATAGTATAGTTGAGTTCAGTTCAGTCGCTCAGTTGTGTCTGATTCCATGAACCGCAGCACGCCAGGCCTTTCTGTCCATCACCAACTCCCAGAGTCTACCCAAACCCATGTCCATTGAGTCAGTGATGCCATCCAACCATTTCATCCTCTGTCGTCCCCTTCTCCTCCTGCTCTCTATCTTTCCCAACATCAGGGTCTTCTCATCAGGTGGCCAAAGTATTGGAGTTTCAGCTTCAACATCAGTCCTTCCAGTGAACACCCAGGACTGATCTCCTTTAGGATGGACTAGTTGGATCTCCTTGCAGTCCAAGGGACTCTCAAGAGTCTTCTCCAACACATAGTTAAGAAAGAGAAAATAGAAATATTAAAAATGCATTTGATTAATTCATAATAAGTCAAGAAAGAAGAAGAAGGAAATGAGAAAAAGCGAAAAAGCAGTAAGCTGATAGATCTAGATCCAAATATACCAGTGATACTATTAAAAGATAAAGATGTTCATTCTGGATGAAAATAGATCTAACTATTTTCTGATTATAATAAACACTTTAAGAAAGATTGAAAGTAAAATGATGTAAAAAATTATGCTGTGCAAAATAAACCAAAAGAATGTTTAGTTTTACTAAAGTCATACAAAAATACTTTAAAACAAATTGCATCATTTAAAGATGATATTTCATAATGATAAAAGGTTGAACATACTGAGGAGATATCATGATATTATAGTCAATATCTTTTGATATCCAAAATATAGCTTTAAAATGTAGAGAACAAATATTGGCAAAAATATATGTAAGTACTCATATTCACAATCATAGTAGGATATTTTGCCATACCTCTTTCAGTTACTCTTAACAGAAGGGCACAAAAATGAGGAAGCACATAATGTATTTGAACAACACCATTAATGAAAATTACTGACATACAGAACATTCTACCCATGAACAACAGAATACGCTTTTTCCGCCAAGGGCACATGAAACATTTAACAAAAAAGACCATGTCTTGAATCATAAAGCCCCTAAGGTTTAAAAATCATACAGAATATTTATCTGACCACAATGAAATTAAGCAAGTAACAAATAGCAAACAATAACAACACCATCCCAAATAAATATCTAACACTATAGTGAGTAAATAACACAATTCTAAATAACCTATTCTACAAATTGTCAAGGAAATCGGAAAATATTTTAAGCTAAATGAAAATAAAAAGAAAACAAACAAACTCATGGTATGTAGCTGAAGTGGTGCTATGTGAAATTTATAGACTGAGACGCATATTGGGGAAAGAAGAAAGCCTAAGCATTAATAATTGAAGAGTCCATCTAAAGAAGCTAGAGAATAACAGCAAACCAAAGGAAAATACAGGAGAAGAAAATAAATAATAAAGACAAAATGCACAAGCAATAAAATAGAAAATAAATGAACAACAGAGGACCCAATTGGAGAAGGCAGTGGCAATCCACGCCAGTACTCTTGCCTGGAAAATCCCATGGATGGAGGGGCCTGGTAGGCTGCAGTCCATGGGGTCGCACAGAGTTGGACACAACTGAAGTGACTTAGCAGCAACAGAGGACCCAATAGAACCAAAATTAGTTATTTAAAAATACTAAGCTATTTTTTAAAAATAGCAAAACTGATTAAGAAGGAAGGAAATTACCAAATCAAGATTTTTTTAAACAGAAAATCATTACATATTCTAGTATACTAAGCAAAGACAAAATATAATGGACAGGTCTATTTCTAGAAGTTAAACATTTAATGGACAGATTTCTTAAAAATGTATTTTTTCAAATTGGCTTGAGAAGAAATATAAAATGTGAGTAGTCTGTGAGTAGTCTTACATAAGAAATTGAATAAGGAATTAAAGCCATGGTTTCACATGTAAGGTTTCTCAGTTCAGTTCATTTCAGTCGCTCAGTGGTGTCTGACTCTTTGCGACCCCATGAATCACAGCATGCCAGGCCTCCCTGTCCATCACCAACTCCTGGAGTCCATCCAAACCCATGTGCATCGAGTCAGTGCTGCCATACTTCAGTATTCTTGCCTTGAGAACCCCATGAACAGTAAACTTTCTAGACATATACAAAAGCTCTTTCAGAAAATAGAAAAAAGACTTGAATTCTAGTATGAAGTCAGCATAAACATGTGTCCGATATTTGACAAGAAAATTTTAAGAAAGTCAAATTGTATACTACTGTCTCTCATAATCATAAATGCAAAAACCCTAACAAAATATTAGCATATCAAATCCAAAAAATAAATAAAAAGAATAATATGCCATTATTATATTGATCTACTTTCAAGAATGGAAAGCTGGTGGGACATTAGTAAAGCAGTTTATTTTAGATGCCCTTTACTAAGCCACGTTTCCTTCTCAGCTGAATTCTAAATGATTTGCCTCATGTTTCTTGACTTTTCCAAGTTAATTTTTTATATTATCCTGTTTCCTTTCCCTTGACTTTCAGAAATCTTAATCTTATTTAAGTCTGTAATTGTCCCTACTAACTTCAATTCAAAATCTCCTTTTAGCAAAGCTTGGGTAGCCTTGAGTAAACCGTTTCAGGCATAAAACTCTCCCTATTGGAGCAATTTCTGAGTTCCCTAACTCAGCCTGCTCTGTGAAGTATTTTTCTGTATGGCTTCCTGTGTTCCCTCCTATGGGAGCTGAACAAATTCTTAAACCTTTAGAAACTTGCATTAGGGCTGAAATGATGTTATAAACACTGCCTAGTCAGCTGTATTTTCTTTGATAGGATTACATAGAAAATAGTATCTGAAGTAAAAGTTTATATGCTTGCTTTTTATTGGTGATAGCAATACCATGGGAACTGAGGTCTGAGGGACCACAGTACCAATAAAGCATAAGCAAATAGATTTTGCTTCAGGTTCTGATTTCTCAGTTATAAAAGGGAGTGTACAGATATACAGGAGTGAGGCAGCCACAGCTCTGTAACAAGGCTAAGTTTTTGCTTTAGCTTAGTGGGCGTTTTCCTAGAAGCAGTGTGGAACTACTGCATCTCAAATAGTCCAAACCAGGAGGATGTTGAGAGGGAATTTATCCTGGTTCCCTCTGGACTCTCATCCCTCATTGGTCAAAGTTGTCCCCATGGGGGATTAATCTGGCCTTCATTTACAGGTGTCTCACCTGATTGTCTCGACTCCCATCAGAAAGCCAAATTCCTCCATCTGCTGCGTGGAACTTTTTTTTGTCAAAAGTGGTGGGGTGAGCAAACATCACAAAATTTAGCTTTAGATTGTTCTGTAGTAATTTGAACACGGTCCACGTAAAATCAGTGGATTTGCAGTAACTTGGACAACATAATTGGCTTAGGAAATATGGGTGAGCTTTAGATCTGTGGTGGCAATCAGTGGTATCCAGTATTCTCATGAACCCCAACTCAGCCTTTTAAGCTCCAGAAATCAGTCCATACTTCCAGTGTTAGCCTTTTAATGAACAAAAATTTTTAGTGGTATATAGTTTGACACTCAAGAACACCATTAGATTGACTGTCTGATTTTTTGCATATTCCATGCTACTACATTTTAAAAATCTGGGACCTAGTCCTAGCAGAGCACCCTCAAGTTAGTATCTCCAACTAATTTATCATTCAAAAAATATATCACATGTTGAAATTCATTATATTAATGAATTTATCAATTATATATTAATATAATTAATTATGCATTAATAATACTAATGCTAATAGCAAGATTTCTCAAAATCAGTAATTCTACCCAAACACATTTTTGTTTCATATTTTATAGCACTTCTTAGAGTAGACTCATTAGTTGTGCTAAACTATCTTTAGCAAGTGTGCCCCATGTACTTCTCAGACATTGTAAAATTTGGTATGATAACTAAAACTGAATCAAGTTTATGTGGTTATAAATAATAGCATCTGTAAAATGAAATGGGCTTCCCAAATGGTGCTGCTGCTGCTAAGTCACATCAGTCATGTCCGACTCTTTGCGACCCCATAGACAGCAGGTAAAGAATCCACCTGCCAATGCAGGAAATGCTAGAAACATGGGTTTGATCCTCGGGTATGGAAGATCCCCTGGAGTGGGAAATGGCACCTCACTCCGGTATTCTTGCCTGGAAAATTCCATGAGCAGAGGTGCCTGGAGGGCTGCAGTCCACAGGCCCTCAAAACGTTGGATATGACTGAGCAACTGAGTACAAAATGAAATAAATTTAGAGAAGAGTGAAATTGAAGACTGGGTGATTAGAAGTAATGAAAAAAAAAGATCAATATGCTAACTGGCTTATATGCTGTTTAACACTTTTATAGACAAATTACAATGAAACTGGAAATTGTGTTATTACATAAGAGGTGGCTACTTCTGAGTCCATTCCTATCAGCATATCCATTAATTGTGTTTAGAAGATGGATTAGAATTTAACTTGTCACTGATGGCTCTTAGTAAAGCTTGGAAAGAATTGCTTTTCGATGTTCCCCACTCAGCAGTCCCAGAGGACCTGGGAAGAGTATTATGTTCTTCTTGGCATAATATTCTAAGAAGATGCCAATGCTTAGCCAAAGCAGTTACATTAGGAAGAGTAAATGTTTGAAAGAAGGCAGTGCCACTTTGCTTAGCTAAACAGAGAATCCCTAGAAGGGAACTTGCCTGGTGCTCGGCAAGTGATGCATGCAGGCTGCTGATGGTGAGTGAAGGGTATTGAGTAAAGAAGCTGGCTCCTCCAACTTGCACAAACCAAATACCTGATGCTCGCAGGTATAACTCCATTGTTATATTCATGATTCCTGCCAAGCCAGGATATCCCAGAACTTTGGTCTGTCTACACTTGTATCTGGGCTGCAGTTAAAACGTTGATCCCTGGACCTCACTCCATATTTATTAAATTTGCAATAATTTGTTTAAACTAATTTTAAAGCAAACTAAAGTTTGGAGACTGTAAATTGGCTTGGAATATAGAGGTTAAGAGGTTATCCACTAGGGGTTAAGAACATGGACCCTGAATTAGCTCTACCTGGACTCATTAAGTGTGTTGAGACGGTAATTGTACTTTCCTTATGAGCCTTTAACTCCACATATAATATTTGCAGGACGATGTGGGCTCTAATGACAGTTGTCAAAGCATAGTTCCATGCTGTCACTGCCTTTGCTCTTTGTGTGCTGCCTTTTAATAAGTTCATTTCCCCTTTAATAACACCCCGAATGATCATTTTAATTGCATTTCAATTGGGGAGGTTTTTAATTGAAAAAAAATGATGTTTTGCATTTTTCTGGAGTCAAGGGCCTGTTTACCATGGTCTCGTTACTTCTCTACACATGCGGAAGCGTAGAATTATGTAAAGTAGAAGCATCATTGTTCACCTCAATAAATGTCAGAGGATAGCAGGCTGAGTTATCCCCAAATAACTGAAATAATTGGGACCCAGTGAGCAATTCAGAATTCTCTGGAGTTTAAAAACAAGTGTAGAATATCTTAGCTGGAAGGAAACTGAGTGAAGAGTGAGGAATCCTACTGAAAAGAGAATCTGGGCTATTTTCAAGCAAACAAATTATTGGAGAGTACAATACACTGCATTATTCACATACTCCATTATGTCTCTGACTTCAATAAATAATTAATCCTCCATAAAATGAATACCTACCATAAGTTTCAGCTTGAGCTGAAGAATGTATTGTATATAATGTCCTTGATAAAATTTTTAACTCTAAATAATGTTAGCTGATTTAAAATAAAATAAAACCATTGTGTTTCAGATACAAATGTCAGTTCTCAGTCATAGTATTCTTAGTCTCAAGGTCCTCAAGACTCTAAGAATTTCCTGAGAAGTAATATATTTCATAAATTATCTTCACTCTCTAAATGCATTTTGTTTTCCTTCCCTGTTCTTGGACTATTGAAAATCATTACCATTGCAGCAAGACGAAGATTTGTGCCTTTACAAATACTGACATTTATTCTTAATGAATACTAGAGTGGAAGCCAAAAAGCAATTGCAATAAATTCTACACAAAAAGTCCTTTTAGTCACAATTATGGTATTTGTGTAAACTTTAAAATCCTTAATTGTATATGTCTCAAAAGACAAATTCTCCATTATCATTAAAATATAAAATATAATTTCATAAAACCATTTTGTTTTCTAAAACAAAATCTGAAACTTGTAACTAATTCTGACTCTCAAAATATTGTTCTTTTTTCCTAAATTCCAATGTAAATGGTCACTTTTTTGCAACTACCCTCCCCCAAAATGTAGCAAAAATTTCCATACATTCTGAGCTCTTAAAAAAATTATCTTATTGAAATAAAGTCTGAGCACTTATTTTATAAAAACTCCCTATTATCTGCCTAGAATTTCATAAGTGGTTTTTTTCTGAAGCACATTAGTGCTATTATTTTTTACTCAATTGATTGTAAAATGTAATGATCTTCCTGCCAGCTTACTTGTTTCTCTCTCTTCTTTCCTCACATTTCTCTATGCCTGGGTTAGAGGATGCTCAGGTATTTAATCTGGAGCAGACTGAGTTCTGAGTTTGTTTTTGTTTTCTCTTTATAAATCAATCCCTATTACTAAACAAACTTGGCCCATAGAAAGATAAGTTGCTTCGCTTTTATACCACACGGACAAATTTCTCATCGCTACCACCAAATTGACTACTATGGGGTTATTGGAATGCAACATTGGCCAAAACTTAGCCACTGCTTCTGATGAGAAATGCTCTTGTTTGATCCTTGGCATCCTGATTCAGAACAATTTTGTCTTGATTCTCCAGAGTAACTTCTATTTGTCCTTTTAGTGCACTATGACATCGTACTGTAAATCCTGTTTATCTGTATCCTCTATTAGGCTATAATTTTCATAAGGGAAAAATTGTCTGCCTTGTATCTAACTATATGTGGCACAAAATGTAAGAATATTTGTGTATAAAATTAACAATGAAAAATCCCTGACTTTAAGGCAATTGAGCAGGAAATTAAGAAGGAAACTAAGAAGGAATACAGAAGGGAAAGGCCTGAGTGGTGGGCAGGATATCTAATATCTTATTATTAACACTGTTATCTTAAATGCCTCTTGTGAAATACATCTAAGCTTCTTCCATGAGAGATTTGAACTAGAGATCATTGTCAGCTTTGGCTGTCTAATAATTTCATTTTGCTATCCTTCCAAGTTAATTTGAACAGGAAGTGCAGAAGGGAAGCTAAATTTATGTGCATCCTTGCAAATGTGGATGAATGTGTTGTCATGAGAGGAAGGGAGGAGAAAGGGAGCAAGGGAAGGAAAGAGAGGTAAAGGGAGAACAGATAGAGACTGAGAAATGTAGATTTGAGGCAGGCATGACGTTAGATACAGCGGTTGAATCAGCTCAGACATGTCAGGTATAGTTATTAATTATAAAAAGTCACAGCTGAAATGAAAATAACTATGCACCAAAACTCTGCCTTTGATAAGAAAAAGCTTGAATGAAACACTGGGAATGTAGGGCAGGGGGTAAACTGTGTAGAATATAAGACTTAATTTGACCACCAGGGGGCAATAGGGTATTTTCTTATTTAAAATGTGATGTGTTTAAAGAAAAAACTTAATTTAAAATTGTTCTTCAAAATGGAGACACAGATGCAGAAAATGAATGTATGGATACAAAGGAGGAAAGCAGATAGAATGAATTGGGAGATTGGGGTTGACATATACACACTATTATATATAAAATAGATAACTAATAAGAACCTACTGTATAGCGTAAGGAAATCTACTCAATCCTCTGTGATGACCTAAATGGGAAGGAAATACAAAAAGAGGGGATAAAAGTACACATATGGACTCCCCATGTCGCTCAGTGGTAAAGAATCTTCCTGCCAAGTAAGCAACCTGGGTTTCATCTCTGAATTGGGACGATTTACCCAAAGATGGAAATGGCAACCCATTCCAGTATTCTTGCCTGGGAAATCCCATGGACAGAGGAGCCTGGCAGGTTACAGTCTGCATGCTAAGTTGCTTTAGTCGTATCCGACTCTTTGTGACCCCGTGGACCATAGCTCCCCAGGCTCTTTTGTCCACGGGATTCTTCAGGCAAGAATACTGGATTCAGGCAAGAATACTGGAGTGGGTTGCTGTTGCAACAGTCTATGGGGTTGCAAAAGAGTCAGACACCACTTACAACAGCAGTGGTGTCAGGCTAAACAACAGCAACAACATAAGTGTACGGCATTGTAAAGCAACTATACTCCAATAAAAATAAATTTAAAAAGTGCATGTATGCATGCTCAGTCCTTCATTCGTGTCCTCTTCTTTGTGACCTCATACACTGTAGCCCAGCAGGCTCTTTTGTCCATGGAATTATCCAGGCAAGAATACTGGAGTGGGTTGCAACTTCCTTTTCCAGGGATCTTCCCAACCCAGGGACTGAACCTGTGTCTCTTGACTTTCCTGCATTTACAAGTGGATTCTTTACCACTGACCACCTTGGAAGCCCCAAATAAAATAAGGCACAGATGCAAAAAAGCATTTCTTCAATAAGTCACATTTACTCAACACCCACTATGTGCAAACACTTGAAAAAATATGTGAGGAAATTCCTTAAATAATGTACACAGTTCATAAACATTTAAAATGGAATAATTATTAAATCCAAAATCAGTTCACATAGAACTTAAGTTCACATATCTAACTTAAGCCAATGCTTTCTAATTCAATTAAGATATAAGTAGCCAATATATATGCTTCTTGTAATAGCAAGCTATAATTTCGTTTTTGTCACTGACATTTAGCATTATATTGATTTCAGTGTATAGCAATGATTCAATATATGTATATATCATGAAATAGTCACCACAAAAAACTAGTTAACATCCATCATCACACACAGTTACATTTTTTTTTCCTTTTTGAAAACCTTTAAGACCTACTCTCTTAGCACACTATAATTTCTTGAGTGGCATCCTACATCCTCTGTGCAAATGCTCTGAATAAATTCCAGTAACTAACTGAGTAGTAATTGTCTTCTCTAGTATTTGAACTGCTTCATATCACAGAAGGGAAAAAATCTTTGGGGTTTATGTTTTCAGGAAATCATGAAATTTTTATGTGAAAATGACATATTTTTATGTCATTCTTCATGACATGTTATTTTATTTTCAGAATGTAAACCTGGATGCAGAAAAAATCTTTGCAGCCAGCTGTTCTGATGCCCCTCCCCCTTTTTTGCAACTAAAGCAACTGAGAAAAAATATATATCTTCTCCAAAATCACACTACTTCCTAGTGCTATACTGCCTAATGAGGTAGCAGCTGGCCACATGTCATTATTTGAATTTAAATCAGTTTCAAGAGAATAAAAATTTATAGTGCAGTTCCTCAATTTCACTAGCTATATTTCAAGTGCTCAATAGCTCCACAGGGTGAATGACTATTGTATTAGGCAGCTATGGAACATTTCCGTCATTGCAAAGAGAATTATTTTGGAAGGCCCTGGACTAGAGAAAGAACTGGAATAAAACCAGGTCTCTTGAGATAATGGGCCAGAGAAATTGGATTAGAAAAGTGTAGGATCAGCAAACACAAAGAAAAATATAGCTTCAAGAAGGAAATAATGATGCAACAGAGGTGTTAGGCAGATGGAAACTGAAAAGTGTCTGTTGATTCTGACATATAGCAAATCATTTTTTACAGCTTTAATACAGTGCCTGCTCACTTCCCAGAATCCTAACATAATATGATTTCCCAGAGAGGGAAAACCATTGTAACAGAATGAGATTACTGAATTATAGCGTATGGTACTATACAATTTCAGTTAATCAGCATTGAAACATGTACAATTGTAATTTTCGTAGTGTAAACTTTGCAAAAAGTTTGTGAAAATATAAACTGAAAGAAGAGTGAACACTATAGCTCTTATGGAGACACCATGTCCATTGCATGGGATTTTATTTATATAAGATACGCTAGTGATTGGCAGGAGCATTTCAACAGGAAGAGCCTAAAGCCAAATTCCAGAATAGAATGAAGGAATCAATGGGGAGGAAGCAAAATGTCAAGTACAAGCTGTTCCTTTACTATGATAGAGAAAGGAAAGAGAGCGGTGCTCTGCAGAAACGCTGTCTACTTTAAGATTCATAAATGACTCTCTGGCTCATGAATCTTATGAAACTAAGTGCAAAACGTTCTAGGCTTGTGTCTATGTGCCTTTTTCTGTGGATGGAGTGTGTAGTGCATCTACAGTCTATAGCCTAATGGGAAAATTCAAAGATAAAGAAAAAGCAGAAAACTGAGCAAGGTCCCAAAGGAAGAAAGTTTTAAAAAAAAGCTTTTTTTTTTTTTTTAAAAAAAAGGGGGTGGGGGAGGGGGGAAGATCAGGAAGAGAGGGGATATGTAAATCTTAGGGAAAAGTAAAAAAGCCTCAGTTTTGGTCATCTTAGGGAAGAAAGGCTGTATATGTGGAGACAGACTTGAATAACCACATTGAGAAGTCCTGCAAAACTATTTCAGTTCAGTTCAGTTCAGTTCAGTCGCTCAGTCGTGTCCGACTCTTTGTGACCCCATGAATCGCAGCACGCCAGGCCTCCCTGTCCATCACCAACTCCCGGAGTTCACTCAGACTCACGTCCATCGAGTCAGTGATGCCATCCAGCCATCTCATCCTCTGTCGTCCCCTTCTCCTCCTGCCCCCAATCCCTCCCAGCATCAGAGTCTTTTCCAATGAGTCAACTCTTCACATGAGGTGGCCAAAGTACTGGAGTTTCAGCTTTAGCATCATTCCTTCCAAAGAAATCCCAGGGCTGATCTCCTTCACAATGGACTGGTTGGATCTCCTTGCAGTCCAAGGGACTCTCAACAGTCTTCTCCAACACCACAGTTCAAAAGCATCAGTTCTTCGGCGCTCAGCCTTCTTCACAGTCCAACTCTCACATCCATACATGACCACAGGAAAAACCATAGCTCTGACTAGATGGACCTTCGATGGCAAGGTAATATCTCTGCTTTTGAATATGATGTCTAGGTTGATCATAACTTTCCTTCCAAGGAGTAAGCGTCTTTTAATTTCATGGCTGCAGTCACCATCTGGAGTAATTTTGGAGCCCCCAAAAATAAAGTCTGACACTGTTTCCACTGTTTCCCCATCTATTTCCCATGAAGTGATGGGACCGGGTGCCATGATCTTCGTTTTCTGAATGTTGAGCTTTAAACCAACTTTCTCACTCTCCACTTTCACTTTCATCAAGAGGCTTTTTAGTTCCTATTCACTTTCTGCCATAAGAGTGCAAAACTATTTACAGAGCTTTAAATCTCTTATTTCACTAGACCTCCTCTAAGAAGAGAAATGTTTCTGTTAAACGATATGTTACATTTTGTGGGAAATATGTAAAACCACTAGTTATAAACTATTTTATCAATAAATACTAATTAAGCACTTAATATAAGCTGATTACACTTGGTACTATGTTTTAATATTCTTACATATGTTTCCTAGTACCAAGGCCAGAAATGTGCAAAGAAAAGCCTTGTTCAATATGACTTTAATAATTTTATATGTTTAGTACACTTGGGAATCTTACTTTTCTTTCCTATTCATCATGCATAATTTATTTTCTGCCTTCTCTAGTGTGGCCAAAATCCTCATTATACTTTACATTATGTAGCCACAGTTCTTAGGAAGCTTGTCTAATTACAATGTGATACTATTTTTTTTGACCCTTCTAGTTTATTCTAAAGTAGGTGTTTGGAAATTGCATTGTTGTTCTGTTGTTGTTGTGATTGTTCCTTAATAATCTATAATAAAAAATTTAATTGCAATAAAATATAACATTTATTAAGTAATTACTGTAAATTAATGAGCCTTATATAGATTGCATTATTTAACCATCCCAATGACTTTAGACTCTGGTACATTATTATTTTGTTTTATAGATAAACTATACAAAAATTCTTGAATCTGCAGAGCTCATACTGAGACACAATGGTAAGGACGACACAGTCACTGACCCCTTGGATGTTACATTCTGAGAAGAAGATAAAAATCAAAAAGAGAGTGGCACAATGAATAACTAAATTACAATAAGTAATGTGAAAGCCCATAGCTGGGATAATTAATTTGATCTGGTAGGAGACAGCAAAGGGTTTCCTAAGGATTTTTAAAATGAAGGATAAACTGTTGAAGGGAAGATAAAACAAGAGGCAAAATGGCTTGACAAATGTAGAAGAAGCAGATCCAGAAAGAAGAATGAAATAATAATTCTTTTTGTTTTTTATAACATGGTGAAGGGAAAATACCTGACTTATTTCCCTTCATAAAACTTCAGAATTCTGGATTTAGATGATTATCTATTCACATTAGCTGATGTCTGTTGTGCATCAGAAAAGATGGTGTTGGCAAGATATGAACCCTACTGGACTACTGTTTCATTCAAGATTTGCTCCCTCCAAGGAAATCAGAATTGCAAGACACACATGTACCCCAATGTTCATTGCAGCACTGTTTATAATAGCCAGGACATGGAAGCAACCTAGATGTCCATCAGCAGACAAATGGATAAGAAAACTGTGGTACATATACACAATGGAGTATTACTCAGCCATTAAAAAGAATACATTTGAATCAGTTCTAATGAGGTGGATGAAACTGGAGCCTATTATACAGAGTGGAGTAAGCCAGAAGGAAAAACACCAATACAGTATACTAACGCATATATATGGAGTTTAGAAAGATGGTTAACGATAACCCTATATGCAAGAGAGCAAAAGAGACACAGATGTATAGAACAGACTGTTGGACTCCGTGGGAGAAGGCGAGGGTGAGATGATCTGAGAGAATAGCATTGAAACATGCATATTATCATATGTGAAACAGATCGCCAGTCCAGGTTCAATGCATCAGACAGGGTGCTCAGGACTTGTGCACTGGGATGACCCTGAGGGATGGGATGGGGAGGGAGGTGGGAGAGGGGTTCAGGATGGGAACACACGTACACCCATGGCTGATTCATGTCAATGTATGGCACAAACCGCTACAATGTTGTAATTAGCCTCCAATTAAAAAAAAAAAAGATTTGCTCCCTCCATCAGCTGGAATATTGGGGCATGGGGAGGTGGGGGTCCTGAAAGGCAGTTGCTTTTTGTTTCCAAAGAGATGTAGTTGCTTCTGGAACAGTTTCCAGTGGGAATGTTGACTTAAAGAAAAACACACAACTTAAGAGCTGTGAGTTTAAGTTTTATTCAGGGACCTTAGAGAAGACGATAGCCGAAAGACAATTGCTCAGTAGCTCTGAGGAAATTGCTCCCAAGAAGTAGAGGAGAAGCCAGTTTATATATGATTTTTGGCTATGTATGCAGTCAAGCATACATCTTGGTAAAAGGCTACTTCTAGTTACAAATAACAGATACCTCAGGTTAATGATTTTACTGCTTTTTTGATTATTTAGAAAGATGTGAGAATCTGGGTCCACTAAAATAAATTCTTCCTGAGATATACACATCTATCTATGGGACCTGTTTACCCAGAGCACAGGGTGTCCCATGCTATTTTTCATCCTGAATTCCTCTCATGGTTGTTGGTCAGAGACTTGCTGTGTCTAACAACGTATCCTTGTAGAACCTGATTGTGAACAACACACCTTGTTTTTCTTTGTTTGCAGGGAGTTACAAGATGGCACTTACAAGTAGACTTTCTTGAATGTGAGAGTGGAGTCTGGAAGAATGTGTAGGTGAATTTCTCAGGCTATGGCTATCAATGCAATATTCACTTAACAAGAGAAGAGCCAATTGAATATTGGGTGACTCTGGAAATTTCTTTCATTTCTGATGATGTGACAAATTGGGGATGCCAGCATCTCTTCAGAGAATCATCTCTTGAATACTTCTTTTGTGAAATCTCTCACTCAAGTTTGTCTTTTCTTCAGATGGGATAAAGAGTTAAAGCATCAGTCAAGAGGAGAGGTGGGACAATATTTATATCCTGATGTTGATATTGTAACTTGATGGGAAATTATATATCAACATTATTTCAATTAATTTTGTGTTTTACTAAAGTAAAACATAAACATTGATTAAAATGTTAAATAGTCCTCAAAGACATGTATAAAAATTCATTTTCTTGACTTTAGGCAGGCAACCCTTTAAATTATTTTAGCTTTCATCTATAATCTTCTTCCAAATTTACAAATAATATGTGGACAATGTTGTTTTTTGACTCATCAATTTAAAATATTATTTATCAGATTTCTACTATGGAAAATTAGTGTTTCCCCCCTCTTTCACCCCTTGCCCATGCAAACATCCTAATCACATTGCTATATGACACAGATTAAATCCACATTGGTTGCTTTGATAATAACATTCTGCTAAGTCAAGGAGAGTACCATAAACATATTTCCTTGTGTGTGTGTGTGTGTGTGTGTGTGAGAGAGAGAGATTTTGTTTTGCTAGGGTTAATACTCAAATCACTTTTAAATTTCCTGATTTTTTTAAATTGTTGGGTTTTTTTTCAGGTTTTACCTCTTTTATTTTTATGTTTTTTCTTTTTTTTTAACTTTACAATATTGTGTTGGTTTTGCCATATATCAACATGAATCCACCAAATATTCTCACACTCTTCAAAATTTCTGTAAAATACCTCATTTACTTCTACATCCAGTCTGAACTGGATCTCTTGTAGTCTGCAGTGTATCTCTCATTCTGGCACATGTGTTCTGTTTTGAAACCCTATTTATCAGATCCCAGGAATATTTTTGTATTATTCTTTCTGGATAAATCACATTTTTTAATAATTTCATAAAAACATGGAAAATAAAGTTTTGAGAATTCCCATGTCTGAAAATTACTTATATCGTTCTCTTATGTTAATGATGGTTTCAGCTCAGTTCAGTTCAGTCACTCAGTCATGTCCGACTCTTTGTGACACCATGGACTGCAGTATGCCAGGCCTCCCTGTCCATCACCAACTCTCGGAGTTTACTCAAACTCATGTCCATTGACTCGGTAATGTCATCCAGCCATCTCATCCTCTGTTGTCCCTTCTCCTCCCACCTTCAATATTTCTGAGCATCAGGGTCTTTTCAAATAAATCAGGTCTTCGTGTCAGGTGGCCAAAGTATTGGAGATTCAGCTTCAGCATCAATCCTTCCAATGAATATTCAGGACTGATCTCCTTTAGAATGGACTGGTTGGATCTCCTTGCAGTCCAAGGGACTCTCAAGAGTCTTCTCCAACACCACAGTTCAAAAGCATCAATTCTTCAGCGCTCAGCTTTCTTCACAGTCCAACTCTCACATCCATACATGACTACTAGAAAAACCATAGCTTTGACTAGATAGGCCTTTGTTGGCAAAGTAATGTCTCTGCTTTTAATAAGCTGTCTAGGTTGGTCATAGCTTTTCTTCCAAGGAGCAAGCATCTTTTAATTTCATGGCTGCAGTCACCATCTGCTGTGATTTTGGAGCCCAAAAAAATAAAGTCAGCCACGGTTTCCACTGTTTCTCCATCTATTTGCCATGAAGTGATGGGACCAGATGCCATGATCTTATTTTTCTGAATGTTGAGTTTCAAGCCAACTTTTTCGCTCTCCTCTTTCACTTTCATCAAGAGTTTCTTTAGTTCTTCTTCACTTTCTGCCATAAGGGTGGTGTTAGCTGCATATCTGAGGTTATTGTTATTTCTCCCGGCAATCTTGATTCCAGCTTGCGCTTCTTCCAGCCCAGCGTTTCTCATGATGTACTCTGCATTGAAGTTAAATAAGCAGGAAGACAATATACAGTCTTGACATACTCCTTTTCCTATTTGGAACCAGTCTGTTGTTCCATGTCCAGTTCTAACTGTTGCTTCTTGACCTGCATACAGATTTCTCAGGAAGCAGGTAAGGTTGTCTGGAATTCCCATCTCTTGAAGAATTTTCCAGTTTGTTGTCATACACACAGTCAAAGGCTTTGGCATATTCAATAAAGAAGGATATGTTTTTCTGGAACTCTCTTGCTTTTTCGGCGATCCAAGGGATGTTGGCAATTTGACCTCTATTTCCTCTGCCTTTTCTAAATCCATCTTGAACATCTGGAAGTTCATGGTTCATGTACTATTGAAGCCTGGCTTGGAGAATTTTGAGCATTACTTTCCTAGCATGTGAGATGACTGGAATTGTGCTGTAGTTTGAACATTCTTTGGCATTGCCTCTCTTTGGGATTAAAATGAAAGCTGACTTTTTCCAGAAGTCCTATGGCCACTGCTGAGTTTTCCAAATTTTCTGGCATATTGAGTGCAGCATTTTCACAGCATCATCTTTCAGGATTTGAAATAGCTCAACTGGAATTCCATCACCTCCACTAGCTTTGTGCATAGTGAGGCTTCCTAAGGCCCACTTGATTTCACCTTCCAGGATGTCTGGCTCTAGGTGAGTGATCACACCATTGTGATTATCTAGGTCATGAAGATCTTTTTTGTATAGTTTTGTGTATTCTTGCCAACTCTTCTTAATATCTTCTGCTTCTGTTAGGTCCATACCATTCCTGTCCTTTATCGAGCCCATCTTTGCATGAAATGTTCCCTTGGTATCTCTAATTTTCTTGAAGAGACCTCTAGTCTTTCCCATTCTATTATTTTCCTCTATTTCTTTGCATTGATTACTGAGGAAGGCTTTCTTATCTCTCCTTGCTATTCTTTGGAACTCTGCATTCAGATGGGTATATCTTTCCTTTTCTCCTTTGCCTTTCACGTCTCTTCTTTTCATAGCTGTTTTTTCATAGGCCTCCTCAGACAGCCATTTTGCCTTTTTGCATTTCTTTTTCTTGGGGGTGGTTTTGATCACTGCTGCCTGTAAAATGTCAGGAACCTCCATGCATAGTTCATGAGGCACTCTGTCTATCAGATCCAATTCCTTGAATCTATTTGTCACTTCCACTGGATAGTCATAAGGGATTTGATTTAGGTCACACCTGAATAGTCTAGTGGTTTTCCCTACTTTCTTCAATTTAAGTCTGAATTTGGCAATAAGCTAAACTGATTGTTTAGCTGTGTCTAAAATACTAGATTGGATTCTTCTCTAGATATTTGAACTTGGCACCCCATTGCCTTCTGGATTCCTATAGCACAATTCTTTGTGTTGTGGTTTTAATCTACAGATTTTGCTAGAATTTCACTAGTTTTTCCACCAATGTTGTATTAATAACTCAGGATAAAGTCCAGAATTCCACATTATCTGTACTTGTCAAGCCCCCTTGGTCTCTACAATCTATCTCGGCCTCTTGGTGTGTCTTTGCCTTGAGTGACTTGGACACCTTTGATGTACATGGACCAGTTATTTTTTAGTTTATCTCTCCATTTGAGTTTGCTTTGTGTGCTCTCCTGATTAAACTGAATTTGTGAATATTCTGACAAAATATTACATGTCTTATTACTGGTGACGTTAATTTTTTCAATGTTTTGTCTTGGGGTATAGCCAATTATCAAATAATATTGTGGTAGTTTCAGGTGAATAGCACAGGGACTCAGCCATACATATACATCATCCATTTTCCCCCCAAACTCCCCTCCCATCCAGGCTGCCTCATTTTGATTATTTCTTTATGTTGGCCTGACAGAGGCCAACATAAAGAAACTCCACTGTGAAGTTACTATTTTTTCCTTTGTAATCAATGTCTATTTTGTGACTAGATTCTTTGAGAATATAGAAATATCTGTTTCTCTTTTATTTTGTCCTAATAATACTACATTTCTTATACAGTAGTTTTAGATTTATAAAAAATTTTTTGAAAACATAATACAAACAGTTCTATATACATTCTCCCCACCCCTTCCAACACACACACACACACACACACACACACACGAGTTTCCCTTACTGTTTACATTTTTTATTGGTATGGTACATTTGTCACAATTAATGAACCAATGTTGATAAAATTATTAACTGGAATCCATAGTTTTTAACATCATGTCCTTTTTGCTGTTCCAGGATCCCATCCAGCTTATCATCTTTATATTCAGTTGTATCCTTAGGCTTCTTTTGGATATGACAGTTTCTGAGACTTTTCCTTGCTTTAATGTCATAAACAGTTTTGAAGAGTACCAGTCAGATAAGTTGGAAGTTGTTCCTCTATTGGGATTTGTCTGATGTTTTTCTTTGTGTTTGCAGATACAAATTTTGGGAAGAAGATCACAGAGGTAAAGTGCTATTTCCATCAAGTCATTTCATAAGACTGTATACTATTAACAGGTTTATGACTGTTGATGTTGATGTTGATCACCTGGCTGAGGTAGGATTGTCAGGTTTCTGCATTTTAAGGTTACTCTTTCCCCCCATTTCAATACTGTACACTTTGGACAGAAGTATCTATGTGAAACCCAGACTTAAGGGGTAAGGAGTTATGCTCCCTCTCCTTCAGTGTGGAGAATCTATATAAATTATTTAGAATTCCTCTGCATGGAAGATTTGTCTCTTCTCCCACATTTATTATCATATTCAATCACTTATTTATATCAGCATGAACTCATGGATATTTTATACTTTGGGTTATAATCCAACACTACTTTACTTATTTCATTGCTCAATTTGTTCTAGCTTTGGTCATTAGTAGCTTTCAGTTGGCTCTCATGTCTCTTTGTTTTGATATGCCCTATTTACTGTGAAGTTTTTTGAGCTTTTATTTTCTAGAAAAGCAAGATGCTCCAGACTCATCTTATATATTACATGTCCCAGTCCTACAATCAGCCCTCTCTCAAAGGAATCTGCTTGATTTTGTTGGAGAATGATATTACACCCGAGATTTGGGAGAAAGATATGTAACTCATTTATTTTTCTGTCTGTTATTGTTGTTCAGGCACTCAGTCATGTCCAACTCTTTGGGACCCCATGAACTGCAGCACACCAGGCTTCCCTGTCCTTCACCAACTCTGGAGCTTCCTCAAACTCATGTCCATTGAGTCAGTGATTCCATCCAACCATCTTGTCCTCTGTCATCCCCTTCTCCTCCTGCCTTCAATCTTTCCCAGCAGCAGAGTCTTTTGTAATGAGTTGACTCTCACATCAAGTGGCCAAAGTATTGGAGCTTCAGCTTCAGCATTAGTCCCTCCAGTGAATATTCAGTGTTGATTTCCTTTATGATTGACTGGTTTGATCTCCTTGCAGTTCAAGGGACTCTCAAGAGTCTTCTCCAACACCATGGTTCAAAAGCGTCAATTCTTCAGTGCTCAGCCTTCTTTATGGCCCAACTCTCACAACCATAGCTTTGACTATAAGGACCTTTGTCAGCAAACTGATGTCTCTACCTTTTAATATGCTGTCTAGGTTTGTCATAGCTTTTCTTCCAAGGAGCAAGCATCTTTTACTTTCATGTCTGCAGTCACAATCTGCAGTGATTTTGGAGCCCAAGAAAATAAAATCTGTCAGTGTTTCCATTGTTTCCCCATCTATTTGTTTAAGTGATGGAACTGGATGCCATGACCTTTGTTTTTTGAATGTTGAGTTTTAATCCAGCTTTTTCTGTCTGGGAACTTTAATATCTTTATCTAAAAATTCTAGTATTTCATGGTTATTTTCCCTGTTGAGAAATTATTTCCACTTAAATGGATTGGCTATCTCTGGGCCCATTCAGTTGGGAGACTTGGGTCCTTCAATTCTGAGAAATTTCTTTGTGTTGTTTATTTTATTATTTATTCTCACTTATTCACCATATTTTCCTTCTGGAAGCTGAAGATTGAGCCTTTGGAATTTTGTCTCTTATTTTATCTTTAATATACTGTTGTCTCTTCACTTTCACTTTTCACTTTCATGCAGTGGAGAAGGAAATGGCAACCCACTCCAGTATTCTTGCCTGGAGAATCCCAGGGACGGGGGAGCCTGGTGGGCTGCCATCTCTGAGGTCACACAGAGTCGGACACGACTGAAGTGACTTAGCAGCAGCAGCAGCAGCAGTCTCTTTATTTGTACATACTTGATCATTTCCACAATATTATTATCAAACTCTTCCATCATTATCAGCATCATCACCATCAATCATAGATTAAGATTTCAAGAGCTATTTCATATACTGATCCTTCAAAATAGTACATCCTATCTTTGTTCCATGGACATATAACTCATTTCTCATGTTAATTATATTTTCTTTGAATTTTCTTCTGTGCCTTACTCTGTCTTTACCTTCAAAAAGTTATTTTGTTCAGTAGATTTGATTGAGTTCTTCTCTGCCATGATGAAGTCATTCCTCAAATGTCAAGTGATTCTTGTTTAGTGATCACTAAGTAACTAATCAGATACACTGTATATTTATGCATAGGTCTGAGGATTGATGAAGTAAATCTTGCGGACTAGAAGACTTTATTCTAGGATGATCCAGTAATCAGTTAATTGTTGTTGAAGGTATCAAAGTACCAGTAGCAATGAGTCTATCCTATGGGATATGCCAAATTTTGCAGGAGGAGATCCTAGAATCTTCTTTCTGAAATATAAAATGTGATTACCAGAATATTGATTCTAATTAAGGGAAATTACCTGGAGCACAGCGGAGAGTCTCATCATCTAGAATGCAAATTAAAAAAAAATAGAGGATAATTGCTTTACAATGTCTTGTTGGTTTTTGCTGTACGACAGTATGAGTCAGCTATAACTACATATATGCCCTCCCTTTTGAGCCTCCCTCCCACCCCCACATCTCACCCCTCTAGGTCCTCACAGAGCACCAAGCTGAGCTCCCTGTGCTGTATAGCAGCTTCCCACTAGCTTATCTATTTTACACACAATAGTGTATATATGTCAATCCTACTCTTTCAATTTGTCCCACCCTCTCCTCCCCTCACTGTGACCACAAGTCCCTTCTCTACATCTGCCTCTCTGTTCCTGCCCTGCAAATAGATTCATCAGTACCATTTTTCTAGATTCCATATGTATGTGTTAATATACTATATATGTTTTTCTCTTTCTGGCTTACTTCACTCTATATAACAGGCTCTAGTTTCATCCACATCACTGCAACTAACTCAAATTCATTACTTTTTATGCCTAAGTAGTATTCCATTGTATATATGTCCTACAAGCTCTTTATCCATTCATCTGTTGATGGGTATCTAAGTTGCTAGAAAAACATTTTTTATTAGTGTTCTTCCTTTCAGTCCAGCACCTCTCTCTATTCTTCTCTCTGTTTAATATTTGAGATTTCAGGTCTTTATAATCCAAATTTTCTAGAGAATATACTTCCTACCTTGAGTTGAGAAAGAGAGCAGCTAGTGGGATAGGCTAGAGTTGGACCTCTGATGGCCTACAGATTTTCAAACAACTCCCTATTTTCAGCACCCAATTTAGCCCAGGTGCAAGTTTCCCTTCTCTCCCTAATTCCTGAGATTTTCTAGCTGTCTGCAGAGATGATTATCTGGGCATTCACAGTATCCGTGTTTTTTATTATTTATTATTTATTTATTTATGGCTGTGCTGAGTCTTGGTTGCTGCATGGGCTTTTCTCTACTTGTGGAGAGCAGGGGTTACTCTCTAGTTGTGGTATGCAGGCTTCTCACTGCAGTGGCTTCTCTTGTAGAGCATAGGCTCTAGGGTACACAGGCTTGAGAAGTTGCAGCTCCTGGACTTTAGAGCAGAGGCTCAATAGTTGTGGTGCAGGGGCGTATTTGCTTCACAGCATGTGGGATCTTCCCATATCAGGGATCGAACCCATGTCTTCTGTGCTGGCAGGTGGATTCTTCACCACTGAGCCACCAGGGAACCCCACCAGTATCACTCTTGATGGGTAAGAAACCTAATGCATTTGAGGAAACAAACTAGCATCCAATATTGTAACTGTTCAAATGATTGTTTTTCAATCTGAATTTCTTTCCTGATAATTCTAATTTAGGTGGAAGAAATGTTTATTGGTAAATTTAGTTATACTTTGATAAGTTCTTAAATCTTTAGGAGTCCACATTTTCCCTCTAATTTACTGTGTGTTGAGGCCATTCAATCCAATCAGAATGCTAACTGCAGATGCAGACATGGCATGACAGAAGTTACTGGTCATCCCCAATATTTATTCTTACCTTTGTCTACATTAGTAGAAGCCTCAACTTTTGGCTCACCAAATAGACATCAGAATACACATGACATTCACTAGTTTGTATCTATGGGTTTAAGTTCTGGCCAACATAATATGAGCTCAAGAATGTGCTATCTTTTGAAGTGCTATCTTTCATGAAATGGGTGTGAATTACATTTTCTTTACTCCCTTTTCCTACTGTAATACAAATGTTGATGAACAATCCTGAATCCTTCAAATAATTGCATAATATAGTAGAGATGACAGATCAACAAAATTGAAAGAGCCTGATTTGGTGATATTTTATAGTCCTGAACTCCCCTCTATATAGATTATTAAGTTTGAGAGGAATAAATTATACCATATTTAAGCCACAGTTTTTTAGGTTTTTGTTACTGTAGTCAAATACTACTTTTATATACTACATGCATATATTCAACTATTTCACATATGGACACAAAAATTAGAATAGAACATTCAGATAACAACAAATTGTGATTTTGTAATTATCTTTGTTTTGTGTTTTATTATTTCACTAGAAAGTATTTTGAGTTTCTGCCAAGACTGGTTAGAAATTACTTAGTAGATGAATCTTAAATACAAAATTACAAGATGGAATGCACTGTGATCAATAACCTTTGGCAGGTGAGGATTATACCACTGAAACATCAGTGCTCACAGTGATCAGGAACATTTTGAACACAGACTCCAGGTGTGTCTGTGATTTGTCCAATCTGATTCTTGGCACCATAGAAAACTATGAGATGAATACAGGCACAGAATGGTCCACCTTATACTATATGAATGTGTTTTCCAAATGAAATATTTGATGTATTTTTCCCTGCTGATTTCCAATATTTAATTTTGCTTTTCACTGATAGTCTCTGTTGACTATTTGGAACATTTTGGGAAAGAGTCCAAAATGGGACATTGTTTACATATACATATATTGTATATTACAGGCAATCTGAGAAACTAGAACCAGTTTAGTAATTTATCAACTGATAATTAAAGCTCTAAAAGGATTTTTGCCCACATTTTTTGTACCGGGACTCCAGTTGACTCTCACCATCTACGGTCTGCTCTTTCAATTCTGAGAGTCCTTAAGAATCAAAACATTTATTTTGTTTCTCTGTAACTGTTTAAGCAACTTTTTACAGTTATGTTCACTTTCCAAATTCTTATAGTTCTGGAACTTGGGACAGAATTGAAAACTATGGCAAGGTTTTCTTGGGACAGTTCTAAGGAGTTCAACTATAGTCAGAATCATAAGTAGAATATACAAAGAAAAATAATCATAAGGAACAGATTTTAGTTTTGCAGCACTGACGATGTAGGTCCGTTACAATGATAAAAACTGAAAGGAAGGTTATTACAGATAGTATCTTTGTGTACTCCTCCAAAAAAATTCACATGTTGAAACCCTACTCCCCAATGTGACAGCATTAGGAGACAGGGTCCTTGAGAAGTGATTAGGATTAGATGGAGTCATAGAGGTTGAGCCCTTGTCAGTGGATTTAATCCCTTTGTAAGAATCATGAGAGAGCTTTTGTCTTCTCTCAGTTCATCATAGGAGGATACAATGACAAACCTGCAGTCTGCAACACAGAACCTCACTCCACAGGCACTTTCTAGCCTCCAAAATTGTGAGAAATGATTTTCTGTTATTTACAAACCAACAAGTTTGTGATATATTTTATATCAGCTCTAACTGACTAAGACAAAAAGGATCATAGGCATTTGCTTGTGATATTACACATGACGTGGGAAGTTAACTAGTATTTGCAAAAGAAAATATGAACTCTTAACAATCATAAAATTTGAGTTATTCAGAGACATGTTTCTACAATATAGTTTATTTTATATTCATTCTTAAAAATATCTAGGCCTGGATTTTGACAACAATCCCAAACCAATGTCTGTTCCTTAGTAGGTTAGAATAAGGGTTTTGTTTTGGAGAAGGAAATGGCAATCCACTCCAGTACTATTGCCTGGAAAATCCCATCAGTAGGCTACAGTCCATGGGGTCGCAAAGAGTCGGACAAGACTGAGTGTCTTCACTTTCACTTCACTTTGATGCTGAGTGCTTTATGTCTCCGAGTGTCTTGGCATTCCCCACAGACAAAATTGGACTTTCTTATTTCTATCACTTCTCTTTAGACAGTTCTCTGCTTTGCATCGAGATTCTGCAGCCAGGGGAAATATTCATACTTGAGTATCACAGAAGCATTAAAGTACATTAGTATCACAAATTCAGCAGAATGAAAGCAGATCAACAAACAATTTTCACATTCTTCATATTACATGTGGCCTATGACTTATCACTGTGGTGAATCACCACATTTTTCCAAGAAGCACTCAGTTAACTGAGAGTATGCTTGGGGTTCATTCTTTTAGCAGATTTACTGAGTACCTACTGTATTACACCCTCTATTCTAAGCATCTTACAACAGGGAATAAACAATTCCCCTTTGTCATGCAGCATGGATTCTGGTGGGAAAAAAACAGAAAAAAGATATCAGGAACTGATATTTAGCATGTCAGATAAATGTTACAGAGAAAAACAAGAAGTTGCTAGCTATGACAAGATTCAAAGTGTGAGTGTGGGATTTAATAGCCAAAACAGACTAGAGAAAAATCACCTATTAGGAAGGAAATTCGAAACTAGGCTATTAAAATGGTTATCAGCATCCAAATGGATGAGAAATTTGTTAAGAGTCCAGACAGCACGGGAAACTGCCAACCAGAAAATAAATCCTTAATTAATAAAAATATTATAAAGTCAGAAAAGTAAAAGTTGCTCAGTTGTGTCCAACTCTTTGTGATCCCATGGACTATAGTCCATGGAATTCTCCAGGCCAGATTACTGTAGTGGGTAGCATTTCCCTTCTCCAGGAGATCTTCCCAACCCAGGGATGGAACCCAGGTCTCCCGCATTGCGGGCAGATTCTTTACCAGCTGAGCCACAAGGGAAGCCAAAGATAAATGCTCGACCGAAAAAAGAAAAGGATGATACACCTAAAAGACATACTTTCAAAGGAAGATATGTTTTGATTTGTTTGTATTTTGGGGCAATTGTTTAAGGTTTTACCAACTCTAGATGTGGTGATGTGGAGTGAGAATCAAAATATCAGGCCCATTCACACTCCCGACACTAACATCTTTGAGGTTAGAATAAACAGCCTCCACTGAAGCAGGCTTTGAGGGAAATAATTCCCCCAGGGATTTATCTGGTTCAAGTGTAGTGTGATAGAAAAGGTTTCTCCTGATGAGCAGTAAGGGCAAGTGGGTCTAGAGAGTCTACCTTCTGAGTACATATTCTGGATGCACAGGTTGGAATATATAAGATTCCTAAGGCAGAAGCCTGGAAAACAAACTGCAAATAACCCCTCCCACCAAACATTTGCCCCGGCACAGCAAGCCAAAATGTGATTATCAGCTATAATTATTATTATTAGGAGCATAATAATTGCTAAAAATTTGTCAGATTAGCATAGCAATATTATCTATAGTAGAAAGAAAATATTTGCTCCAGAATAACAACAAAAATTGGTTGCTCAACTCAGAAGGTAAATCTAGTATCATCGGTTTCCTTTCTGTTTGCCTCTGGTTTCTATTACTGGTTTGCACAACCTCTTGGGATTAGTTGCTTATTTTAGTTGCACATTATACAAAGCAGTATTTCTCTTTATTTTATGTCAGACATCTTATTTAAACTTTAAAGTATTCGATATTTTATATTGGTTAAATTTTTATCATGTTTTTATTATTTATTTATTTTAAATTTTATCAAATTTTTATCATTTGTACTATGATTGAATGTACAGAAAGATGCATCAAATTTTACTGGGTGAGGAGGATGTGTAAGTTGAATTGCTTCAAGAAAAGTTCAGTGAATTAGAAAATCTACTTGGAATGTAACCACAAAGTGTGAGGAAGAGAGGCTGGTAATTCACATGTTGTCTATTAAAAATAAATCAAGTGGATGTTTGACTCCAAAATAATGATTATTAGTTGTTGGTATGATAATTGTATTGGTCTTCTGGGGGGGCTTTATTCTTTAGAAGCCCTTATCATTCAGAGACATGTGATGATTTTTTTTGGATAAAACGAAATAACTGTCAGTTCAGTTCAGTCGCTCAATCGTGTTTGACTCTTTGCAACCCCATGAACCGCAACACGCCAGGCCTCCCTGTCTATTACCAACTCCCGGAGTCCACCCAAACCCATGTCCATTGAGTCGGTGATGCCATCCAACCATCTCATCCTCTGTCATCCCCTTCTCCTCCTGCCCTCAATCTTTCCCAGAATCAAATAAGTCAGATCTTCATATCAGGTGGCCAAAATATTGAAATAACCGTACTACTTTTAAATTAATCCAAGGTAAAAATGTGGGTATAGATAAAATAAAATTGACTTCATATTGACAATAGTTGAGGCTGAGTACATAGGAGTTTATTATGCTTTCTATTTTTGTATATATTTGGAAACTTTCCATAGCAAATGTATAATTTAAACAAGCAAACAAAATAGAAGTAATAAAACCTTTTCTTTGAATCATGGATGAAGCATGCTGTTTCTGACGGCTTGGACAGAACTTAGCTTAGTTCTCCTTTATTTTTCTGTCTGATGCCTTGGAACATAAAATTTGAGCCTCTTATAAATACACATAATTTCTTTTACCTTTTCCTTATTTTTATTATATATGTTGTAGGACTCTTTGTTGTTGTTGTTGTTAAGGAAACTTCACTATTGAACAAGATTGGGTTATAAAATGAATGTTCTGTGATGCAGCAAAATTTTCCAAACTCCCTTTGGGAAAGCGGGTCCAACATTTTCTTTCGCGACCCTGAAGTACGCTATTGTGCGCTAGTTTTTCAAGATGTGGATAACTGTTCCTCTGTCCTTGTGTTTCAAGTCACCAGAATGGGAACGAAATCTCATCTCCAGGGAGAAGGTTGTAGGGACTCCAACCCATTCTTTCCTAAACATCCACACACCGTTTCCCCTCCCTCCACCCACACAGGAGCGCGAGCACACCTCTACAGCCACGTCCAGATTTGAACGCTGCAGGCTCACAACTGCCCCTGGCAGGCTCTAAGGGGACAGCTAGGCAAGGAGAGAGAGCAAGCAACTAGAGGTAAAGATCTGAGTTTGCTGCCTTTTCCTCCTCTCCCGCTCCTGTCCCTCCTATTCGCCTCTCTTGGCCCACCCCCAACCGCATCCCTGCCCTTCCTCTATTCTCCATTCAGTCCTCTCCCCGCTGCCCCTCCTCACCCCACCTGCTCCTCTCGCCCCCTCCCTTCCCGAGCAGCGGGTAGAAGAGACGCCACAGCTGCTGCTGTTCCAGCCGCAGCAGCCGCCGCGGACCGTCCGGGTCATCATCACCCCGCCCACGCCCGGTGCGGAGGCTGAGGTCGCGCACTGGCCTGGGGATGAGGGAGTCGGCCAGCGTGGCGTGGCTGGGAGAGGGGCGGGAGGAGTGAGGAGGACTCAAAAGCAGCTTCCCCGCGGCGGGCAGGACTCCACTGCGCCTCTGCGCTGGAGAGGTCTTTGGGTGACTGACTGGACAGCCGCCCCAGAGACACTTTCTAGCCGGCAATTCGGTGGGGTCCGTTGACTGCTGAGCTGTCGTGATCTGGGTGGCATCAGCTGGTGAGGGCAGACGCCACCTCCTGAGCAACCAGAACTCAGGAAACCAGAGATCCCGGAGGAAAGAGAACCCAAGAGGAGAAAAGGGGTCCAGGGAGCCCAGCTGCTCAGGGTTCCCTTAGGTGCTGGTGGAAACCTGTCACATGGCAGCAAGTAAGTACCTTTTTCTTGCTGAGTGCCCAGTCCCGGGTTGGTGATAGCTGTCCTCTGCTGCCAGCCTTTCCGACCCACCCTGCCTGCCCCACCCCATACACACCCATAGGGTCCCCAGTAGGAAATTCTGGGCTCAGATTAAGAGAACTGCTTCAACAGCAGCCACCGTCTGAATGTTTTCCCTGCACTGTATGTTGTGTGTGGTCAGTTTTCTCATCTCACCAGGTAAGCTTCTGAAAAAGCAAGATGCTCTGGTAGTGTAAAATTTCTAAACACCTTATATGGCAATGACTTTTTGGTTACATGGTACAATAATAGAACAGAAGGAATAAAAGCTTATGCCGGATAAAGTATACTTCTAACAAATCTTATCTCTTACTCCAAGTAACTTAGTGATTTCAAGGTTGGTGCTTTTCCTGTAAGAATCAATAGTATAAAATTAGCAGCACAAATGTGATAGGAAATGGCATGCCCAATTTTCATGGCTGGGCATTTTGGTACTGTTTGGATCAACAGGTTTTTGTTTCCATTTTTCCATTGTTTGGCTCTGTAAAATGCATACCTTCTAAAGGTTTTCTTTTGAAAGTGATGATGATGTGTTCATGACAACTCTGGTTATATGTTGCTTCTAATACTTAGGATATCAGTCTAAGAAGGATAAATGATGAATTCATGCGGAATAACACACTAATGGGTTCCTTTCATTAATGGAAATCATACAGTCAAGTTTGGATATTGGCCAGAAATATCTCTTGAAATGGGAAGGAGTTTGGGTGGTGCTTTTTGTGAATATTTTTCTTCCTAGCTATCATGTAGTCTGTAGCAAATATAAGGAAGCTGGGCCCTGCTATGACCAGGCCTAATTCAAGTTTCTATAACCCAACCTCTAGTTTTACAAGTAGAGAAGACAAGACCCATGAGTAATAATTTGATGAGCTTACTTGGGTTAATCACTGATGAGCGAATCATTGAAGAAAACTTTGAATTTAATATGACAAATAACTTTGAATTTAATGTGGCAGAACTTTATTTTTGTTTATGTAAAATTGAAGTAGTTTAACTTTTGATTAAGCTTTATGTTTCTTATTTGTAAATAATAAAAAAAAAAATTACAGATCCTGATAAGGACCAAATGACAGAGATTACATGAAGGGTTATGTAAAGGTAGTACCATGTATAACTACTGCTTGTATAAGGAATTGTTCCTCATTTTCATCCACTTCACTCTCTGGCTCTCAATTAAAGTCCAGTTCAATATAAGTTTTGACAGGCCTCACTAGAATGCACTAGAGAAAGCAAAATTCAAATTCAAGTCATGAACTGTTGCCACCAGTACAATTTAAAGTATATTCAACCTGTGAGCCTCCATCCTTACAAAATTGTGTGCCTTGGATAACAATTCATATTTAAACACTTTTGAATATTCTCAAAATATGCTTTATTATCTTTTTCTTTTTAGTTTTAAATTTTGTTTTGGGTATATGTTCTTACTTCCTTGGAATGAAACCATCAAATATTTGGATATTGCTGAATTTATTTGGTCCACTAATTAACACAGGGGAAGTCAAAGTTTAGGCATAAATACACTATTCCTGACTGCTGCTGCTGCTGCTGCTGCTAAATCGCTTCAGTCGTGTCCGACTCTGTTCGACCCCATAGACGGCAGCCCACCAGGCTCCCCCATCCCTGGGATTCTCCAGGCAAGAACACTGGAGTGGGTTGCCATTTCCTTCTCCAGTGCATGAAAGTGAAGCGTGAAAGTGAAGTCACTCAGTCGTGTCCAACTCTTAGCGACCCCATGGACTGCAGCCCACCAGGCTCCTCCGCCCATGGGATTTTCCAGACAAGAGTACTGGAGTGGAGTGCCATTGCCTTCTCCTGACTGCTAGGATTTATTAAAATTCTGCACTGAGAGGAGAGGTACTGTGAGCTCCTTTTTACTACCAGTGTATTCAAAACAATAGGAGAAAAACCTGAAATAGGACAGGCTCAGGAAAAGGAACCAACAGATTTCAGATGACAGGATACAGTGTTGCCATGTCAGTTACCACTGGAGAGGGAGCCCTGGAGCTAAGCACCTAGAAACTGGGTCCTCTGCTGTGGGAGAGGCTCTGGGAGGATAGTTGACACATTCCCACTAACTTTGTGCAGGTAGGATGAATACAGGCCTAAAGCACAGTGGAAATGGGAGCAACCATATTTTACTCAATGTCGCACTTAGGAAAGAAGTATCCTAATATGCCCTAGTCCTAGATCTCATTATGACAGGATCTGTAACACCACTGAGATAGTCAACCCTCAACCTACCATCACGACTTTCTCTTAAAAACTTATGGTGGAGGCATAAGCCTGAAAGAGACATTCTTTTATTCCTGGGAGTCTGGTTCCATGATTTCAGCTAACTCCTGTCACACCTGGTCCACTGTGACAGGACATCTACAAACTCTTTCCACCCTGACAAGCAATCCGCCATGTGCTGTCACCCACCATCATACGACACTAACTTGTATGGACAAACCTCATTTTCCCCTGAGTTGGTCCCCTTTTCTTCTATTAATATGGGCTAACCAAGGCCATGCAAACTAGGTCTTACCTCTGAAAAAGGTACACTTTTTCAGTGTACACTGAAAAAGGGAACCTTTAATATTAGAGAAAATTTTTGAGGTTGTACTCCATGCCGATACGGGGAACTCTCATTTGTCTAGATAACGTATCTCTATTGTGTACACAGCATTTCTGATTGGATTGACTCAGTTTGTTGCTGACTGAGGACAGCCAGCTCTGTGGACAGTTTTGATTGTGGTGACAGCCAGGTGCTGGATTGTATCAGCATCAAAGAGAAACTTAATGAAAATGTTGAAGCCCCCCTCAGGGAAATTTCTGATTTTAAAGATCAAAGATTACTCCGTCCAGGGCACTTGGTTTTAAACCAGGACATAAGAGGATGCTGACTGGGGGGCCATAGTCCCTGGTTGAATATATGGTGCTGAGTGGAATATTCCTTCTCTCCTTCTTTAAATGACACAGTGAGGCTCCCCATCCACCAACCTCTCATTCTTTGGGTTTTTGCTGAGACTGCATCGTCTAAGCACCTGATAAGGCTTTGGTTCTGGTCCATATCTGGTCTCACCCTAGTCTGTTTTATGGCTCCTCTCTAGTTGCTTTCCAATTTGAGAAGGAGTTAGTGTCTGTGTATTTGGTTCTACATTTGAAAAGCTAGAGTAGTTTCAGGGTGGTATAAGTAGATCCCGTAAAAGCAGACCTATGGTTTCAGAGTGACCAGGAGCAGAGGTAAAGAGCCAATACTAAGAAGCCTCTAGGGTTCCAGTGACTATTCGAGTTCTAGAATGTTTTTAAAATTTGTGTTCCACAGATTTGGTGGAGCCTGAAACCATAGGCCAGAGGGTCTCAGGATTGCTAATGAGTCTAGAAGTTACATACAAAGCAAGCTCTCCTTTGTATTATTTTCATAGGAGCAAGAATACTTTCCTCCCTCTTGAGACCTTAGCTCTTTAGGTGGCCTCTGGCCATTTCTTCTGATCAAGGGTCTGATTGACTAGGGTCATAAAAATAGCTAGTTCTGGAAAGATTCTGGCTTTTCCCCAGTGTGCTTGTTTTGGTGGCCTGGACAGGCACAGCTATAAATTATTATCATATCCATAGAAACAAGGAAACAAGGGACCCTGCTAGTGAACCATGAGGTTGCCATAGAGAAGCTCAAGAGGGCCTACTTAAAACCCAGGCAACTTTCCTTCATGTTCCTGGAACTCTTCTCTGCCTCCACTGCCAGTTCTAACTCTTAACCCTGGTGGGAGTTCATTTCCCATAGACACTTTCTCTCCTGCATCCTATCAAAGCATGCATTGACCTTTCCATTGACCTTTCCTTAGGCTTGTTCTTTTAAGTGGATGTGAAAAGAGACTGGGTGCTAAGACTCTCTCATAAGACACTCTTGTCCGAATTTCTTCTCCTCAGTATAAATCGTAACACTGTGAATGTGTGGTATCTAAATTCCTGAACTGCCTCTCTCTGGGAAGATGACTTTTCCAAAGACCTGATCTCTTGGTTATATTAGTGAACCATCACTAGAATTCGAGTCTGTTAGATTTGAGGAGAGTTCAGGTGGCTCAGACAGTAAAGAATCCACCTGCAATGCAGGAGACCTGAGTTTGATCCCTAGGTTGGGTAGATTCCCCTGGAGAAGGGAATGACTCCACTCCAGTATTCTTGCCAGGTGGGTTAAAGCCCATGGGTTGCAAAGAGTTGGATATGACTGAGCAACTAACCCTTTCACCTTTCACTTCAGTTCTCAAAGAAGAACTTTTAATTTGGGGGAAAGATGGAACATATTCCTTTGGATTTTTGCTGGTACTTATTTATTTCCAAGACTTCTTTCCTAAGTTTTAAATTCAGAAAAGTGCCCAGAATGAAAAATTCTTAAGAAATAAAATCAAAGCAAAGTGGCAATACATACTTATATTTTTGAGAAAATTACTTATTTATTACTTTCTTCTGCAGAATAACATACTCTAGGAATGTGTTGGCTGAAATTTTCACAGTGAGGGAGTTGAGTCCAGAATTAAGTGTATGTATTGAAGCCAAATCAGGATGACCACAGCTGTAGGCAGAATCTAGATTCAAGTGTAGAAGTCAGATAATCAAAGCTAAACAGGAAGTAAGCAACTGTAGTGAAAAATATGATCCCAAAGCAGAAAAAGAAATAGGCTGAAGTCACAGGGAACAGACAGCTATAAAATTCCAGGTGGATTGGCATTATTCTGGTCAATCTCCTTTATTCCTAAGCCTTCAGTGTGTAAACTTTACATTTCTGGATTTTAATAATGCATGTACACAATAAATTATGGTCAGATAGTACTTTTCAGGTGGCACAGTGGTAAAGAATCTGCCTGCTAATGCAGGAGACGCAAGAGACACGGGTTCAATCCCTGAGTCAGGAAGATCCCCTGGAGTAGGAAATGGTAACCCACTCCAGTATTCTTGCCTGGAGAATCCCATGGACAGAGGAGAGCCTGGTGGGTTACAGTTCGTGGGGTCACAGAGTCAGACATGACTGAGTGACTGAGCAAGCACTCATGAGTATAGAAATACTAACAAGAAAGCAACAGAGCTCTTTGACACCTTTTCAGTCCCTCTCCATAGACGTAGCAGTTTCTTCGTTTTAGAGGGAAAACATCATGCATGTGCAAGCATATATGCCACTGTGTAACTAATCCTCATAAAACATCTTAGTCAAAGATGTTCTTTGAATGCAGTGCAAGCTGTTCTCAACACTGTATTTTTCACTAAATAATTTATTTGGTGAATCTTTCCATATGAACTTAAACTTCAGCAACATATTCATAGGGCAGTTTAACTGCTGGGTGAAAGAGTTCATTCAGCATTATTTTAGGGAGTATTATCAAGCAGTCTTTCAGAAAAAAATGCAGTTGTTTACACTCTCAGCTGAACCATGAGAGGGCCCATTACTTCTGTATCCTAGCCTGCCAAAGATGGCATCCATTGGGAAGAATCTCAAGTATGTCTCTAGAGTTTTACTGCTAAAATTATTGATTGTTTTAATCTTACCATATCTTTCAAAATACCGTGACTCATCTTTCCTGGTGCTTCCTTAAAGACAATTAAAATATTTTTGTATCCTTCATGAGAAAAAAGCAATGCATCTAATATCATTTGAGTTCTAAACCCTGGGGAAGAAAATACAATTGAGAACTCTTGGTGAAAGGGCTTTGCATCAGAGAATTTAGCTGTGAGTCATTACAGAAACTGGGAAAGATGAAATATAAGCCATAATACATCTATGAAGTACAATCAAAAGGCTCCAATGAATAGAAATATGATCTAAATTCTTCACTTCACTAAAGCAGGTGTGGTTCCTATATTCTCAACAATCCAGAGATTCCAGTTAATCATTACATTAACTCTGTATCCCTCACTTATGTATGCAGTACATTCCAGTCTCCAAATGTTTACAGCCTTGTTACTACTATCATTACATTTTTTTGCAATTATCTGAATGTAATTGGTACAAGAGGCTTGCTGCATTATCCATGTCTAATAGCATAATTGTCTCAAAATAGCTTGGAAAACATGTGAGAAGTCTTTTTACCCTTTATTTCCTATTTCCTGTCAGAGTGAAATTGACATTTGCTGTTATCACTTCTCTATGGATCTATGGTGCTAATTTTTGCTTCATTGTTTTTAGTTTGCATTATCTTGCTGTACAGGTCTACATCTTTGTAGGTTATGCTAAATCTTTTGGTAAATGTATTAAGAGAATTAATATATATATATATATATATTATCCCTTACAGAGTAAAACATTTCATAATTCTCTTTGGCAAAGCTACTCTAGCATCTGTTTCTCATGCCTAGGATCAAGTCTACCTTCCCAGAAAGCATATGGGTTGATTACTTAGGTGCAGTAGTTTTAATTCCCTCAGGTGGGAAAAATGGAAGTGAAGAGGCTGTGAGTGCTCTGGACAGTCACCTCCTACATGTGCAATATCTGTCTTCCCAGCTTGACTGCATTACTGGTAGGCTGTGCTCCGGGAATCGAACTGAGGGACAGGGAAGCAATGCGTAACGGGATATGGAGGGAGAGAAGAAAACACTGACTTCCGGTAGCCCCTTTCTTCCCTGGCCTTCATGATCTCTAAGACGATGCAGCTGCAGTTGCTGACTGAGAATGCTGCTTATCCACACAGCCTCCTCCCTGGGAAATAAGCTGCAGAGGGGCCGAGCATGAGACGACTGGTTGAGTGACTGTGTCGTTCATCATCTAACTCAGAGGCTTTCCTTTGAAAAGGACAGTGAATGACATAAATAATTAGTTCTCAACAACAAAAATACAGTCAAATTGTCCCTAGAACCCTGTGATTCCTGGTCATGCTACTGAACTATGAAACTGAGTGGGTCAGAAACAAAAGGAAAGGGTGGAAGGGAAAAGTTAGATTTATTATCTTGGGGGGAACTGGGAGCAACAGGATAAGGTGGATGTTCCGGTTGCATATTTTATTTCAAACTTTAGACCTGTTTTGCACCAGGACATATGTAGTAGAATGGCAACATCTGGTAAGGTCAAGGCACCCACAGAATCAGAAAAATTCTAGAGCTGAGGGAGATAAGGGGTCCAGAGAGGTGAAAAGCATGTGATCCTTTGGAGAAGTGATTTTCTAAAGCAAGTATTTGCCTCAGAAATTCTGGTATAAGCCTCGTTTGTCTCTCATACTTGGGATATCAGAGAACATAAAACAACATGTAATGATGTCTCTGCTTGCTTTATGAGAGTGGTTGGATGAAGCATGGCTATCAGCCAAGGAATCTTTCTCTCTAGCAGGCTGCATCAGGTTCATCCCAAGGGGCCCTAGCCCAAGATACTCTGAAATTGTCTGTCTGGGTTGGGCTGCTGACTCCTACATTTTCAATATTAGCACTAATATCCAGTCAAGAGCTGATATAATTCAAATCAGGTGCAACAAGAAGGTATTCTTTCCCTACAACTCAGTATCGGGATGTTGATCCAAGGCCACCATCCTCTCCCCTTCTTCTCAGAGGCCTCAGGATTCATAAACTGCATGTTTGACACTCTCACATCTAGTCAACCACCCAGGACCACATTATTGAAAGTTTTGTGCCCATCTCAAGCTAACCTAGAGCCAGAGTAGGTGCTGGAGGCTTATGGTTGGCCTTAGATGACAACTGGTCCAGAGCTCTTCCATCTGATTTGCAGATTTAGGGCACTGTTTGTGGATCTATGAGCTTAGTTCCACTGGTCAGAAGCTGAGCATAAATGAAGGGCCAAAAAAAAAAAAAAATCCACAGTTTCACTTCAGATTGAGAGGATGCTTAAGGAGGTCAACTGGTTGTGAACGATCCCAAGAGCGCCAAGGTATAGTTCTAGTTCTGTATTTTTAAAACAAATATTGAGATCATATCTTATACGTCAGGGGAACAAGTTGCATCAAGGACATTAGGACTGAAGACAGCATATAGAATCTAGTTGCATGACAGAGCCCCTTTGAATTCCTTTGGGAAGTGGCAAAGAGTACTATTTTTTATTTTGTATTGTTAACTCCTAATATGGCTACTGGCCAGGAATTTTTGGTTAATGATCTAATAGATCTTTGGGTTCGTGAGAAGTACAATTCTAGGAAGATTCCAGTTCCATTACAATGTGCTCATTTTTTCAGTGTAACAAGGGGTAATTCAGAAATCCCAGAGGCCACTTTCACAAAGCAGTGGAAATTTTGAGAATACCTAGAAAAATTGGGAACATTGAGTGCTTTAGAATATTGAGTTAGACCACTTTCCTAGACTCACTGGTAGGGAACCAAAGCAGTTGTTTTCTTAGAAGATTCAAGTAAGACTAGTTAGGGTAGAACTAGCTTAACCTTTTATGTTCCTGGCAATTGGGCTTTCTGTTGCCTTTATCACTGTCAGAATAGTATTTTTTGTTGAGCTTGGAGACGCTCATTGGGATCCTATACCCAGTGATCTGCATCCCCACTTGGCATTTCAGCTGCCACTAAGCTTCCTGTTCATTGTTCTTAGACAATTTGCAATCAGATGCAGATAGACTGTTAACTGACGCTGGCCGGGATTTCCTATTGTGTGTATTGACTGTGTCATTCTGAAGTTTAAGGTCCTTGACTGTACTTCTTTCTTCAAGAAGAGAGATATTAATTCTCATTGTTGGAAAATTTGATGAACTCCCTGTAGAATCCAGACCCACTAGTGTTGGAGATGATTTGAATTTGCATCTCTTTTGCTTTGAAATAATATTTTTCAGAGATAACCAAGATAACTTGATTCTTATTTGTTTACAAGTCTGTCTCCCATTGCCCTTAAATTCAGTAACTATAACTTATTAATATTTACAGCACTGATACCTAGCTCAGTGGTGCTTAATAAATACATGTTCCACAAATGACTGATAAATATATGAATATCAAAAGCAAATACCATGGTTAAACTTATTGCCCTATATGACATGTCAAACTGCAGTAACAATCCTTAAAGGAAAATTAGAGCTCACTTTTTAAAAACATAGCTGAAACCAAAAAGCTAAAATATAGAATTATAAACATATATGATTGTAGAGATATTTTTGAGAGACTTGAGAGATATATTTTTGAGAGCGCTTGCAACCACTTTCTACAACATGTGCTGTGCTTAGTCGCTCAGTCATGTCCAACTCTTTGCAACTGCACGGACTGTAGCCAGGCTTCTCTGTCTGTGAAGATTCTCCAGGCAAGAATACTGGAGTGGGTTGCCATATCTTCCCAACCCAGATTTCGAACCCAGGTCTCCCACACTGCAGGCAGATTCTTTACCATCTGAGCCACCAGGGAAGTCTTCTGCAAGATAATATATTCCAATAATGCGTTAACAAGGGGTCTGAGATGGGTTAGGACAAAGAAACTAAGGGAGGATAGAGTTAAGCAATCAGGAAATCTGAAGCCACCAAAAAGCCCAGAACTGGGACCTGAAGTAGGTCAAGGCTAAGTTAGGCACACATGTTTTTGTTGTTCAGTCTCCCAATCATGTCCAACTCTTTGTGACACCATAGACTGCAGCACACCAGGCCTGCCTCTCACCATCCCCCAAAGTTTGCCCAAGTTCATGTCCATTGCATCATTGATGCCATCCAGCCATCTCATCCTCTGACGCCCTCTTCTCCTTCTGCCCTCAGTCTTTCCCAGCATCAGGGATTTTTCCAGTGAATCATCTGTTCACATCAGAGGACCAAAATACAAGACCTTCAACTTCAGCATCAGTCTTTCCAACAAGTAATCAGGGTTGATTTCCCTTGAGCTTGACCGGTTTGATCTCTTTGTTGTCCAGGGGACTTTCAGGAGTCTTCTCCAGCACCACAATTCAAAGGCATCAACTCTTCGGCACTCTGCCTTCTTTATGGTCCAGCTCTCACAAGCATACATGACCACTGGGAAAACCATAACCTTGACTGTATGGACAGTTGTTGGCAGAGTAATGTCTCTGCCTTTCAACACACTGTCTAGGTTTGTCATTGCATTCCTGCCAAGAAGCAGTTGTCTTCTGATTTCATGGCTCCAGTCACCATCCACAGTGATTTTAGAGCCCAAGAATAGGAAATCTGTCACTATTTCCACCTTTTCCCCTTCTCTTTGCATGAAGTAATGGGGCTGGATGCCATGATCTTAGGTTTTTTAATATTTAGTTTTAAGCCATTCTTTCACTGTCATTCTTCACCCTCATCAAGAGACTCTTTAGTTCCTCTTTACTTTCTGCCATTAGAGTGGTATCATCCACATATCTGAGGCTGTTAAGTTTTCTCCCGCCTATCTTGATTCCAGCTTGTAACTCATCCAGCCCAGCACTTCTCATGATGTGCTCAGCATATAGGTTAAACAGCATGACGGCAGACAGCCCTGTCATACTCCTTTCTCAATCTTGAACCAATCAGTTGTTCCATACAGGACTCTAACTGCTGCTTCATAACCTGCATACAGGTTTCTCAGGAGACAGGTAAGATGGTGTGGTATTCCCAACTCTTAAGAGCTTTCCACAGTTTCTTATGATCCACAGCCTTTTGTGTAGTCATTGAAACAGAGACAGGTGTTTTTCTGAAATTCCCTTGCTTTCTCTATGATCCAGCGAATGTTGGCAATTTGATCTCTGGTTCCTCTGCCTTTTCTAAACCCAGGTTGGACATCTGGAAGTTCTTCGTTTGCATATGTTAAAGCCTAGCATGAAAGATTTTAAACATGACCTTACCCACATGGGAGATGAGTGCAGTTGTTGGATAATTAGCACATTCTTTGATACTACTCTTCTTGGGAATTGGGATGAGAGTTGACCTTTTCCACTCTTGTGACCACTGGTGGGTCTTCCAGATTTGCTGGCATACTGAATGCAACACTTTGGTGACATCATCCTTTAGGGTTTTGAATAGCTCTCCTGGAATTCCATCACATCCACTAGCTTTATTAATAGCTGTGCTTTCTAAGGCCCAGTTGACTTCACACTCCAGAATGTCTGGCTCTGGGTGACTGACCACACCATCTTAGTAATCTGGTTCACTAAGATCTTTTTTGTACAGAGGAAAGACATGTATTCTTTCCATGTCTTCTTGATCTCTTCACTGTCTACTAGGTCTCTGCTGTTTCTGTCCTTATTGTGCCCATCTTTGGGCAAAGTGTTCCCTTGATACTTCTAATTTTCCCAAACAGATGTCTAGTCTTTCCGCTTCTGTTCTTTTCTTCTGTTTTATGCACTGTTCATTGAAGAAGGCCTTCTCGTCTCTCCTTGCTAGTCTTTGGGACTCTGCATTTAGTTGTATGTACCTTTCACTTTCTCCCTTGCTTTTCACTTCTCTTCTTTTTTCCAGCTATTTGTAAAGCCTCCTCCGACAACCACTTTGTCTTCATGCTTTTCTTTTTCTTTGGGATAGTTTGTTCACTGCCTCCTGTGCAATATTATGGACCTCAGTCCATAGTTCTTTAGGCACACTGTTAACTAGATCTAATCCTTTGGATCTATTCATTACCTCCACTGCATATTCATAGGGGATTTGATTTAAGTCATACCTGGCTGGCCTAGTGGTTTTCCTGGTTTTCTTTAGCTTAAGCCTGAATTTTGCTATGAGAAGCTGATGATCTGAGCCACAGTCAGCTCCTACTCTTGTTTTTGCTGACTGTATACAGCTTCTCAATCTTTGGCTACAAAGAATGTAATCAATTTGATTTTGGTATTGACCATTTTTTGATGTCCATGTGTAAAGTCATCTCTTGTGTTGTTGAAAAAGGGTGTTTGCTATGACCAGTGCATTATCTTGGAAGAATTCAGTTAGCCTTTGCGCTGCTTCATTTAGCCATTCCCTCCTCCAGGGGATCACATTTAGTCAGAATTCTCTGCTATGACCTGTCCATTTTGGATGGCCCTACACAGCATGGCTTATAGCTTCATTGAGTTATACAAGCCCCTTCACCATGACAAGGCAGTGATCTGTGAAGGGGTTGGCACACACAATGAGGAGAATTAACCAAAATTGGCTAAACCCTGGGCAGAACACAACTGTAGAGATTATAAAGACAAGAGCCAAAAATCAAATCATTTAAGTCAGGAAAGGGTGAAATAATCTCAGGGGCAAGAAAAAGTTGTATTAAAGAAAATGTTAGCTATACCGGAGTAAAGATATTCCAACACAGGAAAAATCCAAGAATATTAGTTATGCAGCAAGTGGAGTGAAGGCTGAACCAGTTTTTGGCAGCTAGAGTTTATATACACATGGGAATACAGTAGCTATTTTCATCAGATGTTTGATCTGCCCTAACAGCTGCCTTTCAGTCAGTCCTCACATGTAGAAATATTTCTGTTGTCCTCATATGTAGAAATATTTCTAGCTGTGCCACTTTAAATCATCAGGTTATAAACGTGGCATGTTTTGAATTATACTTGTTACAGTCCAAACTTGAGTTGACTTTGATACAATTCTTGCCAAAATCTTACTTTAGCAATTCAATTTTTTAGAAAAGCAGTCTAATGGACAGATTAACTATTAATCTTTCTATATTTTCCAGGCATTTGTGCTATATTAAGATCAATCACCAGAAAACACAGTGCCTGGATCATACTTCATAAATTCCCCACAGAAATGCTTTTACTGAATTATGATTTAATGATTAATAATTTACAGTCTGCACTCAGCTGTCTAAAAGTTATAGGCAAGCCAGTTTCATTTGATTAAGTGCTTCCATTTCTTTGTCATACTATAGAAGCCAGTGTCCGCTATCTATTTATTCATCTAGTCAACAACCATGTAGTCTCATTCAACATCAAAATCATGACTAAAGGAGTCTTTTGGTATCACTGACAGGGTAGGGAGAGAGAATTAACAGTGGCAGTCAGTACTGTGGAGCAGGCTCACATATATAGTCTGGTTTCATGTTGATGACCCTGTGAGATACAGGAGGGGTTCCGAAGTTTACCATTAAAGTCTCATAGCTAGTAGGTGGCAGACTGAGGAATCAAAGATTGTTGTGCTGTGAAGGGATAACAGAAAGAAAAAGAAGACTATATTTGGACTATACATATAGAATATGTGTGTGTATGTTAGTCACTCAGTCGTGTCTGACTCTTTTTCAACCCCATGGACTATAGCCTGCCAGGCTCCTTTGTCCATGGGATTTCCCAGGCAAGAATATTGGAGTGGGTAGCCTTTCCCTTCTTGAGGGGATCTTCTCCACCCAGGCATCAAACCTGGGTCTCCTGCATTGAAGTCAGATTCTTTACTATCTGAGCCACAAGGGAAGCCTTGTGGCAAAAATATTTTCATTAATGCTGGCATCTTTGCAATAAGTTTATGACATCCCTTTGTATCTACTTTTAAGGACAATAGTTTTTATATACATAAACTTAATAATGTTTCTTAGTAGTTAGAATATATCCCTAAAAATATAAAAGAAACATTTTTACTTAATATGAAATGATATTTGTAAAATGTTTTGATTTTGTTCATTCAATGCTGCATAGGTTTAGTTTATCTAATATTTAGCCCAAACTTTTAGGTCATATGATACTCTGTGAAAATTCAATTCAAAGATTCTAGGATTGGAAAGTTCTAAGACTATAAGGTCACAGTCAATGAATAACTCTTCTATAGATGGAATGATTTGAATTTTATCAACATTCTGATCCCATTTGAAGACCTTCCAGTTTACATGCATGCCTTTTGGGTGCGGTCATGGAATACAGCAGAAGAGAGAGTAACTGCCTCCTCCATTTTCCTTCAGTATAAATAAAGGTTATATTAACTTTCTTGGTAGACAAAATCAGCATTGATTTATATTGCAATTACTATTAAGTAAATCCCCTTGGCAGTTTTCTCTGCTGCAAATATATACTGACTGCATTTGTGCAGACAGGATGTTTTGGTTCAAATTTCAAAACCTGATGCATATTGCCACTATACTATTATTCTAATAAATTTGACCAATCATTCTAAGATATGACATTATATCACAGTTAAAAATTTTTATTTACTTCGAACCTATTATGTGCCAATCACTGTACTAGGCATTTCATTCACATTATTTGATTTTATCCTTACTTAACGTGAATAGGATCCCAATTTTATGACTGACAGTTTCAAGAATATAAGTAATTTAACTGAAACCTCTAAGAACAGAACAGAATTAGTAACAGAATTTAGGATTTCAATGTAAGTCTAATTCCTAAGTTTGTGATTTTGTTTATATTAGCCTATAACCATGAGCCATTAAGGAACAATTCAAGGAACTCCATGTAAGGAGTACAATTTTGAAAGCTTTTAAATTTTTTAAAGGAAGATTCTCTATGTAAGTAAGAGAAAACTTCAGTTGTTTGTAGTGTGTCTTCATAAATTGTACTTATTCAAAGCATTTTGATTCCCCTCAACAAAATTTGATATGTGAGGTATTACTATGTTATTGCTGTTCATTCATTCATGCGTGCCTGGCTCTGCCACCCCATGAATGACAGCATGCCAGGCTTCCTTGTCCTTCAGTATCTCCTGGAGTTTGCTTAAACTCATGTCCTTTGAGTTAGTGATGACATCCAACCATCTTACCCGACTCTGTCACCCTTTTCTCCTCCTGCCCTCAATCTTTCCCAGCATCAGAGTCTTTTCTAATGAGTTGGCTCTTTGCATCAGGTGGCCAAAGTATTGAAGCTTCAGCTTCACCATCAGTCCTACCAGTGAATATTCAGAGTTGATTTCCATTAGGATTAACTGGTTTGATCTCCTTGCTCTTCAAGGGACTCTCACGAGTCTTCTTCAACACCACAGTTTGAAAGCATCAGTTCTTTGACACTCAGCCTTCTTTATGGTCCAACTCTCACATCCATACATGACTACTGGAAAAACCATAGCTTTGACTATATGGACCTTTGTTGGCAAGGTGATGCCTCTGCTTTTTAATACACTGTCTAGGTTTATCATAGCTTCTCTTCCAAGGAGCAAATGTCTTTTAATTTCATGGCTACAATCACTGTCTGCAGTGATTTTAGAGCCCAAGAAAATAAAGTCTGTCACTATTTCCATTTTTTCCCTATTTGCCATGAAGTGATGGGACCAGATGCCATGATCTTTGTTTTTTGAATGTTGAGTTTTAAGCCAGCTTTTTCACTCTCCTCTTTCCATGTCTGGTTCTCACTGTTACTTCTTGACCTGCATACAGGTTTCTCAGAAGGCAGGTAAGGTGGTCTGGTATTCCCATCTCTTTAACAATTTTCTAGTTTGTTGTAATTCACACAGTGAAAGGCTTTGGTGTAATCAGTGAAGCAGAAGTAGATGTTTTTTTTGGAATTCCCTTAGTTTTTCTATGATCCAGTGCATGTTAGCAATTTGATCTGTTGTTCCTCTGCCTTTTCTAAATCTAGCTTGTACATCTGGAAGTTCTTGGTTCATGTACTGTTCATGTACTGTTCAAGCCTAGCTTGAAGGATTTTGAGCATATGGTGTGTATAAACAATTATTAATGGTCCTTTAATAAGTATTTTGTGCATGACTGAAGCAAGTTATTTGAAAAATAGGTAAATTTTTTGATGTGCAGTTATTAGTTTTCACTAATTTACAAAGAGGGTTCCAAGTTGATATATGTTAATATTTCTATTCCATATTTCTCTCTTTAAAATTGCTTAACACCCCATCCTTGCAATATTCTTTGAGAGTCTTGGGCATAAGCAGACATTGCTATTATGAAAATGTCCCTCTCTGTGGTCACAAATGACTGAACCAAGGGAAAATAAATCCATTGGATAGACTGAGTATCTTTTTATTTACATTTTTGGAAATAGAATTTATAGGTGGGAGTTTAAATTGAAAAATCAAATAAAGTTGAAGCAGGGGTAGCATTTTGTTCTATATACATTCTTAGAAGTGAGCATAGAAAGTCATTCTTTAGATACCTAATGCAGTAGGAATTAAAAGAAAAGCCAAGAAAACTGTGATGTCATGAAAGGTATAAGGAGTTGTCCCAGTGATTATTTTGCATTTTTACATTTCAGAATTAAGAAATGGACTATGTATCCTCTCCTTGGATGTCTGGAGATTATCATCTGTGTAGTTAAAATATCTCTTACAAGCCACTTATTTAAAGCTGTTACTAGTTTGATTCTCACAATGATTTATACTCCATTATTGTTAACCAAGTTATTTTTTTCCCTTACTTTCCACTAATAGCAAGTAATGGATTCAACTATTAAAAAACTCAATTTTGCACAACAGAGGAAAATTCTGGATTAGTGTATCTGTGTGTATGTTACATATGTATGTGATTTCTGTCTTATGACATACCATATCAATAGGATAAATTTACCTAAGGTTGGCACTATAAGAGACTATATATACAGAAAATGCTGCAATATCAAGTACAAAATTTCTGATCACTGCTTGCAGTAGTAGAATTGCAGTGAGGGTTAAAGAGAATGTATAAAGAATAGTCAGTTGTCACTGAGTAGAGTCACTTGAAGAGTTGGTTTTGACAGAAATTGGGCTGGAAAAAATCAGCAAAAGAACATATTTCTATGTAAAAGGAAATAATGTTTCATAAATGGAGAATTGATACATGAAATTATATTTAATGAAGGCTAATTCAAGTGGCCTGTAGAATAACTTGAAATAGATAAAGACTAGAATTGAGAAAAACCTGTAAAGACTACTGGAGCAATCCACAGATAGGATTACAAAAGTGGCTACCTTGATGTAGGTGTATGAACAATGGATAATATTTAAATAACTGATGGAAAACTATTGTAAGAAAATTATTTTTTTCTAAGGAATTAGTGACAAAGAAAAACATTTTATGAGTAATTTTCAAAGTAATGAGTTTATATGTAATTTTACAATGACTGTTAGGTTAAAAAGTAGTTTTAGTCTTGGGAAAAAACAACAAATTTTGTTTTTACTTGTTAAATTGCTGTCATTGGTGGGTTGACACATAGATGATTGAGGGAAGGGAGTGTTTTGGGAAATGTACTTGGTGAATACCTATTTATAGTAGTTAAACTCTGTGTTTGCCTATATATTTACCAAAAAGATGAGGTAAAAGAGGGAAAAGCAAAACTTTAAAGGATATCAAAGTTGAAATTTTGGGGGAAAAACTAAGTCAAAGGAAGTGATCAGAGCTGTAGGAAGAGATACAGAAGAGTGGGTCACAGAGCCAATGAAAATTGAGTTTAGAGAAGGAAAGTCTAGTCAATGACTAAATACAGCTGAGAGTGAAATGATTGGGTTTGGTCTTCCAACAATCTGTAGCCACTTTAGAACTTTTTCATTACAGGGGAGAAACTGAAAGGCAGATTTCAGCAGATGAAAGAGGACTCAATGGATGAGTAAATGAAATAGAATGAGTTATTGATGAAACTACAAATTAAGTCTAATATTAAGGGAAACAAAACCAAGTTTAACTCAGTCGTGTCCGACTCTTTGCAACCCTGTCGGCTGTAGCCCACCACGCTCCTTTGTCCATGGGATTTTCCAGGCAAGAGTACTGGAGTGGGCTGCCATTTCCTTCTCCAGAGGATCTTCCCGACCCAGGGATCAAACCCAGGTCTCCCGCATTGTAAGCAAGATGCTTTACTGTCTGAGCCACCAGGGAAATCCTAATATTAAGGGAAACAAAACCAAGATTAAAAAAAAAAAAACAAAAAACCAAGATTAATAACTCAGATTTCTCTTAAGTGCAGGAATTTTCATGGAGTGCGTTGTTTGCCATTCCCTTTCATTCATATCCTAGCCTTCTGTACTTTAATTTTTTCCTTTATTATATCTAAATCTTATATAGAAATGAAGAAAATACTTTTCTTGCAGGGGCAAAATTGAAAATGGCTTCCCCAGAACCTAAGAGCCTGGTCCCTTTCACCAGAGAGTCTCTTGAAGTTATGGAACAGCATAGTGCTAAAAAGCCCAGTGAGGAAGACAAAGAAGATTTAAAACCGAACTGTGACTTGGAAGTTGGAAAAGAGCTTCCATTTGTTTATGGAAATCTTCCTCAAGCAATGGTGTCAGAGCCACTGGAAGATGTGGACCCATACTACACTAATAAAAGGGTAAGGATTAATTAGGTTTACTGTGGCTATATTTTTATTTATTTTCCAGACATGCAAACAACTGTAATTGAGAAAGAATGAAAAAAGACAGAAGAATAAGTGAAGAGGTAATTTTAAGTTACAGAAAACTGGACAAAACATTTCACATATATTTGAGATTTTTGTCAAAACTGATTATTTGCCTGGTAGATTAGTTTGTTTGGGATAACTGTACTTTGTATGTAATAAGCTATACTGGCATACCTTAATGTTTCATTTTATGGGAGCATCATGGTTGGCTATTTAAGGGTATTGATTTTAAAATAACTATAATATAAAATTTCAATTATATGTACACCAGTTTCAACTGTTCACCTTGATGTGCTTACTCAGTAGTTAGGGAAATAAAACCAAACTATATTTCATTCATAAATTTTATTCACTCATACAGTCACATCCTATCTTATTCCCAGAATGATTTGAGAAAATTACTAAATATTTGACAATTCAGCAAGAAGCACAAAATGATGAAAATAAAAACGATTATGCTTAGAAAAGACAGAGATCTGTGCGGACTGACAAAGCTGGAATAATCTTGAATTACAGCTTCAGGAACACTTCAGTTTTTACAAGGCAAAAATCTTCTGTGAACAGTCAAGAGCAGAGATTAATTCTGAAATAAGGAAGAGGTGGGCTGATGATAGAACTGGAACCCTGTAGTTGTTGTAAATTGTGGGAAATAAGATGAGAGAATGGAGATGACAACATGGCTTTAATGTGATGGCCAAAGTACTGATGTGATCAAAGCAATGTTTAAGTAAGATTAATCTAGAGACTTCTACATGACTATTTCGTGGTAATGATAGAGTCAGAAAGATGAAATAGGAAAGAGACTAATCCAGGCCTGAAGTCAAGAAGTCTGGATTCTAAGAGTGCCTTGGAGACAGAGGTGACACACTTGAGAAGAAACAGCAGGATTTGAAGACTGGTTAATCACTTCATGGGAAATAGATGGGGAAACAGAGCAAACAGTGTCAGACTTTATCTTTTTGGGCTCCAAAATCACTGCAGATGGTGACTGCAGCCATGAAATTAAAAGATGCTTACTCCTTGGAAGGAAAGTTATGATCAACCTAGATAGCATATTCAAAAGCAGAGACATTACTTTGCCAACAAAGGTCCGTCTAGTCAAGGCTATGGTTTTTCCTGTGGTCATGTATGGATGTAAGAGTTGGACTGTGAAGAAGGCTGAGTGCCAAAGAATTGACGCTTTTGAACTGTGGTGTTGGACAAGACTCTTGTCCAACACCACAGTTCAAAAGACTACAAGGAGATCCAACCAGTCCATTCTGAAGGAGATCAGCCCTGGGATTTCTTTGGAAGGAATGATGCTAAAGCTGAAACTCCAGTACTTTGGCCACCTCATGCGAAGAGTTGACTCATTGGAAAAGACTCTGATGCTGGGAGGGATTGGGGGCAGGAGGAGAAGGGGACGACAGAGGATGAGATGGCTGGATGGCATCACCGACTCGATGGATGTGAGTTTGAGTGAACTCTGGGAGTTGGTGATGGACAGGGGGGCCTGGCGTGCTGCAATTCATGGGGTTGCAAAGAGTCAGACATGACTGAAAGCTTCTGACAAAAATGAAGTAATTATAAAAAAAGGTCAAACTTGGGGAAGGTAAGAATTAACCCCATTGTGGACAAATGTAATTTGATATTCTTTGATATTGTAGTACATTCAATACTTTTACCAAATGGGTGAAAAGAAGATGAATCAGTCCCAGGTGGCACAAGTGGTAAAGACCCCACCTGTCAATGCAGGAGATGTGAGAGATGTGGGTTCGATCCCTGGATAAGGAAGATCCCCAGGAGGAAGGCATGGCAACCTTCCACTCCAGTAGTCTTGCCTGGAGAATCCCAAGACAGAGGAGCCTGGCGGGTTACAGTCCATAGAGTTTCAAAGTCAGACATGACTGAAGGGACTTAGCATGCATGCTGGATGGAAGGCAAAGAGATCATTCTGTTAATCACAACTCTTTCAAATACTTTGCATGGTGGAAGCATGTTGACATTTTACAGTATAAGTGTATATATTAAAAAGATTCCAATATCCTTATATGCCTTTTATGCTATACATTATATAATGTTATTATATTGTAGTCTATATAATGTTTGCAATGTGTAATATGAGGGCTTCCCTGATGGTGCATGGATTCAGTCATTGGGTCAGGAAGATCCCTTGGAGAAGGAAATGGCAACCAACTCCAGTATTCTAGCCTGGGAAATTCCATGGACAAAGGAGCTTGGCAGGGCTACAGTCTATGGGGTTGCAAAAGAGTTGGATGGGATTTAGGGACTAAACAACAACAGCAATGTATAATATGGTTATGCATACAACACATGAATGAATTTTCCAAATGGATATGTATGTATAACAAAAGTGCATATATGTGTGTGTATACAATTCTGTGTGTTTATATATGCAGACACATACACACATATATTATGTGTATCTGTATTTTACACACATAAGTGCTTTTTAAGACATTTCTGATTTTTCTTTTTTTGGACAGTTAATACTTCAGTATACCAACAGATTAGTTTTACATGATATAAATTTTTGTGTTAAATATATTTATGTCAATGATAACATACAAGCATGGTTACATACCATAGAAAATTACTGATGACTAAGATAATGTTTGCATGAATTGGGTGGGTCACTTTTGCTACTGCAGTCTCATACCTTATTTGCTTCAAAATAAAATTAACTTATTTTACATTTATTGAATTTTAGTATGCTAAAGTGGATACTCTTGAGCCATCAAGCTATAGATTTCTTTCTATTACATCAATTCTGCAGGAAAAATACAGATTGGTGTGTGGCAAATGGTTTTCTTAGGTAGAACACTGGCAAAAAATGTGTGGTAGATAAGCCTAAATATGAATAAAACTAGCTTAAAAACCTTTCCATTTGATTTAATCTGTGAATGGATATCAAAATTTAAGTATAAATGTTAGACTTCATGACTGAAATGGTCATTGGAAAATGTTGCATAATTGATAAGATCATAATTCTCAGTTCTAATTTCACTTGATTTTCATTTTTTCTTCTTATAGACTTTCATAGTATTAAATAAAAAGAGAACAATATTCAGATTCAATGCTACCTGGTGTACATTGTCTCCTTTCAATTCAATCAGAAGAGCAACCATTAAGATTTTGGTACATCCATATCCTTTTCTGTTGGTTTTAAACTGTACTAACATCAAATGAAACTATTCTATTCAAATATTGCTGCAGTAAACTTTTTAATTAACATATCATTTTATGTCAAACTGAAATCTTGGTTATAAATCCAGTGTGTTCCATATTTGAAAATACATTTAAAATATATTTTCTAGTGCACACAAGTAGTGGTAGCAAATCTTAATCCTCGTTGCTTTTCAATATAAATAGTACATTTTTGAAACTTAAGAAACTGTGTGATCTCATGTGTGTACATACATATAAACAGATTATAGAAATGTATTTTAAACATTATTTTTATTACTATTGTTCCTTGACTGTAACTTACCTTTTTCCGACTATTCATTTTGGTCAGCGTCCTGACTGACGGCATATATATGTCCATGACTGATTTGCCAAAATGGGGGCCAGCATTGCAGTAAGTTATATAATTTTATTGTGTATAATCGCATATATGATTATATTTTATATTTAACACATTGTTATAGTACATTATATACTACATATTATGACATGGTACAAATTAATATTTATAATTTACATGTAATATACATTGTACATAATATAATACACATATTCCACAATTGATAAATTTTCTGAATAAAATATATACACATGTTGTTAATCAATTTTAATGTTTTTCTTCCCATCATTACTCTTAATTGGATTTTAAATGCTTCTATTTCCCAGCATGTTAGGTTCACAAGATAGAGATGCTTGAGCCTTTAGCTATATATGTGTTTATGTCTGTGGCTTCATGTAAGTGAGGCTTTATTTTTATTCTAATGATTGATATATTTCAGTGCTTCAGATTTTCTTTACTATTGCAGTCCCACACCAAATTTGTTTCAAACTCAGATAACATTTTCCTGTCTAATTTTCCTGTCTATTCTTTAGAAAGATATCTTTTTATTCCTTTCTGTTCTACTCCTCTTTCCTTGGGGGTGTGAGTAGCTTACCTTGCATTAGAATACAAAAATGGAAAGGCCCATTAGGTTTTCTAGAGAAGAAAACCTTCTTGATGCCACCCCTCAAGGTTTCTATTCTTAAAATTAGTTAACTTTGGAAGGTAAATATGTATTATACTGATTCACTGTAAAAATTTTTGTATATGTAGATAATAAGTTCTTTCATACTTGCCTACATTTTGTTACTTATTGCTGGACTCCCAATGTGGGATAAATTTGATATTTTGTGTTTGTTCTTTACTTAAATATATATAAACATAACCCTGGGCTAAAATTTGTTGAAAAAAAATTGATAGCCAAATCTCATGGTTAATGTTTTAAGACTCAGGAAGCCCTAACTAAAGCCCTATCCTATGGTTGTCTAGTTGGTTGGTTGATTGATTGCCAAATAATTATCATAGACATATATTTCAGAATTATGAAATATTGGTTTCATTTTTAATATGAAAAGTCATATGAAAATTATGTGAAATTTTTTCTGCAGGAATACTTTGCTTGGAATTTATACATTTGAAATACTTGTAAAACTCATTGCAAGAGGCATCTGGGCAGGACCCTTTTATTTCTTTGGTGATTCATGGAACTGGCTTGATTTCAGTGTAACTTTATTTGAGTGAGTACTCCTTTTAAGTTGCAAACATCATAATATTTGCTTGCTAAGAAAATGCTTTTCATAAAGAAACATTGAGGTTGACAGAATTTTCTGCCTGTAAAATTCTATGAGTACAGAACGATTCATAAATCATAGACATAGTGAGTTCTCTTAGGCAGCTCCAACTGAACTAATCCTGACTATGCATTGAAAATTAAAGGAATGGGAATCTCTGTTTTCTACCTGAAGCAAAAACAATAGAGGAATAAATTAAAGGAATAATAATCTCTGTTTTCTACCTGAAGCAAAAACAATAGAGGTTGAATTTTTTGCACTTGAGGTGATTATGTTCGGTGACCAGAAAATATCCTGGAGACTTAGGAGAGGATTCCAACATATTTGATTCTGTTAATCTATATTGCTTAAGAACAGGAAATATTCTAATTATCAGAATAAGATATTTTATATACATGCACATTTTTCTAGAATGATACATTAAATTCTAATAATTTACACATGTATTAATTTTTTTCAATCCTTCTATTTAATGTACTCTATTTTATGGCTAAAGAAATTGTCACAGGCATCAAATTCCTGTTAAACATAATTTAAAGTAATACTCTATTTGTAGAGTTAGTGTCAATTTTTTTAAAAAAGAAATAACCTTTATAATGAACAGATTAGTTTCTTCCATGTAGTGAGCAGTCAAAAAATAGTATCTAATATCATTGAAATTATTATCAGTACTTCTGAAGTCACTAGTATTATTTCTCTTCTTGCCATTGCTATTAGCTAAAATTTGGCTAACGCAACTAAGGGCTCTCAGTATGTGAAGATGCTTTGCTATGAACTATACATTGATTAGGAGAAGGCAATGGCACCCCACTCCAGTACTCTTGCCTGGAAAATCCCATGGACGGAGGAGCCTGGTGGGCTGCAGTCCATGGGATCGCTAGGAGTCGGACACGACTGAGCGACTTCACTTTCACTTTTCCCTTTCATGCATTGGAGAAGGAAATGGCAACCCACTCCAGTGTTCTTGCCTGGAGGATCCCAGGGACGGGGGAGCCTGGTGGGCTGCCGTCTATGGGGTCGCACAGAGTCGGACACGACTGATGCGACTTAGCAGCAGCAGCAGCATACATTGATTAACTAATTTAATCTCCCCCAAATCCTCAGAATTAGAAAGTACCCTTATCCTTACTTTTTACATTTGAGGAAACTGAGGCAAAATAAGTTAAGTAATTTTTTCATATCACACAACTAGTAAATAGTAGAGTCTATATTTCTCTACCAGCAGTCTGGCTCTAGAGACTGTGTCCTTAACCAACATACATTTGACTTCTGCGACCATCACCGTCACCACTGTCATCGTCATCACCATCATTATCAGCACCAGGAGTTTAAATACTTAAAATAAATCTTATTCCTTTCAAAAGCTATGTATTTTCTTATTTTAACTATATTTTCAAACCAATAAGATTGCAAAATATGAACATAATATAGAGTATTTGATGAAATTTTGACCACTTAAAGTGTCAAGCTTTTATAAACTCTCATAATTTGTAGATTAATGTTTACTTGATTACCTTGCACTGTAGAAATCTTTGCCTTCCAATCAATAATAAACCTGTTTGCAAAATGCAATAATGAAAGCGAGTGAATATTTGCATATCTGGTTTTAGAAACAAGCTTCAAATATTATAAAAAGCCAAATGTCAGTAACATAAACTCAATATGATTTATAAACGACTTTAATTTAATTCCACAGGCATATTTCAAGATATTCACCTCTAAATTTCATTTCAGTATGTAGAATTATGAGAAATTTGAGAATTTTGAAAATTATTCCTTTAAACCAAGGTAAGAAAAAGTATCAAGTTCTTTGTCTTCATTTTGCTTCATGTACTTCCATGTATTCGTTTGAACGGCCTTGCCATTGCTTAGAGAAATGTTGTTAAACAACATTTCATCTTTGAAATAAATGAATATAAGATCAAATATCAAATTTATTTGTCACTCCTGGAATGGAAAGGAAAAAAATACATTTGTTACTTATTTGAAGTGATTTCAATGCTTATGATAACAAAATGTAGAACTCAATCAAAATAAGTTACTTCCTTATTTTTTCCTGTTTCTTTAATTTTATGTCTTAAATATGAAATACTAAAATTGTCCTTAGACTTCTGAATGAATTAGCAGTCCAGACAGTTATCTAATCCATCCTCTTCTTTTCCTCATTGAATCTAAGAGCCAGTTGAAATGAACAAAGTTATATAAAATAAGTACCCTTTTACTCTCAGTGCTTGGATAGGACGTATTCCACATGCCACAACATTCAAGAAGGTTCTGTTAAATAATGTACAGCCATGACCACATTGATGGAAGATGCAGAGGAGTAATTTACACATCCCATTACTGAATGTGTCTTGGGGAAGCCTACTAATACCTTCTGATTTGTTGTTCAGAATGAATAAAAACAATAAGATAGGAAACTTCACTCAGAGTTTTTTTTTTTTTGGCTGTTATGAGTCAGAGGTTTTATCAAATAATTGAATGAATAAACCCACGAAGTAGTGTGATAACACCAAAAATAAGATCTGCAAGCAACGTTCGTCCACTGGAACGTATGAAGAAGGCCAGATAAATGCATACTCTGTACTTGGAGTCCAGGCTGGGCAAAACAGCAAAAACATTGGGGAAATGTGATAATAGATGCCTAACCTTGTGGATATGACTTCCCTGGTGGCTCAAACAGTAAAGCGTTTGCCTACAATGTGGGAGACCCAGGTTCAGTCCCTGGGTCGGAAAGATAGGCTGGAGAAGGAAATGGCAACCCACTCCAGTATTCTTGCCTGGAAAATCCCATGGACGGAGGAGCCTGGTAGGCTACAGTCCATGGGGTTGCAAAGAGTCAGACATGACTGAGGGACTTCACTTCAGTTGTGGATATACTGAAACATTGAATAGTACACATTAAACAGGTGAATTGTATGGTTTATAAATTATATCTCAATAAACCTGTTTGATAAAAATGGTCTGTGGCATGGTAGTTTCACCAAGCACAGTGAAGAAACCAGCAATGAGAAATGTCCTTGCAGGAATTTCCACAGTCTTAGTTCTTTTACTACTCTCCACAAATTACTGGAACGTAAGTTGTATCTCCTTCATCTTCATCTTAGAATTAGAGGTAAAGATTATAGAGGAATTCAGGTAAATCCAAGTAGAATATAGTAACTAGAATTGGGAGCATACAGGCTGGTATGAATTGCTCTTTTTTTTTCAAAGGAGAAAACGACCAAGGCACATACTGGTTATACAAGTGTGTATGAAAACAAGGAAGAAAGGAAAACACACTATTCAAGAGAATGAAAATAATCCTTTTCCTCTTAAAAATGTACTCTAAGGCATAAAGTGTAAGCCAGTTTATAAAAGTGAGTAAAGTGAGTATAACTGAGTTAAAATTGTCTGTCAAGATGTAGAGACTTGAGCTTCTTTGGGGTCCAAGTGCTGGTTGACAATCTGCCTGCCAAGGCAGGGGACACTGGTTCCATCCCTGGCCCAGGAGGCTCCTAGACGGCACCGGGCAACTAAGCCCATGCACCGCAACTGGAGAGTAGCCCCTGCTCGCCATAACTAGAGAAAACCTGTGTGCAGAAACAAAGACCAAGCAGAGCCAAATTAAACATTAATTAATGAAAGAAACATATAGACTTTAAAATTAAACCAGACATAAGTTAGAATCCACAAAAGATACACTAAACTAAAACAAAATGAAAGTTTAAAAGTAAAAAGAAGGAAAAAGTTATACCAGGAAATCAAAATCAAAATTGACATATGGTTCAGAGCTTTGAATGGTAGGTAGCAGTGAATGGAAGATAGCAATGAAAATTATTAATAAATTTGAGTCTATAAAGTGTGATGGTGACTTCTTTTTATCATCGATTAAAATATTGACACTAAAAAAAAAAATTGACACTAAAATTAAAGCTCCATAAGAAGCTTGATTTTATATATTCTGTATAGAATATATTTATGTCATAGCAATATTAATAACAATATTTTGTATTTATACATGTATATTTTAATTTATATATATTCTATAATATCACTATTATAGATAAAATATTTGCATGAGTTTATGTTTATATGCACACATACCTTCTTACTTATATTTAAGAATTTCCATTCCTAAAGATAATTTCAATAAAACAGTGTGAAAATTCTTTTCAGTACAAAATATACACAGGACTCATGACAGTGACCAAATAAAAAATACACAGTTCAAATACACATATTTTAAAAGATTTTTATGGTGATCACGGCAATAATATCAAATTAAAATATCCCATTTTTCTTCTAATAAGTTGGCAGTGATATTTTTAAAAATGTCCTACCTTTAGTAAAGGCATATATTTATAGTCTTTGGTTTATATATATTTATATAATATATAAAGACTATATATTTATAGTCTTTGGTTTATGCATTGGTTCAAAATTTCTTTAAAATTATGAATATATGAATTAATACTTAAATATCTCATATACCATGACACAGAAATTCCATTTTTAAAGTAATACTTTTAAAAGACTTGCATATAGCAAAACAATTCATAGTATAATTGTTATAATAAGTGGCAAAAGTAGCTGTAAATATGTATTTCAGGATGATAGCAATTAAAATTATACGTTTATTCTAGATATCACATTTCTTTAATCACAGGAGTAACTTTCAGGCAGTTCAGTAACTCAGTCATGTCTGACTCTTTGTGATCAATGGACTGTAATATGCCAGGCTTCGCTGGCCATTACCTACTCCCAGAGCTTGCTCAAACTCCTGTCCATCGAGTCCGTGATGCCATCCAACCATCTCATCCTCTGTTGTCCCTTTCTCCTCCTGCCTTCAGTCTTTCCCAGCATCAGGGTCCTTTCCAGTGAATCAGTTATTTGCATCACATGTCCAAAGTATTGAAGGTTCAGCTTCAGCATCAGTCCTTCCAATGAATATTCAGGACTGATTTTCTTTAGGATTGACTAGTTTGATCTCCTTGCAGTCCAAGGGACTCTCAAGAGTCTTCTCCAACACCATAGTTGAAAAGCATCAATTCTTCTACTCTCAGCCTTCTTTATGGTCCAACTCTCACATCCATACATAACTACTGGAAAAAGCATGGCTTTGACTAGACAAACCTTTGTGGGCTAAGTAACGTCTCTGCTTTTTAATATGCTGTCTAGGTTGGTCATAGCTTTTCTTCCAAGGAGCAAGCATCTTTTAATTTCACGGCTACAGTCAGCATCTGCAGTGATTTTGGAGCCCCCAAAAATAAAGTCTGTCACTGTTTCCCTTGTTTCCTCATCTATTTGCTATGAAGTGATGGGACTAGATGCCATGATCTTAGTTTTTTGTGTGTTGGGTTTTAAGCCAGTTTTTCCACTCTCCTCTTTCACTTTTATGAAGAGACTCTTTAGTTTATTTTCACTTTCTGCCGTAAGGGTGCTATCTGCTGCTATCAGAGGTTATTGATATTTCTCTCAGCAATCTTGATTCCAGCTTGTGCTTCATCCAGCCCAACATTTTGCATGATGTACTCTGCATATAAGTTATATAAGCAGGGTGACACTATACAGCCTGGACGTACTCCTTTCCCAATTTGGAACCAGTCTGTTAGCTGACTGTATAGTCTCCATCTTCGGCCGTGAAGAATATAATCAATCTGATTTCAGTGATGTCCATGTGTGGAGTCGTCTCATGTGTTGTTGGAAGAGGGTGTTTGCTATGACCAGTGTGTTCTCTTGGCAAAACTCTGTTAGCCTTTGCCTTTCTTCGTTTTGTACTCCAAGGTCAAACTTGCCTGTTACTCCAGGTTTCTCTTGATTTCCTACTTTTGCTTTCCAGTCCCCTATGATGAAAAGGACATCTTTTTTTGGTGTTAGTTCTAGATGGTCTTCTAGGTCATCATAAAACCATTCAACTTCAGCTTCTTCAACTTTAGTGGTTGTGGCATAGACTTGGATTACTGTGATATTGAATGGTTTGCCTTGGAAACAAAATAGAGATAATTCTGTTGTTTTTGAGATCACACCCAAGTATTTTAAAGTTAGTTTTATTTGAGGACACTCTTTTCTAATAACTTTTCTGTTACACTCAAGAAATCTAATCATTTGAGGGTGTCATTTTTTAAAAAATAGATTTTCAATTCTCACAATGATGTATGAAATAAGTATATTTAAACTCCCTTAAAAATAATTAAACAGAAACATTAAACTGTTGATAACTTGCTCAACATTATGGAGTTGGTTTATTTTCATCCATTATTGGAGGAAAGAAGAGTTATGGTAGTTTTATCTATGAAGTGTAGTTATAGGGTGTTTGTTGTTTTTTCTTGATTTCTATATTTTCAGAATTGAGCATGTATTATTTAATGGTTAAAAAAATGAGTGTCCTTAAATAAAACTAACATTGAAGTTGAATTCTTAATTAAAAAGTATTCTGGTATAAATACAGTGATATATAATCACAGTTGTATGTTATTCCATTTCTATTCATAAAATTTTTAATGTTTTATTTAATGAGCTTCAAAGATTGAGTTCATCAAAAGATAATAAAAATGTATAGAATACTGCTATTTCAAACTATTTCTTTTTTTCAACAACATTTGCAACCGATATTGATTTGTAACTCAATGCCTTTACCTGTGCTTATAAATAATGGTGATTAGTACGAAAAATAGTAACCAAGAGAGGAGGCCTGTTCTTTATGTAGTAAAAAGAAACAAACAAATAAGTAAGAGTACTAAAGTATGTCTGACTTATTGCCAGACGTAATAGATTAGCAATAATACAGAAATCTCAAAGTTTAGCATGTTATTTGTTTTATTTATCAGATCTAGGTAATGATAAATGAAATTATAAAACACAAAGCTATAAATTTCAATGGCATCTGCATTCGCCATGAGAGAAGTTTGCTAATGCTGCTTTACTAAGGTATTTTATTTTACCAAAAACAAACCTTTGTCTTTTCAGGACTGAAGTCTTTTGTAGCCATACTCATCCATTGTTTGAAGAAACTCACTGTGGTCATTATCCTAACTCTCTTTTTTCTGAGTGTATTTTCTCTAATTGGGATGGGGCTCTTCATGGGCAATCTGAAGCATAAATGTTTGCGATGGCCCCAAGAAAATGAAACTGACATGCTGAATAATAGAACTGGAAACCCATATTATATTCGAGGTAAGAATCCCTTGCCATCTATATCAAAAAGCATTCTTCACAGAAATGTTGAACCTTCAATTTCAGAACAAATTCAACTTCAGAACAATCTTCATGTAAATACCTAACTATGCCCAAGTGCTAATTTGAATCGGTTTCCTTTATCAGGATGATAAAGTTCCAAGTCTTCAGACAGTTATGTCAGGGAAACCTAAGTTTGGAATTGCTAAAACTCACAAATTTTATCATTTCAAAAATAAATAAATATGACCAAAGCCTCCTAGATTGAGAGAAAATGGTAGGCTACAAACTCCTTCCTTCTTACTGTAGAGAAGGATGTTCATCTGTACAGATGTAATTGGGTTTTAGATATGCTGTTCACTCAAAACTAGATACAAAATTTCATGTCTTTCCTATTTTTCCAGAAACAGAAAACTTTTATTATTTGGAAGGAGAAAGATATGCTCTTCTTTGTGGCAACAGATCAGATGCTAGGTAAGTAGTATTAATGTTTTCTTCTATCAAATCTGTATTGTAATGGAGAGTGGAGTCGGGCCCTTAACTGCTCAAAAGCCAATAAGAGGCCATTTAGTGAAAAGGAAAGTTTGTTTTATTTTAGATGCTAGCAACTGACTGGAGGGTAGACTCTTGTTCAAAGGCTGACTCTCCATCTGCCCCGACAATCAGGGGGCAAGAGGGAGGGAGCTACATGCAGAAACAGCACAGTCAGCTCTGACAGTCATCTTGAAGTCGGTCATCCATGGTCTGACCAGCATCATGTTGATTGTTTTAAGTATGATTAATCTTCAGATCCAGGGTTGGTTGGTTTCAATTTCCTTGAGACCAATTCTTGGAATTATGACAGTTTATGGGAACCTGGTGGCTTAGTGGTAAAGAATCCACTTGCCAGTGCAGGAGATGCTGGCTTGATCCCTGGGTCGGGAAGGAGGAAATGGCAACCCTCTCCAGTATTGTTGCCTGGGAAATCCCATGAACAGAGGAGCCTAGTGGGCTACATGGAGTCTCAAAAGAGTCAGAAACGACTTAGTGACTAAACAACAATAGGACTTAAAATAATTCTTCAGTGAGATGACAGAACTCTCAAGTCTTCAGTTCAGTTCAGTTCAGTCACTCAGTCATATCTGACTCTTTGCAACCCCATGGACTGCAGCACGCCAGGCTTCCCTGTCCATCACCAACTTCTGGAGCTTTTTCAAACTCATGTTCATCGAGTCAGTGATGCCATTCAATCATCTGTTGTCCCCCTTTCCCCCTGCCTTCAATCTTTCCCAGCATCAGGGTCTTTTCTAATGAGTCAGTTCTTCACATCAGGTGGCCAAAGTATTGGAGTTTCAGCTTCAGCATGAGTCCTCCCAATGAATATTCAGGACTGATTTCCTTTAGGATGGATTGATTGGATTTCCTGGCAGTCCAAGGGACTCTCAAGAGTCTTCTCCAATACCACAGTTCAAAAGCATCAATTCTCTGGTGCTCAGCCTTCTCTATGGTCCAACTCTCACATCCATACATGACTATTGAAAAAACTTATTTTCTGATAATTTCGAATGAAGAGATAAAGTTGAAACAGAGTGCTTCTCAGTGGTACAATGGCTTAATTCTTTGTGTTACTTTCCTCAGCTGAAATGACTTGGCACCCATCTGAAACTCAGTTCTTAGAGACTCTGGGCCCGAGATAGGGAAAAAGCACATGGAGGCAGGAGAATGAGTTATGTAGTTTAGTTGCATTAAGGTGCTTTAGGGGGCTTTCCAGAGGCTTTCCTTGTGGCTGAGATGATAAAGAGTCCACCCGACGCTCTTTCAGGATTTCGATACCTGGGTTCGATCCCTGGAGGAGGGCATGGCAATACATTCCAGTATTCTTGCCCAAAGAATCCGATGGACAGAAAAGTTGGTAGGCTACATTTGACGGGACACGACTGAGTGACTCACACACACACACACACACACACACACGGGGGAGCCTCTCAGGTGGCACTGGTGGTAAAGAGCTCACCTGCCAATTAGAACTCTGTTCAATCCCTGGGTCGGGAAGATCCACTGGAGTAGGAAATGGCAAGTTGCTCCAGTATTCTTGCCTGGAGAATCCCATGGAGAGAGGAGCCTGGCAGGCTATAGTCCATAGGGTCACAAATGGTCGGACACAACTGAAGCGACAACACGTACAAGGTGATTTGGACATTTTATTGCTTATTCAACCTTTTTACCTCATTACTGCTGGGTTCCCATTCTATTTTCAAGCCCAGATTGTGAATCCATCTCATTGTATCTGCCCCATCCCACTCGAGCTAAACCTTTCTGTGGACATTCCAAACTAGATTTGACGTGACATGCATGTTCAAGATACCAAGTCATGGATAGTCAGAATGACAATGATATAGTAAATCAAGGCCTTAAGAGAAAGTCAGTGTTTCACCTGCAGCCATTATACTTTGCCGTATGATAAACTATCCCAAAAACTAGTGTTTTAAGACAAGAACAAAAATTCATCAGTTCAGATTCTATAGGTCAGCAATTAGCAAGTCTCAACACACAAGTACTTTTTAAACCTCTGTTTGTATCACATTTGTTAGCCATTAACATATATGTAAAGCAAGTCACATGGCCAAAGCTCCAATAATGTGGGAGGGAACTACAGAGAGGTGATGAGGGAGGAAGCATGATTTATTGGGCCACTACTTTCATAATGGACAACAAGAACCAAACCCCAGTAGGTAAAATTATGAAGACTCCATGAAAGGAAATGCAATAAATATTTAATCTGATCTTTCTACCAAAGTGCCGTTAGCTGCTTATAAATTATTGATAAACAATGTTTTCTCACTCTTTAAATAATGGTTTCTAAGGGTTTGAGGTGAGATCATTTAAAAATTAAACCCTCAACTACTGCAGTTTTATTTTTATCAGTGTCATTTTCCACCAGTTATACTTTCACTTTGATTTTGGGTCGTAAAGAAATCTTTAACAAAGACTTGGCAAAAACCATTTGTGAGGCCCTGTTGTCTTTTAGCTTAACTAATGCTGTTCACTTATATCAGCTGAAAATCTAACTCATATGCAACTTTTTTTCACTGGAAATTGTTTGGGAGAAAACCACGCCCCGTGAAAGAGGGGGCCCTTTATTATTCATGGGTAGATATTCTGTATTTGTGATTTAACCTTGATCTGAAAGTCACCTAAGAGTAAGCAGTTTTTCTTTTCTTTATCTCAATTAGTCAGTGTCCTGAAGGATATGTGTGTGTAAAAGCTGGTGTAAATCCTGATGATGGCTACACAAATTTTGACAGCTTTGGCTGGGCCTTACTAGCTCTATTTCGGTTAATGACGCAGGATTACCCTGAAGCACTTTATCACCAGGTAAGAACACAGAATCTGCACTGCACGTAAGGATGATGCCATGCTCCTCCTTTCTAAAATAATGATCAAATGTAATGTACTTTATTAAATTTTTGTGTGGAAAAGAATTTGAGGCCAGAAGGAAATAGAATTATTCAATGTCAAACTGTATGTAAACACTGAGCCCACGTCAGTGTTCTTATGTATTGGTATCTTATTTAATCTTTGAAACAATCCTACAAAGTCAGGATATAAATATGTGCATATGCTTTTACATGAAGACCCTAAGATCAAAGCAGGCAGATAACTTCCCCAAAGTTAAAACACACGTATCTACCAGAGATCACTGTACTACTCTGTGGTCTTATATATTTGACATTAACTAGAGAGCATTCGGAGAAGGCAACGGCACCCCACTCCAGTGCTCTTGCCTGGAAAATCCCATGGACAGAGGAGCCTGGTAGGCTGCAGTCCATGGTGTTTCGAAGAGTCGGACATAACTGAGTGACTTCACTTTCATTTTTCACTTTCATGAATTGGAGAAGGAAATGGCAACCCACTCCAGTGTTCTTGCCTGGAGAATCCCAGGGATGGGGGAGCCTGGTGGGCTGCCGTCTATGGGGTCACACAGAGTCAGACACGACTGAAGTGACTTAGCAGCAGCAGCAGCAGAGAGCATTTCTAGGTGCTAATTCTCCAGACAAAAAATTTGAACCTATGATATTACCATCTGTTAAGAAATTGTTGGGACTTCCCTGATGGTCCAGTGGCTAAGACTCTGAGCTCCCAATTCAGGGGGAGTGAATTTGATCCCTGGTCAAGGAACCCCATGTATTGCAACCAAGAATTCACATGCTGAAACTAAAGATTATTCATGCCTACAATGTACTATTACTTTTTAATTCTTCTGTTTCTTCTCATCCTCCTTTAATAGTCAGTCATGCTCCAGTTATAGTAACAGAAAGCTTACTGTTATGAGACTTTAAATAAAAATTCTGAGTCTCCTTTCATAACTGATGATTTGTGTGCCATAGTTTCTCAGAAGGATATAATATATACTCATTAAAAATGTAGATTCAGCTTTTCTTTTAAGAAAATAAAAGTGGAATATGCAGTGTTTTTCAGCAGCACAGTTAATATCAAAAGATATTAGATAAAATAATTATTTTAAAAGTATGTGCAGTTGAAGAATACTCTTTTAAACACACATGTACTGTACTTTTTATGATTGAATAGATAAATTATGGTGTGTATGTGCATATGTGTGTGTTTACAGGCCATTAATAATGATAAGAATAATGTAATATATTTTTAGCACAAAGATTCATAATATATTATTAAATGAAAATCAAGTAAACCAAACATGCTTGTAGGAAAATTATATTTCTAGTAGAAGTACTTAAAATATTACAAGTGATTGTTTTCTTTATGCAAACTATATTTTTCTAATTTTGAAAGAGTAGTATATTGTTATTTGTCAAACTTTTTGACAAATATCATGCCTCCTCCACAACACTAGGAACTTCTTATTTCTGAAATAATCTTAACATGTTATCCTCTTCAAAATCCTCCAGTGATTTCCAAATGTCTGTAGGATGAAGTTCAGTGTCCAAATGCATGGTCCATAGCTCCCTTTAAGATATAGTCTCTGCATTCATATTTGCTTGTTCAGCATTTCTGCCCACTAGGAGATAAACGACCTAAGAAGTCTGATTTTAATTTTTGTATTCTCAGCATCTAACATATAGAAATGCTTAATAAAATTTTAATAAACAAAAAATTTAAGGGAATATTTATGAATTGTTTACTTTATATAATAGTGAATGTCTTGCCTTTTATTTACAGCTTTCAAAGTGTATAAGTTAATTTACTTGTTAGCAACGGTTTAAAAGAAATATCATCACACAGCAGGGAAATGAGAAATCAGTCTGGGAGTGCCCTGATTCTGGAGTCTTTCAAGACTTTTATCATTATTGCACTCTAGGATTTTATTGACTAGTATAGATAAGGTTTGCTTTGATTTGGACTGAATTTTTTACTCAGCACTGCTCTATTGAACCGACTATGACTAGGTAAATTCAATAGTTATTCCCAAAGAGTACAGCTTGTGTTTTGGAGAATATCATTCCCCATTCATTAAACAAGCATTATTTAATTCAAGTACTCTGATGTAGCATTGGTACAGAAATGAACAAAGCAGGTTGTCAGTCCTCATGCTGCTGCTGCTGCTAAGTCGCTTCAGTCGTGTCCGACTCTGTGGGACCCCATAGATGGCAGCCCACCAGGCTCCACTATCCCTGGGATTCTCCAGGCAAGAACACTGGAGTGGGTTGCCATTTCCTTCTCCAATGCATGAAAGTGAAAAGTGAAAGTGAAGTCACTCGGTCGTGTCCGACTCTTATCGACTCCATGGACTGCAGCCTACCAGGCTCCTCCTTCCATGGGATTTTCCAGGCAAGAGTACTAGAGTGGGGTGCCATTGCCTTCTCCGTAGTCCTCATGGAGTAGAGTTATATTCAACCATAGTTGACATTTATCACATACTTGCCATGATCTAAGATCTTCTCATACATTGTTTCATTTGATTTTCATAAAAATATATGGTAAACAGGCTATAATTAACCCCTGTTTTCTGCTAAAATACAATAAAACTTGAATTTGCACCCTTTTTCATTCTTACAAGATTGTATGCTTTTATTCTCCATCAGCTTCATTTAGTGGAAAGAGCAAAAATTTTGGATTCAGGTATTTCCCCACAGCTGTGAGATCTTTATCTAATTTCATCTCCTTTTTACATGGTAAATACAATGTAAATATTTTGCATAGAATTAAGGAAATAATAAACATAAAGTATTTAGAATTAAGGAAATAATGAACATAAAGTATTTATTAATGTGTATATCCTACAATACTCATGATATCTAATACTGACTTCTAAATGTATTGTTGATAACAGTTATTTAGTGGGGGAAATATTTAACCAAATCCTAAATAGCTTACTCACTTGGATAATAGAGTTTATTAAAAATACTGTTAAAGGAAAACATACTATAGATTAATAAGAAATTATTTCTGATTAAATGTTAGAACTTCCTGTTAATTTGTAAACATTCTTAGCTTATATCAACACAATATTTTCTGTAAGTAATACTTGTCTATTGATTCAAATGAATGCTTAAAAATGAAAACTATTTCCATATCCATATGTTTTCCTGATATTTGTTCATCTACTTGTAATCAGTGAGGATAGATCAGTGGACTATATTTTGGATTTATAATATCTACTTACAAATTTTTAAAGTTTCTGATATATCTTAGGTAATTATTTTGAAATAAAAGCCAGTCGATGCTCGGTTTAGGAATCTACTACTTCATATTTTTCTATCCATAAATGGGGTTTCCCAGGTGGCACTAGTAGTTAAGAACCTGCCTGCCAATGCAGGAGACATAAGACATGCAGGTTCGATCCCTGGCTTGGGAAGATCCCCTGGAGAAGGACATGGCAACCTACTCCAGTATTCTTGTCTGGAGAATCCCTAGGACAGAGCATCCTGGCAGGATACAGTTCATAGGGTCATAGAGTCAGACACGACTGAAGCAACTTGGCACACGTGCTGTGCTTAGTGTCTCAGTCTTGTCTGACCCTTTGTGACCCCGTGGGCTGTAGCCTGACAGATTCCTCTGTCCATGAGGATTTTCCAGGCAAGAATACAGGCGTAGGTTGCCATGCCCTCCTCCAGGGTACCTTCCCAAGCCAGGGATTGAACCCATGCCTCCTGCATTGCAGGTGGATTCTTTACTGTCTGGGCCACCAGGTAAGCATGCACGTGCATCCATAAATGACTTAATATATGTGAATTATATGACTTTCCTATGTGATTTGTTTAGAGGTTCTTCACGAAAGCAAGTATCCTGACAGATAATCAAATATTCCTGTTCCTCCTCTCTTTGAACAGACATGATTTTGTACTTTGTTGTGATGTTTCCATAAAGTAATGATCCAAGGAAAGTAATATCCAGACATTCATTCTTTGACTTTATTACACTTCATAAGAAAATGGCAATCCACTCCAGTGTTCTTGCCTGGAGAATCCCAGGGACGGCAGAGCCTGGGGGGGCTGCCGTCTATGGGGTCACACAGAGTCAGACACAACTGAAGTGACTTAGCATAGCATATATTTAAAGATTCTATTGCAAAGAAAACAATCATTCATATTTGGACTATCCAGCTTTCTTTATTGAAAGATGACAGTTTTTTCCTTTCATTATGTTTGATCTGTTAATGAAGACAAAAACATCAAATGCTCACCCTGAATTAAATTACTAAATTCTTCCCTGGTTTTGTACCATTATTTTGTATCTTACGTATATGTCTAAAGTTAAAGAGCTTTTCACTTATTTATCCAGGTAAAGCCAGTACTTTAACTGCCTTGTAATTGCATTCCACTTGTAACTAAATTCTAACAAAATTTCTTTTTTTTTTTTCCTTCATTTTAAAATAAGAGATCACAGTAAGACAAATAACATTTCCTCTCTGTCTTTTTTCCACCTCTCCTTAGATCCTTTATGCTTCTGGGAAGGTCTACATGATATTTTTTGTTGTGATAAGTTTTTGGTTTGCCTTTTATATGGCAAGTTTGTTCTTAGGCTTACTTGCTATATCCTATGAAGAAGAAAAGCAGACAGCTGCTGAAAAAGCTACGATTGATCAGGAATTTCAGAAGTCTTTGCCAGAACTTCAAGAAGAAAAAATAACAGCAGAGGTATAGATTTTTTTAATGCTCTTTTAGAGTCAGAATGTATCTTCTGAAGTCTTGGAGCATATGTGTTCTAATAGATGTTCAGTATCTATGTATGGTACATGATAAGGTCATAAGTGATTTTAGTAAAAGGGCTCACTTTCACTACATAACATTCTTTTCTGAGTGTGGTGTGGTAAGAGTGACCATTTTTTGATCACTTAATATATACAATATTTTTGTTCCAAAATGCATATTGCTGCTGCTACTGCTGCTAAGTCACTTCAGTCGTGTCCGACTCTGTGTGACCCCATAGACGGCAGCCCACCAGGCTCCCCCGTCCCTGGGATTCTCCAGGCAAGAACACTGGAGTGGGTTGCCATTTCCTTCTCCAATGCATGAAAGTAAAAAGTGAAAGTGAAGTCACTCATTCGTGTCCGACCCTCAGTGACCCCATGGATTGCAGCCCACCAGGCTCCTCTGTCCATGGGATTTTCCAGGCAAGAGTACTGGAGTGGGGTGCCATTGCCTTTACTACTGCTAATAAACTACGGGTGTGTATATATATATATATATATATATATATATATATATATATGTGTGTGTGTGTGTCTGTCTGTCTGTCTGTCTGTGTGTATATATATATATACAATATATATTATATTAAAATATGTTATATATATAATAAACTATGGGTGTGTATATATATATATGTATATATGTATTTGAACTTCTCGTAATGCAGTACACACTTTTTTTTCTTATAACGCAGGCATAGTTTATTAATTTAAACTTACTTCATACAGCACATTAGAATTGACTTTGGAAATTTTCAGTGTTCAACTCAAGTGATAGCACCCTCCACAATTTAGAAGCTAGAAAGTACTAAAACCATGGATCAAAGTATAGTAGAGAAGTTGTAAAAAGAGAAAAAAAATAATGACTTTCTGGCTCTTTCAAGAGGAAATGCACCGTCCATCCTGGCATAAGAAGTTATGTTATCTGTGCAGTAATTAAGTTCATGATAAGTAAAACAATGCAGTTTTACTCTAATTTTCAATTACCCTGGTGTTCTGTTTGAATGTACTTTTGGATGTTTAGCTTCACAGCAAAAGATCTGGTCTATGAATCTAAAAGTATTGGCAGAAGTAATACTACAGTTACAGAAAATTGTCTTTAAAAAAATCTGAATTCTGCTGTAAGTGTGCAAAAAGGGAGAACAGGCCCCCAGAAAGCAACCAGAAGCAGCTTTCTTATATTCCACGGGACCTGGCTGTCTCACACCTCTTCCTAGGCTTAGCTCAGTTGCCTAGTATCCCTCCCCAGAGCTGTCCAGGTGTGTGGTGGGCAAGGGCCAGAGCAGCCTGAGGGGGTGGCACTCATGCCTCTTCTGAGGTGTTGCTGTCTTCCCCGGTGTTGTGAGGTGCCCCACTGCCTCAGAGTTTGTCCTTCGGAAGGTGCTCGGCCCAGAGTGGTCACAACCAAGTCCAGTGCCCTCACCCACTGACCTGGTTACAGGGGCGGGAAGGGAGCCATGCCTTGCCTTCTCTTCCATCCCTCTGGGTTTGTTACTATTTTCACTCTTGACTTGCTAATGAAGATTGTCTACATGGGAATAAGTATTTGAACTACATTTTCTAGTAGATGTAAAAAGGACAGATTGAGGGAGCAAAGGATAGAAAAGATCTGTATCTTGCTTATCCCTCATATAGAAAGGATTAAAAAAAAATTGAGGAAAAGGGCCATGATTCACTCTGGCATGTGTGGTATGACTGGCTAAGAAGTTCTTTAATCCCAAAGGCCTCTGCTGGACCAAAAGGGAAAAATGATAACTCTCTATTAACTAGCTCTCTCATTAAGTTGTTGTGGTCAGTGAAGAAACTCAAGAAAAGTCACTCCACTAAAAAGTAGGACCTGAATGACATAATGTAGGATCATAGCAAATGACAAGTTATTGATAGATACATATATCTACGAGGTCAGTGCATACCCCTGAAAGAAGAAGCAATTGTAGATGGTATGAAGAAAGGATGTATATTAATCAAAAGAAGCTATTGACTATAGCCATTATATCACTCATGAGGAAGTCACAGATAAACTACAAAGCTTTCTGTCTGTAGAAATGAGTCTGAGATCCTACAGATTGAATGATTTTAGTCCAAATGATATGTGGAATGTATAATTTGAAGTGGCATTTCAAATGACAAGAGCTACACACAGATATATCCAAGAGCACGATTCTTCTCTTATTTCAGATGAGATGCCCTATTAACTCTGCCTGTGAAAAACTTAGAGTATTTTGTAATTTCCCAATATCTCCATTCATTTAGCTATTCTGGACCACATAAACCCTTTCTGGATTTAAATAAAGTCTTTCAATTATGAAAGATTTCTTTTCCTGGAAGAGTACTAGAACATTTTGTCATGCAAAAGTGTTCTGGGAAAATGAGAGTAAAAGTCATTTTTACAAGATATATTTTCTTTTCCTTTTTTACACATAAGAAAATGCTGGAGAATGAAGAATTTTAAATGGAACATACTGAGGACTCTTTAGGTGACTGATGTAACACTCAGCAAATTCTAATTCCTATGTTGAAATTACTGGGAAATTGCATATGTGTTTAATATTCTCACATTACAAGAAAACAGTAGATTATATTTGCTAAAATCACAGTTTTGCAGTCAGATTAATATAGATTTCAGTCCATTTTAGCTGCTTACTAGATTTATGATATTTGCCAAGTATGTTAACCTTTCTTTGTTGTTGTTGTTACTCAGTCACTCAGTCTGGTCCAACTGTTTGCAACCCAATGGACTGCAGCACGCCATGCTTCCCCATCCTTCACTGTCTCTTGGAGATTGGTAAAACTCATGTCCATTGAGTTAGTGATGCCATCTGTCACCCCCTTCTCCTCCTGCCTTCAGTCTTTCCCAACATCAGGGTCTTTTCCAATGAGTTGGATTTCCACATCAGGTGGCTAAAGTATTGAGACTTCAGCTTTACCATCAGTCCTTCTAATGAATAATCAGTGTGGATTTCCTTTAGGATTGACTGGTTTGATCTCATTGTAGTCCAAGAAACTCTCATAAGTCTTCTCCAGCACCACAGTTTGAAAGCATCAATTCTTTGGCACTCAGCCTTCTTTATGGTTCAACTCTCACATCTGTATATGACTACTGGAAAAACCATAACTTTGAGTATATGGACCATTATCAGCAAAGTAATATCTCTGCCTTTTATATGCTGTCTAGGTTTGTCAAAGCATTTCTTCTAAGAAGCAAGTGTATTTAAATTTCATGGCTGCAGCCACAGTGGTTTTGTGGCCCAGGAAAATAAAGCCTGTCACTGTTTCCATTTTTTCCCCATCTATTTGCCATGAAATGAGGGGACCGGATGCCATGATCTTTGTTTTTTGAATTTTGAGTTTTCAGCCAGCTTTTTAACTCTCCATTTTCACCTTCATCAAGAGGCTCTTTAATTCCTCTTCACTTTCTGTCATTAGGGTGTATCATTTACATATCTGAAGTTAACCGGTCTAAACCTCAGCTTCTTCATCTGTAAGGTGTATATTATAATATCTGTCATAAGTTGTGAGATTCAAATTAAATAAATGCTTATAAAGCACTTAGCACTGCTTAGAGTATACTAAGCAACTGAAAAAATGGTATTGATTAATTATAGGAAACACAGGAAGACAACTGCAAGAAGGCACAGCAGTCCATATGGAGAATACTCATCAATATGAAATTCTCAAGTCTTTGACTGTGTCCCCCTTTTAGGGATAATTAAAATAATAATAATGACAATAATAATAATAGTATATAATACTTATTGTCAGCTATGTGCCAAGAGAAGAGAGCGGCAGAGAACGAGATGGTTAGATAGCATCGCTGATCAATGGACATGACTTTGAGCAAACTCGGGGAGATAGTGAAGGACAAGGAAGCCTGGCATGGTGTGGTCCATGTGGTCGCAAAGAGTCAGATATGACCTAGCGACTGAACAACAACATCATGTGCCGGACACATAAATAGTGTCTTCACAGATTCTCAATTTAATTCTTATTGAGGAGTTCCAGTTGCAAAATTCGATCTGTATTTATAGGTATTTGATTTCTCAACAGTGAGAAAGAGCACATTTTTCATCATTGTTCTAGAGAATCAACACTGAAACCTTATTATTCCATCAATTACACAGTTTCTAGGTGAAATTTGTCTATGAATTCTCAGTTATTGGCAAAACTTCAGAAAAGAGTCAGATATATACAACAGCAGAATGTAGGTATTAAAAGATATTTGCCCGTCTAAAATGACAATCTTAGAATTCACCTGTATAATTAAATAAAACATCATTGGCAATTTTCTGTATTAGGCATTGTATTAAACATTGGAGATTTAAAAATTAGTGAATACAAATGCACTGTCTATCTTCATGAAGCTAGTGGTCTAATGGGGAGATAAACTATAAAATTATTATAGCATATCTGTGACTGGGACCACCAGGCATCATGTTTCCTGATGTTTTTAAATAGGAAACATAAAATACCACAATATGTTCTTGCCAAAATCTGCACTGTCTAATAAGCTTCTAAATCTAACCATCTCTTTCTAGAGACTATAGGAGAGAAGAATGCATTAAATTACACTAAAAAGATATAATCTGCCAAATTAAGAATGTGGAAAATTCTATGAGTGATTCAGTATTTTTAACAAATCATATAGGATAAATAAAATGATATAAGATAACCAACAGAACTACAAACCAAAAAAAGTTTTACCTGTTTTGTATTTTGATTGGAACAAATTAACTATAATAGAATGTTTCTGAGTAATGAAAGAAAATTGAGCATGATCTAGGTATTGGATAATATTAAGGAATTACTAATTTTCCTTGATTTTGGCAATGGTGTTGTGATTATTTTTTAAAAGAGCTTACCCTGAAATTTTATGATGTGTGAAATTTGTTTTACAATACTTCAGGAAAAAAGTAGGGTGGGTAATACATGAAAAACGGAAAGTATAATGCCATTAATGGTTGAAGCAACCTATTGGGTACCTGGTGCATATTATTCTTCCCTAAGAAAATTAAATGAAAATGTGGAAGTTGCTATAAAAGTGAGAAACATAGTGTTTGAGAGCCTTTAATAAAGTTTTCTCTGAGTCAGAAAAGGTTTTTATGAGGTCCCGGCACTTGAGTTGAGATCTGAAGAATGAGTCCTTGCTCTCTGGTGGGCAGGAACAGGATGAGTTGAGAATGAAATAGGCCAGTGTGGTTTCGGTAAGGAGAGTGAGCCTGAGTCCAAGATAGAACACTCCAGGTGTTCATTGCTTAACACCAGAAGTATGACTGAGTTCTTCCTTATTAATAGCTCCCTTCCAGAGAAAATTGAAACCAGTGCTGAGAAGAATCTTAGCCCCTTCCAGTCTAATTTTAACATTGGATTGTCTAAAATTCAGACATATGCCCTTATTAGCTCTTATACTTTCAAAAAGATTTTTTTCCCATCATAGTCCTCTCAATTTGCATTATAAAATAGCAATATCTTTAGTAGTTAGCCAACTTAGTAGTTGGGCACTTATTCAATATTTTTGAAAGGCTCAATTGAGGTAAATATATTACTAGACTGATAATGTAGTTTGTTCATTTTATATCCTAAAATACAGCCTTGCATGTGTGCATGCTAAGTCGTTTCAGTTGTTTCCAACTCTTTTGACCATATGGGCTGTAGCCCACCAGGCTCCTCTGTCCGTGGGATTACCCAGGCAAGAATACTGGAGTGGGTTGCCTTGCTCTCCTCCAGGGGATCTTTCTGACCTAGGGATCGAACCCACGTCTCTTAAGTCTCCTGCATTGGCAGGTGGGTTCTTTACCACACAGCACCGGGGAAGCCCAAATGTATCCACTGCTGCCACTGCTGCTAAGTCGCTTCAGTCGTGTCCGACTCTGTGCGACCCCAGAGACGGCAGCCCACCAGGCTCCCCCATCCCTGGGATTCTCCAGGCAAGAACACTGGAGTGGGTTGCCATTTCCTTCCCCAGTGCAGGAAAGTGAAAAGTGAAAGTGAAGTCGCTCAGTCGTGTGTGACTCTTAGCGACCCCATGGACTGCAGCCTACCAGGCTCCTCCGTCCATGGGATTTTCCAGGCAAGAGTACTGGAGTGGGTTGCCTTCTCCGCCATAGACGGCAGTTCAAGCTAAATCAGTAAGGAATTGAGCCTTGACTGTATCAACAATAATATTATTACCCTCCCCACTCCACTGCCCTCCAACCACGGATGATTATCTTTACTGGATTGTTCTTTGATGTAAATTCATCGAACGTTGTCACTATCAGAAGCAGAATTACTCTGTGAGAAATAATTATTCAGTATTAAGATTATACTGGAGGATATTATTAACAATTTGACAGAGTATCTTTATGAAGAAACACCTGGCAAATTCCTCTTGGACTTTAATAAGAGAAAAATTATAGTTCTGTTGGATTTTAATTCATAGAAATTTGGAATTATATAAAGTATCACATATTGTATGTAGCCTTGTAAGTCAGATAAGAAAATACTTTCTGGAATAAGCATGGTTTAGATATTTTCCAGGCAAGAGTGGTGGAATGGATTGCCATTTCCTTCTCCAGGGGATCTTCCCGACCCAGGGATCAAACCCAGGTCTCCCACTTTGCAGGCAGACGCTTTACCATCTGAGCCACCAAGGAAGCCCAGATAAATAAATTAGTTTTGCATCCTGAGCTTTTGCTTATTTTTTCAATTAAGAAAAAAGTGAGGCAACAGAGATCTGTAGACTTAAAGAACCTGTCATTTTTCTGATGGAACTCAGTATGTAGTGGAGTTGGATTTTACCTCTTTGAGCTCTAGTATTTTTGAAATTACGGGGAACTTGACTGATACCGAGTGAGACGAATTTGATGATTTCCTTGATCTCTCTTCTGGGACTTCAGATAGACCACAGCAGAGCCTGCCAGCCAGGGTGTTCTGGGTTATCAGTGAACCTCAACCATTAATTCCCTCAGTGCCCATGCCAGTTATCCTTATTCAAAAGGTACATCACTTATGTAAGTTTATTCACTGGTGACTAAGATGGCAAAGAAATCTGCCTGCAATGAGGGAGACCCGGGTTTCATCCCTGGGTCAGGAAGATCCCCTGGAGAAGGCAATGGCTTCCCACTCCATTATTCCTGCCTGGATAATTCCACGGACAGAGGAGCCTGGTGGGCTACAGTCTCTGGGGTCACAAAAAGTCAGACACACCTGCGTGGCTAACACACACTATTTCACCTATTAAGCTCACCTATTTACCAAATTAACAAACATACAAATATTATTATTCTTTATGTGTGCTGAATGTAAAAATCCTTGGGAGTTCTATGGTGCAATATCATCCACCCCTTGTCAGTTACTTACAGTTTAAATTCAAAAACAAAATTTACTCATGATCACTAGAAACCTCTGGGGCCATACTTGTGATAATCATGAATGTGTAGAACTTGTAACACCTACATCAAAACCTGAGAGTTTTGAATGCCTTTCCAGTGCAAGGGTTCTTTTAAACTTTGTAACTGTATCAGCCAAACAGGATGTCTTAAAACCATTATACAAGAGACAAGAGGGACAGAAAGAAATGATTTCTTTTTGGGATTATTATGTGTATTCTAATCAGACCCATCCTTTAAAATTCATTCTGTTACCCAATATTACATGAGACATATTTTATCATTTCAACACCAAATAATTTGATTTAATCAAGAGAGTTTATGAAGTCATAGTTAACATATCTTCAAGTAACACCTTAAAACGGAGAAGGCAATGGCACCCCACTCCAGTACTCTTGCTTGGAAAATCCATGGACAGAGGAGCCTGGTAGGCTACAGTCCATGGGGTCACTAAGACTCGGACACGACTGAGCGACTTCACTTTCACTTTTCACTTTCCTGCATTGGAGAAGGAAATGGCAACCCACTCCAGTGTTCTTGCCTGGAGAATCCCAGGGATGGGGGAGCCTGGTGGGCTGCTGTCTATGGGGGTCACACAGAGTTGGACACGACTGAAGTGACTTAGCAGCAGCAACACCTTAAAAATATAAGGTGTTAGAGAAATGTAAAGTGTTAATATTCAGTAGCATATCTGCCAACTGGATGTTCCACAATAATTCTAAACTGGACATTGAATTCTTTGTCAAATATGGGTAATAGCACTAACATTCTCTAGTTTACTCCTTTTATAGTTGACCTCATAGTATAACGTGATTTGGTTGACTTACAAGTAATGCAGATATATTTTCCAAACAATCCTAAGTCGGTTTAATAGTACATATGGTGGGACTTCCCTGAGAGTCTAGTGGTTAGGACATGTGCTTCCACTGCAAGTGCGATGGTTTGATCCCTGGTTGGGGCACTAAGATCTCTCATCCACACAGCCAAAAAAAAAAAAAGTACCTATAGTGTAAAAAGTGGCAAATTATGGAACCCAGAAAGGTTTTGGTAAGTAAGAATTGGCATTTTTAAGTAGGTTATAAACCTTCTTATAACTCTAGTCTTGAATCTACAAAAGGGAGAAGCCAGAATTAGACTCATCAAATTTCTTTTTAGACCAAGACCATACAAATAGAAATGAAGAAAAGATCATCAACTTCCATGATTACTTCTTTGGATGTGTTGGATGATGCTACTATCAGCCATAAAGAAGGTAAAGTAAAAAATATTTAGACGTGATGAAAGGTATCATTCGTATAACTCACTTTCAAGAAACCCTCCAGTTTCTTCAGAATTTTACTTGATAATAACTAAAATTTAAGGAAGAACCTGAGACTATTAGGGTTAACAGTTCCAAATTTCATAAGCATAATGTTTTAAACACTGGAAAAGGCCACCAAAAACTGCCAAGGAATTTTCTTTAACACTTAAAGTGACATGAGCATTTTAACTAAAAATACAGGTTGGGGTATATAACATTAACATCTTAAGGCTCTTTTTATACTTGTCTCTATGTAATATGTATATAACCAGTAATCATTATTATAGACAATATTGAAAGACATTATTTTGTAAAGCATATAAATCTAAAATTATACACATGGTACTCTGTTATATTCCATATTAGTTTTTCTTGAGAAGTACTTCTATATTTTAATTCTAGTACATAATTTTTTCATTTTCATTTGTCTAACTCAGCAAGCATGAGCAAAATAGAGGAAATTTACTTTGCTCTGATTTTCATTAATTCAAAATATTTCTGTTTGCTATTTCAAAATCAGAAGTCTACGTTATAACCTCCCTTTGCATGCAAAATTTTCTACTAATTAGATGCTTAATGCTTACATAAACAATTAACTCATGTATAATTTTCTGTTCTTTCAGTTTCAGAGCTTAAAAAATCCAGGCAGAGATGCCCATTTTGTTGGTATAAATTTGCTAAAACTTTCTTGATCTGGGATTGTTCTCCCTGTTGGTTAAAACTGAAAGAGTTTGTTCACAGGATTATAATGGACCCATTTACCGATCTTTTCCTTACCATATGCATTATTCTAAACATACATTTTTTGGCCTTGGAACACTATCCAATGAGTCTGGAAACCAGCAATATTCTCAGCATTGGAAACGTGGTAAGGCTCTCATTGTAAGTTATTTTCTCCTGCAATTTCAGCTTTTCTTTAGTCACCGTTATCCTCATTATTTTACTTTATAACTCCAAAATGTTGCAAATACATTGTATGAGTATTAAATGAAGTATTGTTTTCATGCTTCCTTACCTCTCCAAGCCCTCCTTTGTAAATGTTCTTATCTTTGAATAGATTTCTAGCTGCTGCTGCTGCTGCTGCTGCTAAGTCACTTCAGTCGTGTCCGACTCTATGCGACCCCATAGACGGCAGCCCACCAGGCTTCCCGGTCCCTGGGATTCTCCAGGCAAGAACACTGGAGTGGGTTGCCATTTCCTTCTCCAATGCAGGAAAGTGAAAAGTGAAAGTGAAGTCGCTCAGTTGTTCCCGACTCTTAGCGACCCCATGGACTGCAGCCTACCAGGCTCCTCCGTCCATGGGATTTTTCCAGGCAAGAGTACTGGAGTGTGGTGCCATAGCCTTCTCCGAGATTTCTACCTAGAGTCTGTTTAAATTTAAGATTTCTAGCTAGCTGCAATGCAGTCAAGTTAAATAGAAATTATTTATTTCCTCTCCCATCTCAAATATCCGCTGTCTTAATATGGTAGCCCCTAGATCACAAGGGCAGAGGTGAAATAAAAGAGTAACAGTGAAAAAGTACTTCACTGCCACTTGAATTTTGAATCCTGTTACAACTGAAGCTGCCTTAGACTGGAGCTTATCTTTCTGGCAAGGTATTTTAGAAATTCACCTGTTTTTTTTTTTTTTCCATGTAAAAAAAGGCAAAAGAAAAAGATTTACATGAGTTTAAAAACAAGTCCTATTCAATCAATTTTGTTCAATCTATATTATTCAATTTTGTTTGCTTTTATTGCTGTTGTTTAGTTGCTTGTAATTAAACAACAGGAATAGTAGGCTTTTCTGGTGGCTCAGATGGTGAAGAATCCTCCTGCAATGCTGGATACCTGGGTTTAGATCCCCTGTAAGAGGACATGGCAACCCACTGCAGTACTTTTGCCTTGAGAATCCCTATGGACAGAGGAGCCTGGCGGGCTACAGTCCACGGGATCGCAAAGAGTCAGACATGACTGAGCGACTAAACACAGCACAGCACAGTTGCTTGATATTAATACTGTCAGTTGTTATGAATTTTGAACTATATATTTATTTGCTACCAAAACAATAATTTAGTTATTTCTACCAGTATAGTTTTCAAATGACAGTTTTCATAGGTTTACCTTTTTTTAGATCATCTATATTTTTAAATTTTCCTTTTATATTTTTAAAAATTAAATATCTTAATATGGAAAAAGCAAGAGAGTTCCAGAAAAACATCTATTTCTGCTTTATTGACTATGCCAAAACCTTTGACTGTGTGGATCACAATAAACTGTGGAAAATTCTGAAAGAGATGTGAATACCAGACCACCTGATCTGCCTCTTGAGAAATTTGTATGCAGGTCAGGAAGCAACAGTTAGAACTGGACATGGAACAACAGACTGGTTCCAAATAGGAAAAGGAGTTCGTCAAGACTGTATATTGTCACCCTGCTTATTTAACTTCTATGCAGAGTACATCATGAGAAACGCTGGACTGGAAGAAACACAAGCTGGAATCAAGATTGCCGGGAGAAATATCAATAACCTCAGATATGCAGATGACACCACCCTTATGGCAGAAAGTGAAGAGGAACTCAAAAGCCTCTTGATGAAAGTGAAAGTGGAGAGTGAAAAAGTTGGCTTAAAGCTCAACATTCAGAAAACGAAGATCATGGCATCCGGTCCCATGACTTCATGGGAAATAGATGGGGAAACAGTGGAAACCGTGTCAGACTTTATTTTTGGGGGCTCCAAAATCACTACAGATGGTGACTGCAGCCATGAAATTAAAAGACGCCTACTCCTTGGAAGGAAAATTATGACCAACCTAGATAGCATATTCAAAAGCAGAGACATTACTTTGCCAACAAAGGTTCGTCTAGTCAGGGCTATGGTTTTTCCTGTGGTCATGTATGGATGTGAGAGTTGGACTGTGAAGAAAGCTGAGCACTGAAGAATTGATGCTTTTGAACTGTGGTGTTGGAGAACACTCTTGAGAGTCCCTTGGACTGCAAGGAGATCCAACCAGTCCATTCTGAAGATCAGCCCTGGGATTTCTTTGGAAGGAATGATGCTAAAACTGAAACTCCAGTACTTGGGCCACCTCATGCGAAGAGTTGACTCATTGGAAAAGACTCTGATGCTGGGAGGGATTGGGGGCAGGAGGAGAAGGGGACGACAGAGGATGAGATGGCTGGATGGCATCACTGATTCGATGGACATGAGTCTGAGTGAACTCCGGGAGTTGGTAATGGACAGGGAGGCCTGACATGCTGCAATTAATGGGGTCGAAAAGAGTCAGACACGACTGAGCGACTGAACTTAACTGAACTGAATATGTACTCTTTATCCCCAAAGGAACTATTCAAAATGAAAAGATTTTCACCCTCAAATATTCTTTTGTTTTCTTCCAAGATGGCTTTTATTAAAGTAATTGAAGATTCTATATACAATGTTTGATATTAGATTGCCAAACAAAATATATGAACCTGTCCTTGTGATGTAGACTCCAAAACTAATCATATTTTGACGGAGAAAATATGAAGAAAGTAACAGTGAAAATTTATTCTGTGTATGAGGGTTCTGATAGAGCTATTGGAATCATATTCTTATCCCTGTGTTTTGTTTTATTTAGGTGTTTATTGGAATTTTCACAGCAGAAATGATTTTTAAAATAATTGCCATGTATCCATATGGATATTTCCAAGTAGGCTGGAACATTTATGATAGCCTAATTGTGTTCCATGGTTTAGCAGAGCTTTATCTAACAAATGTTCATGGACTGGCTATTTTACGATCATTCAGGGTGGTAAGTAGAATACAAGACCTAAATTTTATTTTATAAAAATTCATTTCAGTTTTCTCAGGCATAAAGTGGGAAGAATAGTAATACCTATCCTGATGGTATGTTGGAACTGTTAAATGAAATAATTCATATATAACAAGCTTAGAAAGTAACCCAGAAAAGAGTAAGTAGTCTCTAATGCTGTTTGGCCCAGGCATTAAAAGAAACAAGCCATATATACAGTGAATTTGAGATATAGTTCTATAAAGCAGGGTCAGGATTACTGGGTCAGTTTTGAGAAACAGAGTAATACAGAGTCCAAAAAGCTGAATGCCAATGTGTAACTAAAGAATTAGAATCAGGTGAGTATATCTAAATGTAAATTTGAAAATTTTATAAAAGAAGGACTGTCAGGCTAATAGAATGTTGCTATGAAGGTTATTAAGTCAGAATCAATATATGCATAAAATGTAGGTCGTAGTAAAAACATCAGAAAACTAAGCAAAGAAATAATGTTATTAGAATAATATTTATGTAAATGTTGGGTATTTGATAAATAATCTACTGTCTTATTCTGTTAACAAGTTGAAGAAATGTAGCAGAAATGAGAACAATTAGGTAGATTTAATCTTATCCAAATAATTCTTCAGAACCCTGTCTTTATCCATAGGCTTATCTAATGAGTAAGAGGAAAATATAAAAGTTGTATTTATTGAATTTATAAATGAAGCAAGACTGGGAAATACAGACAATATAATAAAAGATTGTATCAAAATATCTGAAAGACTAGTAACAGATTGAACCTCAGATGATTAAGTTTTACATGGATAAGTATTAAGTCCTAACCCTTGAGTCCCAAAAGCCAACTACATACCAGAAAAAGTTGGGGAAGGTATAGCACATACAAAAACAATATGTGGATTTTAAATGACTCAAATATTAAAGTGATTTTGTGCCATGTGAATAAAAATTTTTAAATCTAGTGATTAAGTGAAATATTTAGACTAAACCTAGAATGTTTCATTTGGTCTCTCATGTTAATTTTAAAGGTAAATACACAATAGTATTCTTGTCTGGAAATCCCATGGACAGAGGAGTCTGGCAAGGCTACAGTCTATGGGGTCACAGTCAGACACAACTGAGGTAACTTAGCACTCATGCATACAATAGAGCTATCAAGGGACTTCAACGGACCCTTGAGACTTTTCCAATATCATCTATATGTTGAAATGTGGGAAAATATTCAATATATTTTGGAAAAAGAAAATAAAGAGTGGATACTTGCTTTACCAGATATTAAAACAAAATGGAGTAATTATTAATAGTATAATATTGAAAAAAAAAGGGAATTGACAGATCAATAGAAAGTATACTTCAATTTAGTGTAAAAAACTATAGAATATGTAAGTGTATTAAAAATTGTATATAAACTGAATTTTCAGTGCTTAGTATTAATAATGCTCACGAGTGAATATTACATTAGAGACTACACGTTTATGTGTATAATGCTAATAAAAATTGTAAATGTACAGTGTAATTAATAGTGACTAGAGTTTTTGTCATTTTTTTCTTATTTTTGTTGTCTTTACATTGCTCTATCAGTTACGAATTTTTAGACTGGGAAGATACTGGCCAACATTTAAGATTCTGATGCTGACTCTTTGTAACTCAATTGTGGCCCTGAAAGACTTGGTCCTGCTGTTGTTCACCTTTATATTCTTTTCTGCTGTGGTTGGCCTTAACCTGTATGGTTCAAAATATAAAAAATATGTCTGCAACATAAATGAAGACTGTCAGCTTCCACACTGGCACATGCATGATTTCTTCCATTCCTTCCTGAATGTATTCCGGATTCTCTGTGGAGAGTGGATAGAAACTTTATGGGATTGCTTTAAGGTAGCAGGCCAATTCAGTTGTATTCCTTTTTACATGATGGTGATTTTAATTGGAAAATTATTGGTAAGTAATCCATGCTTTAAAACTTTCCTTGAAAAACTTATGTATTGTAGTCTGGCATTTTCATAATGTAGACTTGTGGAAGCCAGTGGTCTACAACTGTGCTGTCTGATATGGAGGCCTTTAGCCACATGTGGCCATTAATCAGTTAAAATATGAGCGGTCCACTTTGAGATATGTTAAAAGTGTAAATGGCACCCCACTCCAGTACTCTTGCTTGGAAAATCCCATGGACGGAGGAGCCTGTTAGGCTGCAATCCATGGGGTTGCTAAGAGTCAGACACGACTGAGCGACTTCACCTTCACTTTTCACTTTCATGCATTGGAGAAGGAAATGGCAACCCACTCCATCGTTCTTGCCTAGAGAATCCCAGGGACGCAGGAGCCTGGTGGGCTGCCGTCTATGGGGTCACACAGAGTCGGACACGACTGAAGTGACTTAGCATAGCATAAGTGTAAAATACCCACTGAATTTGAAGTCTTCAGTTCAGTTCAGTTCAGTTGCTCAGTCGTGTCCAACTCTTTGCGACCCCATGAACCACACCGCGCCAGGCCTCCCTGTCCATCACCAATTCCCAGGGTTCACTCAAACCCATGTCCATTGTGTCAGTGATGCCATCCAACCATCTCATTCTCTGTTGTCCCCCTCTCCTCCTGCCCTCCCCCCAAAAAGAATGTAAATGATTTCATTTATAATTCTTATATTGAAAGTGCTTCCTAGGTGGCACTAGTGATAAGGAATCCACTTGCCAGTGCAGGAGACACAAGAGATGCAGGTTCAATCCCTGGGTTGGAAAGATCCCCTGGAGAAGGAAATGGCACCCCACTCCAATATTCTTGCCTGGAAAATCCCATGGACAGAGGAATCTGGTGAGCTACGGTCCATGGCGCCATCAGGAGTTGGAAATGACTGAAGTGAAAACATTTTAATTATAATATTTTTATACACTTAGTTGAATAAAATGGATTAGTTAAGCTAATTTCACCTGTTTTTGTTTATACTTTTAATGTGGCTGCTGAAAAATTGCATACATGATGTTCATCATATTTTCATTGGTTATAACCTGCTTCTCAAAGTAGCTTTGGTTTTATGTGGGAGACAGTCATTAATGTAGACTCTCAGACCCCATCCCAGAACTGTGAAAGTGGAATCTACATTTTAACAATATCCCTAAGTGATTTGTGTACACATTAAATTTTAAGAAGCACTTAAATGTAGCACTGGTTGTCAAATTTGACTGCACATTGGAGTTACTTGGAGAACTAATAAAAATAAACTAATGTCTTGGATTCATCCCCAGAGATTCCGATTTTATTGTTATGTGGATATAGCTTAGTCATCAGGATTAAAAAAAAAAATCCAATTTGATTAAATTGTGCAGCAAATTTTGAAACCCACTGATCTTTGAAACTATCATACATTAACCAAGAGGAAACACTTTCACTCCTAAATTTCCAGTAATTGGAGTGATTACATTAATTGAAGTATCTTATACTTCTTCTAGGGCTTCCCTTGTGGCTCAGCTGATAAAGAATCTGCCTGCAATGCAGGAGACCTGGCTTTGATCTCTGGGTTGGGAAGATCCCCTGAAGAAGGGAAAGCCTCCCACTCCAATATTCTGGCCTGGAGAATTCCATGGACTGTGTAGTCCGTGAGATTGCAAAGAGTCAGACATAACTGAACAACTTTCACTTTCATAATTCTCAGGAAAAAAAAATGGCTTATAAGATATATTTGTTCTTATTGGGAAAAAAAGAGACTCAATATTTACTTTTTACTCCTAAGTCACAGAGATCAAGCGGATCTCCCAAAAGACGGGAACAAAAAAATCACAGAGTAAAATCCATTGTATCAGTGCATTTCTCATTGCTTTTATTTACCCTGGATCTACTCCTGTCCTAAGTACGTACTGACACTGTGTTTAATTGTTCCTGTACTTGTCTATCTTCCTTATTAAGCTAGAACCTCCATGAAGAACTTCCATGAAGGAAGGGATCACATGTCCCAGAAAGTGGTTGCATTTTACAGTGTTACACAGTTCTTTCTTTACATCACGGCATTTTCAACTTAATTTTCAGTCTTTTAACACTCATTGCATATGTATATATGCGTGATAGGGAGTGTGTATACACATGTCTAAGATATAAGAAATGTTAGATCATAGGCTCTTAAAAATATAATTGTTGTATTATAATTTTTCCTCTCCAAATTCTGACATAGAAATCCTTCGTTAGTTCCATAATTAATTGATTTTTCAACAAATATTTCATACTTTATCATGTACTTAGTGCTTTGCATTGTGCTAGTTATCTACTGAAGAGAAAAAATGGTTCCGACTCATATGAAGCTTATAGTCATGAAATTCTTAATTAACACCCTTTTCTTTTTTCTCACTGTGAACAATACTTAACCAAACAAAGGGAAAACACCCACCACCCTGAAATTATGCTTGTTCTTGCTCTTTGTCCTTTGAGAATGATAGAGATGTTATAAGGTAGTTTCTACAAGGCCCGTGGAGCCCCTGCCCAGATTCTGTGTAAATAAACCTTGATAGCAAAATGGGACACTAGTGGGAGAACAATCAAACTAGTCTGTAGGTGTTGTTTTTCAGTCGCCCAGTCGTGTCAGACTTTTTGCAACCTCACGGATTGCCGCATGCCAGGCCTCCCTGTCCCTCACCATCTCCTGAAGTTTGCCTTGGTTCATGTCCGTTGCATTGGTGATGCCATACTGACATTCAGTCATTGGTTTTCAGTGTTCAGTCTTTCAGCCATTGAGATTCTGTCATTGTAGGTTATAGAAAATATATGTTAGTTGTTCCGGAGATCTTGCCTGTAAGAAATTTCCAATGCTGAGCCAAATGTTAAACCCTCCATTTTATTTTACACACCAAACTATGGTTGCAGTTAAGATTATTTTATGACTTTATTATCTGCAAAAGTATTTTTATTTTTCCCCAAGTGAGTCTTATTTGAGCTTTCTATATTCCTAAGAGATAAAAAGATTTCGTTATTGAGATTTAAAGGTAATCCATTAGAAATGAACACAATTTGGTGGGTACTTCATAATATTCTAGGTGTATATGTGCATGAGAAACTCAGCAATTATCAGAGTGTTTGAGAATTCATCTCTTCAGATAGATCCAAAATTCTGTAAGATATTTTAACAAATGAATGTTGCAGATCTCCATATACTTAATTATTTTATGTACACATAAATTGTCAGTGTAAGAATTCCTACTGTATTTTCCCTTTAAAAATAATATGTAAAGCATAAAGTAATTTAAATTTCCAAAAGCTCAAATATTTGAAGAGAAGAGAGAAAACTTCCAGAATGGACAAAATGCCTAAATTATTACTTTAAAAGAATAATCAGTGTATCTCTAATTATCTCAATCTTATAATCTAAAGTTATAATTTATACTCTACAAAAAGAAACAAAATTAAAATCTAATTCTCTGGAAATTGGACGTGGCTTGATCTTATTTCTCAGTGATAGTAAAGGTTAAAATACACACTATCTTCAAATTCAAAATAATTTGCGTATATTAGGAGTGATCCTTCCATTACTCATCTCTTTCTTATTTGACCAAATTTATTACCACAGAGAATCAACTAACCTACCTAAACCCTATGCTTGCACATCACAAGGAAATTAGATGTGGACTTCAAAACTAGGGATAGCTCTCTCCCCAGGAGAGTCCTCATGAATTTGCAGTACCCATGAAGATGTCATTCATATCTTTCTGAGTTAGGTTGACGTGAATTCAGCCACCTGGAGTAGCAATTGATTTT